>NC_073627.1:50269623-52669623 GCF_029407905.1 Bubalus kerabau | reverse complement strand
AAAAATGTTTTTTAAGATATAAACTATTATGGATACAGATGAAATCTCTGTGTATCTTATCCCAATCCCATGTCTCCTTCTAGTCCAGTGTCACACTACTCTTACTCCTCTGCAATCTGTTTTCTTCCTCAACATGTTTTTGGTCGAACCATGTGGCATGCGCATGCGGGATATTATTTCCCCAACAGGGATCAAACCCATGCCCCCTGCATTGGAAACATAGAGTCTTAACCACTGGACCACCAGGGAAGTCCCTCCTCAACATGCTTTTTCAGACTTATCTATGTTGCTCCAATTCATTCATTTTTACTCCATATTACGAACATACCATGATTTCTTTAAAAATCCATTCTTTTGCTCATCTGCAATGAACATTATTATGCGAGTCTTCTTTTACGTAAGTCGGAACTTTCCCTGGACTACATACCTAGGAATGGAACAGCAGGATCTGAGAAATGATAATGATAATAACTGATACTTAAACAGTGCTTATTTTGTGCCAAACATTATTCTAAGTGGCTTATATATATTAAGTCATTTAATTTTCATGATAACCTTATAAGGATTCTGTTATTATCTCTATTTACAGTGATAGGGAAGTAGTCTGATTCTAGAATCTATGCAACTTTACTATATATCATGAGGTCTAATTATCACTTTCTAAAATGATTATATCATTCATACTTCCAGTATCAGTGTATGAGTTTCAACATCCTTGGCAACACTTGTGATCAGAGTTTTTAACTTGTGCTATCCAAACATGACGTACTAAATTTTTCCTATACCGTTTTTCCTGGCATAATTTATTGACCAATAAATAGTCCATCTTACAGCACTGATTTGTATGGTATCTTTATCATATTTCAAGTTGCTACACACATGTGGATTCCGTTCTACTCTTTGTCTCTGTAACGATACCATTCTGCCTTAATTATTAGTTTATAAACATATTTTAATATCTGGTAGGACAGAAATTGAGAATCTAATGAAAATCATAATAGATCTGTTGGTCTCCAAAATTGTTCTTTCAGAATTTCAACCCTTGGGTTTTCCACGTGAAGTTCAAGATCACCTTGAAAATTTTTATGGAAAGAAATCTGTGCTGGATATTCGGATTGTTTCTTCAGATTCCCTTTCTACTTTTCACCTTGCTCCATCTCCATGAGGCTGTCCTCCAGAAAAACAGCATCAACTGGGGCCCTTCATCCTGGACTCAGCCACTGAGAGTCAATGACAGGAGAAGGAAGAGCAAGAGGGAAAACAGGTCAGGGTATCTTCCCTCATTGGCTTTGTTGCCAGGGGTCACAATTACCACTGGCTATTCCTATAGCTCTGTCTGGACTTTTGTAAATAAGCCCATTATTGCCTGTCTTCAGCAAACCCTTTGGTGTGTACCATTGGTTTCTTGATCATTTGACTGACTTAAAATCTATTATAATTTTGGTTAAAATTTCATTTCTCAATTAATTTGATAAACACCTTTAATATTCTGAGTCTTCTTATCCATCAACATGTATCCATTTATCTAGGTCTTCTTTCATCTCTTCAATTTTTTTTTTTTTAAGATTTTTTTTGATGTGGACCATTTTTAAAGTCTTTATGGAATTTCTTACAACGGTGCTTCTGTTTTATGCTTTGGTTTTTATGACCTTGAGGCATGTGGGATCTTGGCTCTCTGACCAGGGATCGAACCCACTCCCCTTGCACTGAAAGGTGAAGTTTTAACCACTTGGTCACCAGGGACGTTCTTCATCCCTTCAATTTACTTTTAAGGATTTTCTGTAAACATTCTACATATCTTTTCTAAGAATTATTCCTAGCACGAGACAGCAAAAGAGACACTGATGTATAGAACAGTCTTATAGACTCTGTGGGAGAGGGAGAGGGTGGGAAGATTTGGGAGAATGGCATTGAAACATGTACAATATCATGTATGAAACGAGTCGCCAGTCCAGGTTCGATGCACGATACTGGATGCTTGGGGCTGGTGCAATGGGACGACCCAGAGGGATGGTATGGGGAGGGAGGAGGGAGGAGGGTTCAGGATGGGGAACACATGTATACCTGTGGCGGATTCATTTTGATATTTGGCAAAACCAATACAATATTGTAAAGTTTAAAAATAAAATAGAATTAAAAAAAGAAGAATTATTCCTAGCTTCTTTGTGCTTCTTTGCATTTGTAAAAAGGGTCATTTCTTTAATTGGTTATTGTTGGCCTGTAGCAACACCAGCAATTTCTGTATCCAGCATCCTTGCTGAACTCTTCTATTAGTTCTAATAGTTTGCTGATTCTCCTGGATTGTCTATGTAGCAAATCATATCATCTGCAAATAAGGTCAGTTATCTCTCTTTACTTCCAAATCTTACATTTCTTAATGCTGTGCTTACTTTATTGCATTGGCTAGTACTTCCAAATAATGCTGAATAGAAACGGTATTAATGGGCATCCTTGTCTCATTTCTCTTTGCTCTCTCTTCACTGAGTAAAACCACCCTAAATTCTAAAGCTGTGCCTCCCAGCTTCCATTTGTATAAGTAACTGTATACAAATTAAAGGAGGCACATTAGCCAAAAGAGTCATGTGACTACCATGTGCCTCAGAGCATATGATGTAACATTCTAATAAAGACATGACAAGCCTCGACAACCACAGCCTACAGTGAAATAGCCTTACATGAATTGTGAGCCTTGGCTTGGGTATAGCTTATTTACAAAATAAGGTTCAACCAATTCCTGCATAAGCCACCATCGGTTCATATTCCAGAAACTGTGGAGATGATCACATCAAACATTGCATGATTTTTACCATGTTAGCTTTTGAAACTGGGGGGAAAACAGGCAGAAAAGAAATAAACAGAAATAAACAGCGTGCTCTCTCTCTTTTAATGAATGTAATAACAGAAGAGTAATGAGGTTGGAAAACAGATGTGGACAAAGGAAAACGCATGCTACAGTGTGGCCCACACAATCTGGAAAGGAATGATAAAAAAAAAAAGCAAAAAAAAACACTTTACAAGCTGTTTTGAGTCTTGAATTAAAAGGAGTAATCAAGCAAGGCTGACTTATAAAGGGTCAGGGGGTAGCATCCTGCAGCAGAGAATAAGCAGGACTCCTTCTCCTTCACTGTCTCCTGCCCAGCTAAGTCCAGGAAGGAGGATTTTTTCCCATGCAGCAGCCTCTCTGAACATATTTTTGATTCTGGGTTTAATAACTGCTATCTAACCTCCTTCCCCTATCCACCCGCTCCCCAGGGAGGTACTTCCCTAATGGGTTGGCCCTTTTCAGTCTGGTTTTAGCCTCTGGTTCTTTATATTCTGAACGGGGGCACCTCAGTCTCCTGATATTACTTCCAGGCAAAAAATGTATCCAATTAGATAAATGTGTGTGATGCTGGTTTGGGGGTGCTCTCGTTCTCTGATTTCTTCCCACACCCTGTTCAGCATGTTCACCTCCTAGAGTCAATTAGAATGTGTATACTCAAAGAATTCCAACTTGAGAGTATCTAAATCCTCAAGTAGAGGGGGTTTTTTTGTTGTTGTTGTTTTTAAACTTTAACAGTATACATATATTAAAGCAACATCAAGAGGCAAATGCACCACATGATAAAAGAAAGAGAAAGCCTTATCCTGTTTCCAAGGAGATTAACCACACAAAGATAATTTTCTTCCCCCTGCTCCTGTGGGCATTGTTATTAATGGTGTCTTATGGCAGAATTGTCAGACGCTCATCAGTTTACCAAACTATGTTAGTCTGTACAAAGCATCTCTCAGAATGGTCCTGTGAGAAAGCAATCTGCTGAAGTTGTCTGACTGGGGCCTCTGAAAGCTTTCAAACTCAGCTACTGAAGTCCAGCCAGCATCTAATTTTACCCGTGAGTTCCAGGAGAGAGGAAAGCTGGTGGGAAGATTACAGAGTTCCTTGAAGCTCTGACCTACAACAGGAAGAGAGTTGTCAGCCTTCATGTCTCTCACTCTAAATCCCAAGGCAGACAACAGTGGCAGGGCGTTTTATAACACGTTCCCATTGTACAATTGCATATTTCAGAAACATGATGTTGGCTCCCTCATTTTCCACAGACCTCGTGTCAGTATAAACGGATGACCTTAAAATGAATTTCACTTAAGCTTTTCAATTCGAATGTGTCTAATGTACTTGGGCTTCTCTGGCTTTTCTTAGAAAATGGTGGGCATCCACTGTTGTCAGCCGGCCAGTGCCTCTACACATTCAGTCTGATCACTGCCTTAAGGTCCTGGGAACTACTGGTCATGTTAGTG
This sequence comes from Bubalus kerabau, assembly GCF_029407905.1. Classification (NCBI taxonomy): domain Eukaryota; kingdom Metazoa; phylum Chordata; class Mammalia; order Artiodactyla; family Bovidae; genus Bubalus; species Bubalus kerabau. Next base: position 52,665,348 of record NC_073627.1, on the reverse strand, counting down.
TGAGACGCTACAGTGATTTCAGAGTTTCAGGGGCCTTTTATTTTGAGCTTTTTGTAAACCGAGTGGAAAAACAGGGCTTTGAAGTTACGTCTTGGCTTCAGCACTTACTAACTTAGCTGAGTTACTTAACGTCTCCAATACCTATCTGCAAAATGGGTGTAATGACACCTTTCTTAAAGGCTGGGAGGACTCATGACATTCAAGGTTAAGCAAGCTGCCCAGTGCTGAAGTCATGCAGTTCAATAAATATTACCTATTGCCAATCCGAAGTGATAGACGGCAAATTCACAATTATCTATAGTAAAGATGCCACTGAATGACACCTCCTAAGGAAAAAGATGACCTCAAGTGCCCCTAAGAGCACGTGGAGGATCAGCCAATGCGAGAGCAGAAGTGATAGCAAGTGTCTGGTGTCAGGGAGATCTCCAATATGATTGTCCCAGGCCAGTAATGGACAGCTGCCCACCCCAGGGCTGGTGCCCTGGGAAAGAACATGAGCTTCTTCTTGCTGGTAGGCTGATGAAAGGGAAATAAACAAGAGAACCAGCTCCCATGGGGAGAAACGTAAATGGCTTCATTAAAATTCTTATGCTGACCAACTTGCCTTCTGGAGTAGCAGTTCACACAGTAGCCAGGAACCTAAGAAAGGACCACAAGTTAGGCCACCCTCGGCTTCTCCAGAGTTGAACAGATGAACTGATGTCCTCAGTCCCCATGGACAGGAACTGACAATTGCTGTGCTCTAAAAGTCAGCTGGACTCCCATCAGAACAAAGCACAAAGCATACTGGAACATCAACCGTAACTCTGGGGTGTTATCTGGCTGAATTTTAGCGTTCTCAAATTCTATGTGCCCTCAAGAAGAAGAGAGATCAACACAGATTAGTTCTGAAGTTCTGCTTACTGCCCTCGGCCTTTTCCAAAGTAAATAAAAAGTAAAGTCGCTTCAGTCGTGTCTGATTCTGTGCGGCTCCAAGAACCATAGCCTGCCAGGCTCCTCTGTCCATGGGATTCTCTAGGCAAGAACACTGGAGTGGGTAGACATTCCCTTCTCCGGGGGATCTTCCTGACCCAGGGATCGAACCTGTGTCCCTTATGTCTCCTGCACTGGCAGACAGGTTCTTTACTGTTAGTGGTAAAGAACTATTAACTAAGCAACTACAAAGGACCAGGTACTACTGCTAATCCATACCATTCATCTGCCTGCTAGAAAGAAACCTTTTAGAAGTGGCTCAGCTACTAGAGAGCTTCTTCAGTATCTGACAGAGAATAACAAGGTTACTTCTGACATTCAAATAAACTGTTTAGGAGAGAAGGGCACTGTATACTTAGACCCTTGGGTTTAAGAAGGAAACTCATCTTTTAATCAGAAATGAAATAAGAATCCCCAAGAGCTCAAGGCTCGCTGCAACATCTGTCAGTTTAGAATGGATTAATAAAATTAGGAGGGATGGCAAAATCTTATCTAGAGGGAATTACAAATCCAAATCCATATGCTGGAAGGGGATGGGATAGCCAGTTGTCAATATTTAGCTAGTGTCCTGTGATTCTTTTAAAAAGTAACACATGGCTTCCCAAACAAACTACAGAGTAGGTTTACCAGTCCTTGTTATATTAGATGAATACACTAAAATTATTAGTAGTAAATCTCCTGGTTGGAAAATCATGGCAGAACGGATGAGCATCCAAAAAGGTACAAGGAGGAGTGGTATTTGATCTAAACCTGGAAAGATGAATAGAACTTCTCTGAGAGTATGTATAAAGGGACACTGATGACAAGAGGGCTTTTCAGAGAAACTGGACCGCGTGCACAAAAATGTGACGGTGGAGGGACTTCCTGGCAGTCTGGTGGCTGAGACGTCACACTTCTAATGCAGGGGAAGTGGGTTTGATTCCTGGAGGGAACTAAGATTCCATGTGCTGTGTGGCAAGACCAAAAGATTTTTAAACAGTGAAGGTGGCAAGGTAGAAGGTATGTTTAAGAGAGATAAGTAAGTAAATTCAGCACAAACAGTGCATCTAAGGAAGGAGTGGGCAGTCAGATAGAAGAGCTCAGTCTGAAAATGGGAAGGGAGGCTTTGCGGTGACTGTGAGGCAAGGCGCTGGTGTCTCATTCAGATTCACAGGCTCTCCTTTCGAGGTGGTTTGCTAGTCACATGTGTACAGAAGAAGAAACAGGCTAAGTGAAGGTCCCATGTTTATGGCAGAATAGTCACATTTTTTAATTATTTGATCGCTCCTCAATTTCATGTTGCCCACCACCCCGACTACCACTGTGTTACCTTACACAAGAAATTAATGAACTTGGATTTCTATTATCTGAAGGTGGCAACACAACATTCAAGTTTCCGAGGGGAAAAATATTTCGACAGGATCAAACTATTTGCTATTTGGGGAAACAGAAAGACTCTCCTGGACCACTGAAGTCTCGCATTCGAAGGAAGGTAACGTGGAAAAAAGTTTTCTTGAAGGAATGACTTGAGGACATGGATCGAAGACCAAGGTTCTGGCCTTTATTAGCAATGTGACTGATTTCTTTTTAAATCTTTTTTATTTATTTTTAACTTTTATTTTATATTGGCATATAGCCAATTAACAATGCTGTGATAGTTTCAGGTGGACAGCAAAGGGGCTCAGCCATACATGTACACCTATCCATTCTCATCCTAGCTCCCTTCCCCATCCAGGCTGCCCCAGAATATAGCAATATGACTTCAGATGAGTTTCTTTCTCTATGTGTTATTGGCAAAATGGGGATGACAACATCTGTCTCATAGGTTTCTATTTAGAACACACACAAAGTGGGTACAAATGCTCTATAACTACACGGCATAGAGAAAAGATTTTTTAAAAATCCAACATTCTTGATTTCGTAGAGAAAAGACCTACACATAATTTGAGTTCACCCCCAGAAACCGCTCAGAGACATACATACACGTGGTAATAAGGCCCAGCCCTTACTCGTAGGCTGCTCAACACCATCTGCAGGGCTGGGGTTAAGGCCGAGAAAATTACTTTGGGTTCCTGTGTGATGGGATACAAACAGCACTAAACACTTAGGTCCCTTTTGTAATGGTTATTTTTGTGGGACTCTGTCTCTTGTTCGCCTTGGTCTCCTACTCATCTCTCTCTGGGCCCCTGACTCAATGGTTTTAAAGGTATTACATGAACAACAATCTTAAATGCATAGCATTCCACGCACAAAGACATTCCATTTAAAGAAATCTTCAAAACAAGAAACTACCTCGTGGCTTGAAAAAGGAAGGCTTAATGACCCATGTTGTCTGATGCAGCTCAGGGTCACTCTGAAGGCACTTGGAAACACAGCACTCTCATGTTAAAAAAGAAGCCTCGATTATATAGTGAGTCATCAGCCCGTTTAGCCTATGACTACCAGCAGAGGTTGACAAAGGGTGGGAAACTTTTTATTAACTGTAAAAATTGAAGATCAAAGTCAGAAAATAAATATGATATACTTGTGACTTGGGAGCTTCAGAAAACAATCTCTCGGTTTGAGCAGACTCAATTTTCAGGGGAAAATAGATTAGGTGGCATCTCCCATCCCTAAAGTCTAGGAACAAAGTTGCACAGAATCGCCTGGCAAGAAAACTAGCAAGGGACCCAAATTCCTGAAAGCCAAACACCATCCACTTATGATTTTATTAGGTGTTATGCACTGAACACATAAACAAATCGCCAGGACTTTACTACGAATAGCTCAGGGAAAAGAAAGCTGTGGTAAGGTTCTTCATGTGAGCAGCTCAATCAGGAAACCTTCAGTCCCGAAACGCTACACACAATGTGGTCAAGCAAAACAACGTTCAGAAAAGTCCTCCCCAAATGAGCGTTCGATGGACAAACCCCACTCAATACCCACAGCTGGCACTTAAGGCAGCCAACCAGCAAGAAGCACAAAAGTCAACTCAGAGTCCGATTCCAGGGCCCCTACGAACACCACTGGGTGCCCAGAGGTGGCCTCTGGGGTTTCAGAGAAGGGTGGGAAGACTCCTGGGTGCTGATGGTGTTCAAAAGTCTCTGACCACTGGAAGTCATCGCCAGTTTCCCATGACATTTTCCAGACATCATGGGACGTGGAAACTGAAGAGAGGGCATCAGGGAGGTCTCTGTGGGCTCGAAGGGGAAGGAACCTGGGTGCACTCATCCAGGCTCTCTTCCTACCTTGTCAGGTGACCTTGAGATGAACAGTTACCTCTTGAGATTCAGTTTTGCTCTTTGCAAAACAAGGAACGTGATGGAAGGGTATGTTTGACAACCATCAGAGAAGGGAAAGCTCTGATATTTTCATCCAAATCTGGGGCAGAGAGGAGGATGAGGAATTGGTTCCAGTCTCCAGTAGCCCCAAGCAGAGCAAAATCTGAAACTTCAATAAGTCATTGTGCTCCTTCTGTGACGATGACAGCTCTCAGAAAAGCTGTTCAGTGCCTTCAGAATGAATTGAGATCGAGTTCCAGATAGGAAGGTGCCAGCAAAGAGTGGGATGTCACGACAGGGGTGTTTCAACACAGCCAAGGCAACCCCAGAGCTTAATTAACATTTTAAAAGGGAAAAGCTAAAATATTCTTATTGAAAGTTGGAATGAATTTATGGTTGATGTTTCGAGATAAATGATGATCAGTGTTGTTGTGGTATTGCTGTTGGTAAGGATGCAAGAACTTTCCAGCAATCAAATACTCTGCTTATCTGCTATTTAAAGCAGTGTAGTTAAAGTTTTTAATCTTACCAAGTACTTGGTCAAACATTTTAGAAAAACAGGAAAACTGATCTGACACGAGGGCAAAGGAGAGATAAAAGCACAATGAAAATACAACTGACGTATAAACTAAGAAACCAATTTTACTTTTTAAATCAGTGAGCCTTAAGTCAAGCAAAGGGGCTTCCCAGATGGTATTAATGGTAAAGAATCTGCCTGCCAATGCAGGAGACGTTAAGAGATGCAGGTTTGATTCCTGGTTGGGAAGATCCCCTGGAGGAGGGCATGGCAACCCACTCCAGTATTCTTGCCTGAAGAATCCCATGGACAGAGGAGCCTGGTGGGCTACAGTCCATGGGGTCACAAAGAGTCGGACATGACTGAAGTGACTTAGCATGCATGCAATACCAAAGCAAGGGGTCAGCTCTCTCGAATTTTTCTTGTAGGGTTGTTTCTATACTAAGGAATATGGTCGTGACTGGGGTTTTAGTAGGGTCCCAGTGGGCCTAATGTAGTAGAAAAGCTGAGGGATTGAGGTCTTATGGGTATTATCCTAAGGCTCTTTCTCCTATTTTCCTTTTATACATAAATAAGACAAGGGCTCCAGGCAACTATGAAGTTAGGGTAGCAAAGCATAAGGCAAATCACTTGGTCTCTCTGAGCCTTGGTTTTTCCACAGGTAAACTGAGGAGACTGAACCATAATATATAATCACTAAGTCATACCCAGAGTTCTTTTCAACTGAAATCACATAATGAAGTAGGAAATGTACCACCAATACCCCCCAAATACACACACTTCTACACCTCTGCTCCTCAGCTGAAATCTGACCACAGAACTTCATGAAGCACTAGACCAGAGGTATTCACAACCCGTCAGTCCTGGGTGTGACGGTTTCCTGGTGATAGAGCTAAGGCCAGTGAATGCTATTATGAATGATAATAATAGCTAACATCATTGAGCTCTTATTAAGGGCCAGGCACCAGAAATGTCACAACAATTTATTCAGTCGATCCTTGTAACAACTCTGTGAGGAATTAACCCTGACATCTGTCTCCATTTTGCAGATGAAGAAACTGAGGCTGAGGCACAGCGCGGTTAGGCGAGTACCAGGGAGCAAATGATACAGCAACAAATCACTGGATCCCCAAGATCCAAGGAGAAGGGACCACAGGGCTCCTGAAAACACTGCAGGATGCTAAAGACAGGGCTCCCAAGACAGAAGATTTAGCCCACTGAGGCGACGCCAGTGGGTTTAGCTGACTGCGAACTGGGACATGTGGGTGCCGTGTTGGTTCTACCACTGCAGTTAAGCCAAGTCCATTTCCTTGTCTATAAGACAAGGGCAGAGGAAGCGATAACCTTCCAGGCCCTTTTCAGCTCTGACATTCTCCATGAGGGACCATGTCCCATAGGGACTCAGCAACTGTTTGATTCCCAGGCTCTTTTTTTCCCCCAAAGTTCTTCATTTCTATTTTAAAAAATTGCATGTTCCCGTGGCCCTGGAATGCCTGCCTCCGGCCCCTCTGGAGCCCTGGGTTATGTGAAAGCGGCCGTGCCAAGCTGGCCCATGGGCGGGGCCGAGGCTTCCTGGCTGGCCTGTGACATGTTCCTGACGTACTGTGTGGTCAAGGAGCTGGAACTGGGGGGGCTGAACAAGGGCCAAGCCTTGCACTTCAGCTTCCTGACCTGGCAGCCATTCAGAGAGACCCTGCTAAGTGCTATTTCCTAAATACACTCTCTTTTCATAACAATCTTACCACATTGCTTTCCTTTACAAGCGCTCTTAAAAAAAGGGAACTGGACTCCTTCTGGTTAATCTACACAGACTACATTTGGAAACCATCAGAAACTGAACTCTAAACAAAACGTTATTAATGTGTTGTAATCTGCCCTCTATGTTGCAGATGAAAAGAAAATGTTTTATAGTTTCAGAGCATACGTTTTAATTGCCTTTTAAGAGTGCATATACTTTTAGTACTTTGTGTTATAAAACTGTAGTATCTGTTTCTTGATAACTGTTGAGTGATCTCAGCTATTTTTATTAGTTTTTTTCCCCCTTATCCTTTTCTCCCCTTTTCTCCTGAACTGCCACCATGCAAAGTTCCCTTAGATCAAGCTTGATAGGGGGCTCACATATTTGAGATCTTCCATTATAAATAGCTTCTTAACAACCTCCACCTCACTATAAAACACTTGTTCCTGAAAATGAGTTCTATAAACAAAGATGGAGTGGATGGCTTTGTCTAATAATCCAGTAGGGCTGGGAACCGAGCAGTCTAGTCTTTTCCCAGTTGCTCTTGCTTTTTTATGGGGGCCAGATGACCCACAGAGATCTGATGCCCTTGCTACTTTTCTCAACTGTACAGCCTTGTCCCAGGAGACTAACATATCCGTCATCGGCCCAGAGGTTTCAAGGGCAGAGTCGTGGCCATACCAAGATCCAGTCTGTTTTTCAGCAAAGAATCCCAAATTCATTAGAATTAGGCCTGAAATTAACGGAGGGGTTGGCCTCTCCACCAGCTGACAAACCCCAGGAAGACCAGGTGGCTTGACAAGAGTCTAAGGGGCTGAGGTGCCCACTGTCCCACCCTCCAGCTGGCTGAACAGCGCCCAGCTCATGGACCAATGCTATAAACCTGAATCACAGGCTCACAGGAAATGAAGTGACCTTTCTCGGCTCAGGGCTTCCTGGAGCAGGGCTGGGGGATGGGGACACTGGGCCACCCGGATTACTGGCCAGCAGGAAACTGCAGAATTTGCCAGGGCTCTTCCGAGTGGCCCAAGTATTAAGTGTCCTCAGTGATGCACCACAACGGCAGCTACAGTTGATAAAGCCTTTCCAGGGTCATCCAATGGAAGGTGATGTTCCCAAAAATCAGATTCAAAGAGACTGCTTGCACCAGACAGTTCATAGAGATGATATGGTCCATCACTCATTTTCCGGTGGGGAACTGAAGCCGAGATGGGCAAGTTATTTACCCGAGGTCTCACGGCCTACGTGAGCTCAGAAACCCGGCTTCTAGTTCTTTGCCTGGCTCTTCACCCACCACAGGATGACCACTGCTGAGTAAAGGAAGCATCACTAGGAGGAATTCCCTTTAGTTATCTGAAAATGGAAGCCTGTGCCCTTTAATTTCAGTTTCTTTTCAAAGATAGTCATCTTTCTTATCTCAAACATTAACTCAAATATTTCTTACTCTGTCTCCAGTGTTTCCCTAATGTCTTCATGACTCACTGGATATTATGGCTTGATACAGTACAGAGTGGTGCTCAGTTACAACTTTAGCTTCTAAAGCAATTTTTTTTAAATGAAAAACAAGCCTTTCTCTCAGTCTCCTTGCCATCAAAACTTGCACAACACATGGAGAATTCTTGCAATGGCTTAGCAGGCTCTGTTTTCATAATATGTCAGTCAGAATCCACAATGTGAAGGAGCAGTTGTTTATAAATCTATCACAACTGAAAGTTTAAATTGGAGTTTTCTTTCCTACGCTCGCTTCAATAGTCTTTTACTTCATATATGGGCTAAGGGGGAGAAAACAACTAGGCCTACTCAGGTCTCGCTGCGCGCTGACAACCGGGAGGCAAAGCCATCAGTTGGGCCCAGGGCATGAATGTCCTAAAACACCCACCAAGCAAACCCGACCTTCCTTACGGGAAAGCCAGGCCATTCCACAGCTCCTTCTAGTTCTACAATGGATGCTGTTATTCAGGACCTTATTTTTTGATCCTCTTCAAGCCTGCCTCATTCAATTTCTGGATTCTTAATCCTTGGGGCAGGTGACATTTTAATACTCTAAGAAATCAGCTCAAAAGAAAGCTTTGAAAAACTGGGTCATCACATTTTAGTATTCCAGGGGTCTATCAGCTAGATATGGCAGGCCTTTCTCTCTTTAGACAGATCACAGATTAAAGGGTAATAATTATAAAAAGACAGGACAGAGAACAGCTACTTAAAAACATCCTTGGAAATAACTTCTTCTACCACCATTTTACAACCGCTTCCAAAGGATTCTCTTCTGAGATGAAACAATGTGAAACCAAGAGTTCTCCTTGAGACAGGTTGGAAGCCCTTCCGTTCAGTTGTTTTTGTATTAATCGGTGCTCCTAAAACAAACTGTTTCTTCAGCCAGGGACATGATTCTATGTTGGGATCCTGGAGTCTGTCTCTCTCCTTAAGATCTCAGCAATATAGTTTTTGGGTGTGTTTCATGACCTTTTGTGCTAGCAAATAAGCCTTTGGAGGATTAAAATTAACTTTTCTCATCCTAGTTTAAAGAGTACTCTGCTCTGGGAACATCAAAAAAAAAAAAAAGAAAAAAAGCCTGAGTCTTGTGCCAAATACCAGTCTAGCAATGCTGATATTGCTTTCAAGGTTCTTATTTTAAAAATAAATTTTTACAGGAGTAGCAGAGAAAGTAGCAAAAGGAATTTACAAAAGCTCTTCTTTTTAAGATCAAAGAAGAATCAAGTTTTGTTACAAGTTTTTGAGAGTATACGACTACTTTAAACTACTCCAAGTGGTGTAAAGCATTAAATGTGCTTCAAACTTCTTGACGGAGAGATCTAAGAGCAGTCACTCAACCTGACCTAGGTATCCTAATAAGGACCACATAGAATATTCAATGAAGTCTTGGTATCATATGTGTTAGGAGCTTTGAAGTCAGGCTATCAGATTGGTCATCTGCCACAGAGCGGGCTAGATAAATTCCCACAATGACACACTCCTGGAATGAACACTAAGGGATTCAGGTCAGTGCTCCTTCCTGCTAAGAAAGCACAGGGCAGGCAAATTCTCACCATATAGCCTTTGCCCTCTGATCTTATATCTTACCTGTCCTCCCCAGGCCCAGGGCTCTGTGGGAATTCATGACAATCTGACGCTTGGATCCTCAATTGCCATAATCTTTATGAGTTGATTTCTTTGAAAGTTCATGGGAAATAGGCTGGAATCATTACAGGGAAGGCACTTTAGATTTCCATTAAAAAAAAAAAAAAAAAGAGTGTCAGCTTCAACTCCAAAATCTATTCCTTTACAAGGAGCACAGACAAAAATTGTATTAAATCATCCAGAGGAAAATACAGAACTTGAAAATATTTTAAAGGACTTTAAAGGACTTCAGACTCAAATAGGGTGTCATCCATGACAGGTACAAAGAAGAAGGATCAGAAGAAGTTCCCTTGGCTGCCTTCACAGGGCAAGGATTCAAGAAGTGCTCAGGAAGGCAGAAAGCTTTCCAAAAGAAGCTAATTCGAAAGACATTTCCAAGTCAACATCCAAACCAAAGAGATGTGGAAAAATTCACAAAAGCATCCTAACAAAACATCCTGACAAAGTACCCTAACTCCTTTTTGCAAACCCACAACGGGTAGGAGCAAAGTTCTAATGTGACAGCCTTTTAAAGCAGCAAGATGCAACCACAAATGTGGTTGCTCTTCCAACATTATTTCCTTTGGGAAAATTACATGGGTGGGTAGGGAAGCAAACCCCCGAGGACTGCAGTTTACAAGGCCTGAGAGGTAGGCTGCACAGAACCTAGGAGTGGGGGCCTCCTGGTCCAGAGGAGAAATCTAACCTTATTGTACTAGGTGGCGAAGATCTCTGGCTGCTCTTCAGGCAGAGTATGCTGCTCTCCATTTGCAAAACTGCTCAATAAAATTTTACTGGCAAGGCAAAAGGAGAAACATCTGCTATACTCAAGAGCAGCTGTGGTCAGCAATAAGGCAGCTGGCACAGGGTCAATGCTGTTCTTGCTGGTAGGTGGTATTGTGGTCACCAGTAATTACTTTGGAGAATTTCATGGAGTCAAGGATAACTAAATGGACAAAGAACATTTTATTTTACTTTCTATCTTTAGCCCAGGAGCAAAAATCGTGACATGCTGTACAGAATTCAGAAGCCCAAAGCAGTCCCTATTTTTCATGGAAGGACTTCTGTTACCTCAAAGACTGGAAACCCTTAAACGTAAGTATTTCAAACAATATGCTCTTGACAAGTGACCTCTCCACTCATTATTTCTGATTGAACAGTTCCTGTAGATTGCATTAGTCTTTAAGTGTTTCCTTTTGCAGATATATTATAGAATACTTTATAAAGAAAAATGTGAAAATTATATTGAGCAAATCAATAAACGGTACACGTTTTTAAAAACCTCATCTTTATCAAATTTACATGATACCTTCAAAGTTAAATAAACCCTGCACAGAGTGGGAATTTGGAGTGTAAATAAAAATCTGTTCAAGGCATGCAGTTGATAATTTTTCTACAGAATGATGAATGTCAGAAAGTAGCAGTTAAATTAATATACACTGTACTTAAAAAATTAAACACTTGGGAAATAACCTCTCGAGCCACTGGAAAATGACAAAGTCTAAGATATTTCAATCAAGTTAATTTCAGTACCAGAGCAATGCATTTTTCCCACCAGAAACTATATGAAAAAAAACAAATTAACCAAAATGGGCCTCCGAATGATGGGATAACATCAACCTCAAAGAGAATGTCATGATTGCTTGTCAATTACGTTATGCTACACACACATACTCAAAGGCGAAACTAGCCGCATTCATTTTAAATCATGTCAAGGCCGAATGGCTGATATTATATTAAAATGAAAGCATGACTTGCATTTTAAAAAAGAAAAGGAAATGCTCTTGCCAACCAAGAGAGCTAACCTGCAACGGTAATTCAGGTATGCAAGCTCCAGTGAGGCCATGCAAGGTGAACCATGTCCAAAATGTTATTGGATACACAACCCAGGGCTTCCCTGGTGGCTCAGATGGTTTAAAAAAAAAAAAAAAAAATCTGCCTGCAATGCACCTAGGTTTGATCCCTGGATTGGGAAGAGTCCCTTGGAGAAGGCAATGGCTATCCACTCCAGTATTCTTATCTGGAGAATTCCATGGACAGAGGAGTCTGGTGGGCTATAGTTCATGGGGTTGCAAAGAGCTGGACATGATTGAGCTAGAGACAGCCAGATGCTCTCAGATTCCTTACCCACAGAAACTGTAAGGTATTAAATGCCTGTTTTCTACCACTTAACCTGGGGATGATTTGTTATATATCAATAAGTAACTAAGACAATACTGGAAAATTGTACACACACACCCTAAGTGTACCCCTTACTGCTGGGGCTCCTAGAACATCCTTAGATGTGCTGGGAGTGGAGGGAGAGACTCAGGGACCAATTTCAACCAATTTTAGACCTATTTCTGACTTGACCATCTCTACAACGCCACTTCTGATCAGGTTAGGGTCATGGTAGGTCCAGGCTTCTCCTAGGATGGAAAAGAACCCCTGGTTGGCATGCGAGGCAGATCAAAGCTGGGTGTTAGAAGGCTGGGATTCTAAATGTCACCCTTGTTAGTCATTGTGTGTAGATCACTTGAACCCTCAGAGCTTTAGACAAGTCAGAGGAGGAGGGCTTCCAGTTTTGATGTTACTTTGAGTCCACGAAGACCCTAGATCCTCTAGACTCTAAACAGGGGCCCCGTGACCTTCACAGCCTTCACAACCAGGCAATAAGAGGCGCCTAAAAATCTCCTGCTATTTTTTTTTTCCTCTTTCAATGAGACTTTCCCTATCATTTTTTAAAAGTACTAAATTTAGGTGCTCCGTAAGGAATGGCTTTTATGGTAGCCCAAACATCTCACAGTTGTAACATTAGTCTACGGTCTTAACCAACTGAATAGTAGTCAGAGGACTTCTATAACTTTGATTTGGACATACAACATTTTGATCAGAAAATCAGAGAAAAGCTGATTGATATCCAATAGTATCATCTTTTAAAATGAATTATTTTATTGATTTATCAATAATATTTGCTGAAATATTGTCTAAAATTATAGTCCATTATACTGCATTTAGGAAGACAAATAGTGAAACCACAAATACAATGGAGTTTCAGTTAAGTCTTAAAAAACACCATTTGTCCCTGTATATCCTGTTTTGCAAAATGTAGAGTCAAAGAAGTCTGTGAGCATCAGGCAATTTTAATACTAAATGAAAATAATCATCTGAATTTTACCTTTTTATTCTTTTATGACAGATATTTTGCTAACTTCTAGTCACCCTGTTTTTAAACTGATGCCTTTGCTGATGAGACTTCTATAAACTGAATGGACTTTCCTTAGTTTTGTTTTTTTTTTAACCTGCTGAAAACTGATTTTGTCTTCTAAAGACACTACCTTCTAAAGAACTGGCAAAAATAAATCCTGATACATCCAATGGTGAGATAGTATGCACCCCATTATATGAGATTATAAATAAAGTTTTCAATCTGTCTGGAAGAAACTGGGATTAGGGATTAGTTTGTAAAGACAGAGAGAGATGCAATAATCTTTGGAGAACTGAGATCAAAACTATTCCTTCTCGTCAACATTAGCTCAGAAAAAGTGGGATAAACCTCTGAAAGAGCAGGCTGACCGACAGAAGCGAGGTTCTGAAGGTAAATTTTCCTTTGGCTTTCTGAATCCCAGGCTCTTTTCATCTCATGAGACTTTAAGTCCAGGTTCTGCCGTTGCTCTTTGCTATGACTTGTGTTCAGTGATGTCTTTCTCTTTCTTAACATACACATGAGCCAACTTTTTGTTTGTTTGTTTTACTTTTTGGCCACAAAATAAGGCAGGTGAGATCTTAGTTCCCTGACCAGGGATAGAACCCACGCCCCCTGCAGTGGAAGCTTGAAGTTTAACCACTGGGTTGCCAGGCAAGTTCCCCAGTTATGTCTTTCTAATTGGAGGAAGGGTCTAAGCATGATGGGCAAGTCAGTGAGAAAATTCTCATCATGGTTAAAGCATCAAAAATACAAAGGGAGGAGGGCTTGGGTCTTGGGTCTGGCAACATTAACCAAATATGGACTGATTCCAAAAAGACATGAAAGTTACTAAAACACCACTTTAAATGTCTTTATGTGTTAACAGGTATAGCGACTTAGGGCTATTCAGGACATATCTAAGAGTCTCTTAGGTCAAATTCTGACATTTATACTGTCTTCTTCATGTTCTTGGCTTCTTAATCTTGAATAAAAAGAACCATTCTGGTTCTAGATTTACTTGTCACTGGGAAAGCGTTCTCCTTTAATTAAAACACAGACATACACTGAATCTTACTGCATTATCATGAAGGCTCTTAGATTTCTTACCAAATTAAGCATTTATTCAAGAAATCTTTTTTAAACCCTATGCATTTACTATTAGCAGGAGGAAAAGTATAATGCTTAAGCTGTTTTTACCTTAAAACTATTGTTTTATTGGGCTTATTTACTTTCTCTTCTATTATTAGCATAGAGATGGCTAAGTTGTTGTTGCTGGTGTGTGTGTGTGTATTAAATCTTGACACAAGACAAGCAGAGAACAGCAGAGCAAAGGGCAGTGCAGGCAGAGTGGTCAAACAGGCTGCTTCTGCCACTCGCTTCCACACATAACCTGTAAATCAGTAGCAACAGCAAATTCCTCATTGACTTCTGGAATCATTTCCAAATAGTCAAACCTCCAAGGTCAAATCTACCAATTCAGTGCGTCTGTTGTACTGAGAGGCCCCCAAAGAAGGGACTGTAATTTCGTGTTGGCTTCTTCCGAAGGGCGGGTGAGAGACAGAGAGTGAGAGTTGCGGGGGAGGGAGCTGATGGTTTCTCATGGCAAGAATCCTCTCCTGCCCAAATACAGGAAAATTCCCAAGTAAGAGTGGCATATTGAAATCTAATCAAATGGCTAGCCTATTTTTGCCCTTGGATTCGTCAAAACCGTCTTAAGAACAACAACCCTTGGTACCTTTCAAGAATGCTTCTTTCAGGGGAAGGCTTTAGTTAAGATGCTCTTCAGTTTGAGTTTAATTTAAAATTTAGTCCCAGGGCTCGTGACACAGGTAAATGAATGTGGTTGACTGAATGAGATAAGATCGGGCTTGAACTTCTTAGGGGCTGTGCACTAAAACAAGTAAGTTTTAAACGAGCATCAGCTGCAATTCGGTCCTTTTTAAACATCATGATGTAGCGGAAAGAATATGGACTTTGGGGGTCAGAGAAACCTGGGTTCGAGGCCTGTCCCAATCACTTATCTTTTCTTAGACACAGTTCTCTTAAAAATACTATTCCACCTGGCAGGACAGTTGTGAGGATAAGAAAATATGCATATACAGTGTCTATCACAGAGTAGGCATTCAATAAATGATTCTTCTTGCTATGAATACTACCACTCCTACTATTATTATTATTTGAGGTAATACGGTTACTTACAGTTTCCAAACATCCAAATAGCCACACCAAAATGTAGGTCACAAGGAGAATGTAACTGTCCTAATGGAAAATCCCAATCAAAATATTTTTATCATATACACGTTTAAAACTTAAGTATAAGACTTTTAGGCCTGTGAACTTTAACACAATAGCTATGCCTTCACATACCTGAGTGTTCTTAAAAAAAAAAAAAAAAAAAATTCACATTGAAAAGGTCAAGTTGTAAGGCCATTTGATTAAAATAGTAATAAAAGAGTAAACATTAACTCACAATTTCTCCTCTGGTCTTTACTATTCCAAGTAGTATCACCTCCCAAATAAGTTGCACCTTAAGACAATTTAAGATTATCTTGATTAAAATCTTTAAGTTCTTAATTTTAAGTAGGGAAAACCTAATCTCCAAAAGCCAAGTTTAATACTTTTACCATGATCTAGATCTTAACTGCAGCATGCTATCCTCTGCTACTCCTGAAACATGACTGCCCAAAGTAAATGAAGTTCCCTTTTTATATTAATTTTAGAGCCACTGATAAAAATGCAAATAATTAACATCAGAAAGGAAGAATTGCTCATCACTAGGCCACCCAAATTTCCAGAAGCATTAGAAGTTATAGAAAGCTTATCTCTGGAATTTCAACAGTTTTCTCAAAGGTTTCAGAGCTATCTACTAGAGGCTTTGCAAACTGAATTAAATAACAAAAATAAAGCAAATGAATAACCACCCTTCAAATCTGTCAATATTTCAAATCTAGGCTTTCCTCCTGGGTATATAACTATCCTTGAGGATAATTCTGTTCAATCTAGTATCTCCTCTCCAAATTCACTTTTCAGATCAGATCAGATCAGTCGCTCAATAGTGTCCGACTCTTCGCAACCCCATGAATCGCAGCACGCCAGGCCTCCCTGTCCATCGAGTCAGTGATGCCATCCAGCCATCTCATCCTCTGTTGTCCCCTTCTCCTCTTGCCCCCAACCCCTCCCAGCATCAGAGCCTTTTCCAATGAGTCAACTCTTCGAATGAGGTGGCCAAAGTATTGGAGTTTCAGCTCCCAAGCTAAATAAGGATGTTGGTGCCAAATCAACTCCCATTACCTAAAAGAGGGTAACCCATTTAATTCACTCTTGCTTTTGCATCTCAAAAATAAATTCACTAAATCAGCACCTGATCTTTTCCTAAGAAGAGTAAGCCTATTCTGTATGTAGAAAAAAACTGACTCAAAAATAGGTTATGTTGCTTCCACTGTTAAAAACATCTACAAGTAAATTTAAAAATCCGAAGTATCCAAGCATTTGGATTTCTTATTTGCCCGTCCGGACTATCTGCAATATCCATTTCGATTTTTGCTATTTCTAACAGCGAAGCCATCACAGGAGTTGGCCTGAGGGCGGGGAGAGGAAATCTGGCTTCCACCCCTGGGACACACGTTTCGGCGCTTGTGTCTGACTGACTCTGCCAATCACCCCTCCCAGAAGCCACAAGCTTGGCTTACAATAACAGAGTATATCAAAGAGGACAGGAAAGAAAACAAGACAGTGGCAGGGTCAGCAGAGGATAAGAACACGGTCAAGATGCCCTGTGGAGGCAGGGAACAGGGAGCCATATATTCATGGCATTAAAATATGTTTCTTAGTAAAGGTAATGTCATAAATGCATAGGACCTTGACTGCCAAAGTCAGCCCAGGATGACTGTAAAACCACGGTTAGACACAGCTAGGAGAGCAGACTGTCTCATTATGATGGGACTGGTCAAGAAAAAACATTCCAGTTCACGTGAGCTTGGAATTATAACCCATACGCTTAAACCAACTTAGAGTGATGATTATGGTAACTGTATATTGACTTCTGATATTAAAATCATCCACATAAAGCGACTCTTTTCACTAGAACCATCTAACTCCAGAATAGTGATAATCTATTCTTGCCTCCATATAAAAACATGCCTGATCCATTCTGCACTGTGATCATAAACTCAGCAGACTTAAAAGGCATAGAGAGTGGGAGAGAAAAGAAATTAAGAGGTGGCGGTGGGGGTTTATAGTCCATCTGCATTCGACCTTGACTCTGCTACTTATGGGCTGTGTGATCTTGGGTAAGTTACTAGTTTCTCTGAATTGCAGTTTCCTCAGAAAATTATTATGAGCACTCAACATCCAAAAAAAGGTAAACTTTCAATATGCATTAACTCAGGGAAGCCTGATATGCTGCAGTCCACAGGGTCGCAAAGAGTAGGACCTGACTTAGCAACTGAACAGCAAATTATTAAAGACAGGTAAAAACAAAAGATAACGTTTAAAGTCCACACTCTTGGGCCTGACATTCCCAAACTACTTTTAGCCTCAATTAACTTTTTCAGCCTTTGCTTACTTTCCTTCACAGCCACTATCCAAGTTTCCTGTATCTACTCCTTTATCTGTGTGGTTCCCTCCATATAAAATCACCATTAGAGTCACTTTTAAAGATTCGAGCCTACCATTCAAATAATACCTTCTTCAAACAGCCTTTTTTATCTTCCCCATTCCTCTTCACTAAATTACTCATAATATCTTGCTACCTTCTGACAACTGAGTATTTTATGCCATCTATTATAGCCAGTTGCATATAAACAGAATAGCTAGCACAAGGCTTAGATACTTACATACAGTAGCACTTAATAAATGTTGATTAGAGGAATAAAGGAGTCACAACGATTCTCTCTCTGCTAGATCTAAGGAAAGGAGTAACTTGCCTTCACCCTCCCACTTTGCTCCAGAACCCCACGAAAATGCCGCTGCCTCCTTAACTCTGGCAGGATGGGAGATGCACGATGCCAGGAGCCTAAGCTGTGAGCGCTGGCACTTTGCTCTTTGCCTTCAAGGAGTTAAACTGAGTCCTGGGGAGATAAAAATCTCTGGTTTTTATTGTTTAGTGAGAATGCCTGACAAACGAAGATCCAGCTGCAATTGTAACATTCCAGGCTCATAAGGCGCCAAGTTTTACTAACTATAATTTAACTGGTCCGACTGCTGCAGTCCAAATTCTTGTTTGGATAATCAGTCTTTGTTTGAATATGTTCAAAAACAGCCCAGGCTAGCATTAGCCTCTGGGTATGTCATGTGAGCTGATTACCCTGTGGCTCCCAGTAGCAGAAACTCATACACAAGAGGAGGATTATTTTCCTAGTATTACTGTTACGCTAACATATAATCAGCCCTTTTCTCCCAGTCTCCACATCTCTTTCACAGCCTCCCCCAACCTTCCTCCTCCAACCTTCCCCACCCCCCCACTCCTGCCTTTCTTTTTTCTTCTCTCTTTTCTCTCTCTCTCTTTTTTTTTTTTTAATAATTCAAAAGTCTTCTTTCCAAGTTCAACCAAAGTTGAAAGGTGAAAAGGTCAAGAAAGTTTCATGGCTGTGGCTGTTTAGAAAAGGGTAGGACTAACTGGGGTCTCTCTTGCTCAGCCTCTACTCAAGGCTCAAGAAGCTCATATTTCACTGTACTTCTGCAGCGCTCAGTCCCCTTGACACAATCTGTTTGGAATGAAATTAAGCCCTTGTTAATCATTTTTAACATAATAATAATAATTTCACCTGCCAAACAATCATTTCATACTTAAGTAACTCAAGTGGCTCATTTGTTTGTTAAAAAAAAAATTCCAAATTCTCCAAATTGCACATTTTAACCGAAGGACACTTACTTGGGACCTGCCCACCCTGCCTGTCTGCAAGTCATTTGGCTCTAACAAGCCAAGAAGGATTCTGGAAACTCTGTACCTATCCTGTCACTTGGGCCTTGGTCTGGCCATTCTCAAAGAGCCCAAACGCGCTGAACCATTTACAGTGCTTAGGACAGAGGCTGGCTGATAGAAAATACCAGCTAAGAGAATTTTGGGGAAGAAATCCTGACTCGAGGGTATAGTTCTAGCAATCAGTGGGAAAACTGCTAGCAGGGAAAGACCATGGCTCAGAAAAGGCTGGGATGATTGGTACATGGGTGGGTGAAATGCTGTAAACTGGGAAACTTACGTCGGCGCGCTCAGCTGGTCTGGAATTGTAGGTGTAGATTTGGACCTCGCAGCTCCTACATTGCTAAAGGGAAGGCCACCAAAGGGGAAGGAAACTCCGATCCCTGGGAGGGAGATCTGTTTATTTTACAATTAACAACAGCAAAGGAACGCTTTCTGAAATTTTCCCTGGAAGGCTCAGCATTTAATCCTATACAACAGTTTGGTATTGAATCTTCAAGGTCTTAGTTGAGATGACAGGCAGAAATCAGAGTACTTCAGACCTGCTCCAGAGAGAGACACACACACAAGGAAACAAGAACAGCTCCTTCTGGGGCCAAAATTCTAAATTACATGGTGATCTAGGATTCGAGAGAGGAGAAGAGGAAACAGAGGAGGCTGCGCACTAGCATGCAGCGGAAAATGGCAGGAAGTGACGTCCACTGCTTGAAGGCTTATCACGCATCTGTTGTTGTTGAGTCACTAAGTCATATTCGATTTTTTTGTGACCCCCCTCATGGACTGTAGCCTGCCAAGCTCCTCTGTCCATGGAATTCTCCAGACAAGAATACTGGAGTGGGTTGCTATTTCCTTCTCCAGGGGATCCTCCTGACCCAGGGATCAAACCCATGTCTCCTGCATTGGCAGGTGGACTCTTTTACCCCTGAGTTATCTGGGAAGCCTGTCATGTATCTACTTCTCTGTATTCTTGCTCCAAGCATTCAAAGGGAAAGAAGAGCAAGTCGATTGTGAATTCCCACAAATTCTAACAGTTGCATGGTAGACTGTACTCATCTTTAACATCCACGAATTACATCTTTTACTCACTTATCCTGCTGAAATTTAAGACCATGTTTTTCCTCCCTGCTGCGGGTATTGCGTGAAAAAAAAACCACACCCCACTGTTATTAATAATGCTCAGTTCACATTAATTAGAATTTTAGAATGTCATAGGCCAAAGAGCGCTTAAAGAAAAATTGAAGTAGAAGCGTCTCGGGGCCAGAAGTGAGGCCAGAGAAGGATTTTCCATGTATACTCCATGAACAAAATATCTCCACTTGGATCTGTTTTCTCTATTGGGGTCCTGAAAAGATTTCACTTGAAAATAAAAGGCTCTGCTGTTAAAAAATTTCACTAGAAAAAAAAAGGCTCTGCTGTTGAGGAGGAGGGTTTAAGAAGAAGGTTTGAAAACCAAAGAGCTGGTCCAATCTTTCATCTTAAAGTTAAAGAAACAGGGGGACAGTAAAGTTGTGTCCAAGGTGCCCCGTGAGTGGAGAACAGGGTTAAGACAAGAACCCCTCTGCAGCCCCCAGCTCAGTATATATACTCCATCTCCAATATACCTTTTAGGGAAGCCCTCTTTCCATTCACTAAGTTTGGATCAAAAGACTGCAACCTCAAAAGAAATACTTTTTAGCAATATTTAACTGGCACTGTAAGTCGAATCAACAATCATTTTTAGATCTGGACAATGAAGTAAGACAAATCTGGGGGATGGCCATCTTTAGTTGCAAAATCACTTCTGCTAAAGCCATTAGCTACATAGTGTTCTCAGCAGCTCGGATTTTACAACAAAGCCGTAAAAGCTGGGGGTCAAAGCTTCTCCCTTGGGGCTTAAAGGTGTGAAGCTTCTGAAATGCTTCTTGGGCTTTCAGAACCTTCCCAATCAGCTCTAATCTTCATCACCTCCTTCTGATTATCCCTGTGTTGCTAGATAATATGGAGGCAAAAAAACAACAATAAAAAAGGAAGTATTTTTAGCCTCTTTTTAAGTGGTGACTAAGTTTATCACACTCCTACTCAAATTAGTCATACAGGTTAGTCCCAAGGGAGAGCAGTCTGGCTACAGATCATTGCAAAGGAATGACTTCTTGGAGGCCTAAAATAAACACTTAGGCTCATGGTTCTATCTGGAAATATAGTCAAATAGAAGCAAATTCCATGAAATTCCCAACTGATGCAAGCAACATTATTTTGTATCTTACAATACTAGCTTGGGTTAGCTGCTGTGGTCTGCTAAAGAGATAGATGACTCTAAAATGATGATAAAGGAAATAGTTATTTTAATAATGATAATAATAATTTTTTTTCCAACATGCTTATTCACAGGGGCTGAAGATGCCAACAAAGCAGCAATGGAGAAGAGAGACAACAACCGAGAATAAAATGGGACTTACAAAGAATTTCCCACCATTCTGGTTCTTTTTTTCCTTTTAAGAAAGAGAAAATTGGGTCTTGAATCCTCATGATGAAACTCAGGGACTTAAGGTTTTTAAAGCTGTTCACCACAAACAAGAAGATTTTCAGGGCAGAACTAGCACATGGGCCATGAAGCTGCTTATCTTCAAGGGTCTGTCCAAGTGCTATAAATGCAACAAAGATTCCCACAAGAGCCTTTGTTTCTCTGTTCGAATCTGAAAACAACCCCTCCTTACCATGCCAGATAGTGTTTTTGAAGGGAATTAGCCCCCTACTCTTTTTTTTTTTTTTTTTGCCAAAATGCATTAGTCATGAAACATTACCACCAGTAGCTCCAGTTACATAAAACCTACATGCTTATCCAAAATTAATTGTTTCCAAGCTATCTGGGAAACTAAGCATGCTGTGCATGAATAACTCATAGTCACTAACTTTCCGGAATATTTTAAAACCCTAACCTCCTTACTTCTTTTGAAAATAAGATGCCTTTACACTCAGCATGACTGTGTATTATAGATTCGGAACTCAAAAAGTTTCTAACATGGGTTAGGAATGGCTTTGCCACTTAATGACCTTGGCGTGAGTGCCTAAACTTTACAAAACCTGTTTTTTATCTGTAAAATGGAAGAAAAGAAATTAAAAAAAAACCCTCTGCCAATGTTTGTGTTATTGCAGAATTTCTAGGGTTATCCAGTGGTAGGCCAGGGAGAGCTGTACTGCTTGAAAATTTTAGGGGAAAAAGTAAAGGAATTTAACTGACAAATAATTCACATATAAAGACAAACATACATATTGTGGATGAGAATAAAATATCAACACTAATTTTGGGATAAAGCCGTAGCTTCAAGAAAAATTTTAAGACAGTAACAGTCAAGGTTGTGGCTCCAGAACCGAGGACTGAACAAGGGGGTCACATAAGAACCTCTCTCCTGCTCTTTAAGGTACTTGAGTGGAAAAGTTTTGAAAGCACAAGAAGGGGGTTCACTAACTGAGACTGGGGCTGTCGAGGAAAAACACTGTTGAATTTAGACACAGAAGACTGACCTACGATTTAAAAGACGACAACTTTCATTCTTTACGATAACATCCAATGATTTTGGAAAATACTGTAATTATTGGACCTGTTACTTTAGTGCGTTGAAATCCTTTCAGTTCAGTTCAGTCGCTCAATCGTGTCTGACTCTTTGCGACCCCATGAATCGCAGCATGCCAGGCCTCCATGTCCATCACCAACTCCTGGAGTTCACTCAAACTCATGTCCATCAAGTCGGTGATGCCACCCAGCCATCTCATCCTCTGTTGTCCCCTTCTCCTCCTGCCCCTAATCCCTCCCAGCATCAGGGTCTTTTCCAATGAGTCAACTCTTCACATGAGGTGGCCAAAGTATTGGAGTTTCAGCTTCAACATCAGTCCTTCCAATGAACACCCAGGACTGATCTCCTTTAGGATGGACTGGGTGGATCTCCTTGCAGTCCAAGGGACTCTCAAGAGTCTTCTCCAATACCACAGTTCAAAAGCATCAGTTCTTCGGCACTCAGCTTTCTTCACAGTCCAACTCTTACATCCATACATGACCACTGGAAAAACCATAGCCTTGACTAGACAGACCTTTGTTGGCAAGTAATATCTCTGCTTTTCAATATGCTATCTAGGTTGGTCATAACTTTCCTTCCAAGGAGTAAGCGTCTTTTAATTTCATGGCTGCAATCACCATCTGCAGTGATTTTGGAGCCCCCCAAAATAAAGTCTGACACTGTTTCCCCATCTATCTGCCATGAAGTGATGGGACCAGATGCCATGATCTTAGTTTTCTGAATGTTGAGCTTTAAGCCAACTTTTTCACTCTCCACTTTCACTTTCATCAAGAAGCGTTTTAGTTCCTCTTCACTTTCTGCCATAAGGGTGGTGTTATCTGCATATCTGAAGTTATTGATATTTCTCCCGGCAGTCTTGATTCCAGCTTGTGCATCTTCCAGCCCAGCGTTTCTCATGATGTACTCTGCACAGAAGTTAAATAAGCAGGGTGACAATATACAGCCTTGACGTACTCCTTTTCCTATCTGGAACCAGTCTGTTCTTCCATGTCCAGTTCTAACTGTTGCTTCCTGACCTGCGTATAGGTTTCTCAAGAGGCAGGTCAGGTGGTCTGGTATTCCCATCTCTTTCAGAATTTTCCACAGTTTATTGTGATCCACACAGTCAAAGGCTTTGGCATAGTCAATAAAGCAGAAATAGATGTTTTTCTGGAACTCTCTTGCTTTTTCGATGATCCAGCGGATGTTGGCAATTTGATCTCTGGTTCCTATGCCTTTTCTAAAACCAGCTTGAACATCTGGAAGTTCACAGTTCACATATTGCTGAAGCCTGGCTTGGAGAATTTTCAGCATTACTTTACTAGCGTGTGAGATGAGTGCAATTGTGCGGTAGTTTGAGCATTCTTTGGCATTGCCTTTCTTTGGGATTGGAATGAAAACTGACCTTTTCCAGTCCTGTGGCCACTGCTGCGTTTTCCAAATTTGCTGGCATATTGAGTGCAGCACTTTCACAGCATCATCTATCAGGATTTGAAATAGCTCAACTGGAATTCCATCACCTCCACTAGCTTTGTTCGTAGTGATGCTTTCTAAGGCTCACTTGACTTCACCTTCCAGGATGTCTGGCTCTAGGTGAGTGATGAAATCCTTTAAAAATACACTATTAATTGTGGTTTCTTATCAAAGGCAGCTTCTTTGGTTAAAGAGTTCAACTTGTTTACAGTCTCCTTCATAATTTCTCAATACTACTAGGGCTTAAAAGAGCATCTCAAAGAAAAATAATAAAGGGCTCCTGAAACCATTCAAGGCTTCACTGAAGAGCCAGGTGGCTGGTTCCATTAATGGGAGTCACACTTGGCAAAATGAGGAAGTTTCTGCTGCTGGATTCTACTGGCCTAGGGGGATGATGCAAAATGAGTGTAAAAAAAAAGGCATTCTTAGTAGAACAAGATGTGAAAAACTTTAGGACTGAAAATCTGAAGGGTGAGCCTCCAGGTGGGAAAGGAGTCTGTGTCTACACCTGTGGCTGAGCCCTTGCTCTCTACTCCCTGGGGTTCACTCTCAAGAAAGAGGAAAAGTAATGCTAACACCACTGCACGAGCTGTTCTTCTCTTTATAAAGGCTCAAGGATTTATCTGCAAATCTTTTTCTACGCTGACCTCAGTGCAAATTTCACATAAAGTTGAGAGAGAAAAAAAATCATTATAGAAAAAATAAACATGGTGTTCTGTGATGACCCAAACAGGCAGGATGTGGGGGTGGGTGGGAGGAGGTCCAAAGGGAGGCGATGGGCTTCCCAGGTGGCTCAGGGGGGAAAGACTCCTCCTGCCAATGCAGGAGATAGGAGACCTCGGTTCGATCCCTGGGTCAGAAAGATTCCCTGAAGAAGGAAATGGCAACCTGCTCCAGTATTCATGCCTGGGAAATCCCATGGACATAGGAGCCTGGTGGGCTACAGTCCATGAGTCACAAAGAATTGGACATGACTGAGCATGCGAGAGCCTGCGTGTGTACACGCAGAGCTGATTCACTTCACTGTACAGCAGAACTTCACACCACACTGTGACGCAATTACACTCCCCCAAGAGAAACAGCATCAAAAGCTGCATTTCCCAAGGTTTCAGGTTCTGAAAATCTCCCCCAGAGCCGCAGAAGCCTTCCTGACACAGCACAGGTGCTCTGCTGGACCGTATAATCCACGGGACCTTTGCCTGCTTTCTTCTCTCTCGGCCTCCGGTCCTTCTCTCAGTCAGGCGACCAGAACACAAGGTCTCCCCCCACGTTGAGGACTGGCGCTACTGTCCACCTGCTCATCTCACCTTGAACCCTCAAGGGCAAACAGGGCTCCCCTTTTCTGTTTCAAATCTCCCCGCTCCAAGGGTGCCTCTGCCATCATGATTGTCTCTGGCCTGCAGGGCATGTTTAGCTTTCCACAGCGGCAGGGACTACCACCCACCCGCAGAGGCCAAGTCAGTTATCTTCATCTGGGGTCCAGGAATGGACCTCTGAGCGTCCTGAAGTCCCTGAAAACATATACAACATCGTGTCTCTGAGAGTATCCACACACTTCTTCTGGAGCAGACTCACAAATTTCATTAGCTTCTCAGCTCTGTCTCTGACCCCAAAATATTAGGAACCACTGACTTAGATTTTCCAGATTAAGGTGGTGGAACCTGCAACCCTCTGGAACAGTCTGTGAGGAGTCACTGAAGTCATTCCACTACATTCTCAGATATGCAGATAACACCACTGTAATGACAGAAAGTGAAGAGGAACTAAAGAGCCTCTTGATGAAGGTGAAAGAGGAGAGTGAAAAAACTGGCTTAAAATTAAATATTCAAAGCACGAAGATCATGACATCCGGTCTCTTCATGACAAATATATGGGGAAAAAAATGGAAACAGTGACATACT
This sequence comes from Bubalus kerabau, assembly GCF_029407905.1. Classification (NCBI taxonomy): domain Eukaryota; kingdom Metazoa; phylum Chordata; class Mammalia; order Artiodactyla; family Bovidae; genus Bubalus; species Bubalus kerabau. The sequence continues at coordinate 52,639,775 of NC_073627.1, read as the reverse complement.
TTATTTTCTTGGACTCCAAAATCACTGTGGTTGGTAACTGCAGCCATGAAATTAAAAGATGCTTGCTCCTTGGAAGAAAAGCTATGACAAACCTAGACAGCATATTAAAAAGCAGAGACACCGTTTTGCTGACAAAGGTCCATAGAGCATGGTTTTTCCAGTAGTCATGTATGGATGTGAAAGTTGGACCACAGAGAGGGCCCAGAGCCGAAGAATTGTTGCTTTCAAACTGTGACACTCGAGAAGACCCTTGAAGAATCCTTAGGACTGCAAGGAGATCAAACCAGTCAATCCTAAAGGAAATCAACCCTGAATATTCATTGGAAGAACTGATGCTGAAGCTTAAGGTCCAGTACTTTGGCAACCTGACGCAAAGGGTTGACTCATTAGTAAAGACTCTGATTCTGGGAAGGATTGAGGGCAGTAGAAGGAGACGATAGAAGATGACATGCTTGGATGGCATCACTGACTCAATGGCCATGAGTTTTAGCAAACTCTGGGAGATGGTGAAGGATAGGGAAGCCTGGTGTGCTGCAGTCCGCGGGGGTCGCAATGAGTCTAACATGACTTAGCAACTGAACAGCAACAACCACTATTCCTAAACAAAGATAGTCTATATCCATCCTGGCTAACAGTGTAACATTAGCTTCACATAGAGTAACTCTAACCTATATGAAAGGGGCTCTAGCACCCACATACAACATCTCATAAATGCCCAGCCTGGAACCCCTCTCCCAGTCTTCATCATTCTTTCCCCAGAGGAAAGCATATTCTATTTCATGCATAATCTAGTTACCTGAATTTCTGGTCCTCAGAATTAGAAGCAATGTCTTTAAAAGGGGGCTTCCCTGGCAGCTCAGAGGGTAAAGCATCTACCTGCAATGCAGGAGACCTGGTTTCGATCCCTGGGTCAGGAAGATCCCCTGGAGAAGGAAATGGCAACTCACTCCAGTACTCTTGCCTGGAAAATCCCATTGACTGAGAAGCTTGGTAGACTACAGTCCATGAGATCGCAAAGAGTCAGACACGACTGAGCGACTTCACTTTCTTTCTTTCTTATTTAAAAGGAAAGAGATGGTATAAGTAGATGCACTGATAGCAGTAAGAAAAAACTTGGTCTCTCTGAGCCTCAGTTCCCTAATCTGTAAAATGGATACAGTGAGAGCTTGCTCAGAGGATCGTGTGAAGATTAAATGAAGTTTCCAATGTAATGTTATGTGCACCTAGCACATATACATAGCACTATATTACATAGTCAGTAAAAGGTTTCTTACTGACTGGTTGTCAGTCAGTAAGGCTGTCAGTTTTGATGGCAGAAAAACAAATAAGTCACAGTTTATACACATGAGTACTGGAGCTATTCTGCATCTGAGCAAAGAATATGACACTTAAAAATAACCTCAACCTTTAAGATGTATGACCTAGTACAACATTATATGCTTATAACAATGAGTCATTCAACAACTCTAAACACAGTATTTCTAAACTGTATATACATATATGCAAATGTAGAAAAAGTATAAAATCGTGCATAGATAGGATGATATATACCAAACTGAGGTCAGTGATTACCTCTGGCAGCAGTAGTTAGGAGGCTCTAGTTTCTTTCATGGGAGAAGGCAATGGCACCCCACTCCAGTACTGTTGCCTGGAAAATCCCATGGATGGAGGAGCCTGGTAGGCTGCAGTCCATGGGGTCGCACAGAGTCGGACACGATTGAAGCAACTTAGTAGTAGTAATAGTAGTTTCTTTCATGAAAAAGGTGAAAACGAATACTACATGTTGTTATTAAGTTTTAAAACTTGCACAAAGGGTCCATGTGGATACTATTATGTTTTATACTTTTCTATATGTTTGGAATATTTCATAATTAAAAATAGATAAAAAGAAAAAAAAGAGTTATTCAATAATTAAGAACTACATGCCTAGGTTGTATAATAGCTCAAAGGGTCCTCAAGAAGCAAATAAGCATGAATCCCCTTGAGAAAATCTCCATGTAAAGGGTTAAAACATTTAAAATAATTATCTGAACACTTTCTTCTCCAAATATGCACAAAAAGACAAAGTGTCAATGTAATTTAAATGCTTCAAATATGGTTCCCCCTTTTTTTTTTCTGACATGCTGGAGTTACCCAAAAAGTAGGTATCGTAGGACAAATTTTTCTCCAATTGGCCACTATAGAAAGGATCATGGACCAAACAGCAAGAACGTTAAAATGCATATGAATAACACTACTGTGGTCAGCAGGCATTTTAGAAATCACACTGTATTTTTGAATGTACAACAAGAATTAAATCAGAATCAGGGGCTCCCCTGGTGGCTCAGTGGAAAAGAATCTGATTGCCAATGCAGGAGACACAGGTTCAATCCCTGGTCTGGGAAGATCCGACATGCTGTGGAGCAACTAAGCCTGTGCACCACGACTAGTGAGCCTGTGCTCCACGAGAGAAGCCACCACAATGAGAAACCCGCATTGCAGTCAGAGAGTAGCCCCTGCTCTCTGCAACTAGAGAAAAGTCCATACAGCAATGAAGACCCAACACAGCCAAAAATAAATAAATAAATAAAATTATTTTAACAAGACTCCATTATGAAAAAAGAATTAAATCAGAATCAACATGTAATAGAGAAAAAAGTGAACCTTAATTTGCAAAAGGACAATCATACGTTCTGTAGCTGAAAATATACGGGTAGTGTCCATAATACCATATGTAAAGAAAATAGATCCATTGAAGAATCACTAATACTTAAGCTCTCACCCTCCCTTCCTTGGTTGTACCCACTGGAAATAGGAATAAATATCCCCTTCACCACCATACTAGATCCCACTAAAGTCTGAGGTGGAAAATGAAGCTGGGAGAATAACCTGATTACATATGCATCAAGTGCAAGCACAAATAAATGTTTCTGGATTGTAGGGATAAGATGCTCAGGGCTTATTAGGACTCCTTGATCCAGAGAGATTTAAGGATCTGGTTTCAATTAGACGCTTTAAGCTAGTAAAACTACGTTCATAAATACACACTTACAGAAGAACTTAAAACTAAGATAATTAAGATGCTGAGGAAAGGAATTTCATTCCTTTCCTTCCCCTCCTTTACTTGCAATCCAGTTGAAAGAAGAAAAAAAGAGCTGAATGATTTCATGAATTAAACAACGGTGGCAAAATTAAATAAACGAATCCAGAAGGATCTTCACAAACTGAACACTGATACAGTGAATCTTTGGGGAGGAAGTGTACAAGTTCATGACCTTTGACACAGTGGCCACTGGCTAAAACCAACACAAGTGTAAAAAGGTAAACTTCAGAAGCAAGTGGAATTAGATCAGTGCTGGGAATTCAGATGGTCGCTTATTAAGTGAAAAAGGGTAACTATTATATTTAGCACATAATCTGTGTTCTTCCAAGACTGTTAGGCCTGAAAACAAAGGCAGGCTGGATCAAGAAAGAAGAAAAGGAGAGATGAGTCTTATTTCTCTAAACAAATGCCTGAGCAAAACTCACATGTCCACCAGGACGGACTTGGTACCAGTGACTGCTTTCATTCTAGATCACTGTTGACAAATTTCTTAAGGTCAATTAAGAACAGATTAACTTCTGACATGTCAAAAACACCTGTAGGTGGTAGCTATGGCTATCAGCATGGCATGGCTTTGGAGTTCAAATCAAACGTCTCACTCTTTGTGTTCATAAAATCAAAGGCAGAAGAGCAGAAGAAAGGGTTCCACCTGTCGTCAGTCTGTGCCGCCAAGGTGTGGCGGTCAAGCGCTTGAAAGATGGTTAGTCTGAATGGGGATGTGCCGTAAGTACAAAATGCACAGCAGATTTCCAAGACTTGGCAGGGAAAAAAGACTGTCAAATAGTCTAGTAATCATTCTTTTATCGATTAAGCCTTGAAATGGTATTTGAGATATACTAGGCACACCAGCAAACTGAAGAACAGAGAGTTCAAGGAATTTCAGGTCACAGAGGTAAGAAGCTGAGCAAACAGGATTCAAGGCCAACTGACCGACTAACATTCACGACCCCATACTCTCCCGTCTAACTTACTTTTCAGATGGTATCTCCTTCCCCCTTTCTTTGTCACACCCTGTCCCCTGCAGGCAAACAGGACCACCTACTTTCCCCATCTGCACGTCATGTCTTCAGGGTACTGTTCTCCCTGCCAGGAACGACTTCCCTCTTCCTAGTCCCATATAACAAAACTCAGCTCACATGACACTTCTTCCATGAAGCCTTTCCTGAGCTTCAAGTGAAAACTGATTTCTTTTTCTTGTATTACTTTTTAGTCATAGATGTATTTAGTCTATCTTCTTGCTAAGAAGAACTTGGCTATCTGCATACTGAGATCACCTATGGTTCCTAGCCCAGAGATCACATAAGAGGTGCTCCAAAGTTCCTTTAGTAAATGAATATTTGAAGTATTTAAAGATACAGAATAAAAACTAAAACTGCTTTCTATCCTCAGAAAGGTGTACAATCAAGTACAGGAGGAAAGATGGACTAACCAACTGATACAAAGCAAACGCTTTTCTGTCCCCAATTAGAGGAGGCCAAAGGGAATTGAAGAATGGCAACTTCACTCTCACTCACCTCCTTCTATTCAAATCCTAGCACATGGCAATACTTGGCAGACATCCTTCAGACACAATCAGGCTATAACTGAGTTCTAGCCATACTGCCTGGCTGACATCTGTAGCAACAACTTTACACACCACAAAGAACCCAGACTTAGGAAAGCAGCTGTTCTGAAAATACCTGTGCTCTTTCATCATCACATGGCCACCTTGCCAGCAGCTCTCAGAGATGCAAATATAAATTACTCCATATTGTGTTCTAAGAAATCAAGATATTCCTCCTGGCAAGTGTATCCTAATTGTTGGTTTTAAATTTTTAAAAACTTGACATCCGGAAAAGACACTATGTAGCCCTTTAAAATGACTCATGGTTAAAGACATCTTTTAGCGAGATGTTGGCAGGTGGTATATAAAATAAGGAAATGCATGAACATGAAGAGAGACAGTACCCGAGATGACCGGATGAGGCAGCTTGCCAGCCATCCAGGACCTGATTAGGGGTATCTCTACTAAGTAGCATTTAAAAATATTTGTAAAAAAAACAGCTCTGAATCCTGTCACGTGTGGAAAGCAAAAATAAGCATTCGTAAGAAATGTATTCCACAATTACCATCCACAGTTATGACTAAGGATAGGGAGATACTGCATTGGTGTTCTTCCAATGTAGAAGATTAAACTACTGAATTTGGGACCAGCAAACCAGGACATGAGAAAAGTCCAAGGCGGAGTAATATCATCACTGAGGGAAACCTGAAGGGCTAGCTTTGGGTTACACGGCCGACAAGTTTCAGTCCCCGTTTTTCAGGGAGGGCACAAGGAGGAAAGCAGAGGAGGTGCGTGCACAGGGAGCCGCACATGTCTTTGCTCAAGGCAGCTGAGTGAAGCCAAAGGGAATTTCAAAGCAAACCCCAAAGCCAGCGGGGCAGAGGAATCAACCCGACCTGCGGGCCAGTCAACGGCCCACCTTGACCAAGACCGCTGATCACGTGATGTAACTTACAAAATCAGCCATGACACAGAAAACATTAACTACGCTGCCTCACTGGTAAGCTATACACGTAAGGCAGGAGTGCAGAATTTCACAGTAAGATCTATCAGGTAAACACATCTTTACCTTGGAGAAAACACAGTTGAGCAACTATGAAAATAGGAATTCCATGACTCTCTTCTTTTTCAGTAAACCTCTAAAATTTGAGGCCAGGAGCCATTTCCTTCTCCAGGGGATCTTCCTGACCCAGGGATCGAACCTGGGTCTCCTGCTTTGGTAAGTGAGTTCCTTACCACTGAGCCATCAGGAAAACAGAAGATTCTCTCCCACTTTAGAGAAAAATGTGGCCTTAAATAAAGGAAAAACCATCCCAAGACCACAGTAGGTAGTCAGGCCTAATCTTGATTTTATTATTGTTTTTTAAATGCTTATTTATTTGGCTGTGATGGGTCTTAGTTGTGGCATGTGGGATCTTTCAATTGCAGGGCAGTTGGGGCATGTGGGATCTGGTTCCCTGACCTGGGATCAAACCTGGACCCCTTGCATTGAGAGAGCAGAGTCTTAGCCACTGAACCACCAGAGAAGTCCCCCAATCTTGATTTAAGACTGTAAAAGAGAATATAGATTCTCAAAACTGAAATCTGGAGCTTGACAAGTTTAGGGGTGCTCTTTCTCTCAAAGGTTTATACTGACTATTTTTATCATTTATTTACAGTTCCTCACCATTCTTTCGTATCTTGGCTAACCGATTCCTTCTGCCATTCTATATCCTCTACACTTGTATCTATATCTGCTTGTACTATATTATGACTGCTAATAAATTCCCTAAACTAGGCACTTTGAACGTATGCAGGGATTATATATACATTTATTGAGTACCGGGCATGTGTATTCTTAACAGAAATAGTAACATCAATCCCTGTTAACCAAACACTTGCAACTGTGTCCAGGCTCTGTGCTATAATTGTACATTTTCTTATTTAATCCCCCAAAATATGAGTAGGTTACAATTCTCATTATAATTTGTATTTTACAAATGAGGAGGCAGAGGGAGGTAGACCCACTGTTGGTGAGTGATGTGATTAGCTTTTCCCTGACTCTAGAATTTATACTCTTCGCCACGACATTCTCCCATAGGCCATATTCTTGTGGTTTTCCCTTTATATCACGTAGCCTCGTGCAGTTTTCTTTATTCAGTGCCTTGCTGAAGACCCCAAACACAGGCACATGTAATGAAGCCGTTTTGTGACCTTAGCTGGAGGAGCAGCCCCAGTAGCAGCACAGCTGGCAGCAGCTTCGGGACAGGCAGCTAGCGGTAAGACAGCAAAAGCAGGCCTGGGCCCTCCCAGGAACCCATTTCTGAATGTGTCCCAGGGACGCACTTCTTTTTTTTCCCTTCCAACCTTGATAATCAAATTTATCCCTTAAGAGCTAAAGTCATGCCTCTGCTGGTGACAAGAAGTTAAGAATCTTAAATCTCTGAGGGACAGATGACAGCCTAGTACTATCAATCTGGTTTGGGAAGAGAAGGCTGTGAAATGGCCTTAAGTGTCTGATAGGAGATTCTTCGCAGGCAGCCTGAAAAGTCCGTGGAGGGTGATAATGATAAAAACCAATTCTCAGCAGGTAGAGCTCGAAGTAAAAGCAGTCTCTCTCTGACATCAGAAGGAAGTATTCTTAGACCTTCTTTAAAAAGAGCCAGGCAAGCTATTGTTTCTACTCCCTCAGAAGGGAAACTGATGGAGAGGGACAATCAAAGCACTGACACTTCCAAACACTGGGATTCTACCATGAACCACACTTTTTAAATGAAACACATTTTCTTCAGGGGTGGGAGGTGGGGTAGGGGTAGGATGTGTGCCTTCCTGATAAGACTGGTTCTTGCATTTTAATAAAAAGTTTATTATTCCAGCCATCCTATTTTTCTTCCATTTTTATCACCAGTTCTCTTTCGGGTACCCTGTTGACCTCGGGCACAGATAATCACGGACCATCTTTGGTGCCACAGCTAGGAGGTCAAAGTCATATCATTTTTCACTCATTGTCTTAGTTAAAAGAATTCTAGGAGAGGTGGATTTACATCTCCTTTCATCCTACCATTTGCGGTTTTAAGTCACTAGTTGGGAATTCAGTCACTTTGTTGCATCTAAAGATCAAGTAATGAAACTTTCCCTTTTTTTTAATTTTCAAAGATCAAGTAATGGAACCCAAGTTGAAACTGTATTAATTCGCTCTGCTTTAACCCTGGAGATGTATTTCATAAAAATCCAAGTATTATGAAATAGTCAAAAATTGTCTTCATGTGTGGAAAGGTGTTTTCTTCTTTGGTGTGCCTGTCAGCCGTGAAATAAAATTCTAAAATGTGGGAAAGCTAGAAAACAGGGACTCTGGGCACGGCATTCTCCAAAGAGATCCTTATGACTCCATCAAATGAGAACACTTTACTTTTAACGACACACCAGGACTTTTCTCCGAAAGGTTCTGGGAATGGCAGACTTATTCCTGGTTAGACCCCCTCTCTCGCCTTAACCCCCATAACCCGTCTTGTTTTTCCTGCCCCCAACAGGATGGGAAGAAAACGTCCTTAGGAGACCTTTCCTTTTTTATATTACACAATCTCATCTCTGGAATTCAAGTCCTCTTACGGCTCAGCCCAAATAAGAAGTGCTTGTCACCAGGAAGGCGGCCATCTGAACATGCAGCAGCTGGATGAGAAAAGAGGGCATGTCAGCCCAGAGCAGCAGAGAGGGTTTCTCACGGCAGCTATTTGCAACCCTCCAAGGAGCTTCAGAGGCTGCCCATTAAAACCCTGTTAAAACACTTCTGATGTTGTCAGCAGCAGAGAGCTGAAATAGCACAGCGATCGCTGAGATGCTATCTGCCTCGAGCAATTCAATGGTACTGTCAATACTATGAGCAAGAAGGTACAAGATAAGCAACAACCTAATTTCTACATCAAAATTTCATAAACTCCCTCAGCGGGCAGCACTCCATGTGGGCACACAGAGACCAAGCTAGTGGACCACCCTGGGGAAAAAAAAAATAGACCTTTGTGTTCAGATCTGGCCCCAAAGCCCTGAACCTACACACAACTACTGAACTTACAACACTCCCTAGGAAATTTGCCCAGAAAGGAATTGCTGGAATGAATGGTCCTTTCCCGGGCACCCCTGGGCACCAGTCAAGACATGGGATTTCTGGATGAGGTTCCTTTCTCAGAGGTCTTAGTATGTTCAAAAGACAACTTGCTGTATCAACATCCATCCATGTTTGTTCCTCATGAGAAGAGTCCAGTTGTATCGAAAAGGCTATACAATCTGCTGGGTTTCATACATCACTGCCCTGTTTCTGATTTCCTACAACAGTATTAGTTACAGAGACCAGAATCATAATTCCAGAGTACCTTTCCTTGTCAGCAAATATCAAGAAGCAGCTATCTGTTTTGGATCTGAGTTGATAACAGCAGGTTAGAGAGGTGAATCCCTCTGTTTTAGAAGCACACACCCTGGTATCATTCCATTTGGTGGCTCTTTGTTTTGGCCAACATAGGGTGATAAGTAGAGAGGCTGTCATCCATACTGGTGTACTTTTAAGGGTGAAACGGTGAGCACCGCTGATAAATAAACCGACACATACAAGCGGGATCTGGGGAGCCTGGGACCTCTGGTTAGCCAGGTTGAGTCCTCACAGTAAACCGAGGCTTGAAAAGTTGTGTGATGGGATAGGAAGTGAGTAAGTGGCTATTTCCTCACAGAACGAACAGCAGTCTGGAATGAGGATGCTCAGCCCAACAGCTGGATGTCTTTCTTGCCTAATAACAAACATCAGGCTGTTTGATCCACAGTTGTTCACGCAGACAACCGTGCCAACTCAGCCCTGACTTCTCGGTGAGAGAGCGGGGGCGTCACCACGTGATTACAACGCAGTCACAGTTACCCGCTGCAGTTTCACACGCAGGGTCCTGGGACAGCCAGCAACATGTTTCCAGGAAATTTACCTGAAGCCAAGAGCATGCTGGTCTTCGGGTCCTCTTCTCTAGCCCCAAAGGACAGACGCTAGAGAACAGAAGGTAGGAAGGGGACTCCAGACTGAGAAAGCCAGTGCAGCCAGCTCCACGAGGAACAAGAGATAAAGCACTCAATTCAACTTCTCATGACCCAACACTTAGCATTTCTTCTTTTAACCTTCTTAGTTCTCCTTAGTCAAGTTGGCTGGAGACCATGAAAGCCCAACCAGGCTAGAAGCAAAGCAATATTAAGTGAAGACCTACTTGGAAAAGGTCTGCTAATCTCAAGATTTCTGGCAGTCACTAGTCTACCTAAATCATCAGTGGCCAATTATAACTGTTCATTCAAAACACAAAGGCATCTCAGAGCCATAAATCCAGTAACCAGACTACTCTGAGGAAGTCTGACACTTTACTTGCATAGTTTATTTTATGCCTGGCATTAGACAGTTTTTTAAAAACCATTTTGAGGAAGGGAGAAAATAAGGCTTCAAGGAGTTTCAGCAGAGCAAGTATGAGTCACTACATGATCAAGAAAAAGCTTTCTCAAGCAAATCAATGAGTGAGAGGAATCTGCCTGATGATACCAGATCTGTAAAACCTAACATGAGATAAAAGGGAGAGGGATTCTGAAGGGTGTCTAGGTTCTGGGAATATGCCCTGCTTTTATTTGTCCATTCCTTCAATCCCTCCAAATAACCATGACAGGGGGGGAAAAAAAGTGTTTCTGCTCTCAGTTCCTGTTTATCTTTTTCATGAAAGATTTCCTATAATTTACATTTCTAAGGCAAGCCAAACTAAGCCACAGTGATTCCCCGCTCACAATATCCTCACCAAATACTTCCAAACCATTGTAAGGACTGGAGATCATCCAGGTGGGAAAAGAATCTATTCTTTTCAGGAATCCAGATTTTTCACTATCATAAAAGGCAGCCTGCGTGCATGCATATGAAGTCGCTTCGGTGGTGTCCGACTCTTTGCAACCCACTGGACTGCAGCCCACCAGGCTCCTCTGTTCATGAGATTCTCCAGGCAAGAATATTGGAGTGGGTTCACAAAAGGCAGAGGACACTTTAAAACCAGCACTAACTTTAAACTCTCTGTGGCAGACAAACAACTATGCAGATTAAGGACTTGATATTTAGATAAAGGAAAACCTGCACAAGTATGTCCAAACTCACTGTTAACAAGCGCACATTCAATTCTGCTGTCTTAGAAGAATGGGTTTGAAAATTATCTTTAAAAACATTTTTTACTGAAGTATAGTAGATTTACACTATTGTGTTAATTTCTGCTATACAGCAAAGTGACTCAGTTATACATATGTATATTCTTTTAATATTCTTTTCTATTATGTGAGAATTATCTTACTTCATATAAAATCAACAAGTATTTATTGAATTGCCTAGTTCATAGATACTGTATAAAATAGAAAGAAAGAATTAGCTGCTCAGTGGTGTCCGACTCCTTGCGAGTCCATGGACTGTAGCCCGCTAGGCTCTTCTGTCCATGGAATTCTCCAGGCAAGAATACTGGACTGGGTTGCCATTCCTTTCTCCAAGGGAATCTTCCCAACCCAGGGATCAAACCCAGGCCTCCTGCATTGCAGGCAGATTCTTTACCAACATTATGACATAGGCTAAATCCTACCTGTGTTTTAATTTGATTTTTTCATTCTGAACAGTTAGGTTTTTGTTTGTTTTTACTTTAAACTTCTGTTGAGGGTAGGATGAATTCTAGAAGAAAACAGCTTCTCCCTCAATACTCTGTAAACCTGAGTTAAGGCAAATCAGACAAAAGAGTGACAGAAATCCCAATAGGAGTATCTTCTGTTGTAATTAAACACATATTGACATCACTCTAAATCTACTACGCTCAATTTCTGGACATCCCACAATACATTAGGAATTTCTCTCCTCACTGATTTACTTTATTTATAGGAAATGGGAATAGACAACTCACATAAGCTGCCTAATATGAAATGATGCTATACCTCCACAGGGAGGGAAATGGCTGAGAGATTAGTATGGAATAAAATATACAATCAGGAAGATACTCAGCAAAATGTTCTGCAATATAAGAGATCTATTGCTAGGAGAACCAACATAAATATATATTTTCGTAATTTAGAAAAATGGACTTATATATTACACTCATAAAAGCAAAAGAGATTCAACTAAGATAGAGGTTTTCTGGGACTTCCCTAGTGGTCCAGGGGTTAAGAATCCACCTGTAATGCAGGGTACTCAGGTTTGATCCCTGGTCTGGGAACTAAGAACCCGCAAGCCATGGAGCAAGTAAGCCTGTGTGCTGCAACGACTGAGTTTGCACACTCTAGAGCCCGTGTGCCACAACTAGAGAGGCTGCATGCCACAACGACTGAAGCCCAAGTGTTCTGCAGCCTGCAACAATTGAGTCTACACACCACAACTAGAGAGTCCCGTGCAACGCAACAAAAGATCCCACATGATGCAATGAAGAGCCTGCATGTCCCAACTAAGACCCAAAGTAGCCAGATAAGTAAATAAATAAATAAATTTTAAAAAACAAACAGGTTCTCAAATTTGGCTCTACACTGGAATCATCTAGGGAGTTTAAAAAATACTAATGTCTGTGCTTCACACTCAACTGCTCTGCGTGCAGTCTGGAGGGAGGGAGTTTTTGAAAGGTTCCCAAAGAATTCTAATGTGCAGCCAAGGTTGAGAATCACTGCATAAGCGTTGCTGGTGTTCGTATCTAATGAAGCCTGGATATCTTGAACTGGGGACAGTTAGCAAATGGAAGAGGTGAATATGAAAGAAAGAGAAATTGGGAAAGACTAATGTTAATCTTTCACACTTCTTGTAAATAATCACAATTTACTTTGAGATTAAGGAGCTTTAAAAATATGTCAAATATACTCCTCTGTATTCTGGAGTCTGCAGCATGATGGACACTGGTTTCCACTCTGTGCAAGGGAGCAGTGCATACAAGTTAGGAGACATATTCAAGTGTCTGCTTGTCTCTAGTTTAGGTCTTTCACAAAATACTAAACTGAGGTAGAGAACGGTAAAGTGTTAGGAGAAAAGAGACCAAGGTAGTAATAGAGACAAATAAAAACCAAGACCACCAGATTCTCCATCCAGAGAAAGAAGAATCAGCTAAGCTAGTTCTTTTCTCTGGTACTTTGATACCTAAAATATTTTCTCTAACTGATGGGTTTCAACAGACATCTGTTTCTTTCTCAAAAGAGTTAAAAGAATTAGATATCAGTGAAATATATCCTGGTCTTTTATTCTCAAGAAGCTAGCTCCCTGAACTGAAAACTATTAGACCAAGCCAAGAAACAGATTAAGAAAAATCATAATAATAGACAATATGTGAAATTAGTCCTGGTTAGTTACATTACTTGCTTATCTGCTCCGGCTATCAAAAGAGAGATCCTGATTGATTAGTTCCTTATATTTTATCTAATGGATGTAAGAGAAATGTAGGTTGCATTTATAGGGTAAGTCTGCACATTAACTATGCAAGTGGCAAATTTTCTGAGATGAAACCAATAACAGAATAACTTGTTATAACAAACCAATAACTTGTTATTGCTAAAAAATTCTCAGCATCTGTATGGTACATTCATTGATAGCCGGAGACTACCCTTTTGAATAGTTATCTTTCAGTAGTTTCCAGGAAAGTCACTGTTAATTCCAAGTAGTTCCAACAAAATATGCCTTTAGTTGGAATGCGATTCTTTGAAACCAGCCCTGCAGAGTCCTCCCGTGAGGTTAGTTAGTATCTGCGGCCCCACTTGAACTCAAGTAACCGGGCTTCCCCGGTGGCTCAGTAGCGAAGAAGCTGCCTGCCGAGGCAGCAGACACAAGCTGGACCCCTGCTCTGAGAAGGTGTCACTTGCTGTGGAGAGACTGGCCTGCGCCACGACGGTGAAGCGTGTGCTCTAGAGCCCAGGAGCCACAGTTACTGCAGCCTGTGCGTCCTAGAGCCCGCGCTCCACACGAGAAGCCAGTGCCACGAGAAGCCTGCACACCGCAGCTCGAGAGGGCCCCGCTTGCCACAACTAGAGAAGAGCCCTCACAGCACGGCCAAAAATAAAATAAATAAAATGTTTAAGAAAGAGAGAGCTGCATTTAAAAAAAATCAAACCACCACTCTGGACAATCATCCTCCGCCTTTCACTTAAGGAGGCATTTGGCTGGCAGAAGGCCTCACTCAACCCTTTCCACTTGGTTACTGTATGATTTTGCTTTAAATTCCCATGATGCCTAACTTTTGTCCTATGAAAATTTTATGCATAAGAATTAAACAAAGGAAGAAAACTAACACTTTCTAAGGCACTGAACAGCTGGCTAAATTCTGAGGAACACAGAAAAAGTGGGACACAGATCCTGCCTCAAAGAAGTTAACTATCTGATGGGGATTCAATTCTAAAACATAAAAGCAATTGCACACAGAAAAATCAAAGAGGTATTAACTAAATAAGGGAATAACTCTCAGGAAAGGCTTTTGGAGGAAAGGACCAGAAGAACATACAGATACAGGCAAATTTGCAAAGGAAGCCCTTAGAAACATTGCTAACCAACGTCACTGCCCCAAAATGGGACCTCCACAAAGGCCACTTCATTTTCTAGTGTGATTTCTAAGATAGGTTGAAAAATGGAAATTGGAAACTAGCACCAGTGAGTGTAATAATCGCCTTGGTTACAATTAAGGTTGGAGTAGTATCTGCTTAAAGCAAGGCAAATATAAAGCTATCTTGGCTAAATCCATTGACTTGCATAGGCTTCCCAGGTAGCTCAGATTCTCTGCCTGCACTGCAGGAGACCTGGGTTGGGAAGATCCCCTGGAAAAGGGAATGGCAACCCACTCCAGTATTCTTGCCTGGAGAATTCCATGGGCAGAGGGGCCTGGTGGGTACAGTCCATGGGGTTGCAAAGAGTCGGACACAACTGAGTGAACACTTTCACTTTCATTGACTTGCATATACAGACATTGTGCATGCCTGCTTCCTTAGTCACTCAGTCATGTCTGACTCTTTGCGACCCTGTAGATTTAGGCCATCAGTCTTCTCTGTCCAGGGATTCTCCAGAGAATAGTGAAGTGGGTAACCATTTCCTTCTCCAGGGGATCCTATATTGTAGGTGGATTCTTTACCATCTGAGCCACCTGTGAAGCCCATATACATACATACTTACATTTTATACACTCATATCTATTATATTTATTTTAAATATATTATTATATATAATTTTATATATTCAGGTGTACATATAAAAATAAAATATGTGTAAAGTGAAGTGAAGTCGCTCAGTCATGTCCGACTCTTTGTGACCCATGGACTGTAGCGCACCAAGCTCCTCCGTCCATGGGATTCTCCAGGCAAGAATACTGGAGTGGGTTGCCATTTCCTTCTCCAGGGGGATCTTCCCGATCCAGGGATAAAACCTGGGTCTCCTGCATTGGAGGCAGACGCTTTAACTCTGAGCCACCAGGGAAGCCCTTAAATACAAGGATACAGTCTCTCAGAAAACCTCCTATAGAGACACAGAACTTCAGATCCAAGTACTAACATCAAAGATTTCAAGGGAGGAAAGGATATGTATATAAAACTTTATCCCATGCCTTGTCTTTTGCAGACTTTAGACAGCTCTTTGAAGGTGCAGACAAGTCCTTTGCTATAAGCAAGTAATTTAGCGGGTTAGTACATATATCAGGCTTCCCTGGTAGCTCAGCTGGTCAAGAACCCACATGCAATGCAGGAGACCCTGGTTCGATTCCTAGGTGGGGAAGATCCCCTGGAGAAGAGATAGACTACCCACTCCAGAATTACTGGGCTTCCCTGATGGCTCAGACGGTAAAGAATCTGCCTGTAATTCGCAAGACCTGGGTTCGATCCCTGGGTTGGAAAGATCTCCTGGAGGAGGGCATGGCAACCCCCTGCAGTATTCTTGCCTGGAATATCCCCATGGACAGAGGAGCCTGGCAGGTTACAGCCCATGGGGTTGCAAAGAGTCAGACACGAATGAGTGACTAAGCACGGCACAGTACATATATCATCTTATTTTTAGACTAGTTGAACTCCAAGAGGATATCCTTCCAATGGAACAGACCTCTTTCACAGGTAGGCTTTTTGTAAACAGGATATGTATACACTTTAAGAAGCAACAAGTTGAGGATATAAATCTGTCAAGTCTAGAATATTCCTATTGAGTTTTACAAATGGCAGAAAACAATAGGGTACCAGTTCTTTCTAACATTAGCTGCTTTGTTCCTCTCACGGCCTTACAGAAAAGATTGTTTGCAAGTCTTCACATCCTTACAAAATATTCAGATTCTTCAATGAAATGAGGTTCCCACATGGTGGATACACCCACACAAACTGCTACAGTGAATGAAGAGGATTATAGTCAGATCTTTGATGATCCTAACTTTATGCGAAGGCCCTGCTCTGGTGGGCAGCTTTCCTTCCAAATCTATGCCTGAAAAATTTTACCCAAGAAACAGACCCTAGACCTTCAGAAGAGCTGGTTGAGCGGCTGAGTCGAAACACTTCCTGTGTAGGAACACTTCCTGGTGCAAGTGCAGTGAGGGCTCCCTGGCTGAAGCGTCAGAGGCTTTTTGCTCTTGTCGTTAGAGAAATGACCCGGATGCAGGAAAAGATCCTGAGTCTAATGATGCATAATTCCTCCTAGATCAATGCGCATCTGGAATACTAGCCTCAGGAGAGCCTGCCTGCCTTATGCAGACACCTCTGCTGCTTCAAGATAGCGCTCTTTTCAGCCAATAGCTCTTACACGGACCAACACTCACTTTAAATCACCTTTCAAACAGCTACTCATCCAAGGGAGGACAATTCAAAAGGGATCAAGCCGGGCAGCTAAGAAATCTTCGGCTAGAGACAGGACAAAAGAGGTCAGAAGGGACCCAGGGAGAGGATGGCTCTCAAAGGGACAGGACAATCGCTGGATGTTTACCTTCTTGTTTGAAAAGTCTGTCAGGGCACAGGTATGGTCAACAAGGAAGCACAGTCACTTGGAGGCCAGATGAGCTATCGTAGGAACTAACCAGGCGATGGTTACAGATGACAGAGGGGAAAGGGGACCAGGGGCCGGTTCTAGCGATTGTGAAGGGGGAAGGCAGAGAATGTTAATGTCATTCCATTTCTTCTGAAGGAGTAAGACTACGCTCCACTCTCACCCCAGGTTGTTTTTCTCCTTTCTTCCACCCAGGGCCAAGACCCTGGCTCCGAGAAGGCTGTGGGCAGCTAGGACTCTGGCTCACTTCCACCATCTCTAGGGGTGTGGGTCCAGCTTGGCCTGGGACAGACTGGAGAGAGGATGCTTTCAGTTGTTGAAGGAGGCTTACACATGCCTTTATTTCCCCATTAAAACCTATCCCTACCTGCAAAGAAGCAAATGCCCATGGAGAGTAGATTTCCTGTTTCTTTTGCAGGATTCCTGACTCCCTGAGATGGGAGAGCGTGTTAGTAGCTGAAAAAATCCCTTCCTTTCGCTCTCCATTCGTGTTTGTTTTAATTCTCAGTTAGGGAACCACTTTATGCTCCTATTTAATAGCTGCCCCTGAAATTGTCTCTGCTGAGTAGTTTACTAGTACTCTTACCACACTGTGAGGATTTGATGCTTAGCACTTGGTCACAGGGCAATTTCAGCGATAGATCCCAGATGAGAACTTAGTGAATATGAGCCTTTCCCCGATATTCTTCCTGGCCACCAGGTATGAATCAGCTAAGAAATTCAGAACACTTGCTTTTCAAAAAAGTTTTTTTGATGTGGATCATTTTTAAAGTCTTTTAAAATCTGTTACAATATTGTTCTGTTTTCTGGTTTGTTCTTCTGGCCGTGAGGCATGTGGGGATCTTGGCTCCCTGGCCAGGGATTGAACCCACATCCCCTGCATTTGAAGGCTAAGTCTTAACCGCTGGACCGTCAGGGAAATTCCAGGACACTTGCTTCTTAATGCTGGCCCTATCTTTCAGGACTTAACTCCAATATTCACTCCTTTAGGAGTTCCGGATAGCATCTCATAGACTATAAAGGTAAATCTCTAAATGGCTCTAAAGGGAGCTTTCAGGACTTAAAAAGCCACTCCATCACAAAAGCTACAAACTTCCTTATTACACAACAGGAACAAATCCGCTGGGTTACTTCACCTTCTAAGGGATGAGTGAATCCTCCACCTGATGGGATGACATTAACTTCCATGGACGTGATGTGGCAGTCACACATCAAATCAGCAGGTGCCAATATTCTTGATGAGATCTGGCTCGATTTTAAACTTCTTCATATTCTATCCTTTTGGGAACCCTGACACTTTCTCTCTGCAACTGATGGAATCGGCTCCCAGACCTGATGGATTCTGTGTCTAATTAGAGCACTCCTCAGACCTTTCCTGTAGAGGGTGAAGACTGGACCACATTCAACTGGCTTTCTGTTCAGCCTCTTTAAAAAGCAATGGCAGCAGCTCTCCTACAAAATGGTCCAGGGCGGCCACCTAAAAGGGTGGGTGATCTTCGTAAATGGACAGGAAACAGAAAAGACGAATATTTGGGCGGGTGACAGATCCCTTAACTGGCCCTTCAAGATACGAGCTGTTCTATTAAACATAGGGCCATTATGCTGGCCGGCCATCCACTTTAAACCCCAGAGTGATTAAAATGCTGGCAGGAAATGAAAGCTCTCTATTGAAGGTCCTTCCCTGAGGTCCTAATTTCAAACCAAATTTTACAGCACCGCACAGGAACAAAGGAAGCCCAGTCTTCCAAGTCTTCTTTTTGTCACTTTGGACAAAGACACCCCCTCATACTCTTCAAAGAACAATGGCCTCTGTAGAGCCACAGCCACGCCAAGAATGGGCACAAACCATACAGAAACACATTTTAAAAATACATTTTACACTGCCCTTGACATTTCGGATAAATAGAAACCACGGCGCTGAAATTCCAAATATTTCATCCTCTCCCTCCTCCCTTCGCCTCTATAATGAGAATTTTCCTATTCTCCCAATCTACTTGATCTTTGACATTTTGGCCTCTATGAATGGAGGATACAGTGGAGTAGCCAAATAAATTAATTATTCAGATAACTGCATTTTATTAAAATAATCACTGGCATTGAGACACAGTCGCACAATTTTCTACCATCAGGAGACAACAAGGATGGCTATGAACCTTTCTTTCATTGAAATGTCGCCAGAGTCTTTCCTGTTCCTTAGTCCACTGCGACCAAGCCAGGCAAAACATGTTATCAGGACAGGATTTCTTTTTTTTTTTTTTACTAGCTGTTGTTTCGGGGTGGCCCTTTTTTTTTCTTCCCATCTTCTTCTGCAGCAAAAACAGCTTTCATGTTTTTACTGAACCACTTCAGACTCACTCTTCCACACAGTGGATGTTTACTTGGATTTTGCAGGCTGAGAACAGCTGGTTGTTTCCTAACAAATGGAACACGAGACCATATGTTTCAACATTTAAGCAATTTTGAACCAGAGGTATAATTCTGAGTGTCCTTTGTGGAAACTGTATGTTAAATACCCAAAGGATCCGCGCCATACAAGAGATATGGTACCCCCTCCCCTTCCTTTTTTAGCGCATTTCCCTTAGCAACAAAACCACTCCACACCACTTACATCACACACTCGCACCACAAGTTTGCAGAGAGCACTGGTGAGCTGAGTGCGGCTCTGCTTCAGGGGCAGCTGTATTTTAAACAGGAAAAGACAGCTAAGCAGACTTTTTCCTTCTAATTCTGTTTGGGAACAAAATGTGTCTGAGGCCCTCTGAGGGCACATCAACAATATGGATACCTATTTTCTTCCCAGAAGCCCAGACCTAACAGATGTATAAAAGAGGAGGCTCTGATATTCACAGTCAGGATGACCAGATGCTGTGTTTCTCCCGCTTTGGTTTTCAGAACTTTCTCATGTGAAGTTGGACTAGTGAGATTCAACTTAAATTCATGCCGAGGATGAGATATGTCCTAAACCGAGGAACTTTTCACAAAACTTACTATCTCAGCTCTCCCATGAAACTTATTATCACATTTCCTTTAAATTCAAGACTTCAATATTAATCATTAATAACGTTGTGGCTAGTGGTAAAGAACCTGCCTGCCAGTGCAGGAGATGTAAGAGACCTGTGTTTGATCCCTGGGTTGGGAAGATCCCCTAGAGGAGGGCACAGCAACCCGCTCCAGTATTCTTGCCTGGAGAATCCCATGGACAGAGGAGCCTGGTGGGCTTCAGTCCACGTGGTCACAAAGAGTCGGACATGACTGAAGGGACTAAGGATGCATACATGCATTGTCAGAAAACAAAACTATGGATTTCAAGTCAGGCTGAGTCAGAGCATTTGCAAGACGTTAGCACTGCATCAGGAGGAAGGGTCTCTTGTTCCTGGAAGATGAGAGCTCAACTTTAGAAGAAATGAAATGCAGTGAAAAGTCAAATATATGTAAATAGGCAATACAGTCAGTCAAATACCAAGTGCAGGGGAGTCGAACAGGAAGCTACCAGCCTCTGGAAAGCCTGAGAGCTCATGAAACCTCCCCATTTTGAATTGAGATTTTGAAATAATAAGTTGAAGTCAATACATTTTCATACGTCATTTTCTAAAATATTAAATAAGAACTACTTATTAAGATAAACTAGGTAAGAGGTAAAAACTGTAGGTAACAGGCTATTTTTACCCTAGATTCAGAAAGGAATTTCTTTGAACTCAAGATCCTAAATATCCCAGTCTCTATAAGTTTCTGTATATGTCATTAGATATATTTTTTGAAGAAGATTTTTAAAATAGCCCTCCTTATTATCATTACTATACACTTCAAGGATAATTTAAAGAGGTGATCAATATTAATTCCCAAGATTTTTTTCTCCATCCATGTTCTTATATAAAAGGGAGATTAATAATATCACCAATATTTTTCTTTCTCTGATTCCATTTAAATGCAAGAATCCTACAGAGAATTTTACAAAGCCAATGTGTTCAGCCATGTTACTAATAAAATTTCAGCAAAACCAAAACCATTATTCCTCCCCACCACTTTCACCAAACAAGACACAAATATGTCCTTAGTCGTTCAGTCATGTCCAACTCTTTGTGACCCTACAGGCTGGAGACCACCAGGCTCTTCTGTCCATGGGGATTCTCCAGGCAAGAATACTGGAGGGGGTTAATGTGCAGGGGATCTTCCTAATCCAGGGATCGAACCCAGGTCTTCTCATATTGCAGGTAGATTCTTTACCGTCTGAGCCACCAGGGAGGCCAAGACATAAATACGTATATGAATTATTTCTGTCTCAGCTTAATTCTCACAGCTCCAGGAAAACTCTGGAAAATGGACCTTTTGCCAGCTGACTTTCTTTGAGCTCTGGGACAGGGCAGAGCTCCTCTCCTGGGTTTTGGAGCACCACAGGGATTGCATGGGGTAGGAGTGGTTGGAGAGGGCAGTTACATCCATGCTTTTACGATGTTACCCAGTACACAAGGAAATGTGTACCGAAATGCTCAGTGTAGTTTTGCTTGCAGAAGCAAGCATTTTTAACCAACTGCTACAGGGAGGCGGTTAAATAGATTATAACATCTCCACAGAGCAGAATGCTACTGGAAAGAGCTCAAGGAACTGGAGCAGAGGCCAAGGAGTCAGAACACCTTTGTTTGAATTTAGTCTTATTTTTTAAAAACTTGTTTATTTATTTGGCTGTGCTGGGTCTTAGTTGTGGCATGTGGGATCTTCTTCAATCCGGGTTGTGGCATGCACGATCTTCAGTTGCAGCATGCAAACTCCTCCAGTTCCCTGACCAGGGATTGAACCTGGGCTCTTGGCACTGACAGTGCAGAATGTAGCCGCTGGACTCCCAGGGAAGTCCCTGGCTTTGGCTTTTACTATCTTTGCTATCTTGGGCGCGACTTTAATATTTCTTTAAATCAGTTTCTTCATCTATTAATACTTATATCCTAAAGTTATAGTGAGGATTAAGTGAATTAACACACATCCGCCTTGAGAAATAGTTTCCATCCTTATTAATATACAGACAGTGAAAGAATAAGGCAAATCTACAAGTGTAATATATACTGACAGGGAGACAGTATCTGTTAGAAATTGGTGAGAGTAAAACACCAACTGGAGAGCAGTAGATCGAGTAGTATGAGAACAGGGAAGAAAATCTGAATTTCTATGCTTCCATGCATATAGCACACAGAAGTTTAAGAAATATCCCTGCTCCACTGACAGATGAGTGGATACAAAAGATGTAATGTATATACACAACGGAATACTACTCAGCCACAGAGAAGAATGAAATAATGCCATTTGCAGCAACATGGACGGACCTAGAGTTATACTAAGTGAAGAAAGTCGGACAAAGACAAATATCACACAGTATCACTTATATGTGGAATAAAAAAAAAAAAAAGATACAAATGAATTTATTTCCCAAACAGAAACAGACTCACAGACATAAAAAACAAACTTAGGGTTACCAAAGAGGACGGTGGGTGGGAAGGAACAAATTGGGAGTTTGGGATTAACAGACACATACTGTAAAAGATACATACTACTATGTATAATATTAACAACAAGGACCTACTGTATAATACAGGGAACTATATTTAATATCTTATAATAACCTATAATGGAAGAGGATCTGAAAAAGAATACACACACACACACACACATTACTCAATCACTTTGCTGTACACCTGAAACAAACTTAACATTGTAAATCAACTACATTTCAATTAAAAAAATTTTAATAAAATAATTAAAAAATAAAAAGAGATATCTCTGCTATCTTTGGCATTATACCAGAGTTTATGTGCATGAAACCTACAAAAGGCCTAAGAACAAATATTAATACTATGTCTTCAAATAAAAAGAGACTTGAAAAACACACTTCTTTGTAGCTTACATATCAGTTGTTCCCCTAATACCTCTGTTCCTTCAAAACAAAATTAGCTTGGATCTATACTGAATTCTTCAAATTAAAAAAAAAAAAAAAAAAGACCTAGATAGATTCAATGCAAAATTGTTATATTCATAGAGGAAAACCACCTCATAATTTTCTAACATAAAAAAGTAGTTTTAGTTAATATGATAGTTACAGTGTCACAAAAAAACTAGCATAAATTATAGATTTTATATATATATATATACAGATATACATACACACACAAAGCAAGATGAAATATGCCTTACTTATTGTAAAAAAAAAAAGTTATTCCCAGAACTCAAGAATCATCTAGACAGCTCTGACTCAGAATATAGGGAAGGCTGTGTATAGGATGCCCCAGGAAGGCCTGAGGAGGCCCCCAGCCCCCTGTCTGTTCCAATGTGCACTCACTCCAGTATATGTGTCAAGGTGACAGCATTATAAAAGCTAATGATCAGTCTGAAGCTAAAACTCAAAGGCATGGTTTAAGTTCCTTTTTCAAAGGTGATGATTGCACTAGGTAAGGCTTTTTCCAAGATTATGACTTATCCCACACATTCTGAATCATGCAAGAGTCACTCATTCACACAACATTTATTAAGTGTCTATAACTAGAGCGCTAGAAACAGTCCTCTAAAACTTAGGCTAAAATCTATGTTCCTCAGATACACGAGAAACTTACAGAAGTAAAGGAGAAGTATAATGCAGGAATAAGCTAGTCTCAGTTGGCTCATTAGGTGGGAAAAGAGACACACTTAATTGCTTTTCCTTTAAAAGCTCAGATTCTACTGATCAGATGGGTACAGATAGCATAAAGGGCTTTGGGGCAAAAATTATCTTCCTAACTGATCACAAAGGCTGTTTTTCCGATCACATCTGCTCCTGACATAGTTCCCACCCTAAGAATACCAAGACTATTCATTTATTAAGATCTTGCGTAAAACTAGGTCCATTCCACAGGCCCTACAAAGTTTTGTTGTTTAGTTGCTAAGTTGCCTCTGATTCTTTGCAACCACATTGACTGTAACCCACCAGGCTCCTCTGTCCTTGGGACTTTTCAGGCAAGAATACTGGAGTGGGTTGCCATTTCCTTCTCCAGGGGGTCTTACTGACCCAGGGATCGAACCCGGGTCTCCTGCATTGCAGGCAGATTCTCTACCCCTGAGCCACCACTTAGGCCTCTTTAAATTAGCCATTTTCAGACCAAGCAGAGTGGGAAAAGCCTGCTGAACAAGGGTCTAGAGAATATAAAAGCAGCACATTCTCCGATGAGCAGTCCTTGCTCCTGCCCTCTTCCCTCTAGACCAATGGTGGGGTTAGCAAGCTGGACAGCATGTGGTAGCAATCACAAAGACCAATTTGTTCTGAGCATGTCAAGGTCAATGACATTATGGCTGAGGAGACTGTCTTGAGCACTGGACGTCTGCAACAGTTCCTGAGTGTCACACAGGATCACCTATGGTGTTTGTTTGCCATTTCCTCCACACTAGCTCTCAACAGCTATCTTTCCTGTAGACTTAGACATACGCAGAAATGGAAATACCTCATTCTGGTGGTCTTCTGTTGGTCAACAGATACATGCTATTATTGATGCTGACAAGGTGGGAGGCCCACCAGGAAGTCCAGCTGGATTTGCTGAAATAAAACAATTTTTCCTTCCTGAAACACATTTTATCAGGAAACTGGTCTCTCTGACTGTATCCCACTTAGGATATATTGCCTGCTCTACCTCTAGAAGACAGAAAAGGAGGATAGAAATGTATCCCCCACTACTCCCACTCCCTTTTACTTTCAACCTTTCTGTACAGGTAGAAAGGAGAACAATCACACTTCTTGTACTTTCCAGAGAGGAAAGTTCCAAAGAAAGTCACTGTTGTTGCTGTTTTTTTTTTTTGTTTTTTTTTTTTTTTAATAATAAGAGAGTCTTAAAACTCTCTTCATTTTAACAGTGGACTGGAAAAGTGAACAGAGTGGGAGAAATCCACTGCATATTTGTCAGAAATTGCTACTTAACTTCTTCTTAGTGTGAATCAGAAGTTAGCCTTTGATTTCAGATAGAACTGGACTTCTTAATTTTTTATCCTATTACTCTTTCTCTTCCAATTATTCCTGATATTTAATAAGTTCCAAGGCATTTGTTTCATTCTCAGCCAATGTCAAGACTGAATAATACAAGAGGAATCAGATTTAAAGAAAAAAAAAGCCCTTGTACTGTGTTTTCAAAGGTAATTATATTCCAGAAATACTTAATGTAAGGGCGATAAACTGTTTTAAAGAAAGTTACAGTGACGAAGCAACAACAATTTTTGTTATTTTTAACATGGGTATTTTCGTTTAAAAAAGATTCCACTCAGTGTTTCCCAAATTCAGTGTTTCACATAATGGTCCGTCTAATATGAATGTGGGAAAAAAAGACAAATCCAAACATGGAATATTCTCTTCAAAAAATAGTGAACTAAATGTAAAGGTCCAGTAAAATGTGATATTTAGATTTTTCTGAACTCGTTCACATGACCTTCCTTCTATTTATAGAAGTGCAGCAATTCCCATTTGAATATAGAGCAATACCTTGTAGGAGAACTTGATTTAGCACAAATAAACTTGGGGAAAGTGTTGACTTAAAAATAAAACACTGAAAGAGGAGGGAGGGGTTTTTCTTCCCCCCCTCTGTGAAAATTTCCGGAAAAGCTGTAAACAAAGGCAGGTTTGGCTCAGACACTGAGTGACTCTGGTGAGCTGAGGAGGATGAAGAGTGTATCAAACCTCCCAGAGTGAGGAAATGTTTGTAAAACAGTTAGTAAATCACAAGGAGCCAGGGTCACCATGCTGAACAAGCCGAGGGACTCGAAGCCAAAACCCCAGCTGTGAAAGAAGGGGCCCGGCATGGCTTCACAGCTTGAACCCCATTTTGCATGATCTCTCCAGTTCCATCCTCTGCCCTTTCCCCTCGTGTGGCTTCAGAGCTTGGAGGGCTCCGCGATTAATTAGCTCGGGGTCAAGGGCGCTGCTGACTATCCCCTATTGAGTGCCAAGGTGAGGATCCCTGGTACACTGAAAACAGTGATACTGATGGAATCTTTGGTCCTAGGGACAAAGCTGAAAGTTCCAGCTGGGAAAAAAGAATCACACTCAACCTGGGGGGAAAAAAAAGTTTACAAAGATAAACAGGAGGCAAAATATGTAGCTGGAAGTTTCTATGGATTTCGAAATCTCTTTTCAAGCCCCTTTTTGATCACTAGTCTCCCTTACTCTTCTGTGATACATCTGTTAATTATTCTTTCCCTGATTTTACACAGATGAAAATGTGGAAACTGTTAAGTCCTTCCTAAACTGTCTCTTTTGTGCCCCGTTGTCCCCCAGAAGTCAGGAAGACAAAAATAAAATAAGAATAGTAATAAAGGGAGAAAGAGAAGGGAACATACAGTCTGGAGGACTCTTCTCAACTGCTCTGGGCAGAAAGTTCTTTTTGGCTGGATTGACATTTAGTCCTCTTCATTCATCTTTAGTCTCCAAAAATGACTTTTTGAAGACTGCCTATTCCTTCTCTACACCAAACTCTATCTGCCCACACAGAGACTAATACTATGCACTTAAACTATGGAATAAAGGAAGGATAATTATTAATGGTTTTTAAAAATTCTTAAAGTGAAAAGTATGGTGATAGATGAAAATGTTTATTTTTCAAATACTGAATGAAAAGAAGGTGAACATGCAAGTCGCTCAGTCGTGTCCAACTCTTTGTGACCCCATGGACTATACAGTCCATGGAATTCTCCAGGCTAGAATACTGGAGTGGGTAGCCTATCCCTTCTCCAAGGGATCTTCCCAACCCAGGGATCGAACCCAAGTCTCCCACACTGCAGTGTGGATTTTTAACCTGAGCCACCAGGGAAGCCCAAGAACACAGGAGTGGGTAGCCTATTCCTTCTCCAGCAGATCTTCCTGACCCAGGAATTGAACCAGGGTCTTCTGCATTGCAGGTGGATTCTTTACCAACTGAGCTATGAAAAGAAGGTGGGACAGAGAAAAAAGCAGGCACCCAGATCACCACCAACAGAGACCAAAGATGGACAAAGTAAGGTACAGTGCTTCCATTTAAAAGTTAATTTGGAAAAAAAAAAAGAAGTCTTGCAATTGTAAACAAACAAACAAAAACCTCTTTTGGAGGCACCAAAATATTTCCTTTTGAAAAAAAGAGGTAAAAAGCACAGGCATTAGCAAACTTCTCCAGCAATTACACATAATTTAATATGAACCCTGATTCACAAGAGAAGATGAAAAAAATCTTCATCACGATGCTGATGCTATAAATATAAACTGCTTAGAGAAAATTGGGTACCTTGATTATCTAAATTGAAATAAGACAGATACATTAGAGTCAGCTTTACTGTTGAAAAGCTACTGACCTGGTATAAGTTATTCAGGCTGTTTATTTCTACTACTGATGCATCACTTTTACTCCTTTTAAATAGACCCTGTGAGAGCAACAGGACATGCGCTTTTGAGTTGTTTTTCTGGCTTGGCACTGAGTCAGGCACACTCTCAGCTCATCTCTCACACTTTTGTCGCAATGGCAGGCCAATGGTGATGCTATATAATTCTCAGCTTTGCTTTGTAAAAAATTCATTTGGCCCATCCAGAGATCAAACAAGATTTTCGGCCCAATGTATTCTTATTCTAACTAATGGAGTGATTAGCGCAGATAGCCTAGGGCAGAAAAACAAGGAGTATCAGAAGGAGAGGAAACTCTTGCTTGGGAGGGCTAGTGAATGCTTTGAGTAATGTTTCCAGGCAACTGGGAAAAGTATAGGCTTTGGAGCCAGCTCTGGGATCAAATCCTGCCCTCAACCTTGACAGCTCTGTTGGGCTGGGCCAATCATTTCATCCGTTTCCTCCTCCGCAAAATGGCCGTAAAAATCACTACGTACCACAAGTGTTGATAGAGCTAAATGTGATACTTCTGAACATACTTGGAATGGCATCCAACACATAAAAATACTGAAAATGTTAGCTTCCTTCCCCCCACCTCTCCCCTCATTTCACTGGAGTATACACAAAAGCCTTTAAAAGTTCCTGGTTTTTTTAGATTGCACATGGACCATAACTCACATACATGGAGCCGCACCACTCTCCCTCACCATCAACTGGAACTTGTGCAAACGCCATAGGCCTCCCGGCTCCCACCTCCTCCTGCACCACATTTGTTATACTCTAAGTCAAAAGGACTCTTTTAAGCCTCAAAGAAGAGAGTGTCCCCCCCAAAATAAATGGCCTTGACTCAAACTTTGGATATGTAGCTATTTAAACATGTTGTTCACAGCTCATGTTCTCAGCTTGAGGAATTCCTCTTGGATCCTGTCTCCAGTGGCAATGGATGGTTTCCACATTACATTCTTTGCCCCCTTATTCAGCTGGCAAGCCAGATAAAATAAAAATAAATTCAGAAAACACACACACACTTCAGTGCTATTGTGAGATAGACAAGTAGGTGATTAATACGGGTTGGAGATATGCTTATCATTAACAGGCCTCCTGGTTCTGATTTTGCTACTAGGAGGTGCTTGCCCACGTCAGGTAGTCTGCTTTCGAGAAGAAATACTGCTGTCGCTGTTTGATTTTAGGTTTAAGTTACAATATAGCTTACTGATTTTCAAAAGCAAGATCTCATCATTTTAATGGGACTGAAAGACAACTGAATATCGATCTATAATTTTTTTTTTAACCATTTTTTACCTCTTTTGTACTGTCTGGTAGGTGGGTGAAGGATACTAAGGATCAAAGATAAACATGTGCCCTGTTAAAAATCAACTCAGAGCTTCTAACTTGGCTTCAGAATCCTACGTGAGGGTTTCTTTCTTCCTCCCTCCTTCTGTCTTTCCTTCCTTCTTCTCCCGTCCTCTCTTCCCTTCCCTTCCTCTCCCCTCCGGTCCTCTCCTTTCTTACTCATGGAGATATTACTGGGCTCAGGCCGTGGTGCGGAGACATATCCCATCAAAAAACTGCATTTTCCAATTCTATTTGGAGTTTCAGCACTCGATTATAAGGCTCAGAGAAGTTTCTTCATTTGGAGAAATAAAAATTTGGCCTCATCGTACCTGGCAGTGTGGGCGTGGCAAAGAAATAAAACTCAAATGCAGGCTGAAACAAAAGCAATATCATAATAAAAACATATTAACAAAATGAGAGAGCCAGCTGGGCGGCCAAACAACTGGAGATATCTTACCACCACCCTAGTTGACAAGCAACAGAAATTGCTCCACTCCTAAAACCTCTCCAACAGGGACGGGGGGTTGGGCACAAAGAACGGTGATCCTGGAGGTTCACACTGCACGCCAGCTCCGCCACGTACTTTCTCCCTGGCCTTGGGCAAGTCAAGGACCTTTGCTGAAGCTCAAGTTCCTTTACTGTGAGCTGAAGACAATCTCTCTCTCTCACTAAATCAATATGGCTATAAAATGATAAATGCGATAATGCTTTGTCAACAGTAAGTGCCATGCTGATGTTGGTATTACTATTATCAAACAGCATACTGACGAGCCACTTGTCACTCGTGCTCACGCTCAGTCCTATCTGACTCTCTGCGTCCGCATGGACTGCAGCCCACCAGGCTCCTCTGTCCATGGGATTCTCCAGGCAAGAGTACTGGAGTGGGTTACCATTTCCTCCTCCAGGGGATTTTCCCCACCCAGGAATCGAACCTGCATCTCTTGCATTAGTAAGCGGATTCTTTACCACTGAGCCACTTGTGAAGCAAGAATAATAAGTTAACCAGCTGCTTTTATCAATCTACATTTTAGTCACTCAAACCTCTTTGAATCCCTCTGATGTCTCCTGAAAGCTGTGTGTTGTGACCTAAATGAAAATTTTATCTATTAAGTCAACAGTCAATTCTAAGTTGCTGTTTTTTTGTTTTTTTTTCTGGACAACAAGAAATGAAGGGGCTTGAGTTCAAACTGGCTTAGACAGGATGCTGTAGTTAGTTTTGTTAAGTTTTTTGCCCAAGTATGTTTCTACTTAAAATCATCCTTTTGCATTATTCTGCAAGAGAGGGTAACTCTTATCTCATTCAAAATTGGTGTTTCCAATTTCCTTATATAACAAGGCTTGAATGTTGTGGAGGAAGTAGCCAAAAACCAAGGAACCAAGAAAGATCAAAAAGCAAGAGACCTATAACCTGTAAGGTTAAGAGGTTATGACCCTAGGGCCCTGAAGTAAGGTGGGAAGTCTAGAAAGATGTTTTCAGGTACGTTTAGGGAACTAACTTTACAGGGCTTTTCGAAAGGCCATAGAGATAGAATCTAATGCTTAGGACAAGATTACTGGCATGAATACCCTTTACAAAGATTATAGAGATCCATTCAAAATCAACCTTTCTCTGTTGGAGAAAGGAGCTTTACCCTCTGAATTCGCTGTTTATAATGAGCATTTGTCTACCCTGAAAGTACTTCT
Source organism: Bubalus kerabau (assembly GCF_029407905.1). Classification (NCBI taxonomy): domain Eukaryota; kingdom Metazoa; phylum Chordata; class Mammalia; order Artiodactyla; family Bovidae; genus Bubalus; species Bubalus kerabau. The sequence goes on along the minus strand of NC_073627.1, from coordinate 52,609,816 downwards.
TTTAACTTGTTCATCATTGTCCTAAACCTTTGATACGGCACAGTCAGACTACAAATTAGAAGGAAAAATATATGTGATTAGATAACCACACTGAATCACATAGACATCTAAACAATGGTGCTAATTGCAACCTAAATTTGGTTGTGATAGCTAGTATTCACCTTTAAACTAAGAGAGGAAAAATGCAGTCAATATACTATCATTAATGTAACACCACACACTGGCTTCCTCTCTGTTTCCTTTAATATTTGATAGGAAGTGGTTGTAGCTGCAGCAGCGTGGATAGAGCAAGACTGGCTAGTTGCGCATGTATTATACAGTAGAATACCAATACACATATATATTATGTGATTGTGGGCTTCCCTGGCGGCTCAGTGGTAAAGAATCTGCCTGCAGATGAAGGAGAGGTGAGTTCAACCCCTGGGTCGGGAAGATCCCTTAGAGAGGGAAAATAGCAACCCACTGGAGAAGGGCATGGCAACCCACTCCAGTATTCATGCCTGGGAAATTCCATTGACAGAGGAGCCTGGTGGGCTATACTCTAGCAAGACCACAACGTATTATGGATAGGAAAAGTTTTAAGAAACATAAAAATAAGATGCGGAACTGCATTAACTAAATTCAGGAAGGACAGCCTCTACCGGACACTTTTTTTAACTAAGAATTAAAAGATAGAGAAAATGTTTGTTTCAATTATATATTATTAGTCATCAGAGTATGGTAAAATACATTAAAAGTCTTTGGACCTTGTAAACATATATTAAAGACATTACTCATCAGGGAAGAATCAGTGATTTCAAAGTATCATTATCTTAAAAGCTTTAGAAACATGCACCTTTCAAACTTCCAATTAAGTTAAACTAATCTGCATCAATCTAAGGAAACATTTAGACTCTCAGAGTCAGGAAATTAAGCCACCAGTTCTTAAATTCAGAGCATACCTCTAAGTCTGTCTTGCTTTTGTACTTAATGTTTGTAGATAAATGCTAAGAAAATGCTCGAGATGAACAGTGTATTCAAATCAAAAGTGCACAGAAACTAGAAAAAGCGGCCAGGTTAATGGAACCAAAGGGACAGGAATACAATGATAATTTGTCAAAAACACCTTTTCCATACTCGCTATCCTGCAAAACATGACTGATCTACTACAGAAACTAAGGTAATAAATAGTGCCTCCCTCCCAAAACACTTTTAGCATAAAATGGCTACAGATATTTTAGAAGAAAACATTTAAATGACTGAATGATTTGTACATCAGCATTTCCTACACTTATGATTTGTACATCAGCATTTCCTACACTTTATTTACGTTCATATCAGCAAACACCTACTGCTACTTTCATATGTCTAAGACTCAGTGGATAAAACCGTGAAGAAAACGCAGTTTTATTCTTTTCTCTCTTGCCCTCAAAATGTTTTAAAATCTAGAATGACAAAGAAAAGACAGACTCCTAACATACTCCTAACACATCCAACACACACATTTATTACTTCTCCAAGGAAATATCTGAGTAAAACAATCTAGAAACTGTCAAAATATCTAATAAAATATTGATGCTTGAGTGACACTTGCTTTGATACTGCAGAGCCAGAGTAAAGTGGGAAGTAAGTACAATTACACAGCAGATCTGGGTAAATCTGGGATCAACAGAGCTGATAATTCAAGTCTTCTGCAGGTCTTTATCCAGTTTGGCTTAGCACTATTCTTCTCAGGATAGGGTCTTCTGTATAAGGCATCTGGGAAATGCATACCTGCTGAGCGGTCCCTGCCATCCTCCAGCTGTGATCATCTCTACTACACTGGCAGGAAGATGAGAAGAGGTATCTGAGAGGCTCACTGAAGTTCCTTCTAGATATGACATTCTATGAGCAAAGCTAAAATGTTTATTTCAGTTTGACCATTCCAAGAAAGAAAACACGTTATTTGACTTCTGTCTCAGACCAGCACATTCTCTAAGACAATGTCTCAATTTTGGCAAAACACCCTAATTTATGTCTCTTTATGGATTCCAATATCATGAGCTAATCCTACACCTAAAAAAAATGCATTCATTATGTAAGCTTTCTCTTAAGCAAATAGAAGGCTGGAGAGTAGGAAAACACTGTTTGCCATTCAATCGGCGTCAGCAGAACTTTCCATTATTAAGGAGGAGGCTGCCCATTTCTAGATAATGAGGACAAATTTTTCATCATCATTCTGGTGCCTTTCATTTCACTATGTCACTCTGGAAGTCCTATACTAGTCTGAACGTCCTATACTCTCCACCTTTGCCTCCTGTAGCATCAACAGGTTATAAAAATAATACTTTGTCTCATGGTATGCAACCTTAAGATGAACTCGGGGAAAATGGTATTCGTTATTCTGTTGGATATATTAGATGTGCAATAACGATGTATTATAAAGTAAATCAAATTACAAAAACGAACCCTATCCCTTGGATAAAGTTCTGGGAGTGGGCCAACACCACAATTATTATCTTCCCTAGCATTGAATGTTCTACATAAGTGTTTGGAAGATGTAAACAGGACATAAATCTGAGATCGGTTCTTCAATCTGTCTACAAATAACCATGACATTATATATAAACTATACTTTAGAGCATATATGCTTTCTGTTTAAGCAGTTAAGAAGTGTATTAGACACTATGATAAACAGAAAAAACAGAGCGTGAATACCGATAAATGCAAGCCTTCCGTCTCGGAAAGTCTTCACTTATTTGATTAAGTTAGGTGAAAAACAGAGCAGTCATGCTTGTAGCCTTTCTTCCTTTCCCCTTTCCTCTCCTCTTTTTATTTCTAATGCGAATCGGAAGTCTATGTGGAGCAGTCTGGCTAGCCCCAGTCTAACCTCCCCATCTGGAAGGGGACTAACCAGCCTTGGGGCTACTTCCAACCCTTCCCAGCTGTTGGGTTGGGGTTTTTTGTTTTTGTGGGCTTGAGAAAGCATATTTATATAAATGATTGCCATATCCTTTGCCAGCTGTTGACCCTGCTCTTGTCCCGGCTGGGGCATGGTTTTCATTTTTAGCGGCCACAGACTGGAACTGACCCTGATGGAGTTAGCACGCTATGCAAACAGCTTTACGCGCTATCGCTGTGACGGTTCAGACAATGGATGCACAGTGTAATCCAAGGACCGGTGTTTCCCTTTGGGCAAATGTCACAGAATCCAGGGCTGGAAGTAGCAGTTGAAAAAATAAATTCTGAGATGCACTGTGTTATGGAACAACTTCTCTTCAGTTATTCAGACTGCAAAGATTTCGGCTAGCATCATAGCAGGGATGTATCAGCAGCAACAAATGAGTTTTCTCTTATCCACGTATGAATCTGAGAAGTGCCCTAGATAGATCTGCAGAGGTAGGGGTCGCAATAGTTATATGAGAGGTCAAAAAAGAAAAGCTATATTTTCAGTTTTAAGCCTATGTATAAATGCTTCTGATGCTAACATCCATAACTTTAATAAAAAAAAAAAAAAAAAGGTCCTTGTACCTTAATAGAACAAGAAGATAAAAATTAGTTTGGGCTTTTGGAAATTATTACGACCTACATATACAATCATTCCTAAAGATCCAAGCTGATCATTTCTTAGGCACATTACTGACCAGAAAAAAAAAAAAAAATCTATGTTTAATCTGTGGATAACCGTAGTCACAGCAAACTAGAAAGTTTAGAAATATTATTAGGGAGAGTACAGTTGGGGGAGGGGCCCCACAGGGACAGGAGGGGTGAATATTCCATTAAGGATAATGCATCCTGAACAACCAGTTTTCATCTGCAACTAAAAGGGAACAAGAGAATAAAGAGCAAATTTTTACAACTTTCATAAATTTTCTTAAGTCCTTCTGTCCACAAGCACAAACGTATATGTGAAGAATAAAGAAGTTTAATTAAAAAGAAATAGACTTAATACTTGAAGTGATACACTTCAAAAATTGAAGACTTCTCATATTTGATAATTTATAGGTCACTCAGTCATTGCAACAGATTATTATTTTGAGAGTCTAACTGTAAAGAGAGAACAGCAAGACAGCTAGCTTGTCAGAAAGAAGTCCTGTATTATGTTCCCTCTCTCTGCAAGCCTGCAGGCTGGCTGGCTATGGCAGATGGAGTCTGCCATACATAACTGTAATTAAAATGTGAACCCCATCTTAGAGGTCAGAATAGACTAGTTGACAAACAGGGAAGCCGGGAGATGGAAAGAAAAAATATTTCCTGACATAAGCATTTTCAGTCTTTGAAAAACAATCCAAAAGGAAATATAGCCTATGAATTTAAGCATCACATACTTAGTATATCTTTAAAAAAAAATCCTCAGAAGCTGGAGGTCTGGAATTGCTTTAAAGGCAGCTCAGAATTTCAATCAGCTTTAGCACAATGAAAATTTCAAGTGCTGGGGGAATTAACTGATGGGATATTTGAAGCTTCTATGAACTCTGATTAACTAATGACAAAATCTGTGAAATCATAAGGCGATATTTTTTCCTCTCATGCAAATATATTTGTAATAACGGGGAAAAGAAAATAAAACCATATATTGCTAACAGTAGATTCTGACTGAAAATTTTCATTCCATTGGTACAAGCTAACAGAACAATCTCCATATTATTTTGTAAACAGAGTATGACTAGATTTTTAAGTTTAGTATTATATCCCTGTGTTTTACATTTATTTTGATCACTGGTGTATTGGGGCTTATTCTACCATCTTATTTTGTAAGATCTGTTCTCCCTTGCTTATTATGACACTGATAGTTTTTTATAATCATTTTTTCTCTATACGTCTGTATGCTATAGATTATATTTCTGTTAATGGTTTACCATTAATTTTTATCATACTATATACGAATATAAAAATTCCTAAGGTACTCAATATCACATTTGTCCTAAGTCTGCTTTAATTGCCACTGGACATCCTCACAGTTTGTCATTACTGTCTGGCATTTAAGTTTCATGAAAGGTATTGTTATTATAACATTCACAGTTACCTGCACATCACTCTGCACTCACATTTTCATGATGAAGTACACCTTTAAAGGATATTTTTTTCCAGCAAGAACAAGTCAAACCCTTACTACCCTGTGAAAATACTAAATGAAAATTTTAGCTGGGTATAGAATTGTACTTCAAGAGTTATTTTTCCCTAGCACTTTCGGTGTATTGCTTCATTGTCTTCTAGCAGCTAAAGTGCTCAAATAGAAGTCTACCACCTATCTAATTTTCATACCTATTTAGGTAATGTATCTTTTCTCTCTGATAACTTTTAAAAATCAGTGGTCTTCAATTTTACTATAAAGTATGTAGATATGAATTTGTTTGTATACTCTGCTCAACACTCAGCTATACTGTCAATCTGATGACTAAATCTCATCTATTCTACAAATTCTAGATGTGAGCATCACTTCTTGGTCATTTTCTCTATTTTATTTTGGAACTCTTACTAGTTAAGAGTTTCTAAACTCCTTATTTTTTTAGCTATTATTTATTAACTATTGTTTCACTTTTTAAATATCTCTTTGCTGTTTTCTAAGAACTGCTATCCAAAAATAGTCTAAAACTGTTATTGAGCTTTAAGTTTTCAATATCTTTATTATTTTATTGTTACTACTATTTAGCTTTGCCATGTCTTCTAAATTTTCTTTTCTATTTTTCCTGTTTTATTTTTCCAATAGTTTGTGATCAAAGTACAGATGTGTAACATCATCTTTATTCAAAGACTTCCCACAACCAACTTGTTAGTAGTCTCTAAGTCATCCACCTTTTGATTTTCCCTTAACCAAACCAGCCTTATTTTTGCTACGTCACAGATACTTATATACTGAAGCCAGGCTGTAAATTTCTTATATTCAAATGATTTCTTATAGTTTTTTATTATAATTAAGTTCTTATACTTAATGACTAAAGTAATGAGTGAAAATATTTTAAAACATTCTCTTAAATATCAAAAGAAATGAGAAACATCAAAGAAATGCAAACCTAAAGCAAAAGATAGCACTTGTGAACGCTGTGATGTCAAACTACTAGAGTTAGGAGAGAGTTACGAGCGTGTTAAGAAAGTGAAAAAAAATCACTTCTTACACGGCAGTGCAAACCCAACAATCCATCTGAAAAGTGATTTGGCCAATATATATCACAAAACCCAAAGAGAATGTATACTCGATAGACAGCATTTTTACTTCCAGAAATTGCTTGTGAAGAAACAATAACAGATATATACCAAAATGTATAAGGAATTCTTTGTTTATAAAAGTAAAAACCAAACCAACAATAGCACAACAAAGAAAAGCAAAGGGATAAACGATTCATTAACATGAGACTGGTTAAGTAAGTTATGGAATACTACACAGTCACTTTAAAAATGCATCCATATACACAAAAGAGAGGCAAAAAGTTATACCAAAATGTTATCTCTGGAAATATGTTAATGGGTAACCTATATTTTCTTTTTTTTGTAGTTATGGTATTATGGACATAGGACTATGTATGTATATCTCTGTAAAAATTAAGTAGAGATGGGGGTATAATTACTCCTAAATGTACGGAAGGCAAGAGTGAACTTGAGGCCAAGGAACTAAATCCCTCAGCTGATTTTCTATAAATGCAAAGATATCCCCACTTGCCCAGGGTTATTTCTTCTTATTACACAAATCTGAGCTCTCCTTTTTCTTTTCAACACCTCCAATCCAATCTCCCCCCTTGATCTTTCTCAGCCTTTTGGCTAAGATCAAGTGCAATCTCCTCCTTGTTTGGGATCTTGCTCTGTCAGGCATCCAATCTCTCTTCCATTTCTGATTGATTCCTCATTTCTGCATTCTTCCCTTCAGACCATAAATATACTTAAGGTTTTCAAAGGAAAAAAACAAATGTTCCCTTGAAAATGACATTAAAAAAGAGACATCCCATGTCCTGTTTTCTCACTTCCTGTTAATTCTTATTCACTCCATAGTTTGTGACAGTGTGGCTCTCAGGTTTACTGCTGTATTCAAACTGCCCTTGCTAACATCTCTCATGATTTGCCAGTTGCTAAATTCAATATATATTTCTATCCTTGTCATCCAGGACCATTGCACAATCCTATATTTAATGACATTGCTGATTGAAAACCCCACACCCACTCCATGACTTTTGGTGGCATTGCACTTTGTGAGTTTTAATCTTGATTCTTTCTCAGCCCTTTCTGAACAAATCATCCTTTGTAGGCCTATAATATTTTGCTGATTTTCAGGTTCTTGACCTCACCATCTTTCTTACTGCCTACACTTTCTCTTTCATCTACACTGATAACTTCCAAATCTTTACTTAGGGCCAGGTGGGCTGCCTTGGCTGTCTCAGAAGTACATCAATTTCAACCTTCCTAAAATTAAAAGTATTAAGTTCCCCATTAAACTGCTCTCCTCTTATAGCCTCTTCCATTCAATCAACACAGACAGAAACCTGGGATTCATATTAAACTCCTCCCTCTTCCTCACGCCTCATATCCAATCATCGTGCCTGACAGTTTTTACTCTTCAACACTTCTCAACTTGTTTTCCTACTTCTCTTCATTCTTCTCCTTTCATTTCCACTTACCACTGCCCTAATTCAGGTCAACACTCTAAGTGCTCTCCCTGACCCCAGTCTTAATCTTTTTTCCAAACCTGCCTTCTCTGCAGCTACCAAATTGTATTTGAAATGCTAGCCTCACTATATCACTCATCTTCTGCTTAAAATCCTTGTCCATTCCTTACAAAATGAAGTCCAAACTCCTTAACTAACACACACTGTTCAGGATTCATCTCTCACAACTCCCTGCCTAGGAATTTATATTATGGCAACCTCTGTATGAGCCCTTGAAAGATACCATGGATTTTCTTGCCTCTATACCTTCACTTACACTATATTCTCTACCTGGATTGCTACCTCCTCATCCGGGGTGTCCTACCTCTAAAAAGCTTTCCTTAAATATTCTCTCCCTTAACTGACTCCAAGCATGGAACGGAATTCAGCAACAAAGATCATACCCTTTGAAGTTTGCTGTTCTCTATGGTATAATATAGGGTTTTCCAGGTGGTGCTGATGAATCAGCCTGCCAATGCAGGAGACTTAAGAGACACAGGTTCGATCCCTGTGTTGGGAAGATCCCCTAGGGGAGGGCATGGCAATCCACTCCAGTATTCTTGCCTAGAGAATTCCATGAACAGAGGAGCCTGGCAGTTTACAGTCCATAGGGGTCGTAAAGAGTCAGACATGACTGAAGCAACTTAGCACAGCATGCACAGTATAATATGATTAAAAATCCAGTTAGTTTTCATCTCTTCCTTATCACAGGTTTTATATACTTGAAATTTTCTATGTATGTACATTACTTTCCTCTCCTTCTTTTACCCATTAAAGCTTGGTACTGCTTTAAGGACTCTGAGAGGTCTGCATTAAGGACTTCTCTCTGCTTGCTTCACCTTGTACCTATAGGGTATTCACTATATACTTATTCAGAGGCTGAGGTTGACTCCTAAGGTTAGAGAGAAAAAGAAAGCGAATCACCTATAGCAATAGGCTTTTAAAAGTAAGTAAATTTTCCTACTAGTAATTGAATCAGCAATGTCATAAGAGAAACAACTTTGTTACAGAAGACCTAACATCAACTTAGCTTCCAGAGCAGTCTTGTGGTTCGTATCAGAATGTAAACTAGGAATTATGTGGAAATTCTCATGGGGAAATTCCACAGAGAACACTTGTTACATTATGACTAATAAAACTACATTATAAGAGGTGATCTTTTTGCTGAAGAGTAGAGAGAAAAAGAATGTTTCAAATATATGGCACCAACTAAATAGGTCCTGAAAGTTAAGCAACAATAACAAAACTTGCTAGTTTAAGAGTTGGATATTGTTTATTAGCAAGAATAGCAAAAAGAAAAAAAGCCAAAATGGTTTAGGGAAGAATCCATCCCTGAAATACTAAAATTCTGCTGTGTATTGATTCATATGTTTTGGATTTTTTGGTATGCATATATGTGGGGGGTTGGTGCAGGAAACAGACCTAAGACATCAAAAATATTTTTTAAAAAATAGCTGTATTTGCACATGAGGAAATGAGTGTTAAATGTATAAGATATTTTAAATCTTAGAAAAAGTTCACATTGCTCCATGCACCAGGAAAAGGGGCCAGAAAGAGATCTGGATAGAGAATTTCTTTTTAATTTTATAAAATTAAAAAAAAAATTCAAATGAGAAAGGAGAAAGTCTTCTAAAGTGGGCAAGATTAATTTGGCATGTTATACAAATAGGAGGAAATCTGCTAAAATGAAAAAAAAAGAGGGAAAAACGTAGCTGCTAATCTTAGGTTAATAGTAAATGACCCCATCCACTGTTAACCTCAAAGACTGACCTCTTGACCCACAGCCAGTGGCCCTGTTCAGAAACATGTTGCCAGCAGAGTAAATAAAAAGAGAACATAACGTGCTGAAATTGTTACTGCTAATGACAAGTGACACACACTTTATACTGCCAATGACCAAGCCATCAATAAATAACTCTAAACGTTTGCCAATATTCTTCTAGATTGTAGTTTCCTGTGTTTTTACATTTTTAGTTATTTATTATGGAAGAGGGAGGGTAAAATTATTATTCTGATCTCTAAGGATTTTAGAAGGAAATTTTTTAAAGTACTGATTATAACAGTAAGGGGAAAACCACATGGGTAGATGGGCTGATCATCAACACTACTTAATAATTCATATCCACACTCTTTAACTAGCATGGTCCATGCTAAAAGACAAATGGTAAAAGAGGCATTTCACGGACATTCCAGAATTCTGGGCTAGAACACAGGTCACAGACATAAAGTCCAGATATAGGAAACTCTAAAAGCCTGGTATTCAGAGCATTTTAAGTTCTTAAGAGTCTCTTAGTGATGGACCGATCTGTTCTGATAACACTTAAAATCTGAGGTTTGATTGATGTTGGCAAGTTGATTCTATAAAAACCAACACATGGAAAGTGATAACACTTTGATAGTTCTGAAATTTTGAACCCAATTTATAACTAACTTTTACTTCCGTTTTTTTTTTCCCTCCACCCAAATAGATAATGTATAAAACACTTCGGGAAGGATAAAGAAACTGATAATATTGTTGGCCTCCAAAGACAGGAATTAGGTGATGGACGGACTATGGGAGAGAAAGATTTTTCACTCTCGTACCCTTTTGTATGTTTTGAATTTTGAACCTATTAAAATTTTTGAAATGTTAAAAGTAACACAAAAATTCAAATGAACAAATAATGAAAATTATGAGCATATCTATGAACAAATTCAGAAAGCAGGAAAAAACACAAGAATTTGAAAAGATATGAATTACAAATGGGAAGCCAGCTCTGAGTTAGCAGTATAAATTTGTCTGTGTATAAACAGTGAAAATAGAGGCAGATATAGGGACACATAACTAATTTTAATAAAATAAGCCTTAATACACAGGTTTAAAATGATTGTATAGAATGTGTATGAATCCACATATAATATACAGTACAATTAAATAATAATTTAAGCAAGTAGAAAGAACTGGAAAACTATATTTTTCAAAGTAATTGGAAAATACAAATTATACTTCATCCTCCACCCCATCCCCACACCTCTCCCAAAGAAATACTACTTAGTTAAGTATACAGATGAGACTAAATTGTATACACACAGTTTTGCATTGTACACTTTCTTATATTTTGTATTTTCTTATTATTAGGAATTTTCAACTTGAAGATGAAATGAAAAAGGCTTTTTTAGCACAGTTATAATTTGTAACCAAACAAGAGCATACAAAATAATATAACGCACAATTCTCATAAATTAAATTATATTTAACTGCAGAAAGTAACCAGTTTCTCTCAATTTCTCACTCAAGTTTTTTATTTTTATAAAATGTTTCCTGCTTTAAAGTTCTTCAAGAGTGAGAGATGCTTTGACATGCTTTTAATTGATTCGTTTTACACTCAGAAGGAGGATAACAGTGATTTGTGAAAAGGATTTTTTTCTGTCTTGCACACATCTCTCATTTGTCCATCTTAATTCAATTAAAGGAAATAAGGACAGTTTGACCGATGAATGAACCATATTTTAACCGAGGACACTTCTATTTAAACTGGAGTGTATCAACCACTGTAATTGTCAGTTAGTTACTTCCGATTTCTAACTTTTGTTTTGAGAGGTCACAGCATGGTCATGAATGAGAAGAACATATCAGAATATGGATAAGTATTTAAACCATTAGTCCATTAGCCATTTTAAGAAAGCATTTTTTTAATTATTACTGGCTTGTACAGTGATAATTCAACTCCAGAAGTAGCTTTTGTCACGCTGAAGGCATAGGAATACAAATATGATAAAACTTTTGTTTCTGTATGTTGAAACAGTAGGCAGAAGTTTTATTATGCTGGGCCTCACAGGTTTTGGTAAGATGTTTTGTTGTTTTAATTAGCTGTACAGGGGTATTAATTTACCTTCAATTAAGCATACCCATTTTAAGTGTTGCCTTTCAGGAGATTTCGGTTTTTAAAACGCATATAAGATCATCACCACAATCAAGATATACAACATTTCTATAACTTCAAAAAGTCCATTCACACCTCTTGGAAGTCAGTCTCTTTCCTTCAACTCCAGGTCCTCAGCAACCACTGATCTGCACTCTGGCACTAGTTTTGCCATTTCTAGAATTTTATGTAAATAGATCCATGCAGTAATAGTATTTAACATGCCTTTTGACTCAGCACAATGCTTTTGTGATTCATCCATGTTGCTATGTGTATCAGTCAGTAGCCCCTTTCTTTTTATTGCTAAGTACGGATATAATACAAATTTTTTTCTCATCATAAACAGATGAACATTTGGTTTGTTTAAAGATTTTGTTTCTTATGAATATAGCTGCAATAAACAACATTTGAGTACAAGTCTTTGTATAAACATATGTTTTCTTTTCTCTTGGGTAAATATATGTGAATGGCATGATGGAATCATAAGGTAGGTATATGTTTAAATTTATAAGAAACTACCAAACTATATTACAAAGTGGTTATACCAATTTGCATTTCCAAAAACAATGTTTAAGGGTTCCACAGTTTTTCCACATCCTCATCAACACTTAGTATTAACATTAATACTCAGTATAATACTCAGCCATACTTACAGTATCATTTCCCTAATGACAAATGTCAGAACATCTTTTCACATACTTGTCATTTTTTTATCTTCTTTGGTGAAGTTTCTGTTCAAATACCCATAGTTTGAGTTATTTTTCTCATTATTTAGTTATAAGAGTTCTTTACATATTTTGCACATGATTTCTTTATTCTGTGCATGCAAGCTAAGTCACTTCAGTCACGTCTTTACTCTTTGTGACCCTATAGACTATAGCTTGCCAGGCTCATCTGTCCATGGGATTCTCCAGGCAAGAGTACCGGAGTGGGTTGGTATACCCTTCTCCTGGGGATCTTACCCACCCAGGGATCAAACCCGCATCTCTTATGTCTCCTGCATTGGCAGGTGGGTTCTTTACCACTAATGCCACCTGGGAAGCCCCGATTTCTTTATTAAATAGAGTCAGTTCTTGCTATCTGTGGTACTTATATTCTATAAAGTCATCATGAACAATGAATTAATGAAATCAATGAAATTTTCTGGGGAAAAACAGAGTGAGCCTCTGGTTACAACATTTCCATCAAATAAATTAGGAGAGGCCTGTGGGGCCTGATACCACCCTTATGGCAGAAAGTGAAGAAGAACTAAAGAGCCTCTTGATTAAAGTGGAAGAGGAGAGTGAAAAAGTTGGCTTAAAACTCAACATTTGGAAAACTAAGATCATGGCATCTGATCCCATCATTTTATGGCAAATAGATGGGGAAACAATAGAAACAGTGAGAAACTTTATTTTCTTGGGCTCCAAAGTCACTGCAGATGGTCAGTGCAGCCATGGAATTAAAAGATGCTTGCTCCTTGGAAGAAAAGCTATGACCAACCTAGACAGCATACTAAAAAGCAGAGAAATTACTTGCCAACAAAGGTCCATCTAGTCAAAGCTATGGTTTTTTATAGTAGTCATGTATGGATGTGAGAGTTGGACTATAAAGAAAGCTGAGTTCTGAAGAATTGATGCTTTTGAACTGTGGTGTTGGAGAAGACTCTTGAGAGTCCCTTGGACTTCAAGGAGATCCAACCAGTCAATCCAAAAGGAAATCAGTCCTGAATATCACTGGAAGGACTGATGCTGAAGCTGAAACTCCACTACTTTGGCCACCTGATGTGAAGAACTGACTCACTGGAAAAGACCTTGATGCTAGGAAAGATTGAAGGTGGAAAGAGAAGGGGACAACAGAGGATGAGATGGTTGGATGGCATCACCGATTCGATGGACATGAGTTTGAGTAAACTCCAGGAGTTGGTGATGGACAGGGAGGCCTCGCATGCTGCAGTCCATGGGGTCACAAAGAGTTGGACACAACTGAGCGACTGAACTGAACTGTGGGGGCTCCTCCCCATCTTGCACAAGCAAGGGAACTGAGACACATAGTCCCCTTTTGAAACTATGCCTCTGTGGAGTGTCTCCCAGTCTGTGTGATCAGAAAGGACAGGAGAAACCTAGAAGTTGCATAAGCCTAGCAACACCTGAGCTGAGAAATGGGCAGAACTGATAGTCTGCAGAGCTAAGCCAGTGGCTCTGTTCAGCCAGGGAACCAGTCTGAGTTAAGACAACAAATAAAGAGATCTACCAGCTTTAGAGCTGCTTCTCTCACCAGTCCCAGAGGGAGCAGTGGTAAACAATCTGCCTGCCAATGCAGGAGATGCAAGAGATGTGGGTTAGATCCCTGGGTCAGGAAGATACCCTGGAGGACTGCATGGCAACCTGCTCCAGTATTCTTGCCTGGACAATCCCATGGACAGAGGAGCCTAACAAGCTACAGTCTTTGGGGTTGCAAAGAGTTGGACACAACTGAGCACGCATGCTTCTGTGCTCCCACCACACCTGGGCAGAGAAACTAATTCACAGCCCTGCCCATTGCTAAATATTGCCTTCAACCTGACCAACCAAAGAACCTAACCAGAGCACACAGGAAGCTGTGGAGCCCATCCAAAAGCCTGCTTATGGTGGCACTTGAAAAGGAAGCACAGTCCATGGCTTTCCCCATCTGCAGGGCAAAACTGGTGGCCTCACTTGATCAGGAAATTCAGTGTACACTCATGCCTGATTCTAGGCCCTCCAAAATGAGCCTGGGTCCCATCTTGTTGCCCTGCCAGAGCAGGGACACTCAATCATAGTCCTGTCAGCTACTGAATATAGTATTCAATTCCAACCATCTAGTAAGCCTGACCAGAGAACACAGGCAACCAGGGAACCTCCTACAGCCTCACTTGGGTAGGAAACCAAGCCAGCAGTCCTAGTCAATAGTAATCAGACAGTGGGTGGATTTTTTGCAGAAACTAATGCCTATGGTGTTACTATGTCTCCGGTTGATAACGTGTTATGGAAGTTCAGTGAGCTTCGAGAATACACAGACAACTAAATGAAATTAGGAAAATAATAGATAACAAAATGAAAAGGTTTACAAAGAAACAGAAACCACCAAAACCAAACAGAAATCAGAAATCCTAGAGATGAGAAAAATACAGTAATTAAAATGATGAATTCAAATGCAGACTCAACCACAGAAAAGACAGAATCAATAACCTGGAGGATAAGACACTGGAAATGATCCAGTCAAAGGATCACAAAGAAAAAAGAATGAAAAAGAGTAAAGAAAGTCTATGGGACTTATGGGGGCTTCCCAGCTGGCACTAGTGGTAAAGAACCACCTACCAATGCAGGAGACAAAAGAGATGTGGGTTTGATCCCTGGGTTGGAAATATCCCATGGAGGAGGCCATGGCAACCCATTCCAGTACTCTTGCTTGGAGAATCCCATGGACAGAGGAGCCTGGCGGGCTATCGTCCATGTGGTTGCAAAGAGTGGGACACGACTGAAGCAACTCAGCACACACATGGGACTTATGGGACACAATGAAAAAAAAAAAAAACAAAACCCACAGTATTTCTTTTCTAGAAGAAGAGAAAGAGAAAGGGACAGAAAGTACATTTACAGCAATAATGGCTGAAGATTTTCCAAACCTGGAAGGAGAAATAAACACCCAGATCCATAAGGCCCAAAAGACCCAAAATAGGTTGAACCCAAATAGGGCTACACTGAGACATGTGATAATTAAATTGTTAAGAGTCAGAGACAAAGAAAGAATTTTAAAAGCAGCAAGAGAAAACAGAGAAGTTATATACAAGAAGAGTCCCACAAGACCATCCATAGATTTCTCAGCACAAACTTTTCAGGCTAGAAGAGAAAGAGGATAAACATCTTCAAAATATTAGGGGTCAGGGGGGTCGGGGGGGAATTGCCAACCAAGAATTCTATACCCGGAGAAGCTGTCTTTCAGCAATGAAGGAGGAATAAAGACTTTCTCAAACAAACATAGCAAATCCATACTCTGTTCTGATCTGCTTCATTTGAGCACAACCAGTGGGCCTGAAGAGTTTCAGGCCTTACCACAGAAGCATGGGCTCAGGCCAGGATCTAATCATCTCTTGTCCGTTACCAGTCATATCAACTAATTAAATAAAATTTTATATCAAATTGCCAATTTTCTGCCAACTTCTAGAAATTCAATGACAGAAGAGAAAGTCTGGCCTCATGGAGCTTATATTCTATCCCTGGGCTCTACATAGCTGTGTTATTTTCTCCTCCTTTCAAGTGCAGCATGGCTAGGAGAATTTTATTTATGTGCCTGAATAACAAAGCCTCCTGTGGTTAATGCCATCTGTGAAGGTAAACTGCTGCTTTCTGTTCCACTGCAGAGACACACAGAATGGGGCTAATGCTGTCTGATAAAGGCAGCAAGTATCAGCCCCCATGTGCTAGCAAGGTCCACCACTTGCTGTAACAGTCCCTCTGAGCTGTCTCCTCATACTTGTAAGGCACACCTGTTACCCAAGTACCTGACAATCAACTCTTGGATACCTTGGAGGCAACTGACAACATTCAGTAATTCTCTCACATCCTCTGACAACACAGGGTCAACATTTAAGCCAAATTATTTTCTACCCAGTAGTTTCCAGTTTAACAGAATATGGGCTCAGTATTTATTTATCACAGCTTGTTGCCTGTATAGTTTAATTGCTTATCTATGGCCATAATCATTTTCTGTCTTGGTTTATCTGCCAAGATATTTTTAATGAAATGATGTATCATCTTCTCAAACTACTCATTATAAAGAGAAAAGAGAATATTGTAAAGCTCTTGGGATTAATATAAAAATGTACAAGGGCTTCTCTGAGCTTTTAATCAATCCTTCACAACAAGTCCCCTACACTAATGACTTAATGATGTTTGGCAAAACACAGAGCACTGAATCTGGTCTCAGACACTAGAATATCTTTAATACTGAGAATTAATTACATAGCAACTCTATGCTAATATATATCTCTAAAAAAAAAAATCTCAGAGAGCAAGAGCTTATAAACATGTTTTTATGAAATATCACAGCAAACACAAAGGCCTCTCCATGATATACAACCGAATATCCTGCTGAAAGTATCTAAAGGGAGTTTTTGTAGAAAAAGGGTCCCCAACCTCCAGGATCTAACGCCTGATGATCTGAGTGGAGCTGAGGTAATAATAATAATATAGGGCACACTAAAGATAATGTGCTTGGATCATCCCCAAACCATCCCCCTCAACCCCAGTCCGTCTTCCATGAAATCACTCCCTGGTGCCAAAAAGGTTGGGGACCACTTTTCTGGAAGATGGATGCCCCTAGGCCTAGAAGAAATTGGACTACAAGAAAAGGACTGTATCATTCCATCTGCAAATTTCTAGTAAGTACAGACATTCCCCCCTGCCCTCTGGAGCCCATCAGGTTATTCTTGTGTTAATGACCTCACACAGCAGACAGAGCCAGTCTTTCTGATTCTCTTTCTTGTAGAATGATTTCCCTAAAGCCAGTGTTGGGCAAAATGCCACTAATACCACCATAAAGCCCCACAGTGCTTGAAGGGGGAGGCAAGAGATAGAGGGGTTAGGAGGTAATCAAGCTTACAGATTAAAGCTTACTAAAGCTACAAGATGAGCACAGCTCTTGGTGTTTATTAACTCTTCTAGTACTGAGCACTCCTCCCCCACCCTCATGGCACAAATCACAAAGGTCTTTTCATCAATGGACCTCAAAGGCAGGCCTGCTTTAAGCTTCCAAGTACAGCATCTCTACTGGAGTGTTCTTTGGTATCTGTCGGTCAGGCAACAGTCCCTGCTTTTCCATGTAACATTAGAGTTATTCACGCCTGCAGACGATGAGATCTTTCTATACATGCATTGACATCTGTGAGGGCTGAGTACTGTAAGCACTATATTCTAGACTTTTTCTTTTCCCCAAAGGCCTTTTTCTAACACACGCAGACACACAAAAGGCCTTTTTCTGTGAGAACAGGAGACTGTAATAGGAAAAAGTTAAAATAAGAAAAAACAAAGAAACATCAGAGCAAAAAAAAAGACAAACCAATTTTGATTACAATTCAATGGTTTATATCAGGACCTGCTCCACTAATCTACTCAGGTGGAAGGTGTCCTAAGGATTAATTTTTTTCTTTCTTCTTTTTTTTTTTTTTCCATAAGACAGGCTTATGTGAGGTATTTACCAGGAATACCTACCACAGCCTGGGGATCTAACTCAGGCTTGCCTTACAGGACACAGGGGGCACCAGCTCTGTGCCACAGTGCAGCTGCAGTGCTGTGGCACCAGGATGTGCAGGGCATCCTGGCCGCTTTTCTTGTAGCCCAACTTCTTCTAGGCCTAGGGGCATCCATCTTCTAGAACAGCAGTCCCCAACCTTTTTGGCAGGATGCCCTGCGCATCCACTTTACCAGTACTGAACCTCCATCTTTGAGTATATTAAAACAAAACCCAACAACTCCTTTTCCCCTCCAATTCCACAACCTAAGCCCAGAAAAACTCAGCGAGTTGGTGATGAACAGGGAAGCCTGGTCCATGGCGTCCTCATAAAGAGTTGGAAATGACTGAGTGACTGAACTGAACTGAAGCCTAGGAAAAACAGTCACATCATTTCTAGAATTTAACAACTATAGGACTTCTGTAATAAGCTAATGCTTATTATTTTGCAAACCTCCAGCATCTTCATTTATTATTTTTACTTTTGACATCTGGAATGGCTATATATATCAGGTTGTTCAATTTAGGGGTACCAATTCCTAAGGGATATTTATTTGATTTGAAGTCATGAAAAATTTCCCACCTCGATTTGATAAATTACATCCCTTCATCCTTACCACTAACTTAAAAGTTATGTAAATTATCCAGATGAACAAAAACAATTTACGATTATAATGTTGTTAAATGAATTAGATAACAATGACTACAGCTTCCCAGTTATAGTTTGAGACAGATAAATTTATACTTTATTGATAGCAGGAGCAGAAAGCCTAATCACTAAACGCCAGCACAGTCTGGTTTCTGTAGGGTAATGACCTATCTCTATATTCATAACAACAATCTCATTCATCATAATTCACATTAAAAAAAAAAAGAAAAAGAACTCTAGTCAAGCTAATGGAGGAAATGTGTGAAAAGTGATTGGCTGGGTAAAACTCTGTATGCAGCTGGAGGGCCCTAATTGATCATATTGTGCTGCAACTAAGCCTTCTGCTAGCGCAACAGATCTTTATCTAACCACATTTCAATTGATTTTCACTGATAGTCTTCTTTCTTATGTCTAAGGCTTAAAGTACTAAACTAATAAAAGGATAAAAGACTTTGTAATACAGATTTCAAAATATAATGTCCAAGCAGGACTTCCACGGAATAAGATGGCAGGCTGGGTGTGTATAGCCCACCACATATATAAGAGCCAGAATCTGTGAATTTGGGAGGTAATTAAAAAAAGAAAATGTTTAGGATTTTAGTTTGTATTTCAGAGCCCAAGGCAAAACACTCAAAGATACAAATGTCTAATATTTACTCTATTTTAGGATGCAGAAGTATAAGACAAAAGATTATCCATTTAGTAGCTCTTATACAGGTTTTCATGTAATATAAAAATTTGTTTTATTGGTTTAGTACAGTATCAAGAGTTGGTCGCCTCATTAAATACTCCTTAGTTTAAAATTAAGTCAAGTACAACGGCTACACATTATTCATCTTTCAGATGAAAGACCTACTGGATTAACTGAACACAAAACCAAAAATCTCAAAATAGAATTAATGTATAGAACTTAGAACGAAAGTGTAACCTGAAGTATAAACTGTCATTAGAAGTTAACAGTTTAATTGACATACAATAAACTATGTAGATTAAAGGGAACAATTTGATGTTATGACATATGTACATACCTATGAAACCATCACCACAAACAATGTGTCCATCCCTGCCAAAGGTTTTCTCAGATGACAATCTACTTTTCACTTCACCAGACCTCTATACCAGAAACTGTTCACTAGCTTTGTATTACCATGGATTTGTTAGCATTTCCTAGAATTTTATATAAATGAAACCAAATAGTATATTTTTTTTTGGCCAGATTCCACTGACATTTTGAGATCTATCCGTGTTATCAAAAATTCATTTTTAGTGCTGAGTAGTATCCAGTTTCATGGATAAATACCAATTTATTTATAGATTTATTTGTAGATGAACATTTGAGTTGTTTTCAATTCTTAGCTACTACAAATATGGCTGTTATTGAATTCTGATATATGATAAAATTAAGAAACTGCTGAACTGCTTTCCAAAGTGTTTGTAAAATTCTGTACGTCCAGCAATGGTATATGAGGACTTCAGTTGCTCTATGTCCTTGCCAAGACAAGGACAATATTTTGGTCAATATTAGACAATCTGATAAGTACACAGTAGTGTCTCAAATATAATTAAGAGTTTTTATATATTCACATAACCTGGACATAAGCCTTTTATCAGTTGTGTGAATTGAAAATATTTTCCCCTAATGTGTGGCATTCCATTAACAGTATCAGTAGAAGAACAGATATTCTAGACTTTGATGAAGTCTGCTCTGTCAATTTTTCTTTTATGGATCATACTTTTGTTATGAAAACTAAGAAACTATATTTTTTCTTTAATAGGCTATACTTTTGTTATCAAAGCAAAGAAACTATAGCTTTTTTTTAATGGACCATACTTTTGTTATCAAAACTAAGAAAAAATTGATTTCTCTATCTTTTGTTATTGTTGTTTTTATTATTTCCACTTTGATCCTTATCCTAGTGGAAGGTAAGAATTGAAGTCACTGATCTGAATCCTTTCCTTATTAGGTATTTAGTGCTACAACTTTTCCTCTAAGCACTCTGTTAGAGCATTCATCCCATAAACTTTGATATATTGTGTGTTAATTTCTACTCCATTCAAAATAATTTAAAAAATTTTTTCTTAAAACTATGACTTACTTAGAAGTGTTTATTTTCAAATATTTGGGGATTGTTTTCAAATATCTCATGGTATTGATTTCTAATGTAATTGCACTGTGGTCAGAGAACAAACTGTAGGATTCAAATCTTTTAACTTTATTGAGGCTTCTTTTATGGCCCAGAATATGAATCATCATAGTAAATATTTTATGTACATTTTTTTAAAAGGTGGTTCTGCTGTTGGTGGTTGTTGGTTTTTTTTTTTTTTTTAAATAAATGTCTATAAGATTAAGTTGTTAATAGTGTTATTCAAGTCTTCTATATCCTTGCCAATTCTTTGTCTTTTTATTATTGAGAGAGGGATGTGGAAATCTTCAACTATAATTGTGTGTTTGCCTAATTCTACTTGTAGTCAGCTTTATTTCATATGGTTTGAAACTATAATCAGACGCATAGACCTTTAGAATGGATATGTCCTCTTTAGGAATTAATACCCTTAATGCTATGAATGTCCCCTTATTTTATAATAATATTTTTCTGATGTCTATTTTGTCTATTAATATAACAGTTCCTGCTTTCTTCAGTTTTCACTGGTGTATTATTTCCATCCCTTTACTTTTATCCTATTTGTATCTTTAATTGGGTTTCTTGTAGACAAACTATGGTTGAATCTTCCCCTTTGATCCAATCTGACAGTTTCTGTCTAATTTTAATTGGGTCTTTAGGCCATTTATATTTAATATGACTTTTGGTATGTTGGATTTAAATCCACCATGATGTTGTATATTTACTATTTGTCTATATGTTTTTTTCAGGGGTGGTTCCTTTTATTCTCCCCTTGACTTCTTTTGGAGTAACTGAATATTTTTAGGATTCCATTCTATCTAATTTGTTATTAGCTATATAACTGGTAAGTTTAGTGGTGGATTTAGCATATGTTTTTAACTCATCGTTAAAGATCACCTTGAAGGAATATCATACCACTTCACATACAGTATAAAAACCTTATAACTTTTTAACACAGCCTTAAAGCAATTTAATTATGATGTGCCTTATGTCATGCTTTTAAGTTCTGTTAGGCAAAACTGCAATAGTTTAGGAAAAATTTTGCCTCACTGAGGAGGAAAAAACTTTCTGTGTATTATTCCCATTTGCCTATAAATTATGAGATTTTCCACTATTACCACTGGAAACAGAGGATTCCCAGTCCTGTGAGGGCACTGGTAAATGTTCACTCTAACCCTTATAAGTGGTTCCTTCCTGGGTCTTGGGTAGTTTCTCATGTGCTGATCAGTACTCAGCTGAAGGCTTATAGGATGTCCTCTGCAGATCTTTAGAGCTAGCTATCTGTACAGCTCTCTGTTCTCTAGTACTGAGCTCTGTGAATACAAGCTTCTTGGCCTCCCCAAACTCCCAGCTTCCTCTTTTCCTCTGAGAAAGACCGCTGTGCTCTATGCGGACCCCCCCCCCCCCCCCCCGTTACACTGCGTCCTGCTCATGGGCCAGCACAACTGTAGGACTCGCTTCATTTGCTTTGCATCTCTCAGGGTAACTGCCTAATACCCAATACCTTGAAAACCACTGTATTATACAACTGTCTACCTTATTTTTTTTCAGGTGGAAGGATATGTCTGATACATGCATTTATTGCAGGCCTTGTAAAATTCCATGTACAGTGTATCCAACTAATGTTTAGAAAATGAATGCCAACTATTTCACCTTTATGAAAATCAACTGAGAGAAACTGAACAAAATCTACTTTAAATTAAATTAGTAAAAAATGATCCATGTCCACAAATATCCTTAGCTTAAACTCCAATTCATGATCTTATCACCAACACCAATTTCTGCTTCTCAGATGGTTTTTAACATCTACATAACAAATGAAAAAATATACTGATTTTTCTGATTTTGTGTTTATTTATGAAGATTGGTGTTAAGATTTTCTAAAGTATACTGAGGAATCCTTAACTAAAAGAATCCTCTCACAGCAGTTGCAAAACCCCAAACTAAGTCATTACACTTCTGTGTAAAAGACTGGACACATGTTAATCTTCATTCTAGATTTCATACATACACACACACACACACACACACACACACACAATCTGTTAAGTTTAAAATGATTTACTATTTTGCTTCAAGTAAAACACTTTAAAAGTCATTTAAAAACAGGCTTATTAGCAATACAAGGCACTGTCTAAACACAGGAATGAAACTGGGTATCTGAATTGTTGAACAGACACATTTCCTGTTTATGAGATCTTAATAATTACCATGAAACATATTCCAATTTTAAATAATGTGTTAGATCAAAGCACAGTAAGAATCCCTTATATTGCTCCTTAAAATAGATGATGGTTTCAGATGGTTAAGAAAAGAACAGGCTCCTGCCTAATGTGCCCATGGATGGGAGCATATTTATCCACACTAGTATCTTGAGGTGAGATTTTTCTGTTTGTGGGCACTAAGAAACTAGGCGAAATGACCAGAAATCAGTTTTCACTACTCTGGATCTTTCAACATCCTAGGACATTACTGATGCGAACCTAAGTCTTTGCAAAACCACACTATATTGTAATTAGAATACAAGGTATGAGCAGTTATATTTACAGTGACTATAAGCCCTCAAAAGAAGTTAATGAACTGAGGCTGACCTTGATCACTGACTCAGATCCTGTAGCACAGGGCAGTACCTGCTCCCTCTCCCACATTGGCCAACCTCTGCTGCAACAGTAATCAATTTGCCGTCTTGATCTCTCAAGCATATCATACATTTTTTGATCCATCATTAAGCCTCAAACTTGTGGCCTAATTAAATTACTGAGGAAAGACACTTTGGAATTCTAGACTTTGGCAGGAGAAAAAGCAGAGATGAATATTTGAGTAAGGTGAGAAAATTATTACCTAATCTCCATGGGGTTATTTATATTCAAAGTCGCTGTTCAAAATAAAATTTTATTTGACTGCGTTTTTTAAACACAAAACGATGTCCAACCATTTGCAGCATGGTAATTAAATGCCAAACATAAAACAAAGGAGAAGGAAGAAAGAGAAAAGGCTCAAGGGACAAGACAGCTCCACATGACAGGTGTAAACAGATATGGAGGTGGTGTCTAAGGGTCATCAAGGTGATCTTCCAGAGTATAGAAGTTACATGGGAGAAACTGTGGAAGGACAGAAAAGAGCTTAGAGTTAGAGAAATGAAAGGAAGACACAGAGAGATAGATCAGAAAAAAGAAAAGTCAAGCTTGATCTTCCAAATAAAATAACCTAATGAATTTTGTCAATAGGCATAAATTTCAGTTGTTTCCAATGAATGATAAAAGCCAATGGGGAAATCAAATTACTTCTAGAATTAAGAGACAGGCAGTGTCATACCAGAGAGGAAAGAAAACAAACCTATAGTTGGTGCAAAGATCACAAAGTACGTTTTAGCAGCAAGGTAAAACCCCATGCAGAAGTGGCCAGGATGGTGAAAAACAGACACGGGAAACAGACGAGATAAAGCAACAGAGAAGAGTAAAGGAAAACTGCAACTAATTATAAAAACACTAAAAAACAGAAAACAAACCCTAGCCACTTCCCTTTACATGGAATGGCTGTCC
Organism: Bubalus kerabau; assembly: GCF_029407905.1. NCBI lineage: Eukaryota > Metazoa > Chordata > Mammalia > Artiodactyla > Bovidae > Bubalus > Bubalus kerabau. The sequence goes on along the minus strand of NC_073627.1, from coordinate 52,585,780 downwards.
AAATACTGCTATATGTTCAAACACACCCCGTACAAGAAACCCAATGAGGATGATGTTAGTCACTCAGTCATGTCCAACTCTTCGTGATCCCATGGACTGTAGCCTGCCAGGCTCACCTGTCCATGGACTTCTCCAGGCAAGAATACTGGGCTGTTCCCTTCTCCAGGGAATCTTCCAGACCCAGGGATCAAAACTGGGTCACTGCAGGCAGATTACCATCTGAGCCACCAGGGAAAGACTAGTCCTCATAAACCCAATTTCCCCCTCCACCACTGGGCACCTACAGCATTATATTCATCGAAGGCTCTTCTGTGGCATTTAGCTTACAGTCCAGTTAACTATACATATTTCTATCCCAGTAGATTGTAAATTTCAGTTAAGGATCATTTTTCATAGTATCTAGTACCTCATGTCCAGGACACAAAAGACTGCTGGGTTTGTTGTGGCTGTTGTTTAGTCGCTAAATTGTCTGACTCTTTTGTTACCCCATGGACTGTAGCTTGCCAGGCTCCTCTGTCCATAGGAATTTCCCAAGCAACAATACTGGAGTGGGTTGCCATTTCCTTCTCCAGGGGATCTTCCCGATCCAGGGACTGAACCTGCATCTTCTGCATTAGCAAGCGGGTCCTTTACCACTGAGCCAACCAGGAAGCCCAGAGTGCTGGGTAGGTACCCACTGTATCATGTCAGAAACTTAAAAATACTGATGATGAGGTTTCATTTTTCTCTCAAAAATCTAACTGATTACATGTCTGGGAGAGAGGGTAGTTTTGGCAAGAGACTGGCCATGAAAAGATCTGAATTTGAAGTCCAGATATGGCAATATTGTGCTGTATAAATTTATGCCTATATATTATTCTTGCTGAGTTCTACCTTCTCTTAAGGTGGCAAGATTACACATTCTAAGATTATGATTCTCTCTTCCCTGAACTCAAAGCATTTACTATCTGTACATTAATTGTGTGATTGATCATAGAATGCCTTGTGGCATTTCGTCATCTTTTAAGTAATTCAAATGCATTTATGTCTCATTTTTCCCAACCATAGCTCCTTGAATCGAGAAAGGCACAGTTTTCTTGTCTCCCACACTGCTAAGAACAGAAAGACACAGAGAGCATTCAATAAATACCAGCCTATTTCATAGAATGAATTTCTATTTCATAGAATGAATCGATTCTTTAAGAAAATGCTCAGAGGGCTGTCACCTAGTGTTTGGAGGCTCCGTCACAAGTTGCCTTTTAACTGGAAGGAATTGGGAAGGAAGACTGACGAAGCCATCAGTTACAGGAGCTTCTTTATAGGACAAAAATATGCCAGGAAGGAATTCAAGGCTTTTTGCTTGTTGTTCAGTCGCACAGTCATGTCTGACTCTTTGTGACCCCATGGACTGCAGCACACCAGGCCTTCCTGTCCCTCACCATCTCCCAAAGTTTGCCCAAGTTCATGTCCACTGTATCGGTGATGCCATCTAGCCATAACCCGCCAAAAGAAGCTACCCGGAAAGGTGTTTTGTTTTGCAAGGATGAAAAGGAACTGGGCAGGGGTATCACCCTAACTAGCAGACACCAGGGAAAGACTTATCAAGAGACTTGGTTTCCTTTTTTCAGTGATAAGTCCAAGCAGCAAGTATCTACTTTAGCAATGATCATTACCATCACAAAGAATTAGGTGTGTCCCATGGTGGCAGTATCTGGATTTACAGGACCGTACTTTGACTCCAGCTCTAGTACTTGGTAACTGTGTTGATATTACTTAACATCTCTAAGTCTCATTTTGCTCATCTATAAAATATAAAATAACAACTCCTTCCTGAGTCCATTCAAGAATCGAGCAGCAACATGGATGGACCTAGGGATGACCACACTAAGTGAAGCAAGTCAGAAAGAGAAAGACAAATACCTTATGATATCACTTATATGTGGTATCTTAAAAAATGATACAAATGAACTTTTTTACAAAACAGAAACAGGCTCACAGACACAGAAAACAAACTTACGGTTACCAAAGGGGAAAGAGGGGAAGGGATCAATTGGGAATTGGGGATTAACACACTACTATATATAAAACAGATAAACAAGGACCTACATGACAGCACAGGGAAGTATTAAAATAACCTATAACGGAAAAGAATCTGAAAAAAATAGATATACATGTATATGACTAACTGAATCACTTTGCTATACATCACTGCATGTCAACTACAATTTTAAAAAAAAGAATAAAAGAAAGAATCAAGAAAATCTAAGTATACGTGTGCGTGCTTAGTCGCTTAGTCATGTCCAATTCTTCCTGACCCCATGGACATTAGCTCACCAGGCTCCTCTGTCTGTGGAATTTTCTAGGCAAGAATACTGGAGTGGGTAGCCATTTCCTACTCCAGGGGATCTTCCTGACTCAGGGAGCAAACCCATGTTTCCTGCATCTATCTGCAGGTGGATTCTCTACCACTGTGCCACCTGAGAAGCCCATATATATAAAATAGATAACTAATAATAACCTACTGTATAGCACAGGGAACTCTACTCAATAGTCTGTAATGCCCTATATGGGGTAAGATGCTTAAAAAGAGTGGATCTATTAATAACTGATTCACTTTGCTATACATCTGAAACTAACACAATACTGTAAATAAACTATATCCCAATAAAAGTTATTTTTAAAAAGGAAATGTAAACTATGTAAGTGAAGAGTCCTCTAGAACTTAGAATGGTTTTTACAAAATCATACAACGAATGCCCTGTGAGTGCTTGACACTCCTGAAGTAGGTGTGGTCACGCTAAACCATGGTGGGCAGTAAGGTTCCTATATTTTAGACAGCATCTGGGTGCAAAGGTGGGTTTACCATAATTCCTTTGGATCCTGGGACTCCCTCTGAGAGAAAAGTCTTAGCACTCTGGGCCCTAACAAGGCTTCCTTTGGAACGTACCAGATAACTGAAGAAACTAAGAGGCAAGGGTGCTGAGAGGAGTTAGATTCGAACAGCTGGAAACTGTCACTGCGCGCGCTGTCCCAGGAGGCCCCTCGGCGCTCTGCTTCCTGGATGACACCCAGATGGAGAACCACCTAGGGTTCAGTGTCCTTCAGTCTGAATGTCCCTGTGGGGTCTGTGGTTCCGCCTTCTCACAACAGTCCAGCAGAGTGGTCTAACCAGGAAATCCCATGCTGGGGTTAAGGGAACATTCTTACCCATGAAGAGGCATCATAGCTATCATACACTACCAGTAAGATACTAACTTATAAGGACCTAGAAAATTATGAACCGAGTTTAATACAAAAACTACATCAGACATAATTCAATATTTCCTTGCTGATTTGGAAGACAGTTCAGTATCTTGCCACTGTTGCAGAATTACTCTATACATGACTCCATGGTCCTCTGAGTGCTTGCTCTCTCTCAAGGGTTTTATAAATTTTCCAGTATCAACATTTCCATCACCACCACCCCCCCTCCAAACAGTCATGTCTTTATCATTGATTTCAGTGACTAACTGAAATAGGATCACTTCAATTAAGTCTTTGGCTTACTTGAGTTTTGTTTATTTCTCTGACTCCTGGATAAATGGAATATGACCACTCTGTAAGCTATATTCCAGAAAGACTCTGGGATGAAAACTTTAAATCGCTAAAGAGGATTTCCCTGGTGGTCCAGTGTTTAAGAATCTGCTTGCCAATAAATGCAGGGGACAGAGGTTCCATCCCTGCTATGGGAAGACTCCACATGCTACAGAACAACGAAGCCTATGAGCCACATCTACTAAAGCCTGTGCATTCTAGAGCCTGTGCTCTGCAATAGTGAGAAGCCCACCACTGCACCTAGAATGTAGCCCCTGCAGCAACAAAGACCCAGTGCAGCAAAAAATAAATAATAAATTTTAATTAAAATTAATTTTTTAAATTAAAATAATAAACTACTAAAGAATTTGAGTGACTCCGCATTGGAAAAATGTACTGTCGTTATTCCTTCAAACATAAAATATCTTAGGGTCAAGTGTTAAAAGAAACTATCCTGACTCTTGAGAGTTGAGAAACGTTGACCCCCTACATTTTAGTGTAGAAGAAATGTCCTGTTCAATAATATTTATCATGTGTGTTGCACTGTTTCGCTCTTAACAGATACACCATCATCTACTCTGGTGGCAAACACATTCTAAGTATTCTAAGTATACTGGACCACACAAAAGGTATTCAACCAAAATCTGTCTGATGTGAAGAAAACGTTGCCCTGACCTTTCACAGAGTAAGACCAAACTTACAGACCTATTTTACAACCTGAACAAGACATGTATGTATATAATTTTTTTAAGGAAAAAATTAGAATACCATGTTGATCCTCTTGAATGTCTCAAATAATAAGACCTTAAGCATGTAAGTAATTCCCTCTCCTCTCTCACATTCCACCAGGGGTGGCTCCTCTGCCTTGGCTAGAGAGCCAGTTCCTCCCTCAAGGAGGGCACTAAGGCAGGAATCAGTTTCAGAGAAACAAGTGTAGCCCTAAACTGGTTTACTTATTATTTTTGTTTTCAACAACAAAAAGCTGAAAACTGCAAAATGCTATTAGAGAAGTCTGCTGAAATAAATGCAGAGTCCAAAAAAATCAGTGAACCATACCAATAAGGTTTATTACTGGGATCATCTTGGTCTTGCTGCTGTATAACAGACTGTAGCATGGAAAAAGGCAGTGAGGGATTCTCTCAGGACATCTCCAAATAAAATATAGTACGTATATCTGTCCTTTCCCTGGAACCATGTAATAGGAGAAAATTTTCTTTCTGTGGAGGCAAATACATTTGAAACATCTCTCTGTTGGGAATTAAAACAAAAACAAAAACAAAAACACCTAGGTGTCAGAAACACTTCCACAATTCTATCGCAATTCCTCCCTCCAGAAAGACTCTCACTTACTCCCATCCCATAGAGAACCAAAATCTTCCTGAACCGTACATATTCCTGTAAGAGCGGCAGCTCTATACACATAGCAGTCCCTGTCAAGTTTATTTACCCAAGATATTTCCCAAAGAGAGGTCTTCAATTTTTACTTAAGAAAAAAACACTGCAGGACCAGATACATACATATCATTGAGGGGAGTAAAACCATCTACATACTGACCAAATTTTATATTCAATGAACCAAATCTACAATCAGCCTGTAAATGTAAATCAGCTCTACATTTATCTGGCTATTAAGCACAAATTTAGGATTTCTTAGTAGAAGGAATCCAATTTAGCTATGGCATTAAATGTGTGCTTTTTTTCCTTTCTGAGAGGGAGTAATATAATTGAATTCTGTCCATCATAGCAGATCAGGGCTGCTCATCTTTGTCCAGCCATCGTGTCTGTGAAGGCCAGAGAAAGCAGTAGTGATACTCTTCCAGTACAAACTACTAGTTAAATATCAGCTGAGGAGAATGAGTTCAACCAACCAAACAGCAACTGAAACTGGATTTGCGGAGGCTGGTGTGTGTGTGTGTGTGTTGCGGGGGAAGGGACAGATGACTACCCTCAACCAGCAACCACCCTTGCCCTTGGCTGACATCACCTTTCCAGATGGCTAGCTCAACCACTGCCAGATTGTTTAAAATAAATACATCGTCTGTATTTTCACTCTAAAATGTGTACGCTGAGGTGCAGAAGGCAAGAAAAGAAAAAGTCACTGATAAAATCACGTGATTGATCAAATACCGCTTAAACTCCCAGGCACGTTTGGTGGCACCGTCTCTGTCTTGTAAAGTATTGAAAAGCCCTGGGCTCTGGGATAATGATAGAAGAACAACTGCTTTAAATTAAATGCAACAAGCAGGCCTTGTAACAGGACCAAAATCCATCCCAGGTTTTTCCTAAATTCCAAAGGCACCAAACTCCTCTTTTCCAGTATTTGATAAGAAATGCTTAACACTTTTCTTTTCATATATTTCCTGTAATTACACATTTATAACAAAATGTGGATTTACTTGGCAGCCAAACCAAAGTGTTTCATATTGCTTTTCAATTGCAACCCTTGCTGCTGAAATACAGTATACTAAAAATGAAATAACTTTTCTATTTTAATGTGGTTATAAGCTTCCTGCTAGGCAGCAACCTAATTGAGACTTTTGATGTTCGTTGTTTTTTTTTTTTAAAGACACACTATTCTTCATCATCTACAGAGTGTTTTAACTATAGATCTCTTGCAGTCTTCCCAAAGTTGACACAGGGGAGGGGGAGGGTGTGGGAGGAGGAAGGCCACTTTATCAAAGTCATTGGAAATACAAGGTATTAATTATGTTAAATGAAGAAATATGGGCATTTGGTTACTTTTGTGGGTCAGAAATATTTTAATCTGACGCTGCCAGCCAGCTGCCTTTCCCTGAACAGCCTTCTACATTTCTACCAGTTGCAGAGATACATCAAAGCTCCAAAAAGTGAGGAAAGCAGCCACCAGCAGGGCCTTTTCCCGTCCCCCAACCAAGGTCACAGTTTCAGCTAGAGAGACAGCAGCACTATCCACTATGATCAGTAAGAAGGCCATGACCTTTTTCACATTTTGGAAGTATGTATAGATGTTAGAAAAATTGGTACACCCTTAGCCCAAAGCAGGAAAAAACAAAAAAGCCTCGGTGAATGGAAAATAAAACTTTTGTGATATTTAGAAAAGAAAACAAATGGTGTTCTCGATTGCTCCCGGTCAAAGCAGAGCTGGCTCACACAGATGCAGCTGACTTCTAAGCTTTGCTAAGTCGGCCAAGCACACGGTCCAGAAGCAGAGTTACAGGGAAGGGAAACAGAGCTGTCGGCCCCGATGCCTGAATGCACTTTATTAAAGCGACGCATGGAAACTTTGGATAGGAACAATCAAGGAAACGAACAGCAATTACGTAAATGCCACAGATTTCCTGTATGACCAGAGCAGGGACTTCTACAAGGTCACCTAGTAACATCTGAAAAAAATCCATTCAGCATACTTTATAAAGGCTTTCTGATCAAGAAATCAATCATGTGTTAAGAAGTCAGGTCACTATAACGTGCAATAATTGTGCAAAACAAAACAAACCCAAACAACAACTCTACTTTAGACCATAAAAAACAAACTTTCAGTGAACTGTACTTTCCTGCACTTCATTTCTATTTTTGATTCTAATAGCATATAAGCATTTTGGGCAAAGATATTTACAGATGATCTACTGTCAATAAATATTTTATTTGAATCATAACTACTGCATTTGTTCTTCTTTGACTTAAATTGCAGAAAATTCTCAAAGGAATCAATTTGACTGTGGGCACTAATTTACAGAAACAAATCCTTTGCATGTAATATACAGGCACACAGAACTTTTCTGTTCTAGGATTGGGTTTTGAGGGCCCTAATGGTAGAATTTCTTAAAGGTAGGAATTAATCAGAATAAAACACGACTATACCATGTTTGTCTTGAACCTTACACTACATTACAGGTAGAGGGGTGCGTCTTTTAGGTAAAAATACAACAAACAAAACAGAATAACCAAACCCCAGACTCAAGTGAAAAGACAAAGACCCTCCCTTTCCCTGACTCTGAAAAGAAACGGATGAAGCCAAGGGCCTTTTCACTGTTGTTGACTCATTTCAACCTTATCCAAATGTTTGCGCTTCACTGTAGCCCTCCCACCTCCTTGAAGATGTTGAAAACTGCACAAGATCTCTGTATAAAGATATTCATTACGGAGCTGCCTGGACTTTTTCTAATCTAAATTCAATAAAAATCCACATATCATGAGTCAGGTTTACCAACTGATTTTAAGTCAGGAATAAAAGGAGTTAGAAACACATTCACCAGCAATGCACAGTTTTCTCCCTCATTTCACATACTACTTCTCGGAATAAAAAAGGAGTGATAAGAAATCTCACTTTTTTTGATAGTTCATTGCTGTTAGAGGTGACAACTATCACAAGGAATCTAAAACTAAACCAAACTAGACCTCTTTCAGCTGACGCTTGGGTATACCTTCTCTGAAATTAATACACAGCAATGTTCAATTTTGAAAATAAGCAGAAGTAGACATATTGATTTTCTGTTTCTATGTGTAATTCTTATTGAGTAATCAAAGGCAAAAAAAAAAAAAAAGTCCTAGCTGAGACAGTGAGGACTATAACTCTCTTCTCAGGCTTTAAAGGATAAATTTTATGAATACACGTGGATTCATAAGTTTGTCCTTTAAATGAGAAAAATTATGTACGTATATTTGATTTGTTGATGTTATATTGAGTCAAGAAAATATGCAAGCTGGTATATAAATAATTTCTCTCCTTTATACCTATAAGAAAACAAATACATTTCTGACAGTAGAACATGTGAACTTCATATCAATTTTCTGAGCTTTTAGCATTTCCATTACTTGGCAACTTGTGCATTTGTTAGCATTTTCTAAATACATAAGACCTTTATTTTACATGAATGTAGTCTGGTTTTCCCACTGATGTCTAAATAAAATTCCTTTACAGCAGTTTCCTTACTGCCTCATGGACTGTTCCTCTTTCTCTCTTTAAAGCAAATACCAGAATCATGCTATTGGTGCAACTTGAATTTCATTGTTAAGACATGAATGTTGAAATTATTCTAAAGTCTGGATGAAGACAGCCTGATATTTGATGCAATATTAATGCAATTTGCTTCATCTCAACTAAAGATTCAATACCAAAATTACCAACAATTACAATACGTTAATTCAGTAAAATACTTTTGAAAAAGGTACCAGCCTTGTAGGTCTAACTTGATTTTTCAAAATGACTCAGAGATTTAGCCTAATTACATGAAAGCAGCCGATGTTGGATTAAAACAAATACCAACCACAAAAAGTCATGCACATATTCCAGCACTCTGAAAAATGACTGAAACACTTAAAAAAAACTTGGCATAAAGGTGCAGATACTAACATTACAAGAGCTTTGATGGGTCATATAAAGAATAAGAAGTCACCTCCCAGATGTTTGAAGGACAAGAAAATAAATCTTTCCATGTAGAAAAAAATATCTGAGTATAAGCAAAATATCCATGATTAAATAAAATTTTAGGTGAATGAAACTGACTAGCATTTTACAATATTAATGCTAATGGTTCATCACAGTCTTGTTTGCATGTTTAACAGCTCCCATTAAAACAAACAGAAAAAAGACGTGTATGCAGGAAGGAGACGGGAAGGGAAAACTAAAGCCATACATGGTAAGAATGGAGATAGAAGAAATATCAAATCAGCCAGAAATATACAATAGCAGTTTCCAATGTTGGGTCAGGAAATAAGGTAGAGAAAAGTTGCAATCTAAAGAGAAAACACTTTTAGGAAATGGCAAAATTAAAACAGAAGTAGATATGTAAAATAGATGAATGAAGACAAGGTCTTCCTGCACCAAGGGAGTTGTTTAGGAGAAACAGTGTCCGTTTGTGGCCAGCGATAATACTTTCCATTCAATAGAGTTTGCAGCTTGCTGATTCATATGATTGCAGGCTGGCGCCCTGCTGGCGAGCCTCTCCACTGAAATTAAATCCACTCTCTTCAGTTATAAATTATAATGCTCTATAAACAACACTCCCATTGGGAATGGGGAGAGAGAGAAAGGGAGGAAGAGAAGGAGAGGGAACAGTGGAAAAAAAAGAGGAAGGGAGGGAGGCAGAGGAAAAAAAAAAGATCCGGAGAGGGAGAGGTTTCTGCATAGTCCACTCACTGTTTAATGTTCTGCTCTTCTGCAACAAACAAGGGGAGTAACTCTTCCCTAGATAGCACTCCTGCTGCAATTCCTCCACTATTTGATGTAGAGCCCAGAGAGGAACGTGGGACAGTAATGTGAGTCTATGAGGAAAAGCACTTAGGAATCAATGAGTATGCAAGAAGAAAACATAAAATAGATTTTATACATGGATTTTTCAAATCCATTATTGAATAGATCTTTGGAGTCCCAGGGGACCACCAAAATAAAATAAAATTTCTGATTCTATTTAGATAAATTAGGTCTACATATGGCACATTTTTTGATATCCAAATCAGTCAGAGATATTCCCTCAAAATGCCCAGGCAAGTAAAGGAAACATAGAAAAGCAAAGATAAAAAGAATGATGCCCAAATGGCTACACACAAGGAGTCCAGGACGAAAAGAAAGTTCAGTGATCTGATTACCCAGAGATGAAACACATTTTTAATGAATATCCATATCAGAATTCAATGTTAAATTTACAGGAAAGTGATACCTCAATTGTTTAATGTTAAAGGGTCTGCTGGTCATTTTTTTCTTTTAAAGGTGTCTTTGAAAGGAAAAAAAAAAAAAACAGAAAACATTCAGTTTTGTCAATTAGCTAAATAACTCTTGAAAAGAGTCCATCACAGAGTTGGTTTGAACACATCAGTTTCAGGGCATTACATTATATCTATATTCCACGTTTCTTTTGTGCGTCAGTCTTGCTTAGGAGTGATTTATGCCCCAAAATGGGATAGAAACAACTATTGTCATATGGCAATTAGTATTCCAAAGGATCACGTCCACGGGTTACTCATCAACCACAAAAGAACACGGTTCCATATAAGAAAACACCTTTGAAATTTCTTACTAAATGATGAACCTGCACATAAAAATGTCAGGGGAGGTCAGGGCTGGAGGGAAGGAGAGAGGGAGGCAGGGAGGAGGTGGGGAAGAGGAGCCAGGCTGGTCAAACCTAGGTTTGAATGTGATCTAGGAAAACAGCAAAGCCTGCAAACCCAAGAAGTGTCTTCACTGAGGAAACTCAAGGCAAAGAGAATCCCCCACAAACCCCAGACGTGCATTTCCGTCTCTCATTTACACAGATCCAGTATTACTCCCATTCTCCCTCCCAAAGTAACAAGATGAATGCCAACTCCAGCTTCCTACTTCAGTCACAGGGTAGAGAAGGAAAGGAAAGAAGACTGAGATTTCAGTTTTAGGCTTGAAGTAATTATATCAAGCTAAATTCCGAACTCTGGGAAAAAAAGAAAACAAAAACCAAAAACTTTAAAATTGGCACATTGACTCAAATCTTAACCAGAGAATCAGGCTTAGGAACAACTCAGATTTTGCACACACTCTCTCTCTCTCTCTTTTTTTTTAAATGTGTCTAGCTGACTGTCTCTGTCTCTCTGCTCTTGGTTGTGGTGCATACCAAGTAAATTATTTGCTGATAGGTGAATCTCAGCAAAGGCTTTTTCTTCCTTTGAATGCCTGGTGAGCTTGTTGGGAAAAGTCATTTAAGTCACTTAAAACAATCCCATGAAAAGTAAAACTCAATTCTGAAATAAGAGTATAACTTAGAGCTTAAAAATAAATTAAATAAAGGAAACATTAAAAGATAAATGGAGCAGGATGCTCTGTGGCTGAGGTAATCTGAGTGGAAAGGGAAGGAGGGTTACGTTAATAAATGATTAAAAGGCCTTAACAAGAGCCTATCAGGTTGACCAGGAAAGCATTCTTCGCCTCGGCTCCTCCTCGAGACCACCTTTTTTACATTTGTTCTCAGTGCTGATCAATATGGTTTTCATTTGCTGATTTCCATAATGCCACATGTGATCTGCCAGCCTGACATAATGAAGCTGGAAAGAGCTGAAGTCATTTGAGCATTCTCGCTAGCATGACTGTCGCCAGTTCACCAAATGCCTATTATCTGAAAGCCAGTGTTTTTCTTTTGCTTATTGACAAATACCAGCAGCGTGTGCCCCTAGACAGATGTAAAACCTCAGCACTGGGTGACAAATTTAAATTAAAATTCAAGTTAAATAGTACACTTTTTCCTGGAGCTTTTTTTTTTTTGCCACCACTCAAACTGTAATTTAAGTTTGATTAAATAGAGAAAAACAAGATGTGTGAATTATCCATTTCTGAACACAAATGCTCATTTCTCTTGATAAAAACAATGTATCACAAAGAATAAAGCACACATCCTTGATGATGCCACCAAAGCCTCAGGAGATATTTAAGTTCAAGTTCTCCTATAAAGATAACAATTTAGTTGACTTACTACTACTACTTGCCTCTGGTAACATTCACAGAAATTCATATCAGATTATGCTTATCAATTTTTTAACTCCCTATTAAAATTTCTTTAATCTATGCTCTAGGGTGGAGAAAGATTTTTATGATATGTAAGTATCTCATGCTTTTTTCTTTTCCATTGTATAGCAAAACTGAGTTTGTTGAGGTCATCTCACATAAGAGAACCATGCAGAGATCTTCCATGATGCCTGAAAGGTCTCATTACAAGTTCTGTGTGTTGTACACTGGTCACTTTTCTATATTCAAAAGACAATTTCAAGGAAAACTCCAGACAGGAACACATTTTTGAAATGATTTCTTTTGCCTTTTGCAAGCCAAAAAAAAAAAAAAAAAAAAAGCCAAAGAAACAGTTGCATTTAATCAAAAGAACACTTTAAGTTTACATTTTAAAAATAAAACTATATTTCGAGCCAGTAACTTCATTCACAATAGATTTTATTCCTTTTTATGTTAAACTCATTAAATAATGAATATTCTGGTGATTAACCAACAGTCATGTTTTTGTTCTCAAGAATGTAAGAAACCTGTGGTGCCAGTTTAACACCGGAACTATGAAAACAAAATGAAAGAGTTTTGCCAAAAAATCTCCCTGAGTTTTCCCCAAAAGGTGAATGTGTCATGGCTGAGTCAGTGCCCAAAGTTTTATAAATAGTTCTATCTCCAAATATTGCGTTTGCTCCCAACACTCAGCTCAAAAATCTCTGCTTCACTACATGGGTTTTCTTCCTCACCTTTTCTCCTTCCCTCCCTCCCTTTTTCCCTACCTTCTTTTCTTCCTTCCCACCCTCCCTTCCCTTTTTATAAACCCTTATCTAGCAAAAGAGATGGCTGGCTCAAAAGAAAACAAAACAGAAGGCAGGCAGTGTAACAGACAAAGGTCCTTCGAGAACCACGTGGTCCCAGGGAACCAACACCAAGCTCACTTACTCAGCCCTTGCTTCCATTCTTTAAAAGAATGGATCTGTTTATTCTCCTTTCTCATGATTCCTTTATCACCAGCAAAGGGATACTTAAATGATGAGATCTGTAAACTGGCGAGTGCCAGATCATGGATTGTTCTGAAATGTTTGCTGTTGGTGGTGGTGTGTTAATTCCTTTGGAACAAACAGTAGCAGACTCTACCCACAAATAGAAAGATAAGAGTTGCGGCATCACCATGTTTTAAAGAATCTTATAAATGCTACTGATTTCTGATATTAAAGTTGATAATGAAGTTAAATAGTGAAGTTTAGCCAAAAAAAAAAAAAAAGGAAGAAAGAAAAGCCAGTATAAGGATTCTAAAGGTGCAGAGAATGCATTTCAGGGACCTTTCACTGGGACTCTGAGATTTCGGGATTATGGTAAAAGCAAAGGATAAAGAACATGTGGTCTGTCTAAAAGTACCAAGCTACTTTCTCTTATGAATTCCAAATTTAAGAAAATAAGAGTTGTCACATTACAATGGTGCGGGGGGTGGGGGGCTGGTGAGGTCAGATCTTTTAAGCACATTAAGTCATCTCTTTCCCTGTGAGAGTCATAGTAAAAAGTGTAACACAGCAAGAAAACAGAAAACAGAGAGAAAATATAATTTTGCCTAGACATGAAGCAGGGGGAGAGGAAGGAGTAATATTCCTAAACTCTAGTGGAACTGGTTTCAGACTACCCTATGGGATACTTAACACTAACATTTTGCTTCCCTTGAACATGGACTCAGTTGCCTTTAACTCTAAAATATCAGCCACCAAATCCAATTACGAGAAGTTACACAAGTAACTGTCACACTGAGAGCACTGTGTGAACTCACTCAGATGAACCCTCTCCCACCTCATAACATTATGGTAACAACATAGAATAGTTGGAAAAAACTCACAAAAGATGAAATCCTAATCAGAACAGACTTCTAAAGTGAGGTAATGAGGTAGAGGAGGGGACATGACAGGAAAGGGCCACTCTTAATTGCAGTAGGAACAGGAAGACAGAGAGAGTTCTACAGACAATTGACAAGCAGGGGAGAAAACTATCAAGGCTCTTTTGAGCTCTAGCGAACTCAGGAGGGTTAGAAGAATAATTGTGAGAGTAAGATGATAGAACAAAATTTTTTTTAAAGGACAAAGGAAAGGCACTATCTCCTGCAATGTCAAGATATCATAAGTAAGAAAATTCAGTAACAGGTGGTTCAGTGATAGAAAAAGCATCTCTGGGAGGCTGTGGATAGCTCCTCTGCTACAGGTGGGGAAATCCTATCCTTCACCGCCTCTTATAGGGAGGTGTACCCACCAAGCTCGAGGGCACCTCTTACCCTCCCAAAGGGAAATGACCAGGAATCTGCAGTCTTAGGATGGGTGTTGTTCTTTAGTCACTAAGTCGTGTCTGACTCTTTCCCGACCCCATGGGCTGTAGCCCACCAGACTCCTCTGTCCATGGGATTTCCCAGGCAAGAATACTGGAGTGGGTTGCCATTTCCTCCTCCAGGGAATCATCTCAACCCAGGAATCGAACACGTGTCTCCTGCATTCTTGACCATTTAAGCCACCAGGAAAGCCCCACAGTATTGGGATACTAGTCATCTTTAAAAAAAAAAAAAAACAACCATAATCTCAAGATCTTGCACTCTTCATAATAAAATGAAACATGAAATTCTGAACTGGATCCCTCGATCCTCTCTCGTATCTCGTCCCAGTTCAAGGAGGGGATAACCTAGTCTGCCCACCTTAGCCTCTCATTGTTTAGTCACTAAGTCATGTCTGATTCTCTGCCATGGCCTCTGCTTCCTGTCATAATGCTGCTCTCCACAGGCAGATAGAGGACCCTTGCTCTTCTCGCACTGGGTCACTCTGTGGGGTTGCTGCTTGTCACACGTCTTATAGAAAGTTTGCTGGGTGTTGTTAGCAACGTTTGCCATGTTTGGCGGAACGAGATCAGGATGGAAAGCTGTGGTCTATCGTCATCACCCCTATATCTGCAGTACTTGCAAGGGTGCCCAGAATGGGGCGGTTGTTCAAACATGGATGCTAAATGATGGAGAGCTTTAGAAGCAAAGCGAGGATCTGCAGGAGTCCTTAATATGTTTTTGTTGTTGTTGTTGTTTTAATAACAGCAGTAAAATTAAAGAAGTAGGAGAAACAGGAGGCAGCAGCAGTAGCAGTAGTAATTGGGGTCATCACAGCCTGCAGTGACCAGCTGGCGGTAAAGGTGAACTCTAGTTGTCTAGATGTGGCTCTCCAGAAATCTGTGGCTCAGGGCCTTATCAACAGCAGAGATTCACTCCCCTTAGATGGGTTCCCAGGGAATGCTGAACTACAAAAGAAGGTTTGAGTGAGGGTGGAAAAACCAAAATCTTGAGTAACGGAAGGATTTATAGTCACGTTTAGCACGTGAGAAATGAAACGATGAGGTAAGTACCTTATTAGTAACGCTCGGGTCAGGACCAGGTCAGGATGGGTTAAGACGGAAAGGCCCTGTCAGGAGCCCTGGAAACAAAGTGGATGGTGCGAGGCATTTTGGATGTGGCCTTAGTTTTCTGAGCTCCAAAACAGCAGCCACCAAATCCAATTATTAGAAATTCTACAAAAGCAAATCCAAGTATAATCAAGAAAGGCCAAGGAACAGGGAGAGCTGAGAAACCTGTCAGTGGAAGGCAGATAAAGAGAGGACCGCAGCATTTTATCTCGTGATCTTCAGTGAACTCTCTGCCAGGGGCAGAATTTTTGCTTTCTAGAACAGGTTGGGCTCTATCACACAGCTTGTCCCATGGTTCCCACTTTTCAGTCCACGTGGGTGGTAGTGATTATTTTTAATGTATTCCTCCTTCAATAAGTCATAAAGAAGCTTAGCTATTCAAATGACCACAATAAATGATGAGAAATAGCTCACTGACCCCTAAGCAGCAAAGACCCAGAAGGCAACACTTAAAACACAAACTGCCAAGAGTGACCTGATCGGGTTTCATAAATCAGGCCCTAAAAAGTGGGAATGAGAGCTCCAGTAATTGCAGCCTCCTGTCTGGGAGCGTACAGTAAAAATAGCCACAGTAAGCACTCCTCCCGGCCAATCAATAGAGTCCTATTAACCTCCCGGCCAATTACAGGATGATTGGCTAAGCAAACAAAGAATTACTGGCTGTTTAGCTGGGACTTCATTCAGGCCTCTCTCTTCCCCTGTTTCTCATTCTGTTCCTCTCCTCCCCACCCCCTTTCCTGTGAGGAAAAAAACCATCTGCAAACACCTGATATTCATCTAAGTCTCTGCAGTTGTACAGTCTTGTTAAATTGTTACCACCTTTTCCACAAGCAGTTTTGGCAATTAACCTCATGGCCAGGGACTTCAAAGAAAACAACTGTTGAGTTTAACCTCTCTGAGCTACCATAGATTCTTTTATGATTTTTCCTGAAACACTTTCATCCAGAGAGGAAAAAATGCAGACTGATAAAAACGAATGTTTATTTTAATATTTGGTTAATTTATTAAGGAGACGAATGTCCTCAGACATTTCGCCATAACGTGGTGTGTTCGCTTCTCCCAAGTCTCCACAAAGTGAGGTTTTATTTTAATTTACATTCCCAACACATGTGTGCTTCTCTGCTCGTCCACAAATCCTACATTTGCTGGAATCCAAGGATTTGATACATTTGACCCTCTCTTGCCCCTGTTCACAAATCTCTCATATGTTTCTCCAAACTGTTTAAAAGTTCAGAATGAAAACGGCATGTAAAATTAATGCTAAGAACCAAAGTTGCCATTAAAAATCTATTTTCATTTTATATTTTTACCCTCATAGATACACTTTTTACATTAAAAGCAAGGCTAATCCCCAACTCTCAGGAGAATAAACTACCAGCAATAAAGATCAAAATATATGACTGAACAAGCAATACAATTCTTCTTGAGTAATCTTGTGGCCTAAGTGTTTCAATGCAATTTATGCTATGTAACCAGCTTTTTACAGCTGTATATAATAATAATCATGGGCCTGATCTTACCAGCTGAAGGCAGGTTTGTGGAGGTGTGTTAACTCCTTCAGGCCACAAAGTTCATGTCAGAATTTTAACAAAAGTGCTTGAATATTGCGGAGATCCTGAGAGCGACGGATTTCTCCTCTGTCTCTGGCAAGGTCAGGCCTTGTAAAACTGCCGCTAATACTTCTGCCACTCTGTGAAGCAGAGAACTCTGCAGACGGGTTAGAGTATTTGTGCAGCTTTTCTAGAAGTAGAATGAGGTTGAAATAATAAATGTGCAGGAAAGGTAATAGAGTTTTTGTTTGGAATTTAATCACCCAATACCTTCATGTTATAATTAACTCCCCCCAAAGCCATACGTCACTGTTCTCTGGAAGATGACGTTCTGCAGTACAAGGCTATAGGATTGATGGTTTTATGAAGCGTTTGGCTTTAACCAAACAGTGCTTTTCTGCCAAAACTATCCCCAGCACCATTCCCAAGAATCTAGGGGAGAAAAGAGAGGGCAGAGTAATGCTGTAGTTTTTGGAGTCAGACAGACCCGGGGTAAAACTACTTTTGCTACTTATCGGCTGTGTTGAAAGTGGGCAAATACAACCGATTATCCGTATCTTGTAGGGATGCTGTGAGGAAACAGTGGAGTTGAGTCTATAAGGCACAAGTCACAAACTTTTACTTGGCCCATACTGTTTTAAAAATCAGGAAATATCCATAAAAATGTGAATTTCCTGTCTCTCTCGACTAAATGGAAGGTCTGGCAACTCCAAGCCCACATTTCTGCAACAGCAACATGGAGCAGAGTAGCAACAGAACCTTAAATGCAGGTAATTTGCTATAGATTAGCCCCTGCGGCTTAAACCTGGCCGTTGAAGCATCTGAGTTTTTGAACCCTCCATGAGTATCTTAAAACAGAATTTGGAACTGTGTCTGGGACACAATATTTGGTACACAGTAAGCACTCAATAAAAGAACTACTACACCAAATAAAATCCATTGACTCCAAAATTGTGAGAGGTTTCATAAATACCAGCTGAACATTTTATGGGGTAGAGAAAATATCAAGTCCTAGAAATAATTTCTGAAAACGTCTGGGTTTATTTTTATATATATTTGGAAGGTCTTTTTGAAAATGGCATATATATGTATATGTGCTGTCTTCAGAACTTTCTAAATATCTCTGCTGACTAAAGCTCCTATAGCACATATTTTCTTATCATGCTTCTTCTGGAATTTAGCACACATGACCCTAGTATTTGTATCTACATCCCCAACCAAATTGTAAGCTCCTCAAGTATGTATTCCCAAAGCATGTTGAGACTATCAAAATACCTCTAATTCAGGCAATGGCTAGTCTCAAGGAAACAGGTGAGTGCTACTTAAGAAGAATACTTGCTAAGAGGTAGAAGTCTGTTGGGGCTTCCCAGGGGGCTCAGTGGTAAAAGAAGCCACTGGTAGTTCCTGCCAACATAGGAACTACAGGAGGTGCGGCTTTGATCCCTGGGTGGTGAAGATCCCATGGGGGAGGAAATGGCTACCCAATCCAGTATTCTTGCATGGAAAATCCCATGGACAGAGGAGCCTGGTGTGGGATACACCCTATCGGGTCGCAAAGACTCAGACACAACTGAGCATGCATGCACATGCAGACGTCTACTCGATCTTCTTTGACAGAAGAAACATCTGTAATTAGGAGTGCTGGACACCACTAACTGTATGAGGACAAGTGTCTGACATGTTTTTGTTTCTTCAGTAAGAGAATGTTCTCTGAAATACTATTTAAGATACCAATTTGCTTAATGAACTTTACTTCTTGACAGCTCACAGGTCAATTTCAATTCCACATCATCATACATTCCCAATCCGTGGGGTCTGAACCAGGAACTTCACGGTGTTACCACTCTTTCACTGGGTGTAACCACAGAGGGTGGGTTACAAGG
This sequence comes from Bubalus kerabau, assembly GCF_029407905.1. Classification (NCBI taxonomy): domain Eukaryota; kingdom Metazoa; phylum Chordata; class Mammalia; order Artiodactyla; family Bovidae; genus Bubalus; species Bubalus kerabau. Next base: position 52,566,908 of record NC_073627.1, on the reverse strand, counting down.
AAAGAAACTGAAGAACATAGTAGAAGAACAAAGCTTAGGATTCAAAGCTGCCTCTCTAGTGCAGGATTCTCTCATTTTTACTTTAATTATAGTCCCATACTCAAAGCCAGGAAAACAACCCACCATCTTGATTAGGTTGTCTCAGACAGCCGGGGAGGGAGTGGGTCGGAAAAGGCCGATGAGGTCAGTCATTATAAACAATCTGCATTCACAAGCAATTTTCAGACAGACCCAAACTGGTTCACAGGACATAAGTGATCCTGTGCTACGAACAGTAACGCAGCAGCTGTCTGTCTGGGGTACACTGTGCAGGGAGGAGTGAGTCCTCTGTAGAGGAGTCGAGGGGTTGCAGAGCAAAGGACAAAAACATGTCTCTACTGGGGAGAAGATAAAAGGCAATCTCAAATTCCAGGAGTGTCTTAGCAGCAGCCAGGGAAGATTTGGCAGTTTCTGCAAACAAGTGGCCCGGGTTGAAGTTTGTGAGGGAAGGAAAACAAAAAAATGAAATTTGTCATGTACATGAAGTTCAGCTCAAACCTAAAACTTCCCCTGTCCACTCTCGTTAAGAGGACTTTCCTATTCGGCAGAACTCTTGGGAGCGAGCAAAGGGATGTCTGGTCATTCTCATGGCAATATTTTGCTTTTTCCTTCCTTTTAAATTTTGCTATTCTTTGTCAACTTCAGTCAAAGGGGGAGGGCTATTTGTGCTGAACATTTAAGCGCGATTTTCAGAAGGAACGTTAAATGACACGAGGGTCTGGTGCTATGCTGTACAGTTCAGTGAACTCCCCCCACCCCCCACAGATCAGCAAGATGGTTGGAAATGCCTCTCTCCGTCTGTTTTTCATCTCCAAAGTCTGTGTACTCAGTAGAGTGTGAAGAGAGCCTCTCTTTTCTTCAGCACATTCTCCCAGTGGTCCTGCCCCCCACCCCCACTCCCTCTCCGTAGCCCCTGCAGCAGAGAACAGGAACTAGAGCAAATGCTTTTGTGAATTAAGAGATCTTGTGAGCGTAAATTCGGCCAGGCTGCTCCTTTCTGCAGGCCAGACCCCGCTGCTGCCCCAGGATGTGAACTGTCAGTTTGCATAGCTGGTGATGAGTTGCAGAACCATCAGCAAAGGTGAAGACGGCAGAAACAAGAAAGATTCAAGACTGGTGGAAATCATTTCACAAGGAAAATTTCAGCCATCAGTGGGAGGAAGCTTTGAAAAATGCTGCCATTTCCGAGTCAGAATGAAGGAAAAATTAAATTACTGCCGGTGAGGCGAGCCAAAGTTGCATCTCCCTCCAGGGAGAGTTTTGATAATGGTAAACATTTGACAGCTGGCCTGGAGTTGTTATCTTGTTCTAACAGTTGTTATGGTCTAAATGAATATTTCTGATAAGGAAAGAGAAAGAAAAATTGAAACACTTTTATGGTTTTTTTTTTTTTCTTCTGTTTTTAAACCTGAGCAGGGGTAAGCCAAACAAGTTTAGAGCCACTGAGAAAGTACTCTGCTGGCCTGATTCTGGTCTGGAAATCTCACCAGCATCATCATTTCCGTGAATCTAGATGAAATAATTCTTTGATGTAAATCAACTTACTACCATATTATCTTTAACCTTTAGCTTTCTCAGTCACTTGAAAACAATTCCAATCGTTGACTTGGAGCACTCAAGGAAATAAAGGGTTAATAAGAACAACTGTACCAGTCCAAGAACTTAAGCTCCAGAACCTGCAGAGAAACGTTGCGTTGTTACGGAATCTGTTTTTTAGCTACTGAGGATCAACCATCAGAAAATTTTAATCTCGCACAGATTTTATTATTTTATGAAAAATATAAGGCCAAATATTTCAGAAAGGTAACAGAGAAAAAAAGCGGCCGAAAGAATTTTAAACTTGAAAAGGACTGTTTACTGGGTGTCTGAGGGTTCTGCATCACTCCACCAGGAGATGTGGAGTGCCTGCAGGGAGATTTCATTATAAAACACTTGCTCAATTCCTATATATAGCATAAGAAAACAAGTCTGAGTTATTGTCTGAAACGTTCCAGGTCTTCACAGGCACTGGATCTATCACGGTATCTAGACATACGCGCAGGAGGCTCAGAGGACAGGGGAGGCAGTCCAGCTGCCTTATATGGGTCTGCTGATAGTCGCAGCCTCAGAGAGAGCACTGAAGTCCTGAGAATACTATAACCCTAGGCGCGCATGTTAGAACAGAATATCTGCACTCCCAAGTCTACTCTGCCTCTGACATTCTACTAGATGGGAGTTAACCAGAGGCTAAGAAAGGAGGGACAACGGCAAAGAGAAAGGAGTCAGAACACTGTCCTCCTCTGGAATGAACAAAAACGTGGAGGGTATTTTCAGCAAATTTTATAAAATTTGCACTTTCCTTGCCTAAAGTATAACCGCCATAAAAACTGGGAAAATTAGTATTTAGCACTCAGAAACAAATCACAGAGCATTCGCTTGGGGGTATAAACTGAGGATTCAGTCTCCATCCTCAAGCAGTTGTAAGGCACAGAGGCCAAGGGAATCCGAGCTGTATAATAGGTGTCTGAGCTTTCTGTCACTTGTACACTTAGAATGCATTTGCAAACATTATGCCCTACCCAAAGGAAAACTTTACCCAAAGTCTTCCCCATTTTTCTTTCAAAAACAAAATTGGAAAATCTACCTTTATTCTTGTATTTGTGGGAAGTCAGAGTTTCATTATTTTTTTTCCCCTGGGACCCTGCCCTGCCTTAGTATGAAAGTATATAAATCGATATTAAAGTATGGTATTTTGAGAATGTTTCAAAGTAAGGTCAAACTGGTGTTAAAAACCCTACTAGTGAAGGCTAAAATAACAGTCTGGCTGAACAGTCTTAAGTGCAGCTGACTCCAATTACTAAGTACATCCTAGCGATTTTTTTTTTTTTTTTTTACTAACAAGAACAATGCAAGCAAGTCTTCGAGTTCAAAAATAATGTCAAAGAGAAGTTACTCACAAGAGAAATTAGATAAATTATCCCAATGCTGCAGCCATATAGGCAGCTGACAGTTAACTTCACCTTCAGCACTGAAAAAGTTGAGTTTTTTTTTTTTTTAACACAAATATTCAGAAAAAGAGATGAAGGAGATTCTAAGAGGGACCAAATGCTAGGGAAAAAAATGCTGTTTTTGACTAAAACATATGAGACACTTTTTGGATAAGAATACATATACATAATCTAACCACTACAAAATCATGAAAACAGGGCTTTCAAGTAACATTTTTAAAACATTTTATTATGGAGGATTTTGAACATACACCAAAATAGACAGAAAAATATAATAAAACCCAAGCATCCTTCACACAACCCAACAACCATCAAAACCATGGCCAATCCAGCCCCATCCACATCCACTTCTCTCCTCCTGTATTATTTTGAGACAAATTCCAGATGTCATCAAATCAGACACTGCACATGAAAAAGCAGAGATCCTTCAAGTACTTTATTCCACACTGAATGCCTCTTTCTGCCTTCACCTCCACCACAAAATCTTTTTTTTTTTTTTGATAAAACTTTCCCTTTTCCCATAGGACACTGTTACTAGTACACTAACTACCCAAAGCACTACATGAATCTAGCTGAATAGACAGCATATCTCAAGATACACAAGACTTTTGTTTTATGTGTGGGCTCGTGACCTTCACCTACCCTTCCATTCTTAAAAGTCTATGGCTCCTTTATGCAAATAGCCACTCTGGACCAGTGTTCTTCCATTACCAAAACTAGGACCCCATCATCTTCTGGCACCAAAGAAGACAGTGGTCAAGGAAGTATAGTGGTTAAGACATCAGGTTCAATCGAACAGATCTGACTTTGTTTTAACATCTATTTATCTGGCAGCATCGCGTCTTAGCTGCAGCACGCGAGATCTTTGTTGCATCATGCAGGGTCTTCTGCCGAGGCGCACGGGCTCTGGAGTACGCTGGCTCAGTAGTTGCTGTGCACAGGCTTAGCTGCCCTGTGGCATGTGGGATTTTCATTTCACAGCCAAGGATCTAACTTGTGTCCCCTGCATTGCAAGGCGGATTCTTAACCACAGGACCACCAGGAAAGTCCCAGATCTGGTTTTAAGTTTGGCTCTGCCAATTACTAGCTTTGTATCTTTGGGCAAGTTATTTAATCTCTCTGCGTCCCTATCCTCCTCATCTCAAAAACTGGGATAATAATAACTCCCTCAAAGAACTGTTGAGAAGATTAAATGAAATAATATGTGTAGAGTGCTTAGCCAAGAATAGCTAATAAATGGTAGCTCATTTTAAAGAATTAAGCAAGAGAATCTTACATGTGATAAATATCAATAATGACAGGAGGTTATGTATAAAGTAGAAGGGAGGAAGTGAAGGAAGAAGTGGAGTAAAAATACTCCATTTTTATAAATCATAACCCTCAACAAACTTCTTTTAAGAACTTAAGTATATCAGTGTATATCAGTATATCAGTGTAACTGTTTAATGGGAACAATCAGCTTCCATGTAATCAGCTCGTAATCTAAAATAAAGGTGCTTCAATCTATTTATAACTGTTGATCCTTTAAAAATCAAATGTCTCATACACAAGTGTAAACAGCCTTGGCTGAAGAGTGTAATATTTATACACCAGGGTGAGGACTCAGGATTGAGGGGGATGAACGCTTGCTGCCTTGTCTAAACGAACCAGCCCAGCACCTTCGCTCAGGTGAACCACAGCAAAGCCACGAAGTGACAGTACCCGCAGCGGAAAGCAGCGGCGGCGGCAATGGTCTCTCACTTGGCTTCGTGCCCGAACCATTTCAGAATCACGCTTTTGAAAAAAATCACTCAGATGAACAAAGGGCATGGAGAGGCATGCTTTTTTGCTTAACATTTGTCAGGACACTTGCAAATCAGGACAAAAATGTATCTTAAATCATGCACTATCAAATCACTACATTATGATCTGTAATGTGCCCAATGTCACACAGTCATTTAATAAGGAAAAGAATGGACATCAACGTCTTATGTAAGAACTCTCTACCTATTAATCAAAAAGCATAAACTAGAAGTTTTCTGCTGACTTTTTAAGTGAGTGTATGCTTTTCTCTCTGTGTTTTTGCATTCCAAAGTTATACAAAGGTTATGCTAAAATGGGCAAATGCCAGAGCGCAATTTTTTCAGGGGAAAAAAAAGAGGGGGAAGATTAGCGACTTTTATGTGGTTTAACAAACCAAGCCTCTGTTGGTATGATTACCAGGTAAATGGCTGACTGTGATAACCACTTAACAGAGTTACTTCTCTTTAGTCTTTACCACATCTATTTAATCCTGCTGCTAGAATAATCTTCCTAAATGTATCACTCACCACCTCAAAAACTTTTCATTCCTTGCTCTCTATTCCAACTCTTTCACCAGCATTTTCCTTTCAGTCTGGTTCTGACCTCCCTAGACAGTTGAAGCTTCCAAACTTCCCTTCATATGTCCCTTCCTATATATTCAAAGCAGATTTCAATCTGTCCTCAAACTACTGCCTTGGTACCTTTGTTTCTAGTCAATAGGAGCCCCTTTCCTGAGTCTTCATCCATCAGAATTCTACCTATACCTCAAATTTTAGCTCAAGTGCTCATTTTTTTCCTCCATACAACTGTCTCTGTTCAACCCAGTTAGAGCTCATCTTTCCCTTCTTTGTACTCTAAGAGGAACTGAGCTGTCTTGAACTACGGTCACTAGAGTTCAACTTTATCCCCTGAATTCCAAGTTTCTAAAGATCATCCCCTTTTCACTTTTTTTTTTTGTACCCCTCAGAGCATGGAGCATGGTGACTTTTAATCACACTAAACTGTATTGCATATTTGATATCTAGAAAATCATCAATAATAGCATTTACATCTTTTCTGATAAGCAGTCCACACAAGGAATTCTTCAAGGGGAATTTCTTAATTGGCTCACCAACTCTTGGGCTTCATGGTTTCTGCTAGAGACTAAGCCCCCACAGAGCCCATCTGATATATGCACATTACCCAAAAAGAGCAGCCAATTCTCTCCTGACCCAGTAAGAAACTGAAGAAGGAAGACATGTGCAGGAGGAAACACCAAAACCACAAACATGGAAACAGTGTTTGTGAACCTCTTCTGGCCAGATCACAGACATCCTTAATTTCATCACACTTCCTTAAAAGGAGCAAGTTGGGAAATAGGGAAGAGGAAAAAAAATATCTTTAAGCTTATTTTTTTTTTAAGTCTTCCAAATTTGTAGATTAGGTCATCTGTAACTCTGAGAATAATGTACAATATCTGAGACCATATCTAACGTTTCTTGCCCTTTTGGCTAGTATCAAGTGAAGAATGCATCTAGATTTCAAAACTTCAACCACTAGCAATTAACATGCTGCCAAGTCGCTTCAGTCATGTCCGACTCTGTGCAACCCCAAAGTCGACAGCCCATCAGGCTCCACCTTCCCTGGGATTCTCCAGGCAGGAACACTGGAGTGGGTTGCCATTTCCTTCTCCAATGTATGAAAGTGAAAAGTGAAAGTGAAGTCGCTCAGTCTTCGACTTAGCGACCCCATGGACTGCAGCCATGGACTGTCCATGGGATTTTCCAGGCAAGAGTACTGGAGTGGGGTGCCATTGCCTTCTCCGAGCAATTAACATGAGGTAAGTGCTAGGGCAAAATGCGTGCGTGGGGGCATGCTGCTCAGTCGCTTAGCTGTGTCCAACTCTTTTGTGACTCCATGGGCTGTAGCCCAGTCAGGTTCCTCTGTCCATAGCATTTCCCAGGCAAGAATACTGGAAGTTGGTTGCCATTTCCTACTCCAGCGGTAGGGAAAAATAGATGTAAATAAAAAACTAACCATAACTCTTGTTGGTTATCCTTTTTAAATATAGCAGAAATGCATATTGTATGTACTTTCAAAATATAACCAACCTCGGGGGAAATCGAAGCATTAGTACTATAAACACACATGTGCCAAAGCACATGTGCAGGCTTCAGTCCTTCCTACACCACGGACCACTTTCTGTCACCACCTCCCAGTTACAGTTCCAAAGTGGCACTTGAGATTGACATACACACTACTGTATTTAAAGCAGATAACCAACAGCACCTACTGAATAGCACAGGGAGCTCTGCTCAATACTACGTAACAACCAAACGTGAAAATAATTTGAAAAAGAATACATACATGTGTATGTACAACTGAATCACTTTTCTGTGCGCCTGAAACACTGTACCACCATAATCAACTATACTCCAATATAAAATAAAAAGTTAAAAAAGAAAATAATAACTCTTGAAAGTCCAAAAATCAAACTCATCTCTGTCTCCACTATAACTGAGTTGCTTTTTTCCTAGATTTAATAGATGCAATGAACACACATAGGCAAAAGATGAGTCTAAATATAACTTATCAAAAATTACAGCTAATTTAGGGTGGTGTTTGAAATAAAGTGTTCCTCTACTTTTTATGAATTTATTGCTGATGAAAATATTACAACTTAATATTTTTATACTCAACATCATAATTAGGGCTTTCCTGGTGGCACAGTCAATGAAGAATTTGCCTGCAATGCAGGAGACCTGGGTCTGGGAAATCCCATGGACAGGGGAGCCTTGAGGGCTACAGTCCATTGGGTCACAAAGAGTCAGACACATCCAAGGGACTAAACCACCACTACCACATCATGATGAAAATAATATGAGTATGAAAAGTATTCCAAAACAATGCATCTTCTGAAAGCAATATACCCAAAGAAGAAAAATTTTATTAGTTTCCTGCTGTATTCCTAAATAAAACTGTCATTTGGACCAAGAGCCAAAAAAACAAAACTATGGTAAAAATTCTAGAATTTCAACAAAGCAAGTCTCTTACTCCAACAATAATTCTTAAACACCTAAAACAAACAAATACACCAGACGATCCATTTTATTTCTTAATGTCTCAACATTGCCCCTAGATGGATAATTTATTAACAATAAAGTCAAATAAAAACTGAAAACTGCTTACTAGAAAATGTTTATAAATGTTGAAGTAATACTCCAATTATATCCCCTACACAGTAATTTTGTCCTTCTGCAAGTCATACAGCTGTAGTATAACAATAGGCTTTTTAACTGTACCATGAAAGTAGATATTCCTATACTCTCCATATTATTCAACACTGGTAAATTATTCAATCTGAAAGTGGACTCTGTTTCTTCAATCTGAAACTGGGGTCCCTGACCCCTAAGATACTTGCTGGGGTTAAGCTTAGGTTTGTGGTTTTAATCAAAGCAAAGACTTCTAAAGCTGGGCTGTCCAATCTGATAGCCACTAGACACAAATGGCTATTTAAATTTCAATTAATCATAATTAAATCTGAAATTAAGTTCCTCAGTTACATTTATCACATCTCCAGTGCTCAAAGGCTACACGTGGTCAGCATAGAATCTAGTGCTCTTCCATCATCGCAGAAAGTTCTACTGTACAGTTCCAGTCTAAGGATGACCAGTCTTACAGGTCATATTTGCTTTAGTTCCATTGTTTTAAGGCAAAGTGAAAAAAATTGATACTGCCACCAATCAATTTTCTTTTTTTATTTCTAGGCTGAAAATCAAAGCTGTATGATGTTTCAGGATAGATTTCCCACTGCCTCTGGATCCAAAGATAAGAAAGAAAAAAAAGTGGTCCCCTGGCAGAATCAAAGAAAACAAAACCACAACAACAACTACCACAAAACAAAAACCCCACCATGTCCATAAAGCATGCAGGATGTCCTACCTATGAGAAACTCAGTGACTGGCATGTTGAACAAAAATAATCCTCCCATTATTTAGAAACTGCTCACATCTATACAAACATACTGTCTTGAGTGGATACATGTATTTTCACCTCACCAAGAAGATATACCTCCTGTGGCTAAAAACTGGCTAGTGTACGCAACATGGTCAAGTGATACCAAACATGGGATTTGAAACCAGACAAGAGCTGAGTCCTGTAGTCCTTCATACACGTTCACCCGTTTCATGACTTTTGAGCAAGTTACTGAATTGTTTTGCATCTGAATGTTCCAAAAAAAGAAAGAAGCAAAAATCAGGTCAACTTCCCAAGGGATCATGATCAGTATCAAAGAAGATAAGATGGGACTTCCCCGGCAGTCCAGTGGTTAAGACTTCACATTTCAATGCAGAGGGTGTGGATTGATCCCTGGTCCAGAAGCTAAAATCCCTCATGCCTCGGTAGCCAAAAAACCCAAAACAAACAGAAGCAATACTGTAAACAAATTCAATAAAGACTTTAAAAATGGTCCACGTCAAAAAAATTTTTTAAAAACAGGAAGATAACGTATGCTATGCTATGCTAAGTCACTTCAGTCGTGTCCGACTCTGTGCGACCCCATAGACGGCAGCCCACCAGGCTCCCCCGTCCCTGGGATTCTCCAGGCAAGATAACGTGTACTTGGCCTTAACTAGCACAGTATGTGACACAGTCAGTTGCACTGGCAACTATTCTATTCTGTCTTCTATAGAAGACAAAAAAAAGACAACCCTCACAATAATAATGCCACTAATAATGGCTATTAGGAAACTGGATCTCTTTTTAAAAAGACAGCTTTATCGAGCTTTACCTGACACATTATACAAATCATCCTTTTGAAGTGTATAAATCAATGTGCATCAAGTCTTCTAATACATAATTTAACATTATCCAGCACCCTTTAAGGGCTGTGACGACGTAAGGTTCTAGGGTAGTGGTTCTCAAACAGGGACAAGTTTGCCCACCAGGGCACACTGGGCAATGTTTGGAGACATTTTTGATTATCAAAATCAAAAGCCGGGGATGTCGCTGAACATCCTACAGCGCGTGGGACAGCCCCACAATAGAGAATCATCCAGTCTAAAATGCCAGTAGCATTTACGTTAAGAAACCTGTTGTTGGGATACAAAGATGAACAACAGACAGTGTCTATTTGAAGTTTACTGTCTGGTGAAAGAGTGCAAGGTGGAAACTGAGCAGAGGATGCTAGGGTTGCAGAGAGAAAAGGATGCTTAAGTCAAAACATATTGGAAGACAAACAGAAATCTGCCAGGAGCACTTAGGATGGAAAGGAGGGCTTTCATGCAGAGGGAACAGGATGGAAATAGTGCTTATATGCAGAAAGCTTGTTGGAATCTAAGAAGATTCCAGGAGTTGAGAATGGTGAGAGCTCAGGAGAGAATGAGAGAACAGAAGATTACACAGGAGCCGCATCTTCGTGATTTTGTATGCCATGCTAGGAAAGAATTTGGAGTTGATCTTTTAATCAGTGGTCAATGCACACTTTGTGTAATGAGCCAGATAGGAATATCTTTAGGCCACATGGTCTCTGTTACAACTACTCAGCTCTGTAAGCACAGCGAGGAGAAAGCAGCCATTGATGATACATAAACGAATGAAGGTGGCTAACAAATGAAGGTGGTTTCCTTTAGAACTTTATTTATGCACTCAAATTTGAATGTTACATAATTTTCTGGGTTAATAAAATATTCTTCTCCTTTTTCCTACTAATAAAACTGTGAAAACCATTTTTGACCTGTGGGCTGTACATAAGCAGGCGGTGACAGCGTTTTGCCAAGTCCTGCTAGAGTGAATACACAGGGCTTCGAGGTGACAAGTCAGCCTACACGATAAAAAATGAAACAGAAAGTTTCTCTTGAGATCTCTGGAAGGACTGACCATCTTTTAGCCATTCCTGCTAAAGAACAAATGGATGTGGGACTCAGTTTTGTCCACAGCTTGTTTGCAATACTTACAATGAGGCGGTTTGCTAACTAAAGGAATGAAAAGCTCATCTCAGGCTACTGTGGTGAAATGACATTTACCTAATGCAGATATAAATTTCTTCGTAATTAGTGGGCACTTGACACTAATGTAATCTGATTACTGCAGCAAAGTCATCCTTAAACTAACTCCCCAGTACTGACAGAGTATGTCCTTGAAATAAGCGAATTAGGGCTAAGTGACAAAAAAGTACCAGCTATTAAGAAACAACCCCACATTTATAACCATCTGTTATACTGAAGGAAAAAACCCAAATACTTCATAGTGTCAATATGAGAGGTATGACACAGGGCACTTGAAACACAGGTTAGGAGTTCTCACTATCTTAGTCCTGATATTATTCTAAGGCAAATCCTAGAAATTTTAAACTACTGGAAATCACTTACCTTTAATTTTCAAGAGAGAGAGGTCTGATAACATAGATTCGATTGTGAAGAAAATATGTCACTTTTACTCAATTTAAAAATGTTTTATTTAAAAAACTGTAAGAGAAATATACAACATATAACCTGGAGAAATATTTCTTTAAAAAACTTGTTTCTTCCTGATTCCAATTTCTTATGATTTTTAATAGCCACAATGGTGTACTATTCTAACTAAAGTCATTTCAAATCTAAACAACTGTCATTTACATCTTTGATGTGGTGGACTCATGGATAATTATGATTTTTATTAGGGACAATAATCATATGTCAAAAGGATTGTTTTGAGAATTAATTGATTTGTTTGTAATTTAATTATATAGTGCCTGGTATATAATATATGCTTCACTGAGGTTGAAAGTGAAAGTCTCTCAGTCGTGTCCAACTCTTTGTGACCCTATGAACTATATACAGTCCATGGAATTACTCCAGGCCAGAATATTGGAGTGGATAGCCTTTCCCTTCTCCAGGGGATCTTCCCAACCAAGGGATCGAACCCAGGTCTCCCACACTGCAGGCAGATTCTTTACCAGCTGAGCCACCACGGAAGCCCAAGAATACTGGAATGGGTAGCCTATGCCTTCTCCAGTGGATCTTCCTGACCCAGGGATCGAACCAGGATCTCCGGCATTGCAGGCAGATTCTTTACCACCTGAGCTACCAGAGAAGCCCTAACTGAGGTTAGGTGTCATTAATATGAAATATTTTACTGTTACTACTTCAGCTTCTGTCTAAATGCTTCACCACAACAGAATTCTCCCCATTTTGAAATACTTCTCAAAAATTCAAGAACCAAAACAGTCTAGAAATTGCATGATCCAGCTCTATACCATACAAGTGGATAGACTGACTGAAGTTGAACATGCCTGGTTTTGAGTCCTGGTGACACCAGCCCATTAGCTCAGTTAATTCTGCCAAAACCTTGATTTCCTAATTTATAAAATGGAGATTAAATAAGATAATGCTGTAAGGTGCTGAGTTCAGTGACCAGCACATACTTTTAAAATCAATAAATGTTCACTATTATTATTGATTTTAATCTTCCTACCATGAAATTGTACTTTTTTTTTCCATCTTATGAAGAAATGTGTGTAAGCTGCCCCATATTTGTTTTGAATGTGTCTCCTATCTAACCATACTGATAGGCCATACGGACTGAGGCAGACCATTTAAAATATTTATTTTCCAAATCAGGCAAACTACCTCTTCCTTTCCTTATGTGATTCCTTCGTTAGTATATACCACAACTTCAAAATATTTTAATAAGTCTTCCAAAGCTTCAATTTTTCCAAATCCACTCCATGCATCTTGGGAATACATATGTGAAAACCTGCTAAATATGTCTGTGAAATGCTTTGTTAAAGATTACACAATCAGGAACAAAAGATGGTGCTTTTGGAGATTCCAAGCAGTTGCGGGCCAGTGAATGTAACAGAAAGCACCTTTCCGATTCATTTGCTTCAAAGGGCTAAGGAAATAACCTATTTCCTTTTCCCTCTTTTCTATCTGGTTTCTCTGATGTGTTCCCAGATACTCAAAGAAAGATTCAGATATCCATGAAATTTTAATATGCCTGTTTGAAGCCAGAAAAAATAAAGAACAGTACGCCCATATTTAAGACCAGGAAGAGTCCATCAGTACTTGAGGGGGAATTTGGTTCGGTCTTGGAAATTACTGAAAGAGTCTTTCTTCTGCGGTTAACATGGAAGTCATGTCAGATGGCTTAAATCTGTATGGAATTCCACAACCCTGAAGCATGCTCCTGAAGCCATCCTAGGAACTTGGCAATTACTCCAACAGCCTAAATCTTCATCTGTTGCCAGATAAGCTGCAACAGTTTTTGGCCTTGCCTTACAGCCCTTGCACTTGACACCATTTAGCCTAGACTCAGCCCTTGACCTTGCCTTGATAGCTGGGAAAGAGTTCAGAGGGACCAAACCTCAACAGAAACAATCTTAAGTGTGAATGGTTCTACCCAAAGCTTCTGTCAATGAGTGCTCTTTAACACTGATCTTTAATCTCATAAATTCAAGAGAATAGGATAACTGCAAATTTGCCCCTGTATCTGAGAAACATGAAGCTTGTAATCTGTTGTTCTTGTTTCTTTGTTTTCGTTTTTGCCTTAAGGCAAAAGTACAAAGGCCCTAAGGGTAACCTGAAAGGCTCCTCTCACTCTTAAGGATTCTTTTTATCAGCTTTGTTCATCTGATTGAATGTTACTTAACTTTTCCTTTGGATATTTGACGGGTTCCTAAACACACTGAGACTTTTTCCACGAAAAGGAATCCACTTGATTGGATCGGAAACCAGTACCTACTTCTGGAAACAGAAACTTTAGTTAAAGACAGATAAATCAGGGTGGTGGCATTTTTGAACTTTGCTTGAATTGATACTTTCCTGTTAACCCATGTAGATCTGCTCTGGAGCTTCTTATTGACAGGGACAGGGCTCTGGTTGTATCTCCTACTTTTTCTTTCCTCCTCTCCACCTTGCCTCCTCAGCATTGAACAAAGTACTCAGCACACTAACCATCTACATGTGTACTGATTTGCTCTTAACACAATACTCCATGGCATCCAGGGTACTTTGTCTCTCTCCCTCCCTAAATTTAGTTCTGGATATGGTATATTTGACCAGTCGATGGAGTGCAGAAACTCACTGTGTAGGCCTGTCACAAACAATCTATAACCTTAACATGAACTCCAGTGTTATAGGATCTTCTGAAAAGACATAGAATTTTGGCTGGGTTTGACCAGGGCAGTGGATTACAGCTCACATGGCCACAGAGGGTAAGATTACTGATTTGGTAGATGACCAGAGACCCAGATCAAGCAATGACACTTACTTGCAATAACTCCACCTAGGCTCAAGTCATTTTGGAACAGTGTCTTGAGTTATGGACATAACCCTAGATTTGGAACTTTTGACCTAGTTTTAATTAAAATTAGCAAGTGAGTAGGACTTTGTGCTAACTGGCATTCTATCTTGTAAAAAGAAGAAGCGGAGGTGATTATAGGTACCTAACATCAAATTGGAGAAGGCAATGGCACCCCACTCCAGTACTCTTGCCTGGAAAATCCCATGGATGGAGGAGCCTGGTGGGTTGCAGTCCATGGGGTCGCTAAGAATCGGACACAACTGAGCGACTTCACTTTCACTTTTCACTTGCATGCACTGGAGAAGGAAATGGCAACCCACTCCAGTGTTCTTGCCTGGAGAATCCCAGGGACGGGGGAGCCTGGTGGGCTGCTGTCTATGGGGTCGCGCAGAGTCGGACACGACTGAAGCGACTTAGCAGCAGCAACATCAAATTTAGTAAAAAGCACTGGATAAAAAAACCTGAAGTGTGATTTAATGATCTAAGAAATTAGGCAAAAGCATCAAATCTGAAGAATTTAAAAATGGCTATAGGTCAAAGCATTAAAACTACTTTGGGAATGGAGTGGCTATAAGGGGAACCCAGTGCAGAATCTGCCAGGGGTTAATTGCAACCCTGCATGAAAAGCAGTTAACAAGTGAGAATTAGAACACCCAGGAGGAAAAGAAAAATGTTTCCAGTGCCATAAGAAATAAACAACAAAGGAGGAATATTTCCTTTGGCTACCACTATGTCCTTTTCAAAAGCTCAGAGGAGCTACGGGGAATGCCAAGGACTGGTTTTCTCTCAACTCCCTCTGAAACATTTGTCTTCATTACCACTCTTTTTAATCAGGGCTCCTTCATGAGTGTTTCTGCTCAGCCCCTAAGGGGCAGCTCTGGTCTGCGATAAATCAGAGTCCACACCGCAAGTCACTAATCAGCACTCCCAGGGAAAGAAAAACAGAGAAGTGCAGACCACGATGCTGAAAAGGCCTGGGGGCTCGCATGCCTCAAGGAAGAAAGGCCTTAATGTGGAAATAATAAATGAGTGGAGGTGGACGAGGACTCCAGTGCCTAGGACTTATTTCAAAATCTCAAACGCAAATTGTTCACACTTAGTTGTAAAAGTTTAGAAGATAATTTCGTTTCAGCAATGTAAGGGAGATTATGTATGGGTTTGCTTATTAACAAGTCAAATCTGCACCCCCAGCTCAATGATTTTCATACCTAATTCACAGATGTCATTAGGAAATAAAAAAAATTCCTGGTGAGAACTCTAATATCTATAATATGACTTTACTTTGCTTAAATGGGAGGAGAATCATAAATTATGAACATATTACATTTTTCCTCTGGAAAGGATCTTAGAAATAATCTTAAAAAAGATTAAATGCAGTTGCTGAAAGTCACCAGAGCTGGTAAGTAGCAGAGTTTCCTCTAGAAACCAGGATTCCAAACACCTTGTACAACCACAGATCTCATGCATGACTCAAATACTGAAAAAAACACCAGTTAACAGAGACAGAAAAGTGAAAAGTAGAATATGACTCAGGAAATGTGGGCTACAGCCCTATGTCCACCACTTAATCGCTTTCCTTGGTTAAATCACCGAACACTGTGAGTCTCAATTTCTTTGTCTGTGAAATGGGGTTTATATATTTCCCGAATATACTATAGGGCTGCTGCAACATATACATTGGATTGGTCAAAAATTTCATTTGGGTTTTTCCATAAGATATTACAGAAAAAGAACTTTCTGGCTAACCCAATACAAGGTATTATTTAATTACTATAAACAACTTTTCTGAGAGCTTAAATGGACTTAAGAGCTAACAAGATGTAAAACTGAGAAAATTCACTTTTCAGAGGAAGACAGATCCAGATTTGGCAAATAATTCCAGGACCCTAGGATACAAGCTTAGATATGAAATCACTCCCGAGATATAAAATCAGACCACAGTGTGGCATGCAAATTCGCAAGTCAAGAGCTGAGCCCACGGCTTCCAAAATAGATGCTAACTTTTCTAATGGCAAACCTAAGACCTACTTTATATCCACCTGCCTATATGGCAAACTGAGGATGGCAGGGGCTCCAGAAAGCCATCATAGGCGACACCTAGCCTACTGCATGACGCTGTGCAGCGACAAAGGCAAACACCCGCTGAGGAGCTGAGATCTGGTGCCACTCCAACTTTGCTGGCATTTTATTGCTTGTTGCATGTGAAAGCTAAGGCATGATAATGTCATCTCAGCATGGCCTGATAGACATGGATACTGTCCTTACACAGGGCACAGAGGAGCCCCAACGACTCTATCAGGCAGAGTCATAGCAATCCGAAAGGGCTAGTCTTCCTCCACTCAAATGTCATTAAAATATAACTAATGAATGAGCATCCCTCAAAGTGATAAACGCTTCCTGCATCTAACTGCATAAAACAGCCTCCTGCTTTTCCTTTTGAAACCAGAAACTTTGTTTGTCACTGACTTTATGAAGAAAAGCTCTCATAAGACCTCAGGAGAAACAGCTGGATACTGCTCTTAGGAGCCAGGATTGGAACTGCTTGGAGCCCAACCAAACAAAAAAGAAGAACAGTCTGACTAGACTGCAGGTGCTTGCAGAAGGGATATAAAGAAGCATGGCTAGAATTGTGAATTTTCATTAAAAAAACTAGCCTTCATATTGTAAAATGGGAATAATGACATGATAAAACCAGTATTTGTGGAGTAAGTTTCTATCAGCATTATGTAGGGCTTCCCTGGTGGCTCAGACAGTAAAGAATCTACCTGCAATACAGGAGACCCAGGTTGGATCCCTGGGTTAGGAAAATCCCCTGGAGAAGGGAGTGGCAACCCACTCCAGTATTCTTGCCTGGAGAACCTTATGGACAGAGGAGCCGCAGGCTACAGTCCATGGGGTTACAAAGAGTCAGACAGGACTGAGCACACACACAAACACACAAGGTAAACTGGGAGAAGTGGCATGGCCAGAGAGACTAACATTTAGGGGGCCAGTTCGGACACGGCCACAGTGCTCCAGGCAAGCGGTAATTAAGAATCAGTTTTGTGGTTATTCTGATGGATGGGGACAAGGCTTGTACTGACTATTCTCTGGGACAGAGAAAATTAATGATATTGTAACAGCAAAGAACAGCTCTCTCTCCATATTAGATCTGTTTCTTTTATTTTAACCTTTATAATCTATTGCTTTTGCTTGAAGCGAAAAATGTCGCCTATAGTCTGAAATATTAATATATACGACAGCCCATTCTCAAGGCTCTGATCTCTAAGGGTGTAACATTTTTTCATTCACATAGACTTTAAAAGGTAAAGAACAGAGAATAACATTTGTCTTATTGGAGTTTTACAGGAACATTGTGACCTGTCCTATGAAGACAGCTGCAAGAACAAAGGATTCCAACACCAAGAAGTGTGCAGCAACCAACCAGACCCCCCCTCATCTTGCCTTTAATTTAACAATAATTCCTCGAAACATCTTTGGGGACTACAGGGTTCTTTGGGGCATTAGCCACCCATTTTCCTCGCATGGCCCTGCAGTAAACCTTCCTCTGCTCCAAACTCAGATGTTGTTTTGGTATCTTTTGGCCTAACGCATTAATGCTAAGGAAATCATACAGATTCGTTTCTTATCGTTAACTGGGAAGATATTCTATTTGTTAGTTTTTAAGGAGCTATGAATGATAGAATAAAGAGGAATACTGATGCAATTGTTATTCAGTACTGTTAAGAATCTGAAAGAGCTTTAGATAAAAAAGTATTGACTGTAAATTTAGAATCAGTCATTATGAACTTAGTCAAGTTGAGTGTGGGTCTTTCAGCTGTCTACCAAATTTGAGATCAGAACAATTGGGCAGATGCTATGAGGGAATCATCCACATGCTCTGGGGGACGTGCCAGCTATCTAAGCCACAGAAGCAGAGTATGGGTGATAATGCCATGGAATCCAGCATGGCCTTTACGAACAACGACAGACCAAGAATCACTCGGGGTCTAAAGAAGAGCATCAGCAGATTTGTTAAGTACAGATAAGGATTGTATTTTTCTTTCAAATGTTGCAATTAAGCCAGATATAATTTAATGCTGCGCTGTAAGAAATGAATCAGTCTGCCTTTACACACAAAAATGGGCTTCCCTGGGGGCTCGGTGGTAAAGATTCTGCCTGCCAGTGCAGGAGACACGGGTTCAATACCCGGGTTGGGAAGATCCCCTGGAGGAGGACATGGCAACCCACTCTAGTATTCTTGCCTGAGAAATCCCATGGACAGAGGAGCTTGGTGGGCTACAGTCCACGGATCACAAAAGAGTTGGATATGACTTAGTGACAAAACACCACCACCACAAAAAAACGGCTTCTACAGACCGTGAAGACTAGCTCGGCAGAAGAAATTAATCAAGGCGTGTTTTCTAAATATGGGCAGAACACAACATACAGAAGCTCACGGGAGAACGAAAGGTGTCTGAGAGAGGTTCTAGAACTGAGGATCAGCACCTTATATTGCACAAGACCTCCCCCGAGAGAGCAAAGCTCCTTCTCTGTAAGGAACTGAAGTGCTGTAAGGAACGCCTTGAAATCGAAAGGCAAGTCTGGCTGCTAAAAAGCAGCCCCTCTCAGATATATTCTCCTTTCTGACAAATACCCACCCACCAGCAGGCCTGGGAGACACATGGCGACCAGAGCAAGTTGTCTAAACTTATCATTATAAAACGTTCATCTTCTAGAAGCACAACCTCTGCTCAACACAGTGTTTCGCTTGGAAGACGGCTCTTCTGAGAGCTATAAAAAGGTAGTTAGAATTGATGAGGTAAGCTCCTGTAGCCGAACTAACAATCACGTCAGAAATGTAAAGGTGAATAACGATGGTGGAACGCTTAACCAAAACCCCTAAACAATAAGGACAACAAAATTCATTAATTATGTCCTTCTACTTCAAAGAATTTCATAATTCTTAGCATTCCTCTCTGGAGAAAAGAAAGCTGCGTGCGAGTCCCATGGCCCTCCTCCTTTAATTTCCTTTCTCATTCCATACCCTCAGGTGGCTAGCCTGGTGCTACATGGCCTAGGCTACATGTAAGTTCACAGCTCTTTGCCTGATCTCATGATCCTCTATCAAAACAGCACTTTCAGAAGTGTTTCCTGTCTAGTTCTGCCATTGCGTGAGTGTTTCCTTGGCTGGATCAGCTGCCAAATTAAGTCCCTTTGGTAAAAAAAAAAAAAAAACAAAAAAAAAACTGCAGGGAACTCAATATAGCCCTGTCTACCCTCCACCTTAGATCTGACATCCGGAAGTGACTTAGGAAGTATTCTAATGGTTACCAAATTTTTGGAAACTGATTTAACTTTCCTGAGCTAAACATGTGTTTAGGAGAGACGGCATCACTAATCATCACTTGACCTTGTGACAGACCAAAAGTTGCTGATTTTTTTCCTTAAAAAAAGAAAAAAACAACTTCTATCAGCTAGCACAATGATGTAAATGCAAAATCATGCTGTGAGACGACTGCAAACATGCTGATTTCCAGATGTTTGACAAGATAATGCAGAAACACCAAAAAGGAAGGCGAAAAGTTTCCGCCACAAACTCTGCTTGGTTACTTGCTTTCTGGGGACTAGACACAGCTGTCAAACCGTTTAGGATAAAGAAGAACTAAAGGCTTTTTGTTACTTGTCAAATTCTAATCCATTAACTCTGGGTAAAAAGAACTTTGTCTCTGAACAAAGATTTTTCTCTGTACAAAAAGTTTTTCCAAATTTCTTGTTACTACTGTGATCAAAAATAACTGCAGCGTTATTTACTCAAATATATATTTATTGTTGGGCTTCCCAGGTGGTGCTAGTGCTAAAGAATCCGCCTGCCAATGCAGGAGATGGTAGGAGTCGCAGGTTCGATCCCCTGGAGGAGGGCATGGCAACCCACTCCAGTATTCTTGCTTGAAGAATCCCATGGACAGAGGAGCCTGGCAGGCTAGTCTATGGGGTCGCAAAGAGTCAGACATGACTGAAGCAACTTAGCAGGCACACACATATTTATTGTTGCCATACCTTTTATTTAAATAAGCTTGTACACCAATCATAGAAGGTACAAATCTGGAGCAAAGCTCTGCACATTCTGCCAAATATCCCCTTCATACATCAGCCATAGATAAAATCATGTCAAAACAGAATCTTACTTGGCCTGCCCCTGCTGCATCTGCTGCTTTTTATAGACTCATCCTTGACTCACACTATTCCTGGTGGAAGCCTTCCCCTCAAAATCCAGATTTAGTTGTCAGATTTGCAGTATCCAAAAAAAAAAAAAAAACAAAACACAAGTGTCTCAAATGAATGAGTTCCTTAAAAGAAAAGCCAAACTTTGGGTAATTACATTCAAATTCTTTAATCACATTAACCGAGCTCAATGGGAAGTGTGGTGTTTCTTTCTTATGTATCTTCTCCAGAGCCACATAAATGTAATACAGATTCTTTGTCCAAAGGGAAATCCAACATAAAGACTCCCCCTTGGCAAAATGTTAGTTTCAAGTGCATGCTTCTTGTCTGTTTCATGCAGCTGCTGCTGCTGCTGCTAAGTTGCTTCAGTCATGTCCGACTCTGTGCGACCCCACAGACGGCAGCCCACCAGGCTCCACCATCCCTGGGATTCTCCTGGCAAGAACACTGGAGTGGGTTGCCATTTCCTTCTCCAATGCATGAAAGTGAAAAGTGAAAGTGAAGTCGCTCAGTCGTGTCCGACTCTGTGCGACCCCACAGACGGCAGCCCACCAGGCTCCCCCGTCCCTGGGATTCTCCTGGCAAGAACACTGGAGGGGGTTGCCATGTCCTTCTCCAATGTAGCTTCATGCAGCTAGAAGCAGTATATGTGTATGTATATATATGCATGTTGGATTCAGTTGTGCCAACTCTTTGCTACCCCATGAACTGCAGCACACCAGACTTCCCTGTCCTTCACTGTCTCCCAGAGTTTGCTAAAACTCATGTCTATTGAGTCGATGATGCCATATTTATATCACCCTCCTCACACCTCATCCAACCCTCAAAAAAAAACAAGGGGGGAAAATGGATTCAGAGAATATCAGGAATATTTGCAAGTACATCGTTTACTGACAGTGTTAGATGTTACCACAATTTAGTACTACTTGCTTCTTTCCCACCTCTGGGCTAAGAAGAGGATTTTACTTCCCCATCCCCTTAAAACTCTAATCCACCAGTCTCGGAACTTTTTGTGATAATGGAAATGTTCTACATTTTGTGTTGTCTGGTACAGTAGATTTAAAGTGTGGCTAGTGCCACTGAGGAACTTAATAGCAAATTTTATTTAATTTTCATTAATTTGGTGGCTCAGCTGGTAAAGAATCCGCCTGCCAATGTAGGAGACAAAAGAGATGTGGGTGTTTGATCCATGGATTGGGATGATCCCCTGGAGGACGAAATGGCAACCCACTCCAGTACTCTTGTTTGGAATATTTCATGGACAGGGAGGCCTGGCGGGCTACTGTCCATGGGATCACAAAGAGTTGGACATGATGGAGCACACAATTTGACTTTAAATAAGCAAATGCAGCTAGTGGCTACTGCATTGGATAGCACAGTTCTAACCCACGAGCTGTGAGCAGACGTGACCAGGGTGGCACCTCCAATGCCCCTTCCCCTGCCATGGTCACCTGCAATAATTTGATGATGAAGCTTCAGTTAATCAAGATCCAAAAGTAGGGACAGCATGAAGCAGGGACTCCTGTAACCTCTGATGGACAATAATTTAGCCAGAAAAGTCACAAAATGTACAAGAAAAAAAGGAGGGCAAGAACTGATCTTTGTGAAGACCGTATGGGTCAAATATTATCCACAAAAAGCTCAAGAAGCTCCTGCTTCTCATGTACAGGTGGTGGTGGAATGAGAAGGGGAAAGGCAGCTACTCAATCAGCCTAAAACTACTCTTAAAGGTGGAACACAATCTAAAATTTAAGAGCCTGTGATAGAGGGTGTATGACTTAAGACATTGTACTAATGGCTCAGAAAAATAACCCAAGTGAAAATTTTAACACATTTTATGTTGCTGTTGCCATGGAAGATATTTTTTGTATTCAAAGCAGCAAAAATATATTTCTGAGTAACAAAATTTCCCACAAAGAGAAAAATCCCCTAGTCATGAAAGAGTTAAAAGCAACCAAAATTAGACACAGTTCATGTTAAAGGTTAGAAGAATAATCAGTCATTTGAAAAACACTACATAAACATTTTTCCGGATGCAATTTTCAGTCCAAGGATACATTTCCCAGTAGAAATCAGCAGCTAAAAAGGAAATCATTTCGTCTCCATAAGTGCCAAATTGTATCCTGATTTTTCCTGGTCTGGCTCAACTTTCAAAACTAGTGGTTCAACTTCTGCAATCTTTCACCCAATGACTATGTAAACACATCTTTATAAGACAGACATAAACCTTGGGTGGGCCAATTTATGTTGGATTATGAAAATACTTAAAATACAAAATCATATAATGACTGTTGTCCTTTGGTTTTTTCAGTAAAAGGAAAGGAAAATCCAGTTAACATAGGCAGTAGTTCCTGTGAAGATAATATGACACACATAGATTGCTTTCTCTTTTTCCAATGTTTTTGAAAATAAATATTACAGACAAATCAGTAAAGCATTGCGTCATATTTTGGCAAAGAGGTATGTAAATTAAGATTTGCAAATATACCTCGATGTGCTCCATCACATGCCACACAATTGGAATGAATTAAACTACTCGCACGAGGCCAGGAAAAATTCTCACCCTTGGAAATACTTTGGATCCTCAGTATTCGGTCAGAGGTTATAGAAACATTAGTTTTAAGGATAAAGTAATCTTAAGTAAAAACCAAAGATTCATTCAGAATTTATTACTGCCTCTGATTCATATATATCTCAGATTATTCGGAATGCTTCCTAACACAATTCGAGCAGACTATCGAGCCTATCGCTAGGAAAAAAACCATAAATTGTAATACTTCATAGAAAGATAAACTCTGCTTTTTCACTTCTCCCTTGAAATTCTAGAGCTTTTATGGTCAGCTACAAAATGCATCATGAAAAGCCTATCTTGAACATTCAGCATGTGGAGGGGAAGAATTTTAACTTTTCCTCCAATGAATAAAGTTATGTAAAAGAAGACATTTGAGGAGTCTTTGGAGAGTGCAGAATAAATTACTGCTGTAAGATCTGGAAAAGTTCAGTAGAACGTTAAGAGATTTTCACATCTGTGTCTATACATTCATGTCTTGGGAATAATGTATCTTCAAAACCATTCACAGAAAAATGTTGTCAAGCACTCCTTTCTTCAGTAAGCAAAACTTAAGAGTTGCAATCACAAACATTTCATTGTACCATATGTTACTGAGAATTTCACCAAATATCCATGATTGTATAATCACAAAAATGATTCTTGCCAATACTATTAAAAATTATAACAAAGAATTTTAAGTAGATTAATTCAACAAATGTTTTACAATTATAGTATAACTGTATGAATAATCTTCTAATGGCTATATTAGTCCTTCACATTTGCTCCTGAGAAAACAAACAAGTGTGTAACTGAAACAGCCTGCACAGACTATAGCAATGAACACAGCATAGTGCACATTTTCTCCCCTGTGTTAGGAGAGGCCAATGAATGATATGATTTTTTAATTCACAAAATTTTAACTGAACATAAGACTATACTAGAGTTGCATTTTCCTGTTCAGACAACTTGTTCTGCCCAAACCATCATGAAGTGTTTCATTGAGTATTTTCATTTAACTATAACCTGAAAGACACAAAATTTTTAACTTGTTGCCACAATTAGAAAATCTTTATTTCTTCTGAAAAGAATAAACATATACAAATGTTCAAAACTAAAAATTAAAGGCTGATTATTAAAATTTTGCTTTTAAATTAAAATATTTTGCATTCCTTGCCCATTTAAAAAACACTCTCCAATGAAAGCCACCATTATTTATAAGTGAAGAAAGAAAAGGGAATTTGTCTTACTTCTCCCCACTCCTCACTTCGCCATTGTCACCTGTATCTATTTCCAGGAAGCTAAGATTCATTAGGGTTAATCTGCCTACTAAATGAATAAACAAAGGATTTCTCTGTCACTAGAGGCCAGGTGAGCTGATAGCATCTTCTGACACAGAAAATCATCTGTACCATACAGTTCAGGAAATTACCTGCTGCAATTCCACACCTGGGATCATTTGGCAGGCAGATCTTTAATGCTGAGTAATGTATGGAAAATTGACTATAACCATTTTTTCAAAGGACTGAAAAGGTTCCAAATTTTAGAAGAAGAATATTTTTTATGAAATTAACTTTATAAGTCACCAAGGAAAACTAGTGAAAAACAGAGCAAGTTTTCCATGACTTTCCCCTAAAAACCAACAATGGATACAAGAACCAGTGTCAAAGTGCCAACATGCAATGAAATAAGAACTGATACAACACCAACATTTTTATGAGTCACAAAAATCTTAAAACATACATATATATATATATATATATATGCAATTCTAGGATAGAATATGATCAACAAACTAAATTTAAAAATAATTATCATAATCCCTACCTGAACCGACTGATAAATTCAGGCCAAATAAGGCTACATGACCTCAGTAGTTCATCAAGATGCCAGGAAAATTATTTGTTAATACATTCAATTGAAAACACTGTTTCTACATGTTTCCCTTTGTGGAACAGGATCCCAGTACATAAATAGAATCTACTTCCATATAGAAATCATTTTCCAGTTAAATAATCCAATAGGAAAACAACTGGTAGTAAATAAACATAAAACAAAAGTAAAAAAAATGAGGTCAAAGATAGGTGACCTCTCTGCAAATGTTGGGGGAAGGGGAAGAAATATATCCTAGCTATTACTTTTTTAAGATTTTTTTTTTATGTGAGCCATTTTTTAAAGTCTTTACTGAATTTGCTACAATAGTCCTTCCGTTTTATGTTCTGGTTCTTTGGCTATGAGGCATGTGGGATCTTAACTCCCCAACCAAGGATTGAACCTGCACTCTCCTACGCTGGAAGGCTAAGTCTTAACCACTGGACCACCAGGGAAGTCCCAAGATATTACTTTCAAATAAAAGTTGATAGCTTAAAAATCATGTGGGATAAGCAGGTAGGAGAACCAGAGGACTGACTTGATTCGGTACAAGACACTGCAGCAACCAAACACTTAAGACAAAACATGAAAACAAACAGTGATTAGGGATTATTACCTTCTCACACAGGTTCAAGCCTATGAGAGGGTCTAGTTGCGACACAGAATGAAATAAGACTAAACCTATCAGCTTTTGGGCCCATAAGGACCAACCAATGTAGGATCCTTGGCACAAGAGGCCATTACGTGGCTGAAACTGGTGCAAACTTTATTCAACTTTTAATAATACACTCACTGAGAAAAGGGGCCAAACTACTGGGCAGATGATATGTCCTTCTCTAGAGGGAGTAGAGACCAAAGAATGGAAAGACTTAGGAAAAGGGTTAGTCAACATTTAATGTGTGCTTACCGTGTGTCAAGTCCCATAGGAAACAGGACTGGGTTTGCTCAAGGGTGAGAAAAAATAGATACGATCTTTGTACATAGGATGTGTTATCAATATGATTACATTGGAATGTCTTAGCTTCACAAGGGTTCCTTGGTTGTTTTTTATACTGTATATGTACATACTGTATATGTATGTATGGGGGAGGTGTGCATATAGGACAACAGAGCTATCAGTGGGGAAATCCTGACAATAGGGACTCGAGCCTCCTGTTCAACACACTGCACCTAAGGAAGAGCAGAGTAGAAAAAACTACAGAAGACTTACTCAAAATATGGGATCTTTCATAATTTTTTTTTTTAATCTATTGGGCCGAGTTTTCTGAAATCAGCCATTTAAACATAAATCAAAGTAAATGCAAAATGTCTGTGACTCCCAATAGCCATCAGCTTATATTGTTGTATTGACAACAGATGCTAAATAGATGAATGTCATATATACATATTCCTTAATTTATTTTTGCTGAGAGGGTTCTTTGGTGTATGTGGGAAAATTCAGCATGTCAGTTTAAGGAAATGTATATGATTTCCCTTTCAAGACCCTACAAAAACATATGGGAGCAAGATAATGTTTGTCCTGACCTGCCAAAATCCTGGGGCGATCACCTTAAATCCGCGCTGCATTCCTGAGTACTAATGCTCACATTGGGGCTCTTGCATTAGCAGATGTGTGAAAACGCATGTACTCTGAGAACTCCCTCATGGCTCCACATCTGAAGAAGCGCCTCTGCAACAGCTATTCCAGCCAAAAGCTGAAATGATATTTCCAAGTTAAGTATACCTTCACTGAAGCCAGTGTCTGGACAGAAAAATTCAACCAAAGGGTTTGTTATCTGGCTCAGAACCAAGAGGAGCCCAAGCGAATGTGACACGGATTTTCAGAAGGCCTCCCCTGCTCCACGCCCTGTCCTCCCATTCTATCAGAGATGCTGGGAAATTTTCCTTGCTCATGTAACGATTTCCCACTTCAAACCCATCACTGGAAGAGGCATGCGCTTGACTTTCGGCTGTGATTAAAACAGGGGGCGTGTTGAATACTGCCAGTAGTTCATTATTTCTGCTGTGGCCAAAAAATGGGCTGAGAACATTAACAAAACCAAACTACCTTTGCATACTTTCTTTAAAATTTTTTCTTGTAAAAAAAAAAATAATAGATTTTTCAGCCTTATAAAAGTGGCACAAACTCCCTGTAGAAAACTTTGGAAACACTTTAAAGAAGAAAGTTAAAAATGCCCCACATCCCATCACTGAGAGGTTAAATGCTCTTTATATTCTGGTCTTTTGCCTTCTAGTTTCTCAAAAGTATAAAATGCAGCTCTGCCTTCTTTTACATTTATAATAGCAAAATGAAAAGCAGTAGTCACGATCTGAGTTAGACAAAAAGCATTAAACAACAACCAAAAAAGCAAAAAATCTAGAAAATGTTCAAAAGGACACCTAGTCTGCTCTGTTTTGCGGTGAAGCCCTAACAGTTATGGATATCTATATGTAATGAGGCCCTAACATATGTCTATATGTTATCTATATGTCATGTAACATGGACATTATATAGCAAAGCTACAGAAATATAAGAAGAAGTATTAGTAGCATGAGGTTTTAGTCTAGGATAGGACACGTATGGCATCAGAAGACACAAAAACATAATTAATGAGGTAAATTTGATATAAATGCAACTTTATCTTGAAAATGGAGATTATGTTCCTTTTCAAGTGCCCGTAACAATGTAAACTCATAAAAAAATAAGTACTTTTGCCAAAAAAAAAAAATCCGATCTAAGCAATCTTCTAGATCTAATGAACAATTTACAGGAAATTTCAGGGACAAAAGAACACTACAGGGATACAATCAGCAAAAATCCTATTTGTGGGAAGATAAATACTACAGGATAAATGTTTCTTTAAAAACTGTAAGGAAGTGACAAAAGGAGATGGAAGAGAACTTTATATTTTAAGAGAATCTTATGAGATAGCAACCAATTGTACCATATGGGTCTTATGGAACAGGATTTTTAAAAACAAGATAATGAGAGAATTTAATACGAATTGGAAATTTGATACTAAAGAATTATTGATAACTTATTTCAGGAGTGATAATACTTTGCTTTAAAAAAGTTTATTTTTTGGTGATATGTGCAGATATAGTTACAGATGAAATAATATAGTGTGTGAAATTTGCTTCAATATAATTTGGTGGGGTAGTGAGGTAAGATATGAAACTAGTTTGGTCACAAGTTATTACTTGCTGAAGTTATTTGATTGTTAGGGGGATTGTAATGCTATTCCTTCTGTGTTTGCATAAATGTAAAATTTTGTATAATACAGCATTAAAGGGAGAGAGAGCATGTGTGTGTTTGTGAACTGACTGCTGCTGCTGCTAAGTCGCTTCAGTCGTGTCCAACCCTGTGCGACCCCACAGACGGCAGCCCACCAGGCTCCCCAGTCCCTGGGATTCTCCAGGCAAGAACACTGGAGTGGGTTGCCATTTCCTTCTCCACGTGAACTGACACATGTATGCAAATACAGAAATTGATGATACCAAAGATGGATAATTCTTCTGAGGAGTTATAATTTAAAGGAAAGAAACGGGTCTATAGCTAATATTGCTTTATTTTATTAAAAGAATTGTTTTGGCTGTGCCACATGGCATGTGAGATCTTAGGTCCCTGAAGAGGGCCCAAACCCTCACCCCCTGCAGTGGAAGCCTGAAGTCTTAACCACGGGACTCCAGAAGGCCCTGATATTGCTTTTAAAATGCGCCTCGTGGTTGATTCATTTCTATTTAAAGTTCAGTTTTGTGTGGCAAGAGATTACAATATCAGCAAGCGCTGAATCGAGTGACAGTACGAACATACTTGCTACATTATTTATATATTTATTTAAACTTTTTCTATAAGTTAGAAAATTTTCACACACACAAAAATTATCTTAGCAATTCCTGCCTGTTTATATTTTCAAGTATAATGTTAAAACTCAAATAACAACTACTGGGATTTTGACTGGGATTGTAAGAAAGTTCTGAACTAATTTTGGAATAACTGCATTTTCTACAATACTCGATTTCCTTCTTCAGAAACATCATGTACTGGTAATTAGTGTAAATTATATTACACTGAAGAGTCTCACTTTTTCCCCTCTTTTTGTACATTTTCTGTATTTCTTCTTAGGGTTATTCCTAAGTATTTTACGCTTTTTGGTATTATCATGAGTAAATTTTTTAAAGAACTAGATTATCCAATTGTTTTTTTTTACTGTTTTACAGAAAGAGTAAGAGTTGGGCTTCCCTGGTGGCTCCGCTGGTAAAGAATCTGCCTGCAACGTGGGAGATCTGGGTTTGATCCCTGGGTTGGGAAGATCCCCTGGTGAAGGAAACAGCTACCCTCTCCAGTATTCTGGCCTGGAGAATTCCATGGACTACACAGTCCATGGGGATGCAAAGGGTAGGACATGACTGAGCAACTTTCACTTTCACAGAGAGTATGGATGTTTTATACATTACTTAAATCTCTGATCAGTATAGTAAATTCATTAAAACTTGATGTTCTTGAATTCTCTAAAAAAAATCATATTGTATAAAAAATTATATTATCTGTAAATTCTGATTTTGTAAATATATGTCTTCACAATGCTTTATATATTATTGCATTGTCTGGAATTTTTAGAGTGCTTAAATAATCATGGTCACAGCATGATTGCCTTCTTCATAATTTTAGAAGGAATGCCAACAGTATTCTGCATTGAATAGGATGCTGGTGCTTGGTTTAAGTTAGCTATTCCTTAGTATTTAAAGAATTTACCCTTCTATTACTAGATATCTCATAAATCTCATAAATAAAGAGTAAATCTCATAAATAAATGTTGAGTTTTATCAAATACTCTTTCAGCAACCATTGAGGTGATCATATTCTCTTACTGGACCAATCAGTATTATATTATAACAATAGATCTTCTAACTTGACAATAATTCATACTGGGTCACAGTTGATGAGTCTTTTACTGTAATGTTCAATTTGGTTGGTTGGTATTTTACTTGATATTTATAAACCTAAATTCAATGTAAGAATGATACATCGTTCTTTTAGCGATTCATTTTTAAAATTCTCTCTTATACGGAATTAGAAAAACCCTGTCCTCAATAGGTGTTAAAAAGTTCCTGAATGCTAATGCTATTTATTATGACATAGGAAAAGGCAGGAGGCCACAGCCTGCAAGCACAAAGGTGAGATAATGGCTTCCACATCACTTAACTGTCAGCCTTCCTTAGTGTGAAGTGTTGTGTCTAGAGACTCCCAACCAAGCAGCCATTTAAAAATATATAGAGTATTAAAGCAATTGACAAATATAAAAACTGTCAACTTTTTGGAAGGTAGTTTGAAAATGGTCTTTTTTTTTTTTTTTGCAATGTCACGATGGAGTAAGAAACAAGAAAGCCAGGTTAGAAACAAATAATATTCATTTCTAAACTGTAGCACCAGAATCTTGAGAAGCGAGTGCTGAATTGGTAAATATTACTGAACATTTCTATAACTCTCTGGAGTCCTTAGTACTAGTTTGCAACAGTTTATGACAGAATTTACATAGTGACTTGGAGAAAGCATAGGCTCTTTATTTCATAAGAACTCTTCACTCTTTATTCCTGAGTGATGACATTTCAACTGCAAGAGATTCAGAACACAAAGGAACTAAATGAAGGCAGTAACTCGTCACCTACCATATGAGACTCACAGCAGATTATTGAGCTCCATGCTCATCTTTACCTCTTTCTGTAGAGACCAGCTCCAGAGAAGTCCAAGTTTGAGGTTTCTACAGATTTACTAGTAAGGTCTTCACCAGAAAAGAGATTAGTCTACAAATTCTATTTGTAAAAGAATGGAGCCAGATAAGAGAGATGGAGGGGAAGCAAAGCTGTGCTCGACTTAGCAAGACTCAAGGTTCCTCACAAAAGGCCCACCTCATACTCAGTCAAGGCACATTCTATGGCTGTCCATATTTCAACGTTTTTCCCTCCCAGTTTTTTGCAACATGTTTCAAAATGAGAAACTACATTGGCAAAATTTTAGCTTACTTCAATGTACACAAAATGCCTAGCCTGGCTTTAAACTTGTGTCATACTGAACATGATGCTCTAAGAATACTGGTAAAGTAAAAGGAAGCAAGGAAGAAATGAAAGTTTCAAATGTACCTAACATAATATTATGGCCTTCAAAGTCTAAAATACTTACTGTTTGGCTCTTTAGAGAAAAAGCTTGTTGATTCCTGATACCAAATCAGGGACGTACAATGTATTTTCACATACAGACAGAAATATGCATATATATATTTTTTTTCCTGAGAGATTTGAGTAAATTGCACAAACTAATGGAAAATAGAGTAGATGTATATTTCTCTACCTAAGGACAACCAATTGAAAGTGAAAGTCGCTCAGTTGTGTCCAACTCTTTGCAACCCCATGGACTATACAGTCATGGAATTCTCCAGGCCAGAATACTGGAGCGGGTAGCCAGTCCCTTCTCCAGGGGATCTTTTCAACCCAGGGGTCGAACCCAGGTTTCCCACATTGCAGGTGGATTCTTGACTAGCTGAGCCACCAGGGAAGCCAAAACCCTTGTATATTAATTACAGCCAACCCCTGAGTAACAGTAGTGTGAATGGAGTGGATTCTTTTGATCAGGGATTTTTTTTCCCCCCAACAGTAAATACTACAATACTGTACAATCTGCTACACAAAACCCTAGGCATGAACTACAGCTGATTCTGGAAAAACACATGTTTCTACTAAGCAGGTCCACTTCCACCAGGATTTTTTAAATTTCCAACAGTAAATACTATAACACTATGCAATCCACGTTAGTTGAATCTGTGGATGCAGAATGGGAACTGTGGACAGGGATTTTCAACTCTGCGGAGGTAAGTACCCCTAACGCCCACGTTGCTCAAGGGTCAACTGTATATACAAAATAAACATAAGACTTTGAAGGGCTGAAGAAAGGCAGCAGAATGGCTAGGACCTTCACGACACAAAGAATAACACAAAAAGAAATCCTTGGGGTTTCTTTATGCCTCAAATATCTCAGACTTGGAGGTGAAGAAGCCGGCAACCTGAAAACTCAAATGGAAATGTTAAAAAAAATAAAAGAAGTCTGAACAAAAGCCTGATCTCTAGCCAAGGGAATAGGAAAGGGGCAGCCTTGCAAGGCAGAGACTTTTAGAAAAATAACTGCTTTATTCTAGACAAGCACCAAAGGAAAAAACTGTGGTTCTACCACCACCCAAGCCAGCAAAGGCCAACTTCCCCTGCCACAGTGGTGTCAAGAAAGCCAGTTAAAACAACAGGTCCGGGGACTCCTCTGGAGGTCCAGTGGTTAAGACTTTGCCTTCCAATGCAGGGGGTGCAAGTCTGACTGCTAGTTGGGAACAAAGATCCCACATGCCTTGCGGCCAAAAAACCAAAACATAAAACAGAAGCAATATTGTGACAAATTCAACAAAGAGTTTTAAAATAGCCCACATCAAAAGAAATCTTTAAAAACAGAACAAAAGCAGGTTTAAGATCCAAATCTCAGGAAAATACCCAGGTTCAAATTGAAAATCACTGGACATACCGAGAATCTGGAAGACATCAAACTGAATGAAAAAAAGACAATCAATAGACACGAACACCAAGATGACAAAGATATTTAAGTGATCTGAGAAAGATTTTTTTTAAATGCCAAGACAAAAATGTCTCAAAGAGCACTTAAGACCATCCAAGAAACAAAAGAAACAAATAGAAGCTTCAGCAATGAAAGAGAAACTCTCAGCAAAGAAGATGTAAAGAAGAATCAAGTGGAAATTCTGTACCGCCAACATCTAATACAATAAAATCAAAAGTTCACTGGGTGGATTCAATAGCAGAAGGGAGGGACAGTAAAAACAAATCAGCAAACTGTAAAAGAACAACAGAAATTGCCTAGTCTGACCAACACAGAGAAAACAGACTGAAAAATTAACAGAATTTCAGGGATCTGTGGGATTCTTTTAAACGACCTAACATGTGGGTAAAAATGCGCCGGAAAAGGAGGGGAACGAAGATGGGGGTGAAAAAGTATTTGAAAGAACAGTGATTGAAAACTAACCAAATTTTGCAAGAGACATAAATCTACACATTAAAGAAGCTGTGTGTGTTAGTCGCTCATTCATGTCTGACTCTTTGCGACCCCATAGACTGTAGCTCACCAGGCTCCTCTACCCATGATTTGAATTCTCCAGGCAAGAATACTGGAGTGGGTACAGCCTTTTCTTTCAGGGGATCTTCCCAACCCAGGGATCAAACCCGGGTCTCGTGCACTGCAGGAGGATTCTTTACCGTCTGAGCCACCAAAGAAGCTGAATGAACCCCTAATAGGACACTCTCAAAGACACCCATGAAAAGACATGTCATAGTGTGACTTCTGAAAACCAAAGACAAAAACACTTAAAGGCAGCCAGAAAAAAAAAACAACAGTTTAACTAAAAACACTTCAAATGAGCGCAGATTTCTCATCAAAAACGCACGGGGGCGAAAAAAAATTGACTTTTTTTTTCCTGAGTATTGATAGATAAGAACTGTCAACCCTGAATCCTGTACCCAGAGAAAATATATTTCTCTAGACTTTCTCAGATGAACAACAACAAGGAGAGCTTGTTGCCAGCAGACTTACTTTAAAAGGACAGCTAAAGGAAGTTCTGCTAAGACAAAGAAAACAGTAAAAGAAGGAACTTTGGAATACTGAAGGAAGAAAAAAATACAGTGAACAAAAATGTGAGTAAATGTAATAGGCTGTCCTTTTCCTCTTGAACTTTCTAAACTATGGTTAAGAGTTGAAGTAGGACTTCCTTTGTGGTCCAGTGGTTAAGAATCTGCCTGTCAAAACAGAGGACAAGAGTTCGATCCCTGCTCCGGGAAGATTCCACATGCCGCAGGGCACCATGCGCCACAATTACTGAACCCACAGTCTAGGGTCCACAAGCTGCATCTGCTGAGCTCACGTACCCTAGAGCCCACACTCTACAAGACACAATGCAGCTATTGGGCCTCCACTCGCTGTAACTAGAGAAAGCACGTGTGCAGCAACAAAGACCCAGCCCAGCCATAAATAAATAAATACATTTTATTTTTAAGAGTTGAAGCAAAAAGTAACAACCACAGATGTGGTTCTAAATGTATACAGAAGAAAGATTTAAGAGAATTATATTTTAAATAAGGGGTTTCCCAGGCAGTGCTAGTGGTAAAGAATATGCCTGCCAATGCAGGAGACACAGGAGACGCAGGTTTGATGCTTCCTGGGTCACGAAGATCCCCTGGAGTAGGAAATGGCAACCCACTCCAGTATTCATACTTAGAAAATTCCATGGGCAGAGGAGCTTGACGGGCTATACAGTCCATGGGGCTGCAGAGTCGGACATGACTGAGGGACTAAGCAGCAGCATTTTAAATATGAAGAGTAAAGGGACATAAAGGGAGGAGACTTCACTCAAACTGGTAAAATGATACCAGTAAACTGTGATAAATTATACATAGTTAATGTAACACACCTACAGCAACCACTAATAAAGCTATGTAAAGTAACATAATAAAAACATATATATATCAAAATGGAATTTTATCAAATGGTCAGGCAACCCACAGGAAGTCAAGGGAAAGGAAACAAACAACTAAAACAGAACAAGTAGAGAATAAAAAATTAGAAGACTTATGCTCTAATATATAAATAATTACATTCAATGTAAATGGCCTAGAAAAATGAAGTAAAAGACAGGTTGGCAAAGAGAATCAAAAACATAGACTGTATGCTGTCTATGAGAAATTCATTGTAAGACATAAAGATATGCACAGATGAAAAGTAAAATTCGGAAAACTAGTACATGATCTTAAAATCACTGAGAATAAGAGAACTCCACTAAGCAACTAAACAACAACAACTAGAAGAAAAAACTTTCCACTGAACTATAATTGACGTATATTAGTTTCAGATGTACAACATCATGTTTGACATACATATATACTGGGAAATGTCACAATAGTCTAGTTAACATCCATCACCACAAACAGTTACAAATTTTTTCCTACGATGAGAACTTATAAGATCTACTCTCTCAGCAGCTTTCAAATATACAATGCAGTATTATTAACTATAGTCACCATGCTTTACGTTCCCAGGACTGACGGACTTTTAAATGAGAATTTTGTACCTTTTGACCACCTTCACCCATTTCACCCATCTCCCTCCACCTACATCACCCCCACCAGCAACCACCGCCTGTTATCTGCATGTATGAGTTTTTATTTTTATTTAGATTCCACTTACAAAGTAAGATCATATGGTACTTCTCTTTATCTGACTAGCATAATGCCTTCAAGGTCTATCGATGTGGTCATCAGTGGCAGAATTTTCTTTTTATGTCTGAATATTACATTGTGTGTGTGTATGTGTGTGTGTGTGACATTTCCTTCATCCATTTATCCATCAATGGACCCTTAGATTGTTTCCATGTCTTGGCTATTGTAAGTAATTCTGCAGTGAATGTGGAGACATAGATATCTTTCTGACTTAATGTGTTTCTAAAAGTATATATTGCCAGATCATATGATTGTTCTATTTTTAATTTTTTGAGGAACCGCCACACTGTTTTCCATGGTAGCTGCGCCAGTTTGCAGTCTGGCATTCCAGTGTACAGTACACAAGGGTTCCCTTTTCTCTACACTCTTACCAACACTTGTTATCTCTTGTCTTTTTCATGATAGCCATTCTAACAGGCATGAGATGGTATATCATTGTGCTTTTAATTTGCATTTCCCTGATAATTAGTGTGTTGAGCACATTTTCATGCACCTATTAGCCAACTGTATGCATTCTATGTGATGTCTCTTCAGATCCTCTGCCCATTTTTTTAATGACTTTTTTCCTCTATTGAGTTGTATGAGTTCTTCATATATTTTGGATATTACCCCTTATCAGATACATGATTAGCAAATATTTTCTCTCATTCTGTAGGATACCTGCTACTTTTTTATTTTTGTTTCTTCTGCCATACAGAAATTTTTTAGTTTGATGCAGTCTTGCCTAATTGCTCTGGCTAGGACTTCCAATACTATGCCGAATAAAAATGGCAAGAATGGGCAACTTTGTCTTCTTCCTGATCTTGGAAGAAAAATTTTCAGCTTTCCACAACTAAGTATGATGTTAGCTGTGGACTTGTCATACATGGACAAGCTGAGTTGTCATACATGGAGTTATCATACATGGACAAGTTATTATGTTGAGGTATGTTTCCTGTATACATCTTTTAATAAGAGTTTTTATTATAAATGAATGGTGAATTCTGTGAAATGCTTTTTATACATCTATTGAGATGATCCTATGATTTTTATCCTTAATTTTGTTAATGTGGTATAGCATATTGATTAATCTATAGATGCTAACTCATCCTAGCATCCCTAGAATAAATTCCGGTTAATTGTGGTGGGGGCTCCTTTTAATGTATTATTGAATTTGTTTGTTAAATTCTGTTAAGGATCTTTACCTCTTGTTCATTAGGGATACTGGCCTGATTTACTTTTCCTGTTGTGTCCTTGACTGGTTTTGATATCAGGATAATACTGACATCATGAAATGAGTTTAGAGGTGTTTCCTCCTCTTCTATTTTTTGGAATAGTTGAGAAGTACTGATATTATTTCTTCTTTAAATGTTTAGAAACATATAAACCAAAGATCTATATATGGGAATTTTATTTATTCTTAATTACTATGGTAGAAAAAATTAGAAACTGAAAGCTTTAAGGATAGAAGCCAGACAAATGATTCAGAGACTACAACCATTAAAATATCTATATTTTGGAAAATACTGAACAACTTGAAGGAAATCTGCTGATGATGATGAGGTAAGCTACTCAATGTTATTTAATATTAGGTCAATATTAAAATATAAATTTTAAAAGGTCAAGCACTAAGAAGTTATATGCCAAAATGTTAAGAATAATTATATCTGTGGAATGAAATTAGTTTTTAAATTTTGTTTTTCATACTCTTCTGAATTTTCAAAAATTTCTAGAAATAGGACAGACTTTAAAAAAAATACCAGATAAGTAACAGATGAACTCAACCAAACTTGCCTCATTCCCCCTTTTCCCCAAAGTACTAAAGCTCTTCCATCTTTCTTGTTTTTTCTCTTCTCCCCAACACTGAAAGCAGGAAGTATAAGAATTCTGTAGGTTTTTCCTCTAGTGTCAGCAGAGTCATGGCTTTTCAGGGTCTGGTTTTCTAGCCACACTCCACTTAACTTTTATTGAAAACCTCACAAATGAAACTAGGCTCCTCCTAAGTTTTTGTGTGATCATTTGGTTTAAAGAAATTAAAGGTCTGAGGAAAGTAAAGTCCAGGTTTTTGGGTAAACCATGTGGGTTTGGAAAACTGGGCTGGTGCAAGGCAGTTTTTCAGAGTGCTATGCCCTGCGGCAGGGTAGTTTTCAATAAACATAAGTAGGAAATATTTAAATAGCACCCAATTTACTTTTTAGTCTCATAAAAAGAGAGGGTTGAAAGAGTGGAGGTGCAGATATGGCTCCAATATAAACCAGAGCTGAGCCAAAAGCATGGAGGAAACCCAAGGAGGTTACCTGAAGTTTGTGTTATTTAACCTGTGATGATAAAAGATTCACAACTTTTCCTCTTCTTAGTTATGACTACATTTACATATAAATTTATGTACAAGATAACCTACTGAAGGATACTGCTTGCTTTGGACAGGAAATCCTTAGGTTTCTTCAGTGGTTTCTTGTATTATTTTTATGAAGAGGGCAAACATTTTTCATTACATTGAAGCCCTCAGATACCCTGGAGAAAAATGAAGATGCTTAAATAAAGTCCTTTAATGAAGCAGGACTACTACAGATGAACAATGCACAGAATCCCTCACAAGGTGACATGTAATACATGATTTGGAGTTCAAGGTGCTGACATGGATCCTAAGTAAATGAGACTTGTTATTTGATCCAATAAATGATGAAATGTGAGATTAAAATAATAGCAGGAAAGTGTGTCTTGCTTAGTCCCTGGTAAATGATTTACCTCCTAGAAGCCTGGAATTATGCTTCAAGCTCTCAGCATCTTGGCCAACACGAATGTGTGGGTGGGGAGGTGGAGTGGGACAGAGGACAGCAAGCCCACCCAACTCCTGGAAATTTTAAAGAAAAGGCAGAACTTTCCAAGAGTAATAGTCATTTTGGTAAATGAAACCATTTGTAACTTTAGAGGGTTTTTTCTTTTCCTCCAACATATCATAAAAAAATCCACACTGTGCTCTAATAGGCTATAAAGCTTTGGTTAAAAGAAGGGTCAACAAGAGCTAAAGCCACTAATGTCATACTCGAAGAAGGAAGAGTGGAAGGCAGTGACGCCCCAACACTTTCATGGTCCCAGTGAAAAGTCTCACCCAGGCTAAAAGCTATCTGCCAAATTTATGCCAAGAACAAGTTTTACAGCCAAGCTAAATTCTTCTGTGCATATAAGGAGTGTTATAAAAAGAATGACCTATTCAGCATCCCTGGGAGAGATTTTCACTTACAGGAAAAAAAAAAAAGAATTATCAAAACAAGAAGATAAACTGAAACAGAGACAGAAGGGGAAAAAAGAGGGAAAGGGAGACAATGACATATCAAGACAGAGTCCAAAACAAATGTAAACAGCCAGTCTAACCCAATTAGGAGAATGACTGCTCCTCAGGAAAACAAAATGGCTCTGTTTCTTCATCTTTTGTAGGCTGAGCAAAATGTATGTGCACACAAAAACAAATACGACTCAAGTCAAATCCAATTGGGCAGAACTATTTTGCGGTTCTTCTTTGTTCAGGAGATGAAGAGGCTTGAGCAGTTAATTTGTGTTCTGTCATTTCTAACAAAGCCCCCATGAAATGGTTAATTTCACTTCAGTACCTGAGTCACCATGTTCCCTATTAGGCCGCACTGATGAGTACCTTTCCCTTAAAGGACTGTCAGAGCTGCCCCAGCATAAGGCGCGTGCAGCCATACAGTACAGGATCACAGATTTTAGAATCAGAAGAGTCTTTGAACATCTAATTGAACAAACTTACTGCAGGAATCAATTGAAGATCAGGAAATGAACTGTCATACTGTCACGATCTAAACACGGGAGAACTGGATAAGGGAGAAGGAGGGAGTGGGCGAATAATTTCTATGGTAAAGACCTGAGATACCAGAATCTAATCTAACACATTGTTATAGATATCCTTCGAGAAAATTATATATTAGCTAAGAATACAAGCTCCTTTATAAATCAACTATACTTCAATTAAAAAAAAAAACAAGCTCTGTAATTAGACTACCTGGCCTCCAAGCTGGGATCTACCACTTCTCTTCCTCCTTGGGTATAAAATAAGGACAACAGCATAATCATTCTCCACAGGAAGCATGACTAACAGACATAAATGTATTTCTGAAAAACCCAAGCGAACATTTTTGGCCAATCCAATACTAAAGAGCAAAACAAAATCACTGGGATATAGTAAAAATCTTTCTTCCTTCTCCTATTATTGAAATAAAGAAACAAGGGGAGAACTAGGGGTTTCCCAGGTGGCACTAGCGGTAAAGAAGCCACCTGCCAATACAGGAGACATAAGAGATCCAGGTCCAATCGCTGGGTTGTGACGATCCCCTGGGGGAGGGCACAGCAACCCACTCTGGTACTCTTGCCTGGAGAATCCCACCAACAGAGGAGCCTGGTAGGCTACAGTCCCTGGGGTCACGAAGAGTCAGACACGACTGAGTGACTACGCATGCAACAAGCAGAGAACTAATATTTAATGAATCCTTGTTATGTATTCAAACCATGGTCAGAAGACATCCGGATGTTACATCTATTGACTCTGATACCATAGGAGATAGGTATTTTCAAACAATTCTGAAGAACAAAGGGCCTGAAGGTAATACACCTGGCTGGCTACAGAGATGACACCAAACTCACATTTGCTCACTAAGTTCAGGCACTTCTGCTACACAACTGTCTATCCCCAAAATGCATTTATCAAAAACATATTTTAATAAAGATCTATGCAAACCATGTTCACAATAAAGAAATTCAGATGGCACTGTCAAAATGGGAAGTAGTACAGTACCCATAATTTCTCTGGGCTGTACCCCTTTACTCTCAAAAAGGGAAATTCTAACAATACATGTACCTCAACAGATCTCTATGAAGAATAAACAAGGTAATGCATGTGAAATGCTTAGCACAGTATGTTAAGCAATCAAATGTTACCAAAAACCACTATTATTCATTATGCATGGAATTTAACAGGCAGCACAGAAACTAAATGGCCTACATATAACTCAATATTTAAGTAGAGATGCTAAGTATCCTATTTATTTCCCTTTACTTCTATAACTTTCCTCATATAGAGTAGTTAGGTTTCCTTTATAAGTAAAGACACATAATTCAAAATTATATTAATTTACATGAATTTTGATGATCACAACCTCAAAATAATTTTGTCTCAGCTAAGTACATCTTTTAATTTGCATATTACTATTTTTGTGAATGTAAATATTACTACAGAGTTTTCCTTAGTAATTTTTAAACTTTTAAAACCCTATGATTGGGACTTTGCTGGTGCTCCAGTAGCTAAGACTCCATGCTCCTAGTGCAGAGGGCCCAGGTTGGATCCCTGGTTCGGGAAGATACCACATGCCATGTGGCATGGCCTCCCTGCAGCCCACACAAAAAAGTATTACTAAAATTAAACCATAATAAACCACTGTTGATTCCTGACACCATAGTTTTAAAGCACACTGCAATGAAAATATCACCATCAACAGCAGAACTGATAGAAGTATCATCTCAGCACCTTTCAATTTATCAATATTCTGATCCTCTCAATGCAACTGGCAAAATTTAGTACCTTTTTGCACATAAAAATACAAAGGCATAAAATGGGTCAGCTGAAGACTCTGTAGTCCCTCAATATTAATGGACAAGCAAAGCAAAGCAAAAACATTTTTCTCCCAGATATACTTTCATATCTGAGCACTACTTTTTTAGTTTATCGAAAAGCCTAATTTTACTGTTCAGAACTGGGTGGGGGAGGTACTTCTGAGTACACTACACCAAACAAATCAGAAAAGCTTTACCATGTGAAAACACAAGTCCAGTGTATGGGATTTGAACAGCTCTTACAAGTTTCAAAGTGACTAAGAACTCTTAGAGCTTTATAGTAATAAATATTATAGTGTATCAAGGTCCATTGGGAATCTCCACTCACGTTATACCATGATAGAAGATCAAGGTGTCAGGTCCATTTAGAATCAGAGCTTTGGGGGGTTCTTTTATGCTTTAATCTATATTGTGAAAAAGCAATTAACAATATTTCCAGGAGAAATACAGTCCCTTTGCCTCTCTCTCCCTCACCCACAAATATAGAATAGACTGGGAGTTACAAACACCAGTGTTCCTTTAGTTTGCATTTTCCCACAATTAGATGGGTAAAGAAATGTGACTGTGGGCAATCACCATGCCTTAGTGAAAGCCTTTTTCAGCTTGAGAAAACATTACCTGATTGATAGTGGCTTTCCTAGCTGAAAATAAATGGTTACTGCTTAAAGGGTAAGAGTCTCTCTGTGAGCTACAGGGCTACCTAGGTGAACCACAAGCACAATTGTTTTCAACCAACAAAACCTTATCAAAGAGGTTGTACCCATGGCCTCTTAAAATAGATAAGCCACTCAAAGAGTCTGGAGGTGCTGTATTCTGTGGCTTCTCAGATGTACACAGTATACCAATAAGGAAACATGGTTCCTAGGTCAGATATATACCTTCTGCTGATTGTATGAACAAAATCAGCGCAGGCTATTGTGCTGGGGCTCCCTTCATGATCCAATGGCTAAGAAACCACCTTGTAATGCAGGGGACATGGGTTCTATCCCTGGTCGGGGAACTAAGATCCCACATGCCGTGGGGCAACTAAGCCTGGTGCAACAGCTACTGAGCCTGTGCCCTAGAGCCCACCAGCCTTAATGAAAGCCCACGCACCACAACCACCGAAGCCCAGTGCCCTAGAGCTGCTCCTAACAAGAGAAGCCCCCGCAAGGGGAACCACCCCGCTCACTGCAACTGGAGAAAGCCTGTAAGCAGCAATGACGACCCAGCACAGTCAAAAATTACATAAATAAAGAAAAAAAATTTTTAATCAACTAGACTTCAATA
Source organism: Bubalus kerabau (assembly GCF_029407905.1). Taxonomy (NCBI): domain Eukaryota; kingdom Metazoa; phylum Chordata; class Mammalia; order Artiodactyla; family Bovidae; genus Bubalus; species Bubalus kerabau. Next base: position 52,525,046 of record NC_073627.1, on the reverse strand, counting down.
AAAGGGGTAGGCTACTGTGGTCAAGATGGTGTTCAATATCCTGGAGAAAGTGAAGGTTTCACAGGGTCGTATCTTTGTACTATCACCAACAAGGTAACAAAATACAAGTTATTAACCATCATTTAACCTCAGTTTCAGAAAAAGCAATAGCATCCCACTCCAGTACTGTTGCCTGGAAAATCCCATGGATGAAGGAGCCTGGTGGGCTGCAGTCCATGGGGTCGCTAAGAGTCGGACACGACTGAGCGACTCCACTTTCACTTTTCACTTTCATGCATTGGAGAAGGAAATGGCAACCCACTCCAGTGTTCTTGCCTGGAGAATCCCAGGGATGGGGGAGCCCGGTGGGCTGCGTCTATGGGATCGCACAGAGTTGGACACGACTGAAGCAACTTAGCAGCAGCAGCAACAACCTCAGTTTATTTGTGTAAGTAAATAAACAATAATATCTTGCGACGGTAACCTGTCAAATTCTGAAAAATATGATAGCTGGTAAGAGCTTCATTTATGCTTTGCAAGGATAACGCGTGAGTGCAGTCTAAAAGACTAAATGAAAACAAAGTCGTCTTTTCACTTCTGTTACCCAGGCACTTAGTCCCCCTCCTAGGAGGCAACTACTATGTCGACTCAACTTCAAAAATTTGGTTTCAATATTCCATGCTGAAACGTTGAATTCATTAACCTTTATTGAGTGCCTATTATGTGTCAGAACCGTTCAGGGTGCTGTGGGGAGTTCAAAGATGAGCTCACGGTTTTGAAAGGGAAATGGTTCCCAACTACCTTTAATACGAGGTGATAAACACAACAGTAAAAGTTTAAGAACAGAGGAGAAAGTAATTAATTTAATCAGTGAGGTGGACTGGAATAAAAAGTATAATTAAGAACATGTTTCACGGCAAATGAAAAGTTTCAGGCACCATACCAACATTTTTCCAAGGTCTCTCTGGCACAGGCCCTCTGATTCAGGAGTTAGGACCCTACCGTGGAGATTAAAAACTCTTATTTAGAGGTATTCACTCGTGACTAAAAATCTCTGCCATAAGAAAAGTCAGCCTGATACGAGGAATGTCAAAGGGGTTATCACAGATGCACTAAGTGTCTTCTTTAGGTAGTAAGAAGCTGAAGGGTGAGGAGTCTTTTCCCATCATACATTCTTCATTGGAAAACTGTATGGTGGTGTTGTCGTTCAGTTGCCCAGTCATGTCTGACTCTTTGCGACCCCATGGACTACAGCACAACAGGCCTCACTGTCCCTCACCGTCTCCTGGAGTTTGCCCAAGTTCATGTTCATCGCATCAGTGATGCCATCCAGCCATCTCATCCTCCTTCGCCCTCTTCTCCTTCTGCCTTCGATCTTTCCCAGCATCAGGGACTTTTCCAATGAGTCGTCTGTTTGCATCAGATGACCAAAATACTGGAGGTTCAGTTTCAGCATGAGGCCTTCCAGAGACTATTCAGGGTTAATATCCATTAAGATTGACTGGTTTGATCTTCTTGCTGTCCAGGGGACTCTCAGGTGTTTTCTCCAGCACCACAGTTCGACGGCATCAATTCTTTGGTGCTCTGCCTTCTCTGTGGTCCAGCTCTCAAAACCAGATGTGACCACTGGGAAGACCATAGCTTTGACTAAACAGACCTTTGTCGGTAGAGTAATGTCTCTGCTTTTCAACACACTGTGTAGGCTTGTCATCCCTTTCCTGCCAAGAAGCAATCGTCTTCTGATTTCATGGCTGCAGTCACTGTCCGCAGTGATTTTGCAGCCCAGGAAGAGGGTAATGGATGACTAACTGGAGAGTTCAAGTTTCAAGTGCAACTTTCGGTATTCTGCACAATTGCAACACCGAGCATTTACAGAATAACTAGGGTCTCTTCGATACTCTTAGAAACAACATTGAAATAGGTTGAAGACTCAAGATGGTATGTCTCATAGGACTGCCGAGAGCTCAACTACAACTCACAAGTCTGCAATGGCATTAGCAAAATGGTAGCAACTCAAAACAAACCTTTTTGGTTTAATGGAATTTAAGTCAAATCCCTATATGTGAATATCCTGGGCCCATGTACAAGAGGAGCTAGCTAAAAAGACAGTCCCAAATACCCCCACAGCAACACATGTGGAAGTTAGCCTAGTATGACCAGAAGACAAAAGTCGAGTCCATTACTTTCAAGTTTACACGCCTGACAACAGATCTAGGGATGCAGGAATTGGCCAGCTAATGTTTTATAAACATAACCTTCAAACACAAATTTCCGTGCCAGTCTAACAAAACTAAAGCAAACCTGACTTGAAGGTCATAATCGCCTTATACTTTATTATTTGGTTATGTAAAAGCTATCAAAGAGGGGAAACGTGCTACACAAACTTTTTTTTTTTTTTTTTTAGAAAAAAATGACATGAAAGATCATTTGAAACACTCTATAAAATACGCCAACAGATCACACAATTTACCCAGGGCTCAAACAAAGGAATAGTGATCATAAACATAATAACAACTGAAACAAAGAATTCTAGGTCAAGATTCTCTTTTCTGGGTTTAAAGAGGTAATACATACACAAAGATGCAACATTTAGTTCAGTACAGTCACTCAGTCGTGTCCGACTCTTTGTGACCCCATGAATCGCAGCACGCCAGGCCTCCCTGTCCATCACCAACTCCCAGAGTTCACTCAAACTCATGTCCATCAAGTCGGTGATGCCAGCCAGCCATCTCATCCTCTGTCGTCCCCTTCTCCTCCTGCCCCCAATCCCTCTCAGCATCAGGGTCTTTTCCAATGAGACAACTCTTCGCATGAGGTGGCCAGAGTACTGGAGTTTCAGCTTTAGCATCATTTCTTCCAAAGAACACCCAGGGCTGATCTCCTTTAGAATGGACTGGTTGGATCTCCTTGCAGTTCAAGGGACTCTCAAGAGTCTTCTCCAACACCACAGTTCAAAAGCATCAATTCTTCGGCGCTCAGCTTTCTTCACAGTCCAACTCTCACATCCATACATGACCACAGGAAAAACCATAGCCTTGAATAGATGGACCTTTGTTGGCAAAGTAATGTCTCTGCTTTTTAATATGCTATCTAGGTTGGTCATAACTTTCCTTCCAAGGAGTAAGCGTCTTTTAATTTCATGGCTGCAATCACCATCCGCAGTGATTTTGGAGCCCCCAAAAATAAATTCTGACACTGTTTCCACTGTTTCCCCATCTATCTGCCATGAAGTAATGGGACCAGATGCCATAATCTTAGTTTTCTGAATGTTGAGCTTTAAGCCAACTTTTTCATTCTCGTCTATCACTTTCATCAAGAGGCGTTTTAGTTCTTCTTCACTTTCTGCCATAAGGGTGGTGTCATCTGCATATCTGAGGTTTTTCATATTTCTCCCGGCAATCTTGATTCCAGCTTGGGCTTCTTCCAGCCCGCGTTTCTCATGATGTACTCTGCATAGAAGTTATATAAGCAGGGTAACAGTATACAGCCTTGACCAGCTTGGGCTTCTTTCAGCCCGCGTTTCTCATGATGTACTCTGCATAGAAGTTAAATAAGCAGGGTAACAGTATACAGCCTTGACGTACTCCTTTTCCTATTTGGAACCAGTCTGTTGTTCCATGTCCAGTTCTAACTGTTGCTTCCTGACCTGCATATAGAATTCTCAAGAGGCAGATCGGGTGGTCTGATATTCCCATCTCTTTCAGAATTTTCCACAGTTTATTGTGATCCACACAGTCAAAGGCTTTGGCATAGTCAATAAAGCAGAAATAGATGTTTTTCTGGAACTCTCTTGCTTTTTTCGATGATCCAGTGGATGTTGGCAATTTCATCTCTGGTTCCTCTGCCTTTTGTAAAACCAGCTTGAACATCTGGAAGTTCATGGTTCATGTATTGCAGAATTTTGAGCATTACTTTACTAGCGTGTGAGATGAGTGCAATTGTGTGGTAATTTGAGCATTCTTTTTGGCATTGCCTTTCTTTGGGATTGGAATGAAAACTGACCTTTTCCAGTCCTGTGGCGACTGATGACTTTTCCAAATTTGCTAGCATATTGAGTGCAGCACTTTCACAGCATCATTTTTCAGGATTTGAAATAGCTCAACTGGAATTCCATCACCTCCACTAGCTTTGTTTGTAGTGATGCTTTCTAAGGCCCATTTGACTTCACATTCCAGGATGTCTGGCTCTAGGTGAGTGATCACACCATCGTGATTATCTGGGTCGTGAAGCTCTTTTTTGTACAGTTCTTCTATGTATTCTTGCCACCTCTTTTTAATATCTGCTGCTTCTGTTAGGTCCATACCATTTCTGTCCTTTATTGAGCCCATCTTTGCATGAAATGTTCCCTTGGTATCTCTAATTTTCATGAAGAGAACTCTAGCCTTTCCCATTCTGTTGTTTTCCTCCATTTCATTGCATTGATTGCTGAAGAAGGCTTTCTTATCTTTTCTTGCTATTCTTTAGAACCCTGCATTCAGATGCTTATATCTTTCCTTTTCTCCTTTGCTTTTCGCTTCTCTTCTTTTCACAGCTATTTGTAAGGCCTCCCCAGACAGCCATTTTGCTTTTTTGCATTTCTTTTCCATGGGGATGGTCTTGATCCCTGTCTCCTGTACAATGTCACGAACCTCAGTCCATAGTTCATCAGGCACTCTGTCTATCAGATCTAGTCCCTTAAATCTATTTCTCACTTTCACTGTATAATCATAAGGGATTTGCTTTAGGTCATACCTGAATGGTCTAGTGGTTTTCCCTACTTTCTTCAATTTAAGTCTGAATTTGGCAATAAGGAGCTCATGATCTGAGCCACAGTCAGCTCCTGGTCTTGTTTTTGCTGACTGTATAGAGCTTCTCCATCTTTGGCTGCAAAGAATATAATCAATCTGATTTCGGTGTTGACTATCTGGTAATGTCTATGTGTAGAGTTTTCTCTTGTGTTGTTGGAAGAGGGTGTTTGCTATGACCTGTGCGTTCTCTTGGCAAAACTCTATTAGCCTTTGCCCTGCTTCATTCCATACTCCAAGGCCAAATCTGCCTGTTACTCCAGGTGTTTCTTAACTTCTTATTTTTGCATTCCAGTCCCCTATAATGAAAAGGATCTTTTTTGGGTGTTTGTTCTAGAAGGTCTTGTAGGTCTTCATAGAACCATTCAACTTCAGCTTCTTCAGCATTACTGGTTGGGGCATAGGCTTGGATTACCGTGATATTGAATGGTTTGCCTTAGAAACGAACAGAGATCATTCTGTCATTTTTGAGATTGCATTCAAGTACTGCATTTCAGACTCTTTTGTTGACCACGATGGCTACTCCATTTCTTCTAAGGGATTCCTGCCCACAGTAGTAGATATAATGATCATCTGAGTTAAATTCACCCATTACAGTCCATTTTAGTTCGCTGATTCCTAGAATGTTGACGTTCACTCTTGTCATCTCCTGTTTGACCACTTCCAACTTGCCTTGATTCATGGACCTGACATTCCAGGTTCCTATGCAATATTGCTCTTTACAGCATCGGACCTTGCCTCTATCACCAGTCCCATCCACAGCTGTGTATTGTTTTTGCTTTGGCTCTATCCCTTCATTCTTTCTGGAGTTATTTCTCCACTGATCTCCAGTAGCATATTGGGCAGCTACTGACCTGGGGAGTTCCTCTTTCAGTATCCTATCATTTTGCCTTTTCATACTGTTCATGGGGTTCTCAAGGCAAGAATACTGAAGTGGTTTGCCATTCCTTTCTCCAGTGGACCACATTCTGTCAGACCTCTCCACCATGACCCGTCCGTCTTGGGTGGCCCCACACAGCATGGCTTAGTTTCATTGAGTTAGACAAGGCTGTGTCTGGTCCATGTGATCAGACTGGCCTGTTTTCTGTGATTATGGTTTCAGTGTGTCTGCCCTCTGATGCCCTCTCGCAACACCTACCGTCTTACTTGGGTTTCTCTTACCTTGGACATGGGGTATCTCTTCACGGCTGCTCCAGCAAAGCGCAGCTGCTGCTCCTTACCTTGGATGAGGGTGTCTCCTCACGGCTGCCCTTCCTGACCTTGAACATCGACGTCAGAAGAGGGTAGAAAGAGTACCCACTTGCTAGTGTTAGCAATGGAGTTATATACTCTCCAATGAATCCAAAGACTGCAAAGATGCAACATTACTAAGTTTTAAATATTTTGTGATATATTTAAAGGCTTATGTTTCATCAGAAATCAATAATGCAACACATATTGATTATCTGCTCTGTGGCAGGTACCAATACCCAGCATGTGGAAATACAAAGACAACTCTTGTTTTCAAATAGCCCTCTATTACATGGCATTACTTTTTCCCTCTTTTTCAAGGCATCCCCACCCAGACTCTGCGACTTCATGGACTGTAGCCCTTCAGGTTCCTCTTGTCCACGGAATTTTCCAGGCAAGGATACTGGAATGGGTAAGCCATTTCCTTCCTCACGGGATCTTCCTGACCCAGAGATTGAACCTGGGTCCTCCAGCATTGCAGGCAGATTCTTTACTGCTTGAGCCACCAAGGAAGCCCCAATAACGCCCATCAGAGGTGTCTTAAGCCAAGTGGTGACAGCAATCAGGATCCACATTGACTGTTAAGTCCTTTCCTAACTGCACTATTGCTATTTTCACATGGCAACTTAATCTTGATCACAATACACTTACATACACTGGTACAAAGAGTAACTTAAGAATTGCTATCAGTGTCCCCACCTTCAACTCACATCCATGGATCATGGATGCTGTAACATCCGCTTACTCAATTTCTTTTTTGTCAGCATACACTTAGCTGCAGGAAAAGATCAAGTTCAAATGTGTTATGATTTAAGTTGCACTTCTAATCCAAGTATTTGAATCAGTGAGAAGAAATTCTATTTTGTTATTTGAAAAATCACAAGCTACAAACACTAAAGTCACGACTTTCACGCAGAGGTAAAATTCAAACTTCGGCACCCCAAAATCCTAGAGATACAATGTTCTAATCCTTTAAGAATGCCCTGATCTGCAGTTATTATGATAGCCTCTTAATACTAGGAAGGAGATAAGGAGGGACAAAACCTCTATTTTCCTTCGCTCCATTCACAACTTAGCCCCAAAGTTCTGAATATAAGCATTTTCTGTAACAATAAGCCACCTTTACAACAACCAGATAATTATAGGTTCAGGTCAAGAACCCTAGACCATATTGATTACAGCTCTATGCAAGAAGGACCCTCCAGCACTGTTTGTATCCACTCTAACAGGGACAGCTTTTAAGTGTCTGTGACACTCAGTATTTTCAGTCCTATCAGTGCCAGAAATGGAAAGCCAATGACGAGGCAGCCTGTCAGTCGTTGCCTGAAGCAATAAGGACAAGCTGGGAATTCATCACACTGGAGCTTCATCTGCCAGCTGCATTCACACATTTTCACCACCTGAATAGTTGATTCTCTTCAACTCCCACGTGACTCATTTCAGCATACAGTGTTTTGAAATGAATATTTGATCAGGCAGGGTAAAAAGAGGTTTGGGCTTATCTGAGGTGTCACCATAATGCACTCTAAGTATTTCTAAGTATCAGGAACTAGGTGTCTTAAATCCCACTCTTTGCATATTTCTGAAATGGATCTGTGATCCTAATGAAATATGATTAAATGAGATAAACCATGTGAAAACACCTAACACGTTGTTAGGCACATAGCTGTTTATAAATAAATACTAGTTTCCCATTTTCTTACTTCCATCTAATGGTAAACATCCTGATGATTCCTCATAGAGCACTGGGAGACAGGTATCTCAAACTGTCAAAGACACTTAAAAATAATTCTAACTTTGTCAAAATGTTAAACCCTCACCCAAATATGAACCTAAGAAATAAAGAAACATGGTAGGCTGAAAATTAAAATTGCTTTGTGATTTGTGGACTTCAGGATTATTAGGGTGCTGATATGACAAGATGTGGTTTTCTTTGTATTTATCCTACTTGGGGCAAGCTAACCTTGAAATTGGAGTTGATGTCTTTAATTAATTTTAGAAAATATTCAGCCCTTCATTTATTTATTTTGCCCTATCCTGGCTTTTTTTCCATCCATCTCTAACAACTGCATGTACGTTAGGCAGGTAAATACCACAACATACATTTCTCACACTGAGTTTTGTTGTATTTCATTTTCTTCTTTCTTCACTTCAGTTTAGGTAAGTTTTGACTTGTTTTTGAATTTCTGATTCTATCTTCCTCTTCATACAGTCAGCTGCTAAGCCCATTCAATAATTTATTTCTTTAATAAATTTTATTTTTCAATTTTAGAAAGTCTGTTGAGCTCTTTTATAGATTTTGTCCATTTTTTGTTATTCCAATGTAGGAATAATACAATATAAGGATTCAGGTGTCCCAATATAGGAATGACACAATAGAGGAATGTTAAGTTTTCATTTAAAACAACAACTACATCTAACATTATATGTAACAGTGAAATGTTAAACACTTCCCTATAAGATTACGTAGAAGACAAGACTTTCAATATCATCACTTCTACTCAACGTACTAGAGATCTAAGCAAATACAATAAGGGGGGAAAGAAATGAGGTGTAAAGATGGGAAAAAATATAACCATCTTTATTTGTAGATGACATGACTGCTGAGCAAAAAATCCAAACAGATCTATTACATTAATACATGAATTTATAAAGGATTCTGGATACTAGTTCAATATACCGCCCCCCCCCCCAAAATGTATACTATATACTATGGAAAAATCCTAAAAAACAAAGCCTGCTATTCATTATAGCATTAAAGCATCAAATGACTGAAATAAATGTTACAAAATATGTAAGACTCCTACATTAAAAGTTAACAAACGTCAGGAGAAATTAAAGAAGACCACCGGGCTTCCCTGGTGGCTCAGTGGTAAAGAATCCACCTGCCAATGCAGGAGACATGAGTTTGATCCCTGGGTCGGAAAGATCCCCTGGAGAAGGAAATGGCAAACCATTCCAGTATTCTTGGCTGGGGAATCCCATGAATAGAGAAGCCTGGTGGGCTACAGTCCATGACGATGCAAAAGAGTTGGACATTACTTGGCGACTAAACAACAAGATAAATGGATAGCTATACAAGATTCATCTATTGAAAGAGTCCATATTGTTAGGATGTCAAATCTCCTAATTGTGACCCACAGATTCAATGAAAAATGACTCAAATCTCATCTAAATTTTTGTAGAGATGAATATACATTTAATCTGTAGTATGTGTGTATATAGATATATACATATAATACATACATACATGTATATATATTATATAAATATGATTGTTGTTTTGGGGGAATTAAGACCGTTTTGTGTACTTAAAGATAGGAATCCGAAGAGTTTTTGTATGTGATTATATCTATCAATATTGAAAACATTTATGTGTTAATCCATTAAAATTTTAATTTTGAAACATTACAAATAACGATAGTCATGCTTTCTTTTTTTGAGGTATATTACATAAATTTTTATTGAAGTATAGATGATTTATGATACTATATTAGTTTCAGGTATACAACATGGTGAGTCAATATTTTATACTCTATTTAAACTTATTACAAAATAATGGCTATATACTTGTTGTGTATTTCACCATAGTAGTTTGTGCCTCTTAATCTACCCACCTACCTCTATCTTGCCCATCTCCCTTTCCCTCTCTTTACTGGTAACCACTATTTTAATCTCTGTGAGTTTAATTTTGTTTTGTTATATACACTCATTTGCCTTGTTTTTTGATTCCACATATAAGTGATAATATACAGTGTTTGTCTTTGTCTGTCTTATTTCACTAAGCATAATACTCTCCAGGTTCATCTACATTTCTGCAAATGGCAGAATTTCATTCTTTATTATGGCTGAGGCACATTCCGTTGTACATACATACTACATCTTCTTTATCCATTCATCTACTGATGGGCAATTAGGCTGCTTCTCTATCTTGGTTACTGTGAATAATGCTACTATGAACATTGAGGTTCATGTATCTTTTTGAATTAGTATTTTCATTTCTTCAGATATATACTCAGGAGTAGAACCACTGGATCAGTTCTCTTCTTAGTTTTCTCAGGAATATATACCATTTTTGCAGTGGCTGTACCAAACCAGAACCCCACCAGCAGTCTACTTGGGCGCCCTTTTCTCTATATTATCACCAACATTTGTTCTTTTTGACTAGATTTTTCATTGATAGCCTTTCTGATAGCTGTGAGATGATATCTCACTGTGGTTTTGAATTGAATTTCTCCTTTGATTTCTGGTGGCTCAGACAATAAAGAATCTGCCTGCAATGCAGGAGACCTGGATTCGATCTCTGGGTCTGGAATCCCCAGAGAAGGGCATGGCAACCTACTCCAGTATTCTTGCCTGGCGAATCCCATGGACTGGGAAGGCTGACGGGCTACAGTTCATGGGATCACAAAGAGTCGGACACGACTGAGCGACTTACACTTTGATAGCAATGCTGAGCTTCTTTTCATGTGGTTGTTGACTATCTGTATGTCTTCTTTGGAAAAATGCCTATGCAGGTCTTCTGCACATTTTTTTTTTCTTTTTTAAAAAACTAATTTATTTATTTTAATTGGACGCTAATTATTGCCATTTTTTAATTGTGTTTTTATATTAAGTTGTAAGCGCTATGTATATATTTTGGATATTAACCACTATCGTCATATCATTGGTTAAATTTATTTCTAGGCATTTTACTACTTTTAATCCAATTCTAAATTGTTTCATTAATTTCTCTATAGTTCATTATTAGTCTATAAATAAACAATATATTTCTGTATATTCATCTTGTATCCTGTAACTTCACTGAATTCATTTATTATAGTTTTTTGATGGAGACGAAGTTTTTTCATACATAGTATCATATAATCTGCAAACAGTGACAGTTTTATTTCTTCCCTTCCAACTTGGATGCTTTTTAATTCTTTTTCTTGTCTGATGTCTGTGGCTGGGACTTCCAATACTATGTTAAATAGAAGTGGTAAGAGTGAGTGGGGATCCTTGTCTTGTTCCTGATTTTAAAGGAAAGACTTTCAGCTTTTTACCACTGAATAGATGTAACTGGAGGGTTTCTCAAAACTGGCCTTTAATATGCTTCTCTTACACCCACTTTGATGCGAGTCCATCATGAATGAATGTTGGTTTTCGTCAAAGGCTTTTTCTCCATCTATTGTTGTAAGTCAGAAATGGAATTGGAAAAGGATTGTGCATGTTCATATTCTGAGTCTTTTCAGATGCTAGGGATATTCTTCCCTGATAGAACACTTAACGTGTTAGTTACAATGATATCTGAAACCATACCAGTTAACTTATGCAATCTGTTGTATTAAAATCCTTTGTTCTATCTTGCACTTGAAATGAGTCCATTACCATACATAATTTTATAAGACCAGTCATTTGGAAAACACTGCATATCTTCCAAATGTTGACTTATTTTATGACATAAAATATCATACTAGGTAATATCACCACCTATCTCATCAGAAATGTGTTTAAGTATGGGACCTGTTGTGCAGACTGGTGGATACATGGTTTCCAAATTTCTAATTTTCAATTGAAGACTAGAATTTTATCATTGGTAGTAAATATTTGTCAGTTTGTTTTTTTTTTGAAATGACAGGTTTACTTTGTTCATTTTTGAGAACATTTCTACCAAATATCAATGTCTAAATGAATGAAGTTTCAGTTTTTCTTTTAAGTAAAATGGCATTCCATGAAAACAGTTGCTAGTTCATTGCAAAACAGACACACAAGCGCAATTCCCTCAAGACAACTAGTGTGCATTAATTCAATTACGATATATAGAACATTAAAAAGTACACAAACATGAAAATTTAATAAAATTTATTAGCTTCTAAAATTTAGTAAAATTAATAATGTTTACTGTATCAAGAAAGCCTTAAGTAATTATATCTTTTTTTTAAACTATGAGCAAGTTGCATCTGCTATGAGTATAGCTTGGTGCCACTGCTTTTTACCATGCTAAGAGGCCATCAGGTTTATACACCACTGCTTCAGCACCATCTATACTAAATGTCAAGATGGCAAAAAAAGACAAAAAATGAATTCATATTTATAAAAATAGTTTTTACTCGCTGACCCCTTGAAAGTGTATTGGACACTTTCAGAGAGGTCCATGGACCACACCATCTGCTGGTATGTGTGTGCATATGTATGTGCATGGAAATGTAAAGACATACATTAATCTATATTTTATATTCTAGAATAGCCAAGAAATGACTAAAGGAAAAAGTAGAGACATTAATTTGTTACATTTCAAAACTTACTAAAAAGCTAGTTATTAAGATAGTGTATGATAGTGGTATAAAAGACAGGGGTGAGTGTGTGTGTGTGTGTGTTTGTGTGTGTATATATATATATGGAAGAAAATAGAGAATCCAGGAAAAATATGATTTTTTAAAAAAGCATCGTCAAAATTCATTGGGGGAAAGATCTTTTTGATGAATAGTACTGGAACACACTTATCTGGAAGAAACTGAACCTTGATCCTTGCCTCATCTCATAATAAAAAATATTTTGAAAAGATTCATAGGCTAAATGCAAAAGCCAAAACCATATAATTACTAAGGAAAAGCACTGAAACACATAAAGTAAAAATAATGGAAAAAATGTATTTCTGCTTGTCAAAAAACACCAATAAGAAAGTGAAAAGGCAATGAATTGAAAGGACATACTGGCAAAATATCCAACAAAAAGCCTCATCCAGTATAAAGAACCCCTGAAACTCAACAGACAACAGACCCAATAAAAACTGGTGAAAGACTTCACAAATACATTGGAAAAGGTATCTAAATCTCCAGTAAGTATATGCAAGTTGCACAGTATCAGTACTCATCAGAGAAAAGCAAATTAAGACCACAGTTTACATTCACTAGAATGGCTCACACACTGCTGTTAAGAATGAAAAAATGGTATAGTCATTAGGAATACTTCCTTGACAGTTCCTAATAAAGCTAAACACATGCCTACCTTCTGAGCCAGCGCTTCCAATCCTATGTACATGCCCAGAAGATATGAATGACTATGTCAAAAAAAGACTTATACAGCAAAGTTTATAGCTGCAGCTGCTACTGCTGCTGCTGCTAAGTCGCTTCAGTCGTGTCCGACTCTGTGCGACCCCATAGACGGCAGCCCACAAGGCTCCCCCGTCCCTGGGATTCTCCAGGCAAGAACACTGGAGTGGGTTGCCATTTCCTTCTCCAATGCATGAAAGCGAAAAGTAAAAGTGAAGTCACTGAGTCTTGTCCAACTCCTAGTGACCCCATGGACTGCGGCCCACCAGGCTCCCCCGTCCATGAGATTTTCCAGGCAAGAGTGCTGGAGTGGGGTGCCATTGCCTTCTCCAAGTTTATAGCAGCCTTATTAATAATATGCCAAAAGCTAAAAACAACAGAGTAATGGATACATAAACTGTGTTATATTCAAACTATGCTGCAATGTAAAAAAAAAAAAAAAAATGAACTAGTGACACTTGTAATACTTGAATGAATCTCAAAAACATTAAATTAAGTAAAAGAAGCCAGATGCAAGAGAACGTACAGAATGATTCTCTTTACTTGAAGTTCAATATAAACAAAGCTAATTTACGATGATAAAAGTCATAGTCTGGGTCAAAGGTAGTCTTGACTGGAGGAGGAATAAAGGAACTTTCTGAAATGATGGAAATAGTCTAACTTTGATCTGAATGGTGATTATCTGGGTATAAAAACTGATCAAGCTGTATGATTAAGATATGTGCATTTTTGCTATATGTAAACCATACCCTAATTAAAAAAAAATCCTTCAAAGATGATCTAAAATATAGATGTATCAATTTTTCAAGCTAGAAGGAACTTTGCAAATAACCTACTTCAATTCTTTTCTTCATTTTATAGAAGTAAGCCTTGGGTTTTGAAGCCATTTCTTAAAGAGCTAGTTCCAGGCAGAGCAGAGACTAGAACCAAAGATCTGTAAGTGACTAGTCACTATTCCTTCCACTGCCTCAAGCTTCAAAAACAAAACTGTTCCCAGGAACAATTATTTCCACTTTGATTATTTGCTTTAGTTTTTCTCTGACAGTTTTCAACAATATGCAGGGGAATACCACGAGCTCTGGTTCCGACTAGTTGCCCGGGTGAGGTCCCAGGCTGCTTTTTAATTGCTCACTGGGCTTACACAGTCAGTGGAGAGAGGCTCCTTTGTTTGTTTCGAAGTTCATAGATGGCACCTATAAGCATAAGCCTCTCAGGCTCTTGGACACAATTTAAAATAGTGTGGCACTAACAGTTTGACACTAATGTCACTAAGACAAATGGAATCCCCGGTTCAGACTTAAACAAATTCTAATACTGCCCCCAATATTGTCCCTCTGCCTCCACAGTCTCAGGCAACAGACTATATGAACAGTCCAGCCTTGTATTAAAGATGTAGTAATAACGGTACAAAAAAGAAAAGTTGGGTCTTTTGGCCCAAAAGTCTCATGTAAATAATGTGGTACCCTGGTATATCAACAGTAGGGAGAATTCCATCAATTCCTTCTCCAAACGCTTAGGAAAGACTTAAAGTCATGTCATGGACTTGGTGCTTGCAACAGAGAAAGCCAAGGCGAGGTTTCAGCTGACACAAAGATTTATTCAAAGAAGCAATCATCAGAAAAAAACTTTCCCAACAGCTTCTTCTACTTCTGTTTACAGTTTTTTCATCTTCAAGTGGGGCAATCATTTTTTCCTTAATTGTGCTGAGCTAAAATTTTCTACACTGTTAACTTGAATTTCATCTTCTAACATCCTATAAATATTAGAAAGAAGAATGAGAAGAGTATTTAAATCAGGAGGAGAGAGATGTGACTGAGCACTTTTGTGATGGGAAATCAACTCTTTTCCCTATGTTCTTAATCTCTATAATTTACTTTTGATTCTACAGAGGCAGTAGGTGTTCACTAGATGAGAGCTGAAATAAGGCACAGACTTCCTCTTTTCTAATGAAAAAGCCAACCTTAATTACCTTAGTTTGAATATGTACTGTTCAAAGTATAAATAGTGTCACAGTAAAATTACTGACCTCCTTTTTCCCCCTCTAAGGGACTCTGTTCACAGGTCAGGACTAAGCCTTCTTTTAATTTCACCCTCATCCCTAATCCTCTTACTGATTCCACAAAGGCTTTGAATACCCAAGGTACAAGTATGCCTGGAGTTTTCGTCACCTTATAATCACAAAGACTATCTAGAACTCTATTAAATGAAAACCGTATCATCTATTCAAAGAAATAGCTCAACATTTCAAAAGAACTTTATAGCCTTTATATTTGGGAGTTATTTTAGGAAATAATTTGAACATATTCCTGCCCAAAAAGGTACAGCAAATTTTTATAAAGGGAAAAAAAAATTTTTTTTTTTTGGTCTTTTGGCCATCCTGCATGGCATGTGGGGTCTTATTCCCTGATCTGGGATTGAACCTGTGCCCACTGCAGTGGAAACAGGGGGTCTTAACCACTGGATCACGAGGGAAGTCCCTTAAATTCTTTTCACAGAGGCAGAAAAGAATGGCTAGGTAGGAAGCATGACTTGTTGAAGGTTTTAGCAAGAGTTCAAGACTATGACTATAATACCATGGTGTCTATCACCTGTTCTAGTTATGAAAATCATGGAGCTAAGTGACCTCACCACGGTAGACTGAACAGTGTTTCTTATAAATCCCTTTGCTCTTACCACCAGCATCTCTTATGCCCCTGATGGCTTTAAGATACAATAACAAAGTTTGTATGCCTCTGATTGGAATGGCAACTATAGATACATGAAATATAGCCCTTAGGAATATAGTTGCCCCAGTGCATCAGAGAAATCTCTGTAAGATAAAACCATGCCTCCATAAGAATATCTCTCCAGCAGAGATTTGGCTGCTGTAATAATATCCTTGTTGTCTACCCAACCATACTTTTCTAATAGGTATAATTTTTTTTTAAAGGAAATGGCAACCCACTCCAGGGTTCTTGCCTGGAGAATCCCAGGGACAGGGGAGCCTGGTGGGCTGCCATCTGTGGGGTCGCACAGAGTTGGACACGACTGAAGTGACTTAGCAGCAGCAGCAGCACAAAATGCCAAATACACAAAGTAGGCACAATTTATCATTATAAAATCAATAAAATCAAACCAGTTTGGGTTTTCTTCAAGCAAACAAATTATTTAGATATCTGCAAGAATTGGGTGCTGAAAGCCTGAGTTAATTAAGTCCTTAGAAATCATTTAGATGACTCCAGTTGTACAGAAAAAAGAACATTTCTCTTGAGTCAAGAACAGCAACAAATACCAGATCTGCAACTCTGTCCCTGTTTAGTGGAGTATGTGAGGCAGCACCAATACCTTATGTATCAAAGCCTGCTGGAAAGAACAGGAACTTGTTTCACTGCTCTGTCACAGCTTCCCTTCCCCTCCTGTCATCTGCTCAGGAATGTACACCCAAGCTGCTCTCACCACTTCTAATAACATTTTCTCTATAAAATGTTTACTTTAGTAGAGTCTGACAAAGATGTCTGCTCTTCATACAAGTGGGGCATAAGTTTGTCTTTGAATCTCAGTTGCTTTGAGTTCTTTCTTGGTAAACACCGATTTCCATAGTAAAACTACAAACGAGGACAAACAAACTTAGGACAAACCAGATCTTTCCAGGCTCTGTGTGGATGACTCACCAGCAATTAGAGCTGTTATTAAGTTATCCAACAAGTTATGCAGCCTGCACATCTTGGAACAAGAACTACAGCCACCAATGTGGGAAACAAAGTTTGAACAGGACCCTGACACTATTTCTACCTTTCCCCCCTTTCAGCCCTACACCTTTACCAGAAGGACACGGGTTACAAAGGACAAACAAAAGCAAGAAATTCTTAGATACCTAACCAAAAGAAAAGTACAAAGGGGAAAAAAGGAAGTAATCCATGACACGCGTTGTCTAGAAATACTGTCTGATTCAGACGCTGATGTTCATCAGCTGGATAGGAAAAATGGAGCAGTTCCTTCAGATCTCATTTTTCTGGGTAGCCTGTGTCTAGGTAAATCTATAAAGTCCATTTCCAGAATGGCATTCTCCTTAGACAAGAAGGGAACCTCTGACAATTAACTTCGAAATCTGAGGCAGGGTAGTATTTTTTTCAGTCTCCAAAGATCAGAGGAAACACAACATGGGAAGTAACATCTACATATAAAACAATTATAGATCTGCTGAGTCTAAAATATACATATATAAAGAGACAGCAAGAAACTTGTTCACAGGTACCTAAAGGTATGGAATTTACACTATGCCTAAATCATCTAAGTTAATAAGTGAAAAACTTGTAGTTTAATACATCTCTGTGTGAAGGAGTGAAGCACACACATACCACCTAATCAAGAATCTCTGTAAGAATTTGCCAGCAAAAGTGGCACAATGTCCTGCTGATTTTCGTTTCAGTAGGGTAACACTGCGGGACACACAGATACTGAAAGCAGAACATACAGATCCAAGGCGTAAATAATATTTTCACTTTGAAAATGGTCACAGCCATCAGAAGATCTGATCATATCAAGTTGTATTTTTAAATTCTACTCCTGTGAAAAGTAATTTGATGAACAATAATTACACCACCACTAGTTTCGACAGAGCAAGAGCTGTCACTAAAATAAAGGGATCGCTACAAAGTCTGCCACAGGAACAATTAAAAAGACAGTATGTTTAGTTGTATAAATTGTTTAAAGGTAAGACACAAAGCAAGGAACCCTGATAAGAGGAGGCGCCACACTGGTCATACCTCTCTAAGCAAAGGCAATCAAAACTCCAGATTAGCATCTTCATAACAAGCAGCTGACTCCAAGGCATGGGTCATAATCAGAGACGTATTTCCTGGTTCAGGAGCAACTAGACTCTTGTTAATAGAAGAATCTAAAACAGAATTTCCCTATAAACCTCTTTTCATAAAGAACCCAAATCAGAGTTTGAGATTAGCAGATGCAAACTATTATATAGAGAATGGATAAACAGCAAAGTCCTACTGCATGGCACAGGGCACTGCAGTCAGCATCCCGCGATGAGCCGCGGTGGGAAAGAACACGAAAAAGAAACGTGCAGCTGAATCGCTTTGCTGTAGAGCAGAAATTAACACTACATTGTAAATCAACTGTACTTCAATAAAATAAAATTTTAAAAAAGAACCCAAATCATTTATAGTTTATCTTGTTAAATCAATAGAAAAGTAACACTGTTACAATAGTGGTCCCACTAGACAAAATAGATGAAGTTTTGCCAACAAAATATTATCCGCCCACTTAAAAAATGTGGATCAGTGAAAGAGATCCAGACCATTGGAGAGGTGGAAAATAACTCATAGAAGTCTAATTCCTCATCTATGGTGTTCTTTAGCTCAGCTAGAGAAAGCACACGCATTTCATTGCTCTGGCTGTCATTCTGAAAGGGGCTAATGATTTTCTGCAATGAAAACAGGCTGAGAAAAATAATGGAACTTAGTCACCAAGAAGTAAAGACAAGTCAAGCAGAGGCTCAGAGCTGGGAGAACAATATCCGGGAAACTGCTATGTGTTTCACTGATAGAAACCTAAGTGTTGATAAATCAAGACGTAAGATCTATTCCTTACTCAAACATCAACAGGAAACTCTTCTTGCAGCAGAGTTAAACAAAATTATGGAATCAATAGTTCATTGAAATTCCTCTCTGTGGCACGAGAGAACTTTATAAAGAGCTAAAGTTGAGATAGTGCTATATGAGATATACAGTCTTTCCCCAGACTACGGCATTGAATATGGCACATTTAATAATACACATGGCAACTGCTTTAGTGACGTGCATTTCATCTGACCAACGGCCAGTTACTTGACTCAAATAATATGGCAGTTTAATAATATAAAAAAACAAAACCCCCAATCAACAAAGCCTGCTACTGTAATCCTGAATAAAACACTTCAGGTTAAAACATATCATTTCCAGGATTCACAGTTGTAAATGATAATTCCGTATGAACAGGATCTGTTAAGCATTCTCAGACCGAAACTACCAAAAAGATTTATTAAGTCACCTATCTCAATATCTCTCGCAGTGCAAGTCTAGGGACCTCAGATATTGCTGTGCTGGTTTCCAGGGGACAACCCTGGTTGCCAAGTAAAGCTGAGGAACAAGTATGAGTCCTCTAAAATACAAGCTTCCACCAAGGATGGAAGCACAGCCCTCAGTGTGGACCATGCACTCAGACACAAAGTGCAATCCACTGACAAACAGCTCAGAAAGCCAAGGCAAAGTACAAAACCCATTAGCTTTCAAACTTCGAAACGTCCAGAGACAGAATCAGAAACAGAAGCTTTGGTCTTTTAAAAGTGGCCTTCACAAATCAGTTTTGTGTTTGTTTCCATTTTCTTTCACAGTTTAAGCCTCAATCAGATCAGCTGTCTCCAGGGATTTTGAAATTGCTATAGATTAAAATCCTCTCTGACTCAACTGTTTGACTAATGCTGGGTGTTTAATAATTCTACTTGTAAGAGACTTTTTTTTGATGAAACCCTGCTGTATGCGAGTTTCAGATGCGCCACAGCTGTGCCATATAGAAAGCATCACTGTCCTTACTTTTGTTATCACTGCATTTAGAGATGAGAAAATGTATCATGGAAAACAGTTCTGTTATTTGGCAGATGGGGCCGAAAACAATTTTACAATATTAATTTAGCAACCATCACCTATAGAGGCAAAGACCTATTTCCAGGTACCAAGGATACATATTCGTGGCTTGGTTCCAAGGATAGGAAGTTAATATCTGTTTTAGACGGAGTTAAGTTAATGAATTTCTAAACTTCATGCTTTCAATAATAAAGCCATTTAGGCTATAGCAGTTGGACTCTCTGCTTCCACAGATCAGGCACTTTGATACTCCACAGGTTGAGTAAATTGAATCCATAGATTGTATTTACGTTCTCTGTCAAGGTTGCTTCTCCACATTTGAGAGATCAAAGGCCACAACAGTCATCAACCCTGTAGCCTTCAATACTGTGTTCATTACATTTAATCAAGTGCCAACTCCATGGTATCATTCACCAACCTTAACAATATTTAAATGCATGGCATTGTTTAGCAACAAATGTAGGCACAGTACTGTTTTAATACACAAACACACACACAACTTGCCACACTCATGTGCACGCACACTTGCTCGCTCACACGCAGCCATCCCTCCTCACCCTCCTTCCCCAAGAGAAGAGAAAGATGGCAAGAAATATACAGTATCTACATTTGCAAGAAAAGAAGTTAAAAAGGCATGGGAAAAAAAGCCATTAAACATTTTGTATGCAGTCTTCTACCTGAGGCAGCATCAATCACGGTGGAAATTCCCCTTCGATCAGACACTGGACGGGATGACCCTGGCATGCTGACTGGGTCAGAGCGGACTGGCTGGATCCTGCAATGCAAATGAATTTAATTCACATATGTTACCAGCATCAAAACTGTCCCATGCTACAACAGACCTTAAATTAGCAATGCTGGAATAGCCCAGTCCATTAAAGAACCATACACTCTAAAACAAGGCAAATGGGTGAACTGCAGTCCCTAAGGTTCTTTCAAAAGACTTAAAGCACAGCATTCTCTACACTCTGAACCCCTTCTTCTCTTTGTGTGGTTTTCAACAGCTTTTAAACAAGGGGTTGAAAAACGGATATTCATTTACAAAGGGACAAATGAAACGGAACGAGAGAAGACACAAAACAAATTATGCTGAATCCTTTGGCATCTGAAAAGTGTATGTGGAATCTAGAAAAATGGTACATAGGAAGCTATTTGCAAAGCAGAAGTAGAGCAACAGATGAAGAGAACAAGTATATAGATACCAAGGTGGGGAAGGAGAAGTGGGATGAGTTGAGAGACAGAGGCTAACATATATACTATGTATAAAGCAGATAACTAGTGAGAACCTAGTGTATAGCACAGGAAACTGCTCAAAGTTGATGGGAGGGGAGTTTGGCGGAGAATGGATACATGTATATATATGACTGGGTTGCTCTGCTGTGCGCCTGAAACTATCACAACTATATTTTAGTTACACTCAAATACAAAATAAAAGGTTAAAAAAGGGAGATGAAGAGTTTTAAGAATCTTCAAATTCATGAATAGAATCGTTGCCTTCCTTAAAAGATATCAATTGATAAAAAAATTTGAGCCACTCCCTTAAAATCCTTAAAGAAAATTACTTTACATATGGCAACAAGCATAGGATAACAAACCTAGACAGCATATTAAAAAGGAGAGAAATCCCTTTGCTGACAAAGGACCATACAGTCAAAGCTATGGTGTTTCCAGAAGTCATGTACCGATGTGAGAGGTGAACCATAAAAAAGGCTGAGTGCCAAAGAATTGATGCTTATGAATGTGGTCCTGGAGAAGACTCTTGAGAGTCCCTTGGTCTGCAAGGAGATCCAACCAGTCCATCCTAAAGGAAATCAGTCCTGAATATTCATTGGAAGGACTGATGCTGAAGCTGAAACTCCAATACTTTGACCACCTGATGTGAAGAACTGACTCATGTGAAAAGACCCTGATGCTGGGAAAGATTGAGGGCAGGAGGAGAAGGGGGTGACAGAGGATGAGATGGTTGGATGGTATCATCGACTCAATGGACATGAGTTTGAGCAAACTTCAGGAGATAGCGAAGGACAGGGGAGCCTGGCGTGCTGCAGTCCATGGGGTCGCAAAGAGTTGGATATGACTTAGCGACTGAAAAACAACACAGGATAACGCAGCTGTGTTGGGATGTGGCTGCCAGGGGGTTAGCTAAAATCTCTACACTCTAACTGAGTCACCTTCACAATATCACTAATTAGCATGTAAGAATCAATTAGAATGTCAGCAAAATTGCAATTTACTACATATGAGTTTAAGTTGCTTGGGAATGGTAAATCTATTAATGCTAAGAGTCTAGTTCCAGCTGTATTTCTGCACTATTCACTGAAGGATTTCTGTATGGCCCAAAGAGCTGAGAGGCCCAGGCAACTTAAAGGAAAAAAAGACTTACCATAATAGTCTAAGTGTGTATGTTTTGGCAATGCATTCATTCAATAAGTATTTGTTGAGTATTAGTTATGTGTCAGTAGTATTCAAGGAACAAGCAGAAACAAAACACAAAATGCAAAGTCTGTGTGCAGATGCATGGTATAGCACATGAGCATTCAAGACTGATGCAAAGGAAAACTAGTGTGAAAATGAATGAAACAGGTAAAAAAAGCTCGAAAAGAGGAAATGAGGGAATGAATGCATGGTCCACAGCAGAGTGAGAGGATTTTGTGGAGCTGGAACAGAAATTGGACCCCTATACAGTGTTAGGATGATGTATTTATATGCAAAGGGGCAAGAAGATCCCTTTAAAGACATAAGTAGAAAAAGCAAACCCTTGGATTTGTGGCCAAGCATGATAAATGCAGGTCATCTTGACGAGCATGATTTGGCTTATGCCTAGAGTTTATAGAGGATCCTGTTGAAGATAAGAAGTTGATAAGCACCATGAGACATTACAGAAGCCTGACATTTCAATTACGGACTGTAGAAAAAGGGTCCTCACTGAGAGCACAGTAGGAATGTGTATGTGTTTGTTGTATGAAAGGAATAAATAGCAGGGAGGTGAAATAGCAGGCGCATTTGACCTAGCACTGGAAGTTGGAAATGCTGGTATGCTAATACTGGTCACTGCTCTAGTGGTATAGGACCCAGTAGCCCTTCTATAACAGCTTCTTTTCCCAAGCCAGTCGTGGTGATCCCATCATCTCATGGTGAGATTAATTAGGTCTGCAATGAGTGGGTCTAAGCAAATGTGGGCCAATAAGAAAACAGGAAGAGTTTACTTAAAGTTTCTAGAAGAGCTGTTTTCTGGGTCTTAATGAAAAACAAGGAGCTAGCCTGTTAGATATGCTCAGTGCATGCAAATTAAAGCTGCCTCCCAGTCTAAATAACTTATGTGGGCTAATAAATTTCCTATTACTAATTCAATTAATAGCACTGGAGTTTCTGAATCAACCAGGGTTGTGGGTGGAGTGTGCTTTGGGTTAGATGAAAGAAGGTTGGCTAAGAACTGATGTACTGAAACCAGGCACCAGATACACAGGGGTTTAGTCTATTATTCTTCTTAATTTTACAAATTTTATATATGCTTGAAATGTTTCCATAAAAAAAATACAAAAATAAAAAACTGGTAGGGGTGATGAAAATGTCCCAGAATTAGGAGGATGCAGCAAAACATAGTGACTACACTAAAACCACTGAACTGTACGCTGCGTTTTATGTTATATTAATTACATATCACTTAAAATAACATGATTAAAGTGTGAGGATCTAATGTATCACACAGTAACTATGGTTTTGATAATACTGAAGAAGTTTGCTAAAAGAGTAGAAGTTAAATGTTCTCACACAGAAAGATCACAACATACATATATAAAATGTATCAAACAATGGATGTATTAATTAACTAGATGAAAAAATGAAATGAAGTTGATTTCCCAGGAGCTAACCTCGAATGGAAAACTAGGTTTTATATCTCATTCTTTTACATTATCTATTTCTCAGGTCTGTTCATAAATAATTCATTGACCTTTTTCTACATGTTAAATCCTTATTCCAAATAAGGAGCTGCTGCAAGATTAGCCAGGCTCCCCTGGTGCCTCAGTGGTAAAGAATTCACCTGCCAATGTAGGAGACATGGATTCGATCCCTGGGTCGGGACGATACCCTGGAGAAGGAAATGGCAACTCACTCCAGTATACTAGCCTGGCAAATCCCACGGACAGACAATCTTGGCAGGCTATTGCCCATGGGATCATAAAAGAGTCAGACACAACTGAGTGATGAAACAACTCTGAGGTTAGCCATGCCGATCCCCTCATGGATATGACAGCCAACAGCACACCTGACAGTTGCCATTTTGGTTAGGGTACAGCAAGGCAGACTATCACAGCATCATACCGATTCTCAGTGATCTGGGGTACAGCAGAAGGCACTGGATGTGAAGGGCCGGTTGCACCCAAAGATCTAAACAAGACCTCACAATTTAAAGGAGAAAGTAAAATCAGCAGCCATAATACTGAAAGAATTGTAGAACCAGACGTAACGAGCCAGGATAAAGTGATGGTGCACAGAGATGAGGAGAATATCAGGAGTGGGATTTCTAATTGGATGCGGGGCAGGAAATGGTACTAAACAGGATGCGTAATTGAAATAATGTGAGATAAATCTGAATTTTTCATCAAAATTGTGTTCTAATGGGGTTAAGATCTTAACCAAGGGCCTATATGCTCAAAACTTTAAATATAAACTGCAAGAAAAATACAACAAAATTATAAACCTGGGACTAATATAAAGGTTTCTAATATTTATACATGCCCAACAAATAGAATATAAACAATTTAAAGATAAATACCGGGAGCTTTGTAGTATAAGAAAAAGGAAAAGTCCCTGAGGAAAATTCTAGAAGGACTTCAGGAATAAAGCTCTGTCTGAAGCAGCAAGTTAGAGAGCTCTTAGACAAAGACCTGCATCTGAAATAAGGGGTAACAAAGAAAGCTAGAGGAGGTTCAAAACCAAGGAACAGGGCCAGCCTGGGGGGCCTGGGTTCAATCCCTGTTCAGGGAACTAGATCCTACATGCCACAGCTCAGTGTATGCTGCAAATAAAGATCCTGCATGCAGCAACTAAGACCCAGCATAGCCAAATAAATAAAAATTTTAAAAACTCAAAGGAACAGAGCTGGGTGTACAGAGCTGGAGATGTTCTCCAAAGAAAAAGGACAGGATCTTATCAGAACAGCAGGTGACAGGCATCAGAAAAAAAAGGGGGGGAGGGTGGTCACTGAGAATCTTGTAAATAGTAAAGAGAATAAACATAGTTTTATAGGTCCATTTTATTACTATTTAAGTAACAGAATAACCTACAAAAACAGATGAATATGCACTGAATCACTAAGCTGAGAACTGACTCTGCTTGACTTCCTGAAAATGGATCATACTTTATAATTGATATCTGCGAAAAATGGTCCAGCATCCACCGAGTTGCCTCACAACTTAAGAAAAGTTCTATTTCTAGAAAGCTGAAGAAAATATAATAGACCCAAAAGAGCAAAAAAAAAAAAAAAAAAAAAAAAAGTGAAGAAATAAAAAACGAAAGCAAACTAAAATAAAAAACTAAAATACTTGAAAAGGTATTACAGGAGACATGTTTCATTCCCTGTGCATGTGTGCTAAGTTGCTTCAGTCGTGTCTGACTCTCTGCAGCCCTACAAACTGCAGCCCACCAGGCTCCACTGTCCATGGGATTCTCCAGGCAAGAATACTGGAGGAGGGTGCCATTTCCTTCTCCAGGGATTGAACCTGGGTCTCTTATGTCTCCTGCATTGGCAGGTGGGTTCTTCACCACTAGCGCCACCCGGGAAGCATTACATGAGTTGTTCTTAAAGAGGATGAGATGGTGGGATGGCATCACCAACTCAATGGATGTGAATTTGAGCAAACTCCGGGAGATAGTGAATGACAGAGAAGTCTGGTGTGCTGCAGTCCATGGGGTTGCAAAGATTTGGACACGACTTAGCGACTGAACAGAAAGAAGAAACTAGTCTTAATTCACCTCTACAACAGCTTTTGCCTTAACAAAGAATAAAAATTGGTTATATATTTGTATACTTACAGTATAAAAATTTGTGACTAATGTTGATAAAGAAGTAGAATAAAAAACATATTCCCAACATATGATTGGAACACATTTTTCAAACAATTTTTTAAAAAAGAGATGCAAGAAAAAAGTGAGAGGGTTATTTTAGATTGAGATAAACATATAATGTAGAAATTTTTCTGAAAAGAACACAAAGAAAGGAAATCATATTGCATTAGACCGGGCCCTTCATCATCTGTTGTACCTTGATATGTCAAGTCTTGGTCTAACAAATCAAATTGCTAAGCAAACTTAAGTTGCAAAAGTCAAAAAGTTCTCAATTACATTAAAAAAAAAAAAAAAACCCTAAAAATAAAAAGCATACTCTGTAAACTTTGTATTATGATTCTTACAAGTGAGGACCAAAGAATATATATGATGAAAACACAGAGATAGGGGATAATCAGAAATACGAGAGAGGCAACATAAAATAGGATGGCTTTTAAAAGTGCACTGAATATTAGATCCAGGAAAGTACAATTTAGAACACAAATATTTACTGGAGGTGATGAGATCTCACATAAGATCCCCAGTGATTAATAATGAATCACAAGTTACAGTGCACGTGTTCTGCAACATGACAGTGTAAAAGGGGGGAAATGTAAAGATTATCTAAGATGTTCACCACAAATGAACATTAATCTGGTCAAATCACTCTCTCGTTCTTATTTCTTACCTGAGACTATTGAGGTCAAGATCATCTGTATCAAAATCTGAAAGGGGCTGTGGAGTATCACTTGGACCATGAGACTGCAACACAGATGAACTGGATGATATGACTGTGGTTTGGCCTGAGGGGTGGATGGTTTTGAACTGGAACTGTGGACCCATCCACAGACGTCTGTGGGGTCCGGTATGCGTTACAATTTCTACCTGGAACAGATCAGAAATCATGATTGAGATGTATCATGACCTCCCTCTGAGAGCCTTTCATGATCCCCCCATCTCATCTCTGAACACTCACATTCTCCAAGAAGCCCATCCTAACCTAGTGGGAGAGGGAGAGGGTGTCATCCACAATCGGAAAGTTGTGACAACAGCAGCCTGTATAGACATTCACTACACCCATCTACTGGTTTTTGTCATAATATAATAAAAATTCATTTAGTGTCTGTATGTGTATAAACACACACCCCTCCCCCCATACACAACACAAAAATCACACGAATATAAAAGGCCCAGTTGCCTGCCTCATACACCTAGCATCAGCTGCCCAAAGACTACTTTTTTCACTCATTCTAGACAGTCCGTATCACTCTGTGGGCATGCAATGAATACTACACTTGTCAATCCACATATTAAAAGTAATTCCTTCACTGAGGACTAAGCTCATAACAAATGCAAAGTTGTTCTTGAACTATCCAAGGATAAGAAAAGGTCTGAAATAATTTAACACTCACAGCCAGTTTCTTTCCACAATTAAATATTATAACATTTACTATACTTCCCTCAAAATTCCCCCAAAATCACTTTTAAAGAAAGACAGGATTACAAATTTTCTCTCAAACTAGATTTGTCTTCAAAAATACCATTTCTTAACTACAGTGTTTCCTCAGCTTCCATGAATGTTGACATAGGTATTTTAAATGCTGCAGAACAGTAATACCAAAATGCCTTATGAATTTCATGCTCTATGGAAGAGGCAGGGAATGTTGCCAATATTAGACAAAGCAGAGAGGAGGACATGCAGTAAAACCTAAAAATACACATGTGATTTTATAAACGAGCGACTTGAATAAGAGACTAAATATGCAAACCTTTGGTGAGACACTATTTCTCAATGTCTTATAATTGCTACATCCACTTCTATATACACAGTTCATAGAACTGACTTCCCATGGGCCTCAGTGTTGCCC
The DNA here is from genome assembly GCF_029407905.1 of Bubalus kerabau. Taxonomy (NCBI): domain Eukaryota; kingdom Metazoa; phylum Chordata; class Mammalia; order Artiodactyla; family Bovidae; genus Bubalus; species Bubalus kerabau. Next base: position 52,497,489 of record NC_073627.1, on the reverse strand, counting down.
TGAGTTCTTCTATATTTAATCACATTTCTCGGATTGTGGTGATTAATTCTTAACAAAACACAACTGAAAAGGTTCTCGGAGTGCAGCTCCGTGTTTGTAAAGTCCTAAAGGGCAAAAGCACCATGGTCTTGGAACAATATCCACATTCCCGCTAATCATGGGGAGAAAACGACTCAGATTTAGGACAGTGATTTCTCATTCAAGGAGTTGCATTCAGCAACATAAATGAGGCCACAGATAAAGCATGCTGTGTATTTTAAGCTCAAAAACATCAGTGTCACAGAGCCCAGAGGTAAACAGATGCCTGTGCAATTTCACTGAGGCGATGGCCAGATGTTCCAGCTCATCCTCCTGTTGTGTGCGGTACAAACACATTGTGTATACTTTCACACTGACAGCACACATTACCCCTTTTTCTAATTGAAAAGTTGAAGTGAAGGACAGTGGTTTCTCTGCCAGCATCCTTTTTTTAAAAACTTCGTTTGTGGTATCCTCAAGAAAGGATGCATCTCCATGTGCAACCTAAAGGAGCTTTTCCTGTGAGTATTTTCAGTGTGATGAAATGTCTGTCACCTAGAAACAATTTCATTCTCTGGTTTCCAGATTCCCTTTAGTAGTTTGGGCTCTCCTCCCTGAGAAAGCAGTGAAACTGCACCCGGGCTCCTAGGAGGCACCTGTCTGCTGAAAAGCCGCGGGATTTGGTAATCCGAGACCCGGTCATTAACTTCGCCCAGTGATGTCAGACTTGAAACAGACATAACAGCATCTGTAATGAAGTCACTTGTAATCTCATCATTTTGAAATCTGCCCAAGTATCTTTTATTTCAAAGCCCTTGAGATGAAGACAGCTTCACCTGGCAGGGGGAGGAAGGGTCAGTGGAAGCTGTTACAGGACTGGTTTGCAGACCCTTGAAAGCCACGTTACAGGAGCTCAGGAAAGGAAGGCCAGCCCAGCACTTGTGCAAATTAGGAGGCAGAACTTCCCTAATCAAAGTCTGGGCCCAGTCTTCAGAAAATGTTGCCTCCACAAAAGAAAGCCCGAAGATTGCTGAATGGCTTCACCATTTTAACCAGGCCAGTTCTTATCTTAATCCAAACAGTCCATCTGAAATCCAGGGTTCTGGGGGATATAAATGGCTTGTTTGAAAGATATACGTACTTTATGTTCTCTGCATGAAAGCTAATGTACACACACATATATGTATATGTGTGTATAAAATATATGTATATGTAGCCCTGCAGCAGTATTTCTGAGAAATTCTTAATATGGAAAGATGATTAATTCTTGATGATCCTAAAAATAATCCGAATTCTGCCCATTTTCCTCTAAGGTAAAAAAATTTTTTTTAATTTCGAGAATAAAGAGAGAGAAATGGATCTCTGTTTTCTGTCACCTTAATAGACCCGATGTTTCCGAGTCTCACCTGAGACAGCCACTCCTCATCTTCCTGTCCACTGTGGTCAGAAGCCAAACTGTCGTAGGACCCGTGCCGAGTAATGGGCCCGGGACTTCCAGGGGGGGCCACTGACGGAGAAAGAAAACATATTTAAACAACTTTAATCCATGCCGTGAAAAAAAAAAAAAAATGAATATGGGCATAACCATCCTGGATACTATGGTGATTTATAAATCACCAAAGCTAAAATAAGACATTTAACACACAATTCAAATAACTAATGAAGAAGAAAGATTAAATTTCTTAGGAGCAAGAAAAATCTCCAACTAGGAGCACATCTTAAAAAATATCTGTGGGAATCTAATCATGACATGGATCGTTGTTGAAGAAATAAACACCTAACTGAATCTTAACAACACAAGTACAGAAGAAGCAGTGACGATTCCATTGCCTGTGCACCAACGTAACTGCTACACCTCAGGACACTTCAAAGCCTTCCACCTAACAAAGAAATTAAGTTGATGCAGTTCTTATACTCTGGGAAGGGGTTTTAAAAACAAGTATCATATAAGATTCTTTAAAAGTCTACTTAATAGTTTCACATAAATGGAAGGCATTAAAATATTTTAAATTTTAAAACACTTTTAGTTCCTAAAACAATGATTCATCAAAAGAAATGTTTCTTTTTTTTTTTTTAATGCTTCTATAGTTTCCCTGATTTTTAGGTCATAGGATACAGGCTTAAAAGAGAAACAGCCTGCTTCTCATACACAGAAGAACCTCTGCTTAGTGTCACTCAGGTGTGTCCAAGTCTCTGTGACCCCAAGGACTGTGGCCCACCAGGCTCCTCTGTCCATGGAATTCTCCAGGCAAGAATACTGGAGTGGGTAGCCATTCTCTTCTCCAAGAGATCTTCCTGACCCAGGGATTGAACCTGGGTCTCCTTCATTGCAGGAAGATTCTTTACTAATACTAAACATGCCTAGGTTAGGGAGATCTCATGGAGAAGGGAATGGCTACCCACTCCAGTATTCTTGCCTGGAGTACTCCATGGACAGAGGAGCCTGAAGGGCTACAGTCCATGGGGTCACAAAGACTTGGACATGACTGAGTGACTGATCTTTGCTTGCTGCTGCTAAGTCACTTCAGTCGTGTCCGACTCTGTGCAACCCCACAGACGGCAGCCCACCAGGCTCCCCCGTCCCTGGGATTCTCCAGGCAAGAATACTGGAGTGGGTTGCCATTTCCTTCTCCAGTGCATGAAAGTGAAATGTGAAAGTGAAGTCGCTCAGTCGTGTCTGACTCTTAGCGACCCCATGGACTGCAGCCCACCAGGTTCCTCCGTCCATGGGATTTTCCAGGCAAGAGTACTAGAGTGGGATGCCATTGCCTTCTCCAGATCTTTGCTTAGTCAAAGCAATAAAATGATTCAGTAAACATTTATTGAGTTCCTATGAAACAAATATTATCCCAACAAAAACTTACTTAGCCTCCTCTACTTAAAGTCTCATACTTTTTATTTGCTTATTTTTATTATAAAAGAGGACTTTAATTTTTTAGAACAATTTTAGGTTCAAAACAAAATGGAAGAGAAAATACAGAGATTTCTCATACATTCTCTCCCTCATTAAACATTTTAATACTAAGAGAAATAAAACAATAAAGTACTGAGGGGAAATAGAGAAAAGAAAAAAGAAGAGAACCAAAGAGGAAGGAAAGATGGTGAGCATTAAAGAAACCTGGAAGAAACAGAAAAGAATGACAGAAAGAAAATAATCTCAGAATTTCTACCACCCAGAGATATGTTTCTATACTTCAATATGTATATTTTCCATAGGCTACAATTCTAAAATTGAAATCAGAGGATATGAACATATCTATATTTCTTAATGCATATTCCCAGAAAAAGATATACATTTCCACAAGGAGTAACTCACAAGCCAATCTCACAACGCTCTTGCCAGAACAAGTATTTTGAAGAACTAAATCTTAACAAAACAGGTGTAAGTGAGGTAGACAGAGCAGAACGTAGGGCAAGATTTTAAAGAAGATATACTCACAAAAACCTTATCTTAGCTAGCTGGGAGGGGAGAAATGATACTTAAGCCAGTCAATCACTCATCAGAGGGAGATAAATAGTATTAAAATATAAGATTTGCAATGGTTAAAACTATTAGCTGTTAGTTCTTCAAAATCCTAGTTCTGCAGCTGAGAGGCAGGCTGGCAACTGGCACGAAATACAAGTGACCACCAAAGCAAAACAATTCCCTATATTCTGAATATCATGAAGAAAAGAATATCATAATAATCAATAATGTTGAAGCATCCTTTTAAATAAAAACTGATATGTAATTATGTTTGCAAAAGGTTAGGTGTTTCCCAATCACATATAATCTTTTAATAAATAAAGTTGAAATTCTTAATACAGAACAGAGCAAGAGTATGCCTCAAAGCTGCCCTCTCCTTAAAGACTAATCAAGAAGGCAACTAAGGACAAATAGAGGTCAGCACTTTTTGGAATGCAGCTGAGGTCAGAGAAAATTTTAAAGAGGTGAATGAATAGGCCATGCATACATCTGAGAAGAAAGAGTTACAGAAAATATCAATTACAAAGATTTTGAAGTGGGAATATGAAATGTTTCGGTCATGTCAGAAAGCCAGTATGGTAGGTGCGGTGAGGGAAGCTGAGAGTGGAAGATGAATCAGGAGGGCAAAGAAGCCAGGGAGGGAGGGTCAGTAGATGGTTTATGACTTTTTTTTTTTTTTAATAAAGCTAGGATAGACAGATAACTGGAAAAATTGGAAGAGAAGTGAGAAATTATACCCTTGTGTTACTAACCAGTACCTAATGTGATTTTTCCCCCCAAGAGTTTTTAATATACCCAACATGTGCTGAGCCCAGCCTACTACCTATTGCAGAATAAACACTTTATAAATAAATGAATGAACGGAGCTTTTGATTCTAGAATAAATAGTGAAGGATACCAGGATGGTAGGATACTTATTCACCCATCATCAAAATGGGGATAAACTTGGGACTTCCCTAGTGGTCCAGTGGTTAGGATTCTGTGCTTTCACTACCGAGGGCCTACGTTCAATTCCTGGTCAGGAAACTAAGTACCTGCAAGCTGCAAGGCATAGCCAAAAAAAAAAAAAAAGATGTGTGTGGAAGGGTAAATTTAAAAATAATCCAATGGCAGAGAATGGTGAGGAAGAGGATTATAGCTGAAAAAAACGTTAGTCATGAGTTGATGACTTTTGAGAATTACAGGTACATGGAGAGTCATTATACTGACACAATTTTTTTCTAATTTTGTGTATGTTTGAGATTTCCCACAGTGAAAAGTTTCTCAAGGAGGAAAAAAAAATCTCTTTCTCCTCTTCCTCTTCTTCCTCTCCAACCTTTTTCCCAAAGGAACTGGTAAAAATACCAATCATATATCTATGAACCATTAAATCTGAATCCTAAATTTCTAAATAGAGATTGTGAGAAGAGTTACCATACTTTATGTTCACTAAAAAACAGTATTCCAATTAAAAATGCTTGGAAGAATTCAGAAGATTCACAATATAAAAATATGTGTAGTGGAAAAATATTTTTCAACATAAAGTAAATATCCTTTCTCTCTCCCTCACATTTCTTTACATTTAAAACTTTCTCCAATCCAGGTATGAAGAAAACTCCATGATTACTAGCTGGTGGAAACAATGACATACCCAGTCACAAAGAAGAGAGGAATTCAAAACCCTGACCCTGGGATAAGAAAGAGAGATTAAAAGTATGACAGTTAGGAGCAAAGCTCCCATGGTTTCCAAGCAGCTATTAGGAAAGACATGCAGAAACTGGAACAAGAGCCCCACAAACAGAAAGGGGAAAAAAGAGGGTTCCCAAGGAAGGGTACAAAAGTCAAAAAGTTTTAGGGATGAACAACTGTGAAAAACCCTAATTTCATTCTTGGGTAGTTTCAGGAAGTAGCAGGAGGTCCACTTGGGAAGCAGCATGGAGATTTCACTCTTCTGCAGTGGAGAAGGTGTGCACATGGTGTGTTTTCACAGCTGAGCCTGTGACCACCTCTCCAAGTCCCCTGTGAATGCGATGATGAATATTTACTACACATTCAAGAGTAATACGGACAAGGTCCAGGCAATTGTCAGGCTTTGAACAGGCTTTGAAGCAAGGACGGATGCTACAAAAGACCTATATGAACCAATGTGCTAACTGGTTGCTCAGGCGTGTCCGACTCTTTGCAACTCCGCGGGCTGCAGGCTGCCAGGCTCCTATGTCCACGGAATTCTCCAGGCAAGAATACTGCAGTGGATAGCCATTTCATTTTCCAGGGGATCTTCCTGACCCAGGGACTGAACCCAAGCCTCCTGCATTGCAGGCAAATTCTTCACCATTGGAGCCATCAGGGAAGCCCGTGAACCAATACAACAGCCAAGAATTAAATCTGGTAAGGAACTGGGACATCTCAGTGGTGAAAAAATAGAGGTAAAATATCTTTAGCAATCCCATCTCATATCTTTGCACTATGTAAGCCCTACAGAATTTAGATGCAACTATGTAGGAGGTTATAATTGATTGAGATTAATTTTTCCCTATTTGTTAGGATAGAGGTACAAAAGAGGACTAAAGACAATTTATAGAAAAATACAGTTACATATATTGCAAGCCTGAGTTTAATGGACCAACATAAGCACCTTCTAGCTAAAGAAAAATAGTATCTTTTACATTTACCAACTATTCTTAGGGGTTTCCCAGGTGGTTCAGTGGTAACGAATCTGCCTGCCAATGCAGGAGACGCAGCTTCAATCCCCGGGTCGGGAAGATCCCCTGGAGGAAGAAATGGCAACTGACTCCAGTATTCTTGCCTGGAGAATCCCATGGACAGAGGAGCCTGGCAGGGTGCAGTCCATGGGGTCACCGAGAGTCGGACGCGACTGAGCATGCAGCACTGTTCTTAGATAGTTAATGATCCTGGGTTAGGAAAAGGGATACGGAATTTTGAAATAAAAATCTCTGCTATGCTCTATCCCTACTTTTAGTACAGTCATTTAAAACAAGCCTATCCATCTAACTACAAAGAGTACACTGTCAATTTTTTTTACAGAATACAACTCCAAAAGTACTGCCTGTACACACAGGCATTTGATAAATATAGATCAACAACCCAGGGCAGGCTGAGCAGATCATTATGAGGTAACTGTGAGCTAGACTGTTTATATTGTGTTTTCAGGAAAGCAGATCATGCTTCTAGTGAGTAAATAAAAGCTAAAAAAAACCACGAAGTGTATTTTAATGTCTTACAGTGATATATGAGTATGTGTATGTATGTGTGTATTCCTATGAATATATTTATACTTATACGTGTTTATGTGCAAAGCAAACAAAAAAAAAAATCTTCAATGTTGACCTTTGCAAGTTAGTCTCGTTAATCAAACCCCCCAAAATTTCCAAATCAGTAGAACAACTGAAGTAAAATTATGAACAGAAACACTGAATGGTCCTCTGAAAATACCCCTATAGCTGAATGCCCCGTAACAAAATTCTCAGTCTGAAAACAGAAAATGTCAATTCATAATATAGCTCCTCAAATCCATAAGAAGTTAGGAAGGGGATCAATGAGCATAGAATTTTTACAAATTACCCACATAAAATATAGTAAAGAGTTATAAACATTGTATTAACAGATATCTAAAATGATACTCTGAAATCTCATTTTTAACACTAGTTAATGGACTACTTAAAGGTTAGGAAAAATAGGTTTGAGTCAAGCTTCCAAGAATGAGTTATTACCAGTCCTGAAGAAAGGTAGGACTCTCTTGACATTTCAGGCTGTTTTATCCAAAGTAATAACTGTATATCCTCAATTCCAAGAAATCAAATTCTTTTTAGAATACCCTGAAACTAACACCTAGATCTCAATAACCTAAGTTCATCTGCAACAAATCTAGTCTTCCAGTTTTGAGAGAAAGTACATTTTTATCATTAATATTTATACACTTTATATTAGAACAGGTAATTACTTTTCTTAAGTGTATTGGCCACGGTTTGGATATTCAGGAAAAATTAGATCTCCTAACTACCGAGTTTACAACAGGGGACAGAGGCTCTAGATACTCTATTAAAGAAATGAAAGGAATAACTATTTGATCTCAGCACCATTCATCCTTAAAAGCAATGAAAGGAAAAAGAGCTGACAATACATTTCAAAGTTAAAAGAGACTGACCACATACAGGTTATAAGCATCGTTTTTCTAAAAACAACACAAAGCATACAGCTGCACAATGAGCCGCACTTATTTATAAACTCAATGAAGGGACAATCTATCTGATTCTGTTACGTTCTTGTTCTAGTCTTTCCTGCATCTCTTGAACTCCCAGTAATAAATTCTTGTAGCTTCAGAGGACACAGCTGCTGATCAAGCACAGGCTCCGCTGCTAGCGAACTCCAAGCTCCCAACTTTAGGAGACGCTAAAAAAAAAATGCTATACTTCCTGAAACAAATCTCAGTGCCACTGGAATCAGAGAGATCTACTTCTCAAGTAAGGGGGTGTGGAGCAGGGCTGACCCAAATGGCATCTACTTTTTTTCTGAGATGCAACTTTCAGCTTTAACTGCTGTTGCAAAGCCTAAAATGAGTTCATATGTTGAACAAACAGCACTAGAAAGAAACTTAGAGAGTCTTTCAATATGAAGAAACAAAAATGGATCCCAAGGTTTTTATTTGGAAAAGTGAGTGTGAGCTGGGTCTTACTGGCAGCTGAGTGGGCTGCAGAATAAAGTATTCTCCAGATTCAGGACCAGACTCAGTTTTTGCTTGCCCCTACTCCTTAACATATCCCCACAAATCCTCTGCAAACAATAAAACCCTTACCATGCTGAAGTCTTTAGTGGAGACCTGAGAGGTGAATAATGTTGTGCCAGCATTATTCAGTCCTTCAGGTTATTTAGGGGAACAACATTCCTTTTTCTAGCAACAGAGAAATTTGTGAGTTAAATGACATCATGCTGCCTTGAATGAAACAGCTCAGGCTCAAAGTTCACCCAAAGGCCAACAGTGATAAACCCTCATCCAAGGACAAACTTCAATATATTTTTGGTACTTATTAAAAACAGCATTTATAGAGCAGCCATACAATAAGAGAAGGCTCTTTACCAAACTCTGTTTCTGATCAGAAAGCACTCAGGATCTGAGGAAGAAATTCTGCTTGGAAAGGTAGTTTCTTAGCTCAGAAAATAATATTTGCCTTTTAAGAAGAAAGGCTCAAAGACAAGTAATCCAAAAGCAAAATGGACTAAGGCATTTCCTAAGGAACAATCAATTCACAGAAGAGGAAATACAACAGCCAACAAACACATATAAAATAGTAGTAATCAGAGACTTGAAAATTTTTACAGGTTATGCTTTCATACTATCAAACTGGTAAAAATTAAACTCTGGACTTTTTAAAAATAATTTTGTAAAAAGGAGAAGGCTTTCAGGTCAAAAATAACACACCTAACTATCTCTATGGAAGTCTAGAAGTTTTCTAATTTATAAATGTTTCCACTTAAATGTAAAGGAATTTGCTGAATTTCACACACAGAATAATCTAGCAATAGCACGATGTATTACTGGCTACTCTGTTCATTAGGAGCCATCTCTCGTACCAGTGCAACAACAGCTGAAGCACTCCAACACGTGTAAAAGGGAACAGGTTTTACCTACGCTATATACTAAACGGATCAATGATCTTCCTTGCACCCTGACCCTGCAGTACCATAGATGTTCCCTAATTAATTATTAAAGTTTTCTAACAGTCAGTCATTGTACATCTCTGGTTTCACTTTCCTTTTATTCCACATTCCCAGAAGAACAGTCACAGGCAATATATAATTAGAAAAATGACGTATCCTCATTGCCTATGAGATAACAGATTCCATTGGGTAACTGACAACAGGGTGCATCTCTGCCCCACACTGCTTTTCTCCCTTGCCCTGCCCCCAAAGCATCATATAATATTCCCACAGAAGACATAAACTAAGGTACTTTCGTTTGGTTCTTCCTGCTACCATAACGGTCCACTGCCATTTTGCATCTGGACAAGCTATACCTGGGGGGAGTCTGGAAGGGTTCACAGTTTAGTTTTGCTCATCCATGTAACTCTAAATGTCATAAAAATGGACAGATAGAATAAAACATAATGGCTTCATGCTATCAGCAAGATCAACTACTCCACTGAAAAGTTCAAACTGTCCCAGCACACTTCTGAGAACTGAATAGGCTGCAACAATCCCTTCAAAACATTTGCAATTAAGGTCACCTGGAAAGATACACACAATTTAATGTGTATTATGGCAACTCAATTCACAGTACAACCACATTGCTGCTGCTAAGTCACTTCAGTTGTGTCCAACTCTGTGTGACCCCATAGACGGCAGCCCACCAGGCTCCCCCATCCCTGGGATTCTCCAGGCAAGAACACTGGAGTGGGTTGCCATTTCCTTCTCCAAGGCATGAAAGTGAAAAGTGAAAGTGAAGTCGCTCAGTCGTGTCCGACTCTTCGCTACCCCATGGACTGCAGCCTACCAGGCTCCTCCATCTATGGGATTTTCCAGGCAAGAGTACTGGAGTGGGATGCCATTGTATATACATTAAACTGCAGCAAGATAACTAGAAAAGTCCACCCTGGCTATTTTAAAGGAACATAGCCTGTCTGTATAATACCTTGCTTGCAGCTTACAGATTAAGTTTGTCTTGCCAAGGGTTAGATAATCTACTCAGAAAAATAAGTCTAAAAACAACAAAACCATTCTTATCAAAGCTCACCTTTACATAACAGTTGCCTCAGGGAAGAAAGGGATGAAGGAATGACTCATTTTCCACTAAATATTCCTTGGCACCATTTAAATTGTGTATGCTATGCTATGCTATGCTATGCTATGCTATGCTATGCTAAGTCGCTTCAGTCGTGTCCGACTCTGTGCGACCCCATAGACGGCAGCCCACCAGGCTCCCCCGTCCCTGGGATTCTCCAGGCAAGAACACTGGAGTGGGTTGCCATTTCCCTCTCCAATGCATGAAAGTGAAAAGTGAAAGTGAAGTCGCTCAGTCGTGTCTGACTCTTAGCGACCCCATGGACTGCAGTCTAACAGGCTCCTCCGTCCATGGGATTCTCCAAGCAAGAGTACTGGAATGGGGTGCCATTGCCGGGCTTCCCTGGTGACTCAGATGGTAAAGCGCCTGCCTGCAATGCGGGAGATCCAGGTTCGATCCCTGGGTAGAGAAGATCCCCTGGAGAAGGAAATGGCAATCCACTCCAGCACTCTTGCCTGGAAAATCCCATGGACGGAGGAGCCTGAGAGGCTACAGTCCACGGGGTCACAAAGAGTTGGACACGACTGAGCGACTTCACTTTCATGTACCAACTTAAAATTTGATAATTATAAAAGTTGAAGAATAAGCACAATACAAGTAATATGGTTAGTGAAATCAATCTAACAAGTCAAGAAAAGAAAACAGAGAAATCACAAGCACTTCAGTGAATGATGGAAACCAATGCATGAAACGAAAAGGTGAGTTTATTTCCTTAGGTTTTGTGACGTTTTCCTTAAAAGGGGAAATGGAAGTGGTTTTACACACTCTTTCTCTCATAATCACTGTACGCATCTTTGTTTATCAGCTTTTAGCAACTACCCAAGTACACATGGGCTTCTGTGGTGGCTCAGTGGTAAATAAAGAATCTGCCCCCAATGCAGGAGATATGGGTTCAATCCCTGGGTCAGGAAGATCCCCTGGAGAAGAAAATGGTATCCCATCCCAGTATTCTTGCCTGGGAAATCCCATGGACAGAGGAGGCTGGTGGACTACAGTCTCTGGGATTGCAATCAGATGTGACTTAGCAACTAAACAATCCAATCAAATACACATGGTAGTGTATGTTTTTATTGAGAGAAATGACTGCTTGCTGGCGCTAATTCTGGGCAGAATCATGAGCTGTAATCTCTTGATAATGGCAACTGTATTCTCACAGCTACCTCTGTACGTTAAGACGCATTTCTTTCAGGAATAATCAGTTCTGAATTCAAACACTCTAAAATACAATATCCTCTATAAGAGACTAAGATGGGAGCGCTTATAAAGAAAGTATTATGAATTGATGTCTTGGAAAGTAAAAAAAAAAAAAAATCACTGCATTCAATAACCAATGTACACAAGTAGGCAAGAGGCCAAGTACTGGAAATGTATTATTCTCCATCTCACCTACAATGGCACAGTTGAAGAGCAAAGAGTTTACTCAGTCTAGCCTCCACAACAAAGTCCGACAAAACAAAAATAAAGGAGAGGTAGTTGTGGGACGTCCCTGGTGGTCTGGTAGCTAAGATTCCATGTTCCCAATGCAGGGGACCTGGGTTCAATCTCTGGTCAGGGAACTAGATCCTACATGCCACAAGTAAGAGTTTGCATGCCGCCACTAAGACCCAGCACAGCCAAACAAATTTTTTAAAGTATTTTAAAGGCGGGGGGGGGGGGGCGTGCGGGGGAGTTGTTTGGAAATGGGAAAATGGCAAAAATCATTTTTTTTTTTTTTTTGCAAAGAGTTAATGCAGCTTCTTCCATGCTTCCCTTATTTATTATCTAGTTACATTCCTGATAAGACCAGATCATTATACAACAGGAAGAATTAAGTGCACATTTTCCCATGCCTAAGCAGAAGAGCAAAGTTCTCTTGGCATGGAGAGTTAAAAGCTTTTAGTTGTGGAAGACATCAACATTTTCAACTTATACTTTAGAATATAATTTAAAATCTTTTCAAACAATCATTAAGGACCCTTGATGTGTTCCATAAAATAGAGAAATTAAATGATTAAGATTTTTACCTCTAAATAAATCAGAAAATCCATAGAACCAAGAGGACTGGGGAAAGAATGAAACAGAAAATACTACCCTACAAGCACCATAGGGTTCTCTCTCTTTCCAAACACAAGAGAACACTTTTGAAGGCTTGTTCTTTCCTATACTGCACAACATACAACTACTAGAAAGAGCTATCCCCTTATCATTAAGTCTTTGTCATTAGACACATGCAAGTGTTGCTGCTATTGTTCAGTAGCTAAGTCATGTCCATCTCTTTGTGACCCCATGAACTGCAGCAGGCCAGGCTCCTCTGCCCTTCACTATCCCCTGGAGTTTGCTCAAATTCATGTTAATGGAGTCAGTCCATCTCATTCTCTACCACCCTCTTCTGCTTTTCCCATCAATTTTTACCAGCATCAGGGGCTTTTCCAATGAGTCAGCTCTTTGCATCAAGTAGCTAAAGTACTGGAGCTTCATACACACACACACACACACACACACACACACACACACACACACACACAGATACATGCAAGCATTAAATAGGTAAAAAGATACAACAGTGGGTGGCTTTCTCATAATACTTTATCTACCATACATTAAAAAGCAACAACAGCAAAAAAGATTTCTGTACTTCCTTTGTGGTACAGTGATTAAGAATCCACCTGCCAATGCAGGGGACATGGGTTCCCTAGTCAGGGAACTAGATTCCACATGCTGGGGGGCAACTAAGCCCATGCACCACAACTACTGAGCCCACATGCCACAATTACTGAAGCCCTCACGCTTTAGAACCCATGCTCTGCAACAAGAGAAGCCACCACAGTGAGAAGCCCGGGCACCGCAACTCGAGTAGCTCCCGCTCGCTACAATGAGAGCGAGTCCACAGCAGCACTGAAACCCAGTGTAGCCATAAATAAATAAAATTTTAAGATAACATCAGAAACAAGAGTGGCAGAATGTTGTTAATTCTTCAAGCTGGGTAATATGTAGATTCATTATACTAGTCACTGTACTTCTGTGTGTGTTTGAACATTTCCATAATAAAAAACTCTTAAGACTATTTCATGAATGGAAAAAACAGCAAATATTTTTTGACCTGCAGATGGACAAAGAGTCACCTTGATTCTTTCATGGCAAGACTAGGAAATGTGTGACGTATTCAGGACTACATTGTTTTCTCACAGCATCATATACGTGAGAATCGCCCATACTGACTTTAGTTTACTGTAGAACATTTAATTTCTGTGCCGTGTAACAAACTGTATAGTTCATCCTTCCATTTTCCCTTCTTTCATCCTTTTTCTTCCTTCCTTTATTCCCTCCCTTCTCTTTCTTCCTCTCTCTCTCATTCCTTTTCTAAGAAATTCACCTGCCATAGGAACACAGACAGGTTCATTATAAACTTCAAAAAAATACAGAGTAAAAAACAAAAGGCTCACCAGAATAGTGAACAATGATTTCAATGATAATCTCAGAAAATCAAATGTCCTTCTGGCATGTCAGAAATTGGGTTTCAGAGTCTTAAGGCAACTAACTATCAGAAAGAACTTCCAGAGGAAAGCCTTTCAGAATGCAGTGGACACCAAGAAATATCCCAATTCCCATAATTTACTAAGGGATTGAAGATGCTTGAAACAAACAGGTCTAAGAGAAATTTTCAATTTGCTTCAACAAATTAGAATTACTAAGTAAAGTTGCTTTTTATAGCCTTGAAAATACTCACATTAAAACCTTACTTGTCAGGATGACCACTTAACAGAAGAGAAAGGATTTACCACAAATGTTTTCTCTCCACTGTCATTGTTTAAAATTGATTTATGTATTTTCACTTTTGGCTGCACTGAATCTTCATTGCTGCACATGGACTTCTCATTAAAGTGGCTTCTCTTGTGCAGAGCACAGACGCTGGGGTGCACAGGCTCAGTAGCTGTGGCTCGTGGACTTAGTCGCCCCACAGTACACGGAATCTTTCAGGTCCAGGAATCGAACCTGTGTCCCCTGCAATGGCAGGTGGATTCTTAACCACTGGACCACCAGAAAAGTTCCTGTTGTTTGTTAACAATAAAGCTATGCCACCTGGCAGTATCTCAGTCATAAAGCCGTTGGAATACAGAGAGGCAAGAAAGACCTCAAAGGAGAACAAAAATACTATTTCTGTAAATGCCACCCACAACGCTAATCTATAGTTATTTTTTATTCTATCTAAGGTAATGTGTCAAGCTTTTTGGATGAATTCGCTCATTTAATCTAAAAACAATTTTATAAGGTGAACATGAAGTCACTCAGTCGTGTCCGACTCTTTGCAACCCCATGGACTGTAGCCTACCAGGCTCCTCTGTCCATGGGATTTTCCAGGCAAGAGTGCTGGAGTGGATTGCCATTTCCTTCTCCAAGGGATCTTCCCAACCCATGGATCAAACCCGGGTCTCCCACATCGTAGACAGACACTTTACCGTCTGAGCCACCAGGGAAGTCCATGTTAATGGTAGGTAAACTAAAGCCCAGATGTTGGGCTAAGTTATTTGCCCAACGTCATCCAGCTAGCAAACAGCAGGAATGCAATTTAGAACTGCAAACTCCAAAGACCATGTTCTTAACCTGAAGTATGAACTGCTTCCATTCATGATGTCTTTTTTATTATTATTATTTATTTATTTGGCTACGTTGGGTCTTAGTTACAGCACATAGGATCTTCACTGTAGCATACCAATTCTTTCGCTGCAGCACATGAACTCTAATTGCAGCATGTGAGCTGAGCTGCTGTGGGATCTTAGCTCCCAACCAGGGATCGAACCTGTGTCCCCGGCATCACGAGGCTGATTCTTAACCACTGGACCACAAAGGAAGTCTCCAATTAATGATGTCTTTACCTGTAAGTATTTTAAACTAAAATTTTCATGTAAAACATCTTGAGGGTTGTTTATCCCCAAATATGAACTGTATCATTGATTTAGTCTCCATGATTTCTTTATTCCATATCTTAATAATTTTCTCATCTTAATAAATATCTATGCATCTTGATCAGAGGTACCATACAAAGCTATCAAACAATGGGGAAAAAATGACTTTGACCAGAAGTCTCAACATAAGCAAGTTACAGACATTTAAGGAAGGCTTCCATGCAGTAAGAGAAAAGAAAGTACTTCGGGCCACACTTTACATTCTCTATAATACCCCTGAGGAATTCGAAGATTTCATTTTAGAAAATATTGGTTTGGTTTCATACTTAAAGGTATAGATGGCATAACCATAGAAGGACCACTGGCACCTAGAAAACATCCTTGGAAGGCAACAGAATGCCTAACCCCCAAATATTCCTTATAATCTCAGCTCTGACCCAAACTTGACATCACATAAGGGAAGCTGTGAGGCCTCTTCATGTGGTTATAAAATACAAAGAAAGCACAGTAGAAAAGGCAAGAAACTAACAGCATAAAGGCAATAAAGGCAGTTCAGTGTTTCTCGTCTCTCCACCAACTTCCACAGAATCACATGGCAGAAAGCTTCCTGTCATATGACAACAATAAGGAGAACAGATTCAAACTGGAAAGGGACAATCAAGGGCATTCACCCACCACCCTGTGCCTTGGTCACTCAGTTGGTTACCTTCAGTAAGAAAGATCGTGAGAAAAAAATTTGTTTCTAAAAAGAAGTTGAGTGATGATCACGGTTTTTACATCATCAAAGCAAAAGTAAAGCTTTTGACTTAAATAATATGAGAATGCAAAGGGCAAGATAGACAAACAGAGGTACAGCTGAGAACTGAGCAGAAAGGCTTAGTTTCTCTTGTATTTTCTATTCTTCTGGACTAAGAACTAAAAGTTACCATGCAGTCATAAAAGCCTGGCACATAGAGCACAGCAGCAATTATTATTTTTTTATTACTTAAAGGGCAGTGGCCAAGAGCAGCTCTTCTGTTAACAGCAAAGTGGTGCAGGTAAACACATAAGCAATGCCACCATGAAGTAGACATTTTTGTTTTAACAAAATCTATATTTATATGATTATATTTCCTATGGTTGAGAGCGGCTATAATTAATGGATTTCCCTCCTTCTCCTAATGCAGCCATTTGTCAATTCAAATACAGAATGTCCAATCAATTTTGATGTATTTAGTAAGCAATTTGTCAAATGGTGCTATAATCCAGTTAATATATTAATTCTTGGCATGGAGAGAGCTCTGCCATCTACATGGTTTTCCATAGCTGGTGTGGAGTGAAAAATCTGTGCTGGAACTCAACGGTCACTCTCTAGAGGTGACACTGTGTCTGGGCATCAGGAAGCACGGCACAGTTCATCACTTAATAGGGAAGCTGCTTCACTCAACTAGACACCCGGGGTCGACTGGACAGTGTAGCTGCCAGTTCACTGTACTAAACTGGGTGTCTTTGAGTGCCTGTGTGTCTCATATATTTAAAAAACTGATCAAGCCAACATACGTGACACTAAATGCAAAGTAAGCTTCTGAGAGAGGAACAAGGCTTTATTTATGAAATGTATGCATCTTAAACTTAAAAAATACTTTTATAATGTTTCTTCATATGAACTGGTAAAGAAGTGACTCTCAATCTTTTATTTTTCCTATCCCAATATCCTTCAGGTAAACGACTGATTCCTATTAGTATTTAACAAGACACTGTACTAAGGCCACACAGGAACCAGTGGTCAAGATTCTTAGAAGGCCACCTTCAGTACACACAGTGTGATGCTCTGAACATGACAGTTTTCTTACTTCATTATTGGATAAGATATAAATATATATTTCATCCAATAGTCACTATGTTATCTCCATCTTTTTCCTACATCTGTCTATGTACTGGGGGCTGGAGAAAGAGAAGCAGAGATTTCAAGTAGGTGGCCCAAATTTATATGATAGAATGAATCTGGGTTAGACAGGTGAAGGAAGGATCAAATTCTTTCTCCAACTTTTTAGTGGGATATTCAATCCCTACCAGTTTGGGCAGAGCAGGGAATAGAAGAGGGATTTTCAATGTATCACCGATAACTTCCATGGGCATGTTTGGCAAATACTTTCCAAAAATGATGAATCTATCCATTCACTGTATCCAAATCTTTCCATATTTCTCTATCAGGAAATACACTAGCGGAGATGAAGGCAAATCCTTTCTAGAACACAAAACTGAAAAACAAGGCAAAAAAATTTCATGTTGTTGTATGACAGAAACCAGCACAACATGTAAAGCAATTATCATCCAATTAAAACTAAACTTTTTAAAAAAGAGAAGAAAGAAAGAAAAGAGGAAAGGCTATTGCATTCACATCCCAGACATTAGGCTCCCCTCAGCCCATTTATGAACCATGAGCGAGCACACTGGCAGAGCAGTTCGACACAAGGCTGCGTATTTAAAACCTGCCATGTACACCAGTCCTCCAGACGACCAGACGTCCCATTGTTCCATGTGTCTGCTGAGAAAGGTGCCCTATGTGTCAGAAAAGCACACTGAATCTTTTTCAATGACCCAGGGGGCAGAGGTCGCTTATTATAAATGGATAATGAGACCTAATGCAGTGCTCCGAGTATGGACAATGAAAGGGTCTATCCATAGCCCCTGGTGGATTGGTCATTCAGGCTTTGATTTCCTCTGCACACTTAATGGAGTCAAACAATTGACAGAAATTCTATAGAGAAGGCTGAAACTGGGAGAAACAACTGTATCCTAACCCTGATAGACAGATACAAATAGTGACCCTGAAATGGCGCCAGAACTCCCATCACCACTAATGCAGCACACTGCTGTAGCATTCCCCCTAAATTCCCATTTAGTCATTTGTTAGCAATTTACCTTCCTGATGGAAGTGATGGCGCATCAAACTACAAGCTCCCACCAATATCAACCCACTACATTACTGCAGGTGAGCAGACACAGACCATTCTCTTTTGGCCCCTTATTTTTGGAGAGAAGGGCAAACAGATCCCCCCACACCCTCCATCTTGTATCCCCACTACCCAATTAACAAAACGCACATTCAGAGGTATCAGTATCTGAAGAGAAGAACCTTAAACTCTGGCAAAGTGAAAGTGTTAGTCGCTCAGTCATGTCCAACTCTTGGCAACTGCATGGACTATAGCCTGCCAGGCTCCTCTGTTCATGGAATGCTCCTGGCAAGAATACTGCAGTGGGTAGCCATTCCCTTCTCCAGGAGATCTTCCCAACCCAGGGATTGAACCTGGGTTTCCTGCATTGCAGGCAGATTCTTTACCATCTGAGACACTAAACTCTGGTGGGACAGAGTAAATGACATCAGAAGCAGTGGTACTCCTGGACTAGAGGCTTTATGATCAATAGATTACTTTTCTTTAATCTATCAGAAGCAATGTTCTACCCCAGCCAAATCTGCCAATTCAATGGCAATGAATATTAACAGCATAAATGGAAACAAATATACTCAACTGTACCTGGGGAAAAAAAGCAAGTCATAAAACCACTTAAAGGAACAGTAAGTTGTAATAACACTCATAATTTTGTAAAATGAAAAAAGACATCTAAAAGAACAAAACAACCCTCTGTAATAACTGTTCTTTTGTTTCATTTCAATTTTAAAAAACAATTATAACAGGATGGTGGTGTGACATAAGAACTTTTTCCCTCTCATATGATGAACACTAAAGCAAATGACAGAAATAATAAGATTTAATTAAAAATGAAGTCTAGGTCATTATGTTGTAATAGAAAGGACTTTTGATGCTAGAACCTCTCAACAATAAATAATGACAGAGAAACCCAACCAACTATTCCACAGGTATGAAGATCTATGTAAAGTTATAGGTATCAATAAAAAGCATGTATCCCATGAACACAAGGGGAAAGAAAGTAAACTGAACGTTTTGATAAACTATATATTTTCACTGAGGAAGAAAATGTATTGAATTTCATAATGTTCCTCAAGTTATACAGCATATATATGGCTAAATTCAAGGTCAATATTTCTCAAACAGATAATATGTCTCATGGAGAAAAACACCATTTCACTAAAATCATTTCTCTAAGGAAGGACATATGTCAGTTGATAAAATTAAGTATAAATAAGAGAATCCACCAAATATAATTCAATATGAAGTGGTGTTTTAAGTACTGCAGATATTCAGACCTAGATAGAGCAGTATGACACACCCAATGACCCAACAATGGACTATAAATACTCTATAAATAAGTCCTACATTACAAGTTTCCTCTACAGGAGAAAAACATTTCTTTCTTTCCCCTTCCACCCTACCAACTCTTGGGCAAATATTTATTATGGACAATGCAAGGAAATATTGTTGAGTACCTCTACCATACTTGGTACATACCACAACAGCGATGCAATCCAGGATGTTAGGTTAAATCTAACGTGGCACTCTAAAGAGAGCGGCTCTGAAAATTACTGCATGTTTAATTGCTTTTCCAGGGCACTGATGATGACCATGGTAGAGGAGACCAGTACTTTTTTCATCCTTTTTGTACCAGTATCTTCAAAATAGATCACCATTGTATTGTAAAACCAATAAAACGAGATAGTAAAATACTCTAAAAATGTCTTCACTCTAAACCTAAAAGTGTGATTTTATTACAAGGAAAAACATTTCCCATTTTTACTCTCACAGTTGTAGCTGGTAGGCCAGCAGGACAAAATTTAGGTCAGAATCAAGATCTCTAGAATCTAACCGTAAATATGCTGCCTACTTGCGTTTTTCATAATTCTAAAGTTGCTCAGTCGTGTCCGACTCTTTACAACCCCATCGACTGCAGCCCACCAGGCTCCTCTCTCCATGGCCTTCTCCAGGCAATAATATTGAAGTGGGTTGCCATTCCTTTCTTCAGGGGATCTTTCCAACCCCGGGATCAAACCTGGCACTCCTGCACTGCAGGCAGATTCTTTACCATCTGAGCCACCAGGAAAGTCCTTCAAGCCCTTATCAGTTCTAGGTAAAAGACAAATGTCAATACTAGCTTTAGGTATTATCTACTTCATTATACATAAAGACTTAAACAAAAGTGCTAGTGAAGTCCAAGTGATCAGTAAAACAACATTTTTAAAAAGTCAATATATCAATAGACAGTCCAGCTATTCAAAAGTAACATTTCAGGTGGATTTTTTGATTGATTTACATTGAGTTTTTAAATGTTATGCTGTCTATACCATAATGAAACCTCATCTCTTCCCTCTAAATTCTCTCTAGGATAAAATTATTTCAGAGAAAGTTTACATCAGTGAATGATTATAATCCAAAAAATCTCAGAAAGGAGCTCAAGTCTATAAATACACATATGTAGTATATATAGATG
Organism: Bubalus kerabau; assembly: GCF_029407905.1. Lineage (NCBI taxonomy): Eukaryota > Metazoa > Chordata > Mammalia > Artiodactyla > Bovidae > Bubalus > Bubalus kerabau. Next base: position 52,476,959 of record NC_073627.1, on the reverse strand, counting down.
GAGTTTCTGAGTTATCTCCAAGAATCTACTGAATATTACCACCACGCTATATTACTTTGCCAACAAAGGTCCTTATAGTCAAAGCTATGGTTTTTCCAGTAGTTATGTATGGATGTGAGAGTTGGACCATAAAGAAGTCTGAGTGCCAAAGAATTGATGCTTTTAAACTGTGGTGTTGGAGAAGACTCTTGAGAGTCCCTTGGACTGCAAGGAGATCAAACCAGTCCATCCTAAAGGAAATCAGTCCTGAATATTCATTGGAAGGACTGATGCTAAGGCTGAAGCTCCAATACTTTGGCCAGCTGATACAAAGAGCCAACTCACTGGAAAAGACCTTGATGCTGGGAAAGTCTGAAGGCAGGAGAAGAGGACGAGATAGTTGGATGTCATCACTAACTCAATGGACGTGAGTTTGAGCAAGCTCTCAGAGATAGTGAAGGACAGGGAAGCCTGGCATGCTGCAGTCCATGGGGTCTCAAAGAGTCAGACGTCACTGAGTGACTGAACAACAACAAATATACTACATACACCAAAACAGAGGCAACGCTGTAATCAGCAATTTTTTCTCCTATTCAGGGCAATATATTTCTCTTAATGTTTCAGTGAATGATATAACCTTTTGTTCAAGCCAGTCATCCATTTCTCTCTTCTTTTCTTCAGTAACCTCATATAGTCCCAAATCCTACAGATGCAACTTGTTCAATTTCTCCAAAATTCAGCCACTTCTCTCCATCCCCACTAAGAATTAACTTCTTCCTTCTTTAATCAGCCCTAAGCAAAAGGCTATTTTTTGAACCATCCATAACAAAGCTTAAAAATAAACAAAGAAAGAACAAAAATTTATTCCAAGTAACTTGAGAAGGCAAAAGGAGAAGAGGGCGGCTGAGGATGAGATGGTTGGATGGCATCACCAATTCAATGGACATGAACTTGGGCAAACTCCAGGAGATGGTGAGGGACAGAGAGGCCTGGTGTGCTGCAGTCCATGGGGCTGCAAAGAGTCAGACACAACTTACTGACTGAACACCACCAACAACAGCTTGAGTACCTCTTAGGAATAGAGAATAATCCACTAGTCAGTAATGTGAAACTAAAACTGCCCAGCATCCTATCAAAAATCATTAGGTACACAAAGAAGCAGGAAGGCACACCAAGAAGAAAAAAATCAGTCAATAGAAAAACTCCCCAGCAATACCAGGGTGAAAAGAGTTAGCACACAAGGATTCTAAAGCAACTATTACAAAATAAATGTTCTATATGTTCAAACGTGTACATGACGAAGAAAGAAATGAAAGATATAAAAGAACATCCAGATGGCACTGGATGAAAAATATGGTATCTGAAATGACAAATGTGTTGAATAAAACAGCACATTAGACAGAGCAGAAGAGATGATAATATATATATATATATATATATATATATATATATATAAAATACAGAGAAATACAAACTATACAAAATCAAACAGAGTGAGGGAAAGAGATTTTTTTTTAACTATTAAACCTTTTATTTTTTAACTTTACAATATTGTATTGGTTTTGCCATGTATCAAAATGAATCCGCCACAGGTACACATGTGTTCCCCATCCTGAACCCTCCTCCCTCCTCCCTCCCCATACCATCCCTCAGCGTTGTCCCAGTGCACCAGCCCCAAGCATCCAGTATCGTGCATCGAACCTGGACTGGCGACTCGTTTCATATATGATATTATACATATTTCAATGCCATTCTCCCAAATCATCCCACCCTCTCCCTGAAAGAGAATTTTTTAACTGAGCAAATATCAAGTGGTGAACATACATATAACTGCAGTCAGAAAAAGAGCAAAGAGGAATGAGAGAAAAAAATGTGAAGATATAACTGCATTAAAATTTTCAAATCTGATGAAAACTAAAATCCCACAAATCAAAGAATCTCCAAGGAGAAGAACACCATGCCACAATTTTATGATTTAATTACTTTTCCACTCTGATCTTTACTATTTCCTTTCTTGTGCTGTAATTCGCTCTACTTCTGCTAGTTTCCAAATATGAAAGTGGACGCCACTGATTTCATTTTATAACATGTGCATTTAGTCCGATCAATTTCACCCTGAGTACCATTTTAGTGCCATCCCACAAACTTTTCCTTTTTTCTCCAAAGTTTTTATTTTTAAATAACTATAGATTCCTATCAAGTTGCTAAAATAGTACAACGAAGGTTTGCACACACTTCACCTAGTTTCAAAACCAGGAAAGTATCATTGGTACAACCCAGCGACCTTATTCAGATTTCACTAGTTTTACACATACAATTTTACATACACTCATTTTGTGGTGCGAGTGTGAGGGGGTGTTTATATGTAATTCTATTCCATTTTATCACACACGTTTATCTGTATAATCTCTGCTTCAACCAAGATACAGAACTGTTCCATAAAAGATCTACTGAATTCTTTATGGTCATATTCAACCCTCCCTCATACTCTGTCTCTCTACAGGATGCCCTTGAGAATCATCCAACTTGTGGCACGTATTTATACTTCAACCTACTATTCTTTTCTCCCTGAATCTAGTCTCAGATAGGGGTGTGTTCTGTTTTTATTTTCATTCAGCTAAAAATATCCTAATTTCCCCTTTGATTTCTCCTATGAACCATGTATCATGTAGAAGTGTACTGTTTACTTTCCATATATTTGTAGATTTTTCCAGAGATCTGTTAATCGTTTCTAATTTAATTCCATTGTGGTCGCAGAATATACATACTTTGTATAACCTGAAAGCTTTGAAATTTATTGAGACTTGTTTTATGGCCCGGAAGAAGGTCTGTATTTGTCAATGTTCCTTGTGCACGTGAAAAGAATGCACACGCTACTGTTGTTGGGTGGAGTGCTCCACTTTGTCTGATAGTAATGTAGCAAGTGAGAGTTTAAAGTGGGTTTTCCCAGACTAGTGGTTGCCAAGGGGGTGGGGATTGAGGCAGGAATGGAGTTAGCGGATATAAGCTTTTATATATAAATGCATAAACACCAAGGTCTTACTCAAGAGCACCGAGAACTATACTGAGTATCTGATGATAAATCATAATGAAAAAGAATATTTTAAAAAGGAATGTATATGTATGTATCAATATAACCAAATCCCTCTGCAATAAAACAGAAATTAACACAACATTATAAAGCAACAGCTGTTGCGGTTCTTCAGTTGCTGAGTCATATCTGACTCTGCAACCCCATGACCTGCAGCAAACACATGTCAATAAAAATCAACTATATATCAATATAAAAAAATATTGATTAAAAAAATGAGTTTCTCCTAAGCAGCATATTTAATTTTTGACCCAACTTGACAATCTCTGACTTGTCCAGTATTTAGGCCATTTATAACTAACATGAGTACTGATGATGCTTAGGGTTACATCAACTTGCTTATTCTTAACATTTTACTTCCTTTTTCAGCACTTAGGTTTGTTTTTCATTTCATCATACATCTTTAACAACACAATTTGCCTCCAAATAATGTTGGAGTCACATATACAATAAAAACCTTACCGTAGTGTAGCTCCATTACAATAAAACCTTACCGTAGTGTGGCTCCATTTCCCAGTCTCCTGGGCTTTACACTACTGTTGTCACACACACACATGTGTTTTAAAGACCACAGTACATTCACACTATTTTTATGTTAACATTCAATTATATTTGAAAGACAGTTAAATAATTAACAAAAACCCCATATATAGGCCTTAACCATTTTCACTGTGTATCAAAGCTATACTTCCCTTGCATGATCCTTTGTTACCATTTAACAAAGAAAACTCAGTAAACCTAGGGAGGAACTTCTCACATACCCACGGATTATCTTAGAAGTTCAAAGCCTGACCTATCCCCAACAAAGCTAGTTAATGTCAGCAACTTAAAAACACTGCTGCTGCCAAATCACCTGAAAGAAAAGGAGGAAACATTATTTTTTGCCCAAATAAAACTTCCCCAGTTTAACTCCGTAAGCCCTGTTTTTAATTTACAATTTGGGAAGCTCGGAAACAGACTAAAGAAAAAGTATTATCTATTTTGGGATCACATTCAAAGCTGGTTGATATCTGTTAGTCTCGTTTTTGTTTTTGGCAAAGGAATACACTGAAATAAAATGCCTATTTTAGAAAAAGTAACTATACTTATGTATTTTTTCTGAAGGAAAAAAAAATACTGTTACCACAAAAATCACTAATCATCACTACTGTAATCTTTTATAAACGATTCCTAAGATTTCTTATGACCCAAGCAGAACTTTTTTTTTTTAATATTAGATTCTTAACTTTTACCCTCACTGAGCTAGATAGCAAGATGAGACTACCATCTGCATATCTTCTTTACACACATAAACTAATCAATCTACTCAAACCATAGGACTTTTTTGGCTTATTCTAAACAGCAATTTCTTATGGCTCACCCTAATAACAAAGAAGTAAATTCCACCTCCAAAGTGACCTTGTAAGGGGCAGGTTCATATGAGTCAATTTATACACCAAAATTGCTCAATTTTGAATCATTCCATTCAATTAGTATGGGTAGTAAATGTGACTAGAGTTAAGAATACAAAATTTGGAGTTTTCACTTACTTGACTATATTTAGGTAAGAAGTCTTTAATGTTCAGGCACGTTTCCCTTTCCCTGCCCATCAGTGACCCTTAGGCCACATATGCAGAACTTCTGTTTATCAACTAGTGGTGTACTTGTTATGATTACAGGGCTGGAAGGGGAGGTGGGGATTTCTTGCTAAACATCCTGCTCTCCTAGTCTCTTCTCCCTGTGACAAAGTGTCTTTTGCATTTCCATTTACATCATTCTTTGTCCAGTATTATTACTACTTCCGGAGTTTGTACAAGTCTACTTCACTTGATACAAAGATTCAGACACAACCAATGAAAATGCTGGTGACACTAGAGAAGTTTGCATTACAGTTTTACTCCAAATGATTATATTTGAAGATACTTTCAGTACTGTATTATCAGTAGTCTGCAGATTTTCAACATGGTTAAGTAAAACAAAAACTTCCTGCCGCCAGGTACAATATCATCTTTTCAAATGGTTTCAGTAAGGGAAATGGAGAGAAGGCAAGAAGGTAATAAGAAAGTCTTCTTCAGGAGGTTCTAACCTGCATAAAGATGGGCTCAACAGATGGGCAGGTAAAGGTATTCTCTCTAAACCAGCTCCAGCATTGCTTTAACCAATTATATTTCAGCTTTTACTCCTCTGAGGCAGATGTCCATGTCTTGAATGTTTAATTTCTTCAGTCATGAAATATACTAGTTTGTCCAGGACTCTAAATCAAACAGCCTTTTTCTTCTTTAAAAAAATAATATTTATTTGGCTGCACTGTGGCAGGTGGGATCTTCATTGTGTCATTCTAGATCTTTCATTGTGGCACACAGACTACGGTTGTGAAGTGTAGGCTCAGTAGTGGTGGTACTGTGGGCTTAGTTGCTCTGCAGCATGTGGGATCTTACTTCCCCAACCAGGGATCAAACCTATGTTCCCTGAATTGCAAGGCAGATTCTTAAACCCTGGACCACCAGGGATGTCCAATAGTCTTTCTTTATGTAAGAAAACGTGACTTCAAAATTCAGGCTAAATCTGTGTCTCTGCTGTCAATGTAAAGAAGTGATATAATAATTATTACAGACTTACCTATCTCTGAGGTGTTTTACAAATTAAGTTATATCTATAGTAACATTTCACTAGATAAGAGGAAACATAACAATTATGTAACCTAGATATAGGACACGCATATTAAGTCTGTCACTTAGACAACAGATCTGACAACAAGGTCAAGATCAAAGATTCAGAATAGGTATTCCATTGTTAAGTCCTGGAAGTCTATTAATTGAAAATATTTCTTATTTATTTCTGAAATAAGAAATAAAGGTTCAGAATGATGCTTAGCATCACTGCATTGACCACAGTAACATGTTTATAGAGCAAGTATTATTATTGATACTTTATACTTATCAAGTTAATGAGAGGTGGTCTGGAACTAGAAACTTGGCCTTTTCATCCTTATTCCTATGCTAGTCCATCTGGAATTCAAAACATCTAACATGACATGCATTATATTATATACTTTATTTAGAAATCAAACAATCATCAGTGACTATTTCAAATTGCCTAATTTTGTTCTAGTCCAACTGTGCAACATCTCACAGGTTTATTCTGTCTTCTCTGTAAAAGCCTTAACTGACGCCCTCCCATCTTGCTCCAGTATCACATAGCAGCCACACCTCTTCCCTACTCCTGAACCTCTTCTTACAACACTGCCAGTGTATTCTTTCTAAGGTAAAATTCCGATGGTGGTGTTGCAATGTCTGAAAACGACTGGCAGCTTGGGCTACAGTGGTGGTTCTTCCGTCGTGCACCTGGGGGGTTTGTAGTTCTAAGAATTGGACAAAGGTGTTTAGAGCTGTTAAAACAAAGTTAGCTTAACTCACTGGAACAAATAAAGTCAAGGAATAGAGATAGCTGCATTTTTTTTTTTTTTGATTTTGCCTGTATCTTTTTTCTACATGTTTGGAACTTGCTACTATTTGTCTACTATAAGAGACCTGTCAAAATTACTAAAGAGGACTTTCCTGGTGGTCCAATGGTAAAGAATCTGCCTGCCAATGCAGGGAACACGAGTTCAATCCCTAGTCTGGGAAGACCGCATATGCCACAGGGCAACTAAGCCCATGTGAAACAACTCCTAGGACACTAGCATGCCCTAGAGCCCGTTCTCTGCAACAAGAGAAGCCAGTGCAACGAGAAACCTGCACTCGGCTGTGAGCGAGTAGCCCCTGCTCATCTCAGCCAGGCGAAGCCCGCCTGCAGCCATGCAGACCCAGGGCAGCCAAAAGTAAATATATACAAAGTATATTTAAAAATAACTAAACAAAGAAAACCGGTATTAATGCTGAAAAAGTCAACTATACTTAATTCAACAATTAACTATTTTTACCTCTGTAGAGAGGTATGGGAAAATGTTCTTATAAACACTGACATTATATATCAATATATGTTTTTTCCAAGTCATATGATAGAGTTAAATATATGCTGAGATAACCTAGAACCTAAGAACTTTTATATACTCTGCTTCTTAAACCAGAGAACCAGAATCCCAGGGACGGCGGAGCCTGGTGGGCTGCCGTCTATGGGGTCGCACAGAGTCGGACACAACCGAAGCAACTTAGCAGCAGCAGCAGCAGCATCCCTCTGTAAACAATGTATCAACTTAAGCCAGTGCCTTCACAATTACATGTATAACCCTTCACTGATGACCTGTCTCACTTTCTTCTACGTTTTGATAAAACATCTGTCTCCTGAATTAGATACTGAATTCACTGAGGACAGAAGGAACATACTACTCTCATTTAAACCATGAGTTCCTGACACAGAGACGTCATTCAATAAATACATGCTGGAAGAATCAGTGAATTCAATCGTATAAGAGAAATGAAACCGCCAATTACTTGTTACAGTTATGGAGCTTCATAACTTTAGTGCAAAAGTCAGTACACTTGCTCTGTTTCCAGTATAACATATCACACATTATAAACATAAAATTGTTTTACAAATTTTTTACTTCATACTGTATAATACAACCCGGCAAGAAAATAAGTCTGATAGAATAAAACTCCATTAAAAACATGTCAGTGTTGATTTACAGAAAATTTCCTAAAAGCATACAATACTCAGAGCCATCTAGTTAAATTAAGGATTCAGTGAATTCTACAGAATTGCACTATAATTGTAAAGAATTTTTAGTTCTATGACCGTAAGCTGGATAATAAATATTCAATTATCTTTTCCAGTCTCACCTACAAAGAAGGCTATTTCTAGTTCAATGTATACTTTTTTCTCCTTAAGTAAAAACAGAACCCAGATCAAAAGTAAACAAAATCCTTATGGAGCTGCAATCACTACTTCAATGTTGCAAAAAAATCCTACAAAGCAAAAAGCCTGCTAATATAATTTCCACAGCAAAAAGTGTGTAACTTCTTTTTATGTCAGAAATAGATTCCAATTTTATGAAACTTTATTATATCCTAGAATCCTTATTTAAAAAAAAAACTTTTGGGGAATACCCACCAGATATTCTCTATCAATTTATATAAAAGTAAGGGTATATGTCATGACCAGGGAACATGAACAGGGAACCAGAGGCACAATTAATGTGTGCTAAAGCTCATGATGTATCATTAAAATATCTTCCTTGCCTCCATCAGATTGTTTATGGCCTCTGGCCTATGTACCACTGGTAATATGCATGGTTGCATTAAAAGTCAGCATTTTAATATGAAAGCTCAAAATAGTGTATGGAAGGAAAAAATCAAGAACTACTCACAGCCAGCAAGCAGGAACTGATAATACTGTACTGCATCTGCAGCGAGGAGCAGAGGGTGGTTCGCATTAAATGGTGGCTGCAATTCATTCCATTGAGGAGTTCTAAGGAAATAACAGAAGATTATTAATATTCAGGCTTAATAGATGGAATATAAATCATTATCACTGTCACCACTTATAGACACTGATATAAATTCACGCTATCGTTTTAATCATTAAAATGAACTTGTTAGAGTGCTGAAACCTGAAACACAAAGCCATCTGCTTAGGAAAAATAAAAAGGTGGCAGTGAGTCATACAAATTACATAGAGTCAATATTAGTTTAATAGCAGACGACCCTGCAACATAATAGACAAGACATTCAAAACACTGAACAGAGAGGAAGTGTGAAACTCAAATGTCACAACTAATTTTTACCTAATTTCTGACAATTGTTAGCGTTTCTGACGATTGTTAGCACGCTCTATTCTTAGAATATATTTACATTTAAAATAAAATAAAGCAGAAAACAATGGTTAAAAAAACACAGTTAATGGTTGACTTATTAAAGACCTGATTATCATGAGTTCCAAAATAAGCCACTTATTTCAATGATGGTGCACTAATTTTAATTAGATCTGCCCACTCCTAAATAGCTTGACACATAAGATATTGATCAGATCAATCCAGTGCAGTCAAGTAGTAGGAAAGAGTGCTGGAGCCGCCAAAAATCAATACAAGAATATTTTTAAATGTCAAAAAGAGTGAGATCATTTTCATATCCATTTTTGTCTGTTTCCTTCCATACATAGCTTCCCTGATGGCTCAGACAGTAAAGAATCTGCCTATAACGCAGGAAACACAGGTTCAATCCCTGGGTCGGGAAGATCCCCTGGAGCAGGCGATGGCAATCCACTCCAGTATTCTTGCTGAGAAATCCCATAGACAGAGAGGCTACAGTTCATGGGGTCTCTGAGCTGGACACAACTGAGCAACTAATACTTCCACACACATCAGGACCAATTTTCTCTGTCTCTCCTGTACCAGTATACACTATATTGAATGGGTTTTGTCCTATATCTTATTTCTCCCTCTTTACACTAGATTATACAAGTTCTAATGACTATGTACTTTCAAGGAGGACTCTGATTTTAATAAGCATTTTTACAGTCATGAGCCATTTTATCTTAGGGAATCACTTTATTTATTATTATTATTTTAATATTTATTTACTTGGCTAATATTCTCAGGAGCATAATTCTTGACAGCTAAACAGTGGCAATGTCCATCAACTGATGAATGGATAAACAAAGCATGGTATATCCATATAAATCACTTGGCCATAAAAAAAGGAATGAAGTTCTGCTACATGCTTAACATGGCTGGGCATTAAAAACACTGCACTAAGAGAAGGAAGTCAGACGCAATAGGTCACATTTTGTATGATTCCATTTACATGAATGTCCAGAGTAGGCAAATCCAAAGACACGAGGTAAACTGGTATTGCCTAGGGCTGAAGGGTTGAAGGAAAATGGTTGGAGGGGAGTGATTACTAACAGATATGGGGTTTCTTTGGAGGGTGATGAAAACTGCTTGTGGTGGTCCAGTAGTTAAGAATCCATCTTTCAATGCAGGGGATGTGGGTTCTATCCCTGGTTCAGGAATTAAACTCCAACATGCTACTGGGCAACCAAGCCCACGCACCACAAGAGAAGCCCTCATGCTGCAATGAAGACCTCACCACCCTCAAAAAATTGACTGTGGTGATGGGTGCAAAACCAGGTGAAAATTCACGTTAAGTGACTGAATTGTATTATATGCATTAAATATAAATTATATCTCAATTTAAAAAGGAATGAATTATCAAAAAAATGCAACAAGAGGCATTTGTTGTTCAGTCACTCAGTTGCATCCAACTCTTTGCGATCCCATGGACTGCAGCACGCCAGGCTACCCTGTCCTTCACTATCTCCCGGAGTTTGCTCAAACTCATGTCCATTGAGTCCGTGATGCCATCCAACCATCTCATCTTCAGTCACCACCTTCTTCTCTTGCTGTCCATCTTTCCCAGCAATCAGGGTCTTTTCCAATGAGTCAATTCTTTGCATCAGGTAGCCAAAGTAATGAAGCTTCAGCTTCAGCATTAGTCTTCCCAGTGAATATTCAGGGTTGATTTTCTTTATGATTGACTAGTTTGATCTCCTTGCAGTCCAAGGGACTCTCAAGAGTCTTTTCCAACACCACAGTTCAAAAGCATCAATTCTTTGGTGCTCAGCCTTCCTTATGATCCAACTCTCACACCCATATGTGACTACTGGAAAAATCATAGCTTTGACTAGACAATAAGAGGGATAAATCAAAATAATTTTGCTGGGAGAAAGAAGACAAAAAGAGTATTCGCTCTGATTCTATTTATATAAAATTCTAGAAATTAATAAACTGACCTACAGTGACAGAGAGCAGACCAGTGGTTGCCTAGGGCTCAGTGGGTGAAGTAGGAATGAAGGGGGGGCAAGAGGAAAGATTACAAAGAGGCATAAGAAAATATCTGAGGTGAGGATATATTCATAATGTGGGGCTTCAGAGATGGCATAGGGAAAAAAGAATCCGTTTGCAATGCAGAAGATATGGGAGACACGGGTTTGATCCCTGAGTCAGGAAGATCCCCTAGAGAAGGAAATGGCAACCCACTCCAGTATTCTTGCCTGGGAAATCCCATGGACAGAGAAGCCTCGAGGGGCTACCGTCGATGGGATCGCAAAGAGTCGGACAAAGAGTCGGACACGACTTAGCAACTAAACAACAATGTATTTATAATGTTAATCATGGTGATGTTTCACAGCTGTATACATATGTCAAACCTTACCAAATTGTACACTTTTAATATTTTATACCTCAACAAAGTTGAGTTTTTTTTAATAAAAAACAAAAAGAGATACTACCTAACCAGAGTCCAGCTGGCTCGAGGAGAGGTCATCATTTCCAGTGGGGTGTCATCACTGATCTTGGGGGCAGTGCTTAGTGGTCGTGGCTCCATCACGTGCTCCACTAAGGTCCCATAGCAGCTAATAATGTAGAGGGATTCAACTACAACTTGTTTGGACTGATCTACAAACAGAAAAACAGATGCTGGATATGTGATAATGGCATAAAAGAAGAGCTTCATTTTTACAGGTTACTGACCCTTCAATCTATTCCTGAGGCTGGCTGCAAAAATAAGGCGGCAGAAACTTTTTCACGTGGTGCCCGCTCCTTGTCTAAAGGTTATTCTTATAGTAGATGCTAATAAATATGAAGGGCTTCTTCAGTGACTCAGCAGGTAAAGAATATGTCTGCAATGCAAGAGACGCAGGAGATGCAGGTTCGATACCTGGGTCGGGAAGATCCCCTGGAGGTGGAAATGGCAACCCACTCCAGTATTCTTGCCAGGCAAATCCCACGGACAGAGAAGCCTGGTGGGCTACAGTCCATGGAGTCCCAAACAGTCGGATATGACTTTGCGACTGAGCACAACAATAATGAACGTGAAAAGGTCTTTGCTATCAAAATATTTTTAAATCTTTAAGCAATTTATTTCAAGAATGACACAAATATATTCAAAATGTTAGTATGCTGAAACAATATTATACAATCTTTTGCATTTGCCTACAGTGTAGTAATTTGTCCCACAACACGCAAAATGAATACCAGGTGAGAGAGGGAAGGACTGACAGAAAAGGAACCCTGGAAGGACTAAGATTTAGTTATATCAGAGGTACCAACTCAACTGCATGAGAGACTCCATGTGCCTAAATCAGCCTAACTTCTCACACACTCCCTCTCAGAAAAGTTTCTCCTTTAAATCTCTGGATTAAAACAAACAAACAAATGAAAAACAGGAGCAAATCCTCCTCCCCCAAAGCTTCTTCCCTCATTGCTCTCAGTGGGCTCACCGGCCCCCACAGTAAATGAAGGGCAGTCATGCTTTGAGGGCAGCTGCTGAATATGGATCTAATCAAATGACTTTGTAACAAGTACACATGTCCTCACTACCAAGACAGGGTTAGTCCTCTATCTTGGGTTTTACAGTAAACCTAGGAGCACATAAAATCCCTCATGAGTGCTGGGCGGGTCACCTTATCTCTTTGCCAAAGGACTCAATTACAGCTGATTGGAGAACATGGCTAATGACCAGTCAGTGGGACACAAAGGAGCAGCAAGTTAAAAGGGTAATTAGAACAGAAGGGAGAAGCATTTGAAATGGAGCTTCACAGAGGGTTTTAACTAGTAACAAAAAGTCATTTCGATAGCATCATTAAAGCAAAGGAGGTAACAAAAAAAATAAAGATGGGATAAGAAAATGGAAGGCTGGCCTACTCCACAGTATCCTCCCCCACTTAGGTAAAGAGCCTGCTGTGCCCAGGATCCTATTTCCAAGGAAAGGCCACTGAAAGGCGATAACGAGGGAAAGAGCTGATGTCTGACTGCCAGTATTAAGCGTCAAGGAGAGCCGTTTTGCCAAGAACAATACAGCCTGTGGAACTCATCAGAAGAGGGCTTCGCTAACAATTTAGTTTCTGACCTACTTCAACAGAATCACAATAATAAGAGGAAATTTTTAACGTTCAAAATGAAACACTTGGTCCAGGAAAGTAGGGACTCTTTTCTACATAAGAACAATAAGGGATCATATACAGTATTTCTGTAAGCTGATTCTGGTGGTCAAAGAAGGGATTTAAATAAACAACACTATATAAGTTCAAAGGGACACTGGTTACCATAAAAGATGATCCTTATTTCTGAGTGGGAGCCTGTTTTTATATCTTAATTTATAACATGGCAGAGCTGTTGTTGATTATTCTTAGAGATGTATCAGAAAACCTGGATTCAAACTGATAACCATTGCCTACTAACTAGCATTTTCAGCTAAATTATTTAAACTCACTAAACTCAAATTCTTCATCTCTAAAATAGGGATAACAGCATTTTTCCTCTCCACGCTTCATAGACAATGGCATGAAAATCGTTTGAGAAGAACGTAAAAGCTACATATAAGGATATGGGACTGACAACTTTGAGAGCACCTGTATATTGTCACCAGCAAAACAAAATAAAAACACTCAGTGGGCAATTTATTTCACATTTATAGTGAGAGAACAGCCTTTCCTGTTGATGAGACTTGAGTAGTTGAGGAAAGACAATGCTAACAGAGTGGGGGGAAAATTCTATTATTGGGCTGAAGCTTATTCAAAGAGAACTGCTATGAGTTTTCTTCAAGAAACACAAATTACATATGGTAAGTTTAACTTCAGTAAAAACACATACCTTTTTCTCTTTTCAGACCTGCATTATTTGCAAACCACGATCGGGATGTCCCAAACGTTGCTGCCACACAAAACTCTCCACCCATTGATTTGCTTGGTGAAATTTGTGGAGGTGGTTTAACTTTGCTTAAAAGATAAAATGATAGAAAAAAAATTACCAAGATGAAATCACAGTCCTCAAGATAATGACATATTTCCCTTAAAATTCTGCCCCATGTAGACATGCATTTTGACTTAAGTAGAACTGTGATCGGCAGCAAAACTAGTTCAAAGTTTCAGGGTATTATCAGAACAGAAACTTATAAGACCAAGAAGAATTGACTTCTTTCTGAAGAATGTGCTGCCAAAATCCAAGTCAACTTATTTGAAGTGGATAATATTTCCCTGGATATTTCAAAGTGGAACAATAAAACCAGCATAAACCTCTCATAATAATAGGATAGCTTATCATTTCATGTTAAATATAAAACGTGAGGCTGACAATACAGTTGAATGGAGACATCACGTATGAAAACACGAGATGATACAGAATGGAACCCTGACAATGCTCGCAGCCGCATGCGATCTATGGTTAGACAATATCTGGAGAGAAGATCTACCGATCTGATGCAATTAGATGCAATCACTGATCTTCCTATTTCGTACTTTTTCTTCGTGGATTTGTGAAAATGATAGGTCTATTTTTGTTCTGTTTCTTCTAATGTTTAAGAATACAATAAGTAACTTCTGCTACTTCACGTAACTACCATAAAAAAGTACAAGCTTCCCCCTTTGCTTTCCCCAAATCAGCTTCTAGTACAATCAACTTCTGATAACAACCTATTGTCTTCTTTCAATCCTGTATCTCTTCTCTATGTCAAAGTCGGCCCCCAGAGTTCCTTAGCAATTTCGCCAGGGACCTTATAAACTCTGCTAGACAGTCTCCAATGTCAAATGACATTATTTCTACTTTCCTTTGCTCATTATCCTTTATCTCTTTGTCTTTTAATGAAGGTTAGATGGAGAAAGATTGGGTTTTGAGGGTCAGGTAAAAACATGAATCTGAATCCCAGGTGCAAAAGCACCTGTGTGAATTCGTTTAAGTTACTTAACCTCTGAGACCTCACACAACCAATATATAAAATAGAAAGATCATAATGCCTACCTCGTAGGGTTATTTTAAGGATTACCATATTACATGTGTTCTCAAAGTGTGGACCCTGGCACTGAGAAGTTCTTAGACATGCAAATAATCTTCAAGCCATGCCCCACTCTGACAATCGGTTTTAACAAACCCTCCAGGAGATTCTGGCAACCGCTCAGGTTTAAGAACCACTGATTTTGTAACATGCAGAAAGCGCTCAGGGCAGTGCCTTCCCATATCTTAGTTCTTAATGCCAACTATCTCTTAATAGCACACAGTCTTCAACTAAGTTTTTAAAAGATCAGACTTCAGTTTGGTAATCTCAGTTTCCAGGTGTTATGACACCTGAAATAGTCTCTCACATATCTGATTTCCTGAGCCCTCTGTTTTGATGTCTTCCTGGTAGGGAAAGCAAAATGTCTGGATCAGAAGCCACTCTGCTTGGTGCTTTTGGTGTGTGCCTTTGACAAAATCCATACAATGCACCTTGTCATATATGACAAGGCCTCTTCTTTCCAACATTAACATTTTCTAAACACTCCAAGTTATTACCCATAAAAATCACATCCATGCCTAAAACACCGAAGACTTCCACTGACAGGGCATAAAATAATAGCTTCGTGTGTGTGTCAAGACTCTGTGATAAAATGAATGTTTCTACCAACAATGTCATATCTCTGCTGCATCTGCCACAGCTGCGATGTTGTTGTTCAGTCGCTCAGTCACGTCCAACTCTTTGTGATCCCATGGACTGCAGCACACCAGGCTTCTCTGTCCTTCACTATCTCCTGGAGTTTGCTCAAATTCATGTCCACTGAGTTGGTGATACTATATAACCACCTCATGGTCTGCCACCCTCTTCTCCTTTAGCCTTCAATCTTTCCCAGCATAGGATCTTTTCCAATGAGTTAGCTCTTCACATCAGGTGGCCAAAATACTGGAGCTTCAGCTTCAGCATCAGTCCTTCCAATGAGTACTCAGGGTTGATTTCCTTTAGGACTAACTGATCTGATCTCCCTGCAATCCAAGGGACTCTCAAGAGTCTCTTCCAGCACCACAATTTGAAAGCATCAATTCTTTGGTGCTCAGCCTTCTTTATGGTCTAACTCTCATATCCATACATGATTACTGGAAAAACCGTAACTTTAACTACATGGACCTTTGTCAGCAAAGTGATGCCTCTGCTTTTTAATACGCTGCCTAGGTTTGTCATAGCTTTTCCTCCAAGGAGCAAGTATGGCTGCAGTCACCACCTGCAGTGATTTTGGAGCCCCCAAAAATAGAATCTGTCACTGCTTCCACTTTTTTCCCATCTATTTGCCATGAATTGATGGGACTGAACGCTCTGATCTTAGTTTTTTGAAAGCTGAGTTTTAAGCCTAATTTTTCACTCTCCGCTTTGACCCTCACCAAGCAGCACCTGAGCTCCTCGGCGCTTTAGTTCCTCTTCACTTTCCGCCATCAGGTAGTATCATCTGCATATCAAAGGCTGGCGATCTTGATTCCAGTTTGTGATTTATCCAGCCTGGCATTTTGCATGACATACTTAACGTGCATGTAAGTTAAATAAGCAAGGTGACAGTATACAGCCTTGATGTAGTTTTCCAATTCTGAACCAGCCCACTGTTCCATGTCCAGTTCTAACTGTTGCTTCTTGACCTGCATACAGGCCTTTCAGGAGGCAGGTAAGGTGGTTTGGTATTCCCAACTCTTTAAGAATTTTCCCCAGTTTGTTGTGATCCACACACTCAAAGGCTTTCATGTAGTCAATGAAGAAGTAGATGTTTCCTGGAACTCTCTTGCTTTTTCTATGATCCAACGATGTTCACAATTTGATCTCTGGTTCCTCTGCCTTTCCTAAATCCCGCTTACACATCTGGAAGTTCTTGGTTCACATACTGTAGAAGCCTGGCTTGAAGGATTTTGAGCATTACCTTGCTAGCATGTGAAATGAGCACAGTTGTATGGTAGTTTGAACATTCTTTGGCACTGGCCTTCTTTGGGACTAGAATGAAAACTGACCTTCTTCCAGACCTGTGGCCACTGCTGAGTTTTCAAAATTTGCTGGTATGTTGAGTGCAGCACTTTAACAGCAACATCTTTTAGGATTTTAAATAGCTCAGCGGGAATTCCATCATCTCCACCAGCTTTGTTTATAGTAATGCTTCTTAAGGCCCACTTGACATTACACTCCAGAATGTGAGTGACCACACCATCATGGTTATCCAGGTCATTAAGACCTTTTTTGTACAGTTCTTCTGTGTATCCCTCCCTGCCATCTCTTCTGCTTCTGTTAGGTCTTACTGTTTCTGTTTTTTATTGTGCTCATCTTTGCATGAACTGTTCCTTTGGTATCTTCAATTTTCTTGAAGTGATCTCTAGTCTTTCCCATTCTATTATTTTCCTCTATTTCTTTGCATTGTTCACTTAAGAAGGCTTTCTTGTCTCTCCTTGCTATTCTCTGGAATTCTACATTCAGTTCAGTATTTCTTTCCCTTTCACCTCTGCCTTTCGCTTCTCTTCTTTTCTCAGCTATTTGAAAGGTTCCTTCGTAGTCTTTATTTCCATTGTGTGTGTGCTCAGTAATGACCAATTCTTTGCAACCCCATGGACTTGGATTTTCCCAGCAAGAATACTGGGGTGGGTTGCCAATTCCTCCTCCAAGGGATCTTCCTGACCCAGGGATCAAACCCACGTCTCCTCTGTCTCCTGCATTGACAGGTGGATTCTTTACCACTGAGCCCTCGTTTCTGTTATCGAACTGCTATCAGGGAACTGTAAGTTCCTGTAACTATTAATAGCATCTTTTAACTTCCATTGGCTAGTTTCTGGAGGC
This sequence comes from Bubalus kerabau, assembly GCF_029407905.1. Taxonomy (NCBI): domain Eukaryota; kingdom Metazoa; phylum Chordata; class Mammalia; order Artiodactyla; family Bovidae; genus Bubalus; species Bubalus kerabau. Next base: position 52,459,361 of record NC_073627.1, on the reverse strand, counting down.
TGGAAGGCTGAGGAGAGAAGGGGGGAAAAATATTCCAGAATTTTTTTGAAAGGTGTTTCTACTGTATGACTTATTTTTTTACTAGAATCACCATCAAGGAGCAATGACAGTACAAAATATACAAATTCAAAGTTCTTTGCAAATTCCTGAGTTATTTTTGTTTTTGTTGTTTAAATCATGTGGTAAGCAACAAGACTGAACCTGACGCTCCAATACTTTGGCCACCTGATGTGAAGAACTGACTCATTTGAAAATACCCTGATGCTGGGAAAGATCGAAGGCGGGAGGAGAAGGGGATGACAGAAGATGAGATGGTTGGATGGCATCACTGACTCAATGGACACCGGAATTTGAGTAAACTCTGGGAGTTGGTGATGGACAGGGAGGCCTGGCATGCTGCAATCCATGGCGTCACAAAGAGTTGGGAACGACTGTGTGACTGAACTGAACTGAACTGAAGCAACAAGACAGAAAACAAGTAGCATGCCACTTCTTAAGAGAGTCTATGGTGCATCTAAGCTATGTATACTAAATAGATTTTAAAACTTGCTACTGGGCCAGTTGGCTACCTTTGTAATATAATAATCAATTTAGTCTTTAGTCAAGCAAATATATATTTTGTATGTTTACTGGCTTACAGTCTAATTATTCAATGTCAAAAGCTGAAGTCTCAGACTTCTTTAATGTTACACATAACTCAGTTTCTGAACACATGACTAAAATCCATCAATATAGTATCATTTTACATAAACTCATTACTTCCTGCAGAGAATAAGTACCTTAATGTTAAAAATATTCTTAAAATTATGAAAAAGTTATCATTTTTATTCTTATATTTCATCATTTCTTCTTATTCTTCTGATAGGGCCTTCATAAATCACATCAGTAAAAGTTCGCATTTAATATTAAAAGTTTTTATCCCTGAAAATAACTTGCCACCTCCTACATGACACAAGGCAATGTATTGGGTACTTAGCATATTTGGTGAACATAGTCATAACAAGTTAGTCCTATCATCAATCTACCTTTGGAATGATTATGGTATTTAAGCAAAATAGAAATTTTAAATATGTGCAGTATATGTGTACAAGATTTTCAGAAAAATAGAAAAGAGACATAATCTAAAGAAAATATTATTATTAATAAAGTATTTTCTATATGAAATATCCAAAGGAAGAAAATTTAATATTGATTCAATTTCCCCTTTATCCTAAAATTTTAAAAGACCAAGACCAGGTGGAATATTGGGTGGAAGCAGAATTGAACTTTTCCCAATGACCCAAAATATTTCTATTGCAAAATTACCTTTTATTGGCAGAAAGATAAAATATTGAAAAATGATACATATGTGAAAAGAATAAAAGAGAAAAGTGCTAGCCTTGTAACTCATGCTTATTTATAGATTGGTGTTCCAACCATTTTAGAAAAGCACTCCAATATTAGCCTTCTTTTCTTTCTTCTCAATATCTATCTCCCTTTATCTTCTGAAAGAGACTTTAAAAATTCTATTATAAGACATTTGCAAGTTTAAAACAAATGCCTCTCACTGCTTAACTAATTTACTCAATTATGAGTTGATAGAAAAAAAATTATGTGTATACGGGGGTCCAGAAATTCAATTGTGTCATCGTTACAAATGAATACAAAACATCCTGATAGAGCTGGTGGACTCCTATCCATTAATGACTCCTGCACTATACTCTCCTGTGCCATAAATAATTCCAAGGTCAAAAATTAAAAGAAAAATTTGCCTTCACTTGTGAGCAAAACATAATGGACTACAGAATGAATTCGACCTTCACCATATCAGAAAACATCACATTTACAAAACTTATTAAGAGACAACAAAATCAAAACTAATATAAATATATGATTAAAAAACAATAACAAATAAAGTGCTAAATTGAAACTCAGGATTTTAATATTTCGTCATTTCTTCTGGGAGACCTAACCATCTAACCATAGAAAGAGAATCATTTTTAATGCCATCAGATGTTCTAGGGACACTAACATGATGACATCTTTAAAAATATTTACAAAGACTATTGAAGTTACCCATTGGCTCCTTCTGTATTATGTAATTCAGTCAGATAAACATATTAAATTTCTCTGCTTGTTTTTTTCTCCACACTCTAACCACAGACAGACCAAAAAAAAAAAAAGCAAGACACTAATGATATAGGCTTTAAAATTATAGCAAAATTATGTGCATCTGGATAATTTTCTATGTTCTATAAAATAGGATATGAGTGGTGAATCTGTGGATGACATGAAAAGCAACAATGAGGTCTGGGGCCTTGTTTAGGACACAAGCATGGAAAAGGGCTCAGCTGAGATAGAAGCACCGTTTCTTTCATTCCCTAAATCACAAGGGTACAGGCAATACTTTAGTTCAAATCTTAGACAATATTTATATAAGAATTACAAGTGGTGTTATACCTTGTGTTAAAGAGAAAAAGCTTTTCTTTATATTCCTCACTGTGATTAGCCTTTCAAAAGGAATTTAGAAGTTTCCCTCATTCTCAGATTTATTTTCGAAAATAAAAACTAAGAAGGAAAATGAAAGTACTATATATTTTAAAAAGATACTAACCAGGTATCTAAAAGTACTCTATCACAAATTCTTTTTAAAGATCTAAGAGATTTTCTTTGAACCCAGCAGATAAGAGTCTCCTCTCCATATAAATCTTTTCTTCTGAAAATGAATTTATATTTTTTTCAGTAGTGTCAGAATAACTAGATTAGTTTAAATTAACTATTTATAAACATATTGAAAACTTGGCACTAATTAAAACTTTAAATATAATTTGATACGTAAGTTTTAACTCTTTTTTAAAATTACCCTTATATACTATAAAGATATATTCAAATGAACTACCTTTTGTCTATACTGTTCTGCATATATTTTTTCTTTCACTAAGAAATTCAAAAACTAGGAAAGTTTACTAGATGCAGATTAGGAACTCCATAACAACTTGCTACTTATTTGTAATATTGAAAGCAAAATTCATTTTTAAAATTTCACTGTATTTCTCTTAAATTTTCTGCATTTAAAAAGTGTATCATGTGTGTGATTCTTTTACATCATTTATACCATCATTTAAATTCCCAAATCCTAGAAAACACATAATCTTCAGAATGTATAAAATGGCTCAAGTGTTGAAGTTGGTCTGCATAGTTAACTTTCCAACAAGCTTATTTGGTTGTCAAAGGAAAAGAAATTATTATAAACTGACTCATCTGAAGCCACATGCATTTAAACAATTAAAACAGTTTATCAAAGAATGGAGAAATGAGCAGAAATTGTGATCGATCAAAAGCAAAATCTCAGCTAAATATAACTGTTTCAACTGAAAAATAATAAAAATTTGTATGAAATTCATATAACATTTTAAAAGGAACTATAAAAGTTTCATATTCTTCCAAAATACAAATCCTACCCTATACTGAAAGTCCTAAAAACTTGATGAAATAAATAATTTTATTTAACATAATATTTATTCTAAAACAGTAAATAAAAACATTCTCAGGTTGAATGCTAAACAACATGGAAAAATAGTAAAAACTCTTAAAACAAAGAAGCTTTTTATAAACAACATGGAAGAAGTTGTCAAATTTATATTCATTTTGCTGCCTTAATTTGAGGTTTCATTAAGATCTTAATGGGAAAAACATGCATCACCAGTAAAGAGACGTATTTTAAAGGAGGATCTTTTAGGCTAGTACAAGTGACTAAAAACGAGTTTCTTGCTAGCTAACGATGGCATCAAACAAACCACAAAGCAGTCTTCTAAAAGACAGGCAATGATTTAAAAGTCTACTATATTTCATATATCCCTTTCTTTAATCTGGCTCTTTTAATCTTGTTTCAACCTCAAATCATTTCTGGTTGACAAGTGCTTTTGCTTAAATTTGAGGAGCACATAAGCTGTTGAAGGCATGGGCTTTTCTTATTTCACATACAACATTTGTCATTCCATCTTTACATCTATGCTAAAACTTCAAACTTTATTAACATACTAAAACTCTTTTCTTTGTACTTAAAATGAGAAATTTATCCCGAGATGGAATTCAGTTCTAAATTGAGTCTACAAAGAAATCTTGTCATATGTTGAATCTGGCATTTAAAACTCCACTGTTTGCTACAAGCTCCTCAGTAAGATCCATGCGTCTTATTTGTTTTTGGAAGAAAATCTAGTTAACACAAGAATGAAGATTGACTTTCAGGGAATTTTTACTCATGTATAGCCTGAATTTGCTTATCACAGTTTCACAATCTGTGTACTAATTTTGATACTACATTCTAAAGAGTAAATCTTTACGATGATTTATCACCCTACTCTAATGCAATAATGAAATTTTCAGATGTTCCTATTAGCGTATGAACACTGAAATTAGTTTGTGTCAAATTATTTAAGTTTCTTTTTGTCCAAGAGGAAAAAAGACTGTAAGACTTTTCCCTAGGACCATAAGACAGTATAAACAAGTCTCAGAAGTAGTTATGAGAATTGCACATACATGTATTCTGACTAAATTTATAAAATTGATATAAATTAACCAAAATGTCTCTTGGGCTCACTCATTCCTAGAACCAAAACAAAATAAAGATCTAACTTAAAGAAGTTTCTTCTCAAAAATGGAATTTCCCCCTTAAACCAGAAAAGAAATCAGAGCATGGCAGGTAACATTTACTGAGCTCTTATTATGTGCCAGGGACTGTTCTAAGTAATTTATACGTTGGTTCATTTAATCCTCATAATGAACCTATAAGGTAGGTACTACTGGTAACTCTAATAGAGATAAGGAAACCAAGATATAGACTGGCTTTAGAAAAGTGCCCAAGATCATATGGGTAGTAAGTGTGTGACCTGGAATTTAAGACCTAGACAGTCTGATTCTGGAGCTCTGACTCTTAACTATTTTGTTAAACATATTACACCAAGCTCTAGACACATTCTATTGCACATCTTTACATAAAAGTATGAAATATACTGTTTCTTTTCTATGATCATCATGCTAAGACTGACAAAGTTATATTTTATGCACTCATATAAGAATGTAAATGAGTTATAGTGGGTAGGTGCTAATAACTCAAAATAATAAGTTATTTAGGAATTTACGAGTTTGTACGTAAAACCCAAATTTCCCCATGTAGCTAGCTCCTTAACTACCTAAACTATTCAAAACAGAACGGACTCTTTTGCCTTTGGTACCAAATAAAATGCAGTAAAAATTTATAGGGTATTTTTAGTATAACAAATATATTTATATTTCAAAATAAATCATGTCTTCAGAAGTTCAGCATGTCATATAGGGAGTTTCTATCTTCTATCACTATAATACTAAAAGCTTTAAATGTGGGTGTTGGCCATGTCTTATATACCAGCATTATTATGAGAGAATTCTTCTCCTTTCTTTTTTTTTAAATATTATTCTATGATTTTTTAATGCAAATTTTCAAGAAATGAAATGAAACCAAGAAAACTAATCTTTTCAGGCATAAATACCAACATCTACCAATGACTCAGTAATTCGGTGCATCTATCTGTGATCAGGCCATGCAATTGAAAACAAAGTACAAAACAGAGTTACTTTCGGAGAGTACAGCAAATGAATTAGGCATGCGGGACTGAACTGAGACTCACCATGGAGCTTTTATGGAAAAACACCCCGCTCCAAACAGATAAGGCCTTCATGGAAAAGGGGGGAAAATGCACAAAAAATATTAGAGGAAAATTCATTTAATATTAACAAATACATGTTGATCATACTGTTAAAGAGTATGGATAAAATGGCTAAAAAAATTAGTAATCGTTTGCAATTCTGCTGTCAATACTAACAAGTCTGACATAACCATTGAACAGAAGGATGTGTGGTAACAAGTCCCTTCATTTTCATAAGGTTACAGATTTCAAAATGCTCTGTTTCTCCCCCTTTTCTGGAGCACCCCTGTAGGGTTCCTAAGGTAAAATAAAATTTACTTCAGAGGCCCTTTAAAACAAAGTACAAATTAAATGGAATAACTGGACGGAGAAAAGAGTGGAACCAGTAGCAACACATGTGTGGTTGTGCGACACGAAATGTTTAACACTAGTGAAAGAGGACTCGATAAAAATTTGATAAGCATTGTTGCCGTTCACCAGTTGTCTCAGAGTCACAGAAAGTACGTATTTTCTAAGCTGCTTAATTACAGTAAGTTGTACTGCATACTGCTGGTCAAAGGAACTAACACTAAATACAAGTCTGCGGTATGATTTACTTCCATTTTAGGGTCACATTCCAGGAAATCAGCATTTCTCTTAATAATGACAGAAGAGGTTAGCTTCCTCTATCTGGCCTATACCAGGCTAGGTTGGAATACAGGAAACTAAAGCCACAATTGCTTGTTTTAAATATAGCTGGGGATATAAAGGCAGACTTCCATGTTACACATATTTCTTCTTAATATTCTGTTCATAGCATTTAAGACATGCTATGCATACTTGCACAGAAAGAAGACTGACTTAATTATATCCAGAACAAAATACTGTTGTTGCATCTAACATTTGGAAGGAAGACATAACAAACTGAGAAAGAAAGAGCACTGCATAACTTGATAATTCTCTCCTTCAACTTTGGTGCCAAGAACATTGAAACAGAAAACTCATGCTAATTAGCATCAATCTCCCAGTGAAGTGGACACACAACACTGAGTACAGTTCTGAGGACTGAAGTACAGAAGATATGAAGAAGAGAACAAAAAAGCAAGAGACTACTAATATTAGAAGAAACTGTGAGTTGGAAGACAGAGATATTAGAAAACTTTAGAGATGATTCAAATGCAAAGCAAAGAAATCTCTCCCACAGTTAATGATAAGACCACAACCAGAGATATGATTTCATCACTCACATCTAAAACAATGCATTTCAAAATTGTTTTGACTATGACCCACGGAAATATGCAGTTGGCCCTCCATATCCAGAAGGCCCATACCCACAACCAGCCATAGATAAAAAATATTCAGAAAAAAAAATTCCAGAAAGTTCCAAAAGGTAAAACTTGCTATGCACCAGCAACTATTTACAACTTAGAAAAGACTTAAAGTATCTGCATAGATGTGTGTGCTACTGCTGCTACTAAGTCGCTTCAGTCGTGTCCGACTCTGTGCGATCCCACAGATGGCAGCCCACCAGGCTCCCCCATCCCTGGGATTCCCCAGGCAAGAACACTGGAGTGGGTTGCCATTTCTTTCTCCAATGCATGAAAGTGAAAAGTGAAAGTGAAGGCGCTCAGTCATGTCCGACTCTTTGCGACCCCATGGACTGCAGCCTACCAGGCTCCTCCGTCCATGGGATTTTCCAGGCAAGAGTACTGGAGTGGGGTGCCATTGCCTTCTCCTATAGATGTGTGTAGGTTATGCAAATACTAGGCCATTTCATATAAGGAACTTGACCATCCACAGATTTCAGTACAGGGTGGGAACCGATCCCCCTCGGATACTGAGGGATAAATGTACTAAAGTATAAGCTCATATGTACCTGAACACAACAAACTGAAATAATTTAATGAATGTGGGGAGTTGTGTTTGTAATCAATTTTACTTTTTCCATTTCAATGTTTTGTAGACATTAATGCTGGGATTTAGTTTCAGTGACGATTAATTCATATTATGACAAGGTAGGTAGGTCTGGGTGGGACCTTCAATTCTCTATTTCTAACAAGCTCCTAGATAATATAAGGTTGTTAAGTTTGAAGAACAAGGAGCAAGATTACATTTTATTATATTCTATTTCATTAATGAAAAAAAAGTTAGCCATGATTCCCCTGTCCATTGATTTCATGATTCACTGATTACATCAGAAACAAAATGTTAATGGAACTCATCTTGTATTTTGACCAACACCAATTTAAATAACTGTGACCATGTGAAGACACCAATCTCTCAATGGCACTGTGATGCCATGAAATAATGATCAGAAAACAGAAGGTTCAAAACATTTCCACATGCCCACAAGTGAAAGTAAAAGTTGCTCAGTCACGTCCAACTCTGCCACCCCACGGACTATACAGTCCATGGAATTCTCCAGGCCAGAATACTGGAGTGGGTAGCCTTTCCCTTCTCCAGGGGATCTTCCTAACTCAGAGATCTTCCGAACCCAGGTCTGCTGCATTGCAGGCAGATTCTTTACCAGCTGAGCCACAAGGGAAGCCCAAGAATACCGGAGTGGGTAGCCCATCCCTCCTCCAGTGGATCTTCCCGATCCAGGAATCGAACTGGGGCCTCCTGCATTGCAGGCGGATTCTTTACCAACTGAGCTATGAGGGAAGCCCCTAAGATACTGCCTAAATAAGAAGCTATTGTTGACACATACTACCCAACCTCTTTTCATTTTCTTCCTTAGGCAGACACCTGAATTAATCAAACAGTCCAAACAATTCTGACAGAAGCCTTTGTGATCTGGAACGTCTGGGCATGAGTTGCTCTTTTCCATACATTGTATAGAAGCTGGATAAGTCTCCCATCTCATTCCAAATATCAGAATACAGGGTTCCCATTGGAACCTGGTTATCCATTTTAAATACAGCAGTGTATACAGGTCCACCCCAAACTCCCTAACTATGCCTGCTCAATGTTAAGAGGCAGCCTGGAAGGGAGGGGAGTTTGGGGGAAAATGGATACATGCATATGTATGGCTAAGTGCTTTTGCTGTCCACCTGAAACTATCACAACATTGTTAATCAGCTATACTCCAATATTGGAGAAGGCCATGGCACCCCACTCCAGTTCTCTTGCCTGGAAAATCCCATGGATGGAAGGGCCTGGTAGGCTGCAGTCCATGGGGTCGCTAAGAGTTGGACACGACTGAGCGACTTCACTTTCACTTTTCACTCTCATGCACTGGAGAAGGAAATGGCAACCCACTCCAGTGTTCTTGCCCGGGGAATCCCAGGGACGGCGGAGCCTGGTGGGCTGCCGTCTATGGGGTCGCACAGAGTCGGACACGACTGAAGAGACTTAGCAGCAGCAGCAGCATACTCCAATATAAAATAAAAAGTTAAAAAAAAAAACACCCAAACATCAGAATAATGCTGATTCATTGCAAATAATTTGCAAGTTTTATCTTAGTCCTTTATGCCTTAAATGGCTTCTGAGTGACCCCCGAAACCAAACAAACAAAAATGAAACAAAACTTTAAGTTTCTACAGTTCAAAAGACCAGCTTATTGTCCAGTAAATACCTTTTACCAAGTAAATACCTTTTACCAGTAAATACCTTCTACCAAGTTTAAATTTCCTTATGTATAAAAAGTAACATATTAGCTGAACAAATTAAACACTTAAAAAAAAAAATCTGCTAGATTCTCCTTCCCAGGCAATAGCAGCATGTTACCAACAAGACGATTTCCACAACTTCACGATCCCCAAACGCACTGTTAACTCTCACTCTCTAGACACTGCAATGAGCGGGCATGCAGTGAACAGCAGCATGGTCAAGCTTTAAGACAACACAGCTCTCACTGTTCACAGTACAATTCAGCTGGATGCATTAAAAGTCATCCTTCTTTGGCCAAAGAAGAATCTAGAGACTGGCCCAGCTCAAGGAGAAGAAGACAGGGGAAGGGGGAAACAGGTGAGACCTCCTTTCTGGCATGGTCCCAGCCTATACTCACCCACTTCTTAGCCGCTCCTACAAACGGGATCTCCGCCACGTACATGGAAAAGAAGACCCATAAACACCAAAGAATTAGAGTGACTGATGTGATCACTGACTTGGTATGGGGAGTGTCAGCTGTTCTTTTGAAATGTGCCCGCCTCATCTTTTCTCAGTAGTGAAAGAATGAAAATAAAAAGTCACAAAGGCCAAGTCCATGATCCAGCTGTCTTCACCTATGGCTTTCCCCTCAGAATCCCGCAGCTGTAGTTTTACAAGGGGTGGTTTGAAGGAGGAAAACAGCACGTGAGTCAGAGTGCATGCTGAATTAAAATGGTCTGCATTAACAAATGCAACTCCAATTATCATATTCAGGTGTTAAGAATGTGTATATTTCCAAACACTAGTAAGTTTCAGCAGGTTGAGCAATCCATATAAAACTATCCACTTAGTCATGATTATGTCCTTCTGAAGCTGAATTCTGATTGGAAAACATCAGGGTTGGCCAAGAGACTACAAATCAGAAATACTAGTCCAGCATTAAGTGACATTGCCACTGGTTCTCAAAGTGTTTCTTCTGGAGATTCTCAGAAGACAAGAAAGAATTGTGCTATATATCAAATCATTGTGTGCCTGCGTGCTAAGTCGCATCAATTGTGTCCAATTCTTTTTGACCCTATGGACTGTAGCCCGCCAGACTCCTCTGTCCATGGGAGTCTCCAGGCAAGAATACTGGAGTGGGTTGCTGTGCCCTTCTCCAGGGGATCTTCCCAACCCAGGGATCGAACCCGTGTCTTTTATGTCCCCTGAACTGGCAGGTGGGTTTCTTTACCACTAGTGCTACCTGGGAGGTCCCATATCAAATCATTAATACTATGCAACTCTTTAAACTCTGATTCATTTTTTTTAAAGGCCACACAGTACCACATAAGCTTTGGTCTTCCTAGCTGAAAATAAGACTAATAAAAAGACTGTTCAAATGTTAAGAGGAAAATAAAATCAGATTTTATTTGAACATGGTAAAACCCTTTATAACCTGACTCTGCGGCTAAAAGGCAGTAATAATTAGATTTCACCATCTTCAGAGTTAAAGAATAGTTGGCATCTAAAAAACAGCAAAGAAAGGAGCAGGTGGGATGAATTGAGAGAGAAGCAGTGACATATACACTACCATGTGTAAAAGAGACAGCTAGTGGGGACTTGCTATACAACACAGGGAGCTCAGCTTGGTGCTCCGTGCTCTGTGATGACCTAGACGGGTGGGATGGGGGGAGTGGAAGGGAGATTCAAGGAGAGGGGAGATAGATAGATATATCTCCCCATATATATATATGTATACTTATAGCTGATTGACATTGTTGTACAAAAGAAACTAACACAAGAATGTAAAGCAATTATTCTCCAATTAAAAACAAACAAAAAATTCTGAAAGTTCCACTTTCCAACTAATCATGTCCTATGAGAATTCAAGCACTGTCACTTAACAGACATAAGAATGAGCCCATATAAATATTAAACATACTGAACAGAGAAAGGGCTGTACAATACTATCTGTAAAATAGTAAAGAAAAGCCATATAGTCTAACACCGCATTCCAGGAACCCCAATGACTGTGCTACACCCTAAACCCCCTCGTGTTAAACAGTAACTTTGATGGACTCACATTCCCCATGTGCATACAAGCAAGTTAGTCCTCATATCATTTTCAAGTATTACTCTAAATTTTTCATTAATTTAAATACTAAAGAGACCTATGGCACTACTGGCTCTCAAATTATTGTTCTGAAGGCAAATTCAAGCTGAAATATCCAGGTGAATTTTCTAATCTGAGATATATTCAACATGCAAATTTAAACTACAAGCTCAAGATTTTCATCAGAAAAAAAATCTCTTGTTCAATTTCCGCCAGATGTGGCAGAAGAGAGACTAGAATAGCACACACATATTTCCAAATTTCCATAGAAAATAATCCTTGCTGACTTGTAATACATTATACAGGAGACTTAATCTCCTCCCTATTCCCACTCCCCAAAATTCACAGATTTATGGTAACAGGGAACAAAGTATGGAATGGCTTAAGTACTCTACTGACTTAGTACAAAAACTGGAAACTCAAACTGTGCATGTATGTTGCACATGTAGAAATATCCATCCTAATGAAAATATACATTACTAGTTATTTTATATCTGGAATGAAACATTTATAGCTTAGTTATCAAGAAATAATACATGGATAAGACAGGACTAGGAAGTGGAGAATTACCATTTGGACTACAAGGAGATCAAACCAGTCAATTCTAAAGGAAATCAACCCTGAATGTTCATTGGAAGGACTGATACTGATGCTGAAGTTCCATTACTTTGGCCACCTGATGCAAAGAGCCAACTCATTGGAACAGATCCTGATGCTGGGAAAAACTGAACGCAACAGGAGAAGAGGGCGCCAGAGAATCAGATGGTTAGACAGCATCACCAAGTCAGTGGATACAAGTTTGAGCAAACTCTGGGAGATAGTGAAGGACAGGGGAGCCTGGCGTGTTGCAGTCCATTGGGTCACAGAGTTGACCATCACTCTTTTTGTGTAGGACACAACTTAGTGACTGAAAAACAAACCCCACTGTAACTGGGCGGGGGGTGGAGGGGTGTCTTTTTCCAAATCTTTCCCATTTAATTCTTCAAACTTCACCTATAAGATTTGAGGCTTAGGTCAAAGTGTCTAAATAAGCCAAGGCAGACCAAAGTGAATTAGAAAGAGGAACAAACCTCCCTCAAGGACTATATGCCAATGTCAATGACGAAATTCACGTAGGCACACTGGAAATGGCAGAACCAAGATAAGAAGATGGAGCTTCAGACTTCTAAGATGGTATTGTTTCTCTATATTCCCTAGCCTACTTCTCCAGAGTCAGGCCCAAGGTTCCTAACCTAGCTCAAACTGTTCACAAAAAAATGAATACATACAAACATGGTGGAGAGAGGAAGTAGCAGGAAGCTGCTTGATTTAAGAAAACCAGTGAAAGACAACAAATCGTATCAGGTTACTTCACTAAACATGTCAGCTAGTGAAGGGCAAGGAAGTAACTTCATTCCCAATTTCTATATTTTTTATTCCCATGAAATTACTAAGACCACTTAAAAAAAATTTATTTGTTTATTTATTTGGCTGTGCAGGGTCTTAGTTGAGGCATCTGAGATCTTCGATCTTGGTTGCAGAATGCAGGATCTTTAGTTGTGGCTTGTGAACTCTTGGTTGCAGCATGTGGGATCTAGTTCCCTGACTAGGGATCCAACCCGGGCCCCTGCACTGGGAATGTGGAGTCTTAGCCACTGGACTACCAGGGAAATCTCTCTGACCACTTTTTGAAATGTCCTATTCCCCGCTTGTGCCCACAAAATGATGTACATGTCAATAATTTTAGATTTAATGTATGTAAAATTAAGCATATTGATGAAAAATTGTCTACTTAGTAAGTTTTTACATAGGAAGCATTTTAAAAAAACCCTTCATCACGTATTTGATCCATTAATTCAGTCAAACATCTATGAGCTATTGCTTCGTCCCTACTACAAAAAATTCACACTCCAAAACAAGGAGCGATCCCTTGGCACCCACTTTCACTTTTAAAAGATGAGAACTATGCTGATTTACACATGATAAAAACAGGATGGAGGCCTTTCCAATCCTCTAGTCTTAGACTGGAAGAAATGGGTTTTGTTTGAATGAGCGGCTATTAAACCAAACGATTCCTAGCACATCTTTCACCTTCATCAGCGTATACCACAGTTGGGCTGAGCAACAGCTGTTGCCAAAATAGGCCTTATTTCCTCCCAGTGCTGCTTCAAGGTACAGAACATGAAGGTGTAAATACATCTGTCTTCTGCCATTTGCAGTTCTACTGGCCTTGCGAATGTCTTTGAGTAAGACAGATGGTCCCTGACACTGCACAGGCTTTCAGGGATGTATCTTTCTATAAATAAGGGGGCAGATGTGAAGCGTGGTAAGCACACGTCTATCCCCTGTAGGTTTGGGTTGAGGTTTCCATCTAAATTCGGTTATTTAAATACAGGATCCTAAGCAATCCTTGGAAATCTCTATGCTAGAATGTATTTTTTAATATTTATTTTATGCCATTATGGCAAATATCTAGGACACGGAATATGTATTTGTAACTAGATATAATATTAGGTGTATTGGAACTTTATGCCTATAAATGAGTCAGCTCTGTGTTCTCTTTCTACATAATTGTCAAATATATCTGTAAGCTTTATTTTTTAAATGCTAGAAAACACCTTTCATTGAAGCAAAGTTAGAGTAAATTAGGATTTCCACAATGACCTGGAAAATTAAAAGACTATTTGCTCATCACTCTGGTGACCTTAATGTGGTAATTAAAATCCTCAGGAAACACAATAAAACTTGATGGAAATAATGCAAGTGAGCTAAATGCAGCTTAAGAACTGCCGCTGCTGTTGCTGCTAAGTCGCTTCAGTCGTGTCCGACTCTGTGCGACCCCATAGACGGCAGCCCACCAGGCTCCCCCGTCCCTGGGATTCTCCAGGCAAGAGTACTGGAGTGGGGTGCCTCTGCCTTCTCCAGCTTAAGAACTGGTCACAGTAAAAAAAAAAAAAAAAAAAAAGAAAAATTTAAATAAAAATGAAATTAATGTAAATAATAAAATCTAATGGAAGAAATCTAATGATTCAAACCATTAGATGTGCTTTGGGATGTGCTTCAAATCTCACCATATGTCAAAAATGGAAATTCAAGGAATACCTTACTCTCCCAAAACAAGTACTACTTTTGGTTAGTCAAAATACATGTATGTCAATGAAAATGCTAAGAGTTGAGATAGTAAAACCACAAACTACACTCTGAAAATTCTATGACCAAACAGTACTATAAGAATTATACAGACAAGGTCAGGGAAGCCTGGCATGCTGCAGTCCATGGGATGGCAAAGAGTCGGACATGACTTAAAGACTGAACAACAACAAAGAATTATAAGTAATGTCACAATAGCAATTTCTGAATACAGTCAACAAACCCTTCAGAAAATGGTTTAAGAGTATTAGGTCTTATAATCTAGCAGTGACCTGCATAAGTTATGAATACTATCATCAAAGTGTTTTTTGTCACGGTAATCTGTGTTAATAGGAAGAGGAAAAAAGAATAGTAGGAGGGGAGGGGAAAAAAAGAGTGGATGGGGTAATTTACGGAGCACTAAAGCTCTGCCACAAGTAAAGAATTCATTATAGACAACAGACATATGGAAGAAAAAAACTAATAAAATGAGTTTTTGGTGGATGTGTATGTATGTGAGTGCGTCTGTATGGAGTGAGAAAAGATAAATAAGGCAAATTCATTAAACTGTTAACATTTGGAAAATCTGGGCATGCAGCAATTCCCTTTTTTATTAAAATAATTGATTTATTTTAATTGGAGGATAATTTCTTTACAATATTGTGGTGGTTTTTGCCATACATCAACATGAATCACCCTCAGTTGCGTATGTGTCCCTCCAACCTGACTCTCCCTCCCACATCCCTCCCCAGGAATTCCTTTTACGGGTCTAATAACACTTTTTTCCCCAGTAAGTCTAAATGAATCTCTATCAAAATTTTGGAAATTAAAAGCCAAGTACTCATTATGGGACAAATATTAATTTTTCTCTCTAAACACTATAAGAAAGGACGTGCTAAAAAGAATTTTAAAATTTGGCAAAAATAAAAGGGTTTAAGAACTGAGATAAAAGCCCAGCAAAAAATATGATACATGTACCTTAAACTTATATTAATTTCAAAGAACACAATTAAAATTCCTATCACTTAATTCATTAATAATTATTAAATTATCTAGGATACAAGGAACATAATACACATGCTCTAAGAAATCTAGGAACTGTAATCAAGTTTTTAAAAAGAAAAGGAAACATAAAAGTTATCTAAGTTCATACAGTATGGTAGCTTAGGAAGAGACTAGATGATAAATAGTTTCTACCCATCTAAGGACACACAGAAAGAATAGCAAGAGAGAGAGTAAAAAACGTGTGATGGAGTTTATCTTTTTATCAAGGGAAGTTTCAAATATATGCAAAAGTAAACTCACTTTCTAAGTGTGTATTAGTCACTCAGTCATAACCAACTCTATGAGTCCCAACGGACCAACTCTATGAGACCCCCTATAGCCCACCAGGCTTCTCTGTCCATGGAATTCTCCAGGCAAGAATACTGGAGTGGGTAGCCATTCCCTTCTCCAGGGGATCTTCCTAACCCAGGGATCAAACTTGGGTCTCCTGTACTGCAGGTGGATTCTTTACCATCTGAGCCACCAGGGAAGCCCCCAGAAAACTCATTTTCTAATCCTCCCCACAAATAGTTTGAATTAAATTCTAACATCACACAATTTCAGGCACAGAACTTTAGTCACTATCTTAGAAATAAAATTAAAATCATGAGGAACAATTTTGAGTGTTCTTTCACTTATATTCAGGAAAGATAGACCAAAAAAGGTACAATTATATACTGACGTCTGTGAATGAAAAAATACTAAGATTATGATTCAAGATTTAGTCCCATTTTTATTTGATTCTATATCCCAGAAATGTATCATTATCCAAAGAAAAAAGCCAGCTATCTGTAAATTTAAGTTCGTAACACCTTTACTATTCGTAGTCACTCTTATTTATTTTAAATTAAGAAACTAAAAGAGGAAAGGGAAGTAAAAATTCTACTTAAGCTACTACTGAAGGGTTAAAAAGCGGAAATCAAGTTTTAAAAATATAGCCAAATGATTTGTATCACAAGATGTCAGATTTTGGAGCTAGGTTTTCTGTTTCCCAGCTTCTTTTTTTTCCCCCCTTAATACACCACAAACTCAATTTCTACATTCAAAATAGGATCACTTTATAGGAAAACACCACTCCACTAGTCAGAGGGTCAATTTCGGTGTCACAGTGAAATCTGGAGCTCAAAGGCCTGGTCCCTGAGAATGAGTATTTCTTCTTACAAAAGTATCTCATGTCAGCACTTTACCACCTAGCACAACAATAATGACAGATTATTATATGTAAGTGGTACCTCAATATAGATGCCTTTTCAAAGTATCAGAAGCATGGTTGTCAATTTAAGTTCTCTCTCCTTAGTCAAAATTTGGGGGCCATTATAAATCCAAATCATGTCCACAAAATCAAGAAAATGAAACTGTACTACTTTCGGACAAAGCCACAAGGCAGGAACTACAAGACTGAGTAGATGGATCTGGTTTTCATTAGCCAATACGAGTTCTCACAACTTGTCACTGCTTTGTTTTTCTCTATGCATGTGTGTGCACATGCTTGTGCATGAACGTGTCTGCGCACATTCTATACTTTGTACTTAATCAGCTGACATTAAGCCTCATGTGGGCTGGGAATGAAGAACATAATCAAAACCACCCAAGGAAAAAGTATGCTTTATTTTTATGTATTTAATCCTCTAAAATAGCTATTTAAAAAGTCTCAAGCCTGAGGCCTTACCCTGTTCGTTTGGTGATGGTACCAAGTGTCATTGGCTGCTTGATTTGGGCGAGAGGCATCAACACCATCAGGCTGGGAAGAGGAGAGAGTCGAGGGTTGCCAGGGTTGTTGTTGGCAAAATTATTGTAGGAGTCTTGGCTGTTGAGCTTCCCTATAAAGAGAAAATAGAAAAGAAAAGCATCACCAAGAGGAGATTCCTTCTCTGACAGGATTTGCACTGGCTCCACTAATCTTTTAAGAAAATTATCAAAGGCAGACATGATTCTAAAAGAATCAAGACTCTATGGAAGGGGGGGTGGGGGTGGGGGAAGGACTCTGGTAATACCAAACATGACTTGACTATGAACAGAGACTATAGTCTTTGAGGATGGAGGCTTGGAGGATACAGAATTGGATAGATGTTAAATGGTTATACAAATAATTGGTATAAAACTGAATTTTGTGGTGTTACAAAGAAATATAAGATAGTAAGAGAAAAAAAAAATGAAAAGGTCTAAATTAGTCTAAAGGAAGCATGGAACGTTTCCTTAAACAAGCTAGGGAGTCAGAGGGGAAGAATATTCCAGCCATGGCAACCTATAAAGCCTCCAGAGGGCAGAAGAAACATGAGACATAAGGATGTATATCCACAGAGAATACCATGAGAGACACAGGATGAAACTGACCAAAATCAACAGGCAAAAACATTGCCTGCCTCCCAAAATGTACCACTACCCACCATAAAATTAAAAATCATGAATCAACCCTTTATTTTATGACCACATTAATATAAAAAAAAAAAAAAAATAAGAACTATGGCTCACTAACAACCAGGAAAAACAAACTGAAATAAAATCTGATCTGCATAAAGAGAAATTACTCTCATCTCACCAATAAGCAAAATTCCTCTTAGGTACTTACCTTTTCTCCCATTCCATGGCTCTGCATTTTCCAGAATGTTCTATA
This sequence comes from Bubalus kerabau, assembly GCF_029407905.1. Taxonomy (NCBI): domain Eukaryota; kingdom Metazoa; phylum Chordata; class Mammalia; order Artiodactyla; family Bovidae; genus Bubalus; species Bubalus kerabau. The sequence continues at coordinate 52,441,270 of NC_073627.1, read as the reverse complement.
AATGAAGTATGTACTACACTGAATCTTACCTCTTTCACTTACCATTAAGCATCTGAGATTCAATCACTCTACATTTTCCTACAGGTATCAATTCCTTCCTTTTTATTCCCGAATATAATCTCATTGTATGGAAGTACTACAGTTTGTTTATCCAGTCATTGGCAAAAGGACATTTGTTTCCAGCTTTGGTTATTACAAATAAAGCTGCCATAAACATTTCTGCACAAGTTTTTGTATGAATGTAAGCTTTATTACATTCAAAGGAGAAAAGGAAAGATATACCCATTTGAATGCAGAGTTCCAAAGAATAGCAAGGAGAGATAAGAAAGCCTTCCTCAGCGATCAGTGCACAAAGAAATAGAGGAAAACAACAGAATGGGAAAGACTAGAGATCTCTTCAACAAAATAAGAGATACCAAGGGAACATTTCATGCAAAGATGGACACATTAAAGAACAGAAATGGTATGGACCTAACAGAAGCAGAAGATATTAAGAAGAGGTGGCAAGAATACACACAAGAACTGTACAAAGAAGATCTTCACGACCCAGATAATCACCTAGAGCCAGACATCCCGGAATGTGAAGTCAAGTGGGCCTTAGGAGGCAGCACTAAGAACAAAGCTAGTGGAGGTGATGGAATTCCAGCTATTTCAAATCCTGAAAGATGATGGTGTGAAAGTGCTGCACTCAATATGCCAGCAAATTTGGAAAACTCAGCAGTGGCCACAGGAATGGAAAAGGTCAGTTTTCATTTCAATCCCAAAGAAAGGCAATGCCAAAGAATGCTCAAACTACCGCACAATTGCACTCATCTCACACGCTAGTAAAGTAATGCTCAAAATTCTCCAAGCCAGGCTTCAACAATACGTGAACTGTGAACTTCCAGATGTTCAAGCTGGTTTTAAAAAAGGCAGAGCAAACAGAGATCAAACTGACAACATCTGCTAGATCATCGAAGAAGCAAAAGAGTTTCAGAAAAACATCTATTTCTGCTTTATTGACTACGCCAAAGCCTTTGACTGTGTGCATCACAATAAACTGTGGAAAATTCTGAAAGAGATGGGAATACCAGATCACCTGACCTGCCTCTTGAGAAACCTATGTGCAGATCAGGAAGCAATAGTTAGACCTGGACATGGAACAACAGACTGGTTCCAAATAGGAAAAGGAGTACATCGAGGCTGTATATTGTCACCTTACTTATTTAACTTACATGCACAGTACATCATGAGAAACACTGGGCTGGATGAAGCACAAGCTGGAATCAAGATTGCTGGGAGAAATATCAATAACCTCAGATATGCGGATTGACACCACCCTTATGGCAGAAAGTGAAGAAGAACTAAAGAGCCTCTTGACAAAAGTAAAAGAGGAGAGTGAAAAAGTTGGCTTAAAGCTCAACGTTCAGAAAACAAAGACCATGGCATCCGGTCTCATCACTTCATGGCAAATAGATGGAGAAACAGCGGAAACAGTGGCAGACTTTATTTTAGGGGGCTCCAAAATCACTGCAGATAGTGGCTGCAGCCATGAAATAAAAAGACGCTTGGTCCTTGGAAGAAAAGTTATGTCCAATCTAGACAGCATATTAAAAAGCAGAGACATTACTCTACCAACAAAGGTCCATCTAGTCAAGGCTCTGGTTTTTCCAGTAGTCACGGATGGATGTGATAGCTGGACTATAAAGAAAGCTAAGCACTGAAGAACTGATGCTTTTGAACTGTGGTGTTGGAGAAGGCTCTTGAGAGTCCCTTGGACTGCAAGGCGATCAAACAAGTCAATACTAAAGGAAATCAGTCCTGAACATTCATTGCAAGGACTGATGTTGAAGCTGAAACTCCAATCCTTTGGCCACCTGATGCAAAGAGCAGACTCGTTTGAAAAGACCCTGATGCTGGGAAAGACTGAAGGTGAGAGGGGAAGGGGACGACAGAGAATGAGATGACTGGATGCCATCAGTGACTCAATGGACAGGAGCCTGAGTAAACTCCAGCAGTTGGTGATGGATAGGGAGGCCTGGCGTGCTGCAGTCCATGGGGTTGCAAAGAGTAGGAGATGACTGAACTGAAGTTTTTTAAAATATATATCTAGGAATGGAGTTGCTGATCCTAGTACATGAATGTTTACATGGAGATAATAATTTTATGTTTAAGATTATGAGAAAATGCAAAACACTTTGACAAAGGAGATGATCCATTCACATTCCCACCAGCAAAATGTGACACTTTCAGTTCTTCTGTATCCACAGTAGAATTTGGTGTTGTCACTCATTTTGATTTCAGCTATTCTGGTCAAATATGCAGCTGCTGCTGCTAAGTTGCTTCAGTCGTGTCCGACTCTGTGTGACCCCATAGTTGACAGTCCACCAGGCTCCTCTGTCCCTGGGATTCTCCAGGCAAGAATACTGGAGTGGGTTGCCATTTCCTTCTCCAATGCATAAAAGTGAAAAGTGAAAGTGAAGGCGCTCAGTCGTGTCTAACTCTTCAAGACCCCATGGACTGCAGCCTACCAGGCTCCTCCGTCCATGGGATTTTCCAGGCAAGAGTACTGGAGTGGGGTGCCACTGCCTTCTCCAGGCCAAATATGGGTGTTGGCCAAATATGGGCTGAACAAGTTGCTGTTGTTGTGGTTCATGAACTTATCTGCCATCCATTTATTTTCCTTGGTAAAATACCTATGTAAAGCTTTTGCCAATTTAAAAAACTGGGTTAATATTTTTGCTGAAATATAATTCACACACCAGAAGATTGATCCTTTTGAAGTATACAGTTCTATGGTATTTGGTATATTCTACAGAATGATACTAGGATCGCTATCTAATTTCAGAACATTTTCATCACCCAAAAAAGAAAGTCCATACCCTTAGCAGTCACTCTTCTTTTTCCCTACCCATCAGCTTTTGATACAGGAATCTGTCCAGTTTCTGCATATTTGTCTATTCTGGATAATTCATATAAATGGAACCATACAATGTGGCCTTTTGTGAGTGCTTTTTTCAATTATGTTTTCAATGTTTATCCATGTTGTACCATGTATCAACAGTTCATTCCTTTTAATGGCTGAATAATATTGCACTGTATGGATATACCACACTTATACCAGCTGATGAATATTTGGGTTGTTTTAACAGGCTACTATGAATAATGCTTCTATGAACATTAGTACATAGGTATTTATGTGGACTTGGGCTTCCAATTTTCTAGCGTTCATACGACTAGGAGTGGAACAGTTAGGTCTATATTTAACCTTTTGAGGAACTGATAAACTGTGGCTACACCAGTGTATGAGGGCCCCAAATTTTCCACATCCTCAACACCACTTGTTATGGTCTATCATTTTTATTTTATCCATCCTAGTGGGTGTGAAGAGGTATCTCATTGTAGTTTTGATGTGCGTTTTTTAAATATCTTTTTCATGTGCATTTTAGTTAATTTATATACCTTCTTGGAGAAATGTCTATTCAAAACATTTGCCCAAAATTGAGTTGTCTTTTTATTGTTCAGTCATAAATAAGAGTTAAGCATATGCTCAGAATGTAAATCCCTTAGCAAAAACATGGTTTATAAATATTTTCTCCCCTTCCTATGTCATCTTTTCACTTTCTTCATGGTATGCTTTGAAACATCCAAGTTTTTAACTTTGATGAAGTCTAATTTATCTATATTTTCCTTAGTTGCTTATGCTTTTGTTTTCATACCAAAAAAAACACTGCCCAGTCCAAATATACAAAGATTTATAACTATGTTTTCTGCAAAGAGTTTTATATTTTTAGCTCTAGCATTTAGGTCTCTAATTTTGAATTAATTTTTATAAATCATGTGAGGTAGGAGTTCAACTTCACTTCTTTTGAATGCTGAATATCCACTTGTTTCAGCATCACTTATTGAAAAGATATTCTTTCCCAACCCAGAGGATTATCCTGGCACCCCTGCTGAAAATCAAATGACTATAAAAATGTAAGAAATTATTTATGGATCTTATTCTCAAATTTTAAAAGTTCTTTATATATTCTGGATATAAACCTTTTATTAGATATGATTTTCAAGTATTTTCTTACCCTGTTCTGACCTGTCTTTTTGTTCTCTTACAGATCTTTTAACAAGCGGAATTTTTTTTTAAAATAAATTCCACTTCATGAATTTGTTTTGTACATTCTTATTATAAAAATTCAATCTAAAAACATTTTAATTTTTATATTTTACTCTTACAAAAATATAATGAGACTTCCCTGGAGGCTCAGTGGAAAGAATCTGCCTGCCAATGCAGGACACACAGGTTCGATCCCTGATCTGGGAAGATCACACATACCACAGAGCAATTAAGCCCCGTGTGTCACAACTATTGATCATGCACTCTGGAGCCCACAGGGCACAATTACTGAAGCCCGCGAAGAAAAGAAGAAGAAGAGGAGAAGCCACTGCAGTGAGAAACCCACGCACTGCAACCAGAGAGTAGCCCCCACTTGCCACAACTAGAGAAAAGCCCGTGCAGCAACAAAGACCGACCACAGCCAAAAATAAACAACTTAAAGAAATACATATATTTCTTTATGATTCATAGTATTTATATGATATAGTTAACTTTATTGTAAGGTAGAAAATACAATTTTTTAAAACAGAATAATGAAATGAAACAAAGGAAAGGAAATGAAACAAAATCTCTGAAGTTTAACTGACATTTACTACAACCTTACAAACATGCATTTCGATTTTTTTTGTTTGTTTCTTTAACCAGCGTCCTCAAAATAGTACCGGCAATGTCCATTACTTCAATACTGAGATACTTTAAGTCTGAGGCAAGGCGGGATCCACAATCTCTCATTTTTCCATTCAACTGATATCCTGGCCTAAAGACAAACTGAGCTAAATTTTGTTGAGCTGATATGTTATACCAATTTGTTCTGCTATCTGAAAATAAAAATAAAATATACTTAGTCACCGATAAGAGATGAGAATATCAGAAGGGAACATACTATACTGCAGAGCAGAAGCACCCATTTGGGCGTTTATTATTTCTATATTATTTGGTGTCACCACCTTGTAAGCCTACTGCTACAAAATTCAAATAAGCTACAAATCTCCCGGAGAGAAGAGTATGCAATGTAAAGGCAGACGTCAGGGTAACACTGGCAACGTCCTCTTCGGATACAAGCCACATGGAATTAGAAAATTTAGATCCATATGTTTGTTTTTCTGATTTCTGTAATGCTTTGAAATTCTGCCATATCGGGATGGTTTCTAAAATAGCCATTACATAAATCCTCGCCTAAATACAGACACACAGAACCCACTGATGATAATACTTTAACTTTCAAAACTCCAAAAACCCTTGTTCCAAGAAACCTTTTCCCAAGAAAGAATAAGGATTGTGAAGTATCTCTGTCACAGCAAATAACTGTTTTCACAGGGACTTAAGATAGGAAAAAGTAAAATCAGGTTGAGTTGTTTTTGATTCTAAGACAGTCAGTGGTCTGTTACAAATTTTTGATGGATCATCATATCCAGCAAAACTTTCTGCTTCTACCTATATTTTGTCCTTATCTGCAAAAATGCCAGCTCACATTTTGATAGAGATTGCACTCTGTTGATCAGTATAGGAAGTATTGCTATCTTAAGCATATTAAGTCTTTCAAGCCAAGACCATGGGATATCTTCTCACTTATGTAAGTATCCTTTAATTTCTTTGAATACTGTTTGGAGCTGAAATAAGGCCACAACATGAAATATGTCACAAGCTAATGAAATTCAAGGCCTATGTTTAACACACACATTTCACAACAACAGTCAAATATTTGTTGAGTGCCTCAGCCGAAGATCATACACTGTGAGGACTGCATTCTTTGCTGTTGCAAAGCTTACAGTCTAATATGCATGAAACAGGAATAATTAAGTGCTAATTGCCTAGTACTAAAGATAAGTACACATGGGATCAATTATTTGGGGAAGATATCAGGGAGCAGATGGGACATGACTTAGGCTTTGAATGATGGATAAAATATGGGTAAGAGCAGGACAGAAGAAATATTCTGAGGATAAAGGATAACATGAAGAGCAGAGATTGTAAAGTGATGCCACAGATGTGAGCAAGAGTACGAAATCTCTTAACTAGAGAAAGAATTATAATGGAAAGAATGGGAAGAAAATATATTTCAGTTTTAGAAGAAATATTTCAATTGAGGTGGAAGTACCTAAATTTCGGCACCTAAATTCTTCAGCAAGGGAACAGCACAGATTTTGAGAACACTGAACTTAAGAGATACAATGAGAGGTCTAGAAAGTGAAGCTTTTCACTGAGAAGCTGCAAATCTTGTGGTTTAGTTAGTTTAGTTAGGTTGACTTAAAATCCTTCACTGCCCCACCAGCTTAAAAACAACCTCAAGGTACATCACACCTGTCCTTCTTCTCAGTTTTCTGGGACACCTGAGTATTTATGAGCTTTTATTCTTGGTGTCTGTATTCATGATGGAGCCTCTGAAACCCAGTGATCTGAAAGAGTAAAGTAAGCTGGGTAGATTTTATGTTCATAAGAATAGGGTAGTGTCTGACTTATGTTTTATTATGTGGCAAGTAAGTTATTTAAAATGGCTTTAATGAAAGAAAAAATGTGTTAAACAACACCAAGGTTCAGAAAGGCAAACTCAGAGAGAAAGCTGCTAACTCTGGTAATCTTCTGTTGAAGACTACCTTTTCAAAGAGCTTCCCTTGTGGCTCAGTCGGTAAAGAATCCGCCTGCAATGCAGGAGACCTGGGTTTGATTCCTGGGTTGGGAAGATTCCCTGGAGGAGGGCATGGAACCCACTCTGCTATTTGTGCCTGGAGAATCCCCACGGACAGAGGAGCCTGGCAGGCCACAGTTCATGAAGTCGCAAAGTTGGACATGACTGAGTGACTAAGCACAGCATGGCAATCTTCAATAGGGTAGCTTCACTAAAGAGGCAAAAAATCAGATTTGTTGTTGTTGCTGGAAAGGGATAAGCAATGGGTATACTAACAGGAAATGATCACGGTAATGGATACAGAACACAGACTTAAGGACTTGGAGGCTAAAAAGACATTAACAACATGAGATAATGCACCAGGCAAAGGACTCATTCAACATTCATTCTTTCAGTTCACACTTTTGGAGCCTTATTGGTATGAGGCCCTGTTCTACGCCTGGCTTAACAAATCCCAGGACTCCTAAAATTCATAACATAATAAGATAGAAAGACTTTAAAGAATTTAAAGGGAGCAAGCATGCTATGAGAGACATCCTCAAAATGTCTCAGGAAAAAAAGGAAGGAGATATTTTTATTATTGTTGTTTTAAATGGAAAATATTCAAATTTTGAGTACAGAGGCAAGAATTTGTATCTTCCCATCTTTAATTTCCAACTAGAAAATAATGGATGAGAGATGTGTGAATAATTAATTCAGGAACTAGTAAAATGAGGGAACTCACATAGACAAGAAATCTCATCATCTCACATGTAATGATTTATACATTAAAATATACCAAATTTTAAAATGAAAGTCCATATTGAATCAAATACACAAAAATAGTATAATGATCCTTTCTTCCCCTTTCAATTGCTCAAAGTCTTTATTTAAAGATGATTCTATCACCTCCCTGTATCATGGATTTTCTTGGAAAATGCAGCTAGAATCTAACAAACTTCCAGATTTATCCTCCACAAAAACTGAAGACTCCTCCAGAGTAGTATCAGCATCTTACTAATTGTTGACATCTCAACAGATGTTTGCTGAATGAAGGAAGGAAATACATTTTTTCTCATATCCAGGAAGTACAGGAAAACACAACCCTATGATCTATAGAAAAAAAAAATTAATTTTGGAGGGGACCCAAAGCACTTCAGAAGATAGCGAGGGGCTGGAATCTATCGCTTTCACTACTCGCTTTAGCCTCAGGTTGACTCAACCAGGAGCATAGGTTTGGTAACTTTAAGAATAGATCTTCAGTCACTCCCTTACGGTTACATCAAGCCACGATTTTTCATTAAGCCTGAGGCTTCTTACTATAATGAGATTCAGCAGAAGAAACTCATAGTATCCTAAACCTTGGACGTGGCTTAAGTGTGTCCCTCCAGCCTATGCTTCAGCTTTCCTTTGGACGGAGAGGCAGAGCAGTGCCCCTTTCTTTATTTCACCTTCTAAGCACACATACGATAGTAACCTTAAAATTCAAAGTGTCTGAGGTCAGTGAAGAGTCACTATGTCAATTCTAAATGTCACCTTCACCAACCATTCTCTACTATACTTTACTATATAAGTATAATGAAAACAGTAGAGGTTGTTTAATGGCAGCTTTAGTAGTGGGCTTCATAAAACTTTAAAATACATGTAATATTTCACACACCATTCTACTTACAAACCCCAGCTGGGATAAGACCTGTAAGTGACAAATGCCATGAGAGTGGATATTCTCACAGTATTTCTGGCACATCCCAAACAGAGGAAGTCCCAAAAATCTCATGAGAAAATAAGCTCTTCTAAAACTCTCATCCCAGTTTTTTGGGCTTACTCTATATAGATAAACTTCCATAAGCCTTCAGGCTTTCGGGTCTTTAACCAAATCCACCAGAGCTTTGATCCTTTAGAGGTTTACCAGTCCCCAAGATAGACGGCGTTCTCTTGGGGGAGAAAAAAAAATCCCAAGCTCCAATAAAATGGTTTTCTCAAAGCAGGAATTCTACTTGCGAACAGAAAATCATCTAAAAATCAGAGTGTTCAAAACATCCTTTGATGTTTAAAGCAATGATATTCTGTTTTCAGTTGTTTATTTGTTAATGGTTATTATTGTTTTTAACATTACAAAGTCCTAAGCCAGAACAGTTCACTTTGGGGTTTAACTACTGACTTTCTGTATTTCCTTGTACCAGTTGGCGTTTTTGAAAAAGGAATTATGAAAACAACCTTGTGGGCTCTTTTCTTCCTTCCGTTCTGCCTTCTGGATGAAGAATACCTGCAAGTGCTTTGGGAAAGGACTCTCAGGCTCCTCACGAGTACACAGCACCACTGTCCGTGTGTGAGGTGGACAGGGTGTGATCTCTGTTTACTAAAAAATGCTGCTAACTTCAAAACGCCACCTTATCATGTGTGCGTGGTCCCAAAGTATGTTTTCCCACACACTCTACACTGTAAAATCACAGAGGGGAAATGGATGAAGTTGAGGATAAAAGTAAAGACAGAAAATAACAATGGTCTTTGTTGCTGCGCTGGAGCGGCAGCCTGTCAGGTCAGCCTCGCAGAGGTATATTCCCAAACCAGTCATCATTAACGGACTCACTTCCACAGGAAAAAAAAAAAAAAAGACAGAGTCTGAAAACTCCGGACAAAAGAAATCCCTGCAGACAAAGTAAAAACAAATTAAAAGACCCATTATAAAACACAGATGCTACAAGGAAAATAAACTTTCCAAGATTTACTGGGCTTTGACAAACTTGAACGTTTGTGGAAAAGACATCAGCAACAACTCCCAGGTATGTGGCTGCGAAGCTAGCCTCCTTTCTGTTTTATCTTTACCGTCCTCCACAAGCTGCCAGGCTGGTATTCTCAGCTTCTGAACGCAGCGATGTGAGGACATGTGGATGTGGCAAACTGCCAGGCACGAGAGTCTCTAAAGCAGCAAGAGCTGAAATTACTGACCATCTCAGATTATGCTCGATATTAAAGTTAATACCAGTGTATCTGTGTGTACACATGTATTTCTTCTTAAATGCAAGCCAGAAGAGGAAAAATAAGACATAGATGCAATTACAGGCTTCCTTCCCATCCTTTAAAAAAGTTTCCCTACCCTACCATGCTGTGAACGACGAGAAGTTAAAATAACATTATGCAATCAGGGGGTCAGAGCTGTAGATGAGAAAGTACCTTAAAACAGTATCACATCAGTGAGAAAGAGAAAACTTCTTGTTTCAAGTTTCTAGAGGCACAAGCTACAGATTATTGCTAATGAGGGTCCGAGGAAGATTCTAGGAACAGAAGGTATAAGAAACTAAGAACTACAATGGAAACAAGTGGACCAAATGGAGAGGGGGGAGGATAAAGAAGCATTGTCTTTTGTTGTCATTAGGGATGCAGGGATAAATATAAAAATGGCAGAGATTCACGTGGAAAAAAGCAAAATGACACTAGGCAGAGTTGATGATGCCCTAGGGGAGAGCATAGCTTTAGGAGGTCTGCATTATCCTCTCACTTTTTGACCCTTACCAGGGACACACTCTTATCTCCTTTAGGCACTCCATTTTCCTGAAACTTTACAACAGAAACATATACAAAATGAGACTCCGACAAGAGTTTCAAATTCTGTTCTCATCACCCATTCACAGGACCCACTCTTGTTCTGGGATACAAGCCTTCCAATCAGCGTCCTTGGTCCCCTAATATTTTAAACTCTCATGCTATGCAACTGGAGTAATGAGGCATACTGAGAACCAGTGAGTGTGTGACAGGCTGCCAATCCTGGAAGACAATTCTACAGGAAGAACTCTATTACCGAACATCCCATGACTGTCCTCCTTCCAACAACGTCCTTGCTCTAAGACCTCATGGAGATAAATGGTTCACACTCAACATCACATCTTTCCAAAATAAAAACTGGCAGTAAGTTCATATGGGGCTTATTTTTTGGTGCTTTGGCTTTCCACAGAAGACCAAAACGTCCAGTCTGCTTTTAATATCCCGCTGTGGAATCGACAGGGATAAAAATGCAAAATATACCAATGAGTTTAACCAAGTTTAACTTCGTAGTTGAAAAGCTCCTAACTTCTTGACTCTGTCAAAGGGAATACAATGGTAGCTTGTTTTGAAACAATCACTGGAAATCTAGGCTTTGAAAAGTTAAAAACACGACTGAGCTCTGGCTTGCCATCTAATTTAACATTAAAGCTTTCTCAGCTAAACACTCGCTAATTATTTAATCAAAACCAAATAAAGTCCTTTCCGAATATATAAAAAGTATCCTGTGCAAATGGGAATTTCCTGACTGTGGGCTGCTTGGGGTTGACATGAGAGTGTCTATTTCTCTTTTTCTTTCTCTTTTTTTTCCCCTTTCCTAGATGAGAATGACAAGCTTCCCAGCTGCAGTTCCAGGACTTTCACCTCCTTTTTGACCTTTTCTCAGGCGTATTCCAGTATAATCTGTAATCTACTCAAGTAGGAAGAGGAAACAGCAGCGCCCTGGTGAGAAACAGCGCCTTCTGACCCACATACCAAACTGGGCGGAAGCAATGCTTGTTCACAGGAGCCAAGGCGAGCAGAACACACACAATTAGGAGAAAATGAATAATGCATCCATATTTTTTAAAAGACTGTTAACAGAACAAGCAAACAGCTTTGGTGACAAAGTGCAAGATAGGAAGTGTTCAAGGCCAATTCTGATTAGGTACTGACTTGCTCTCCCTGTAACTTTTTTGGAGAGTAATAGGTGGGGAAGCAAAGATACTGTAAAAACGTTTATGCATTTCAAGCAAAAACACTTGTTGCTTTTTCAAGTACACAGCACAAGAGACATTAACTACAGGTACTCTGGGGAGGGGTAGGAGGGTAGAAAAATAGGAGAATACCCCACAAAATTGACTTGAAAAGAAGAATCCAATTTTTTTTTTTGCAAGATGGTGATTGAGGTTTTTAATGATACTGTCATCACTCTTCCCATCACATACAAAGGAGCTGCATGGAACTTCACACTAGTGCTTATTAAATGTCAGGAGAATTAAAACTTCATATTCTGGAGAATTAAAACTGCACTAATTATTAAAGTTATCAAGGTATAAATTTACAAATAATCAAATATACAATTTGCTAGGTGGTTTCCTTTTCCATCTGAATACTTTTTCATCAGTTAATTATTACCTTAATGTGTTCACCACTGTTTCATGTAAATGTGTTTTTCTTTCCTTAAATCTAAAACTCAATAAATTTAGAAAATGTATATGTAAAAACTAAAGTCAAAAGGAGCTGCTGCTAAAACTATATGTAGAACAAGATCAGTCTACACTACTCTCAAAAGATACTAAAGCTGTCTGAGAACAAGGAGACTTGGAATGCAAAAATAAGCCTAGAAAGGGAGATGAGATCAAGAGTTAGAAACAACATTCATAAAAATACAAATGTGGGGAAATAGAAATATTTCCAGAAATTTTCAGAGATAAAATGTGTATGGGGACAGGCAATTAAATATATTGTGTGAACATGTTTTGTCTACATTTCCTTTCCACTCTATTTCTGGCACAATCTGTTCACAGGGCCAACTCAAATTTACAAAATGAATTTTTAAAATCTTTCCCCATAATTGGGAAGTTCATTACCTTAGTTTATTATTCTTACAGCACTCTAAGATTTGAGATGAAGAACATTTGTAAGAGCTGGTGCTCTTAATATTTTAGAAGTTTCAGCAATTATTAATTCATTTTAAACATTAGGATTGTAGTTTACTACTCTTTCAACAATGAAAAATCAAAACAGTAAACGGACTATACTTAACACTAAATGGACTATACTTAACACTACAGGGAACAAAGCAAACTCTTTGTATAAGAAGAATAAAAGAAAAAGATCTTGGGACTTTTGCTTTCAGATTCACATTATTCCTAAATCTAACAAATTTAAGCAACCTCAAAATTTCCCAGTCTTCTGAAGTGAGCTAAAGCAGAGTTTTGGGAGTAAGTCTTAGAAGTGAAGACTTTTAATAAACTTAGTGAAAAAAAATCCCCAGAACTAAAAACCCCATAATCTGACATCACTTTAACCAAATTTGGGATTAAATGAGTTCTCCAAAGTATAAATAAATCCTCATTGAAATGCCTTTTAAAACTATACTACACCCCTATCTCTCATACTTAAATATCTTGCAATGAATTCTGTATCATGTCAACAGAGTAAACAGAAGCACTGAACTGACAAAGGAAAAAGCTTATAGAAACTTATCGGCATCGTTCAGTAAATAAATGCTATTATTTAAACTGAACATATAAGATGTGGAAGAATGGGAATTGGCACTGAAATAAAAACAAACACTGTAACAAGATAAAATACTGAATAAATTGCCAGATTTAAGGTGTAATGTTCTTAGACTCGGAGGACTTGAAATAATTAAAACATTTGCAGAACTGGTCTTTTTCTAGTACGTTAAACACCGTATACTGAAGGAAGAACTAAATATTAAAATCCAAGTATTTTCTGCTGAATAACAACTATCATACTACACTGGAAGCAACTTTCCTAATAATAAAAAAGACATAATTCAAAATAGCAATAGCAAAGATGCTCCCCACAACCTCCTTCTCGCTCCCTTACCCCCACTCCATAGAAGCCTTCCTTCTTTTAACTCATGACCATTAAGGATATTTTCTGGCTCTACTTCAGCATCATGACTCAGGTCATGAGAAGTGTCAAAGATGCATTTCCTTCAGATGGGAAAGAGCAACAGATTTTAACAACCATACAAAGATGGGAGTACTGTGCAAAAGAGCCAAATCAGCATTTTTGACAGAAGGGAAGATAAAACCTTTTATACTCACATATATTTTATTTCCAGCTTAAAAACACTTAAATAGCATTCTATCTAAAATATGCTTACATGTTCTGCTCAAGAAGAAAACAGGAAACCCATACTCAATTTAGCTGCCTAAATTATCAACAATGTGTGAGAGAGAACTGTTCACCAACCAAAAAAGAAAAAAAAAGAAGTTAAAGTATACCCTACGAACATTAATAAATAGTTCAAGTCTTTGTCTTCTAAATGTATTTCTCCAAAAGCAAAAACCATGAATTTACCTGTTTACATTAAAAACTACTTTTGATAGAAAGTCCTTGAGGGAGAAAATCACAAAGAAGAGTGATACCTGACCCTACCTGGGACCTGAGAATGAAGACTGCCACCTTCCTTGTGACTCTGCTGCCTTAGCAGAGACACTTTTTCTTAATCAGCTGGATTACTGCCAGGAAAGCATATTCAATGAACAGCACTGTCGCTTTATATTTTCTTTCATCCATGATTTTATCAAAGTGTACATGTTTTAATCCACTCCAAATTAGACAGGAGTGAAATATTATTGAACATTTGTTAATTCCTGACTAGGAAAGGTTCTCAGCACTGAAAAGGGAATGGCCTGTCTCGTCTGAAGCTGCCAACAACAGCAATGCCCACACGAACTCCACTCTATCCATTCTGAAACAGCTTCACTCCTGTGCTTCATTCTAGCTTCAATATTCTCACCTGCAAAAACACATCATCCAATGTTAATAACTCTTTCAATGAACCTTAAATCCCCTTCCTTTTCTCATCCTTCTCCAAATTCTAAATGTCATTTTATGCTAAGAACCATTATAGTTTCTATTTCTCAACAGAAACCATTATGGTTTCTATTTCTGTGTAAGCCTGGCACAGCACGGACCCCACCCGCTGTACCCTTCTGCAGTTTGCAAACTTCAAGCCAGTAGTCAGGCTTTTACTTCCTGCTCAGATTCTTAAGTTCAAGACTGCTCATGGCTGCTACTCCCAAGTCTCATAATTTCCAAATCTGTTTACTTGGGTCACTTCTGCAGACACTGGTCACTGAGTATCAGAATTTTCCTACTTAATTATCTTCCTCACTGGAAAACTAAGGCTAAGCTTACCTGCAAATTGATAAGCCAAATCCTCTTATAAGCAGCAAAGAAATGGATCAAAAATTATAACTACCTTTTAAAGAGATAAACAATTTTACATCTATAGAATAACAAAAGAGTGAGATAATAAAGAAACATTCACAGAAAGGATATTAAAAGCATATTTCAGAAATTTTAAAACCTGCAGAAATAAAAAAAAGAACATACTGTAGAAATTAAAATGCAATAAGCAGGTTAGGAGATAAAGTTGGGGATATTCTTTTAAAGTAAAACAAAAAGACAAAGAGATAGAAAATGGAAAAGGAAGTTAGGGGTTCAGTGTAGGAGATCCATTATCCAACTGAAATGATTTTGAGAAAGGGGCAAAAAAAACCAAAACAGCAAGAAATAAATTATCAAGAATTGAAGCCTCTGAGTAGGAGCAGTGGGTGCAGGAGAGTGCAATTTTTCATTATAAAATTGTGATATCATTGTATGTACTGCTTTGGTACAAAAATTTTATTGAATAGGTAAACAAAAATAAAACTCCAAATGTCAGCAGAAAAGCATCGGGCCTAATGATGCCTCAGTAGTTGAGTGTAATCACTGCTCCCATAAAGTACAGAGATAGACCCTTGAGTAGCAATATATAGAGAAACAAAGAAAGGAACTGCTAGAACACACAGACACCACTCCCTCCAATGATTAACTAAAACATTTGCCTTCATTCAACTCCCTAAATTCATTCATAGGAGCTAGGTACCTGGATGAGATACTAAAACTAGATAATAAATGACAGCAGTTTATTTCAAAAATTCAATTCTGTAATAAGACTTTGAGGAATAAATCATAGAAAACATAATAAAAAGGAAGCTAAGTTATTACAAAATCTTAGACGGCTTCAATATCCATAGAACACCAGGTTCATGCCAGGGCGGCCATGACTGCAATCATGGGAAAGTTTAGAAAAGATCGCCCTCTAGAGGCGTGTCTCATTAACCATTTTAAAACAAAACTTGAAACCTGCAGTCTATGACGTGCCAAAGTTAAAATACAGAGAAAACACAAAATATTTCATAAAGAGTAAAGAGCAAAATAAAAAGTACCAATTTTGCTTCAAGTGATAACTACTTTAGCTAGAATTTATTTTAAGAGAAAAATATGCCATATTACAAATGATATAGACAAAAGATAAAATAGTCAAATAGACTGGTTTTTATTGTATTAAATTTAATATAAAGTAAAATTTAGAGATAATATAAGAGTTTTTGAAATATATTCCATAGGTGGTTTTATTTTTCTCAAAACTATCTTATCTTAAACTCCCTCTCAATTTTGCTATGAACCTATAACGGCTCTATAAAATAATCCATTAAAAAATCATGCTATCTTTATTTAGTAGATGGTTTCTTCAATTAGGGCTTCTGAAATAGAAGCACTTTGTTTTCAAGACAGTATTTATTATAAGGCCTCTCTTTTCAATCTACTTTCCCTAAAGAACTCATCTGCCCTCTCAGAAATAAGAGGGAGTGACATGAAAATATTTTAAGTATGCATAGTTTTTGTGCATAGAAATGTAAAGACAAAGATTATCAACTAACTTATGAGGAAAAAAAAACTCACTAGGAAAACTAATAGACTTAAAAAAAGAAATTAGAAACTTCACCAGAACTACAAGAAAGTACACACAACCAGTTAAAAGTACATGCAACCAGTTAAAAAAAAAAAACTACTAAACTATGATAGCCTAAAAGAAGATTTTTATCCATTTAACATGTATACACTATATATATACTCTGTGTCATATGAGGCATAAAATTTAAAGCAGAGCTACAGTGCACATGATTGATTTTTCTTGGCAAAAATTAAAACATACAAATGGAAACTTCAATCCACAAGTAAACAGTGATGTGGAAAGAGAAGTCAAGAAACATCACATTATTACTGATTGTCTTCAGGACGTGAAACTATATAAGGCTGAAACGTGTGGTTGCTTTGTATTTACAATTGTGATGTGGTCTGTATCAAGAAAACTACCGATCAACAAAAGTAAGTAAGTACAATAAACCACCAAATGAAGGCTATAAACAGAGTTTCTAACAGAAACAAAGAATGCCTCATGTAGATGCCAAGAAGAAAAGTGATGCTACCAGTTACTTAGAAGCACTTTATTAAAATAGGGAGACTTCAAGTCCAAGAAATTGGAGGCCCCATCTACAGGACTCAGAGTCTTATCAACTAATTCCATTTGAAAGAAGCAGAATCTGGAATTCAGATGCCTGAAGCTATGATTCCCTTGAGGACTTATGACTTAATGGGAAGGAGACACCTCTGAGAACCACAGAAGTGAATCCAAAACCTCTCTGTTGATGCAACGGAAAAAAAAAAAAAACAGGAAAAAAACAAATTCTTTGAAAGCCCTATCATATAGTAACCGCCATATTCTTGAACCTAAACTGGAAAACTAATTTGCAAAATGAAGAAATGCAAAGGCCAGAGAATGGATGGATTAATTTATTCAACAATATTTCCTAATGTATGGTATCACATACATAAAGAAAGCTGAGCACCAAAGAATTGATGCTTTCGAACTGTGGTGCTAGAGAAGACTCTTGAGAGTCCCTTGGACAGCAAGAAGATCAAACCAGTCAATACTAAAGGAAATCAACCCTGAATATTCATTGGAAGGACTGATGCTGAAGTTGAAGCTCCAATACTTTGGCCACCTGATGTGAAGAACACTGGAAAAGATCCTGATGCTGGGAAAGATTAAGGGCAGGAGGAGAAGGGGGTGACAGAGGATGAGATGGTTGGATGCCATCATTGACTCAATGGACATGAGTTTAAGCAAACTCCAGGAGATAGTGAAGGACAGGGAAGCCTGGCATGCTGCAGTCCATGGGGTCAAAAAGACTCAGACACATTAAGAAACAATGTCAGAAATCAACTTATCAATTTTGAGTCTAATAATGCTATAAGATCCTATACATAATAAGGTCACAATTATATTTCAGTCACTTATCATTGGATGATTTCTTCATTTACTCTCTTTTCTGCATATAAGGTACTATACAAAAATATGAATAGTGAACAGGTCCTATATACCTCATCAGTAATAAACAAAATTAATAATGAAACTAATCACAGCAGCTAATCTTTTCCTAAGTTATTTCATATGTGCCAGACACCATTCAAAGTGCTTTGATCCTCACAGTAACTCTCTAAGGGAGGTAATTTTATTATCCCCATTTTACTGATAGAGAATTAAGGCACAGGTAGAGCAAGTACTGTGTTTAAATTAAAGGAGTCAGAAAGTTACCCAGCTTCCACCACAGGAAGTCCGACTGCAGGTCCTCCAACTGACTCCAGAAGGAAGTCACAGTTAATAATGGAGATCATCAAAAATAATAGGTAGAAAGCAGTAAGCAATAAATCCAGATAAAGAACTTACAGAAGAAACAAATACTGGAGTTAGGCACTTTAGGTAGGTTAAGAGGGAGAAAGCACACTGGGAGCTGAGCTGAGCTGCCAAGATGCATTCAACATTTACCTGAAGAAATAAGCAGAAAGCAATTCAGGTGCAGAAACAAGGTGCCGACTGAAGCTGAAAAGCAAAAGCAAGTAATTAAATTTGCTTGAAGCATAAATAATAGTGGCACAAAGGGTTTCTTCATTCAGCAAAAACTTCCTAACTGGTAAAGGGAATGCCTCATCTCCCAGAGGACTACTTGCCTGTCTCCTTGAAGCTCCCAATACCTGCAACCATACTCACTTCCTGTTTCTATGAGAAAACAGAAGCAGTCTTCTCTTTGCCCTCTAGTGTGAGTGCACGCGTGCTCAGTCAGGTCCGACTCTCTGTGGACCCCATGGACTGCGGCCCGCCAGACTCCCCCATCCACGGAATTTTCCAGGCAAGAACACTGTAGTAGGTTGCCATTTCCTACTCCAGCTTTGCCCTCTAACTTTTCCCCATTTTCCATCAATGCTCATTGAAAAGCCTGTCAATGCTGGCCTCAAATTTCTCTCTTCCCATCCTTAATAAAATCCACCCCTATCAGGCCCCCACGGCTCCACCAAAATTGCCCTTATCAAAGCCACATGTCCTCTCTTGACTAAATGCAATGGCATTCTATCTTTTTCTCAGTCCTTATCTTAATTGTCCTATTGGCAGAATTTAACACATTAATCACTCCCTCTTTTCTCAGAAGAAAAAAAAAATGTCTTCGTTTGGGCTCTAGGATTTCTCATGTGTGGCTTTCTTTCTATGCCACTTACTACTTCAAGTCAGAGGGCCCTAGGGCTCAGACCTGGGACATCTCCATCTTTTCATACTCATTCATTTATTAGGTGATCTCCTCCTGCTTTGGCTTTCTTTATCTATGCGTTCTCAACATTTATTCTCAGCCTGTTCCTTCCCACTGAACTCCAGATTCATAAAACCAACTACCTACCTAGCATCACTAGGTCAAGATGCCTCTTAAACTAAACATGTCCAAAACTTCTGATCCTGTCTTTATCCCCAAACCTGCTTCACCCCCGTGATCCTCATTTCCTGTGATAGCAGTCCCACCCTTCCAGGTGCTCAGGCCAAAAGCCTTACTGGTCACCCTGACTACTCTTTCCTCACCTGGATTTCTGCGATACCCTCTTCACTGGTCTCAAAAGGCTTCTAATCTTACCAGACGGCAGACGGTGCATTTCCAGTACACGTCTCCATTCTGCAGTCTTGCCATGTCACTCAAAACCCTCCACAGCTGCCCCATTTCACTCTGAGTAAAAGTCAAAGGCTGACATGACCTGGCTGCACTTCCTCTCTGACCGCATCTTCTACTCTGCAGCTTGCATGATGTTTCTCGGCCACATGGGTCTCCTTGCCTCTCCAGGGACACTCCAGACACATTCTCAGCTCAGGGGTTTTCCACTGGCTGTTTCTTCTGCCTGGCACACGTTCTGCAGGTATCTGCATGACTTCCTCCTACACTTCCATCACGCTATTCAAATGTCATCTTCTCAGTAAGGCCTGCCAGAAGCATCCTAATTTCAAACTGCAGTCCTCTCCGGTACACCCTATTTCCCTTCCTTTACTTTGTTCCATAGCACATAAAACTACCTATTCATCCATCCATCCACCTACCATCTATCCTATGTATCATACATATCACTCCACTAGAAAGTCAGTTCCATGGAAACAGAGATGTTTTCCTCTTTTATTCACTGCTGTATCCTTAGAGCTCAGGAACATAGTAACATTAATGAAAAGTTCTTGAATAAAATGAAAGAATCTTACAGATGTTAAAATGAGAAGCAACATTACCATGAATGAAAAGTTCTTCATTCTGACAAGTAATGAATTGTTTTTATTAGAAAACCTTGATAGATGTTTGAAAACTTTCATTTGAAGAGTTAGAATCTACATTTTACCAAATACTATGTGAGGCACCAAGGTACAAATATGAACAAGAAAGATCCTCTCTTCATAGAGGTCAATCCACTGGGAGACACAGGCATGCCAATGAACAAATAACATATTAAAATATAATAAAATTATGTTCACAGTGCCAATACCAAGCCTGATAAAGAAGACACAACATCAAGAGATGTTTAAAAGAGGTTTAAGAGATGAAGTGGGAAGAAGGCAATGGCACCCCACTCCAGTACTCTTGCCTGGAAAATCCCATGGATGGAGGAGCCTGGTAGGCTGCAGTCCATGGGGTCGCTAAGAGTCGGACACGACTGAGCGACTTCCCTTTTACTTTTCACTTTCATGCATTGGAGAAGGAAATGGCAACCCGCTCCAGTGTTCTTGCCTACAGAATCCCAGGGACGGGGGAGCCTGGTGGGCTGCCATCTATGGGGTTGCACAGAGTCTGACACGACTGAAGCGACTTAGCAGCAGCAGCAGCAGCAGCAGCAGCAGCAAGAGATGAAGTGACAGTGTTAGCTAGATCAGAATGAAGTAGGGTTTTAGTAAACATTCAGGGAATAAAAAGTATTTCAAGAAGAGTATGTCAAGAAATGAATATATGTGGCCTTTTCAGGGAAGGGTACGGAAATATAGGTATGGTGGGACAAGAAGCTGGGAAGAAGATAGAACCTTCCATAACATCCCAAAAGCATGGTGAAACACTGAAAAACTGAAAGTAGGAAAGTGGAAGAGTGTATTTACGGTTAACAAAGAAAATGCTCCCAACAGTTAAAAGAAAAAAAAAGGGTAAGAGTCTACTGAAACAGATGAGGTAAGAAATGATGATAAGAGATCCTTAATCGTTTCTGTCGTGGACTACTTCAACAGTCCAGAAAAGTCTGTGGATTCTTTCTCAGAATAATATTTACAAATGTGTGGGATACAATACACAGAATTACAAAAGAAAACTGTATTATTATATTGAAGTAAAGCCAGCAATTTATTTTAAAAATTAAGTTCTGCTATAGTAACACATGTAAATAAATATTAAAAGCAGTAATATTACCTAATAATATATAAAAATTTTCAAGCAATGATGAGCATAAACCATATTTCAAAATATATCAACAATTCAAAACACTTCAAAATATATTTTTTGTATATGATACAAAAGCATCTGTGTTTTTATTGGTGACAGTGTTACAAGAACTGCTATTACTAGCATGTGTTGTCTACATTCATAGTAAAATAAAACATTTAACTTTGGGTAGGGGATCATAAACCTAAAGTTGAGATATTTTCCTATCCACGTTCATGGATCTTAAGAATGCCTTACAAAGACTAAGGTCCAGGCGACAAGATTAGAAATGAAAGAGATATTTAGAGAGAGTTATGTTTCAAATAAATAAACATCCTCTGTTCAGTAAAAAATGGCAAATAGATAAAATAATCCTAACTTAAACTGGATTGCCTCCAGAAAGTAAAAAGGAAATATCCCTATATCAACTGTTATTTAACAGTTTCCTTTACTTTGCTAAAAAGAGCACAGACAAACAACGGTAATACCGCCAAAGCATGATTCATTTTCAAGATGAATCCCTCCCCGTTCAAAAGTTTACATTGTTTTTGACTAGCATCAGATTGTTTATCCACACAAACTGTAAATACATCATTTTTAGAACTAACCAACAACAATGCCCACTTTGTTTTGACATGTACCGTACAAAAAGAACATAAAGAAAAATGACCAGCACTTGAATGTCTGCACTTTAAAAATGAGAAAAAATGACAGAGTAAGCAGGTGAAATTCCAACTTAATAAAACTTCAGCACACATTATGAGGAGGAAAATGTCCCCAGAATTCCTTGTTTTCAAAGGGGAATTTAAGAACAGCTGTGTTGCCCAATAACCCATAATCTCCTCTCTGAGATGTCTTCTCTTACTTTTATGCAAAAATATTAAGAAAGTTGTGAAAGCAATAATGCTGAGAGAAAATAATATATTTTGACAGAGAATTCAAGTATTACTCTTCAAAGGTCTGATCTTTTACAGATGACAAATCCTTAACTGGTTGGCACTTCGCACTCTTCAGCAAAAATACACAGAAAGGTACTTGTTCAGCACTCAAGTCTGTGCTTTTTCCCCTTAGACAAAAGCAGAGATGACCTCAATTTTCTGTGCATCTTATGCCTAAAGTCTAACACAGAACCTGGTATATGGTACC
The DNA here is from genome assembly GCF_029407905.1 of Bubalus kerabau. Classification (NCBI taxonomy): domain Eukaryota; kingdom Metazoa; phylum Chordata; class Mammalia; order Artiodactyla; family Bovidae; genus Bubalus; species Bubalus kerabau. The sequence continues at coordinate 52,419,054 of NC_073627.1, read as the reverse complement.
TTATTAGAGAAGGAAGAGTGGGAAGAAAAGAGGAGCTCAGAAGAACGCTCTCTGAAAAGGCACACATGGAAAGACTATACATTCTCCCTATTTTTCTACTAATTCATCTGGTTCTCTGGTCAACCTAGCCACCCAGTGTGCACACTGAATCTCTCTCCATGAAGTTTATAGTAAAAGTGAAGTTAAGAAAGATATGCAACACAAAAAGCAAAGCCCTTGAAGAACCTATGTTGTTCAATGTTCAGTCGCTAAGTTGTGTCTGACTATGTGACTCCATGGACTGTAGCATACCTGGCTCCCCTGTCCTTCACTATCTCCCGAGTTTGCTCAAACTCATGTCCACTGAGTCGATGATGCCATCCAACCATCTCATCCTTTGTTGCCCTCTTCTCCTCCTGCCCTCCATCTGTCCCAGCATCAGGGTCTTTTTCAATGAGTCGGCTCTTCACATCAGGTGGCCAAAGTACTGGAGCTTCAGCTTCACCATCAGTCCTTCCAATGAATATTCAGGGTTGATTTCCTTTAGGATGGACTGGTTTGATTTCCTTGCTGTCCAATGGACTCTCAAAAGTCTTCTCCAGCACCACAGTTTGAAAGCATTAGTTTTTTGGCGCTCAGTCTATACCACCTCCTAATTATAGAACAAAGTTGTATTGTTGTTGTTTAGTAGCTAAAGTTATGTCCAGCTCTTTTGTGACTCCATGGACTGTAGCCCACCAGACTCCTCTATCCATGGGATTTCCCAGGCAAGAATACTGGAGTGGGTTGCTATTTCCTTCTCCAGGGGATCTTCCTGACTCAAGGATCAAACCCACATCTCCTGTATTAGCAGACTTTACTACTGAGCCAACAGGGAACCCAATGTGACAAAAGTTACACCAAAAATGTAAGGAATCATTTCTGAAGTAAAATGTCCTGCAAATAGCTGAAAAAATGAATAAATATCTCAAAGCTTTCTAAACCTTTAAACATGCTAAATACTTTTTTTAATGACTGTTTTTTAAAACATGCTAAATACTTTTTTTAATGACTGTTTTCACCCAAGACTTATTGTAAAAGATTTTCATGGACCACTGCTGCTGCTGCTGCTGCTAAGCTGTGTCAGTTGTGTCCGACTCTGTGTGACCCCATAGACCGCAGCCCACCAGGCTCCCCTGTCCCTGGGATTCTCCAGGCAAGAATACTGGAGTGGGTTGCCATTTCCTTCTCCAATGCATGAAAGTAAAGTCGCTCAGTCATGTCCGACTCTTAGCAACCACATGGACTGTAGCCTACCAGGCTCCTCCGTCCATGGGATTTCCCAGGCAAGAGTACTGGAGTGGGGTGCCATTGCCTTCTCCCTCATGGACCACTAGTTAAATATAAATGAATCACAACTGTTCTTATAAAAAATAATAGAACCAAAGCACAAAACATCATCTAGGTAGAAAACAAAGATCCCAAACTTGGGACTTCCCTGGTGGTCCAACAGTTAGGACTTCACTTCCTCATGCAGGGGTTGTGGGTTCCATCCTTGGTCAGGGAGAGAAGATCTCCACATGCCTGCCTTGTGGCCATAAAACCAAAGCAACATAAAACAGAAGCAACGTTGTAACAAATTCAATAAAGACTTTAAAAATGGTCCACATCAAAAAAATCTTAAAAACAACAAAGGGCCCAAACTTTTCTGAGTTGCAGAATTTCTCCCCAGGATTCTAGTTACAAATATATTTTTTCAGTCTATCTTAAAATTTCCTCCAAGGAAAAAATATATCTAAATTTATCTATTACATGTATCTTTAATTGACTAAGTATTACAAAAGCACATGTGTTTAAGCAGGAGCTAAAACAAATAAGGATAAGGATATATCCAGAACCATAAAGATACACTCAAACAAGTATTTGTACACACATGTTCATAGTACCACTATCCACAAAAGCTAGAAGGCAGAAACAACCCAAATATCCATCAATGGATGAATGGATAAAATACTGTGGAACATTCACATAACAGAATACTATTCAACCATAAAAAGGAATGAAGTGCTGATACATACTACAAAGTGGCTGTACCTCAAAGAAGCCAGACAAAACGTGACATATTTTATGACTGCAGTTATATGAAATATCCATATCAGGTACATCCACAGGGATGGAAGCAGATTGGTGGCTGCTAGGGACTTGGGCACAGAAAAGCAGGGAGGAATTTCTTAAAGAATATGCAGTTTTTGTTTGAATTGAAGAAAATATATTTGGAACTAGATAGAAGTTGTTGTTGTACAATTGCTAAGTCATGTCCAACTCATTGCAACCCTATGGACCACAACACACAAGGCTCCCCTGTCCTTCACTATCTCCCAGAGTTTCCTCAGACTCGTGTCCATTGAGTCAGTGATGCCATCCAACTATCTCATCCTCTGTCACTCCCTTCTCCTCCTGTCTTCAATCTTTCCCAACATCAGGGTCTTTTCCAATGAGCTGGCTCTTCCCATCAGGGGGCCAGAGTATTGGAGCTTCAGCCTCAGTATCAATCCTTCCAATGAGTATTCAGGGTTGATTTCTTTTAGGATTGACTGGTTTGATCTCCTTGCAGTCCAAGGGACTCTCAAAAGTCTTCTCCAGCACCACAATTCGAAAGCATCAATTCTTCAGCACTCAGTCTTCTTTATGGTCCAACTCTCACATCTGTGCATGACTACTAGAAAAACCATAGCTTTGACTGTAAAGACCTTTGTCAGCAAAGTGATGTCTCTGCTAGATTTCCAAGGAGGAAGCATCTTTGAATTTCATGGCTTCAGTCACCATCCTCAGTGATTCTGGAGTCCAAGAAAATAACTACAACCATTCTGGTAGTATCTACCAAAGTCACGATTTGCATACGTTATAACCTAGTATTTCCACAAAAATGAGCACACATTTGCACTATGAAACAAGTACCAACATTTTCATATCTTCATTATACATAAGAACTCCACAAGAAACCACCAAAATATAAATCAACAGTTGGAGAAAGAATAAACAAATAAGTAGAAATATATTTATACAAATGGAATATGTAAGAGAAATGGAAATAAATGAATTAAACCTACATAGAAATATATGAATTAATCTCACAAACAATAGTGAGCTATAGTTCACTTTTTTTAAAAGGAAGTGATTACTCTAAAGCCAGAATCATGGTTTGCTTTTATGGAAAGGGGGCACAAAAATGGAGTTCTGATGTTTTATTGATTGATTAGGATTATGGTTATACAAGTATTTTCTCTAAAATAAAGTAACAACTTATATGTGTCTTTGGGATTTGGGGAGCTTTTTGTGCAACACATTAATAGAAATCCCACAGAGGTGTATTTTAAATAAAATGCAAATGCTGCTCTAAAATATGTATGACTCAAGACTATCCCCCTCCCACAATAGATATTTCTTAATGAACTACAGTACTGACTTTGGTTAAAGCCAGAGTTTTCTGGAAAAGATCTACAGATAAAAAATTCAATCTCTAAATTTATGAAAACAGTCTTGAACACATATTCCATATACATGGCATCAAGTAATCCTTATATAGTTAAAAAGTTAGGGAGTTAAAATATCACGGTAATGATCATCATCACCATTATTTAAATTTATTAAATGATTTAATATATTAAGAATGTCCTCAAATGAACCCAAGGTTTTCTTTGTATGAACAGATTAGAACAACGGGTTTATCTTATCCCAGATCTCAAAAATTAAAAGTAAAAGGGAGAAGGCCTGTTGGGAACAGTGAAGAGAAAACTGAGTTTACCATGCAGAGGGGATCCAGAGGGGCTGCTGGATAGACCTGGAACAGGGCTACAGCGACCTCCTTGCTTAGACGTCAGTTCCTGTTCAATCTCTTCCAGCCCAGCACTCTTCTGGAAACGGCTCATACGATTCACGACTCGTGGTGACATATGCGTTCGAACACAAGGCTGGCCACCATAAGGGTTGATTGGGAAAACATGGGAAGTGCCCCGGAGTGTACTGACCACAACCCAGCGACAGTCATGGCTGAAGCATATGTCTTGCACCTAAAATGAAACATGGAAAAACACAGAAATGACCGAAACTATTCAGATTTAATGAAGAATATCACACACATATTTCCAAATATAAACAGAAATGCTTGCTTGGTTACCAAATTTATCTCAGATCAGGCTATATTTTCAAAATGCTTATCTTAAAGATTAGACTCATTCTGAATAGTGATCAAAACTTTACATCAGGGATTTGATAAGATTTAGATATTCTAAAGGGAATTAATTCTGTCTCTTGTTGTATAGAGTGCCAAATCAGAAAATAAGACCTAGGCGGTTTCACTCTATAAACCTATATTTAAAAAAAAATATATATATATACACACATGGATAATATTCATTTCTTTAAAGGCATCTGCCTTCCAAAAAGTATAGAAGTGAAAAATTAAAACATACATTATACAATGTATACAAGGTGAAGTTATTAATCTAATCATTTGTTAAACAAATATGCTAAGTAACATGCTAATAAATACTAGGAACAGGAGGCAGATAAAATCATCCTTGAGCTCACAGCCTACAAGGAAGGAAAGACATAAGAAATTAACAAAAATATAACATATAAAAGTGAAATAACTATTACATATGAGGCATGGTGGTAACAAAAGAGAAGGAATATACAAACTCTGCTTGTGACAGGCAAAAAGGAGATGTTCGAGAGGGTAGATACAGATCAGGAGTGGCATCAAAAAACATGATCTGAATAGTTCTGGGTTCTGGAAATGAGTTTTGAAGTAGGATATATTTATAAAGAAAGGAGAGAAGGGCATTCTAATTCAGACATATTAAGATATTCTACTTTGGATATAAATGCATAAACATAAGATGGAAGGGGCTTCCCAGGTGGCTCAGATGGTAAACCTAAGTTCAATCCCTTGTTCAGGAAGATCCCTTGGAGAAAGGAATGGCAACCCACTCCAGTATTCTTGTCTGGAGAATTCCATGGACAGAGGAGTCTGGCAGACCATGGGGTCGCAGAGTCAGATACAACTGAGAGACTAACACTTTCACTTTCAAGATGGAAACGAATGGCAAGTAATTCTGTATGCCAGAAACAACATGAAAGTCAGAGCAAGCGGTGTCTGGATTTTATTTAGAAAAGAGTGGAGTAAAGATTTCAATTCTGAGCAACTCCCTAGAGGTCCAGTGGTTAAGACTCGGCACTTTCACTGCCGTGGGTCCGAGTTCCATCCCTGGCGGAGAACTAAGATCCCGCAATCAGCACAGCACAGCCAAAGAAAAACAGAGCATTCAGTTCTTGAAGGATGACTGTGGGAGTGAAATGCAGGGGAGTGGATGTGTAGTGGAGATAAGGATAGCTGAAGGAAAGTTAGGTAGGAGTTCCTTCAATAAACACAGCAGCTAAAGGACCCTGAAGAGAAGTAGGAAGAGAAAATGTCTCAAAACACTCTAATGACGACCCAAATGCCCATCAACAGATGACTGGAGAAAAAAGATGTGATACATACATATACACAGTGGAAGATTTCGGCCATGATAACAATTTAAAAACATAAAAACTTATGTATTGCAGTGGTTGGCAAACACTGCAGGCCGTATACTCTCTCTCAGCTATTTCAACTACTCAACTCTGCCCTTCCAGGGTCAAAGCTACCATAGAAAATATATATAGATCAATGCATGCAGTTATGTTCATTAAAAAAAAAAACCTTTTTTACAGAAACAACTGGTTGGCCACAGACCTGATCCAGGTAAAGTTACTCACTAAATTGTATGACATTTATCAGACACTAATATGGAATTTCCAGTATTTTAAAAATAACAAACTGAATTTATTACTTTTATCTTGAAACCAGTCTAATGGTGACAATTTAAACAAAAATCTCTATTTACTTTTATACTTTAAAAAGATAGCCAAGTAAAATTCAATACTGTTTTAACCACAGTCTCTTGAAAAACAGGCAAGTCACAGGTACATAAGAAAGATTTCTACACTGACTAAATGATAAACTAATTTTCCAGCACATAAAACAACTGTCAAACAGTATTTTAAAAAATAAACAAGACAACAAAAGTATGATAATTTAAAGATGCTGATGAGTAGGATTTAACATGAAAAATGCACGTGTGACTCTATATATATGAATATGAAAAATATTAGCTAACATTATAACAACATGAACTAAGTAAAACTCTTCAAGCAATCTAAGAAGCTAATTTTCAATATATTAAATCTTTGATAAGCCTAAATTCAGCTCAAAATCTTGACTAACATTCCAGAAATATCCTATAAATAAAAGCTATAATTATTCATCAAAGTACAAGAGCCTAGAACCTTTGAAATAAAAAGAAATTTTAGTTTTATACATCAAACAAATATTTCATTGCAAGACGACTGATAGGCAAAAATGATCAATACACAGATAAACCCTAAAATGAACCACACACCCACCCATTTCAATTACTGTGACACATCCAAATGCCACATTAATGTTATAATTAAAGAATCTCCTGATTCTTTATGCTGAGAAATTTAACTCCCAGCGAGTCTAGAATTACAAATAGAAAGTCGTTCCTCAAGTGTCTCATCTGTCTTCTTCGCCTACAGTAGCTTTCAGCTAAACACATAACAGAAAAGCAAAAGAAAAGGAAGCAGCATGACAAAGGAAAGGGTAAATAGCAGAAGCAAGAGAGAAGAAACACAGAACCAGACGAATTTAATATTATTGTACCATACGCATTAACACAAGCCAGAATCAAATAAATAAAAAAATCTTTAGGCTTATTGAGTAACTTATGTTCCATCATCAGTGGAACTAAACCATGTTATCTAAAACCTTTTTCCAAAATACTTATAATCAAGACAACTTCTTGGTCTGGTCAAGGAAAAGAAGTTTCCTTCTTTTAAGAATACTTCTGCAATGAGGTGGTGGTAACAAACAGTACCAAGGCAAGAAGACAGAATCCCACTAAATGCTTACTTAGAAAACTGCTGTTAGAGAAGTGATTCTGCTCTATGACCTTAAAGACACATCAGGATACATAAATGAGCAGAGACGAGTTGCTGAAGACATCAGCAGTCAAGAAACTAGGGAAAGTTTAATCCTTTAAATAAAGTTACAGAAGATAACAAGTCGCCTATCCACAAAATGCAAAATGATGTAACTGTCCATGTTATCAAACAAGTTGGGTGGTTTTTCACATATTGTTAAAAATAAGAAAGATGGGGAACCCTCATTAAGACACTCATTATTATCAGTTTTGAGCTTTCAAATAAGCAAATGTCATCATGCTTAACAAGATATAAATGAGAAATACACAGTGCTTAATTGTTTTGCAAATTTCTATTGGGTTACATAATTTATTGCTCTTTAAATGCATTATTTGGCATATTTATAACATCTCACACTTGCCTCTTATTGTAATGATGAAAAATTTGGCTATGAGAAACCAATTAGGTCTGTAGAAAACTAAATTTTTCTTAAAACTTAATACAGCTGTATTTCAGTAATTCTACTTTATACAAGCATTTTTTCAGCAATCTAAATCAATTCCATTGATTTACTCACCCAAACAATATTTGGGGCCACAAAAGTCTAATATAGCAGACATATATGGAATAATTATGTTCAACATTTTATTAAAACAAAACCCCAAGAATATATTCATTCATAGAACAGGCTGAATTCAAATTACATATAAAATAACAGTATTTGAGCATTAGAATTAAGTGTTATTACATTTAAGAATCTAACATACAGCAATCAGCATCACACAAGGCTCTAAATTTATGCCACCAATTTACTCCACGGTCTCAATTAACCAGTAAGAGCAGTTTAAAATTTTAGGGTTATTTTAACACCCTAAAATCCCTAACTTTAGTGTGCTAAGAAGCACCTAGATTATCTAGAAGAAATACAGATTTTTGATCCCACGTCCAGAATTACAATTCAGGAGGTGTTGGGAGGTCTTGGGGGAGACACGAGCAAGAAACCTGCAGTTTTTGAACACTCAGATAAGGACTCTGCTACTGACCTTAAGTCTCTAATATGGAGCTAGAAAAATTAATAAACTGACCAGAAATAGCAGCCCTGTAGCCCCATACCAAACCTTAGAAATTATGTAAAAGATACTTTTTTAAAAAATTAAGTAAAAGCAATGATTTCCTAGGGTGTGAGTGGGGCAGTAGGTTGACTGAAAAGGGCCAGAGGAAACTTTCTGAGATGATGAAAATGCACGATACTTTGATTTATGGTTATACAGATGTAACTAGTGGATGGCACATGGAACACCCGACCTCCTGCCTTCACAACCGCACCTGCCACCACTACAGATGCGTCCAATGCACTGCCCACAGCCTCTCTTACAGCAGGCGCTGACACAGTTATGATCAGCCAGACAAAAGCAGGATGCTGCTGCAGTATTCTGGGAAAGTATCCACTTTCCTGATAAAAGGAATTAACATCACTGAAGCTGTCCTTACTGTGTGAATTCATCTTACTGCTTTGAATTCAGAAATGATGCCCCGTGGAGTGGCAATTACAAAGTGATCACAAGAAAAACAAAGTCACTGAGACACTGTACCAAAACCAGCAGCAGCCTTCTTGTAAGGTGAGAAAAATAAACCCTGTGTTTTTATTTCTGTAGCCAAATATATGCCTAAAGATTCAATTACCAATTCCCTTTCCAACTCCCTTGTAAAAAGAAAGAAAACCTGAAAGCAGAGAGTACTCAGATAAAATATCTCAAATCCCAGAGTACCTACTGTCTTTCCGAAGCCTGTTAAGAATGGCAATCAAACCATAAAGACAAGTCCCATACCACAAATGCTAACTGGTCAAGGTCCAAGCCATCAGATGAGGTTATGTTTAATGAAAACAAAGGAAAATATTTAAAATAAGCTATGTGCCCAAGAATGAATATATAACATTAATTAATATACAATATATTAATATGGGATTCCCTGGTGGCTCAGTGATAAAGAATCTGCCTACCAATGCAGGAGATGTGGGTTCAATCCCTGAGTTGGGAAGATCCCCTGGAGAAGGAAATGGCAGCCCACTCCAGTATTCTTGCCTGCAGAATCCCACAGACAGAGGAGCTTGGTAAGCTACAGTCCATGGGGTCCCAAAAAAGTTGGACATAACTTAGCAACTAAAAACAACACAGACATTCCCAACCCAACAGTTCAATGATTTCTCTTTCAAAATTAATAAATACACTTTCATTTAACATGGTCTAACTCTGACAAAGCAACAAGGTTAAAAGCAATAAGCTGGCGTGAGAATAAGTTGCTTACATGGAGATGTGGTACAGACAGATAATCCATACATAGCATCTAACTCATCTGCCTACTCCCTCCCCATATCGATTCTTCAGATTCATTTATGTAGTCAATAACATATTCAGGGGAAGCCTTTCAAAGCTTGCACTCTGCTAGGCGCTAAAAATTTGAAAATGAGCTAAAATAAGTAGCACACTGAACTCTTGGGCATCTATGCCAGAGAAATGAAAACTATGTTCACATAACATATTCGTAATACTGCAAACTGTAAATTGTTCAGGTGAATGTTTATACAAACTGTGAAAGTTAGGTTACTTACAAAAGGGTAATATGAGGGGACTGTTCAGTATCTTGACAGCAGTGGAAGATACTGCCGACATATGTGATTAAAATATATACACTTACACACACATATACACACATGAACACAAGTAAATCAGGTGAAATCTGAACAAGTTCAATGCATTGTGCCAATGTCAGTGTATTGGTTGTCATTCTAATTTTGCAAAATGCTAGTGCTGGGATTAACTGGATAAAATGTACATGGGATCTCTTAGTACAATTTCTTGTAAGTGCACATGAATCTATGATTATTTCCATAAAAACTGAAACAAACAAAACGCGGATGTGACACCCCGGTGTCAGCAGTGCCCCTGGAGCCGACTCCTGCTGGAGCTTGAACTTGTGTGGAGGCGAGGATGAGGGGTGGCCCTAAAACGCCAAGGACTACAGTGTGAACCATGGCAGTGCTAAGAGTGGGGACAGAAAGGAAGGGGCTGCTGTGCCTGGATCCTCCCTGGACACTGGTGAGCAGCACCGCTGCTCATCCAGAAATAACTGGCACGAATGCTTGGCCAAATGAGGAAAAAAGGCTGACACTCCTGGCTGCGCCCATAGTATCTGCAGGCTAGCCTCCCCGGCCGCAGAGACAGGGGATAATGAGATGACCTGGCAGCTGTCACTGGAAAAACTGGCATGTGCACCTTAAAACACGTTAGTCCATGTCCTCGTGTAAGGGGAAACAGCCCTTACCCGCGCAGAAGTAAAAAATATCCTAGAGCAAAGCCTAAGCACAGAGAACTAAAGTGACCTTGTGCATGCATGTGCGCGTGCTCAGTCGTGTCCAACTCTGTGTGACCCCAAGGACTGTAGGCCACCACACTCCACTGTCCATGGGATTCTCCAGGCAAGAACACTGGAGTGGGTCACCATTTCCTTCTCGAGAAGATCTTCCAAAAGTAGGGGCTGAACCCGCGTCTCCTGCATTGGCAGGCAGATTCTTCACCACTCAGCCACAGGCGGGTCTACTATCGTAGTTTATGTTCATGAGTATAACTAGTGGCAGTTTCTGCCTTGTGGCAGAAAGCAAAGAAGAACTAAAAAGCCTCTTGATGAAAGTGAAAGAGGATAGTGAAAAACTTGGCTTAAAAATCAACATTCAGAAAACTAAGATCATAGCATCTGCTCCTATCACTTCGAGGCAAATAGAAGGGAAAACAGTGACAGACTTTATTTTTGGGGGGCTCCAAAATCACTGTAGATGGTGACTGCAGTCATGAAATTAAAACATGCTTGCTCCTTGGAAGAAAAGTTATGACCAACCTAGACAGCATATTAAAAAGCAGAGACATTACTTTGCCAATAAAGGTCTGTCTAGTCAAAGCTATGGTTTTTCCAGTAGTCATGGATGGATGTGAGAGTTGGACTATAAAGAAAGCTGAGCACCAAAGAACTGATGCTTTTGAACTGTGGTGTTGGAGAAGACTCTTGAGAGTCTCTTGGACTGCAAGGAGATCCAACCTGTCCACCTTAAAGAATATCAGTCCTGAGTCTTCATTGGAAGGACTGATGCTGAAGCTGAAACTCCAATACTTTGGCCACCTGATACGAAGAACTGACTCATTTGAAAAGACCCTGATTCTGGGAAAGATTGAAGGAGGGAGGAGAAGGGGACAACAGAGGATGAGATGGTTGGATGGCATCACCAACACAATGGACATGAATCTGAGTAAACTCCGGGAGTTGGTGATGGACAGGGAGACCATGGGGTGCTGCAGTCCATGGGGTCACAAGGAGTCGGGCACAACTGAGCGACTGAACTCAACAACTAGTATTAATGGCTTAATTGATTGTACTTATATGCTTCTATGTGTCGGGGGGGTACCCTCTGCCATGAAGACGGAAGCCCATAGCGGCTCACCTACTAGCCTTTCTGTTTCTTCCCACGTTATGTAACAGACACATCAGAATCCAAGGAAAAAGTGAAGGTGGAGGCTTAATGGCTGCTAAAGCATGCAGAGGTGTTATCCCAGTACAACATCGCCACCTGCCTGAGCCAGCATCCAAGTGCACTCCCTCTTTTAGATGGCAGCTACTAAACCTGCTTCTGGGTTCTTGTCAATGAACAACTGACTCATGGACGATTTGTGATTTTTCCAGACCTGTACTGGGACAAGTCAATTCCAATCCAACGATGAGTGTGGTGGAAGGTTCCAAGAGGGATTGATAGTCAAGTGGGAAGGGTATACTCCAGAATGTGTGCCAGAACACCCCCAGGAGCACCTTGTTTTTACAACTACTTTATCACCTACTCTACTGCCTGAAGCAATGCCAGTGGTTCAATAAGCCCTGGAATCACAGAGTTCCCCTTGAATGTCTGACTCACTGATGGTTTGGCTAAGATGAATAGTGATGGTGTCCACAGGCCCAGAGTAGCTGCACAGCACCAACAAAAACTTGGGATAGACAAACATAAGGATGAATCAGCACAGCAGGATAATGGAAAGCTATCGCCTCTGCTTTAATTGAGGAATCACTATAACTGCGGGCCAGTGATGCCCATTCATTTCTGTATGGACGTTTTTGTGCTACAATGACAAGTAATACAGAGGACATATAGAATGCAGAGCTATTTTACTTTCTGGCTTTTTAAAGAAGTTTGTGGATCCCTGCTTTAGATAATCCCCCTAAGGACTATTAATAGAAATGCTATACTTATACTGAAACTTGGGCATCTGTCAATGGCCTTGCCAATGGTCTGGTGTGCCATGAAGGAGATTATATACTGGCAGATTGCAGATGTCCCTCTTTTAGGGCCAGGAGCTGTACAAATACATCGTGGCTGGTAACAGAAGAATCTGGGTCACTAAGGCTCAAGGTGCGAATCCAGCCACTGGTGAGGAAGGCTAGAGTCAAGCTGCTCATCATAGCCACTTTGCCCTGCCCTGCATAGTGATTTCCATCCAAATTCATCAGTCATGCATCTTTGCCCATCTACTGTCCATTGCTTCCTATCATACAAAGTATACACGATGTCACACCTTAAAAGCATAAATATACTACAGGTGTTGGGGGTTAGCTGTTCAGGACAAGATAGTTAACAGGACTGCTCAGAGATTTGCCCTTTTTTCCTTATGTATTTAGTTGTCCAGTCATGTATGACTCTTTGCGACCCCATGGACTGTAGCCCACCAGGCTCCTGTGTCCATGGGGCTTCTCCAGGCAAGAATACTGGAGTGGGTTGCCATGCCCTCCTCCAGGGGATCTTCCCAATTCAGGGAGCAAACCCAGGTCTCCTGAATTGCAGGCGGATTCTTTGCCATCTGAGCCACATCAAATGTTTAGAAAGTGTTATTAAACTTAGTTTTAGGTGCACAGACATTTAAATCTTCCTGATAATTTGACTCTTGAACATTGTGAAATATCTCTGGTAATATCTTTTGTCTTAACCTCTTTCTTAGTTTATATTATACAGTCAAATTTTTAATATTCATGTTTATTATTTGCATGACATACCTTTTAACATGTATTTACTATCATTATATTAAAGACTCAAAGACAATCTTTAGTAGGTAATTTGTCCCTTTAGTTTGGAGTTCTTTAGGCTGAAATATGTTAATATTTAGTATATGATTAATATGGCTGGATTTTGATGTACTATTTAATTTTGTTTTCTGTTTATCCTGTGTCTTGTGTCTCTGTTCTTCCCTTTTGGCAAAATTACTTTTGAATTAATTAAATATTTTTTTAGAATTCCATTTTAAATGAAGTTTTGTCTTTTTAGGTATAGCACAAATGAACCTTGGAACAGTATAATTCCATATACCTGTTCCCGCCCAACCACCAACGGTATTATGCTATAGGTATCATATGTACTACATGTATACAATACAAGCCCCAGAAAATGTTTAAATTTCTCACATATAAAAAGTATCTTAACATTAAATTTAAAATGTTAACATTTATATTTTAAATGAATTAAGAAAGGGGAGAAATCCTCTTTAATATGAAATTGATCATTTCTCGGATATCTCATTACTTCCGAAATATCCAAGTTTGCTCTGGTTATCCTTTCTCCCTGCACAACAGTGTGGATTTGCAAGGTTTACTGTTCACTTCGTCGTTCTTAAATGATACTCTTGCTAGATGGAGAATTTTTTTATTACCAGTATTTTTTTCTTTCAGTCCTTTAAACAAGATATTCCACTGCCTTCTGACTTCCATGGTTTCTGATAAGAAGTCAACAGTTTGAAAATGTTTTTTCTCTGTATATGTTATTTTCCTCTGGCTACTTTCAAGATTTGCTTTGGTTTTCAGAAAGTTTACTATGTCATTCTTAAACTTCAGCTTTGTCATATTCAAAATGTGTCTTTCACTAAATCTGGAACATTTCCCATCTTTATTTCTCCATGTATTTTTTTCTGCTTCATTCTCTCTCTACCTTCTTCTACACAGATCAAAACAAATTTTGCTCCAGGATGGATCATACACAGGGTGACAACTAGACCGAATTTGGGTACTTTCGATGAGATGTGAACTTTGAGTCTGATGATATTTTAAAGAGATTTTACTGTTAAGAAGTGATGTTGTAATGTGCTGAGATTTCCAGGGATGTTCGTATGGGGTAAACGTATTTTGCACATGAAATTATCCTGAATTTGAGGGTTCAGAGAGGGTGGACTGTAATGAAGTAAACAGTGCTCAAAACAAGACATACCCAGATCCTAATCTGTGGGACCTACATAGAGTACATTATAGTACAAAGAGTGACTATTACCTTGTATGACAAATACATGATTAATATCTAGATCAGAAGTTATCATGGATTATCAGTGCTAATATTAAATGGAATCATTTAATGATATTAAATAATTAATTAATGTACCCTTAAAAGATACAAAGAAGAGGAGAAGACACAGAGAAGAGGAGGAAGAAATGAGACTCCAGAGGTAAATACTGGAGTGGTATCTAGCCATAAGGAAAGAAATGTTTAGTCACCAGAAGTTGGCAAAGGCAAAGAACAGATTCTCTGTTAGAACTCTAGAGGGAGTGCAGCCTCGCCAACACCTTGATTTTGGACGTTGGGCTTCCAGAAATGAGAGAAAATAGATTTCTGTTATTTTAAGGCCATTTGGTTTTGTTCTGTTATTTTAAGGTAATTTGTTATGACAAGCACAGGAAAGAAATGTGCAGTATATTTGTATACAATGTGAATTTTATGTTATGGACTCCCCATAACTGAAGTTGCTGGGTGGTATGGCAAGCTTATGTTAAGATTTTCAGAAACTGCCCAACTATTTTCCAGAGTCGCCGTACCACTGTACATTCCCAACAGCACTGTGTGGAAGAGCCAGTTCCTCCACTCATTCACTTTTTGAGAGTTCCCTTAAAATGTGGTGTAGATACCAGACAACTTGAGTCTAACTCAAAGGGTTTCTCCTGTGTTTTCTTCTAAAAGCTTTACAATCATAGATTTTATACATTTAAATCTATGGTCTAGTATGAGTTCATTTTTGTATATGGGATGAGACATGGGCTAACATTCATTTTTCACACATAAATACCCAGTCAGTTCATTACCACTGTTGAAAAGACTAACGTCTTCATTTTGCACCTTTGTCAAAAATCAATTGTACATATGTATGGAAATGTGCCTGTTACTATACCTTTAATAAGTCTAATTACCAGGTAATGCTCCAACTTTTTCTTTTTCACTATTATTTTGCCCAGTATAAGTCCTATGCAGTTGTATATAAATTTGAGAAATAGCTTATTAATTTTTATCAAAAATGTTTAATACTGCTGGGATTTTAATGGAGATGGCACTGAATATACAAATCAGTTCGGAGAGAAATTATATTCTAACAATATTATGTACTGCAGCCCAAGAATATGGTTTAACTCTTTATTTAATCAGATCTTTACTCTCAGTGATGTTTCACAGTTTTAGAATACAGTCCTACATGTGATATGCTCATTGTTTTTAACTTAACAATTTTTTTTAATTGACAATTGTTTGTTTCTAGTATATGGTTTTGGTACCCAGAAGTCTTGTTAAAATCACCCATTAGTTCTAGCTTTTTTGTGGTATTCATTAGATTTTCTGTATGTCATCTTTAATGTAATTTTACTTCTTCCTACTGGTATGATGGTGGTTCTTCCCATGGTTGCAGATTTCTCGGCAGATCTCAAGGGTTTTTTCTTTGTAGCTTTCATCTCTCTGATACTCAGTCCTGAGAACTCCATGATCTTGGTCTTCCTAGACTCACCAATATCTCATCAACAAAGGGAGTCTAGACTCCATTTGGGTTCCCCTTTCCTGTACCACAGGCTGTTTTTTCCTGAACTGACCATCGCAAAGAATCCGCCTGCCAACCCAGGAGACACAAGAGATGTGGGTTCAATTTCTGGGTAGGGAAGATCCCCTGGAGAAGAAAATGGCAACCCACTCCAGTATTCTTGTCTGAGAAATCCCATGGACAGAGGAGCTTGGCAGGCTACAGTTCATGGGATTGCAAAGAGTCAGACACAACTGAGCATTCACACACAGGTACTTTTCTCCTTGAGAATTAAACATATTAATCATACCATTTTGCAGGATTGCTCTGATAAAGTAGAAGTAACATGTTTCTAATACGCAGAGGTTTCCAAACCAAGTGTGCCATTTATCAAAATTAGCATGTTAAGTACAAAAACTACTAGTGTCAGCTTTGGTAAGACTTTACAGAAGTATATTTTTAAATACTGTAACGTTTTACTACATATGACTTTACTGATGAAAACTAAGAATATTTTGCTAACTACACATGTACTTTATGAAGAAAATTACTGTCAGATGCAGAGGATATCCCAAGTCATAGATCATAAAACAACTTAATTCAACATAATTAGATCCACATATTTGATCCTTTTTTCCTTGCATGATTAAAGTATCCTCAGAGTTCTTGGAAGATTCCAGAATGACATGATTTTAAAATACTCAAAGACAGATTACTTGCCATACAGATTTCATCATCAGTATTAAATTTTATATATCATTTCAAAATCATTTCAGTATATACTTATAAAAATTAATTTTATGGTTATCAATTGTGTTTCCTTAGATCTTTATGTTTAAGGATTAAAAATTTCCAATCTCCTAAATTATAGGATGTGACATAAACAACACAATTTTAATAATGCCTGTTTGGTTTTCCTACCTGTTAAATAGGAATAGCATTGGCATCAGCAAATATTAGCACCCACAAACATTTGTCCATGTGCAGCGCACTGTTTTATGGATGAGAGACCCCAAGAAGCTTAAGCAAGATCTCTGTTTCCGTGTTAGAAATAAAGGTAAATTGAATGATAAATAATGTTAATGCAAAATAGGTATCAAAAATGGATGTAAACGTTTTAAAAGGTGTGGGTGCTTAAAATGTTCAAATTACTGGAGATTACAGTTGAGGGAGAGCATATTAGTAAGTAGGGAGGATAGGACGCAGATTAAAAAAACAATAAAGAAATAAAATGTGGGGCTTCCCTGGTGGCTCAGTGGTACAGAATCAGCCGGCTAATGCAGGAGACACAGTTTAGATCTCTGACTTGGAAAATCTCACAAGCCATGGAACAACTAAGCCCGTGCACCACAACTACTGAGCCCGGGAGCTGCAATTACTGAGCCCACGTGCTGCAACTCCCGAAGCCTGTGTGCCACAGAGCCCGTGCTCTGCAGGAGAGGCCACCGCACTGAGAAGCCTGTGTGCCATAGAGCCCGTGCTCTGCAGGAGAGGCCACCGCACTGAGAAGCCTGTGTGCCATAGAGCCCGTGCTCTGCAGGAGAGGCCACCGCACTGAGAAGCCTGTGTGCCATAGAGCCCGTGCTCTGCAGGAGAGGCCACCGCACTGAGAAGCCCACACACCACAAGTGCAGCAGCCCCGCCTGCCACAACCAGAGAAAAGCCCACGCAGCAATGAGGGCCCAGCCACAGATAAACAAAATTACTTGTTAAAAAATTTAAAGAAATAAAACGTGCCCCGTATTGTACAACACAGGGAATAAGGCCAGTATTTTTTGGTAACTATAAATGGAATATAACCTTCAAAAACTGTGAATCACTATGCTGTACACCTGCAACTTATATAATATTGTACATCAACTACACATCAATGAAAAAAATCTTTTCAAAGAAATAACATGTGCCCAGCATAACATTTTATAGTGAAATAGTAAATCTTTACCTAAAATGCTCATCTAATTGAAAACTTCCATACAAAAGCAATAACAGCAAATGGTTATTAAACAGGAGAAAGCAACTTCATTGTGCCAGAATGTAAGGACACTGTCAAAGAATAATGTACATATTATAAGCTAATAGATGTCAAAGATGTCAAGCTAATAGATGTCAAACTAATAGGCTCCAACAGGCCAAATCCGGACTGTTCTGAGTACTAAAATAATTTTTGAATGAATATAACTCATTTAACAAAGAATCTATTCAACCAAATGATATATGTAAATAAAAGAAGTAATAAAAAGTTTGATGAGGAATGGGATATTTATATAGTTTTAAGTGACTTCTCCTAGCCCACTATCCACTCAGGCCACAGCACAAAGACAGCAGACTAAAAATGTCCTTCTCCCAGTCTTCCCCTGAAAGCAGTATATTTGCATACTTTAAAAGCTGCAGTCTGAAGGCTCAGTTCCCAATCAGTCTGCATCTAGGTGCTGAGATCCACACCACATCAACAAAATGAAAAATAAAAATCATATGACCATCCCAATAGATGCAGATAAAGCATTTGACAAAATTCAACAATCATTCATGATAAAAACTCATTAAAGTAGGTACAGAGGGAATATATTTCAACATAATAAAGGTCATATATGACAAGCCCACACCTAACATTATACTCAATGGTGAGGAGCTGAAAGCGCTTTCATATAAGTCAAAAGCATTTACAATTGCATCAAAAAGAATAAAATACATAGGAAAATTTAACCAAGGAAGTGAAAGACCTGTGCACTCAAAACCATAAGATAGTGATGAAAGAAACTGAAGACACAAATAAATGAAAAAATATTCCATACTCATGAATTAAAAGAACCAATACTGTTAAAATATCCACACTATCAAAAGCAATCTACAGATTCAATGCAATCTCTGCTGCTGCTGCTGCTAAGTCACTTCAGTCATGTCCGACTCTGCAACCCCATAGACGGCAGCCCACCAGGCTCCCCCGTCCCTGGGATTCTCCAGGCAAGAATACTGGAGTGTGTTGCCATTTCCTTCTCCAATGCATGTAAGTGAAAAGTGAAAGCGAAGTCGCTCAGTCGTGTCCGACCCTTAGCGACCCCATGGACTGCAGCCTACCAGGCTCTTCCATCTGTGGGATTTTCCAGGCAAGAGTACTGGAGTGGGGTGCCATTGCCTTCTCCGATGCAATTTCTATCAAAATTCAAATGGCATTTTCACAGAACTTGAAAACAATCCTAAAATTTGTAGGAACCACAAAAGACCCCAATAACAAAAGCAATCATGACCAAGAAGTACAAAGTTGGAAGCATCATGCTTCCCAATGTCAAACTATATTACAAAGCTAAAGTAATCAAAACAGCATGATACAAAGTTTAAAAATAGGGGGTACTATTAACAAAGAAAAGACCACAATTATTACTTTTAATTACACATCGCTTTAGAGTTCCAAACTAATTCAATAACAAAAATAAAACTGAAAATGGTCAAAATCAGCATAATACTTGTCAGAAAGTATGTTCTATATAAGGGCTTCCCTGATAGCTCAGTTGGTCAAGAATCCACCCACAATGCAGGAGACCCCGGTTTGATTCCCCGGGTCAGGAAGATTCCCTGGAGAAGGGATAGGCTACCCATTCCAGAGTTCTTGGGCTTCCCTTGTGGCTCAGCTGGTTAAAAATCTGCCCGCAATGCGGTTGAGAAGATCCCCTGGAGGAGGGAAAGGGTGCCCACTCCAGTATTCTGGCCTGGAGAATTCCATGGACATTCCATGGAGTCACAAAGAGTCAGACACAACTGAGCAACTTTCACTTTCACATTCTATATATAAAATACAAGAAAAATTTTTCTGAAAAAGTATTAGATCTCAAAATAGAGTGCAGCAAAGCAGGAAAACACAAATCTAATACAAAACAATATATAGCCTATTATACCTCAGCAATAATAATTTTAAAATGTAATAATTCCTAGATGCAAAAATTCTATAATTAATGATGCAAATTCTAACTGCATTAAAATGTAATTTCAATGTAATTCAAATTAAAAACTTAAAAATATTCTTTATATAACTTCAAAATATTTTTATATAACTCAATATTCTTTATATTACCCCATAACTAAAATGCATTTCAATGAAAAAATGCTCGATAGCTGAAAATGTTTTCAAAAATGAACAATAAGTCTGCTATAAAACAGTAAAAGTGAGTAAAACAGCATAATGTTGGTGAAAGGTACTGCTTTATTTTTACTTTCTACTAGAGGAATTTCTTAATACACACTAAATCTAAAGACTGCTATAATGAACCACCAACATCAACATCACCTAGCTTTGACAATTATTAACACTTTGCATACTGTTTTCAACTTATGTCTTAGTTTACTTTGTTCTGCCAGAATATTCAAAAGCAAACCAGACATATCATATCGTTTCACCCATAACTACTTCAGCATGATTGCAGAATATATGCCTAATAGACTGGACTTGAAGAAAACAAAAAAATGGTTTTAGGACAGGAAGAGAAGAATAAATTGAACTTCTGTTTTATCAACATTCATTGTTCACCTACTGCTTATGTTATTAACTGGGCCAAAACAGGATAAAGTTCTTAATTATCTGACCCAGTCTAAAAAACTGTATGAACACACCATTAATATTAAGCTCCAGTATGATACAAATAACCTCTGGATTAGATGTCATATTACACAACAAAAACACCTTCTGAAAAAATATACAACTTACTTTGGCTTCAGTTTCTCCCCTGTGAAGAGTATATAAATGATGGACAGCACTTTGTGATGAGGACCAAGGATGAGTCAAAATTTGGAAGACGTGGAAGTCATGGCCAAGGGTATCTGTTGTGACTAGAAGCATTCCTGAAGGACACACCAAAAAAGGGTAAAAATAAACACCAGTATGTACGTGGATAAAATATTTTCACAAGGCACTCATCATACTTTGAAATATTATTGAAGGGAAAAAGTGACCAAATATATAAGAACTTCCTACAATTAAAAAAAAAATTAAAACACAGGACTTTTTTCCTGTGTGAACACAAAACCTTAAGGTCATATCAGTATTCAAGTATAGTGACATACTTACATGTCAAGGTTTTATGATGTTCTCATACAACTAGTAGAGAAAAGTTTACAATACTGGAATCACAGAGTTCACAAGCATTTTAAAATAGCAAATCTGATAATAAAGAATGTGAAAGATTTTCCCCCATGGAATTAAAACCTACTTTCACTTTTTCCATTTCTCAAAACCTGAATTCTAAATTCCAATTTGAGTACTACTACAGCTAATAATACCCTACTCAATTCACCAGTTTAAAACTTGTCTCCACTCTAGCCTATTTATTTAAATTCCCTACTGTCTTTCACAAAGCAGATTTTGATGAGATGTCATCGCTAAGAATTATGCACCTAACACAAGGTCACAAAAATTTTGGTTTCCTGTTCAATTTCACTGTTTTATATTTTACATTTAGTTCTTTCATCAATTTTGTGTTAATTTTTGTACAAAGTGTGAGGTATTAGAAATTATCTTTTTTGAAAATCATGTTCAATTGTCTCAGCAGGATTTCTTGAAGAGGCTAATCTTTTTTTTTTTTACTTTACAATATTGTATTGGTTTTGCCATACATCAACATGCATCTGCCATGGGAAGAGGCTAATCTTTATCCTCTTTTATTTATCTTTTATTCTACATTCAATGTCAACATGCCAAAGATCAACTGGCCATATTAGGATGGGTGTTTTTCTGGAAGTCCTATTCTGTTCCATTGATATCTGTGCTATCATTCATTAATATCACATTTTCTTAACTATTACTTGGAAATCACATAGAGCAAGCCTTTTCTGACCTTTTCCAAGATTGTTTTAGCTACTCCAATTCCTTTGTCTTTACAAACACAGATTCAGCTTTTCGATATCTACATAATGAGGATAACGAACATCTTAACAATAATGAGTCATCTGATCTATGAACATCACATATTTCTTGATATGTCTTGCGTTTTTTCTTTTAGCACATTGATTGTATTTTCTTAGTGTTACTATCACTGGTACTCTATTCCAATTACCAAATTTTCCTTGGCAGTATATAGAGATATAACTGATATTTATATAAATATCTGTATGCAAGGAGATTGAACCAGTCTATCCTAAAGGAAATCAGTCCTGAATATTCATTGGAAGGACTGATGCTGAAGCTGAAACTCCCAACACTTTGGCCACCTGATGCGAAGAACTGACTCACTAGAAAAGACCCTGATGCTGGGAAAGATTGAAGGCAGGACAAGAAGGGGACGACAGAGGATGAAATGGTTAGATGGCATCACTGACTTGATGGACACGAGTATGAGTAAGCTCTGGGAGTTGGTGATGGACAGGGAGCCCTGGTGTGCTGCAGTCCATGGGGTCGCAAAGAGTCAGACACAACTGAGAGACTGAACTGAACTGTGTGCATACCTACACACTCTACAAATTCTAGGAGCTTTTATGTAGATTACATGGAATTTTCTTTCTAAACCTACAGTATGTGAATAGACATAGTTTGATTTTTCTCTTTCCACACTACATGACCTACATGCCTTGTTTTTTCTCTTGACCTGCTATTTTTGCTGAGGTAAACAAAAATGACGAGAGGCAATATTCACGCCTTGTTCCATGTTTTAGAGAAAGTATTCAATCTTTAAGCATGATGCTAGTTGTAGATTTTCTGTAAATGCTCCGTATCAACTTAAGGACATTATTTTCTACTTCTAATTTGTTGAGAGTTTTAATAATAAACAGATGTCAAATTTTGTCTAATGCTTTTCTGCACCTATGAGATGATTATGTGGTTTTTCTTCTTTGGTCAATTAGTATAGTACATTTTAATAATGAAAGGTTATCAAATGTGGAACAATCTTGCATTTCTGGGATAAATGCCACTTTGTCAAAATCCTTTATTACATGCTGCTGCACTGAATTAGCTACTATTTTGTTGTTGTGAATGTGTTCCTGGGGGATACTGGTTTGTAATTTTCTTTTCTAATACTGTGTTTGTCTGTTTCTGGTACTAGGGTAAAGCTGGTGTGGTTGTATAATGTTCCTTTTATTTCTAGACTTTAATAAATGTCCAGTAAAATTTTCCAGTGAAACTATGTGGGCCGGTTTTGTGTTTGTGTGAAGACTTTTAGATATAGTAATTTAACTTCTCTTTAAATTTTATAAATATAAAATGTAACATAATTTTTATAATGTAAAATATATTGTAATGTTTTTTCTTGGAAGAATTACTCTCTGTAACTCAAGGAAATAGTCTGTAGGGTCTTGAGTAATGTCCACTTTTTCATTCAGGATATTGAAATTTTGTATCCTTTCTCTTTTTTTCTTGGTCAGTCTAGCTGCTGCTACTGTCGCAGCTAAGTCGCTTCAGTCGTATCTGACTCTGTGCGACCCCACAGACGGCAGCCCACCAGGGTCCCCCGTCCCTGGGATTCTCCAGACAAGAACACTGGAGTGGGTTGCCATTTCCTTTCTTCAATGGTCAGTCTAGCTACAACTTCTCAAAGAAACCATTAGGGTGTCACTGGTTTTCTCTTTTCCATTTCACTGATTTATCTTCCTTCTTTTGCTATCATGACCATCTATTACTATTTCCTTCACTGCCCTTGCTTTAGTTTTATTTTCTATTTCTTCAAGTTTCTTAAAAGCTGAAGCTTAGATCACTGTGTCAAGAAGATATGTTGTTTAGTTTCCAAATGTTTGGGTATTTTCCAGTTATCATTCATATACTAATTTCAAATTTAATTCCATTATGATAAGAAATTAAAGTTTGTTTTATATCTCAGAACAACATATCTCGTTAAGTGTTCCATGTACACCTGAACACATGGTGTATTCCCAGTGTCAATTAAGTTAACTGATACTCTTATTGAATCTTTAACATCCTTACTTGTTTGCCTGCTTTTGTGTTCTATTATTGAGTAGAAGTTAACATCTCCGAGCATAATTATGGATATTTTTTTCAGTTATATAAGCTTCCTAAATTTGAGCCCTATTTTTTTAGGTTCATACACATTTAGGATTGTTACAACTTCTTGGTGAATCACCTCTTTTATCATAATGTCCCATTTTGACCTTAGTGTCTCTCTTATTCTGAAGCCAACTTTCTCTGATATTAATATCACTACTTCAGCTTTGCTTTGATTGATGTATGCATGATACATACTTTTCTATTATTTTACTTTCACAGTCAATATAATTAAAAAATGACTCTGTTTTGGATAATAACTGGGGTTCAGTTTGGGTTTTTTTATTCCTATCTCAAACTTTTAATTAGTGTTTATAGATCATTCACATTTAGTGTAACTTGTGGGTAAGGTTGGATTTACATCTACCATTTTGCTACTTTTTATTATTTTTCTGATTGTACCCTTGTGGTTTTTTTCCCCTTGATTTTTTAAAAAATTTTACTTGCTATTGGAGTACAGTTGATTAACAATGTTATGTTAGTTTCAAGTATATAGCAAAGTGATTCAGTTATACATGGATCTATTCTTTTTCAAGTCCTTTTCCCATTTAGGATTTTACAGAATATTGAGTAGAGGTCTCTGTGTAATACAGTAGGTCTTTGTTGGTTATCTCTTTTAAATTTCACCCTTGTTTTTACTTTTGCTTATTTATCTGCTCTTGCTTCCTTCCCTTTTTTTAGATAATGTCACTATTTTTAATATAAAATTTTAACTTATCTATTGGTTTTACTGGTTTTTCCAGAAATTAAAATATACATATTAAAATGTTTGTGTGTTTGTTAATATTTTGTCCAGAATATATTTGCTTTCTGTGAGAAACAGAAGCAAAATCATATTTTGTAATTCCTAAAATGTCTTTGTTGAAAGAATATCAAGCACCTGTGGAAAGATAAAGTGGGCCTTTATATGGGAAGGTGAAGTATATATGAGTTTTCTACGTATTGGCTAACATATGGTACAGCTCCAGTCATTATATTTGATTAAAAAATAGCATATTAGATGCCAGTATCTTGGCTATTTCCAAGAGAATACATTTTAAGATGATGAACTGTGTCATTTATTGAGATCTATAACAATTTATTTAACATTACCACCCATTCTGTGCATAGCTATCAGCATGAGGTCAATAAATACTGTTGTTATCCATACAATAAATTTCAAAGATTGGACATGTTCTTTTTTGTGGACAGTATTTCTTGACTCCCATTTTTTGCTTAGTTATAGTAAGTCTGAATTATCACAATTCTACTACTATGTTTTGATTCCACATTCCCACAACAAAATTATTTCTGCACATGAAGAACAATTCAGTGGAAATATCATTATGACAGGAAATGTGATGCACTTGTATTTATAGCACAAATATATTACTCATTCCCAAACATAAACTTCACTTTCTTTTATTAGCATATCAATGATTTACTCATAATTAGCATTCACATAGTAGTCCCGATTAGCCAAATCAAGACTCTTATTGTTTTGCAAATGAAAGATAATCACAAATAAAAACTTTTCAACATGCTCCTAGTTTTTCAAACTGGCATGCAAACAACTTCAAATTTTAAGAGAATTAGCCATTGAAAATCTATCCTGATTATCTTCCTGTATCCTGTCTCAAAACGTTTTCTTCCACTTATTCATGCAAATACAGCTTACATAACTCAGAAATAAGTCCAACTTTTTGACAAAACTTTAAAATAATTTTTAAAAAAATTTTATAGAGAGGAAAGGAGGAAACAGCTAGTGTAGTACTATACCAATAATATGCTTCCTTTGAATTTATAATTTCCTCTTTTGCACACATTCTGCAGGAAGAAATGACAAGCTTTTTTTTTTTTTTTCTAGAAAACAAGTTAAAAAGCAGATATACATAAAAGGAAAAACTTGTACAGAGTAGACTGTGGCTTGAGAACTATTTATGCAGCATCAGAAGACTAAACCAGACTCCAGCCTGGCCATAAACTAAACCCACGCCCCAAATGAGGTGCCAAGCCACAAAAAGCATTTGCGTCATCTGGGAATACAAGGAAAAGAAGGACTTCTAATTATAGGGCCTGGAAGCGGAAGCCTAGAGTGATTAGCTGTTTAGGCGCTGCTGTATGTTTATCTGGAAGCTTCCTTTCCTTCACTCTCAGCCTTAAGTTTGATAGATGAGCGCTAGCATTAGAGGGTAGGGACTAAAGCTGCTGATGGTACATGGCGTTCCCCAAAATCTGAGGTAGCTGAAGACTGAACATTAAGGCTTTTGTGGCCTCATAAGAACATAAGTCTTTTCAACTGGGCGTCAGCTGGTTAGCCCAAAAGGCAAAATTAAAGAGTAGCAAACCTCGACTGGGCATATGCTATAAAATCTTGGAAACTTGAGTAGGGATGTCTTTTCTGCCATATCCTATTTATAACACCTACCTAATTGTATGGTTCTTTATCACATGCACACATATGAACTGGAAGACAAATTACCAGCTTATTCACACTCTCCTCCAAAAACACACATAACCACTGATATGTTGGGTCAAATGGAAATCTTTACAGGAATTCAGATTATCATCACTCATAAATAACTGTACATTTTAGTATTAATCACTGCAAATTTAATACTTTCTCATCAACACCTGTAGAGATGAAAACCTAAAAATTATTAGTTTGTAATTTGCAAACATCCTAACACCTTTATTTAAATAATTACTTTCTTCCTTTCACTTTACATAACATGAAATTGTTACCGTTTGAAGATATCTTTGGCCATATCCAACGGCCACATCCAAAGGCCATAACCAAGATAGAAAACATGTGAAAAAATTCACTTCTATTTGCAGTCCAATCCCTCCCCATCACCTGGCCCCAGCAACCACTGATTGACTTTCTGTCATTACAAATTAACGGTCGAATTAATGGTAAAGAATCTGCCAGCCAACACAGGAGATGCAGGTTTGATTCCTGGGTCAGGAAGATCCCCTGGAGGAGGAACTGTGATGTTGGAGAAGACTCTTGAGAGTCCCTGGGACTGCAAGGAGATCAAACCAGTCAATCCTAAAGAAAATCAACCCTGAATATTCACTGGAAGGACTGACGCTGAAGCTCCAATACTTTGACCACCTGATGCGAAGAACTGACTCACTAGAAAAGACCCTGATGCTGGGAAAGACTGAAGGCAGGAGGAGAAGGGGACAATAGAGGATGAGATGGTTGGATAACATCACCAACTCGATGGACATGAGTTTGAGCAAGCTCTGGGAGATAGTAAAGGACACGGAAACCTGCTGTGTCCATGGAGTCGCAAAGAGTCAGACACGACTGAGCGACTGAACTGAGCTAAGGCACATTTAATTTGATAAGAAACTGAGAAAATGTTTTTCCAAGCCGGCGGTATCATTTTACTTTCTCATGAACTCCATAATTTTGCAACATTTGGTGTTGCTGATATTCTTAAATTTAATCACCTCAGTGAGTACTTTGTGGGCTTCTTATGGTTTAAAAATGCTATGCTCCTTGGTGATCAGTGATGCTGGGTGCTAAACAGTTACTTGCATATTTCCTTGACTTTACTGTTCAAATCCTTTGCTTATTTTAAATTGTTTTGTCTTCATTTTATATACATTAAAATTATATTTTATTATAAAAATATTCGGAGAAGGCAATGGCACCCCACTCCAGTACTCTTGCCTGGAAAATCCCATGGACAGAGGAAGCTGGTAGGCTGCAGTCCATGGGGTTGCTAGG
Organism: Bubalus kerabau; assembly: GCF_029407905.1. Lineage (NCBI taxonomy): Eukaryota > Metazoa > Chordata > Mammalia > Artiodactyla > Bovidae > Bubalus > Bubalus kerabau. Next base: position 52,391,519 of record NC_073627.1, on the reverse strand, counting down.
AGTCAGACACGACTGAGCGACTTCACTTTCACTTTTCACTTTGATGCATTGGAGAAGGATATGGCAACCCACTCCAGTGTTCTTGCCTGGAGAATCCCAGGGACGGGGGAGCCTGGGGGGCTGCCGTCTCTGGGGTCGCACAGAGTTGGACACGACTGAAGTGACTTAGCAGCAGCATAAAAATATTAAAATATATATACGTGTGTGTATATATATGTATATATATATCAGATATATACTCATGGCTTATATATCCCAGTTCATTTGCTTAACCGTAAGTTTCCAAGTAATGAAGACCAATCTGATGGTTTGTTTTTTGGTGTCCTATCTAAGAAATCGTCCTCTATGCCTCCTGGGTTACAATGATAGAATCTTTACATTTTCTTTTTGAAGGTTTATATTATTAGGTTTTAAATTAAGTGTATGATTGATTTTGAGTTAAATTTTTGTCTATGCTGTTAAGGAAAAGTTTTGCTGTTGTTCAGTAGCTAACTTGTATCTAACTCTTCATGACCCCATGGAGCATACCAGGCTCCTCAGTCCTTCAACATCTCCCAGAGTTTGCTCAAATTCATGTCCAGAGTCAGTGATGCTATCCAACCATCTCCTCCTCTGCCACCCTCTTCTCCACCTGCCTTCAATCATTCCCAGTATTAAGCTCGTTTCCAATGAGTCAGCTCTTCGTATCAGGTGGCCAAAGTACTGGAGTTTCAGCTTTAGCATAAGTCTTTCCAATGATATTCAGGGTTGATTTCTTTTAGGGTTGACTCATTTGATCTCCTTTTGTCCAAGGGTCTTCTCCAGCACCACAATTAAAAACCATCAATTCTTCAGCACTCAGGCTTCTTCATGGGCCATTTCTCACATCCATACATGATTACTGGAGGAAACCAGTTTACTTTTCACCAAATGGATATTCCAGTTGTTCTAGGACCATCTGTTGAGAAAATCACGCTATGCCTATAGTGAATTACTTAACACTTTGGTCAAAAATCAAATCATCATAAGAGTTTGATCAATTCCTGGATTCTATTCCATCCATCTATGACTGTATTTACCCAAAACCATCCTTTCTACATTACTAAATACTTATTTTAAAAAGTATATATTTAAGTAAGTCAGAAATTTAGGTAGAGTCAGTTTTTTAAATTTATTCATCTTTTTCAAGATTGATTTGACTATTTTACTTTATATCCTTTGAATCTCCATATAATTTTAGAATAAGCTTCTGTTGATTATTTCTGGTTTAAACATTCACTTTTAATAAAGCTAACTAATAGTGAACAATATTAACACAAAACACTAATAGGATATCAAAGCACAAAAGGGATAAAATATCTTTATGAAAATGTGGTTTTCTCTCATAACTAAATATATGATTTTTCTTATCATATAATATTATAATCATCACAACATAGAGGTCACTAGGATGGCAAAAATGTACAATTTTTAGATAAACTAGTTATCTTGGGGACATTATTTTGTACCAATACAATGCTATTGTCCTGCTGCTGCTAAGTCGCTTCAGGCATGTCCAACTCTGTGCGACCCCATAGATGGCAGCCGACCAGGCTCCCCCGTCCCTGGGAATCTCCAGGCAAGAACACTGGAGTGGGTTGCCATTTCCTTCTCCAATGCATCAAAGTGAAAAGTGAAAGTGAAGTTGCTCAGTCATGTCCGACTCTTCGGGACCCCATGGACTGCAGCCCACCAGGCTCCTCCGTCCATGGGATTTTCCAGACAAGAGTACTGGAGTGGGGTGCCATCACCTTCTCTGTGCTATTGTCCTATACAGATACAAATACACAAACACAAAAGCAGTACTAACTTAATGTCACAGACAATCATTGCCACAAGTTCATAATAAAATACAATTTGAATGAAGGTTAACAGGAATTTGGTAGATCAGTCTGCTTAGAAGACATATTTTACATATTAAAATTGTAAGATTTAATTTGAAAGGTAAATTTGGAAATTTAGGAATTTCCAAAGGAATGCCATTTGATGTACTTCAGAGATGCATGAAAACAGAAACTTTAAATTTTCTGGATGGAACGTATACAGAGGTAGATACATGTGTATGTATGTGTGTGTAGAAATTCACCAAGCTATACACTTAAGATCAGTAGACACAATCTGTATCATATAATTACATCTCAAGAAAAATGAAGATGAACCAAAACAATAACAAGGATGAGGGAACAAGATAATTTTTATGGCTTTATCTAGAGTGAAAGAAGAGATGATAAGATGGTAAATAGAGCAGTTAGAAAGTTAAAACTCTACCCCTACAAGTAGAAAAAAGACACATCAAAAAAACATAGCAGTCACAGAGGGATGTATACAAAATGACAATACATAGTAGTAAGGAGTCAAGAAAGAGGTCTACAAGTCTCAGATGTGCAACTTGGCCAAATGATGGTCAAAGCACCATTACTCATGAATTCCACTTTGCAGACACAAAAATACAACAGATTTAGTTCAGAATTCTAGCAGGGGAGATCAGAAACTATGTAATGCGTAACAATTAGATGGAAGATAAAACTGGGTCATCACTTAGCACTTTCACTTTAGGAATATTTGCAAATGTAGCAAATATTTTTATTAGCCCATCAGAAAGATATGATTTGAAAAGAAAGACTAACAACAATAACAAGAATAATCAAAATCTTCCCATGAAATAATCAAAGGTATGGCATGGGATTGGGGGAAATCTAGTCTATTTTTTATTTAATAATAATATTATTTCTTCTATGCTGTTGGTAAGACTTTGTTTAGATTATATATATTAAGTTTGAGTAGACTGCTGTTTCTATGTTTTCTTTTTCATCTGCCATTCCTAAATCCATTCCCCACTGCCATCCTTTTCCCACCATAAATACACATCATATTGAATTTAATATATGTTCTTTGAATATATTTATCCTTGAAAATTTTTAAGAGTACTGTTCAAACTATTAAAAAATATATATATATATATAATATGTATAGATAGAGTGTTAGTCACTCAGTCATGTCCAACTCTGTGTGACTTCATGGACTGTAGGCCGCCAAACTCTTCTGTCCATGGGATTCTCCAGCCAAGAATACTGGAGTAGGTTGCCATTCCCTTCTCCGGAAGACTTTCCCAACCTAGGAATCAAACCCCAGTATCCTGAATTGCAGGCAGACTCTTTACCGTCTGAGCCACCAGGGAAGCCTCCAATATGTATATACATATATTTAATATATGGCAAGAATATAGACCAATCTGAACGAGGAAACTGAAACAAGCCTGAAGCTGGAGAAGGGCCAGAGTATACGAGCAGAGTGGAAAGGAGAAGGGACAACGATAGTCAAGGCTTAACCGTTTTAAAGTTGTCCTGATAAGCAAAAGTTCAATTCAGCCTTGGCTACTTCACCTGTATCTACTTGGTCATAGACATCCTTTTTTACCTTTTTCAAAATTTAATACCGGATCTAATAGAATACTTGCAGCTGCAGTGTTATGGGCATTTATATTTACCTCACATTTTTGCATGGTAGGTATGCCACTGTACATATTCACATCTTTCATTAATCCATTCAGCATTAACTGAGTACCTTTGCTATGGCCACTGCTTGTATTCACATCTTTCGTTGGCTCCTTCAGTATTAACTGCGCCACTGTATATATTCACATCTTTTTCATTAGCATGAAAGATGCCATTGTACGTATTCGGTGTCTTCATCTCTCACTAGTTCATTCAGTATTAACTGAGCACCTTTGCTGTGGCAGTGGTGATAGCAAAGGAGCAGGGTTCCTTCTTATTGATGGACATTCAAGATCCAGGGCTGCATTAGGACTTTCACATACCCTGGACTTTTTTGCCTTCATTGACCCCCTCTTCCATGAAAAAACTATTTTATGACTATAGTTGCTGGTTTAAATGTATATTATGGATATTAAGGCATTCCATTAAAACTTTATATATATATTTGCATTTTAAAGGAATTAAACATTTTGGTGGGGCCCTAAAATGACTGTGGGCATGTTGCCTACTGTACTTTATGGCAAATCACACCTGAAAAATTCCCTCTGACTCTCATATATAAGCCCAGTGCCACAATGAATGTAGAGCGAACACAACAAATTCTTCAAGGAGTAACTCATTACGTGAGTAAAAGATATCACTTTACAAGATGAAAAAACAAGAGAGTAACCACAGACTTCTAATGGAAATATCCCCACGACAGGGTCGGGGAGGAGGCAATAAACTCTTCCAGCTGCCTTTGCGCTGCTAGTGACACAGCGTGCGTGACTGACACTAAGACACACAGAACCGTCAGGGGAGAGGAAAACCTAAAGCCACCTGATTCTACAAACTGAGAAGACCTTGTAAACGTTAGCAAAAATCAAGACAAGGTATTTTTCTGACCACTTGCTATGATCAATCTGGAAAACTGCAAAAAACAAACAAACAAAAATCCAACTGTTTAAATGATTAACCCAAGACCACCAGCACCTTTCAATATACAGCATTTAAATAACCAGAAAAATGCCAAGTCTGTTAAAGATGCAGCCAAGCATTCAGAGGGGTTCATGTTTAATCTACTTTACTAGAGACCCAACATCCATTTTCCTCTTATTAATGGATGGAAAAGCAATTTCCCTGCCAAGGAAGGGTAATTATTTAAGACGTGGATGTGTTGCCCTTCACAGCTCTAGGCTACTCAGCTGGCAGAAGTAACGCCTCTGGAAAGCAGATCAATTATTTACTGAATTAAAGACAACAGGTCTGTGTGAGAAACATCAGACCACACTGCAGAGAGCTGAGAATTTCTTCCTTATGTTTCTAATATCTAATCTAATTAATTAAAAAATACATATCTTCTTTGATGTCAAATATCATGAAACTAATAATATTCCCATCTAGTGTACCAAGTCACAAAAATGTAGTTTCCACAAGATACTTTTAATTTCAATATTAATCACATGTGATATGCACCTGCATTTAATATAATTTGCATCATGGAACAATCCCACAATTGAGGGAGGGATACAATTTTTGTTCAAATCAGAGACTGGAAAAGTTGGCTTTATTCACAAACAACTAAGTACATTAAATTAATACCTTAACATGGCCCTGATTATGCTGTTGTTCACTTGCTCAGTTGTGTCCGACTCTTTGCGACCCATGGATTGCAGCATGTCAGACTTCCCTGTCCTTTACTATCTCACTCAGTTTATTCAAATTTCAAACCACTGAGTCTGTGATGCCAGCCAGCCATCTCATCCTCTATTGCCCCCTTCTCCTCCTGCCCTCAATCTTTCCCAGCATCAAGGTCTTTTGTAATGAGTCAGCTCTTTGCCTCAGGTGACCAAAGTATTGCAGCTTCAGTAACACTCCTTATAATTAATATTTAGGACTGATTTCCTTTAGGATTGACTGGCTTGATCTCCTCACTGTCCAAGGGACTCTCAAGAGTCTTCTCCAACACCACAGTTCAAGAGCATCAATTTTTTGATGCTCAGCTTTCCTTATGGGCCAACTCTCACATCCATCCGTGACTACTGGAAAAACCATAGCTTTGACTAGACGGACCTTTGTTGGCAAAGTAATGTCTCTTTTTATTTATTTATTTATTTATTTTAATGTCTCTTTTTAATACACTGTCTAGATTTGTCATAACTTTTCATCCAAGAAGCAAGTGTCTTTTAATTTCATGGCTGCAGTCACCATCTGCAGTGATTCTGGAGCCCTAGAAAATAGAGTCTGCTACTGTTTTTACTTTTTCCCCATCTATTTGCCATGAAATGATGGGACTGGATGCCATGATCTTATTTTTCTGAAAGTTGAGTTTTAAGCCAGCTTTATCACTCTCCTTTTTCACCTCATCAAGAGGTTCTTTAGTTCCTCTTCGCTTTCTGCCACTAGAGTCGTACCATCTGCTTATCTGAGGTTGCTGATATTTCTCCCGGCAATCTTGATTCCAGCGTGTGCTTCATCAGCCCAGCATTTCTCATGATGTACTCTGCATTGAAGTTAAATAAGCAGGGTGACAATATACAGCCTTGATGAACTCCTTTCTCAATTTTTAGCCAGTCGGTTGTTTCACATCCGGTTCTGTTACTTCTTGACCTGCATACAGGTTTCTCAGCAGGCAGGTAAGGTGGTCTGGTATTCCCATCTCTCTAAGAATTTTCCAGTTTGTTGTGATCCATACAGTCAAAGGCTTTAGCGTAGTCAATGAAGCAGAAGCAGATGTTTTTCTGGAATTCCTTGCTTTTTCTATAATCTGTTGGATGTTGGTGAGCCAATGGATATTCCTCTGCTTTTTTAAGTCCAGCTTGTACATATCAAAGTTGTCAGTTCACATACTGCTGAAGCCTAGCTTGAAGGAGTTGGAGCACTATCTTGTTAGCATGTGAAATGAGCAGTTTGACCATTCTTCAGCATTAGCCTTCTTTGAGATTGCAATAAAAACTGACCTTTTCCAGTCCTGTAGCCACTGTTGAGTTTTCCAAATTTGCTGGCATATTGAGTGGAGCACTTAATAGCCTCATTTTTCAGGATTTTAAATAGCTCAGCTGGAATTCCATCACCTCCACTAGGTTTGTTCACAGTAATGCTTCCTAATTCCCAACTGACGTCACACTCCAGGATGACTAGTTGAGTGACCACACCATTGTGGTTATCCAGGTGATTAAGACCCCTGTTGTACAGTTCTTCTGTGTCTTCTTGCCACCTCTTCTTAATCTCTTCAGCTTCTGTTAGGTCCTTGCCATTTCTGTCCTTTATTGTGCCCATTTTTGCATGAAATGCTCCTTTGGTATCTCAAATTTTCTTGAAGAGATCTCTAGTCTTTCCCATTCTATTGTTTTCCTCTATTTCTTTGCACTATTCACCTAAGAAGGCTTTCTTATCTCTCCTTGCTAGTCTCTTGACCTTTACATACAGTTAGTTGGGTATATTTTTCCCTTTCTCCTTTGCCTTTCAGTTCTCTTCTTTTCTCAGCTATCTGCAAGGCCTCCTCAGACAACTACTTTGCCTTCTTTCATTTCTTTTCCTTTGAGATGATTTTGGTCACCGCCTCCTGTACCTAGTGGCTCAGACTATAATAACAATCTGCCTGTACGAGGGGACCCAGGTTTGATTCCTGGGTCAGGAAAATACCCTGGAAAAGGAAATGGTTACCTACTCCAGTATCCTTAACTAGAGAAGTTCATGGACAGTGAAGCTGGTGGGCTACAATCCATGGGGTCCCAAAGAGTCAAACACCACTGAGCAACTAACACTTCTAAGATTATAAAGACAGATAAGACAACTAATTAATGTAACTACTCAATGTACACTTACTATCAACTATGTGAAAATTACCAGGCTAATAATATCTGGGAACAAAATAAAAGCATAATAGCAAGTAGAGATAAGAAAGCTTTCCTCAGTGATCAATGCAAAGAAATAAGAGGAAAACAACAGAATGGGAAAGACTAGAGATCTCTTCAAGAATCAGAGATACCAAGGAAAAATGTCAAGCAAAGATGGGCTCAATAAAGAACAGAAATGATAAGGATATAACAGAAGCAGAAGATATTAAGAAGAGGTGGCAAGAATACACAGAAGAACTATACCAAAAATATCTTCACGACCCAGATAATCATGATGGTGTGATCACTCACCTAGAGCCAGACATCCTGTAAGGTGAAGTCAAGTGGGCCTTAGGAAGCATCACTATGAACAAACCTAGTGGATATGATGGAATTCCAGTTGAGCTATTTCTAATCCTGAAAGATGATGCTGTGAAAGTGTTGCACTCAATATGCCAAAAATTTTGGAAAACTCAGCAGTGGCCACAGGAATGGAAAAGGTCAGTTTTCATTCCAATCCAAAAAAGGCAATGCCAAAGAATGCTCAAACTACCACACAAATGCACTCATCTCACACGCTAGCAAAGTAATGCTCAAAATTCTCCAAGCCAGGCTTCAGCAATATGTGAATTGTGAACTTCCAAATGTTCAAGCTGGTTTTAGAAAAGCCAGAGGAACCAGAGATCAAATTGCCAACATCCTCTGGATCATCAAAAAGGCAAGAGAGTTCCAGAAAAACATCTATTTCTGCTTTATTGACTATGCCAAAGCCTTTGATTGTGTGCATCACAATAAACTGTAGAAAATTCTGAACGAGATGGGAATATCAGACCACCTTACCTGCCTCTTGAGAAATCTGTATGCAGATCAGGAAGCAACAGTTAGACCTGGACATGGAACAACAGATGGGTTCCAAATAGAAAAAGGAGTACGTCAAGGCTGTATATTGTCACCCTGCTTATTTAACTTATATGCAGAGTACATCATGAGAAACACTGGGCTGAAAGAAGCACAAGCTGGAATCAAGATTGCCAGGAGAAATATCAATAACCCAGATATGCAGATAACACCACCCTTATGGCAAAAAGTGAAGAACTAAAGAGCCTCTTGATGAAAGTGAAAGAGGAGAGTGAAAAAGGTGGCTTAAAGCTCAACATTCAGAAGACAAAGATCATGGCATCCGGTCCCATCACTTCATGGCAAATAGATGGGGAAACAGTGGAAACAGTGGCTGACTTTATTTTTCTGGGCTCCAAAATCACTGCAGATGGTGACTGCAGCCATGAAATAAAAAGACACTTACTCCTTGGAAGGAAAATTATGACCAACCTAGACAGCATATTAAAAAGCAGAGACATTACTTTGTCAACAAAGGTCCATCTAGTCAAGGCTATGGTTTTTCCAGTGGTCATGCATGGATGTGAGAGTTGGACTATAAAGTAAGCTGAGCGCCGAAGAACTGATGTTTTTGAACTGTGGTGTTGGAAAAGACTCTTGAGAGTCCCTTGGACTGCAGGAGATCCAACCAGTCCATACTAAAGGAAATCAGTCCCGGGTGTTCATTGGTAGGACTGATTTTGAAGCTGAAACTCCAATCCTTTGGCCACCTGATGCAAAGAGCTGACTCATTTGAAAAGATCCTGATGCTGGCAAAGATTGAGGGTAGGAGGAGAAGGGGATGACAGAGGATGAGATGGTTGGATGGCCTCACCAACTCAATGGACATGGGTTTGGATGCACTCCAGGAGTTGGTGATGGACAGGGAGGCCTGGCGTGCTACGGTTCATGGGGTCACAAAGAGTCGAACACGACTGAACTGAACAGAAAACATGTTGAAAGGATACTCTGAAGTGAAGTTGCTCAGTCATGTCCGACTCTTTGCAACGCCATGGACTGTAGCCTACCAGGCTCCTCCGTCCATGGAATTTTCCAGGCAAGAGTACTGGAGTGGGTTGCCATTTCCTTCTCCAGGGGATCTTCCTGACTGAGGGATCGAACCCTGGTCTTCCGCATTGCAGGCAGACGCTTTACCATCTGAGCCACCAGGGAATTAGGGGAATTATTAGCCAATTCTAAATTCATATCGCCAGGATGGCTCAAGTCACTCCTTGTTCAGGGATCAGAAGATCTATCTCCTGTCTGTTTTGGAGTACTATCTCTACCAAGCTGTGTTGGCTCTTTAGAGATATCTTGAGAAATCTTATTCCCAGAAACCAGATTTTGGGGGTGTTCATTAGAATGGCACTCATTGGTCCTTAATAGGTATCTGAGACCTCCCAGGGGCTCACAGGTGTATTGAATGTCCTCTTCTGTTTTCTTCCGTAGCTTGACTCGTGAGTAGTGAATCCAGGAGTCATGTCCTGGTACCTTGACTGCTGTGGGGGTAGAAAGTATTACAGGGTAGGGGCCCTTCCATGTGGGCTGGAGTTGAGCCTTTGGGGACTCATCTTTCCAGACTTTTTAATTAGGACTTGAGTCACTGGAGCATATAGTGGTGACTCCTTAGAATATTTTGGGTCCTGGTTCATACTCCACAAGCGTATATCCTGTTGGAACTGTCCAATGGCCATGGTATAAGACTGGAGGGTCTGAACCTCTGGATCTAGGAAGAGGTCACTGACATAAACAAAAGGTCTCCCATAACATCTCATAAGGACTAAGACCAACCTGTTCTTTGTGGGCAATACAGATGCGGAGGAGAGCTATTAGTAAAGCCTCCTTCCATCCTGGGAGGTCTCCTGGGTTATCTTTTTTATCACTGATTTTAAGAACTGGATACTCTAGATAGAGTATAAATCAATTAAAAACTAGGATGAGGGAGGTTAACAACAAAGAAAACAACAGTTAATATTTATTAAGGTTTCACTATATTTTAGGTATTGTTTTAGATGACAGTACAGCCCTCATTTTATTGATGAGGAAACGAAAGTACTGGGAGTGATCCAAGCAGATTAAGTAACTTGCCCTATTAAGTAGCCAGGTGAAGGGGGGACATGATATCTTACATAGGGTCAGGTAAGTTTTCCCAAAATGATACTTAAGATGGGACTCAAGAGACACTAGGGCTTCCTTGGTGGCTCAGACAGTAAAGAAACTACCTGTTATGCGGGGGAACCCGGATAGGATCCCTGGGTTGGGAAGATGCCCTGGAGAAGGGAATGGCTACCCACTCCAGTATTCTTGCCTGGGAAATCCCATGGACAGAGGAGCCTAGTGGCTCCTTTGCAACCCCAAAGAGTCAGACACAACTGAGCAAATAACACTTTCAAGAGATAAACAAGAGGCATAGAAATGAACATTCCAGGCAGAGGTAAAATGATGTAACATGTTTAAGGAGCTGAAAAATAACTAGAATGGCTAAATATGGGAGGAAACATGTCGATCAAGTTGAAGTGGTAAGCTTGTGCCATGCTGTAATACTTTTAGACAATACACTCAATAATAAAAAGGTTGTTGAAAGATGTTTGTATCATTAACATTTCTTATAAAATATTTGAATATCTTAAAATGGAAGTAAACATGGAACATGATACAACAATCATAGTTGAACCTAATAACCCAGAATTGGGCTGGGATTAAATAAGACTTTTTAAAAACAAGAGTAACTGAATGATTCTCATACATATGGTTATAGAATAAATGTCTGTAGAGCCCCTAAATTCCTATAATGAAATGCCAGAAACCTACTGGGGTTATATGTGGAGTTGGGGGCGGGAGCTATACGTGAAGTGGGTGTGGGAGGGTGGTGTATCTATGGAAGTAATTAAGTTTACATGAGGTCATATGGGTGAAGCCCTGATGTGAGAGTATTAGTGTCCTCATAAGAAGAGACAGCACAGAGATAGCTTTCTTTCTCTCTCTCCCTGCTCCCTTGTATCAAGGAAAGGCCATGTGAGGACACGTTAAGAAGGTGGCCATTCGTTAGTGATGAAGAAACACCTCAGGAGAAACCATCAGCCAAACCTTGATCCTGGTCTTCCAGCTTCAAACACTGTGAGGAAAGAGATTTCTGTTATTTAAGCAACCGAGTCAATGGTACTGCCTTCTGGCAGCCTGAGCTAATACATGTTCACAGGTTATTGTCTAAACCACGTATCATAGAAAGCATTTTACATGCTCAAATGACCACTAAATAGTCTTTTGGGCTGGACTTATAAAATCAAAAGAGGCTGTTGTTCTTGCTCTATGAGAAACTGATGAAAAAACAAATCAAAGTTATAAAAAATACTATTAAAAACTAAGTTCAATACAAAGCAATTAAAAGTAGCTGCTCTCACATTGAGCAGAACAGAAGAAGGAAAAAGAGTTCAAACAGGTGAGGGTAAGGACAACTCAGTAACCCTTTAAATAATTTTCATTGGCTCCATTTGAGCTGATGTAACAAATCAGAACACTGCCCCCACAAAAATACAACTCTGTACCCAATTAATCAAGAGGGATAAGATTAATAATGCCAAAAGCTGTGAACAAAGAGAGCTGACAATAGCTGAAAGAAGAAATAACCATCAAACTAAACTATCAAATCTAGTTGAAATAGTCCTCAAAATTATGGGCAAAATACAGATGCTGACAGAAAATGCTAAAAGAAGTCATCTTCATCACAGAAACCAGAAACAGCCAATGGAAGTGTGTTACTTAGTAAAGTGCAAAAGTAATTCAAAGGAAGAAGGATAATATCTTGGGAAAAATGATGAAGTAGCAAAAACAGGGACCAACCATGACCTAAACCTGATACATTATACATTAAAAATAACACAAAAATATTTAAATTATAAATTTAAATATAAATGTGAAACTAACATCCTGTTAGAAAATTACATAGGAGAAAATCCTTGCATCCCACCCAGACTGGTGACCATTTCTTAGACATGAACACAAAAATACAACTAAAAAAATTTTTTTAATGTATTTGACAAAAAGCTAAGAAGTTTGCTCTGCAAAAGACCCTATTAAAAAGATAAAAGGAAAAACTTCTCTCTGGGAAAAAAGATTTCCACATCACATATGTTAGAGAGGATCCATAAAATAGAAAATGATGAGATAACCAAATGCTGGCAGAGAATGAGGATGCAGAGAAACCATGTCTAGAGGATTAAAGGGAAGTTTGAGAAGAATGTCTCACCAAGTAGGGGACATCAATAGACAGATAACATTATAAAAATAAACAAACACAAATCTGGAGTTGAAAAGTATAGTAACTGAAATGAAAAATTCGATAAAGGGGCCCAAACAGAAAATTTAAATGGCAGGAAAAAATCAACTGAAATTATCCAGAATGAGAGGAGGAAAAAAAAAATGAAGAAAAATGAACAGAGCCTTTGAGATCTGTGGGAGGTAAGTCTACGGGAGTCCCAGAAGGAAAGAAGAGGGGGAAAGAGACAAAGAAACAACGACTGAGAGGTCCCAAATTTCATGAGAAACATTTAGGACAGTGAAACTTTTCTGTATGACGCTATAATGGTAGGTACATGTCAACAGTCATTTCTCAGAACCCGTAGAATATACACCACCAAGAGTGAGCCCTAATGTAAACTATAGACTTTGGTTGATAATAGTGTGTCAGGATGGGTTCATCACTTGTAAGAATAAGATCACTGTCAGGTGGAGGGTGGATAGTGTGGGAGACTGTATGTGTGTGGGTGTGGCACGCGGGCGGAGAGAGGGGGAAGGCAGAAATATGCGCGCGTTGTGTACTTTCCGTTCAATTTTGCTGTGGACCTAAAAGCGCTCTAAAAAAATAAAGCTTATTAATTAAAAAAATAAGTTCCCTAGAAAATGTTACTCATTGCATATCTAAATAATTGAAAGCAACAAACTTACACCACCCCTACTGAAGCTGCCCTGATCTAAGCACGAGGTCTCTCTGGCACTTCTAAACAAATCATAAATGTTGCCATTAAAATATTTGTTTTAATTCAGGACTCAGAGTCACAGCTAACAAACAAGAATGGGAAGGAGAAATTGAAAAACAAACTGAATACAGCTGCTGAACTAAAAGTTTCACAACTCTCTTTAATGGTATCCCTTAATTTCTTTTCTGAATAGGTTCCACACAAGGCCAAACTGCACGCCACCGAGTCAAGCAATCTACATTTTCTCCTTAATTTCCTTAGCAGTGTTTTTCCACCATGTAAATTGTTTTTAGAATTTCTTAGGAGTTGGACAACATTCCTGGTTTGATCCTGGATTTTGATATCCAGGACATTTCAGTAACTCTGTGATCTAAAGATAGCCTCTCTAAATAAAAATGTTTAACAGTGAGATATATACAGGTAAACTAGTTAGAGAAAATCAGATTTACAAACAAAAGACAGGCAATCAACTTTTCTTATATGTTTTGTTTCACTTACTTTTCTAAGTGAACTTCCCTATACTTTTCTAAGTAGTACCAACAAGTACTACTCTTGTTATTGGCCACAATGCAGACCCAAGGAGAAAATCTTTAACCAAATAGAGAATTACTGGAGTGTCAGTTAAAACTTGCTGAATATAAATAAATTTTGAAATATATTGGATCCATGTAAGGAAAAACTGGGGTGTTACTGGAGGATCTACAAGTTATATTTTGAAAGGGCCAATTTAATTTAAAAAAAAAAATGTGTGTGTGGCATGGGATTTAAGTTAGATGCCATTGTGCGTCCATGCTGAGTGTGCTAAGTCACTTCAGTCATTACAACTCTTTATAGAGAACTTAAATCTTGATAGAAAATACATTTGATCTCCCCAAAATATTTAAGTGTTACAAAAATAATTACAGGGAAAAACAGTAACTACTAAGGTATTTACAAATAGCAAAGAAGCCTCTTGACTCAAATATTTTGTACATATGAATGTCTCAGTCTGAGAGTGTTAGAATAAACCAAGAAATATGATACAGAAATTAAACAAGCAAAATAAAATGTCACCTAGTGATAGGAGCTGGATAATAGGTAGTCACAGCTGAGTCCAATGCCTTTCTCTGAGAAGCTGTTCAGCTACTGAATAGCTAAAACAAAATCAAGACTTTCAAATCATTGAGAATTGAATATTTTATACATACACTTGTTCATATTCAAGCAATAAAATTCATATTCTGAGCAGCAGAAATACTCAGAAATAAACAATAAATAATTAAGATGAATTGTAAGCAATGGCATGAAATCTGTGCCTATCAGCTTCTATAGAAGATCCTGTAAACCAATTTTCCGAGTGCTTGCTGAATTATGAACCCATCATTTCATTCAAACTTTAAGCAGATACAGAGCAGAAATGATGACACACTGAAAAATTGATCTTCCACATAATGACTGGCGAGCCCACTGTACACAGCCCTTGCTTCAAAATCTACGTCAGCCGTGCCATATTTTTCTTGCCTCATTCATTCAACAAATATTTATTTATTTACTAGGGACTGAATCATTATTTCCGAACCATCTTTTGGCTCCTGTTTAGAACTGGCTTTCTTTTGAAGAACTTTCCCCAAAAGCAAAATACCAAGTTAATATTCATCTCCTAGCATTCTGTCCTTGCTCCACAAAGGACTTGTCTTCCTTTTTTCTTTTTTTTGGAAGTCCCTATTCCACCAGCAGACTCCATGGGTAGGGACTGAACCAGGCACTGCGAATGAAGTCTAGCTTCCGATGTGTTTAGCTGAAACAAGGGAAAGCATAAATGGGCTCATAAACATTTTAGTGCCATGAAAATTTTCAGCAATATGATGAAGCCTAAGAACCTCTTTCTCAGAATAATATTTTTTAAAGGTAAAATACTTAGGGTTATTAAAATTGACATGCAGCAGAATATGTGATTTTTTATTAATAGTAATACATTAAAATACAGGCTCTGCCATGATTTTGAACCATTGCATTAATTAGAGAATTATATAAATAACATCAAAAAGATATGAAAATATCCATTATTTATATTACAAATTCACAAAAAAGCTAATATTTCAGTAGTTTATTGTACATATTGATAAGTGAAAGAATTTTCATTAAAGGTTAAAGAAAACAGGGCTTCCCTAGCAGCTTACACAGTAAAGATTTCGCCTGTAGTGCAGCAGACCTGGGTTGGATCCCTGGGCTGGGAAGATCTCCTAGAGAAGGGAATGGCCACCCACTCTAGTATTCTTGTCTGGAGAATGCCATGGACAGAGAAGCCTGGTGGGCTACAGTCCATGGGGTCACAAAAAGTCAGACATGACTGAGGGACTAACACTTTCACTTATCACTTTCACTAAAGAAAATAAAGATGTGATTTTTTTTCCTAAGTTCACATACTCTCTAAATATTCTCCGTGGACCTCACAGACCCAGGTTAAGAAGCTGTATTTTAGATTCAAGAAGAAATGTAAGAGATCCTAAAACTCATAAAATATCAAGGCTTCCCTGGTGGTCCAGTGGTTAAGAACTCACCTGCTAATGTAGGGAACATGGGTTTAATCCCTGGTCTGGGAAGACTCCACACACCAAGGGGCAACTATGCCTGTGTGCCACAATTACCGAGTCTTACCCTAGAGCCTGTGAGCCACAACTACTGAAGCCCACACGCCCCGGAGCCCGTCCTCCTCAACAAGAGAAGCCACCACAGTGAGAAGCCGCAACCACAACCAGAAGGGAGCCCTCACTCTCTGCAACTCAAGAAAGCATACACGCAGCAACAAACACACAGAGCAGCAAAATAAATAAATTTTTAAAAAATGTTGACAATTCTCATAAAATTCTCTTTCTTCCAAGAAATTATAGGATTCGGTGTGAGACTGAATAAAGATACAACAGTATAAAATGTCGATTTACATGTGTCGAAGCATTACATACCAGAGGAAAGATCAAAGAAATAATTGATATTGCACTTCATTAAAGTTAAATACTTTGATCTTTGAAAACCACTTCAAAAGAATGAGAAGACAAATCACAGACTCGGAGAAAATATTTACAAAACACATATCTGATACAGGACTGTCATCTAAAACATACAAAGAACACTTAAAACTGATCAATCAAAAAATCAACAAACCAATTTAAAAATGGACAAAAGATACAGACAGCTCAGTAAATAATATATACAGATGACAAACAAAGTATGATACAATAGAATATTATTCAATGCTAAAAAGAAATGAGCAATGTAGGCATGAAGAGACATGGGAGACTTGAAGGCATATTAGTAAGTGAAAGAAGCCAATGTTAAATGGCGAACTATGTAACATTCCAACTGTATGACATTCTGAAACTATGGAAAGAGAAGAAAGATCGGTGGTTGTCAGGACTTGAGAGAATGAGGAATGAACAGGCAGAGCAACAGGGACTTTGTTTGACTGTTCAAACTATTCTGTATAGCACTGCTGTGATGGGTTGCTGCTGCTGTCATTGTTTAGTCACTAAGTCATGTCCAGCTCTTTGCGACCCAATGGACTCCTGCCCACCAGGCTCCTCTGTCCGTATAATTCCCAGGTAAAACCAGTACTAGGGTGGGTTGCAATTTCCTTCTCCAGGCAATCTTCCCAACCCAGGGAGCGAACCCACGTCTCCTACATTGGTAGGCGGCTTCTTTACCACGGAGCCACCAGGGAAGTCCTTATAATGGTGGATACATGCCATTATCTATTTGTCAAAACCTTGAATGTATAAGACCAAGAGTGAATCCTAATGTAAAGTGGAACAGACAGGCTAGCAAAATAATATTTAAAGAAATTATTACTGCAAGATAAATTATACAGTTATACAATTAACATGCTGGGAACACAGCAAAGTACAGAACCTACTACACAGCACAGGGAATTACATTCAGTATCTTGTAACCTACACTAGAAGCTGAAAGAGAATATATATATTATACAACTGAGTCATTTTTCTGTGTACCTGACACACTGTAAATCAACTATACCTCAATAAAAAAAATAAAATTTTAAGTATAAACATAAACAACTTTAATCTTTCCATTAAAACATAAATTTGGGAGTTAAAACATAAATCAAGTGGCAAATGTAAACAAAACTATGAAATCACAGAAATTTATGGTCTTCTAGAACTGACTGCTACATGACAACAGAGGTAACTGCAATATCCTTTAAGTTATGTAAGTTGTTTTTATAACAATGGAGATTCACAGACAGGAAAAAATACAGCTTCAAATGTCTGAAGCATCCCAACTCTGGCCATATGAAACACATATTAACACAAAGGAGATCTGACATAACAGATCTGACATAACAGATGGACTATCAAAAGTGAGTCATACTGGTTACTCTAAGAAGAGTACTATAAGTGACATAACTTCCAGATTGTTTCTTCAAATTCAACTTAAATCCCACAACATTCAGAGCATTTCAATAAATCTGTCTTCATTAATTAAATCTATCCACTGACCAACAATTACTACAAAATCTTCCTCTATTGAAAATGAGTAATTAAGAGGAGGAAGATTACTCAAATACTTTTATTATCCTCTTATGATCATTCTTGATCTGAAGATGAAAAGAAGAAGGAGAAAGATGGGTCTTTCCATTAGTTTTAACTAATATTCTGCAGAATAAGAAATGGCAGTCTCCTCAGACCCACCAAGCAAGGAAAAGTCCACAAACTAATGAAGACTATTTAAGCTCTGAAAGCATCAGAGCAATTTTATCTTTTATTCATAATCAAAGTATTTTTGAAATAAGTCCACAGGATTTCACCACTGGAAGTATTAAACCAATTCCTAACTATGAAAATTGGTAATTAAAGAGGAAGCATTACATATTTACCCTGCCTTTTACATCCAGGAAAACTGTGGCTCATTTCTAGTTAATGAGAGAAAACTCTTTCTTTATACAGAGTTAACAGAAGTTAATCAATGCTGAAAATATGATAGAAAAACCACCATTCTATAGCCTTCAATGTATAATGACAAAACTATTTAGTAAAAACTTGTTTCAGAAATGAGACCAAGGGTTCCCTGCTGGTTCCATGGTAAAGAATCCACCTGACGATACAGGAGACACAGGTTCGATACCTGGTTTGGGAAGATCCCACGTGCCACAGAGCAACTAAGCCAGTGCACCACAACTATTGAGCCTGTGTTCCAGAGCCTGGGAATCGCAACTACTGAAGTCCACGTGCCCTAGAGCCCGTACTCTGCAACAAGAGAAGCCACTGCAATGAGAAACCCGCGCACCACACCTCGAGAGTAGCCCCTACCCACTGCAACTAAAGAAGAGCCTGTGCAGCAACGAAGGCTCAACACAGCCAAAAATTAAATAAATTACAAAAAAATAAATAAATAAAAAAGCAAGAAATGAGGCCAAAGTAACACTCTGCACTTGCTAATCTCCACAAGAGAATCTATTTTCAAAATGCAGACATTTGATGGTCACTAACTTACTCATGTGATTAAACGTAGTATTATAAATGACAAGACAGCCTGATATAATGTATCCCCTGCTAGGATGAAGTGATGCAGACAGCAATATGTAGGAAGTTTGAAAAAAATAATCTTCAGGCCTGAATGTATTTAAAAGCCTTTAAGGAAAAAAAGGAAAACATTATTATAAAGAAAATATACATGACAAACGCAGAATTTGGACAAGGTAACTAGTCTGGACATTGCAAGTTAGGGGGGAAAAAGTGAAAGCTATAAACTGGATTAAAAAGAGCTAAAGAGACATAAACTGGAGAAGGAAATGGCAACCCACTCCAGTATTCTTGCCTGGAAAATTCCATGGATGGAGGAGTCTGGTAGGCTACTGTCTGTGGGGTCACAAAGAGTCGGACACGACTGAGTGACTTCACTCACTCACTCACAAAGAGACATAAAACATAAGGAGTGAACTTTAATTAGATCTTGATTTGAATCAGTTAGAGAACTCATTTTTGAGACAGTTGGGAAATTTGAAATTATGACTTGGATTTTAGATAATACAATCTATTACTTTTCTGAATATAATATACTGCTGCTGCTAAGTCACTTCAGTCGTGTCCAACTCTGTGCGACCCCATAGATGGTAGCCCACCAGGCTCCGCCATCCCTGGGATTCTCCAGGCAAGAACACTGGAGTGGGTTGCCATTTCCTTCTCCAATGCATGAAAGTGAAAAGTGAAAGGGAAGTCGCTCAGTCGTGTCCGACTCTTAGCGACCCCATGGACTGCAGCCTACCAGGTCCTCCGTCCATGCGAGTTTCCAGGCAAGAGTACTGGAGTGGGGTGCCAGGGCCTTCTCCATATAATATACTATTTGGTTACAAAGTACAAGAAGGACCTTACTCTTAGAAAATGTATGCTTAATTTGTAGTTGGTAAAATGTCATCACATATGTAACTTACATTCAAACATTTCAGCAAAATACATACACACACATTATATAAAATGGGAAGACTTGTTTAATCAACATGACATCTGTCACTGTACTGTTTAAAAGGAACATGCAGTTACAAAGAAAATGCCATTCACATACATAAGTAGTTTTGAATATTAAAGTCCTTGCCTTATAACACAGAAATAAACGTAATTCAACAGCACTGTTTATGTACTATTCTACATCTACTATTTATCTTTACCACTCAATCACAACTTTACTCAGTAAAATTAACCTTTATAGGGTTTCTAAATTTTTATTATAAATTCATCCATTCAATAATCACTGAAAACTACTTACTGAGGTCATATACCCTAACACATATATTTCATATTTTCTATTTCCAAAAAATTGGATCGAAAACTCATAATATAAATAAGGGTGAGGGGAAGGACATACCACTTGTATTAAAAGCCATACAGCACACTGGTTTTTCATGAGCAGGGAAATGGGCCACGATGCCATCACTGTCCGAATCCTCGCTCACAAGCACCTTTACAGAAAGGAAGAAGGCAAATGGAAGTTAACCAATTACTGACCTTGAAGATACACAACACCACTACATCCCTGACCAAGTAACAGGCTTCCGCTACATTTGAAGATTATTCTTCATGATACAAGGTGAGAATGCCACTTCAGAAATTGGGAAAAGACGTAAATTGCCCCCAGTGAATCAATCACATAACCTCTAAACACAACTGGTTGACCTGACTGCAGATGACACTGATTTCTTGAAGCTTCAGTTCAGAAAAAATGAAAAGCCTAAAATCAGCTCTACACAGCTTTATCTAAAAATAGAAATAGGAGTTCTTATTGTGTTATGGCCTGCTGAAAAACTCTTGCCCATGACTGGAACAGAACAGCCAAAAAAAAAAAAAAACACCATAAGTTAAATACAAACAAACAGGCACATATATATATTTAGGGGAATGACCAAATATTTTATACTTAAAGTACAAACACTGTGGTCTTTAACCTCTAGTTTTTAGACGGACACAACACTTCTTTGAAAACACTACCAGTAGAACAGGCAGTTTGGTATGTCAAATTCATTCCCCTTCATTTTCTTATAAGCATACTGAAATACAATTTACATTCCATACAATCTGCCTATTGAGAGTGTACTATTCAATTATCCCTAGGGAAAAAAGTTTTAAAACAGCATGTATTCATTTTGCAAAGCAAGCAATTAGCTCAAGAAATTAAAACTTTTACATATCTAATGTTACAAAGGGAACGCCTACTATACCAATATTGGATCATGATATTCAAAGAATTTACCTGAAGCAATCCAGGAAGTAGTCCTACACTGGCAAGGTTAATTTTTCTTTTAGACTTAAAAAGGTTTACAGAGGTATCATTTACATAAAAACTACTTATTTTATGTTTACAATTCAATATTTTTATATAGTACTGTAACTGTTACAACAATCCATTTTATAGGAATGCCTTTTTTGTCATCCTTTTCCTATCTTAATTCCTATCTTAATTTCCTATCTTAATTTTCTTGCCTTATTGTTCTGGCTAGAACCTGCAATTCAGTCAAGCTGCAGACTGTCAAATTTTTGTCTACAGGTCTTGTTTTTATTACCACTATAACCATTTTTAAGTATTCAGTTCAGTACCGTTAAATATATTCACATTGTTAACAGATTTCTAGAACTCTTTCACCTTGCAAAACTTAAATTCTATACCCACTAAACACTAAGTCTTCTTTTTCCCTCCTCCCACCCTTAGTGACCACCTTTCAACTTTGTTTTTATGCTTTGACTATTTTAGAAATTCAAAATAAAAGGAAGAATTTAGTGTTTGTACTTTTGTGACTGGCTTATTTCCCTTAGCACAATGGCCTCAAAGTTTATCAACACCGTAACATGTGAAAAGATTTCCTTCTTTTTAAAGGTTGTGTAATGTTATTACACTGTGTGCATGTGTGTGTGTGTGTGTGTGTACGCGCGTGTGTGTGTATACATTTCTCTTTATCCATTTACCTGGTGGTGGACATCTGGATAGCTTCTACCTCCTGGGTACTGTGAATAATGCTACAATGAACATGGGTGTGTAAATATCGCTTCAAGATCCTGCTTTCAATTATTTTGCATATAAAGGCAGAAGTAGGATGACTGGATCACATAGTAACTCTATTTTCAATTTTTATAGAAATTTTCATGCTGATTTCCATAATGGCTATATCATTGTGTATTCCCACCAAAAGTTCCCAAGGGTGCCAACTTTTCCCCATGTTTGACAACAGTTATTTTCTGTTCTGTTAATAGTGGTCATCACCTGATAGGCGGGAGGTGATACTTCACTATGGTTTTGATTCACTAATGATTAGTGATTCTGAGCATTTCTTCATATGTTTATTAGACATGCCTACATCTTCTTTGGAGAAGTGTCTTGATTCAAGTCCTATGCTCATTTGTTAATTTTAATTGTTGAGTTGTAGAAATTCCTTATTTATACTATATATTAACTCCTTATCAGATATATGATTTACAATGATTTTCTTCTACCCCATAGGTTGCCCTTTCACATGGCTGGTTATTTCCTTTTAGGCACAGAACTTTTAAGGTTTGATGTAGTTCCATTTGTCTATTTTTCACTTTGTTACCTGTGCTTTTGGCATTATATGCAAGAAATCATTGCTCGATCCAGTGTACTAAAGATTTTCTCCTATGTCTTCTTGCAGGAGTTTAATAGTTTCCAGTCTCATGGTTGAATCTAAAATCATTTTTGTATATGGTATAAGGTAAGGGCCCAGCTTCATTCTTTTGCATTAGCTATCCAGTTTTCCCAACCTCATTTGTTGACAGTGTTTCCCCACTGTGTATTTTTTTTCAACCTTGTCAAAAATATTTTGGATGTATATGCATGGGTTTATTTTCACATTTTCTAACTCTTTTCCATTGGTCTGCATATCTATCTTTATGCCAGTATCACATCATCTTAATTACTACTGCTTTGTAATATGATTTGAAGTGAGGCAGTGTTTGTTTGTTTTTTTTTTTTTTCAAAGAAGGCAATGGCACCCTACTCCAGTACTTTTGCCTAGAAAATCCCATGGACAGAGGAGCCTGGTAGGCTGCAGTCTATGGGGTCGCTAGAGTCGGACACGACGCAGCAACTTCACTTTCACTTTTCACTTTCCTGCATTGGAGAAGGAAATGGCAACCCACTCCAATGTTCTTGCCTGGAGAATCCCAGGGACGGGGAAGCCTGGTGGGCTACGGTCTATGGGGTCGCACAGAGTCAGACATGACTGAAGCGACTTAGCAGCAGCAGGAGCAGCAGTATTTTTTTACCCCAAAATTGTTTCAGCTTTTCAGGGTCCCTTCAGATTCCATAAGTATGGTTTTCTCTACTACTACCACAAAATGTCATAGAGCCTTTGATAGGTACTGCATTTAATGTCACATTGGGTACTATGGATATTTTAAGAACATTAAGTCTTAAAATCCACAAGCATGAGATGTCTTTCCACTTTTCTGTATCTGAAAGATGCCTTTCATGTCTTGTAACAACGTAAAGTCTCTCATCTCCTTGGTTAAGTTTGTCCCTAAGAGCTTGCTTTCTTAAAAAAAAAAGACAAAACTGGCAAACCCTTAACTAGATTAACAAAAACAAGAGAGAAAATTCAAATAGTTAAAATTAGAAATGAAAGAGGAGCCATTAAAACTGATGTTACAGACATAAAATGGATTATAAGATATTTCTATGAGGCCCTCATTGCCCTGATACCAAAAGGCAAAAAGAAAACTACAAATCAATATCCCTGAAGAATAATGATGCAGTCATCTAAAAGAAAATGGGATCAAACCAAATTCAACATATTAAAAGGATTATACACCAAGAAAAGTGAGGTTTATACTTGGAATACAAGGATGGTTCAACATACAAAAATCAATCAATGTAATACATATCACATTAACAAACTGAAAAACAAAAACCACATGATGATTTCAATCAGTGCGGAAAAAGCATCTGACAAAATTCAACCACTTTCATGACAAATCACTCTGGGAAATTACCATGTTTAGTATACAGAGTCCACAGTTAACATTATACAAAATGGGGCAAGACTGGAAGTTTTTCCTCTAAGATTACTAAAAAGGCAAGGAGGTCCTCTCTCAGCACTACTGTTCAACACAGTACTGTAAGGTCTAGTCATAGCAACCAACTCAAAAGAGAGGGGGGGAAAAGGGAAAGAAATACAAGGCATACAAATGGTTAAAGAAACTTCCCTCTCTAGATTACACACACACACACAAAATTCAACAAAGTTGCAGGATACAAAATTAACACTCTTAATTGTATGGCAAAACCAATACAATATTGTAAAGTAATTAGCCTCCAATTAAAATAAATAAATTTATATTAAAAAAATAAAATCTAAAAAAAATTAAGAATTTTTAAAAATCAGCTTTTTTCTATATATTAACAAACACTAATTTAAAAAAAAAAGAAACTAAGAAAACAATCTCATTTGCTATACCAGATGTATCAAATTTGTTAATATTTTCACAGAACCAGTATTGATTTTCCCCATCATTTCACTGCTATTTTGTTGACTGCTGGTCATATTTCTATTATTTACTTCATTTGTCTTGCTTTCATTATAATTTGCTGTTTTTAAACTCTCTTGATGGAGAGCTAAGGTTATTAATTTAGGACCATTTTTCTTTTCTACTATAAGAATTTAAAGCTATAATTTTCCCATTAAGGAATAATATAGCTACAATTATAACTTCTGATATGTTCTATTTCTATGTTCATTGCATGCAAAATATTTTCTAATATTCTTGAGATTCTTTTATATCATAATTTCATTCTATTATTGATTTCCATGCTTTAGATTTGCTTTATGGCCAATCATATGGTCTATCTTGGAGAACATTCCAGATACTCTTGAAAAGAATGTGAAGTCTGTAGGTTGGGGGATGGGGAGTTTCAGATCATTTTGGTTGATAGTGCTAATCAAGTCGTTAAATCTACCAATCTCTTAAAATTTTTGTATAGTTTTTCCATCAATTATTGAAAGCACAGTATTTAAATCTCAAACTATAAATGTTGGCTAGAATCTTTTCTTTCAGTCTGTCAGATTTGGCTTATGTTTGTTGCCCTATGTTGCTATGTGTTTATCATTTTATCTACCTATTACATTGACTCTCTCATCATTATAAAATGTCCTTCTTTTTCTCTGCAATATTTCTTGACTTAAAATCTTTTATCGGATATTAATATAACCACTCCAATTCTATTACCATTACTGTTTGCATGGTACATTTCTTACAACCTTTTACTTCAGTCAATTATGTCTCTGAATCTAAAGTGATTCTGGTGGGACAATCACTCTCTTTTAACTGGAGTCCATTTATAGTTAATACAATTACACAGATAACTGGATTCAGGTCTGCCATTTTCCACTTACTTTTATGTCTCAGGTGTTTGTTGCTCTGATCCTCTTCCTTTGTATTAAACAATTATTCCTAATGTTTACTATTTTTATCTTCTGTTGATTTGGGGGGAGCAATTTCTTAGTGATTTGCTATACAGGCTGTAAGGTGCTTTATAGAAAACAGGATTACAGGTTAATTTCAGACTTGTGATAAATTACAGCTCCTTGCTCCAACACAGCTCCATTGCTTTTCCCACTCCTTTGAGATACTCCTGTCTTGTCAATTATCAACTAAGAAGCATCGTATTCCCTAAAACAGTCTTCCAGTTATATACATACAGATGTTGGTGTGTTTGCTGCTGTCCCAGAGGTCTCTGAGACTCTCTACATGTCCTCAATTCTTCCTCTCTATTCTTTTTGAATGGGCCCCAAACTGAGATTGCAAGCTCGGGCTACGAGAGCACACATTATCCTATTCATCACCTACCAAGTCTAATGAAAACACTGTTGGACTTCGGTTTTAACCTTCTATTCCAAATCAAATAAATCCATCCTCTAAAAGGGAACTGCTTGTTTATATGGCTTACTCTGCTCTGCTTAAACTACCACACTCACCAAGCCCCTGGCAGATGTAGATAAGAGAAATGTGAATTTATGTTTATCACTTCTTTCTTAGCTTTCTGATCAATTTCTAGAGCCCTCCCCCCCAAAATAGTTACTTTTGAAACTTCTGTCCATATGTACTTATTATCTGGGAAAAAGGGACTGTGAGAACAGAGGGGTGGGGAGATATTATTTAATGGGTACAGATAATGAAAAATTCTGGACATGGATGATAATGATGGTTATTCAACATTGTGAATGTACTTAATACCACTGAATTGTAAACTTAAAAAAAAGGCTAAATGGCAAATTTTACATTATATATATTTTCCCACAAGTGGGGGGGAACATGCATTACAAATTATTTCTCTCATCTCTCTTTTCCATTCTTCCATTCAATTTTCAAAAATGTTAGAGAGGAACACAAGAAAATGAAGTCTTACAGGAGCAGTCTCCAGGAAAGTCTGCTAAATATACTAAGGATTTGCTTTAGGATACATGGCATATTCATAGAGTTGTGCAACCATTATGACAATCAAATTAGAACATTTTTATCACCTAAAAGAAACTTCATACCATTAACAGTCACTCTGCAACCCCCTGTTTTCTTCAAACTCCCAGCCCTAGGCAAACAATCTACTTTCTCTTTCTATAGATTTGCCTGTTCTGGACATTTCATATAAATAGACTCATACAAATATGTATTCTTTTGCGACTGGTTCTGTCACTAAGCACAATATTTTCAAGGTTCATTCATTTTGTAGCATTAATACTTTACTTCTTTTTACTGCTAAATAATATTACATTGTATGTCTATGTCACATTCTATTTACCCGTCCATTGATCAGTTAAAGTACATTTATTTGGGTTGCTCCTATTTTCTAGCTATATGAATAATACTGCTATAAACATTCATGTACAAATTTTTACACACACATATATTTTCATTTTTCTTGGTTATATACCTCCTAAGAGCAGTTCTCTTAGGAGACAAATGCCCAATCAAATGGTAACTCTTTTCCAAAGCAGCTGCACTATTTTACGTCCCCACCAGCAGTGTGCCAGGGCTCTCATTTCTGCTCACTGGCCATTGGTATATTATTTCCAGAAAGATGTCTATTCAAATCCTTTGCTCCTTTTAAAATAAGGCTATTTATCTTTTTATTATCCAGCTATAGGAGTTCTTTCAATATTCTGAAAACACACACAAATGAATGCAGGTAAAAACAAATGGTGAGAGCTAAATATGGTCAGAAGCCTAGTTAACAGTAAGGTGTCATTGTCAATAACCTGGTTCTGACATTTTATGACCGCTATGTAAGATGTCACAGTTTGGGAGAACTTGGAGGAAACAGGGGGAAGGGCACATGGATATATCTGCAACTTACTGTGAGTCTACAATTATTTCAAAATTAAAAGTTAAAAATGGAGAGTATGCCACAAGCTTTTTAATTTCTCTCGTACTGATAGGTGACAAGTGGTACCTTGGTACAGTTTTGTCTTTCTCTGATAACAAGTTAAATCTATAGATTTTATGCCAGTTGTATATGCTTTTTTCTGTGAAATATTTTATCCTTGCCCATTTTTCTATGTCAAACCAATCTCTTATAAGAGCCTCTTATCTTTCATGTATTTTAACTCTGTACCCTCTCTTTGCAATACAATTAGTATTGAGTACTCTATTTGATGGTGCTAACACAGAAGCCATGGAGCAAAAGGGCTCATTAATCTTGGTGAGTACCAAAACCTCCTAAAAATATATAGACTTCTTTGAATTTTCTCTGTATGAGCTTCACAAATATAACAACCACCAGATACTTTTGAAAAGACTGTCTTCACTGCATCATCACCTTGCCTAAAACATCAAATTAATACCAAAGATATCTCAAATCAGTTGTCCTAAGACTTTATTTTCACTCACTATCTAAACAGGCTAAAATCCTGTAACAATTCAATATTATTAAAGCAAAGCACTTTAAGTGATATAAGGTGGATAAGGCTTTACCATATGAACAAAAAGAGAGACAAACACCACAGGAACCACTAAATTATTATGAATTACACTTGTATTTACACTCAGGGTAAGAATAGCTCTAGTTTATGTCACCATTCTGGAGCACTTTTCTTTGATTAGAGACTTTGCCACCTGCTAACTTAAATTATGTTACTTTATAAAGGCAAATTATACTGCTTATGCTTTTAAGTAAAACATGGAAGTAACACAGACAAAACAGACAGTCAACCAAATCTATCCCTCTTTAATGCAGTCACCATACAGTGATCCTGCCACCATCAAATACTACTAATCAATTCACCATCAGAAGGATGGTGAATCAAACTTTATATACTATCCCTGTAAACATGAAAATATCTTTACTGAAGTCTCAGTGGATTTACATAGCAAAAGTGAACATAATGTCAGCTTTAGTTCCTAAGACAGAGATGGACAAGGGAAAAACACTACAGTTAAGGTCAAGCATCAATGGGAAAGGGCTTAAAGTGATAAATCCATGACATTAATCACTGCAGTCTTTTTAATACAATCCAGCATAACTTTAAAACAGCTCTGTACTCCAACTGAACTATTTATCAGAGACAAAAATGTCTTCTTGACAAAAAACAGATTCATGTTAATAAAAGAAAGCAGTATTATACTGAAGAAATCTTATTGCTTTAAAAAAACACTTATGATTCCTTAAAAATGTACATAGCAACTTCTCATTTATTTCCTGTCTTTTAATAGAATTTTTAAATCAAGCAAAATTTCAGAATATAAGTAGGAATGAAAAGAGATTATGCTCTGAACAAATGATAGAAAAGATAAAATTTCTCAGGTTGAGCAACACTTTCAATTTTTTAACTTTTAAAAGCTAACATTTTATTATTCTTATTTCCTAATGAACTACTTCAGTTGTTTCCAATGTTAACAATGCACTTCTCACAGAAAAAATAAACTTTCATATAATCTACAATCCATTTCCATATTCCAAATGTGAGAATTCCAATTGAAAGTTATAAAGAGTTAACAAAGGACTAGGGGGAAAAAAAAAAACCACATTTGAAAACACAAGACCTAAGGCTATGCTTTTTGTATAAATTAAATTCTCTTTACTCATTATATAAATTAACTAGTTATAGCTCTATTTCATCAAAAATAATAGGAGATAACAGTTTCAACTTTTAAATCACCACACATCAGTCTGTCAACAAATGCTAGATGTTTAACAGACTTAGGTATACCCGCCAAACTAGGCAATATTGAGGAGGGTTGTTACTACTTAGTAAATGTGGGTGGCCTTGGAGGTGAATTAATTAAGAATCAAAGGACAAAAGAAAATATTTGTTAACACTCATAAAACACTAAGCGTTTAAATATTTAATTCCAATTTAAAAAGAGAACATCTGTATGTGTCTGTCAACTCGAGCTAATTAACACAACATTAAAAAAAAAAGTCATTACAGTCAACTGAAAAGTTTGCTAGCACTTCATTAAAAAGATTTTTAAACAGGAATACAAGCCTGTAACATATCTGGTTAACCACAAAGTTAAGATGGGAAAGGCAGAGAATTATATTATTCATATTTCAAATAAAATATAATAGCCAAATTCAATAATAGCCAGAATTTCAAAGACTTTTTTCTTTTCACTGCAGCACAGTCTGTATTTTTTTGAAACGCCACTTGATCTTACTATAGGAATTAGTATATGAGTACAGGCCAAATGTAATCTCTCATCAAGATGCAGAACCATATATACTGGAAGCAGATTTCTAAAAAAAATGCAGTATTTAGGATTAATATTTTAATGGATCACATAATTATGTTCTGAAAACAGAATTAAATATAAGACCTATGTTTATATTTAATATTTAAATAAATATAATATAAATTGAAATAATTTGTATTTCCAAATCTTGCTCTACTCCTATTTCATTCTAGTAATCAATTTTAGATTGTGTATTTACAGCAAAGATCACAAGCCATTAAAATTACATTCCTTTAAGAAATGTATTTTAAAATCCATAACCATGATTCAAAAGAAAAGAGTTTATGAGTGCATGGGGGACAAAAACAAAACCAAACTGGTTTATTTCTAGCAAGACTTACATAAGCATAGCATATTTTTCCATGTTTATAATCACTCTTAAATGTTTCTAAACCTAGACTGTAAAAATCTGTTTTATATGAACATATAAGATCTATTTTTAATCTGAACATATTCTATTTTTTATCTGAACATATAATAAGTTATTACCATTTACGTATTCTAATATACTCTTTGAGATTTTGTGTATTTTTTTTTTGTATTTGTCAGGAAGTATCGGTAATAAAATTTGTAATAAAATTCATTAACATAATTGTCATTTATAACCACCACGTGCATGCATGCTAAGTCACTTCAGTTGTGTCTGACTTTTTGCCACACTGTGAACTGTAACCTGCCAGGCTTCCCTGTCCATGGAATTCTCCAGGCAAGAATAATGGAGTGGGTTCCATGCCCTCCTCCAAGAGAACTTCCCAACTCAGGGATCGAACCCACATCTCTTGGGTCTCTTGCATTGGCAGGTGGGTTCTTTACCACTAGCACCACCTGGGAACCGTAATTAGTTATAATTAGACTGATTCAGCTTATACAAAGTGTCATTTAAAAAAAAAGAAACAGTATTAAACAGTATAAAAGAGATATATAATTATTTATTTATGGAACAAATGTCCTGATGAGATAACAGGAGAATTCTAAGAAACTTCCATTTTAACTTCAGGTTTGATACATTAACAATGTCTGAAATAACAGGTTTTAACATGTTACTTCCCAGGTGGCTCAGTGATAAAGAATCTGTCTGCCAAGAAGGAGACGCAAGTTTGATCCCTAGGTCGGGAAGATCCCCAAGATAAGGAAATGGCAACCCTCTCCAGTATTCTTGCCTAGGAAATTCCACAGACAGAGGAGCCAGGCAGGCTACAGTCCATGGGGTCACAAAAGAGTCAGACACGACTTAGCGACTAAGAGCAACATCATTTTTTAAAAGTTTCTATGCCAATTATAGTGGGCTTCCCAAGTGCCTTACCAGTAAAGAATCTGCCTGCTAATGCAGGAGACATGGGTTCAATTCCTAGGTCCAGAAGATCCCCTAGAGGAGGAAATGGCAACCCACTCCAGTATTCTTGCCTGGAGAATCCCAAGGACAGAGGAGCCTGGTGAGCTACAGTCCACAGGGTTGCAAAGAGTAGGACACGACAGTGACTGAACAATACAATAATGCCACTTATGGGGCTTCCTCGATGGTGCTAGTGGTAAAGAATCTGCCTGCCAATGCAGGAGACATAAGAGACGTGGGTTAGAGTCCTGTGTTGGGAAGATCCCCTGGAGAAGAAAATAGCAACCCACTCTAATATTCCTGCCTGGAGACTCCAACGGACAAAGGAACCTGGAAGGCTACCTAAGGTCGCAAAGAGACAGACATGACTGAAGCGACTTAGCACACATGCATGCCATTTATAATTATTACAAAATATTGGCTATATTCTCTGTTGTACAATAATTACTCATTTTTTGGAAAAAAAAAAAATTCTAACCTGAAATAACCTTAATTTTCTACAATTCCAAATTAACACATCTCTGAGGCCAAACACATTTTGTACGATCTTGATCCCAAATGATATTCTTAATTGCTCCATCCTCTGCACAAAATGAACATTACAGGCATCACAAACTCTTACCTGGCCCTCTCCAACTGTTTCAGTGTCGATTACTGTGATGATTCCTGGGACCAGAGGACTCCGCCTTGAGTTACTATGGATGGCAACATCATCTTCCGTCACACCTGAAGGGAGCGTGCCCGTCAGCTGGGTCACCACTTTCCCAACCATTGTCAAGCCAGTTTTCAGTGTCTAAACAATGAAAGGTAAATGTATCATTTTGCATCAATACTTGGATTCTAAACAGAAATATGTGTTTTGATAATTCAGATTAAATTCTTTATTTTCTAATAAGCTCATATGTAGCAGTGCACTGTCACAGAAACTCAGTCTGACTTTTTATACAATCTTACATTTTAGCTAGAAAATTAGCATTAGGTTGAGTAAATGGTATCAGTAGGTACCCCCAAGTCAGTATGGTGAGAATTAGGCCATAGGTAAATAATTACAGAGTTTGTTTCACATGAGAATACAATTATATATTTATTAAAAATATTTATTTTCTCCCTCTCCTCAATGCATGTAACTTAAAATATGTGAAATATTAAGAAATAGGAACTATGTGATATTCTTTTTTAACTGTATACACCTAATTTTCAGTCTACTTTTTAGCATAAAAAAGACTAAGCTACAGATAGAATCCATACATGAAAACGACTTTCTCATGTAAATCTATAACATGATGCTATATAATACTGTACATCAAGATTTGGTATGTAGGTAATGCAGACTCCATCTAAGATACTTCAATTACTACATGAATGAAATGTCATAAAATTAGTTAAAAGGGTTCTTTTCTCTCCAGAAACAGAAAACAATTTAATGCAATATTTCTAATATATTATTTCAATTAAAGACATGTTTCATAATTAATTTTAGTTCCATTTCATTCAAAACAAACAGATAAAAAAACTAACTCATCTGTATATTTTCTTTTATGTGAATTTCATCTGATTATTCTCATAACCATTAACAATCATGTTTAGTAACAGGAGTTTTTCTTTTTCTCTGAAAGGGAAGAAAGCAAAAACAAAGAGAAAGCTGTATGATTCATACACATTAACTCTAACCACTAAAGCCAAAATAAACTGTCCAGTCTACATGGACATATCAAAAATTATGTACAATATAACAGACACATCCTCATTATTGTGAGGAAAAGTTTTTATTAAGATACTTTAAATTAATCTTCAATAATGTGACTTGCTCTTTTAAAATAATTATGCACCTATATTCTGACATATGCTACATCTAAATTTAAAAAGTATATTGCTTCCACAGTATATCAAATATTAATTTACAAATGATAGGCAAAGAAGGTTGTCTATAAAGGCCTAAATATAATTTAAGCAACAGTAAGATGGAACTTAAAAAAAGGAAATGCACATAATATATGTATATTTTACTGTAGCTATTAATATATTCCATGGAAACTTTATTATGAACTCGGAATTGGTCAAGGCTCTTTAACAAAGATGTAGATAGGTTTCCTCAAACACCTCAAACACCTCGGGTTTATAGAAGAGAAAACTGAGGCTACAGAAGTTAAGGAAAATGGCAGTTCAAACAGCCAGTCAATAACAAAGCCAGAACTCGAAACCAGGACTTGCTCCAAACCACTATCCAGTAATGCCCTGCAATCTTTTCCTGATACTACTTGTGATCTCACACGTCATGAATTCAGAACACAAATGTATACTGGGAAGGAAAAAAGGGAAAATCAAGACTCTCATAGTGTTTCCTAATAAATACTTCAATAAAATGACCAGCAAAGCCATTTGCAGAATTCAAGCAAAATGATATAACTTACAGCTGACTGAAACCAAGAAAAAGCCACAAATCAATTGTAACAGTTTTGTTTAGTGCTAAAAACTCAAACTGCAGTGATTAGAAAACACATTAGTGTTCTTCAATTAGCAGCCAAACATTTGTTTCAATAATTCACAAGAAATGACTTACACAAAGTCTGTTAGAGTGTTGTCAAGAAAGCCTCCAAAGGACCAACAAAACCAGGCGCCACAGTGTATTGATGTCAAAAGCTGGCCAGGAAGCCTGATTAACCTCTGAGATGCCTCAGCTGATGTCCTCACTCCATTAATGCTAATGGAGATGCTCCCACTTCAACGGAGCTACCCCCTTTATCAAAGGAATGCCTTTCAGGTTTAAAGTCTTTGATTGTATATACTCCCCATTTGCCCTTGAGCTTATTATTTCATGCTCTTATACCAATGAAAAGGAATAAAACTAAAATAACTGGAGCACACAGAAAGTGGGAAGTAATGTACCCAAAGCAACCACAAGATAAAGGGAACAGTTAATACAAGAGAACTGGGAAAAAAAAAACTCCAGAAAGAGGGGGAAAACAAAGTAGTACATTCCACAGTCAAAGGGGAATAAAGTATTACAGGAGGAGTTAATGATGTTTCTCACCCCCCAAAAAAAACTTAGGCCTGCTGGTGGCACCTTCTTATTAGTGGACCAAAATCTAAAGCCCAAATTTAACAGCCTCAAATCTGTAATTTGTATAGTAAGTGACACGACAGTACTCCCATAGCTCATTAACTTTCAAAATAAGGTCTTAGGGTGTAAAAGAGGGGTACTGAAAGCTTTCTACATTAGTAAGGACCTTTACCTTGGGGAGAAGTTTGTTTCCATGTTAGAATCACACGTACCAGTGAGCACTACTATCCTCACAATCTGAAGAATATTACAAGAATATTCACAGAACTAATCTGGACTGTAAAGTGCTAAACCTAAGACTATAATGTATGTGTCAGATAATCTACTGTGACCAAAACTTCAAATGAACATGGTACTTATTCTGTTCTATTGCACAGAGATTTGCCAAAGGTCACTAGTCATCTTTAACCTTTCTCAGGCCGTATCAGTTGTCCTCCTTATCCATTAGGACTAATGGTGCTGCTCTCACAAAAGCTGTTAGTTGTCCTAAGAAGTTATCAGATAACAGAGAAAGCAGAGGCATTTTTATTAAATCAATTCACCACGCTGGGTTTAAAACACATTAAAAGGAAAACTCAAATAGGACAGTTGCAGGATAACTAGAATATATGGACCAAGATTTAATAAATGTTTCAAAATAATCCAATTTGAACAATTTCAATATTAAAATTTTTCTTTCAACATGACCTCAGAGAATTTATTATTATTATATTCTTTATAAGGAAAGTCAAATAAATTATTTGGAAGGATGAATTTTAAGTGCTATTTGAAAATCCAGGGAGGGAAAAAAAGATTATTTCCTTGAAAACAATCCAAGCACACATACAATTAATACAATTTATATTTACATTTGTAATGTGAGACATCAAAAAGAAATAAAAGTTTAATAACTAACCCTTCTATGTAACAAAGGGGTAACCTCTATGAAGCCACATTAAGAAGCTGTCGTCAGAGAGAAAAATATCAATGACTACTTTTGTCGGAGAAAGTGACTTAGTATTTTCTTAAGGAGCGCATACTCCATGGCTTTTAAATATTTTTTCATGTTACAGCTCAACAAATATCATATTACCTAGAAATTATTCAAATGGTAAGAATAATAATAATAAATTTTATTTTCTATTTTCAATATGATAGGCTAGGTAAATCAGATCAATCCTACCAATGAAAACAAGTAGGAAAACTAGAGTCTTTTTTTTTTTTAACTCTGCTTGAAGGTACTGAATATTTAACAAAACAGTGATGAGTTACCAGGTCCAAATCCAAGATAACAGGGAAATTCAGCTATGTGAGCTGGTATTTAGGCCTAAATGCACTGGATAATGGGCTTCCCCAGTGGCTCAGCACCAAAGAATCCACCTGCAATGCAGGAGACACAAGATACGCAAGTTCGATCCTTGAGTAGGGAAGATCCTTGGAGGAGGGCATGACAACCCACTCCAGTATTCTTGCCAGGAGAATTCCATGGACAGAGGAGCCTGGCGGGCTACAGTCCATGGACTCTCAAGAGTCGGACATGACTGAGTGACTCAACAACAACAACTAAGAGACTGAGTAGTGCTTCTGATAAGACTTGTGGTGGGACCTAGGCTGTCATGTCCTGCTTTCCCTGCATGCTTCATGGTGAAATATAAAGGGACACAAAACAGAAATAAGAGCGAACTTGTACTAATCAGGATCCCACAGCTATTTCAGGTGACCTTTATTTAAATAATTTAAGTACTTTCAATCCATGAAATTGGATAAAGATGATCCAAGTCTGAGCGCGTCACAGAACTCTGATATCATCTCAAACTAAAAACTTTTTCTAAAGATCTTTTAAATATATTTTAGCAAACAAAGAGTCAAGACATCATAAATGAGAACTAAGAGAAACAGTAAACAAAAACACAACAAAAATGGAGCCAGATAATGGAATGGTCAGAAACAGAGCATGTTTACTGTGTTTAAATAGTCTGGCAATTTGACAAAAATTGAATTCATGAGAACGAAAGACTATCAGTATTTACTAAAATGTTTTATCAATACACACATGTTCGATTTCATCAACCCCTTTTGGTACATAGATGGAGGTAATTTTTATCATTTTCTCCTGTATTATGTTAATGTGGCAATGAGACCCACTAATTCTGAGTAATAAACCAGCCTTATATTATGGAATTATCCCAAATGAATTGTGACACATTACCCCTCTGTGTAATTTTTTTTCTGCTAATATTTTATTTAGGATTTTTCATATCTATGTTAATGATTTAATGAGTAAGAGAGGACTGTAGCTTTCCTTTTTCATAACACTCTTGTTAAATTTCAACATCAAAGTGATCTTGCATTATGAAACAAGATTAGGCATAATCTGACCTTTTCATTCTATGAGTCTTTGCAATATTGCCATTGTTTATTCTTTTCCTAACTGAAGTATAGTTGATTTACAATATTGTGTTAGTTTCAGGTGTAAAGCAAAGTGATTTAGTTATACATATACACACTTTTCAAGTTATTTTCCATGATAGGTTATTATAAGATATTCAATATAGTTCCCTGTGCTAAACAGTAAATCTTTATTATTTATCTATGCCATTGTTCATCTGCAAACATTAGAATTCTCTGGTGAAAGTTTCTAGATTTGAAGGTATCTTTAGTTTTACTTAGTAAAGTTTTTATACCCACTTAAACAACAAAGTACAGGAATTGTCATGTAGAAAATGTAAAATAATAAATTTCAAATTATACTACTTAATTATTGCAGTAATGTTTATGTTCTTACCATGGAAAACTAGAACTGCTTATATCTCAGAAGGTTAATTTACCCACAGTTACTAATACTGAGTAACTTACTAGAAGAAATTACATTTGGGGGAAAAATCATCCCAACTTTCCAATCTTTCCCGTATAAAATAGCCACACTTTGTGAAATGAAGACTCATTCCAGATCTGATAACATTTTAGGAAAACAATTCGACAGTATTTTCAAAGAAATCTCAAAATATTCATGTCATCTAATTCAGGAATCCATAAATGCACAGAAAAAGATTATATAAGAAAAATGTTTTTTAAATATTTCATGAAATTTAAGCTAAATATGAGTTAAAAGAGCAGGGTTCAATATATGACAGAACGTGTTAAGACTAGCAAGAAATGAGTGACTTGCATTCATGGCTATATTTTTTCCTTCGTTTTATAAATGTATAAGCAAGCACATGAATAAGCACTAAAATCAGGGTAAAGTAGGTAAAAGAAAAATTAAACATTGATCGCTTTATTTAGGAGTTAGTGGCAGAAACTTCTCTTTTGTCAGAGGCAACAGGGACTGCAAGCAACACCAGCTGCGCTGGTGGCCACTGCCCGCTGCGGGGCTGCCAGCAACACCGCCTGGCGGGGCCCAGTGGGGACGTGAGTGCGCTCCTCGCCGGTCACAACGCTGTGGTGCAGAAAATCAGGGAGTTTGGACTTGCTTTTTTCAAAACACATCAAGTCTAGCCTCGTTCCAGTAAGTCTATTTTCAGCTAACAGTTAAACAGCTAAACAGTTACTGAATGAAGCAGGTCACTTTCCTTTTAAGTAGGCACACAAACACACAATTATACCAAAGAAGAGCTGGAAAATTATCGCTGGTCACACAACTAAAAATTATTCAGAATAACAATACAGTGAGTTATCCTGACCAAAGTGTGTGACACAGATAAGTCAGAAAGAAATTGAATACTTGAGAACTAGATCTCATTGGTATATTGTAAATTAACTAAATAACACCGATGCTGCCTTTACTGTTTCAGATTTCTCTTCACTGAGCTAACCATCACAACTTTTTCATACCCAATAGAGAAAAGTAAGCCATTCTTACAAAGATTCTGAAATCTAATATACGCTGCAGTAAGCAAAAAGCCATTCAGTATTTTCCTTTGACTGAAAAATACATAATGCTTCTCTCATCAAACCCCATCATGGAAGCATTTGTGATCAATCTTGAAGTATTTCTGTATTTGTTTTACATAAAACAGTGTGACCTTTGATTCCCTCCCTGTGGTTTGTTTTAAACTGTTGTTCTTTTCTGAATAGTTGTGCTTTCTATTACATGCTGTCATTCAGATTCACTATGTCATCCCTATTATTAGAACTGTTTTGTTGTATACTTCACAATTCAAAAGAACGGTGATTATAAGGATACCTTATAATCAGCATAAAGTTTACGAGCCATCATCAAAATGAACCCTCACGCATACACAAAAAGAACTCACTTGACAAACACGCAGGGGGCAGCTCTGTGACATGAAAGGGTCTTTGAATGCACCAGGGCCTTCACTCAAGTTTTCTTAATGACTAATATTCTTTTTGTGTCAAGAAGATTCATAAATGTTCAAAAATGCAAAGGGATGTCAGTATGGGTAGAATGATTCAAATCACACACACACACACACACACAAATAGAATCCAGAAGTCACTACTTAAAATATGCAAAGCTTCTTTCCAAGTAATTAGATTATAGACTTCGACCTAGCAAACAGACATAAATATCTTAAACTGGACAAACGCAAACCTTAAAATCGTTACAAGAGAAAATAAAGTGTGATTCAGGAACCTTAAGAGATTAAATACCTAATCATTTAGGCACCAATTCTCAGGTGACAAAATAATTCTGACTTACTTCCTAAATTTGTTCGACACTTGTGAGTGAAAAGGGAAGGGAAAATCTCAATACAATTCAGGAGAGAAATGTGATAATTACTCCACGCAATCAAACCTCCCCGAGACTGCAGGCTACTCACTTTAGCAGCACTAATGACTGTGGCAGTGTAAGACTGAATGTTGTCTCCACAGGCTCCCCCACGGGACTGGTGACATCGAATCAACTGGAAAGAGAGAGAGAGTGACCATTCTGTTCAACTGTTCAACTCTACAGGCTCTTAGGACAGAGCTTATTTACCACATAGAATGATGGTGATGGGTGGGAATGTTTGCATGAGCCCTTTTTCGACAAACAGCTAAAAGCCCTGCTGAGACACTTTTACCCCTTTTTATAATCTATCGGTGCCACTCAGGCAGTTTCATGCTCAAATACGATTTTTAATTACAAGATGAATAGTCTTTAAGAATTCATAAACTGAAATGGTAGGATTTGAGATCTGGCAGACTTTCCACAAATAAATTTTAGAAACATAATCAAAGGACTTAGCCACGACTTCCTAACATTAAATATTTAACATGCTAGCAAATTGGAGGTTTTGTCCTTTTAATTCCTACATAAAGACAGCAAAAGGAAACTTTAAAAAACAGACAAAAGAGTGTGCCATATTTCCATTTTCGATTGTGTTTGTGGGAAAGCGGCAGAAATTGTGCATAAATCAACTATGACACATATAATAGCTGTCCACTTCAGAGGGCTCACTAGTTTTAACATCAGAAGGAAAGAGACATGTCCTTATTCGTGTCTGATGTAAATAAGTAACTTGCCAATTTTCAAAATGAATCACTAGTTTCAATGCATGATTCTCTCATGTGTTGAGCAATAAACCAGGACTGAAGCCTCCACTGCCCTTACACTTTCTAAATTTAGGCTTAAAAAAAAAAGAAAGTGAAATATAAAAATTATTAGCCATATTTTTACACTGAAAGGTTTTTAAATAAAATGGCAATAGACTATTAGAAGAACTCCACACTGTGATATGAATTATTACAAGCCTATAGAAATCAAAATCTTCCTCTCCCAAAATACAAAAAAAAAAAAAAAAATGCCTTAGATAATTTAAAACCACCCCCCTGATAAAAACTAATGTGTGAACTTTTATTCTTTTATTTTAAAATCAAAATTTTCTTCATCTCTGACATTAAAAAGAAACAATCCCTTAAAACAAGAGTGGTTAGGTATTTCCCAAATCACAGGTAATTGGTAAATATAGTTCCACACATGGGAAAAGAGAGAGTCTGAAAGGCGCTCATTTTAGCTAATGAAAAGAATCTCCCTCATTAACCCACTCACTCATTCATTCATTCATTCACAAATACACATTTGAAGAATTATAAAAATTATCCCTCTGCTGCCTCCTGCAGGACATGCAAGGAAAGACATTATCTTAGAAACACTACCATCTTCTCCCAGTCTCAGCTAATTAAAATAATCAAGGAAAAGAAGCCATACTATTACCTCTTCAATTCAACTAAATCTGAGTTAGCATTTCTACATAAACATAACTAAGTCGGAACTCTGTTTAAAACTGAGACCCATTGCAAAAATTATATTTGCATCTGAGGTACATCAAAATGAAAGATAAATCAGAAATTTCTGTAGTGCAAAACTCTTATCACGACTAAATTCTAGGAAATACTGGTGAGTGAAAAAAGCAGTGTACAAAAGAACATATATATATATACACACTATATATCTATACACACACACACACATATAAAATGTTATCTTGTAGGAAAGAAAAAAATATATATCAAACACATGATAAAATATATAAGCATATAAATAAAATATAAACAAAAAATACACAATTACCTACCAAATAATACATTATTTATACATTACGTATTATTTGGTACACAATACATAATTGAATAATACAATGTAACAACAACGGAGGAATGCAAAAAAAAAAAGGGACAAAGAACAAACTAACTCAAACAATCTATGAACACAGTATTTGATCTTGTATCTTCAGTCTTAGGAAGTAATAAAGTAGAGAGAATTGCAAAAAAAATCCTGAACTCTTTTTAGTTGGTTTGATTTTTGTAGCAGTGTGAGCAAGCAATTCTACAATTTCTTTTTGTATTACAGAACTGAAGAGATGAAGAAAACGTGCTGATGTCATCATGGTCTCCTATCTGAAACAAAGGACATATAAATAGGAAATGGGGGACAAACAGAGAGAATCCTGTGGAAATGCCAATGTAAACTCTTCATTTCCAAAATGTATTATGTATATATGGAAATACATGGGTGCACAAATATGCATCTATGTATATTTGCCTATTTATGTGTATATATGGAAGTATGTTTGGGTGTATAACATGCATGTTTGTGAACTCTGTCCACTGAAAGAGTCTAGAAGCAAAAAGACCCCAGAAACAGTAAACAAGTCTACTGGACAAAGTTTAGGTATTTAATATCACTGTCAATTTAAAAGAACCAGTAAAATCAGACAATTCCAGGCCTGAGACAGGGCAAGTACAAGATGCATCTGGACAAAGATTTATGATAGTGAGCAAGGAAAGAGTATTTCTTTTTTAATTTTGATGAAGCCACAACACAATGTCACAAGAAGCAGACTAAAGGGGCTCTTTTTGATTGACTCTGGGACAATCTGAAAGCCAAAATAATTACAGACAGAAAAATATTAAAAACTACTGAAAAAAAAAAGGAATCCATGAGCCCATATCAAAAATACAGATACAGTAAGATTTTTTTAAAGATGGGGAAGTTCTTGATTATAATAAAGAGCCAAATACCTAATGGTGGACAGTGGAACTGGAAAATCATTGACTTGGAATATTTGTAGGAAAGACTGATCACACAAGAATCATCGATGGGTGCTAAGCTTAGGTAAGGCTAAGATATTGATTAAAAGTAGGATGTAAGCCTGCTCTTTCCAAATTATCTATTGGTTAACAAGAGGAAAAAAACAGTGATTATTCAGTATGGAAATTGGACAAGACCCTGACAAAATTAGCATCACCAACAAGGAACAGATGTGTATCATGTACCTCCAGATGTGATGCTGTGGGAATTACGGAACAACCCCCGTGCACTGTTCCAGCCAGAAATACAGAACCCGGTTATAATCAAGAGAAAACATCAAAAAGCTCAAAAGAAAAATCATTCTATTAAAATAAAAAGAATAAGGGGCAGAGGTAGAGGGTTGTTACCAATCTTGTAAAAGACAAAGCAAGAAAGGGACACTCCTACAAAATATAATACCTGATCCTAGACTGGATGCTGCACCACAGGAAAGAAGCTTTTTACAAATGACAAGATAGGGTTAATTGACAAAATTGGAACAGGGACAGTATAACAGATAAAAGTAATTTATCAACATTAAATTGGCTGATAACAAGTATTTTGGAGGCACTGAGATACATGCAACTTACTCTGAAATGGTTCAGAGGACAAGCTGAGTTGAGAGTACATGGGTACAGTTTATTGGACAATTTTGTGGTGCCCAATTAAAACAAAACCAAACTAGTAAGGTACACATTCATTACTAGTTGTGAATTACCTTTGGAAAACTCAACACTTGCTCCATAACAAATATTCCAACATGGGCTCTGCTTACCTTGTTTTCTGCATAAGCAAGCCAGCGACTCCCAAGAGCAATAGGATTCATGTTGGGTCCAGGACAAGGGTAGCAGCCTGAAATTTATCAAAGGGCAATATTAAGAAATTTCTTAATGAATTTTCTGTTGGTACATCATATTTTTATGCCATAAAAACAGAAAAATCAAGTGCTTTTTTTTCCCCAAATCTCACTTAATTTCTCATAACCTAGCTATTATTTTAATAGCTCAAAAAGGTTCCTTTTTTTTCCTCCTCGATAGTTTCCTTTGGATTTTGAGTCTGTTCCAATAAGAAACAAATCTGGGAAGAACTGGTATTCACTTTTTGCAAAAACTGGGCATTTTTAGTTACTCCTAGAATAAGAGAGAGAAGCCAAGAAGAACCATGTAAAGTTTATAACCCTACAGTTTCAAAATTCTAGCAAAATCATCTGAAGAAGAAAGAAAAGGATACAATTGACTCTGGAATTTAAGGGCAAAGAAAAGGAAGATGTACACCTTAAATGAAATGACATAAATACGGAAGGAAGGAGGTAGAAGTAAGTTAGGTATGGGGCCAATGGGGAGAAGAAATCCACAAAGGATGCGTGAATAGATGCTGGGGAACTAATTTACACAATCCTGAGCATTTCCTTTAAGCATCCAACTTCATTCTTCTTGCTTTCAGCCAAGCCAATAACAAACTGGTAAAAAGGATTATTTTGCGGTTCTTTTCCTAAAAAAAATTAATCCCATATTCCCGACAGTGGACACCCACACCATGGAAACACCAATGCCATCTTCCTGAACCCCACTGAACAAGGCACAACACAATTCATTCAAGTAAGTGGTATGTGTCATCCTTGAGGCTCTCATCTCCCCTCCTGACTACGCCAATAAGGTCTCTGGGCAGAATGTCCTCATCCATCAGCTACACAGGACAATATTTCAGAGGCTCACAGAACTGCTTTTAAAGGACTACTCAAAGGAGACTGGAGAATCAAAGGACACCAAAAGCCTAACCTAAAGAATTTGAGGTCTATCATTCCACAAGTATCTCATTAATATTTCACAAACACTTTTCTCTAAAATGTACACTAGAGCAAGGGCCCCCAACCTCCGGGATCTAATGCCTGATGATCTGAGGTGCAGCTGATGTAATAATAATAGAAATAAAGTGCACAATAAGTGTAATGTGCTTAAATCGTCCTGAAACCATCCCCTCTCCCCAGTTCGTGGAAAAATTGTCTTCCAAGAAACCAGTCCCTGGTGCCAAAAATGTTGGCCACTAGAAGATCAAACTGAGGTTATCCGTTTCATAGTTTGGGGCTCTATTTGGAATCTGAATTAATATAATGAGACAGGTTTTTATAAAAAAATAACTTTTATTACCATGGCAAAAAAAAAAAAAAAACAGCCAAACTGCACGAAACACATGAGCGTAACTGGAAAAAAACAGCATGAT
The DNA here is from genome assembly GCF_029407905.1 of Bubalus kerabau. Lineage (NCBI taxonomy): Eukaryota > Metazoa > Chordata > Mammalia > Artiodactyla > Bovidae > Bubalus > Bubalus kerabau. The sequence goes on along the minus strand of NC_073627.1, from coordinate 52,348,005 downwards.
TGGAATAGCATGAACAGCACACCTGAAAATCTCTGACCCAGCAGAAAGCCTTGGTCTAGTACTGATCCTGAGAGGAAGGGAGCTATCAAGGCATGAACAGTAATTAACTACTTTGACTTGTACTGTCAAAAATAAAAATAATTTATATGTTCAGTAATATACTTAACTATCTTTTTGCTTTATTTTTTATCTTCCTCCCACTTGATAAAGATCAAGCGTTTGTGTCTTTTGTTCACAGCTAAATCTCTACTGCCTACAATAATACCTGACAAACAGCTTAATAAAAATGCTGAATAAACAATGTACCTAAATATTAACCAACCTTAATATTTATAAGGCATATAGGCAAAAAAAAAAAAGTCATCTACTGAAGAAAATTTTTCTAAAAGTGTACTTGCCTACTCTCTAGGTTAGGCTTTCTGTGTTCATTTTAAAGCCATTTTTTAATAGAAATCTTCCTTAATTGTACATTCGTGCTTCCCTGAATTCAGGAAGACTTTTGAGTAGCAATTTCTGAACTGATAATGCTGCTGTTTTCACAACCACTAGACAAGCACAAGTCGCTGTTGTTTCTGGTACCCTTTAATTTTCATTTCCACTCCTTCAACTCCATCAATTTTGAGTTTACTATTCTTTTTTGTGTGTGTGGCTACATTGAGTGCCTTGTGGGATCTCGATTCCCTGATGAGGGATTGAATCTGGGCCCTTAGCAGTGAAAGCATGAAGTCCTAACCACTAGACTCCCAGAGAATTCCCTGAGTTTTCATTTTTAAAGAAGATGAGGCACTTATAAAGAAAATATGATCCTAAGAGAAAGTCCATATGTCATACAAAAATACAAGGTACTACCAGCTTTATCATTTGCTGCTCACTGTTAAAAGAGATTTTTTCTGTGTATTTCAGAGTTTAAAGGATGGTGTATGGAAAACTTGGATTTCCGGAAAATCAGCTTCTGGGTAACTGTGATGTTACTATAATCACTGAATGCACATTATGGACATATCCATAGAAAAAAGGACTTCCCTGTTGGCTAAGCGGGTAAACAACCCACCTGCAACACAGGAGACACAGGAGATGTTGGTTTAATCCCTGGGTCAGGAAAATCCCCTGGAAGAGGAAAATGGCAACCCACTCCAGTATTCTTGTCTGAAAAATCCCATGGACAAAGTAGCCTGGTGGGCTACAATCCAAAGGGCTGCAAAGACTCAGACATGGCTGAGTGACTTAGTATACAATATAAACAAAGACAACATACTTTAACATATATATCACACAGTATTTACATAGTAGATTTCATTATTACACTCCCACCTAATTCATACCAAAATGTACTTTATCTGCCTGCCAATACAGGAGACATGGGTTCGATCCCTGGGTTGGGAAGATCCACTGGAGGAGGAAAATGGCAACCCACTCCAGTATCCTTGCCTGAAAAGTCCCATGGACAGAGGAGCCTGGCAGGCTACAGTCCATGGGGCTGCCAAAGAGTTGGACACAACTTAGTGACTAAACAACAAATATACATATTTCACATACACTTTCAGGACTGGAGAGAAGAGCATAAACATGGTCTCTAAGAAAATTTCCCCTTTTAAAATGTAATGTAAAAAAAGAACCAAATGAAAACCAGAAATAAATACCTGTGAATTGTGGCATTATATTAGAGGTGAATAATCTCTTGGGAGAAGGCAATGGCACCCCACTCCAGTACTCTTGCCTGGAAAATCCCATGGATGGAGGAGCCTGGTAGGCTGTAGTCCATGGGGTCGCTAAGAGTCGGACACGACTGAATGACTTCACTTTCACTTTTCACTTTCATGCATTGAAGAAGGAAATTGCAACCCACTCCAGTGTTCTTGCCTGGAGAACCCCAGGGACAGGGGAGCCTGGTGGGCGTCCGTCTATGGGGTCGCACAGAGTCAGACACGACCGAAGCGACTTAGCAGCAGCAGCAGCAGCAGTCTCTTGAATTTTAAAGTCAACATGTGCTTAGTTGCTCAGTCAAGTCCGATTCTTTGCAACCCCACAGACTGTAGCCTACCAGACTCCTCGGTGGATGGGGATTCTCCAGGCAAGAACACTGGAGTGGGTTGCCATGTTCTCCTCCAAAGGATCTTCCCAACCCAGGGATTGAACCCAGGTCTCCTGCATTGCAGGCAGATTCTTTACCATCTGAGCCACCATTTAACTCAACTGTGATAAAAGTTTTGCCTCAACAGATCCTAATAAGTATATTTGCTTTCCAAATACTAAAGAATACTAAGGAAAATGTAATGTACAATTCGTCATTTCACTTTTTGAGTCAATGTTTTTAGAAAGCCAGTGGACCTCAAGAATTAGAGTGTACTGGAATGAAAGCAAAGTTTTTCTGCTCTCCAAAACACATTTTACAGCTAGAATCAGCAGACCATCAGCCTCTCAGAACTATCCCAACTTTATAAGCATGACTCCTTTAAACATTAACCACTGCCTCCAGCTAAACTTTGAAAGCAAAGTGAAGGAAAACAACAACCACCACCACCACCTAAATCTCTACAATACTAGGACTAATTCTAACAAGTTTACAATGTTTGTGAACAAAGTAAAAGAGAACTGGATATTAAAAAACCTCAAGTTTACAAATTTAAATAAAGGTAAGATCCACGAAAAGCCCCGCTAACATGAAGATGATTCCATAACTAAAAGACTGATGGCAATTTTACATGGCGTTCTCGCAGAACAGGGGCCCTAGTGGAGAGAAGGCCTGAACTCATTTTGAAATACAAAGGGTTTAACTACTCTCTGTAATACCCTGCTTTATTTTCCTTGAAAAGAACAACTCAAAAGATTTCACACCTTTTTGGAAAAACACAGATGTCTGCACTTATGATCAACTGACTTTCAACAAGGCTACCAAGACAAGTCAATGGGCAAAGAATAGTCCTTCCAACAAATGATGATGGGCCAACTGGATATCCACATGCAAACAAATGAAACTGAACCCTGATGTCGCACTGCATACAAACTGGAAATGAACAGAAGACTAAAGCTAAAGCTTGGAACAAAACCATGGTAAATCTTCATAACCACAGGCAATCCTTTCCTAGTGCAAGCCTGCTCAGTCATGTCCGACTCATTGCAAACCTATGGACTGCAGCCGGCCAGGCTCTCTGTCCATGGGATTCTCAGGCAAGAATACTGGAATGGGTTGCCACTCCCTTCTCCAGAGGATCTTCCTGACCCAAGGATTGAACCCAGGTCTCCTGTATTTTAGATAGATTCTTTACCATCTGAGCCTATTACATTTAGGTCTGTGATTCTTTTTGAGTTAATTATTGTGAAGGATGAATAGTCTGAGTCTAGATTCAGTTTCATGCCTATGAATGTCCAGTTGCTCAGCACCATCTGCTGAAGAGACTATCTTTGCTCTATTATGCTACCTTTGCTCCTTCATCAAATATTTATTTCTGGGGGCTTTCTATTCTGTTCTGTTGATCTATTTATCTGCCCTTTTGCCAATACCACACTGTCTTGATTACTGTAGTTTTATAGTAAATCCTAAAGTTAGGTAGCAACATAGAGGAAACTTGGTATTATTAAATGAAATAAGCCAATCTGAGAAGGCTATATACTATCATTCCATCTATATGACATTCTAGGAAATCCAATGGTTGCTGGGGACGGGGTGGGTGGGTGGTGCGGGTTGGGGAGGGCAGCGATGAACAGGCAGAGCACAGAAGATTTTTAAGACACTGAAAATATCCTGCATGATATTACAATGATGGATATACAGCAATATGCATGCACATGTGTGTTCAGTCGTGTCTGACTCTGCAACCCCATGGACTATAGCCCACCAGGCTCCTCTGTCCATGGAATTTTCCAGGCAAGAGTACTGGAGTGGGTTGCCATTTTCCTCCTCCAAGGGATCTTCCTGGCTCAGAGACTGAACCCACATCTCTTGTTTCTCCTGCATTGGCAGGCGGATTCTTTACCACTGGGGCCACCTGGGGAGCCACATGTGCCATTATGCATTGATCGAAGCCCAGTGACGTACAACACCAAGAGTGTGTCCTAAGATAAACAATGGACTTGAGTGATAATTTTGTGTCAGGGTAGGTTCATCAAGTGCAACAAATACGCTACTCTGGTGAGGGACGCTGACAATGGGGGAGACTGTGCACGTGTGGAGCTGGGGGCATACGGGAAATGTCTGTGCCACCTGCCCAATTTGCTGCAAATGTAAAACCACTCTAAAAATGTAATAGTCTACTATGTTCAGTGAAGGACACAGAGTCACAAAAGACCATACACTGAATGAAGTTCAGAAAGGACTATAAAAACCTCTCCAGAAAGACATTAGGACATAAAATATTAAATGCCACTTCAGAGATTTATTTGACCATCTTACTGATGATTAATGACCCTCTTAAGATTCCATGAGCTTTGAATTTAAATCTTGATTTCATTTTTGCTTTGTTTTTTATGTATATAAAACAGTAATGCCATTGAAAGGCTCAATGGGTGAAAATTATTAATATGTGCAGAGAATAGGGAAAGCATGTTATTTCATGGCACACATGTTTAGAATCCACTTCATACTGCATACCTGCCTGGGCTACAAAAACATCATGGCAGCCTAGTCTTTCATATATTTATGGGAACCCAAAAGAATAGCGTTTTAACTTGAACTGGTCTTAGATGCCACATTAACCTGCCCATCTCTCCTTACGGAAGTTACAAGCTTCTTTAGAAGCATAAAAAGAAAGGCCCCTCTTCTCAATATTAAAAATAATTTTGCATTTTAAAGATCCTTTAAATACATTCTTTATTTATTATTCACCACTAATATAAATGAAGAATATACACTGTAACACTAAGAAATAACAATAGGATTGTAAGGAATAAATTTTCCTCCTCAAAGCAAAAACAGAAGCCAATGGAAAGAGTTACTTACTACACAATACTCTGGTCTCTCTGGAGACTTCGTATCTGAGTTTAAATTTAAGCACACTGGAAATGACTGCTAATGACATCTATCAGTCTTTGTCTTTTGTTTTCTTAATCATACATGGGTTTTGGATTTCCACATCAGACAGCTGCTCAAGGCCACCTTTTCTGTTGAGCCAAATACAAAGGCGTCTCCTTTCTCATCACATTGGCTGCACTCCCTTTCTAGCTCTTTATCGGCTCTCTTTAGCTGACCCTTCCACCCTTTGGCACAAATCCCCATGATGCTTTCTCTGATGAACACAGTTGTGTCTACTTATTTTACAGACTCATCATTGTATTCATACCCAACTCAGGCAATCACGATTGTATTACACAAGAGCTTTTCAAACTCTTCGAGAAATTAAATGCTTGCATGAACAAAACAATATCCTCATTAAGAATGTGTCGCTCTACATGGCCTTTAGTACTAGCTCTTTAAGAACTAGAAACCAGTCAATGGGGGTTGGGGGAGAGGACTACACGGCACAGGCAAATGGACCACCACATATGCTATTCTCAGTGTGCCTGTCAGCTCGCTGTCCCCCAGCCCCTACACCCTGGCTTACAGGCATGAACAACCCAAATTTGGAGAAATACACATAACCTATACCATGCTTCTTTCGACCTGCCAAAAGTTTCAGTCTGCTTAAAGGAATGGTGGAGAGGGGAAACTGCAAAAATTGGGGGAAAACAAACTTCTTTAAAGTCAGAAAATGGCTCCATTTGTTTCTTGATTTTAAATATTAAGTCTTGCTCAATTCTGCTCAAAATATTGATAAGAATTTCTTAAGGTGCAGTTGCATTTCAAAGAAAAGAAGCTAAATTTCTTCAAACATGAGTCAAATATCATCAATCTTACAAACCTAACATTACTCGAATAAATCTGGTCTACAGGGTTTTCAACTAAAATAAAATAACATGTAACCAAGAGTGCAACACTTCTTAATGGAAGTATGAAATGAGGTATATAACTACTACTGGCCAGAGTATTCGATATGCAAGGTTTGGGGGGATCTGTTATGAAATGCTACAATAAATAGCAATCAGAGTGTGAGGAAAGAAATCACAAACTTTTGCCATTTTTGATGCTTTCTGAAGTCTTTTTTTTATATATAAACTACAACACATAAATACGATATAAAGAAGTACCCAAGTAAACATATGCATACACATAAGCAGTACTCAAAACAAAAGAGACAGGATATTATAGAATCCCAAAAGCCCCTTCTCACACCCCCTCTTTCCAGGTTATGCAGCATTCTGCATTCTGACAACTAGTTGGGGCTCCCCTGGTGGATCAGATGGTAAAGAATCTGCCTACCGAGCAGGTTTTAGTACACAATTTATTACATTATATCCATCATCTATCACCAAGAAATGGCAGCTGTACTTTTATACTACCCCACTTTGCAACACTTAACATACATTTCAGATTTAAAGAAACCCACCACTCCAGATTCTTGCCTGGAGAATTCCATGGACAGAGGAGCCTGGTGGGCTACAGTCCATGGGGTTGCAAAGAGTCGAACACAACTCAGCAACAAAGCAGACTAAACAGACTTCATGGCATCTTCAAACTGAGCGCCATTTCACAAACAGAAGACATGATAATCCTAATGGATCTGAAATAATTGAAAATTCACTACTGGAGCCTCTACCCTGCTTGACCAGGACTTACTTATAAGCTGCATGCCACTTAAAAAGCATCTGACTGCAACACTAAAAAAATCTGGTGATCCTTCCATATCTCTTCTTCCCATCATGAACAATTCATGGAATACAAGAGAGACTAATAGTTTAATAACACTTGTTCAAGTAATATTTTAATAATACTTGTTCAGTGGTCCAGCAATACAGAGGGAAGCATTTAGGACTATATAACAAAGATTCTAAAAAAACATTAACTAAATAAAAAGAATAAAAGTTAAGAAAGTAATAACATCTCAGTCTCCCATTCATTTTTATCAAAATCAACTGATATTTTGTGTTTCCAAAAGGTTTATAAGGGCTTCTCAGGGGGCTCAGTGGTAAAGAATCTGCCTGCTAATGCAGGAGACATGGGTTCAATCCCTGGGTCTGAAAGATACCCTGGAGAAGGAAATGGCAATCTACTCTGATATTCTTGCCTGGGAAATCCCATAGACAGAGGAGCCTGTCAGTCCAGGAGGTTGCAAAAGAGTCAGACACAACTTAGAGACTAGAACAACAACAAAGGCTTCTAAAACAGAAGCTCCTATTCCTGAAAGGGGAAGCAATACTCCAGATACGGGAGAGAGACTCAAGAGCTGATCATTCAGTTCAGTTCAGTCGCTGTCGTGTCCAACTCTTTGTGACCCCATGAATCGCAGCATGCCAGGCCTCCCTGTCCATCACCAACTCCTGGAGTTTATCCAAACTCATGTCCATTGAGTCGGTGATGCCATCCAGCCACTCATCCTCTGTCGTCCCCTTCTCCTCCTGCCCTCAATCTTTCCCAGCATCAGGGTCTTTTCCAATGAGTCAGTGCTTCACATCAGGCTGCCAAAGTATTGGCGTTTCAGCTTCAGCATCAGTCCTTCCAATGAAAACCCAGGACTGATCTCCTTCAGAATGGACTGGTTGGATCTCCCTGCAGTCCAAGGGACTCTCAAGAGTCTTCTCTAACACCACAGTTCAAAAGCATCAATTCTTCGGCACTCAGCTTTCTTCACAGTCCAACTCTCACATCCATACATGACCACTGGAAAAACCATAGCCTTGACTAGATGGACCTTTGTTGGCAAAGTAATGTCTCTGCTTTTGAATATGCTATCTAGGTTGGTCATAGCTTTTCTTCCAAGGAGCAAGCATCTTTTAATTTCATGGCTGCAATCACCATCTGCAGTGATTTTGGAGCCCCAAAAAATAAAGTCAGCCACTGTTTCCACTGTTTCCCCATCTATTTCCCATGAAGTGATGGGACCAGATTCCATGATCTTAGTTTTCTGAATGTTGAGCTTTAAGCCAACTTTTTCACTCTCCTCTTTCACTTTCATTAAGAAACTTTTTAGTTCCTCTTCACTGTCTGCCATAAGGGTGGTGTCATCTGCATATCTAAGGTTAGAGACTCAAGAGCTGATCATTACAAAGATATAAATTTTCAAATAAACTCATACTTTAAAAAAGTTTTGTCCTTATTCTGACCAGAGGGAGAAACCTCATTCACCTATGCATTCATGTATTCATTCCTTTAAATACTTGCCAAATTTATAATTCCCAGATCAAACCTGTATCACTTTCTCTAGAGACGAGTACTGATCTTCTACGAATAATTTTCCTTCTCATCTGACTACTTTTGATAGTGCTGCACTACGTTCTCAACCATTTTGGCTAACTAAACATTCTGGAAAAGAACCACTGATGCTTCGAAACTTGAAACAGTTGTGATAAATGTTTTCATATTATAAGGAGCAAAAATAAGCATCAGAAATATTTTTAAGTTAGCCAGAACATAATGGATATATTTTACCTTGCATGATGGACCTTATTTTCTTAAACCAAATCAAGATGCAAGAAGATTACTATAGGGTGTCAAAGAAAGAAGGAGTAGACAGAAAACACATACAATAAGACAGAAGGTAAGTGTCTTAACAGAGGGAGAGATAATACTATAAGAGCATTCCCAAAGGGTACTGGGTAACAAAAGAGATCTCTAATCAGATAAATCTGGGAAATACTGAAATGTAGTAAATAAATTTAAACAGATTAAAATGTTAATCACCACTGGTATCCTCCAACAGAAGGCAGCATTTCCTAAGTCTGTTTTACCAGGGCATCCCGATTTACACAGCATGCTGAAGGTCTACTGTTCTGCAGTCAGATTTGGGAATTGCTATCTTCAGGGATTTAGGAGGAGAGGCTACTTTAAACTAAGGGGATCAAGAAATACTTCATATAAGAACTAATATGCACACTGGGGCTAGAAAGACACATGGGATTAAGTCACTATGAGGAGACAGATGGTAGTGAAAAGGCCATTTCAGGCAGGGAAGCAAAGCAACAAAGCCTCTCCAAAAGCTGAGATTCATGAGTGACTCAAAGTAAAGGTAGCATAAGCAGCATGAAAAAGGATTGTAGAAATAAAAGATGTAGCAAGGACTCTGGATTTTGGTAAAGAACGTTTATCTATGTCAGAAACCTTGGGAGTTCAGTTGGAAGGGATGCACAAGTTTACACTTGTTGACCAAAGCTAAATCAACTATGGCCTTTGTTCAAATCAAAAGACCTCAGTTTAGACGACAAGGTACTTGATCATTTGGCAACAGAGAAATAACGATTCTACAAATTCTTGTCATTTAAACATAGATGATAGATTAAATTGTATGTCAGGGATATGCTTCGAAATAATTTGGGAAGGGTATAAATGAAAAAGATTGTCCACAAGTTAGTACTTATTGAAACCAGATCATAAGTACATGGTGGTTCATTACACTACTGTCTTTAAACAACTGTATATATTTCCTGAAATAAAACTTTGAAAAAAAAAAAAAACACTCAAAGGAAATGAAATGGTAAATCTATGACTTCAGTAATTTAATAAAATGCAATATTTTGCCATATCACTAAATGACTACATTTATCAAATATGCAAACTTACTGAAAATCAAAAGTGACTAAAAATTCACCTTTCTGCAAGAACGGCATAATTTCAAGTAAGAAAAAGAATACATATTATACTCTATCTTTTTCTGCTTAAAGGTATTTTTGCTCTTATTTCTACTATAAATGGTTTAATTGAGAAAGCACAGTAAAACCCCATGAAAATATGGAATTTCTTTAATGTGCCAGTTTCTATATTGATCCTGCCAACTGATTCAAGAGCTTTACGTATCTGATGTAAGATGACCCAAATAAGGATATTCCAAAAACAAACTCTCCTACTGTAAAATCTCAGACTGCACAACACTACCCCAGTAAAGCTGCAAATATCATTAATGTGCAAAAACAAAACTTTTTTTTTAAAAAAACTGTAACTACAGCCTACAGTGAGGTAGAATTTTGTTTAAATCTTATTTATAAATCCTTATGCATTTCTATCACTCATTAGTAAATAACAGACACATGTCAGTTGAAACAAATTTCACTCATATTTAGATATATACAATTAAAGATACAGGCTATATGTACATGATTATATGCAAAATTCAATTAGACCATCTAAGCTTAAAAATTACTGATAAATTTTACATATTTTCTCCAATTAAACAGAGTACTATGAAAAGCCTACTGATTCTAATGTATCAAAATTATTACAAAGCCTATCCTTTGAATCTAACTATGAAACACACAAATCTAATTATTTTAACTATCTCTTTATTATAAAATTTAATTTTTTCTTTTAAAATTCTATAGTGGATATTAAACTAATCAATGAAAAATCTATATAGTTTACTTATCCACTAAAAAAAACCAGCATAAATATGGAATGCTGCTGAACTGTGGTGTTGGAAAAGACTCTGGAGAGTCCCTTGGACTGCAAGGAGATCCAACCAGTCCATCCTAAAGGAAACCAGTATATTCATCGGAAGGACTGATGCTGAAGCTGAAACTCCAATATTTGGCCACCTGATGCAAAGAACTGACTCTTTTGAAAAGACCCTGATGCTGGGAAAGACTGAAGGCAGGAGGAGAAGGGGACAAGAGAGGATGAGATGGTTGGATGGCATCACCGACTTGATGGACATGAGTTTGAACAAGCTCCAGGAGTTGGTAATGGACAGGGAAGCCTGGCATGCTGCAGTCCATGGGATTACAAAGAGTCGGACACGACTAAGTGACTGACCTGAACTGACTGAACTCTCCATTATTAACTTACTTACATATATTAATTTCTCTCTAGTCATTGTGACAACTGACTTAGCAGCCTAGCATTTATTACAAAGAAGGAAACTGAAATCTATTGACAAGTGTAATATTACTTTCAACATACAAAACGCAGTAGGCACAGTGTTTAAATAAGGCTTAAATTTCAACACATACGTTGTCATTTAAATAAACTATTTTAACAAATAATTATTGAAGAGTTCTCCCCAATTTAATACTCAGCTGAGACAGCAAGAGCTATCCATAAGTATAAAATTAAAATGGATCCACAAGAGAGATATCTAACTTTTCAGAAGCCAAAGCACATGTATCTTTAATCAACGATAAACAACAGAAAACTACTGATAAGATGTAAAGACAAATGCTCAGGAAAAACTGGCATCTTAATCTGGCTGTAATATTCATATTCCATTCCAAATTACTCCTCTGTAGCCCACAAACTTGGAAGGATGGAAAGATTTATACATGATTCCTCTATTTCTCTACTTGTTTTAATTCTAACAATGAGTGACATGATTATAAAGTAATATGTTAATGCATAAGGTTTGTATAGGAACAAAGAATTAATATGCTAAGACAGGCCATGTAATATCCAAAGCTTACTGTATTATGTACATACAGCATTTGTGAATGAAGATGTTAGTAACAAAGCTATGCTCCCCCAAAGCTTTTAATTTATAGATGAAACAATAAAAGATCCTTCCTAGGAATCTATATTTAATAATTATTAAGACATCAGTAAATTTCTGATCAGCACAATATAACTGACTGATAAGTAGGTCAATGTATTCATCATTCAAGAAATATTTAATGAGAGCCTTCACTGTGCCAGCTAATGTCCTAGGTGCTGGAAACACTCATGTAAATTGGTAAATGGTGTACATTTCACCTTGTCATAAAACAAAAAATATCTCTATGAACATGATCTCTAGTATTATCTCTGTAGATCTCTGAGAGAAATGACTACAAGATTAAGGAGATGAGTTATATACTGTATTCTTCTTCATAGTCTACAAAATGACAAACTATATGTTACAATGAATTATTATGTATTGTTATGTATAATATATATTATATAATCTATGCAATTACATACAGACTACAAGGTATTATCAAGAATATGAGCTCTTATCAGAAAGGAATAATGTCTACTACCAGGGCTTAATATACGGATAAACATCTGATAAGTAAGTGTGTAAACAGTTTTGATATTTCAGGAGATGCAGTAGTATGACTGGGATTCCCTATACATAACAAAATTGAGCTCTATTCCAAAAGAACTATTTCTGCAGCATACACAAAACAGTCTCTGAAAAAACAGCTATACCTTTGATGGTGAGTGTTAAGACATTAAAACATAAACGAGGGAAAACTGTTGCTTCACTACACTGTATTTGAAAAAAAAAATCTAACTCCAGACTTCCTACAGACTCAGCCCTTGGAATTTCCACCCTGCTGGACTGCCCTACGTGTGTGTGTGTGTCTGTGTGTGTGTGTGTATGTGTATTTGGATCCAGAATCTGGGCTTATTTCTGCAAATCCAGGCAGAATCGTGAGAGGTAGGGAAAAGAAAGAGTGAAAGACTGACACACTTCCCTCATGAATGATAATACAGTTACATCCACAAGTATGTTATGTTAATTAAATAATTTAACAACATAGTTACACAGACCTAAATTAGTCACAACTACTCAAGCAGAATATACAAGGAAAAACTGAGTGTACAACAAAGCGTCTACAATAACATGAAGAAAACATGCTGTGGGCTGAACACATATGCCATAAAATTATATTACTAAATAAGGCGTGCACAGAAACAGAGAAATACAGTAACGGAAGAAGCATGAAATATTGATGCTATGATTCCAATTAGTCTGTTGATTCTATCAAGTAAATAATATAAACTCAAAGGCACATAATAGGAAATAAATCAAGTTGATACATACTTGTGACAAAAAATTTTTTCGTGAAAGTACAGCTATCAAAGGCAGCAATTTTCTCCTGCAATACTACAACAAGGATCCTAAAATCAGAGGGAAAAAAATCATAAACTATAAACCGAATCATAAATAAGTTAAATCAGTATCTACCATAGCAATTTTTAAAAATCAAACACATCTTATAACATATAAGCTAGAAACATCTGCTTCTTAGATATAAAAATATAACCACAAAATCCTTAATATGACCAATACAGACAAGATTAGAGGAAGAAAAGTGATAGGAGAACTACACCTCAAAATAAAAAAATTTTTTATAATATTTTAATTCATTATAAATCAAATGAACCTATCTTCATTAAGAATGTATGAGATCAAAAAAATGCTGGCTATTTACTAAAAGTGTTTTTCCACTGCTGGCTCAAAGTCATGGAATTAAACATAAAATGGATTTATACAACCTGTCACTTAAAATGACTATGGAATTTCCCAACACAAGAGCCAAAGAAGAGAGGGAGGGAAGGAAAACAGGAAGGAAGAAAGAGGAAAGAAGGAAGGAAAGGACTGAGGAAGGAATAAAACTCAGACAACTGTTATTCAGTGTAAATGAGGTATTTCTGATTAAGGATATATTAAAATTAATCAGAATTTGTATTTTTCCCAAAGTCCAAGATTTAAAAATAACTAGGAAAAAGTTACAAGTTTTCAAAACTAAACTGCATCCAAAATGAAGCTACTTTAGAGTATTGCTACATGCTATCTTGTACGAAAAACACATGAAATACTGCTTTACCTTTTGTTGCAATGGAGATCATAGATAGGCGTTTTAAACTGAATGGACTTGACCATCTCCCCAGTACGAAGTGAATATAAATCCACACAACAGTAAGGTGGACTTGTGCTACAAAAACAAACAAACAAAAAAGACAAGAGTCATTATGCTTTAAAAGGTGGGACGGCCAGTAACTTTTCTTGTTAACAATACACGCAAACTGATTATGCTGCTGCTGCTGCTGCTAAGTCACTTCAGTCGTGTCCGACTCTGTGCCACCCCATAGATGGCAGCCCACCAGGCTTCCCCGTCCCTGGGATTCTCCAGGCAAGAACACTGGAGTGGGTTGCCATTTCCTTCTCCAATGCATGAAAGTGAAAACTGAAAGTGAAGTCGCTCAGTCATGTCCGACTATAGCGACCCCATGGACTGCAGCCTGCCAGGCTCCTCCATCCATGGGATTTTCCAGGCAACAGTACTGGAGTGGGGTGCCACCGCCTTCTCCGAACTGATTATATATATATATGTTCCAATCAATTTATCTCAGGAATGCCAAATGAAAACAAATAATGAAACATCACTCAATTAATACTGTAGAACAGGAAAATTGTAAGATGATCTCAATAAATGAAGTAAAGCATTTGAGAGAATTAAAACCAGTTCATAAAAAATATTTCATTAATCTGATAAAGGATACCAACCTTAAAACTAATCAACAAAAATGTGAAATACTGAAACGTTTCACCCCAAAATGAGGAATTAGAAAAGAATATTTGAATACTATAGCACTGTACCCCATATAGTATGGAAGGTCTATGCATAAGAAATTACTACAAAAAAAAAAAAAAAAGAAATTACTATAAGAAAGGAATAAAGCTACCATTATTTGCTGAGAACTTGATTGTATAAAACCTAGTAACACAAAGTGCAATATATATACAGACAAGCCTGATAATAATAAAAGACTAACCATTAATGTATGCATTAATTTGTAAACTGATTATTACTATGGATTATCAATTAATATATGGATTTATCAAGGTCACTAGATAAAACATCACCTCTACTATTATAAACTAAGGATAAACAATTATGAAGTGAGATCAAAGATACAAGTATTTGAATATCTCAAATAATTCAATTTCTAAAGGAAAGATTTCAATACATTTACAGGAAAAGGAACAAAGCAAACAAAACAAAAAGGCCAAAGTGAATGGATGTATACACCATAGGCTGACCCTTTCTAAACAGATACAATTCAAGCCTAATCAAGAATCTACCAGAAATGAGATCTCATCCTAAAATGTACATAAATAAACATTCAAAATAAGATTTAAACGATAAACACAGTGTGCTCCAGACACTAAAACAGATGATGAGATCAATGTTTCCACCTTAATAAAGTATGAAAAGAGCAAGTTAAATCAAATCAAAGTGAAATGGAGGAATTAACAACAAATCAACGAAATAAAACTCGGGAAAGCAAAAGAAGAAAATGAATGAAACTAAACCTAATTCCTTGAAACAGCTAATTTGAATATTCCAGTATCTACAAAGGAATTGAACTCATAACTTAAAATTCCTTACAAAGAATTTCTTAAAAATGGCTTCATTTGAAAATTTTACCAATTCTTGAAACTAGTTTAGATATCCTACACAAATTCTTTTAAAGGTAGAAGAGAAGTCACCAACTTATTTTATGAGGCCGTAACACCTGATTCCCAAAATAAACAAATACTTCACAAGAAACTATATATACATTTATAATGTCTCATGAATATACATCAAGAATTCTCAACAAAATATAAATAAGTCAAATCTAGCAATACAAAACTAGATGAGATTCTTCCTAGAAATAAAAGACTGTTGAATAGAAGAGAACTTCTTCAACTTGATGAGGGGCATCGACAAAAAACCCACAGATAGAAGATCAACACTTTCCTGAAAGATGAGGAACAAAGCAAAATCACCTACTCTTAACTTCAATAACCACAGATACGCAGATGACACTACCCTTATGGCAGAAAGTGAAGAGGAACTAAAGAGCCTCTTGACGAAAGTGAAAGAGGAGAGTGAAAGAGTTGGCTTAAAACTCAACATTCAGAAAACTAAGATCATGGCATCTGGTCCCATCACTTCACGGCAAATAGATGGGGAAACATTGGAAACCGTGACAGACTTTTATTTTGGGGGGCTCCAAAATCACTGCAGATGATGACTATAGCCATGAAATTAAAAGATGCTTGCTCCTTGGAAGAAAAGCTATGACGAACCTAGACAGCATATTAAAAAGGAGAGACATTACTTTGCCAATAAAGGTCCATCTAATCGAAGCTAGGGTTTTTTCAGTAGTCATGTATGGATGTGAGAGTTGGACTATAAAGAAAGCTGAGCACCGAAGAATTGATGCTTTTCAACTGTGATGCTGGAGAAGACTCTTGAGAGTCCCTCGGACTGCAAGGAGATCCAACCAGTCCATCCTAAAGGAAATCAGTCCTGAATATTCATTGGAAGGACTGATGCTGAAGTTCAACTCCAATACTTTGGCCACCTGATGTGAAGAACTGACTCATTTGAAAAGACCCTGATGCTGGGAAAGACTGAAGGCAGGAGAAGGGAACGACAGAGGAAATGGTTGGATAGCATCACTGACTTGACAGACATGAGTTTGAGTAAGCTCCAGGAGTTGGGGATGGACAGGGAGGCCTGGCGTGCTGCAGTGCATGAGGTTGCAAAGAGTCAGACACGACTGAGTGACTGAACTGTACTGACCTACTCTTACCACTCCTGTTCAACAATAACAACCTAATTTTTAAATCTTTATGAAAATTCATAAAACATAGTTTGGGGTACTTTAAATGTATAAGAAAAGAGGAAATCCTGCCACTTGACAACAACATAGGTTGAGGGCATTATGCTAGGTTAAATACAAGAAAAATACTCTATGATATAATTTATATAGTGAATTTAAACAAAAACTCAACTCATAGAAAAAAGAACAGGGGCTTCCCTGGAGGTCCCGTGGTTAAGGCTCTGAGCTTCCAATGCAGGGGGTATGGGTTTGATACCTACATCCCACATGCCACGAAGCATGACCAAAGAAAACAAATGAAGTTTTTTTTTAATCCAATTTAAAAAATTTTAATAAAAAAGAACAGATTAGTAGATGCCAGAGCCCAGGTCAGGTGGGGAGGTATGAAACAGGTGAAGATAGTAGAAAGGTACAAACATGCAGTTATAAGATCAGTAAGTCCTGAGAATGTAATGTACGTCACGGTGACTACAGTTAACAATGTGTGTAGGTGCTCAGGCGTGTGCGCCAACTGTTTGCGACCCCATGGACTATAGTCTGCCAGGCTCCTCTTGTCCATGGAATGTTTTAGGCAAGAACAGTGGACTGAGTTGCCATTTTCCCCCTCAGGGGCTCTTTCCCACCCAGGGATCAATTGGCTTCTGATTTTTATGCCCTGGTCGAAGTCTCAACCATTTGATTGCCAAGGAAGTCCCTGGCCATAATGTTTTAAAAGATACTTTACCATGGAAGATACATATATAGTAACTAAGGGCTTGAAAAAATGTTAAATATCACTAATTATCAGGAAAATACAAATTAAAACCACTAAGGGATACCACTATGAGAACGACTAAGATTTTACAAGACTGCTAATTCAAGATTGCAAGACTTTCATACATTGCCACTGGGAATGCAAAAAGGTAGTCACTTTGAAAAGTAGTTTCGCAGCTTCACATAAACATATCTAAGTCATGCTGTGGGACTTTGTTATTCATAATTTTGTTTTTGCACAGTTAAATGTTCCTCAACAGGTGAATGGCTAAATGTATTGTGATATATTCGAGCAACAGAATATTAATAACAGAGCAAACTATCCACCTAACAGCACAGATGAATTTCAAAACCATCATCAAGTTCTTGGGGGAAAAAAGGTCAAACACAAAAGTCTACATACTCTATGGGTCCCTTTCAATGAAAAGCCAGAAAGGTAAAACTGTAATAATAGGAGGCCGATCAGTGGTTGCCAGCGGCCAGAGGAGGAG
Organism: Bubalus kerabau; assembly: GCF_029407905.1. Classification (NCBI taxonomy): domain Eukaryota; kingdom Metazoa; phylum Chordata; class Mammalia; order Artiodactyla; family Bovidae; genus Bubalus; species Bubalus kerabau. The sequence continues at coordinate 52,330,425 of NC_073627.1, read as the reverse complement.
GGGAGCTACAGAAAAGCAGCATGATGGGTGCCCACTTACAGGATGGCAGAAATGGTGCTGGGTCTTGATTCTGCTAGAGATTCACACAACTGCACACAAGTGGCAAAACTGAAGATGGGGAGCATCTTGTAAAACCTAAACTCCCAACTCCAAAACGGACACAAGGCAAAAATTCTTTTCTTAATGTTCCCAACTAATTAATCCAGTCCTCTGCTGAGAAGCAATGAGTTAATAATGACTGAAATTTAACATTTTGCCAGACCAACTGGGAAGGAAAAAACAGCTTGTCACCTTCAATTAGCAGCTCATTAGAGCCATGGTACACTAGAAACTTGAATTCTGATCATTTTGCTGGCATCCATACAATGTCACAACTGAGAGTCTTCCTGCAGAAAGCCTTCAATAGTAGACAAAACAAATGCTATGAAGGTTCAGTTTAGAGTTGAGTGAACAAGACGTGGTAGAGCTAAAAATTCTATTTATATATGGAAAAAAACCTCTTCTTCAATGCCTAATAGAAAAAGATAATTCATTTAAAATCAGTTTTCAGAAAGTCACACATTCATAAAGGAGTCACGCTATCTGCCAATAAGACAGTTGCGTACACGCCTGACATATCCTTTTGTTCTCTCTCTCTTTAAAAGCCTTGACTATTTCCCTGGGACACAGCAAGACAATCTTAATTTTCCTCATGGGTAGGCTGATGAGAAAGCTTTCCATAACATCAGCAGTATGCAAGCCCCATAACAGAAAGGATGTGTGTTGTGCTACAATATACTGGTAAGAAAATAAGCTTTCACTTTATTACTACCGTGCACCAAGCAGTGTCAAAAGCTGTACACAGAAGTCTTCATTAGATTTCTGGAGCTCAAATGGGTTAACATTTTTATTGGTTTGCATCTGACATTTAAACCTAAAGTTGTGACTTCACTTTAAGATAAACCTAATTAATACCTTAAGGAGAAAAAGTTCACACAGAAGTGTAGAGAATCTAATTCAGAACATAACTGAACCTATTGTAAGCAAATCCAGAGTGGGAAAGAAAAGCAGAAATGATGTAATTTGTCTTATTAAATGATTGGTTAAAGGACTCTAAACTGTGCCCAGGAACCACTGCCTTTCCAACACATAAATAATCAACAGGGGTAACATAAAGTTATTTAGTACTTTTAATGAAATATAAAATAGAAATGAATGCAAATTCTGCTTAACTGACCTTTCCTTTACCTAAGTAACTTGTTTTACAGTGAGTAACCAGGACATACATTAAAATTTTTTGCACTGGAGCAATCTGTTACCTGCTATACGCATGACCTATACACAAAAAGGAAGTTATAAAGCCTTTATTAGCAAGGGCCTAGTCCTCTCAGAGCCAAAGGTATGGAATTTACACATTTAATTCATTTCAGTGAAGAGAGTTTCCTTCAATTATTGAAAGAATAAATTTTTAAAACTTCCATTACTCAAAATGAAAGGGATAAATTAAGCAATTATATAATATAAAATAGCTAAATTGGATTTTTTAAAAGCAAATCCTGAAAATATACAGAAGATAAACACCAAGAGGAAAACACTAAGGATTTTCGTTTAAATATGTGGCTTATTTTATTATTTCTTAATTTCTCTGTAATCTTTCTCATCAGATTTAAAAATTTTTTAACGTGCTTGATGTTTTAGAGCAGTTTTTGGCTCACAACAAAACTGAACAGAAAGCACGGATTTTCCCATGTAGTCTCTGCTCCCGTTCGTGCACAGTCTACTCCATCACCAACGTCCCCTACCAGAGTGGGATACTTGCTACAACCTGTAATGACACATAGTCACCCTATCTCCACAGTTTACAGGACGCTTCACTCTTGGTGTTAGGCATTGTATGGGTTTGGGACAAATTTACAATGACATATATCCAACGTTATAGCGGCATACGTAACAGTCTCACTGCCCTAAAAGCCGTTTTTTGTCTTCCTATGCATCTCTCCTAACACTCACCTTCTTACCGTCTTGCTGTTTCTGTCTTTTCCAGAATGTTGTTTACTTGGAACCACACAGTATGTAACCTTTTTAAACTGGCTTCTTTCACTTACTAATATGCTCTTAAAGGACCCCAGCCCCTTTCTTTTCTTTGAAATTTTTGAAAAGATTTCAAAAGATTGAAAGGTTGTTGCTTCTAAATCACCGTGTCAGGTCTGACTCTTTGGGACTTCCTGGACTGCAGCACACCAAGCTCCTCTCTTCTCCAGTATTTCCTGGAGTTTGCTCAAACTCATGCCCGTTCAGTCCCTGATGCCATCCAACCATATCATCCTCTGTCCCTCCATCTCCTCCTGCCCTCAATCTTTCCCAGCATCAGGGTCATTTCCAGTTAGTCAGTTCTTCGCATCAGGTTGCCAAAGTATTGGAGTTTCAGCATCAGTTCTTCCAATGAATATTCAGGACTGATTTCCTTTAGATGTACTGGTTTTAGTCCTAAATAATATTCCATGATCTGGATGTACCACATTTTATTTATCCTTTGACCCACTGAAGGACATCTTCAGTTCAGTTCAGTCACTCAGTCATGTCTGTCTCTTTGCAACCTCATGGACTACAGCACGCCAGGCTTCCCTGTTCATCACCAACTCCCAGAGCTTACTCAAACTCATGTCCAGCAAGTTGGTGATGCCATCCAACCATCTCATCCTCTGTTGTCCCCTTTTCATCCCACCTTCAATCTTTCCCAGCATCAGGGTATTTTCAAATAGGTCACTTCTTCGCATCAGGTGGCCAAAAGTATTTGGAGTTTCAGCTTCAGCATCAGTCCTTCCAATGAATATTCAGGACTGACTTCCTTTAGGATGGACTGGTTGGATCTCCTTGCAGTCCAAGGGACTCTCAACAGTATTCTCCAACAACACAGTTCAAAAGCATCAATTCTTCAGCGCTCAGCTTTCTTTATAGTCCAACTCTCACACCCATACATAACCACTGGAAAAACCATAGCCTTGACTAGACAGACTTTTGTTGGTTAAGTATTTTTACCATGCTGTTTAGGTTGGTCATAACTTTTCTTCCAAGGAGTAACCATCTTTTAATTTCACCATCTGCAGTGATTTTGGAGCCCAAAAAAACAAAGTCTGTCACTGTTTCCATTGTTTCCCCACCTATTTGCCATGAAGTGATGGGACTGGATGCCATGATCTTAGTTTTCTGAATGTTGAGTTTTAAGCCAACTTTTTCACTCTCCTCTTTCACTTTCATCAAGAGGCTCTTTAGTTCCTCTTCATTTTCTGCCATAAGGGTGGTATCAGCTGCGTATCTGAGGTTACTGATATTTTTCCTGGCAATCTTAATTCCAGCTTGTGCCTCATCCAGCCCACCATTTCTCATGATTTATTCTGCATATAAGTTGAATAAGCAGGGTGACAATATACAGCCTTCCTATACTCCTTTCTGTACATGGAACCAGTCTGTTGTTCCATGTCCAGTTCTAAGTGTTGCTTCCTGACCTGCATACAGATTTCTCAGGAGGCAGTAGGTGGTCTGGTATTCCCATCTTTTGAAGAATTTTCCAGTTTGTTGTGATCCACACAGTCAAAGGCTTTGGTGTAGTCAATAAAGCAGAAGTAGATGTTTTTCTGGAACTCTCTTGCTTTTTCAATGAGCCAACAGATGTTGGCAGTTTGATCTCTGGTTCTTCTGCCTTTTTTAAAACCAGCTTGAACATCTGGAAGTTAATTCCTTCATCCCGGGACCATGCCTGTGGAATGAGGAACCGCGTTAGGCATTACTGACAGTTAATGGTTCATGTACTACTGAAGCCTCACTTGGGGAATTTTAGGCATTACTTTGCTAGCGAATGAGATGAGTACAATTGTGCAACTGTTTGAACATTCTTTGGTATTGCCTTCCTTGGGGACTGGAATGAAAACTGACCTTTTCTAGTCCTTTGACCACTCCTGAGTTTTCCAAATTTGCTGGCATATTGAGTGTAGCATTTTAAAAGCATCATCTTTTAGGATTTGAAATAGCTCAACTGGAATTCCATCACCTTCACTAGCTTTGTTCGTAGTGATGCTTCCTAAGGCCCACTTGATTTCACATTCCAGGATGGCTGGCTCTAGGTGAGTAATCATACCATAGTGGTTATCTGGGTCATGAAGATCTTTTTTGTATAGTTCTTCTGAGTATTCTTGCCACCTCTTCTTAATATCTTCTGCTTCTGTTAGGTTCATACTGTTTCTGTCCTTTACTGTGCCCATCTTTGCATGGAATGATCCCTTGATATACCTAATTTTCTTGAAGAGATCTCTAGTCTTTCCCATTCTATTGTTTTCCTCTATTTCTTTGCACTGATCACTGAGAAAGGCTTTCTTATCTCTCCGCTATTCTTTGGAACTCTGCATTCAAACGGGTATATCTTTCCTTTTCTCCTTTGCCTTTCACGTCCTTTCTCTTCTCAGCTATTTGTAAGGCCTCCTCAGAAAACCATTCTGCCTTTTTGCATTTCTTTTTTGGGGGGATGGTCTTGATCACTGCCTCCTGTACAATGTAACCTCCTTCCATAGTTCTTCAGGCACTCTGTCTATCAGCTCTAATCCCTTGAATCTATTTCTCATTTCCACTGTATAATCGTAAGGGATTTGATTTAGGTCATACCTGAATGGTCTAGTGGTTTTCCCTACTTTCTTCAATTTAAGTCTGAATTTGGCAACAAGGAGCTCATGATCTGAGCCACGGTCAGCTCCCGGTCTTGTTTTTGCTGACTGTATAGAGCTTCTCCATCTGTGGCTGCAAAGAATAAATATAATCAATCTGATTTCAGTTTTGACCATCTGGTGATGTCCATGTGCAGAGTCTTCTCTTGTGTTGTTGGAAAAGGGTATTTGCTATGACCAGTGCATTCTCTTGGCAAAACTCTTATTAGCCTTTGACCTACTTCGTTTTGTACTCCAAAGCCAAATTTGCCTGTTACTCCAGGTATCTATCGGAGAAGGCAATGGCACCCCACTCCAGTACTCTTGCCTGGAAAATCCCATGGATGGAGGAGCCTGGAAGGCTGCCGTCCATGGGGTTACTGAGGGTCGGACACAACTGAGCGACTTCACTTTCACTTTCCACTTTCATGCATTGGAGAAGGAAATGGCAACCCACTCCAGTGTTCTTGCCTGGAGAATCCCAGGGACGGGGGAGCCTGTTGGGCTGCCATCTATGGGGTCACACAGAGTCAGACACGACTGAAGTGACTTAGCAGCTTAGCAGCCAGGTATCTATGACTGCCTACTTCTGCATTCCAGTCCCCTATATTGAAAAGGACATGTTTTTGGGTGGTAGTTCTAGAAGGTCTTGTAGGTCTTCATAGAACCATTCAACTTCAGCTTCTTCAGCATTACTAGTTGGGGCATAGACTTGGATTACTGTGATACTGAATGGTTTGCCTTGGAAACAAACAGAGATCATTCTGTTGTTTTTGAGATTGCATTCAAGTACTGCATTTCAGACTCTTCTGTTGACTATGATGGCTACTCCATTTCTTCTAAGGGATTCTTGCCCACAGTAGTAGATATAATGGTCATGTGAGTTAAATTCACCCATTCCAGTCCATTTTAGTTCGCTGATTTCTAAAATGTCGATGCTCACTCTTATCATCTCCTGTTTGACCACAATGGAAACAGTGACAGACTTTATTTTTGGGGGCTCCAAAATCACTGCAGATGGTGACTATAGCCATGAAATTAAAAGACCCTTACTCCTTGGAAGAAAAGGTATCACCAACCTGCTGCTGCTGCTGCTAAGTCGCGTCAGTTGTGTCCGACTCTGTGTGACCCCACAGACGGCAGCCCACCAGGCTCCCCCGTCCCTGGGATTCTCCAGGCAAGAACACTGGAGTGGGTTGCCATTTCCTTCTCCAATGCATGAAAGTGAAAAGTGAAAGTCAAGTTGCTCAGTCGTGTCCGACTCTTCGGGACCCCATGGACTGCAGCCTACCAGGCACCTCCGTCCATGGGATTTTCCAGGCAAGAGTACTGGAGTGGGTTGCCATTGCCTTCTCTGATGACCAACCTAGACAGCATATTAAAAAAAACAGAGACATAACTTTACCAACAAAGGTCTGTCTAGTCAAGGCTATGGTTTTTCCAGTGGTCATGTATGGATGTGAGAGTTGGACTATAAAGAAAGCTAAGCACCAAAGAATTGATGCTTTTGAACTGTTTTGTTGGAGAAGACTCTTGAGAGTCCCTTGGACTGTAAGGAGATCCAACCAATCCACCCTAAAGGAAATCAGTCCTGAATATTCACTGGAAGGACTGATGCTGAAGCTGAAATTCCAATACTTTGGCCACCTGATGAGAAGAACTGACTCATTTGAAAAGACCCCGATGCTGAGAAAGATTGAGGGTGGGAGGAGAAGGGGATGACAGAGGATGAGATGGTTGGATGGCATCAACGACTCAATGGACATGTGTTTGAGTAAGCTCCGGGAGTTGGTGATAGACAGGGAGGCCTGGCGTGCTGCACTCCATAGGGTCGCAAAGAGTCAGACATGACTGAGCGACTGAACTGAACTGAACTGAATTTGCCTTGATTCATGGACCTAACATTCCAGGTTCCTACGCAATACTGCTCTTTACAGCATCGGACTTTACTTCCATCACCAGTCACATCCACAACTGTGTGTTGCTTTTGCTTTGGCTCTGTCTCTTCATTCTTTTGGAGTTATTTCTCCACTCTCTCTAGTAGCATATTGGGCACCTACCTACCTGGGGAGTTCACCTTTCAGTGTCCTATTTTTTTTGCCTTTTCGTGCTGTTCATGGGGTTTTCAAGGCAAGAATACTGAAGTGGTTTGCCATTCCCTTCCCCAGTGGACCACGTTTTGTCAGAACTCTCCACCATGACCTGTCCGTCTTTGGTGGCTCTACATGGCACGGCTCCTAGTTTCATTGAATTAGACAAGGCTGTGGTCCATGTGGTCAGATTGGTTAGTTTTCTGTGATTGTGGTTTTCATTCTGTCTGCCCTCTGATGGAGAAAGATAAGAGGCTTATGGAAGCTTCCTGATGGGAAGGACATCTTGGTTGCTTCCAAATTCTAGCAATTATCAGGAAAGTATATAGAAACACCTATGTGTAGTCTTTTGTACCGATGTAACTCCTTTGGGTAAATACCATGTAAGACAACTGTTGGATTGTATAGTAAAAGTATGCTTGGTTATACAAAACTGCCAAACTGTCTTCCAAAGTGGTTTTTACCTACCAGAAATTAATGATAGTTCCTACTGTTGCCCTTTATTAGCATTTGATATTGTCAGTTTACTAAATTTTGGCCAGGTGTGTAGTAGTATATCCTTGTTGTTTTCCTGATGACAGATATGGAGCACCTTTTCATATCTTTATTTGACATTTGTATATTGTCCTTCAGATGAGGTCTTTTGCCCAATTTTTAATCAGGCTGTTCATTTTCTTATTTTTGAGTTTTAAGAGCTTTGTGTATTTTGGATTACAGTCCTTTATCAGATATGTGTTTTTCAAGTGCTTTTTCCCAGTCTATGTTTTAGAAGAATAGGAGTATGTAATTTTAATGAAGTCCAAGTTTTATTCCGGAGAAGGCAATGGCACCCCACTCCAGTACTCTCGCCTGGAGAATCCCATGGACAGAGGAGCTTGGTAGGCTGCGGTCCATGGGGTCGTGAAGAGTCAGACATGACTGAGCGACTTCACTTTCACTTTTCACTTTCATGCCTTGGAGAAGGAAATGGCAACCCACTCCAGTGTTCTTGCCTGGAGAATCCCAGGGACGGGGAAGCCTGGTGGGCTGCCATCTGTGGGGTCACACAGAGTCGGATACGACTGAAGGGACTTAGCAGCAGCAGTAGCAGCAGCAAGTTTTATTCAGAAAATTGAATCTGTACAGGAAAAACCTCAGAAAATTTTCCAGAATGAAGAAACAAAAGATGAAGTGAAAGACAGCAGATTAAAAGAACTGAACATAGAGATTCGACATAAAAATTCATAATCCTCAAGAATGCAGTATCAATCTCTACCTGATAGTTTTCAGCAAGCTAGCCTTCTCTGCTTCTTCTACAAGCCCAATCACGGAAGCCAATTCCTTGAAATGAAAATCACATGTGTTTGTGTTTGTGTGCATACTAAATGATATGCTGTGGAATCTAGAATATAGCACATATGACCAGAGTCAATGCTTTCTCAACAAAGAACTGTGAAGATATTAGTCTTACATCCCTGGCCAAACTTTTGACTTCACAAGCCAGAGGTAAAGGCTAAGGCACAATGGTAGGTGGTATCATGACACATTCAAAGGGCTGCCCCAAATACAGTCTTTACAAAAGGTGCTTGAAAAAGTCAATAAAGGATGCGCGGCTATCGACCTCAAAAAGCAAAAGAGCAAACCCTGGGAAAGGGGCACAATATGATGTTCAAAGTTGCCACATTACCATATTCAAAATGTCCACTGTTACATAAAGAATTGCAATGCACACAAAGAAACAGGAAGGTATGGCCCATCCAAAGAACAAAAATAAACTGTGAGGAAATGACATTGAAGAACCTACACAAAGAATTTAAATCAATTGTCATAAATAAGCTCAAAGAGCTGAAAGAAATCACAGACCAAGAATAAAGGAGAAAAATGAATTCACAAATTAAGACTATCAATAAGATATTGGTACATTAGGACAAAGGAATCACAAAGAAATAATGGAACAGAACACTTTATTGTTGTTTAGTCGCTAAGTTGCATCTGACTCTTTTGCAACTATAGACCACCATGGTCCTCTGTCCATGGGATTTTCCAGGTAAGAATACTGGAGTGGGTTGCCATTTCCTTCTCTAAAGGATCTTCCCAACCCAGGGATCAAACCTACATCTTCTGCATTGGCAGGCGAATTCTTTACCATTAAGCCACCAGGGAAGCCCAAAAACTAAAATGAAAAAGGCACCAAAGGTTTCAAAGAACACCTGAAGAACAGAATAGGCAAAATAAAGAATTTCCAAACTTGAAAATAAGATGAGGGAAATTATACATCAGAGTTGCAGAATGAAAACAAACAAAAATAAACACAGCTTAAGTTTAACAATATACACCAACTAAACTTAACCAACCTATAGAAGACTCCACCCAATAATGACAGAATACACATTGTTTTATGTTAGCCACAAAACAAGTTTCCCTAAATTTAAAAACAATGAAAACAATCTCTCTAACCAAGCTGGAATGAAGTTACAAATCAAAAGCAAAAGGAAAACTGGAAATTCACAAATATGTGACATTAAACATGGCATTTCAAACAATCACCATGTCACAAATATGTGGAATTAAATAATAAACTCTTAACAGTCAATATCACATTAACAGAATGAAAGGGGGAGAAACAACATGATCATCTCAACTGATACAGAAAAAACAACTGCCAAAATTCAACACCCTTTCATGATAAAAAACATACAGGAAACTAGGAATAGAAGGGTCAAACTCCGGGAGTTGGTGATGGACAGGGAGGCCTGGCGTGCTGCGATTCATGGGGTCGCAACGAGTCGGACACGACTGAGCGACTGATCTGATCTGATCCAAATATGATAAAGAGCATTTGCAAAACACTGCACTCAGGGACAAAAGACTGAATGTTTTTCCTCTAATATCTGAAACAAAAAATGGATGCCCATAGTCAACACTTTATTGAAAGATCTAACCAAAGCAATTAGGCAAGAAAAAGAAACTGAAAACTCCTAAGTTGTAGAAGAAATAAAACTCTATTCACAGACATGATCTATATATAGAAAATTCTTAAGAAGTCACAGAATAGTACTAGAAATGATAAATTCAGGAAAATTTCAGTGTACAGATCAGCATATATAAACCAGTAATTACCAACCTAAAATAAAAGAAAGCAGTTCTAGTTACAATAACAATACAATCTCCACCAACATTCCAATGCTTTGCAGAAATGAAAAGTCAACCTAAAAGGAAACAGAATTGCAAGAGGCCCCAAAAAGCCAAACAAAAGAAAAAAGAAAAAAATTGAACTCACATTATCTGATTAAAAAAATTACAACAAAGCTATATTAATCAAAACACTGTGATACTGACATTAGACACATAAATCAATGGAATAAAATTCAGAGTCCAAAAATAAACCCATATATGTATGATCTATTAATTTTTCAAAAAGATACCAAATATCTTTAGTAAATGGGCTGGGAAAACTGAAGTTTATGTGCAAAATCTGGACTACTATCTTATTTACTTTGGCTGCATCATGAGGCATATGGGATGTTAGTTCCCTGACCAGGAATCAAACCCACTTTCTCTGCATTGGAAGCGTTAAGTCTTAACCACTGGACCACCAGGGAAGTACTGCTATCTTAAATCATATATTAAAATTAACTAAAAAAAAAAATTAACTCAAAATGTATTAAAGACCTATGTATAAGAGCTAAAACTATACAAGAAGAAAATATAAGGGTAAACCAAATCATGATCTTCGATTTGACAATATTTTCATGACACCAAAAGCACAAGTAACAAAGAAAAAATTATGTTATACTACTATTTAAAACTGTTGTGTATCACAGACATTGCCTTAAAAATGAAAAAACAATCAAAAAATAGAAAATATTTACAAATTGTGTATCAGATAAGGGTCTAGTATCCAGACTGTATTGAGAACTCTTGCTATTCAACATTTAGAAGACAAACAACTCAATTACAAAATGAGCAGAGGACACAAACAGATGTTTCTCCAAAGAAGATATACAAACAGCCAAGTATGTGAAAAGATTATCAAAATCATTGATTAGTGGTGAAAGGCAGATCAAAACCACAATGAGATACTACTTCACAACCCTCTAGGTTGGTCGTAACAAAACAACCGAAAAGGAGGAGGTGTTTGTAAGGACACACAAAAAGGAGAATCCTGGTCCATTACTGGTGAAAGTACAAAATGGTACAGTTGCTGTGAAACACGGTTTGGTGGTTCCTCAAAAAGCTGAAGACAGAATTACCATATGACCCAACAATTCCACTCCTAGGTATATACCAAGAAATGAAAGCATGTGTCGACACAAAAACATGTATATGAACATTCATATCAGCCCTGTTCATAATAACCACAAAGTGGAAACAACCCATATGTCATTTTAAATGATGAGTGCATTAACAAACTGTAGTATCCACATACAATGCAAAATTATGGTGCCTTAAAAAGAATGAAGTTCCAACCATATGACGCTCTAGAAAAGGCCAATGTGTGGGGACAGTAAAAAGATGTACTACTACTTCAAAATAACATTCAGTTGCCTTTTCACTTACTTATTTGAATATTAAATTTCAGCAATCTAGAGTAATGATTTACTGTTTAAGCTTTCAATCTAATTTCTTTAAGTCATATATGGACAATTATGTTAAATTAACACACATGTAAATAAATTTTTACTATTATAAACTATTCTGAACCAAATCTGAGTGGGCTTCCATTTCTCATGTTCTTCCATAACACACTACAATTGTTGGTATCCTTTTCAGTTAGTTTTATATACAGATAATGCTATACACGTTGTGAACATGGTGAAATATTCTGACAGTCTGTTTCAAATGCAACAATTGCTATTTAAGGCAAAAGTCAGCAATACAGTGAGGCCTAATTAAAAGCACCATTAAACAGAGCAAGGAGCATGTATTGGTCAAAGAACAGGAATTAAGTAAGAGTTTTAGGTATGTGTAGTTAAGTATTCCTAGTTAAGTATTCCTATCGAAGTATATCTTTTCAAAGAAGAATCAATAATTCCTTTTCTAATGTCAAATACTCAGTCAATATCATCTAGAAAATGAGGAATGACCTAGGTATCTTGGGCTTTCTGTGAAGACTTAGAATAATGCTGAGTAATTGAGCTTCTTTTTACTTATAAAATTAGTAATTATACAATAAACATATATACACTTAATATATATATATTTAACGCACAGAAGAACGATGATGGTGATCCAAGACTTATATTGCTGAAATTTAAAACAACTGAAAATAATATATTACCTAGGTGCAAACTATTTTTTATGCCTGACAGAAATAAGAATCACAAATAATATATATTAAGCCTCTAAACTTATAATTTTCTATCAAAAATACTTAAATTTTGAGTCTCAGAGTCTACTTTTGAAGTTTCTTAACAATATTTTTTCTTAATATTCATATATATTATTAGAATCATAGCCATCTCTTACTCTGGACAATGTTTTAAAAAGTTTTTTTATAATGCGATACAATGAGCATCACGTTAAGGCAATGTGAGATATGGCTTTCATGATTTGAAAGTTCTAAATATTAATACCATTTTCCTTTACAAAAACTTTTATTGTTTTTATTCATTATATTTAACAGATTGAACCAAAATTAGGAAAAGCGGAACAAAGTATTTGAAAAAGTGACATTTTCCAAGAATGTGCATGTATAAGTGAAACACAAAATAGCAAAGACATTTTAAATCTACCACAAATTGCAAGAAGCATGGAAACACTTATTTTTAAATGGGAAAAAGCTGCACAACCTTCAACATGTGTTACTGAATCTAATCCTTTAAATATAAGAGGAAAAATTTTGATGGTATTACATTATTTGTATTCTTATTCTGCTCCTAAAGAACAAAAGCCAGTTGGTGGCATTTATTTATTAAGTAATTAAAAAGAAAAAGCCAAGTAAATGGAAACTGAACCATATTAAAGGCTAAATTTTTGATTAGCCTAGTTAATAACAACATTTTTTCTTCTGCAAAGTTCAGAATAAACACTGGATAATTAAACCTTCCAACACTACTACAAGATGAGAGAGTGGTATTAATGACGCTTTTACATGGGGCGGTACCCAGGCAAGAAGGAGTAAGTCTCCATACAAAAACAGGAGGCAATGTAAAATTTGGCTTGGAATCAGATGCTCTTCAATAGGGTCACACACTAAATAAGAAGCAAAGACGTAACACACTATATATATATATTTTTAAGTAAGTTTCTATTGTTTGCAATTAAATACAAAGATTAGTTAGAAATATTCTACCTTCAGGGAGATTTCAAAAACAATTAACTGGTTTGTTTTTAAGGACAGAAAATAGTTTTAACACAAGGAAATATGTTTAATATACCAAGGTGGAGAAAAGTGCAATGAAAATTCAAACTATAGGAGAGATGTTATAGGGAACAAAAAAGTCTGCAGATTAGTTCATATATCCATATACAAACAATGTAAACATTATATAATTTACACATTTATGATACTGTTTTTCATTTAAGCCTAAACAATTTTTGTCCACTAAACACTACTCCTAAATACAATACTTAAAATTTTGTTTAGGAAAAATTTTCAAAACTTTATAGAGTGTGGTACAGATAAACAAATTTATATTCCAAATCCAACCCCCACTGCCAGTTTCACCAGAATACAGCCACACACATTTATTTATTTGCTATGGCTAAGTTGAGTATTTGCCACAGAAATTATATGGTTCTCTGAGTGCTTCCTATACAGAAAAAAAAAATCTTTACTGACCCCTGTAACACAGTTCTCCATTTCTAGTGTGGAGAAGACCTTTCTCAGGGTCTTTTAAGTATACACCTCAGTAGAGGACAAATATAAGGTGAGCCTGAGTTCCTGAAATATAGAACTCTACAATGATATATTTTGGGATTAACCATTTTGATGCCTGACATTTCCTCCACTGCATTACTTCACTTTTCTTTATTTGGGAACTATACAAATATTCTAATTTTATTCCCATTTTCCCCAAGCTCTCATTTTACTCAGCTTTCTATCTAGTCTTCCTTCTCTACTCTGTAACTCCTTTTATCAGTTCTGTGATGAATTTGTGAGGCTTTTTCCTTCTGTTTCTTCCTATAGGTCATGTCTCTCATATTATCTCACCCTGCCTTCCCAAAGTTCTTGTATTTCTGCTTTGTGCTCTTTATAGCAATGATTGTGAAATATCTATTTGCAACTATGAACTACTCCATGGCAACATTATTCTATTGACTGGTCTTCATTTACCAATAACTATTCTCTAAGGACTTTCCATTTGTACATTTCATGTTAAGTTTTCCAAGATCAGTAGTCTTTGACTCTTTGCAAACCCCATGGACTCTAGCCACCAGGGAAGCCCAAAGTTGTTCCTAATACTGCTTATTATCTTTATCATACCATAAGATCTGTAGTAATGCCCTTTCATTTACTCTTGATGTTTATAATTGGTATGTTCTATTTTTCTTGATTGTCATACTAAAAGGTTATCAATTATATTAGTATTTTAAAAAGACTAGTTTTTCACTTAACTGATTTTCTGCTGTTTGTCCATTTCTTTTCATTAATTTCCATTTATCATTTCCTTCCTTCTACTTATTTTAGGTAAACTTGCTCCTCTTTTTTAGATGCTTAAGGTGAAAGGTTTAGACCTTTCTTCATGCCAAACATGAGCATTTAGTGCTATAAATATCCCCGTCCCTTTTTTAGTTACATCCCATATGCTGTGTTTTTCATTCCTTCAGATCAAAATCTGCTCTATTTTCTCCTGATCTCTGTTTGACCATTTTTTAATTTCTAAACATTGTACAGGTTTTACAGACACATGCTTATTACTGAATTCTAACTTAATTGCATGGTGGTTATAAAAAATACTCTGAGACTTGCTGTAACATCCAGCATATGATCAGTCTTGGTCAATGTTCTATGTACAATATGTGGATGTAGTATTCTACACATATCAGGTGAGTCAAATTGATGTTGTACTAAAAGTTGATGTCTTCTATATTCTGACTGATTTCCTATCTCCTAGTTCCACCATTTGCTAAAAGAGGATTGCTCATCTCTAACTTTAATTGTTTCACTATTTGCCTTTCAGCTGTAATATTGCTTCATGTATTTTAAAACATAATTGAAAAGTCATTTTTTAAAAGACTGAACATATTCCAGGAAGAACAAATAAATATATGTCAGTCATCACAACTAAAGAAATAAATATTAAATAATAAAATACTCATTACACATGAGTAGGTATTTTTATAGTATATAGTGTGTTAGTCATTCAGTACTATCTGACTCTTTGTGACACTATGGACTATACTCGGCCAGGCTCCTCTGTCCATGGAATTCTGCAGACAACAATACTGGAGTGGGTTTATATTCCCTTCTCCAGGGTATCTTCCTGACCAGGGATCGAAGCCAGGTCTCCCACACTGCAGGCAGATTCTGTACCATCTGAGTCACCGAGGAAGCCCATTTTATAGTATTTAAGTATGCCAAAGCCTTTGACTTGATTATCACAATAAACTGTGGAAAATTCTCAAAGAGATGGGAATATCAGACCACCTGACCTGCCTCTTGAGAAACCTATATGCAGGTCAGGAAGCAGCAGTTCGAACTGGACATGGAACAACAGACTGGTTCCAAATAAGAAAAGGAGTACATCAAGGCTGTATACTGTCACCCTGCTTATTTAACTTCTATGAAGAGTACATCATGAGAAACGCTGGGCTTGAAGAAGCAACAAGCTAGAATCAAGATTGCTAGGAGAAATATCAATAACCTCAGATATGCAGATGACACCACCCTTATGGCAGAAAAGTGAAGAGGAACTAAAAAGCCTCTTGATGAAAGTGAAAGAGGAGAGTGAAAAGCTTGGCTTAAAGCTCAACATTCAGAAAACGAAGATCATGGCATCTGGTCCCATCACTTCATGGCAAATAGATGGGGAAACAATGGAAACAGTGTCAGACTTTATTTTGGGGGGCTCCAAAATCACTGAAGATGGTGACTGCAGCCATGAAATTAAGATGCTTACTCCTTGGAAGGAAAGTTATGACCAACCTAGATAGCATATTGAAAAGCAGAGACATTACTTTGTCAACAAAGGTCCATCTAGTCAAGGCTATGGTTTTTCCAGTGGTCATGTATGGATGTGAGAGTTGGACTATAAAGAAAGCTGAACACTGAAGAATTGATGCTTTTGAACTGTGGTGCTGGAGAAGACTCTTCAGACTCCCTTGGACTGCAAGGAGAGCCAACCAGTCCATCCTAAAGGAGATCAGTCCTGGGTGTTCATTGGAAGGACTGATGTTGAAGCTGAAACTCCAATATTTTGGCCACCTGATGCGAAGAGTTGACTCACTGGAAAAGACCCTGATGCTGGGAAAGATTGAGGACAGGAGGAGAAGGGGATGACAGAGGATGAGATGGTTGGATGGCATCACCAACTGAATGGACATGGGTTTAGGTGAACTCCGGGAGTTGGTGATGGACAGGGAGGCCTGGCATGCTGCGGTTCATGGGGCTGCAAAGAGTCGGACACGACTGAGTGACTGAACTGAACTAACATGATCTAACACGAAGTAGTACATTACAATGCTGAGGTTACAAAACTAAAACCTTAACACATAGAAAACACTGCATTTCAAACCCCAAAAATAATATATGACAATTCATAATAATACACATGAGATATTTATAAATAACAATGAACCATATTAATAAATTCCAACTAGTCCAAGGACAATGACAATAACATTTAAAACATATAATGAATTTCACTAACAAATAAGGAAAAGAACTGTCCATTAATTCTGCCAAAATATTTTCCATGATTTTTTTTAAATCATTTGGAGATATTAAAACATTCTTAATGAAGGAATACAAACAAAGGTACTAAACAAATCTAGTAAATGTCATCTGTACATTTCATGAACTTACATGCCCTTTCACTCAAAAGAACTAGAAGACTTCTAAAGGGCAGAAAATACACTTTATCACTGCACAGTGAACATAACACTACTGGTTAAAAGAATCTATTAAGAATAAGAGAAGAATATTAACTACTTGCTATCAATTAACAATGCTCTATGATTCTTTGATACTATAATGGTGTATACATGTTTATCCAAAACCACAGAACATAGGTTTGTCCAAATATATATTTATATAAATATATAGATAGATAGATAGATAGATGTCCAAAACCATAGAAAGTACAATGCATTACTGAACAAACTCAAGAGAGATACTTGGTAAAATTCCATTTATGAAGATATGAAAATGCTTGACACTCTTATCTTTTGACTCTCACTTTTCTAAAAGAAAGTGCCACGCTGTGGCTGCTCTGTAATTTTTATTATTGTGCATTTGATAAGTACCAGCCATTGTTATAAAGATAATGTAATGTATTATTTCCTTTAACCCTTATGTGATCTATTTACAGAGGAAGGTTTTTCATTAAGCCTTTTCAACAATGAATGATCACAGGAAAACGTTTCTATCAACAGCAAAGACTTCAAATATTGAATAGTTAATGTTTTAAATTTATCATATTAATTTACTAATTGATTAGGGAAATGATTTACAGAAACAGGATACAAAGAAAACAAAGACTGAAAGCTGTAAACACGGCTCACTAGCATCAAGTTTCCAAAAAATCAAACAGAAAACAAATAAATCTGCCTCTGGTATCCACACAGTAAATATTATAATTAGTCATAATTACAGTGTAAGTGTTATACTGTATTCTTTTAAATTAATCAT
This sequence comes from Bubalus kerabau, assembly GCF_029407905.1. Classification (NCBI taxonomy): domain Eukaryota; kingdom Metazoa; phylum Chordata; class Mammalia; order Artiodactyla; family Bovidae; genus Bubalus; species Bubalus kerabau. The sequence continues at coordinate 52,312,888 of NC_073627.1, read as the reverse complement.
TCAGGATACTAAAATCTTACTTTGGGTATGGAACAGGGAAGGACTGGGAGTTTGGGATTAGCAGACGCAAGCTATTACACATACGATGAATAAAGAAGGTGCTATCCAGCACAGGGAACTATATTCAACAATCTGTGATAAATCGTGATGAAAAAGAAATATTCATGTGAATAAACTTGTAGCACAGCAGAAATTAACACAACATTGTAAATCTGCTACACTTCAATAAAATTTAAAAAAAAATAAAATCTTACTTTGTAAATCCCAATGTAGAAGAAAATCAGTTTTTCTTGATAACAGCAGAAATGTTAAAAAATTGCTTACTATTTTATAAATTTTGAAGATATATGAACTTGGGGAGTCTAAATTCTACTATGATCTATTTTTTTTTTCCTTTTCATGGACAACATAAGGTAAATCATTGGCAGAGGGATACCAAACAACAGAGGAAAAAGGGTAATTTAAAAATTAAAATTTTACTTAATGATTAAGAAATGGATTATAAGACAGTTCCCTAAAGAAAGAAGTTAATTTTGAGTCATGATATTATAAAGAAACTTTGAATACTAGAAAAATACACTTAGAAAAATTTGTGTGTTCTTTAAGGTACAAGCAGTAACACTCCAACAAAGCAAAATCTTGCTTGAATTTATTTCCTCAGAAAGCAAGCTAATTTGTTAAATGCTCATCTGTCATGATAAAGTGTATACAAAATCATTTTGCATATCAACAGATAAATATAACTGCAGTTTAACTGAAAAATGTAAGATACTTGAAATGAGAACACTATACATACACACACACACACACTTTCAGAGCACAACTATATTGTTCAATTCTTCTAATTTGACTTACTAAAACACAAGAAAATCATTATTTGTACACTATAGAGTATGTTTGTTTGAAACCTATGAAGAATAGTCACAATCTGTAATACCTGATAAAGCCACAGATTGTCCTTTCTGTTCCTATGGTATCAGGTTTAGAAAATAAACCGATGATGCTTTACATACTTATAATAACATGCGAAGTTATTTTATAGTGAAGTATAAACTAAATTGCAACAACACCAAATGCCTAAGATACAGATATGGTTAAAAATTAAGAGTCATTTTCCATTTTGAACAGCATTATTTCTATGAAAGATTACTTTTTTTTCAGTAGTTAGAAGAAAAATGTTTTTCTAATTTGACTGCTCTTATAAAAGTAGGCAGAACCAGGAGTGGTCGAGAGGGAACACAAAACAAACCAAAGCTGTGAAATACACATATTACACCCAAAGGGGCTAATCATAAATTTGAAACAATATTTTAGAAGTGAAATGTATAACTGCCTTCCACTAATTAAAAAGTTTTTATAAACATCTATAGGGAAGAAAGTGAAAATAAATTATTTGTAATATAATTTTGAAACTCGGGTAATTCAGAGGAACAATCCTTAGTCACAGTTCACAAAGAAAACTACTATATGAATGGCCACAGATGCACTTATACAAAATACAAAATACTAAGGTTATACTGGAGCAATTTGTAACCACAGCTTAACCACAGCAAGATGTGAATTTTTGATCCAACCTTGTAAGAAATCTTAGATTTAGATTTCATTATGAAGAATAAAAATGTCCTTATTGCCCAGGATCAAGAAAACTAATAATATACTACCTTCACAAACTAATGCTATCTACACAATACCTAAATAAAAGCTGCCAAAATAAATTTCTTCCCAAGTGAAACCATGAATATATTTGCATTACAAAACAACAGTGCAATTAGATTTTTTAAAAATTATATAAAAGATATTTAAGAAGACTAGGAGACAAAAGTTAGCACAGACATTCATATGACACAAAGGCAGACTGATTGAAATTTAGATTCTTTCAGAATACATAAAATACAAGGTCAAAGTATTTATCCTATATATAGTATACCAACACCGATTTTAAAAGAAAACGATGAAAAGCAGGTGGTGACAGATGAATGGAACCCAGTAAAGCTTCAGAGAAATTAAAGGGAAGTATCTCTAAGGTTCTGGTCCGAGCTAAAAATGGAAACTGGAAATTCCCATTTCAGCTTCCAGGATTAAGCAGTTTAATAGCCATCAGTCTGATGCTCCAAAAGTTTATAAGCCTCCAAAAGGCTTTATATTGAAAAGTATATTTTAATATCTAACTTCTCCTATGAAATGGGCAGAATGTTTCTTCTCACTTATCAAAAAAAAACTTCTTTACATTTTGAACCTAGATTTTTAAATAAAGGAGAGACTTAAAAAAAAAAAAAAAAAAAAAAAAGACCGTACCTCGGGCAAGCCTCAGTTCACTGGATCTATGTCACATTGATTTATAACAGTTATTTCTTAGGGGGAAAAAGCACACACAGATGCAAACAATTACTCTATTTTTGTAGGCAACAAGTGAGGTGGGTGGTAACTGAGAAATTTTTTTAAAATCCTGTCACAATATTCTGCTTTTTCTTAAGAAACCCTCCTCACACAACAAACGTTTGCCACATCAGAGAATTTCCAGGGCCTGAAGCACCACTTTGATTCCAGACCGCTGCAGGCATTAGCAGGAGGTAATTAGGGTAAAAAGTTCAGCCACAGTTCCATGTCTAGAGTCCTGCCAGAAATAAATTTCCTCTCTATTCACTGGTTTCTACTGTACCCTCCCTAAGAATCATATTGAAAACACATTTATCTTTGTGGAGTTTGTTCCTCTTCTAATTAACGTTATGGCGTTTACAGTGTTTAATAATTTAAAACGTCCCCCCATCGCAGCAGTTTTTAACACTGGAGGGGTGCATTATCATTTTTCCTATACTGCGGCTTCATTGGACAAGTGACTCACAGAAGTATGCAGTGCAGCTGTTTTCCTCAAGCTCTCTGGTCATCATAAACTTTACTTTTATTTCCTTGTTTGAAAAAGGTGCATGGACGAAACTGACAACAGATGCGTTCAGTATGTTCACTGAAATTTTTCAGGGAAATGAAGACTAATATGGGAATATATGTTACTTTAACACAAATTTATTATATTTCATTATTTCCACAGAGATAAATAAAAACTGTTACACTTAAATAAGTGATAAAACCGAAATGTATCACACATTTAAACACTTAAAACTTTAAGGAGGGAGGTTCAAAAGGGAGGGGATGTACGTATACCTATGGCTCATTCGTGTTGTGGTTTGACAGGAAAGAACGAAATTCTGTAAAGCAAGAGTCGGACACGACTGAGCGACTGAACTGAACTGAACTGAATTATCCTTCAATTAAAAAATAAATTTAAAAATATATTTTAAAAAAATTTTAAAGAGGACACTCCAAAAGGGACACTCAAAATTCTGTCTCTTGTTCATTCCTATCCACAAGCACATTGATCCACCCCCACACCAGGAGGCTCTAATTAACATACCAGTTATTGTATAATAATAACTGTTTTAACCTTTGGATACTGTGTTTGAAAAATAAGATGTTAGTAAAATTACTTGAATGCCAATAAAAAAGACTTGTTATACCAAAAGTTACTAACAAAGACAAAATCACTTAACATTAAGACATAACACATTCAAAATACTTAAAAAAAAATATCTTGCTTCTAGAATAATATACTGTTTGTGACAACTACCTTTAGGCCAGATTTATTTTTTAAATAACAGTAATCTGCTTCTAAACATAAAATAATACTTCAAGTCATCTGTAATTTTAAGTTTCTCGGCAGAGTGTAAGTCCAAAGGAGTTTCTGTATATTGCTCCTCCATATCCACAGGTATATTCAGCTTTACAAACTGAAATAAAGAAGAAAATTGTGGCCCTCTGTAATATCTCACACAGAATATAAATCCAGGATCTTATCACATCTTAAAAAAAAAATTAACCAATCTGTTCTACTATTTTACTTTCCCACACTATTCAGGACTTCCTATTTGTCCATCCTTCCCTGCCCCCGATCATGATATGGATGGCTTCAAGAATTTCTGCCATCTTTGGGGGAAGTTTTCCAACTAGACTTATAGAACAATATCATGCTTTGTACCATTACAGTTGATTTACATTTCTTGAACATTAAAGATCTGTTTAAAGGTATTCTATAATTGGAATTAAACTAGGAAAATAAATTAAGAAACAGAAGAACTTTTAAATGAATACCAAAGGAGAAAAAGCAAACCTTAAGATTTCAAATCCTAATTATTTCTTTTTAAATTTATTTTTTAATTAGAGGAAAATTGCTTTACAATGTCATGTTGGTTTCCACCATTAAACAACCAATCAGCCATAATTATACATATATCCCCTCTCCATATACTGACATTAAGTAAAGGTTCATAAAATAATAAAATTCTGGCTTTTCATTGCATTTACATAACAGGATATCATATATAAGTCATATATCAATAATGAAGCAATTCTCTATATAATATTGAAACCAAAAGAATATAAATGCTTTCCTTTATGGTGAGTACATATTATATTCTGTTTAGGGAATATCTGCCCACCTTAAAATCATGAGGATATTTTCTTCATCTTCAAAATATTTTGTTCCTTTTTTCTCTGACCTTTAGGCCTACAATACATCTTAAGTTGATTTTTGCTTGATACGTGATAGGAAACAAGTTTCTTCATTTTCCATATGAATACCCAAATGACCCAAAACCATACATAAATCATCTCTGTACTACAGAGCCATTTTTTATTATAAAAATATGTGAATCTGTTTCTGGACTCCCTAGATATTCCACTAATCTAACGGTCTCCCCTTATGCCAATGCACCTTGCTTCATAAATATCAAGTAGTGTAACCCTATCAACATTGTTCTTTAAAACTATCTGGGCTATTCCTGGGCCTCTGTATTGATAATCATATGCATTCTGGAGTCAGATTCATGACCTTGAGGTAAACAGAATATAAGATATACTAATCCTAAAAGCATGGACAGGGCATGTATTAAATCTACTCCAACAAATGAGTTAAAAAAGGTCATTTAACACAAAAGAAAAAGAGGCTTAAAATTTGGTCATGCACTTCAGAGGATGCTGAAATAGATTAAAATATATATAAAAGTATTCAAATTTCATAGCTGTCAATAAAATTAAAACAAAAACCACCTGAGATGCTAATGCATATTCACCAAGATGGCTAAAATGAAGCCTATCAAGGCCAAGCTCTCACACAAAGTACTGCAACTGGAAGGCTTATGAAGGTAACTGGTATAGCCACTTTAGAAACCTGCTTGGTAATATCAAGCAAAGCATAACTTATGACCATGCAATTCCACTACTAGGTACATATACCAAAGAGAAATAGACACCAAATATTGTACACACATATGTACAAATGTTCATATCAGCAATGTTCGCTACAGACCAAAGCAGCAAATTATCCAAATGTCCATCAACACAGAACACTGCCCTAACACTCTCTAACCACGTTCTCTAGTATTTTTTACACATCACTTGCCACCATAATATATATTTTATTTATTTGTTTCTGTCTCCCTGTTAGAAAGTCAGCTCGGTCAGTACATAGATCTTTTGTCTCCTTAGATCCAAGTGGCTCAACCTTAGCCCTATTGACATTACAGGCTGGAAAATTCTCTGTTGTCAGGAGTTGATCTGTACTTTATAGGATGTTTAGCAGCAACCTTGACTCTACCATAACACTAGCACATCCCAGTCCTTAGATATGACATCCAAAAGTGCCCCAGGCATTGGCAAGTGTCTCCTGGGGGTCAAAACCACCCCTCTCATCTCCTTCTCACCTCAAAGCCACTGCCTTGGATTATTACTGTACTATAAAAGCTGCTGAAATATAGTAGGGACCCATAATGTAAGTACCCATAAACATTTCTTCAAAGAATAAAATTCCTGCTTAGAACAAAAGGGGGAAAAACATTAAAGCACTTTTTGAGATAGCAGCATAGGTAATCTATAGCAAACATTTTAAAATCATACACACAGGTATGATTTATGTAGTAGCAAACAAGGATTCCTTACACCTTACAGAGGCATGCAGTAAATTTATTATCAATTAATTAGCTTACTCTTTGACAATAACATATTTAAGTTTTAGTTAAAGCAAATTACCTGTCTCAATTCCCAGTACTTTGATTCAAGTAATAGAACTATGAGATTTAGCAACATTTTTATTCTGGCTAAATACCATACAACTACATCACCAAACTATTTCCACCAGAATTGTGAAATACTTGATTTGAAAACTAACATGGTTCTTCATGATGAATTACCTAGTTTTCAGCAACAATTTTGTCTTTGGGATAAACACAACAGTGATCTCTTTTCAAGGCTTGTTCACTGTGCACATGCCCTGTTCCACCAGGAGGAAGCATGCCTGGACAGAATTCCACAGAGTCAGAATCTATGCAGATGTTCTTTTCCTTTTGGTTTTCCTTTAATTTACAAATCTTGTAATCTAAGCCTGAAGTTGACTGAACCAACATTTAAACCAGTACAGCAATAGCAGCCAAAAACTCAATCTGTTTTCTATTTATATGTCAAGACTGCATCCTTTTGGTGGCTGAAAAAACTGTTGTTTTGAAATGATTACACAGAAAACTGCAACCCCTTTAGTTGTTTTGTGAACCAGTTCTAGAGTGAAAATGCTTCTTTTAAAGGGCCTTTAGTTTAAGATACAGAGCAGAAGAAAAAACAACTTTGCATTCAAGGTTCCCATCTTTTGTTTTGAACTACGTAATAAAACAGTCACATTAAACAACATGACAGCAAAGTTATCTCCCCTCAAAAAAGACCTCAAGGATACTCGAAGAGACTTAGTACAGAGAAATGTGCTTCTACTGAGCGCTGGGAGGGGCAGCAGGGCTGCATTATAAAGAGGCATGAGAAAGCCATTGTGGGTGGGGGACATGCTCACTACCTCCACCAGAACGATGGTTTCATGGGTGTGCACATACGTCAAAATTTATCATAACATACACTTTAAATACGTGCCATTTGTTATGTTTCAATTATACCTCAATAAAGATATAAGTAACATGGGCTTTCTTGGGGAATATAAACAAATTACCATTTTCCAATGAACATAAAGGGCTCCAGTTCATCAGAGATACTAATAGACACAGTACTGGCTTAGGACATGAAGCCTACAAACCTGTAGCACAAATTCTGGACAAACTGGGCACAGCCACATGCTTCCAACAGTCATACAGACAATACTTACAATCTATGCATAAATATATATTATGTATATATTTCTTTATATGTATATGAAAAGAAATTCCTAGTAAAGAGTTTTCCTTGGGTGCCCTTACAATCTTTCTAACCAAATAATACAAGGTGCATCTAATAGGGGCCTGACATTGTACTGAACACCTGAAAATACTGCCTTATTTAAGCCTCACAAAGACACAGCCTAGGAGGTATAAATGAACACCATCTTACACTTATGGAAACTGAGACTGAGAACTATTGAATAATTTCAGTCTAGTAATTCATATCTAGGTCTGTGTGACCCCAATCCTCTGCTCTTTCCATTACTCTATACTTATCCATGGATTCAGGGGTATCAGTGAATATTACAGGGTACCAACCTTAGGCTAAATGCATACGCAAAGAATATTAGAGAGCCCAAAATGAAAATCAGATCCATTAAACATAAATATCACTATAGATAGAGTTCCTATTAGATTAGCACTACAGAAGCTGCCACTGAACACCCACTGTCATCCAGGATATCATAATGTCAAAATCTGTCATTTGTCAAAACTAAAATTTCCTGGCTAACAGCTCTGGATTGATTAATCTATAGATCTGTACAAGTAATAAGAAACCATGATGGTTTTCCACTCAGAGGTAGTCAGAAATGTATACCTGTAAGCCCAAAGCAAGGTAAGAACAACTTTGTTATTGCTGTTTAGTTGCTAAGTTGTGTCCAATTCTTTTGCAACCCCACAGACTATAGCCCGCTAGGCTCCTCAGTCCACGGGATTTCCCAGGCAAGAGTACTGGAGTGGACTGCCATTTCCTTCTCCAAGGGATCTTCCTGACCCAGGGATCAAATCTGCATCTCCTGCATTGCAAGTGGATTCTTAACCACTGAGCCATCTAGGAAGCCGAGAACAGAGTCCAGTAGAAAGACAAATTGAGCTATGTAATTTTAAATTTTCTAGTAGCCACAGTAAAAATAAGAAATAAGTGAAATCAATTTTAATACATTTAATGTAATATATCCACAATATCAGCACTTTCATTGGCACCAACCATGTTTCAATTGCTCAATAGCCAAATCTGCTTGAAGAGTACATGAAGAGAATATCTAACCAGCTAATAATTTAGGTGTATAAATCCTAAAGAGAAGTGGTAACACACAAAACACATCCCAAAGAAAGAGTTATCACCATGTTCCCAATTCACTGTAATGACAGCATTTCAATACTTACTTTCTGAATAAAGGTTCAAAAATTGATGTGGATGCATTCCCCAAGAACCTCTATTAAAATCAGGTAGAACCACAGAACAAGAATTAGATGTAGCTCTTTGCAACGTGGGCACAGGAAATGCAAGCAGCAGTTAAATGAAGGGAGAGATGGTCCCATTTTAAATAAAATCTGTGGCTCATTTCTGTTCTCAACAAGTTTCAAATCAGATAGTATAGGAAACAAACCTTTCACGAGTGCTTTCTTCTTCTCTGATTACATCACTCTCTGACACAAAATCTTAAAAAGCCAAAGAAGAAAGTTTTAAATCTGGTGGCAGCATATGATGGCCTATTTAAAGCTTTAAGCTCTTTCCATTTGTGACTAATATTTTAAACTGGGTATATTAAATGTGTATATTAATATTTCATATTAAGGAATATGCATTAAGTAGGATAATATATATAAGGTAGCACCAATATTCATCATTAAATAAAACATGCCATAATATATTAACAAGAGGCAAGAAAAAGCAAGGTGCAGATGAGAACAATACAACCCAAATATTTTTACAAACGCATTTGTGCAAGTATATAACACCACCTGGGCTTCTCTGGTGGCTCAGATGGTAAAGAATCTGCCTGCAATGCAGAAGACCCAGGTTTGATCCCTGGGTCAGGAAGATCCCTAGGAGAAGGAAATGGCAACCCACTCCAGTATTCTTGCCTGGAGAATTCCATGGACAGAGGAGCCTGGCGGGCTACACTCCATGCGGTCGCAAAGGGTCGGACACAACTGAGCAACTAACACTTGACTTGACTTGATAACACCACCTAACTCTGAATCACCAAAGGCCTTTGAAAAACACCACCTGTCAACAAATAAGGCAAATGAATCACCCTGAAATCACACTACAGCATAAGCACGAGAGGGATGAGAGAGAAAAGCTAAGAACTTTAAATAATATTTACCTTATGGCAGAAAGTGAAGAGGAACTAAAAAGCCTCTTGATGAAAGTGAAAGAGGACAGTGAAAAAGTTGGCTTAAAGCTCAACATTCAGAAAACTAAGATCATGGCACCTGGTCCCATCACTTCATGGGAAATAGATGGGGAAACAGTGTCAGACTTTATTTCTGCAGGCTCCAAAACCACTGCAGATGGTGACTGCAGCCATGAAATTAAAAGACGCTTACTCCTTGGAAGGAAAGTTATGACCAACCTAGATAGCATATTAAAAAGCAGAGACATTACTTTGCTAACAAAGGTCTGTCTAGTCAAGGCTACAGTTTTTCCAGGGGTCATGTATGGATGTGAGAGTTGGACTGTGAAGAAAGCTGAGCACCGAAGAATTGATGTTTTTGAACTGTGGTGTTGGAGAAGACTCTTGAGAGTCCCTTGGACTGCAAGGAGATCCAACCAGTCCATACTAAAGGACATCAGTCCTGGGTGTTCATTGGAAGGACTGATGCTGAAGCTGAAACTCCAGTACTTTGGCCACCTCGTGAGAAGAGTTGACTCATTGGAAAAGACCCTGATGCTGGGAGGTATTGGGGGCAGGAGGAGAAGGGGACGACAGAGGATGAGATAGCTGAATGACATCACCGACTCGATGGACATGAGTTTGGGTAAACTCTGGGAGTTGGTGATGGACAGGGAGGCCTGGCGTGCTGCGATTCACGGGGTCGCAAAGAGTCGGACACGACTGAGTGACTGAACTGAACTGAACTGACTGAGGCAGAGGAGCAGGGGACGAAAAGGAGATCCTGATTCAATACTGGCAGAGCCGGGAATTTCCTGCGGTCCAGTGAATAGGACTCCATGCTTCCACCGCAGGATGCATGCGTTCAAGCAAAGAAAGTGCCTTCTCTGCTGACGGAGAGCAGAGGGGGATTACTTGCAAAACAAGGAGAGAATGCAATAGTCCTACGATGGTGGAGCACAGTTAAACCACCCAGGATTTGCTCTCAGAAGCAAAGGGGTCTCATCCTGAGTAGGGAAATGCCACAAACAGGTCTGAGATCAGTTGGCTCACACCCTTGGTTACTAATGAGTCAAACAGGGCGATGAGGGGCTTCCCAGGTGGCGTGAGTGGTAAAGAATCTGCCTGCCCATGTAGGAGACACAGGTTCGATCCCTGGGTAAGAAGATCCCCTGGAGGAGGAAATGGCAACCCACTCCAGTATTCTTGCTTGGAAAACTCCATGGATAGAGGAGCCTGGCGGGCTACCGCCCACAGGTTTGCAAAGAGCTGGACTGTGACTGAGCATGCACACACACAGGGGGATGAGAGTGTGTGCAGGACCAGAGATGTTTGCGTGTTTTTCTTTAAGCTCTAATGTACTAATTTAAGCTTAACTAACTTTAAGCTCTCTGTACTAATGATTATATAACAACCCTGTATCTTGCTCGAGGACATGTTTCTCCTTCTTAACAAGAACCTTCTGACTAATCCTGTTATCTTAAGATGTATGTTGTGGGAGTGGGTCTGGTAAGATTTTTCTATTGTTAGTAACCAACTGAAAAAGTATGTAAGGCCTTGATAAGACTAGTGGGACAATCTCTGCCCCCTCTATGTCAGAAGTTTTCTCTATTCCTTTTCACTTTAATAAAACTTTTGCTACAAGAAACTCTGAGTGACTGAAGCTGCATCTTTGGTCCCAAAGTGAAATTATCTCCTCTGGAGATCACAAATCTGACACGGTTCACCATAAGCTCTCACAGAAAAAAACTGGTTGAGACAAATAAAAACTAAAACCAAGAATACTACAAAACACACACAGTAGTGACCGTAAACAAGAAACTACAGTCATTAAAAGTACTGCCACATCATCCTTTTCACTAGGTATACAAAGGAACAGATAATACGGTTCATGCATCTACTGCTGTATGTCAAACCACTAGAAATCATACTGGCTTGGGACAATAAAAAAGGTACTACTTGTTTAGTCATGTCCAACTCTTTGCAACCCTCTGGATTGTAGCCTGCCAGGCTCCTTCCATGGGGATTTTTCAGGCAAGAATACTGGAGTGAATTGCCATTTCCTCCTCCAGGGGATCTTCCTGACCCAGGGATTGAACCTGTGTCTCCTGAATGGCAGGAGGATTCTTCACCTGCTGAGCCATCAGGGAAGTCCCACTTTATTTCTCACGAAAGAAGAGTGAATTCAATTGACGGTTGAGAGAATAGAATAACAGGACATGTGCAAATTAGAACTACAATGAGAAAGCATTATGTATTTATATTACAGTGGCTAAAATTTAAAAGTCTGATAAAGTCAAGTAAGGAAGTAAAGGAATTAGAAACCTCATACACTGATGGTAGGAGTATAAAATGAGACAGTCACTTTGAAAAACAGACATCTAATATATGATTCAGTCATTCTACTTGCAGATATTTGACCAAGAGAAAAGAAAGCACATGTCTATATGAAGACTTGAGCATTAGGTTCAAAGCAGCATTATCTGCAAATCCAAAGTCTAGAAACAACCAAAATATCCCTCAACAGGTGAACTTAACAACCAAACTGTGGTACATTCATGCAGTATGAAACTAGTCGACAAAAAAGCAAATGATAAATGCAACAATATGAATGGATCTCAAAATAAAGATACTTTGTAACAGATATACTTACAAATATACTTTGTAAGTATAACAAATATACTTTGTGTATTTATGATTCCACTTATATAAAACTCTAGAATATGCAAATTAATATACAGTGACAGAAATAAGATCAGTTTTTCATGCTACAACACAGCATACAAAGTATATTTTGTTTTTTGTTTGTTTTCCGGGTATGATTTTTTTATTTTGGTCACGCTGAACCTTCAATGTGGCATGCAGGCTTATCTTGCTCTAGAGCACAGGCTTAGTTGCCCTGCAGCATGTAGGATCTTAGTTCCCTGACCAGGGATTGAACCTGTGTCCCCTGCATTGAAAGGTGGATACTCAACCACTGGACCATCAGGGGAGCCCCACAAAGTATATTTTGAACACAGAGTTCATTAGCTCAGTTGAATACAGAAGGAATCAGGCTGATCGTGGCTCAGTCTGACCATGCGTGTAGGCAACAATAAATGTTATAGCTTATTCCTCCCTGGTCTTTGTTTATCTTGTTCCTTCCTCTCTAACTTAACAGTCTCAACTCTTCCTTATACCCCTATTCCACCAAGGCTCCTTCACCTTCTTTTTAAGGTGAAATTCCATATTTACTAGTAAACTTTTTATCAGTATGAACATTTTTTAAAAATTTTAATCAGGATTATTGCTCTGATTACTTTGCATATTATTTCCTCCATATCTGTTTTCCCCATAACCTCAGTTTTAGTGTGAAATTTTGCAGAATATAAGCATGCTGTCCCCTGTAAATACACTCTGCCTCCACTGCACCCGGCTCCTTGCCATTGGGAGACTGGCTGGCCTGTATCAAACAGACTGCAGCAGTGGGCTCCCGAACCCCTCAGAGCGCAGCCTCCAGCTTCTGGCCGGGTTCAGCCTGAGGGGCCATCGGGTGGCCGCTCTGCTGTCAGGTTAGAGCAGATACACCGAGTGCCTCCACCAGCGGCTTCCACCAGGTAACCTCCTGATGCGGCTCTCACTGCAGGTTCTGCTAATGGCTCTCACCCCTTGCTGAGAAACGGTAAATGGTCTCAGGCCCTCTTCACTTTACTTAAACTCTTCTCAAATTACCCAGTTGGAATATGTCTTCTATTTGTGCCAGGACCCTAACAGCACAGGTTTTCGGGAATACATATATCATGTAATAGCAAGAAAGACAGTTCTTTGAAAATTTAAACCAGGATTCCTTTGGTTTGGTCACCTACATATAAACATTTTGGTGGGCTATTTGAGATTTGTACCAATTTCAAGGCTTGCAAGGAAATATACAACGTCTGTAAAGATGATCTTATAGCAAACTACCAAAGGGCATCCATAGTTCAGGTATTATATTTTAAAATAAATACACTAAAAAACTTTCCCCTGTTACAGTAATGTCATCTTATTTCTGTAAGGTTTTGTTTCACCCATAATCAGATAAACAGGACAAGCTCTGAGGGCTCTGATGGTCCAAAGATAATACTAGAAGTCAAGAGGTCCATGAACAATCCATGATATCGGACAGCCCATCTCATGAAAAATCTCTGTGCCAGAGAGGCAGGTGTCACATAAATGGTATATCGAAGATGGAAAAGCCCAGTCTTTGAAAGCAGTAAAGAGAGTCAAAAGCCAGGCAGAAAGCTAGAAGAAAATGCAGAACACCCACAGAAATGTAAAAGACCAGAGAGATGAGCAAGTGAAAAGACTGGGTGCCTGAAGGAAGGCTAAGGAATAGCTCAAAAAGCCCAGGTCATAGAGCATCGAACACTGGAAGAATGGCCTAAATCTCTTTTTGGATCTGCACAAGTAATGCCAGCTCAAACTGTGATTCCATCAGATCTCACAACACAGCAGGAAGAAAATACGTTAAAACAAAATATTTAGGGACTTCCCTGGTGGTCCAGCAGTTACGGATCTGCCTGCCCATACAGGTGACACCGGTTCCATCCCTGCTCTGGAAACTACGATTCCACATGTCGTAGGGCTATACTTAATCCACGTGCCGCAACTACTGAGTCTGTGCAGCCTAGAAACCACGTTCCGCAACCAGTGACACATCGCAGTGACAAACCCGAGCACCGCAATGAAGAGTATCCCCCGCTCACTGCCACCAGAGAAAGCCTGCATATGGCGACGACAGCCCATGCACCACACCAAGAACCAGCACAGCCAACAAGAAAATAAACAAATAAAATAGTTAGCATCACATGTAAGGGTTCTGTGACATTTCATGACAAAAAGAACTGTTGTATACCCAGTATCCCAAGCAGCCTCCCTTTTGGTTCTATTTAACATAACCCTTATTTATTTTAGACACAAGTTGAAATAAATCCTCTTCAATAACACTTCAGGGTGGTGAAACTGTGCTTAACCTCCACCTAAATAACTGCTCAGTGGCTAGCAAACACCAGTCTCACAGAATTCTGTCAGTCCAACATGACCTTTGTTAGCAATCTGTAGCAAAAATGCAAAACCATTAATGCTGTGAACTAAGTGTATTTTCTTTGATAAACAGCCCTTAATTTTGAAATCAAGTCTTTATTCCTGTTCAACTATTAAAATTATTTTGCTTTTTTCAAGGTAAATTTAAGATGTCTGTGGTTTGCCAAAACTTTCATCTTTCTAATTATTAAAATTCAATCTTGGAAATACGGCCATCGAGTGCATATTTAACAAGAGATAAGAGATTCCTAACTAACTGAAATAAAGACATTTTCTCACTCTTTTAATTGAAGTATAGCTGGCTTATAAGGTTAGTTTCAGGAGTACAACATAGAGATTTGGTACTTCTATAGATTATATACCATACAAAGTTATTATTATAAAGTATGGACTATATACTCTGTGTTGTCTATTACAGCCCTGTATCTTATTTATTTTATTTACAACGTCTGTACCTCTCAATCCTCTTCATCTATTTCAACCCCTCCTTCCATCCTGCTCCCTTTGGTAATCACTAACCTGTTCTCTGTATACGTGAGTCTGTTTCTGGGGAAATTTTTCTCACTCTTACAAGAATTTCCCACCACCAAACAGATGTATGGTATGAGTCTCCAGATAAGACTTTCTTTATCTTATATGATCTTCACGTTTTTTCTATTCTAACATTCTGAGATGTAAAGATCACATCTCCACTCCAATAATGTGTATAATGTGATGATATTATACTGGATTAAACATTCTTCAAGGTCTGCAGTCAGCTGCTGAATAATCATACTCTTTTGCAGTTATTCATAATACCCAACAAAATCCTAACCATGAACAACTTCATTACTGCAGCAGGTTAGCATGTAATATACAACACGTGTTCATTTCCTAAGAAAGTGTACATTCCTTAATGTGTTGTCCATACTTCCCCTCCCTCCCTCAAATTATTACACAAGACACTGACTTAATTCCTGGATCAGTAACGCAACATTATCTCCCACCTAGACCTTAAATGGCTTATCTGAAGCGATGATGGAACAGTGTGTGTGTTTCTCTCTCCTCCCTCCCTCTTCTTCTCCCTCTACATAGACATATCAACATGAAGAAAGAAAACATCACTATAATACAATATAAAAATAAATGGCATTTAAAGACTGTCATGAATGTAGTAAGACTCTGTATTAAAAACTGTGGGCTCAGTTTGCAATGTGTAAATATCTAAAGGATAAAATATGAGGAACGATCAGGATTATTTCCATAGCAAATTCCCCCCTTTCTTTGAAAAGGGATTGTTGTTCAGTCACTAAGTCGCGTCCAACTCTGTGACCTCGTGGACTACAGCATGCCAGGCTCTTCCGTCCTCCCCTATCTCTTGGTGTTTACTCATTCACGTCCATTGAGTCAGTGATGCTATATACATTTATAATTAAGAAAATTTATACATCAAAAGGAAATTTTACTGAACTTCCCTAAGATAAACTTACTAGGCAGTATTAATTGTGAATATAAGCAACTGACAAGTGTCCAAAGCACCTTGTGCTCAATAAAGCATTTCTCATGGAAATGAATGGCAACAGACATGTCTTGTACGTCCCAAACGGTTAAGGGGGGGCCTAAGATTTTGTGCACCACAGGCCTTTGAAGAAGACATCAACACCCAGGTTCAGGACATGTGGTTCCTCAGATTAAGACACTTTCTCAACCATTAAAAAAAAAGTGTTACTAATATTTAAATAAAGGATGAGCATGAATGTACAGAAAACTTATTAAAATTCATTTAGCAAAAAACAAATAGTTTGGGGCCGTGCTAGTTAGAAGGTGCTATGCTTAAAACCAAGAAGGAAATATCTTCGCATTCATTTATCAATAACAATTCTTAAAACAATCCAGCAAAAGATACAGACATAGACCCATCTCTTTGCAGAATGATTCTCCTACTATGAAATAAATATAAGGAGCAGACATGGGAGAGGGGAAGTGAGTGTCTACAATAGATTTTTTTCAGTAGGCAAATGCTATTTTAATCAGAACTATATTCATCGCCCCTGTGGTGATTAATGTGTCAACTTGGCTAGGCCACAATAATCAGATTTGGTCAAATACTATTCTAGATATTTCTGTGAGCATACTTTTTTACGTAAAATAATATTTAAATTAGCAGAATTTGAGTAAAGCAGGTGATGCTTCATAACTTGAATGGGACTCATCCAATCAGCTGAAAGTCTTAATAAAATCTTCAAAAAATTGACTTCCTTGGAGGAAGAGGGTTAGAAATTGCAATTCTTTCCTCAGTCTGCAGATTCTGGATGTTCAGGCTTCACAATCATGTGAGTCAATTTCTCAAAATCAACACCCCCATTCCCTTCTTCCTCTCTCCTCATATATATAATCCCACTTCCCACTGGTTCTAATTCTCTGGATTAGACTAATATAACCCACATACCATCAGAGTCATCTCTCAATAAATAATCTCATCACCTACTATATATATTCAAGTGACACCTCAATAAATGAATCCTGTAAAAATAAAAATAATCTCCTTGGGACTTCCCGGTTGTCTGGTGGTTAAGATATCACGTTCCCACTGCAGGGAGTATACGTTCAATTCCTAGTCAAGGAAGTAAGATCACACATGCCACACAGGGAGGCAAAAAAAAAAAAAATCTTAATCATACAGTTAAGCAGGGTTGCTAAGGAATGGAAAATCTTTCAATACTTGCAAACCAAACTCAGCAAATAGTTGACTATCTTCCACAAACACATCTTTTTGCGGGGCTTCAACAGGACTGGGTGTGCCTGAATCGCAGAGGTTTAACAAACATCAGGAAAAGTGAAGTCAAGAAAGGTTTCTTTCACCACAGATACTTCTTCAACTCTTCTCCGCGGTTTCCATTCCCTTTTTTTTTCCTTTAAAGATTTATTTATTTATTTTTGGCTGTGTTGGGTCTTTGTTGCTGCATGGGCTTTCTCCAGGTGCTGAGAGCAGGGGCTACTCTCTAGTAAATTACATTGCACATGGTAGCTTCTCACTGTGGTGGCTTTTCTTGTTGTGGAGTACAAGTTTCAGTAGTTGCAGCACGTAGGTTCAGTAGTTGTACCACGTAGGTTCAGTAGTTATAGTGTGTAGGCTCAGCAGTTGTGGCACCCAGGCTTAGCTGCTCTGTGGCATGTGGGATTCTCCTGGACCAGGGATTGAACCCCTGCCCCCTGCATTGGCAGATGGATTCTTAACCACTGTACCACCAAGGAAGCCCCCCCAATTCCCTTTCACCTCTCATGTTAACATAACAGGTCTCTGATCCATGTGCTGACCTGAATATAGTGTTGTGTTCTTCTAGCAAGCTTATTGTTTCACCTTTTTTTATCTCCTCAACTCTAGAATTTCCGATTGGTTTTTCTATAACTTATTTCTAACTGAGATTCTCTACATGTTCAGTCATTGTTACCAAGCTTTCCTTTCATTCCATAAACACGGTTCATTTAGTTTTTAGAACATATGTATAACAGCTGCTTTAAAAGCCTTGTCTCTAAAATTTAACAATGGAAGCAATCAGCAACAGTTTCTATCACCTACTTCCTTTCTCAACATATCATACTTTGCTATTTCTTGGCATGTGTCATAATTTTATGTTGGAAATTAGACATGTTTTATAATATGGTATGAGAATTCTGGAAAGCTACTTTGCTCCATGATATATAGTTACTAATGCCTCTGCTGGATTTTATTTTTAATTCTTGCTTTCATTTTAAAGCCTGCTTTCCCGGGGGCTGACCCTGTGTCTATGTAGCTTAGTGATTAGCCAAAGGTTCAACAGAGAATTTATTCAACCACCCTGAGTCAATAAAGGTTGTCATTCTTTCCAAAAGGATCTCTGGGTGCAGAGGTCAGACATTTTCAAGTCTCCCAGGTTTTAGTTTCATAGGATGCTTTCATGGCTCCTTTGCACATACATGAAGCTTTAGCTGATCATGATTTTAGGCTAAAAGAGCCATGAGCCCACACAACCCCATGACCATAAGTTCCATGGACAATGCTGCTAAGCATGGCCATGACATTCCCCACCAATGTCATGGCCATGAATCAACCAAGTTGGAAACAGAAGGGGTGGAGTGTGACTCAAGCAGCTCCAGGCATGAATGCCACAGATTCCCACAGCTATGACTTAATATTTACCAGTCTCTCAAACATAAACACTTTTCACATTGTTGGAAGCCTTTGGTTGAGTTCTAGAGAAACGAAATGGTTGTTATTACCTATCTTGCAGATGAACTTCACTGTAAGTCACAAACCTCCATCTTTCCTAAGAATATTTCTACCAGTTTCTGTTCCCCAGCTATAGCTTTATAACCTACTCTGGAAGTTCTTAGTCTTCTATAACACTGCCAAACTTTCTTATTCCTTTAGGTCCAGCACATGCTGTGCCTTCTTCATGAGGCTTTCTCCTATCAATCCAGGTACACTGACCTCTACCTTCTTTGAATTCCAATTAGACATCCCTGGGCTTTGCAGGTGGGGCAGTGGTAAAGAATCTGCCTTCCAGTGCAGGAGATGAGGGGTCAATTTCTGGGCAGGAAGATTCCCTGGCATAGGAAATGGCAACCCACTTCAGTTTTCTTGCCTGGAAAATTCCATGGACAGAGGAGCCTGGCAGGTTACAGTCCATGTGGTCACACAGAGTCAAGCATGACGGAGCACACATGCACACGCACACAGATGTCATTATCCCATAATCATCTTCTATGTGCTATGTTTTTGCTTTCAACAACATTCTTAAATCTTTGGGACACAGAATTAGGTTTTCACGTTTTGTATCCTTATCCCATACCTAGCAAAGGGTTGAGTACACAGTAAATTTTTGCTCACTTCAACCCAAAACTTTACACTGGAAGAAAATTGCCTTGTAACACATGGAGTCAAACCATTTCCCCAGAAAGCAACAATTAAGACTCCAAGATCAATCATGTTACACCATTAGCACATTCTTTCCTTGTGCACTGCATCCATGACCCAGACACTATCAGCTGAAAGCACATGGCAAGGACTACTGGTTGCCAAGCCTAATACTCATTTTGATCCTCTACCTACTAACAAAACCACAGTAATATCCCTGATTTCCTTGTAGCTAGGAGTTCAAGATGAGATACTAACTGTTAAGACAGTAGCCTTCTTGAGATCATAAGGGGAAGGGGTCATATTCTAAAAGATGTCAAAGCTAGAAATGGAAAGAATCTAGATCATTAATGACACATGGCAGAAACATTTCACTGGCCCTGGACTGCCTACCCAGTCATTCAATTCCAGGGTTTATCTAGGCCATTGGAACTTTACCAGCAGTTGAAAACAATTCCTAACTGGAATTACATAGTGATATCTAAATCACTATAAGCCATTATGAAGAATATTGTTCTCATTTAATATATAGAGAAAGTAGGGAAAACTTGACTTCATGAGCAATACCAATTAATCATCTTAGTCAGTAGGCCTCTTACTGTCCCAAATGCAATGAGCATGGAACTAAGAGTATGCCTGCTTGAAGAATCTAGAAAAAGAGTGGATATATGTAGATGTATTATTGATTCACTTTGCTGTACATCTGAAACTAAACACTAAAAATCAACTATACTCAATAAAAATTTTTTAAAAAAAGTATGGTTGCTTGGGTTCGAATCCACAGTTACACTGTGAGAATTCAGTGCCTGAGTTTCTCTAAACTACCAAATAGGAATAAGAACAGTATCTACTTCAAAGTATTGCTAGCAGAAAAAAAAGAGAAAATTCATGTAATGCCTTTAGAACAGTGTTAGGCACATGCTACAGCAACAATAAATTGTTGGCTAATACACAATATACACTATGCTATATATTATTACCATTAAGATATATTAAATTATCTTCTATTAACATCTTACCTAAGGATCATAATAGATATTCTAATATAACTATAAAAGCATGATGGAATACACACTACTATATAGAAAATAGATAATCAACAAGGATCTACTGTATAGCAAAGGAGGAACTCTACTCAATACTCTGTAATAACCTATATGGGAAAAGAATCTGAAAAAGAAAAGATATATGTATATATATATAACTGAATCACTTTGCTCTACACTTGAAACTAACACAACATTGTTAATTAACTATACTCCAATATAAAATAAAATTTTTTAAAAGATCCTCAAAACAATGTAAAATATAAATGTTAATAGCAGTTGATGATGATGATGTCCTAACAGTAACTTCTAATCCACTGTAGAAGGCCATTATAAATACTAAAAATATAAATAAACAAAATGAAACATATTTTCTTAATGATGCTACTCTTTTATGACTGAATTCTGATATACTGCTGGCTTTCTTTCATGTCCTGCTATCATCCTACATTTGAGAGAAAACAGTTGAGCAGAAAAATAAAGTGGCCTGTGTGGCAAAAACCTTAAATATGTTATTAAGTCCTGTCCCATCCCTTCTGTAAAAGCACAGTCTTATGGTAAACAAAGACTTGAAGACACTAAAGTTCCCCCTCTGAAATAACACAAAATTTTAATAGTGGTTCAAAAAACTTTTTTTTAATTCCTTACCCAGAAGATCCAGTGCTCTTACAAACACCAAGGAGGGGCCTTTTTTCAGCAAAGTTGTCACACTTTTGAGCACCTGATAAGGAACATGAAGTAAAATGTAAAACAAAACTTCAAAAAGTATTCTTGTATATTTCCATTATTTTCATCCTCTCAAAATATTTATGGCTAAAGAGACAGCAAAACATTCATTTAATTCAATATATTTATACAATTGAACAAAAAATAGAAAAGCTATAAATAAACCTATAACTGCTTCTAAAATGAACCAACATTTAAAATCTTTTTTTATAATTGGCAACAACAACCTCCATTTTACACATGTTCTCCATGCAATCAGAAAGCCACCCCCAATTCCACCAACTAATTACCTGAGTTGTATAATTTTGATGTCAAAATTAAATAAAGGAAGGTCACAACAGAAACTTTAAAAACCTCAAAATTTCAGGCCATTCTCAATGTACAACAGTGTAAAATCCTAAAAAAAGACTAGTAAACTGAGTAGCAATGTATTAGAAAATAAAAATCAGTCAGACCATGAAGAATGAATGAAAGACACTGTCAAGTAAAGAGCTCCAAGAAACAGCACAAGAAAAGCACCCTGAATGAAGTCAGAGGATGCAAACATACATCACTTGCAACCAACTTTTTAGTTTGCTGCTTACAAATAGGTAAAATCACCTGGAAATGTGGCTAAAAAAAACCCCCAAAATTTGAAACTATCATTAATAATTTTTTAAAAATATAAGAAGATATTTTAAGCATGAAACAAAATAACAATGCAAAGAAAAACTGATGCTTAGAAATGAAAGAGAGATCTGGGAAATTAAAAAGATGGTAGATATTATTTAAAAACTCAATGCCCGAATATGAGAAAATTTTCTAGAGAACAGAGTCAAAAAAAAAAAAAAAAAAAACCCACCTGCAAAAAAAGAGAAAAACAGCATTAATTTATATACACATAAACAGGCTTCCCAGGTGGCTCAATGGTAAAGAATCCACCTGCTGATGCAGGAAAGGTAGGTTCGATCCCTGGGTCAGGAAGATCCCCTGGAGGAGGAAATAGCAACCCACTCTAGTGTTCTTACCCAGAGAGGAGCCTGGCAGGCTACAGTCCATGGGATTGCAAAGAGTGAGACACCACCAAGCGACTGAACACAAACACACACAAGAGAACTGTTAAAGGACCGTCTCAAAGTTCCAACATATAGACAGGAATTCCAAAAAGAACAGAGAAAAATAGAGGAAAGAATCCATGAATTGTTTCAAAATTTTTCATAGAACAAACAAATATGAGTCTATAAGCCCCCTGCAGGTCTAATACAATAAATTCAATAGCTGAACCACATGTCCATCATTTCAGGATACTGAGTCCTAAAAAGAATTTTCTATAGAAGCTCCAGGGAAAATAAAAAAGGCTGCTGACAGGATCAGGAATTTAAATGATTGCTCTAGATACTTACTACACTACTTATCCAAAAACCTACAGCTAACATCATGAACCATACCCCTAAGGTCAAGAACAAGGCAAGGTCTCCACTCTCACCACTGCTATTCAACACGGTACTGGAAGTTCTAGACAAGACAGAAAAGAAAGCGGGGATCTTCCCTGGTGGTACACTGGAATCCACCCCTGCCAATGCAGGGGACACAGGTTCGATCCCTGGTCCAGGAAGATTCCACAGGCCACAAAGCAACTAAGCGCCACAACTACCGAACCCAAGCTCTAGACTCTGAGAGGCTCAACAACTGAGCCCATGCTGCAACCACAGCAGACTGCGCACCTGCGCCTGCGCTCCACAGCGAGAGAAACCACCACGAAGAGACACCTGCGCGCCTGGCGCCTGCGCTCCACAGCGAGAAACACCACCACGATGAGACACCCGCGCGCCTGGCGCCTGCGCTCCACAGCGAGAAAAACCACCACGATGAGACACCCGCGCGCCTGGCGCCTGCGCTCCACAGCGAGAGACACCACCACGATGAGACACCCGCGCGCCTGGCGCCTGCGCTCCACAGCGAGAGACACCACCACGAAGAGACACCCGCGCGCCTGGCGCCTGCGCTCCACAGCGAGAGACACCACCACGATGAGACACCCGCGCGCCTGGCGCCTGCGCTCCACAGCGAGAGACACCACCACGATGAGACACCCGCGCGCCTGGCGCCTGCGCTCCACAGCGAGAGACACCACCACGATGAGACACCCGCGCGCCTGGCGCCTGCGCTCCACAGCGAGAGACACCACCACGATGAGACACCCGCGCGCCTGGCGCCTGCGCTCCACAGGGAGAGAAACCACCACGATGAGACACCCGCGCGCCTGGCGCCTGCGCTCCACAGCGAGAAAAACCACCACGATGAGACACCCGCGCACCGCAAGGAGAGGGCAGCCCCTGCTCACGGCAGCCAGAGAAAGCCCCCGTGCACAGCAAAGGCCAGGCACAACCAAAAACAAGCTTAAAAAGTAATAACTCTAAAAAAAAAAAAGGAAGTAGTAGAATTAAAGAACAAGGAGAAAAAGAAAAGAATGGGGAGGAAAATCATATGGATAAGAAAGGAATAAATAAAACTCCCAATTTGCAGGACTTCCCTGGTGGCTCAGACGGTAAAGAAGGTGCCTGCACTACAGGAGGCCTGGGTTCAATCCCTGGGTCAGGAAGATCCCCTGGAGGAGGAAATGGCAACCCACTCCAGTATTGGTAAATCCCATGGACAAGAGGAGCCTGTAGAGCTACAGTTTATGGGGTCACAAAGAGTCAGACTCAACTGAGTGATTTTTTATAGATACACACACACACACACATCTTTGCAGACAACACAACTTATACATCTAAAATCCCAAGGAATCAACAACAACAAAAACTCCTAGAGCTCGTGAGTTAGCTCAACAAGATTACCAGAGTCAAGATCAACATACAAAAATCAACTGTATTTCTAGGGACTTCCCTGGTAGTCCAATGGTTAAGAATCCACCTTGCAAAGCAGGGGACACATGCCTGGTCAGGGAACTAAGGTGCCGCAACAAATGATGCCGCATGATGCAATGAAGATCCAGCGTGCCACAACTAGACTCCAATGCAGCCAATTAAACGAGTAAATATATCTTTAAAATTTTTAATATAAAAATGAGGAAAAGATCTGAACCGACACTTAAAGTAAATATAGAAATGGGCAATAAGCAGATGAAAAAATGCTCCACATCAAAGGTCATCAGGGAAATTCAAATCAAAACAATAAGACACCATTCCACAAGCATCACACTGCCCAAAATGTAAAACAACAACAATACCAGATGCTGACAAGGAGGAGGAACAACAAGAACTCTCCACCATCACCAGAGGGAACGTAAAATGGTATGGTCACGCTGGAAAACAGTGGACAGTTTCTTACAAAACTAAATGTACTCTTACTACAAGATCCAGCAATCATGCTTCTTGGTATTTTCCCAAAGAAGCGGAGAACCTTGCTCACACAGAAACTTGCACATGGATATGGACATCAGCTTCGTTCACAGTTGCCAAAACTTGGAAGCAATCAAGATGCCCTTCAGTAGATGGCTGGATAAATAAATGACAGCACCTCCAGAATCTGCTGTATGACTCAGGGAGCTCGAATCTTGTGCTCTGTGACAACTAAGAGGGGTGGGAGGAAGATCAGGAGGGAGGGGACATACGTGTATCTATGGCTCATTCATGTGATAATATGACAGAAACCAATAAAATACTGTAAAATCCTCCAATTTAAAATAAATAAATAAATAAAATAAATTAAATTAAATTAAAAATAAATAAATATAGTGCCTCCAGACAATGAAATATGACTCAGGATTAAAAAAAAATTAGCTAGAAAGCCATGAAAAAACACAGGGGAGGCTTAAATATATATTGCATGGCTCTGGAAAAGGCAAAAGTTTTTAATATTGAGACAGTAAAAATATCAGTGGTGTTCAGGAGTTTAAAAGGAGGGAGGCATGAATTAGTAGAGCACAGATGTTTAAGGCAGACAAACTATAGGGACACAACAGTGGTGGAAAAGGTCAGTTTTCATTTCAATCCCAAAAAAGGGTAATGCCAAACAATGTTCAAACTACAACACAACTGCAACTCATTTCACATGCTAGCAGAGTCATGCTCAAAATCTTTCAAGCTAGATGTCAACAGTACATAAACTGAGAAATTCTAGATATACAAGCTGGATTTAGAAAAGGCAGAGGAACCAGAGATCAAATTGCCAACATCTGATGGATCATACTGCTCATGGGGTTCTCAAGGCAATAATATTGAAGTGGTTTGCCATTCCCATCTCCGGTGGACCACATTTTGTCAGAACTCTCCACCATGATCCGTTCGTCTTGGGTGGCCCTGTACACGGCATGGCTTAGTTTCACTGAGTTAGACAAGGCTGTGGTCCATGTGATCAGATTGGCTAGTTTTCTGTGATTGTGGTTCCAGTCAGTCTGCCCTCTGGGGAAACAGTGGAAACAGTGGCTGACTTTATTTTGGGGGGCTCCAAAGTCACTGCCGATGGTGACTGCATGAGAAACGCGGGACTGGAGGAAGCACAAGCTGGAATCAAGATTGCTGGGAGAAATATCAATAAACTCAGATATGCAGATGACACCACCCTTATGGCAGAAAGTGAAGAGGAACTAAAAAGCCTCTTCATGAAAGTGAAGGTGGAGAGTGAAAAAGTTGGCTTAAAGCTCAACATTCAGAAAACGAAGATCACGGCATCCGGTCCCATCACTTCATGGGAAATAGATGGGGAAACAGTGTCAGACTTTATTTTTCTGGGCTCCAAAATCACTACAGATGGTGACTGCAGCCATGAAATTAAAAGACGCTTACTCCTTGGAAGGAAAGTTATGACCAACCTAGATCAAAAGCAGAGACATTACTTTGCCAACAAAGGTCCGACTAGTCAAGGCTATGGTTTTTCCTGTGGTCATGTATGGATGTGAGAGTTGGACTGTGAAGAAGGCTGAGCGCCAAAGAATTGATGCTTTTGAACTGTGATGTTGGAGAAGACTCTTGAGAGTCCCTTGGACTGCAAGGAGATCCAACCAGTCCATTCTGAAGGAGATCAGCCCTGGGATTTCTTTGGAAGGAATGATGCTAAAGCTGAAACTCCAGTACTTTGGCCACCTCGTGAGAAGAGTTGACTCATTGGAAAAGACTCTGATGCTGGGAGGGATTGGGGGCAGGAGGAGAAGGGGACAACAGAGGATGAGATGGCTGGATGGCATCACTGACTCGATAGACGTGAGTCTGAGTGAACTCTGGGAGTTGGTGATGGACAGGGAGGCCTGGCGTGCTGCGATTCATGGGGTGGCAAAGAGTCGGACACGACTGAGAGACTGAATTGAACTGAAAGTCACTGCAGATGGTGACTGCAGCCATGAAATTAAAAGACGCTTGCTCCTTGGAAGGAACGTTATGACCAACCTAGACAGCATATTAAAAAGCAGAGACATTACTTTGCTGACAAAGATCTGTCTAATCAAGGCTACGGCTTTTCCGTGGTCATGGATGGATGTGAGAGTTGGACTGTAAAGAAAACTGAGCTCAGAAGAATTGAAGCTTTTGAACTGTGGTGTTGGAGAAGACTCTTGAGAGTCCCTTGGACTGCAAGGAGATCCAACCAGTACACCCTAAAGGAAAAAAATCCTGAATATTAATTGGAAGGACTGTTGCTGAAGCTGAAACTCCAATACTTTGGCCACATGATGCGAAGAACTGACTCATTTGAAAAGACCCTGATGCTGGGAAAGATTAAGGGCAGAAGGAGAAGGGGATGACAGAGGATAAGATGGTTGGATGGCATCACCAACTTGATGCACATGAGTTTGGGTAAACTCCGGGAGCTGGTGATGGACAGGGAGGCCTGGTGTGCTGCAGTCCACAGGGTTGCAAAGAGTCAGACACAAGTGAGAGACTGAACTGAACTGATGGATCATAGAAAAAGCAAGGGAATTCCAGAAAAACGTTTACTTCTGCTTTACTGACTATGCTAAAGCCTTTGACTATGTGGATCACAACAAACTGTAGAAAATTCTTAAAGGGATGGGAATACCAGACCAAACGACCTGCCTCCTGAGAAACCTGTATGCAGTCAAGAAGCAACAGTTAGAACCAGACATGGAACAATGAAGTGGTTCCAAACTGGGAAAGGAGTATGTCAAGGCTGTATATTGTCACCCTGCTTGCTTAACTTCTATGCAGAGTACATCATGCGAAATGCCAGGCAGGATGAAGAATAAGCTGGAATCAAAATTGCCAGAAGTGTCAATAACCTCAGATATGCAGATGACATTACCCTAATGGCAGAAAGCGAAAAGGAGCTAAAGAGCCTCCTGATGAAGGTGAAAGAGGTGAGTGAAAAAGCTGGCTTAAACCTCAACATTCAAAAAACTAAGATCATGGTACCTGGTCCATAAATTTAAGGCAAACAGATGGGGAAAAAATGCAAACAGTGACAGACTTTATTTTCTTGGACTCCAAAATCAC
This sequence comes from Bubalus kerabau, assembly GCF_029407905.1. Taxonomy (NCBI): domain Eukaryota; kingdom Metazoa; phylum Chordata; class Mammalia; order Artiodactyla; family Bovidae; genus Bubalus; species Bubalus kerabau. The sequence continues at coordinate 52,285,387 of NC_073627.1, read as the reverse complement.
TGCAGACGGTGACTGCAGCCATGAAACTAAAAGATACTTGCTCCTTGGAAGAAAAGTTGTGACAAACATAGACAGAGTATTAAAAATCAGATACATCACTTTGCCAATAAAATTATGTATAGTTAAAGCTATGGTTTTTCCAGTCGTCATGTATGGATGTGAGAGTTCAATCATAAACAAGGCTGAGTGCCCAAGAATTGATGCTTTTGAACTGTTGTGCTGGAGAAGACTCTTGAGAGTCCCTTGGACAGCAAGGAGATCAAACAAATCAATCCCAGAGGAAATCAACCCTGAATATGTACTGGAAGGACTGATGCTGAAGCTCCAATACTCTGGCCACCTAATGAGAAGAGCTGACTCACTGGAAAAGACCCTGATGCTAGGAAAGACTGCAGGCAGGAGAAGGGGATGACAGAGGATGAGATGGCTGGATGGCATCACCAACTCGATGGACATGAGTCTGAGTAAACTCTGGGAGTTGGTGATGGACAGAGAATCCTGGCGTGCTGCAGTCCATGGGGTCACAAAGAGTCGGACACGACTGAGCAACCAAACTGAACTGAAAGTAGTCAAATCCTAGAAACAGAAAGAAAAATGTGATTACCAGGGCCTGGGATAGAGGGATGGAGGGAGAAATAGAGAGCGGCTGTTCAATGGATATGGAGTTCTTTGAATGTACTTAACACCGCCAAGCTTTACAATTAAGTTTACCAGGAATTCCCTGGTAGTCCAGTAGTTAGGGCTCTGCACTGCCACTTCAGGGGATATGAGTTCAATTCCTGATCAGGGAACTAAGATTCAGCATGTCACATTGCACGCCTCCCACCAAAAAGAAGTTTGTAAAGATTTATAAACAGTAAATCTTTTATGATTTTTACCACAGTTTTGAAAAAGGTACAAAGAAATTGTGTGGTTGCACAAGTGTGTGCCTATTGGCTATGTGTCATTAGGCAGATATACAGACAGATATTTAGTAACCTTAAGTGCTAAAAACAAAAACACATAAACATCAATTTCAGGATAGGGTAGTCTTCTTTGGGGTTTAGGATGGAGAGAATTTTGGGGAGGGGTAGACAGGGGGCTTAGGCACTCTTAACAGTGTTCCATTTCTTTGCTAGATGGTATCCACCAAGTGTGGGGCTTCCCAAGCGGCACTAGCGGTAAAGAACATCCCTGCCAATGCAAGAGACACAGGAGACGCAGGTTCGATCCCTGGGTCGGAAAGATCCCCTGGAGAAGGGTATGGCAACCCACTCCAGTATTCTTGCCTGAAGAATCCCATGGAAAGAGGAGACTGGCAGGCTATATAGTCCATAGGGTCACAAAGAGTTGGACACGACCGAAGTGACTTAGCACGCACGCATACACCAAGTGTAATGTAAATGTTAATAATCCACATTAATGGATCCCTCCAAAAATAATGAGGTTTAAATGTGGCTACACATTTATATTGTGCTCTGACATAATATACTTTTAAATCGTGATAATAATTATACAAAATAGGTTAAGACAAGTTATATGATCCATTCACAGACTGCATTATCACACCTTAAAAAGATCAAAACTATAAACACATTATTGATGAATACAGTTCCCCATAACCAATTTAAATTATGAGAAGCTTAGAACAATTAGTGTCTACATTTTCACTAAACATTAATTTACTATGGATTGTGTGCTTTTCCCCCTGCTAAACAAATAAATCAGATTTCACAATTAACAATATGACTTTCAAATGAAGCAGAAGTTAAAAATTAACTAGTCCAAAGCCCAGGATATTTATGCTTCAAATTAATTATAACTGAATTTCAGCTACACAAGGCCAATTCTTCACTCCTACATTCTTCACCTTCACCTTTAACAATACCTACTTTGCCTCTGCCTCCTGGTGTTTTGACAAGGTCTTTATGGTTTGTACCTGGTATTATACACACCAATTTGCTATTTTGATGAGTGTCACATCATGTCTTTAAAGTGCAAATAATACTGGCAAGAAAGGTTTGATTGTCTTTGTGTTTTTCAAACCTGAAGAACCTCATTGGTTTCCACTGAACTACTGGGTTACAAATGGAGAAGGGAATGGCCACCCACTCCAGTATTCTTGCCTGAAGAATTCCATGGACAGAAGACCCTGGCAGGCTATAGTCCATGGGGTCATAAAGAGTCGGACACGACTGAGCGACTAAAATACACTGGGTTACAACAGTCCTACCGAATTTGCTCTCCAGGTCAGTCACCTGACACTAAAGATTTATACTCTTCATGGATATTTAGAAAAGGTAACCAAGCAAAAAATTTACAGTACAAAATAAGGCCCTCACTAAAGAACAACATAAAGACAAAAGCACCCACTGTACCAGCAAAACTGTCCAGAAATAGGAAAGACTAGTCTACAAAAAGCACACAAATCATAACAAAGCCTTCAAATTTCTTTGAGGCACACTGTCCACTGAATTTTTTTCAAAGTTGGAAAACTATATAACATAACCTTTACTCTGCCTTAAATAATGCTGTTGTGGACAGTTTGACTAACACAATTTTTTAAAGTGTTGGTATAAAAATTCTACAATCTCATGAACACTGTAGCTATTAACCTGATTTTTCTTGCAATATAAATAGCATGTACTCTCCATGATGCCTAATGGAGTCATCACCCTCCCATAATGTAATCCTCCAAATTGTAGAGGATTAACTTTTTATATATAAAATTGTGTTTATTTGCATGTACAATAGAGAGAATGACGTTACACACACCTGTTCTACAGCATTTAACAGAATGTAGCATGATGATTGAAATGAAAAGCGGTTAGCTAAATCCATCAAATATAAAAACTATTGCAATCCTGTTGCAAAGTCCTTTTGTTAAACTCCTTTTATTCTAAATCCTTTTAATTCTGTCCTATAACACTAAAACATTTATAAAAAAGCTTAAAATCCTAATAAATCGCACAATTAAAGTAATGAAAATGGGCCTGCCCACCAAGTCACCAAACTCCTTCCCCCTCAACAAAATTCAACAGTTTTCATGTCAGAAAATGTTAAATGATACCCCCTACCACACACACCATTGTGAACTCACTTAAACTGAAGCGTGTAAGTTCGTTAATCAGTCTTAAGAATTTCAAGATACCAAACAGAAACCAGTTCTGCATGGATCCAAAAGCATATTCAGAGGCAAATCAACATCCAACTGATATTAAGACTCTAACTCTACTCTGTGATGTTGAGGATGATACCTGGAAAAGAGAGATTTTTACGTAAAAGTATGTTAAGTAGGCACTAAGGAATTTTAACTGAGATTATCTGCTGCAGAAACTGAACAATTTAATTCATTTTATCAGTTAAACTGTTTCCAAGTCTTCCATTCCATTTGTTATTTTATGGAAATTATCCTTTCAGAAAATATTTAACTCAACGGGGTTGTCCAAACCCATTTTCCTTATAGATTCTCTCAGTGTGAGCTTCAAGCTGTAGTCATATTTTGCAGATATAAACTTTAGGTAGAAAGTATGATCCTATTCAGTTTGTAGTCAGTATATCTTATTGTATGTAATTTCAGATTTGGGTAGATATTTTCCCACTAAAAAGTTTTATTTTATTAGACAATGTTCTATTTTGTGCTATAAAACAATCTCCATTATGAACTAGATTACTCCTCATGCTTATTTCTCACCTAAAAGAGAAAAATGTAAGGAATATTTTAGTACAAAGAAGACAAAGATAAAATGGAAGATGCGATGAAGAGGGAGAAACGGGGAAACAGGTACACAGGTTGCAGCTACCATCAACCAACCACAAGAAAAACAGAAGAGAAATCTTATTGCCTTAAATATGTTTTATCAAAACATGATCACCAAGTACATCTCTGCGTTTGCCTCAAATATCCAAAACACGCATATACATTTTAGACTCCACAGTGACACAAAAACATTAAAATGTTAAGGGCAACATTTTTTAGTTCTTCCTGGCTTTGTTATCTTCCTCTGTAAACTCTTCAGTATATGAAGTATCCCTTAATATACAATAGCGTCACATTATTTCTCTTCAAGGACTGATCAGGCCCTTTATGTTCTTTCCCAGATTTGACTTGCCAGACCTTTTAACAAACACCAAACACAAATCATACACGTGACAAAGGAGTAAAACGAGACTTTGAGAGGCTAAATCATTTTCCCAAGTTGCTGTGGTACTAAACTCCATGTGAACCAGAAAGAGAGCCCAGAATTTGTTCCTCTGTTTCTCTTGCTCACTGAAAAAATCACTGCCAGAAAGTTACGGTTGAGAAGAACTCCACTGGAAAATAAATAAAATTACTGATAAAGGCTAATGTATATAATCGCTTAGTGCTTTAATTCTCTCATCTGCAAAGTGGAGGTAAGTACCCGTACCTCACATAGGATTGTTGTGAGGATTTAAAAAGATAATAAATGGAATGGCCTAAACAAGGTGCTGTGATAAGAAAGAACTCAATAAACTTTATGCAGTTATTACTGTTGCCAGCAAATGTCATATTGTGAAGCCATTCATCTACTTTCCTGGTAAAAAAAATACTGTTCACAACCTTAACTCCTTCCGTGCTCCTCTACCATGTTGTCGGTGTCTCTCTGACCTAACTCTCTGCCCTGCTAACCCACACTGGAATGTGCCAAGGACACTTCTGCCTCAGGAACACTCCATTTTCAGCTATCTCCTTAGAACTATCAAGTTATACTCTAGTCACCTCCATAGTTGTCTTACACACTTTTTTTAGGTCATTGCTAAAATACTTTCCAATCAAAAAGATCATCCTCTATCATGCTTCCACTCCTTATTTTGACTTGCTTTTCTTTAAAGAACTGAACAGAGCCTCGTATTACACACATTTAATTGATTTACCTATTACAACACACTCAAATGGTGACTCAAACTCCATGACACAAGAAGACATCTATGGCAAAGTTCACAACAGCTTTACTCATAACAGCTCAAAATATATGAATTCAACTCAATAGAAAATGAAAAATATAGTCATAAAATGGAATACGATTAAGTAATAAAAAGAAAAGATGTACTGATACATGCAACATTGTCAAGAACAGGGAAAACGACTCCTCTAAAGTGAAAGTGGAACAAGAGAGGCTTCCGAGGGTGTGAGGATGACTGGGAAAGGGCATGTAAGGACCTTCTGTGGTAACAGAAATATCTTTATAGAAGTATGGGTTACATAAGTGCATGCATTTGTCAAAATTCAAGCTGTAACAGGTAAATCTCTGCACTTCTCTACCGTAAATTACACCTACATTAAGAAATTAAAGCAAATAAGCAAGTTGTTCAGCAGCAAAGGAAATAAACTGTGTGCAAGACATGAATAATGGTTGATTAGACTGGTGAACAGAGGTTGGCTTTTCCCTCTTTTTCATCTAAAATGTGACCAAAATATCAGTAGTTAGTCTAGGGGAAGGGTATACATGAGTTTACTGTCATATTCATTTCACCATTCTGCAAGTTTTATGTTTTTTGCAGAAACAAGTTGGAATATGCATTCTAGTAAGTATTAGCCTGGCATGCTACGTCCATGGGGTCACTGAGTCAGACACAACTTGGCAACTGAACAACAGCAACAGTGTATTAGAATAAAAGGATTAACATGAAGATGTAAAGTACTGTATCAAAAACACAAAATGTGAGGGAGGGGAGTTAAAATGTAGACCTTCTAGGTGTTAGAACTTAAATCATTACCAATTTAAAGCAAGGAGATAGAGTTAAAGATCAAAATTTATGAACCCAACGGTAGTAACAAATCAAAAGCCTAAAATAAATACACAAAAACTAGAAAGTAACACAAGCATACCACTAAAAAAAAAAAAAAAAAAAAAATCAAATCACAATGGAAGAAGCTAAAAGAAGTACAGAGAAGAACTATAAAAATAACCAGAATAAAAGGAACAAAATGGCAATAAGCACAAACACTTCTAAATGTCAGTGGAATAAATGCTTCAATCAAAAGACACAGCTGCGGGGTGGGGGTGGGGGGTGGACTGGATTAAAAAACAAGACTCATCTATATTCTACTTAAAAGAACTAAAGACATGCACAAATTGAAAGTGAGGAGAAGTAAAAAGAAATTTCATGCAAATGGAAACAACAAGGGTGGTGGTAGCAATATTCATATCAGACAAAATAGACTTTAAAGCAAAGTCTATAAAAAATAACAAAGAAGAACATTAATAATAAAAGGATTAATATAAGAAGAGGATATAATATTTTAAAATATATGCACTTGACACACGAGCATCTAAATATTTAAAGCAAATATAAACATGGACACAAAAGGAGAGATTGACAATAATACATTCATAGTAGGGGACTTTAACACCTCAGTTACATCAATGGACAAATCATCCAAACAGAAAATCAAGAAGGAAACAGAGATCTTAAATGACACACTAGACCAATTAATCTTAATAGATATCTACAGGACATTCCATCCCAAAAGATCAGAATACACATTCTTATCAAGTACACATGGAATGTTCTCCAGGATAGATCATATGTTAAACCAAAAATAACTCTCAACAAACTTAAAAGAATGGGAATTGTATTGAGCAGTTTCTCCAACCACTATAGTATAAAACTAGAAAGCAATTATAGGAAGAAAAATGGGGAAAATGAAAACAATGTGCTACTAAAAAACCAAAATGGGTCAATGAACAAATCGAGGAAGAAATCAGAAAACAGCTCAAGACAAATGAAAATGGAAACACAGCTTTCTAATATCTATGGGATTCAGCATTTGACAAAATTCAACATTCATTCATGATAAAAACTCTCATCAAACCGTTTACAGAGCAACATATCTGAACATAATAAAGGCCACTTACAACAAGCCCACAACTAATAGCATGCTCAATGGTGAGAAGCTGAAAGCCTTCCCTCTGATATCAGGAACAAGGCAAGGATGTCCACTCTTGCCACTTCTATTTATAGCACTGGAAGTCCCAGCCACAGCAATCAAAGAAAAGATATAAAAGGCATCCAAATTGGAAGGGAAGAAGTAAAACTGTCACTATCTGAAATGGCATGGTATTACATACAGAAAATCCTAAAGATGCCACACACACACACACACAAAAAACCACTATTAGAACTAAAAAATGACTTCAGTAAAGTTGCAGGATACAAGATTAATACATTTTAAAAGTTATTACTTTTCCATACACTAATATTAAACTATCAAAAAGAGAAAGCAAAAAAAAAAAAAAAAAAATCCCATTTAAAATCACATCAAAAAGAACAAAATACCTAGGAATAAGCTTAACCAAAAAAGTGAAAAGACTTATACTCTGTAAACTATAAAACACTGATCAAAGAAACTGAAAATGACATAAAGCCATGGAAAGATGATATACTATGTTCATGGACTGGAAGAATTAATACTGTTAAAATGTCCATACTACCCAGCACAATCTACAGATTTAATGTAATCCATATCAAAATACCCATGACATTCTTCACAGGACTGGAACAAATAATCCTAAAGTTTGTATTTGACCATGAAAGATCCTGAATTGACAAAACAATCTTGAGAAAAAAGAACAAAGTGGGAGATATCACTCCCTGACTTCAGATTATATTACAAAGCTACAGTAATCAAAACAGCATGGCACTGGCACAAAAAGAGACACATAGATCAGAGAAAGAGAATAGAGAGCCCAGAAATAAATCCACGCCTTCATGGTTAATTAATCTACAACAAAGAAAGCAAGAATATACAATGGAAAAAAGACAATCTCTTCAATAAGTGGTGCTGGAAAACTGGACAACTACATGTAAAAGAATGCAATTCAGAACATTTCCTCATACTATATACAAAGATAATGTCAAATGGATTAAAGATCTTAAGTCTGGAAACCAAACATAAGCCAAACACCCTATGAATTTTGGCTTACTATAAGCCTTGACTGCATTCTGTACAGAATTCTGACCACATTTGAGAAGTTGACATACTTTCCTGACACCAGTTCTATGAAGTATATGTTTTATACTATATTCAATTTCTATGTCCACACAGCCACATGTCATTCAACCTCCCCAAGTTTGGGCACACTTTACATGATACAATTTTTATCATATGATAAATAAACCTAGGGATGTCAAACATAAAATGAGAAACAATAAAGTCAGAAATAATTTCAAACCATAGATGTGGCATTATCTCATAGTTTATAAATATGGAAACTCTATATACCAGGAAAGAATACATTTCGTTTGGAACAAATATGCTCAAGTAATTGAAAATTAATTCTGGCAATTATTGAAATAGAAGAATAAAACTATAATACCAAAATCTTAAAATTGCTTAGAAATCATATTTATGTACACAGTATGTAAAAATAAATATATAATCACTTAAGGAATTTAACTAGCATAATATGTTAAGCCTTAATCTCAAATGTCCAAAGACCAGACAATGTGTTTTATAGTCACAAAAACTAATCTGAACATGAGCAGTTTGAAGTCAGACACAAACAGACTTAAGGTTTATGACCTTAATTCTGAACTTTAGTCCCACATTTGTAAACTGGAGATTCTACCTTACTTGAACATAGCAAGTGATCAAAAATAGTAGCTATTATAATAAAGTAAGACTAAAATGAAAGAATTCTGTGGGACCTAATGTTAAAAAGGTGGTAAAATAAACTTTTAACCATAAACTAAACACAGCAGGCAATTATTAAGTAGTAATTATATAAGCCTCACAGGGCCACATCTGGAAAGATGAAACAGATAGTCATCTCTCCTGAGTAGGAAGTTCTAGACTACTCAGAAAACTAGTAAGAAATTATAAAAAGCAAAGTAAATAACAGGCATTAAGCTTTCTTTTAAAGTACCCAAAAAGCTCAGATACATAACCTTTCCTTGGTTGATCAGAAAGGTTTAATGGAGGTGCTTCCCTGGTTAAGATGTCCCTCCATCTGCCAATGCGAGGGACATAGGTTCAATCCCTGGTCTAGGAATATCCCCCATGCTATGGAGCAACTAAGCCCAGGCACCACAACTACAGAGCCCACGTGTCACAACTACTGAAACCCATGTGTGCCAGAACCCGTGCTCAGGAACAAGAGAAGCCACCACAATGAGAGGTTTGAAACCTGAGATGCTCCTGTTCACTGCAACGAAGACACAGTACAGCCAAAAATAAAGTAATTTTTTTTAAAAGAAGAAGAAAAGAATGCTTAAATGGAGAATGTCAAATTGAATTAGGGTTCCTTGGAGAAGAAGGATAAAGGAATTAAGAAAAAAATCAAACATGGAGACAAGAAAATACAAATGAACTAAGACTAAAGTCTAAAGTATGTAAATAAAGTAGGGGAAATGAGTCCAAGAAGATCATGTGGAAAGATCCTGAATTCACCTCCTCTCATGGACATACCAAATCTACAGCTACACAAAGATCATTTCCACCAGGAAATGATCTAAAAACTAGATGAACTGCTTCCCCACAACAAAAGACCACAACCAGACAAGTAAAAGGACAGACACAGGACTTCTGTGGTGGTCCACTAGTTAAGACTCCACACTTCCAATGCAGGGGCCAAGGGTTCAATCCCTGATGGGGAAACTAAGATACCACATGCTGCACAGTGTGGCCAATTTTTTTTAATTAAAAAAAAAAAAAAGGGCAGAGACAAGGTCTCAGCAAAAACCCCACCCCTGGCTCCACAACACCAATAAGGAAGACTCACCAATCTAGAATGCCCCTCCTAGAAGAGCAGGATTGATGCCTCACATCGGGTACCCCAACCCTCAGGATCTGCACTAGAAAGACAAGCCCCCCAAACGTCTTGCTTAGAAAACCAACGGGGGCTGACATCCAAGGGACCCAAAGCACTATATGAAAACTGGAATTCCCCTTTCAACAGGTCTGCACGCAGTCTCACTCAAACTAAGACCAAGCAAGAAAAGAAAAAAAACAGCAATTTAGAAAGTGCCTAGACTATATGCGAAGGAGATTCATTTGCTCATCTAAGAGCAACTGCTGGAGGGACAGGGAACAGCAGAATCTCGCCTTGGAGAGCGCTGGTGGACACCGTTACTGCACTCTCCTGCTAGCCTGCCAGCAGAGCTGGGCTCAATCAGAGGCAGCAGCCTCCCTCCAGCCTTGCTAAGTCAGGCAGGGGAAGGTGGTGGCAACCTCTGCCCTGCTGAAGCCGGAAAGCTCAGGGGGCTGCAGCACTCCCTCTTTACTGGTTGGAGTGATGAGCAGAACAAATACTCTACTGCTCCCTAGCTAAATTCCAGCACTACATTTAGCCACTCCCTGGCTGAGGCTGACAAGCGTGAGCCGGGCAGCATTCTCCCACCCCCAGACCAAAGCTGGCAGGGGTACACAGGAAAGGCACTCCCCTGCTGCACGGCTGAAACCATGGGCATGTGGACTCAAGACATTTTCCCACTGTCTCTGGAAAGCCAGAGGGTCAGCCTGCCACTGACACTCTCCAGCTGACTTGCTAAAGCCAGCAGGCATGTGCAATCCACACAAGGCCACCCCCTTGATTGCCTAGCCCTGTTGGACAAGGAGGCCGACATTATTGAGCTCTAGGGGACTATAACAATTGAAAAGACAGTTCTTGGCAGGCCACCACCCCCAGGGCACTGCATAGAAAGTCAAATGAAATTCAACCCTAGCCTGCCTGTAAAAAGGCCCCGTTTACTTAGCCTGGAGCTACGGCCTGAGGGACAGGTTTCGGGTTTCCCGCACACCCAGAGCTAAGAGGTGCTCCCAATGAGACACCACCCCTACCTTCTCCTCTGACCTTACTACAGCTCTAAAAGACCTTCCAGAAAGGAGCTGCACAACTGTCTAGAGCTTCAATTTTTCTGTCACCCAGGGAACTACAGCTCTCCTGGACTGGAGGCCAGCAGGAATTACAAATGTGATGCACAGGACTGTATATATTTCTATACTTTAAAAGATCCTGCCTGGGGGTCTGGCTTCCAACCAGCCTGAAACTAGGTGCTAAATGAGATTTCTCCTATTAAAACACTGATAGGTCTTGGCACTCCCTCATTGGAGAAGGAAATGGCAACCCACTCCAGTGTTCTTGCCTGGAGAGTCCCAGGGACGGCGGAGCCTGGTGGGCTGCTGTCTATGGGGTCTCGCATAAAGTCGGACATGACTGAAGCGACTTAGCAGCAGCAGCAGCACTCCCTCAAAAAGCCTACAAGGGGAAGGGAATCCATAGAGAGATTCCAAAAGTTTGGCAACTGAATATATGGAGGAGACTGTAAGGATGAGAGATAATCTTTAGGCTTCTTATGGTGACTAAGGTCAACAAGGATAAAAGAAATAAGGAAGTTCCCATAGCAACACTCTGAATGTAGCATGAGAGGGAGAGAAAGGGAGATGGGAGAAGACATCAGAACTCTAGAGCCACTGTTTCCATCCCGCCAGTGGTGGAATGGAGGTTATGGGGCACCCTCTTCACAACTGCTCATTTTAGGCACTTTTTCAGTGACATTTTCAAAAAAAAAAAAAAAAATTATAGCTTACTTCATTCGTCCTGGTGAGATAGGATAAAGAAAAATATTGTTGATGCCTACAATCAATTAATCTTTGACAAAAGAGATAAGAGTATACAACAGAAAAAAGACAAATCTCTTCAGCAAGGGTACTGGGAAAGCTGGACACCCACTTGTGAATCAATGAAGTTAGAATACTCCCTCACGTCATACACAAGATTTGCCGAATACGCTATGGAAAACAGTAAGGAGGTTCCTCAAAAAACTAAAAATAGAGTTGCCGTATGATTCTGCAATCCTACTCCTGAACATATATTCAGAGAAAACTATAATTCAAAAGATACAAACACTCCCATGTTCATAGCAGCAGTATTTTACAATAGCTAAGACATGGAACCAACCTAAATGTGCATCAACAGATGAATGGAAAAAGAAGATGTGACACATACATATACACATACACATACACACACACACACACACACACACACACACACACACACCCCCAGAATATTACTCAGCCATAAAAAAAAGAATGAAATAATGCCATTTGCAGCAACATGGATCTAGAGATTATCATATTAATCAAAGTCAGATAGAGAAAGACAAATACTGTATGATATCACTTATATGTAGAATCACAAAAAATGATACAAATGAACTTACATAAAAGATAAAACAGACTCACAGACACTGAAAACAAACTTAACCACTACCAAAGAGGAAAGAGAGATGGGGAATAAATTAGGAATTTGGGATTAGCAGATACAAACTGCTATATGTAAAACAGGTAAATAATAAGGTACTTCTGTAGAGCACTGAGAAATATATTCAATATTATGTAATAAACGATAATGAAAAATATATGAAATATATTAATGAATATATATGAATATATGAATGAATATAATGAAAATATTGGAGAAGGAAATGGCAACCCACTCCAGTACTCTGGCCTAGAAAATCCCATGGACGGAGGAGCCTGGTGTCCATGGGGTCGCAGAGTCGGACACGACTCAGCGACTTCACTCACTCACTTTATAATGAAAAATAATTTGACAAAAAGAATATGTATATATACATATATAAAACTGAATCACTTTTCTGTATACCAGAAGCTAACACAATACTGTAAATCAATTATGCTTCAATTTTAAAAAGATTTTTAAGGAGAATATCATTTACACTTGAAAGACTACAAAACTATGGTATAAAAATATAATAGACAATGAACTTGAAATCATACTACAGTGGCCTGTTCAAAATATGAATAAAAATACCAAGCACAGATGTTAGCCACAGTCATATTCTGGTTAGAGAAAACATATATAAATACACTACTTTACAAATGCAGAAGTGACTTAATACTGTTAAATTTTTAAAACATTAGCACCTTTAAAGAATACATTTTTATAAAAGAAAATCTCTCAAGACAAAATATATACAAAGAGAAACATCCCTCCTTCTTATTTCTTCACTCCAAACTTTTAGTTCTCATTTCTGATTTCTACTTCTGACCAAATATGGTTTCTCTTGCTTGTACCTTTCTCCTCTCCACTTACAGCCCCAAATACAAAGAATTAGACCATTAACAATCCTTGGTGGGGGGCTTCTCTGGTGGCTCAGACAGTAAAGATCTGCCTGCAATGCAGGAGACCCAGGTTCGATCCCTGGGTAGGAAAGGTCCCCTGGAGAAGAGAATGGCAACTCACTCCAGTATTTCTGCCTAAAGAATTCCATGCGCAGAGGAGCCTGGTGGGCTACAGTCCACGGAGTCACAGAGTCGGATACAGCTGAGCAACTAACACTTTCACTTTTTCAACCCTTGGTTCACTCTAACATTAAATGCTTGGACTTCATTTTTATATTTTAATAATATAATAAATACCTATTAACCCATCACCCAAGATAAGAAGTAAAACATTACCAACAGTTTCCATTTACTAACACAGATTCATACATCCTAAACCCTGTCACTCACCCACTACTGGGTAGCCCCTCTTCTAAATTTTGTGCTTTTCACTCCTTTGCACACACACGCGCGCGCGCACACACACACACACGCACAGTTGTACTTTCCATTTTTGTATTATAAAATTTGAGAGTTTTGATTAGTCTGTGTGCCTGCTTGTTGCTGTTAACTGTGAAACTATATAAAGTCACCTGGCCTCAAATTAGATTCTTTCCATGTTCCACAAATGAAATAATGGAAATTCCAAAATATTCCCAGAGGGAACATACATATACATAAAAACTGACAGACTAAAAATGACAAGAGGGAAAATCTTAGTGAAAACTAGGTTAAACAGGAGGTGCCAAGAAGATATTCAAATGATAACAACTGAGGCCCAATAATCTTGTTTTTTAAGATTAAAAGCATCACAGACAAAGAGGGAAAAAATGTCATTCTCTAAAAAGTAAGAATCATCGTAATCCCTTGACAATAGTAAGGCGAGAGAGAAAGTTCAAGCCTCCTTTACCTATTCATGAAATCAAAAGGAAAAAAGAATCCCTTTATGTTTTTATCATTTTCTTTTTCTACTACATCTAGTACCAGAGAGAAGAAAGCACAAGTAAAACTACAATAACTAAAAATGCTTGCACCTTTTAAATGATCCGATATTCAACTTCCCCAAAGACACATTAATATTTAAACTATTCTACAAATAAAATCCAATCCCATTTTTCTTACCCCACAAGCCTAAAATATTTTCTTGCTGACCCTTTAAGAAAATGTTCGGAGAAGGCGATGGCACCCCACTCCAGTACTCTTGCCTGGAAAATCCCATGGACGGAGGAACCTGGTAGGCTGCAGTCCATGGGGTCGCAAAGAGTCGGACACGACTGAGTGACTTCACTTTCACTTTTCACTTTAATGCATTGGAGAAGGAGATGGCAACCCACTCCAGTGTTCTTGCCTGGAGAATCCCAGGGACGGGGGAGCCTGGTGGGCTGCCGTCTATGGGGTCGTATAGAGTCGGACACGACTGAAGCTACTTAGCAGCAAGAAAATGTTAGCACACTCCTGCCTTAGACTGAAGGCTGTTTCGGACATACCGAACAAAAACTGAGTAATTTGACTATATTCCAGAATCAAGCCCAGAAATATTTAAAGGAATACAAAACATCAGCCCTGAGCAACATAAAATTCACAAAGTTTGGCATCCAACGGAATGTTTCAAGGCAAGCAAAAGCAAGAAAATCTGATTCATAATTAGAAAAGCAATCAATTGACAGAACAGATTGACATTTCTTTAATGATATATAGCTGACTTACAATATAACATGTGTTTCAGGGATATAACATAGTGGGTCACAATACAGTAATTCATGATTTTTAAAAGCTATACTCCATTTATAGTTATTATAAAATATTGGCTATATTGCCCATGCTGTACCATATATCCTTGTAGCTTATTTGTTTTTAATTGAAATATTAGTTTCTGGTGTACAGCAAAGTGATTCAATTATATATCCATATATACACACACACACACACACACACACACACACATTGTTCAGTTGCTCAGTTATGTTCAACTTTTTGTGATCCCATTTACAAATACTCTTTTACAAGATACTGAGTATAGTTCCCTGTGCTATTCAGTAAGACCCTGTTATCTGATTTTTATACAGTGGTTCGTATCTCCTTGTAGCTTATTTTATACCTTAATAGTTTATAACTCTTAGTCCCCAACCCTATCTTGCCCCTCTCCCCTTCCTTCTCTCCACTGGTAACCACTAGTTTGTTCTCTGAAAGTCCACTTCTTTTCTGTCACATTTACTAGTGTACTACATTTTTTAGATTCCACATATAAGTGACACCATACAATATTTCTGTATGACTTATTTTTCTGACTTAAATCACTAAGCATAAAACCCTCCAAGCCCAACCATGCAAATGGCAAAATTTCATTGTGTGTGTATGTGTGTATACATCTTCGTTATCCATTCATCTGTTGATGGACACTTAGATTGCTTCTATATCTTGACTACTATAAACAGACTTTATTTTGGGGTTCTCCAAAATCACTGCAGACAGTGACTGCAGCCATGAAAGTAAAACTTGCTTGCTCCTTGGAAGAAAAACTATGACAAACCTAGACAGTGTATTAAAAAGCAGAGACATCAATTTGCCGGCAAAGGTCCATCTAGTCAAATCTATGGTTTTTCTAATAGTCGTATATGGGTGTGAGAATTGAGCCATAAAGAAGGCTGAACACCAAAGAATTGATGCTTTGGAACTGTGGTGTTGGAGAAGACTCTTTGAGAGTCCCTTGGACAGCAAGGAGATCAAACCAGTCCATCCTAAAGGAAATCAATCCTGAATATTCATTGGAAGGACTAAAGCTGAAACTGAAGCTCCAATACTTTGGCCACCTGATGCAAAGAGCCAACTCACTGGAAAAGACTCTGATGCCGGGAATGATTGAGGGCAAGAGGAGAAGGGGATGACAGTGGATGAGATAGTTGGATGGCAACACCAACTCAATGGACATGAGTTTGAGCAAACTCTGGGAGAGAGTAAAGGACAGGGAAGCCTGGTATGTTGCAGTCCATGGAGTCGCAAAGAATTGGACATAACTGAGCGACTGAACAACAATACTGTGAACAGTAGGGTACATGTATCTTTTTGAATTAATGCTTCAGCTTCTTTTCTTTCTGGATATATACACAGGAGTGGAATTGTTGGATCATACAGTAGTTCTACTGTTAGTTTTTTGAAGAACCTCCATACTATTTTCCATGTGGCCCCAACAATTTACACTCCCACCATCAGAGTTCCCCTTTCTCCACATCCTCACCAACATTTGTTATTTGTGGCCTTTATGGTGACCGTCATTCTGAGAGGCATGAAGTTTTGATCTGCATTTCTGATGATTAATAACGCTGAGTATCTTTTCATGTATTTGTTGGCCATCTGTACATCTTCTATGGGAAAATGTCTATTTAGATCTTCTGCCCATTTTGTTAAATGAGTTGTTTTATTTGATGCTGAGTTGTATGAGCTGTTTATATATTTGGATATGAATCAGTCACATCACTGCATCTTCTCCCCTTCAGTAGACTGCCTTTCATTGTGTCTGCTGTTTCCTTTGCTGTGCAAAAGCCTTTAATTAGGTCCCATTTGTTTACTGTTGCTTTAATTTCTGTTACTTGAGAAGACAGATTTAAAAAAAAAATTATACAATTTATGGTTTCTGGTCTTCTATTTAGGTCTTTAATCCATTTTGACCTTATTTTTGTATATGGTACATGAAAATGTTCTAATTTCACTCTGGACATGTAACTGTCCAGTTTTCCCAGAGCCACTTATTGAACAGTCTCTACTCCATTGTATATACTTGCCTCCTGTGTCATATATTAACTGACTAAAACTGCATGGGTTTCTTTCTGGGCTCTTTATTCTGTCCCATTGATTTATGTCTGCTTTTTTTCCTGTTGGTGGGAATGCAAACTAGTACAGCCACTATGGAGAACAGTGTGGAGATTCCTTTAAAAACTGGAAATAGAACTGCCTTATGATCCAGCAGTCCCACTGCTGGGCATACACACTGAGGAAACCAGAAGGGAAAGAGACCCCAATGTTCATCGCAGCACTGTTTACAATAGATAAGACATGGAAGCAACCTAGATAGCCATCAGCAGATGAATGGATAAAAAAGTTGTGGTATGTGTACACAATGGACTATTACTCAGCTATTAAAAAGAACACATTTGAATCAGTTCTAATGAGGTGGATGAAACTGGAGCCTATTATACAGAGTGAAGGTGAGTCAGAAAGAAAAACACCAATACAGCATATTAACACATATATATGGAATTTAGAAAGATGGTAACGATGACCCTATATGCAAGAGAGCAAAAGAGACACAGATAAAAAGAACAGACTTTTGGACTCTGTGGGACAAGGTGAGGGTGGGATGATTTGAGAGAATAGCATTGAAACATGTATATTACCATATGTGAAATAGATCACCAGTCCAAGTTCAATGCATGAAACAGGGCACTCAAAGCCGGTGCACCGGGACAACCCAGAGGGATGGGATGGGGAGGGAAGAGGGAGGGGAGTTCGGGATGAGGGGACACATGTACACCCGTAGCTGATTCAGGTCAACATATGGCAAAAACCACCACAATACTGTAAAGTAATTAGCCTCCAGTTACAATTAATTATTGCAACTCCACGGACTATACAGTCCATGGAATTCTCCAGGCCAGAATACTGGAGTAGGTAGCCTTTCCCTTCCCCAGGGGATCACCCCAACCCAGGGATCAAACCCAGGTCTCCCGCATTGCAGGTGGATTCTTTACCAGATGAGCTATCAGGGAAGTCCCAATTTTTTAAAAACAAGTCTATTAAAACAAATATATCTATGTATTTTATTTCTTTAGTATTTCATACCCAAAATTCTTCACAAATCCACATTTTTGAGAAAGCACCATACCACTTTTCACAGTGGCTGCACTAGCAAAGCACATGAATTCCAATTTTTTCCAACTCCATCCTCACCAATACTTCATTTTCTGTGGGGCTTTTTTTCTTTTCTTTATTCTAGCCATTATAATGGGTGTTATATAATGGATGTGAAGTGTTCTCTTTTTGTGGTTTTTATTTGCATTTCCCTAATGATGCTGCTCAGAGAAGGCAATGGCAACCCACTCCAGTACTCTTGCCTGGAAAATCCCATGGACAGAAGAGCTTGGTAGGCTGCAGTTCATGGGGTGGCGAAGAGTCAGACATGACTGAGCGACTTAATTTTCACTTTTCACTTTCATGCACTGGAGAAGGAAATGGCAACCCACTCCAGTGTTCTTGCCTGGAGAATCCCAGGGACAGTGGAGCCAGATGGGCTGCCGTCTGTGGGGTCGCACAGAGTCAGACACGACGGAAGCGACTTAGCTGAGCATCACGTGCTTATAAGCCATTTGTATATCTTCTTTGGGGAAACATCTATTCAAAATCTTTGCCCATTTTTCAATCAAAATGGGTTTGTTTTGCTATTGTTGTTAAGTATTTCTGATTTTTTATTATACATGAAATGGTATAATATTACTTGAAGGTAGGCTGTGATGAATTAAAGATAAATACTATAAATCATAAAGAAGCACTAAAAAACAAAACAAGACAAAAAGACATAGCTAAGATATACAACACAGGAGATAAAATGGAATTATTTTATGATTTAAATCCCATAATACACACATTAAACAAAATGGTCTAAAACACAATGATAATCAGGACACAATATTGGATAAAAAAGACTCAAGTACACGCTGCCTACAAGAAATGCATTTCAGGTATAAAGAAAATCAAAGGTTAAAAGTAAAACAACCATAAGAGATACACCATGCCAAAACTACTCAAAAGAAAGCAGGACTGTTTCAGAGCAAGAAATAGTATCAGGGACTTCATTAAAAACATATCTATACATAAAGAAGACTTTACTATCCTAAATGTTTTGCTCCCAATAACAGAATGGCAAAACACATAACACAAAAACTCATAAAATTACAAGAATTCACTAATAGCAGAAGATCTCAACAACCAACTCCTGTAACTGACAGAATAAGCAGAAAGACAATATGTAAGGATATAGAAGAAAGGAACAAGACAGAAAATATTCTGGGACATAAAACCTATCTCAGAACACTTAAAAGGACCAGAATCACATAAACTACGCCTTCTAGTAACAACAGGACTGAATTAGAAATTAATAATACAAAGGTACCAGGAAAATCTCTCAAAATTTAAAAAGAAAACAACATCCTTCTAAATAATTCATGGTTCAAGGACAAAAATCACACGGAAACCTAGGAAAAAACCTGAATGAAAAAAGAAACACCAAAATCACAACCTGTAAAAGAAAAACACACACACACACACACACACACACACACAAAATTCAGCAAATTGGTAAATAAAAATGAATTAAAATTGAACGGTAAAAACTTTTGAAAAACCTGTATTCTGAGGGAATGTTGATAATGGGGGAGAAAAAGTATGTACGGAGTCAGGAAGGTATAAGAGAAATATATGTACCTTCTGCTCAATTTTGCTATGAACCCAAAGCTGCTCTAAAATGTAAAGTCTTTCTTTTTCAAAGCCCATTAGGGTAAGTCACATGAAGGAACACATCTTTGTACATATTATATATACATATACACACACATATCTAAAGGAGGGATTCTACCTAGAATATATACAGGACTCTTATACCTCAATAATAAAAACACCATTAAAAATGGGTAAAAGATTTGGAGAGACAATTTTACAAAAACAATAAAAAAGCAAATAATCACAAGAAAAGATGATTGATATTATCAGTCATTAGGAAAACTGGAACACTGCCAAGTGGGAATGAAAATCAGAATAGCCACTTTGGAATTCCAATTTAGCATTTTCTTGCAAAGTTAAATTGACACTTACTATGTGTGTGCTAAGTCACTAGGCACACACAGCCTTTTATAGCTGTGTTTTTTTAATTAGCATAATGTTTTCAAGGTTCATCAGGTTTAGTATTTATCAGAACTTCAATTATTTATGACCAAATAATATTTCATTAGAACCACATTCTATTTACAAATTGACAGACATCTGGATTGTTTCTAGTTTTTGGCTAATGTGAATAATGCTGCTATAAATATTCACATACAAGCTTTTGTGTAGATATATGTTTTCATTTTTATTAGCTATACACCTAGGTGTGGAATTGCTGGGTCATATGTCAACTCTGTATTTAACAGTTTAATAACTGTCAAGCTATTTTCCAGTGGCTATACTATCTTACATTCTCAGAAACCATGTATGAGAGTTTCAATTAGTTTACATCCCACCAATATCTGTTATTATCTCTCTTTTGGATATAGCCATTTTAGTGGGTGTGAAGTGGAAAGGGGGACTTCTTACAGTGATAAAAGGTTTTGTGTTTTGATAGTTACGTAACGATATCCATCTGGCAAAACTCATCAAATTTTCTACTTAAAATTGATGAGTTTCACGGCATGAAAATTATTTCTCAATAAAGATAAATCCTTTAAAAGACTTACTTTAAAATATCTATTATTTAGAAAATTACGAGTTTTCATTTTCACACCTAGGAATGTGTTAAGTATAAACAAACAATTTCCAAGACCATAATTTGTCCAATTCACTAAGACACCTACAGTCTTCTTTATAGTTCTACAGTTTAAAAAAAAAAGGCATTTAAACTGTACTGATAAGGATCAGCATCTCCATTACAAGTCTGTTTATTTGGGTCAGAATCATTAAGCTCACATGTAATTTAGTTGCTTCATGTTACACCTTTCTTTTTATCTGATTTGAGATATCCGTCACTAACCCTTCTGATGTACTTTTAATAGTTTATACCAAGTCCTGTAAAGGGAACCAACATTTCTTTTAAAGGGCTGATTTAATTTAGAGTGAGCGTACCTTGAATAGATTACAGCTGTCCTTGTGATATACTTCATCCCAACAGCTTAAAATTTTCAATGTACTTAATGTAGGAAAATAGATTACCTATATATGGGTCCCAATATAGACTATCTTCATCGTTCTTCACTGTCAGACTAAAAACCAAGGACTTCAAATATAATGAAAACACAATTGAAGATACTTTAGAGCTTCAAGTGTGAATGAAAATACAGAAAAACAGAGCTACTTTTACAAATTTCAATGAATACAAAATTGTTTGATTTCCGCGGTCAGAGTCATAGCCTAGAAACACCTGGATTTGCTAAAACTGTTTTCCTGTAATAAAGGAAAAATCATATAATGGAAGACAGTGAGGCCTAAATGGTTAAGGGTGAGCTTGAAACTTCAAATTCCAACTGGATCACTTAACAGCTATGTATCTTGATGCTAGTCACCTACCTCTTTGAGCTTAGTTTCCTCACCTATAAAATAGGGTAATGGTATTCACCTTGCAAAATAGTGGTAAAGTGGTGATAATGTTTATAATCAGCCTAGAATTATATCTGAAGAGTATCAAAGCAATATTATACATTTGATTTGCCCGTTTACTTCTCTCTTTTCTCTTTAGTATACTTCCTACTCACTACGGCCTTCATAGGAAAAGTCCCAAACTATAGGGATCATATATTTAGGTGTGAACTGAGAATACGCTTAGATCAATTTATCTAACTCAATACCATGGCATCACCAAAAACTAAAAGGATTTTTAAACTAAAAAAGCAGTATTTCTAAAACAAACATTCTCTTTTAAAAACACTGTTTTTCTGACCAAAAACATTAAAAAAATTTAAAGTGAACAGAACATACATTCCCAAGTTAGGATTCACCTAAATCACAGGCTTCGCAAAATTTTGTAAAAATCTAAATGATCCCAAGTGACAAAGGGCCCAGTGATAAGGACTAGGTGTTATGAAAAAAAAAAAAAAATACACAAAGCAAACTGAGAAGTAATTAGAGCAGAAAACATTAGGGAAGCCCTAAATCTCATAGTTTGGCCATTTAAAATGTCGATAAGCCTGTTTCCTCTTTGCAAAATACTGGTGATGACTGTAAGCAAATGTCAGTTGGCCTACTTTCGGAAAGGCGCTAGTGTTTTGGATGAACAGGCTGTGAGAGTGTGTGTGTTTACAGGGTTTACTTGTTGAACCACATTTATTAGAGTTTTAAAAAAAAATTATGACAAACCCTTCTGGAAAAGTTAATCAGAATTTCTGAATTCATATGACTAAACATATCAAACAGCTCTCCCTTGATTGTGACAAAACTTGTTTGAAAAGGATGAAACACGTAGCCAGCACATTGAGAAAATAATGAAATTCAACACATAGAAGTGCAACCTATTCAAAAATTTGCAAAGAAAAAAGGAAATGAGAAAAAGTTTAACAATTCTAAAGGTGTTCTGCTCATATCTGTCTCTAGAAAATAGCTTCAGCCATTCATATCATAAAACAGCAGCTACAATTAGTGTTTTTGACTGCATGGGTGGGCTGTTTACAATATTATAAGCTTCAAAAAATACTAGGCATTTATACTCCAGTAAGGAAAAATGGATTGGACCTTGGGGTTTTTTTAAAAACCTTTTTAATATTTTAGGATGTGAACTGTGAATTCCATGCATAGCAGAACAAAAAATAATAGTAACTTTCTGGCAGTAAGTAATAATAAAATAACCTAAAAGGAATAAGCCAAGTTGTCTACCCAGTGTTTTAGATGAGAAACAGGATTTTGGCTCAGAGACACTTGAGGAAACCGTATCTCCACAGTCCATCTGCTCTCAGAGTAAAAGCCCTAGTTTATAAGAATTTGCTCTAAAACAAGAAAATTCAGACACCCAGTATATTAGACTCCTAAGGATAATAAATAAGGTTCAATCTGGATTTCTAAAAAATCTGGTTCAGGTGAGAACCCAAAATGGTCATCTACTCCGTAAGCAATAAGCAAACGGCGTAAGCACGAGGCTAATATAATTCCTGACAGAATTACAAGCTCTGTTACAGTCAAAAATGGCACTATCCATTTGGTCAGTGATAAATGATTTTAAAAAACACATTATACTAAAGTAGAGTTTTAGTTTTTCTTTGGCAAAATACTGCATAAATCCATTTGGTGGGTACCACCTATAGATATTCCACATATTACACAAGGCACTGCAGAGAATGCAATGATTAAAAATAACTGTACCTGTGATTCTAAAGTAAGATATAACAAAGGAGAAATTTCCCCAAAAGAGCTATGAAAATCAGAGGTTGGCAAAAAAAAACATTCAAGAAGATATAATGGAAAAAGAAAAACTTCAACTTTCAAAGAGAGTCATGATTTAAAATTAGATATGGTAAAGATATGCAAAGATTTTCTTTGTATGAAACTAAAAACATGTATGTGAGAGCTGGACCATAAAGAAGGCTCAGCGGCAAAGAATTAATGCTTTTGAACTTTCTAACTGTGTTGGAGAAGACTCTTAAGAGTCCCTTGGACTTCAAGCAGATCCAACCAGTCCATCCTAAAGGAATATTCATTGGAATATTCAGTCCTGAATATTCACTGGAAGGACTGATGCTGAAGCTGAAGCTCCAATACTTCCGCCACCTGATGGAAAGAACGGACTCACTGGAAAAGACCCTGAAGCTGGGAGAGACTGAAGGCAGGAGGAGAAGGGGACGACAGAGGATGGCATCACTGACTCGATGGACATGAGTTTGAGCAAGTTCCAGGAGTTGGCGACGAACAAGGAAGCCCGGCGTGCTGCAGTCCATGGGGTCGCAAAGAGTTGGACGTGACTGAGCGACTGAACTGACTGATAATGAAGCTGAAGCTCCAATATTTTGGCCATATGATGCAAAGAGCTGACTCACTAGAAAGACCCTGATGCTGGGAAAGACTGAGGACAAGAGGAGAAGAGGGTGACAGAGGGTGAGATGGCTGGATGGCATCATCAACTCAATGGACATGAGTTTGAGCGAACTCTTGGAGATAGTGAAAGACAGGGAAGTCTGGTGTGCTGCAATTCATGGGGTGGGAAAGAGTCAGACACAACTTAGAGACTGAACAACAATACAGGACATCTACAGACACACATACATAAGAATGTATCACTAATAATCTATCACTAATAATCTAGTAAAGAGTTGAAATCAGTAGTACAAAACAAGCATGGTATTATTAGAAAAAACAGAAAAAATATGAGGATTATCCACTCTCCCTAGCACTCGAAGACAGAAAAAATTGCTAAAGAATAGGATTTTCCCCCGCCACATAGGCATAATAGCCAATAAAGCACAGAACTGGGAAAAGGGAATTCACATGTATAAACAGCATACTTCCTTTGAGAAGCAATTTTACAATATCTGTCAAATTTTTACATGAATACATTCTTTTACCTAGTAATTATCCTTCTAGGAGTTATCCTAAAAATAATTCCTTGTATACTTTTTAAATGTGTGTGTGTATATATATATATATATATACACACACACACACACACACAAGTATGTAACAATGTAACATGTTACAGGGCAAAGGTTTAAAATTAATATAAATGTTCATACAATGAAATAACATAATTTTTGGCAATGCAATTGCCAAAATGGCAATTCAAAAAGAACTTTTGAAATGGAAAGATGTTCACAATATAAACTGTTCTACATACACACACATCCAAAAGCAAATACATATAATACATGTAAAGAATTTGAATCAGGTACTGTATATAATACAAGTTAATTTCAAGAATGTATGAATAGCTCAAGGGTGAAAAAAAAAACAGGAAATGCATACTGTAAGCTCTCAATATACACTCAGTATCTGAGTGAAGAAATTAAAGAAGTAAAGAGGCAACCTGGGTTTATCACTAAAAACATAGAATCACATGAATTTTCACTTTCTACATTTCAGCATTCCTTGATTCTTATAATGAATATTTTAAGTGGTTAGAATTAATTGTATGGTCTTTAAATTAAGAAATTTAAAACATATTAAGGCAAATGTGGCCTCTGATCCCACTCCTTGGAAATAATCATTATTAGCACAATATCCACAGCTATCTAAAATTTTTAACTTATACATTAAATCACATATATTGCTATATTTTATTTCACAAGTCAGGTACTGATTCACTTAAAACTACTAGAGTCATTGAGAGTAATAAGAATTGACTTGAAATTAATTTCTAAAAAGGATGGATTTGAAAGATAATAAATAACAGCTTTTATTTGACATGAAAATACCAATTGATTGGTCATAGCTTCCTGGAAGACTGCAGGCGTAGGTTCATTAAGAAAGTAATCAATTATTATTAGTGACCATGAAAAAATTGGGAAGCACAAACTGTGCTGATATGAGTAAATGCCAATTAAATATAATAATGACTTTCTATGGGGTAAAAGAACATCCAAATCTTTCAGTTTCTCACTTTTGTTAGGAGACAGACTGCACAGAAACACCTACAGAAAGCAAACTTGCTTTTCTTCTAGATAATAACTTTCAAAAGATTATATTATGTAGGAACATTCAAATATATATTAACACCTTGTATCAAGTACTCTGTTAGGTACTAAAGATTTGAAAACAGCCTACAAACCTACAAGTAAGAGGTAATGAGCAACTAAAATTTAAAAAAAAACAGTAAATCCTATGGGAACACATACTACTGCCCCTGAATAATGTCCTAACTCAAGAGAAGCTGAATAACGTCCTAACTCAAAAGTTAGGACATGTGTATTCTAGAAGAGGAAGTAGAAAATGAGAGACCTGATAGAAAGAAGAGGGCTCATCCTAGGAAATGGAAGCTCAATACTATCACAAAGGAGTGTTGTTGTGGAGAGGAAGGTGGAGATAGGGAACACTGGTGATGGCCAAAGACAATGCTGGAAAAACACACCGCAAGGGAATCAGTTCACCAAAGACCTAATGATTCTGCTGTGCAGCAGTTCTTACTGATTTCGTAATTCTAACCATTTGGAGATTTCTTTGTATTTTCTACATACACATTCAAATTATCTATGAATAAAGATGATTTTACAACTTTCATTCTAATATTTACATCTTTTCTTTTTCGTATCTTCTTGAAATGGCAAGGACTTGAGTTCAATGGTAAATAGAAGTTCAATGGTAAATCCATCCCAAATTCCAAAGGAAAATATTTAATATATCATTATTGATTGTAATATTAACAGATTTTTTATAGACTTTCTTTTGCATACTGATGTTTCTTTCTATTCCTAATTTGCTAAACTTTTTTTAATCATAAACAGTTATTAAATTTTGCTAAAGGTTTTTTCCATTTCTATTGAGATGATTATTTGTGTTTCTTCTTCATTCTACTAATATGGTGAAATACACTGATTGATTCTCAAATGTTAACCAACCTTGTATACCTGGAATATCTTTTACTTGGTCCTGACATATAATTCTTTCTATGTATCACTGGATTCTGTTTGATAATATTTACATGCAAAACAAATTACATCAAGAAAGAGAAAGGGAAAGAGGGAGAAAGGAGAGAGGAAGAAAAAAGAAAAGAAAGACAAAGGAAGGGAGAGAGAGAGAGGCAGAAGCAAAGGGAGGGAAAGAAGGAGAGGGAAAGAGGGAGCGAGGGATGTGTTGGGTATGAGAAGGTGAAGTTAAAAAAAAAAGGGTAACAGAAAAGAATTACTCAAGAAGAGTTAGCAAGCCACATTCAGACAATATCCCAAAGAGAACAGGGATGAAATTATTTTTTAATTAATCACTCTGGGGGTGTAACAGTCAAACACAAGTACCAGAGAGAACATGGAAAATTTAGGAAAGGAAATCATCAAAAAAGTAGTTTAAGGAACTTTCTCAAAACTATATACTTGCATTTCTACACTGAAGAGGTCCAGAATAATATATGAACCAACAAACAACACTGCAAAATTTCACAACACTGGGGATAAAGCCAACATTCTACTAGGTCCCAGAGAAATAAACAAGCCATTTACAAAGAAAAAGGTATCAAAATGACTTAAGATTCTTCAACCATAACACTAGATGAATACCTTCAAATTTCTGAAGTAGCATTACTTACAAGTATTTCTTATCCAGCCAAATTAACAATCAAGAATTAATTAAGAATAAAGACATCTTCAGACAAACAAGATCCACCACACATCCTTTTTCCACAAACTATTAAAGACTTATTTCACCAAAATGCATGCAGAAGCAAAATGGGCAAAAGAGAGGAATTAGGTAGTCTATTTTCCATTACAAAATTTATCTGATCAGTTGCATGTATAGCTTTAATGAAAACAAATCTAAAAAATTAAATAATAAAACCAACACATGCATTTTGTGTAAGTCAGACATTTAGCTTTGTGAAATTACATCTTAAATATTAAAATTAAAGTGTATAAAAAGTTACAGTGGATGAAGAAATTTTTCTTCTATTTAGACAAAGTAAATGAAACAAACTCAAATCCTAATAGCAATATTAACTTCTAAAGTTTTATACTCTCCCATGAAGTATTTCTGACCAAAGTAAAAACTT
The DNA here is from genome assembly GCF_029407905.1 of Bubalus kerabau. NCBI lineage: Eukaryota > Metazoa > Chordata > Mammalia > Artiodactyla > Bovidae > Bubalus > Bubalus kerabau. The sequence goes on along the minus strand of NC_073627.1, from coordinate 52,257,905 downwards.
TGAGAAAAGTTGAACATTAATAATTGGCATAAATAGGGGAATCCCCTGGTGGCCCAGTGGTTAGGACTCCATGCTTCCACTGCAGAAGGCCTGGATACTATCCCTGGTCATGAAACAAGATCCCACAAGCCACACCGTGCAACCAAAAAATTTTTTAATAAATAGTAAATAGTTGATATAAAGAGAAGAACTTCATAAATGAAAGGAGAAAAATCTGCCCCTGTGAATTACATACAAAAGAAACAAAGACACAGCAGACTCCTTTAGTAATGAAGTTCTTAATTCCAACCATCCAAAGAGAAAGCTGGCTATTCCAAAAACAATCTTCTTTGTCAAAACTTTCACCAAAACACAAATGCAACAGAGAACACAGGGTGTGTGAAGCAGAGACAGAGCTGAGAACTGTATAACACAGTGTGTGTGAAGCAGAGACAGAGCTGAGAACTGTATAACACAGTGTGTGTGAAGCAGAGACAGAGCTGGTAACTGTATAATGCCACATTCTTCAATAACAAGGGAAAACCTCCACATGACTGCAGGATACTGTTGCCTTATTACCTCTACCTCTACCATTTCGATTAAGCAGATTTCATAATTAAATCAATCTCTAATAATACTTAAGCATACAATAGTAAGTTTAAATAAACACCATTCTCACCAATATAGAGAAGTAATTGTACAAAGTGTTAGGAAGATTTCCAACTTCTGTACAAACTTTAAAAATATAACAGAATTTAAATATTTTAACATTCTCTTTTATAAGTATGCAAATGGTATTAAAATGATTGTTTTTAATACACATGCAAAAACATTACTGAGTGAACACTGGCAAATTAAAGAGAAAAGACAGTCTGTAGAAAGCCTAGATCATTAGAGTTGGGAGTTATTTAGGCTTCTGAACAACTGACATAGTTTAACCATATATCTGATTTTTTTAATAAAAAATACCTAATATTTACATACAACATTAAGAAGTTTTCATTATTAAAGCAGAAATTCAAGGCCAAAAGTCCAAAGTTGTACTTCTGCCATCGCTATAAATACAGACAAGAGATTCATCTGCAATCCAGATAATGGTGAAAACCAAGCTCTCCAAGGCAGTAAGTAAAACTGAGAAGAGCAACGACACTGAGAACATCAGAGACTTGGGGAATACCCACAGCAGAAAGCTGAACGAGCCACATAACAAAAGCAGCACAGTCAGCAAGGAAGGGGTCTGGGATGAGCGCGGCCATGAAAACCAAGAGAGAAGAGGCCTTCAAGAGCGAGCCAGCAAAGTCAGAGACTAAATGGAGATCAAAGAGGAGGAAGATAAATCAAAACCACAGCAGAAAGTGAATGGCCATATTGAATTGGTTAAGATTACCTATTTCCATCTCAACTGACAGAACTTAAGACTTTATCTTGGAGGGAGGAGGGGAAGGGGTATGGACACTTGGAGGAAAACAGGCTTTAGTTATCATTCTTGCTGTCTGTTGTCCAAGACCAATAAAAGAGAAACCTCTTTGTGAATGATTTGTTTCTTCTTAAGGGCTACACTCACCAAACTGTGGAGCAGGCAAGATTCTAGCCGCTCGAATTGGGCCATGTCGAACAGAAAAAAGCTCCTGTGCTTCCCCACTGATCTGCAGGAGGAGACAGAAAAAACACAGGAAACGAAAACACAGGTCAGAACATGATTATACAAAAAAGAGATCTCCTAAATTTTTACCAAGATTTTTGGTCTCAAATGTTAATATATACACATACACACACACTTATGGTGACCATACACATTAAGCATGTTGATATGTTAAATTATCATAAATATTTTTAGAAAATGTTAAGAGCATGCACTTCATATGAATAGGAAAATAAAAGGTCTGTTTTGGAAGCCTATAATTTTTATCTTTAATAAACTACAAGTTTGTTAAAGTTTGTTCAGTTCCTACATGACTGCCTTCCATTTTAGAGCAAAGCAGCTAGGATTTTTATTAGTATTCAGCTTTCTATGTATGAAAATAAATATTGTTAACATTCTGAAAAGCAGAACTTAAATGCTATAGTAACTTTCACAAATGTGCTCTGTATGAGAAAAAGCAAAACATGTTGCAAAGAACACTGAGGTGGAGGGTGAATGACCTGGGTGCCAGTTATGGTTCTGCAACCCTAGCAGTTAACCTCCTTGAGTAAATCATTTAACCTCTATAAACCTTTATTACTTATTTTCTTCTCTAAATATATTTTAGTAAATATTGTATGCATTTAGGTGTACAACACGAAGATTTGATATACATATACCTGTGTGTGTGTATATAATATATATATGTATGTCACCTTCTCAGAGTAACCTTCTGTATGTGATAAAAGCAACTGAAATCTAGTTATCTAGTTTTCTTTTCTTTCTTTTATGGCCATGTCGCATGACATGCAGGATCTTAGTTCCCTGACCAGGGATCGAACTCCACATGCCCCTGCAGTGGAAGCACAGTCTTAACCACTGGACCACCAAGGAAGGCCAAGAAATCTATTTTTTCAGTATTCAATACAATATAATTAATTACAGTCACCATGCCTAAACATTACGTCTCCTGACTTACTCAACTTATAAAACTGAACCTTTATACTTTTTGACCAACATTTCCTCTACCTCCTCTAAGCCTATATTCTTTGCATTTATAAGTTGAGACGATAAAGATGTTAAACAAACTCAAAATGCTTTTAGTTTCAATATTTTATTCATTAAAAATGTATGCATCTTTAAATTTCATTTTTATTATACACTAAGATCAAACATTATATGAATCGGTTCATTTTGAGTCATTATCAGATTTGTTCCTCAAATATAAAGGGTAGTCTATTAATCCAAAAGTAAAAGAGGTAGACTGATATATGTGTCAAGTGTGGAAACAATTGCTTTTCAAAATTACTAGTTCAAAAGGACAATCTGTTGCTAATTCAAATACTGCACAGATTAAATCATAATTAGTTAAGAAAGTCTTTCCAGAGTACTGTAAGTGGTAATGTAGTTCCCAATAAATTTTCTTAATTGCCAAGTGTTTGATGGAATATGTTACATCAAATCAAGAAAATGGCAAATACTGTAAAACTCATTCTATAAACCCAAAAACTTACAACAGATGTAAAAATGGTAAACATTCCATAAAGTAAACACACGGATGGTATTTCTTTAAAAACAGGCCTGCCAAACAAGGAATTTAAAATATCAACACTTTATATATTACAAAAGGTCTATCAGTCTTCCAATATTGGACAATAAATCTGTAGCACTGCCTTTTAGATCAACACTTTTTTTAGATCTTCAGCTTCTCTTCTACCTGAATTGAAGTGCTGCAAACTGTAAATAATTTTGTCTCTTATAAATGTTAAATTATGGTAATGCCCAAGAGCCATCATATTCATTTATAATACAAAAATAATTAAAATATATTTATTGGCCACAGTGGCAAATCCCTCTATAGCACTTGGGAAGCAGAAGCTATGAGGAACGCTAGGCTCTTCCACTAACTATGCAACAACAGCACCACCTACCACCAATTAAACACACAAAAGCTGCAAACTCAGGAGAGCAAACTAAAGCGTTTACCTCTCTACAAAGTCCTCTGTAAACATTAAATTTCTAAATGAACTACGAAGGCCGTTAGAGTTACAGCTTTTAAATCTACATTTTATTCTTATAGAACAGAATTTTAAATTTAGAAAAATCCTTAAAGGGTCATTTTGTCCAATCTCCCACCCCATCAAATAATCACACATTCTCTGAAATTTAAAAATTATCATCAACTCTTTGATTTTAAGAACACTTTCATAGAAAGGTATATTGCTAATACAGTCCAATTACATTATAGGTACATTACTTGCTATCTCCAAAGCTGCCAAGCCACTTACTTTTTGAAAATAAACTGCTGTTGGACAATGGATAAATAATATTCTTCAATATACATACTATTTCTACCAAGAATGAAATGAAAAATAAACTGTAAAACAATACGTAGATATTGCACTGAAGTTATAATTCAGAGTAATGAAAACCATTTCTCACAAATAAGGATTATTATACCTATAACAAGTCATAGTATTCTAACACAAAATCCACTGCTCTGAAATATTATTTCCATATGCCACAAGTCTAGCATTTAGTTTTTGGTTCTATCAAATAAGCTTAAAAAAAAAGTTTTAAAAAAAGTCTAAACATATTTACCTGAGCTGCTATACTAAATTATAATAAAGAATAAAGAATATAACAAACCTGTCTTGCCACATTCACAATATGATACACATTGTTATCATTGGATTTAATACCCAAGAGCTTACTTTGATATATAAAAACATTTTGAAATCTGAACATACCATGCTTTTGAGCATAACAGCTTTTAAAACAAACCGAAATGCCTTATTCTATTCTAAGCTTTTACTCTAAATCCCTCTTTAAATGTACAGCAACAGGTTAAGAAAAAACATTAGGATTGATTACAAAATACATCCCCATATTCATTACCCCGTCCTTCTTAACCCTAAGTTAAGGTCCTAGAATCTTTCATTAAAACATCAGAGAAGGAAGTGGGGAAAGCACTATCACTATTTACAAAATAGTGATAGAAATTTATGAACATGTTAAAATCAAAATTGTTAGAAGCAGAATTCTAAAGTTTCCTGAGTCACAAATGTCAAGCATGACACTTGGAGGAGAGAACCCTCCAAATAATATAGGCAAATTCTACACTGGAATACAATTTCAGAACAGAAAAAGTGCTAATCATTTGGATACAGATAAGATGTGCACATTTTAGGGAGGACACAGAGAAAATGGATATGGTCTTACAGGCTCCACTTTGGCTGCCGTTTTCAATTACCTCTAATCATTTTATACAACATGTTCACTGGCAATATTGCTCTCAAATAAATGAGTGTCAAATTGATTTTTAGGTTTCTTTAAAAAAAAAAAAAAAAAAAAAACTCGTTGAAAATAGCAAAGAATAAAATCCTCACAGATGAGGATTTTAACTGATCCTGGGAAGAATCACCAGGGGCTCTAAGTTCACTTTTAAATCAGCACTAATAATAAATACAAGGGTAGAACTACCAGCAAGGCGTGTACCAAAGTTCCAACTTGCTGGCAACTGCAGTAACTTGGGGAGAGGAGCAAATAGGGAGGAAACCTCTCCAATAGCTCCTCATGGTCTCTGCCTTTGTTCTTACTGGCATTTTAATTTCTGATGACAGACTTTTGTTGTTTGGAGCATAAACCGGACGTACCAGTTTGGAGGCACAATAAGGAGAACAAAGAATGATTTGTTCACACTGTTGGAAAAAAATCTTTTCCAACCATAGAAAATAGCTTTCGCATGGTGAAAATATGCAAATTACATACCAAACCAAAAAGCGGTGGAGGGGAGGACAAGTTTAGAATCTCACAACTCAATCGAAGGCAAGAGGAAATTATAACAGCCGAAGACAATCACACACACACAGAAAAGGCTGTAAAAGTAGTGGGGGAGCTTTGTAAGTGCTTTCAGAGAATCCTAAAAGCACACGAAGGTCATCTAGTCCTCAGAACCAAACCTGCCTCTGAAATCCTGATGACTTTTCAAAGACATCTGACTACAAAATAGAGAAGTCAATCAAACACAAAGGACAATAATAACGCTTTACAATGACAAAGAATCAGGACAGGAATACATATTTACACCCCCAGCTTCCCTTTGAAGTGAAGTGAAGTGAAGTCGCTCAGTTGTGTCCGATTCTTTGTGACCCCATGGACTGTAGCCTACCAGGCTCCTCTGTCCATGGGATTTTCCAGGCAATAATACTGGAGTGGATTGCCATTTCCTTCTCCAGGGGATCTTCCCGACCCAGGGATCGAACCCAGGTCTCCCGCATTGTAGACAGGCACTTTACCAGATCTGAGCCACCAGGGAAGTCCGACTTCCCTTTGAGACGCTGCACATGGAGAACTATGGTCTGCCGTTGATTCTTTTTAGCAAATTTTATTGAAAGATGACAGACACAGAAGTAATACAGAAATCTTAGGTGTATGTACAGCTTAATAAATTTGCAATGTTAATACACATCTGTTACCAGCACAGACATCAAGAAACAACAGTACGGACACCCAGAAGGTCCCCACACCCATTCCTACTCACGAACCCAAGGCAACAACAACCATAACTCTCGTGGTCTGGGCGCGGGATGGAAAAGAATTTCCAGATATGAGACAGAATGGGAAGGAAATGAAGTTTATTAGAGCAGGAGACACTGTTAGAACAGCAGGCCAGCTCAAGGGAGAACCGACCCTGAACAGGGGTCCTTAGTCCACTTTTATACCCAAGGTACAAGGAGTGAGATATGGGTCTTACGGGTCATTTGCTGATTGGATGAAGCACATATACTGGGTGTGGGAAGAGTAAGCCAAATACCTTCTCCCTACCCATTATGGCAGAAAGCAAAGAAGAACTAACAGCCTCTTGATGAAAGTGAAAGACGAAAGTGAAAAAGTTGGCTTAAAACTCAACATTCAGAAAACTAAGATCATGGCATCTGGTCCCATCACTTCATGGAAATAGATGGGGAAACAGTGGAAACAGTGACAGACTTTATTTTGTTGGGCTCCAAAATCACTGCAGATGGTGACTGCAGCCATGAAATTAACAGACGCTTGCTCCTGGGAAGAAAAATTATGACCAACCTAGAGAACATATTAAAAAGCAGAGACATTACTTTGCCAACAAAGGTCCATCTAGTCAAGGCTATGGTTTCTCCAGTAGTCATGTATGGGTGTGAAAGTTGGACCATAAAGAAATCTGAGCGCCGAAGAATTGATGCTTTTGAACTGTGGTGGTGGAGAAGGAAATCCTAAAGGAAATCAGTCCTGAATATCATTGGAAGGACTGATGCTGAAGCTGAAACTCCAATACTTTGGCCACCTGATGTGAAGAACTGACTCATCTGAAAAAAAAACCCTGATGCTGGGAAAGATTGAAGGCAGGAGGAGAAGGGGACGACAGAGGATGAGATGGCTGGATGGCATCACTGACTCAGTGGACATGGGTTTGAGTAAACTCTGGGAGTTGGCAATGGAAGGGAGGACTGGCGTGCTGCAGTCCACAGGGTCGCAAAGAGTCAGACACAACTGAGCGACTGAACTGAACTGATGGGATAGGAGGGGAGATAGGTTATACTGCTCAGGAAAACCTGAAATCTGTTAGTAGTTACAGCATGGGGGAGGGAAAGACAATAAGGGTCTGGTTTTTCCATTCCTGCATTCTAAGACCCTCCTTGGTTTTATCTGCTCTTTTCATCCTTGGGTCACTACAATAACCAATATCTTGATTTTTCTAACACCTAAGTTTTACTTGTTCAAGTTTATGTAAATGGAAACACACAGTATGTACTCTTCCGTGAATGGCTTCTTTTACACATCACCTGCCTGTGAAATTCATTTATATTATTGCATATGATTATTTCTGTTGCTACACAGATTTCCATTGCATAAAAATAACTACAGTTTATCCATTCTACCACTAGCTGATGGAAGTCTAAGTTGTTTCTAGTTTGGGGCTCATAAAATATCAGGAAAAACTGCACAAACTTTCAAAGGGGAAAAAGGTTACTGTGTGTTCTTTCAGTGGATTATCAAGAATTGTACAGTAGATCCTTTGGGGCTATTTGATTCTGTAAGAACCTGCACCTTTGTCTTGACTGGGCTATCTGACAATACTTTAAGTTGTAGAAAACTGATAGTAAGGCAATTGATGTCGCCCACAGAAATGCAAATGAACTTTGTCTAGCAGAGATGCAACTGAACTCCACTCATAAAAAAGATCCCAAGCAGTACACTTTTGTCCCAACAGGATATGAGCTAGGTTAACATTTCTGAACAGGTTCATTTCAGCATTCCTAACTGCTTATACTGTTCTTCAGATTCTCCTTTGAACCAGCGATAACTTGCCTAACACCTCATTAACAAGTTAAATAAAATCTATGACACATGTCCATTGTACAGTTGTATGAGTGTCATGATTTTACCATTTTTAAAATGGTAACATCATAAAGAATACTGCTATGAATATTCTTGCACATGGCATTTATGGAACATGTTTATTTGAGTACATACTACTGAAACTGCCTTTGTACTAGGAATATGGGCACATTTTTGGAGATTTTTAATGAAACAGTAACTGAACAACTTACCAGTATAAGAGAGTTCTCTACCTGTTCCACATGTAACACTTGGTATCACTCTGGTGGATGTTCAGTGGGATTCTCACTGTGGTTTTAATTTGCACTTTCTTCAGAGAAGGTGCTTGAACACCTTTTCATGTGCTTATTGAAATTCAATATTACTATTTCATGAATGGCCTGATAAAGTCTCTGGCCCAATACAGCTGCTTGATTCTAAAAATTATGGATTTCGCTCTATTATGCAGCAGTGAGTGAAAGCCATAAATCAGTCTTCTCTGGCAAAGCAATGCTGTCTCAATCTAAATAAATAAACCACCTTTAGTATAGTGGTCCTCTATCAGGGCACATGACATAAGAGTTCTGTCCTGAAGGACCCTCGATTCCCAGTGTTATGTATGCTAATCAGCACAAAATATGAATGAGATTCTTTTTAGCAGCTCTGGAAAAACTAGAGCTTTTGGTCCATGATTGAATTCATATTTTAATTTCAAATCCAGTAATAAGCAAGCTCTCCTCCCCATATAAGGTAAAATGATTGGGTTATAACAAAGTGATAGTCAGTGAAATGGAAAAATGTTGATTTATAAAAATTCACACAAACACTCAAAGTAAATGCAGTCCCTATTAAAGATAGGAAACATAAAAAATTACTGTATCTTCCTCCTATAACTCAAGCAGTTCAAACACAAAAAATAATGTTTAGTAGTCTTTTTCTTTGATAAACACTTTAGCAAGTTTCAATCTCTAAAAAACTTAAATAGAGGCATTAATTTACCTATTTTTCAAAATGGCTATAACATATATAGTAGGGCAATTTTAGACTGGAAATATAAATTAAAAGACCAAGGTATCAGACATAAAAGACATCAGAAATAGAATTCCTCGTGTTTATCTCAAGCACATCCTGACTTCCAGTCAAAAATATCTTTCACACCTGCATTCTCCAAACATTGCCTCTGGTTCCAGCTAGAAAGTCTAAAAGAGTTAAAAGCACCCTGGAAAAGGAAATGGCATCCACCTCCAGTATTCTTGCCTGGAGAATTCCATGGACAGAGGAGCCTGGTGGGCTACAGTCCGTGGCGTCACAAAGACTCAGACACGACTGAGCAACTAACACTTGCACTTTCAAAAGCCCCCAGCAGGTAGGACCCCAGAAGTTGTATTCTTATTCCTAAATCATGGCCTATGGCAACAATACCACGTGAGTACAGTACGAGAGACCATCAGTTACAAATATCACATCAACAACATCAAGGAATCCAACAGTTTATTACAGTAGAAAATAAACTGGATTTGTGTTTATAAACTATTTAAGTGGGCTAAATCTGAGTTTGGCTTCAAAATAAGGGTAATAACATATCTATGTAACAAAGTAATGGTACTAAATTTTATAGTTATTAATAAAATGTTTTATTTATCAATAAAATATTGAAGCTGAGATTCCAATACTTTGGCCACCTGATGCAAAGAACTGACTCATTTGAAAAGACCCTGATGTAGGAAAAGATTAAAGGCGGCAAGAGAAGGGGACAACAGAGGATGAGATGGTTGGATGCCATCACCGACTCAATGGACATGAGGTTGAGTAAACTCTGGGAGTCTGTGATGAACAGGGAGGCCTGGCATGCTGCAGTCTATGAAGCACTCCAGGTTCCAAAGAGTCGGACACTACTCAGCGACTGAACTAACTGAACTAATAAATTATGTAAAACACATGGTTGGCACACAGAGAGAGTTAAATCAAGAAGATGCTTTTCAGAACTTCCCTGGTGGTCCAGTGGTTAAAAATCCGCCTTCCGATGGAGGGGAGGCAGAAGTTTGATCCCTGGTTGAGGAACTAAGATTCCACATGCCAAGGGGCAACTGAACCCTCATGTGACAACTAGACAGGCCACGAGCCACAACTATAGAGCCCACACACTTACCTGCACACCACAACTAAGACTCTACACACATACATAAATATTAAAAAGAAAGATACTGGTTGGATGAATGAACTGATTAATAACTGACTAGGTCTATACTGGCCTCATCGTTCAATCTTAACGGTACTTAGCATAAGTTGCCTTTGCCCCTTGTTTTCAAAACATGTTGTTAATATTTAATATCTGGAAATTTGTTATAATACCATATCATGAAACACATTTGGGTACAACTCATTCTTGAACCCACTGGTATAACACTTCCTAAGCTTTCCAGCTCTCAAGAGAAGGACCAATGCCTAAGAGACGAGCAGCACCTCCTGTGGGCAGCACGTTTCATCACACTGGTCTTCACACTCCTGCTCAAGATCAGGGGGCCACTCCACCTGGCAAACATCCCACACTCATTCCAACCTTTCTGTGTTTATGTAAAGTTTTTACCTGCAACAGGTTTTCTTACCAAGAATGATGTAAAAACAGCCCACTTAAATAAACAAATGTGGACATCAATCTTTTCTAATTGTCTCACAGTAGCAGCCATATAGACACAACTGAAATGAAGTCCTTAATAAGTATACATTGCTTCATCAGTCTTAGAGTTAAAAGTAATACCAAGAAGAATTTTTTCACTAAGGAGAAAAATGTAAACTATGGACCTAAGTTAATAAAGTGTCAATATTGGTTCACTAATTTAAAAGAAGTACCTCGGGAATTCCCTGGTGGTTCAGTGGTTAGGACTCCACACTTTCACTGCTGTGGGTCCAGGTTCAATCCCTGGTCTGGGAACTAAGATCCTGTAAGCCAGCCACTGCCATCATTAATACAAGATGTTAACAGGAGAAACCAGGGCGGGGAGGCGGTTATGTTTGAGGGATACACGGGTATTCTCTGTACTTTCTCCTCAACATTTATGTAAACCTAATGCCAACAAAGGTCCGTCTAATCAAGGCTATGGTTTTTCCTGTGGTCATGTATGGATGTGAGAGTTGGACTGTGAAGAAAGCTGAGCGCCGAAGAACTGATGCTTTTGAACTGTGATGTTGGAGAAGACTCTTGAGAGTCCCCTGGACTGCAAGGAGATCCAACCAGTCCATTCTGAAGGAGATCAGCCCTGGGATTTCTTTGGAAGGAATGATGCTAAAGCTGAAACTCCAGTACTTTGGCCACTTCATGCGAAGAGCTGACTCATTGGAAAAGATTCTGATGCTGGGAGGGATTGGGGGCGGGAGGAGAAGGGGACGACAGAGGATGAGATGGGTGGATGGCATCACTGACTCGATGGACATGAGTCTGAGTGAACTCTGGGAGTTGATGATGGACAGGGGGACCTGGCGTGCTGCGATTCATGGGGTTGCAAAGAGTCAGACACAACTGAGCGACTGAACTGAACTGAACTGAAAACTGCTTTGAAAATAGTCTATTAATGTTTATTCAAATATATATGGAAAATGTGGAGATTCCACAAATAAATTTTAAACTTCTCTGATACCCTCCCAGCCCCTCACCCAAAAAAAAAAAAAAAAGAAAGAAAAAAATAGAGATAAAAGGTAAAAATACAGAGAAAGGTCTTCAGCATGGCCCCTTAGCCAGCTGATGGGAATTAGGTCTCCAGTTGCCATTAATAATCCTCTGGGTCTTGCAAAGGTGAAAGGTAAAAATAGAGACAGAAAAGAGGAATGAAGAGGCGTTAAGGTCTTACACTAAAGAATTCAGTTCCTCAGGCAACAAAAGGCCCTTACTTGGTCTATTATTAAGTATATAAGTTATCACTTTGCTAGTTCTCTCACATACAAACAGCACAACTGAACTTACAAAGTCTTTAAAATAAAGATTGGTTCATGACAATTTTTGCGTTGTTGTTGTGTGTTTTCTCTCTCTTTTTTTTTTTTTTGGTCAAACCCTGCCCCTTGAGGGATCAGGGATCAAACTTATGCCCCCTGCAACAGATGCACACAGTCCTACCCACCGGACAGCCAGGGAATTCCCAATAGCCTTTTTAACTGACAGAGTAACAACAATAATTTGCTTTAATCGAGGAGGAAAGGTAAATACATACACACACAAAATTTCTTTAGTTAAAGAAAAAGGGTAAAAATAAAAACATAAAACAGGAGACAGGGCAGGAGATGGAAGTGTCACCTTACACTAACATATTCGGTTCCTAAGCAACAGGAGGCTAGCCCCAGCTACACGAGTGCCAGTCACAACTACAGAGCACGCTCTCTCCGATCTGATGATGTGTTTTCATCTTATACGGAAACAAAGGAAAACACATCCAGATCAAAGAGGCGTCAGAATCTCCTGTTAACACTGTATTCAAAAACAGGTTTTAAACTCGAGTTGTTTTTTTTTTCTTCCCTCAAACAAGACACTGCCAGCCGGTCATTTTATGTGCTACAACTCTTCTCCAACAATTTCAAAAACTTAAGATAGCACACTTTGAGCAAAGTATTCCTAATGGTAAAAAAAGTAATTTTTTGAAAGCTCCTAAAAGTAGGAGGAAATAGGGGACAAGTTTTTTGTTTTACTTTTTGCCTAGCTAACCACAAATGATTCAGTTAATGTCAGTGTCAGTATCTTTGTAACCTACTCTGCATGCCATCAAGAAAAAAATGCAAACCACAAAAACCACCTAAAATGCATATTTGTGAGGACTAACAACTTATAGAACAGATAATCGCTAACCACATAAAGCAGACAGCAACCAAGTCTGTATTTTGGTCTTAACACTAAATTCAAAATACAAAACTTGAGGCAAGAAGGAAGTGAGTTTCAAGAACAATATGAAAACCGCAGAACATAAATAATGAATGGAACTTGTAATCATATTTTCATACTTCCAAATTTTTTTTACACACAGAGAGAGGAGTATCTTAAGGAAACTTTAACCTTTCCCCTTTATCCTGATTTTTGAAAGGAAGATCAAAGAAAAGCAGTTTAAACTCACACGTTCCTCCGGTTATGCAACGCAGATTTAGACATTACACTTCAAAACCCCAGCCATTACTTCAGCACCACCAGTCCAAATACCATCGCGGAGCTTTGAAGCGGCCCTAATGGTATCTTCCATTTGCAAGTAACACTTCTGTAGTCAAAAGATCTTACCCCGGGTAGATGTTAATGTAAAACCACTCAGACTACACAGACACACACGCCTGGAGGCAGACTAGAAGGTGTTCAGAAGTCAATGTAACACCATTACAGAGCGTGTCAGCCCAGGAGCTGTCATAAACACTTCATAATCACTCAGACACACAAACTGGATTCCCCTTAACTCGTCATTTTATTTCATGCTGAGAACATGTCCAATTGAAAAGGAACGAGAGAAAACGACGCTACAGATAAGCCAATTTGGCTTATAGCCTTTTTCCACTTTTAGAAGACTGAGCTTGTCATATTTTATTGGCATTGCAAACCTACACTGATATAATCTGTGGATTGAAGATAGTTTTGCAGTAGATACTAACCAAAGAGAAACTGATTGCATCAAAGAGAAGGCTAAGGTTTTTCTTCTGTAAAATAGGTATCATACAAACTTGTAAGATCAACCGGATGATAAAAAATGACTTACAGTGCCAAAAGGTGCAGGAAATGGAGCTACTAGAATTCTGAGATATTGCAGATGTGAAGTGTATAACAGTACAGGCTCTTTGGAAAACTCCAGGGAATTTCTAATAAAGTTAAATACATGTCTAACCTATGATCCAGCAATTCTACTCCTAGGTAGATACTCAAAAACAGAGTGTTAGTCACAGATCTACAATGATGTTCATAGGAGCCTTCTTCACTATAACCAAAAGCCAGAAACACAAATGCCCATCAAAAGAAGAACAGCTAAAAAAACTGCAGTATATTCAATCCACAGAATGAAACACAGTCATGAAAAAAATAAAAAATACAAACTACTACAAAATCTAACAACACGGATGAATTTTTAAAAAGACACAGTGCAACAGACACAAAGTGTAACAGCACATGCTGTGTGCCTCTACTTATACAGAGTCCAATGCGGCAAAGCTAATCCACAGTCAGAAGAGTGATCACCTTGGGGTTAATACTGTCCGGGGAACTTTCTGAGTAAGAAAAACGTTCTACATTTTGTTCTCAATGGTAGTTCCATTTATTTGCATGTGTAAACACGTATATACACACTTACATAAACATACATAAAACACACAGTCATCAAACTATAGACTTGACATCTGTACATTTTGTGGTAATCTTTAAAGGTATATGTCATAGAGAAACTGTGGTACCTCCAGACAGTGGAGTATCATCCAGCACTGCAAACAAATGTGCTATCAGCCATGAAAAGATGTGAGGGAAGCGTAAACGCGTATCACTAAGTGAAAGAAGCGGATCTGAAATGGCTACATACTGTATGATTTCAAGTATAGGACATTCTGGAAAAGGCAAAACTACATGGACAGTAAAAAGCCAGTGGTTGCCAGAGGAGGGAGCACACGAGATGTTCAGATCAGGGCACAGGCAGAGCACAGAGGGCATTTAGCGCAGTGAGACTCTGTGTGATGCTGTAATGGTAGGGACGTGTCATTACACATCTGTCAAAACCCGCAGCATGTGCAACACTGAAAGCAAACCTGATGTAAACCTCGGACTGTGAATGATAATGTGGGGTCAGCACAGGTTCATCAATTCAAACATGGCACCACTCTGATGTGCAATGCTGATTAACAGGGAGGCTATGTGTTTGTGGGGGCAAGAGGATGTGGGAACTCTGTACGTTCAGCTCAATTTTGCTATGAACCTAAAACTGCTCTGAAAAATACTTTTTTTTTTCTTATCTATCAAAGAAGCTGAGCTGGTTAAATACGAACTTCAATTTTTTTCTCTGTAAACTGGGAATAATAGCAACTAGTCAAATTGATAGGATAATAAGACGATAAAGGGTAATGTGCCTAAAATAATGTGTGTGGTACATTCTGATTTTTTTAACAGTTATTACTATTTGTATTATGAAATTTCACTATGCAGCACAAGCGTCAAAATTCCCCAAATCACCCCAACGCTGCTCAGGGGTCTACTGCACTCTGCTCAAACCCCCATCGTGACATGAATCTCACAGACTCAGTACTGCTGACATTTTGGACTCAACAATCTTTGTTGTGGGAGGTTGTCCAGTACACGGTAGGATGTTTAACAGCATTTCTGGCTTTTACTGACTAGATGCCAGTAGCAACTCCTAATGATGACAATAAAAAATGTCTGCAAACACAGACAAATGTTTCCTTGGGGGCACAATCACTCCCGTTTGGGAAGCACTGACACAGACGGCAATCATGTAGTGACAGAGCACACAAGTAAAACACCATCTCCTCGAGGCAGGGCTCAGCCCTCAGCTACACTCATCCTAATACGCAGCATCGACCTAAACTTCCAGTGTGGCTGAAGGGAAAGACGAGGGTTCTGCTAATTAACTTTTTTAAAAAGAGATTTTAGGAAAAGGGGATAGACTGGGAACGGAAATGGAATGAAAGCAAACAGCAAAAGATTATAAAACTGACTTTGAATCTTTCTGATACTGACTCTCTAGCACACTTAGAATATCCAGCTAAAGGCTGAAATCTTGAAACATACTTATTAACATATATACTCATATATACATGTGCATATATATATATGCACATACATATGTAAATATATATGTAAATACACACACACACGTATCCTACCAGACAATGTACCTGGCACCAGAGATATAGACCATGAAAGCCTGATCATAGTTCTAGAGACACTTACAAAGAATTCTCCCAACTGCTAATGTAAAATCAAGATTTCCAGAAAATACTGAAACACACAGGAAAACTGAATTAAAAATTATGAAATCAGAAACTCTTCACTTCATTCCTTCGGGCCTATGTTCAAAATTCAAACATTAAATTGATTATGAACAAAATCTAGAAGATAGAAATACTAGTTCAGTTCCTTTTTAAAGGCCCCAGAGGGGAATTCTCTGGTGGTCTGGTGGTTGAGACATCATACTTCTACCGTGTGGGGCACAGGTTTGGTCCCTGTCAGGGAACCAGATCCCACATACCGCCCGGTACACTCAATAAGAAAGTCCCCAGAAACCTATTATTTTCTATTATCTCACCCTTCCCATCTGAAAAAAAAATGAGAACACAGTTGATTACTACCAATCAACCTGAATGAATATTAAGGGAAAGAACAGGCTTATAACGGAGAGCACTTAATTTTAATATTTAAAAATACAGATATTTCAATTCCATTTTAAAAATAATTCTCACTAAAGTGTGTGTGTGTGTGTGTACATGTATACATGTACAATAAATCTTTGGTATGCTTAACTATACTCAACAACTTTTTCCATCAAATTACATGTATCTAAGCCAGTAGTTTCGACCAAAATTTTCTCTGGAGTTGTGGTTCTCAACCAGAGGACGTTTGGCCATGATTGGAGACATCTTTAATTGTCATAATTAAGGGAGTTGGTTTGGGCATTTAGTAGACAGAGGCCACAGATGTGACTATGTATGCTACAATGTACAGAACAGCCCCCCATAATCAAGAGTCACCTGGTCCAAAACGCCAATAATGGCAAGAATGAGTCACAAATATATATAACTTGTATTTCCCTACTTTTATGTGTTATGTATTAAAATTCATTTTAATTAATTTATTTTAAAAAGTATCAGCCTTTTAAAACAATCATTTGTTAATTCTGTTATCACTTCTGATAGTTCACATCAAGATGACCAGTACTTTTTAAACCAGAAACATATACATAAAGAAAGAAGACAGGGCTTCCCTGGTGGCTCAGCGGTAAAGAATCCATCTGCCAATGCAGGAGACACAGGTTCAATCCCTGATCCTGAGCCTGCTCTCTAGGGCCCCAGAGCCACAACTTCTGAGCCCCTGCACGGCAACTAGAGAGTAACCCCGCTTGATGCAACTAGAGAAAAGTCCGCATAGCAACAAAGACCAGAACGGTCATAAATAAATACATACAATAATAAATCTACTTAAATGAATTTTTAAAAAGGAAAGAAAGTAGATTAAAAGCAAAGGCATAAGAGAAAACCGTGTGATCAATGCACTCTTGTCAAACTGCAAATAATCCCCAGGCCAAGGTGAAGAATATTCAAATATGGCAAACTGAAAAAAAAAAATGGGACTTAGTCTCAAGATTAATCATTGCGTCTGTAGATGAAAATCTGATTGAGTTCATATACTATGAATCCATCAACATAAAGTTCAAAACTGGCAAAATGACCATAATTCATGGTGTTAAAGATCAAGGTAGTAGGTCAACTAAATCTAAATAAAACTGGAAAAGACAAACAATAAAAAAAAATTTTAATCATTGTAAATGTCTATTTCCTGGTTTTGATATGGTACTATAATTTATATGTCACCTCTGGGAGAAATTGAGGGAAATGCACCCAGGACTCTAATATTCTGCAATTTCCCATGAGTCTGTAATTTTTTCAAAATTCAAAGGTTTTAAAAATCAATTTGAAAATAGACTAAAAATAAAAGCAAAAACATAGAAATGGTCAAAATTACATACTCATATTTGGTGGGCAAAGAATGATCCTTTCAGGAGTGCTGAGTTCATGCGTGCTTAGTCATGTCCAATTCTTTGTGACCTCACTGACTGTAGCCCACCAGGCTCCTCTGTCCATGGGATTCTCCAAGCAAGAACACTGCAGTGGGTTGCCCTTTCCTCCTCCAGGGGATCTTCCTGACCCAGGAAATGAACCCACGTCTCCTGAGTCTCCTGCATTGGCAGGTGAATTCTTTACCACTGAGCTACCTGGGAAGTCAGTCCTTTCAAGAAATGGTGCTAAATCAATTACATTTTTTAATTTTTTCAATTCAAAAAAGCCTTGACCCCTGTGTCAAACCATATACCAAAAACTTCAAAAGGATTATAAATCTAAAGATAAAAGCAATCTTCTAGCAGAAAACATGGAGAAAGCAATAACACCCCACTCCAGTACTTTTGCCTAGAAAATCCCATGGACGGAGGAGCCTGGTAGGCTGCAGTCCATGGGGTCGCTAGAGTCGGACACGACCAAGTGACTTCACTTTCACTTTTCACTTTCATGCATTGGAGAAGGAAATGGCAACCCACTCCAGTGTTCTTGCCTGGAGAATCCCAGGGATGGGGAAGCCTGGTGGGCTTCTGTCTATGGGGTTGCACAGAGTTGGACACGACTGAAGCAACTTAGCAGCAGCAGCAGCAGCAAACATAACAGAATATTTTCACGGCCTTAGAATAAAGGATACAAAAAGCATTAAGAATAGAGTAAACCACTTAAAATTTGATTTGGATTTCCTTCATCAAAAGACAACATTAAAAAAGTGAAAATTTTAAAAACCTTATAAGGAAGACTAACAGGACAAATGATGAAATCATAAAATGGACTGGATTATTATTTGTATCAAATTTAAAGGTGCTGGTTTTGATAACAGTGCTATGGTTATAAAAGATAATGTGCTTGTTCCCAGGAAATATACACAGAATTTTTTATGGAAGGGGGGTATAAATTCTCCTATTGATAAATGGTTCAGAAAAAAATCTGCACACACAGAAAAAATTGAGAGAATGATAAATAAAAAGTAAAATCTCCTTCACTAGTAAATCTGGGTAATGAGTAACAGGAGTTCCTTATATTAGTACAAAATTTTCTGAAAGTTAAAAATTATTGCAAAATAAAAGCATCTTTAAAGCTACAATAAGATACCAACCCATATACACAGGAATGGTTAAAATTAGAAAGACTGACAATACCAAGAGCTAATGAGAACGTGCAGCATGTGAAACTTTCATAAATTGCTGGTGGGAGTACACACTGGTAAAACCACTTCGGAAAACTGATTGGCAGTATCTACTAAAGTTAAACACACACGTTCACTTCGACACAGCAAATCCATTCCTAGGTCTACATCCCGGAGAAATGGGTGCAGCATATAGCCACCAAGGAACACACACAAGAACACCAGAGCAGCTTTATCCACAATATTCAAAAAGTGGAATCAACAAAAATGTTAATCAGTTGTATAATGGAAGGGCTTCCCCGGTGGCTCAGATGGTAAAGAATCTGCCTGCAATGTAGGAGATTCAGGTTCGATCTTTGGGTCAGGAAGATCCCCTGGAGAAGGGAATAGCAACCCACTACAGTATTCTTGTCTGGACAATTCCATGGACAGAGGTGCCTTTCCATGGGGTTGCAAAGAGTAGGACACTAAAAATAGTATACAGCAAAATTAAGAGCAAATCACTGCTACATATAATAACATGAAAGAATCTCATAGTCACACTGTTGAGAGAAAGAAGCCAGACACAAAAGAGTAGACTGGATTATCTCTGACCACCCCCCAACACACACCCTGTTTTTTTTTAAGTTCAAGAATAGAAAACACTAATCTCTGGTGACAGAAGTCAGAATAGTGGTTACTTGGAGGTACAAGGAGGGCAGTAGTGACAAGCAAGTGGCACGAGGGACTACTGAGTGGCTGGGAATGGTCTGTGTCTTAATCTGAGTGGTGCCCAGAAAGTTATACACACACATTAAAAACTCAATCTGCTCACTGACGATCTGTGCACTTTATGGTATTTAATATAGTGAAATTCGTAAGAAAAACAGCTGCCTTCCACACACTCACTGGTCAGCTTGTGTCCAAAGAAGAGCTTCCATTTCAGAGTGGAAAAATATCAAAAATATTTCAAACAAGAGATTCCGATTTACAATACTAAATTTCAAACTCATTTTTCAAATCAACAAAGGTCACAGAAAGCCACTATTTAAACACTGCCAAGACTAAACTTTAGATATAGACTTGTTTAAAGTCATACCTTAGGAAACATATTCCACAGAAAATATTTTCCTCTACTAATCTGAGTGAATTTCACAAGCTACTTAAATATTCTTCTTCACTTCTGCTTTTATTAGGGCTTCTCTGGTGGCTCAGATGGTAAAGAATCTGCCTGCAATGCAGGAGACCCGGGTTCGATGCCTGGGTCGGGAAGATCCCCTGGAGAAGGAAAGAGCAACCCACTCCAGTATTCTTGCCTGGGAAATCCCATGGACAGAGGAGCCTGGCAGAATTACACAGGTTATTTCAATATTATTCTTCATTTCTGCTTTCATTCACTCTGTGACACCTGAAGATTGTCCACTGCCAAGTGACTAAAGAGCCATCCATTACTTCTCTTTCCAGTAATAAGAGACTGAACCAAACAAAATAAGGCTCTACTCTCAACAAAGGCAATTTTTTTGATTTGGGTCCATATTCAAACTTTCTCTGCTTGCCAGTTACCCAAATCACTGACTGTAGATTGTTCCCAAATGAAACCCATAAAAATTGTTTCCTGGCTAGCAATCTTGACATGGCAAAGTTGGCACCCATCTTCTAACAAATAATAAGCTAATTGGTATTCACCTCAAATATGTCCTTGCAGGTTTTCTCTGACGTTTTCAATGTAAAGGCAAGACAAAAAGTGTAAAAGCCACACTAAAAGCTTTAACAAAAATATTTTCTTTGAAGGGAACAGCTGGACTTTTCTTAGCCCAATGTGTTAGCGACACCTAGTGTTGCTTCTTTGCAGCACATCCAAGAAAACACTCCGAATCTTAACTTGAATTGCTCAGTCGTGTCCGAATCTTTGTGACCCCATGGACTGCAGCACACCAGGATTCCCTGTCCATCACCAACTCCCAGAGCTTGCTCAAACTCATGTCCATCGAGTCAGTGATGCCATCCAACCGTCTCATCCTCTGTTGTCCCCTTCTCCTGCTGCCTTCAGTCTTTCCCAGGATCAGGGTCTTTTCCAGTGTGTCAGCTCTTCCCATCAGGTGGCCAAAGTACTGGAGTTTCAGTTTCAGCATCAGTCCTTCCAATGAATATTCAGGACTGATCTCCTTTAGGATGGACTGGTTGGATCTCCTTGAGGTCCAAGGGACTCAGAAGTCTTCTCTAACACCACAGGTCAAAAGCATCAATTCTTCAGCATTCAGCTTTCTTTATGGTCCAACTCTCACATTCATACATGACTACTGGAAAAACCATAGCTTTGACTAGACAGCCCTTTGTTGGTAAAGTAATGTCTCTGCTTTTTAATATGCTATCTAGGTTGGTCATAACTTTCCTTCCAAAGAATAAGCCTCTTTTAATTTCATGGCTGCAATCACCATCTGCAGTGATTTTGGAGCCCAAGAAAATAAAGTCTGTCACTGTTCCCCATCTATTTGCCATGAAGTGTTAGGACCAGGTGCCATGATCTTAGTTTTCTGAATGTTGAGTTTTAAGCCAGCTTTTTCAGTCTCCTCTTTCACTTTCATCAAAAGGCACTTTAGTTCCTCTTCACTTTTGGCCGTAAGGGTGGTGTCACCTGCATATCTGAAGTTATTGATATTCCTCCCCACAATCTTGATTCCAGCTTGTGCTTCACTCAGTCCAGCATTTCCCATTATATACTCTGCACATGAGTTAAATAAGCAGGGTGACAATATATAGCCTTGATGTACTCCTTTCCCAATTTTGAACCAGTCCATTGTTCCACGTCCAGTCCTAACTGTTGCTTCTTCATGTGCATACAGATTTCTCAGGAGGCAGGTAAGGTCATCTGGTATTCCCATCTCTTAAAGAATTTTGCAGTTTGTTGTGTTGTGATCCACACAGTCAAAGGCTTTGGCATAGTCTATAAAGCAGAAATAGATGCTTTTCTGGAATTCTCTTGCTTTTTTGATGATCCAGCGGATGTTGGTAATTTGATCTCTGGTTCTGCTTTTTCTAAATCCAGCTTGAACATCTTGAAGTTCTCGGTTCACACACTGTTGAAGCCTGGCTTGGAGAATTTTGAGCATTACTTTACTAGCATGTGAGATGAGTGCAACTGTGCGGTACTTTGAGTATTCTTTGGCATTGTCTTTAGGACTGGAATGAAAACTGACCTTTTCCAGCCCTGTGGCCACTGCTGAGTTTTCCAAATTTGCTGGCATATTGAGCGCAGCACTTTCACAGCATCATCTTTTAGGATTTGAAATAGCTCAACTGGAATTCCATCACCTCCACTAGTTTTGTTCATAGTGATCCTTCCTAAGGCCCACTTCACTTCGCATTCCAGGATGGCTAGCTCTAGGTGAGTGATCACACCACTGTGGTTATGAAGATCTTTTTTGTACAGTTCTTCTGTGTATTCTTGCCACCTTTTCTTAATATCTTCTGCTTCTGTTAGGTTCATACTGTTTCTGTCTTTTACTGTGCCCATCTTTGCATGAAATGATCCCTTGGTATCTCTAATTTTCTTGAAGAGATCTCTAGTCTTTCCCATTCTATTGTTTTCCTCTATTTGTTTGCACTGATCACTTAGGAAGGTTTTCTTCTCTCTCCTTGCTATTCTTTGGAATTCAGGTGGAGATATCTTTCCTTTTCTCCTTTGCCTTTCACTTCTCTTCTTTTCTCAGCTACTTTTAAGGACTCCTCAGACAACCATTTGCCTTTCTGCATTTCTTCTTCTTGGGGATGGTTTTGATCACTGCCTTCTACAATGTTACGAACCTTCGTCCATAGTTCTTTAGGCACTCTATCAGATCTAATCCCTTGAGTCTATTTGTCACTTCCACTGTATAATCATAAGGGCTCATACCTGAATGGTCTAGTGATTTTCCCTAATAAATCTTTAACTTATTGAACCTCAAATACACTGTTTCATATAACTCTCATCTTTTAGGTACTGTAATGAATAAGTTTTCAATACCTGTTTAAGATATTAAGCACTTCAAAAGAGGATGAGAGGACTTCCATGGTGGTGCAGTGCATAGGAATCCATTTGCGAATACAAGGGACATGGGTTTAATTCCTGGTCTGGGAAGATTCCACATGCTGCAGAGCAACTAAGCCTGAGTGCCATAACTAAAACAGGCAAAACTAATCTACAGGCAAACTAATCTACAGTGGAAAATAAGATAACAATAGTGGCTGTTTCACAGATGGGATGGAGGGAAAATTGAGAACAGCCATGAGGGAAATTTCTTGAATGATAATCATGGTCTATATCTTGACAGAGATGTGGGCTGCCATGTATTTATCAAAGCTCAGGAAGTTTACATATTAAGATTTGTGTATTTAACTGTGGGTAAATTTTACATTAAAAACTAATCAAATATTCAACTTTAATGATAAGCCATGCAAAAGTATTTAGGGGAAACCATGCTGATTTTGCAATTTACTTTGAAATGCACCCAATAAGATCTATAGGTAGAGAGAAAATTAAGCAAATACAGTAAAAATTTTCATGGTATAATCAAGGTGGTGAGTATATATATTTTCCGTAAAATTGGTACAACTTAGCTC
Organism: Bubalus kerabau; assembly: GCF_029407905.1. Lineage (NCBI taxonomy): Eukaryota > Metazoa > Chordata > Mammalia > Artiodactyla > Bovidae > Bubalus > Bubalus kerabau. The sequence goes on along the minus strand of NC_073627.1, from coordinate 52,234,458 downwards.
TATATTCAGACTTTTTGAAGTTCTTACAATGGTACAAAGCTCATTTTGTAAGTTTTACCTTGCAAAACTGTAGCCCAGCACCACTTCTGAGACACCCAGCATTTTTCACCTGCTCACCAAGCTCCACCAAAGTGTCTCCCTGCTATTTTTAAATATAGGAAACAGAATCCTATATGAGAGAGTACTGCCTTTAAACACCCCTTCCTCAAATGCCCACAAGACTTACTCCTCCACACTTCTGCTCTGCAAGTCACTGAGAGAGGCTTTCCAAGACTACCTTACATAATACAGCAACCCACAACAACACCAACCACCCCACTATAACACTTGGTATGTGTTTATTTATTATCAAAGCATTGTACATGTTTTAATATCATCTTCCCCACTCTTCAACCCACCCACCTAGAATAGAAATTCCAAAAGAATAATGGTTTTGTTTAGCTCATTGTTGTTTTCCCAGCAACTTGAACAAGGTCTGGCATATAAAAGACAATCAATAAATCTTTGCTGAGTGAATGAATTAATGAATGAACGAGGCAAGTATAAATAGCATGGCTTTATAAGAATGCAATTTGGCAAATCTACCAAGAGCCTTAGTATACCTTTTATTGATCTCTCTAAATTACATAATCATAAAGATATTTATCTCAATATTCTTAAGAAGAAAAAAACTTAAGAAATCTCAATCAATGTCCAACTATAGAGTAAAGAACATTTCCACCTCAGAACCTCTGACTTTACTATTTGCTGTTCCAATCATACTGTGGCTAAATTTAATTACTTCCATGCCACTTCCTTATTATAATCTCTTTTTTCTTCATATTACAATTTGTCTTTATTTATTTTTATTTAAATCCAGTTCTTCTACTAGGTCCATTAGAGAAAAGACTCTATTTTGCTCAAAATACATACTTTATTACAGACTTGTGTTGAATAAATGAACACTTTTTAAGTTCTCATTCCTCAGGGTACCCAGTCAATCTATGTGTAAGACTGGCTGAAAAAAAAAAAAAAAATATATATATATATATATATATATCAAGAATACAAGATATTTTAAAATAACTGAAATAAATAAAATAAATAACTAAGATAATAAGAGCTAAAAGAATTATGGGAGTTAAAGGAAAAGTATAGAATTACTGTGGTTTTTTTTTTTTTTTTTTTTTTTTTTTTCATATAAATCCCATAAACCTATTTGGTCTTTAGTCCATGTACTGCTGATTTTTTTAATTAACTTACATTACCATATGTAAAATAGACAGCTAATGGGAATTTGCTGTATGACTGAGGGAACTCAAACAGGGCTCTGTAACAACCTAGAGAGGTAAGATGGGAGAGAGGTTCAAGAGGGAGGAACATATGTATACCTATGACTGATTCATGTTAATGTTTGACAGAAAATAACAATTCTATAAAGCAATTATCCTTCAAATAAAAAATATAATTTTTTTTTTAAGTTTTTAAGAATTTTAAAGGAATTCCCTGGCAGTCCAGTGGTTAGAACTCTGTGCTCTCACTGCCAAGGGCCACATTCAAACCTTGACTAGGGAACTAAGATCCCACAAGCCACGCACCATGGCCAAAAGAAAATAAAATAAATTTTTTAAAAAAGAATTTTAAGCAAGAGCACTGATATTTACATTACCAAAAAGAGGTAATGACACTGCTAGGCATGAGTAGGAAAGGGACCTATTTATCCAGAACAACAACATAAATAATCATTCTTTCTCATGTTACATCAGATGTGTTGACAGAAGGCGCCTGACAGCTTGGGAAAGCTATGAATACTAGTGTCTTCCTGCAGGCATCTCATACACAAAGTCGTAGGAACTGGGCAATAGAGATACCACTTCTGCACAGTTTTGAGCTAACTCAACTTAGCTAGATTCTGAGATATCATCTAAGCCTCAACTGCATTTATGCATTTCATTAAAAAGGCTGAGCACCAAAGAATTGATGCTTTTGAATTGTGGTGCTGGAGAAAAGACTTTTGAGAGTCCCTTGGACTGAAAGATCAAACCAGTCAATTCTAAAGGAAATCAACCCTGAATATTTATTGGTAGGACTGTCACTGAAGATGAATCTCCAATACTTTGGCCACCTGATGCCGATTCACTGGAAAAGATCTGACTCACTGGAAAAGATCCTAATGCTGGGAAAGACTGAATGCAAAAGGAGAAGAGAGTGTCAGAGGAAGAGAAGGTTAGAAAGCATCACTAACTCAATGGACAAGAATTTGAGCAAACTCTAGGAGACAGCATTGGACAGAGGAGCATGGCTTGCTACAGCCCACGTGATCACAAAGAGTCACACATGACTTAGTGAATGAACAACAACAATGAACTTCATAAACAATTTTTTTTAATGTTTAGCCAGGATGTTTATTTTCTTAATCTAAGACTCAGAGGTGGGACAATTATATAAAGTCAACCTTGGGCACAAACTTGAAGCAAAAACTGAGCTGAAATTCAGACAAAGATTGACTTTCTGCCCACCCTCACTTAACTCAAAAGCAAATATGCTTTACGGTCTCAAAGGTCCCTTAGAACCAGGTTTATTTCTAGACTGAGCAACATAAGCTCCTCATCTACACATGGTAACACTTAAATGATTACTGAATGGCTAACTAGTGATAAGTTTCAGAAGGGTTTAGTTAGAGCAATGGGTAACTCACACTGGTCTATAAAGGATGAACATATGAAGGTACACCATAACCTTTACCCTGAAAACTAACACTAAGCTGCCATACCACTTGCATGGCATATCTTCTGCTACTGCAGAGAGGAAATAGAGCCCTTAGACAGTGGGCTTTGAATGTGAAGTCAGACAGAACTGGGTTTGCATTCCAATTCCTCCTCTTTAAGTAGTGTGACCTTACCACCTATAAAATAGGATAACTTCTCCCTCACAGTATACAACACATGAGACAATGTGTATATAAAGCTCTGAACACAGTAAGAGCCCCATCAGTGCAACAGAAGGAGCTTATTTTTCCAAACTGCGTCCTAATTCTTGAACCAGTCCTCAGGGGAGCTATACTATTGGGCTATACGACTACAATAGTAACAACTGACAACTAATGAAAATTCCACGAAGAAAAGATTATTTAGTTCTCTCAAAATACAATCTGTGCATAAGAATTACTTCAAAGACGTAATTAAAATTACTCAGAAGACCTTTAAGTTACTCAGAGCTAGACATAAGTCAACTATTAAAAACGATACCTCTAATTATAACCAATGCAAGTGGGCAGCCTGAGCACCACCAAAGGAATGTGCTCAATCTGGTCAACACCCCTAATCCACAAGGCCCAACCCTGTTAAAGCTCTAGCTTCCTCTCTGCCTTCAAGTCTGTCAACAAACAGAGTAAAGCATCAAAATGGTGGTGACCTAAATGGGAAGGGAATCCAAGAAAGAAGATACATATACATTTATATATATATAGCTGATTCACTCAGCTCTACAGTAGAAACTAACACAGCATTATAAAGCAACTATACTCCAATTACTCAATCATTAAAAAATAAATTTTTTTAAGAATCAAAATATAGTCTCTATTAATAAGAAAAGGTTACATTTACAAAATCCTCTCCTCTGAACACAACCTAGAATTATTTCTCTTGTTAGGAAAAAGCAAACAAACAAAACACTGCTACATTTTAGGTCCTTTGTCTATGCCTTTGGCATGATACCTCAATTACAAACAACATTGCAAGGTCTTGAAAAAATGTCAACTACACATCCCCAAAGGCAAAATACAAGTTCACTCGATCCATGACATACCAACAGGATTCTTCTATCTCTGCAAAATAAAGCCAATCTTTAAGAAGTATAAAGCCTAAAATCCTAAATATTTAATAATATGATAGATAATTATTATAAGATTAGTGCATGTATGTGTGTGTGTGTTAGTAGCTCAGTCGTACCCAACTCTTTGCAACCCCATGGACTAAACAGCCTGCCAGGCTCCTCTGTCCATGGAATTCTCCAAGCAAGAATACAGGAATGGGTTGCCATTCCCTTCTCCAGGGGATCTTCCCATCTCAGGGATCAAACCTGGGTCTCCTGCATTACAAGCAGATTCTTTACCAACTGAGTCACCAGGGAAGCCCCCATAGGATTAGAGGAACTATAAGAACTATAGTTCATTATCAGTGATTTACATACTATAAGAATAAACAATATTTTTACTTAAAATGTTTAAGAATTATGAAGATCAATGTACTCATTACGCAATAATCCTTAAGCCAAATTCTGTACTCAAGAACATCTAGCATTTCATTAAATTTGAGGCAATATATATTTGCTTATAAATCTTTCAGAAAGTAACCATAAAACTCAAAAGAACCAAAAAGGGAGAAAAAAAATTCTAGTTGAACCACCCATGCAAAACAGCCTTCAAACAATGTAGTAAATGCATTTATTAAAGGCACAAATACTGGCCCCGGGTCTCCAACTGCAAAAAAAAACAAAAAACTACACAATAGATGTTCCACCTGCCAACTAGGCCTTCAACCCCAATCTACAGGAGAGACATGATATTTAGGCCATGCCAAACACCAGAATATAACTAAGTATAAGCCAAAGTATGTAGTCCCAACTACACTTCACTGAGCTGTGACCCCACCAAGCCTCTTCCTCTTCTAGTACATTTACTTTTGGTCATCCCAGAGAAGCACATGGAGGACTGAAGATGGAAACTGGGACCAGTGTTAGGCAATTTAAAACATTTATCAAAACTGTGATTTATCCTAAACAGATACACAGACACAAAATGACCTTAGTTCAAGCTCATGTATTACATCATTGTTTCTAATATCAGAAAAGGCGAGGGGAGGGTGCACTCAAGTGTTTCCAATAATTGGAAACAAGTCATGTAAATTAAGGAAAGTCCAAATAAGAGAATTATATGTGGCTATATATATATATATCCCATAGAGAAGCTCTTGGAATACTAATTCATAAGTAAAAAACAGCAAAGTACAGACAGTTGTATAGTATGTTCCCTTCTGTTAAGGAAGGGCAGGGAGGGAGAAATATATATGTTCTTATTTGCTAAAAAATCAGGATACATAAGAAACTAGAAACCCTAGGGAACTAGAAACTACTCAAGATAAGGGAACTGAGGACAAAGCAGTAGGGAGTTTTGTATCCACTCACACCTCTTGAATTTTGTACCACGTGGATGTTTTAACTGACTCAAAACATTTTCTTTTAATAATCGCTAATTTTTTTAAGCCTTCTATAAGCATATTTGTTGTTGTTTAATCATTAAGTTGTGGCTAACTCTGCAACTCCACGGACTGTAGTGTCCCACGCTCCTCTGTCCAAGGGATTTTCCAGGCAAGAACCCCTGGAGGGGGCTGCCATTTCCTTCTCCAGGGGTTAGCCTCTTTACTCTTTTGTAAAAATTGCAGGAAAAGAGAATAATAATACCTACTTCGTAGGGTTACCATGATGAGACGTGAGATCTTCCATGTAAAGTGATCCCCACAATCGCTGGCCTACTTTACAAACCGTTTACCGCATGGTTCAGTTCCCATGTGCCCTTTACTCCTTGGGCCTCCTATGGGGTTCCACACAAAGCAGTCTCTGAGCAACTGCTTGCAAAATAAATGGAGGAGTCCCTAGAGAAAATATGGCCACCAGCTAGCACGCTGCAAAGTTTTCTATTTCAGGGAGTCAGCATCTTCATACTTACAGGGATGCTCCAGACCTGCATTCCATCACTGTAGCCAATCATAATCAGCAAAGGCGGCTCATTCCCTGTGCTATGAATTTCATGAAATTCCAGATTCCTTGATGTATCTGCATTAGAATTAAATAACAGAAGAGGAAATTTAAGACACAATGTCAATCAACAAAAATAACAACACTCCTTTAATGCTATTGGCATAACAATTGCTTCAATTATTTTTCAATAAAAAGTTCAGAAGTTTCGGGACTTCCCTGGTGGTCCAGTGGTTAACAATCTGCCCTGCAATGCAGGAGACTCGGGTTCAATCCTTGGTCAGGGACCTAAGATCCCACATGCTGCAGGGGCAACCAAGCCTGAGCACAACCACCACTGAGCCCAAGTACCGCAAGTAGAGAGTCCAACGCAATGAAAGGCCCCACGGGGCGCAATGAAGATCCCGGGTGCCACAGCTATGATCTGACCCAACCAAATAAATATTTTCTTTAAAAATTCAGAAGTTTTGGAAAACATTTAAATGAAAGTGAACAGAAAGCTGAAATCACAAAACTAGTAGTTTTTTTGGTCGTTTCGTTGCTAAGTCGTTTCTGACTCTTTTGTGACCCCATGGACTACTGTGTAGCCAGCCAGGATCCTCTGTCTACAGGATTTTCCAGGCAGGAATACTGGAGTGGGCTGCCATTTCCTTCTCCAGGGGATCTTCCTGGATCAGAGACAGAACCAGTGTCTCCAGTATCGGCAGGAGGATTCTTTACCACTCAGCCACCAGGGAACAGTACATATAATTAGCACAAGTAGGTTTTAAAAATCAAACTCTCTCAGGAGGGTACCAGTACCAAGTATCACTCCATCACACATGAAGAGCAGACTACAGAACCTGACAGACTGACAGCAGTACCCAGGGGAGACGCTAGCACCGGGTGAAGGACAGCAGAGCAGTGCCCGCAGAGGCAGACAGTGTAAGCTGTGTGGGTTCACACGTTGTAACTGGACACTGTGAGAAACAACGGGGAGAGGATAAGGAAGAGTAAGATGCAAGATGGGGAGGAGTGGGGGAACTTCCCTGGAGGTCCAGTTGTTAAGATTCTGTGCTCTCATGCAAGGGGCGAGGGTTGGATCTCCAGTCAGGGAACTAAGATCCCACCTGCCACATGGTAGGGCCAAAAAAAGATGGAGTAAAGGTCTCTGCAAAGAGCTAGAGGGCTTGTGTTAAGGTGGCACAAAAAGCACTATGCCAATATGATTACTCTTGTCATAAAATCATGCTACATTAAAAAAATATTTTTCTAATTAAGAAATTTTTTAAAATAAAAATCAAACTCTCACTAGATACCCAGGAAATACTAATACCAAGAATACAACCACCTATAAAGGCAAATCAAAGTAAAATATTTAGCAAAATTAACTAAATACAAATATGATGTGTAACCATCTAGAATTCTAATATGTATAAATTTAGCAATGGAAGAAAAATATGTTCCTTTACTTACAGGGGATAGTAAATCCTGACACATCTGAACACACTGGACATACAGTTCACAATAAAAGAATTATGTGTACTTTTCTAATCAACTTTTCCAGTTCACATCAGTGAATATTAAGCATTTATCATCCTTACTAAACAGAACTATTACACCTCAAAAATCACTAATCAAGACTTTTCTTCTCAGATCACAACCTTATCTTCCAGCAAGTTTGCTTAACTATTTGCTTTGTGATTCGCTCTCTGACTTCATTAAGACCTCCAATCCACTGAAACCCTGCCTTCTCCCTACTCTTTAGGCCTCTCACATATATTTACTCTCCTCCTGCCTTAACAGTCTTTGATCAGGCATCTCAGTAACTTCTGCCAGTCATCTACATTCTCTTATCCGTTTGTGTGGGATCTTTGCATGGCACCCAACCAGCAAAACCTCAATCCTAGATGAACCCAACCAGTCCACTATCCTAGTATATTCCATGGCAACCAAGTAGCCCCAGAGAAAATCACAAGAGACACAATCGTCACCACTATAAATTATCTCCACAAACCTCAACTGAGCCTTCAAAACTGCACAACAAATGTACTCAATTTTCTGAAACTTCTTCTACAATTTCAATGACTTTCTTAAACTGTTCTCCAAGCCCTGACTCCACCCAATCTCTCCTTACTCAGCAGATAATGTGTCTCATATACTGCACAAGGAATCTAGAAACTTTGTTGCCAAAAACCTACATGCATCTGTACCACTCACTCTCTTCTCATTCCACTCAATGACACACAATTCTATTTCCTTTTGTCTAAAGTAAATCACTCTGCGAGGGGGAATGGGAGGGTGGGATGATTTAGGAGATTAGGACTCTTTGCGACCCCACAGACTATACATATACAGTCCATGGGATTCTCCAGGCCAGAATCCTGGAGTGGGTAGCCTTGCCCTTCTCCAGGGGATCGTCCCAACCCCGGGATGGAACCCAGGTCTCCTGTATTGCAAACGGATCCTTTACCAGCTGAGCCACAAGTGAAGCCCATAAATACATTACCATGTGTAAAATAGCTAGTGGAAACCTGCGTGTACCACAGGGAGCTCGGCTGGGTGCTCCGTGATGACCTGGATGGGAGGGTTGGTGGAGAGGGGGGAGATGTGGGCGGGAGGTCCAAGAGAGAGGGGATACATGTAGACATACAGCTAATTCACTGTGTTATACAGCAGAAACTAACACAACACTGCAAAGCAATTATACTCCAATAATTTTTAAAGTGAGAAACCTCCAGTCTGACGAGGGAGACAGATGTGTAAGCTGATGATTCTGAAACAGCATGAAAAAGGCAACAATAAATGGAGGTGCTAGGGCAGAGATGACTAACATCATGGAGAGATGATAAAGTTGGAGTACCCAGAGAGACTCCATAGAGCCTCAATGACATAGGGTTTGAAGGATGAATAGAACTTTTCCAAACAAACAAAAATAAAGTAAATCACTCTGCTTTGGATCCTATTCTCTCTCACCTTCTCAGGGCTCTTTTTCTAACCCTTCCTTTCCTGTATCTCCCATTCCTTCCACGTAATGTATACTCCCAATAAGTATTTAAACATGCTAAAGTGTCTATCTTTTAAAATTTTTCAAATAAATCAATACCTGTGAATTTTAGATATAAATGACAAAGCTAAAATTAACAAAACACTAGAGGAACACTGTAGAAATGTATTTTCATGATTATGGTACAGGGAAAAAACTTCACAACAGGACACAAAAAAATTCCTAGTATAAAAAACTGGCAAATTCTACTACATTAAATTTATTACATTAAAATGGAGAATTTCTGTTTCTCATGAGCCACCCTGACCGGGAGAGTGAAAAGCCAAGCCAGAGCCTGGGAGAAGAGACAATTATAACCCCACAAGGATTTGTCTAATTCACATACATATATACATACATATAGTTGCTAAGTCATATACAAATTAAAAATCAATATGAAAAAGGTAGGTCATTAGAAAAATAGGCAGGAGACATGAAAAACACTTCAAAAATAGGATATTCAAATCAATCATCAGTGAACATGAAAAGTGGCTCAACCTCATTTGTAATCAAGGAAGTGTTAATTAAAACCACAATGACAAAACCAAGAGTTGGCAGGGTATGGAGTGAAGAGGCTGCTTATTTAGTGCTAGTAAATGTAAATCAGTATAACCACTTGAGAAAACAGACTATATATACTCAGGTTGAAGATCCCATGCCCTTTGACCAAGTAGTTCCACTCTAGGTATAAACTCATTAGAAGCCTCAGCACAGATACACCAAGAGACAAGAATGCTTACCACAATATTACTGCATTCAAGTAATTACAGCTGGAATCAACCCAAAGTCCATCAAGAGGAGAATGGACAAGCACAGTGGTACACGGATACAATGTACAATACAACACTACTCAGCAACAGGAAAAAAATGACCTACTACCATATACCATAATATGGATGGACGTCACAGACATAATAAGCAAAAGAAGCCAGACACAAAAGCCTACACACTGAATGATTCTCTTTATATGAAATTCAGAATCACTAGGCAATTAGGTAGCAACATTCTATTTTCTACCTTAGTTATGGCTCCACAGATTTACAATGTGTAAAAATTCAGTGATCCATACTTTTGTGCTACTTATCATGATATATTTGCACAGTAAATAAGGTGGTTTGTTTTTGTATTTTTGGCTGCTCCAGGCAGCATGTGAAAATCCTAGTTTCCTGAATAGGGATCAAACCTACAACCCCTGCAAAGGAACCCTGGAATCTTAACCCACCAGGGACCACCAGGCAAATCCCTAAATAAGGGTTTTTTTTAAATCATAAACCAGTAATATCCCTCTCCCTTTATTTGCCTTCACTATTTCCTCTCTTTCTAGGAGCTGAATTCTTTGTTTATAACTGCCATGTTTTTCATCTCTCATTCACCCCTACCTATTTCAGAACATGTTTCTGCCCCAACACTCCTCCCAGGTGACTTTTACTACGGTCATCAGTAACCTCCAAGTTGTTGAATCCAATATATGTTTTTAAGAACATCCTGTTAAGATTATTCAGCAGCTATAACCAATGCTAACCATATTCTCCACTGGCTCATCCTTTTCTAACTTCTCTTGAAATATTAGAGTTACTCAAAGCAAATTCCTAAACTCCCTTTTCTTCTTACACTAACCCTCCCTAAGTGACCGCATTCCAACCAATCCTTCAGTTACTTTCTGCTAGTGACTTCCTCAGTATGGGTTTTGGATGTCTCAACAGAAGATCAAATTCCACTTAAAGATCAGGATTTCCTCCCCAAACATGATCTTCCAGGGTTTCCTATTTTGGGGAACAGCATGATTATCTATCCAGATAGCAAAATCAGGAACCGCCTTCTTCCTTCCCTCCAGCAATAAATCTATGAGCAAGCTTCCTAAATAGCTCTCTGCTTACACCACCACCACCTCTGTCTACAACATCTATTGCAAAAGCCTGAGTGACTTTCTGCCTCCACCACTATCCACCAAACTCTGTATTAGAGTCAGAGCGATCTTTTCAAAATATACATATTAGGGAATCCCCTGGCAGTCCAGTATTTAGGATTCTGTACTCACTGCCATCGGCCCACAGTTCGATCCCTGGCTGGGGAACTAAAATCCCATAAGCTAAGAGGCACAGCTGAAAAAAAAAAAAACAACCAAAAAATGGCATACCTACTCACTTCTGTCCTCTACATTAGTGACTTCCCATCGCTCAAATATAAAGATCAAAATCTTGAACACAGCTCAAAATCAGTAATTTTTTCTTCCTATTTTTTGGCTACAAGGCATAGCATGGGGGATCTTAGTTCCTCAACCAGATAGCAAATCTGTGCCCCCTGCAGTGGAAGCACAATGTCTTAAGCTCTGGACCATCAGGGAAGTCCCAGTTATTTTTTATGCTGATTTTCCTTTGACAGGAATTCACTAGCATAAAATTAATAGCACGTGATTCTATATCCAGCAAAATTCAGAATCATAACTTATTTAACCTAAGGGCATAATTAATTCTCTTTTGTTATTGTGTAGTCCCTCAGTCTTAAGCAAGCAATGCAAAGAAATAAAGGAAAAAAATGCAATGGGAAAGACTAGCGATCTCAAGAAAATTAGAGATACCAAGAGAACATTTCTTGCAAAGATGGGCAAAGTAAAGGACTGAAACAGTATGGACCTAACAGAAGCAGAAGAGATTAAGAAGTGGTAAGAATACACAGAAGAACTTTAAAAAAAGGTCTTAATGACCAGGATAACCACGATGGTGTGGTCACTCACCTAGAGCCAGACGTCCTAGAGCGTGAAATCACTGGGCTTTAGGAAGCATTACTACAAACAAAGCTAGTGGAGGTGATGGAATTCCAGTTGAGTTATTTCAAATCCTAAAAGACGATGCTCTTAAAGTGTTGCACTCAATATGCCAGCAAATTTGGAAAACTCAGTAGGGGCCACAGGACTGGAAAAGGTCGGTTTCTTTCCAATCCCAAAGAAGGGCAATGCCAAAGAATGTTCAAGCTACCCTACAATTTTACTCATTTCACATGCTAGCAAGGTAATGCTGAAAATCCTTCAAACTAGGCTTCAACACTACATGAATCGAGAACTTCCAGATGTACAAGCTGGATTTAGAATAGGCAGAGGAACCAGAGATCAAATTGTCAATATCCACAGGACCATAGAGAAAGAAATGGAATTCCAGGAAAAACATCTACTTCTCCTTCACTGACTACACTAAAGCCTCTTACTGTGTGGGTCACAACAAACTGGAAAATTCTTCAAGAGACGGGAATACCAGACCACCTGACCTGCCTCCTGAGAAGCTTGTATGCAGGTCAAGAAGCAACAGTTAGAATTGGACATGCAATAATGGACTGGTTCAACCTTGGAAAAGGAGTACAACAAGGCTGTATATTGTCACCCTGCTTATTTAACTTATACGCAGAGTACATCATGGGAAATGCAGAGCTGGATAAAACTCAAGCTGAAATCAAGAGAGCCGGGAGAAATATCAGTAACCTCAGATACGCAGATGACACCACCCTAATGGCAGAAAGCAAAGAGGAACTAAAGAGCCTCTTGAAGAACGTGAAAGAGTAGAGAGAAAATACGGGCTTAAAACTCAACATTCAAAAGATGATCATAGCATCCGGTTCCATCACTTCATGGCAAATAGATGGGGAAACAATGGAAACAGTGACAGACTATTTTCTTGGGCTTCAAATCGATGTGAACAGTGACTGCAGCATGAAATTAAAAGACGCTTGTTCCCTGGAAGGAAAGCTATGACAAACTTAGTGTATTAAAAAGCAGAGAAATTACTTTGCCAACAAAGGTCCATCTAGTCAAAGCTATGGTTTTTTCAGTAGTCATGTAGAGATGTGAGAGTTGGACCATAAAGAAGGCTGAGCACCAAAGAACTGTGGTGTTGGCGAAGACTTCTGAGAGTCTCCTGGACAGTAAGGAGATCAAACTAGTCAATCCTAAAGGAAATCAACCCTGAATATTCATTAGAAGGACTGTTGTTGAAGCTGAAGCTCCAATACTCTGGCCATCAGATGCAAAAAGCCAACTCACTGGAAAAGACCCTGATGCTGGGAAAGAATGAGGGCAAGAGAAGAGGGTGACAGAGCATGAGATGGTTGGATGGCATCACCAACTCAATGGGCATGAGTTTGAGCAAACTCCAGGAGATAGTGAAGGTCAGGGAAGCCTGGTGTGCTGCAGTCCATGGGATTGCAAAGAGTCAGACATGACTGAGTGACTGAACATCAACAGTCACTCAGTCGTGTCCGACTCTTTGTGACCCCATGGTCTGTAGCCTGCCAGCTTCCTCTGTCCAGGGAATTTCCTAGACAAGAATACTAGAGTGGGCTACCATTTCCTTCTCCAGGGGATCTTCCCAACCCAGGGACTATACCTGCATCTCCTGCACTACAGGCAGACTCTTTACCACTTAGCCACGGGGGAAGCCCAATTCTCTTTACATCTAACATTTAAATGTTCTTTTATAATATTCCATTGCTTTATATATACATTATCTAATCTGATGCACAAAAGTCCTGTTTTATACATAGAGCAGGAGCTGATTTCATTTTATCACTGACAAGAACAAGTTCGGGGAATCCCTGGTTGTACGGCCGCTAGGACTCTGTGCTCTCACTGCTGAGGGCCCAGGTTCAATGTCTGGTCAGGGAACAAACATCCCACAAGCCATATGGTGTGGCCTAAAAGAAAAAAACTTAAAAAGAACAGGGGAGTTTCCCAACCCAGGGATCAAACCCAGGTCTCCCACATTGCGGGCAGATTCTTTACCAGCTGAGCCACCAGGGAAGCCCAAGAATACTACAGGCGGTAGCCTATCCCTTCTCCAGAGGATCTTCTTGATCCAGGAACCGAACCAGGGCCTCCTGCGTTGCAGGCAGATTCTTTACCAACTGAAACAGGGAAGCCCCCCCACCCAAAAATAAAGAACAAGGTGGGTATAATTTACTCAAAGCTGAAGAGCAATCTCAGAACTCTTGATATTCAGTCATCTTTGTACCACAGCTACCACCTTGATCACAGGTTGTCACTTTTAGAAGGCCTCAAATGCCACATATAAAACACTGAGGTCATTATACAAAAATCTCCTTTATCTTACTTTAGGTTCTGCTTAGTCACTTGTGCTCTTTTTCTTTCTCTGGATGGTGGTAGAGCAGACTTCATTACTTTTATGTGAAGCTCTTAATTTTGTAAAAACTTTAGGTTATTCTTCAGAACTATTACAGCTTTAAGTAATCCTTATTCTTTGACTTCATGTCTTTTATCATACCATCACTGGTTATTCTAAAACTGCTCTTTACCTTTTTCACTGGTTTCTTTTTTCTCCCCTAAATATGGACTTTACAGTTTTTCCTATAGAGATATGTAGCATTTCCTCTGTGGTTTTAGATAACTACAACATTTTCCTTTGATTCACTCATCCTTCAACAACATGTCCATATTCACTGAGAACACAGTTGTGGCTGCCAAGGAGAAGGGAGGTAGAGGAGAGAAGGACTGGGAGCTTGGCACTAGCAGATGTGCCAAATATATATAGTATTATATATAATATAAAATTATTATATATAGGATGGATAAGCAACAAGGTCCTGCTGTATAGCACAGGGAACTATATTCGATATCCTGCGATAAACCATCATGGAGAAGAAGATGAAAAAGAATGTATAGATATGTATAACAATCACTTTGCTATACAGAAGATATTAACACAACTCTGTAAATCAACTATATTTCAATAAAATTTTTTTACAGTCTATCTTATTTGTTAACCTCACCTATTAGCACACTCAGTATACTCTCCCTCCTTGGAAAACTGTTTGCACTTGGGAGGACGAGAGGCGGATCCTGGACTTTCTGCTCACCTCAAAAATCAAGGTGTAAAGTAAAATTAATTTTCCTCCCAAACCAGCTTCTTCTGTATTTCACATGCATGTTGATAGCAGCAATATCCTACCAACACCCAGTCTAAAATCTGGAAATTCACTTTTAGTAGTGCTAACAGGTGAATGAGGGGCTTCCCAGGTGGCGCAACGATGAAGATGCTGCCAGTGCAGGAGACGCAGGTGGTGTGCATTCGATCCCTGGGTTGGGAAGATCCCCCGGAGGAGGGAATGGCACCCCACTCCAGAATTCTTGCCTGGAGAATCCCACGGACAAAAAAGCCTGGCGGGCTACAGTCCATGGGGTCGCAAAGAGCTGCACACGACTGAGTGACTGAGGGCACACACGTGCACACAACAGCTGAATGAGGATTAAGGCTGAAATGCTCATTTCAGCCAGAAGATCCCCTGTGCAAAGATTCCAAGGTATAAAAAGTTCTCTGCTTTTAGTGACTTTTGAAAGGCAAGTGAGGTTAAAGTATAGATATTGAAGCGTCATAGTTAGATGGGAAACGATTAAGAGTTTGAGGCATTTGGGGATATCTAAGTGAAGATGTCTAGAAGGCCACTGAAATGGGGACCCAGGCACACTAGGGCAGCAGAGGCTCACAACCTCTGCTCTCCCTGCGGCCTCACACGCTTCCTGCTCTGCACCTCCTCCTTTTCTGATTACTGATCTTACCCCCCCTGCATCAAGCACAGGGACAGGCACATAACCAGCTGGGCCAGTGCCAGTACCATATCCTTGGCCACTGCAACTATTCCCATAACTGGAAGGTAATCCAGACTGAACATGCTGGGCTGCCCAAAGGACTCTTTTTTCCTCTTTGATCATAAAGTTATGAACAGAGAGCTTTGAGCAATCACTGCTCCAACCTCGTTAGAGAAGTCAGAGAAGAGAAGTAAGCATCAGAGAGGAGCAGTGAGAAGCGAAAGACTCAAGGGATTAAGCCACTATGCTTCCCAGCCATGGGAGCAGGTTTAAAAAGAATACCATATGGAAAACAGTACGGTGGTTTCTCAAAAAATTAAAAAGAACTTATGAGCCAACAATTCCACTTATGGGTATTACTCAAAAAGAACTAAAAGCAGGGACTCAAAGAGGTATTTGCAAAAATAACTGCTAAAAGCAGCATTCTTTGTAAAGCCAA
This sequence comes from Bubalus kerabau, assembly GCF_029407905.1. Taxonomy (NCBI): domain Eukaryota; kingdom Metazoa; phylum Chordata; class Mammalia; order Artiodactyla; family Bovidae; genus Bubalus; species Bubalus kerabau. The sequence continues at coordinate 52,218,672 of NC_073627.1, read as the reverse complement.
ATGGTGGGAACAATCCAAACGATCACCTATGAAAAGATAAAATGATTAAAAAAAAAAACAGAATATCACACAGACTTAGAAAGGACATTTAGACACATGTATGATATCACATGAGAAACACTGGGCTGGAAAAAGCACAAGCTGGAATCAAGACTGCCGGGAGAAATATCAATAACCTCAGATATGCAGATGACACCACTCTTATGGCAGAAAGTAAAGAGGAACTAAAAAGCCTCTTCATGAAAGTGAAAGAAGAGAGTGAAAAAGTTGGCTTAAAGCTCAACATTTAGAAAACGAAGATCATGGCATCTGATCCCATCACTTCATGGGTAATAGATGGGGAAACAGTGGAAACAGTGTCAGACTTTATTTTTGGGGGCTCCAAAATCACTGCAGATGGTGATTGCAGCCATGAAATTAAAAGACGCTTACTCCTTGAAAGGAAAGTTATGACCAACCTAGACAGCATATTATAAAGCAGAGATATTACTTTGCCAACAAAGGTCCATCTAGTCAAGGCTGTGGTTTTTCCAGTGGTCATGTATGGATGTGAGAGTTGAACTGCTGAGCACTGAGGAATTGATGCTTTTGAACTGTGGTGTTGGAGAAGACTCTTGAGAGTCCCTTGGACTGCAAGGAGATCCAACCAGTCCATTCTAAAGGAGATCAGTCCTGGGTATTCATTGGAAGAACTGATGCTAAAGATGAAACTCCAATACTTTGGCCACCTCATGTGAAGAGCTGACTTATTGGAAAAGACCCTGATGCTAGGAGGAATTGGGGTCAGGAGAAGGGGACGACAGAGGATGAGATGGCTGGATGACATCACCAACTCGATGGACATGAGTCTGAGTAAACTCTGGAAGTTGGTGATGGACAGGGAGGCCTGGCATGGTGTGATTTATAGGGTCACAAAGAGTCGGACATGACTGAGCGACTGAACCGAACTGAACTGATGATATCACTGAATGATGCTGCTTATGAGGTGGCTTAAGTACTTCCAATTCAGAGACAAAGTAGAATGGTGTTTGCCTGGAGTTAGTGAGAAGGAGAGAATGTAGAGTTGTTGTTTAACGGGTATAGTTTCAGTTTTACAAGATAAAAACAGCTCTGGAGATTGGTTGTGTAACAATGTGAATGTATTTACAACTACAGATCAGTACACTCAAAAATGGTTAAGAAAGTAAGTTTTATGTTAAGCACATTTTACCACAATTAAAACCTTTTTTTCCCTTAAACTGATCACATGCAACTAAAAAAAAAAATCCTGTTGAATAGAAAAATTGATATCTAAGTGTATTCTTAAACCTTGATATTAGAACTGACCAACTCAGGATAGTAAGAATTACCCCCACAAAGGCTAGAAAGTTGGCAGTTCTTATACTGGAGCAAACCAGCTGATTAAACCTGATGTGTTTTGGGACTCTCACTACATGCTCACCTTTAGAGAACGTGACAGAAAATGTCAGGATATTAACCTGCTTTGGCTACTTCTTATATCTTTTTCAGTACAGTGAGTGCCTCAAGAAAAACAATCTTGGGTATAAACGAGACTCCCTGAAAGCAGAAACAAAACGATAACCATGACACAAAGGGCCTTAATCCTCCTTCTATTAAACTCCAACAGTCGCAGTCTCTACCGGACACCAAACCAGATTAGGAACGGAGATACCTAAAAGGATTCAGGAAAGGAGAATCCCAATAACCCAGATTCCTCAGAAGTATCTCTCCTATAAGCTGTTACCTACTCCACCCCCAACTCTGATAAGCCCGTAATCAAACGGGCTGCAACCCTGCGGCAAGGGGCCAAGTGGCAGCATTTAATAATTTCATGATGAAAAGCAGAGTTCTCAGGCCTGTTGGAACAAACAGAAAGGAATCACCAGAGCACAGTTCAATTCAATGACTGCAAGTTTTAAATTAACAGCTAATAGAGTTTCATTAATATTATAAAATAACTTAAATCTATGGACAGGTAAAAGACTTCTAAATTGTTTTGCCAGAAAAAACTCCAAGTCTAGCAAAGAGAAGCCTAAATACCTAACACAATCTCTGGGTACCCAACTGCTCTACAAAAAAACAGGCTGCTGAGGTACTATGGCTGCGGCCAGAAGCAGCCTCTCCACTGTCTCCCTTACGATGTCATGACAGACAAAAGACAATGATCAAGGAATCACATCCCAGCTGCGGAAGACAAAACCAGGGAAGGGCAGGATGGCTGATCAAGAATCTCTAATGCAACGGAAAAGTGGCAGAGCTAGTGGTAAAGAACCTGCCTGCCAAACGCCAGAGACGCAAGAACCCACGTTCAAACTGTGGGTCGGGAAGATCCCTGGAAGAGGGCATGGCAACCCACTTCAGTATTCTTGCCTGGAGAAACCCATGGACAGAGGAGCCTGGAGGGCTCCAGTACAAATAGTCTGCAAGAGTCGGATATAACTGAAGCAACTTAGCACGCACACACACAGCCTTCTTCAGAGAGATGCTGGACTTTCAGCCAGGGAACCCTACTTTTCCTTTCCCATGCCAAATTTTCTTTCAATCATAAATATCTCAAAAGGTCTGCCATACAAACACCTAAATAAAACATTCCTAAAGAAAGAACACAAATAAGAGGCAAATCCAAGAAATGCTGTAAGAGACTGGGGAAGTTAAGGATGATCCAGTATCTTGGTAATATTTACTATGGCTTTAAAACACACACATACCTGTGTGCACATGCACACACAGCCCCAGGGCCAGAGATGATAAAAAGAGTATCCATAAAAATCCAGGACAAAATTTCATACACTATCAATATGACATAGAAAGGAGAGACCAAAGGATATGGGAGTGTGCTAAAGTATTTAACACGAAGATGTATAAATTTAAAAGTTTAATAAATCAACTAAGATACAGGATACTCTTAAGGACAACCATTATAAGTTCAATAGAACACAAAGTCCCAAATAAGTGGTATCCATTTACATTTCCAGATGCAAATGCATTGCACTTCAATAATGCAAAGGCTTTATAAAGCATTATTACCCCAGCAATTCTTATTTGCTGTTAAAAAAAAAAAAAAACTTTCCTAAAGATTATTTTGATGACATTTTTAAAGTTAATTTTGTGAATTTTTTTTTTTTTGACCATGCCATGAGACTTGTAAGATTTTAGTTCCCTGACCTGGGATTGAACCTGGGCCCCAGGCAGTGAGAGTGCAGAGCCCTAACCTCTAGACTGCCAGGAATGTCCCAATTACGTGATTTTTTCTAAAGTCATTTTACGGCTGACATAAACCTTTTAAAAATCAATTACTTTTAACACTCTGCATAAGCTTTATAATTTTTTGCTATTGTCTAATATTTTCAAGACCATGACCACATTTCCTTTCTTATTAAATCAAGAAAGTCCTCTAATACATTGACATCCACAAAGCAAATACACTTGCAGAAGAGAAAAGAGTCTGAATTCATGAGGAAATGGTGACAGGAAACAAAAGATGACAAACACGTAAGTAGTTCTTAATAAAGAAGGGAAAGAAGAAAAGGAAGAATACACTAGCAACAAGGAAATTTGACAGTCGTGAAGAGAAAGGAAATTTTGAATATAAAAACCTTTCAGAGAGCAATACTGTAGGAAGAGGTTATGTATCATAAATAACAACCTATACAAATGAATGTGTTACTCTGCACGGACGGCATAACAAGTTGCCATGTAAACAAACCACCTGACAGAGAATCCAAATCCAAAAGAAACCGATCTGTGGAAGTGACAGCCTCCCGCATTCTGGACAGTAGTTTTTAAAGGAAAATGCGGAATCTTAAACGTCCCAGAGGAGACAAAGTCTCAAGAGTAAGGTACCTATCAATGTCCAACTAGGAAATGAAAACAAGTCAGTGTATTCATAATTGGGAACTAAATACAGACAACTGGTTCCACAGATGGTGGCCTACTGAATTAGCAACAGCAGGAAGCCAATACCACCCCTAAGCCAGAAGACAGGGAGGAAAGCAGGGTGCTGGGGTTGCCCCACAGAAAGGCGAGTGGAGCTGCCCAGGGGAAGAGAGAAGCACGGAGGAAATGCAGCTGCCAAACGAGAGGGAGAGGGAATAATACTCTCCCTGCTCCCATCCTCCCTTCCGATCTCCTACCAGTGCCTCCCAAACTCAGCCAGAAGACAACAGACAAGGAGCGGCTCTTTGCAAGAGGGAGCAGGAAGGAGCAATGACATGGAAGGAAGGTGTCTGAGAACAAACAGGCCCTGGACTGGCATAAGTTCTGCTCAGGAATATAATGTTTTTAAAAAATAATTTCCCTTTTATTTACTTATTTGGCTACACCAAGCCTGGGCTTCCCTCATAGCTCAAGTTGGTAAAAAATCTGCCTGCAATGCAGGAGGCCCAGGTTCAATTCCTGGGTTGGGAAGATCCCCTGGAGAAGGAAATGGCAACCCACTCTAGTATTCTTGCCAGGAAAATTCCATGGACAGAAGAGCCTGGTGAATTACAGTCCATGGGGTCACAAGAGTCGGACACGACTTAGTGACTAAACCAAACTAGCACCACCACCAAGCCTTGCTTGCAGCATGCAGGATCCTCAGCTGGGACACTCGAACTCTTAGTTGCAGCGTGTGGTATCTAGTTCACCAACCAGGGATTGAATCTGAGCCCCCTGCACTGGGAGCACAGAGTCTTAGCCACTGGACCACCAGGGAAGTCCAGAAAAATATTTCAAAGTCTAAAAAGTTCAACACTAATTTTTATTGTGCTGTTATAAATCCCATACAACGGACCAAACTTGAATTAGAAAAACTTTTTTTTCTAAGAAATTGTTATCTTACTTGGACTTAAAGTTTAAGGCTAGGCACTACATGTACAGTGACTCTAAGACTTGTACAATATTAATTCTAATCAAGTTTCTCTAGTTGAAAATAAATGTTTTTTGAAAACTTAAAAACTCTTAATTAAAAGTAACCTGACAAAAGGTAAGGGTTCTCTTTTTGGAATCAGGTCAACCTCAAACATTTAATTAATATGCCCCCCCACCAAAAGTTAAAAGCATACCATTTAAATCTGCATTTTCAAATCTGACCCAGACTATTTTCTCCTTTTCTTCTGTTAGAGGTGTTCCACTGTAAGCCTGTATAGTAAACAGAAATATTTGAATGAGAATGTTTTATAGCACAAATACTAGTGATGTTCAAAACAAAGAGTAATTGAACCCCTCCAACCTCACCAATCCTACATCTTGAGAACTGGTACATTTTGTAATATTTTTATTTTCAAAGAAAGCTATCTAGGAGTCTGATAATCTTGGTCGGAAAAGGGTTTTTAGCCTAAGAACTGCAGAAACCTAAAATACAACGATCAGAGTCTACTGGAAGTGTCACTATAATTCAAAGACACTCAAAAAACTCATCTCCTTTACTGGTCAACAAATAAAGCTGAAGAAATAAACCAAACCACCACATATATTGATTTAGTTTCCAAGTGTTTAGGATCAAGCAATTATACTCTACCTAAAATTATCAAGATCATTCCTTTCCACTAACCACCAGTTCCAGGTGGAGGGTGCTGGCCAGAGTTGGGGATGGAAAAAACATATTACTTTTTCAGTCTCTTTTGCCTCTAGACCCAACCTATAAGCTTTCTTGCAAGCCCATAAGGGTCACGAAGATAAGCACAAACTGCTGTGAAGTCACTGGGAAAGAATCAACAGTATCCACCAGCATTCTTTTTACAGTGAACCATTTTTAAAGTTTTTATTGAATTTGTTACAATATTGTTTCTGTTTTATCTTTTGGTTTGTTGGTTGTGGGGTATGTGCGATCTTAGCTCCCTGACCAGGGATTGAACCTGCGCCGCCTGCACTGGCAGGTGAAGTCCTAACCACTGGAGCGCCAGGGAAGTCTCCCTCAGTATTCAAAGGGAGTCATCTCTCCACAAAGCAAACGCTTTCATTTAAAAGTATCTAGGTTTTCTAGGTTGTATACACTTGCAAGCACTGAGCATGTCAACAGAAAGCTGCAACATTTTCAGTTATACAGTGATACTCAGTTCACATAAGTTATTTAATATAAACTGTATCAAAAGTTTACAAAAACTACTATCCGATATATAATGTGTTATACATGACTTGCTTTAAATTTCCATGTCACTTTACAGCCTTTTTCTGTACTACACAATGTTAATGGCCACTAAAGATATTACTAAAAGACAGGATCATTTTAATAGTAGGTTTATTAAACAAAAAGAAAATGTTATCTTACACATTCATGTGATTTCAATTATCTTTGTTTAAAAAAAAACAACAACCTGAGATATGTATAGTACAATTAATTCCTTTGGAGAAAAGGAAAATCTGTACTAGAACTAACTAATTCATCTACTTTATCTTCAACCATCTCATCCTCATCTTCTTCCTCTTCTTCCTGTCTTGCTCTCTTATCCTTGAAAACTCTTGGAAATTCCCTGCGTGTCCAGTGGTTGAGAAACCACCTTCCAATGCAGGAGAGGCAGGTTCAATCCCTGGTTGGGAAACTAAGATCTCACATGCTGCAGGAGCAACTAAGCCTCAGTGCAGCCAAAAATAAAAAATCTTTAGAAAAAACAAAACAAAGCTTTGCCTATTAAAAATAAAGTTCTCACCTGGGAATAATTTTAGATTATTAAACATAGCACCGAGAGTTCTCATATACCAGTCAACCAATTTCACCTACTAACTATCTAATCTAACCAAATCTTACCTTACCATGGTACCTCTGTCAAAACCAGTGACTTAACACGGGTGCTTTACTACTAATTAAGCCCCAGTTGTTATTGGGATCTCAGCAGTTTTTCCACTAATGTCCTTTCTCTGCTCCAGGACTCAGCCTAGGATACCACACTGCATTTAGGACGACCCCTTTTTCCCTATGTCAGGCTCTCCATTAACCTGGTAAAGCAGTAATACATTTCCAAATCTTCTTCCATTTAGCATAAGGCTGCTTATGTGTGCGTGTGCACTAAGTCACTTCAGTTTCATTGCAACCCTATGAACTGTAGCCCACCAGGCTCCTCTGTCCACGGGATTCTCCAGGCAAGAATACTGGAGTGGGTTACCATTTCCTCCTCCAGGGAATCTTCCCGAACCAGGGATTGGACCCACCTCTCCTGCACTGCAGGCGAATTCTTTACTGCTGAGCCACCGGGGAACCCTTAAGGCAGCTTATCATCTTAATCAACATTCTCCCAATTCCTCTGCAACATTTGCATGATGCTCTCCTTTGACTTCTGGCCAACATGCAATACGAAACAAGGTTAAAAGAGGCTTTTCAGTGGATTGGGATTCTTAAGACTTCTCTTTCCCCTTCGGGGAGAAACAAGACTTTCACAAGGCTTGCAACACTTTTGCTACGTCTTCAGGTTTTCATCTCTCCTCAGCAGACATACTGCTCTCTACTAAGCATTTTTGAGAAAATTCTATGAAGCTGACTGAAGCATATTGCTTGCCTTCCTGCTGGTTGGCATCCTAGAAGGCAAGTGACATCATGTCATTTTGCCTCCCAGCTTTTGATGATATCCTTTATTCATGTTTGAGTCGTTTGTCAGTGAAGTATAGACTCACCAGGTGCCGATTGAGATTTTTTTTTTTTGATCTGTACACACTGCTCTATTTGGCTGCACTGGGTCTTCGTTGCTGCACACAAGCTTTCTCTAGTTGTGGACAGTGGATCTACTCTCTAGTTGCAGTACGCAGGCTTCTTGCTGAGGTGGCTTCTCTTACTGCGGAGCACAGGCTCTAGGCACAGGGGCTCATTAGTTGTGGCTGGAGGCCCCTAGAGAGTGCAGGCGGCAGCAGCTGTGAACGGGCTCAGTTACTCCACTGCATGTGGGATCTTCCCAGACCAGGGATCAAACTGGTGTCCCCTGAATTGGTAGGCAGCTTCCTACCCACTATGCCACCAGGGAAGGCCCCCATTCAGGTTTATCTGCTATCTTACTGGAGGTCAGTGTACTGACACATAATTTCTCCCCCAGCACTGATTTTTAGCCCTCCTTCAGTCAAGATCCAACAGCACTGCTCTCTTATTTAGATTTGAAGGTTTTATCCCATTACTGATACAGGACTTGTTATTTCTCCTTTAATTCCTTATCTGGTTTCTAAAACATACACACATTCATAAGCACAGAGTTATTACTGAATTTAAAAAAACACAGCAACAATCACTGTAGGTATGTTTTTTCTTCACTGGAGAGAAAATAACTTCCATTGTATGCTCTTTGTCAAAAGTATTACTTTTAATTATAGCAAATTATTCTACAGAGACCACATATAATTTGCTTGACTATTACTGACATTTGGGCAGGCTATAATTTTATTTAGATTGATTTGGCTGCCCTGGGTCTTCATTGCAGCATGTGAGATCTGGTCCCCTGACCAGGGATCTCACCCTGGCCCCTGGCCCCCTACATTGGGAGCACGGAGTCTTAGCCACTGGACCGCCAGGGAAGTCCTGTGGCTACAATTTTTCACACTGAAAAATGTCAAAATTTCTCACTCAGAAGTTCTCGGCTGTAACTTTTTTTTTCTGATAATTTTTTAGTAAGTTTTCTTAAGTACAATTATTGAATCAAAGGGCACAGCTTAGGGCTTCTATCAGCCATCAATGACATCTGTTAAACACAGTGGGAATTCACACTATTTGTGACAGCTGAAGAAACAGATATAAGTCTGACAACAGATTTTCTCCCTCTTAGGGATATTTGGAAACCCAGAGAATAATTTTTAGGTTCCATGAATTCAGTGATTCCCAGGATAAAGCAGGAGTTGGAACATAACCTCAGCAAAGATGTATCATTTTCCAAGTGGCTGAATGCAAAATGGCAGATTCTGGATTTGTTGTTGTTCAGTCGCTAAGTTGTGTCTGACTCTTTGCAACCCCATGAACTGCAGCAAGGCAGGCTTCTCTGTCCATCCCTATCAGAGTTTCCTCAAACTCATATCCATCGAGTCAGTGATGCCATCCAACCATCTCATTCCCTGTTGTCCCATTCTCCTCTTGCCCTCAATTTTTCCCAGCATCAGGGTCTTTTCCAGTGAGTCAGCTCTTTGCATTAGATGGCCAAAGTACTGGAACTTCAGCATCAGTCCTTACAATGAATATTTAGGACTGATTTCCTTTAAATTAACTGGTTTGCTCTTGCAATCCAAGGGACTCTGGAGTCTTCTCCAGCACCACAGTTCAAATACATCAATTCTTCGGCACTCAGTCTTCTTTATGGTCCATACATGACTACTGGAAAAACCATAGCTTTGACTAGACAGACCTTGGTCCACAAAATGATGTCTCCAGCTGTTTAAAACACTGTATAGGTTTGACATAGCTATTCTTCCAAGGAGTAAGAGTCGTTTAATTTTGTGGCTGCAGTCACTGTCTGCAGTGAATTTGGAGCCCAAGAAAATGAAATCTGACACTTTTTGCACATATCCCCCACTTATTTGCCATGAAGCGATGGAACCGGATGCCATGATCTTTGTTTTTTGAATGTTGAGTTTTAAGCCAGCTTTTTCACTCTCCTTTTTCACCTTCAACAAGAGGCTCCTTAGTTCCTCTTCATTTTCTGCCACTGAAGTGGTATCATCTGCATATCTGAGGTTGTTGATATTTCTCCCAGCAATCTTGATTCCACCTTGTGATTCATCCAGTCCAGCATTTCACATGATGTACTCTGCATATAAGTTAAATAAGCAGGGTGACAATGTACACCCTTGACGTACTCCATTCCCAATCTGGAACCAGTCCTTTGTTCCATGTCCACTTCTAACTGCTGCTTCTTGTCCTTGCATACAGGTTTCTCAGGAGGCAGGTAAGGTGGTCTAACATTTCTATCTCTTTAAGAATATTATACAGTTTGTTGTGATCCACACAGTCAAAAGCTTTAGCATAGTTAATGATGCAGAAGTTGATTTTTTTTTTTTTTTTGGAATTCCATTTCTTTTTCTACGATCCTGCGGATGTTGGCAATTTGATATCTTGTTTCCTCTGCCTTTTCTAAATCCAGCTTGTATATCTGGAAGTTCTAGGCTCACGTACTGTTGAAGCCTAACTTGAAGCATTTTCAGCATTACCTTGCTAGCCTGTGAAATGAGTGCAGTTGTGGGGTAACCTGAACATTATTTGGCATTGCTTTTCTTTGGGACTGGAATGAAAACTGACCTTTTCCTGTCCTATGGCCACTGCTGAGTTTTCCAAATTTGCTGGCATAATGAATGCATTCACTTTGACAGCATCATCTTTTAAGATCTGAAATAGTTCAGCTAGAATTCCATCACCTCCACCAGCTTTGTTTGTAGTAAGACTCTAAGGCTCACTTGATTTCACACTCCAGGATGTCTGGCTCTAGGTGAGTGACCACATCATCACTCGGTTAACTCGGTCATTAAGACCTTTTTTGTACAGTTTTTTTGTGTATTCTTGGCACCTTTTCTTAACATCTTCTGCTTCTGTTAGGTCCTTGACATTTTCGTCCTTTACTGGGCCTATCTTTGTATGAAACATTACCTTGGTAACTCCAATTTTCTTAAAGAGATCTCTAGTCTTTCCCATTCTATTCTGGATTAAATGTGGAAAAAAGGGACCATGGGTCATCGAATCTGGTCTACCACCTGTGTTCACTGGAGAAGGAAATCTCACCCCACTCTAGTATTCTTGCCTGGGAAATCCCATGGACAGAGAAGCCTGGTAGGCTATAGTCCATGAGGTGTCAAAGAGTAGGACATGACTTAGTTACTAAACCTGTGTTCATAAATCAAGCTCTATTTTAATACAGCCATACCCTTTCTTTTATGTAAAATGCAGTGCTGAGCAGCTGCAGCAAAGACTGTATGAGCTGTAAAACTTCTCTGGCCCTTTAAAAAAAGGGTCTGCCTGACTACTGCACAAGACCAAGAAGCTTTTTTTTTTTTTTAATTTGGCTGCTCCAGGTCTTAGTTGTGGCATATGGGATCTTTAGGTGAAGAATATGAACTCAGTTGCAGCATGTGGGATCTAGTTCCCTGACCAGGGATAGAACCCAGGCCCCCTGCATTGGAACCATGGAGTCTTAGCCACTGGACAACCAGGCAGGTCTCTAGACTATGAAGCCTTTAGGACAGGCACTGAGCATCCCTTAACTTAACACAGCACCTGACTGGTGGCGCCTGCTGAGTAAAGTCTGCTGCCTGAATTTTTGTTTTCTTTCCATAGTCACTAGAATAATGACTTAGACAATGCAAACTTCTTAAATGACTATTCTATTTCTTAGATCTATAACTACACCTTTACTTCCACAGGTACCTAACTCTGATCCCAATCTTCACAATCAATTGCATAGCTCATCCCCTTACTGATGTATAATCCTCATAAAAACTAAGTTAATCTTCCACCTTGCACCATCATAACATTCTTGGCTAAAACCCAATCAGTTTTAGCAGCCCCCTATTTTCAATCTATTGCTCAATCCAGTATTCTTGTTTCTCTAGAAAACTCTCCAACTAGTCCCTCAAAGCCTCTGATCGCAGCCTCTCTCTTCCAGCTGACAAAAAACTGCTTGCTATGCAGGGTTTCCATGAGCACAAAAGGTGCCTTTGAAAAATTTTATAAAGGGGCATTCTAATGGGAAGGTAGACTATCAAGATGTTCAAACGCTCCTCCCTTAGAACTAGCCTCATATCAAGGCTCAGGGGTTAAGAGAAAGGTACAGTTTGTAGAAGACCAAATTGGATTTTGGCCCTGATCGCTCTCTAAGCCTGGGCTATACAAGAGTCTCTACAGCCACAGCAATTCTGCTGCCTACCATCCCCAGCTGGGCAGTTTCCTTCACCATCACATTTCCATTCATTTCAACTGACCCCACTCCCAATGTCCTTTGGAACTTGACTCTTTCACTCTTCCTTTGCTGTGCATTCCCTGAGCAATTAAATATTCAGCCTGTTACTACCAGGTGCAGCACTTACTGATATGTTACTACTATCTCTGACTGTTTCAAGCCACTGACTTCCCTACTTAACCAAGCTCCTCAAGAAAACAAAGCATTTATATTGCCTTACAGGCCCCAGAGATCTTGCCATCATGACCTATTTTTTCATCAAAGTTGACTGAATATAATAAAGGAAGATCATATATGCCTTAATATTTTCCCTTACTTGAAGAATACAATTGGTGTAATACAATTGAAATCTGGATTTTAGACTTTTCCAGGACCTTCTCCTAAAGCTGGGACACTGGATTTATGAATGCCCTTTTTCATCACTACAATTACAGATATCATGCCAGTCGGAACACTGACAGTACCAGGGAAAACCAGAACCCTCCCCCTTTAGGAACTCCACTAACCAGCAACTTCCCAAAGATACTGTTTCTCAAGAATCACCTGAGATTCTTCCTAGAGACACAAGTTACTGGAGGCTGCCTCAATTCCCTTAAGACAAACTCACCTGGAGATGGGGCTGGAAATTATTATTTTTAACTAGTGTGCCAAGTGTTACCTATGTTAATTGAAGTCTGGGTGACGGTGCATTAGAGATGATCCCAGGAGAGTTGCTCTCATTCTTTATTCTCACAGTTACAGAGTGAACAGTAAAGGGTTTACTCTCTTAGAGTAACAAACTGTTGGTCACTCAGTTGTGTCCGACTCTTTGCAACCCCATGGACTGTAGCCCTCCAGCCTCCTCTGTGCACAGAATTCTCTAGGCAACAATACTGAAGTAGGCAGCCATTCCCTTCTCTAGGGGATCCTGACCCAGGATCAAACCCAGGTCTCCCACACTGCAGGCAGGTTCTTGACCGTCTGAGCCACCAGGGAAGCCCTAGAGTAACAAGACAAGCTCTAACTGGCATAAAACTACTGTTCAATATGAAAGTGATACAGATCTGCACTCAGTATTTGGTTAATATAATATCTTGTTAACCAAATGCAAAGCACATATTGCTTATTTCACTTTCAACAGGCAACATTTAAGACAAGAGAAAGATTTTGGAAATAGAACCCAAATAGGCAGTCCCAAGCCCCATCTCTCAACTAGTACCTCAACTTGATTCCTCTTAGGAAATCAAGTTCTAAAGAAACATACTTATGACAACATCAGCATAAAACTAAGGCATAACTAATAGTAACAGCAGGAATAGTTCCATACTACCAGTGCTCGTGATGCTAAAACATCAAAAGTCTTTCTTAAGTTGATGATTCTGGTGTCAAACTCAGGGGACAGAATATTTCAGAACTTCCCTGGCCAAGAGTAAGACATGCTATTCCCGAAACCACAGAGATACTTACCTGAGGCACAACATCTTGCAGAAAAGTCACAACACTTTCCATGTAGGACTGCTCCCTGAAAAAGGAGTGAGATGGAGAAAATTTAACATGACAGCTAAATATAAAACAAGGAAAAGCTCTTTATACAAGCTCTAACAGTTATTCATAATACTTAAAAAAGAAAAAAACAACTTTCATCACCTGGGAATTCTGCTAACTTACTTTCTTAATTTTTCTGAGTATGTTTTTAAACGCAAATGAGCTTTAAATTTCTTTCAAACATTAACTCTTTTTAAAAGTCATGTCTTTTGTTTTTTTGGTTTTTGGGGTTTTTTTTTGGCTGTGCCATATTGCATGCAGGATTTTAGTTCCCTGACCAGAGATCAAATCTGTGCCCCCTGCAATGGAAGCAAAGAGTCTTAACCACTGGATCACCAAGGAAGTCCCTCCATTTTTTTAAATTGAAGTAGACCCCAGTTCCATTCCTGGGTTGGGAAGATACCCTGGAGAAGGGAAAGACTACCCATTCCAGTATTCTGGCCTGGAGAATTCCAGAACACTGGGTTGCAAAGAGTAGATTCCCTGCTGGCTCAGCTGGTGAAGAATCTGCCTGCAATGTGGGAGACGTGGGTTTGATCCCTCAGTTGGGAAGATCGCCTGGAGAAGGGAAAGGCTACCACTCCAGTATTCTGGCCTGGAGAATTCTATGGACTGTATAGTCCATGGGGTCGCAAAGAGTCGGACACAACTGAGTGACTTTCACTTCACTTCACTTCATAGTTGAATCACAATACTGTGTAAGTTTCAGGTGTACAAAGCAAAGTGATTCAGTTTTCTATTTTTTCCCAGTTCTTTTCCATTATAGGTTATTATAAGGTATTGTATACAGTTCCCTGGGCTAACAATAGCAAATCCTTATTGTTTACTTTATGTCTACTAGTGTATATCTGCGGAGAAGGCAATGGCACCCCACTCCAGTACTCTTGCCTGGAAAATCCCATGGACGGAGGAGCCTGGTGGGCTGCAGTCCATGGGGTCGCTAAGAGTTGGACATGACTGAGCGACTTCACTTTCACTTTTCACTTTCATGCACTGGAGAAGGAAATGGCACCCCACTCCAGTGTTCCTGCCTGGAGAATCCCAGGGACGGGGGAACCTGGTGGGCTGCCGTCTACGGGGTCACACGGAGTTGGACACGACTGAAGCGACTTAGCATAGCATAGCATAGTGTATATCTGTTAATCCCCTTCTCTTTCCACTTTGGTAACCATAAGTTTGCTTTCTTTATCTGTGAGTTATAAATAAGTTCATCTGTATTTGTTTTTAGATCCCACATATAAGTGCTATCATAGATCTGTCTTTCTCTGCCTGGCTTACTTCACTCAGTATGATCACCTTTAGGTCCATCAATATTGCTGAAAATGGCAATATCTCATTCATTTTTATGGCCACATGGTCTCTTATATTGATATACTGGATTGGCCAAAAAGTTCATTTGGGTTTTTCCATAACCCAAATGAACTTTTTAGCCAACCCAATAGATACAACTTTTAACTCATACCAAAGGAGTGATGAGAGAAGACTTGACTAAAGCAGGATCTTCCTAAGTCAGAGCAGAAGAATGCCCTAGAGCCAGAAAAACTACTGCTGATGACTCAGTATTCAGTGACCTTCTGTTTAAATTGGTTATGAACCTAATCCTAATCCCTTACCTATATACAGCAAAATGAATCTGTTTTGATGCAGGTGCAGGCATTAGGTGGAGAAGGCAATGGCACCCACTCCAGTACTCTTGCCTGGAAAATCCCATGGATGGAGAAGCCTGGAAGGCTGCAGTCCATGGGGTCACTGAGGGTCAGACATGACTGAGCGACTTCACTTTCACTTTTCACTTTCATGCATTGGAGAAGGCAATGGCAACCCACTCCAATGTTCTTGCCTGGAGAATCCCAGGGACGGGGGAGCCTGGTGGGCTGCCATCTATGGGGTTTCACAGAGTCGGACACGACTGAAGTGACTTAGCAGCAGCAGCAGCAGGCATTAGGAGTTATTAAGAAATCCTCACAGAACTCTTGACATATGTAAGACATGGGAAAATATCAAAATGCATAAAAGTGAAGAACTATTAAGGACACTGCATGTGTGTGCGCGTGTGCACCGTCATGTCCAACTCTTTGCAACCCCATGGACTGCAGCCACCAGGCTCCTCTGTTCATAGGATTTCTGCAGGCAAGGATACTTTAGTGGGTTGCCATTCCCTCCTCTAGGCGATCTTCCCAACCCAGGGATTGAACCCACATCTCCTGTGTCTCCTATATTGGCAGGCAGATTCTTTACCACTAAACCACATGGAAGCCCATATTAAGGATCCTGAAGATATTTCAAATGTGAAATATATGGGTATCAGCAAATGGAGAAAAAAAATTATTCAGAACACCAAATCAACTTCATTTTAGAGAAATGTGAAAAATCACATTTAGAGGAAACAATGTGAGTTATTCTAAATCCTATTTTTAAAAAAGGCAATATGCCTTGCTGCTGCTGCTGCTAAGTCACTTCAGTCGTGTCCGACTCTATGCGACCCCATAGATGGCAGCCCACCAGGCTCCCCCGTCCCTGGGCCTTAGATACCTATAAAAACTGATTAGGCCTTCCTCTCCAACCTCATTTTTCTCCCCCTCTCCTTAGCCTGCTTCAGTCACATGCAACTTCAATTCCTAGACCACACCAAGCTCTTCTTTGAATCAAGACCTTTACATCAGCTTTTGTTCTCCATGGATTCCTTCTCAAACTCTTCCCTTTCAGATCTCCAGCCTTAGAGTTGCCTCCTCAGAGAGGTCCTCCCTGACAGCCTTAAATCACACTCTCCGATGTCACTCTCCATCAGAGCACACTGGGCACTGATCACAGCCTGTAATTACTTTATGGACTGTGTCCCCCACTGGAATGTAAACTCTTATTACAGAAAGGAATCCCTCTCTCATATTTACTTTTTATCTCCAGAATCCATAAGTCAATATTTAGGCACAGAGTAGATGCTCAAGCATTAGTTGTTAAGAGAACACTGAATAAATTAAAGAACTTCAAAAAAACACTAAAATTACATGTTGCATAACGAAAGCAATATATGTGGAATACCATATGGTGAGGCAGCATAGAACAGTGCATAAAGCGCACAGACTCTGGACACAAACTGCCTGGGTTTGATCCAGGTTTCCTTTCTTGGCTGTTATCAAGGAAAACTGGTATCTCTCTGCTTTGGTTTCCTCACCTGTAAAACGAAGACTGAAATAGTACCTAACTCATAGCTAATAATATGCTTAACCTATCGCCATGGTCCTTAGTTAGTGAAGGAATATACAGCCCTGGGAAATACAAGAGGAAAATAAGGGAAGTTTAATGGTAAGTTATCATAGTATGTATGTATTTCTGTTAATCTACAAAGGGAATTTTTATGTAACATGCTAAACTGTCCATGGGAAATAATCCAAAATGCTACAATTCCCTTACGAACATTTTTGAAAGACAGAAAACAAATTTCATCTCCTTAGCCAGCTATTCAAGGGTCTTGATTGTCCACCCCAACCTCCTTTAAATAGGTCAACTTCCCTAAGATTTCATTTATGAAAACAGCTTCCCTTTCCCATATCTGCTCACTCTATCCCCTTTGCTGAAAATGAGCCCTTGATTCTAACTGCCCAAATTATATTCTACTTTTAAAGTACATTATAAATGTTAGCTTCTTAACAAAACCTTTTCAGATCTAAAGTACTCCAACTAAATACTTTCCCTAAAATATTCCCTCTAAATTCTCATGCTGTTTTGCTGGCATCTTTTTTTATTCATTACAGTGCTTACAAGTATACACGTCTTAAACTACATTAGATTATAAGCTCCTAGAAAGTAGACATGCTTTGTCAAAAAATGCTTAAAATATAGAAATGTACTCTGACATTGACTTTGAAACTTTCTGACTGAGACCTAGAGTGATATATTTTACATCACAATATAGTATTCTTGCCAGGAAAATCCCATGGACAGAGGAGCCAGGTGGGTTACAGTCCACAGGGTCACAAAGAGTTGGACACAACTGAGCACATCCACACACGTAGTAAACATACACATACATGTGAATGAATACATCTATGTGCTTGTCAGAACACATTACTAACCCCCAATTATATTTTCTATTATATTCTATTTTTTAAATGGTCCTGATCGACTAAACTGATTTAATGACCCACTAATTATTAAAACTGAGGTCTGAAAAAACAGTACTCATGTGTTTTTCATGTACTCTATAAATGTGCTAAACACATCAACTTGACCCTCCAATTATTGCTTTTATTTGGCTTTGGCAATCAATGATATTTGTCATCCTGTAAAGCCAAGTTAAACAGATTTTCAAAAGCAAGCACTGCTCAGGAAAGAAAGCTGGTTGTTAGTTACTATTCTGAGTAATCTTTCTTTCACCTATCAGGTTCATCTGAAATTCGCTTACGTGACGGCCTGAGGGCGAACCACAACTCCACCAGTACAACGACTGGGTCTTCTGGGGGAGTCTGTAGCCATTTCTTCATTCACAAAACCTGTTTCCAGAATGAACAGACAGCCAAAAAAAAAAAGAAAAAAAGGGTCATTACTGTTCAGGATAACAAGAAAGATATATGATTGCTCGCTAGAGATCCGTTGTCAAAAAATACATAAAATATAGGAAAATTTCCCAGCAATTCCTCTTATACCTGAAAGGGCAGAGGGCAGAATAGGAAGAAATAGACAAAAGTACTTTTCAAACTACTGTGAGGTCTTCTTATTTGGACCAAGCCTCAGAACCACAAAACTAGTTAAGATTCTTGTAGGACCCGCTGAGCTCCTGTTAACATCAACTAGGAAGGGATGGAAAGTCTAGCAGAGGATCACTTTATACAAACAAATGTGCTACCTTTGTGAGCCAAAATTAGAGAATTTACTGAACTCTAATGTTGAGATAATAAAAAATATACAAGGTACAGTATTTTAAGACCAAATGGAGCAGTGAGGTATCACCTTCCAACTAAGATCTTTGGTAATCTATGAGTAAGACTTCATATGTATCCTAATGGGTGTTTTCTAGTCTTATTGTGGTGATCATTTCACAATATATACAAATATCAATCATTATGGGTACACCTGAAACTAATACTTTATGTCAATTATATATTTAAAAAGAGACTGCATGGTCACAATTTAACAAGATTTTCAAAATCATATGTTAACCCCTTTGCTATTGTAACCTAATCACCAGAGTCTAAGTAAGTAATAAAAACTTATATGACATTAGAAGCCCTTTATCCTTTCCAGTCCCATCACTTCATCCTGATTCTTGAATGTCTAACAAGCATCTGAATCACTTGGGAGGTTTTAAAAGCATGGAACACACTTGGTTAAGGTTAAAAGAGACAGCAATGTGAAAGATCTTAGGAGACAGCACATAGCCTGGAGCTAATCATGCTTGAAAGCACCTAAAGCCACCTCTTTTAAGCAAGGGGCATTCTATCACCTTAATGGAAATCTCGCCCACAGACGATTCCCATCTGCTACAAGCAAAAGACCCTCTGCCCCAGCTAGCCCAGGGACCCCTTCCTCAGAAGGGACCTTCACCTCGAGCCTCTCAGCCCTCTCATTTCCATTCCACCCTTTATTTTTCGAAACACAGCCTCCCAAGAAACTGTCCTTAAGGACCCTGTCTCCCGAGAACGACCCTCGCCAGCCCCTCAGGCCCCACTCTCCTGAAAGACATCAGCACGGCGCTACCCACTTAACCTCCAACACCGAGCCGCCGCTGCCCCCGGCCGCCCTCTGGCCCCTGGCCCTGCCTCCCCTCCCCCTTCGACCTCCACAGCCCCTCCTCGCCGAATCCCCGCCAGCCAAACCCCCTGCCCTCACGCTGCCCGGCCCTGGTCCTCGCCCAGCCTCCCCCGAGCCACACGGCACCGCCAGCCCTCTCACCGGCCGCCCCGCCGGTAAACGCTGCTCTCCAGCTCAGGGCTCAGTGTTTGGAGTCGCCCCCTCGTGATTGACGGTTACCACTTCCTACCACGCCTCAGCGGAACTACCTCTCCAGCCAATCCCAGAAGCACACCGGCCGCGGCCGGGCACCGCCCTCAGGGGTCAGCTTCGCCAACCAGCAAGTAGGAAAGAGGCGGGCCCGCCTCCTGAATTGACCCAATCCGGTGGGGCTCGAGGGAAAACAAAACAGTATGTCGAGTTCGAGTGAAGCCGAGGTGTCAGGTTCGGTTGCGAACGCAGGCAGGTGGCGGGGAATTACAAACACGTCTGTTTTCCTCTGTGCCCAGCGCCTTCGTGGCCCAGTCACAAAGCGTCATGCTGCAGAAGCCCGTACCCCTCACTCGGGCGTCGCAGGCTAGCAGTCAGATTCGACACCGGGACGGGTGTGTTTACATCGAATTCTCGCGACAGCTGGTTCGAAGCTCAAAGCACGTGGACATGGCAGCTGCCAATCACTTTTCGCTGGCCACTCAGCCATTCCGAACCCGCCTTCTGCCCCGCCTTTTTCGATGTGTTTACCTTCCGGGAGCTGAGGCTGGTTTTCCCCCGGTGGGCTCCCGAGCCGGGGTGGTGATCTGAATGAGGGGTGCGGCTGTCATGTTGTCTGTTTGACTTAGGTGGTGGACCACGCCTGACTCCTTCCTCACTTGTTTACATTTCCCGTAAGGAACAGATGGAGATCTCCCTGGTGTCATTCCGTCAGTGACATCTTTTTTTATAATAATGATAACATTTATTGTTCTGTTTAAGACCTAAGCACTTCATAAGCACTATCAAATTTAATACCTCTGACAGTCCCCTGAGACTATGGATCATTAATAGCCATGGGGTTTGTAACAGAGGTGTTGATACCTCAATAAAAATTTTAAAAAGGTTTTAGCACCGTGAGAAGGAACAAGTTTAGTCGTGAAACTGTCTCACCGGAAATATGCAGTTAATCAGGTGTTGGAGAGATAAATATAGATATAGCCAAGAAGCCACCCATTTGATTATGACGCTCAATTAGTGCCAGTAAAAAAGGACACCCAAAGTGATATTTATCAGCCCAATGTTTGAACATTAGGCTAATGAAAGATTTTGAGAAAATTTATCTTCTTCCACTACACAAATGCCCAGCACCATCAGTCTTTTATGATTTGCTTCCTACACAAAACCCTATAAGGAAGGAATCTTTCCCAATATTTTGAATTCTTTTTGATCTTTTACTGTCCCTGGCTTACTTGTCTCTGAAAATGTTTTTTTGTTTTTTTTTTTTTTTTTTTTTGGTTATTTCCCTAAAGTATGTCTTATTTTCTCCCACAGAAAGTTAAACTCCACCTAGGCATGAGTAGACTTAAGGCTTTCATATTGTTGAATTCCCCTTAACACCTAACAGGCCTGAATACAACAGATAGTTCAAAATTCAGAGTTAGTTAATTAAATCATTATTATTCTCATGTTGTCTCTGACCCACAAAAAGGAATAAAGACGAAATCCAGAGACCAATAGGTAACAATCACAAGTAGAGTAACTAGTGTTTGTATAAAGTGTTTCAGTCTAACTGTTGTATATGCATTTTTAAACTCCGTAACTCTTTCACTATTCCTCTTCAGTTATGGGAGAAACAAGGAGACAAATATGATAAACACAAACTCATTCAATCAATAAATATCTGAACACCTACTAAGTGTCAGTCATGTTCTAGACTCTGGAGATACAGCAATAAATAAGTCAACCAATGTGTCTTTCTTCAACCAAAGAATTTGCACTCTGATAGGAAGACAGAAATAAACAGACAAAGAGGGAACTTCAAATAGTGTAAAATGCTATGGGGGAAAAAAATAAGCCAGATAAATAGAGATAAGAGATAGCTTATTTTAGGTAATGTGGTAAAGGAAGGCCTCTAAGGAGATGGCATTTGAACCAAGATTTCAGTGAAGCAGGTTTTAAGCAGCTGAGTGAAAAGCAGTTTAGACAAAACAAACAACAGGTACAAAGGCCTTAAGAAAGGAATGAATGTTGAAGAAGAATGGGAAAAATAGTGTGGCTAAACAGAGTGGATTGGGACTTCTCTGGTGGTCCAGTGGCTAAGTCTGTGCTCACAATGCAGGGGCCCCCGGCTCAACCCCTGGTCAGAGAGCTGGCGCTCACACACCACAACGAAGAGTTCACATGGCTGCAACTAAGAGTTCGCGTGCCGCAATTAAGATGTAGCATAGCTAAATAAATGTGTTCAAAAAACCCCAAAGTAGATTAAGTAGAAAATGATAGCAAACTAGTTAGGAAAGGTAAGCAGTGGCCAAATGGAGTATAGTGTATAGAATTATAAGGAGTTTTAGTTTTATCCTAGGGTGGGAATCTATTGGAAGACTTCCAGCTAGGAAGTGTCATGATCACACTTACATGTCTAAAAGACCATTATACCTGCTAAACAGACAATAAACTGTCTTTAGGGAGGGGCCAAGAGTGGAAGCAATGGGTCAAGTAAGGAGGCTATTTCAAGAGACCGGATGGGAGAGCTATCTAGACCTGGGGCTAGAAATGAAGCAGTAGAGGTGAAAAGTAATCAATTTCAGAATATTTTGGAAGACAGAATTGAAAGAACTTGATAATGGGTTGGATGTATAAGAGAAGGGCAAAGGAGAATCAAAGATCCTGCCTGTGTTTTGGGCTTGAGCAACTGAGGAATGCCATTTTATGGATCTGATGAACCCTCTTGAAGTCATACATTTTTTAGTGGAGGAGAATTTCTGTGATTTGGTTTCTTCCTTTGTAAACTGTAAAAAGAGTATTATGCTCCTCCTAAGATTTTTTTTTAGTAATGTGATGGTTTGGTAGGAGGTGTGTTTTGTTTTGTATGTTATTTTATTGGGTTTTTTTTTTTTTTGGTTGTTTTTTTGGCGTGTGGGATCTTAGTTCCTAGACCAGGGATTGAACCTGTGCTCCTGCAGTGGAAGCAAGGAGTCCCAACCACTGGATTGCCAGGGAATTCCCAATATATTTTTTTAAGTTTTAAAACTTTGAAAAGTTTAATGCTGGTACTGTTTATTTCTGTATCAATTGGTACAATTTTACATCATGTTTTATACTACTTCATCTTTGCAAAGACATCGCATACACAAAAACACACATTCAATAACTGAAAAATATGGAATGCTTCATTAATTTGCATGTCATCCTTGTGCAGGGGCTATGCTAAACTCCTCTGTATCATTCCACTTGGAGTGTACTGCTGCTAAGGCGCTTGAGTCGTGTCCGACTCTGTGCGACCCCAGAGACGGCAGCCCACCAGGCTCCCCCGTCCCTGGGATTCTCCAGGCAAGAACACTGGAGTGGGTTGCCATTTCCTTCTCCAATGCATGAAAGTGAAAAGTGAAAGTAAGTCGCTCAGTCGTGTCCGATTCTATGCGACCCCATAGACAGCAGCCTACCAGGTTCCTCTGTCCATGGGATTTTCCAGGCAAGAGTACTAGAGTGGGTTGCCATTGCCTTCTCCGACTTGGAGTGTATGTGTTGCCTAAGCAAGCATCAGCCTCATGGGATTTTTATGAGGTGTAAATAAATTTAAAATTCTTGGGACTTCCTTGGTGATGCAGTGGTTAAGAATCCTCGTTGCAATGCAGGGGACGCGGGTTAGATCCCTGTTTGGGGAACTAAGACCCCCACATGCTGCAGGGCAGCTAAGTCTGCAAACCACAACTAGAGACCCTGAGCACTGCAGGATGGAATGAAGCTCCCGTGTGCTGCAACTGAGACCCAACACAGCCGAATAAATAAATATTTTTTTAAAAACTAAAATTCTCAGAACCAGTTAGAAATGTGTACAAATTAACTAGTTCCTGTCCGTCTTACAGGATTAGAAAGTTCCAAGCCTTAGGACCTACTTTCCTTTCTTATTGAAGCTTTCCTGCCAGAACACAGAGGCTTGTTATCTGCTTTGAACTAGAAAACAGTTTGCATTCACATCTGTATATTTATTCATCCTTTTATGTAAGGCTTTGGTGTGCAATTCTCAATTCTTTGACGACAACAGACTTGGTTTTCCACTGTCATGTGAGAACATTAGGCCCCAGAAATGCGTCATTGCCAGATAAAAGTGCTACAGTAAACCGAGAAAACAACAACAAAAAATCAGCTATTTCTAATTACTCCATTTTTTTTTTCTCCACAGAGATGGTGTGCGATTCACTCATGGGCCTCAAATAGAAAACTGAATTTGTCGTGATCATGTTTTAACTTTTTGGCCGTGCTGGGTCTTCACCGCTATGCTTGGACCTTCTCCAGCTGCAGCAAATGGGGCCTGCCCCCTAGTTGCAGCACGCAGGCCTCTCTTGTTATGGAGCTCAGACTCGAAAGCACTCGGGCTTCAGTAGTCCCAACTCTCGGGCTCTAGAACACGGGCTCAGTAATTGTGGCTCATGGGCTTTGTTGCCCCACAACATGTGGAAGCTTCCCGAACCAGGGATTGAGCCCTGTCCCCTGCATTAACAGGCGGACTCACAACCAACCCAACCATCAGGTAAGTCCTGTGGTAATCATTTTTTGAATGAACATGACTTGTGGAAGGCTTAGTACATATTGTTAGTTCATGAGTCATTTCAGGTTACTGGGTCATGGAGAAACTTTTCAATAGTCTCTTCTTTGGATTCAGCAATCCCAGCTGGGAAACTCATTTTCAGTGTAAAAGTAACTTCAAGCTAGAGTCCTGTTTTCTTCCAGTTGCTATAATGGCCCATTGTAATAAATCACTGATTACTAAAATCCCGTGGCCCTGCAGTCCAGAATCAAAAGTTTGAGATTTGTCAAGGAACTATCCATAAGCAAACCAAACATCAGGACCAGTTAATATTTTCTCCTCTATTTTTGTCTGATAGGATTAGAATTCTTTTTTTAGCCTCAAACGAGCCATTGCCTCCCTTGTTTTGGCCACAAAAACACATGGACAATACTTATGTGATTTAAGCAGTGGTGAAATAATCTGATTTCACATAGAACTATGGTGAACATTAATATTTAATTGTCAGTCAAGTATAAGGAAAAACAAAGGAGGAATTCCCTGGCAGTCCAGCGGTTAGGACTCCACGATTTCGCTGCCAAGGGCTCGGGTTTAGTCCCTGACAGGGGAGCTAGGATCTTGTAAGCCTGGAGCAGAGGCCAAAAAAAAAAAAGGAAAAACACAGAGGTTAAAAAAAAAATCATGCTCATCAGTTTTCTCTCTCTGGTTGGGCATTTTGATAGCAAGGGTGATTGTACCTGTGTTAAGGCAGGACATAGAGTGTAAATCACCTACATACAAACCCGCAAGTTGTGAACGTTCAGAGATGCCAATGTGCATTTCTATGTCTAATAAGGTAGGTTAGTTCATGCATCAGGTGTACATTGTCATGAGCGTGCGTCCTCTACAAGTGGTTGTGCTTTCGTGTACTTTACTGCACAGTATTGTATAGAATACAGTAATACAGTATCTTTATTTCACACCCAGCAAGTCTGGAAACAAGTGTGAAAGCAGCGTGGATGTAGCTGGTACTACTGTGCTTTTCAAGGTACTGTACTGTAACTTTAAAAATGTTGTCTTTATTTTTTGTGTTTGTTTTATATGTATTATTTTTGTGAAAAGCATTATAAACATACTATAGTACAGTACTGTATAGCCAGCTGTGTTGAGTTGTTATGAACAAACTGGACCTACAAACACGCCTTGAGAACAGAATTTGTATGTGGAGGACTTATTAAAAAGCAGAGACATTACTTTGCCAACAAAGGTCGTATAGTGAAAGCTATGGTTTTTCCAGTGGTCATGTATGGATGTGAGAGTTGGTCCTAAAGAAAGCTGAGCATCAAAGAATTGATGCTTTTGAACTGTGGTGTTGGAGAAGACTCTTGAGAGTCCCTTAGACTGCAAGGAGATCTAAGCAGTCAATCCTAAAGGAAATCAGTCCTGAATATTCATTGGAAGGACTGATGCTGAAACTGAAGCTCCAATACTTTGGCCACCTGATGTGAAGAGCTGACTCATTTGAAAAGACCCTGATGTTGGAAAAGATTGAAGGCAGGAGGAGAAGGGGGCGACAGAGGATGAGATGGCTGGATGGCATCACCGACTCAATGGACATGAGTTTGAGCAAGCTCCAGGAGCTGGTGAAGGTCAGGAAAGCCTGGCGTGCTGCAGTCCATGGGGTCACAAAGAGTCGGACATGACTGAGTGACTGAACAACAACAGGGGACTTATGTGGGAAATCTGTACCTTCCCGCTCTAATTTTGCTGCGAACCTGAAACTGCTCTTTAAAAATGTCTATTAAAAAAGTTACATTTTGGACTTCCCTGGTGTTCCAGTGGTTAAGAATCTGCCTGCCAATGAAGAGGATATGGGTTCAATCCCTGGTCTGGGAAAATTCCACAGAGCAGTTAAGTCGTGTGCTGCAGCTACTGAAGCCCACGCACCCCAGAGCCTGTGCTCTGCAACAAGAGAAGCCACCGCAATGAGCAGCCAAAGCACCCTGAAGAGGAGTAGCCCCTGCTCACCACAACTAGAGAAAACCCGTGCACAGCAACCAAGACCCAGTGCAGCCAAAAATAATAAGTAAATAAATAAAATTAATGAATGTTTAAAAGAATTACATTTCTCTGGGGAGGGTAAGAGGGAGGCTCAAAACAGAGAGGATATATGTATACTTATAGCTGATTCCTATTGTGCAGCAGAAACTAATACAACATTGTCAAACAATTACATGCCCATTAAAAAATCCATTTAAAAAGTAAATGAAATTAAAATAAGAAATTATATTTCTCTAAAATCCTCCAATTGTGAGTACAAGTACATTACTTATTCACTCCGTGGGCATTCTGATGCGTTCATTAGGCTGAAACTTTTGCATACTATCGTTTGTGGTAATCTCTAAAAATTAGAATTTGAAACTTTAGAATTGCAAAACCGACATAATCCAAGGTTATATCACTTCATATCTATTTAATTACAACAGTGCCTGCCATTTTTCTGCCCTGGATATTACTAGATAACTGTGGTTTCTGAAACACCATTTCCCACATTGCTATTCAAAATTCTAAGTATTTGTTTATTATCTTGGTGCCTTCAGCCTAACCCACAGATCTCTTTAGCCCACTCTGCTCATTCTCAGGCCCAGCCAACTTTCTGAAAATACAGTGATAATTTTCTTTCACTTTGTCATTCTCTTAAAACTATTATCTATAAAGTGGTCATGTAATTTGTCATCCTAGCTAGGAAAGCTTCATGAAGTGAGGCTCTACTAATAATTAAGACAGAGACTTCTCTGGTGGTCCAGTGGTTGAGACTCTGTGCTTCCAATGCAGGGGTATGGATTCGATCCCTGGCCAGAGAACTAAGGTCCCATATGCCACATGGTGTGGCTTAAAAAATAAATAAGCCAAAGAAAAATAAGGTAAACCATGAAGTATGGTTGCCCTTTATCTTTGTACTCTGTAACTGTTTTCTACGGGATTAATGTATAATCGCATTGTCTATTTAGCTAAAATGTAAACTCTTTAACAGAAGGGATTGTTTGTGTTTCATTTATATTCCCCTTAAGACTCTATTCACTAACAGGAAAAATTAGGTGTCAGAACCCCAACAATTTATCTTACAATTTGGAGCTGGTGTTTATACTTAAGGACTTCCCAGGTGGCTCAGTGGTAAAGAATTTGCCTGCCAATTCAGGAGAGACAGGTTTGATCCCTGGGGTGGGATAATCCCCTGGAGAAGAAAATGGCAACCCACTCCAGTATTCATGCCTGGGAAATTCCATGGACAAAAGAGCCTAGCATGCAATAGTCCATGGGGTCGCAAAAGAGTCGGACATGACTTACCAACACACACACACACACACATTTATACTTAAAGACACTAGAAATTAAAACTATTGATTGAAGACCAAAAATTAGTTTCATCAACTCTTATTTGATGCCCATGGCATAATTTATTTCCCCTTCCCATACATAAACTTGGATAAAGTTTGCTTAAATCAGTGAAAACTGAATCTGTAGTAACAGTTTTGAGAAGCTAAAAATTTAATATTAAGAAACATTTATTTAGCTGTATATACCAGTCATTGTAGTATGCTGCTCTGCATTTTACACGTGAGGACCAAGACTCAAAGATGTTAATCCATTTAAACACTAAATGCAGGCACAATGACAGAACTGCATGGTCCCTGAACCTCAGCTTTCTGCCTGAAAAAGAGGAACCCCCAAAGAAAGGGAAAGCTCATGGAGACTCTAGAGAGGGGGCAGCTCTGGAAAGTGATTCCACTGAATACCTTAGGCATGAATCTTATCCTAATCAGCATATCAAAGACTCTGAGAACTAAACTGGCAGATAGATCACTGCCCAGGTCCCAAACTAGCCTCTGGGTGATACATACAAGGGACACATAAAATTACACAACGGCAAAGGATTTGGAAAATGAATCGAGACCGAAACCACAACCCACGGAAGGTGTGTTAAAATATGCAGCACTGAGACAGGAATGGGGAGGGCACAACCTTTAAAAGAATGACAGCCATTGAAGAGCCAATATAGACTAGTAAGAGCCAAGGTGGGGCCAAGATGGCGGATGCCTGACTTCCACTAGACCTTGAGCCTCAGTATATGCTCACTGTCATACATCAGCAGGTCTTCCCAGGTGGTGCTAATGGTAAAGAGCCTGCTTGCCAATGCAGGACACAAGAGATGCTGGTTTGATCCCTGGGTCAGGAAGATCTCTTGGAGAAGGAAATGGCAACGCACTCCAATATTCTTGCCTGGAAAATACCATGGACAGAGGAGCCTGGTGGGCTACAGTCCACAGGGTCCCAAAGAGTTGGACACAACTGAGCAACTGATCGACTGAGCACACACACACGCACAATACATCAGTGAGCTAAATGACTTGCTCAGAGACACCATGACAGTTCCAAGGCTGGCCATAAAGGGCCGAAAAGTGGACAGTGGCCCAATTCCTGGAAACCCCTGCCCCTTCCCCAAAACAGTTGGAATAATCCTATCACTCATTACCCTAATAAAAACTGACAACCTCCCACCTTCTGAGATGGCCCGTTTTCTGTCTGTGGAGTGTCTCCCTGAATAAACCTTTCATTCTACGATGACTGGCTCTTGAGTCCTTTCCCTCATGAAGCCAAGAACCCACGTTTAGCAGCCATTGTTGGGACTTGCCTGAGACGTGGCAAGTGACCATTCTCTCGTGCCCCACTTTCTTTCCTGTAACAGCATGAATTAACCGGATTGACTGCCTACTAAAACAAAAATATCAATGCTCTCCATAAGAGCTAAATAACGTGTCATAATAGTCAAGAATCTGGGATATAATCCAAAATTACATGGTAGGGGTTTCCGTGGCCCAGGGATTGGGAGTCCACCTTGCAATGCAGGAGACACCAGTTCAAGCCCTGGTCTGGGATCCAGTGTGCCACAACTACTGAGCCTGCGCTCTGTAGCCTTCGAGCCACAACTACTGAGCCCATATGCAGCAACTGCTGAGCCCCATGCGCTCTGGCGCTCATGCTCTGAACCAAGAGAAGCCGCAACAATGAGAAGTCCGCACACCACAAGAAGGGTAGCCCCCGTTTGCAGCAACTAAAGAAAGCCCATGCATAACAATGAAGACCCAGCACAGCCAAAAATCAATGATTTTTTAAAAATCACGTGGTATACAAAGAACCAGGAAAAATCTCAATTCACATGCAAAAATCAACAGATGCCAATACTTAAATGACAAAGAATCATATCTGACACTTTAAAGCAAAATTACACAAATGCTCTTGCAAGCAATTATGAACACTCTTGATGTGAATGGAAAAAAAAGAAAATCTCAAAAAAAAGAGGATACAAAGAAGAACAGAAAGGGTAGGGAGTCCCTGGAGAAAGAAAACCAGGCCTGGTTTTCTCGACAGAAGAGACGCAGTTTTGGCCCAAGCCATTGTGTAATCTAAGCCTGGCTGCAATGCGTGCCCTTGAACAGGTGTCAGTAACTAATGACATTTAAGGAAGTAAGGGACTACAGGAGCAATAGAAAAGCAGTCAAGATACAATAGTTCAGTGATGAAAGTGTCCTAGTTCCTCCCCAAGGGGCGTATATAACTACCTGATACATACCCTCTGATACACTCCTTTCCGTGTCCCCCATTTCTTGTTTGTAGGAAACAGGGTTCATTCAGCCTCCTGACCTTCCCTGAGTTCCGCAGATTTAAACAGGTGCTTATTATCAGGGAAGGGAGGGGAAGCAGAAACAAAGGAGGAACAGTCAAGAAGTAATAGTGCAGCTGCGGGGCAGGGTCGTGGCTCCTCCTCAAGGCATATAACAATGTCCTTTGAGTTCTTCAGTAGGAATGAGGCCCCACCCGGGGTGGAGAATGGTATCTTAAGGCTGAGCACCAGATTCCTGGAACCTTCTACCTCACCACTGACCAATCAGAAGAAAGTCT
Organism: Bubalus kerabau; assembly: GCF_029407905.1. Taxonomy (NCBI): domain Eukaryota; kingdom Metazoa; phylum Chordata; class Mammalia; order Artiodactyla; family Bovidae; genus Bubalus; species Bubalus kerabau. The sequence continues at coordinate 52,188,933 of NC_073627.1, read as the reverse complement.
GCACAGGGGAAGATAAGGAAGACACGTATCCCTCCTCCTCAAATGAGTCTCCCTTTGAAAACATTCATGGTCAAGCAGAATCTTTGGAGTTGGCTTTTCGACACTAGACAGCCTTCTCCCAGGTTGCTGACATCCTGAATAAATCAACTTTTCCTTTCCAACGAACACTCATCTCTTGAGTATGTTTTCAAGCAGCAAGCAGCAGAACACTTGGCTATCTCGGTTCTGGCGGCCATGGAGCTGACGGAGAAGACTCGGTAGCCAGTGCAGCGGGTGTTCATGGGCTGGCAGGCAGCAGGGCAGGCTTGGGGGGCTTGGAAAGCAGAGGACACGGAGAGCAGCGGCCCTCAGCAGCAGCTTCTTGGCCATCGTCTGGCCCAGCGGCACAGTACAGCCGGCCACATGGGGCTCCACCCGTCAGTGGTTTTCATGGAGGCGGCCATGAGGCCTGGCTAGCAAAGGCTTCGAGAAAACCCGCACCGAGGGAAAAGGTGCCAGGACCCTCACCCTCCTTGTTCCAAAGGTCACTAAGCATCTGGCGCAGGAAGAGCTTGCAGCAACCTGTGCCGCAACCACTTCAAAGGTCCGTATAGTCAAAGCTATGGTTTTTCCAGTAGCTATTATGGATGTGAGTTGGACCATAACAAAGGGTACACACTGAAGAAATGATGCTTTTGAACTTCAGTGCTTGAGAAGACTCTTTAGAGTCCCTTGGACAGCAAGGAGCTCAAACGAGTCAATCCTAAAGTAAATCAGTCCTCAATATTCATAGGAAAGACATGGTGAAGCGTCAATACTTTGGCCTGATGAGAAGAATGGACTCATTGGAAAAGGCCCTGATGATGGGGAAGATGAAGGGCAGGAGAAGGGGACACGAGGATGAGATGGTTGGATGGCATCACCGACTCAATGGACGTGAGTTTGAGCAAAGTCCAGGAGATACCAAAGGACAGGGAAGCCTGGCATGCTGCAGTCCACGGGGTCACAAAGAATTGGACGCAACTTAGTGACTGAACAACAAAGGAGAAATTTAGGTGACAATCTGGGACTTCCAATTGGTATCTTAAGTGTAGGCAGCACTACGAGACTGAGACTACGAGATCCTTGTGGGATCAGATGGACACTGTCACAATAAATTGTAGGACACCCAGTTGGTATCTGCAGAATATTGGAGCATTTCTTGGTATAGGAAAACGCACACATCTGGCACCTTCAGTAAAGGAAGAAATTGTGTTTGTTTTCCTTTCAGCGGACATGGTTAAGTAGTAGTTGTTGTTTAGCCTCTAAGTCATGTCCGACTCTTGTGAAGTCACAGACTGCAGCCTGCTGGCTCCTCTGTCCATGGGATTTCTGAGACAAGAATATTGGAGTGGGTTGTCATTTCCTTCTCCACTGGATCTTCCCGACCCAGGAGTCAGACTCTCGTCTCCTGCATTACAAGAACCACCTGGGAAGACCCAGTTAAGTAGTAGCATAGTTAAATAACATAGCCGGGGTAGAATACTAAAGAATGAGGAGGCTCTGTGATGTCCTGATATGGAAAAATCTTCAAGATATATATTAAGAGAAAAAATACATGTAAAGCTGTAGGTCTTTGTGTAGACTTGTCGGCTACCCTGAGGACGAAAGTGAGGGTGTATTCATTATGTACCCATTTTATACATTATGAAGTTCCCATCATGCATTACACTTCTGATCTATATGTGATAAGCAAATAAAATTTAATAAAAATAGAAACATTAAAACATTATTTGCAATTGCATGACATCTTTACCTCCTTAAAGAACAGGCCTAAAAACAGCCCTAGGAACACATACCAAAAAAAAAAAGTTAATTTTACCTTTCAGTTATGTATCTCAAACCAAAAATGTTTACCGTATTAGATAGCTACTAGTATGGTATGAAACTGGACTCTATTATACTAAAAATATAATCTAGGAAAAATTCTGACATTTTTACATTAAAAAGTTGATCTGAAAAATAAAGATGAAAAAAATCTTTCACAAAAAAGTGAGTCCAAAAGTGTTTGCTACTTGCTGTCATTATCTTGGAAAGATCTGAAAAACAAACTGTAGTCTTGAAAAAAGAAATTGAAAGTGTTAGTCGCTCAGTCACGTCCACCTCTTTGCAACCCCATCGACTGTAGCTTGTCAGGCTCCTCTGTCTACGGGATTCTCCAGGCAAGAACACTGGAGTGGGTTGCCGTTTCCTTCTCCAGGGGATCTTCCCAACCCAGGGATCGAACCTGGGTCTCCTGTGTTGCAGGCAGACTCTTTACTGTCTGAGCCACCAGAATCTATCTCTAGTCTTGAAAAACTAGCCAAAATTAATGTTTCACCTGGAGCACTTGTTCTCAATTAATCCTCTTACAACTAGTATGCTTCCAAGTGCACAGTTCCTAGCCTACTGTTGGTACATAGCCAATGTTGAATGCATGAGTTAACTCTTCAATGTCTCATTTAGAGTCCTATTCTAAAGTCATACATTTTAAAAAGTTCTCTCTGTAAAGCAACTCATCACACCAAAACGACATACTCTTAGTATTTCAGTATTAGTTCCTTTTAGTTTTTTCAAATAATACAGTTTTATTCACTTTCAATTGCTACATAATATTTCATCAAATTCTTACAAACCATAACTTATAAACCATAACTGACCTAATCATATTCTTATTGTTGTCTATTTAGCCTGAGTTGATGTACTCTCCGTTAAAATTAAAGAGTGCAAAAATGAACATTACATACATTTTAAGTTGTTATTCTAAAGCTTGATCATGGCATAACACAAAGTTAATATATATCATTAAAACAAACCAATAACAATAATTCAGCAACATCAGTAACAGTTCACTGATTTATTAGATGAACAAACATATCCATATAATCAATGAAAACTGTACGATATATAAAATAATTTAACAAATGTTGGGAATTAGCAGCACCATCCATTAATGAAATAGCAAGAAAAACTTCACATATTTTATGCAAACACAAGAAGAGGATATAACTATTTTAAGACTTATTAATGCCACTGAATGTCTGGGATGATTGAAAAGGGCATCTCCTTAGGCAAACATACCTCCTTCTACTTCAAAGATCTGGTGAGCAAATATGATGGTTAATGTTTTAGAAAAAATGCTACTGAATGAAATAAGAGATACTGCATAGTATTTTAATTAGGACAAGGAGACTAACACCCAGCTACTTTTGCATGGCTCAACACTTCGGCTTCTATGAAAAATTTAGTTCTGGATTATGAAATTAGAAATAAAAAATAATTTAAAAAAGACACTAGCTGTCTCTAAGAAACATTAAGTGGGACACAGGTCACTATGAAAATACATCACTTTTCCAGTTTGCTTAATAATTTACTTTAAAAAGTTGTGTAGTTTTCATCACAAGTGACATACAAATTTCTCAATAAGCATTTTTAAAAGTTTTAATGTATTTCTAAAATCTAATAGATTCCTTTTTTTTTTAAACCTTTAGCCCTGTTGATACATTTACTGTGTATCAGAGTAACCGACTGAGTTTGTGTGAAGGATACAAATTTACACACATTTTACAGCAACTTACACCCTAACATCTACAAAATTCACATTTATAATACAAGCAAGTACAAGGCCAGGCTAAAATTGTTGAATTCCAAAAAGTCAAACTCATACTATTTTTATTTTGTCCCCTTAAAAAAGTTCAACTTCGGCACCAAATTCAAAAAAGCCCTCTTAAGAAGTTTGGAAAAAATTTCCAGACATATTTCAGCAAACACAAACAGTTTTTCTGTGCTGGTGAAGTAAAGGATTTCCCATTTTCTTCTGGCCCCTGAGTCTGCGTCGCATGCTAAGTTTAACAGCGTTCTTGCGCTGGGAGGCTGTGGGGAGGCTTGCAGGCTGAGCACCGCTACTACGGCTTAAACCATTCCGCCTGTGCTTCTTCATTAGAGGGCCAGAGTTGGATTCTTCTAATGTCCTTTTGAAGTTTGCCGGAGGGGTTCTTTCAACATCTTGGGCTTTCATTTGACCTGGGCTCGGTATCTTCACATTTTTTTGGTCCGTGATGGTGTTTGTTGAATTGGTAGGCACCAGGCCAACGGACAGGCTATTATTCAAAGAATCGTGTATCCTTAAAGTCAGGGCTTTAGTGCAATTTTCTTCTAGTGGCTCTGGATCTTTTGAGGATATGACTGCAGCCTGGACATTCCCTCGAGCTATCTCAGGTGGGACTTCTAAATAATTCTCTGAGAAGGCATTACTACGGATAAGGGCAGGTATATGGTCCTTGGAGTTCAGCCTTGGCCATGGGTCCTCCTCCAGGGGCTGAAAAACAGGAAGGTAAGACCAAGTGAGAAATAATTTATCCCAGGATTCAGCTCAACCATTGAGGAAATGAAAGGGTTTCATTAGAATAAATGACAAAACTGTTTACTTGGGGGGTTTATTTCCTACTTTCTATATTTAATTTCTGAATATTTAGTAGTGTGGAAAACGTAAAGTGCGACATTAAAGCAATTCTGTCACAATGGAAATTCAGACTGCTGCTTTGCACCCATCTCCTGAACACTAGATGCTGTTCTGGGATTTGAGAAAATAGGATATATGGGACTGTGCTAAGTATGGCTAGGGCAACTTGCAAAAATACAAACGAAAGTCATATGGAACTTGCAGGTTGTTTCTTAAAAGCTTCACAGGGAGGCACAGCTGTGCACTACTTTAGGTGCAGTGCCCCGAAGCTAAATGTTTTCGGAATATCCTCCCATCTCCAGACAAGAGATGGGAGGACATTCTTCCCATCAAATAAAAATCTTCCACTATTTTAATATCTTATAAAATCACTATTTTAATAACTTTCTCAAGGACAAATTTTAAGCATCAATACTTCCTCTTCCCCAAATGTGTATCATTTCCCTCAATCTTTCCTCTTTCAGCCAAATCAAATTTATTAAAATATTTTCCAAAAAGCCTAAGTAAATCCTTTTGTATTTAGAATGGTAAATAAAGATATATTACTAGTCACCTTCTGATATAAAATCCCCTAGGAATAAACACCTTTTGAAAAAGTGCTTTATAAAAAAGCATATTTATAAAAGTAATGTTTCCTTTAATGTTTCTAGAATTAAGAAGAAAAAGGGAAACTGTAGGAATCGAAAAGCATTTCAATTTAACCGTAAACATGAACACGTTTTCCTAAGAAAAATAAACCGACTTTAGGTCCACTGCAGGCTAGAGAGGAGAAACTCTGACGTTCCTAACGTAGTACTGCCCCAATAGAATACTGCCATGCTTTTTAAAATGCTTTTATTGATTTGTTTATTTGGCTGTGCTGTGTCTCAGTTGCAGCGTGCAGAATGGTTGTGACATGCAAAGTCTTAGCTGCAGCATGTGGGATTTAGTCTCCTGACCAGGGATTGAACCCAGGTCCCCACCACTGGGAACCTGAAGTCTTAGCCACTGGACCATCAGGAAAGACCCTTAAGAAAGAAAAAAAAAAAAAAAACTAAGTATATTTCTTTCTTTCTGAGGTCACTGGTCCATCTATTTATTTTACATTGCATGGTTTATGGAAAGCCCAATTCTTATCTGTTTTAACACTGACTAGATGTTGGGCAGCAGTCTTATTTCGAAGTACCGGTGTTGAGAATGGATAACAGAACAGTCTCTATTCTAGAACATTCACATGTGGCTTTCAGCAATATCAATGACAACCTGTCTGTGAATTTATCCCCTCTGCATTAGGTTGATTCCAATGTCTACCCTGATCACAAGCATGTACTGACTGATCACAGAAAACTATACCTCACCATAAGTAATTGTTGACTAAAGGTTCATCTTGCTTTAATAGAGAAAAAGGATTTGCAACAAGACCAGGCAGCAGATAAATTCTGTAGACAGAAGACTTCCTACTACCAAACAAGCACATTACTAATTTAGGGACAAGAAAAAAAGATACTAATTAGGCCACTTATAGGAATAGAACATAACTGCTCTAGCTTGTACAAAGAGGTTTAGACATTAGATGGAATTTCTTTACAAAAGGAAAATAATGGGATGATTTTAGAGTTAACACAATTTATTGTAATTTCTGTTGTGCTGTGTTCTTTTAAACTCACAAACTATTATTCTGATACCACAGGTGCACTGGCTTTTCTTCCCCTACTTATTCCTTTAACTTTTCCATTTCCTTCTCTTTTTATTGGCATTCTGTGGAAATATACTGCATCTGTTTGCGCAGCCAACCGCTTAGACTTCTGAGACTCATCTCAGATTAATTACCACCTGTATGCTAAGCCTTCTTATGTGTTCATAAAACACATGATATTGAGAGCTTACATCCTAAAAATTCACACTTGCAAAGTTTCACTTCAGAGATCCACTTTGAGAGCTCCATATATTTACAATCCAACAGTAAACAGCTAATTACAAATTGTGCCTAGAATGCAACTAAGTGCTAATCCTCTGAAAGAACTCTCTTCCTCATTCCTCCTTCCTAGAGCTCTTGGCTTACTTAAAAAACAGCTAAAATTAATTTTGCCCTAAAGAAAGATGGAGAAAGAAAGGTGTGCCATAGTAATATATCACTTAAACAGAAGTATTTCTAGTATTTTTGTCCCAAAACAAAGATTTGAGTACCGATTTAGCTAACAATTCAAACAGAAGTTTGCATGTATGTAGACAGGTAACCTAGTCTCAAGTGCCTAATCTAAATATGGGTAAGTCTTAAAAACCATTCAAAATCAACCAAAATGTCATTATATTTATCTAGATGCCACTAAACACAGGATTATTATTGTAACAATGAAATAAATCAGAGATACTTATGAGTAGCCATGGTTAACTAAGATAAAAGAAACAAAACAAAACACAATCTCTTGAGCAGAAATCTGTCTTTATTTACTTGTTAGGCCAGAGCCTATAATAGTGATTATTCTGAATGGCTCTAAATATTTTTTCATATTTAGGTGTGGCTAAATGGTTAACAAATAACCATGCCTACACAGAAGTTAGTCCATACATAAATCTCCTAATCTTTACTTTAGTATAATTATTAGATCATTATTTTTCAAAATTGTAAAACATGTTTTAAAGGGCTTCCCTGGTGGTCTAGTGGTTAAGAGCCTGCCTGCCAATGCAGGGGACAGGGTTCCATCCTGGGTCTGGTAAGATTCCACATGCTGCAAGGCAACTAAGTCCATAGCCAAAACTACTGAAGCCCACGTGCCTAGAGCCTGCGCTCTGCACCAAGAGAAGCCACCACGATGAGAAGCCCACGCACTACAACGAAGAGTAGCAGCAGTTCCTGCTCGCTGCAACTAGAGAAAGCCTGCACAGCAACAAAGACCCAGGACAGCCGAAAGTAAATCTTTAAAAAATGTTCTAAACTTATTCCTTGGTGTAATTTCTGTACAATTTTACTAATGCCAATCCATACATTAACATTAAGAATGTCCTGTTACAGTATCTTCTCTCCCCCCATTCTTACCTCCATCCTATGGCACCTCTACACTACCTACAATTCCGTTACAAATACGAACACTTTAGGGAACACAAAAGTAATGAATACTTTCAAATACAGAAACTGGTGAATTCTGAAATGAACATAAGCTCCTTCACAACACTCAAAAGAGAATGAAGAGACTTTAAAAGATCTCAACCTGCATTATTATTCAAGAGTTTTCAAAGAAAAGAAAGTTTCCACAAGAAATTCTTTTAGGAAAATAAGCATAAAATATTAATTTGTCAATTTCTAAATGAAGAGTCCATGTAAGGAAAATTAAGTTGCCATGTATATGTGAAGTAAAAATAGGAAATTAATAATGGAAAACTTCCAAGTACTCTATATAGGATCACAATACCCAAAATTAAATAAATTCTTTGTACTGTGTAGCTTTGATCATCTTAAAAAACTGTCCCAATACATGACATAAAATTCCACTGTGTTTCCCATTTTCATGGTCATTCTTCTGAAAGCACGTTCTCAGAAGGCCAGGTATATCACAGTGGTTATCAATATTACTAATTATTAGTAGAAGATTGGAAAAAAGTAGGAAAAAATTGGGATGAAATCAGAAAAAAGGGAAATACTATAGCATTTAAACTTATTTCTGAGCACATCTTAAATTCATTCAATATTAATATGGGTAAGAAATAGGAATGATGTTTCTAACTCATGTTAATAGACAACCAATTCTAAAGGCTGATATCCTAAGGTCCAGTTCAGCCTTGATTCTATATCTTATTCAAATTGCTTAATATCTCGGTCTTATTATCTATAAAATGGAATTAATTATCTGCACTATTTAGCTTCCAGGGTTATGAGGTTCAAATGAAATGCCACATATGAAAGTGCATCACAAGCTTTTAATTTAAATGCTTACAAATGTGCATAATATTAGAAGGGAATCAGTATGTTCCAAATATTAATACTGTTAATAGTCTTCAGGGGCTACATCTAGTCACTGTCTATTAGGTGTTCTACGGAGATCCAGCATGCACTTTAGTACCTCTGGGTACTAAATAAGAAGCACTAAATAAGTACTGATAAGAAGTCACACAACAAAATCCAAAATCCTATTTTATAAAGAATCTGAAAACTGTTTTCATATAATACTAATCAAAGAAATTCCATCTATTACAACTTAAATACTAGAGAACTGTATACCTTGACTGGTGGTGTGGAACACGGAGAAGGAGTCATCACGCAGGTTTCTTGACTGTTATAGGAAGGGCTATCAGTCAGGTTCAGATAGAGCTCGTCTTCACTGGTGAAATGTCCCTGACTGTCCACTCCTGGAGAGATGCAGATTACTATGGCACTAGTATTATCTGCTCGAAGCATTCGCTGCCTCCAGCGGCCCAGTGCTCGATTCACAAGCATTTTGGCACAAGACTGTCCATGCTCACCCTGTATTTAAAACAACAGAAAAGAAGATAACTCAGACTCCGTTACCACTATGGTTGTATCAAATTAAATCAAATTAATAATGTTCAACAAGGCCTACATAAATAATTAAAATTTCAAACCTTATCCACAATTCCTATAACTATGTTAAGACAGCATTGCTCTAAATTAAAAAATCAATCAATAAAACAAAGCCTTATCCTGTGGTTAAATTTCATCTGTATTTTTATCTTTTGGGGAGCAAGAAACTTGGTCTCCATTGTAACCTTAATTAAGAAAAGTTATACAGTTATACAGAAATTATCTAAAAGGGGGAAGTAAACATCAAGATATTACAGATAAACAACTATATGCCAATAAAAATTAATTTTAAGAAGTATTACAATAAATAATTCACAAATGAAATAATCATACATGGCAAAAAAAAAAAAAAAAAAACCCACACTGCAAATGGGCCAATTTCCTAAAATAAGAGATTGTGCAAATCAAAGACAACCCCAACATAAAAAAATGTCAAAGGACATGAACAAACTATAGAGACAAAGAAATATAAATGGTTCTTAGCTATATATACATACATATATATATGTATACTGTTGCCGTTCAGTTGCTCAGACATGTCCAACTCTTTGCAACCGCACGGACTGCAGCACACCAAGCTTTCATTTCCTTCACTATCTCCTGGAGTTTGCTCAAACTCATGTCCACTGAGGTGATGATGCCATCCAACTACCTCATCTTCTGTCAGTCCCTTCTCCTCTTGCCCTCAATCTTTCCCAGCATCAGGGTCTTTTCCAATGAGTCAGTCATTCGCATCAGGTGGCCAAGAACTTCAGCTTCAGCATCAAAGTCCTTCCACTGAATATTGAGCGTTGATTTTCTTTAGGATTGACTGGTTTGATCTCTGTGCTGTCCAAGGGACTCTCCAGAGTCTTCTCCAGCACCACAGTTTGAAAGCATTTATTCTTCGGCGCTCAGTCTTCTTTATGGTCCAACACTCACATCCATACGTGACTAGTGGAAAACCCATAGCTTTGACTATATGGACCTTTCTTGTCAAAGTGATGTCTCTGCTTTTTAATACACTGTCTAGGTAAGTCATAACTTTTCTTCCAAGGAGCAAGTATCTTTTAATTTCATGGCTGCAGTCACAGTCTGCAGTGATTTTGGAGCCAAAGAAAATAAAATCTGTCACTGTTTCCATTTTTTCCCCATTTATTTGCCAGAAAGCAGTAGAACCAGATGCCACGATCTTAGTTTCTTGAATGTTGAGTTTTAAGCCACCTTTTCCCTCTCCTCTTTTCACCTTCACCAAGAAGCTCTTTAGCTCCTCTTCACTTTCTGCCATTAGGGTGAAAGCATATCTGAGGTTATTGGTATTTCTCCTGGCAATCTTAATTCCAGCTTGTGATTCATCCAGTCCAGCGTTTCACATGATGCACTCTGCATATAAGTTAAATAAGCAGGGTGACAATATACAACCTTGACGTACTCCTTGCCCAATTTTGAACCAGTCTGTTGTTCCATGTCCATTTCGAACTACTGCTTCTTGACCTGCATATAGGTTTCTCAGGAGATAGGTAAAGTTGTCTGGTACTCCCATCTCTTTAAGAATTTTCCAGTTTGTTGTGATCCACCCAGTCAAAGGCTTATACATACATACATACACACATACATACATAAAAGGTTAATGTCACTTATATGAAGAAAAAAGCAATACAAGTCATTATAGTACAGAGATCAAATATATGTATGTATATATTTGTATGCCAACAGTATGCCAGCAAATTTGGAAAACTCAGCAGTGGCCACAGGACTGGAAAAGGTCAGTTTTCATTCCAGTCCCAAAAAAAGGCAATGCCAAAGAATGCTCAAACTACTGCACAATTGCACTCATCTCACACACTAGTATACTAATGCTCAAAATTCTCCAAGCCAGGCTTCAGCAATATGTGAACCGTGAACTTCCAGATCTTCAAGCTGGTTTTAGAAAAGGCAGAGGAACCAGAGATCAAATTACCAACATCCGCTGGATCATGGAAAAAGCAAGAGAGTTCCAGACTATGCCAAAACCTTTGTATGGATCACAATAAACTGTGGAAAATTCTGAAAGAGATGGGCATACCAGACCACCTGACCTGCCTCTTGAGAAATCTGTATGCAGGTCAGGAAGCAACAGTTAGAACTAGACATGGAACAACAGACTGGTTCCAAATAGGAAAAGGAGTATGTCAAGGCTGTATATTGTCACCCTGCTTATTTAACTTATATGCAAAGTACATCATGAGAAACACTGGGCTGGAGGAAGCACAAGCTGGAATCAAGACTGCCAGGAGAAATATCAATAACCTCAGATATGCAGATGACACCACCCTTATGGCAGAAAGTGAAGAAGAACTAAAGAGCCTCTTGATGAAAGTGAAAGAGGAGAGTGAAAAAGTTGGCTTAAAGCTCAACATTCAGAAAACAAAGATCATGGCATCCAGTCCCATCACTTCATGGGAAATAGATGGGGAAACAGTGGAAACAGTGGCTGACTTTATTTTTCTGGGCTCCAAAATCACTGCAGATGGTGATTGCAGCCATGAAATCAAAAGACACTTACTCCTTGGAAGAAAGTTATGACCAACCTAGACAGCATATTAAAAAGCAGAGATATTACTTTGCCAACAAAGGTCCGTCTAGTCAAGGCTATGGTTTTTTCAGTGGTCATGTATGGATGTGAGAGTTGGAATATAAAGAAAGCTGAACACCGAAGAATTGATGCTTTTGAACTGTGATATTGGACAAGACTTGGACTTCAAGTCTTCCCTTGGACTTCAAGGAGATCCAACCAGTCCATTCTAAAGGAGATCAGTCCTGGGTGTTCATTGGAAGGACTGATGTTGAAGCTGAAACTCCAATACTTTGGCCACCTGATGCGAAGAGCTGACTCATTTGAAAAGACCTGATGCTGGCAAAGATTGAGGGCAGGAGAAGACGGGGACGACAGAGAATGAGATGGTTGGATGGCATCACCGGCTCGATGGATATGGGTTTGGGTGGACTCTGGGAGTTGGTGATGGACAGGGAGGCCTGGCGTGCTGCAGTTTATGGGGTCACAAAGAGTTGGACACAACAGCAACTGAATTGAACTAACTGAACTGATGATACCAACAGAAACAGTAAAAAAGGAAAAAAACAAATTAAACAATCTCATGTTATACAAATAAATGTGGCTTAGAATAAGACTAATAAGTATGAGTGGGGAAAAAAAAAAAGAATAAGACTAATAGCATTATGTTGTTGCTTAGTTGCTTAATTGTGTCCAACTCTTTGCAACCGCATGGACTGTAGCCTGCCAGGCTCCTCTGTCCATGGGATTTCCCCAGGCAAGAATACTGGAGTGGGTTGCCATTTCTTCTCCAGAGGATCTTCCTGACCCATCGATCAACCCCGCATCTCCTGCACTGGCAGGTGCATTCTGTACCACTGAGCCACCAGGGAAGCCCCCAAAGCATCATACAATGGATTTATAACTGTTAAGTTTCAAAGAACAGAAACGAAAAGTGATGTGCTCCAGAAAAGAGTTTCCTGTTTTAAAAGTACCTCTAGAAACAGCTGAATAATGAAAATAAGTAGAAATGTTTGAAAAAGAAATGTGCCATGAACTATAAGCTGAAAAAAATTTTTACTTAATATGATAGATTAATGTGTTACAAGATTAAATATTAACATACTGTAATGTATACTATATAATAATATATAGTCTACTACAGTACTATAAATACTTCATTAAAATATATATTACACATATGTCATTTAACTGTCAGCTCTACCCCTAAAGTTTATATATTCAAACTGAATAAAGAACTGGGTTTTTTTTCATTCTCTCCTTGGGAAACAGGTAATCATTTTTATTTGGGGTTGTCTGATCTTGGTCATATTACAGTATTCAATACATTAATGATGGCAAACTGCAAAAACTCATCTCAGCTGCTTTAAAATCTTAGTGTTAAGCCATCCTTGCACTCCTAAGGAAAGCATCGCGTGTAATGATGTTTGAAAACACTGCTTGCTCCCCTTCTAATATGAAAAATACGCACCTCAATTGATGAAAGGCAGCATTAATCTGTAACTCATCAGTCTATCTGGAGAAGGCAATGGCACCCCACTCCAGTACGCTTGCCTGGAAAATCCCATGGACAGAGGAGGCTGGTGGGCTGCAGTCCATGGGGTCGCTAAGAGTCGGACACGACTGAGCGACTTCACTTTCACTTTTCTCTTTCATGCATTGGAGAAGGAAATGGCAACCCACTCCAGTATTCTTGCCTGGAGAATCCCAGGGACGGTGGAGCCTGGCGGGCTGCCGTCTATGGGGTCACACAGAGTCGGACATGACTGAAGCGACTTAACATAACATAACATCAGTCTATCACATCCCCCAGTGTACGTGCATGTTGCACCACTCGCCAAACACCAGTGCCCTGAGAACTCGCTGAAGGACTCTCCCTTTCAATTCTGTGTGCCTGTTTCCCTCCCAGCAAAGCTCCACAAAAAGGGAATCTATATCAGCCATTTCTACTAACTTACTTGCCTTCTCCCTCAACTCACTGATTCTGTTGACTTGAAAGTCGCTCAGTCGTGTCTGACTCTTTGCAACCCCAAGGACTATACACTCCATGGAATTCTCTAGGCCAGAATACTGGAGTGGGTAGCGTTTCCCTTCTCCAGGAGATCTTCCCAACCCAGGGCTCGAACCCAGGTCTCCCACATTGCAGGTGGATTCTTTACCAGCTGAGCCACACAGGAAGCCCAAGAATACTGGGAGTAGGTAGCCTATCCCTTCTCCAGCAGATCTTCCTGACCTAGGAGTCAAACCAGGGTCACCTGCATTGCAGGTGGATTCTTTACCAACTGAGCCATCAGGAAGCCCCTGTTGACTTGGGCCACTCCATAATACTGTGTCCTTCTCTTCCACCATACTGTCTCACTAGATGAGGTCACAAATTGTTGTGGCTTTACTTTACTCCTATCAACACTGAAATTAGCATTTCCAGGCAGTGCCTTTCAGTAACTACCTACTGAAAATATCTATCTAGATGAACCAAAGGCACCTCCTATTCAACATGCCTACATACAAACTAATCATCCCTCCTCACAAAATGATGTGTTTCTTCTTCAAAACAGCTTCCAGCCATCACTAAGTAATTTGGGTATCATACTCTCCCTTCTTAAAACCCAAGTTCTGTCAATCCTATCATTTAATGTATTTCTTTTTTGCTTGTGTGTGTGTAGCGTATATAGTCTTTTTGTTTTTCCATTGCTGCCTTAGATTCAAGCTTGCAAAAATTTTCATTTAGAACGTAACAGCAGCCTCCATAGAAGAAGCCTAATAAACTCATTAAGAAAAATCAAATCAAATACACTGGCAGTAAAAATCAACATGTAAAGAGAGATGAAGACAGATCTTATAGATATGACTCTATTCATTGAAATTCACCTTCTCGCAGGGATTCTTCACTAATCACTGCTGACACTCATTCTCTTTCATTGCCAACTTTGCCGGTTTAATTTTATTAAGAGGTCAGATGGTTTTCCTGCACATCCTAATAAATACAATCTTCACATCCATTATCATCTACCCTCTATTCTATATTCCACTCTGCAATGAGTATGCTTTCTAAAATGCTTTTCAATGCTCTCCACTACCTGGTTACAAAGACCTAACTTCGTAACAAACCATTCAAAACCTTTTTGCCTCTTGTTTTCCAATCACATCAAGTTACTTGTGAAACCTGAATGTATTGTAGACTTGTCTCTTCGACTTTACACATTCTATTCCTTTGTCTGGAAAGCTTCACTCTCCTCCCTTGATTTCTTAACCTGGTAAATTCAACTCCACCTTTAAGACTTGCTCAAATACGAGTCTCACCCATGAAACTTCCTTATGCAATCCTCAAGTTTCCTATCCTCTCTCTCTCAGTTCTCAACATCTGTTCTAAATATTGTTCTATAGATGCTCTTTCAATACTCATTTAGGTGTTTATGAATAGGTTCTTCCAGCCCAATAAAACTGGTTTATGGCCTCATCATGCCACCGAAATGTTTCTTTTTCTCTCATCATTAAAGAATTATAAATCCAGAGATTTCCCTGGTAGTTCCAGTGGTTAAGAATCTGCCCTGCAATGCAAGGAACGTGGGTTCAATTCCTGGTCAGGGAACTAAGATCCCACAAGACACGGGACAGCTAAGCCCATGCGTCATGACTACTGAGCCTGCATGGCACAACCAGAGAGCTGGCATGCTGCAACTAAAAGGTGACACAGCCAGAAAAAAAAGAATTATAAATCCAACAGACATGGGAATTCTCTGGCAGTTCAGTGGCTAGGACTGCATGCTTTCACTATCAAGGGTCCAGGTTCCCTGACCAGGGAACTAAGATCCTGCAAGCGAGCACAGCCAAACAAAATAATATTTATTTTATTTAATCTTTGGTTTACATCTAACATCACTGGCCAAATGCATCATGCTAGACCTGAGTTTGTAGAATTGAATAGACACATGACTGTTAGATGGTGAAGAATCTGCCTGCCAACGCAGGAGATGCCAGAGATGCAGCTTTGATTGCTGGGTCAGGAAGATCCCCTGGAGTAGGAAATGGCAACCCACTCCAGGATACCTGCCTGGGAAATTCCACAAGAGGATCCTGGCAGGTTACAGTCCATGGGGTTGCAAAGAGTTAGACGTGACTGAGCATGCACGCATGCACTTATCATCAAACAACTCAGTCAAATGGTACTGATAGCTATCTATACGTCCTAGTTGCGATAACATGGCAAATGCTGAGCAAGGGCCATATTCTATCTACCTTTGCATCCTGTGTACCTAGTGCCTAACATGCTAGCTGAGGGAATAAATGCAGGCAATTTAATACAAGTTCTTTTATGTTGTCTCCTTATTTAGCTTCACCGATCCTCTCATCTTAGGAAAAGATCATCTCTTCCAAGGAGCCATTGATTCCAGTTATTTCCATGTGCTTTGGACCTTCATCTCTTATTTCTCTTATTCTATCAATCTTTCTTGTAAAGACTATAAAACTGCTTTCAAGACCCTGTCTTTTCAAGGTAACAATGGCAATTCCCTTGTCTTGCTGAACGCTCACTACATCTATTTCCTAGGCTCACAAAGTCTTCTTTCATCATCACTCCAACCTGCCAGCTAATGCTCCCATCACTTCAACTGAAACTCTGCATCCTTAAAGATCACCAAAACTACAAGATCCTAACTGTAAAACCCAATACCCTGTTTTCATCCATCTGTCTCTACTTTGTAGAATTTGACATTGCTGGCTACTGCTCCAAAAACACCCTCTTTCCTTGCTTTCAATAACATCACACTTTCCCAAATCTCCTTCCTTTGTCATTGCTCAGAATAAAGAGATCAATTTTCAAGCAAGCCATGAAGGAAAGAAAAGAATTTTCTCATTGACGGTTGTTTCAAGGTTTATAGGTAAATAAAGTGTAGGTATAGGTAACAGCAGTATAGGTAACAGAGTTACCACATGACCCAGCAATTCCATTCCCAGGTCGATATGAGAGAACCGAGAACATGTCCAGAAACTTGTCTGTGAATGTTAATAGCAGCGGCATTCAAAATAGCCAAAAAGTGGAAACAGTTCAAGGATCCATCATTCCCCTAATGAGCTGCAGAAATCTATACCTTACTTCTTCTCCAGCTAGGGCAAATGCAAAGACCTACTCCACGGGAACACGCTTAGCTCATATTCAAGACTCCTGACGAAAGCACCAGAACAATGTGTAGGTGATCATATTGAATTGAGTTACTTCTCACCATCAGGTATTTTTTCTCCTCTTGGTCCTGGCACATGGAGATGGCGTCTTGAGGTGGGATCATATTCCAAAGTCCATCACTTCCCAAGATAATATACTTGTGCTTCTGGGGGTCAAGAGTGTGGACGCTTGTGTCTGGTTCAGGTGACACCACAAACTCGCCACTGAAGAAATCATAGCTCCACAAATCACCTGGGGAGCAGGAGGCAGAAAAAGCCAGAAGCATTATTTCCAAGAGAGTAGTATCCCATCAACAGATTAAAGAGGAAAACCTATATGTTCATCTCAAAAGATGCAGAATAGCATTTGATAACATTCGAAATCCATTCATGATTTTAAAAAAGAAAAATTCTTAGCCAACTAGAAATTTTAAAAGTTAACTCTCTTATTAACCTGATAAAAGCATGTCTTCTATCACCACTTTTCTTCCAGTTCTATATGAGGGATCCTTCTCAACACAGTAAGAAAATAAAAATATATCATATATATGTATTAGAAAGGAGAAAATAAAACTATCATTACTTGCAGATAATTTTATTTCTACATAGGAAATCAAAAAGAACTTAGATAAATTATCCTGGAACAGGAACACTTAGCAAGGTTGCTAAATAATAAATAAAAGTCAGCAGTATCTCTATATAACAGCAAGAAACAGAAAATATAAAATTTTAAACAATTCCATTTACAACAATGAACCAAATGCAAGGTACTGAAAAGTTTAACAAAAGGTATGCAAATTTATCATGGACAAAATTATACAATTAGATTCCAGTATCTAAATACACAGAGAAATAAATTATAAGCAAAGATAGGAAGATCATGAAGATGTTAAGTCTTCCAAAAATAACCTATAATGTCAGTGTAATTCCAACTAAAATCCCAAAAGGATTCTTGTAGAATTTGACGAACTGATTCAAAAATGTATAGGAAGGAACTACTGTATGGCACAGGGAACTCTACTCCACAGTCTGTAATGATCTGTATGAGAAAGAAGCACTACTCTGTAATGATCTAGATGAGAAAAGAATCTAAGAAAGAGTGGATATATGTATAACTGATTCATTTTGCTGTACAGCAGAAACTAACATGACATTGCAAATCAAATATATTTCAGTAACAAATTTTAAAAATACATTGAAAAGTAGAAAAAAAAATAAAATGTATAGGGAAGAGCAAATGGCCAAGATTAACTAAGATAATTGTGAAGAAAAGATAAAATGGGGAGAACTTGCTCTATAAGTAGGAGTTCTAGTGGCTAGCCAAAAATCTGTTAACCCCCTAGGTCAAGAAAATTTGATGTAACCCCCTACATCAAATCGGAAAGGATGAGTGCCAGTCACTTGGAAGAAAGCTGCAGAGATAAAAATGAGCATCTTTATGCTTTTAACCTATCTTTGGAAGCTAAAAAGTTTTAACCAGTCTTTGGAGATCAACAGTTCACCCTTCCAGTGAGCCAGTAAAGGAAGACTCTTACATGGTTATCCTCTCCTTGATTAGCTCCACATAAAACAACGCCTACAACTTCTGCCTTTCGGATCCACTGGATGAAGACCTCAGAATGTTCAACATAAAAAAACCTTTAGTTGACTCAGGTCATCAACAGATCAATAAAACAGAAACAGGAAGGAAATTTATAGAAACCACCTATCCTTCTGTGATGCACAAGATAACTACATAGGACAGTATAAACTCTTCTGCTCCCCGAAACAGGAAGGAGGGGACAGAATGGAGAAAACAAATGTCTGCCTCTTTTGTTTGCTGTGATATTCTTTGGGGAAAGACCTTAAATTAAGAGCAAAAAGTTTTCAGACAAGAGGATAAATTGTGTTTGCCGTTGCTAAGCAGGTCTGACTTTTGCTAAATAAGAGGAAGTTCTCTGTCCTCTCCTTATTCAAACTTTACCATACATTCCCATCAGAAATACTGGCCATTTCAACTATGCTCAGAGCCGAAGGAAAGAATAGCTCAAAGCAATTACTCTAATATAAAATAGGAACTCACTGCTAAACCAGCCTCTTGAAAGGGGCAATTCATTCTTCAGAGTAACAAAAGAGAACACATGTGACCACTAAAAGCTAGTTATAATCCAGGCCAACACACAAAGACACATTCATCAATTTATACCAGTAAAAGAAAAATCCCTGGTTGAAACTATAAAAATGAACATGGACAGAAAAACAGTTAAAATAAATATTAAAGTAGCAATTACAGGGTTCATACGTGATGTTAAAAGCCTTCAAAAGTAGTTTTCCCCCAATATTTGGAATTTATATTGCCATTGCAAGTAAGAACATAAATTTACATACAGCAGAATCCCTAATATGTCTAAAATTAAAATCTAGGTTAAAAAAAAGAAATTCCAACTTTCAATCTAATGCAAACTATATAACCTTGAAGAAGGGTCACAATTTCTCATATATAAACTAACAATATCTTTATAAATTGGAAAATATTTTTAAATAAGTTATTTCACATAGCACAAAAACCAAAAGATACAAAAATCTCTGTTCCCACCCATGTGCTTTCTGGTTCTCCACTGAGGGAATAACTGTTGTCCTCATGTATTCTTCTAGAGATGTCTATGGATATATATACAAGTATATATGTATACTCCTTCTACAAAATCATTCTCTCAAGCTTGCAACTCCCAAATATGTTCTCTCAAGCTTGCAACTCCCATAGTCCCCAATATGCTGTTCATCTCTTTTCTTTCTCACTAAACCTCAATACATTTCCAGAAGAAACATACATTTCTTTTACCTTAAATTTCTGAAACTGTTTCTTTTTTTAATTAATTTTTTTGTTTTTGGCCATACCACGCAGCATGAGGAAAGGGCTTCCCTAGTGGCTTAGCAGGTAAAGAATCCGCCTGCCAAAGCAGGAGGCACGGGTTTGATCCCTGGGTCGGGAAGATCCCCTGGAGAAGGAAATGGCAATCTACTCCAGTATTCTTGCCCGGGAAATCCCAGGCACAGAGGAGCCTGGCATCACCAAAGAGCGACTAAACAACAACTTGGCATGTGGGATCTCCGTTTCCTCACGAGGGATCAAACCTGTGCCCCCTAGAATGGAAGCAAGAAGTCCTAACCACTGGATCACCAGGGAAGTCCCAAACTCTGGGTTTTGAATGGGACTACATATCAATAACCTCAGATACGCAGATGACACCACCCTTATGGCAGAAAGTGAAGAAGAACTAGAGTCTCTTGATGAAAGTGAAAGAGGAGAGTGAAAAAGTTGGCTTAAAGCTCAACGTTCAGAAAACGAAGATCATGGCATCCGGTCCTATCACTTCATGGCAAATAGATGTGCAAACAGTGGCTGACTTTATTTTTCTGGGCTCCAAAATCACTGCAGATGGTGACTGCAGCCATGAAATTAAAAGACGCTTATTCCTTGGAAGGAACCAACCAAGACAGCATATTAAAAAGCAGAGACATTACTTTGCCAACAAACAACATCTAGTCAAGGCTATGGTTTTTCCAGTGGTCATGTATGGATGTGAGAGTTGGACTGTGAAGAAAGCTGAGCACCGAAGAATTGAACGCTTGTGAACTATGGTGTTGGGAGAAGACTCCTGAGAATCCCTTGGACCAGTCCATCCTAAAGGAAATCAGTCCTGAATATTCATTGGAAGGACTGATGCTGAAGCTGAAACTCCAATACTTTGGCCACCTGATGCGAAGAGCTGACTCATTTGAAAAGACCCTGATACTGGATGGAGGGCAGGAGGAAAAAGGGGACGACAGAGGATGAGATGGTTAGATGGCATGACCGACTCAATGGACATGAGTTTGGTTGGACTCCGGGAGTTGGTGATGGACAGGGAGGCCTGGTGTGCTGCGGTTCATGGGACCGCAAAGAGTAGGACACGACTGAGCGACTGAACTGAACTGAACACTGAACCCATAGATCAATTCGGATAGAAATGCCATCTTAACAATATTATATTTCCCAACCTGACAATATGGTGTATTTCTTCTTTAATCTGAGCATAAGGGTATTTCTTCTATAGAACCATAGTCAGAAAATGTCATGCTGATCCAGAATTGTGTAATATAAAACCTATCTTCAAATTTTTCCAATTATCTCAATAATGTCTCTCTTTTTTGGCTACACTGCGTGTCTTGCAGTGTCTTTGGCCACACTGTGTGTCCTGACCAAGGACCAAACCCGGGCCCCCTCAGTAAAAGTGCTGAGTCCTAACCACTGGATCACCAGGGAATTTCGCAACAATTCTTTTTTTTTTTTTTTTTAAGAAACATTTATGGCTGCGTTGGGTCTCTGTCGCTGCTTTCTCTAGTTGCAGCAAGCAGGGCCTTCTCACTGCAGTGGCTTCTCTTGTTGCAGAGCATGGGCTCTAGAGCTCTCGGGCCTCAGTGGCTGCAGCATGTGAGCTCAGCAGTTGTGGTACACAGGCTTAGTCACTCCCCGGCATGTGGGATCTTCCCAGACCAGGGATCGAGCCTGGGTCCCATGCATTGGCAGGCAGATTCTGAACCACGGGACCACGAGGAAAGTCCAACAACCCCTTTTTTAATGTCCAGGATCCACTCAAGGATCATTCCTTACATTTAGTTGGCATATTTTTAGTTGTTTTTAACCCAGAACAACTCTCTAGGTTTCGTGATTTCTGTCCTTCATGACACTGACAGACCATTGTCAAAAGTCTCCAGGCCAGCTGTTTTGCAGAATGACCCTAGATTTAGGGTTTTGCTTTCTGTTTGCGTCTTTGTGTTCTGCAAGATATAAAGGCTTGTGTTCAGGTTAAATTTGGTTTTGGCCGGAATACCACTTTCTCAGCTAATCACGTTAGGAGGTACAGTGTCAGTCTGTGCCACTGGCAATGCCGAGTTTGATTATTCAGTTAAACTGCTGTCCACCAGCGCTGTAAAGGTATCCCCAAGTAATCTGAAGGGTGATGGTTGGAGACTGTGTAAAATATCCTGTTCCTTACCAAAATATGCCAGCTTTTAGCATCCATTAATGATTCTTGCACAAATCACATGTTATTGTAATAGTTGTAAACTGAAGACAGAACACTAACATCTATTAGTTGTCTTTCCCTATTTATGTATCTTTGGCTGCACTGGGTCGTTACTGCACACAGGCTTTCTCTAGCTGCGGCGAGTGGGTGTAGCCTCTAGCTGCAGTGCTCGGGCTTCTCATTGCGGTGGCTTCTCTTGTTGCAGAGCAGAGCCTCTAGAGCCTGGGCTCAGGAGTCGTGGCACACAGGCTTAGGTGCTCCGCAACATGTTGAATCTTCCTGGACCAGGGATCGAACCTGTGTCCCCTGCACTGGTAGGTGGATTCTTAACCACAGGACCACCAGGCAAGCCCCTACCTAGTTATCTTGTCTAAAGAAAAGCTTTCCATTCTTCTACTTCTTTATAATCTTTTTGTATCAGTATGGACTTAGGGAGTCCATAGAGATAAAGAGTCCTCCTGCACTTCAGGTGGATAGAGTCCTCCTGCACTTCAGGTGAATAGAGTCCTCCTGCACTTCAGGTGAATAAAGAGTCCTCCTGCACTTCAGGTGGACTCTTTACACTGAGCCACCAGAGAAGTCTTCTACATGGCTTTCAGTTCGGTTCAGTCGCTCAGTCGTGTCTGACTCTTCGTGACCCCATGGACTGCAGCACACCAGGCTTCCCTGTCCATCACCAACTCCTGAAGCTTATTCAAACTCATGTCCATCGAGTCGGTGATGCCATCCAACCATCTCATCCTCTGTCATCCCCTTCTCCTCCCACCTTCAATCTTTGCCAGCATCAGGGTCTTTTCAAATGAGTCACCTCTTCGCATCAGGTGGCCAAAGTATTGCAGTTTCAGCTTCAGCATCAGTCCCTCCAATGAATATTCAGGACTGATTTCCTTTAGGATGGACTGGTTGGATCTCCTTGCAGTACAAGGGTCCTTCAAGAGTCTTCTCCAACTCCACAGTTCAAAAGCATCAATTCTTCGGCGCTCAGCTTTCTTTATAGTCCCACTCTCACATCCATACATGACTACTGGAAAAACCATAGCTTTGACTAGACAGACTTTTGTTGGCAAAGTAATGTCTCTGCTTTTTAATATGCTGTCCAGGTTGGTCATAGCTTTTCTTCCAAGGAGCAAGAATGTTTTAATTTTATGGCTGCAGTCACCATCTGCAGTGATTTGGGAGCCCCCAAAAATAAAGTCTCTCACTGTTTCCATTATTTCCCATGGCTTTACCTGAGATCAAATGAGTAGGAATCAGAATTGAGCTAAGTATTTTTATCATTGGTCTAGGGTTTGTACACCATTAAATGGGCACAGAATGTTCTTCCTCTACATATTGAAGGGAGGGATACATCATGGCAGATGTTGCTGGTTGCCTGTTCAATGGCCATTTCCCTTTTGCTCTCACTAGGGGCACTGGAATGATACCAGATGAGAACAAGGCCTTTCTTCTGGGGTTCAGTGTGTTCTCTGCTCGCTCCTGAGGCACACTGTGGCCAGTAGGGTGCAGGACACCTAGCAGCCCTTATCCCTAGGGAATTTCAGCATCACCTCACTCCTTGAGTGGCTTCCCACGAAGAGGCTCCCAGCAACTTTTGTCTCACCTAATCCACCCTCAAAACTCAACCAAAATCATCTCTTTAAAACACAGATTTAAGGCGGATTGTTGGAGAAGGCAATGGCACCCCACTCCAGTACTCTTGCCTGGAAAATCCCATGGATGGAGGAGCCTGGTAGGCTGCAGTCCATGGGGTCGATAAGAGTCGGACACGACTGAGCGACTTCACTTTCACTTTTCACTTTCCTGCATTGGAGAAGGAAATGGCAACCCACTCCAGTGTTCTTGCCTGGAGAATCCCAGGGACGGGGGAGCCTGGTGGGCTGCTGTCTATGGGGTCGCACAGAGTAGGACACGACTGAAGTGACTTAGCAAGGCGGATGGTGCTAATGGCGGCACAACAATTTAAATGTACTTAATATACTTCAACTGAATTCTTAAAATGATTAAAATGGTAGATTTTGTTATAGGTCTTTTGCCATAATTAAAACACACACACACACAACCTAGTTGCTTCCCTAACTCTACAATAGTTTACTCTTGCATAACTCTTAACCACAGCCTAGAAAAATGCAGTATTTTCTCACTTGATCAATGCCTCTTATTCTCATATCTCTGTTCCACATACCCTATTCAGAGTCCCTTATATTCGCCAGGCCTCCTCCTATCACAGAGCTGTTCACATATGCAGTTCTTATGCCAAGAACACATTTTCTTTCTCTATTAGCTTTTCGTAATTCTTCAAAGCTCAGTTCAAACATCACTTCAGTGGCTCTCCAGTTAGGTAAAATACTCCTCCTTCTTTTTGTGATCACTTGACGAACGCCTCTCCCCTTCTCTAAACCATAAGCTTCCATGAGGGCAAAGACCTGTGTTTGGCACACTGTTGTTGTTCAGTCGCCAAGTCAGGTCTGACTCTTTGCAACCCCATGGACTGCAGCACACCAGGCTTTCCTGTCCTTCACTATCTTCTAGAGTTTTCTCAAACTCATGTCCATTGAGTCGGTGACGCTATTCAACCATCTCATCCTCTGCTGCCCCCTTCTACTCCTGTCCTCAGTCTTTCCCAGCATCAGGGTGTCTGCACTCAGGTATCTGTACAATGAATCAATGGTTTGTAAGACGCACATGCAATTCCACCAGGGAGACACTAGGGGGCACCTTTGCTACATCTGCACTCAAGTAATTTTGATCAACAGTACAAATTTTGATAAGCAAACTTCTCTCCCAAAAAGCTAGAAGAAAAATGACTATTAACCATAAGAATGGTACTAAATACTATAATTTAATTTTACTACGGGCCAATAAGAATTACCATGCAACAAGTTAAACTTTAAAAACAAAAGCTAGAACTTAATTTTTTATATTTTCCCCCATGTGCCAGAATAAAGACAGGTAAAGTGATTGTAACAAAGCATTTCTTTTAGCTTAAATATTCAAATCTAAAGGATATTATCTTTTTAATGCTGTACACCTTAAACTCAATATACAGTACTGTAGGTCAGCTAAATCTCAATAAAGGTATTTGAGGTGAAAATATGGGATAGAAAAATAAAACCAAGAGAAAAAGCAGAACTGATGTTTTTCATTACTGAAACAGTATCATCTCTCCCACATGTCTTTTTATATGAAACGATCCATTTATTTCCATACATTTGTTTACAAAATTATGTTAATGCAACTGTCATAGGACATCACTGTAACAACTGTATTTTATCTCCTACATGGTGTTTTGCACTGGGTGAGTGGATCTTTCCCATAAACTCTGATTATTTCTTCCCTTTTTAAAACAACAGTAGCAAACCCTCTCCTGGGTTTTGACTCCAGCTAGAGCCCCAGCTCTCCTTCCCAAATTCCTAGGAAGAGTGTCTAAAACTTGTTATATCAAAATCTCCTCTTCTCGCTCTTTCTTAAACCAACTCCAGTCACGACTGTGGTCTCACTATCCAACCAAAAGCCACTTTATCAAGGTCACCAATGACTTTCACATCACCTCTCAAGTCTTTGCTTTACCTGAGCTTTCAACAGTAAATACATTTTTTTAAAAATTGAGGTATAACTGACATATAAGGAAATACTCACCTTCTTGAAATACTTTATTCTCTTAGTTTTTAGGACACTCTCCCAAACTATCTTGTTTTTCACTTGTGGCTCTTTCTGTCTTGTCTGACCCCATTCCTCCATTCATGCCCCTACCTCTGAACAGTGAGAGTATCTCAGGGCTCAGTCCCTGGACCTTTCCCTGCTTCTTCCCCTCCCCTTTTCTGCCTACACTCAATCCCTTGATTCAGCCACAAACTGATGTCTTTAGCCTAGCTCTCACTAGCTGATTCTCATAACCAGAAGCCAAATGGGTATCACCGCTTCAATACCTGATAAGCACCTTGAATGTAACTTGTCTGAAACTGAACTCCTGACCACCCTCTACTAATCCGCTCTGGTCTTTGCTACATCAGTTAATGGCAACTCTTCAAGTTCCTCAGTTTAAAAAAAAAAAAAAATCATGAAAAGGACACTGCGGCTCCTTCTGCCTGAATTCTCATGCCCCAGTCACCCCCAGGCCCTCATCTCTTCACTCCAGCGTCATCTCTCAGACCTCCTCTGACCATTCCATTTAAAATTATGACTCCTGCCTCCCACAATGTTTCCTGTTTAATTTTTCATGCCAGCACTTTTCACTGCATACAATATATATTCTACTTATTTAGTTTAGTTTATCATGTTTCCCCCTACTATAAAGTAAGATCCATGGGTCAAGAAATCTTCACCTGTTTCGTTCACTGCAGAATCCTCAAAACCTAGAGCAGTACCTGTAACATAGCAGGCATTTAATAAATACTTGGTGAATGAATAAACAATCATGAAGAAGCGGGGACTCTGTGTGCGGTTTTAGAATATTTGCACATACTGATACATTTTAAGAAGTAGAGCTTAATTCCCCTCCACTTACGGGCAGGAGAGACTGAGTGACTCACAGCTAACCAAAAAAAAAAAAAAAAATATGGAGGAGGTAATGAGATGTCACTTGTTTTTGACACTAGATCATAAAAGCACATCGTGGCTGCTATCCTGTCGTCTCTCGCTCCAGGAAGGCGGCTGCCACGGCATGAAGACGCAGCCAACAGCCCTACAGAGAAGCCCACTGGGCAAGGAATGGAGGCTTCCTGGCAATAGCCATGTGAGTAGGTTGTCCTAGAAGTGAATGCCCCACCCCATTCAAGCTTTCAGAACAGAGTCATACTTGACACTTGGACTCCAACCACTCAAGAGACCCTTGAGCCAAAACCACCTAGTTAAGCCACTCCCAGGTTCCTAAGCCACAAAAACCATGGGAGACGATAAATGTTTTGAACTGTTAGGTTTGGGAATATTCTGTTAAGACAGCAATAGATTCTTAATACAGTGAGATTTTAATAGCTTGGTATAATCACTTGGGGGAGAAATTTGGCATCACATAATAATGCTAAAGATATACATATCTTTATACATCTTGGACTGCACTTTCCAAGTGATATGCCGTGGATGGTTTAAGTGTGACTGTGGGTCAGCAGGGTAGGTCCTGAGTGGCTAGAACCTCTAGGTCAGTTGCCCACAGCCTTGAGCAGCCTTCCCTGTTTATTCTAAGATATTATCTTATTATTTGTGTGTCATGGTATTTTAAAAGTTGGTGAGTAATGTAATATAACCCAGCAATTCCATTTCTAGTTATGTGCCTTAAATAAA
Organism: Bubalus kerabau; assembly: GCF_029407905.1. Taxonomy (NCBI): domain Eukaryota; kingdom Metazoa; phylum Chordata; class Mammalia; order Artiodactyla; family Bovidae; genus Bubalus; species Bubalus kerabau. The sequence continues at coordinate 52,161,943 of NC_073627.1, read as the reverse complement.
TCTCATATATGTACACAAGGAGGTATTTATTGCAGCATTTTTTATAATAGCAAATGTGTGCATATAACCTAAATGTCCACCAATCAGGGCACAGAGGGAAAAAATATAGTTTCATATTGGAACTGAATGTACAGCAGTTAACGCATGAACTAGAATCACATAAACATGGATAAATCGAAAAACAATGCACAGTGAAAAAACAGCTAGTTGGAAAAGCTGTTTTGAATACAATGGAAAGCTTACCAAGAATCAACTATTTTAACATTACCATGCACTCTCAGAACTGTAAGAAACCCAGTTTTATATTCTCCAGCTTCCGAGCCAATGTAGACATCTATGTCAACCACCCAAGCACTTCAAGTGAAGGAAAGGCTCACTACGGTTCACAAAATAATGTTGTTTATTATTTTTTATCATCCGTAGTAATTCTGTTTTACTGAGCTAAAATATGGTTCTCTCTTTTATAGTTCATCACACCTTTTTTCTTTTTGAGAATTTTCACCTGTTGCTCTCATTTTTGCATGCTCAGTTTTTTGAAACATTCAGTACTTGGAAGCTCCCCACCCTCTACCCCACTTGGCTGAGCCACACTTGTGGGATGTCAGTTCCCCAACCAGGGACTGAACCCAGGCCATGGCAGTGAAAGCCCAGAATCCTAACCGCTAGGCCACCAGGGAACTCGCAACACCTTTTTAAAATCAGGTTAACTTCTCTTCTAGACGACAAAACTTCACAAATACTAACCCAGCTATAAATGTCCTTAGTATTTTGATTCCAGGCTGTATTCTGCCCAATTATCCTGTTTAAGTTTAAGAGAGTGGCAGCAGATTCCAGTGGAAAGAGTGGGGAAAATATTTATGGCTGCGTCAGGTCTTATTCACACTCGCAGGCTTAGTTGTCCTACAGCTTGAGGGATTAGTTCCCTGACCAGGGATTGAACCTGCATCCCCTGCACTGAAAGGCAGATTCTCAATCACAGGACCACCAGGGAAGGTCCAAACTTATACTTGTAAGTTGAACAAAGCTGTACACAAAATCCCACCTACATAGACTTGATCGACTGACTAATCTGGAAAGGCAGTTTCTTAACTGATAAGTAGGACAGTCTACTGTATGACTGCATTCTAAGACTATACTAATTTTTTATGGCTAAACTATACCTAGGGGTTTCCCAGGTAGCTCAGTGGTAAAGAATCCTCCTGCCAATGAAGGAGACATGAGTTCGATCCCTGGGTCAGGAAGATACCTTGGGGAAGGAAATGGCGTAGAAGAAAACCTACTCCAGTTTCCTGCCTGGAAAATCCCATGGACAGAGAAGCCTGGCAGGCTACAGTCTATGGAGTTGCAAAGAACTGTACATGACCAAGCAACTGAGTATGCATGCACTTATCACTGCAGAATTATCTTATGCTCATTAGCAATCAACGAAAAAGAAAGCAAAACAAAAAACCCTAATTGTCTCTTAAATGAAATGCTATGAAAGCAGATAATCTCCCAAAGCATATTATGAACTTAAACCTAGCACTTTTTACTTACTTATATTGAATTTCATATTATTACTGCCAGCCTATTTAAAAAAAAAAATCTCATCTGGAGATCATTTCAAATGTATAAAGTGATCAAAATAAAAACATAACAAAGAACCCCCATCTTTACTCAAGATTCATTATTGCTGACATTTTGCCCCAATTGCTTGTTTTCGATCTACATATGTATAAAGATTCTGTGCATGTAACCTTGCAACAAAAGTGTTTTAAATAATGGTCTTTTATCCCTAAATACTTCAAAGTGTATTTTCTAAGAATAAGGACACTGCAGTTACCAGCTTCATAAATTTATATTAATATAATATGTACCTAATATACCACCTACCATTCATATTCTGAATTGTTAGATGGCCTAATAATATCCTTTACAGGCAGTTGAGGAGCCGGAATAGCACTTGCTTAGAACATTTCTTTAGCCTCCTTCATCTAGATTGTAGCTATGCACTCTTGACCAGGGTACTACCTAGGGGATGTGTGTATCACACGTCTGGAGGCAGACAATGTCCTCATTAGTGACGGGAATTTTCATCATTCAATGTGTTGCCTGATTTCTCTACTCTCTAATTACTATTTTTTCTCTCTGGCAACTAAAAGTATTTAAACAATGCTAATAATATTCTGTTGCTTACATACTTCTGAATATGCATAATTCACAAAATTGAGAACTACATTCTTTCTTTCTCTAGATAGTTAACAAATGTTGAAACTAAGCTAAGGGGGAAAAAATCACATCACTCAAGATCTCTTCAACTACACACTAGTCTACTAATTTTGTATTGATTAATATATCCTGCAAAAAAACCCATCTAACGGAATTATTCAGCCTCCACCTCGCACCCTTGTTGTTGTTCAGCTGCCCAGTCATGTCCGACTCTTTGTGCCCCGATGCACTGCAAAAAGTCAGGCTGCTCTGTCCCTCACCATCTCCCGAAGTTTGCCCAATTTCATGTCCATTGCATCAGTGATGCCATCCAGCAATCTCATCCTCTGACACCCCCTTTTCCTTCTGTCCTCAATCTTTCCCAGCATCAGGGACTTTTCCAGTGAGTCGGCTATTCGCATCAGATAACCAAAATACTGGAGCTTCAGCTTTAGCATCAGTCCCCCCAATGAATATTCAGGATTAATTTCCCTGAATTTATTTGATCCTAAATTCCCAGGATCAAATCAGTTGACTGATTTGATCTCCTTACTGTCCAAGGGACTTTCAGGAGTCCTCGAGCACCACAGTTTGAAGGCATCAACTCTTGGGCATTCTTCCTTCTTTACGGTCCAGCTCTCACAACCGTATGTGACCACTGGGAAGACCAGTCTTGACCATATGAACCTTTCTCTGCAAAGTGATGTCTCTGCTTTCCAACACACTGTCTAGCTTTGTCATAGCTTTCCTGCCAAGAAGCAGTCATCTGATGTCACAGCAGCAGTCACCATCCGCAGAGATCTTAGAGCCCAAGAAAGAGTGGGGAGTGCCACGATCTTAGTTTTTTTAATATTTAACTTTAAGCCAGCTTTTTCACTCCCCTCCTTCACCCTCAAGAGGCTCTTTAGTTCCTCTTCACTTTCTGCCATTTCCCCACCCTTACACCATCCCAATAAAAACCAACAGAGTATGTAAAGGAGAAACTTGACTTAGTAGCAGTTCATAAGAGAAATATCTAGAGATCTGAGCTTAATAAGCCAACTAACGTGAAAAGATTACTAAAAGCTAATGGCAGTCATAATTCTAAAACTCCATTATTACAAGTACAATGCTCAGGGAGCAGGAAGTACATATTTCCACTGTACTTCAAACTGATCAGACCACATCTTGCAGTGTTCTCAAGTCTGGAATCACATTTATTGAGGGAAACATCCAGAGGGATAGGACAAGACTAATGGAAGATCTGAAATTAGCCTAGAGAAACACGCTAGCCAATTCTGAATAGGTAAATGACTGTCATTATGCAAAAAGAAAAGGTAAATACACTGCCCTGTCTGAAAGCTTCATGGAGACAGATTTTAACTCATGGACTGTCTAATAATGCAACAATTTGTCCTTAAAAACATAAAGTAAAGATTACGGAAGATATTCATGTGTGCTGAATTACTTACCTGAATTACTCCAGCACTGTACCTGAACAGAGCAGGAATGTTAGAAACAGGAACACCAGTTGGTTTTTCTGCTCTTTTTGCTGCTCCTTCACCTGCTCCTTCTCCTCCTTTCTGTAGTCACGTAAGGGTTTCAAGGCTTACGTGAAAAGCAAGGCACACACACACTCCACATACACCAGATAAACTGGCATCTGCTTTTCTAAACTGAAGTTCACCTTACTTTTGAACCTGCAGTAAGACCTTGCCCTCAGTCCATGTTGAGTTCCCCATGAAACTCCTCTTTACTCTTCAGTAATATTAATTCCTTGCCTCCCATGCCCTCGGGAGCTCACTAATGCTACAAATGGCAATAGTTAACTTGAAATTTGCCATCTACCTGAAAAGTAAAGAGAAGCTATCACTTTCCCCCCTGTTTTTTCCTTGCTAACAACTGGAGGGTCAATTATATCACATATATACTATGAGTGAATGGCCTGGGGAACTAAGACAAAAATCTATAAAATAGGTGAAGTGCTTAGAAACTGCTACAGGCCCCCTAAATGGCACCCTGGCCTCCAATGTTATTACCCTATAATTTTAGCCATTATGATCCTTTAAAAACAAACAAAAATAATAACAACAACATTTACAGAGCATTTACTATGTGCCAGGCACTATTTTAAGCACTTTGCATGTGTTAAGTTACCCAATACCCACAACAGTATGAAGCAGGCCCCACTTCACAGCTGAAAAAACTGTCACAATATATTAAGTAATTTTCCCAAGTCTGTGCAGTAAAGGACAACACTGGGATTAGAAACCTAGGCACTGTGGCTCCACAGTCTACCTCTTAACCACTGGGGTTTATTTCCTCTCCTACTCTTCAATCCCTTCCCAAAATCATTTTAAATAAAATTCCTTATCATGCTCTAAAAAGTCTTGCAGAATTTAGTCCTTGCCTACCACCCATAATGTCTTCATCACACTTCCTTCCTTAGTCTGTACCACCTTTCTCAATCAGGCAAGCATCCTCATCTCCACCGTCATTTTAAATCCCTACCTTCTCTCTCTCACTAAAGACAAGGAGTCCTTTCCTTCCAGCGTTAGGGTTCTTCGCAAACAAATGACAATTTCCAGTTCAGGTTAACTTAGGGTACTTCCAAACAATTAGGCAGGAAAACCCAATCACGTCAATGAGCACTGCCAAAGGAGGTCAATTATCACCTGGACGTATTCATACCAACCAGGTTTCTTGGTTTTTAATTTTGATCCTTACTGGATTCACAATTTAAAATCATGGAACAGGGAATCTAACTGATCCAGCTGGGGTCATATGCCTGACCATTTATATTTTACTAAAGGACCCTGAACAGGAATGTCTAAACTAAGACCGCACAGAGTAGGGGAGATAGAGTTTCCCAAAAGGGAGTCAGGGCATTATTTAATAGGAAAAAAGAATATGTGCTGAACAACCCCCACCACCATTCCTCCCAAATCAAATGTCCACCAATTGCCTAATGGCCTCTGCAAGTGTTATGCCTTTGCTTTGACTTAGCCCCTTTTCCTCCTTCAGGTCTTATTCAAAGACCACTTTTTAAAAGAATCTTCCTTAATCATCCTCTCCAAAGTACCTCTTCTCCTGGCCACCACCTATCCCTCCCACCAACTACTGGCATATCATATTGCTTAATTCCTTTTTGATGCTTTTGAAAAGAATTTTATCATTTGTTTGCTTATTATCAATTCTCCCCATTAGATTATAGGGTCCATGAAGGTTGGGACTACATGTATTTGATCAAATACCAAAGATGAACAAGCAACAGTAGTATGATGTTTTAAAAAATGCAAATGAGATAATATTACTCTTTAGCTTAATATCCTTCAATGTTTCCCAGTAACCTTAGTCTAGAACAAAAATATCTGATGTTTACATTTGCCTCAATTAACTCCCAACTTTTGATAATTCCTAGAACATGCCAAGCTCTTTCCCAATTCAGGATCCATGCCTAGGATTATTCTTCAACAGGCTCTTCACAAAATCTGATTCTTAGCCATCACATCTCAGCTAAAATAACACTTCCTAAAAGGAGCATTTTCATCACACTACCTAAGATAGATTTTCCCTTCTAAATTATTCTTTATCACAGGACCCCTGTGATTTCTTTCTTTCATATTTCCTAATCTGTAATTATTTCATGTACAAATCAGTTCAGTTCAGTCGCTCAGTCACGTCCAGCTCTTTGCAACCCCATGGACTGCAGCACGCTAGGCTTCCCTGTCCATCACCAAATCCCAGAGTTTACTCAAACTCATACCTATCAAGCTGGTGATGCCATCCAACCATCTCATCCTGTCATTCCCTTCTCCTTCCGCCTTCAGTCTTTCCCAGCATCAGTGTCTTTTCCAATGAGCCAGTTATTCGCATTAGGTAGCCAAAGTATTGCATTTGCAGCTTTAGCATCAGTCCTTCCAATGAATATTCAGGCATGATTTCCTTTAGGGTTGCCTGGTTTGAGCTCCTCGCAGTCCAAGGGACTCTCAAGAGTCTTCTCCAACACCACAGTTCAAGAGCATCAATTCTTCGGTGTTCAGCTTTCTTTATAGTCCAACTCTCACATCCATACATGACTACTGGAAAAACCATAGCTTTGACTAGACAGACCTTTGTTGGCAAAGTAATCTCTCTGCTTTTTAATATGCTGTCCAGGTTGGTTATAGCTTTTCTTCAATGGAGCAAGCGTGTTTTAATTTTATGGCATTATTATTAATTTTATGTTTTAATTTTTCATCTGCAGTGATTTTGGAGCCCAAAAAAATAAAGTCTCTCACTGTTTACAGTACAGTGTACAAGCTACCTTTTACAATGTACACGCTTACCTTCTACAATGTACACGCTTACCTTTTACAATGTACACGCTTACCTTCTACAATGTACACCCTTACCTTCTACAATGTATATGCTTACCTTTTACAATGTACACGCTTACCTTCTACAATGTATATGCTTACCTTTTACAATGTACACGCTTACCTTTTACAATGTACACGCTTACCTTCTACAATGTATATGCTTACCTTTTACAATGTATATGCTTACCTTTTACAATGCACAAGCTTACCTTTTAAAAAAACTGAACTATAATTGACCTGCAATATTATACTAGGTTCAGAACAGGTTTACTTCTTTATCACCCATCTCCCCAACTATTTATTCTTGCTCCCTGAGGGCAGAGTGTATCTGTATCATCACTCCAAATCCTAATACAGTACCCGGAACCAAGTTAGTGCTCAAGTGTCTTTAGAGGAAGAAGGAGAGAAGGAACAAAAATGGTGTTTTCTAAGAGAAATTTTCTTTAGAAGAAAATTTAACTAGTATATCCAAAGTAAGATATTTCTATAGTTACAATACTCTAGCCTTCCTTCCAAAACAAGATGAAACAGAAAAAAAGTGTTAATTTTGTCACAATTTACTCTGCTAGCTAATGAAAAAGAAAAAAGAGCTTTGAAGGCTCTGAAGAGAAATTTGAAGGGTTGAAGTAGGAAAGGACATTTAGAAATAGTTTTAAGGCTAACATCAAACCTAGGCATACATTTACTTCTTTAGGAAGAAATGGAAACTATCAGAACATTGAACACAACTCAGGATAAAAGAGCAAATGGCACTGAAATCCATACTTTAATCTTCCTCTCAATTAGGTTTTCATTTACTACAGTATCTATTTATACACTCAGAATGTGCCAAATGAGGGTTTAATTCTCAGTCTTGTCTTTTATTTTACCACCATATGCTGCAGAACATCCAAGATAGTTTCACCAAACCGAAGTCCTACTTACCAAGTGCTCTGGCTACTGCCAGAAAGGGAATCTGGTCAATGACTGTGCTCCTCCTCACAGGTCCATTGTGAGTGAGCCGAGGCCGTTTCCAAACCACACGGTTCACCCCAGACTTGTTCATCACACTGAAAGACCAGAGTTCACAGAAATACAGTAAGTGATCACACTATATCAACTCAAGTAGTTCCACATGTTAAATAACTATTACAATCAGATTGTATTATCATCTGCTTTAGACACGAAGATGCATAAATCAAAGTTTCTGTTCATAAGGCAAAGACAAAACAGGGTAGATTAAGATGAGAATTTGGAGATTATTTAGGGAGCACAAAGGAAAAGAAATGAGTAGATAGCATGTATATAAAAGCAAGATAATTTGATAACTTAGAAAACTGAGGGGAGGAAGAAGTAGTTATAAAAGAAGAGGGAAAAATACATAAAAGAAGTCAAAAAGGTTGTATAGTTTTTGAAGGATTTAAGGGTATTGAAAACAGAACTTCCACGTTAGTATTTTTGATCTGAGGAATTAATAAGAAATGCCTCACAAGAAATACCTATGTATTTAGATATTTCTGTATTTAGAAATGTGAGATTAGACCATGGAAACAGATCAGCTGTAGAGAGAGAGATCTGGGAGTTTGAGAACAAGAAAACCCTCCTAGAAATTTGGTGTAGGAGCAAGAGAAATCTGTAATTAATACACAGAGTAGTTAGTATACTCCAGGGTGCCTAACATATTGAAATATGGTCAAATATTTCAGCAAAAAAGTAATACTAAAAACACAGTAGAGATGGTCTCTCAACCTATGCCCGAATGACTGAAATGGGAAACTGGCCCTTAAATCAATTTAACCATAATCTGCCTGCAATTAAAAAAATAAATAAAAGAAAGAAAAATGTTTCCCTGGAAGGTTTAAAAAAGTTGGGGGGAAGAGGAGAAAGAGCATTTCCAAGAAACAAGTATTAGCCTGCCTGATATCAGGTTTACCTGACAGAGAGATATATGCACAAGACCGGATTCCTGACTCTCAACGATAGATGACATTAAGATCATCAAATTAAGTCTTTACACTCAGGTCCCACGTGTACACTGAAACCCTCTGATTATAGTCTGAAATTTCATTTCGTCTATGGCAGGTCAGCTGACAATCATCTGTGGTCTTCTCGTCAGTTACTCTTCTCCTTATTAATGAGTACTATGCCATCCTGATGTAAACCTGAGTCTCAATAGTTTACTATGTTGACTGTGAGTAGCATGACTCTGTCCCCCTAAATGTGATGAACCCAGAAACTAAACAGAAAATGGGACAGACAATGGTGACCATCTCCACAGGAATGTCGCTAAGAAATGCTGTGGACATTAGCAGCAGCCAGCCAGTTCCCCTCCATCTATGGCTTTTCTACTTCTGCTCTAACTTCAAAGGAATGAAGATACTAGAGATAACAAATGGAATAAAAGTTCTAACAGAAACAAAGGCATGCTATGCTGCTGCTGCTAAGTCACTTCAGTCGTGTCTGACTCTGTGTGACCCCATAGATGGCAGCCCACCAGGCTCCCCCGTCCTGGGATTCTCCAGGCAAGAACACTGGAGTGGGTTGCCATTTCCTTCTCCAATGCATGAAAAGTGAAAAGTGAAAGTGAAGTCGCTCAGTCGTGTCTGACTCTTAGCAACCCCATGGACTGCAGCCTACCAGGCTCCTCCATCCATGGGAATTTCCAGGCAAGAGTACTGGAATGGGGTGCCATTGCCTTCTCCAAACAAAAGCATAAATATATACAAATGAGAAAAAATCTCCCTGAGTCCAGAAAAACATGAATATAGCAGAAGGAAAAGAACCGCAACCATCTTTCTAAAGTAGAAAACAAACCTCATGAGACAAGGGCAGGCCAGGCGCCTTGAGCAGCGCTGTCTCACCAGATTTCAGCAGTGATGGAAACGTTCACTCCGCACATTCGAACATGTAGCAGCCACCAGCCATGCCCAGCTACTGACTTCTGTCAATGTGGCTAGGGCAAATGAGGAACTGAATTTTTAATTTAACTTTAATTAATTTATATTTAAGTTCAAACAGCCACATGGGGCTACAATAACCAGACAGAACAGGAGGGGAATGAAACAAGTAAAGAACATGGTAGAAAATTTGGCCAATGTTAACATAGAAGAGAAATATCAAGAGAGTTGCTCATTTACTCTCCCTTTTGAGAATTTGTAGTACTGAAAGAAACACTGTTCCAGGTCATATAAGAGTCAGCAAAGGCGGTTGTCTTTTTTTTTGAGGTTGGAATTGCTTTTATTGGGGCGAGCGCGGCAGGCCCGCTGTGGTCAGGTGAGTGTTCCGCAGCAAAGCCCGGCGCCTCCACGTGCCACCTCCCCTGGCAAGGGCAACAGGCGATGCTCAGTACGAGGGCGGAGGAGGCGGGGGCGGAGCCGCCAGGGCCCCGGGCGAGGGAGCAGGAGCTGCGGCACCGGCTGGACCGCCCCGGCAGCGTGGCAGCGTCCCGAGCCGGGCTGAGGCTCCCTGGGAGAGGCAGGTAGGCAGCACCGGGGGAGGGGTGTCCCGCAGGCCTCGGGGGGCAGAAGCCTACGGGGGCCCCGCCGTACCTGGCTGGCACGCCTGAGCGCTGGGTAATGGCGAGCCTTTCACCAGGAGGGTCTATCTCCCGCCCCAGGTCTGCGTCCTTGGGGTCTGCCTGGGGTGCGAAGAGGGACACAGCGGGCACTTACTAGGGAGCTGAGGCTGGAAGGCTGAAGCCAGAGGTCTGGGGTCTGGGGGCCTGGCCTGGGCCAGCTGGGTCTGCTTGAGGACCTCGCCCTCCCGTGGGGAAGGGGCTTCCTGAGCAGCCCAGGAGACTAGGGACTCGCTGCCGCCCCCGCAAAGCAAGCGGGTCAGTCCTAGAGACACAGAAGCCCGGCTGCTAGGGGCTCCGTCCCCTGCCCAGGCAGGTTGGGCTGGGGCTGGGGGAACCTCGCCCAGACGGAAGCCCCTGGGGAGATAGAGGGCTGAGTTGGGGGATGGTTACTTTTTATTTTATGCTTTCTTCAAAGCTGACCCTCAAAAAGCAAACAGTCAAGACTACATCTACCATTCGTGGACTTCCCCTGGCAGTCCAGTGGTTCAGACTCTGCTCTTCCAATGCAGGGAGGCTGGGTTCTATCCCTGGTCAGGATCTAAGATCCCCCAGGCTGTGTGGCGTGACCAAAAAAAAAAGAGAGAGAGACAAAAAGTGTTTGTTGCTGTCCAAATCTTTGCTAATATCCAACCAAAATACCATTCACAAGAAACTATGAAACACAAGAGTTCCAGGAAAAGAGACACCAGCATTCTGCCTTCCTAACACCTTACGCCCTGTAGCTCTTTCCTAAACCTGCTCCCTAAAAAGTAAGGCTTGCGTGTGTGCCATGCTCAGTCACTTCAGTCGTGTCCAACTCTGCAACCCTATGGACTGTAGCCCACCAGGCTCCTCTGTCCATGGGATTCTCCAGGCAAGAATACTGGAGTAGGTTGCCATGCCCTCCCTCCAGGGGATCTTCCAGACCCAGGGATCAAACCTGTGGCTCCTGCATTGTAGGCACGTTCTTTACCACTGAGCCACAAGGGAAGCCCCAAAGTCAGGCTTAACATTAAGTAATTACAGTAGCTACCCACATTGCTTTCAATATAACACTCCTGGGAGCTCTCTTGACACGTAATATTCAAAGTTGTTATGGTCTCTGAGCATAAACACCGACAGAGGAACAAATGACAAAATAAGAGCACTGGCTAAAAGTTTTATACCCAGTATCAAAAACCCAAAGCAATGCTGTAAAAGATGCTGTTTCTCTTGCACTTCCTGCCATTGTCCTGTGTGATTAAAAGGCGTACAAAAGCATCAGCCTGATATGCAGGGGCTGACTGAGAGGCAACAGAAGGCTGGGAATACAGAGCACTGGCCAGCTGCCTAGGGTGAGGACAGAAGGAAAGGAGGAAATACCTTATAACAAAACAGCTCAATTTGTGCAAAAAGACACCTGCTCTCAAATGGCAAAGAGCTCGTCCAGCTGTCCAGATGGTATTTTAAGTAACAGCATAAACTCAAAAATTAAAGTTAAATATAAATACATATTAAAAATTCATAGAGAAAAAGAATGGTAAAGAAAAAGATTTTTTACAAGACTAATGAGAGGAATCAGGCCTACCAATATTAAAAATTATAATAAAGCCTCAATTTTAAACAAAGTATGGTACCGGTATTTAAGGACACCCAGAAAAGGCCCAAATTTGGGTAGGCCACAAAGTTCGTTCAGGTTCTGCCATAGCATCATATGGGAAAACCTGAAGGAACTATTTTTTTTTTGGCCAGCCCAATAAATATGATTGCAAAGCTCACCTTACATAACTACCAGCAGTGGTCTCAGATACACACTGACCTACACACTTACAGGACCTAATAAACTATAGCATGAAACAAGGTTCACTTGACTTTGCAGGATACAGGACAGGAAACAGGCTGCAGCACTGCAGCTCCAGTAGCGCCGCCCTCAGCACTGCCCCTTACAGAAATCCAGGAGCCAACTTTCAGCCACCACAAGTGAGCTTCGTAGGCCACAGGAATCTGTGTCTCGAGAGCCCCTGACTTCCCGGTCCCACACAAGTCCAGCTGCAGGCACACAGGGCAGCCAAGGTCCCTGCTTTCCAAGGGAAATCTGTGGTCCATAGCAATCTTTCCTATCCACCTGCAGTTCCATTCGAGGATCCTTCTACAACGAGCAATGTTGCCTTGTAACAGAGCTGACATTCCATATTTATCTTAACCAGGGAAAGAGTGCTAGAAGAGGATAAACTCCAGGTCATCTTCCCACTATAGAAGGGTTTTATGCCTGGTAAGCCTTCTAATCAGCAAGGAATGGCTGTGGAATTGTTCAAGTGGCTACTGATAGCCAGTTAGAAAAAAATATTAACTTCAATCCCTACTACACAACTTTAAAATTCCAGAGCTATAAGATTAAAATGTAAATGACAAAACCATACAAATACTAGAAAAGTGGCTCTTGAAACATGGTTCAGGAACCCCCCTGGAAGTCCCCCAGACAATTTCAGGGGATCTGCAAGGTCAAAAAATTATTTTCCTAATAATACTAAGACCATGTGCATACAGTGGACTTTTTAAACAGCTACAGAACTTGATATATTGTATGATAAAAGATGTCAATATTTGGATGATCTGCATAACCCGGCTAACCAATGTTTTACAAGTGACCAATACTTAGGTTTCAAAATCATGCACAGGGGCTATATACTTTATGATTCCAACTATGTGGCACTCTGGAAAAGGTAAAACTAAGGAGATAATAAAAAGACCAGTGGCTGCCAGGAATAGAAAGGGGGGAAGGGGAAAGGAGGCAGAGCACAGAGGATTCCCAGGACAGTGAAACTGTTCCATATGAAACTGTAACGGTAGACATCTGTCATTACACATCTGTCAAACCCTAGAATGTACAACACCAAAAGCAACCCAAATGTAATCTATTGACTTTGAGTGATAACCATGTGTTAATGTAGGGTCATCAATCATAACAAATGACCACTCTGGGGAAGAGAGCTGACAGTGGAAGAGACTATTCACACCAAGGAGGCAGGGACTCCTGTACTTTCTGCTCAACTTTGCTATGAATCTAAAACTGCTCAAAAAATAAAAGTCTATTAAAAAGATCATGCATGGATAAAGATATTATTTAACCAATGGCTCTTAACTGATACACCAATGGCTCTCAATGAAAGAATATGAAAAAGTTACTGGTAAGATTTCAGACACCACATTATCAATCTTTAAGAAATTCCCTCTTCATGAATTTTAGAACGGTATCAAAGAAAAATGCCCACAAAATATGAAAAATGAAAACAGTCTCCCTTTTCCACCTATATATCTATGTAAAATATGATTTTACTTTAGATACTGCAACCAAAATACCTTATCACAACAATTTGAAAGCAGAAGCTAACATAAGAATCTAGCTGTCACCTACTAAGCCAGACAAGAAAGAGACTTACAAAATTGTACAACAGTGCCAATCCTCTCAAATGTTTGTTTTGGGGAAACAGCTATTTTTTCATAGAAAAAAGTTCTTTATGTTAACACATAATGAGCTTAATATTGTTATTTTTCAATAAATTAACAAATATTTGAAAACATCTTCATTTTAATTCCTAATACGGTTAAGTCAATACATCTGACCCATATAAACAAAAAAAATTCTTTGAGGGCCTCAATTTTTAAGAATGTAAAGTGTTCCTAAGACCAAAGTATTTATAACTGTTGTATAAGAAGAAAATATAGAAGACTTTATAACAATCTCAGAGTGAAGGAATTATATATATGGCACAAAAACCAAAAGTCATAATGGTAGACACTGATAAATTTAACTACATTAAAATAAACTTCCACATGGAAAAAAAATTCCAGGAGCAGAATCAAAAGACAAACTGTGAAAACAACATCCGAAATTCATCACATACTTAAGTCTAATTTCTCTAATGTATATGTGGCTCCTATACATTAATACAAAAAGAAGGCTGACTACTCTCCCCCATAAATAAACAAAGATGATACACAAAAACACACAGAAAACGAAGTCTATATGGCTTTTCAACAAATAAAAAAAAAATTCAACTTTTCTCAAGATAAATTCAAATGAAAGCATCACTAAGATGACTTTTTTTTTTTTACCTACAACTGGTGATGATCAACAAGTTCTATAATTATGTTGTCAGGGTCATTCACATATATTGCTGATAGAAGTATAAACTGGTACAATCTCCATGGAGACAAATAGTTACCAATGTAATTTTATATCCTGCTTATATTGTGACCAAAAAGCATTCTCCTATATTATTAAAAATTCCTGGCAGGGGAAAGGGGGAACTGGTCAAAGGTACAAATTTCCCGTTATAAGATAAGTAAGTACTATGGATGTAATGTACCACATGATGAGTGTAGTGAACACTGCTATACAATACACAGGAAAGTTGTTACGACAATAAATCCTAAGGGTTCTCATCACAAGACTTTTTTCCCTTTATTTTTTCTTTCTCTCCTTTTAAAAATTGTATCTATATGAGAAGATGGAGATTAGTTGAACCTATTGTGGTAATATTTCACAATATAATTAAAACAAACTATCATGTAGTACATCTTAAATCTACACAGTAACATGTCAATTATCTCTCAGCACAACAGGCAAGAAAATGGTATTTTTTAAAAACTTCCTCATATGTATTGGAGGTCATTATACTAGTCTACCTCTACTTTTTTGTCTGTTTGTTCTGGCCGTGCCATGCAATTTGCAGGATCTTAGTTCCCTGAGGAGGGACTGAACCTAGGCCCTCAGCAGTGAAAGTGCAGAGTCTTAACTACTGAACCACCAGGGAATTCCCCGACCTTTACTTTAATGTTTGAAAATTTTCATAATACCATGATTTTTAAAAATTTTGTTCACATCATATCCACTGTTATGAATATAATTAAATGTAATTAACCATTTTCCAGACGTTGGGCCTTCAAGTTATTTTCAGCTAAATTAACAGTCAATAAACACTGCTGCAATCAGTAACTCTATTTAGACATTTTGGTCCACATTTCATATTCCTTCTTTTTTTTTTTTCATATTCCTTCTTTAGAGGAGATTCCTGAAATTACTCAGCCTATATAAATTTAAAGTTAGTGGTATGTTGTATTTTGTATAGGTCATACCAATATATAATCCTAGCAACAGGATACCCATTACAATTAAAATATTGCTAACTCAATAACAAAAAATAGAACCTCGCTTCAATGTTAAATATTTTTCAAATGTTTCTACTACTGTTTTTAATTTTTTCTGTCTTTCAAACTTCTCCTTTATGCCATCTGAATCTGGCAGGGTTTTACTGTTTCTCTTACTGATCTTTTGAACTCTTGGTAATTTAAGGATGTTAATTCTTTCCTTCAGCTTATTATTTCTCTGAAAAAAAAAATTTTTATTTAATAAAAACAAGAAAGGAGAAAAAAGTAACAATATTATGGTAAGACTTGAGTTAAATGATTACTTAGAAAACCTGGATTCTGTTAACTTGCCTCAGATCCTTGATTTTTTAAAAATTAGTATTGGAATGATTTTTAAATTTTCTTACGTTATTCCTTCCTCTGCTTTTAGAATAACCTTGCATTTTAGTTTGTATCATAAAAATACTATGCTTAAGTCAAATTCACTTCATAGTTTACAAACTGTCTCAAAACACACTGAGAACATAACACAGAGGTTTGCCGCGTACGAAACTTACAAATCAAAGGGGAAAACTGAAGGCTAATTCTAACAAAATTCTATTCCCCAAAATAGATTCAAACTGTTCTATTCTGAAACTCTGAGGGCTGCTTTGTCCAGATTCTGAAGGGCATGCTGATTAGTGTTTATACAAAAGGCTTTAAATAAATCCCTGTATGTTTTGTTACTTGAGTGCCATTAGGATATTATTTCCTTTTGGAGCCATTTATCAGAAATAAATCAGTCAATTCAAAATAATAAAATAATTATGAATATACATGGATACTTCACCAGGCAAGCTAAAAATCTGTAACTTCATTAAAAGGGAGAAGTAAGTCAATGTGGTAAGTAAAGCAGAAAAGGACTAAATAGAACCAAGAGAGGAAAGACAGAGGACAATCATTACCTCCCACCAAGTCCTTCAATTCGTTCTCTTTCCTTGGGAAGTTCTGGCTTATGGTCCTGTGTCACCTCCACAGCTCGGATAAAATCATCCTTGGGGTCATCCTGAATTCCAAGAACCACCCCTGAGTCGCCCACGTGAGCAACATACATCTTCAAGCCTCGGATGATGACCACACTGGCAGTTGTCCCTGACGTGCTGGGAAGACCTGTCATAGTCTTTGGCCATTCTGCTGTAATAGAAAAGAAAAAATTTTACTTTCAGGTGTATACATAACTACTGTGGCAGAATAAAAACTGCAACTTATGTTGAGTTAGCATATTAAAATCTGAATTAGCACACAAAAATATTTAAGAAACGTATTTTGAAAGCTATTAAAGAAGGACTTATGTTAATCCCTTCATTCTTACATTAATAAATTAATTTTATAGATAATGCAATTATATTGTGACCATCAAGGCAATCTTAGGAGAAAAATGTTACATCATAGGTTTAGTAATTCCACATAAGTCTTAGTCTTAACTACATTTAGTAGCAAGGATATGTTAAAAGTTTGATAGCATACTGGCAGCAGCTTATCATCTGTTTATATTAATTTTTCTCCAAAAAGATTTTCAGAAAAAGCCACTTGATTTGTTTTTAAAATAACTCTGCTGAATATTCATAACCTAATAAATAACATTTACCAAGCACCTACTGGATACCACTTCCTAAGAGCTTTACCTGTGCTAAGAGCTTTACCTGTATTATCTCATAACACTAACAATAAGCTAAGATCAGTTCCATTATTTTAATTTTGCAGATGAAGAAACCAAAACTTTGGTTAAGAAAGTTGCTCAAAATAACTCAAATATTTTAAGCAGCAAAGATCCCATGTAGCTAATTCCAAAACATATACTGATTATATTCACTATCATTTAAAACTTCTGAAATATTCTATGAAATGAAGTGTAGTCATTCAGTCATGCCTGAATCTTTGCAACCCCATGGACTGCAGCCCACCAGACTCATCTGTCCATGGGATTTTCCAAGCAAGGATACTGGAGTGGGTTGCCATTTCCTTCTCCAGGGGATCGTCCCAACCCAGGGATTGAACCCAGGTCTCCTGCACTACAGGCTAGATTTTTTACCGACTGAGCTACAAGAATAAAATATTCTATAACATTCAACAAATTACAGTTCAAGATAGCAAACAAAGTCTGAACACTGACATATTCTCCCCAGGAAATCCTACTGAAAGGACAGATTACAAATAATAAAAAGTCCTGAAACACAGTCATGAAACACAGAGAAGGGTCATAAGAAATCTGAGGAATTCCTGAAATTTTAAACAAATGGAACTGTATTGAGGGGAAAAAAATCAGAATGCAAAATTTGTAATTCAACATGAGGAAAAAGCAGTCAGTAAAGAAGGCAGTACATCAGTATTCCTTGTTAACAGAGTTCCAGGAAAGTTCAAAGAGGCAGTGACAAAGGCTGAAGTAAGGAATGGATGCTGGAAGCTTGGCAGATTCATTTAAAACTGTGGGAGTTTTAAACTGAGTGCCTAAACTCCCCACATGGTAAAAGGTGACACATTTACGTGCCTAAGATGCCAGTACTAACGACAGTGCGTGCATGCCAGTCGCTTCAGCCATGTCCAACTCTTTGTGACCCTACGGACTGTAGCCTGCCATACTCCTCCGTCCAGGGATTCTCCAGGCAAGAATGTTGGAGAAAGCTGATGTGCCCTCCTCCAGGGGATCTTCCCAATCCAGGCATAAAACCTCCATCTCTTATGTCTCCTGCATTGGCAGGTGGATTCTTTACCAATAGCACCAGCTGGGAAGCCTCAGTACTAACTATAATACTTCTCTTCTAATTAATTAATTTATTTTAATTGGAGGATAATTACAATATTGTGATGGTTCTGCCATGCATCAGCATGAATCAACCACAGGTATACATGTGTCCTCCCCATCCTGACCTCCCCTCCCACCTCTCTCCCCACCCTACCCTATCCTCCTAGCTTGTCCCAGAGCACTGACTTTGGGTGCCCTGCTTCATGCATCAAACTTGCACTGGTCATCTATTTTACATGTGGTAATGTGCATGTTTCAGAGCTATTCTCTCAAATTATCCCACCCTCGCCTTCTCCCACTGAGTCTAAAAGTCTGTTCTTTACGTCTGTGTCTCCTTTGCTGCCCTGCATGTAGGATCATGGGTACCATCTTTCTAAATTCCATATATATGCATTAATATACAGTATTTGCCTTTCTCTGACTTACTTCACTCTGTGTAACAGGCTCCAGGTTCATCCATCTCATTAGAACTGACTCAAATGTGTTCCTTTTTACAGCTGAGTAATATTCCATTGTATATATGTACCACAACTTCCTTATCCATTCATCTGGCAACGGACATCTAGGTTGCTTCCATATCCCAGCTATTGTAAATAGTGCTGCCATGAATACTGGGGTACGTGTGTCTCTTTCAGTTCTGCTCTCTTTTAAGGAAAGTGGTGCGTCTGCCGATGGGAACAACAGGATCTCAAAGGGGATGTGGGAGAAGAAATAAATTCCACCCCCGCCAAGTGGATGAGGTGCCACTCAACTTTTACAGCCATGAGCCTCCTCTAATATATCTAGACGGACTAGTTCTTTTCTTTTCCAAAATTATATATGCTGAAAGCCATCTCTTGAACCTTACAGTGCATCTCCCCGGCCCATCACATGATACAGGAATCCATCCTCCAGAGTGACCTGTCACTCACAACAGAGGGCTTCTTGCAGCCCAGGAAACAACTGCTGAGGGAAACCACAACAGCTACCAATACTGACGAAGCTAGAAATTCATGTGCATATGCCACATACACACGTAAAACCATCTGCAACAGTACCAGACACATAGTGAGTAGTCAATAAACATTGGTTTGCGGGCTTCTCTGGTGGCTCTGTAGTTAAGAATCTGTCTGCTAATGCAGGAACATGGGTTCAATTCCTGGTCCAGGAAGACCCCACAGGCCACAGAGCAACTAAGCTACAGAACCTGTGCTCTGAAAACTGAAAGCCACAGCTACTGAAGCCTGAGAGCCTGTGTTCAGCCACAAGAGAAGCCGCTGCAATGAGCAGCCCTCACTCACCACAACTAGAGAACAAGTCTGCACAGCTACAAAGACCCAGCAGAGCCAAAAATAAAATAAATAAATAAATTTTAAAAACACTAGTTGTTGTTATTACCATTATGTATTTAAGAAAAAAGCAAACAGCCTGAGAGACACCAAGTGGAGTTGCAAAAAAAAAAAAAGCCCCAAAGAAAACAGTTGTGGCTAGATTACTGGCATTGATAAGGTTCAATAAGGTCAATGGATATCAATACTTATATAAAATATCAATTCTATTTCTGTAAAATAGAAAAAATTACAAAATGTAACTTTAAAAACAAGATCCCATCCACAGTAACAGCAAAAGGTATGAAATATCTGGGAACAATGCTAACAAATCTCTAATAAGACATTCATGGAAAAGTAGAAAACCAGTGAACAAATAAAACAGCACAGATCCATGCATATTTAGACACTTGATATATGAACAGTGGAGAAAAGACAGACATGCAGTAAATGGAACTGAGACAAAATTTAAAAAATACTAACTCGAAGTTCCTGATGCCAAACACAAAAAATCAATTCCAGATACATTAAAGACCTAACATGAGGGACTTCTCTGGTGGCGCAGTCCCGCCAGGTTCATCCAGGTTGAACAATGCGGGGGACACGAGTTCAATTCCTGCTCCTGGAACTGAGTAGAGCAACTAATCCCATGCACCGCAACGACTGAGCCTGCGGGCCCTATAGCCCGTGCTCCGCAACAAGAGAAGCCACCGCAGTGAGAGCCTGCACACCGCAACTACAGAGTAGCCCCTGCTCACCGCAACTAGGGAAAGCCTGCGTACGGCAAGGAAGGCCCAGCAAAGCCAAAGTAAACTCATTTTTAAAAAAGACCTAACGTGAAAAGCAAAGTTAAAATGCTCAGAAAATGCACAAAAAGCTACATTCATGATCTCAAGGTAAAGAAGGATTTCCTAAAGACAAAAAATGGATTAGCCATATAAAATAAAATGATTGTGAACTTGTACTACCATCAAGACTTTCTATTCATTAAAAGATACTAGAGTGAAAAGACAACTCACAGAATGGAAGAGGATACATTTGTAACATATATGGGTCAAAGGAATAGTATCCAGAATACATAAAAACGCTCCACAAATCAAATCAATAAGACTACTCAACAGAAAAACAGATAAAGAGCCTAAACAGGCTTTGACAAACAAGGACATGCAGACAGCCAAGAAGCACGCGGAGATGTTTGGCTTCTTTAATCATCAGAGAAATACAAATTAAAAGCCACAACAAGATAACACACATAATTATCAGACTGCATAAAATTTGACAATAGTAAGTTAAGAATGTGGAATAACATGTTCTATCATCAACTACTGGTAGGAGTATGAACTGGTACAACTACTTTAGAAAACATCTAGGCATTATATGGTAAAGGTGAAGATAGGCATACTCTGTTCATTACCCTTTGGTATACACTATAAATTAATGCCCATGTGCACACAATACCTATGACTGCTCACAGCAGCACTGTTCATCTGGGCTTAAAAGGAGCAACTCAAATGTCCTTCAAGATAACAATAGATTATACTACACACCATGGGTAAGAATCTCACAAGAAGTATGAGATAAAAGAATACATACAGCATGCTTTTCTTCAGGAAAAAAAAAAAAATATATATATATATATATATATCATGTTTACAGGCAACAGGCAAACTATGAAGAAAAGTAAGTAAATCACTACAGAACTATAATCACCTAAGTCAAGATCCTGGTTGCCCCTTGGGGGAAGCGAGGAATATGAGATCAGAAGGGCCTACTGGGGTGCAGGCAATGTTCTCTTTCTTAACTGGATGGTGTTCATTTTATGATTATTTATTATGTACATTTATGTGTTACGGCCTTTTATGTATGCATGCTATATTTCAGGGTTTTTTTTTAAGTTTAAAGAAAAAAAAAAAGCAGCAGGAAAAAGGCATCAATTCTGCAAACATAGATCCCAGCAGACAGCTCTATAGACCATGCAGTTTTGCAGTCTGGTTATAGACATCATTCCTTAGAAGCTCAGCCTAGAGTATGGTATGTTTCTTTAGACCTTTATTTTATGGCTCTAGGTAAAACCTTTCCTTTTTTTTTTTTAAAGAAACTGGAAAAGATTGTTTTCTGCAGCTAAATATAATGAGAACAAAGTGAACTCCCAGAAAAAAAGAGTTCTTAAGCACATTCAGAAAAACAAAATTTACCTACAGTATACAAGTAATTCAGCTGTTGGCAAAAAGCACCTAAAATGAGATGAAAGGGGAGGAAAAAAGCTAAAAATAAAAAGGGTATTCAAAGAAATGTTAATGTTTAAATCACGTTTTTTGTCAAAAGCACTAATATATTATGAAAGATATTCTGCAATGATCTAAAAATACTGAATAATTCCTGCTCTCCCTCTTCATTTGAAATGTCACCTTTTATCATATGTTACATCTTGCCTCAGATCTATTTCTAGACTCATCCTACTAATCTATTTATGGTGCTTTTTAATAATTGGGAGTTTAAGTGTCCTCCAATTATTTTTCTTTCTCAATATTCTCTGAAGTATTTTTCCACATGAACTTCAGAAGTAACCTCCACCCTGTGGAGGTTCTGATTCAAACTGCAATGACTTTATGCATTAAGGAACCTGCCTCTTTATAATGTCTTCCTTAGCCTTTCTTGTTTTCTACTTTACATTTCAATCAAAAAACAAAAATGACTTAAAACTAGGAGCATATTAAAAACAGTATCAGATAGTATATGAATTCTGATTTAAGCATCCTTTAGAATATGTACGTAAGTCATTAAAACAAAGACTAATAAATTTTATAACACAAGAATGTAAAATTTATGGATGAAGTAAAGCTACTATAAACATGTATAGAAAGTATATGTTCTTTATAATAAGTTTAAATTTGGGGGTACTTATATACTTAACATGTATTAATATCTATTAATATATCCTGAGACTCATATGCAAAAGCCTTTGACTGTGTGGATCAGAAGAAACTGTGGAAACTTCTGAAAGAGATGGGAATACCAGACCACCTGACCTGCCTCTTGAGAAATCTGTATGCAGGTCAGGAAGCAACAGTTAGAACTAGACATGAACAACAGACTGGTTCCAAATAGGAAAAGGAGTACGTCAAGGCTGTATATTGTCATCCTGCTTATTTAACTTATATGCAGAGTACATCATGAGAAATGCTGGGCTGGAAGAAGCACAAACTGGAATCAAGATTGCCAGGAGAAATATCAATAACCTCAGATATGCAGATGACACCACCCTTATGGCAGAAAGTGAAGAGGAACCAAAAAGCCTCTTGATGAAAAAAAGAGGAGAGTGAAAAAGTTGGCTTAAAGCTCAACATTCAGAAAACTAAGATCATGGCATCTGGTCCCATCACTTCATGGGAAATAGATGGGGAAACAGTGGAAACAGTGTCAGACTTTATTTTTTGGGGCTCCAAAATCACTCCAGATGGTGATTGCAGCCATGAAATTAAAAGACGCTTACTCCTTGGGAGGAAAGTTATGACCAACCTAGATAGCATATTCAAAAGCAGAGACATTATTTTGCCAACAAAGGTCCGTCTAGTCAAGGCTATGGTTTTTCCAGTGGTCATGTATGGATGTGAGAGTTGGACTGTGAAGAAAGGTGAGAGCCGAAGAATTGATGCTTTTGAACTGTGGTGTTGGAGAAGACTCTTGAGAGTCCCTTGGACTGCAAGGAGATCCAACCAGTCCATCCTAAAGGAGATCAGTCCTGGGTGTTCATTGGAAGGACTGATGCTGAAGCTGAAACTCCAGTACTTTGGCCACCTCATGCGAAGAGTTGACTCATTAGAAAAGACTCTGATGCTGCGAGGGATTGGAGGCAAGAGGAGAAGGGGACGACAGAGGATGAGATGGCTGGATGGCCTCACTGACTCGATGGACAAGAGTCTGGGTGAACTCTGGGAGTTGGTGATGGACAGGGAGGCCTGGCGTGCCGCAGTTCATGGGGTTGCAAAGAGTCAGACACGACTGAGCGACTGAACTGAACTGAACTGAGACTCATTTAACTCTCAAGAGGTAGGCGCTGTTTTTTTTTTTTTTAAGTTTTGACTGCTAGTGTTTTAGTTTGTTGCTGCCCCAGGGCTTTCTCCAGTGTGGTACATGGGCTCACTGCAGTGGCTTCTTTTTGTGGAGCACAGGCTCTAAGCGTGAAGGCTTCAGTAGCTGTCACACACGGGCTTAGTTGCTCCTTAACATGTGGGACTTTCCTGAACCAGTGATCAAACCTGTGTCCCCTGCACTGGCAGGCGGATTCTTTATCCACTGTGCCACCAGGGAAGTCCGAGGTGGGTACTATCTTGATTCTATTTTAAAGATGAGGATACTCAGGTCACACAGGCAGTAAATGGAGAAACTGGGATTTAAACCCAGGCAATTCAACAGAGTCCTAATCACTGCACTAAGAATTTTTACAGCATTCTAACATCAAAATAGTACAGAACAGTAAAAGCCTTCAGGAAGCAATTTGAAAAACATGTATCAAGAGTCGTCAAAAGATAAAACATATTCTTCAACCAAATAATTCAGCTTTCGGAATTTTTTTTTCCTGAGGAAATATCCGAATGGAGGAAAAGGCTACGTTGCTTTTGTCGTTGCTTTAGTCACTAAGTCATGTCCAACTCTTCTGCGAGCCCATGGTCTGTAGCCCACCAGGCTCCTCTGCCCATGGGATTTCCTGGGCAAAAATACTGAAGTGAGTTGCCATTTCCTTCTCCAGGGGATCTTCCCAGACCAGGGATCAAACCCACCTCTCCTGCATTGGTAGGCAGACACTTTACCACTGAGGCACCAGGCAAGCCCTTATGTTGCTTTTACTTTAGCCTTTACTGACAGTATTAAAATACAGTACACATGTGTCTAACACACATTCCCGCTTCTAATACCAGCATCCCAGTTTTGTTCTGGAGTTCACAGCCTCCACTGCATGCAGGCTTTAGGAATGGAACAGAAAACCTGCTTGCTCCTGGCCTAGGTGTAGGCAAATGACCTGTGTCACTCTTTCATATATTTGCATCTTTAGATAGAAAGGCATAAAGCCAACTTTTGGAGCTGATTCACCCCAGAAACTAAAACCTTTCAATGAATGTCCACTAGTTCCTATCACCTACAGCCCCAGAGATCCCGGCTTCTGTCCACTGTGAAACCTGGTTTAGCCTTTAGTCTGATTCTGTGAGCTGCCTAACATCCTTCTAATAAACTCCCATGCTCTTTTCCCTCATCGTAGACTGAGTCACTGTGTTGTTTTCAAAGAATAGTAACACAAAACCAGTACCACAGAGCAGGCTGCAGGCAACTGAGTCTCAGAAAAATGTCAATTAGTTACGGAACCAATAAGGGATAGAAGACATTGAGTCTCTTGTTCATATTCCAGGTAGTAACCAGTGGTGAGACAGGGCTGAATTTATCAATAAACAGTAAGTGGAAAGTCTACGGTGAGCATACTAGCTCAGAATTACGGTAATAAAACTGCAAACACAGATCCAACTCCGGCCTAAGATTCCATGACTGAGAAACAACAAACAATTTGACATGACTCTTAAGGAGCTGGACTGTGTCCTTCCAAAAAAGATATGCTGAAATCCTAATACTCAGCACCTCAGAACATGCTCTTACTCGGAAAGAGGGTCTTTACAGAGACCGTCAAGTTAAAGCGTCGTGAGGGCGGGCTCTAATCCAGCGTTCTTACAGAAAGGGGAAATACGAACATAGAGACAGACAAACACACAGAGAAAAGATGCTGAACACATAAGGGAAAGAGTCGTTTGACTAGAGGGATGCTTCTGCAAGCCAGGGAGTGCGGGAATTCCTGGTAAACATGAAGCTAGAAGAGGTAAGGGATTTCCTCTGAGAGCTGTGAGAAGACAGAAACAGCACGGCCCAGCCAGAACCCTGATTTTGCGCTTGGGCCTCCAGACAAGAAACTTCTGTTAAGTCAACCAATTTTTGGTACTTTATTATGGAAGTTCCAGAAAACAAACACAATGATATAAAGGAAACAATTCAAAGATTTAGGGAAATAGGGACCTTAGATTAAATCTATTATATGAATATGCATCCCACTTATCCACCCCAAGAAAAGTTGAAAAGACTCTCTTCAACTTCAGTACTTAAAGTAATTAACACCAAAACCTTTTTTTAATTGAAGTATAGCTGATTTACAATATTGTGATAGTTTCAGGTATTCAGCAAAGTGATTTGGTTATATCTCTTTTTATATTTTTTTTTCTTTCTTTCTTTTTGGATACACTGTGTGGCATGTAGGGTCTTACTTCCCTGACCAGGAATCGAACCAGGCCTCTTGCACTGGGAGCTTGGAGTCTTTGACACTGGACTACCAAAGAAGTTCCTATATATTCTTTTTATTCTTTTCCACTATTGGTTATTACAAGACATTGAATGCATTCACTGTGCTATACAGATATGCTTACTGTTTATCTATTTTATATATGGTACACCAAAATCTTTTAAACACATTTTACTGACTTCTCTCTCTAAGCAAGAAATACTAAGGGAAGAGGCTGCCATGAAAATGGGTCTCCTGATTTCTGTGGGTGGGAAAATCCTGAGATGATGGAGATCAGATGTGAGCAGTTAATTACCCAAAGAAAATCTGGTATGGTTACTTCACTGACAACAGGGGAGAAGAAAAACTGGATCTCCAGAATGGTCTTTCAACAAAAAACAAGAAACAAAACAATCTTCCAAGTTTAAAGAATTGTTAACCATCTTCAAAGTGGTATGTGGCCATTTTCACACGCAGCTAAACACGGAGGTAAAGGAGATACCCACAACATTGAGTAACTACTGAACAACAACTCTAAGTTAAAAATTCTGGAGCTACAGAATACAGCCTCAGTCCACTGATAAATAAGAGCTAAGGCCCATGGAGGTTAGGTTCTAAAAAGACTTTCAATCCAGTCTACCTGAGACCCACTGGAATCCCAAACCTATCCCACAGCTTCTGGTCCCCAAATAACCTCAGCAACTAACAGCTTCCTCTCATGGTTCTTCAGTAATTGGTCAGAAAGTCTATTATGGTAGAAAAGGCCAAGTGCAAGACCACCAATAGCACTCTCTTCCAAAACAGCAAGTTAAAAGCATTATCACATCTCCCAAAGAACCACAAAGATTTGTGTCACCATTAAAGCATGAGCAGAGGGGATGATCTGATATAGTTTGACTACAACAAAAGTCTGACAGCTCTTAGAAAATGACAGGGGATTATAATCAAATGATGATGCCAAATATTGCTGCAGTTTTGATTTATCCTCTTTACCAAAACAAATAAACACACCTTGGTTATCTGGTATGCATCCAACTGCAGGGCTCTGATGAAACAGCTACCTAGATCCTCTTCCGATCAGACACCTGCTTCTTCAGGTTTACTTCCCCGCCCCCTCAGGAATAATCCAAAGAACTTTTTTCTTGAACCAGTAGAAAGTCAACCACCAACAAAATATACCATCACTCCCAAATACTATTATAGTATCTAATTCCTGTGTATAGTATCTAATTCCTGTCTCTCAGTCAAGTCCAACTCAGCGACCCCATGGACTGTAGCCTGCCAGGCTCCTCTGTCCATGGAATTTCCCAGGCAACAATACTGGAATGGTTTTGCCATTTCCTTTTCCAGGATTCTTCCAGACCCAGGGATCGAACCCGAGTCTCTGCGTTTCCTGCATTACAGGCGGATTCCTTGCCTGGAGGGTGAAATTTGAGGAACAGAATTGCAATATAAGCACTGGGAAAGCCCTAATTCCTATACCATCAGAATCAGGAAATTAACATTGAGAGCATACTACCACTTAATCTATAGATCTCACTCATTTTCATCAACTAGCCTAACAATATGCTTTATAATAAAAGATAAAATTCAGGACCCCTTGTTATATTTGCTTAGCATGTATCTTTAGTCACTTCCAACTTGGAACCTCAGTGTTTCCTCGATGCTTTTTAGGAACACTTGGCCAGTCATTTCAAGAATGTCTCTCAGTTTGGGTTTGTTTCATGTTTCCTCATGTTTGTAACCAGATTATGCATTTTTGGCAGGAACATCACAGAAATATGATCATCTCCCTGCAGGCAGTATACAATTTCAATTTGTCCCATGAAAAGTGATGCTACTCTTGAATCACTCAATTAAGGTGGTGTCTGCCAGGTTTCTCCCTATAATCTTTTTCTTTTTGTAATTAATACCTTTCACAGGGAGATTATCTGAGACAACATAAATATCCTTTGGAGTGAATTGAATGGTGCCCCCACCCAACACCAATAAAAGATATGCCCATCCAGAAGCTGTGAATGTGACCTAATTCGGGAAAAGGATCTTTGCAAATGTAATTAGGTTAAAGATCTTAAGAAGCGATCAGTCAGATTAGAGTGGGTCCTAAATCCAAAGACAAGTGTCCTTAAGACAGAAGGGGAGAAGACACAGGGGATATAAAGACAGTGGACACTGAACAAGCCAAGAAATGCCAAAAATTGCTGCCAGACACCAGAACCTAGAGGAGAGGATGGAACAGATTCACCCTCAGAGCCTCCAAAAGGGGATCAACCCTACTGACACCTGGATTTCAGACTTCTGGCCTCCAGAACCATGAGAGAATAAATTTATGTTGTTTTTAAGACAGCCAATGTGTGCTAACCACCCCTCTAGGGAACTCATTACAGCAATTCTGTTCCTCCAAGTTTTATCTACTAGTTTTAGTATTTATTGATGTTTCTTGGCTGAATCAACAATTATGATGGTTACCAAATCAAATTTTCTAGTTCCATCATTCTTTCTACATTCACTCTTGTAAAGAAAATCTTTACATCAGCTTTATTTGTAACAGGTAAAAGCTGTGGACAATCCAAATGCCTATCAATGGGTGAATGGATAAACAAACTGTGGTATATCTAGGCAATGGAATACCACTCAGCAAGAAGGAAAAAAAGGAATGAACTACATGCAACATGCGGCAGCAGAGATTATCTAATACTGATGGGAAGTAATGAATGATTAACAAAAATAGAAAAAATCAGTACTTGATAAATATGGCAAATTCATTCAGCACATGTGATGAGCAAGACAACGAAGGTCCTTGATACTAAAAACTGAAAAATATGAAACTAATGATACAAGCTTAAATTCCATGATTTAAAAAAGTTTTCTTCAAATTTGGGGAAGATTCTGGTGGCTCAGATGGTAAAGAATCTGCCTGCAATACAGGAGACCCAGGCTCAATCCCTGGGTCTGGAAGATGCCCTAGAGAAGGGAATGGCAACCCACTCCAGCATTCTTGCCTGGAGAATGCCATGGTCAGAGAAGCCTGGTGGGCTACAGTCCATGTGGTCAAAAAGAGTGGGACACAACAGAGCGATAAACACTTTCCAGTTCTATCTGGCTTTCTCTTGTTTCCCTTTACCCCTTCTGCCCCTCTTCTGCATTTGTCCATCTCTGTTTCTGTCTTTGAATTTAAGATAATGAAAACTATCTGCCAAACACAGAATCAACAATTTAGATTAAGACCAGTTTCTTCATAATTCATTCCTTTGGCCATATTCTTTTAAGTAAATGCTCTGATTTTCAGTTGAACAAATTAAAAAAAAAAATAAAACTTCCCATATTTCATTGTCCTTTACAAATACTGTGGCAAACTTCCTGTAATCACATCAGAGCTCACACTTCATTCATTTCAAGTGTATGTTGTTACCTTTCTAATGGTTCTCTTGATAACGTAAGTCAATGAACTATGATTCAAAGGAATAAAAGCTGCATGTTGTTCACTAACTTCTCTGAACTATCTAACTGCTACTGCTAAGTCGCTTCAGTCGTGTCCAACTCTGTGCGACCCCATAGACGGCAGCCCACCAGGCTCCCCCGTCCCTGGGATTCTCCAGGCAAGAACACTGGAGTGGGTTGCCATTTCCTTCTCCAGCACATGAAAGTAGAAAGTCAAAGTGAAGTCGCTCAGTCGTGTCTGACTCTTTGCAACCCCATGGACTGCAGCCCACCAGGCTCCTCTGTCCATGGGATTTTCCAGGCAAGAGTACTGGAGTGGGGTGCCATTGCCTTAAAAAGTTTCTGAGAGTGTTTAATCATAAAAACCATCCCATCATTTAATATTCTCTTGAAGGTCATTTGCAGTGGCATTGGAAAGGATAATAAGAACATTATTTCAAATGAATAAACCTACAAAAAAGTACACATAAACTTTGAAACATTATTTCTTAGAACACAAGCATAACACAGGAACAGTAAATCCACACATAGGAACATAAATAAATTAGACATATACTGTAACTTAAGATCAAGAAGTAATAATAAAATGAAAAAAAAATTTTAAAGAATATGTTGGGACTTCTCTGGTAGTCCAATGGATAAGACTCCATGCTCCCAATGCTGGGGGCCTGGGTTCAATCCCTGGTGGGGGAATTAAAGTCCCACACACTGCAACTAGGCCTGTGCTGTAACTACTCAGTCTGTGTGCTCCAGAGGCCATGAGCCCCAACAAGACCCAGCACAGCCAAAATAAATACATTTCAAAAAGAGGATATGCTGGGAATTCCCTAGCAGTCCAGTGATTAGGACTCCAAGCTTCCCACTGCTGGGGACCCAGGTTCAATCCCTGGTTGAGGGACTAAGACCCCACAAGCCACATGGCATGGCCAAAAGAAAAAAAAAAAAAAGGATATATTCACATTCTCTCTCACTCTATGCTATATTTATCAAGTCCCTCTGCCTCAAGACAAAAATAAGTCATATAAAAATTTTTAGATAATTAAGTTTTCCTTTGTATATTTGGCAAGGGTATATAAGCACTTGAACAATGCTAGAGAGGTCAACCTTAATGGTAATTAAATAAATGAAGAAGGCCTTAGGGGACTTCCCAGGCGGTCCAGTGGTTGACTCCACCCTCTGCTGAAGGGGGTGTGAGATCCATCCCAGATTGAGAAACCAAGACGTTGCAGGTCAGAAGTGGCCAAAAAATATAAGAGGGTGTGGTGTAGGAAGACAAAGAAGGCATTCTTTAAAAATATAAGAAAGCCCTCCCCACCCACTGGTATGGCTATTATTTTTTAAGAAAAGAAAAATATTAAATGGTGGCAAGAATAGGGAGATATCAGGACCCTTGGAGAACTGCTAGTGGCAATGTCAAACAGTACCACTGCTGTGAAGACAGTTTGGTGATTCCTCAGAAAGTTAAACACAGAATTACCAAATGACCCAGCCAGTCCACTTCCAGGTTTAGACCCCAAAGAACTGAAAACAGAGAATCTAACAGGCACTTCTACACTCAAGTTCATAGCAGCATTAAAAGATGGAAACAACCCAAATATCAATAGATGAATGGATAAAATGTGTGTATATACAGTGGAGTATCATTCAGCCTTAAAAAGGAAGAAAATTCTGACACGTGCTACAATTTGGACAAACCTTAAAGACATCATGCTAAATGAAATAAAATTCAAAAAGGGCAAATGTGGTATGGTTCTGCTTATATGAGGTAGCTAGAAGAGGTGAACAGCAACTGGAAGTAAAATAGAGGTTTACCAGGGCTGGAGAAGAGGATAATGGGAAATTACTGTTTAATGAGTACTGAATTCCCGTGTGGATAATGGATGAGTTCTGAAAATGTAGAGTGGTGATTGTTGCACAATCCTATGAATATACTTAATGCCACTGAATTATACACCTAAACCTGCCTAAAATGGTAAATCATATGCATACACATTATAATTTTTAAAGGTGGGAATTTTTTAATTAAAAAAAAAAGGTAAAAACACCCATTTAACCACCACACCCACAGAAATTCAACTAAACTAGCAGCGACTTTGGGCAAAGCCCTAGAAGATTAACTATAAGATGTGTAAGGCAGCATCTCTGCTCCCGAAGACCCCAAGATTTAGCCGAGAAACAGACAAAACACAGCAGTTATCTCACAATGGTGCGAATCATCTTTACAGGGATTCCACAAGACCAAAAGCATTTTCATAATACTTCTAAGTTTATTCGCCCTTTTCACTGTGTTGACATCTGTACTGATGGTTGAAAAGCGGTGGCTAGTAAAACTGCTGTTGCCTTAGCAGGAAGCAAGGCAGTGGTACCAAAGTGAACTAGTGGTCCTGCTGCTGCTGCTAAGTCGCTTCAGTCATGTCCGACTCTGTGCAACCCCATAGACGGCAGCCCACCAGGCTCCCCCGTCCCTGGGATTCTCCAGGCAAGAACACTGGAGTGGGTTGCCATTTCCTTCTCCAATGCATGAAAGTGAAAAGTGAAAGTGAAGTCGCTCAGTCGTGTCCGACCCTCAGCGACCCCATGGACTGCAGCCTACGAGGCTCCTCCGTCCATGTGATTTTCCAGGCAAGAGTACTGGAGTGGGATGCCATTGCCTTCTCCGACTAGTGGTCCTATATGCACTATAACCAGGGACTTCCCTGGCAGTCCAGTGGTTGACTCTGCACTTCCAGTGCAGGGGGTCGGATTTGATCTCTGATTGGGAAACTAAAGACCCCACATGCCTCAAAGTCAGCAAAACATAGCCACTCACTTCCAGTTTAAAAAAAGAAAAGGGAGGACTTCCCTTGTGGCTCAGTTGGCAAAAAAAAAAGGGAAACCAGTTTAACTTATGAATGTCCTTGATGATGCAATAAAAATTAATTTTATTAAACCTCCACCCATGAATACGTGTCTTTAACCTTCTGTAAAACAAGAGGGGAGGTGCATAAAAGGCTTCTGTTGCATAGTATGCCTGTGAAGAGGGAAAGCACTTGTGATTGAGTGAATTATGGAAAGAAGTAGCTACAATTTTCACAGACCATCATTTTTACTTGAAAGACTGATAAAAATGACTTAGTAAGACCTGAGCAGGGAATTCCCTGAGGTCTAGTGGTTAGGATTCTTGCCTTTCTTTTTATATATATTTATTTATTTGACTGTTCCAGGTCTTATTTAGTTATTCATTCTTCATAGCTCAGTTGGTAAAGAATCCACCTGCAATGCAGGAGACCCCGGTTCAATTCCTGGGTCCAGAAGATCCGCTGGAGAAGGGATAGGCTACCCACTCGAGTATTCTTGGGCTTCCCTTGTGGCTCAGCTGGTAAAGAATCTGCCTGGAATGTGGGAGACCTGGGTTCGATCCCTGGGTTAGGAAGATCCCCTGGAGAAGGGAAAGGCTACCCACTCCAGTATCATGGCCTGGAGAATTCCATGGACTATACAGTCCATGGGGTCGCAAAGAGTTGGACACTGAGCAACTTTCACACTTTCACTCCAAGTCTTAGTAGAAGCATGTGGGATTTTTACTCTTCAGTGTAGCATACGGAATCTTTTTTAGTCTCCAGAACATAGTTTTTGGCATGTGGAATCTAGTTCCCCAACCAGGGATCAAACCTGGGCCCCGTGCCCTGGGAAGGCGCTTAGCCACTGGACCACTAGGCAAGTCCCAGGTCTGTGATTTTTCACTGCTGTGTCCCTGGTCAGGACACTGAGATGCTGCAAGCCACAAGGCACAGCCAAAAAAAAGAAAGACTTGGGCATCTGGCATACATTTTTTTCAAAATGAAGTTTTTCAAGAAAAGCTGACAGTATTTGTTGCCAGTGATAAACTTCGAACTGCTGCTTAAAACCTCATATTTATTTGGCTGCTTTGGGCATTAGTTGCAACACTCGGGATCTTTGTTGCGTCACGTGGGATCTTTCCTCACGGGGCATGTCCTCTCTAGTTGTGGCATGCAGGCTCGGTACTTACAGGCCCGTGGGCTTAGTTGCTCTGAAGCAAGTGGGATCTTAGTTCCCCTACTAGGGATGGAACCTGAGTCCCCTGCATTGCAAGGCAGATTCAAAACCACTGGACCAGCAGGGATGTCCCCAAATCTCCTATTTTAGAATATATGTGTCCACTACCTGGTAGTGATGACAATAAACTTGGTAACTTCCCAATCTTAAGACTTCTCTGATGAGATCAGTGATAGTAACAAATGTGGGGATTGTATAATGAAATGCATCAATACTTGGAAGATCTACATAATTCAGTGAACCATTATTTTCCAAATGACTCATATACATGCCACAAGAACATATGTGGGTAAAAGGCTGATTCAAAGTGCAAGAGAAACCAATGGCTCTTACTGTTAAAATAGAAAAGTTCATTGATGATGTTTCAGATTCCACTTTGACTAATCTTAAGAAACTACCACTTTGGGGTGGAATATCCACAATTATCTGAAAAGACAAACTATTCCTCCCTTTTTCTACTACATATGTGTGTGAGACTGCCATATATAGCAACTTGATAAATTTGATTTAATCGAAATTAAAAATTTCTCTTTAAAAAACAATGCTAAAATAATGAAAAGACAAAGTGCAGACTAGAAGAAAATGTTTTCGCATTGTATATCTAATTAATGTCTTGTATTCAGAATGTATTAAGATCTCTCAAAGCTCAAAGAAACAAAAAATGGGCAAAAGATTAGAATAGTTATTTCAATATTTATTTTAGGGGGAAAAGTGATTTTTCACTTTAAAATGTCAACACACAATAAGCTTATTTTTAATAGGTTAAATTTCATTAATTTCTCTCTTTTTTTAAAAAAAGATTTATTTGTTTGTTTTTTGGCTGCGGTGGGTCTCTGTTGCTGCATGTGGGCTTTCTCTAGTTGCAGCGACAGGGAGCTCTTCTTCATTGCAGTTCTTGGGTTTCTCATTGCAGTGGCTTCTCTTGCTGCAGAGCCCGGGCTCTAGGCATCCAGGCTCCAGTAGCTGCAGCACAGGGGCTCAGGCAGTTGTGGCTCCCAGGCTTAGTTGTTCCATGGCATGAGGGATCTCCCCAGACCAGGGATGGAACTGGCGTCCCTTGCACTACAGTGCAGATTCTTAACCACTGGAACACCAGGGAAGCCCCTAAATTTCTCAGTTTTAACTTCTCATACAGTTAAATATGATAGATGTAGCCCACATAAACAAAAGCTGCTTAGAACCCTGAATCATTTGAGTACAAAGGGTTCTGATAGCAAAAAGTTTGAGACCCACTACTATAGCCTGACACACAGGAAGACTGTCAAGACTTCCATTTATGTAGCCTACTCTTTTTTTCTGCAAGTTTTGATGGTGGAGTATAAGGCTAACTGTGGGAACAAAGTAAGCTTTAACATTTGGTGTATAAATCTTGGTTCAAAAAGTACATATATGTCAAAGGACATACACATTCACATTTAACAGCAGGATTTCTGCTTTATTAAAAAATGTTCAAGTAACAGGGTTTGTATTTTATCCTTTCAGTGAAAACACATGGCAAATTTATGTTGCTCCAAGTGTACTCCAAAATACACAGGACTCTAAATGTTCTCTGTGTCTAATTTTCCTCTATCTTGTTTTGCTGTCCACTCCCACTTGCCCTACAAGCAATGAAATGACAAATTTCTGGAATATGCTGCTGGTGCTTTCAGCTGTGCTCTGCCTACACAAAAACAAAACAAATCCATAATAGGGGCCTCTGGGATTGGATGAAACAGCCTCCCACAGGCGGACTGGAGGTTCTATGAGTCAATCAAACAATTCTTGGCAGAAATCCAGGCAAACAGAAAACAGACTTTGAAAGAAGCTAGTCCACAACTCTATGACAATACCTTTTTAAAATGTTCTGTATTTGATTAACCTTTACACTCTTCTCTATGTCTCTGTTCCTCTGCTGAAAATAAAGCAACATTATGCTACCTTAAACAAGAGGACTTTCTTAAATAACAGAAGTGGTATTGTGTTTTCTCTAAAAAAAGATTCATGCCATTCATTCACAGCAATGCCTAAGCACCTACAACTCTGTATGATAACACAGGTTGGGTACAGAAACATCGGCTGCTTTAGAACACATTCAAAGCTTCGATGAAACTACAACTACATTGAATTTTTAGAAATTAGGATCTCCAATTCCTTTTGGCACATCAGTAATTCCTTATCTCTTCCTACTTTGACCGGTATCTACAATTTACAAGCACTTTTACGTGGGAACTGTTGAGAACCTCTGACATCAATTAGCCAAGGCAAGTACCAAAGGGCTGAAAAAAAAAAAAAGTGCGCTTTTGAAAAGCCCTAAACTGAATTTAACACATCCCGCTAACGGGGCCAGTTTAAGTGGTAAGAACCCATTCCATGCTTTTGTTTTTCATAAGCAGTACAAGCATAAAGATCCTAGAAACATCTGATGATCACCATACCGAATTCTTTCCCAAGACTAAGTCGCTGGATGATAACTTTTTAGCCTCTCTACTATAGCCAACAGCTTACTCCAACTACCAGCCACCCGGGGTCAATTTTGGAGGCCTGACACCGCCGGTAGGCGGCCACCGATAGGAACAAGTCCTTCAAGAGCAAAATTATGACAGATTCGAAGGAGATACTTTTTTTTTTTTTTTTTCGCCATCTCCCGCTTCCTTCGCGCGTCCTGGGTAGCAACCCGTCTTCAGTGCATCTTTAGGCCAAAATCTGGCGCCAGGTTTCAAACACGCTTTCCGGCTGGCTGCCATCAGAGTGGAGTAGCGAAGGAACGAGGGGACGGCTCCCCACCGATCCTGGCCGGGGTGGGGGGGGGGTGGAAATAAAGCGAGGGATGTCTGAAAGGAGACCACAACCCTCTCCTTCCGAAAAGCCACTTTCCTTTGCCCGGAGCCCCCCATCCTGGAAAGTGCGCTGAGAGACCCTGGAGTCTTCCCTCCCGTCGATGGACACACCGAGCGCCCTCGGTGGCCGGGGGTTGGGGGGCTCGCGGGGCCGGCGCGACAGAAAGCCCCCAACTGCCCGGAGAAGAGGAGGGGGGAGGCAGCGGCAAGCCGGGGAACTCACCCAGCTTCTTCCACATGGCGAGATGACAGGCGAGGAAGCCTTTGCGGATGGCGGCGCACACCTTCGCCGGCTCGGACGACGTGAAGCCCCTCTGCTTCTTAATGAAACCCCACAGGTGCTCGCGGGCGAACTGCGCCGCCTCCCGCCCGCCGTGCCCGTCGCAAACGGCGAAGAAGGCCACCGAGGAGCGGCGGCGGCAGCAGCGGCCGGGAGCCGGCGAGGCCCCGGCGTCGGACGGCGCGGCGCGAGCCTCCCGGGCGGCCCCCGCGGCGCCTCTCCCCGCCACTTCGCCGCTGGCCGGGGGCGGCGGTGACCGCGGCGGAGGCGGCGGCCGCGAGGGCGATCGCCGCGGCGAGAGCTCTTCCTCGGCCGCCGGCTCGGGCTCCACAACGATCTGAGTAACGTCCTCCATGTACTTCCTCCCGCCCTGGTCGGAGAAGACGCTCACTCCCAGCGAGTACAGCCCCGCCATGGCCGGCTGGCCGCGATCCCGCCGGTCCCGCGCGGCCCGCCGAGTCCCAGCGGCGGGAGGCACCCTCGGCGCTCGCCAGCCAACTATTGTTTATCTCCGACGAGGCCGAGCCGGAGGAGGGGGCGGTCCCGGAGGGCGGAGGTAGGGGGGGCGCGCGCGATGTCGGGACTTGTCCGCGAGAGCTGGGCCCGAAAGCCGGGGGTGGACGGGGCCCAGCCGCTGCGCCTGCGCAGTAGGCCTCCCCCGCCCGCCCGTGCCCACCACACAAATCCGACGTTCTCGCCGGCTGACGTCACTCGGCTCTGCGGAGCCGACCAATCCGGAGTCGAGTTGGCGCGCGCGCCCGCCCTCCGCCCCCAAGCCTCGCCCCTCCCTGCAACGGCCGCGCTCCTCCGTCCTGACCCGCGCGGGCGCTGGGGGCGCGCCCGATATGCCCGGCTTACGCCTCGCCACAGCTGGCGGTTTTCGCCGTCCGGCTTTTTCGGCGGGTGCTAAAACGCTTTATCTGTTAGTCTGCTGGCACCTTTTGGCTCAGTCCCTGGGATCACGATGCATGCGGCCGCCCAGGGCGTGCCGCTGCTTGACTTGCGGGGAAAGCCGTGTGGGCTCGGGCCTCCGGCAAGTCCGGAGAATCTGCCGGGAAGAGACCTTTCATTTCTTGAACTGAAATGGCGGGAAACCTCACTTCGGAAGGTGGTTTGCGAACAGGCTGGGGGAAAAAAAGCATGCCACCGCCGAGCTGGATTTGGGTGGGATGGATCCGACCGGCAGTTGACAGCGCAAATCTAACCTGTGTTAAGAAACGTGCGATTTCCATCTGGTCGACTACCCAGTCGCGTTTCACGTACGTCGGAGACTGAAAAGACTTATATTTTAACTTTTTTTTTAAACATCTTTTCACCTTTTGTTGAAAATAGTTTTTCCCACGAGCCCTGGGTGCAAACATTTTACTCCTTTGGTGGGATCACTTGAAAATAGGTTACAAAAACTGCCCAGTGCTACAGAGCTCCAACAGTTCGGTAACCTTCCCGCGTCTTCTCCCAGCAAGTTACAATCTGTGAGCTAAAACCTTTGCACGGATTTCAACAGCACTAAAGCAAGCCTCGGAGTGGGCAGGTTGGCATGTTGTCAGCAACGAACGTTCTTGGGAATCAATTTAAAGTTCACTTTGTCAGTTTTTGACCGCTTCACCATCAGCTCTCCTGTGTGTTCTTTCCAGTAGAGCCTTGGAGATTTTTAAGTGGAATGATGCTAGCACTGGGAATGGGGAAAATGTTCATTTTTTGACATGTGACACAGACGTAAAATAGGAAAAACCCTTCTACCAATAAAATATAAATAAAAATCATTTCAAAATGTAGCAACTCTGACTAGATCAATTAAATTGAAAATGTACTCAAAGATAATACCCTGCATCAAAATGCACTAGGCCAGGTGGTTCCAGAGTGTAAAAAAACTCGGGGAAAAAATCCAGCGTGTTCTGAAAGATGATCATAATCCTGTCATCAAAACCTGACAATTATAACACTGGAAGGAAATGATAGCCTATATTTCATAGCTATTAATAAATGAAAAAAACCCGAGTGAAATATTAACTATTCTAGACCCGTGTCCTCAGTAACACCACCTGAGAGAACATCTTGTATAGCTCTGTACTACTCTTCTTAAACAGTTTACCCACCTTCCTTTCCATTCCAAGAGATTACAAAAAAGATAATCCCTACTGTTCTACAATCCTTTTTACTCAGTCACAACCGGGTAGCCTCAGGGTCATCTATCTTTACCCTGATTAACATCTCCATGCTACTCCCTATTTCTTTTCATCTGATTCAGTAACCTGCTCTTCACCAACCATCCTAAACCATTTCACTCCACCCTTTAGATTTCAACATCTGTTATCACCCATTTCCTCTATACTTCACCTCTTCTCTAAATCTTCCATCAACTTCCTGTTCCGGCAGAAAGCTGGTTTGTGTGTGTGTGTTCAGTAGTGTGCAGCTCTTTGCAACCCAATGGACTGTAAGCCAGCAGGCTTCTCTGTCCATGGGATTTTCCAGGCAGGAATACTGGAATGAGTTGCCATTTCCTACTCCAGGGGATCTGCCTGACCCAAAGATTGAACCTATATCACCTGCATTAACAGTCAGATTCTTTACCACTAAGCCACCTGGGAAGACTGGTTTATAGCCTAGCAGAACTACCTCCCTTCAGTCAGTTCAGTTCAGTTCAGTCGCCCAGTCATGTCCGACTCTTTGCAACCCCATGAATGGCAGCACGACAGGCCTCCCTGTCCATCACCCACTCCCGGAGTTCACTCAGACTCACGTCCATCGAGTCAGCGATGCCATCCAGCCATCTCAACCTCTGTCGTCCCCTTCTCCTCCTGCCCCCAATCCTTCCCAGCATCAGAGTCTTTTCCAATGAGTCAACTCTTCGCATGAGGTGGCCAAAGTACTGGAGTTTCAGCTTTAGCATCATTCCTTCCAAAGAAATCCCAGGGCTGATCTCCTTCAGAAAGGACTGGTTGGATCTCCTTGCAGTCCAAGGGACTCTCAAGAGTCTTCTCCAACACCACAGTTCAAAAGCATCAATTCTTCGGTACTCAGCTTTCTTCATAGTCCAACTCTCACATCCATACATGACCACTGGGAAAACCATAGCCTTGACTAGACGGACCTTCGTTGGGAAAGTAATGTCTCTGTTTTTGAATATGCTATCTAGGTTGATCATGACTTTCCTTCCAAGGAGTAAGCGTCTTTTAATTTCATGGCTGCAGTCACCATCTGCAGTGATTTTGGAGCCCAAAAACATAAAATCTGACACTGTTTCCACTGTTTCCCCATCTATTTGCCATGAAGTGATGGGACCAGATGCCATGATCTTAGTTTTCTGAATGTTGAGCTTTAACCCAACTTTTTCACTCTCCTCTTTCACTTTCATCAAGAGACTCTTTAGTTCTTCTTCACTCTCTGCCATAAGGGTGGTGTCATCTGCATATCTGACGTTATTGATATTTCTCCCAGCAATCTTGATTCCAGCTTGTGCTTCTTCCAGCCCAGCGTTTCTCATGGCAAAGGAGAAAAGGAAAGATGTAAGTATCTGAATGCAGAGTTCCAAAGAATAGCAAGAAGAGATAAGAAAGCCTTCCTCAGCAATCAATGCAAAGAAATAGAGGAAAACAACAGAATGGGAAAGACTAGAGGTCTCTTCAAGAAAATTAGAGATACCAAAGGAACATTTCATGCAAAGATGCGCTCGATAAAGGACAGAAATGGTATGGACCTAACAGAAGCAGAAGATATTAAGAAGAGGTGGCAAGAATACACAGAAGAACTGTACAAAAAAGATCCTTACGACCAAG
This sequence comes from Bubalus kerabau, assembly GCF_029407905.1. Taxonomy (NCBI): domain Eukaryota; kingdom Metazoa; phylum Chordata; class Mammalia; order Artiodactyla; family Bovidae; genus Bubalus; species Bubalus kerabau. The sequence continues at coordinate 52,121,977 of NC_073627.1, read as the reverse complement.
ATAATCACGATGGTGTGATCACTCACCTAGAGCCAGACATCCTGGAATGTGAAGTCAAGTGGGCCTTAGAAAGCATCACTACAAACAAAGCTAGTGGAGGTGATGGAATTCCAGTTGAGCTATTTCAAATCCTGAAAGATGATGCTGTGAAAGTGCTGCCCCACTCAATATGCCAGCAAATTTGGAAAACTCAGCTGTGGCCACAGGACTGGAAAAGGTCAGTTTTCATTCCAATCCCAAAGAAAGGCAATGCCAAAGAATGCTCAAACTACCGCACAATTGCACTCATCTCACATGCTAGTAAAGTAATGCTCAAAATTCTCCAAGCCAGGCTTCAGCAAAACATGAACCGTGAACTTCCTGATGTTCAAGCTGATTTTAGAAAAGGCAGAGGAACCAGAGATCAAATTGCCAACATCCGCTGGATCATGGAAAAAGCAAGAGAGTTCCAGAAAAACATCTATTTCTGCTTTATTGACTACTCCAAAGCCTTTGACTGTGTGGATCACAATAAACTGTGGAAAATTCTGAAAAAGATGGGAATACCAGACCACCTGACCTGCCTCTTGAGAAACCTATATGCAGGTCAGGAAGCAACAGTTAGAACTGGACATGGAACAACAGACTGGTTCCAAATAGGAAAAGGAGTACATCAAGGCTGTATATTGTCATCCTGCTTATTTAACTTATATGCAGAGTACATCATGAGAAACCTCCCTTCAGTTCAGTTCAATTGCTCAGTCATGTCTGACTCTTTGTGACCCTATGGACGGCAGCATGCCAGGCTTCCCTGTCCATCACCAATTCCCCGAGCTTGCCCAGACTCATGTCCATTGAGTTAGTGGTGCCATCCAACCATCTCATCCTCTGCTGTCCCCTTCTCCTCCCACCTTCAATCTTTCCCTGCATCAAGGTCTTTTCCAACAAGTCAGTTCTTCAAATCAGGTGGCCAGAGTATTGGATCTTCAGCATCAGTCCCTCCAATGAATATTCAGGACTGATTTCCTTTAGGATGGACTGGTTGGATCTCCTTGCAGTCCAAGGGACTCTCAAGAGTCTTCTCCAACACCACAGTTCAAAAGCATCAATTCTCCAGCACTCAGCTTTCTTTACAGTCCCACTCTCACATCCATACATGACTCCTGGAGAAACCATAGCTTTGACTATAGGACGTTTGTTGGTAAAGTAATGTCTCTGCTTTTTAATATGCTGTCTAGGTTGGTCATAGCTTTTCTTTCAAGGGGCAAACATATTTTAATTTCATGGCTGCAGTCACCATCTGCAGTGATTTGGGGGCCCAAAATAATAAAGCCTGTCACTGTTTCTATTGTTTCCCCATCTATTTCCCATGAAGTGATGGGACCAGATGCCATGATCTTAGTTTTCTGAATGTTAAGTTTTAAGCCAACTTTTTCACTCTTCTCATTCACTTTCATCAAGAGGCTCTTCAGTTCCTCCTCACTTTCTGCCATAAGGGTGGTGTTATCTGCATATCTGAGGTTATTGATATTTCTCCCAGCAATCTTGATTCCAGCTTGTGCTTCATCCAGCCTGGCATTTAGCAGTATGTACTCTGCATATAAGTTAAATAAGCAGGATGACAATATACAGCCTTGACATACTCCTTTTCCTATTTGGAACCAGTCTGCTGTTCCATGTCCAGTTCTAACTATTGCTTCCTGACCTGCATATAGGTTTCTCAAGAGGCAGGTCAGGCGGTCTGGTATTCCCATCTCCTTAAGAATTTTCCACAGTTTGTTGTGATTCACACAGTGAAAGACTTTGGCATAGTCAATAAAGCAGAAGTAGATTTTTTCTGGAACTCTCTTGCTTTTTTGATGATCCAACAGATGTTGGCAATTTGATCTCTGATTCCTCTGCCTTTTGTAAATCCAGCTTAAACATCTGGAATTTCTCAGTTCATGTACTATTGAAGCCTCACTTGGAGAATTCTGAGTATTACTTTGCTAGCATGTGAGATGAGTGCCATTGTGCAGTAGCTTGAACATTCTTCAGCATTGCCTTTCTTTGGGATTGGAATGAAAACTGATCTTTTCCAGTCCTGTGGCCACTGCCGAGTTTTCCAAATTTGCTGGCATATTGAGTGCATTACTTAAACAGCATCATATTTTAGGACTTGAAATAGCTAGCTCAGCTGGAATTCCATCACCTCCATTAGCTTTGTTTGTAGTGATGCTTCCTAAGGCCCACTTGACTTCACATTCCAGGATGTCTGGTTCTAGGTGAGTGATCACACCATCGTGGTTATCTGGGTCATTAAGATCTTTTTTGTAAGTTCTTCTGTGTATTCTTGCCACCTTTTCTTAGTATCTGCTGCTTTTGTTAGGTCCTTACCGTTTCTGTCCTTTACTGTGCCCATCTTTGCATGAAATGTGCTGTTGTTATCTCTAATTTCTTGAAGAGATCTCTAGTCTTTCCCATTCTATTGTTTTCCTCTATTTCTTTGCACTGATCACTGAGGAAGGCTTTCTTATCTCTCCTTACTGTTCTTTGGAACTCTGCATTCAGATGCGTATATCTTTCCCTTTCTTCTTTGTCTTTAAATTCTCTTTTCTCACCTCCCTTACAGCATTTCAAGTACAAGAGAATATTATTCCTCTCATAGGTATTCTTATATTTGAACCAGGTTCTCATGTTGCCCCAAATCATTTCATCATTTCTCTTCCTTTCTTCTTGAAACCCCCAAGCCACTTTTCATTGCAGTCAGTCTAAGCATGTGGGCTTTGGTATTTGCAGCATAGGCTAAGTAGTTGGGGCACTCCAGCTCAGTAGTTGTGGTACATGGGCTTAGTTGCCCTGTGGCATGTGGGATCTTCCTGGATCCGGAATCGAACCCCCGTCCCCTGCATTGGCAGGTGAATTCTTAACCTCTAGAACACAAGGGAAGTCTCAACTGAGAAATGGAGTATTTCCTCCTGTATCAATAAACAAGGGTGTCAAAATCATCAGCAATTCCAGCCTTCCAGGGCAACCAGGAAGGAGAACAACACCTACCATCCAGCCGCTTTCAGGCTGTAGCCACTCCCTACGGTGAGCACTGAGGAGAAACATGATACTGGCCCCAGATAGTGGAGATGAATATGAAAAGTGAGCCCAGACTCTTGCATCTTGCCATACATAGAAAAGTGCTAAGTTCCCAAACTTGAGATATCTGGTTTTCTTTAATTCATGAAAATACTTCTGATGTTCAGACTACCTACCCTTTGTTGCAAACTTCTATATAACCTGACTCCTCCCCCTGCCCAACGCAGTTCTCTCAGGGTCACTTGAAATGCTATCTCCCAGGCTTGAAGTCCTAAAAATTCCCACCAAATAAAACATAACTGTCAACTTTTAGGTTGTGACTATTTTTTTAACTCAACACTACACAAACTCTTTTAAAGGTAATGCCAGCTGCCACTGCACCAAGATGTTGTCACCAGCTGATCCCTGTTAACTCCCTTCATTTGTTCGTGGATCACTGTCTTCCCTTCTTCCATTATTCTTATCACTTCTCAGCCACTTTATGTTTCAAAATATTCATCAAATTTTCCATCCAACACCCTGGCTTCTCCATACCTCATCCTCCTTGTTACCATTACAGGCCTTGTTACTGTTAAAAGCATCCCCTCAATTTGTATTCTAGTTCCTGTTTGCTGTCCTCTCAAGAGCTCTGCTCCACCAATTATTCTTTCTTGCTCTTACTAAGGTAGGAGATAGGCGGGCCCCTGGCCTGGACAAATAGATGGCAAATAGATAGGGAAATCATGACAAATAGGTGGGGAAACAATAGAAACAGTGAAAGATTTTATTTTCTTGGACTCCAAAATCACTGCAGATGGTCACTGCAGCCACGAAATTAAAAGATGCTTGCTCCTTGGAAGAAAAGCTATGACAAAACTAGACAACATATTAAAAGCAGAGATATTACTTTGCCAACAAAGGTCCGTCTAGTCAAAGGTATGGTTTTTCCAGGAGTCATGTTTGGATGTGAGAGTTGGACTGTAAAGAAAGCTGAGCACCGAAGAATTGATGCTTTTGAACTGTGGTGTTGGAGAAGACTCTTGAGAGTCCCTTGGACTGCAAGGAGATCCAACCAGTCCATCCTAAAGGAAATCAGTCCTGAATATTCACTGGAAGGACTGATGCTGAAGCTGAAACTCCAATACTTTGGCCACCTGATATGAAGAACTGACTCATTGGAAAAGACCCTGATGCTGGGAAAGACTGAGGGCAGGAGGAGAAGGGGACAGCAGAGGATGAGATGGTTGGGTGTCATCACCGACTCGACGGACATGAGTTTGAGCAAGCCCTGGGAGTTGGTGATAGACAGGGAAGCCTGGCATGCTGCAGTCCATGGGGTCACAAAGAGTTGGACACTGAAGAGTTGGACTGAGCGACTGAACTGAACTCAACTGGGCTGGACAGCTGGTGTTTGTCAAGTGGAGTAAAATTCAAGCTTTGTTCTCACCCAGACACTCCAAGGACAAAGCTAGTGACAAAAGCTGAGCTCTGCTAAAGTGATAAGGTTCCCACTCCTGAGGTCAAGGAAGACTTCCTAGTCTGCACATGAGCAAGGAGGCTTTCTTGGGGGTTGAAAAGGGAGAGGATTCCACCCCACAATAAGTGTGGACATGCACCCATAGGCCTCTGCAATGGGATCCATCTTAAAAAATGTTGTGCACGCATCTTGAGGAGGATCCTAGGACTGGTCACATGTGAAGAAAGAAACAAGATAATTAGCCAGTGCAAACAAAGACCCAGAAAAAGTGTATTATGTAAGTGATTTAAGTTACGCTTTTCCTGGGCTCCTCATTCGAGATGCCTAGACTTCTCTCTGGGTGTGTATTTCTGCCTAGTTTCTGACATAAATTGTTTCTCTGTATGCTCTCCCACACACTGTGCTGTGTCTCTAATAATAAAGTTTCCTGTTTTTACAGTTTTTGCCTCCTTGAAACATTCTTACTTTTAAATGTGGGAAAGGGCCAGGGCTACTTTGCTTCTAGCCTCTAGCTCTTGGTGGAATGGTGGCTAGGATTCCTGGTTTTTATACAGGCTGCTGCTGCTGCTAAGTCACATCAGTCGTGTCCGACTCTGTGCGACCCCATAGACGGCAGCCCACCAGGCTCCCCCGTCCCTGGGATTCTCCAAGCAAGAACACTGGAGTGGGTTGCCATTTCCTTCTCCAATGCATGAAAGTGAAAAGTGAAAGTGAAGTCGCTCAGTCCTGTCAGACTCTTAGCGACCCCATGGACTGCAGCCTACCAGGTTCCTCCGTCCAAGGGATTCTCCAGGCAAGAGTACTGGAGTGGGTTGCCAGTGCCTTCTCCTTTATACAGGCTACCCAGGTTCAATCCCTGGACAAGGAGCTAAGATCACTCTTCAGGACCGGTCACTGCTGTCTCTCTGAGATTACTACCTCATTGGTTTCTCTTTTTTTACCGGATTATTTCCATCTTTGTACAAATATGTTCTGGCTTGTATTTTAACAAAAATAACAATGACAAAAGCTACCTTGTCTCATTCTACCCAATTTTTCTGCTCCCTCTCTTAAAAAAAGTTTTAAAGATTTGTCTCTTTCTAGAGTCTACTTCCGATTCCTACCTCATAATTCCTCCTTAACCCAATCCAGTTAAGCAACCATCCCCCTAATGCTAAGACTGTTTTTATGTCATAACCAGACCTCTCTGTTTCCAAAGCTTATGATGCCTGTTCTGAACTTCCTGACTTCTGTTCCAGCTGAAGCAGCAAGTGCAGCCACTATTTCCTTCTTGAAACTTAATATGCTTCCTTCTGGAAACTTGGTTCTCTTAGCTTGTGAGAGACCACACTAGGTTTCTTCTTTCCTCATTAAGGGACCCCCCTTTTCATTTTCCTTTGCTTATTTAACACCAGCTAGCCTTCAGGTTGTTGGGAGTACTCAGGGCTTTGTCACAGGCTCTTTTCTTTTCCTGTACACACTTCCCAGGCAACAGCATTCAGGACCAATGTTCTACAAACCATTCACTGATGACTCCCAAATGTGTATCTCCAGTCTGAACTTCACACTGAATCCCAGATTCTAAATGCATCTGCACACTTGACAGTTCCACATGAGTGTCAAATGGGCATTTCATTTTAACATGGCAATAACAAAGTCTTGATTTCTTCCCCATATCTCCTCCTCCTCGTCTTGCCAATATCAAAAAGCATCATCATCCACCAGGCTGTTCAAGTCAAAAAACATTGGAGTTTTTTATTCCTCTCTTTCCTCCATTTTCTGTCCTTTTTATTGTTGTTGTTCAATTGCTAAGTTGTGTTCGACTCTTTGAAACCCCATGGACTGCAGCACACCAGGCTCCCTTGTCCTTCACTATCTCCCGGAGTTTGCTCAAATTCACGTCCGCTGAGTCAGTGATACTATCTATCTCATCCTCTGTCACCCCCTTCTCCTCTTGCCCTCAGTGTTTCCCAGTATCAGGGTCTTTACCAATGAGTCGACTTTTTGCATCAGGTGGCCAAAGTATTGGAGCTTCAGCTTCAGCATCAGTCCTTCCAATGACTATTTAGGGTTGATTTCCTTTAGGGTTGCCTGGTTTGATCTCCTTGAAGTTCGAGGGACTCTCAAGAGTCTTCTCCAGCACCATAATTCAAAACCATCAGTTCTTCAGCATTCAGCCTTCTTTCCTATCTAATTTATCAGCAAATCCATTTGACTAAATCTTCAAAATCAATACCAAACCCACAACTTTTCACTTCATCTACCACTACCTTTCCATTCTAAGCCACTATTACCTCTCACTTAGGCCACTGTATCACTCTTCTCACAAGTCTAATTTCTTTCACTCTTGGACCTCTGTAAGTGCCTCCCAGGTGGCTCAGCTATAAAGACTCCGCCAGCAACACAGGAGACCTCCTGCAACACAGGAGACGTGGGTTTGATCCCTGGGTCAGGAACGTTCCCCTGGAGAAGGAAATGGCAATCCACTCCAGTATTCTTGCCTGAGAAATCCCATGGACAGAGGACTCTGGCGGGCTACAGTCCATGAGTCCCAAGAGTCAGACACAACTTAGCACCTAAACCACAACCACCTCTGCAATCCCTTTTCCACTAGCTACTATCATGATCTTTCAAAACCATAAATCAGATCAAGTCATTCCCCTACTCACTGCACTCAGTGACTTCCCATCACATTTAAAATAAAATACAAACTCCTTATGAAGGTCTACATGATCTTCTTTGTCCCTAAATGTTTGGAGCATTTAATAACTTTTAATTCCCCCTTCCCCACTACCCTCACAGCCTCAGTGACCTTTCTGTTCCTTGAAACAGCCAAGTTTTTAAGGGCCTTAAGACTTTTTGCATTAGCTATTCCATCTCCTTAGGCAATGGCAGCCCATTCCAGTACTCTTGCCTGGAAAATCCCATGGACGGAGGAGCCTGGTAGCCTGCAGTCCATGGGGTCGCAGAGAGTTGGACATGACTGAGCAACTTCACTTTCACTTTTCACTTTCATGCATTGGAGAAGGAAATGGCAACCCACTCCAGTGTTCTTGCCTGGAGAATCCCAGGGACAGCGGAGCCTGGTGAGCTGCCATCTATGGGGATCGTACAGAGTCAGACATGACTGAAGTGACTTAGCAGCAGCAGCAGCATTCCATCTCCTTAGAATGCTACCCCCACCTCTACTATCTTCAAAAGGATGGCTTCTTTTTGCTATTCAGATCTCAATTTACTAATCCTATCTAAAATAGACTCCCTATGCATGCATACTAAGTTGCTCAGTCGTGTTAGACTCTCTGCAACACTATGGACTGTACCCACCAGGCTCCTCTGTCCATGGGATTCTCCAGGCAAGAATACTGGAGTGGGTGCCATGCCCTCCTCCAGGGGATCTTCCCAACCCAAGGATCAAATCTGCATCTCTTATTTCTCCTGCGTTGGCAGGTGGATTCTTTACCACTAGTGCCACCTGGGAAGCCCCTAGCCTCCCTATATCTCTGTTATATAACTCTAATTCTCTGCAGAGAAATTCTATGTTATCTTTTTTATTCGTTTGTCTGTTGACCGCATCTCTCAATTAGAATACAGACTCCAGAAGAACAGAGAACTTGTCTTGTTCATTTCTATATCCCCTGAGTCTAGAACAAAAAGTCATTATATGAGTTGATTAATTCATCCTTTTAGCCAGAAATGTGTAAAATTTATGTGAAGAAAACAATGAAACTTTACCAAAGGAAAAAATAATTCCCTGAATAAGTGGAAAAACATGTCATATTCCTAGATGAGACACTTAATTTGTTATAATTCATTCTACACATTTGTTATAAATTTTAATCAAAATTCTAACTGGATTTTTTTTCACTTGACAAGTTGATTTTAAAATTTATCCAGCGATTTCCTTGTGGTCCAGTGATAGAGAACCCCCTGCCAGTGCAGGGCACATGGGTTCAGTCCCTGGTGTGGGAAGATTCTACATGCCTCAGGGCAGCTAGGCCCATGTGTCACAACTACTGAAGCCCTCTAGAGTCCGTGCTCTGCAACCAGAGAAGCCAGTACAATGAGAAGTCCAAGCATTGCAACTGGAGAGTAGCCCTCGCTCGCTGCAATTAGAGAAAGCCTGAGTACAGCCACAAAGACCCAGTGCAGCCATAAATAAATAAATATGTTTTAAAAAATACACATAAAATGTATCAAAAAGAGAAAACAGATAAGAATAGCCAACATGTTATCGAAAATGAAGACTATTACGATGAACAGTTGTCCTGAAGGTACTTGAATATTCTATAAAGTTGGGTGTGGCAGATAAAGGGTAAATGGACCAAGAGACAATAACACAGAGAGTCCAGAAAAGGATCAATATATATATGTGAAGAGAATATATGATAGTTGTGGCATTTCAAACAGTTGAATAAAGGCCTAATGATTCATGAACTGACATTAGGACACCTGGCTATCCATTTGTTGGGACAACTCACCATCTCTGAAGAGGAGAAAAGGTGAAGCCCTTAACTGAGACCAACTCTAAAATAAAATGGCAGGTGGATTAAAGAGCTAAATTAAGGGGAAAAAAATGTAAAAGTGCAAGAAGAAACAACGAAATTTTTACCTATCAGACTGGCAAAATCCTTTTAAGATTGATAATAAGAGGTGGGAAAGATGTGGAGACTCTCATAAACCTTTAGTTTATTTCTAGCTTCAGTCCATATCAAATGAAATTTAAGGCAATGGCACCCCACTCCAGTACTCTTGCCTGGAAAATCCCATGGACGGAGGAGCCTGGTGGGCTGCAGTCCATGGGATCGCTAAGAGTCAGACACGACTGAGCGACTTCACTTTCACTTTTCACTTTCATGCATTGGAGAAGGAAATGGCAACCCACTCCAGTGTTCTTGCCTGGAGAATCCCAGGGCCGGGGGAGCCTGGTGGGCTGCCGTCTCTGGGGTCGCACAGAGTTGGACACGACTGAAGCAGCAGCAGCAGCAGCAATGCTTTGACCTAGAAGTTCCACTGCTAGTAATTCATCATAGAGTATGTTTGCAAGAGGTACACATATAAAGATTTTCGTAGAAGCATTGCTCATAACAGTGAAGGAATAAATATTTTTTAAATGCTAGAATAAAAGATGGGATAGAAGATACTAAAACACCTTGAGCTTTTCTTTTTTATATTTCCAGTGGGTTTGTGCTTCAAATGTCCTTTTCACTTTTGAGATCAGTTAAATGGGATTAAAATTTCATGCTTTCTTCTAGTATTTTTATGTTTTAAAATGTGTTTTTACATTCACATTTATTTGAAATTATTTTGGCATGAATTAGATTTGAATTTCTTTCAACTAGGTATATTTCCCAATGTCTTTTGTGCAATGACCTTATTTTTTGATATATCAGTTAGTGATATTCCCATTATTAAAACAGGAAGTTTTTCATATACTTGAATCTATTTCAGTATTCCCTATTCTTACTAATTTGTTGACTTGGGAGTCATATCTTGCTTTTAATGACTGAGTTCAAAATCTTCAAACATATACTGTAAGAATTAATCTTAGAAGAAAAATAAGACACTAATTAATTTGCTATTGTTTCTTCCTATGGCTAATAGTCCATTGCTCACCTATTAGAGTCACCCTTCGTAATTAGAGTTATGAGATACTGTGTCTCAAGAGGTTAAATTCTTAAACTTGCTTTTACTCTGACCCTGTTGTTTTTGCAACTCAGCATTTAACAAAACAAGCAGTCTAATCTGGCTACCACTGTTTCATTCATCATGTGCAAATGTAAATTGGTAGGAGACACAAAATTAGAATCACGGGCTGCCAGAGTCCCAAAGGTGTCAAACTTGTGTGTGTTCTTAATTAGCCATGGAAATTCAATCTGTCGTGTTTTCTGCAGTTAACTGGTTTTGCTGTCATTAGTGTGGAAAGAATATTCATACCTTTTCACTTTAGATAGCTTTACTTACCCACTTAGGCTTTTCTTCTAAAGAGATGTAGCCTACTCTTGGATTGGTTATTGCTTTTCCTTGATGAAAATTTCCATTTTATCAGTTTCTGAAAAGTTAAACAAAAGTCATTTAATACTTTGAGGAATGCATTTTATTTTACCCCTGAAGTACTGTGTGCTATTAGTTTTAGTTAACAGTCAATCCTAAAGGAAATCAACCCTGAATATTCACTGGAAGGACTGATGCTGAAGCTGAAACTCCAATACTTTGGCCACCTGATGTGAAGAACTGACTCATTGGAAAAGACCCTGATGCTGGGAAAGACTGAGGGCAGGAGGAGAAGGGGACAGCAGAGGATGAGATGGTTGGATGTCATCACTGACTCAATGGACATGAGTTTGAGCAAGCTACGGGAGATGGTGAAGGACAGAGAAGCCTGGCATGCTGCAGTCCACAGTCTCGAAAAGAGTCAGACATGACTGAGTGACTGAACAACAACTGCTTACTATGCTTCTGTTGGAAGTTCCAACCTCCAAATAGTGCGCCCTTCATAATTAGAGACAAAATCAGAGAAGACCACTTTAAGATAGAAACTAGCAAAAATTAAGCAGTTGATTTATTTAGAGGTGCTAGTATCATAATTTTGGTTTCTGAGCTATGGCAGGAGCAGAGCATTTTAGAATACTCACTGCCTCCTCTGTGTTGAGCAGAACTTGTAAGGTATATCATAATTTTTTCCCCCAGATTTTCTTTTTCTGTCCAGTCTGTGGGACTTGAGTGAACTTAGAAAGGAGTTCAGAGTTGATTTTTAAAGGTAAGCTATTTTTAACAATTTATTTCATTGAAGTATGGTTAATTTACAGTGTTGTGTTAATTTCTACTCTACAGGAAAGTGATTCAGTAACACATATACATATATATATTCTTCACATATTCTTTTCCATTATGGTTTATCGTAGGATATTGAATATAGTTCCCTGTGCTATGCACCAGGACCTTCTTGTCTATCCTTTCTTTTTTTATTTTATTTTTTTTTTTTAATTTCTGGTTGCACTGGGTCTTTGTTGCTGCACCCAGGCTTTCTCTAGTTGCATGAGCAGGGGCTACTCTTGATTGCAGTGCACGGGCTTCTCTTTTGGTGGCTTCGCCTTGTTGTGGAGCACAGGCTCTAGACACACGGGCTTCAGAAGTTGCGGTGTGTGGGCTCAGTAGCCGCAGCTCTCGACCTCTAGAGCTTGGGCTCAGCAGTCGTGGTGCACGGTCTTAGCTGCTGCACAGCATGTGGAATCTTCCCAGCACAGGGGTGGAACCCACGTCTCCTGTGTTGGCAGGTTGATTCCTATCCACTGCGCCACCAGGCAAGTCCAGGAAGCTTGTATCTTTTAAGGAATATTGGTCAACTAGCAAGAACACTTAAGACTTATAATTTGCTTTTGATTTAATCCTTTTATTTTTATTTCTGGAATATCCTCTCATCAGAAAAATCCTGAGCTTTTCCCCTCCAGCATGCGCTTTACCAGAAAAATCAGTTTCACTTTCTTGCGGTTTAATCTGGCACAAGTTACTTAGTACTATCTCCTGAATTGTAAAAAAAATATATATATATATATAGTGCATAGAAAATGGTAGGATAGTACCTGCGTACAATAAGCACTCAATAAATGTTAGTTCTTATCATCATTAGTAGTGATTTATTTCTATCAAGCTTCTTGATTAAATTTTCTCAGTGGTTTTATTTTTTCACCTTACTTTCCTATAATCTGAGCTCCATCCTCTTTACTTTCCTGAAACATCTACTTCTTACCTGCTAAGAAGAAGTAATTCTGCTTACTAATTCAATTTCATTTCTCTTGCTCATCGACCTCTCTGCTTGATTTGTAGCTTTCGCCACACGTATACATATGTACTTTAAACATTTTAACTTACACTCCCATATATTCATTTGCCAGTCTTTTGATGTAGGGCCAAGACCTTTACTTTGAATATGAGTCTACTGTTTGGGGTTCAGCACACCTCCTTCTGCCATAAACCACATCAATAGTGTATCACCTATGACTTTCAGTTTTTACTTCCTTAAAGTGAACAAGACCTTCAAAACTGGTACAGAGTGCTCTTGATGCAGAATTCTGCTGGGTTTTATAACTTACCCAACTCACCATCCACCTTTTCCAAGTGTCTCTCTCACCCACACCTAATTCACAAGTTTTTAAAAACTGATTTGCCTTTGTTATTAATAAAGCTTTCCATTTAATTTTTAATAGAGAGAACTTTATTTTTCTTCCACTCATACTTCATCATGTTATGCAACATTTAATTAAACTAGAACAACTGGAACAAACAGGTTTGTGAACCAGCGTTGACTCAACACCTGGGAGCAGAAATGTCTAGCAGAATCAAAGTCTAACCCAAAGATTCAGTGTGCAGTGGGCGTCTGGACATCCGTGTCCTCTCTGGAGGCAGAGGAGAGCACTGATTAATCAGGTAAGTGGTGCTAAGTGGTGGAAAGAGCTTCTATTGTCTAATTATTCTTGAAAGAACTTTCATGAAAAATGAGGTGGCAAAGTCAAAGAATTCATAAAAAATGACTGAGACTGGCTTTGTAATCAGAATAACATAGCTTACTCTGCTTACTTACTGCAATAAACTATTGTAAACAATAAAAATGAAATATCTTCCAATACTCTTTTTTAAATATTTATTTATTTGGCTGTGTCAGGTCTTAGTTGCCGAACTCGGGATCTTTATTCCGTCTTTGCGAGAGCTTTTGTTGTGGCACAGACTCTCTAGTTGCGACGCCCAGGCTTAATTGCTTCTTGACAAGTGGGATCTTAGTTCCCAGGGATTGAACGGGAACCAGTCTGAAAATGAAGCTTAACACTAAGAGGAAGATCTGAGAGCTAGGTCTGGTCACAGTATTTGAGCTTTGTGGGTTTTTAAAAAATATATTTATTTATTTTTGGCTGTGTTGAGTATTAATTGTGGCATCAAGCTTTGAATAATATTACGATTATCCCTGGACCCACCAATGGTCTTTTCAGTTTTCCTTTTTAATGAAATCAGTTTCTCTTGAATTTTTCTTCACTTGCAATGTGAAGAATCTCCATTGACAAAAGTAGAAATCTCCTGTTCCTCTCCTGAAAGGAACTGGGGACGGCCCGGAACCAGTGTGGTTGGCCTTGTTTGCTGGGCTCTGAACCGCCCTGTGCTCTTCTGTGTTGCCGTGTTACTTTCATTCCATGTGTTCTGTTCTGAGATTTCTGATTCATTTTGTTTCTTTTTGATATATCCTAGTCTTTGCTTATTAACTAATTCAAATTATGGTCTTTATACACTTAGACTTTATTGATTTATGTGTAGCAGGAAATTGTTCATATGTTTACTGGCTTTCTACTCCCAGAAACTCCTATTACCCCAAGGAGAAACTCATAAATTCACTTCAAGTTTATACCTCAAGAAAGTGAGGCTAGAGGAGGAAAAAAGTTAAATAGCGAACTTTTTGTTTCAAAATCCTTGCTAAGCAAAAATATATTATTCATTAGAGCCAGTTTTCATGGCGGGGTAGGGCGGGGTGCTTCCCTGGTGGCCGTATAGTAAAGAAACCATTTGCCAGTGCAAGAGATATGGGTTCGATCCCTGGGTCGGGAAGATCCCCTGGAGAAAGAAATGGCCACCCCCTCCAGTATTCTTGCCTCGAGAATCCCATGGACAGGGGAGCCTGGAGGGCTACAGTCCATGCAGGCACAGAGAGTTGGACATGATTTAGCGATTAAAACAATTTTTGTGTTTGATGAAGGTGATAAAGATTTTACAAAATTAGAAGACAAATGCAAGAATATTCATTGCACAATTGTTTGCAATAGCGAAAATAAAAAACATCCATCAAAAATGGAATAGATACGAGTATGTAGTGTACTCATATGACTGTGATAGCAGTTGGAAGGTATGTTCTTTCAGGAACAGTATGTCAGACATTATTTGACTGACTTACTGACATTCCTAACTCCTGTCTCCATTTGCCATCTCCTCTGTAGAAGATATAAAAGCTCAACACTCCCTTCCCAAACTCCATTGCACCTGGATCTTTGGATAATAAAGATTAAGAAAATACAGGGACTTCCCTGGTGATCCAGTAGCTAAGGCTCTATGCTCCCAATGCAGGGGGCCTAGGTTCAATCCCTGACCAGGAACTAGATCCCACCTGCCCCAAATAAGACCTGGCACAGTGAGATGAATAAATAAATATTTTTTAAAAGATCAATGAAATATAAATGGAAATTTGTTGGGGGATTTTGAAGACAAATGTAGTTGGCACTGCCTTTCCCCCCCAGCATACAATCAGAAAGGAACGGAAATGCCAAAAGAAATACAGAGATTCTGGTCCTAACATTACTGAGCCATGGAAAAAATGCCAACATCCCTTTACCTCTAGAGTATTTGCTATGTGGGGGAAAAAATCCTTGTTTAAGTAACTCTTTTTTTAAAGTGAAAGTCACTCAGTTGTGTCCAATTCTTTGCGACCCCATGGACTATAACGTCCATGGAATTCTCCAGGCCAGAATACTGGAGTAGGTAGCCTTTCCCTTTTCCAGGGGATCTTCCCAACCCAAGGATCAAACCCAGGTCTCCCGCATTGCAGGTGAATTCTTTACCAGCTGAGCCACAAGGGAAGCCCAAGAATACTGGAGTGGGTAGCCTATCCCTTTTCCAGGGGATCTTCCTGACCCAGGAATCGAACTGGGGTCTCCTGCATTACAGGCATATTCTTTACCAACTGAGCTAGTTACTTCAGGGAAGTAATTCTTGGTTGGATTTTACACTATTCTCAGCCAAAAGCATCACTAAGTAGTACACTGTAACAATATGGATATATCTCAAAAGTAAGGTCCCGTGTGTACTCAGTCACTCTGTCACGTCTGACTCTTTGCAACCCCCTGGACTGTAGCCTGCCAAGGGGCTCCTCTGTCCATGGAATTTTCCAGGCAACCATAATGGAATGGGTTGCCATTTCCTACCCTAGAAGCTCAGCAGGCTACAGTCCATGGGGTCACAAAGAGTTGGACACAAGTGATCACACACACACGCCAGGGGATCATCCCAACCCAGGAGTCTTCTGTGTCTCCTGCATTGGCAGGCAGATTTTACCATTGCATCACCTGGGAAGACCAAAAATAATGTTACAAGATATAAAATGAATAATGTTAAATGAAAACAAATTGATATGGTCATAGCACATTGTTATACAAATGTGAACACATGTAAGGCAATACTTTACATTGCTAAAGTAATATAATTTGGGTAATATACAGAAAATATAAGGTAATTTAAAGTCTAAAATCTAAAAAGTGCACTGAAAAAGTACAAACACATCAAGGCAGTGATATTTTTGGAGGAGAGGAGACAGGTCGTAACACTCTGGAATGCCTAATGAGAGGTAAAGGGACGTCAAATTCATCTGTGATATTTTTCTTCTTTGAAACAGAACAAAAAAGTATAACAAAAATGGTAACAATCTTCAATCCTTGGTAGTAAGGACAAGGTGTTCATTTTATTACTCTCTATATTTTTCTGTATTTAAAAACTTTTCTCAAAGAGACAAAGTGAATGATTCTACAGGCTGTATGAGGAGAACAACTAATGGAGAAACTTCAGAGCTTAGATGCTGGGTGTGTCCGAGAGACCCTTTCATTTTGTGCCTCATCCTCTTTGCAAAGCTAAGCCTGCGGAAAGTCAACCGAATTCCTCCAGATTGTTTGAGGATCAGATGCAGTAGGGGATGTGTCTCATTTCCTTGGGAAAGTAATCACCAGCCTCTAAACCTTACCCTCTAAACTGGCTTAAAACTCAACATTCAAAAAACGAAGATCATGGCACTGAGTTCCTTCACATCATGGCAAATAGGTGGGGAAAAAGTGGAAACAGTGACAGATTTTCTTAGGCTCCAAAATCACTTCAGACAGTGACTGTAGCCAGGAAATTAAAAGACGCTTGCTCCTTAGAAGAAAAGCTATGACAAACCTAGACAGCATATTAAAAAGCAACTTGATTCTAACCTGTCTTGTCTACATGTTTGTGGGCAGCATTTGCTTGTGTTTGGTCACTTAGGCGAGTCCAGCTCTTTGGGATCCCATGGGCTGCAGCTCGTCAGACTGCTCTATCCATGGAGATTCTCCAGGCAAGAATACTGGAGTGAGTTACCATGCCCTCCTCCAGAGGATCTTCCCAACCCAGGGATTGAACTCAGGTCTTCCGCATTGCAGGGGGACTTCTTTACCGTCTGAGCCAGCAGGGAAGCCCATAAATACTGGAGCAGATAACCCTATCCCTTCTCCAGGGGATCTTCCCCAGCCAAGAATCGAACTGGGGTCTCCTGAATTGAGGCAGATTCTTTCCCAGCTGAGCTACCAGGGAAGCCCTGTAGGCAGCATACAGTTAACTTTTTTCGCTGGGTGGGGTTCCAGTCTCTGCAAAACAGTTCAAAGGACATGACTCAGAATATTATCCATAGTCCTTGAGGAGGAACTAAAAGTCCTTGACTCATTTAATGGCTAAAGTACTATTATTTTGCCTCGCTTGTTTTCCTTCCTTTCTGCATTTTCTCACTTCCCTGATTTTTGAAAATTATTTTTACTTATTTATTTCTGGCTGCACAGGGTCTTTGGTGCTGTGCGTGGGCTTCCTCTAGTTTTGGTGAGTGGGGGCGGTGTCTGGGCGTCTCATTTCAGCTGTTTTTCTTGTTGCAGAGCACAGGCTCTAGGTGGGCAGGCTTCAATAATTGTGGTGCACAGGCTTATTTGCTCCGCAGCACGTGGAATCTTCCCGGACCAGGGATCAAACCGATGTCCCCTCCATTGGTTGGCAGATTCTTAACCACTGAACCACTGGGGAAGTCCTCAATTCTCTGATTAAATTAAAGCTTTGAAACTCAGAGAAAACCTAGAAGGCTGAAGTTTTCTACAGACAAGAGGCAGGCAGAGGGTATGTGGGGGATCTGTCCTGGGAAGACCCCCTAGGGTCTTGCCCAGTTACAGATTTGTTATACAAATACAGGAGTGTCTCATGGAACCTGAAGGCAGGACCTTGAATAGGGACTTGTCAGGAACCAAGACAATTGTTCTTTTTGTCTTTCTAGAAGCATAAGGTGTGTCAACTATGCCTTTCTCCGCAGACCAGCCCTTCATTTGCTCATCAGCACACAGTCACTCAGCAAATATGTATTGAATTCTTACCTTGGACTAAGGCTGTTCAAGGCACTGTGGCTAGAGAAGAACACATATCCCCAAAATGTTCGTCTAAGCCTTTCGAACTGACATGTTCTTTTGATTCCAAGAGCCCAAAATTTTTGGACTTCCTGTTTCTATTTCTCAATTCCACTTCTTCTACAGGTTAGAGTGAAGGTCTTACAACTCCAGAGAAAATTGGTTTTAGGTTGGAGCAGTGCAGACTCCTGACCTAGTATCAGCAGAGGGCACCAATGAGCCTGAGGAGCCATGAAAGAGCGTTCTGGAGCCCAGTCAGACCTCTGTTCTGACTTTTGTGTTCCAGGTGCCCCTCAGGTGTGCAGAGAGTCGTTCAGGTTAAGGCCTAGAGTTGGGAGTCATCGTGACCATGGTGAGATAACTAGCCTTCCTGAAAAACATGGAGAGGGACTTTCCTGTGGTCCAGTGGCTAAGACTCCGTGATCCCAACGCAGGGGGCCTGGGTTTGATCCCTGGGCAAGAGAGCTAGATCTCACATGCCACAACGAATGATCCTGCATGCCACAATGAAAATCAAAGATTCTGAGTTTAGCAACTAAGATCCAGCACAGCCAAATAAAGACATAAATACATTTTTTTTTTAAGTGGAGAAAGAGTTAAAGTTAGTATCTGCTGGGAAACTGAAGTAGAAAACCAAACTAACAGTGC
Source organism: Bubalus kerabau (assembly GCF_029407905.1). Classification (NCBI taxonomy): domain Eukaryota; kingdom Metazoa; phylum Chordata; class Mammalia; order Artiodactyla; family Bovidae; genus Bubalus; species Bubalus kerabau. The sequence goes on along the minus strand of NC_073627.1, from coordinate 52,103,650 downwards.
AAACAGAGTGTCACGCTAAAGGGAACAGACTGAGACACACAAAAAAACAGATACAAAGGAAGGAGACAAACAAGAGTCAACAAGATGAGTAAGCGCATTTAGAAGGTTTATTATTCAAAATTAAATCCAGAGGAAGGACAGACATTAGGCTTGGTTGATCCGGTGATTCAGTGATGTGGTGGGACCCTTCGCTTTCTTCATTCTGAGTTATAAGGAAGTCCACATTGCACGCTTCCCCAGTGTGGTGAGAGAAGAAGAGTGACTTTCCACAACTCTTTCTCAAGTGAAGAAAGTGAAAGTGAAAGTGAAGTCGCTCAGCCATGCCCAACTCTTCACGACCCCATAGACAGCAGCCCACCAGGCTCCACCGTCCCTGGGGTTCTCCAGGCAAGAACACTGGAGTGGGTTGCCATTTCCTTCTCCAATGCATGAAAGTGAAAAGTGAAGGTGAAGTCACTCAGTTGTGTCCGACTCTTCACAACCCCATGGACTGCAGCCCACCAGGCTCCGCCGTCCCTGGGATTCTCCAGGCAAGAGTACTGGAGTGGGTTGCCATTGCCTTCCCCGTCTCAAGTGAAGAACTTTCCCAGAAATCCTCAGCAAACCTCTCTTGGTGCTCATTTGAAGTAGCTTACGTGAGATTAACTTTTATTTTTAGAAATTTTCATTTAAAAAATATTTGGGGACTTCCCTGGTGGTCCAGTGGATAAGACTCTGTTCCCAACGCAGGAGGCTCGGATTTGATCCCTGGTCAGGGAACTAGATTACCACAGGCCGCAACTAAGAGTTCACATGCCACAAAAGACCTGATGTAGCCTAAAAAATAAATAAATATTAAAAAATTTTTTAATTTATTTCTGCCTGTACTAGGTCTTTGTTGCCAAAAAAAGCCCTTTGAGCAAGGGCTTTCTCTAGTGTCAGTGAGCCAGGGCTACTCTCTGGCTGCAGAGCTCAGCTTCTCATTGTGGTTGCTTCTACTGTTGCAGAGTTCTAGGTCATACGGGTTTCAGTAATTGTGGCTTATCATTTTGTTGTCCTTGGGTATGTGGAATCATCCTGCACCAGGGACTGAACCCGTGTCCTCTGCATTGGCAGGTGGATTCTTAACCACTAGAACACCGAGGAAGTCTGAGATTACTTTTAGATTAGTGGTTCTTAACCACAAGGCAGCTTTCTCTGAGGAGACTTTGGGCAATATCTCGAGACATTTCTGGTTATCACAGCTGGAATAAACGGGTGCTACTGGCATCTAATGCTAGTTGGGTAGAGATCAGGGATGCTACTAAACATCTTGCAATGCACAGGACACCACCCTCCCCCACCACCGAAGCTCCAGAACAAAGAATTATCCTGTCCAAGATGTCAAGAGTGTCGGGGAATTCCAAGATGGCCCCGTGGTTAGGACTCTGCACTTCCACTGCAAGTGACATGGATTCAATCCCTGGTCAGGGAACTGAGATCCCGCAAGCCCCTAGGCACAGCCAAAAATATAAAAACAAAGTGTCAAGAGTGTTGACACTGGGAACCCTGTTTTAGACCAAGTAGACTCACTTCTCTGAAGCATCCAGCCTGGGTATGGGAGGGCTGGTAATGAGTGGTCAGAGAAACAGGTGTTCCGTATGCTCTTATGCTCAGCCATGTCCAACCCTTTGCAACTCCGTGGACTCCAGCTCACCAGGCCTCCCTGTCTATCACCAACTCCCCGAGTTTACTCAAACTCATGTCCATCGAGTCGGTGATGCCATCCAACCATCTCATCCTCTGTCGTCCCCTTCTCCTCCAGCCTTCAATCTTTCCCAGCATCAGGGTCTTTTCTAATGAGTCAGCTCTTCGCATCAGGGAGCCAAAGTATTGCAGTTTCAGCTTCAGTATCAGTCCTTCCAATGAACACCTAGGACTGATCTCCTTTAGGATGGACTGGTTGGATCTCCTTGCAGTCCAAAGGACTTTCAAGAGTCTTCTCCAACACCACAGTTCGAAAGCATCAATTCTTTGGCGCTCACCTTTCTTTATAGTCCAACTTTCACACCCATACATGACTACTGGAAAAACCATAGCTTTGACTATAGGACCTTTGTTGGCAAAGTAATGTCTCTGCTTTTTAATATATTGTCTAGGTTGCTCATAGCTTTTCTTCCAAAGAGTAAGCGTCTTTTAATTTCCTGGCTGCAGTCACCATCTGCAGTGATTTTGGAGCCCCCCAAAATAAAGTCTGCCACTGTTTCCACTGTTTCCCAATCTATTTGCCATGAAGTAATGGGACTGGATGCCATGATCTTAGTTTTCTGAATGTTGAACTTTAAGCCAACTTCTTCACTCTCCTCTTTCACTTTCATCAAGAGGCTCTTTAGTTCTTCTTCACTTTCTACCATAAGGGTGGTGTCATCTTCATATTTGAGGTTAATGATATTTCTCCCAGCAATCTTGATTCCAGCTTGTGCTTCATCCAGCTCAGCGTTTCTCATGATGTACTCTGCATAAAAGTTAAATAAGCAGGGTGACAATATACAGCCTTGACGAACTCCTTTTCCTATTTGGAACCACTCTGTTATTCCATGTCCAGTTCTAACTGTTGCTTTCTGACCTGCATACAGATTTCTCAAGAGGCAGGTCAGGGGTCTGGTATTCCCATCTCTTTCAGAATTTTCCACAGTTCGTGGTGATCCAAAGGATAGGTGCTGGGGGAGAATGGACACATGTATATGTATGGCTGAGTTCCTTCACTGTTCACCCGAAACTATTCCAACATTGTTAATCAGCTCTACCCACAACATTCACTGAAACTAGAGAGGAGCCCCCACTCACTACAACTAGAGGAAGTCTTCATGCAGCAATGAAGACCTAGCATGGGCAAAAATAAATAAAAATAATTTTTTTAAAAAATGCTACAGGAGATACCCAAAAGACGGTAAAAAGTGATAGAGGGAGTGTGGGTGGTCCCTGAGAAGAGAATCCTATCTACAGCAGTGTTTCTCAAACTTTATTATTCACCTGGGGATCTTGGACTCAAACGTGGGATTGAACCAACGGGTCTAACAAGCTCCCAGGTGATGCTAGTGATGCATCATGGGCTCCACTTTGAATAGAAAGAATTTAGAGCAGTGGTTCTCAAACTGAAGGGTGCATCAGAATCACCTTGTGGGCTTGCTAAAACAGGTTTCTGGGACCCACTCCCAGAGTTTCTGCTTCAGTACTTCTGGAATGGGGTACATAATAAGCTCCAAGGTGCTGCTGATGCTGCTCCCAGCCCAGGGATCATATCTGAGAGCCATCGATTCAGCATAAAAGTGAAGAGAATCACCTTAGAAGCAAGACAGCTTCACCATTGAGGAGATAAGGAAAATGCAGACAAGTTTGTAGGTTTGGGGGGCGGTAGGAGGCTGAGGGGTGCTTCCCTGGTAGCTCAGCTGCTAAAGAATCTGCCGGCAATGCCAGAGACCCTGGTTCAATTCCTGGGTTAGAAAGATCCACTGGAGAAGGGATAGGCCGTCCACTCAAGTACTCTTGGGATTCCCTGGTGGCTCAGCTGGTAAAGAATCCGCCTGCCATGAGGGAGAGCTGGGTTCAATCCTTGGGTTGGGAAGATCCTCTGGAGGAGGGCGTGGCAACCCACTCCAGTATTCTTGCCTGGAGAATCCCCATGGACAGAGGAGCCTGGTGGGTTACAGTCCATGGGATCGTAAAAAGTTGGACACGACCTGAGCAACCAAGCACAGCACAGCACAGGAGGCTGAGGAATTTAGTGCCCATTGGCCTATACCTTCTCAGTGAAATAGAAGTGAAGTCAGCTGAGAGCAAGGGAGCGATTGATGGGATAAGGAGCTGTAAATATTAGGTGCAGGCTTATGACTTTCCAATTAGCCCTTCTCGTAACCCAAAAAGTCAATTTATTTTGTTACTGATTAAAGGAACATTTTTCAATTACTTCATCCAGACAAGCTGACCAGAAAGTTATGTGGTGCAGTGGAAGAAAGATTAAGATTTTATTAAGATTTTCCTGTGGCTGGTAACTAGAAGCATCTGCTTTGGAAAAGGCCAAGCCTGCAGGCAGATTCTTAACCACTGAGCCACCTGGGAAGCCCATAATAATGGTTACTATTTGTTGAAGGCCTATTTCATGCTAGATCGCTAATATACCATAGGGTTAATATAATAGCTCTGCAAAGGTAAATAGTAATACATCCTTTAACAGACAAAAATCTGAAGTTAAAATTTTGTTTGAAGTGAGGAATTCCCTAGCGAACCAGTGCTTAGGACTTGGCGCTTTCACTGCCAGGGCTTGGGTTCCATCTCTGGCTGAGGAACTAAGATCCTACAAGCCACTGAAAGTAAAAATGAAGTCGCTCAGTTGTGTCCGATTCTTTGCAACTCCATGGACTGTAGCCTACCAGGCTCCTCCGTCGGTGGAACTCTCCAGGCAAGAGTACTGGAGTGGGTTGCTGTTTCCTTCTCCAGGAGATCTTCCCAACCCAGGGATCGAACCCTCCACATTGCAGGCAGATGCTTTGCCATCTGAGCCACCACAAGCCATTAGGCACAGCCAAAAAAAGAAAACAAAAAAAAATTTTTTTTTTTTTGCTTGAGGTCAACAAAGTTTCCCTATTTCCCAAATTTTAGATGGAAAAAGATTATTTCTAAACAAAGTATTATACACTGAACCTTGAGTGAGCCACTAACACACACACACACACTTCCCGACTTTGGGATCTATCAATCTCCCTAACAGGGCTTTACCTTCAGTTTTTGAGGTGTTATTTAACATCCAGTTCTGAGTAGTTAAGGGTAATCCTATTCACCACTTTTTCTACCGCAGCATAGTAAAGAGAAAGTGAAAAAGTGAACGTTGCTCAGTCCTGTCTGACTCTTTAGGATCCCATGAACTGTACAATCCATGGAATTCTCGAGGCCAGAATACTGGGGTGGGTAGCCTTTCCCTCCTCCAGGGGATCTTTCCCAACCCAGGGATCGAACCCAGGTCCCCTGTATTGCAGGCAGATTCTTTACCAGCTGAGCCACAAGGGAAGTCATAGTAGGGAAGAACAGTAAAGAGACAGGAGGAAACAAATTAGTTAACAAATATAGTACAAAAACATAAATCCCCAAGGACCAGTGACAGTGTCATGGAGATTAGACCTGAGAAAATATTCAGAAGATGGAGCGAAATGAGGATATGTCAGAACTGTTGGGTAATTTGATGAAGATGATGGTAGGGAGTGAGGGGGACCAGGGAGAGTCTCTGTTTAAAAGAAAGACATTTTCCTCCACCTCATCTGTCAATGGACTGATTTCCCCACTTTCATTTCAGAAGCTTGAACCTCATACAGACATTTCAGTGAGTGACTTTTTTGGGACATGTTCCATGGGACGGAGGATGAAGAATTCTTCCTCTCCTCCCCACCTCCTTTTCTTTTTTAAAACACTTGCTTATTTATTTGGCGGTGCCAGGTCTTAGATGAGGCATGAAGGATCTTTAGTTGCAGTATGCAGAATCTTTGTTGGGGCATGTGGGGGATCTAGTTCCCTGACCAGGGATCGAACCTGGGGTCCCTGCGTTGGGAGGATGAGGTCCTAGCCACTGGACCACCAGGGAAGTTCCTCTCCCACCTCCCTTTCAAAAGACATACCTTCCTATCCAATTCAAGATGAAAGGATAGTCACTCAGCCCCTCCTGTTCTCTGAGGCAGGAGAATCTCAGCCCCACCCCATCCCCCAGTTTTCTGACTCTTGAAATGGGAAAGGAAGGAAGAATAGCTGAGATCTTCTAGGCTTTTCAGTCCTTTGGCGACTTCATCTACTTTCTTTGGTCACACCCAGTCCCTCTTTCATTGGACAAGAAATGAACACACGTTGAACACGTACTGTCCACAATGGCTTGGAAGTTACTGAGCGATAGAGCCAAACTAGACCTGCTCCAACACGATCACCCAGCTCCCCAGCCTGCATGTCATGATACAGAATCCACTGAGACCTTATCTGAAACTAGCTATACTCAGAATATCAGAGGAACCTGAACAGGGCACTAGAGTTTCATGTAGAAGCCAACTGAACTCACTTATCATTCTTGGGTTTTATCCCAAATATGGGCAGCTCATCTTTTAACTTCTGTATCTCCCTCTCTTTCCTTTTTTTTTTTTTTTTTGATGTGGGCCATTTAAAAAGTATCTTTATTGAATTTATTACAATACTGCTTCTGTTTTTATAATATATTTGGGGTTCTTTTTTGGGCCCTGAGGTACGTGGGATGTTAGCTCCCTGGCCAGGGATGGAACTCACACCGCTTGCACTGGAAGATGAAGACTTAACCACTGGACTGCCGGGGGGGTTCCCATACTTTTCTTTTCCTCTCCTGTACTTTCGGGCCAATGCCACTTTACTCTCTCTTTCCTGACTCATCCTCCCACGCTCCCTTCCCCAAAATATCTTTCTGCTGTGCCTTCTGGATATTTACTCCCATTATAAACAAACTCCTCCACATTCTTTTCTCCTCTATAATCTTCCCTCCCTCCCTTTTGTTTTATCTTGAAAATCCTACTTCTGGGACTACTCTTTTGAAGTTAGGTGGCTCAAGACCTCCCACAATCCATACATCATAGGGGCTGGAGGGAGTTCTGCTTTTTTTTTTTTTTTTCATTTCCATTACTACCAAACCAGTACTCCTCTCAGATGGGTAAAAATTCCTCCACCACTCTTCTTTCTCATCCACCGGTTTATGGTTCTAGACTACATTTATAAGAGCTTGTAGCCCCTGGCTCCTGTCTACTGCTAACCCCCGTCCTTGCCAGCACCCTGATAACTTCATCTTCCCTTGAAAGAAACATGAAACCTCATGGTTATGAGCCACACTTCAGTGACTTATGCAACTCAAGTGACATATAGTTTCACTCCAGGTCAAGCAGACTCACCCATGACCATGCAAGAAACTGCTCCCTGTTAGAAATCTTTGGGGGATCCCCTGGCAGTCCACTGGGAGAAGGCAATGGCACCCCACTCCAGTACTGTTGCCCGGAAAATCCCATGGATGGAGGAGCCTGGTAGGCTGCAGTCCATGGGGCCGCTAAGAGTCAGACACGACTGAGCGACTTCACTTTCACTTTCCACTTTCATACATTGGAGAAGGAAATGGCAACCCACTCCAGTGTTCTTGCCTGGAGAATCCGATGGACGGAGAAGCCTGGTAGGCTGCAGTCCATGGGGTTGCAGAGAGTCGGACACGACTGAAGCGACTTAGCAGCAGCAGCAGCTGGCAGTCCAGTGGTTAGGAGTCTGTACTTCTAGGGGCCCTGGTTCAACCCTGTGGTCGGGGAACTAAGATCCTGCAAGCTGCAAGGTGTGGCCAAATATTAAGTAAAAATAATAATAAAATGAAATGGAGATCTTTGACTTCAGTGTACCTACCATTCTCTATTTCTACCTCTTCCAAACCCTAGCTTTTATTACTATTTTGATATTGTACAGAGTCCTGTAGGTTCTTTTTTTTTTGCCAGCTTTGAGGTTTGACCGACCCAAAAAAGGCATAGGGGTTCTTTTATTTTGTTGAAGTATAGTTGATATACAATGTTGTGTAAATTTCTAGAGACATGTAGGTTCTTGATCTTTCTTTTCTCAACACATCAGCTCCATTACTGCCATACTTCCCTTACTCTGTAGTCTGACCTCCCTGGTTTATCACCTCAACTAGTCCTTCAGGAGCACTCTCACTTTCTGCATCCCTTCCTTCTTCTGTTGTTACTGAAAGGTGTGTGTGGGGGTATACAGGTCTGCTTGCCACTCAAAAGCCGGTAAACAGGCCAGGTCGCTGGAAAGGAAAGTTTGCTTTATTTCAGATGCCGGCAACTGGGAGGGAGAGCGGCCGACCCTGTCCAAAGGCTGACTCCCCCCAGCCCAACAATCAGGGGGTGAAGGTTTTTATAGACAGAGTTGGGGGGGGATTACAGGCAGAAAGAGTATAGTCATCTCTAACAGTCATCTTCAAACTGGTCATCAGTGGTCTGACCAGCATCATCTTGGTGGTTGTAGGTACAGTTAATCTTCAGTGGGGTGCACTCGTTCCCATTTCTTTGCGGTCAGTTCTCAGAATTGTGGCAGCTCAAGTCTTGGGCACAGTCTGGTCATCATGTAGTTAACTTCTCCACCTGGTGTTTTGGTATCTATAAGACAGCTATAAGACAAGTCACAGGGTATGGCTCAGAATATTAGCTATAGCCCTTGAGAAAATATTAAAGGTCCTTGACTATGCTTAATGACTGCATTATTATTATTTAGTCTCCTTGGACTGTTTTCCTTTGTTTCAGTATTTCTCACTTCTCTGATTAAACTTATTAAACCTGTGAAGTTTTTCACAGGCAAAAGGCAGGCAGAAGATACTGTGGGTGGCAGTGAGGGGATCGAGTGAGCAAGGACCATATGGTCCTGCTCTGTTTTACTATCGGAAAGTGAAAAAGTTGCTCAGTCGAGTCCGACTCTTTGAGACCCCATGCACTGTAGTCCATGGAATTCTCCAGGCCAGAATACTGGAGTGGGTAGCCTTTCCCTTCTCCAGGGGAATCTTCCAAACCAGGGATCGAACCCAGGTCTCCCAAATTGCAAGTGGATTCTTTACCAGCTGAGACACAAGGGAAGCCCAAGAGTACTGGAGTGGGTAGCCTATCCCTTCGCCAGGGGATCTTCCCGACCCAGGAATCGAACCAGGGTCTCCTGCATTGCAGGCGCATTCTTTACCAACTGAGCTATGAATTGACATCCAACACCATCTTGAGAACAAATCCGGTGCTGTCTTCTCTGCTCCTGTACCGAGAATGATGAGGAATGCTACAAGGATAAGTACTGCCTCAAATTTCTGGATCTGTACACCCAGAACAATACTCAAGAACCTCCTTCCTTGTCTTTAGTCGATTCTCCTTCTCTTCCATTCTCTCTCCCTTTCCAAGCTTCCCCTACGCACCTCAAGCCCTCTCAAACCCACCTCTCAAACCCAGAGCCTACTCATTAGCTTTTTTTTTTTTAAACTAGTTTTTAAACTGCTTTTTTGATGCGGCCTGGCTGACAAGTCCAGAACATTCCAGCCCCAACCTTAACTATTCAATGTTGGCACTTATTTTTTCTTTGCTTTTATTTAAAGGTGCCACAGTGCATGCAGGATCTTAGTTCTCCCACCAGGAACTAAGCCCCCTGCTGTGGAATCTCGGAGTCCTACCCACTGGACCACTAGGAATTCTCTCTTCGCCAGTTTTTAAGTCATTTTCACGTTATGCATCTATACAGATATTTATTGGTCAGTTTTACTTATTTTTATTTTTCCTGAATCTTTTGCTTAATCCAGATTTCCAATATATTTCTTTTACATCTGTAGATTGAAAGCGACTGAATCATAGAGAAAAGCTGACAAAAGAGATGGAAGAAAAAGATCTCTTTGCTCCCCCTTTTGACCCACCAGCACTGCTCAGTTATTTGAGCTAATAATCCTTTTTCCCTGAAGATAGTTTAAATTGGATTTCTGACATGACCTAAAGTATCTTTGCTAATATCTGTCTCTCTCTGTATGCTGTGTCTATCGTTTTCCTGCTGTGTTTCATTAACAGTCACAGATCCAGTGATTTTCCTCATTTTTCATATTTGAGTGAGGATAAGTCTAGATCGGGCTTCCCTAGTGGTTCAGTGGTAAAGAATTAGCCTCCCAGTGCAGGAGACATGAGTTGGAAAATCCCCAGGAATAGGAAATGGCCCAGTCTAGTACTCTTGCCTGGAGAATCCCGTGGACAGAGGAGCCTGGTGGGCTATAATCCATAGTGTTGCAAAGGGTCAGACACAACTGAAGCAAGTTAGCACACACACATACACTAATACTTTATTAATCACCTCTAGGCCTGTTCCCAGTTATGTGGGCTCCAAAGAGGGGGTCACCATTCACCTAGCTCTCAGCTAGGAGATTAAGAAGGCTTTGGCTTAGCCCCTCTTCCATCTTAGACCGTCGAGTCTAAAGAGGCAGGTCTGGCCTTTCCTGGGTCAGTAAGGGGCACATACAGGTCGGGGCACAGATGGTGGCCAAGAGCCCAAGATTGCCACCCATCTGCCAGCCTGGTTGTGTTTAGAGAAAGATTCCCTTGTTGTGGTTCACACTGGGCTTGACTGTGTGACTGCCTGGCATCCAGCCAGTGGGACAGACTTCCTCATGCTCCTCTGTGAACTGTAAGACCTGGACCAACCACAGAGCCTCATCCACTGAGCACCCCACAGACAAATCACTGAGGGTGATCTAGGGATCACCCTTGCCATCAATGATAAAGAGGCCCCTGTAGGCAATACCTTCATCTTCCTTGGGACCATAATCATGGGAGAAGTTTCTGGTTACATGGGCCAGCAGGGGGATGTTCCAGGGCCGAAGCCTCCCTCCTTCTGGGGGGTGTTGATCCAAGCCAGGTGAATGAACTAAGAGTCCACGGAGACGCTCAGCACCCTGCAGTCCAGCTTGTGCAACTCCACAGCACATTGCTGAAAGCCATGGTCTCCGTGGGGCACACAGAGGTAAATTGCAGATGGGAGAAAAAGCGGGCCCTGTAGTTTCCTTTGTACTCAGAAAGCTTCACCTTCTTGAAGGCGCCATCCACCTCTGGGGGAACCTGGAATTCCAGGGCGGGTTTTCCGATATGAGCGTTGCTGGATGCCATGACTAAACCTGCGTGGGCAAGGGTGGGTGCATGGACTCTGAGATGGGCAGACTCCTTTTGGCAGGGCCCCTACTCCAGTATTCTTGCCTGGGAAAATCCCATGGACAGAGGAGCCTGGTGGGCAGCAGTCCATAGGATCACAAAAGAATCGGATGCAACTTAGCGACTAAACAATATCAACAAGTCTAGACCAGCAAACTACAGCCCGTGGGCCATATCTGGCCAGTGGCTAATTTTGTTTTTAACAGCCCACAGGTTAAAAATAGTTTTTACATTTTAATGATTATATTTTTAAATAATAAGAGCTTTCACTGTGTCTCTTGGCCCACAAAGCCTAAAATGTTTATCCATCTGGCCCTATAAGAAAAATTTTGCCAATCTCTGATTTAGAAAGATTTGATAATTGACTATAAATATTCTGCATTTTCCTTGGGTCTCTCACTATTTACCTGGCTGCTCTTGGAGTCCTTCATTATGTGGGTTTAAAATATTAAGTTTGGAATGTCAGTTTCCTGCACAGAATTGAGAGGAAGTTCGAGTCATGGGTTGACTTTTATCTGTTGTTCAAATTTCTGTTCCAGGTAATTGTTTTTGGTATCTATTCTCTCGTTTGGTTCTGCTTCTGCTTCAGGTTCATGTTTATGGCTTCCTTCCTGGCTGTTTTGTAAGTTGAATTTCCTCATGGGGTCAGTTGCCCCTAAATATAAGGGAACTTCTCTCAGCCCTGAGATGAGCTTCTTGCTTTAATGGGATGTACAGTCAGGGAAACACCTCTCCACAGGTTTTTCTGTTTTCATGGCCTCCTTTTCGTTCCTCAGCTATACACAGGTGCTATTAATCTATAGCATTAAAAGAAATTCCAAGTAGGAAATGGCCCCATCTCTCAAAAACATGCACACACACAAAAACTGCTTTTTCTAGGAGACTATATTTCTCTGTTTAGTGGGTATTAGTGAGGATTTGCTAGGATTTCCTCTATTCAATTTTCATGACACAACACTAATCTCTTGGAAATGAAAGGTGTAGGTTTTAGTCTTAAATTGAGTCCCAGGTGACAATCATCCAGCAGAAATGATTGTGGTATATATCCATGTCTCCCTTCCCTTCTTCCATCAATGACGTGTATTTTCATTATTGATGTTAATATTCCTTTATTTAAATCAATTACATGGAGATAGAGGAGTTGGTGTATATTTCTTTCACTCACACTCAATCATTGGAGGTTAACAAAAACTCACTAATGACAAAAAACTTTTGTCAGATTATCAACTGGGATCCCAAAAAGGCACAGTTCATGTCCCAGTAGTAAAGTCATGAATGGCATGGAAACAATCTGAACTGATTCTTAGGGGAAGGACTGAGACATCTGGAGATAAGATATTATTGATTGGCTCCACTAATGCCAGGCAAAAAGTCCAGAGCTAAGTAGGAGAGATTAGCGCCTCCTCCCAAATAGCCCACCATGCATTTCCTTCCCCATAGTTAGCAATTGTGGATCAAGAACATACCCTGGATGACAAGCCGGGTAAAAACGAGAACAGGAAGAAGCTACTGGAATTTGTTCCAGCCAGGGCACTTGTACCGGGAACTTAACAGTTCTCAAGTTATCACCTTCTGCCCAGGGTGCTGTTTCAGTAAGCATTCTTCTGCTGCGCAGCAGGCTAGTGGGATGGTTTATTTTATTGTGGGGGCAGGGGGGTGGCGTGCTTCACTGCCTCTCTGTTGCTGCACGTGGGCTTTCTCTAGTGGCAGGGGCTACTCTTTGTTGAGGCACACAGGCTTCTCATTCTGCTAGCTTCTCTCTTGCTGAGTGCGGGCTCTAGGGCACTTGGGCCTCAGTAGTTGGAGCACACCGGCCTCGTTGCTTCTCGCATGTGGGATCTTCCAGATCCCAGACCAGGGATCAAACTTGCGTCTCCTGCATTGGCAAGGCAGATTCTTTTTTTCTTTTTGGACAGCTAGATTCTTAACCACTGGATCGCCAGGGAAGTGGGATGATCTGATGAATACGTTCCAATTGTTACAGGAAGCGGACCCCTTCCAGGGCCCGAAACCGGGCTCTTCTCTAACACTCAGAAATGAACTGTCTGAGGAGACGCATGTGCTGACAAAGCAAGAGATTTTATAGGGAAAGAGCACCCAGGTGGACAGCAGCAGGGTAAGGGAACCCAGGAGAACAGCTCTGCTACATGGCTTGGAGTCTCAGATTTTATGTTGATGGGATTAGTTTCCGGGTTGTCTTGAGCCAATCATTCTGACTCAGAGTCCTTCCTGGTGGTGCACGCCTTGTTCAGCCAAGATGGATGCCAGAGAGAAGGATTCCGGGAGGTGGTCGGACATGTGGTGTCTCCTTTTGACCTTTCCTGAACTCTTCTGGTTGGCGGTGGCTTATTAGTTCCGTGTTCCCTACCAGGATCTCCTGTCCTAAAACAACTCATGCAAATGGTTACTGTGATGCCTGGCCAGGGTGGGCAGGCTTCAATCAGTGTGCTTCCCCTAACACAATGACTTCTGGAAGTTCCATTTAAGAGAACTGTACACCTGAAGGATAACTGGAACAGTCCACACCAGAATAAGTTTAAATCACAACTGACTCTGAGTTTGATGGAAGCAGGACAAACTCGAAGTAAAGACTCTGCTGAGAGGTGGAGGATACGTGAGAACGAACCATGTTTAGGAATGAGCTTGCCTGGAGATCAGCTTCCAGAATGACAGAGTGAGGACCTCAGGGAACAAACTCTCCCACAAAAAAAAACAGTGAAAATACCAGCAAAACAACTAACATCAACCTTTTTAGAAATTGGGAAACTAACCGAAGCCACAGAACAAACTGAAAATCATCTATCCGAGAGAAACAACAGGACTGTGCTTAGAAAATGGGATCAGTGGTGTTTTAATTTGTGAATGGGCTACTCTTTCCATCCCCTCCCTCCGCAGCTCAGGTGGGTGGTAGCCACAAAAAGCCAGCAGTCTCACAGCCGATGGAGAGGACTGACCTCTTGTGGAGCTCATTGAAAAGCAACACCCCCAGAGCACAGTCAGTATTTTGTCTGAACTTGGAGCTCCCTGGAAAATCTCTATTCTTAGGTAGTTGTGGCTGTTTGATTTGACTCAGAGTTCAGCGCAACAGAACAAAATAACCCTGCTCCCAGGGCATTATCAAAACAATAGCCATCCACTGGCAACATAGCAGCTCCCTGAGGCTCTGCTTTCAGGGGAGGTTAGCGAGAGGCAGGCTGGGAATCTGAGTATACCTTGGAGAACTGGATAATCATGGGGCACTCTGGAAACCTCTAACATATTCCAGGGATTCTGAAAGGCTGTGTGAATGCACAAGGTTTGCACAGGAGAGACGTGGAAATGGAGAAGGTCTTAGTCACTGATTTCTGACTTTCAGGCTCTTTGCAAAACAAAAGTGAAAGCTAAGGATATCCGGTAAACTGCCTATAGTTTGAAGGCATGCCTTCTCACAAGATTCCTTTGGTAAAGGGTGAAAGCCACACGGATATCCACGGTAAAGGGTACCTCCTGTTCCTAAGTAATTTAAAAAATTTTATTGGATTGCACCAGGTCTTAGTTGTGGCAAACAGGATCTTTTTTTTTCCAGCATGCAAACTCTTAGTTGCAGCAAGCAGGATCTAGTTCCCTGACCAGGGATCGAACCTGGCCCCTGCATTGGGAGCTTGGAGGCTTAATCCCTGGACTGCAAGGAAAGTTCACCTAATGAACTTTAACTTTTCTTCATAAGCTTAGGGCATGAATAACAAGATCTAGAACCTCATTCTCAAGGAGTGTGAGAAGAGGGGAATTATTCCTCTGGAGAAATTAGAGGATGAAAGTGAGGCTCAGTCCTGTCTAACTCTTTGCAATCCCATGGACAGTAGCCCTTCGGGCTCCTCTGTCCTCGGGATTTTCCTGGTAAGAATACTGGAGTGGGTAGCCATTCCCTTCTCCAGAGGATCTTCTGCATTGCAGGTGGATTCTTTACCGTCTGAGTCACCAGGGAAGTCCAGAGGGTGAAAAGGGAAAGTGACACAATAGTGTGATCCTGCGAAGATTCAAAAGTGACCCTGGCACTGAGACTGGGCCCCCACTCCCAAACCTGAGACCCAAATCCACAGGGGGAAAATGAAGAGGTGCAGCGGCCTTTGCCTTCCTCTAATTTACCATGAAAATCTACCCTATGGCCAGCTGGTGCTCAGTCTCTTCAGTCATGTCTGACTCTTGGCGACCCCATGGACTGTAGCCCACCAGGCTCCTCTGTCTGTGGGATTCTCCAGGCAAGAATACTGAAGTGGATTTCCATGCCCTCCTCCAGGGGATCTTCCCAACCCAGGGATTGAACCCATGTCTCCTGCGTCTCCTGCATTGCAGGTGGATTCTTTACCGCTGAGCTACTGGGCAAGCCCCATGGGCAGCTGGGAGTATCAGAAAAGCAGGGAAACAAGGGGCTAAGGAAGAGTAGGAATGAACTAGGGATCCTTGGGCATAGCGCCTGGACCATGCCCTTCTGTCCTTAGAATTTTCGTGTTTGTCATGTATCATCTCTGGAGTGGAGGCAATAGCCATGACTGCATGCTTTTGCCTCTGTCGGGGACTCACAGAATCATTAGAGCTATCAGAGTAAGAATTAGGAGGATAGCAGGGAGGCACACCATATGTCACCATAGCCTCAGCACCGTCTTGGGCTCCTCCCTGGAGTGAAGGTCGGTGCTTCTTTTTTGGATGGTCCAGGATCTCCATTCACCCTCTTCCCCATTCCACCAAAGCCTTTCCTCTTCTGCCTTGTCCAGTTCTGGATTCTTTTCTCTCCCCCCTCATCCTTTTTTTCTTTAATATTTGTTTATTTATTTGACTGTGGCTGAGACTTCATTGTGGCTTGTGAATTCTTAGTCGAAGCATGTGGGATCTAGTTCTCTGACCAGGTATTGAACCGGAGACCCCTGCATTGGGAACATGGAGTCTCAGCCAGGGGAAGTCCTCTGCTTTATCTGTCTCTGTTCTCTGCGGTCTTCTCTCCTACTCACAACCATCCCCAGCCATGGTTCCTTAGAGAGACCAGGTGCCAAGATATCTAAGTCCCTGTACCGAGAATACCAATAATGACTCCTGAGTTCATCTGAAAGCAGAGCCTGAGACAAAGAATTGAGTGAAGGTAGTTTATTTGGAAGATGATCCCAGGAGGGCCTGAGGAGAATGAAACAGAGAAGGAAGAGGCCACATAAGGGTCATTATCTAGATGGTTGCTGTGGGCATCAGGGGCTCCAGTTAGCCAGAGAAACTACTCCCGAGAAACTATAGCATGCCTCCCAGAATGGTGCATCTGAAGGATGGAAGGCTGGATCAGCATCCACCCCCATTCCCCTTTGGATGAATTTGCTCCAGACTACACTTTGTCTATGGGTCTAGCAGGTTCCTGTGGCACGGGGAAATGTCCTGGGGCAGAATATGTAGTCATGGGCTATCTCGTCAGTCAGTGCTAGGTATACCTGAGCTCACACGGAACTAAGCACTACAGCTGCTCTGAAAGCAGAGACGGGTCCACGGGACTCACTGTAAGAACCCAGAGGGTCTGCCAGGTCCCCTCCTCTGATTTTGTTTTGATTTTTGGCTGAGCTGCGTCTTTGTTGCTACTTCATTTTCTCCAGTTGTGGCTGGTGGGGGCTACTCTCTAGTTGCGGCGCTCTGGCTTCTCCTTGAGGGGCTTCTCTTGTGGAACAAGGGCCCTAGAGCTCTCGGGCTTCAGCAGTTGTAGTACATGGACTCGGTTGCCTCCTGGCATGTGGGATCTTCTAGTTCAGGGATCGAACCCATGTCCCCTACATTGGCAGCCGGATTCTTAACCACCAGACCACCAGGCAAGTCTCCTTCTCTCTCTCTCTCTCTTTTTTTTTTGGTTACAGTTTTAAGTTTAATGTTGTAGTTAGTAATTTGAGAATTATGTACAATAATATGTTCATGTATGCATAAATACAGTCCCTTCCTCTAATTTTTTTAAAATTTTCATCAGAAACCATTGTTGGGACTTTCCCAGCAGTCCAGTGGTTAATTAAGACTTGTGCTTCCACTGCAGGAGTGCAGGTTTGATCCCTGGTCAGGAAACTTAAGATCCTGCATGCTATGTGGTGTGGCCAAAAAGAATAAATTTTTAAAAATTTTCTTAAAAATTAAGAAACCATTATAGATGACACAGCTTGAGATGGGTGTTTATTTGTGTCACTTCCTCTAGTTGAAATTCAAATGTGAAATTTCTGGCTGGCAGAGAGGGAGAAAATGTACAATTTCCCTAAATCTAGGATACAGCAACAGGGGAAAGAAACAGAAAATGTCTGTAATGGCTTGTGTGTGTGTGCTCAGTCCCTTCAGTCGTGTCCGACTCTTTGTGCGCCACGGACTGTAGCCCTCCAGGCTCCTCTGTCCATAGGATTCTCCAGGCAAGAATACTGGAGTGGGTTGCCATGCCCTTTTCCAGGGGATCTTCCCAACCTAGGGACTGAACCCGAGTGTCCTGCATCTCCTGCATTGCAGGTGGATTCATTATGGCTGAGCCACTGAAGAAGTCCTGTCATGGCTCAATTCAGTTCAGTTCATTTCAGTCACTGCTCAGTCATGTCTGACTCTTTGCGACCCCATGAATCGCAGCATGCCAGGTCTCCCTGTCCATCACCAACTCCCGGAGTTCACTCAGACTCATGTCCATCGAGTCAGTGATGCCATCAAGCCATCTCATCCTCTCTCGTCCCCTTCTCCTCCTGCCCCCAATCCCTCCCAGCATCAGAGTCTTTTCCAATGAGTCAACTCTTCACATGAGGTGGCCAAAGTACTGGAGTTTCAGCTTTAGCATCATTCCTTCCAAAGAAATCCCAGGGCTGATCTCCTTCAGAATGGACTGGTTGGATCTCCTTGCAGTCCAAGGGACTCTCAAGAGTCTTCTCCAACACCACAGTTCAAAAGCATCAATTCTTCGGCTCTCACCTTTCTTCACAGTCCAATTCTCACATCCATACATGACTACTGGAAAAACCATAGCCTTGACTAGACGGACCTTTGTTGGCAAAGTAATGTCTCTGCTTTTGAATATGCTATCTAGGTTGGTCATAACTTTCCTTCCAAGGAGTAAGCGTCTTTTAATTTCATGGCTACAGTAACCATCTGCAGTGATTTTGGAGCCCCAAAAAATAAAGTCTGACATGGTTTCCACTGTTTCCCCATCTATTTTCCATGAAGTGATGGGACCAGATGCCATGATCTTAGTTTTCTGAATGTTGAGCTTTAAGCCAACTTTTTCACTCTCCACTTTCACTTTCATCAAGAGGCTTTTTAGTTCCTCTTCACTTTCTGCCATAAGGCTCAGTAAAGGTCAAATTATATATAATTTGGAGTTTCAAGTACTTGCGTAAGTTTCAGATAAGTTTTCCGCCTAAGTCCAGAAATTGGACTTCAGTGTTACTGTGATATTTCTCAAGAGAAGATTTGAAGGATCTTGTCTAGAAGTGTTCTATGTCAGAGGTCATGGAATACTTCTTACCTTTGTTTAAAAAGTTTTCAGAGGTTTTAGTTACTACTATTATGGATGGGGAGAAAAAGTGATGACTTACATTATTTTGTAAATAATAAGGCACCTATTGAATTCTCACATGATACATGGGATTTTTGGTTTACTGATTTTCCTGTTGGGTATGAGTGTTCTATACTGCTGGAGAGTGAACTTATCCACTACTAACTTCCCATCGTTGCCTGGGGCTTCTCAGTTGGTTCAGCGGTAAAAGAATCTGCCCGCGATGCGGGAGATGCGGGTTCCATCACTGGGTCAGGAAGACTCTCTCGAGAAGGAAATGGCAACCCACTCTAGTATTCATGCTTGGAAAATCCCATGAACAGAGGAGCCTGGTGATCTACAGTCCATGGGGTCTCCAAAGAGTCAGATATGACTTAGTGACTAAACAACAACAACATTGCTCAGCACCTGAACCTTTACTCCATATATTTTTCCCAAATATCTTGCTTATCACAATAAGCAAGAACTTGGACAAGATGAATTGCAAAAACACTTTCCTTTTAATGATTGTATTGTGATTAACTTGGAGGGGAGCGGAAGAGACAAAGAGAAAAGATGGTGGAGTCATCTGAAGCTCTTTAGGGCTGATTTGTGTTGAGAGTAGACCCAAATGGAGAGTTTGTTCATCCCCAGGTCCTTTCTATTATCCTCAAATGACATTTTGGTCAGAGACATTACTTTGCCAACAAAGGTCCATCTAGTCAAGGCTATGGATTTTCCAGTAGCCATGTATGGATGTTAGAGTTGGACTATAAAGAAAGCTGAGTGCCAAAGAATTGATGCTTTTGAACTGTGGTGTTAGGGAAGACTCTTGAGAGTCCCTTGGACTGCAAGGAGATCCAACCAGTCAACCCTAATTTCCTAAAGGAAATCAGTCCTGAACATTCATTGGAAGGACTGATGCTGAAACTGAAGCTCCAATACTTTGGCCACCTGATGCGAAGAACTGACTCATTGGAAAAGACCCTGATGTTGGGAAAGATTGAAGGCGGGAGGAGAAGGGGACAACAGAGGATGAGATGGCTGGATGGCATCACCGACTCAATAGACATGAGTTTGAGTAAACTGCGGGAGTTGGTGATGGACAGGGAGGCCTGGCGTGCTGCAGTCCATGGGGTCGCAAGAGTTGGACACAACTGAGCGACTGAACTGAACTGTTATACTAGTTCTGTCCACCAGGGGACATTTGCAAAATAGCATATATATGTATAAAATTATGTTGCAAGATTTACTCTTGCCTAAATGGGGAATGATCCAAAGTTACAAAGAAGACATCTAGTTTCAAAGAGGGTGTGCCGCTTCTAAGAAACCAGGTCCTTTGAGGATACTTTAAGTAGACAAGAAAGATATTACTTAAGGTCAGGAAGTAAGAGAGATTTCTGTTGCCAGTCCATGGTGAGCTACAGAAGCTCAAGTGTCATCTGGGTTCCAGGTCTCAGTACAGGAAGTATTTGCTGACCCTGATTTTTCTTAGGATCATAGACAGGTTCTGTATGGTTCGGGGCACCAGAGCTCCCCCTTCTCTCTTGGACATTTCACATAATGCTTTGATCCAAAACAGACAATTTGCTTATTGCCTCACAGAAATCGTCTTCCACTTTGAATGGACAGGAAAGTACCAACATCAGACTTCTTACTTATCTCCAGCAAATCGATAAGAAAGCAGACACCTAGAGATTAACCTTTGCAGATCAGATTGGTGATTTGTTTGTGGACTCTCAAGTACCGAAGTACTTATCGGTTTTATCCTCTGGGCATCGCTTCCATTGCTTTCTTCTGGTGTCAGACTTACTCTCTAGGCAGAGAGAAGGTCTATGGCCCAAGCAAGGCTAATCTTACAACATCTCACCTGCAAGGATGAGGCCACTGGCCCAAAAGTCATGCTGGTGCTGCTAAGTCGCTTCAGTCGTGTCCGACTCTGTGCGACCCCAGAGATGGCAGCCCACCAGACTCCCCTGTCCCTGGGATTCTCCAGGCAGGAACACTGGAGTGGGTGCCAATTCTGTCTCCCAGGTTTGCAACCTTGAATGCAGACACATAAAAAACTTTAGGATAGAGATGCCTTATGGCAGTATCCTAAAGAGAAGTTCTGTGAGGTGACTGGACTCTTCTAATGTCAATTCTTTGCCATATAGGGAGAGTAAGTAGGCAAGAAAAAGAAATAAAAGGTATCCAAATTGGAAAAGAAGAATTAAAATGACCTCTATTTGCAGATGATATGATCTTCTATGTAGAACATGCTAAAAAATACATTAAAAAACTGTTAGAGCTAATAAGTAATTTGAGTAAAATTGCAAGATACAAAGTAAACACACAAAAATCAGTTGTATTTCTGTATACCAATTATAAAAAATATGAAAAGGAAATTAAGAAAACAATTCCAAAGAAGTCATGGGGATGTGATGCACAGCATGGTGACTATAGTCAAGAATTTGTGAAACCATCTGGTGTTATTTTGGGGCCCCAGAGAGCTCTGGTACCTCAGTCCTTTATGTCTCAGTGCAGAAAGAATTCAGCAAGAGGCAAATGATGATTATAAAAATCACTTATTAGAATAGGACACTTGTGAGGTTTATAAGCAGGTGGGAGAGGGGATGCCATGCTCCAAGAACTTACTGGACTACCGTTTTATAATCAAAGGAAAAGTGGGGAGGGAGAGAAGAACTTCTTTGTCTTTCTTGAGTAGACACCATGCTTCCATCATCAGCTCCTTCTCCAGGTTGGGCAGGGGAGTTTTCTTGTCCCTGTGCGGTCAAACTAAGTCCATAAATTATTGGGTTTTTTTATGTGTGCAGAGAGCATGTCCTAGGGATTATTAACTTGCTGAGCTCACTGGGCAGGATATGTGTCTCATGCCACCATTGTTTCATTGTTTGGGGGCGTATCTCGTGTTTCTGTTGCATGGTTTTGTTACTAAGCAATCCTGCTTGGTTTTGTAGTTAAGCAAACCTGCTCTCTTAAGTAATCATTACTTCACAGGGGTCTCCCATATTTTTTTCTACTTTTTCTTATATTAACTATTTTTTCAAACAATTTCTCCCCTTTAAATTTTTTTTTTTACTTACTTGTTTTTGGCTGCACTGGGTCTTCGTTGCTGTGCGTGAGCTTTCTCTAGCTGCAGCAAGCAGGATGACTCTCTCTAGTTGTGATAAGGTTCTCATTGCAGCAGCTTCTCTTGTTGCAGAGCAGGGGCTCTAGAGCACTTGGGCTTTAGCAGCCGTGGTGCATGGGCTTAGTTTCCCTGAGGCATGTGATATCTTCTCAGACCAGGGATGGAACCCATGTCCTCTGCGTTGGCAGACGGGTTCTTAACCACTGGACCACCAGACAATTCCTGGGATTAACCATTTAATCACCCACTTTGTCCCTATCAATACTGTATTGCATATTTGAAAGTTGCTAAGAAAATAAACCTTAAAAGTCCACGGAACAATAGCTCCTCAACAAGAATAAAATACTTCAGGATAGATTTAACCAAAGAGGTACAAAACTTGGTAAACTGAGAACTATACACAAAGCTGGATGAAATTAAAGACCTAACTCAGAGGAAAGATATCCTGTTTAATGGATTGGAAGACTTACTATTGTTTAAGATGTTGGTACTACTCAAAGGGATCTACAGATTCAATGCAATCTCTAGCAAAATCCCAATTTTTTTGCAGAAATGGAGAAGGGTAAGATTATTTTATCCATTCTAAGTGTTCTGATATGCTCACATTTGAGAAATACTTTCTAAATCACATAAAGAATCAGTATAAAAAAAGAAAGAAAGAAATATTACTTAAAAATGAATTTATGGAGAACACTATGGTGGTTTCTCAAAAAAATTAAACACAGAATTGGCATATGATCAACAAGTCCTGGGTATATACCACAAGAACTGAAAACAAGGACTTAGATATTTGTACATCCATGTTCACCGCAGCTTTATTCATAATGCCAAAAATCTAGCAGCCCAACTGTGCATCCAAAGATGAATGGATAAACAAATGTGGTGTATGTAAACTGTGGGATATTATTCAGCTAAAAAGGAATGAAGTTCTGATATATACTACAGCATGGATGAACCTTGAAAGCTATGTGAAATAAGCCAGCCACAAAAGAAAACATATTGTATGATTCCACCTATGTGAGGTACCTAGACTAATCAAATTTGTAGAAAACAGGAAGTAGAGTAGAGTTTACCAGGGGCTTGGGAGAATGGGGAACAATTGCTCAATGAGTGCAGAGTTTCTGTCTGGGATGATGAAAAAGTTTTGGAAATAGTGGTAACAATTGGGCAATATTGTGATTTGGCACTAATTAAGTGCCACTGAGA
This sequence comes from Bubalus kerabau, assembly GCF_029407905.1. Classification (NCBI taxonomy): domain Eukaryota; kingdom Metazoa; phylum Chordata; class Mammalia; order Artiodactyla; family Bovidae; genus Bubalus; species Bubalus kerabau. The sequence goes on along the minus strand of NC_073627.1, from coordinate 52,081,110 downwards.
GGTACACTTGAAAATGGTCAAAATGGCAATAACAAAAAAAAAAACTACTATTATTTCCACGATTTCTGAGCTACTTTATCAAATTCCTTTCCTTTTTTCTTTCCTCCCCTGAGCATGTAGCAGTCCTTTTTCTGTTTATAAATTCAAAGGAATTTGACTGATACACCACTATCAACCTCCCATTCTTTGCTGATTAGGAATCCTGAGTGGTCATTAGAAAAGCCCTTGAATTTGTGGATTTTAAAAGTCTACAGTGTTGGTTCAACCACAACAGATAGGAAGAATCTATGGGAACTGTGTGTTTAGCTTCTTGAAAAAAGGTGGGAGAAGGGCTTCCCTGGTGGCTCAGTGGTGAAAAATCCAAGTGCCAATGCAGGAGACAGGGGTTCAATCCCTGGTCCAGGAAGATCCCACATGTCAAGGCACAACTAAGCCCGTGTGCCACAACTCCTGAGCCTGTGCCCTAGAGCCTGAGAGCTGCATCTACTGAGCCCATGTGCCGCAACTACTGAAGTCCAAGCATGCTAGAGCCTGTGCTCCATAACAGGAGAAGCCACAGCAATGAGAAGCCAGCAGGCTGCAACTAGAGAGTAACCCCCGCAGCAATGAAGATCCAGCATGGCCAAAAATAAATACAATTTTTAAAAAGAAGAAGCAAATCTGCATTTGAAATCCTTAGCTTTATGAATTCGGTTGAGAGAGGTGGAAGAAGGACCTCTGGCAGAGGGCAGAGTCACTTACAGGAAACTTGAAACAAAGAAACAAGTGGTTTTTGTACAGAATAGGCAGAGAGTAGACTATAGGTCATCAACAGGAGAGAGACGCGCTTATCAGAAAGAAAGGCTGTGCTCTTACAGTGAAAGGGAAATACGAAGAACCTCTTACTCAGATATAAAAGTTCAGAAAACAGGCAGTCTATCAACTTTTACTATTTCAGGGGCCCCAGAGATGTTTGGGACCTCAGAAGATTTGGCAGAGGAGTGGTCAAGTAGTAATTCCACAAGTAGCTGAATCCTCCCCCAGAAAAAAAACCCAAAGTTCAGGAAATCATTGAAAGGTATCAATAAAAGCAACAAACAAAGAACAGGGCTGGTACTTGGGTTAGGTAAGTGAGACAGTGAGCAGTTAAAAACGTGCTCATGGGGACTTCCCTGGTGGTCCAGTGGTTAAGACCCTGTGCTCCCAATGCAGGGGGTGTGGGTTCCACCCCTAGTCAGGAAACTGTGATCCCATGGGAAATAATTTAATTAAATAAAAAAAGGTGCTCAGTCCTAGGGACCTACAGATGTCATGCTCAGACACTCAGTCGTGTTCAACTCTTTTCGGCCCCATAGACTGTAGCCTGCCAAGCTCCTCAGTCCATGGGATTCTCCCAGCAAAAATACTGGAGTGCATTGCCATTTTCTCCTCCAGGGGATCTTCCCAACCCAGAGATCTCCTGCATTAGCAGGTGGATTCTTTACCACCCTGGAAAGCCCCCTACAAGCATATGCTGCTGCTGCTACTGCTGCTAAGTCGCTTCAGTCGTGTCCGACTCTGTGCGACCCCATAGACGGCAGCCCACCAGGCTTCCCCCTCCCTGGGATTCTCCAGGCCAGAACACTGGAGCGGGTTGCCACTTCCTTCTCCAATGTATGAAAGTGAAAAGTGAAAGTGAAGTCGCTCAGTCGTGTCCGACTCTTAGCGACCCCATGGACTGCAGCCTACCAGGCTCCTCCGTCCATGGGATTTTCTAGGCAAGAGTACTGGAGTGGCTTGCCATTGTCTTCTCCGTACAAGCATACGGTGTGTATAAAATAGAAGTACTATTCAATCGCAATTTCTAATCTCAAGTCTCCATCCTTGCCAATTTTTGAAGCAAACAGTCAAATTCGATTAGATCTCAATGCCTGTTTAAAATACAGTGTGTTTAGATTTGTTGCTACTTGGTCCTTCTCCCCTTTGGAGTTTAGAGTCTTGTGCATGGGGGTGGGAGTGAGGAGACAGTGTCAAATCCTCAGTCTCCACCTGTCTGCTTGCAAAGAGTCGGACATGGCTGAAGCAACTTAGAACTCACACCTGTCTGGTCCTCTACTTTGCATCACCTTTCTCAATATTTTTTTGCTTTGCAATACAGAAATAGCTTTTGAGCTTATGAATAAACCTGTATTGGCACTTCCTGGTGGTCCATTGGTTAGGGCTCCACACCTCCACTGCAGTGGGTACAGGTTCAATCCCTGGTCAGGGAACTAAGATCCTGCATGCCACATGGCGCAGTCAAAAACAAAAACAAACACAAACAAAAACAAAAATGTATTGATTTTTGTTCCTGACCTTGCACAGTGATATCCTCACCCTCCACCCTCATTTCCCGAAAGCCGGCAGAAATTTAGAGCTAATTATAGGTTGTGAAAAGTCTCTTCTGGAAGGAGAAGAAAAAAAAGATGATCTGGAGGGTAAGGAAATACACATTAACGTTTGGAGTATTATAGCCCATCACACATACGATGGCGTGTGTTACAAGTATCGTGCTTGGGCTGTATATGAAGCTGGGCTTAGGATACGAAGTGGAGGGAAACCACAAGTGTTGAAACCCATGAAATAGGAGCCAGACGTCTCCACACATGACAGCCCCACAGACGGTCGCGTGTGAGACTGGGAGGGACGCTGGGCTGACAGCGGGCTGACCGAGTCTGTGCAAGGTCAGGAGGAAGTTTTCAGACCTCAAGCTCACTGACTCACAGCTTCCTCTTAGAAGAGCCCCTCAAGGCAGGAGACAGAATTATGAAAATAATTCTATGTTCCGGTAATAGCTTCCTAGGGATACGGTAGCAAATTACCACAAACTGGATATCTTTATTATTTGAAAGTTATTTATATATTATTTAGATTACATATTTCCTTTTGGCTGTGTGCTGGGTCTTCACTTCTGTGCAAGGGCTTTCTCTAGTTGTGGCCAGCGGGGGCTACTTTCCCTTGTGGTGCTCGGTGCTCGGGCTTCTCAGTGCAGTGGCTTCTCTTGTTGAGAAGAACAGGCTCTAGGCTCATGGAGCTCAGCAGTTGTGGTGCGTGGGCTTAGTTGTTCTGTCACATGTGAGAGCTTCCGGGACCAGGGATCAACCCTGTGCCCCCTGCATTGGTAGGCTGATTCTTAACCACTGAACCACCAGGGAACCAAACTGGATATCTTTAAACAAGAGAAATTTGTTCTCTCGAAGTTCTGGAGGCAAGAAGTCCAAAGTCAAGGCATCAACAGGGCCATCATCTCCCTGAAGGCTCTAGGAGGCTTCTTCCCTGCCTCTTCCTAGCAGGTCATTGGTGGCAGTCCTTGACGTTTCTGGGTTTTCTGACACACAACCTCAATGTTGGCCTCCATTATTGAATATGTTTTCCCTGTCTATGTCTCTGTTCAAATTTCCTTTTCTTGTTTCTATGATAACAGCCATGGATTAGAGCCCCTCTAATCCAGTATGACCTTATCTTGATTTGATTACAATCACAAAGACCTTGTTTCCAAGTAAGGTCACATCCTGAAGAGAACTTCAACAAATTTTTTGGGGGGAGGACACAATTCAACCTTATTAATGCCTGAAAGTAGAGAAAAAAGTATAGGTGGTTCAGTGCTAGAACGTTTAAAAAAATTAGCTTTATTAAGGTATAATTTATATACTATAAAGTTCACCCATTTTATTTTATTTTTATATTTTAGCCACACAGCATGTGGATCTTAGTTTTCCGACCAGGGATCAAACTCATGCCCCTTGCATTGGAGGCATGGAATCTTAAAACACTGGACTGCCAGAGAAGTCCCAAAATACACCCATTTTAACTACACAGTTCTGTGCTTTTAAACAAATGTATACACCCATGGAGGGTTTCCTTGGTGGCTCAGACAGTAAAGAATCTGCCTGCAATGCAGGAGAACCTGGGTTCGATCCCTGGGTTGGGAAGGTCCCCTAGAGAAGAGAACGGCTACCCACTCCAAATCTACTTGCCTGGAGGATTCCATGGACAGAGGAGCCTGGGGGCTACAGTCTATGGGGGTCATGAAAGAGCTGACTGACTAAGTAGGCACACACGCATATACCCATGGAACCATTACCATTAACTACTCCAAAATAGCTCCCTTATCTTCCTGTGTAGCAAATCCTCCTGTCTGCAGCTCCAGAAACCCACTGATCTGTTTTCTGTTACCATATCTTAACATTTGCCTTAAATGGCAACCCACTCCAGTATTCTTGCCTGGAAAATCCCATGGATGGAGGCGCCTGGTAGGCTACAGTTCATGGGGTCACAAAGAGTCGGACACAACTGAGCGACTTCACTCACTCACTCACATAAAAGCATAAGCTCTCAGTCGTGTCCAACTCTTTGAGACCCCATTGACTGTAGCCCACCAGGCTCCTCTGACCATGGGATTCTCCAGCAAGAATACTGAAGTGGGTTGTCATTCCCTTTTCCAGGGGATCTTCCCAACCCAGGCATTGAATCCAGGTCTCCAGCATTTTAGGTAGACTCTTTACCATCTGAGCTGCCAGGGAAGCCTTTCCTATAGTTATATATAAAGGCAAGCATGCAGTATGTAGCTTTTGGTGTCTGGCTTGTAATTGAACAATTATTAAGTGCTAAGCACTGTTCTTCCAAGGAGCAAGCGTCTTTTAATTTCATGGTTGTAGTCACCAAATTAAAAGACGCCTGCTTCTTGGAAGAAAAGCTATGACCAACCTAGATAGCATATTGAAAAGCAGAAACATTACTTTGCTGACAAAGGTCCCTCTAGTCAAAGCTATGGTTTTTCCAGGAGTCATGTATGGATGTGAGAGTTGGACCATAAAGAAAGCTGAGCACCAAAAAATTGATGTTTTTGAACTGTGGTGTTGGAGAAGACTCTTGAGAGTCCCTTGGACTGCAAGGAGATCCAACCAGTCTATCCTGAAGGAAATCCTGAATATTCATTGGAAGGACTGATGCTGAAGCTGAAACTGCAATACTTTGGCCACCTGATTTGAAGAGTTGACTCATTTGAAAAGACCCTCATGCTGGGAAAGATTGAAGGCAGAAGGAGAAGGGGACAACAGAGGATGAGATGGCTGGATGGCATCACCGACTTGATGAACATGAGTTTGAATAAACTCTGGGAGTTGGTGTTGGACAGGGAGGCCTGGCGTGCTGTAGTCCATGGGGTCCCAAAGAGTCAGACATGACTGAGTGACTGAACTGAACTGAGGGCTTCTCATTGCGGTGGCTTCTCTTGTTGTGGAGCACAGGCTCTAGGGCTCTCAGGCTTCAATAGTTGTGGCTCATGGGCTCTATAGCACAGGTTCAGGAGTTGTGTTGCTTGGGCTTAATTGCTCCGTGGCAGGGGAAATCTTCCTGGTACAGGGATCAAACCCATGTTCCCTGCATTGGCAGGTGGATTCTTAACCACTAGACCACCAGGGAAGTCCCAGAGATATGCCTTTTATTAAAACATGGAATCATATCCTTAAAGGAAAGTGGAGGACTTAGCGTAAGACTCTCTTTGGCATTGTGCCAGGAATATAGGACCCAAAGATGAAATGGAACTTCATAGGTTTTATGCATGAGTTAAACACAAAGGAACCAAAAAGAAGATGTAGTAAACCTTGTGTCACTATTTTTAACAGTACACTATCAATCCTCCTTCTTTTTAAAAATTTTTTCTAATTTGGCTGTGCCAAGTCTTCATGGCGGCATGCAGGATTTATTTCCCTGACATGGGCCCCATGAACTGGATAGTGCAGAGTCTTAGCCACTGGACCCCCAACAAAGTCCCTCCATTCTTGGCTTCTTCACTTCAGATAGTCTTGTGATTGGCCCCCAGAATCAATGCAATTCTGGAGAATCAGGCTCAGAAAACCAGCAGAGGCCAAGACAACTGAGTTGTCTGTGGTGACTCTGGCCTAAGAAGCAGAAGTCACCACGGCTGTCTGTTATCAAGAAGTGTTTACTGACCCTGCCATGGCAAGGCATTGCCAGCGTAACCCCTCTTGCGAGTGAATTCTGACGTCGTTTTTTCATAACTATACACAAGACTCAAATTCCAGGGCAGGAGCATTTGTCTTCGTGCTGGCAAGGGGAAGAGGGCAGGGAGAATTGGCCTCTTTGGTTTCTGTAGTGGGAGGTGAAGCAGTTTCTTTCACTATGGTGGAGGTTAGTCCACTAGTGTGAGTCTTTGGAATAACCATGACAAGCTTCCTTCCTTTTTTTTTTTTCTTTTGCAAGGAGACAAAAGTAATTCAAATGCTGCTGTATGGGAATTGGAAGTTTACATGCGAGGTAAATTTTTCTTTTCAGGCTATCGGAAGATTAGTGTCTTGACTCTTTTTTTTTTTTTTGCTGCACCCCAGGGCATACGGGATCTTAGTTTCTGCAACCAGGGAATGACTCCCTGCCCCTGCAGTGAAGCACAGTCTCAACCACTGGACCACCGGGGAAGTCCCAGGGTCATGACTCCTTATTGTGGATCTTCTCCCAGTTGAGTTTTATTTTCACAGATGGTGTGCTCTAAACATCTGGAATGGACTGATAAGATTCAAGACAAATCTGAAACAGGGAAGCCCTTTCTTATTGCCTCCACTCTCTTATCCCCCCCAAAAAAATTCTGCTACAGCCAATGGTTGGCTCCCAGCCTATAGACTTAGATTGCTATTAGATTATGGAAAATCACTATTGCATAAGGAGGTGAAGTTTTGTGGACAAGGGGATTATGCTGAAATATTTTCACATGTTCATCTAGACCTCAGGAAAAGTATAGAGGTGGGTTGAACCGCTGCCGTCCAATGAGAGATGGATAAAGCTGCAGTTGTCTAAGAAAGAATTCTGACAATAAGCTGGCGCTTGACTGAGAAAGAGACCTCTCCTACTAAAGCCTTGAATAAGGAGAATTGGGAAAGGGGAAATTTGGGGATTTTAGTGCTTCTTTGGGTACATCAATTTCTCTTAAAATATAAGAGAGAAGGATCACTATGTTAAGTTCCAAATGTGGCAGTTTTTAAAAATAGATGATTTATGGTGTTATTTGGGTGATGTCAGTCAATAAACTAAATTTGGAAATACGACTGAGCAGGAAATAAGGTGTGACATCTCATGTAGTATATAATGAGGCTGTTGTATTAAAAAGTGAATGTTGTGCCTTGATCCATTTCAAAGGCTTCAGAGGCCAGCATCAAAGAGGCATTCACGAAGGCCTGGAGGAGCTAGACTGCCTGTCTTATTTACTCCAGACCAGTGTCTGGGAGGCTGGCCCAGGATGTGTGGGCAGAACTTGTCTATTACCTTGATCTCCTCCCCTAGAACATCCCAGAGTACGCTGTGTTCCAGGAAAAACTGATATACAATAGTCAACACAAGACATATCCTGAAAAACTCGCCTGCTAGACTTCAAGTCTGACAAGATACTAGAAAACATTAAAAACATAAAACAGGACACATGAAAATTTAAAATAGTTTTCCTAAGGCCAAAAATCTCCATAAATGAAAACATACTCCAAATGACAAACCAGGAAAAATAATTCCCACCACTTGATTAAGTGTTAGTATTCTGAACACATATATTAGAAGTAAAGCACTCCCTAAGGGAAAAAGAAGGAGAAAAACGTAAATAAGCGGCTCATAAAAAATAATAAACAGGGACTTCTCTGGCAGTCAGTCCAGTGGTTAAGACTCCTCCCTTCCACAGTAGGAGGCATGGACTCCATCCCGGGTCGGGGAACTAAGATCCCATATTCCTCACCGTTGGCTGAAAAACAGACTAACAAATGGTTAACGTGGAAAAGTTTTCAATTTCACCAATAATTTAAAAGAACTGAAAATGGCTTTTCAGCGACTATGAACCTGGGGAATCCTGGCTGGGAGAAGGACATCAGAGCTCACGGTCCTCCCATCCCTTCAACTCCCCTGGAAGCCCCTCAATAAAATGGCTTGACCTCCCCCAAAAAGTTAAATAAAAGTACAAATGAACACAACAATTAAGAAATGTTTTGGGACTTCCCTGATGGTCCAAGTGGTTAAGATGGTTAAGAATCCGCCTTCCAACACAGGAGATGCAGGTTCAATTCCTGGTCAGGGAACAGTGATCCCACATGCGTCAGGGCAACTCTGCAATACTGAGCCCGAACACCGCAAGGAAGACCCAGCACAGCCAAAGTAAAAAAAAAATGAATAAAAATAAAATTCTACAAAAGAAAGAAATGTTTTCACATGCTAGAGAAGCAGCAGCTGAAAGTCCAATTCTACCCAGTGAATTTCCAGGTTATGAAAATTAAGACATCACGTCCTGTTGGTACAAATGCAAATTGGTAGAGCTTTATTGCCGAGTTATAAAACAATGCCCATCAACCTTCACGATGTGTATTCCTTCTTTTCTTTTTTTTTTTGGCTGCGTCTTGGGGCTCCTGGACCAAGGAAAGAGATGAATCCTAACCACTGGACCATCAGGGAATTCCTAACGAATTCCTTTTAAAGCATCATTTGTTCTACTAGAAACGTATCTTACAGACATACTTAAACAAATGGAAAAAGGTACATGCACAAGCTTGTTCATTGCCACATTATAATAGGAATAAAAACCTGAAGTTCAACGTAAATGTCCAATTAATAGAGAAAATTAGTGAATTAGTAAACATCCACTCAGTGGGAGACTCTGGAGCCATTAAAAACATATATTTTAACTGCATCAATGTTTGGCTCAATAAATTATTACAAAGCAGTTACACCTGTTAACAGCCCCGATGCCCATTTGTGCACCCGTGTAGTCACGAGCATCTTCTCTAGAGGTAACTTCATCCTGGTTTCTATTGCTATACATTAGTTTTGCCCGTTTTGAACTTCATGTAAGTGTAACCATAGCATATTTTCTTTTGTGTCTGGCTTCTTTGGTCATTGTTATGAGATAGATTCATATTAAATGTTGCTATAGCTGGTTAATTTCTGTTGCTGCTAAGCTGCTAAGTCACTTCAGTCCGACTGAAGTGTCCGACTCTGTGTAACCCCATAGATGGCAGCCCACCAGGCTCCCCCGTCCCTGGGATTCTCCAGGCAAGAGTACTGGAGTGGGTTGCCATTGCCTTCTCCGAATTTCTGTTGCTACATGATATTTTTACTAGATATACCAAAATTTATTTATCTGTTCTACAACTTGGTTGTCTCTAGTTTTTAGTTATTATGAATAATGTTCTATGCAAGTTCCTTTTATATATTTTCATGTAAGTCTACATTTTTGTTGGGTATACACCTAGGAGTAAACTCTTGTATTTTTATGTGTACATTGTTTTGATAGATACTGCCAAATAGTTTTCCAAAATGGTTGTGCCAATTTATATTCCCACCAGCAATGTATGAGAGTATCAGTTGTTTATATTAAAAAATCCCCGGTGGTCCAGTGGCTAAGACTCTGTGCTCCCTATGCAGGGGGCCCGGGTTCAATCCCTAGTCAGGGAACTAGATCCCCCATGCCACAACTAAGATCCAGGGCACCCAAATAAAATATTTTAAAAGTCAAAGTTATATTTATTATGCTTAACAACAGCTATATCAAGGAAGTGGGATTAGGGAAGAATGGAGAGTTGTATAGTTTATACATTTAAGTACTTGTTTTTTTAATAACAGCATTATTTCTTTTTAACAAACTAAATCTATATTTCTTCTCTATATTCCATTGATTTTGTAATTTAAAAATGTAACATCTTGGGCCTTCCCTGGTAGTCCAGTGGTTAAGACTCCACACTTCCATTGGAGGAAACATGGGTTTGATCCCTACTCAGGGAATTAAAGTCTCAAATCTGCATGGTGTGGCCAAAAATAATAAATAAATAAATAAATGAAAATTATAAAGTAAAGTCTTATATATAAGGACAGAGATCTGGTCCAAAGAATTGGAAAAGACAATTAGGCTAATGGGAGTTCAGTGAGTTGGCATCAAATTTAACTTGGAGCTGTCTGATAGCCTAGGCAGGATATATTCTAATTCAGGGTAAATAGGTGGTCTCGATATTGATAAATCGTGTGAAGAACGTGAGGAGGGACTTCCTTGGTGGCTCGGTGGTAACGAATCCACCTGTCAATGCAGAAGACACGAGTTCGATCCCTAATCCAGGAAGATCAAGGCAGCTAACCCTGTACAACTGCTAAGCCCACTCACTCACCTAGAACCTCTGCTCGGCGACAAGAGAAGTGATCACAGTGAGAAGTCCGAGCACTGCAACGAAGAGTGGCCCCCACTCACTGCAACTACAGAAGAGCCTGCGCAGCAACGAAGACCCAGCACAGCCAAAAATAATTAATGAATAAAGAAAATTATTTTTAAAAAATCATGGGGCGCATGACTCATTGTGCGTTGACTGATTAGGCAGTGGCCGATTTTTTGGCATGATTGAAGACCAGATTCCAAGAAATAGGGGAGCAGGGTAGGAGATCAGGTAGGAACAGTGAAAGAGATGAAAATGGAGGTTTGGACTAGATCATGGGTGTGGTGGTTTAGTCACTAAGTCCTGTGTGCAACCCTTTGGACTGTAGTCCACCAGGCTCCTCTGTCCACGGGATTTCCCTAGCAAGAATGCTAGAGTAGGTGATATTTCCCTCTCCTGGGGATCTTTCTGACTCGAACCCGGGTCTCCTGCTTTGCAGGGAGATTCTTTACCGACTGAGCCATCAGGGAAACTCCTGAATTGGACTGTGAAGGGCTTTAAAAAGCCAAATTAGGAAGCATAGACTTTATGATTTGGGCAATGATGAATCATCAGAAGTTTTTAATCAGGGAAATGTTGAAGGCAGGAGGAGAAGGGAACGACAGAGGATGAGATGGTTGGATGGCATCACCTACGCGATGGACATGAGTTTGAGTAAGCTCCGGGAATTGGTGATGGACAGGGAGGCCTGGCGTGTTATAGTCCATGGGGTTGCAAAGAGTTGGACACGACTGACCAACTGAACTGAAAATCATAGATTTGTACTTTAGAAATACAATCAGTAGCCATGTTAACAGTTAACACCCTATCTTGCTAGTTATTTCCCTGAAGAAATACAGCTTAATATAACCACTGGCACAGAAATCAGGTGTCTGCTTCCCCATCTATCCAATGAGCTAACAGACCAACAGTAAGGCAGAGATGAGCCCTTCCAATCCTCAGTCAATTATTTTACAAACCAACTCTGAGAGAAAGACCTCCGTTCTCTTCCTCAACAAAAAAAAAACCCTTCAGGACCACTTCTTAGTAAGTGTTTCCTCATAATGAATCAAATAGGATATCTCTTTCAACTATTACTGGGAGGAATAATTCTCACTTTGAAGATATTTCAAAGGGACTTCACTTTTTTGGGTGGGAAAGGGGTCCTGCTATTGGAAATCAAATTCATCAGGACCAGTGAAAATTGGGAAGGATAGATTTTTGGAACTTTAATTTATAAGAGGAAGGGAATTTCACTTTTTGACTGCTTTCTCTGCAAAAAAGCCAGAGTGTGTGGGTCACAAGGGCTGGATTCAGGTTGGCAATAAAAGTCTTTACTTTGGCCTCAGACCTCAGCAAAATTACAGCTTAGCATTGGAGCACTGGGATCTTGTCCATATTTATGCAATTGTACTTCTATTCCCTTTTGGCCTTTTTTTTTTTTTTTCGGTGTATGTTCTTCATTAATCAGAGTTGGAGTTGGAGGTGGGAAAGGAGCATCCAAAGTCCCCAGCAACACTATTCATGAAGGTGTACATTGGTATGATGTTTATTGAAGGAAATTTGGCAGTATTTATCAAGTTTTTCCACCTGCCAATGCAGGAGACACAAGAAACACTGGTTTGATCTCTGGGTCGGGAAGATCCCCTTCAGTAGGAGATGGCAATCCACTCCAGTACTCTTGCTTGGAAAATTCCATGGACAGAGGAGCCTGGTGGGCTACAGTCCATGGGGTTACAAAGAGTCAGACACAACTGAGGTCTGAGCACACAGCACATCAAGTATTTATATGAACATACCTTTTTCAGTCAGCAATTTCATTTCTAAGAACTTACTATTATTATTATTATTTTTGCCACACTGAAAAGCATGTGAGATCTTAGTTCCCCAGCCAGATATGGAACTCACTCCCCCTGCATTAGAAGTACAGAGTCTTAACCACTGGATGGCCAGGAAAGTCCCTAAGAATTTATCTTAAAGATAATACACAGGTAGGCAAAGATATGTAGGGAATGTTTGATTGCAATATTATTAATAATAAAAACTGGAAGTAATTTAAATGTCCAAGGACAAGACAGCTTAAATTATGATATATATATTTTATACTCTATTACAATTCTTCTAATTGCAAGCAAAAGAAACAGATTTTGGGTGGCTTGGAGGGAAAATGAGAATATACGTAAAATAAACTGTATTTCATGAAAAAGAAGGAAATAGAAGTGGGGGAGTTGTCCTATTTACTTTACATAATTCTGTACTCTGTGTGTGTATGTGTGTGTGTGTGTAATAAGAAAGGCTCATTATGTTTATAATCTTAAAATCTTTAAGAAATAATTGTGGTTTTTTTGGTTTTGTTTATACAAAAGCTAACGTAAAGAATATATTCTTAAGGCAGCAGTTTAGATTCATTAGGCCGTTTTACTGTTTGTACCGACCTCAAGTAACTCTTTCAAAATTCTTCTAAACAACATGGTAGATTAGTTATTTGGAGAAGGCAATGGCACCCCACTCCAGTACTCTTGCCTGGAAAATCTCATGGATGGAGGAGCCTGGTAGGCTGCAGTCCATGGGGTTGCAAAGAGTCAGACACGACTGAAGCGACTTAGCAGCAGCAGCAGCAGATTAGTTATTTATTACTGCAGCTCAAGATATACCAAAATTTGATGGTTTAAAATAGCAAATATTTGTAATTTCACAGCGTGTGTTGGTTAAGAATTCAGAAGCTGCTTTGCTAGGTGGTTCTGACTAAGGATCTGTCATGATATTGAAATTCAGATGTCAGTTGGGGCTGCAGTCATTTTAAGACTTGTTGGGGTTGGAGAATCCACTGCCAAGGTGGTTCACACACACAGCTATTAGCGGAGGCCTCAGTTTCTTATGGGCTCTTGGCTGAGGGCCTTGGTTCCCGACGATGTGGACCTCTCTATAATGCTTGAGTGTCTTCACAGCATGGTAGCCGCCCTCCAACCCGCCTTTCCAGTGACTGATATCAGAGACAGCAGGCAACTGCCATGTCTTATTATACCCTAGCCTCAGAATGGAGAAAGCAATGGCACCCCACTCCAGTACTCTTGCCTGGAAAATCCCATGGACGGAGGAGCCTGGTAGGCTCCAGTCCATGGGGTCACTAAGAGTCAGGCACGACTGAGCGACTTCACTTTCACTTTTCACTTTCATGCATTGGAGAAGGAAATGGCAACCCACTCCAGTGTTCTTGCCTGGAGAACCCCAGGGACGGGGGAGCCTGGCGGGCTGCCGTCTATGGGTCGCACAGAGTCAGACGCGACTGACGCGACTCAGCAGCAGCCTCAGCATGGACACACCATCACTACTACAACAGTCTATGGTCTGTGTGAGCAGCCCTGAGCCAATGTGAGAGAGGATTATACAGGGAGTTGTTTCGGAAAATGAACTGTTTTCCCTTACTCTCACACTCTAACTGGTCACCAAGTATGTGGGGTTTTCCCCCATTGACCAATATTCCAACACCAGCTGTGTGTCCGATAATTCAGTTCAGTTCTGACACTACCTAGAGCTGATATCAGATACCATAAGTTAAGCTTGATCCCACAAGACTGCCCTCACTCCACGTACCAATCTCATGTCCCAGGTTGTCACCTGTACTTCTTGTGACTGATGAGTTATAGATTGGGGTTCCCATCGCCCTCTCCTCAAGCTTAACAGTTTGCTAGAATAACTCACAGAACTCAGGAAACACTTATTTATGTTTACCAGCTATTATATAATAAAGGATATGATGGGCTTCCCTGGAGGCTCAGTGGTAAAGAATCTATCTACCAATTCAGGAGATGCAGCTTCCATCCCTAAGTCAGGCAGTTTCCCTGGAATAGGAAGTGGCAATGTGCTCCAGTATTCTTGCCTGGAAAATTCCATCGACAGAGGAACCTGGTGGGCTACAGTCCATGGGGTCTCAAAGAATCGGACATGACTGAGCGCACGCATACACGCAAAGAATATGATAAAGGACCCAGATGAACAGCTAGAGGAAGGGGTGCATAGGCGAAGGTCTGGAAGGGTCCTGGAGTGCAGGAGTTTCTCCCTGTGGAGTTGGGGTGTGCCTCCTTCCCAGCACGTGTATGTGTTCACCACCCCAGAAGCTCCTTGAACCCTGTAGTTGTGGAATTTTTATAGCGGCTTCATCACACACACATGATTGGTTAGTAACTCGATCTCCAATCCATCTCCCCTCCTCAGGTAGGAGGTAAGGCTGGAAGTTCCAAGCTTCTAATGATGGCTTAGCCTGTAAGGTGACCAGCTCCCATCTGAATCCGACCAAGAGTCACCTCATTAGAGCAAAAGATGCTCCTGCCATCCAACCTCCAGGGATTGAGGAGCTCTGTGTCAAGAATCAGGGTCAAAGACTAAGTTTTAAAAGAAAAAATGTTCCTAGCACCTTTATCACTTAGAAAATTACAAAGGTTTTAATAGCTCTGTCCAGGAACCCTCTTACACTGTTGGTGGGAATGTATATTGGTACATCTACTATGAAGAAGAGGAAGGAGGTTCCTTAAAAACTAAAAATAGAACTACCAAATGACCCATGGGCTTCCCTGGTGGCTCAAAGGTTAAAGCGTCCGCCTGCAATGAGGGAGACCTGGGTTCAATCCCTGGGTTGGGAAGATCTCCTGGAGAAGGAAATGGCAACCCACTCCAGTACTCTTGCCTGGAGGAGCCTGGTGGGCTACAGCCCACGGGGTCACAAAGAGTCAGACATGACTGAGCGACTTCACTTTCACCTCATGACCCAGCAATCCCACTACTGGGCATATACCCTGAGAAAATTCAAAAAGATACAGGCACCCCAATGTTTATTGCAACACTATTTACAATAGCCAAGACATGGAAGCAACCTAAATGTCCACCAACAGAGTAATGGATAAAGAAGATATGGTACATTTATACATGGAATATTACTCAACCATAAAAAGGAACAGAATTGTGTCATTTGCAGAAACATGAATGGACATAGAGACTGTCACACAGAGTGAAGTAAGTCAGAAAGAGAAAAACAAATATTGTATATTAATGCATACATGTGGAATCTAGAAAAATGATAAAGATGATCTTATTTGCAAAGCGGAAATAAAGACACAGAGATAGAGAACAAACATAAGGATACCAAAGGGGAAGGGGGGGTGGGTGGGATGGATTGGGAGACTGGGATTGATGTTATATACACGACTATGTATAAAATAGTGAGAACCCACAGTATAGCATGGGGAACTCTACTTGGCGTTCTCTGGTGACATAAATGGAAAGGAAATCCAAAAAAAGGGGCATGTACGTATATGTATAGTTGATTCTCTTTGCTGTACAGTAGAAAGTGATGCGGCAGTGTAAAGCAACTTCCAAAAAAAAAAAATTGCTCTGACCAAAGGGCTAGGGATGAAAACCCAAATTTAGACTTGTATCACAATGTCAGAGGAGTAGCTACTAGGAGGCAGGGATCCCTGAGGGTCATTTTGGAGGCTATTTACAAACAGACTATCTTGATTGTTTCTAGAGCTGGTTTGGGCCGGAGCAGCAAAGGAGGCTTCTCCCTGTGTATGCTTTTGTACTTTAAAAATTTTGACCCACATTGAGCAGATTATGTATTTAACAGAGTTAAGGAAAAAAATTCTCCTATCAGCTCCCCATGATTTAGACTGCTAGCTCTCAAATTTAGCATGTTTCAGAATCATCTGAAAGGCTTGTTAAAACAGATTGTGGGCCCACACCATCATATTTTTTTTTTTTTGGCCAAAATAAGTAGTATTTATTATAGGATAAGATTTTTGGTAAATGAACAAATATCCATGACTCTCTGGTTAGGCTATATTTTGAAAGAACTAATTACAAAATGAAATAGACTAGTGTGGTATTTAACTCAGTACATAAATCATTGAATAAGCATTTCAATAAGAACCTGGTTTGTGAAAATAAGGGAAAGCATTTAAAACAGTTTCATTTATTATTTAGTTCTATAAATAGGAGTATATCTGTTTATTGACTTAATTATTCACTTCTCAAGAACTTCATGGAGTATATTTTAAACCAAAATGAATATACAATGAATGCAAAATATGTCAATAAACTAAACGTGTACCCAGAGTTTATCAACTGTGATGACTACTTTAGAAAAATACATTTGTTGCTAAATCTTGTTATTTTTATTTTTTAAAATTAATTTATTTTAATTGGAGGCTAATTACTTTACAATATTGTGGTGGTTTCTGCCATACACTGACACGAATCAGCCACAGGTGTACACATGTCCCCCATCCCAAACCCGCCCCCCACCTCCCTCCCCATCCCATCCCTCTGGGTTGTCCCAGTGCACCGGCTTTGAGTGCCCTGTTTCATGCATCGAACTTGGACTGGCGATCTATTTCACATATGGTAATAAACATGTTTCGATGCTATTCTCTCAAATCATCACACCCTCGCCTTCTCCCACAGAGTCCAAAAGTCTGTTCTTTATCTCTGTGTCTCTTTTGGTGTCTCGCATATAGGGTTGTCATTACCATCTTTCTAAATTCCATATATGTGTATTAATATACTGTATTGGTGTTTTTCTTTCTGACTTACTTCACTCTGTGTAATAGGCTCCAGTTTCATCCACCAGTAAAAGAATGAAACTAGAACACTTTCTAACACCATACACAAATATAAACTCAAAATAGATTAAAGATCTAAATGTAAAACCAGTAACTATAAACCTCCTAGAGGAAAACATAGGCAAAACACACTGACATAAATCACAGCAAGATCCTCTATGATCCCCACCTCCCAGAGTAATGGAAATAAAAGCAAAAATAAACAAATGGGACCTAATTAAACTTAAAAGCTTTGGCACAATGAAGGAAACTGTAAGCAAGGTGAAAAGACAGCCTTCAGAGTAAGAGAAATAATAGCAAACAAAGTGACTGACAAAGAACTAATCTCAAAAATATACAAGCAGCTCATGCAGCTCAGTTCCAGAAAAATAAATGACCCAATCAAAAAATTGGCCAAAGAACTAAACAGACATTTCTCCAAAGAAGACATATAAATGCCTAACAAACACATGAAAAGACGCTCAACATCACTCATTATCAGAGAAATGCAAATCAAAACCACAATGAGGTACTATCTCATGCCGGTCAGAATGGCTGCTATCAAAAAGTCAACAAACAATAAATGTTGGAGAGGGTGCAGGAAAAGGGAACCCTCTTACACTGTTGGGGGGAATGCAAACAGTACAGCCACTATGGAGAACAGTGTGGAGATTCCTTACAAAAGTGGACACAGAACTGCCATACGACCCAGCAATCCCACTGCTGGGCATACACACTGAGGAAACCAGAACTGAAAGAGACTCGTGTACCCCAGTGTTCATCACAGCACTGTTTACAATAGCCAGGACGTGGAAGCAACCTAGATGTCCATTGTAGACGAATGGATAAGAAAGCTGTGGTACGTATACACAATGGAGTATTTTACTCAGCTATTAAGAAGAATGCGTTTGAATCAGAGCTAATGAGGTGGAAGAAACTGAAGCCTATTATACGTTTCTTTCTTTCTTTTTAAATTTTATTTATTTATTTTTATTTTTGGCTGTGCTGGGTCTTCACTGCTGCTCAGGCTGCTCTCTAGTTGTGTGAGGTGCAAGGGTTTCTCATTGTAGAGGCTTCTCCTGTTACGTGGCACAGGCTGTAGGGTGTGCGGGGTTCCGTAGGTGCGGCTCCCAGAGCACAGGCTCCGTAGTCACGGTGCCGGGGCTTAGTTGCTCCAGGGCATATGGGATCCTCCAGAATCAGGTATCGAAACTGTGTCTCTGCATTGGCAAGCAGATTCTCTACCACTGAGCTACAAGGGAAGCCCGCATGAAGTAGATCTGGGGCAAGGACTGAGAATTTTTATTTCTAACAAGTTTTAGGGTGATGGTGATATTGCTGGTCCAGGGACCACACTTTGAAAACCACTGATTTAAACCTTTTTGGTCTAATAGGAGAGCCATTAGCCACAGGTGATTATTAAGCACTTCAGGTGTGTCTAGTACAAACTGAGACTTGCTGTAAGTGTAAAACACACACTGAATTTTAAAGACGTAGAAAAATAAAGAATGTAAAATATCTCCTTAGTAATTTTTTAATTGATTCTATGTTGAAATCATAACATTTATATATGTATTGGGTTAAAGAAAATACATTAAAAATAATTTCACCCATTTCTTTTTACTTTTTAAATTTTTTTCCTGAAATACATTTGCTTTATAATGTGTTAGTTCCAGGTGTACAGCAAAATACTAAAATATAAAATCTTTTTTAGATTTTTTTCCATTATAGATTATTACAAGATATTGAGTGTAGTTCCCTGGGTTATACTGTAGGTCTTTGTTGGTTTGTTTCTTTTTATTGGTTACTGGAAAATTTCATAATAGCATATGTGGATGGTATTATGTTTCTATCGGACAGTGCTGATTCAGATCATTCTTCTCTCCTGTTCAATGCTTACTATTTCTATGTCCTTTTTTGGGGCACCTCGCTCTGTGGCAGGCATATGGGATTTTATGACTCCACACTTCTAACCTCCTGCATTAGAAGTGTGGAGTCTTAACCACTGGACCACCAGGGAAGTCCCTATTTCTGTGTTCTTTAACGCCTGGAGTATGCTAAGAGATAAACTAAATTGTTAATAGGTGATGATGACTTCGTAGATTCACTCCCAGTTAAACTATTTTCATTTTAACAGGAGGCCCACATGTCCACATATAAAAGAGTAATAAGCATGAGGATGCTTATTACTTTCTTCTGACATCTTGACAGCCAGGTAGAAAAGATACCTTTGGTTAGGCAGACATTATCAACCCTTCCCAGCTTCCACTAAACTCCAACCACTTATATGGCCTCAGCACATGGGGGGGCAGGAGGAGGGGGGCAGGGATTGCCTGAAGACCAAAGAGTTCATTCCTTTTTCTCAGGCTTGACAGATGTTTTTTCTTGTAATGAAGGCATATTAAAAAAGAAAAGCTAAATTAATGTGGAACTACACAACAGCTCTTTTGAAGGTTTTTCAGTTATTACTTCATGAACATTATATTCTTTTCTTTAACTGGGTCAAAGAAGTTCACTGAATTCATTCAGCAGTAAACATTTTATTTTTTAGATTACTTGATTTATTTTTGATTGTGCTGGGTCTTTGTTGCTGCATGCAGGCTTTCTCTAGTTGCAGTGAGCAGGAACGTCTTTTCCTTGCAGAGCTTGGGCTTCCCTTGTCACAGAGCCAGGCTCTAGGCACGGAGGCTCAGTAGTGGCGATGCATGGGCTCAGTCGTTGTGGTTCACAGGTTTAACTGCAGCATGGCATATGGGATCTTCCCTGACCAGGGATCAAACCCCTGTTCCCTGCATTGGCAGGCAGATTCTTCACCACTGGACCACCAGGGAAGGCCAACATTTTCATGTTTTAACTTAATAATTTGTTAGTTACTTTATCAAGGAGAAAGATTGGCTTTTAATTTCCATTTAATAATAATAATACACCAACTAATTTAGCCATATGAGTTACTTAATTTTTAACTTAGTACCCCTAATAGAATTGTGTGTTTTGTAATTAGTTTTTTTAAAGTTATGCATTCACTTAAGAGTCAAATAGTTCTATTATAGTTTTATTATGTAAAACAGCAATCCTCCTTTCAGTTTTCTGTTCTCAGATTGTTTAAGATTGGAAATTACTTTTTCCCTCTAGGTCATGTACCGAGTCTATACACTAATTAAGACTTGGCCAACAACAGTGTTCCTATAGGGAAATTTGATGCTCTTGTTATCCGTCTACTCTTTTATGAAATATTTTCCCAATTGGCCACCAATTTTCACCTTCCCAAATGATTTTCTTTTTGGAATTCATCTTCTCTCTAAAATAACCTACACTGGTGCTTCTTATTTTCAAATTCAGGCATTAGCTATTGTCTTCCTTTCATGGAAGATGAGGATTAACTCTTTTCTTAAATTAGCAAATTTTTTTTTAAATTATATATTTGGCTGCACCAGGCCTCTTTTGTGGCACACAGGATCTTTAGTTGCAGCATGTGGGATCTAATTCCCTGGCCAGGGATCGAACCCAGCCCTCCAGCATCGGGAGTGCAGTGTCTTAGCCACTGGACCACCAGCTAAGTCCCAGGATTTAACTCATCTACCATCTCTACCAGACTTCCCTGGTGGCTCAGACAGCAAACTGTCTGTCTACAATGTGGGAGACCCGGGTTCAATCCCTGGTTTGGGAAGATCCCCTGGAGAAGGAAATGGCAATCCACTCCAGTACTATTGCCTGGAAAATCCCATGGAGAGAGGAGCCTGGTAGGCTACAGTCCATGGGGTTGCAAAGAGTCGGACACGACTGAGCGACTTCATTTTAGGTACCCTTCCCATTTCCTTATCCTTCCCATATAGTTAGTTTATAATTTCAATAGATCAACATGTAAATGCTATTTTTTTCAAGTTTAGTATTACACTGTGATTTCTCTTTTTTTCTTACATGTTTTGCCTTTTGTGGGGTTATACTGTTGATTTTAGTTTATTTAACTTTCTACTTATTTATTAATTAAATCCCAAACTTCCTCTGGTTATGTAAATCTCCTCTTGAAACATTTAAAAATAGTAGTATTCTAGCAATAATATTCTTCCAATTTAACCTTATTTTAGACATCTTTTCTAGAGGGAAATTTTTTTTTAATATTTATTTATTTGACTGCATTGGTTCTTAGTTGCTGCATGCAGGATTGTTTGAGTTGCAGTGTGTGGAATCTAGTGGTAGGCAGGATCTAGTTTCCTGACTGAGAAGATCGAACCCGGACCCCCTGCATTGGGAGCTCGGAGTCTCAGCCACTGAACCTCAGGGAAGTCCCTTTTCCAGAGTCTTCTGATGGGCTCTAGTCTATACCGGTTCCTCTCTAGGGCTCTGCCACTGATCCGTTGGTTTCTGCCTTTACTATTACTATCATTCTAAGGCTTTACCTTAGCTCTGTTTTGGTTGGTTCCTCAATTTTTCAGTTCTGTTTCCTATTCTTTTCTCTTTCTTGGTTTATTCCTTCATTTTGGTGGAGTCCATTCTTTAGCTGTTTTATGAGGACAGGTAAGTGAGGAACAATTTTTTTTGAGATGTTCTATGTCTGAAAATATTTTTGCTTTACTTTTACACTTAATTGATACACTGAATTCTATGTTGGAAATAATTTTCCCTCAAAGGAATTTTCTGACACCATACACTAATAAAAATATTCACACTGGTATTGCTGTTGATAAGTTTGATGTCACTTTGATTGTTTTTCAAAATCTTCCTGGAAAGATTTATTCTTTGTCCTTGATGTTCTAAAATATCATGGTGATGAGCCTTGGTGGATGTTCATTTTCATTCATTTTTTCTAGGCCATTGGTAGGCCCTTTTTGTCTAGAAACTCATGTCCTATATTTTGGAAAAACAATCCTAAATTATATCTGGATTATTTTCTCCCCTCTATTTTTCTCTATATTTTCTTCTCTTTTTTCTACTTCCTAATATTTGAAAATGTCATTCCTCTCAGCCTGATTCCCTATTTTTTTCTTTTCTATTTCCTATGAGTTTTTTTCAGCTTCCTGGGAGATTTCCTCAATTTTCACTTCCAAAACTACTATTGCGATTTTAACTTCTGGGATCATCTGTTTAATTTCCAAGATATTTGTTGATGTTCTGTCACCAAGTCGTGTTCAACTCTTTGTGACCCCATGGATTGCAACACAGCAGGCCTCCCTGTCCCTCATTATCTCCCAGAGTTTGATCAAATTCATGTTTATTGAGTCAGTGATGTTATCTAACCATCTCATCCTCTGCCACCCCCTTCCCCTTTTGCCTTCAATCTCTCCCAGCATCAGGGGCTTTTCCAGTGAGTCAGCTTTACTAGGTGGCCAGGGTATTGGAGCTTCAGCGTCAGTATCAGTCCTTCTAATGAATAGTCAGTGTTGATTTCCTTTAGGATTAACTGGTTTGATCTCCTTGCATTCCAAGGGACTCTCAAGAGTTTTCTCCAACACCACATTTTTCAAAAGCATTAATTCTTCGGCATGCAGTCTGCTTTATGGTCCAACTCTCACATCCATACCTGACTACTGGAAAAACCGTAGCTTTGACTACACGGACCTTTTTCAGCAAAGTGATGTCTCTGCTTTTTAATATGCTGCCTATGCTTATTGCTCTCTAAAGTTTAGAATTTAAAGTCCCTTTTAAAATTACATCTTACTCTTGTTTTACAGATAAAGTATATCTGAAGATATGAGACATAGTTTTTGCATGTTTTGTCCTTCCTCAATACATAGGTTTCCTCCAAGTTGCTTTTTCTGTTTGCTCTGGTTACTGTGTTTTATATTAGATGCATGGCTGCATGCTCATATTTAATTGAGATGCCACCAGGCTCTGTCTGCAGGTGGGACTTGTTCACTCTGGGCCTTTACTGACCTTTGCTGAGGAACCCTGATGTCACTTTCTTTTTTAAAATATGTATTTATTTGGCTGCGCCAGGTCTTAGTAGCAGCACACAGGTTCTTTAGTGGCAGCATGCAGACTCGTAATTGCAGCATGTGGGATCTAGTTCCCTGACCAGGGATCGAACCCAGGTCCCCTGCATGGAGAATGTGGAGTCTCAGCCACTGAACCACCAGGGAACTCTGTTGATGTTGCTCTCTGTAGTTCTTTTGGGCTAATCAGACTCCCTAGAGAAGCCCCTTCTCCTGCATGAAGGGTACAGACCTGGCTGTCAGCATTCTGGGAAAGCAGAAGAAGGCTAGTGGGTAGTAGAAGCATCTGAACATTTATAATAAAATGTTTTTCACTCATCGAACCTGTTTTTAGCATGAAACTCCTACCTTCAGCTGAACCTGGTATCCCCTAGACCAGACACCCTGTGTTTTACCCTCTGGAAAGAATAAGATTCCATTCTCTGCTTCTAAGAAGAAGCAGAGCTGTTTGTCAGCATGTGTGGAAGTGAGCACGTAGGAGCCTAACATTTCCTAGTCAGATTTTCAGTCAATCTTCCTGTTTTTATCCACTCCTTTCCCCCCAATTCCAGAGGCATCTGGTGCCAACAATTCCTGAGTCTTTTGTGAGTTCTCTGACACAAATCAGATTAATTCTCTATTTTCTCCATTGCTGATTGAAGATTGTGCTTTCTTAGATCTACTAAGTCAGATAATACCCATCCATCTCATCTACATTCCAGTTGCCAAAACATTGTTGCTATTGCCTCCATTCTTGTTTTCTTTATTCTTATCAGTCTATGCTTCTTAAAAAAAACAAAAAGTTTAGGGACTTTCCTGGTGGTCCAGTGGTTGAGAACGCACCTTGCAATGCGGGGATGTGGGTCCAATCCCTGGTCAGGGAACTAGATCCCACACGTTGCAACTAAGACCCAAGGCGACCAAATAAATATATATTTTTAAAAAAGTTTACTGTTGCTGTAATGGAGTGTTGGCAAGAGGGAACATTTTGACCAAAAAAAACCCAAAAAAACAAAAAACAACCCACCACAGTTCTTCAAGCTATCTTTTTTTTTTCCAAGCTACCTTTTTAACTAGAAGTCAGGAATATTTTAAATACTGTTAGAAAAATTAGTATAAAGCAGATATTGAATTGGCTAAGATAGTCAATGAATCACACATATTCTACTTCCTATCTCTCCAACTTCTTGATAAAATGATTCAAGAGTTGTGAAAAGGAAAAATTTTAGCTTGTGTCTGGAAACTGAAGAAGAACTCCTTTTATATATTCTTCAAATAATTCCCATTGGAGCTGAGTTACATGACAGGTTTGGAAAAAGGCAATTTTTTTTTTAAATAAATGCATTTATTTTTAAGTGAAGGATAATTGCTTTCAGTATTGTGTTGGTTTCTGCCAAACATCAACATGAATTAGAAGAGGCAATTTCTTATATAAGTAATTTTTTAAAGTTTAGGATTATCTCATTTTAGAATGAAAAATAAGGCTTTCCCACAGATTAATTTGGGGAAAAATGTTAGCTGATATCGTCTTTATTTTAGGTTACTGAAAGATAAGCCACATCTAAATATAGTGTACTCAACAATATTGCAAAATGTCAATAATAATTGTAGCTGGATAATGTATAAGTGGCAATTTATTATGTTTTTGTTTTCTGGGTTTTTTTTTAAATCACATGATAAAATTCTTATTTTATTTATTTTTAAAACTTTTTATTTTGCACTGGGGGATAGCTGGTTAACAATGTTGTGATAGTTTCAGGTAAACGGCGAAGGGACTCAGCCATACATATACATGTATCGGTTCTCCCCCAAACTCCCCTCCCCTCCAGGCTGCCACATAACATTGAGCAGAGTTCCATGAAAAATATTTTAATCTAAAAAAGTATAGGGACTTCCCTGGTGGTCCAGTGGTTAAGAGTCCGCACTTCCAATGCTGAAGGCCTGGGTTTGATCCCTGATCTGGGAAATAAGATCCACATGCCACTCGGTACGCCAAAGATTAAAACAGATAATAAATTTTTAAAAATGTATATGACTCATTATATTCAACAAATATTCATTTAGCACCTAATTGTGTTTGTTGAGTACTCTTCTAGACATTGGAGATAAAACCGTGAACAAAACAGGCAAAATCTCCACACTAGTAGAACTGACATTCCAGCAGGAGGAGAGGTAATCGACATAATAATTACTAGTACGTTGGAAGATGGTAAGTGCTAAGCAGATAATGGAGAGGATCAGAAGCAAATGGGTTGGAGGGCTACTTACAACATTATTTAGGGTGATTAGGGAAAGTCTCATTTGAAAGGCATCATTCGAGCAAAGACTTAAAGAAGGCAAGAGAGTTAATAGTAAAATTATTTGTGGGAAGAGTGTTCCAGAAAGAGAGAACAGTAGAGCAAGGTGACCACTGTGGCTGGAATAGAATGAGGAGGTAAACAGTAGGAGATCAGGTCATGGCGGTGACATGGGGTGGAGGGAGCTTCGGATCGTATGGAGTCACGGTGGCCAATGTGAGGAATTTTGTTTTTACTTTGAGTGAATGCAGTACGATTGTTTTAGGAGACTATCTCAGTCATCCAGATGAGAGATGATAGAGGGTTAGACTGGGGTGGTTGCAATAGACATGGTAAAGGGTGATCAGATTTTAATTATTTTAAAGGCAGGACCAATGAGATTTCTTGGTGGGTAGGATGTGGGGATGTGAGAAAGAAAGGAATCAAAGATGATGCCAAGTGACTCCTGGTGAGTTTTCTGTATTCCAAAGATAAGAGAAACTCATAACTTTCCATGCTTTCTCATCTTCAACAGTAGATGCAGAGTGACAATGGAGCACATTAGCTGTTTTTTGTTTTATTTATTTTTGGCTGCACTGGGTCTTCGTTGTTGTGCAGGGGCTTTCTCTACTTGTGGTGCACGGGCCTCTCATTGTGGTGGCTTCTCTTGTTAAGGACCCCGCGAGCTTCGTTCAGTAGCCACGGCACGCAGGCTCAGTAGTTGTGGCACATGGGCTTAGTTGCCCCATGTGGGATCTTCTGGGACCAGGGATCGAACCGGTGTCTCCTGCATTGGCAGGTGGATTTTTAACCACTGGACCACCAGGGAAGTCCAGCATTGGCTATTGTAAGGGAAGAGGATCATGATTCTAGACTGCTATACCTGGCTCCCTCTGACATGGCAATTTATCTTGGCAGTCAGATTAACTGCCTGAAATTCAACTAATTTTTGTCAACTACAACAAACAGAGAAAGAAAAAATTTTTCAAAAAAAAAAAGGCTCAATCAAATCACATCAGTGAAATTCCTTAAGACTCCAGCACTTCCCTTACTTTCTTGCTCTGGGAGGGTGTTCACCTGTGGGCCTGCTCCATGCCCAGGGCTCTCCTCCCAGGGTAAAGCCTGCAACAGGATGATGTAGCCTTGGAGCAGGAGGCCTTCCTTGGTGGAAAGAGTGACTGACACGTGTTCTGAGGGAGTGCAGACCATCTATCAATAGAGATTTCTTTCTCCTTTGAGGAAGGATTGCAGCAAAATAAAACACAAATCACAATTAAAACATCGTAAAAGGGAAGCATGATTTATTAGAAACCATGATAAGCCAAAAAACCAATGAAGCTGACAG
The DNA here is from genome assembly GCF_029407905.1 of Bubalus kerabau. NCBI lineage: Eukaryota > Metazoa > Chordata > Mammalia > Artiodactyla > Bovidae > Bubalus > Bubalus kerabau. Next base: position 52,054,821 of record NC_073627.1, on the reverse strand, counting down.
TTAAGTATAAATCATCATTGATAAAGTGATTTTGAAATTTAATCCAATTCTTCAGAAGAGATCTTAAAACTTAAGAGACAAAATAAGAAAAAGTAATAACAATCTTGAACTAAATCACAATAAAAGTGGAGGCATAAGGTAATGGGGAATGAAATCTTGTTCCAACTATCCTGGGTAGGGCAGCAAAATTATAGATAACAGATCTTGATGGTCATAAAAATATTGGATCAGATCATAATTCTTAACAGGTTGTGGGCCACCAGAAGTAAAACTGAAAAGGATTTAAACAGAAATTGCAAACCTAAATGTCCACAGGGGCCAGAGAGGTAATATAGAAGTAGACATTCTTACTTCTTTTTGTTTGAAAACAGTACACTATAGTTAGCTTGAGCTGACATGACGAAATGCCATAGACTGGTTGGCTTAAACAACAGAAATGTATTTCCTTGTGGTTCTAGAGGCTGGAAGTCTGAGATCAGGGTGCCCGCATCATCAGGTTCTGTGAGAGCAGTCTTCCTGACTTGTAGACAGCTGTCTTCTTGATGTATCCTCATATTGTGAAGAAGGCAGGGATTACAGTCAGGTGAGAGGGCTCTGGGGTATCTCTCCTTTTTTAAAAAATTACTTTATTTGGCTGTGCCAGATCTTTGTTTTGGCATGCAGGATCTTTAGTTGTGACGTGTGGGACCTACTTCCCTGGCCAGGGATTGAACCCAGGCCCCCTGCATTAGGAGCATGTAGTCTTAACCACTGGACCACCAGTGAAGTCCCTATCTCTTTTTTTCTTCTCTTCTTATAAGGACACTAATCCCGTCAAGAGAGCCCCAATCTCAGGACTTCATCTAAACCTGATTATCTCCGAAGGCATCATCTCCAAATACCATCTACCATCATTTCGGGGGGGGGGGGGCGGGCGGCAAAGGGGAGGGGGTTAAGACTCCATCAGATGAATTTTGGGGATAGGGAAACAATTCAGTCCATAACAACAGTCCTTAGGTCTTCAATAAAACTGACAGCACCATGCAAACAGGAGCATATTCTACCACAAGAAAACAAGAGTAAAAGCAAAGATTATAAATATAAAATGCAATTCGCTCACCAGTTTGGAAAAAGAACACAAAATAGGGGCTTTAGTGGACCAGAGGAGACACACCTCCTCTAGGGGGTCCAGCCGCCATTCAGTTCCAGGCGATTGTTGCCACATAAGGCTAGGGACCCCATGTTATAGACCTGATTGTTCAAGTGTGGCTAAAAAATATTTCAATTTCTGTATAAGAAATCCAGATTTTTCAATGTTGATTAAAAAAAAATTAAATACCCTATGAGACAAACATCCCAACCATATCTGTGGGTTGGATATAAAGCTATATCATTTGCAACCTCTGATATAGGACTTCAAAATTACTCAAGAATAAAAGAAAATACACAGAATGCATGAGTCAGAATAAGAAACAAATATGTAACTAATCACTATAAAAACAAACATAATAAATTCTTCCAAAGGCAAAGACAGGTTGAGATAAGAAAAAACACCACCTAAGGAGGCACCTCAAACAACATGACTAAGAAACCTTGAAAGTAAAGGGAGATGTTCATTTCAAAGCATGTGCTAACCAAAGGATGGCTTTTATGACTAAAATGATAAGGAAATGCATGGGCTCATATAACTGGAGACTAAATTTAAGGTGGGGGGACTTCCTTGATAGCCCAGTGTCTAAGACTGTGCACTCCCAATGCAGGGAGCCCAGGTTTGATCCCTGGTCAGGGAACTAGATCCTAACATGCAGCAGCTAAGAGCCCACATGATGCAACTGAAGCTCAAAGATCCTGCCTGCCGAGGCTAAGACGCAACTGAAGCTCAAAGATCCTGCCTGCCGAGGCTAAGACGCGGTGCAGCCAAATAAATAAATAAATATTTTAAAAATAAAGAAATCAAGTTAAGGTGGAGTTTATGGTTATTTGTTTCTGTAGCTCAATAATTTTATCAAAGACCCAAATTATATGGTCTATCTGATTTGCCATCCACAGATCAGATCAGATCAGATCAGTCACCCAGTCATGTCCAACTCTTCGTGACCCCATGAATCGCAGCACGCCAGGCCTCCCTGTCCATCATCAACTCCCGGAGTTCACTCAGACTCATGTCCATCAAGTCAGTGATGCCATCCAGCCATCTCATCCTCTGTTGTCCCCTTCTCCTCTTGCCCCCAATCCCTCCCAACATCAGAGTCTTTTCCAATGAGTCAACTCTTCGCATGAGGTGGCCAAAGTACTGGAGTTTCAGCTTTAGCATCATTCCTTCCAAAGAAATCCCAGGGCTGATCTTCAGAATGGACTGGTTGGATCTCCTTGCAGTCCAAGGGACTCTCAAGAGTCTTCTCCAACACCACAGTTCAAACACATCAATTCTTCGGCGCTCAGCCTTCTTCACAGTCCAACTCTCACATCCATACACGACCACAGGAAAAACCACAGCCTTGACTAGACGGACCTTTGTTGGCAAAGTAATGTCCCTGCTTTTGAATATGCTATCTAGGTTGGTCATAACTTTCCTTCCAAGGAGTAAGCGTCTTTTAATTTCACGGCTGCAGTCACCATCTGTAGTGATTTTGGAGTCCAGAAAAATAAAGTCTGACACTGTTTCCACTGTTTCCCCATCTATTTCCCATGAAGTGATGGGACCGGATGCCATGATCTTCGTTTTCTGAATGTTGAGCTTTAAGCCAACTTTTTCACTCTCCTCTTTCACTTTCATCAAGAGGCTTTTGAGTTCCTCTTCACTTTCTGCCATAAGGGTGGTATCATCTGCATATCTGAGGTTATTGATAATTCTCCCGGCAATCTTGATTCCAGCTTGTGTTTCTTCCAGTCCAGTGTTTCTCATGATGTACTCTACATATAAGTTAAATAAACAGGGTGACAATATACAGCCTTGACGAACTCCTTTTCCTATTTGGAACCAGTCTGTTGTTCCATGTCCAGTTCTAACTGTTGCTTCCTGACCTGCATACAAATGTCTCAAGAGGCAGATCAGGTGGTCTGGTATTCCCATCTCTTGAAGAATTTTCCACAGTTTATTGTGATCCACACAATCAAAGGCTTTGGCATAGTCAATAAAGCAGAAATAGATGCTTTTCTGGAACTCTCTTGCTTTTTCCATGATCCAGCGGATGTTGGCAGTTTGATCTCTGGTTCCTCTGCCTTTTCTAAAACCAGCTTGAACATCAGGAAGTTCACGGTTCACATATTGCTGAAGCCTGGCTTGGAGAATTTTGAGCATTACTTTACTAGCATGTGAGATGAGTGCAATTGTGCGGTAGTTTGAGCATTCTTTGGTATTGCCTTTCTTTGGGGTTGGAATGAAAACTGACCTCTTCCAGTCCTGTGGCCACTGCTGAGTTTTCCAAATTTGCTGGCATATTGAGTGCAGCACTTTCACAGCATCATCTTTCAGGATTTGGAATAGCTCAACTGGAATTCCATTACCTCCACTAGCTTTGTTTGTAGTGATGCTTTCTAAGGCCCACTTGACTTCACATTCCAGGATGTCTGGCTTTAGGTCAGTGATCACATCATTGTGATTATCTGGGTCGTGAAGCTCTTTTTTGTACAGTTCTTCTGTGTATTCTTGCCATCTCTTCTTAATATCTTCTGCTTCTGTTAGGTCCATACCATTTCTGTCCTTTATCGAGCCCATCTTTGCATGAAATATTGTATTTATCCTAAAGTTGGCTTTTATGACAACAAGATGGCTGCCAACTACAATCTGAATATGGATTTTCATGTCTATGGGCAGTGGAAGAGAGTGGCTTACCCAACTGTTTTGTTTTTCTTTTTTCTTTCTTTGTTTTGTAAAAAAGGAAGCCCATCCCTTTGGTCTAATTCAGACAGTTTAGTAAATTGCCTATTCCTAAATCAATAAAGCTTACTGGGAATGCCACATTCTGACTGGCTTAGCTCTATATTCCTAAACCAATCTTGTATTAGTTATCTATTGCCACATAACAAATTACCCTTAAACTTCATGGCTTAAAAGAACAATAAATATTTATGATCTCTCAAGGTTTCTGTGGGTCAGGAGCAGCTTAGCTGAGCTGTGCTGGGAGCTCAGGATCTCACATGAAGATTCAGCCAAGCAGTGAGGTGCAGGGGCAGTCCTCTGAAAGCTCAACTGAGGCGGGAGCATTCCTTCCCAAGGTGACTCACTCACATGGCTGATGCCTCAGTTCCTTTCTTCAGGGTCCTTTCCACGAGGCTGCTTGGGTATCCACACAACATGGTGACTGGCTTCCCCATGAATGGCTGACTCAAGAGGGAGAGGGCAGAGTAGAAACTGTGTCCCTTGAAGTCACATAGCATCTCTGTCATCATATTCTGCTTGTTAGATGTGAGGCACAGTAGAAAAGAAACTCTTTTTTCCGATATGTAATTTCAACCAAAGCTGCAGGATTATTTCGTGTCAGCTTGCCTGGGTCATTATCACTCTGATCAAACCTGGGTCTTGTACCAGCCCTTAGAGCTGAGGGGCTGGGTCAATACCATCTGAAACACATGAGCTGAAAGTGGGGGAGATACAGGTCCCCTCCCCAAAATCAGGGTATTGTTATCAGAAGAAGAAGGAATAGATACTGGACAAGACAAAATAAAAGATGTCAACTATAGTGCCTCTGTGTTACTTGAAATTGTTACAGGAAGTGTGCTTTGCTTTTAGGGAAAAAAGTAATTTCAAGACAAAACAAGTTTAAAGCATTAACAGTGGTTATCTCTGCATGGTAGAATTATAGTAAAATTTTTCCTAGTTTCCTATTTATTCCAAGTTTTCTTTCACGGGTATGTCTTACTTTTATAATCAGAAAATAAAAACTATTTTTTTTTTATAAAAGACAAAGTTTGCCACTGGAAGTATGGAAATAGAATGCAGTGCTGGAAAAATAACAGTACATTTTTAAAAAACCTATATAGCCAAAGTCACAGAGAAAAGAAAGAAAATAAGAATATATGAAGGAAAATGTAAAACTTGATTGCTGGAGCAAAATCAGATATACCAGTAATTAATACATGAATTCTTTTTAAAGGTAAATTCTAGTATATATGTTATATTGACCACAAAAATGACATAGAATTGTTGAGAACAAAGTAGAAATCACATCTCTACATGACCATCTTTCTCTCTAGGAATAAAACATGTCCTTCCTTTCATTAAAAGCCTCTTTTGCATCTTTAGTGTTTTGCGGCTTTTCTGACATAGGCCATTCATATTTCTTATTAACTTTACAGTTATGTAAGTTATACATTTTAATGAATAAAGAATATATTATTTTTTAAACTAGTTAACCAATTTATTAATGTGCTTTTTGGCTATGCTGGGTCTGCGTTGCTTTGCTTGGGTTTCTCTAGTTGCGGCGAGTGGAGTGCTGCACTCTGGCCGCTGTGCACAGGTCTCCCAATCGCGGTGGCTTCTCTGGCTGCGGAGCACAGGCTCAGGCTTGCAGGCTTCAGGAGCTGTGGCTCCTAGGCTCAAGAGCATAGGCTTAGTAGTTGTGGTACATGGACTTAGTTGCTCCCAGGCACGGGGAATCCTCCCAGACCAGGGCTGGAACCCACGTCCCCTGCATTGGCAGATGGATTCTTAACCACTGTACCACCAGGGAAGTCCTGTTCTTATTCCTTACTCTTAATCTTTATTCAGTAGTTTATGTTTTCCGTGGTTTTATAATCTTTCTTTCCACTTTATTTCCTAACTTGCTATAGTTTGTATACAGGAAAGTCACTGCTACTACTGGCAGGAACGTAAATTTAAATAGAGTATTAAATACTTTCCAGATAGTCAAATCTACAGGAAGGAAGATAAGAGCGTCAGGAGTTGTTAGTAAGCAGGAAAATATAAAAGACTGTTTCCCTTTTTGTAACTTGCTTAAAAGACAATAACTGTTACAACAGAACAAAATAAATGTTAAGGATGGGCCTATAATAAGTGTCCCAGGGAAGGATATGACAACAATCAGATTCAGTATAGAAGAGCAGGTGAATTTATTGGTAAATTTTTATTGTAAAGTTGCTTCATTGTGAAGTAGGAAGTGTCAGATAAGTAGGGATAAGGACTGAATAGAAAGTTCAAAGTGGGAAGTGTGGAGAACTATCGTACTGACTCTAAATAGATTGATAAGTTAAGAATATAGATTATTAGGCACTTCCTTGGTGATCCAGGACCTAAGACTCTGCACTCCCAACGCAGAGGGCCCAGGTTCAATCCCTGGTCAAGGAACTAGATCCCACATGCCACAGCTAAAAGATCCTGCGTGCTGCAACTAAGACCTGGCACCACCAAATAAATAAATCAATCTTTAAAAAAATAATAATATTATTAGCCTTAGAGGAAACACTAAAAAAGTAATTTAAAAAAGCTTATAGTTAAGCTAGTAAGAAATAAAATGAAAAATTTTAAATATTAGATTATTATTCCATTTATAAGAAATTCTAAAACAGAACTAATCAATAGTATGAGAAGATCATATCAATGGGTTCCAGGAGTGGAGCAGTTGGAGAGATTGACTGCAAATGGGGCATCAAGGAACTTCTGGGGAGATGAAAATGTACACTTTTTGGGAGTGGTGATTACATACATGTGTACATTTGTCAAAAGTCATCAACTTAAGATATTTCACTTCTATTGTATACAAATTATGCCTTAATAAAGTTGCCATTTTCCAAAGCTTACTATACCTTTGAAGGGTAAATCTACTTGGTGACTTCACTTAGACATCTGTAGTTTTTGCTTGCCAGATCTCTCTGACCTCATCTTTGGTATTTTCATCTGACATTACTTTCTCACATAGTTACTGGTTTCCTACTTGGCGTAATCTTGATGAACAGTCATATGTATCGCCTTGTCCCCTCTGACCAAAGTTGGACACGTGACCCAAGTTAACCAGTATGACTTTCTGCCCTTGGAATTTTACTATTGAGTCATGTGATCCAAGGACCAAAAAACAGTGGGAGCTGTTTTATCCTGCTAGTGATCAGCCTCTGCGAGATGGTCCATGCCCATCACTACTTTTGGATCTCAGATTTCTCTCTCTCTTCCTTCATGGGCCCTCTCTGCTACAGTGGAATTGTCTACCTCTTTGTGTCACAGGCTGCCAGTGGCCAGTTCTGGGAGGCTGTTCCAGGTTCTTGGGTACATAGAATCATTCTGTTGTTCTGAGCAACTCTTGGGTTGCCCAGGGGTCACAAAGAGTCGGACACGACTGAGGGACTGAATGACAACATGCTGCTCCCATGTCAGGCTGGGGTGCCCTGTGATGTTCTCTAAGACCCATCTCCCTGGGTCTATCAAACCGCAGTTCCTACTCTGTGTTCTTACTTGCTTTCTGGATGCGACTTATGAATGCAGACCCTCTGGGAAATTCCCTGGTGGTCCAGTGGTTAGGGGGGCTTCCCTGGTGTGGCTCAACAGTAAAGAATCCGCCTGTGGTACAAGAGACACAGGAGACACGGATTCAGTCCCTGGGTTGGGAAGATCCCCTGAAGGAGGGCATGGCAACATGCTCCAGTATTCTTGCCTGGAAAATCCCAAGGAAAGAGGAGCCTGGCGGGCTACACTCCATGGGGTCACAAAGAGTCAGACACGACTGAGGCGACTGAGCACGCACTCACCCAGTGCTTAGGGTTCTGTGCTCTCACTGCCGAGGGCCTGGGTTCGACCCCTGATAGGGAAGATTCCACAAGCCGAGCAGCATGGCCAAAAATAAAGAATAAATAAAAAGGAAAGTAGACCCTCTGTACTGAAGCCCCCTCAAATATTTCATTTTTACTCTGGGATCCATGCAGGGGTTTGGTGGTGAAAGTCTTCAGCTACCTATTTAATATTCAATGAGTGTGAACTGGTATTAAAACATTTTTGTATTTCACAAAAATTCACAACACAGTGATCAGCTAGCCCAATAAGAAGACAGTGTATTAAATATACAGCTGAAGACAATAAAGTTATGTTGGAAAAAAATGTTTAGGCAATACATATCTAGAGCCTTAAAAAAGTAAAAATTGCACCTTAATTTATAGATGTTTCCTCACCTGTTTAAATAGATATATGTATAAAAATGTTCCTACACTCATTAGGATGACTATCAAAAGTGGAAAATAACAAGAGTGAAGATGTGGGAAAATTGGAACCATTGTGCAGGTCCAGGGTTAGGAATTCACCTAGCGATGCAGGGGATCCAGGTTTGATCCCTGATCAGGGAACTAAGCGCCTACATGCTGCAGAGCAACTAAGTTCAAGCACCACAACTAGAGAGTCTGTGTGCTGCAATGAAAGATCGCACATGACACACTATTAATAAGATTTAAAAGCAGCCTAATAAATAGATAATTATTTGTTTAAAATAGAATTACCATGTTGTTGTTATTTAGTCGCTAAGTCATGTTCTACTCTTTGCGACCCCTTGGGCTGCAGCATGCCAGGCCTCCCAGTCCCTCACTGTCTCCTGGAGTTTGCCCAAGTTCGTGTCCATTGAATCTGTGATGCTATCCAACCATCTCATCCTCTGCTGCTCTCTTCTCCATTTGCCTTCAATCCTTCCCAGCATGAGTGTCTTTTCCAATGAGTGGGCTATTCACATTGCTGCTGCTGCTAAGTCGCTTCAGTCGTGTCCGACTCTGTGCAACCCCATAGACGGCAGCCCACCAGGCTCCCCCATCCCTGGGATTCTCCAGGCAAGAACACTGGAGTGGGCTGCCATTTCCTTCTCCAATGCATGAAAGTGAAAAGTGAAAGTGAAGTCACTCAGTCGTGTCCGACCCTTAGCGACCCCATGGACAGCAGCCTACCAGGCTCCTCCGTCCATGGGATTTTCCAGGCAAGAGTACTGGAGAGGGGTGCCATTGGTAGGTAGGTGGCCAAAATATTGGAGCTTCAGCTTCAGCATCAATCCTTTCAATGAATATTCAGAATTGATTTCCTCTAGAATTGACTGGTTTGATCTCCTTGCTGTCCAAGGGACTCTCAAGAGTCTTTTCCAGCATCACAATTCGAAAGCATCAATTCTTCGGCACTCAGCTTTCTTTATGGTCCAACTCTCACATCCATACGTGACTACTGGAAAAACCATAGCTTTGACTAGATGGACCTTTGCTGGCAACGTAATGCCTCTGCTTTTTAATACACTGCCTAGGTTTGTCATCGCTTTCCTTTCAAGAAGCAAGCAACTTCTAATTTCATGGCTGCAATGCTTCTGGGATCTCTCCAGGAAGAGAAAATCTGTCACTGCTTCCACTTTTCCCCCTCATATTTGCCATAAAGCGATGGGACTGGATGTAGGATCTTAGTTTTTTGAACGTTGAGTTTTAAGTCAGCTTTTTCACTCTCCTCTTTTACCCTCATCAAGAGGTTCTTTAATTCTTTGCTTTCTGCCAGTAGAGTGGTTTTATCTGTATAGCTGAGGTTGTTGATATTCTCCCATCAATCTTGATTCCAGCTTGTAACTCATCCAGCCTGGCATTTAGCATATAAATTAAATAAGCAGGGTGACAATATACCGCCTTGTTATATTCCTTTCCCAATTTGGAACCAGTCGGTAGTTCCACGTAAGGTTATAACTGTTGCTTCTTGACCAGCATATAGGTTTCTCAGGAAACAGGTAAGATGGTCTGGTATTCCCATCTCTAAAAATTGTCCACAGTTTGTTGTGAAACACACAGTCAAAGGCTTTTGTGTAGTCAATGAAACAGAAGTAGATGTTTTTCTGGAATTCCCTTGCTTTCTCTATGATCTAACAAATATTGGCAATTTGATCTCTGATTCCTCTGCCTTTTCTAAACCCAGCTTGTACATCTGCAAGTTCTCAATTCAAGTACCGCTGAAGCCTAGCTTGAAGGATTTTAGCATAACCTTACTAGCATGGGAAGTGAGCACAAGTGCCCAGTAGTTTGAACATTCTTTTGAACTCCTCTTCTTTGGAATTGGGATGGCGTTTTCCAGTCCTATGGCGTTTTCCAGTCCTATGGCCACTGCTGGGTTTTCCAAATTTGCTGACACATTGAGTGAAGCACTTTAACAGCATCATCTTTTAGGATTTAAGTAGTTCAGCTGGAATTCCATCACCTCCACTAGTTTTGTTGGTAGTAATGCTTCCTAAGGCCCATTTGACTTTACATTCCAGGATGTCTGACTCTAGGTGAGTGATCACACCATCATGGTTTTCAGGTCATCAAGATCTTTTTTGTACAGTTCTTCTGTGTTTTCTTACCATGTCTTAATCTCTTCTGCTTCTGTTAGGTCCTTGCCGTTTCCATCCTTTAACCTTCCCCTCCTTGCTGAAATGTACCTTTGATATTACTGAGATCATTCTGTTGTTTTTGAGGTTGCACCCAAGTACTGCATTTTGGACTTGATTATGAGGGCTACTCATTTCTTCTAAGGGATTCTTGCCCACAGTAGTAGATATAATGGTCATCTGAATTAAATTCACCCATTGCTGTCCATTTTAGTTCACTGATTCCTAAAATGTCGATGTTTACACTTGCCATCTCCTGCTTGACCACGACCAATTTACCTTGATTCGTGGACCTAACATTCCAGGTTCCTATGAAATATTGTTCTTTAGAGCATGGGATTTTACTTTCACCACCAGACACATCCACAACTGAGTGTCGTTTCCGCTTTGGCCCAGCTGCCTCATTCATTCTGGAGCTATTAATTGCCCTCCGCTCTTCCCCAGTAGCATATTGGACACCTTCCATCCTGGGGGGCTCATCGTTTGGCGTCATATCTTTTTGCCTTTTTATACTGTTCATGGGGTTCTGGTGGCAAGAATACTGGAGTGGTTTGCCATTCCCTCCTCCAGTGGACCACATTTGGTCAGAACTCTCCACTATGACCCATCCGTCTTGGATGGCTCTGTACAGCATGGCTCATAGCTTCACCGAGTTATGCAAGGGCCACGACAAGGCAGTGATCCATGAAGGGGAGAATTACCATATGACCCAGCAATTCTACTCCTAGGTATACACCCAAAAGAATTGAAAACAATGACTCAAACAGATGTTTGTATACTCTGTTCATAGCATTATTCATAATTGCCAAAATGTGAAAACAACCCAGATGTCTATGAACTAATGAATGGATAAACAAATGTGGTATATACATACAATTGAGTGTTATTTAACCTTAAAAAGGAACTGAATTCTGATACAAGCTACAACATGGATGAACCTTGAAAACATGCTAAATGAAATAAGCCAGACACAAAAGGACAAAAATTGTATGATTCTACCTGTATGAGGTATCTAGACTATGTGAACTCATAGAGACAGAAAGCAGATTAGAAGTTACCAGGGGCTGAGAAGAGGAGGAAATTGGGGGATTATTGTTTAATTGGTACAGAGTTTTTGAGAGGATGAAAAAGTTCTGGATGGACAATGTTGATGGTTGCAAAATAATCTTAGTGTACTTATTGCCAAGACATTGTACATTAAAATGGTTAAAATAGTTAAGTTTAATGTTTTGTATATTTCACAACATTTTTTTAAAAGGAAAAATTAACTATTTTAAAGTGTGTGCTTTTCAAAGTATGAGTTTAAAGGAAGTAAATTTTTGGAAGCAGTGAACTCTGTGTTTTTTCCCTCCAAAAGAGAAGTAGGAAGACCTATTCATTTATTAATACAATTACTGAATGCTCACCCTCTGTCTTCAGTAGACTTGGTATCTGAAATACATGATATTGTCTAGTCCTCAAGAAGCTTACAGGCCTGCTGGGGAGATGGCATCCACCCATGATATAATTAAATTGTAACATATCATTATAAGGGATGTTACATGGCAGTTTATAATTGTGATCTTTCAATTTTGCTTTTCTCTTGAATTATACATTCTTCTTCTCTTTTGATATACTCTTTTTACTCTCTCATACTTGACTATCTTCAAAAACTATCAGGTTTTCCCCCCAGTCTTGAAACCTATCCCAAGTCTGCCTGTGTATGTTATAGAAACTTCATCCTTAAAAAATTCAAAACTGGACCCAAACTGTCAGTATGTTGTTAAGCTCAGTAGATGATCTCACCACATATTTTGTCTTCTAAGTTAAAAATCTGTATCATTTGTATATTTGGACTAAACAGTTTGGTGGGGAGTTGGATGTGGTTGGAATGCACTTAGGTAGGCTAATACCCGAATCAGATGGCTACATGAGGTGGTTACATGACTATATCACTTTGCATATAGTTTACTTTGTTCCTATTTTCTATCTTATTGAAAAAGTTAAAACTTTTTACTGTTTCACATAAAGAACCATAACTCTGTTTCAAATTTTTGCATGTATTTTAAGCATTCTGATAATTAGAAAATTTCCTAGAAATTGGAGATATAGTGTCAAGGTGAAATGAACTCACCTATAATTGCTCAAGTAAATCTGTTTATTATCTTATGAACTTCACTGCAACTGAAAATGCTTTAATTGACCTGTTTTAGAACTTTTATGTAACTATTATATCCAAAACCAACTCATTATCTCCTTACTACTCTTATAACATCCCAAGGAAACTCTATCACAGTGTTTCTCACATTGTATTGTGGTTATGGATTATATGTCTGTCTTTTCAAGAATGACCCTTAAACATTTATTCTGTATTGGACCAGCATTAGCAGCAAAATACAAAACCACTCAGACCTTCTATGCTGACTCTGTACTTCCTTTCTTTTTACATTTAATTTTTTTAATAATTAAATTGATTCATTTTTAATTGAAGAATAATTGCTTTACAATATTGGGTAGGTTTCTGCCAAACATCAACATGTGATTCTCTACTTCTGATTGTCAGGGTAAGTAGGTAGACTTTGTGCAGGGTAGGTTTTAAGGGAGCTTCCTCAAAATAAGGACTGGCAAATGATAGATTATATTTGCTATTGGTCTTAGGGTCAATATTAATGAAGACAGTAGAGAACAAGATTGGGGGAGCATCCTAGCAAGTAGCAGTTTGTATTAATTTTGGAGACAAGAAGCCACATGTAGCAAGCAGGATGAATTTAAAGAGGTCCAGACAAGATGGATCGTAACCATGAACATGTACAGAAAAAAGCTTTTGAGTTTTCTGCAGATATGGGTAATGGTACTAAAAGATGAGAACGGGGCAGAATTTCCTACCTGCATTGTGTCCCCAAGTGATGATAACTTGTTGGAAAGCCTTGCTCTGTTCTTTGGTGGTTGCAAGTTATAGGATCCAGTCATTTTGCCTCTGTGATGTGTGATGCCATAGGTGTGTCTTGATGACTATTTATGAGGACCATGTGATTGTTGGTCTGTGGTTGATGGGTGTTGACTATGTGGATTTAGGCTTGAAGGTCTCTGAAAAAGCCTCTACAAATTTAGCACAAGAGTCATTATCTCAGGCTTCCCTGGTGGTCAAGTGATTAAGAATTCACCTGCCAATGCAGAGGACACAGGTGCAATCCCTGGTCCGGGAAGATACCACGCACCACGGAGCAACTAAGCCCATGAGCCACAACTATTGGACTTGCGAACCTAGAGCAGTGATCCGCAATGAGAAGCCCAGGCAACAAGAAGCCCACACACCGCAACTGGAGACTGCCCCTGCTGGCCGTAACCAGAGAAAGCCTGCATGCAGCAACGAAGACCCAGCGCACCCAAAAATAAATAATCTAAAAAAAAAAAAAAAAAAGGAAAAAATCCTTTTCTCCATTCTGATACCTATGGTTAGGCGGTTCACTCTTATAGGTAGTGTAGCATAGCCATTGGAGAAGGCAATGGCACCCCACTCCAGTACTCTTGCCTGGAAAATCCCATGGATGGAGGAGCCTGGTAGGCTCCAGTCCATGGGGTCGCTAAGAGTCGGGCACGACTGAGTGACTTCACTTTCACTTTTCACTTTCATGCATTGGAGAAGGAAATGGCAACCCACTCCAGTGTTCTTGCCTGGAGAATTCCAGGGATGGGGGAGCCTGGTGGGCTGCCGTCTATGGGGTCGCACAGAGTTGGACACGACTGAAGCGACTTAGCAGCAGCAGCAGCAGCATAGCCATTGTCAGAAAATTAAGAAAATTGTCCAACACAGGATATGAATTGTCTCATTCTCATGAATGAATTCATATGTTCAGTAATGTATAGTTCTGAGAGGGAATAGGTTGATTATGGAGTCTATTAAGTGATGGGTTCCTGGGAACTATAGGGGATTGGAATGGGGTGTTCCAGTGACCTGCTGTGGCATAACCACTACAACCTTAGTGATATAAATGAAGAACCATCTTATTATGTTTCTGTGGGTCAGGATTTCAGAGCAGAGTAAGGACACTTGTCTCACTTAGCTTACTGATGCTTGGACCCTCATCTGGAAAGAGTGTTCAGTTCAGTCGCTCAGTCTTGTCCGACTCTTTGAGACCCCAGGAACTGCAGCACGCCAGGCCTCCCTGTCCATCACCAACTCCCAGAGTCCACCCAAAACCATGTCCATTGTGCCGGTGATGCCATACAACCATCTCATCCTCTGTCATCCCCTCCTCCTCCCGCCTTCAATCTTTCCCAGCATCAGGGTCTTTTCAAATGAGTCAGCTCTCCGCATCAGGTGGCCGAAGTATTGCAGTTTCAGCTTCAACATCAGTCCTTCCAATAAACATTCAGGACTGATCTCCTTTAGGATGGACTGGTTGGATCTCCTTGAAGTCCAAGGGAGTCTCAAGAGTCTTCTCCAACATCACAGTTCAAAAGCATCAATTCTTCGGTGCTCAGCTTTCTTTATAGGCCAACTGTCACATCCATACATGACCACTGGAAAAACCATAGCCTTGACTAGACGGACCTTTGTTGGCAAAGTAATGTCTCTGCTTTTCAATATGCTGTCTAGGTTGGTAATAACTTTCCTTCCAAGGAGCAAGCATCTTTTAATTTCATGGCTGCAATCACCATCCGCAGTGATTTTGGAGCCCGGAAAAATAAAGTCAGCCACTGTTTCCACTGTTTCCCAATCTATTTGCCATGAAGTGATGGGACTGGATGCCATGATCTTAGTTTTCTGAATGTTGAGCTTTAAGCCAACTTTTCTCTCTCTTCTTTCACTTTCATCAAGAGGCTCTTTAGCTCTTCCTCACTTTCTGCCATAAGGGTGGTGTCATCTGCATATCTGAGGTTACTTTTATTTCTCCCGGCAATCTTGACTCCAGCTAGTGCTTCTTCCAGCCCAGTGTTTCTCATGATGTACTCTGCATATAAGTTAAATAAGCAGGGTTGACTTACTCCTTTTCCTATTTGGAACCAGTCTGTTGTTCCATGTCCAGTTCTAACTGTTGCTTCCTAACCTGCATACAGGTTTCTCAAGAGGCAGTTCAGGTGGTCTGGTATTCCCATCTCTTTCAGAATTTTCCACAGGAAAGGCTGCTGCTACTGCAGCTGCTAAGTCGCTTCAGTTGTGTCCGACTCTTAGCCACCTCATGGACTGCAGCCTACCAGGCTCCTCCGTCCATGGGATTTTCCAGGCAAGAGTACTGGAGTGGGGTGCCATTGCCTTCTCTGCAGGAAAGGCAGAGGGTAACGCAAATGTCTTGGTGGTGGTGGTTTAGTTGCTCAGCTATGTCCAACTCTTGCATACCTGTGGACTGTAGCCGACCAGGCTCTTCTGTCCCTGGGAATCTCCATGCAAGAATACTCAAGTGGGTTGCTATTTCCATCTCCAGGGGATCTTCCTGACCCAGGAATCGAGTCCAGGTCTCCTCCATTGCAGGCAGATTCTTTATCAGCTGAGCTATGAGGGAAGCCCAACTCACGTCTTAGGATTGAGAAATCATGTGGAGGCTTCTTCACAGAAACAACTGATACCTGAGCAGGGATGACTCAAAGGCTGCATTCAGCTGGGATTGTTGACCAGGAGTGCTTACATGTAGCCTCTCCATGTGGCTTGGGCTTACTCAGAGCACAGTTGCCTCAGAGTAGTTCATCTTTTTACAAGCTGGCTCAGGAATCCAGGTGTATTCCAGAGAAGAAGGTAGACTCTGTATGGCCTTTTCTGGCTTAGCATCATTTCTGCTGTACTCCATTTATTGAAGCAGACATAAGCCAATCAGATTCAAGAGCAAGGTACTTAGACGCCCCCTCCAACATCTCAATGAAGGGAGATAACTGCAAGTTAAAAAGGGTTACAGAGTCTTCTCTAGCTGTCCAGTGGTTAAGATTTTGGGCTTCCAACACAGAGGACGTGGGTTCAACCCCTGGTTGGGGAACTAAGAGTCCACATTCTGCAGGGCTCAGCCAAAGAAAAAAAAGTTACAGTGTGTATTGCCTCTTAGAATTCTCAGGATTTTTGGACCAAGTTCCTGTTTCATATAGCTCTGTAGAGTGGAAGGCTTTCTGCCAAATTTGAGGCTACCAGTAGTCAAGGCTTAAAGGAGATTTGGTGGACTGTGGGGATACCCTTGTGATACAAAGGACCTCGTCCACCCAAATGTATCAGTGGCCATGACAGCTTAGCAGGCCTCCTCTGTATTCTATCCTTCTGTAGCCAGGAGTGCATGATTTAAGATCTTCTTCTGGCTCTGCTGGTCATAGATGATTACTGTCTTCTTGCTGACACACAAATCTGATTCTTTTACTACCTTACAATCTTTTAAGGATTCCCTATCATCTCTAAGATAAAGTCCAAGGTCATCAGCATCACATTAGCACGTTCATGATCTGACCTTGACCACTGAAAACTCAGATGCTATGCTATCATCCAAAATATGAAAGGCAGCATTTATATAATTATTGAGTTCAAATACCAGCTCTGCTGGGACTCATTAATTTTCTAGAGTACAACTGAAAGGCTTTCTTCCTTCAATTGAGGGCAGACTGCAACAAAAATGGCCTAGTTTTCCACTTTCTCCTCTGTTCAGCCAGTTCACAAGGGCCTGCAAATGGATTCCAATTCTGGAATTAGCACCTTAAGGTAAGGATTGGTTGTTTATATGAAATTAAAATAACTGGGTATTCTTTTACTTGCCACTTCTGGTAACCCTATTTAAGGCCAACCACAGCTTTCCTTGGTTCATTGATTACAGAGTAAATACTGGTGTAGACTGAGAAGAGGACTAAGTGTGTTTGTTTCCTTCTTTCTTACCAAACTATTTAACCTTTTAACATTGACATACCGGGGTGAACTGGAAGAGCAGCTTCCAATTCTTTTAGCTCTTAAGTGTCAGCACATTATTATCGTCGTTGTTTTCAGGTTTTACATTGCTACAGCATGACTCTGAGACCGACAGTGTCACTAATTACGACAATTTCCTTAAACTAGAGCAGAAAGATGTTGCATGAAGTTCTTGAAATCTAAGACACGGGAAATTAAGTTACATAAGTTAGCAGATGTTCAGGCTGAGGATGGAAGAGAGCTGTAACAACAACTCTCAATTATTTCTCCCCTGAGGCTGGGACTAGAACTACGGGAGAAAGTTGAAATCTTCCTTTCTGTTTTACCAGTAAGTCATATCACGGCCACCACTTAGCCCTTTTTCTCTCACCACTATTTGTAATTCCATAATCAGGCTAACCGCCCCACCAGATTTTTCTAAAGTGGTTCTTTTTGTTTTCTGTGTGTTTTTTTCCGGTAAATTTCATCAGGAAAAAGAAACAGTAAAGTTGAAACAGTGCAAATGGTTACACAACGCAAGTCTCCCTTTCATCCTGATCCCTAGTTCTAGGCCGAAGGTTCCTAACTCGATTTAGGAACTGGAGCCTAAGGGAATGTTTCCAGAGCAATGTGGATTCTCTGAACGTGCGATCTTCAGTGGACTGATAATTGTGCATCCAAACTTTTGCCTGCACCTCGAAAAGGTCCTGAGAACTCCCTAAGAAGGACTGGCTGAAAGGAGAGATGAAGCTGGAGACTCGGCAGCAGCTGGTAAAAACCTGTCATAACTCGCCCCAGCGAAAAAAAGTTCCCCCTCAACCACCCAGCCCCGGTCCCCATGGAAAAACTCTGTATCCCGTGGGCGGGATCTTTCCTTCCCGAGTCGCCTGCCGCATTCCTGCCCTCCGGTGTGTCGGCGTGCGCTGATGTCATGACGCCGCGCGCGCGCAGTCCTGCCCCTGCAGAGCTCAGCGCTGGGACGGAGCCCGGGGTGCTCGCAGACCCGGAATGTGAGGCCTTGGAGCGGTTGGCCCCGTTTCTCTGGCGAGCTCTCCCCTCCGGGCCTGCGCCCGCCGCCCGCAGCTTAGCCGGGAGGAGTCAGGGCGGCCGCGCCCTTCTGCCGTGTGCCCGCGTGGCCGCCGCCGCCGCCGCCCCTCGGAATCCTCCGGGGCCGCTGAGGAGTTCGCTACGGAGGGAGGCGGGGGCCTTCGGGAGGAGGAGGCGGAGGAGGCGGAGGAGGCGGAGAGAAGGAAGATGGCGGCCGTGGAGCTCGAGTGGATCCCAGAGACTCTCTATAACACCGCCATCTCCGCTGTGGTGGATAACTACATCCGCTCTCGCCGCGACATCCGCTCCTTGCCGGAGAACATCCAGTTCGACGTGTACTACAAGGTACGGGCCGTGGACCCGCTCTTCCCGCCGCAGCCCCTGGGGCCGCACCCCCTTCCACGTCCGCGAACCCCCGCGTTTAACCCCTCACCCCTCGTAGTGGGATCGGCGCCCCGAGACCTCTGGGGCGGTGTCGGGCTGTCCGGTGTAGAAACGCTCCATCTGCTATCTTCTGTGTCTCCAACTCTCGGGCCTTGATGGATGGGATACCTCTTCGCAGTGAGACTTTTCCCCCCCTCGGCTTTTGGTGTTCCCTCGTACCTCGGGGCCCCTTTGGGGTAGGCCTCTTTTGCGTGGACTTCCTCTATTGCGCCCTTGTCCCCCTCAGCCCTTGCCTTCCAGCCTGTGACTTCTGGAATATTTTCTGCCCTCTCTTCCCCAATTAAGTGTCAGCATCAGCTGGACTTTTGTTTTGGTCTTTCCCCCTCCTTTCTGCCTTCTCCTCTCGCCTCCCTCCTTTGCAAGTATTTTTCTTTTCTTGCTTCGTGTCACCTTTCTCGTCGGTCATTGGGAGGAAGTTGGGGAATTATTGGAAGTAATGGTGTGCCTTATTCGCGTATCCTTTGAAGCTGTGGTTTTTGTTTATATTGATCTTTGCGGTTGAATAGGCGGTTTTATTAATACGGGAATGGTGATAAACTACCTGAAAGGAAGAAAGTCTTTCTTTTTTTAAAAAACAAAAAACACTTGAGAATTTAAATCATGTTCCTGTAGTTGAAAGTTGTAATCTTGCAGCATTCCTAAATCGCTCCCCCTCAAAAATCTGAACAAAAACCCTCCAAGTTCAGTCTCCAAGGAGGTTCAAGGGTAAGTATCTTTAGACGTGGACAGTCTTGCAGTGTTTAGAGAGGGAGGAGAACTTTATGGACTCGGAGCCTCCCTTTTCCTCTCCCCCCACATTTGAATGTGAACAGTGGCCTTATTATTCAGTCCTCTTTGCCTTGAATCGGCGTGGATATCTCTTCTCCAGTAGCCACCCACGCAGAATTTGACCAGAAGTAAAAGTATGATTTATTTTTTAGATCTAAACACTTCCTCTTGATTTGTAAGTTGGCTGGAACATTGTAAACTAAGATTTAACAGATGTATATGTTCTTACATATATATGGTGTTTTATGGCAGTTGTTTCACTGGGAAGATTGCCCGCTTTCTCCACCCCAGAATATTTTTTCAGATAGCTGCTGACTTGCTACATTCTATCTACTAAATACAGCTGCTTTACACCAGTTTAACAATTTTTACCCCCTAGATATTTGGAGAATATTCATTTTGGTCATTTATATTATTATGTGGGGGGGGTGGTTAAGGAAAAATCTCCCTTTATTCCAGATCCCTTTGATACATTGATTTGCTTTTGTGTGTGTCTAAGGAAGTTTTGTGTGTTTACAATGTATTCCTCGCAGGAAGGATGAGTTACGAGTTCTTTCGCAGCCTGGGAAACTGTAACTTTGTGTGTATGCTAACTGTATCCATTTTATTAAATCCTATGTTGTAACCTTTTACACTTTTTAGAGAAAATCATTGGAAATTTAATCAAAGTACATTCAGTGGTTGAATTTCTTCAAAGTACTTGGATATCTTTCTAGTAACTTTCATTTCTAATTGAAGCTTTTCATTTGAGCATTATTAATAGTGAATGAACAGATGGTGCTTGTGGCCACATTTTGTGTTTCATATAGTCCACAGAGTTTTAATATGGCGTCTTTTGGGTACACTTTTTATTCCTTAATAGTTGTCTGCCTGTTGGGAATGTGGAAAGGAAGGTACTTAACATATGCCTGAAACTGTAAGTGCTCTTACACAGTTATTTTAAGCCTCACAATTAAACTAAATTAGGGTATTAACTTGTTTTATAGGTGAGAAAGTGAAGTAATTTAGTCAGGGTCTCATATCCAGTATGGAGAAAGCAGTGGCACCCCACTCCAGTACTCTTGCCTGGAAAATCCCATGGACGGAGGAGCCTGGTGGGCTGCAGTCCATGGGGTCGCTATGAGTGGGACACAACTGAGCAACTTCACTTTCACTTTTCACTTTCATGCATTGGAGAAGGAAATGGCAACCCACTCCAGTGTTTTTGCCTGGAGAATCCCAGAGATGGGGGAGCCTGGTGGGCTGCCGTCTATGGGGTTGCACAGAGTCCGACACGACTGAAGCGACTTAGCAGCAGCAGCATACCCAGTATTCTCTTTACCTTGCTTTCTTGCTTACTGTTGACTGTTTCCAGTTTTCTCCAGTTTATAGTTTCCAAGGAGAACCCATAATCAGATCCCTCCAGTTGCCCCAACTTCCATCAATAGGCATAGTCACAGACAAAATTATAGTGTTTGTGCATCAAAAATTCCCCCATCCTGATTCACTGTAGTTCACTGTCACTCGATTAGTGTTTGTCAGTAGCTTCAGGTGCAGCTTTAGAAAATGGGGTTATGGAATAAATAGGAGACGAAGAAGCAGGGGTGCTGACTGCTCCTAAGAAGGAAAGGGAGAGAGAGGGATGATCTGTAGAAGGGTAAAATGTGAAAGTTGTTGTTGTTAAAGTTTAAGGATGGGAGATGTTAAAATATACTTCTTGTCTGAATGACAGACATCAAAACAGAATGAGAGGTTGAATATACAAGTGAGGCAGGAAATAAGTTATGGAGCAGAGACCCTGAATAGAGACGTTAATTGAATGAGCTTTGCCCCTTCTTTCACCATCCATAAATTAAGGTACCAGTCTTACATTGGAGTTGGGGAATACTTCTTCTTCCTCTAAGATCAGATGGAAAGAGGTAAAGACATGAAGTATAAACATAAGTAAAATTGCGAAGAATGGTTGTAAGGAATTAGGATAAGATCGCTTGCTGGCAGTAAGGGACAGGAGTGGCAGCTTTTATGTAGAAAGGCTAAACAGAAGTTGGAATGGCTGCTAAGGTGATAGGGACGCTCACTAAAAATATGTTTTTTAAAACATTGACAGAAGATATAGATGGTTCAATAAAACAGTACTGAATAATGTCTCTGACTCAGATCGATGTTTCGCTAAGGGCACTCAACGATTTGGGAACAGAAGTAGATAAAGCGAATAGAAAGAATTGTGAAATTATATACCAAGTGAAAGCAAATAGAGTGAAGGGCTGGGTTCCTCAAAGATGAAGTTTGTAATCTTTTTATTGTAACTGCTGAATGGTCTGTTTTGTATCCTGTTCCAGTGACAGAATTTGCCATAGAGTTAACTTTTGACCAGGTGAAGTGTGTCAGTAATGTGTTTTATTTTTTGTTTTCAGTCTTTAACTTAGTAATTTGGGGGTTTTAAAAATTATTATTGTAAGTCTTCTGCTAAAAAACATATGAATGAATTCCTGATTTAGTATTAGAATTGTATTTTTTCTTCATTTTTTTGTGTTTATTTCTATTCTTAGTTATCGTCACTCTCAACTAATATTCTCATAATCTTTTTAAATTGGCTGGTAACAAATTGCAAAAAAATTTCTTGCAACATATTTGACAACCAATGAGTTAATGTTTTTTCACATTAGAAAGCTCTTAGGATTAATAAATTGAGAACAGGAAATTCTCTGGTGATCCATTAGTTGGGATTCTGCACTTTCACAGTCAAGGACCGAGGTTTGATCCCTGGTTGGGGAATCGCCAAGTCCTATGGTGTGGCCAAAGATAAATAAATAAATAGCAAAAACTTTAGTGGGAGTGGGGCATAAAAGAACATACAGCAGCCACACCCTGTATATGGATGGAAAGGTAATAATGTTATAAATTTGTCAGCTCATGTCAGTTTAAGCTTTGAATTTATTGCAAGTTGAATCAGAATCTCAGGATTTTACTAGATATAGGAAACTTACTAAATATGATGCTTACATGGAGGAATTAATTACCTGAGAATAAATGAGCCAAGGAAAAAGTTAAATGTACAACATTTAGGATAATCAAGTATATTAGAAGACCATATATATTTTAAAACAATATAGTATTGGCAAAAGAAGAGCAAAGAAGGAAATTGATTTCTAGGACATAGTAGACAGTCTACATGGAAGCTAAAGCATATATAAGAATTTGTTTATATACTAAAGTTATAGGGCAATGCTGTATTTAAACAGTTGGGAGGAAGTTGGTTATCTGGAGGGAGTGTTGGGTCTCTACTTAACACTTTACACCAAAATGAATTCCAAGCAAATTAAAGATTTAAATATGGCAAATGATATCTTAAAAGCACCAAAATAAATTACTGGGTCAGTATCTTACAGTGGGGATGACTGAAATTCTTCTTTAAAGAAATTATTTTTAAAATAATTTACAAATTTAAAAAGTGTCAAATGTTACAAAAATGAGTAATGTAGAATGTGAAGTCCTCTGTTATTCATCTTGCCAACACTGTGATACTGTCCTGGCTTAGCGAAGGCTTCTCTAAGCATGAAACCAAAACCCAGGATGAAAAAAAGAACTGGATTCTGTTGAATACATTAAAAATTAGGGGGGAAATTGAAAGCACATTTTTTTAAAAAGACTATGCAAATGAGCATAGAGACAGCATATTAAAAAGCAGAGACATTACTTTGCCAACAAAGGTCCTAGAGTCAAAGCTATGGGTTTTCAAATAGTTGTGTTTAGATGTGAGAGTTGGACTATAAAGAAAGCTGAGCGCTGAAGAATTGATGCTTTTGAACTGTGGTGTTGGAGAAGACTCTTGAGAGTCCCTTGGACTGCAGGGAGATCCAACCAGTCCATCCTAATGGAGATCAGTCCTGAATGTTTATTGGAAGGACTCATGTTGAAGCTGAAACTGCAATACTTCAGCCACCTGATGCGGAGAGCTGACTCATTTGAAAAGACCCTGATGCTGGGAAAGATTGAAGGCTGGAGGAGAAGGGGACGACAGAGGATGAGATGGTTGGATGGCATCACCGACTCAAAGGACATGAGTTTGAGCAAGGTCCAGTAGTTGGTCATGGACAGGGAGGCCTGGCGTATTGCAGTCCATGGGGTCGCAAAGAGTCAGACATTGAGCAACTGAACTGAACTGAATTGATGCAAATGACATTTGTCAGGTAAGAGATGAATTTCCTAATACAGAAAGATCTGATGTTCATCAGTATATAAAGTACAACCAACTGATTTCCAGAAGACCTGAAGAGCTAGCTCACAGAACACGAAAATATGAATGGCTAATAAACATCAAATGAAATGCAAATTAAAGTGCAATGTCAAGCCAAGCCAATCATGAAGAAGAAATCTGGAGAACTTACACCGTCCAATATGGAGCTGTAACAGATAGGATAATACGGGATTGCCATATAAATAGACAAATAGCCCAGTGGAAGAGTTCAGTCCAGTAACAGACTGACACCTGTACTGTCACCTGGTTTATGACAAAGGTGACATAGTGGTACAGTGGGGAAAGGAAGACCAAATAAATAGTGCTGGTCCATTGGATATCCATGTAGAGGGAGAAAGATCATGATCTTATACACAATTACCATTTTCGGTGGATTGCTGATCTAAATGTGGAAAACGGTGTTTTAGGAAAAAGTTTTCACTGTGTCAGCAAAAATATATTAAATAGGATACAAAAAATGAGCTAAATGTAATTTGGTATATTGGCCTATTTTAAGATTAAGAACATCTGTTTATTAAAAGATACCATTAAAAGAGTGCAAAGCAAAGCCACAGAGTTGCAGCACATATTATCTCATAAAAGATTCATCCTGCATCTAAAAGACTAGAAATAAACAAGAAATAGCTAATTTTTTTAAAATGAGAAAATAATTTCAATAGACATCCAAAAAGAGGACATTCAAAGGTCCAGTGAAACATTTTGGAAAGATGCTCAACCTCATTTTGTCTTCAGGGAAATTGCTATTCTACTATACTCTCTTCAGAATGACTAAATGAAAAAGAAGTGTTGGTAAGGATATGGAGCAATCAGAACTCTCATAAACTGTTAGTGGAAGTGTTAATTGATATACCATTTTGGAAAACTCACATTATCTGCTATAAAGTGTGTGTGTGTGTATACACACACCGTATAACCCAGTAATTCCTCCTCAAGATTATAACAGTAATGTTCATAGCAACACTGTTCATAATAAGCAAAAAAATGGAAACTATCCCAATAGCCATCAGTAGGAGAGTTATAAATTGTGAAATAGTCATGTAGAGGAATATTTTACAGTGAAAATGAATGAATTGCAGTTGCGAAACCATATGGATATATCTCACAGGTGACATTAAGTGAAAGAGATCAGCAAAGGAGTATATACCAGAGGCTCCCAAACTTTCTCC
This sequence comes from Bubalus kerabau, assembly GCF_029407905.1. Lineage (NCBI taxonomy): Eukaryota > Metazoa > Chordata > Mammalia > Artiodactyla > Bovidae > Bubalus > Bubalus kerabau. The sequence continues at coordinate 52,030,053 of NC_073627.1, read as the reverse complement.
CTTCACAGCACCTTTAGGTTAAAAGAAATACCTGACAGCTCTGTTAGTTAAGTAGTTAGATATAAAAAACTGAATAATGCTTAGGTCCTAACAACACAAGAACCATTAAAAAAAAATGAATAAACAGAAATTGAAAGAGTATTTTACTCCATTCTTAAATAAGCATGATTACTTACTACTGAAATGTGTGTATGTGTCAGACACTGTACAGCTTCTCAGATCTTGAAATTGAATTGGAAACTACCATTCTTATTTTCTGTTATGTGAGTTTTGCACGTTCCTTTTATCATAACAACCACTGAAAATGCTGCTTCACAAAGATAAGATGTCATTGAAAGGAATATAGCAGTCTAGTATTTGGCATGGTTTAATATAAATGTTGAATATTGTACCTTTCAAATTTAAAATATCTTACAGTGCCCCAGGACATTTTGGTGCAGCTTGGAAAATGTGGATATATAATGTATGATTCCATTTACATAAGGTTCAAAAACAGGCTTAAAAAATTAAAAGTGTTTTAAGTCTGGAGAGGCTGCCCTTGGCGGATAGTGACAGAGCAGGGCACCAAGGGAGATGTCTGGGATTCTGGTGGTGCTCGGTTTCGTTAATGGCATCTGCATGTTGGTATCTGGGCATGTTCACTTTGTGAAAATTTATTGAACTTTGCATTCTTTTATTTTTCTTTTTAAAATTATGTATTTTTTATTGAAGTATAATTGATGTACAATATTATATATGTTACAGATATACAATATAGTGATTCACAATTTTCAAAGGTTATACTCCATTTATATTATTGTAAAATATTGGCTGTGTTCCCTGTGTTGTACAGTATGTTCCTGTAGCTTATTTTATACGTAATAGTTTGTACTTCTTAGAGCTTTACATTTTAAATATAAGTTGTGCACTCATCTGTGTATATGTCATATTTCAGTAAAAAGGTTTAAAAATTACCATTCCTCTTCACTTGCCAGATTAGCATGGTTTAATGATTCAAATAACTCTTATCCTTTAATCTACAATACCATGAAATTTTCCTGTAGGAATGCTTGTTGACTGTACAGGAAATTCTGTTCAGGAATGTTAAGTACAGTATTGTTTATGGTGGCAAAAATTGAAAACAACTGTTTGCTCATCAATCAGGAATGGAATATTGTACATCATTTAGAAAGAATGAGAATGCTGGATATATTGGTGTAAAGAGTACACGGGGAGAATAAAAGCTTGTCACAAAGTTGTATGAATAACAATCATGTTTGTTGTTTTTAAATGAGCGAATATATGTGTACATTTGAGTACATGTTAAAAAAAACCTAGAGGAACACAAAATTTCATTAATATTTGTTCAAGGGAAAGAATTGTAGTTGTTTTTAACTTTGTACATATATTCTCTGTATATTTTTATACTAGAATTTTTATGATTTATTTTATTGTATAAAATAAGTAAAATTGAATTTTTAAGAACAACCTATCTGTCACATGAAGTTGTACTAAGAGGGGAATAGCCTAAAAGCTGATACTCTAAAATATTAGTGTGACTAAGAAGTCAGATGGCACAGCAAAGAATCTGCCTGCAATGCAGGAGACCTGGGTTTGATCCTTGGGTCTTCTGTTTTCAGGGGTTTCCTTGATGGCTCAGGTGGTAAAGAATCTGCCTGCAATGTGGGAGACCCAGGTTCAAGCCCTGGGTCAGGAAGATCCCCTGGAGAGGGGAATGGCAACCCACTCCACTATTCTTGCCTTGAGAATTCCATGGACAGAGATGCCTAGTGGGCTGCAGTCCATGGGTTCGCAAAGAGTCAGACTCGACTGAACGACTAATCACTTTTACTTTCACATAAGTAGGTCAAGGTGATTGGTTTAAAAGAAAAATAAGTCAACTAATTAAGTAGTTAATTGGCCACATTAATTCACTAGTTAGCCACATCAAGAAATGTGAGAGAAAGCTCACATTTTCAAAACTAGGAATGAGAAAGTAAAAATAACCATGGATACAATGGAAAGGGGGAAAATAGTCTTTTAAGTTGTAGCATCATTCGCTTTAGATGTAGCATAGCTTGTATGCATGCATGCTAAGTTGCTTCAGTTGTGTCTGATTCTGTGCAACCCTGTGGACTGTAGCCCATCAGGGTCCTCTGTCCATTGGATTCTCCAGGCAAGAATGCTGGAGTGGGTTGCCATTTCCTCTTACAGAGGATCTTTCCGACTAGGAAAGTACAAATAACCAAAGAGAAGTTGATAGACTAAAACCATAAAAGAAGTTAAATTATATTTTCCCCTTTGTCCACGTGCCTCCACAGCAGACGAAACTCCCACATTATTAAACTATCTTGGGTATAGTCAAAGAATAGTTGATACTATTGATACTTTTTTAAAGATTTATTTTTGTCTGTACTGAGTCTTCATTGCTGATTGTAGGACTTCTCTAGTTGTAGTGAGCGGGGGCTCCTCTGTTTTCAGCAAAGAGGTCAAAGAGCTTACTGCGGTGGCTTCTCTTGTTGCAGAGCACTGGCTCTAGGGTGCTTATGTCTGCATGTGAGCGAAGTTGCTTCAGTTGTGCCTGACTCTGTGTGACCTATGAACTGGAGTCTGTCAGGCTCCTCTGTCCATGGAATTCTCCAGGCAAGAATACTGGAATGGGTTGCCATGCTCTCCTCTGAGGGATCTTTCCGATCCAGAGATCGAACCAGAGTATCCTGCATCTCCTGTATTGGCATGCAGTTTCTTTACCACCGAGCCACCAGGGGAGCCCTGGTTTTCTTTTTTATAAGTTCCTTTCTATGTTTTCTAATTTTAAAAAAAAAAAAAAAAAAGGGCATCTCTGCTGGAATCAAAGGAAACAATATTTGTTTCTATTTTTTGCCTACATGGCATATGGGATCTCAGTTCCCTTAGTTCCCTGATCAGGGATTAAAGGGAGGAGTCTTAACCACTGAATCACCACAGAAGTCCCCAAAACAAATGTTTTAAAGTTGGCTATCTAGAATACAGAATGAGGTTTTTTGTTTTTAAGGTTTTTTTCCCCTAATTTTTAAAAAATTGCAGTGTAGTTAATTTACAGTGTTTCAAGTACAGGGAATGACATCTCATATAGAGACAGATGTTTTCTTATAGCCATGGACTGTAGCCTGCCAGGCTGCTCTGTCCATGGGATTCTCCAGGCAAGAATACTGGAGTGGGTTGCCATTTCCTCCTCCAGTGGATCTTCCCGACCCAGGGATCGAACCTGGGTCTCCCACATTGCAGGCAGATTCCTTACCATCTGAACTACCAGGGAAGCCCCTCTTAAAACCATACTGTCTTCTTTCTACTGCCTCATGGATACACTCCTGATTTTCACCAAGGTTGGTAGTGATGCTTTAAGAAGAGAAGTCAAGAAACTTCTTACCTACATACAGAGATCCCTGATACCTATTTGGTTATATATGACTGGTTATCATTGTTGGCTAGATTTTTCATCTAAATAGACTTTTGGGGCTTTCCTCATATCAGTTGGTAGAGAATCTACCTGCAATGCAGGAGACCCTGGTTCAATTCCTGGGTTGGAGAGATCCACTGGAGAAGGGATAGGCTACCTACTCCAGGATTCTTGGACTTCTCTTGTGGCTCAGCTGGTAAAGAATCCGCCTCCAATGCAGGAGACCTGGGTTCAATCCATGGGTTGGGAAGATCCACTGGAGAAGGGAAAGGCTACTCCAGTATTCTGGCCTGGAGATTCCACGGTCTGTATATTCCATGGGGTCCCAAAGAGTTGGATACGACTGAGCGTGTCACTTTCAGTTTCAGACTTTTGTTTTGACTTTCCATTTGTATCATGATAGCATCTTCCACCATTAACACAATCATGTTATCTTGAAAATGTTCCATTGACCCACCAAATGAGAGAATTAGAGAATATGGGTTCTAGACGTAAGTTCATTCTTGTAATGATTGGGGAAAAAACTCTTTAATTTCTCTTTTAATGGATGGTGAATCTAGTATCATATATGTGGACAGTATATTTAAAGTTAGGAAAGGGTTACATTCCCATTTGAGGGTTAACTATTCCTTGTACTTTAAATAATGTGAATATGTCTACTTAGCTCACTTATCAGTAAACAGAGCACTTTGCCCTGCAAGATGCAAATAATCATATGTTGGTCAGTTGTATATATATATTTTTTAAGTATAATGGAACCAATGAGTGTGGAGCAGCTGAGAAATTAAAATGTTATAAAAAGCAATAATAAATTTGTTTGCTTGGCTGCATCAGGTCTTAGTGGCAGCACGTGGGATTTTCTTTGTATCCTGTGCAATCTTTCGTTGAGCTTCACGGACGCAATGGCTGTAGCTCATGGACTTAGTTGCTCTGAGGCGTGTGGGATCTTAGTTCCCTGACTGGGAATCGAACCCACCTCATCTGTATTGTAAGGTGGATTCTTAACCCCTGGACCACCAGGGAAATCCCATAAGAAGTAAGAAATTTAAATGTTGGTTTACCTCCAGAAGAAAGCATTTCTTTTTTAATTAAATGTGCATTATATTAAGATACTTCTATAGTACTTGCTTTAATCCATGAATGTATAATCTGAGATCACAGTGCACTCAAGCAACAGGTAAAGGACATTACATGTAATATACAGTGTAATATGAAAATAGAATAAAGAAATTTAAATTATATTCCAAAGTGAATTTATTTAGAGCTAAATTTCAAATGAACTTTGAGATTAGAGAACAAGAATAAATGTATCTTACGTGTGTTAAACAAAACAAAATATTGCTACTTTTATTTACCTTAGAGGTAAAGGATGTACTTGTTTAGCGGTAATGGATGCATTATTTTTAGAAAACGTTTTATTATGGAAAAATTAAACACAAGAGTAGATGGAATAGAATAATGGATCTCCATGCGTCCATCGCTGAGCTTCAACAGTTACCAATTCTTGGCCAGTTTTACTGCTGAATCTATTTTCTCCAATCCCCTTTCATATAGTATTTAGAAGCACATCATTTAATTTCATCTGTAAATATCTTAGTTGTCATCATACTATTATAACACCAAAGAAAAATTAATAGTAATTCTTTATTAAATTGCCAGTCATTCAAATTTTCGGTTTTTAAATGTCTAATATGTATATAGTTTTACAGTTTGTTTGTTTGGATCAGAATTCAGGTAAGATCTGTGCCTTGGGTGTTGGCTGATATATCTCTTAAGGCTCTGTTGGTCTGTAGATTCCCTATCCATCTGTTTTCTTATCTTTGCAACTTATTTCTTGAAGAAACAGGATCCATTTTCCTTTAGACTCTACAGAGTTTCCTTTGGTTGTGAGATTCCAGTGATAGACCTCTAAAACATTTTCATCATCCCTTGTAGATGTTTCAGCCTTTTTGCTTGTGAATACTTCATAGGTTTCACTGGTTTCAGACCAGTTTTTAAAGCCAAATTCAGGATTTGGGGGCTGTAGATTATCTAGGTAGTATGAATTTGGACTGCATACTTACAAATGTCCTAGGCTAGTTTTAGTTTTTCACAGCAGACTTTGCCAAGGCTGTGGGAGATGTTCTAGACTTTTATTCCTGGGTTTAGTGAGTCAGTTCAGTGCCAGATTCCTTTGCTTAAAAGGATCTGCTGCCCTTAATCCTTCCTATCTATCTGGTCATTGCACTCTGGTCCACAACCACTTGGAGCTATAAAACTATTCTGTTTTTCTTTTCAGCTGTTCTTGAGTTCATGTCTCCTTAATTTGGGGCAGCTGTGAAGTTTCTGCTCTTAATTTCAAACTTGGCTATTTATCCCCAAGTTGTTTTGTGATGTTTTATCCAGCATTGCTCTGTTTGGAAAGAGGCTGCAAAGTTTCTATCTGTTTGTCGGTGCTATCTGCCATATTGCCAGAAGCTTGACTCCCGTTCCTTTTCAAATCTCTGCCAAAGTGCTTTCTTCATTGGTCTGGGTTTTTTATTTGTGTTCCTAAAACACTGCCTGTCTGGGTTGTATAATCTGAACATCATTTATTTTCCTACCTGACAGCCTCTGAATTTTAAATCACAGTTCTTTTTTTTTTTTTTTTTTTTAAATTTTGGCCACACTACATGACGCGTGGGATGTGGGAACTAAGATGTGGGATCTTAGCTCCCCAGCTAGGGATCGAGCCCACGCTTCCCGCACCCCTGCAGTGGAAGTGCAGAGTCTTAATCATTGGACCACCAGGGACGTCCCTGAAATCACACAGCGGTTCTCACTGTCTTTGTATGTGGTGACCATAGTCACCACTATATTCTCCAGACCTAGGACAATCTGCCGTACACAAATGTTCGTGATATTTATTAAGTTAATTTTAAAAAGTAAGTAGAATGTTCCTAGCTATAATAATCTTGATTTTGATATGAAAATTACAAAGGTTAAACAGGTTCAGTAAGCTGAGAGTTTAATGCAATGAATGCACCAGGTACTTGGTAAAAGATCAGATGTCAAATTAGGGAACACCTATTTTTGTCTATAAATTTAAGGAGCTATTACAATTTGTTCTTGATTTTTACATTCAGATACTAGCACCTTATGTTCTGCACTGTAGTTTATTAAGTTTGCATTCAGATTTGCTCTCAGAGTTTATTTATGGGCACGGTGTGTCAGTACAGTAGAGGACAGGACGGGAGCCTAGCAGATGTCGCTTTAAGATGCTTACAGTCTGACTGAGGAGACAGTAAATAACTGTCAAATCAGGGTTTTTCCCTTAATGTCAGATTCATCAGATGAATTTGGGCAATTTCAATAAAAAATTATAGAATAGCAGTATTAAATACTTTATTCTCTAAATGATAAGCTCCAGAGGTAGAGAGTATGTTTTTGATTTTTTGTTTGTTTTTTCCTCTAAGATTCTGAGTTCTACCCAGAGCAGATTGCTGCCAGTTTGGATTTTGCATTCAGATAATATTGAATATATGTCTATTCCTAGGCATTGTGTTGGGCATTGAGAATATAGTGGTGAAAGTGGTCAGAGTGTAGAATGGAATGGAATGACATGTTCAACAAATTATCACTTAAGTGAATGTGTGTGTGCCTGCCTTGGTGCACCTGTGGAAGAAAAATACGTGTTATGAGCAAATATAACAGGGAACAGAACTTAGTTTGGGGAGTCAAGGGAAGGTCTCCGAAAAAGTGACGTGTTAGCTGAGACCAATAGGATGGTTACAAATTAACCAAATAAAGAATCATGGCATCAGTGTTCCATGTGCAGGCAGCAGGTTTGTGTACAAAAAGTCAGGAGGTGGAATAAAAGAAAGTTAGTATGGCAGAAATGTGTAGGGGATCAGGGAGAAAGAATGGTGAAAGATGAGGTTTGAAAACTAGTAGGCGTTAGATGACTTTTAGAGACTCGTAGACCACATTAACAATTTTGGATTACGTACACATTGAAGGTGCATGCTTTCAAACGGTAATGGCATGAAATGATTCACTTTTTCAGAAGTTCATTCTGCCTGCTATGTGGACATTGATTAGAGGAGAACAAGAACGGTAATGGAAAGACTCAGTTCAGTTCAGTCGCTCAGTCATGTCTGACTCTTTGCAACCCCGTGGGCTCCAGTCCACCAATCCTGGAGCTTGCTCAAACTCGTGTCCATTGAGTCGGTGATGCCATCCAACCGTCTCATCCTCTGTCGTCCCCTTCTCCTGCCTTCAGTCTTTCCCAGCATCAGGGTCTTTTCCAGTGAGTCAGGTCTTCGCATCAGGTGGCCACAGTATTGGAGCTTCAGCTTCAGCCCTTCCAATGAATATTCAGGACTGATTTCCTTTAGGATTGACTGGTTTGATGGAAAGACTAGTTTTACGAAACATTTGCAGTAATCCGGTAAAAGATGTGAAATACAAATCCTGTACCATAGATGCTCAGGGATTATTGGACTGTTGCATCCTGCCTTCTCTCTTTTTTCGTTCCGCTTGGTGCTTCTACCATAAGCGCAATATCAGCAGTTCTTCAGTGACTGAAAGAGAGGGGTAACTGTTCCAACAAACGTGAGTGAGATGCATGAGTTTCATAGAGTATGTGTGGGTGAGTGTGTTTGTGACTTCATAGTTATTCTTAGACCATAGTTTTGGGCTGTTTCTTGTATGTCTTTTTCTAAACTTTTCTGAAGTTTTTGTTGTTGGGAATTAACCTAGATTATTTTGTTTGCTTATTTGATATTAAGGCTAAACTGTTCACTCAGCCTGCTAATTTTGGATTGGCTGAGAAAGCAGGTATGTCAGTTCAGAATGTCTTGGGCTAAGGAAGGCTTTCATCTCCATCTTTATCTTCCAAAAAGTTCTCTGGGTTTGAGGCTGTCTTGCATTACCCTTGCAATAGCTGCCCTCAGTTTTTATAGAAAAAATGTTTAGTGTCTGAAAGCCCTTGCTTCTGAAACATCACCAGGAGTTTCACCTCTTTATGTATTCAAGATATTAAATCCTACATAAGTGTGTTCCTAATATTTTACTTTTGTTATATTTTTAATTTTTGTTTACAGTATTTTATACTCATGGACATTTTCGGTGTTTATGAAATCACATATCTCTTCTTCCTTTATGATTTTACCTGTAGTATATAATGCTTTTAGAAGGGCAGTGTTACAAGATAACTTTTAACATGGATGTTACTTAATTGTTTAATATTAATATTTAGAACTTGGATAAGACTGGGATTTATTTTTGTTCTATCAGGAGGTACCTTACTTTGTTTCTGCATTTTTATGCATTCTTTATTAACTATTATTTTCTTTTAATGATTTTAAAATGCTCCCTTTATCAAATGTTAAGTTTTTATGTATACTAAGATCTGCTTTTGAACTCTGCATTTTGTTCCATTGATTGGTCTATCTTCATACTTGTACAATATTGTTTTAGTTGTATTTTTATTGTCTGTTTTCGTACCTGTTGGGAGATAGTTTACATACTTCTAAAAAATAAATTTGTTCTTTCTTATTTTCTTTAAGGTATCAATAGCTAAAAGTAGTTGCTAGTCTATAACCTCCTTACTCAGTGGGTAGAGAATTTAATATTAAAATACATTATGTAATAATGAACTAAAATAAGTCAAATTTTTTAAAATCTGATGTAAGACTCATTATCAAAGAACCTAGAGCCTCAGTTTTCTTCTTAGCTCTACTCTATAAGATACATGAATCTATGAAGGGATTTGTCTTCTATTATTTCTATAAAAATGTTTTAAATTGCTTGTTTTATACTCTTTCTTACTTCCTGATATAATACCTTTGAAAAGTATTATAGTATAAGTTATAAAGAACATGGATGTAAAGACAGACTGCCTGGAGCCAGATTGTCACCCTGCTTCTTCTTAATTGTATGATTTTGAGCAAGTTATTTAACTTTATATGCCTCAGTTTCCTTATCTGTGGAAGGACAGAATGAGTTGCTTAGGAAAAGTGCTTAGAACAGTACCTGGCACAGTAAATGCTGTTTATTTTGGATTGGTATTCAAAAGTCCTGTTCATATAATGTATAAATTTGCATTTGGGGGGAGAAGCCTGATAAGGTGTTTTGTTTTGTTTTTTAACTGAAGTATGGCTGCTGTGCATGAAAAGATAATTGGATGATTTGAAACAGTTAAATCACTATTCTTTACCCCCAATTTAAATGTGGACCCATTTGTAGCTAGAAAAAGTGAACTGCTGAGAGATTAAAAAAGAAAAAAAGCTTGTGTTTATCAATAGGCATACTTTTAATATATTTAAAATGGTAACTAAGCTTATGGCTTTCCTTCAAACCCCTTTTGTTAGGAAATTTTCAGAATTAAAGGGATATTATGAGTTATAGAACATATAGTTATAGAACATACAGTTTAATTGTTTATTTGACTAGTGAAAGGCAAAAAAGTGGTATAACTTTCATTTCTTATATTTTATAAAAGAAATTCTAAGCATTAAGTTTACTAATGGGTTATTTTGATAAGAGACTAAGGTTTTTTTGTCCTAAACTCTTTTTGAAGTGTGTATATGTATGTATTTTGTTAACTGCATTTTTCTGTCCTAAATCAGAAATTTATCATACTGGTAAGTCCCAAAATAGGGGTTTGATTATAGATTCTCAGCTTTATTTTTCCTGAGTTTTTCCTTTGTTGGTTAATCGTGAAGATGTATGTGATGGTAGTGAATTTTATCATATGCATTCCCAGAAGCTCTTTTATTATTTATTTTTACCACAGAAAACATAATCATGTCCAAAAATAGCAAATTTTTCTTAGGAAGGTTTATGGTTAATATGAGTACCCAACCACTGTGTGAAGGTAACATTTCTGCCTCCCCTTCCTGAGCATGTGGGAGGTAGTTCTTACCCTCTCTCCCCCCCAGCAGTCATCATGGATGGTTCACAGACGTCTTCGGGGCGGTGGGTGGGGGACGTGCGTGCTGTGATGAGTCTTGGTTGTTTTACGTGGCCTTCTCCTGGGAAGCATGGGCTCTGGAGCATGCAGGCTCAGTAGTCGTGGTACGGGCTTAGTTGCCCTGTGGCATGTGGGATCTTGGTTCCCTGACCAGGGTTCGAACCTCATCCCCAGCACTGGAATGAGGATTCCAACCACTGGACCACCAGGGAAGTCCCTGCAAAGTGGTCATTGTTGCATGGTAGTCCTATATCTACCTAATATGACTGGCAGTCTTCCCTAGTGGCTCAGACAGTAAAGAGTCTGCCTACAAGGCAGGAGGCCAGGGTTTGATCCCTGGGTTGGAAAGATCCCCTGGAGAAGGGAATGGCAACCCACTCTAGTATTCTTGCCTGGAAATTCCCATGGGTGGGGGAGCTGGGCGGGCCCCAATCTATGGAGTTGCAAAGAGTCAGATACGACTGAGCGACTAACACCCCCCCCCCATACATCCCCCCACCAACACACACACACACTCTCCACCACCATCATGACTAGTGATTTATCCCCGAGTTTGCTGGCTGAGTTTGAAGTATGTTTTCCCTGCACCAAGTTAACTAGCCTATTTGGATAATGAATTCAGAAGTATGTGCTCTTTCTGAAACCCATGTTTTTGTCAAATGAGCTAAGTGTTAAGTGCTTATAATGTAAAAAGTGAGTAGATGGAGCAAAATCTCTGCCTTCCATAAGGCGCTGTATAGCAAATATAAATTGAGTAACATGTGAAGTTGAGGCACGGGAAAGAGGGACAATAGTATTTTTTTTAACTGTGTGTATGTATTATTTGGGATAAACATTTAATACATTTATTTAAATACTGTTTTAAATGGAAGTTTTAGAAAGTCAGGCAAAAGGAATAAATGAGTGACATGATTAGAAATTGTGCCATACTGGATTGCTTTAGACATGATGTACTGTTAGTCTGCTTGTGAAGTTTCATGCCCAGTACTGATCTGAGATTCTTGTGTTCTGAAGAGCCTTTAATGGGGCATAGTGCCTAGTTCTGGCTTCTGAACATTATCTTTGCTATTATTTTGATAATTTTACTTTATCCAGTTTTAAGGAAAAAAGTTGTTTCTTGACTATAACTGTTTTAATGTTTAATAGATAATTACAGTATATAGGACTTTTTGTTACTTAGTGTTTACCAGATACTCTTTTATAAATATTAATATCTAGCTATTATGTGAATTACAGAGATTTGTTAGTTTTGTATTACATTTCTCTTAGCATAAGCATATTTTCTGATATTACTGTGTAATTGTAACTTTGAGCAGTATTCATAATTCATGAAATATTAAGTCTATGAAATTATATTCATAAGTATCATTTAAGTAGAAATTGGCATTAAATTTTATTCAGTGATCTATTTTTTGTTTGTTTTTAATTTCAGCTATACCAACAGGGACGCTTGTGTCAATTGGGCAGTGAATTTTGTGAATTGGAAGTTTTTGGTAAAGTATTGAGAGCTTTGGATAAAAGGTAAATTCATTTTGTAACAATTGTGGTAAACTATACTATACATATTCTGAATTTTACCATTGTGATCATTTTTTAAGTTTACAATTCAGTAGCCTTAACTACATTCATTTTGTTTTGAAACCATCAATACCACCCTTGCTTTCTGCGTTCAAAAAACAAAAATGAATTCATCTTCCGTGTTCTGGCTATTATGTGGTAGGAGTTATATGAAGGTGTAGGTGACATGGCCTTTGATTGTTCTTGCTGTTATTCTTCCCTAAATTTAAATGGCATTTCTTTTTCCTAACCTACATTTCTAGGAAAATAAGAATATAGTTTTACAAAATACTCTATAATCTCTAGTATGAACATTGGCAAGTTGTTTCATTTGTTCAAAAAATTAAGTAAATACTTGTTAGAATCCCCGTATGTGCAGATACTGTTTTAGATGTTGGTTACAGCAGTGATTAAGTTCCTCAAGGTCTCTTCCTCATGGAGTTTGTATTTTAGAAAGGGATAATACAGTAATCAACAAGTAAATCACATTTTTTCACTGTTTAGGGATGCCTTGGGAATGAGGCCTGTGTACTTAGCCTAAGAGAAATTTCTTGGTTAGTTGATTAATTAAAATTAGTCTATAGAAAAATAACAGATGAGAACTTCATTTTGGGACAAGAAGGCTATAGGAAAACTTGCCTAAAAAATCCCTTAAGAAAAGGTTAGTTTTCTGGGATTTGAATTTCTCTGTGCAGTTCTAAAGATGGCCATTGTAAAGATTTAGTGGACTACCTCTCTTTCATCTCTCAGGTTATCTTTCACCAAGTCCAAATCCCTTGGTAAGTGTTTAATGTATTTGTGAAACTAAAAGCATGTAGTTTGACTTTTCCTCCCCTTTATCCAAAGCAGTGACTTGGTTATTTACAGTTTTGTTTAAAACAATTTTTTTTATTGAGATGATTCACATACCATAAACTCACCATTTTGAATTGTACAATTCAGTGGTTTTTAGTATTTTCACAAGTTTTTGCAACTATCACCACTGTTTAATTCTGGAACATTTTCATCATCCCAAAAAGAAATGTGGTACCCATTAACAGTCACTCTGTTTCCCCTTACCCCTAGTCCCTGGCTGACCCGTAATCTACTTTCTGTCTCTGGATGTATGTACTCTAGACATTTCATATAAATGGAATCATATAATATATGCTCTTCTGTGACTGAATTTTACTTATAATGTTTTCAGGATTCATTCGTGGTTGTTTCAGTACTTCATTCCTTTTTATGAATAATTTTCCGTCATGTGGATGTACTGTGTTTTGATTATTTAGTCATCTGTTGATGAACATTTGGGTTGTTTCTACTTTTTGGCTATTATGAATAATGCTGCTGTGAGTGCTCATGGACAAGACTTTGTGTGGACATAGCGTTGTCTTGTGTGCATATGTAACTAGGTTGAGTAACCCCTAAATTGTTTTCCATGGCGGCTGCACCATTTTATGTCCCTGCTACCATGTATGAGGGCTTCCCAGGGGGCGCTAGTGGTAAAGAACCCACCTGCCAATGCAAGAGGACCAAGTTTGATCCCTGGGTCGGGAAGATCCCCTGGAGGAGGGCATGGCAACCCACTCCAGTATTCTTGCCTGGAGAATCCCCATGGACAGAGGAGCCTGGTGGGCTACAGCCCATAGGGTCGCAAGAGTCGGACACAACTAGTATGACTTAGCACTCATACACGCACCCATGTATGAAGGTTCAAATTTTTCCATATCCTTGCCATCACTTTTTTTTAAGTAGTATTATAGCCATCTTAGATGGTGTGAAGTGGTATCTCATTTGTGAGTTGATTTGCATTTCCCTAATGACTAATGATATTGAGTATCTTTTCTTGTGGTTATTGGCCATTGGAAATCTCTGTTAAAATCTAGTGCCCATTTTTAAATTGGGTCATTGTTGAACTACAAGATAATTTGGTTTTTAAAATTGATGTCAGAAGTTCATTTTATCCTTCACAGTCATCAGTGTACACATACAGAATCACTGGATCCACTGAGTGAAAAATACTAGGCTAACTGTGAATTATTATGGCATCATAGGCAAAAAGCTGCTTTTTATCTTATCCTATCTTTGAAAATAATGGTATTATTACTTCAAAAAAGCACGTGTTTTCAAAAAGGACAAAATATGTTACCTTTATAATAACAATAATGACCTTTTCCTTCTCTTTCAGACATTTGCTTCATCATTGTTTCCAGGCTTTGATGGATCATGGTGTGAAAGTTGCTTCAGTCTTAGCCTACTCATTCAGTAGACGGTGCTCTTACATAGCAGAATCAGATGCTGCAGTAAAGGAGAAAGCCATTCAGGTTGGCTTTGTCTTAGGTAGGTAATGGTGAAATAGAGGAGTGTTTTGTCCTGTGACATGACTCAGAATTAAACCTGCTGGCATTAAAGGATTCTCCCAGTACATTCCCAAAGTCAACATGAGGAGGTTATGAGAGAAACATCAGAAGAACTAGGTGTGATACATTGAACATTAACTTTGTGCTACGGGCTATACTATGCATTTAAATACTATCTTTCAAAAAAAACCCTCGTGAAATTCCAGTGATGTGATGGTATTAATAGCATTTTACAAATGAGGAAATAGACTCAGAAAAGTTGAGTAACTTGCTCAAGTCACATAGTAATGGAGCTAAGTTTAGAGCCCTGTGGGTTTGTGATTCCAACCACTTACCTTCCCACTGTGTCAAACTGCTACCAACCTCTTTCATAGCTGTGACATGGGGCAAAGTTCTTTTGGGACCTGAGCTTTCCCATCTCTAAAATGAGGGTAAATCTGCATTTCTTGTGGGCATATTCAAGAATATTGAAAACATAAATGGAAAAGGATTCTAAAAAGATTTTTATGCTACACGTACAGAAAACTATTGTTTACCTTTTGCATAACATTTTAATATGCCTTTTATAAATTATTTACATAGGTAAATATGTTTCAGGCACTTATTATTGAAGTTATTGCTACCCTTTTTTGTCAAATATTTTGAAATGATTGTGGATTCACTGACACTATCAAAACCAGGAAATTGATACTGGTTTAATAGTTTTACCTAGACTACAAACCTATTAGGTCAACCAAAACATCTGTTCGAGTTTTTCTGTAACATCTTACAGAAATACTCAAAGGAACTTTCTGACCAATCCAATATTTAACATTCATTGATTTTTATATATACTCATTTGTGTGTGTGTTTAATTTAAATGTAGTTGACCTACAATATTATGTTGGTTTCAGGCATACTGCACAATGATTTGGAATTTGTGTACATTATGAAATGATTGCATGACAAGTATAGTCCCCATACAAAGTTATTACAGTAATATTGACCATGTTTCTTAGGCTGTATGTTACATTCCTGTGGCTTATTTATTTTCTCACTGGAGGTTCATACCTCTTAATCCCCTTCACCTATTTCACCCCATCCCTACCTCCTTTCCCTGGCAACCAGCTGTTTGGTTGGTGTATTTATGACTCTATTTTCGTTTTGTTTTGGTTTTAGATTCTACATATAAGTGAGGTAATATGATATTTTTCTTTCTCTGACTTAATTCATTTAGCGTGATACCCTTTAGATTTATCTGTGTTGTTGCAAGATTTCTCCTTTTCAAAAAAATTGTGATTGGATAGTACTCTATGTGTGTATAAATGTATCTCATACCTTTTTTATCCATTCATCTATTGATGGATATTTAGGTTGCTTCCATATCTTGGCTGTTATAAATAATGCTGCAGTGAACATTGGGGTGCATGTATCTTTTTAAATTAGTGTGTTTGCCTTTTTTTGGGTAAATACTAAGAAGTGAGACTGCTGAATCATATAGCAGTTCTATTTGTTATTTTTTGAGCAACCTTCATACTGTTTTCCATAGTAGCTGTGCCAATTTACAATCCTACAAACAGTGCAGGAGGATCCTTCTCATGAATACTTGTTAATTGTTGTTTTGTGGTAATAGCCATCCTGACAGGTAGGAGGTGATATCTCATTGCGGTTTTGATATGCATTTCCCTGATATTTAGTGATGAGAAGCATCTTTTCATGTATCTGTTGGACATCTGTAAGTCTTTTTTGGAAAAATGTCTGTTCAGGTTCTCTGTCCATTTTTAACTGGAGTGTTTGATTTTTGAGTTGTCGTGTGTGCTTTTTCTATGCAGTTGATTCCATGTAAGTATTTATATAACCACCATTACCATCAGGATACAGGACTGTCCCATCATCACATTCTACCATTCTTTTTTAAAAAAATTATTTATTTATTTTAATTGGAGGATAATTGCTTTACAATATTGTGATGGTTTTTGCCATACATCAACATGAATCTGCCACAGGTATACATGTGTCATCCCCCCCATCCTGAACCTCCCTCCAACCTCTCTCCCCACCCTGTCCCTCTGGGTTGTCGCAGAGCACCAACTTTGGATGCTCTGCTTCATGCATCAAACTTGCCCTGGTCGTGTATTTTACATATGTCTACCATTCATTTTTAACTTCTCACATTAACGTGTATGTCTCTTTCTCTCTTGCATGTCCACATATATTCTTCATCAACAAGTTTTCATGATCATTTCCTTCAATATTAGAGAAAAATTTTTGTAGTGGTCATAGACAGTTTGCTGGAGGAATTCAACATTCTTTTCCAAAAAGAATTTTCAGCATTTATCCTTTGATAGTCCCATGGACTATAAATTGCAACACAGAATTATGACTTAAGAATGTCTGTTAACAGTAGACTGTTTGTGATCTTGATGAATGTTAATATTGACATCCATTTAGTCCTAGATGGTCATGTAAATATCTGTGTGGTAGATTTTTAGTATCAAGGAAGATGAAAGGCAGGAAGGCTAATATTCACTGAGCTCTTCTGTTGTCTCTACACTCATACCAATCTGCCCTCTTTAAGGAGCCAGATTGAACAACTATATTATCAGTCTTGATCCTAAAATTACTGAAACAGTGAAAAAACTTCATACCAGAAGTCTGTGTGATGTATACTTTTTTTAAAATTGCAGCTTTATTGAGATGTACTTCATGGGCCACGCAGTTTACCCAGTCAAAGTATACAGTTCAAAGGTTTTTAAACTTAAGATCCCACAAGCTGCACGGTCATCACAAAGCTGGGACCCTGCTCCACTGGTGCGGATGCCTCAGAGTTCTGAGAAGAGGGCCCGTGGGTCTAGAATCGTGACCTCGAGGAGGGGCACCTCAGTGACTAGTTGTTTGATGGGATACTGTGCATCTAGAGCTGTAAGTGTTGGAAATCTGCAACTGGAATTGACTTCCAGAGATGATTGCACTGCCCGAGTAAAGAAGCGTTACCTGTGGGCACCGTCAGCAGAGCCCTTTCTGACAGAAACAGGAAGGTACTGGGGAGTGTCTCTTACTCCTGCAGTCTTGCAGCCTTCTCTCTAATGCCTTCTTTGGTAGAGACTACCAGGGAACCAACTGGCAAAGGAGAAATGTGATAATAGAGTCCTAGCCCTGTGTCATCAAAGCCTAGAAGGGTTGGTTTGAAGCTGAAAAACATGATAGCCTAATAACCAGCACAATGCCCAGTATGTTGAGAGGGTGAGTAGGAGATTGCTTAATATGAATATTATAATCTCATTAATCCAGTCATTTAGTGAGCACCCTAAAATAATAATAATATTTAGGGGAAGAAATATTCTAAAGAACACTTCTCTCCATTTAAAATATTTGTTTCATTACACACAATTAAACATAAAACACCAGACTGAGCAAAATATTTTTTCTTCAACCCAGCTCCTGTTGACACTATTAAGACTAGTTGGTACGATCAAAAAATGTATTAAACCACTAGGAGGGGGTCATGAGCCTCAAAAAAGATGGACAGTATTCTAAGGAGGTGATGCCCAGATGCTCAATGCATTAGGACTATTGAAGGACAGCAATTTGATTTTTTGCTAAAAAAAAAAAAAATTGAGATGATCTAGCACTACTGTTTCTTTTAATCTGTGTGTCCTCTGTAATGTGGTTTATTGTAAGAAGATGAAGTTTATTTGAAAAGTTAACATTAACCCTGCATGATGAAAATGTTAGAAAAATCACTAAATATAGTGGCTAATTAACTGGAAAATGTCAGTGGAATATTTTTAGAGGGTTAAAACTCTTGATTCCTTATTCAGGGTGTCAACTTGGATCTAATGCCGCTAGTTTGTTTGAAAGTTTTTTTAAAATTTCATAGTTGGTGTCTTTGTTTTGGACTAGAAAACACAGAGGTTTTTTCCATTTTAGATAACGTTCATGGTAAGCATGCTTTCAGGTGATTGTTAAATTATCTGAAGATTTTGGTTTCTCTTGTCCTCAGGTGGCTTTCTTTCAGATGCAGGCTGGTACAGTGATGCCGAGAAGGTTTTTCTGTCTTGCCTTCAGTTGTGTACTCTACACGATGAGATGCCTCATTGGTTTCGTGCAGTAGAATGTTGTGTGAGGTAAGTTGGAGTGGTCCTGTGTTACATGCTGTAATGGTGTTAGTGGCTTTTCTAGTTCTAGCTCATCTAAGCAAACGCCAACATTTGATTAACCTTCTGAGATGACATTCATGTGTCAGTTTCACTAGTCTGGTCTCCTGTCTCTCATCTCCAAAACACAGTTATCTTGCTACAGACAGCTTAGATTGAAGTATTATGAACCAGACTGTGTTTTATATATATCTCTTTTCTTTGTCATAGACCTCGTTTGTTCATTCATTCAACAAATATTTATAGAATGCTGCACTAGGCACTGGGTGCTTGGAGAAGAAATATACTTTTTTCTTGGGTGTTTTTTTGTTTGCTTGTAACAAACAGAAATGTTTGTTTACATTTCTGGAATCGTACATAACCTGATTAATATTTTACTTATAAATAACTTCTTGAAAATTCATTTTTTAACAGATATACTTAAAGGCAAGCAAATTCAGAAGGACTCGGTGCTTTTATGATCTTTATTTTTTTGTACATGTAGCATTTAGTTTTAGCTGTTTTCATGTAGGTTTTCTCTGTGTCCCCCCCCAATTTGATTTGACATTTCTTTAAAAGAATTTTTTTAATATATAAAACTAAAGGAAAGTTGAAATAAAGTTTAAAAAATAATGAAGAAATTCTTTGTCATAAGTTAACCAGAGTCTGGTCAATTTACTGAATTTATTATATTTTTACTGAATAAGTGATGATATTTCTTGTGTATCTTAGAAATGAGTTAATTAAATCTGAACCTCTTGAGAGCTGGAATATAGGTTCTTTTACATAAAACCATTGTTGATTTATATTAACATTTACTAATGCTCTCTGCTCAGTCTTTTGAGGTTATTATACTGTTTTATACAGGGCTCACTTGTGTTAGACAGAACTTCAAATCCTGAAGTATAATGTAGAAACTTAGTTATAAATAATATTTTAGAAGCTTAGGACAATTGCCCAGAGATATTTTATGATAAATTATAGTAATAATTGCAACCCCAATAATTGTAGCCCACCAAGTTCTTCTGTCCGTGGAGTTCTCCAGGCAAGAATACTGGAGTGGGTAGCCATTCCCTTCTTCAGTGGAATCTTCCTGACCCAGGGATCGAACTCTAGTCTCCAGCATTGCAGGCAGATTCTTTACCATCTGAGCCACCAGGGAAGCTCCAATAATAATAATAATAATAATTGTGTGCAGAAGCTATAAAAGGATTGGTTATTGGGCCTATACTTTGTAGTACTGATAAAAAATAATCTGTGTCATCTTTCCTCTCCACTTCTGCCTAGGAATAGGAGACTTGACTATATATCATGGGATTTTAGGGGCTAGCTAAATGTTTCTTTGTGTATGAACTAGTTAACTTAGAATTTTAAAAATCCATTTTGTATGATGTCATTGTAGATTCCTGTTTCATAGCAGGCAGTCTTTTGACCTACAGGTATAACATTTTCTTCTTATATATGCTTGCTTTTTACTCATGAAGTCAGATTTATTTCTTTTGGATATCTAACATTTCTCTTGTCTGTCTGATTTTAAGGCTCTTATATAAATTTTACATCAATATAACCAAAAGATTTTGTTTTCTCCCAGGACTAGGGCTCCTCTTCTCTTTCCTGTCTTTTATTAACTTTAGCATGTAGCTCACTATGTTGGTAAATGTTACAGGCAAGGAGAAGGGCAAAAGGCTCATGCCAGCTGAGTTCTTTTTTTCAGACAGAAAAAATAGTTTTCCTAGAAGCCTAGGCCTGTCTTCTTTGCTTACCTCTCTTCAAAACTAGAAAGCTGGACAGACTCTGCATATCCCCCAACCAGTGTAACGTGGTCTGGGGAGCAGAACGTTTTTAATTGTGCATTTTACTGCTCCAAATGAACTCATGGGTCTACATTAAGGAAGGAGGAGAGAGGAAAATATTGGATAGGTTACTTTAATTCAGTTACTGTTTTGGCTGTCTTTAGAACAAACACATATGAATAGAAAAATGCCTGTGCCAAGAAACATCTGTTTATAATACTAGCTTACTGCCTGTATACCTAGACATCTTGTTCTTAAGAATTTGAAATTTCAGAATAAAATTGGCTTCTGCACAGCTATACTTGATAAATTCTTGGTCATGATAGGCATACATAAAGTTTTTAGTATTATAGTAGTATTGTTTGAAAAAAAGATTAAATTATTCTTAGCTTTTGAGTTGGGAAAACTCTGTTTTGGAGAACAGATGCTAATGAAATCCTTTAGCCAGCCCCAGGAGTTTTGAGCCTAATCTAAGAGTGTGTTTTTAAATTTAATAGCACAAAATCAGTTTCTAATTGGGATGGAATGAAAGCAGTATAGAGCAGATGTTGGAGAATCATCTTGTTAAACCTGGTACCATTTCTCAGTCTTTGTTTTTTTCCTTGAAGACACGACTTAGTTTCTCTTACTTTAATTTTTCTATTTAATAACTTTGTTCTGCGTATGCCTGTGTCAATTACCAAACAAATCGAAAACATTCAGAAATCTATGAAGAAGAAAATAAATATGATCTGTAACCCTGCTGCCCAGAAATAACCACAGTTATTATTTTGGTATATTTGGGGGATTTTAAGTGAAAAATTGAACTTGCCAAACCGAGAGGAAAAGACTTGAATCTAGATTGAAGAAAGAACCCTGAGCCCTAGGAAGATGAATTTCTTGAAATCTAAGAATAAGTAGAAATTAGAAGCTAGGAGACAATAGCAGTATCTCAATTACTCTGAAAATACTATACAACATTTAGGATAAAATTCAAATTTTTCAAGTGTATAGAGACCAAATATACCTCCATGTCTTTTTCCTAAGGAAAACAGTCAAGAAATTTCTCTAACCAGATAAAAGTTCAGTAATAGCAAATCTCAAGGTAGGGGAAGGTAGTGTAGAAACAGTGATAAATAGTGAGTATTGTAATATATACTAGACATAATGGAGTAGAAAGAGCATGAAGAACAAATTGTGAATTTGTAATATGTCTTATATAAGGATTTTTTTTTTTCAAACTGGAAATGAAAAGGAAATTATAGAAATGAAAAAACAGGGATTTCCCTAGTGGTTCAGTGGCTAAGACTCCAAGCTCCCAGTGCAGGAAGTGTGGGTTCAGTCCCTGGTTGGGAAATAGATCCCACATGCTGCAACTGAAAGATCCAGCGTACCACAAGGAAGGTCAAAGATCTTAGTGCCTCAGCCAAGACCTGGTATAGCCAAAGAAATAAGTGTTTTTTAAAATAAGGAAATAAATTCTCAGTTACCACCTAAATGTAAGATGATTTTCTTTTTCCACCTGAAAATTGAAGAGTTGCCTTACAAAGCCCCTCTTATTATGTGATGTTCTTTCAAGTCTGTTGTTTTAAACAACAAAATACTATTTGGGAAAGAAATGTTAACCTGAAAACTTAGCCTGTGCCAGCATTGGGAAACTCATAGAGATCACCTGCCCCAATTTTCTTTTTAAGAAAGTAATGAAGAACTTCCCTGGTGGTCCGGTGGTTAAGAATCTGCCTGCCAATGCAGGGGAAATGGGTTTGATCCCTAGTCTGGGAAGATTCCACATGCCCTGGGGCAGTTAAGCCCATGCTCCACAACTACAGAGCCTGTGCTCTATAGTTCATGTGAGGCAACTACTGAAGCCGAAGTGTCAGAACTCCTGAAACCACGTGCTGTAACTCCTGAAGCCTGTGTGCTCTGGAGCCCGTGCTCCACAATGAGAGGAGCTACTGCAGTGAGACGCCTGCACACTGCGGCTACAGAAAGCCTGCAAGCAAGGAAGACCCCATGCAGCCAAAAAGAAAGAAAGAAAGTATTGGAATTTAATATGTTAAGAATTACTCTGGAAATCATAGCCTTATAGATGTGTTAGATATCTTTATTAACTGGCTTCTTGAATATTTCTTTGAAATGTAATGGATTAAGTGACTTGGTTGCAGAAATTATGGATGTCCACTTGTCTTAGGCAGAAGGAGAAAGCCCAGTGGTCTTAATTCTTTGCAAATGGTTGATGGTACCTTTGGATAAAATTTCTAGTGACATTATACCAGGCTCAAAAGTGCTAATTTTCAAACAAGTGAAAATGTTTTACTCTGAAAAACTGTTAGGTGATTCAAAAAGTAGTTTGATGATGAAAATAAATGTTTTAAGATGCATGTGAACAGTTTACTAACATTTCATAAATTGCAAGGAAGAAAAGTTTTAAAAATTTAGGTTTAAAATATTTATAACATAAAGATGATTTAAATATTAGAGATTTCAAAATTTTATCATATATATCCCTAAAACTTAGTATGTTCAAGTTGGCAGAAAACCTTTTTGGATAGAAGGTGGAGGCTGATGTTATTATGTTCAGGTTGCTTTATACTGGGCATATATGATAGCCTATTTTAAAAGTATGTATTTGGAAAAATGTAGTACTATAAGGAAGTATTATAACAGTCTCATCTTGGTGCAGGGAATATGAATGGCTGTCATTATTTAATGTTCAAACATTGTCAGTGCTTAGGGAGGGGTATATAATAAATTGATTAATGGAAAAACATGATAGACATTCCAAATTAGAATAGTGAGAGTAGAGTGGTAAGAATGATTGAAGACGTGTCCAAGCAAGATACAAGCAAAGAGAATAGAGGACATAACTAAGTATGATCAATGAAAAATGTGAAACAAAATCAAATACAAGTGTCATTACAGTACATGTAAATGGGCTCAATTCCCCTATCTAGAGACAGTGACTGCCAAGAAGGTGAAAAAATGAAACCCGGCTATATACTGTTAAAAGAAAATAGCCTCAAACAGTAATATCAACAATAAAAGCAGAATTCAGTATAAAAAACCCATTAGTTAATTAAAAAGGATGTTGATAATAAAACGTACAATCCACAAACTAAAAGGTCACAAACCCAGGTATCAGCCCTCTATGGCTTGGACAGAGGAGTTTGGCGGGCTACTGTCCATGGGGTCACCGAGAGTCAGACCTGACTGAGCATGCACACACATGGGCACGTAAGCAGTACACTGTAAAAATACAAAGAATTTGATTTTAAAAATATATGTAAAAGTCAAGTATCTCCAAAGTAGGTTAATTCAGAATTCATAGAGGTTATCAGGGTACTAGGTTTTCCCCATCTTTTCACTCCTCTAATCTCCAGTGGCTGTAAGAATGCTCCTGTGGTTTGAGGTATCCCATGCAGATTCCGCATTGTCCAGCAGAAGACAGACTGTATTTTATCTCTGATGACAAAAGAGCCTTTCTTGGAAACCACCAAGCTGACCTACCCTTGTGTCTCATTAGGCAGAGCTAGATCATTTGTTTACCTCTGAATCAGTCACTGGCAATCTGAATAGGATCACTATGTTAGGATTGGCTTAAATGATTGGCTTAAACTAATGATTTACTCATGAGTCCTATAAGAAAGGAGTCAGTGCCTCACAAAATCAGGGTTCTACCAATAAGCATGAGATGAGGAAAATGCCTTGGTTAGGGAACCAGCAGTATCTGTCTCCTCGCACAGTGCTTTGCTCCCC
The DNA here is from genome assembly GCF_029407905.1 of Bubalus kerabau. NCBI lineage: Eukaryota > Metazoa > Chordata > Mammalia > Artiodactyla > Bovidae > Bubalus > Bubalus kerabau. The sequence goes on along the minus strand of NC_073627.1, from coordinate 52,006,159 downwards.
CATTTAAAATTAAAACCACACCAGATAGGTTATTTATTAGAAATACAGAGTTACCTAAACTGACCCAAGAAAAAAATAGAAATTCTTAATGAAATCTAGAGCAAATTGATAGAATCAGAAATCAGAAAAGTCCAGGACCAGAAGGAAAATTTTTTTAATAATTTTTTAAAAAATGTGGCAAAACTAGAATCCTCATGCATTGCTAATGAAAATGTAAAACGGAGCAGCTGCTATGGAATAGTTTGGTGGTTTTTTAAAAAGATGAACACAAAAATTACCATATAACCCAGCAGTTTCAGCCCTAGATATATATATCCCAAAGAATTGAAAACTGGGATGCAAACAGGTAAGTGTATGCTAGTGATCATTGCAGAATGTTTCACACTGGTCAGAACGTAGAAATGACTCAAGTATCCGCCGACAAAAGAACCCTTGAGCAACGTGGGTTTGAACTGTTGAGTGTCCACTTAATACACAGATTTTTTTTCAGTACATGCATAATACAGTACTACATGGTCTACTGTTGGTTGAATCCATGGATACAAAGGCCTGACTGTAAACTTATATGAGAATTTTTTTTTTCTTTACTGGCCTAAAGGGTCAGTGCCCCAACCTCCAAATTGTTCAAGAGTCAGTTGTGGATATACAGCAAAATAATATTCAACCAACTTTGATATATGCTACAATATAGGTGAGTTTCGAAAGTAATATTCTAAGTGAAATATGACAGATACAAAACCACAAATACTGTATGATTTTACTTAAATATCTAGAATAGATAAATTTATAGAAACAGGTAGATTGAGGTTACCAGCAGCTGGGGGATGTACAGAGAGAATGGGAAGCTATTGTATATTATAGAGTGTCTGGGGTGATGAAAATGTTATGGAAATGCAAGATGATTCATTAAAAAATACACTTGGATAAGCGGGAGAGAATTTTTTTTCCCCTTCACGTTTACTTTTAACATACTTTGGTCATGTCTGTCTAAAACTAGTTATCTTGCTCAATCTTATAGTAAATATATTTATAAACTAGTGGCCTTTGACCAGGGGTTGTGAAGTGAAAGTCGCTCAGTCGTGTCTGACTCTTTGCGACCCCATATACTGTCCATGGAATTCTCCAGGCTAGACTACTGGAGTGGGTAGCCTTTCCCTTCTCCAGGGGATCTTCCTGACCCAGGGATCGAACTGGGGTCTTCTGCATTGCAAGCAGATTCTTTACCAACTGAGCTATCAGGGAAGTAGTGTGGCTTTTAGATTTGTATATTTTCCACTTCAAACAATGAGTACCTTAATTAATTAAATGGTTGCTTTTGATAATAGCTATTGATCAAGTAGCTATGATTTTATGTTGTCATAAAAATAAAATACTGTGGGACTGTGGGTATACGGGAAGTCTGTTTATCTTCTCAGTTTTGCTGTGAACCTAAAACGGCTCTAAAAAATAAAATCTATCTTTAAAAAATATTAAAATAAAGACTGTGCTTAATGGTTATGCCACGTTTGGAGAACCTTGAGAGCCTGCCTTTTCCTTAGGCTGAACACTGAGATAGAATTAGATCCTTGGTTGCACCAGAAGTTTCTTGGATCCTGCATCCTGCTCATTTGTAAGCCCAGATGAACACACAGACCCTGAAGAGTCTACATATGTTGAATTTGCCCTTTTGTTTCAATAGATAATCAGCAGAGACTGGAGAAGAGATCAAGCTGTGCTTTTTCTAGCATGAAATACTTAGTTTGCTACCCCCATCATATTCCAATTACTAATTTTCAGAAACTTACTTTTAGGGAGACTACCTACAGTGAAGTTTGCTGGAAATGCAGTTACTAGTATTGTAGAAATGACTGGTGAGCATGTTTCATTCTCTAAATTTAATTTTTTTTCCTCGTTCAGCCATTTGGATAACTATCAAATCTGTATTTTCTTATACCAGTCCTTTTTTCTCAACGGTTTTTTTTTTCCTGGACTGTTGTAATCTCTTCTGTTGTGGGTTGCCTTACCTCCAGTCTTGGCTTTACTGTAATCCATTCTGCATGCTATAACCACAGCTGTCTTTCTAAAATTTCACTATTTAATATGGTAACCATTAACCACATGTGACTATTTAACATTAAGAATTAAAAGTCAGTCCTAAGTCACACTGGGCATATTTCAGATACTCATTAGCCACTTGTGGCTACTAAATTGAGTAGAGCAGATATGGAACATTTCAGTTGGTTTTATTAGACTGTGTTGTCCTACAGCATAAATAATTTTTTCCTTGTGATGAAAATTCTTGGGATTGACACTTAACAACTTTTATAGGTTTAACATACAGTAATGTTCTTTTATCATTAAATTAACATCCCTCATACTTATGACTGGAAATAGTAACTTTTGTCTGCCTTCGTCCACTTCCTCTCCCCCTACCTCCCACCTTTGCTAATCGCAAATCTGATCTCTTTTTCCATGGGTTTGTTTTTAACGTATAATTGATCCACAATACTCTGTTAGTTCCTGTTACACAACATAGTGATTCAATATTTCTATATAACTCAAAATGATCACCAGATAAGTCTATAGTTATAATGTGTCACCATACAGAGATTTTACAAACTTATTGACAATAGTCTCCATATTGTATATGACATACCTGTGACTCCTGCAGCGAGAAGTTTGTACCTCTCAACCTGCTTCACTTGTTTCTTTCTGTACCCCATTCCCCTCTGGCAGCCACCTGCTCCTTCTCTGTGTCTAACTCTGTTTCTGTTTGTAATGGTCATTTGTTTTTTAGATTGCAAGTATAAGTGAAGTCATTCAGTATTTGTCTTTCACTCTGATTCATTTCACTTAACATAATACCCTCTAGGTCCATCTGTGTTATTGTAGATGGCAAGGTTTCATTCCTTTTTATGACTAATACTCTATTGTGTATATATACCACATCTTCTTTATCCATTAATCTATTGATGGGTGCTTTGGTAGTGCCCATATTTTGGCTATTGTAAATAATGCTGCAGTGAGCATAGGGGTGCATACCTCTTTTCTAATTAATGTTTTTGTTTGGATGAATACCCAGGAACTTCTGTCCATTTTTTAATCAGGTTCTTTGTTTTGGTGATGTGTGGATTCTTTGTATATTTTGGATATTAACCCCTTATCAGATACATTGTTTGCAAGTATCGTCTCCAATTCCCTAGGTGATCTGAATTGGTTTTTGATAATTTCCTTGCTGTGCAAAAGCTTTTTAGTTTTATGTGTTCCCTTGTATTTACTTCTGCTCTTGTTTCCCTTGCCTGAGGAGACATAGTAACAAAAAAAATTACTAAGATTGATGTTAGAGAGCTTACTACCTATGTTTTCTTCTAGAAGTTTTATGGTTTCAGGTCTTACACTTAGGCCTTTAATCTGTTTTGAATTTAGTTTTGTGTATAGTGTGAGCAGGTCGTCCAGTTTGATTCTTTTGTAGGTTACTGTCCAATTTTCTCAACACCATTTATTGAAAAGGCTGTCTTCCCCATTATATATTGCCTGCATAGTTAGAATGAAGCTCCTGATGGTCATAGATTCTTTCTCTCTTTACTAAATTTCACTTTTTTTTCATTGTGGCAGGGATCATTGCAAACTCTGGGTTATTAAATGAGCAATTTGTCAAGTGACAGTGTCTCTTTATTTTGTATTACTTTAGCATGAAAAGTCTGTATACCAAAACATATGTTTTTCTACTTTTATATTTCTGGTTTAAAATATAAATCCAATCAACTCATCTGATAATTACATATATTTTTTCTTCAAGTTGAAATTTTGGGGTTTCCCTGGTGATCAGCGGGTAAGACTCCATGCTGCCAGTACAGGAGGCCCAGGTTCGGTCCCTGGTCAGGGTACTGGATCCTGCACACCACAGCTAAGAGAAAAAAAAAAAATCCTGCATGCCACAAGTAAACATCCCACATACTGCAACTCAGACCTGTTCAGCCAAATAAATACTAAGATAAATAAATGGGGGAAAAAAAAAGAAATTTGGTATCATGAAAAATACTTAATTTAGAATGTTTGATTAACCTTGTTGCTGTTGTTCAGTTGCTTAGTCATCACTATCTCTTTGCGACCCCATGAACTGCATCAGGTCAGGCCTCCCTGTTCTTCACTATCTCCCAGAGTTTGCTCAGACTCATATCCATTGGGTCATTGATGCTTTCTAACCGTCTCATCCTCTGCTACCCCTTTCTCCTCTTTCTCTCAGTCTTTCCCCATATCAGGGTCTTATTTGACTCTTAGTATCAGGTGGCCAAAGTAATGGAGCTTCAGCTTTAGCATCAGTCCTAACAGTGAGTATTCAGGGTTGATTTCTTTTAGGATTGACTCGTTTGATCTCCTTGCAGTCTAAGGGACTCTCAAGAGTCTTCTCCACCATCACAGTTCAAAAGCATCAGTTCTTCGGCACTCAACTTTCTTTATGGTCCAAGTCTCCAATCTATACACGACTACTGGAAAAACCATAGCTTTGACTATACATATAGACCTTTGTCAGCAAAGTGATGTCTCTGCTTTTTGATACACTGTCTAGGTTTATCATAGCTTTTCTTCCAAGGAGCAAGCATCTTTTAATTTTGTGGCTATAGTCACAGTGATTTGGGAGCACAAGAAAATAAAATCTATCACTGTTTCAGCTTGTCCCCCATCTATTTGCCATGAAGTGATGGGACTGAATGCCATGATTCAGTTTTTTGAATGTTGAGTTTTAAAGCCATCTTTTTCACTTTCCTCTTTAACCTTCATCAAGAGGCTGTTTAGTTCCTCTTTGTTTTCTGCCATTAGAGTGATATACTGTGTTGTTTTATATGAGGGTTTTAGTCTTTTCTAAAAGCAGTTAATTGTATGGTGAGTGTTGGAAGGATGCACATTGTGTAATGTTCCACCTTATTGAATAATCCTGATGATTTAGAATTACTCTTTTTATTTTTGCCTGCGCTGGGTCTTACTTGTGGTATGTCGGATCTTTCTTTGCAGCATATGGGATCTAGTTCCCTGGCCAGGCATCAAACCTGGGCCCCCTGCCTTGGGAGCACACACAGTCTTAACCACTGGACCACCAGGAAAGTCCCCCAAAGTACTCTCTTTTAGAATAGATTGGTGATTGCCTAGGGGGAGGGAGAGGGATGAATTGGGAGTTTGGTATTGACAGATGCAAACTGGTATATATGGAATGGATAAACAACAGGTCTTACTGTATAGCATAGGGAATTATGTTAATACAATATAGTAAATCAACTATACTTCACTTTTTAAAAAACAATAATAAAATTACTCTCTTTTTTCCTGACTATACAACAGAAAGCTAGAGATCAGAAGATTGTTACCATCTCTCTCATCTTGGGTCATTGATATGTTAGTATTTTTGGAATAGATATAAAAGTTAGATATTAAGTATCTGGGTTTCATTTAATACTCCTGAAGAATGCTTCCTAACCTCTCCATACTTGGTTTTCTTTTTCTTTTTTTTTAACTTGATTTTCATTCATTTATTTATTTTCCACTTGTTTTTCTTTTAAATGATGTTTATACCTTGTTCCCTCTCAGAGCTGAGCATTTTCATAAAATTATATTGGCATGATATATGGACATAATGTTTTAGCCAACATCATAATAGATTCTTAAATATATGTCAGCTCCTCACAGTGTTCTGTCTCATATGTGGTTCGTACAGATGTATAGCCTGTTGCTATCTTGACCTCAGTCTGACCTAAAGCATTTTACTACTCTTACATATCACTTGATAATCAGCATGGTTTTGCAGATACTTGTGTGTAAAAAATTCTGTATTTTTCCATCATAGAGGATAAAGGTTATGAAAGAAAGAACTGGCAGTACCACAGTTTTCAGTGAACTTGTCTTACTAGAAAGATAATTGAATTAGCATTTTTATAAAGCAACATAAAATGAGCAGCAGCTGATCAAAGGTTGCAGACTATACTAGAAAAAAGAATGGAAAGTAATGATAGGTAATAGGATTTCATGTTGATCTTTATTGTCTTCATTATTTTCCAGATTTCTTATAATAAAACTGTATTACTTTGGGATTTGGAACAAAGAGAGTTAAGTAATACATGTAGTACATGACAAGTGCACAAAGTATACAAAATATTTAGAGAGGATAAGGAATCAACGTTGGATCAGATTAATCACCGGTAGCTTTCTGGGATGAACATACACTTCTTTCTGTGTGTTAGTCAGTCCCAGCTTGGGCCAGACAGTTGTTTTCCAGTACTGCCTCGTTTCTTCTGTCTGGTGACCTTAACTCATTTGGGTGCTATGTAGCCATCTGTAAGAGGTTACCAAGTCTACCATATAGAAAATAGCTATCAGAAATAGGCTCATATTATTTGTGCAATTGCAGATTGCTTCATGTACGAAATGGAAACTGCAAATACCATTTGGGTGAAGAAACGTTTAAGTTAGCTCAGACATATATGGATAAACTCTCAAAACATGGCCAGCAAGCAAACAAAGCTGCACTCTATGGAGAACTGTGTGCACTCCTGTTTGCAAAAAGTCACTATGATGAGGTGAGTGTTTTGAAGTATATTTCATTATAACCAGTAAGTATCTGTTAAACTGAAAATAAGTCATATAACCTCATATTTGTCTTAATAGATCTCATTTTCACATAATGCGTTTACTTAAAGCAATATACATTTGTAATGGAATATTTTAAATAGGCAAAAGGAGTATTCTGTGAGATGGATTTTAAACATACACGTGTACAATTTTACGTTTGTTTTTAATTTGACTAAATGTACTTCTGCCTAAATTATTTTGACAGCATGCTCAGTTAAATGAACCTTTAGTGGGTGCTTTATTATTGGTTGTGTAGCTCTGGGTGAACTCGCATAACTTGAAGGCATTCATTTCATTGGGAACCTAGATTTTATTTATACTTTAATTGCATTGTTTTGCTTCTATCTCTGAGTTATCAGAAAGTAGTAGCCTCCATTTTGGCTTTATACTATTAAATTAAGGCTTTGGTGCTAATGAATACATAGTTGAAAAGTGAGCTGTGTGGGCCTAACTCTTTTACAAGGTTACTTTATTTATGGAAGAGTATCATAATTATTTTGCACTGTCAGATAGCTGTCATTTAGCTTTAATATTTTAAAATTGCCCTAATATCAATTTTTGCCCTGCAATGTAAATATATATGTATATGTTCCACATTTAAAGGAAAGTGACCATTAGAAGTGAAATTAGAGAATTCTAGAATAACTGTAAAGTGATGTTTACAACCCCAAAGCTAGGATCATCCCGCTTTTAATATTTATCAAAGAAGGCATTATCAAAAAATGTTGGAAGTGTTGAACATGTTGAAGTGTATGGTGAGAGTTTGTTAAGTTTTTTAAGAAACTGCCAGATTGTCTCTACCAGCATACGTTCCCACCAGGAAGAAGTGAGAGCTCCTGTTACTCCATACCCTTGCCAGCATTTGATGTTGTCAGTGTTGTAGATTTTGGCTGTTCTAAAGAGGCATGCCTCATTGTTTACATTAACTATTTTTCAAAGCTTAATATTTCATTCTAAGATGAGTAAGTGCTGAGGATCTAATTATAGCATGCTGACTGTAGTTAATACTATATGTATATTTGAACTTTGCTAAGAATAGCTCTTAAATGTGCTCATCACACATAAAAAAAGAGAACACTGAGGTGATGCATGTGTTAATTGGATTGATTGTGATACTCATTTCACAGTGTGTATGTATATCAAATCTTGTACAATTTAAATATATACAATTTTTGTCAACTATACTTCAGTAAAGTTGGGGGGAAACTTTTTTTAGTCATCAAGCTTATTTGTTAAAATCTAAAATACTAATCGGCATGCCTGCATTTTCTCAGGAGGTTTATATTTTTTTTTCTGGTTCTTTTTGATGCTGAATTCTTGTGTCTGCTGAATTAGTTCTGTTGATGAATTGTTTTGCTGCCCCCTTTATGCAGTAACTGTTCCAAAGCATGTCAGTCTAGATATAGAATTTGGCCCTTTTCTGTTGTTTTACACACCAAAAACAAAGAACCCCATTCACAAAAGGCCTTTGTGTGGACAGCCTTTATGGAAATGAGAATGAAGTAAACAGCAATGGTATTTGCCTGCCTGAAAAGTTCTGGGAATTCCCTGGCGTCTGGTGGTTAGAACTTTGGCATTTTCACTGCAGAGGACCCAAGTTCAGTCCCTGGTGGGGGAACTAAGATCCTGCAAGCCATGAGGCATGGCTAAAAAAAAAAGTTCTTTAGGTGCTCCACCATGACCCTCCTTTATCTCTCCACATATGTCCTCCTCATCTTGGCCGTCTCTGATTGCTCTTTCATTGTTTCTTTTCATCTGTTTCTCATACTCCCCTGCATCCTTCTTTCTGTTCTGTAAAGTAAATCATGTCTTGCCATTTTTTACTCCTGTACTCAGCTCCAGGCCCATCTTCTTCTGTCCAGACTCACCAGTGTATTCAGTGGAACAGAAATATCTTTTATTCACCAGTTCCCACTTTATTTACCAGCAGTTACTGTTTAAGTGACAGTTTTTTTCTTTCTGAACATTTGAATTGGGGGGTGTTATACTGGAGAAGGAAATGGCAACCTACCCCAGTATTCTTGCCTGGAAAATACCATAAACAGAGGAACCTAATGGGCTACAATCCATGGGGCTGCAAAAGAATCATTCACGACTTAGCAACTAAATGGCAATCAACAGCAACATACTATATTTTATTCATAATCTTTGGAATTCACTGCACATTCATGAGGAACATTTAAGTCTAGAGATGTTTCTTGTGTAATTCTGATAGTTTATAAATTTGTCATTGATACCTACAGAAAAGTACACAAATCTTGAGGATATAGTTTGATGAAATATCACCATATTCTGCTCTGAGTCCATATAGTCTAGGATATACCAAGATAATACCAACTTCCAAACAGCACTGACTTGGAATAACACCAGTTGATTTCTTGCTCATGTTGCTTCCTGTCTTGGTCTCTCTGTGGCTCTGCTTCACATCATATCTACACGTTGATCAAAACCCGCATGTTGTGGAGCGGCCTCTGTCTAGAACTTTACCAGCATTGGAGCAAAGGCAAAAACAGTATGGGGAAGGAATTACTGGTTCTTGAAGCTTTCTCCTGGAAATGGCACATTTCACATGAACTCTGCTTATATTTTAATTAATATTTTGGCTAAAGGAAATCTTTAATGTGAAAGGGAAGTTTATCTTTCCTCAAGCTGCTGCTGCCAAGTCGCTCCAGTCATGCCCTACTCCATGCGACCCCATAGATGGCAGCCCACCAGGCTCCTCCATCCCTGGGGCTCTCCAGGCAAGAACACTGGAGTGGGTTGCCATTTCCTTCTCCAATGCATGAAAGTGAAAAGTGAAAGTGAAGTCGCTCAGTCGTGTCCAACTCTTAGCGACCCCATGGACTGGAGCCTACCAGGCTCCTCTGTCCATGGGATTTTCCAGGCAAGAGTGCTGGAGTGGGGTGCCACTGCCTTCTCCGTATCTTTCCTCAAAGAGGGGCAGTAAATATTTTAAAAGCAGTATTACAATTTACCACAGATTTTACATTCTTACTGGGGCAAAATCAGCTTATTTAGTATCTTACAAACCAGGTTTTTTTTAACCCAAATCATTTTTTCTTATTTTTTCCTGTTTCATTTTTGCATCAAAATTGCTTCTGAAGAGTTAACATCTTTTAGGTGGAATGAAAGAGGTGGAAGCTTATAGAAGAAAACAAATGTTTACTTTCTAATTTTCAGGTGGTTTTCCCCACATTTTTATGATCCTTTTGTAATATTTTTTGTTTCCTTGAAGCAGTTCTTACTATCCAGAATAATTCATTTTGCTTCCCCACCCTCCACCCTACTAAGCACTAGGAGATGAACGCCATTCTATTTTTGTCCCCTACTAGATACCTAGGCCCTAGCACATTGTGTGACACTGTCTCAAAGAGGTGTTGTGTTGGTTAACTGTATCACTGCACATAAAAAGCTTAGAACAAGAGCTAGCACAAAGTGAGCACCCAACTACACAAGCGATTGTAGTAGAACAATATCACAAAGAAGTGTTACAGTAGGGGGAGGAAAGTACAGGAAACCTTGTCTGGAGCGGAAACCTGAAGGACAGCTTAGGTGGTTTAGGGGGTTAGAGGAAGGAGGGGAATGTATCTTAGGGCAGAGGAAATGGTATGTGCAGAGGCTCTGGGACAGAAAGAACATGCTTCTGATGTCCTGAATATGTGTCACATATCCAAAGAAAAATGTAACGAGCATACTTTAAAGAAAACTCAGCCTCTGAGAGGAAATTTTAAGTGTAAATATTTTGTGTGTCTTCCTTATTCAGGTACTTGAAAGCTTGCGGGAAAAATTCTTAAGCATTTCATTGAATACTGTCAATTTGATACATCACAGGGTTTGCTCTTCTGTAAATTTTTTTAGGCATACAAATGGTGCATTGAGGCAATGAAAGAAATCACAACAAGCTTACCAGTCAAAGTCGTGGTGGATGTTTTAAGACAAGCTTCTAAGGTAAATATAATGTTAAAATTATTAAATGGATTATAGAGTTTAATAAGCTTCAAATTTGTGTTAATTAACCTACTGTTTGGGGGCTTCCCTGGTGGCTCTGCCTGCCAGTGCAGGAGACACAGATTTAATCCCTGATCTGGGAAGATCTTTTGAAGAAAGAAATGGCAGCTCACTCCAGTATTCTTGCCTGGAGAATCCCAAGGACAGACGAGCCTTGGTGGGCTGTAGTCCATGGGGTCGCAAAGAATCAGACACAACTGAGTGACTGAACAGCAACAACCACCACCTGCTATTTAAAAAATTAAGTGTTGCATACTCATGGATACCAACATCTATTTTCTAAATTTTTATGCTCAGTTTCAGGAATCTGGCTTCTTCTTAAACCTTTACAGCAACCTGAATTCCTTATGCCGTGATTGTATGGGCTTTGGTCACTTTTCTCCTAAAGGATAGCCTAGTATTAAATCTTTCAGTCACAGTATTGCAGTCTCACAGTGTGATAGCTTTCTGTTCTTGACCTGATAGGCAATACTTACTTGATGTTTCTTCTTACTGGGTAAAAAAAACAGAATGAATTAAGTCTTTGAAATCATTTAGTAATATTTTTAAATTGCTGCTTTAGTAAACTGAAGCTTTAAAGCATTGATACCATTTTCAGATACAGTATTTCCCAGAGCTTTTCCATTTTGAATATTCCACTTTGGCTGGTTTTATATACGGAAATTTCAGTTAGAAGAATTTTTCTAAAATGACAGATTTAGAAGAGTCTTAAGATTTCTGTAAAATTTATTAAGTCATTTTAGAGCAAGTAAATAGCATAAATATTCAGGTAATCATTAGAGCTAGAAGAGACAGTAATATGTTTTTTAATTTAAAACATTGAATATGCATTTAGTATAAAGACAGCTTAATTTATGTGCAAGATTTATATTTCTGTATTTAAATGATACTTAGTTAAAGTCTACTGACTTTCCCATGAATCAGAACATTTTAAGAAGTAATAGGAATACTTGGAATTCTGTACATTTAAAGATTATTAGATGGAAAACTTCCAAATAGTTTTAAGCCACTGGGATATAAATAAGTACTTTAGGAAATAACGGTGAACCGTCTCCCCCCACCTCACCCCCACTATTTTATTTTATTTATTTATTTTTGGATGTAAATAACATATTTAATTTTTTTAATAGATAGAATTGAAAGCGGGTTTGTTCCCCAACAATCTAGATGGAAAATGCCCTTTCCCATGAAGTTTTCTAAGTGTAGATAAATACGCTCACCAAAAAAGCATCTCTTTGAAATACTATTAACTTCATTAATGTCTCTGTGCCTCAGTTTCATTCTCTTTAAAATGGGAATTTTGAAGAGACCTTACTTGTAGATTTTTCCTTTCAGTTAAATGAAGCAGAGCATGTAAAACACCCAGGACATTGCTTAGTAGAGCTAAGCAATATATTTCATTTAGTTGTTTTTCTTTTTTTTTTTTCCTATACTACAAAGCTAGTCATCAAGACAGTATGGTACTGGCACAAAGACAGAAATATAGATCAGTGGAACAAAATAGAAAGCCCAGAGATAAATCCACGCACCTGTGGACACCTTATCTTTGACAAAGGAGGCAAGAATATACAATGGAGAAAGGACAATCTCTTTAACAAGTGGTCCTGGGAAAACTGGTCAACCACTTGTAAAAGAATGAAACTAGAACACGTTCTAATACCATACACAAAAATAAACTCAAAGTGGATTAAAGATCTAAATGTAAGACCTGAAAGTATAGAGCTCCTAGAGGAAAACAGGGAAAACACTCTCTGATGTAAATCATAGCAGGATCCTCTATGACCCACCTCCCAGAGTAATGGAAATAAAACCAAAAATAAGCAAATGGAACTTAATTAAACTTAAAAGCTTTTGTACAACAAAGGAAACTATAAGCAAGGTGAAAAGACAGCCTTCAGAATGGGAGAAAATAATAGCAAATGAAGCAACTGACAATTAATCTCAAAAATACACACGCAACCCCCCCCACCCCCCACTATTTTAATAACATGTAAGAATGGGAATATATGAGCTTTTTAAGATACCTTTGTTATAACAGTTTAGTTCTGGGCATGACTGAAAATTTTAAGTTTTATAATTACTCAGGATATGTACACATCTGTTTATAATGGAATTTTCAAATACTTGGAAGGAAAGAAATTACAAATAGATCCATTCTATTTATGTTTGAAGATGTTTTTTTCTTTTTAACCATTGTAGTTTGAATATATAAATCGTATTTAACACATTCATTAACTGTTTGTGAGTTATTTAACAATTTTTCATTTCATCTTTAGGCTTGTGTTGTAAAACGTGAATTTAAGAAAGCAGAGCAGTTAATTAAACATGCAGTGTATTTGGCACGGTACGTGATTGTTATTAAAAATACCATTTAAAATTGTCTCTCTCTACTTTATATCCTAATAGTTTTGTATCTTTTTATAGGGATCATTTTGGATCCAAACACCCAAAATATTCTGATACACTGCTAGATTATGGGTTCTACTTACTCAATGTAGATAATATCTGTCAGTCTGTTGCAATTTATCAGGTATGTTAATAGTTACACTTTTTCTTTCAACCTAAATTGACTTGCTGAGCTATAATTTGTTTATGGTGTATAAACTACTCTCTAAAAATAACTTTTTCGGAGCCCTTTCTCATATATGGCACACCATTATTTTACTAAATAATAACAGAAGTAAAACTTAACTTCTTTAGGAATTAAAGAAGTAAAACTTCTTAAGACTTACTGTTTTAGGAATTAAAGAGGCTCATCTAGGGAAAAAGTTTGGAGTTGTGGGTCAGTATTTAGGAGTAGTTTTCAATTTTTTCATTTACCCAGATGATGTCTTTGTTGTTACTTGAGCACAAATCATTATAGTGCCCTTGTAGTAGCAAGAAGGGTAGATAACAGTTATTTTAGGCCTTAGTCAATCTTAGGTACATGATTTGTTATGCCATCACTCTGGACAAGGTATCCCTGATTTTATAGTTTATTTCTGAGGAGGATATAGAGAAAAAACACTAATGTAATTCCTAAGACATGTGAATGACTTTTATTAGTAAGCCATTGCCTTTTAATTCAGACTTACTCTTCAGAAAATCAAGCCGTGAGTGACTTTTATGTTCTGTTGTGACCTAAATTTGGAGAAGGAAATGGCAACCCACTCCAATATTCTTGCCTGGAGAATCCCATGGACAGAGGAGCCTAGCAGGCCATGGTCCATGGGGTCGCAGAGAGTCGGACACGACTGAAGCCACTAAGCATACATGTGATCTAACTACAGCAGAACTTTTTCCAAAACTGATGGGGTTGAGTATATAAAATATATATTTAGGTCACTAGACTGCTTAGTTTAACTAGGTAGTGTTTTCTAAGCATTCACAGTATTATCAGTTATTTTCTTGACTCTTTCAGGCAGCCCTTGACATTCGGCAGTCAGTGTTTGGTGGCAAAAATATTCACGTAGCAACAGCTCATGAAGACTTGGCGTATTCTTCTTATGTTCACCAGTATAGCTCTGGGAAATTTGACAATGCACTGTAAGTTCTACTTTCCTTTTCATGAGGAATTAAATGCTATTGCTATTTTGTTTTGTTTTGCTTTTTCCCTAACACAGTACTATTTAATGTATAAATTAATGGATTAAAGTTGTCCTCCTGGAACTTTAACAAGATCCCTAAAATGTTCTTTAAGTCATTTAAATCATCCCAATTTATAAGCCATTCATTTAGATCGTATGTGGTTTGACATTGAGACTTTTATATCATCATATAAAATGTCTTTTTTTTAAGTATCCCCTTCAGTAATTTTTCCTTGACTAATACAGTGGTGTACAAACCTGATCATAACATGCAGAAATACTGACTGACAGTCATCTTTTTTAATGCATAACTGAGCTTGTAAGAGAGAGAGAGGAAATTCCCAATGGCCAATAATGGACTAAAACCCAAAAGGGTAGGCATGAACTATGGTGTAACTGTTCTGGGGTGGTAAGGCTTGGAAGGCCTTAGAAGTTTCTGTAACCTTGGTTGAATACCAGTCCTGGTTTTAAGAGATAAGGCATTTAGCCCACAGGAGGCTGTGACTTAAAACTGAAGCCAAGATCAAAGCTACACCCTCAGGGAAAGGGTAGACCAGGGAAAAAACTGCCCACTAGCAAGAGAGGTGACATGGAAGTTTGTCCATCTTAGGCTGAGCTCTCAGTTGAACAAAACGAGCCTCATGGGGGAATTTATAGGCTATCGACTTCTCCCTTGTATTTGGGCATCATGCATACAGGAAACCCCAAACCAAGGAAAACATTAAGAAGTACTTTGAGACTGCTGATTTCTTTTAGGATGCTTTTAAGGAGAAAATACAAAGCTCTTGGTAATAGTTAACCTTCAGTCCAAGCCATACAGACTTCCCTTAGACCTAACTCTAACTAAGATGAACTCACCATAAAAAATGTTTTTAAATAAGGGAACATTTTCTCTGTGAGTGAGTCAGAAGGCATGATGAACAAGATTAGAACACTAAAAATATCAGTTAACAGAATGTTTTGGTTGATGCTATAAAGTAAGGATTCTTAGATGACTAAGGGTATAAATGGGTTGGCAAACTATGGCCTGAAGGCAAAATAAAGGTTAATTGGAACCTGGCAGTGCTCATGCACTCCTGTTTTGGGTGTGGTTGCTTTTATGCTACAACAGCAGAGTTGAATAGTTGGGACAGAGTGTGTACCGCATAATCTTGAGATGTTTACTGTATGGCCCTGTACAGGAAAAAAAAAATTGCTGACACTGATATAAAAGAAGGAATCAATAATGCTTTAGAGGGAAACTTAAGGAAAAAAGGCAGATATAAAAATAAACTGAGGAACTATATGTATGTCTGAGTCACTTTGCAATATACCTAACGCTTACACACACAGTAAATCAAGTATACTTCAATAACACAAATAAATGGGACTTTCCTGGCGGTTCAGTGGTTAAGACTCTACACTTGCACCACAGGGAGCATGAGTTATTTCTGGTTGGGGAACTAATATCCTACATGCCGCTTGGAGCAGCCAGAAATACACAGTAACATAAAATGACCGATACATGCTGCAGCTTGAATGAATCTTTAAAACAATGTGTAGGTGAAAGAAGCCAGCCACAGAGGACCGCATATTATATAATTTCATTTGTATGAAATGTCTAGACTAGGCAAGCCTGTAGAAACAGAAAGTAAATTGGTGGTTGCCTAGAGTTGGGGAAGTTGGAGGAAAATGAAGTGACTGCTAATGGGCACAAAGTTTCTATTGGGGGGGGATGAAAATATTGTGAAATTAATAGTGATATGTGCATAACTGTGAAATATGCCAAAAACCTTCTGTTGTACACTTTAAATTGTGGTGGTATGAATTATGTTAATAAACACTTATTATGAAAACAAATTATAATAGCTAGAATTAGAAAATAGTCATTGACATTAAAACTCAGTAGACAAATTAAATAGCATTAGATACAACTAAAGAGACAGCAGATTGGAAGATAGATCTGAGAAAATTGATGATCGCTTCAGTTCAGTAGCTCAGTCATGTCCGACTCGTTGCGACCCCATGGACTGCAGCATGCCAGGCCTCCCTGTCCATCACCAACTCCTGGAGTTTACTCAAACTCCTGTCCATCGAGTTGGTGATATCATCCAACCATCTTATCCTCTGTCATCCCCTTCTCCTCCTGCCTTCAATCTTTCCCAGCATCAGGGTCTTTTCCAATGAGTCAGTTCTCCACATCAGGTGGCCAAAGTATTGGAGTTTCAGCTTCAGCATCAGGCCTTCCAGTGATATTCAGGACTGATGTCCTTGAGGATTGACTGGTTTGATCTCCTTGCAGTCCAAGAAAGATGGGAATAGAAAGTGTAGAGTTGTTTGAAAGGAACTGGTAGATAAAATAGACAAATAACTTGCCTTCTGTTTGACAGGATGAGCCATGAAACAATAACCAAACATGTCAGATGAGAATACATGCTGTGAAGAAGAATAAAATAAGCTAAGAGTTTAGAGAGTGATGGTAGATTTTTTTAGGGTCTTCTGTATAGGCTGATCTGGAAAGAGTTCATTGAGGGTAAACCATGTGGATATTCAGGGAACAACCATTCCAGAGAGACAATAAAACAAATGCAAGAATCCTGGGCTAGAACTGCTTTACATGTTCAGAAAACTGCTGTTCCTATGTGGCTAGAAGGGAAAGAAGGAATTACTTCTGATAATGGTAGGAGATGTGGTCAGAGAGGTAACCCAGTGAAAGATCATATTGTATTAAGCCTTGTAGGCTGTGATAGTAATTTCACAGTTGGTTATGAGGGAGATAGATGGGAATCCACTGGGTGTTTAAAAGTTCATTTAATTATCCTTCAAATAAAAATAAAGGAGGGAAAAAAACTCAGTGTACAAAAGATTGGAATGTTAAAGCAAAAAACTTGTCCTTTACCACAGCTAGTTTTAGAAATTCTACCAGTATTATGTTATAAATTATGGGGGTTTTTAATGCCTAAATTATTTGTAACATAAAAGAAATGCCAGGATTTATCTTCTGTATTGCAGGTTTCATGCAGAAAGAGCTATTGGTATCATTACCCACATCCTACCTGAAGATCATCTTCTTTTGGCTTCTTCAAAGAGGGTGAAAGGTACCCTTTGTAATCTAGTCTCCTATAGATAGATAGATAGATGTATTTTAAGACTTCTTTAGCTGTCAATTATAATAGATGCCTACTCTCTGACATTTTAAAATTGATTAAAATAGGAATATTTGTTTGTTTCCTCAGAATTAGACTGTATATTACTAAAACAGACAATCACTGATTTAACATATTTGCCCACATCTCTAAGACTTTCCAGTGGTTCATAATGAAAAGTTGTTTGCTTCTCTCATACAACATTGTTAGTAAGCTGGAGTACCCTTCTTTCTTCCTTCCTTCTACTTGCCTCTTCCCTCCTTTTTCTCTTTCCTTTCATTCATTCATGCCTTTCTTTTGAGGGGAGGATTGAAGAATCACATGACACTGCAGATGGGTTTTCACACGCCTTCACCTTTATTGTGCAAGACTCTGAAACTCGGTTCCATATCAGGTTACCTTCAGTGTTGCAAGGCTCGTACCACATGCCACTTTCTTCTTTACTTTTTAACTCTTCTGCAGTCACTTACCAAGGGCCTTTCATTTTGCTGACGATTGGGTCACCCATGTGGTAATTCCTTGCATGATGAAGAACTTTTACCTTAATTCTGGAACTAGGCTTTACCTCCCCTTTAGGTTTGCATTTTTGAAGTCATGCAAGTAATACATGATGTCAAGAATTAAAAGAGAAAAAGTTAAGTTAATCGAAATCTCATCAATCCAGAATCAACATGTGGACAAATATTTTTTTTAGGCTTTTCTTTCTTCGAAGACTGAAATGAGTGAATAATTTTTTTTTTAGTTCTGTAATCTGCTTTGTTCACTCGATGTAGTACAAACATTTTCTCATTTCAATACATGTAGGTATATATCCTTTTTTCTGATGTTTTTTCTAGTTTTCTAATGTATTTAACTGCACATGTCTTATTGGACCTCTAAATTTTTTTTAATCTTTTGTTCTTTAAAAATGCTACAGTGAGCTAAATCTCTTACTTTTTGTGCATATGAACAATTTTCCTAGCAATAAAATTGCCCGGTTAAAGAATATGTATTTGTAAGACTTTAAATGGAGTTTGAGGGTCTCAAATAGGACTTTGAAGTTAAATTATCTTCTTATCTGATTGACTGGTCAAGTGAGTTAGGAGGAAACCAGTTCTTTTACTTCTATTTGGTTAAAGGTTATATAGTTTGCAAATGTGGTTTCACAGTTTTCAAGAGTGGTTAGGTAGTCCTTGACACAGTTTCACAATTTAAAAAAATTTGCCTTTTCATTCTTGTCTTTCTTCTGTTTGCTTAAAAAACAATTTCACGTCAGCAGAGCAAACCGATCTGGTAAAATAGTAATTCTGCAAAATAATTTGTTGTATACTGTTGTTTTTCTTACATTTGAAATCCATTATACTATGCAAAATAGAATGACCCCAAAAGTGTTTTGTTTTGTTTTTTCATTAAAATGGAATACGCTCATCTTTACCAGTTCTTTGGTATGTTATATGGTTTATGGTTCTAAACCATAAACATATATAAGTGTATACAAGTAACATTTATAAAATTCAATTCTAAAGTTTATGTTCTGATGAGCTTTGATACATGGTTTGAAAGTGCACTGATTTTATTGCCTTCTTATTCATAGCACTTATTTTAGAGGAGATTGCTATTGATTGTCATAATAAAGAAACTGAACAGAGGCTGCTTCAAGAAGCTCATGATTTGCACCTGTCTTCACTCCAACTAGCTAAAAAAGCTTTTGGAGAATTTAATGTACAGACTGCAAAACACTATGGAAACCTTGGAAGACTTTATCAGTCAATGAGAAAATTTAAGGTAGGAGCACATTTTACTGTATTTTTCTGTCTAAGTAATCTTAGGTAATAAAGTATAATGTGAATAATAAATCTTAAGTAATGCTTCCTCAGTAATCTTAAATTATGAAGTATACATTTATTGTACTTCCATATTATTTCACATAAGAATTGAGAAAATAGCTAGTATAAAACAGTCAAAATATAAATAAAATTCAAAAATACAAACCATAGAAAAAAATATATATCAGACTTAAAACATAGCTCTTAGCTAATAGTTTAAATCGAACACTTAGAATGCCTGACACATAGTTAGATGTGCAAGAAATGTAAGATAATGCAAGTATTGTATAATTGTAGTGGTAAAAATATACTGAATTTAGTTTCCTTTTAGAACTTTAGGTTATAAATTCTTATTACTGTTCATTCAGTTCAGTCGCTCAGTTGTGTCCGACTCTTTGTGACCCCATGAATCACAGCACGCCAGGCCTCCCTGTCCATCACCAACTCCCGGAGTTCACTCACACTCATGTCCATCGAGTCAGTGATGCCATCTAGCCATCTCATCCTCTGTCGTCCCCTTCTCCTCCTGCCCCCAATCCCTCCCAGCATCAGGGTCTTTTCCAATGAGTCAACTCTTCGCATGAGGTGGCCAAAGTATTGGAGTTTCAGCTTCAGCGTCAGTCCTTCCAGTGAACACCCAGGACTGATGTCCTTTCGGATGGACTGGTTGGATCTCCTTGCAGTCCAAGGGACTCGCGAGAGTCTTCTGCAACACCACAGTTCAAAAGCATCAATTCTTATAGAGTCACAGTAAGAAAGGAATGAGAGTTGCTATCTAAGACATTCATTTTTATCTGAAAATCAGTTTACACATTCCTCAGTTAACCTGTTTATTGAGATAAAAATTGTCAAAACTCCAAAAAATGAAATAATAAAATATACTTCTATGTAAAATAATATAGTTTCTTAACACAGTTCAATTAAATTTTGAAGTGTGTTAAATTGAAAGAAGTTTTCATTTTAGAATATTTTGATATTAATTTCTTCTAACAGCTTTTCATTACATGGACACGTTTTCTCTTGTCCTTTTGGTGTGTTTCAGTGTTTTGTCAGCTCATGTGCATAGCTTCCCGAAGCCAGTGATGCTTCCCATAGGCAGCTTTTGGAACAATGTAGTGTCTTCTCTGATCGGATTACCTTACGCCATCCATAAGCTGTTTTTGGCATTTAGAAGAATGTTACTAATTGGATAAGAGTTGTTGACATAGTAAAAAGTATAACCTAATGGTTAATACAGCTTGATTATTTTTCAGGAAGCTGAAGAAATGCACATCAAAGCAATTCAGATTAAAGAACAACTTCTTGGTCAAGAAGATTATGAAGTAGCCCTTTCGGTGGGACATCTGGCTTCTTTATATAATTATGACATGAATCAGTATGAAAATGCTGAGAAACTTTATTTGCGATCTATAGCAATTGGTATGTTACTTTAAAATTGTTTTAATTGATGAGAGATCAACATGTCTTATATGTTGTATAGGGAAGTGTTATTATTAAGACTTAAATGAGTTTAGAGCTGCTCAGGATCTCCAGGAGCCACTGAGAAGTCTTCTAAAACATTTTGCTAAAGATTATTTACCGATAATTGAAGCCAGGAATAAGAAATATGACAGTAGCGTGTCAAGTAAAGGCGAGAATAGTCATTTTAAAAATTTGTATAAACACTACCTCTAGCCCATCCTCACCCTTCTCCTGATTTTAAATTAGACAAAGTTTAGCTGTTTTAGAACTTGATATAAATGAAATACAATGTATCTTTTTATATGCTTTGTTTCTTTTGGTGAACATCAATTGTAAAATACATCAGTGTTGTTCATATCCCTGTTGCTTGTTAATTTCTAGTGCCTTGTAATATTGTATTGAATTAGTATGTCATTATTTATCCATTCTACTATTAGTTGATATTTGAATTGTTTTCAGTTCAGACCGATCACAAAATAAAGTACTGTGGTCATCATCTAATGTTGTGCCTGTTAAAACTCTTCTCATGTTTTTATTGAATTTGTCTGTCACTTTCTTCTTGGTTTATGGAAGTTCCTTATATACTTTAGATGTAACAAGCCCTTTGTTAGTTAAACATGTTGCAGATAACTGTCCCTGTACTGCTTGTTTCTTAACGGTGCCTTTCAAAGAACAAACGTTCTTAAAATTTAATGTAATATTAATTACATATAATATTGTAATTATTGCTCTTTTATTTTATGGTTGACACTTTTTAAATTGTGTTTTGGAAATATTTTTCTACCCCAAAGTCAGAAGATACTCTTTCGGGAGATTATCTTCTGGAAATTTGTGAGGTAGCGATCAAATTTCTTCCCCTCTTCCTTTTTCCCTTCTGTATGGATATACAGTTGACCAGGACCGTTTTTTCAAAACACTGTCTTTCCCCTCTGCTGTGCTACCTTTGCCTCAAATCATATATCCGTGTATGTGAAGATTCCTCATTATCCATAATAGAGTATCTTGCTTAACCCTACAATACACAAAAAGTAGTTTTAGAATTGTTAACCCATAGTACTATGAACACCAGAGTTACTGCTTAGAGCCTAATAATTCATTTACATTTTACCTTGTCCTTAACCTGAAGGTATATAATCAGAATACTGTATTCAGAATTTACTTAGGTTGCTTATCTCCCTGCCACCTGCTATCAGTTAAGTTACTCATTTAGGAGAGAACTAGGTTCATTTGCTTATGTTTGTGTAACATTCCCCTGTTTTTATTTAGTCTGCTAAATTATTTGACTGTGAAATATTAATACTCTGAAAAGTTAGAACTGTGGAGTTCCCTGGCAGTCCAGTGGTTAAAACTCCTCACTGTCACTGCTGAGGGCCTGGGTTTGATCCGTAGTCAGGGAACTAAGATCCCACAAGCCACACGGCATAACCAAAAAAAATAGTCAGCTGTGCAGAAAGGTCTTCTCACAGAAGTGTGACTGCCCTTAATTTCTCCTCGCCAGTCATTCCTGTGAGTAACTGGTCTTGTTAGTTTCTCATCTATTTTTCCTGTGTTTTTTGTTTTTGTTTTTTATTTTTGACTGTGCTGGGTCTTGTTGCTGTGCACAGCTTCTCGTTGCTGAGCGCGGGCTCTCGGCATGCAGGCTCTGGTAGTTGGGGCACGTGGCCTCGTAGTTGTGTCTCTCAGCGCTAGAGCTTGGACTCGGTAGAGTGGTTGTGGCTCTCTGGCTTAGTTGCCCCAAGGCATGTGGGATCCCCCCAGACCAGAGAGCGAACCTGTTTTCCCTGCATTGGCAGGTGGATTCTTAACAACTGGACTACCAGTGTCGCGCTTCTGTATATTTTCTGGCATAAGAGTTCAGAGACATAAATATTTTACTTTACATAAAAGGTGGCATACTCCAGATACTTTGCTTTTTTAAAAACAGTATGCCCTGTAAATGAGCTAGGAGGTCTTCATAAACTCCCTTCAAACTGAAATTTTATAATTTTATTCTAGAGAGACCAATGACCTTAGACAAGAGAATTTTTTTTAAGTCTTAGAAGTAGGCTGTGAGTAAGACTGTGTCCGTAAACCCTGATAAAAGAATTGAATCTGTTTCAACTTGAGGGTGGAATGATTGGGAGTTTGGGACTGATAAACACACTGCTGAGTATAAAACAGATAACTAGTGAGAACCCACTGCTCGATGTTCTGTGGTGACCTAAATGGGAAGGAAATATAAAAAAGGGTGGAGACATATATATATCGAAGAAGGCAGTGGCAGCCCACTCCAGTACTCTTGCCTGGAAAATCCCATGGATGGAGGAGCCTGGGAGGCTGCAGTCCATGGGGTCGCTAGGAATTGGACACGACTGAGCAACTTCACTTTCACTTTTTACTTTCATGCATTGGAGAAGGAAATGGCAACCCACTCCAGTGTTCTTGCCTGGAGAATCCCAGGGACGCGGGAGCCTGGTGGGCTGCCGTCTTGGGTCGCGCAGAGTCGGACACGACTGAAGTGATCAGCATTACACAGCATGTATGCATGGCTGATTCACTTTGCTGTATAGCAAGAAACTAGCACAATGTTGTAAAGCAACTGTATTCCAGTAAAATTTTTTTTAATTGAATCTATTCTTTTTAAAAGGAATAAAACAAAGACACCCTATTTTAAAGAACTAAGCTTATATTGTAGAAACTACTTGTTATTTCATTATTTGAGCTTCCTTTCTTTTTCTGTTTACTTTCAGGGAAGAAACTTTTTGGTGAAGGCTACAGTGGACTGGAATATGATTACCGAGGTCTCATTAAACTTTACAACTCCATTGGAAATTATGAGAAAGTGTTTGAGTATCACAATGTTCTGTCTAACTGGAACCGGTTACGAGATCGGCAGTATTCCGTGACCGATGCTCTTGAGGACGTCAACACCAGCCCCCAGTCCACTGAAGAAGTGGTGCAGTCCTTCCTGATTGCGCAGAATGTCGAGGGACCGAGCTGCTGAGGGAAGACCTCAGTTCACTAACTTACCTTTTCCCAGATTCCAGGGAATTCATACTGTGAAATCAAAACCGTGTTTTTTAGGGGGCTGGAATTTGCATTGAAACACTGGTCCAGTCCTTTGACCCTATTTGGGTGATCCCTTTCTTGCAGAGTGTCCGTAGGAATAAGCATATATTCAGTTATGTTCAGCATGTACCGCATGTATAAGTAGTCTGGCCCATATTTTCAACCTCGTAGAACAAACAACAGGAATTTTTTGTTTTCTCTTTTTAAAAAAAAGTAATTCATTTTGCAGAAAGCCTGAAAGAAAAAAAGAACCCCTAAATAAAACTATTTAAGAGTTTAAAAGAATTGCATTCTTATTATGTAAGGATGATTTTAACAACTTTTTAACATATAATTCTTCCTTGAGGAGGTATTCAATACTGTACTGTAAAGAAATTTTATGGGGAAAATCTTTATACACAGTATAGAAAAGTTAACACAACTATTAAGAGCAGAGGGACATCCTGACTTAGGTTTGGCAACCTTACCTAGAGAAATGCATACAGCCACTCCAGGGCTGTATGACAAGGGGGAAGGACTGTCAGATTCATCTGAACTGGACCAGTGTTGACCTGTAAGTAATAGAAAAGCTGATAAACCAGCAGTTTTAACTCTTTGGTTGTTTTGGTTTTGTTGTGTTTTTGGGGGGTACAAAAAGGCAAGATGCTCTGATCGCTTTTGCTAACAGGACCAGGAGGATCTGAAAAGGACCAGCCTAATGTAGAAAGGGGTTATTTGGACCAGAGGTTTTAGATGATTATTTTAGCCCCTGCCTTTACTTTTATCGTAGAATGATTTCATTTAGATGTATTATGAAAACTGATAATACAAAAATTGTATTCATGTAATAGACACCAGATTAGGGAAATTTGGCCGTTTCAGTGGCATATCTTCAGTCAAGGCACACAGACGGCAGTGCCCTAAGCAAGTCTATAAATATCTGCTGCAGCCATCCCTCTCATTTTATATGCTACCCTAATAACGCAGTGTGCAAGTATATTGGCTGAGTCATGAAATAGCTCATGTCCAGATGGGAATTTTAGGTCAATGTTTGGTTTATGGGGATTAATGGAAAAACAAATGCCGCCTAATAAGCAATTCTTAGAAATCCTTCATGTTTATGATAAAAAAAAAAATGCAAGCAATAGATCATTTTATATGAAATTCAAGAGTCAAATGTAAAGATTTCCCCTAATGATATATCTATTTCACTAACTCCTCTTTCTGTTTATTGGGTTTTGATTTTTCATTTAAGCCAGTCAAGTTGTTTAATGTTGAGGTGATATTCAAATTTGAGAAGTTGTAACATGTAGCAATTCAAGAAACAAAAAAGGTCTGTTGCCCTTACCTCAGTTCTTATTATAGTGGCCTGTTTGGTGCCTCTATAGTTAAGAATCAGGGTTTTCCCCCCTATTTTCAGGGGTTCATGACTTGGCTGTTAAGAGTTGTTGCTCCTGGCTAATGCTTGGAGTGGTCTGTGGGTGGGTGGATGTGTGCTGAATTTAGGTTTTCTGTCTAACAGGCGTGTTGGGATGGGAGGGGGGGAAATCTAGACTGCCCACCACGTGGAGTGCAGAAGAAGTAATTGGAAATTTCAGATCAATTCAATTTTAAACACTTTTTTGGCCTTCCCAAATATAACCTTGTTTAAAGCTGTTATTTGCCATCTTGTTAGTTATGATCCCACCGTTTTTAAGTTCCCAGGAGAGGATTCCCTAGGGGAGGTAGAAGAAATGAAACAAGCCCAGATGTCTTTAAGATGATAGCTGTGTGATTTCGAACGCTGGGTTTAATGCTCATACTGAATTATTTTGAATTGAAAAGAGCGCATTGGCACACCTTCCCCTCCCCCTCCCAGTTAATTGCAATCTAATGCCAAGAGGCACCTCTTTATTAATTACCAAATAGTCTGTGTGACCAAGGACTAACATTTTTAAGTTACTCAGCTCTATCCTCGTGGGCCTATATATTTAATACCTCCAAAGATTTTAAGGATAGGCTTTGTATACTTTTGTTGGTTATTTAGAGTCCTGTGGTATGTTTGTGGTATAGGAATGTCATGGTAAATTGTTTTTCAATAAATATTTTGAAACTTATGTTTTCATATGAAGTTTTTTTTTTTTTTAATCTGTATTTTTGGTTTTGTGCATATACAGCATTTCCTAGGATAAAATCCAGCAAATGACTTAAGGCCTCATCTTCTCTAATTCAGTTTGAACTCAGATCACACTCAGTGATAAAGCAACATGATATTTAGAAGCCTAGGATCACAGGGTGATGTTAAATGACAGCCAGTTTTTCTTAAAAAAAAAAAAAAAAATCATTGTTAATAGTTTGCCATATTGCCACTGCTTTAATGTAGTTTTCTATAAATCCATATACTTAATGCAGACACTCTAGATTGAGAAAAGAGATTGCCAGTTTCTGATAGTGATATAACTTAATATGCTATTATTTCTGGTTCTAATGAAGAATAATACCCTAATAATTTTAAGTGTGGGTTTTATCCTTTTAGTTGGAATGCTTAGGATAAGTTAGAGAGGTGAATATCATCATGATTTATGGGGGTAGGGGAAAACAGTCTCAAAGAGAGTAAAATTTACTTCACAATAACCAATTGCTTGAACAGATTTTTCGTATATGGTGGGGTTGTGTATAAGAAAGCATAGACCAACTTAAAAGATTTTTCTGGCAGTTCAACAAAGTAATATTAAGTAAGAGGCCTTTGGTCTTGTCCTTTCCTGGCTTTGTTCTCTCTTGTACTCGGGTTTTTTTCCCTAAAGTTTGGCGCTGCTCAAGTTGGGTGCATCAGGGAGCCCTGTAACACTCCTGTACCACACAGGTGGCCAGTCACTCCTTTCTTCAGTTTCAGAGAGCCAGTTGAGGGTTTTTTAGACCATAATTTTTATGGGTCGCCAAAGCTGACTTTGCCCAAAGCATTAGGACCCTTACATTATCAAAGCTCTGTCTCTGTTCAGCAGAAACAGCTGGCTGTTGCTTTGGAATAGCCTCCACGCAGGTGTGCTTTGTTTTGTGAAAATGAAAGATTGGACAAAGACCTTTGTAACACTCTTAGCCTGTTAGAGTTCATAATTTTGAGAAAACCAGATCAAGCAGCTGCAGTCTTATAAATAGCGTGCCATTTGGCTGCCCCTGACAGTGCAGACAGAATGCTGAACAGTAAACACACGCCTAGAACATGATGGAAACTTTGGACCATACTTTACAGACAGAAAGAATGGTCTGCTAAGTAGGAGGAGGGACAGCAGGCTTTCCCCACTATCCAAAAGTAGAGTGTTCCCATGAAACCTCTGTAAGCCAAAATAGGTGAACAGCAGAGTGGCAGTTAGTTTAGGGCACATCTTGCCAGTCGATGCACAAAATACACAGAGAAAGCATAGAAGCTCACACGGGCAAAGCTGTGGCGGCTTGAAGCTGAGGTGCTGAACGCAGTTCCAAGAGAGGAGCGTGGCGGTGCCCTCCCACTGCTCGCTGCTGCTGCCTCCTCAACAGCCATGCGTGTGCAGACACACGCAGAACGCCATTTTTGCTGTTCACCTTTATTTGTGAAAGTGATGGTTTTTGGATCTGTTTTCGGTTAGTAAAAACAGGCGCTAATGCAGGTCTTTGATAAAAGCAAAGTAGGATAAAGTGAACTTTCAGAAAGAGGAGGATACTTGTATTAAACTGTCACTCTATTTTTTTTCCCCCTGAATCTGTAGCCTGGCTACTTCCAAACTGTTCTTTTTCTGGATGGCAAAGTTACTACTGGAAAAATATTTATAAGTAAAAGCGTCTCTAAGACTTTTATTTTTGCTCTAAGAATTAGCATATATATTTCACCTCTTGGAGGACCTCAGTTCTTGCTAGAAAATTCCTTTTTTTTTAATCTGACATTTTAATTCATCTCCAGCTTGAACATTAGTAGTTGTCCACAAATCTCAGGAATGTTTTAGGCAGAAAACTGGTTTTACCCTGTTGGTGACCTGAAGGAGTGTGCTTGAGGATTTGTTAAAATAATTGCTGTTCTTTAATTGCAATCCTAGGCATATATAGCATGAGTGGCCTTAGTGAGTTTGTTGAAGTGCACATTTTTCTTTCAAAAGTAAAATTTAAGATTAAAAATATATGCTCTATATAGATATCTAGAAAACTTGGTTTGTGGTGCACACGTGTTGGATCACTAAATAACTGCAGGTACCGTTTCTGTAACATGACTCATTTCTGTCGATTCCTTTTATGGGAAGATCTGTTGCCATGGTAACTAAAAACTTTTCACTTTAGTTCTACTTTTATGATGTGAATGAATGCTATGTTTTATTAAATATTACCAGGTCAGTACTATTTTTATACTTTATTAAGCAACCGGGGATTTTAGTTTAATAGACTCAAAAAGCTCTTACGGAAACAAAAGCAAATCACTATCAATTCTTTACATGAAAATCCCCACTAACAGTGCCACAGTAATTTCTATAGAAATATCTAAGGTCATCGATGGGTTTTTTAAAGACAATTCTTCATTGTGTCAGAATGACCTTTCATATCACCCTTACCACAAACTTGTAGTGCCCACCATTATTTGTAACCATTAATACCATACTAAGTATGTTTGTAACCAGCATTGTGATATATTCTGTACTTGTATTGCTAAAAATGAATTATCGACTTAATAAATATAGTGTTCCTGCACTCACAGTGTATCTGTTTCCAGTTTAGTTGTGCTTACTTTTGGTTGGGACTTGGGACTGTTTAAACATCACAGACTCTTTTGTTAGTGAACAACACGAGAGAAACGGCCAGAACTAGAGCAGCGGTGCCCTCTTTCTGGTGAGACGTGTGGCAGGGGAGACGCTTGGTAACAGCACCTAAGACGGCGCTTATGAAAGTACTTTGGAAACACACGCACTGCATGAATGCAGAGGGCTTTGGGGACTTTACAAAAGTAATCACACCCTTCTTTTCCCTCGGCTCACGCAAAGGCTGAGGAAGGGTGATGAGACAGATAAAGCTCTGCTGGGTGTCTGTCAGGGGCGAGTACCCTGGGCATGGGTTATGCTTCCAGCCCTGCCTCTTAACGCTAGGAATTTGAGATGTGTCATTATAAGCCTCTTTGTGTTTCATTTCCTCGTATGAAAGGTGGGGTCAGCTTAGGTCTTTTTCAAAATCCACCATGAAACAGCATGAATCTAAAGCACTGAAAACAATGACAGGAAATGAAACCAGATTATGAAGAAAACTGATGAATGTTAGGCAAAGCCCCACCTTCATTTGGAATGGTCAGCATTGACTTCCATCACCTGCCACCTTTGGTGATATATATATATCACCAGTTTGTTGTTTTTTTTTTTTGGCCGAGCCATGTAGCTTCGAGATCTTAATTCCCTGACCTGGGATTGAACCTGCATCTTCAGCAGTGAAAGGGCAGAGTCCTAACAACTGGACCACCAGGGAATTCCCTGGTGTTACTGAATTTAAATTTATTTCCTTTTCCATCTCCATGACTCTGAACATGCTCTTCTATTGCTGAAAATGCCATTTCTTGCATAAACTCTCTCATCAGGCTGAAAGGACAAGGGAAGCTTGAGTTGCCACTTGGTGCTTAGTTATGCAGCATTTTATTTGAAGTTTTGTTAAAGCCATTGTCGTATGATCATATGTACACCCGTGTTCACAGCAGCATTACTCACCATAACCAAAAGGTGAAAGCAACAAAAGGTAGCCCATACACACAGCATAATGTTCTTCAGCCTTAAACAGGAAGGAAATTCTGACTCCTGCTACAATTTGGATGAACTTTGAGGGCATTATGTTTGTATAAGCCAGTCACAAAGGGGAAAGCAAGTAAATGGTGTTTATGATTCTATTCACATGAGGTATCTAGGCTAGTCATGCTCAGAAAATGGCATGATAGTTGTCAGGCTGGGGAGGAGGAAAATGGGGAGTGGCTGCTTCATGGGTGTAGAGTTTCAGTTTTGCAAGATAACAGTGTTCTGGAGATCAGTTGCATAATTAACACCACACTTACAAATAGTTAAAATGGTAAATTTTATGAGTTACTATAATTTTTTAAAGTTTCTGGATAACTGCATAAAGCAGTTAAGTCAGGCATGATATATGAAGTTTGAAAAGAGTGTGAGTGTACTCTTCCAGACAGTATATTGATAAGCCTTGTGAGATACATTTGTGAATTAGAACATTGATGTAACATGTCAAAATAGATTGGCATTTAACTTCCTGCTTAGCACAGAATCAGGTGGTTTTTCACTCATCAGTTCAGTTCAGTTCAGTCGCTCAGTTGTGTCTGACTCTTTGCGACCCCATGAATCGCAGCACGCCAGGCCTCCCTGTCCATCACCAACTCCAGGAGTTCACTCAAACTCAACGTCCATTGAGTCAGTGATGCCATCCAGCCATCTCATCCTCGGTCGTCCCCTTCTCCTCCTGCCCCCAATCCCTCCCAGCATCAGAGTCTTTTCCAATGAGTCAACTCTTCTCATGAGGTGCCCAAAGTACTGGAGTGTTCAGCTTTAGTATCATTCCTTCCAAAAAACACCCAGGGCTGATCTCCTTTAGAATGGACTGGTTGGATCTCCTTGCAGTCCAAGGGACTCTCAGGAGTCTTCTCCAACACCACAGTTCAAAAGCATCAATTCTTTGGTGCTCAGCTTTCTTCACAGTCCAACTCACATCCATACATGACCACTGGAAAAACCATAGCCTTGACTAGACGGACCTTTGTTGGCAAAGTAATGTCTCTGCTTTTCAATATGTTATCTAGGTTGGTCATAACTTTTCTTCCAAGGAGTAAGCGTCTTTTAATTTCATGGCTGCAGTCACCATCAGCAGTGATTTTGGAGCCCCCAAAAATAAAGCCTGACACTGTTTCCACTGTTTCCCCATTTCCCATGAAGTGATGGGACCAGATGCCATGGTCTTTGTTTTCTGAATGTTGAGCTTTAAGCCAACTTTTTCACTCTCCTCTTCCACTTTCATCAAGAGGCTTTTTAGTTCCTCTTCACTTTCTGCCATAAGGGTGGTATCATCTGCATATCTGAGGTTATTGATATTTCTCCCGGCAATCTTGATTCCAGCTTGTGTTTCTTCCAGCCCAGCGTTTCTCATGATGTACTCTGCATATAAGTTAAATAAGCAGGGTGACAATATACAGCCTTGACGTACTCCTTTTCCTATTTGGAACCAGTCTGTTGTTCCATGTCCAGTTCTAACTGTTGCTTCCTGACCTACATATAGGTTTCTCAAGAGGCAGGTCAGGTGGTCTGATATTCCCATCTCTTTCAGAATTTTCCACAGTTTATTGTGATCCACACAGTCATTTGGAAAACTCAGCAGTGGCCACAGGACTGGAAAATGTCAATCTTCATTCCAATCCCAAAGAAAGACAATGCCAAAGAATGCTCAAACTACCGCACAATTGCACTCATCTCACACGCTAGTAAAGTAATGCTCAAAATTCTCCAAGCCAGGCTTCAGCAATACGTAAACCGTGAACTTCCAGATGTTCAAGCTGGTTTTAGAAAAGGCACGGGAACCAGAGATCAAATTGCCACCATCCGCTGGATCATCGAAAAAGCAAGAGAGTTCCAGAAAACATCCATTTCTGCTTTATTTTCACTCATGCTGCTACTTAAATAGTTTTGAGTATTCTGGTCTGTCAGTGGCTGTGGCCTGCTGCCAGTCCACATTCTACAACTGTTGTGTTGCTGTTACGGTCATCACAGATCTCTATACAAGATGAAAAAGGAAAAAAAAAAAGAGTAGTTATTTAAAAAACCACCCTTGGCACTTTTTGACCAGGAGGAAGTTTACCTAGTATGTATTTGATCAGACAAATCAAATCTTTAACTTTTTAGAACTAAAAGCTGCTTTAGATAAATCTTATCAGAAGGTGAGAGTTCCAGGGAGCCAAGGTGCTTATGATAAAAATGAAGAATTAGAAATGGAGCTGGACAGAAGTAAGAGTGCTTGGTTAGAACCGGTTGGGATCCAAATGGCTGCATATTTACAAGGGGAGACCGTGAGATCATAGGGTTACAGCAGCAGGTGCTGGCAACGACCTGGGGTCTGGGGCAGTTCAAAGAAAGCTCAAGGTTTTCAGTGATGCAGGGATGTGGCTGAGACCAAATCCTCAGTGGTCACCCACTCCATTTCTGTGTGCCTGGACTGGGAGTGGGTACCCACTCCAGTTATTCTTGGGCTTCCCTTGCGGCTCAGCTGGTAAAGAATCTGCTTGCAATGTGGGAGGCCTGGGTTCGATCCCTGAGTTGGGAAGATCCCCTGGAGAAGGGAAAGGCTACCCACTCCAGTATTCTGGCCTGGAGAATTCCATGGACTGTATAGTCCATGGGGTCGCAAAGAGTCGGACACAACTGAGCGACTTTCACACATGAACTGTAAGTGGGGCTTCCCAGGTGGTGCTAGTGGTAAAGGACGTGCCTACCAATCAGGAGATGCAACAGACAGGGGTTCAATCCCTGAGTCAGGAAGATCCCCTGGACGAGGGCATGGCAACCCACGCCAGTATTCTTGCTTGGAGACTCCCATGGACAGAAAAGCCTGGTAGACTACAGTCCATAGGGTCGCAAAGAGTCAGACACGACTGAGTGACTTAGTACACACACATGAACTGTGATTGCTCCATTATAATTTCAGTTTGTTATCATTATACAGCAATAGATAATAATTCCAGCAATAGAGGATGCATTAAATTATGGCCCATCCACCCAGTGGCGTGCATAGTCATTAAAAATTACACTTACCATATATAATAGTATGGGGAAAAGGTCATGACAGAAATAAAGCTGGAGGTCAAAACATAAATCAATACAAAATATGAATGAAACAGAAAAAAGAGCATATATGCCAATATGTTGAATGTGGTTACCTCTTTATTAGTAGAGTGGCAGGTATTAAAAAAGTACTGTATAGTATTTTCCAATATAATTAATACATATAATAAAAAATTCGTGATAAAAAACCCATGTAACTAACCTTGCAGTTTTTGCCTTTATAAGCCGCCCCCGTTTTGTAGGCCAGTGGAAGACAATTCAAGTGCTTCTTGAATCTGTGTCTCTGAGGCTGTAGTCCTAACAAATCCCAAATACACACCTTTTTATTTCAGTTCGGTCCCTTGTTTCTAAAAGTTTGGTTAACAGTGCCACATTATACCAAATCTTAATTGGCGTAAACCAAAAATATTAATGAACAGCTCCTGTGGAACTGGAGTTCAGGAGTGGCTTCACCGAGTTGTTCTAGCTCAGCGGACCTCATGAGACGGTAATTATGGCAACCTTAGACTTGGCTGCTGCTGGAGAATCTGCTTCCAAGCTGGCTCACATACACGGCTGTTGGCAAGAGGTCTCAGTTCCTCCTCGTGTGGGCCGCTTGATGGGGCTGTGAGTCTTTTTGACACAGCCACTGACTTACCCCAGGACAAATCATTCCAACAGAAAGAGCCACAGTATCTTTTATGACCTACCCCAGGAAGTCATAACTCCTCATTTTCACCATACTCTATTCATTGGAAGTTGGTCCTCCCCAAGAACAGCTCACAAGGGAAGGGGAATTAAAACCCTTGTCCTGAAAGAAGGAATATCAGAATTTGTGAGTATATGTATTTTTGTTTGTTTACTTATGGCTGCTTTGGCTCTTTGTTGCTGCGTGGGGGCTTTCTCTTTGTGTGGTGAGCAGCGGCTACTCGTTGCAGTGACTTCTCGTTGCAGAACATAGGCTCTCGAGCTCAGTATCTGGGGCTCACTGAGGCATGTGGGATCTTCCTGGACCAGGGATCAAACCTGTGTCCCTGAATTACCAGGCAGATTCTTTACCACTGGACCACCAGGGAAGTCCAAGTATTTGTGGATGTATTTTCAAACCTCCACACTGGATATTTAAATTGCTTCCAGTTTCTCCCCATTGTAAATTTCCTCCCTGATATTATCCTTGACAATGAAGCTTTGAGCACATCTTAGATTCTTGTCTTAGAAATAAATCCCTAGTCGTGGAGTTGCTGGGTTGTATCAGTTTCCATTCAGGTTGTAATGTATCAGAATGCTTCTTTTTCCACATTCACATCCACACGGGGCCTTTATGATTTTTTTTTATTACTAATATGATACAAAGACAGAATTATTCTTTTCATTTGCATTTCTTGGATTAGTAATAAGGCTATGCATTT
Source organism: Bubalus kerabau (assembly GCF_029407905.1). Taxonomy (NCBI): domain Eukaryota; kingdom Metazoa; phylum Chordata; class Mammalia; order Artiodactyla; family Bovidae; genus Bubalus; species Bubalus kerabau. The sequence continues at coordinate 51,972,372 of NC_073627.1, read as the reverse complement.
GGGGGTCTGTGACTGGTTGACTTTTCAGGGTCTTAACTGTCAGGATCTTCCTGCTGGTAAGGAGCATCCCTAACTCAGTTCTGTCTGCATGAAGAACATTTCTTATTACAGACCATCTCCTAAGGCTCTGAGCCTCCTGTCTCTCTTCTCTGGAAACTTACCAGCTATCAGAAATCAAGACTTGATTTGAACTCCAGTCTGGACCTTCATCCCATCTCCTTGCAGAAAGTGAATCCTGGGGAAGAGGTCTGGGTAGAATAAGCTTCTAGACCAAATATCAAGGCTGAAGACTACCTTGCTTGTTTTAATTCTATATCTTTTAAAAAATAAATTTATTTGGCTTCATTGGGTCTTAGGTGCAGCATGCAGGATTTTTAAGTTATGCTGCTGCTGCTGCTGAGTCGCTTCAGTCGTGTCTGACTCTGCGCAACCCCATAGACGGCAGCCCACCAGGCTCCCCTGTCCCTGGGATTCTCCAGGCAAGAACACTGGAGTGGGTTGCCATTTCCTTCTCCAATGCATTAAAGTGAAAAGTGAAAATGAAGTGGCTCATTCGTGTCCGACTCAGCGACCCCATGGACTGCAGCCCACCAGGCTCCTCCACCCATGGGATTTTCCAGGCAAGAGTACTGGAGTGGGGTGCCATTGCCTTCTCCTTAAGTTATGGCATATAGGGTCTAATTCCCCGATCAGGGATCAAACCCAGGCCCCCTACATTGAGAGCGTGGAGTCTTAGCCATGGGACCACCAGGGAAATCCCAAGACTATCCTGTTTTAAGCCAAAAGAATTATGGCTCTTTGGGAACTAGGAAAGAGGCAATGGTTTGGCTAATCTTTTGAAACTTTCTGTCTTGGAAACTTGTAAGCATGCAAAAGTAGAGAGACTAGTAAAAGGAACTCCCTTACAGCTTTCATCCAGCTTATAAATACGCGGCCAGTCTCATTACGACTGTTCTCTCAGCCACCATGCACCCTGCCCTTGTGACCCAAATATCTTATTTCAGTTTTATTGAGATTAACCGATAAAATAATACAGCACTGTGTAAGTTTAAGATGTACAGCAATCATATTTGACCTACATACATCATGAAATGATTGCCACAATGAGTAAACATCCATTATCTCATGTAAAAGAAAAAGAAGAGAAATTTTTCCTTACAATGAGAACACTTAGTATTTACTCTCTTCACTTTCATATGGAATATACAGCAGTGTTAATTATACTAATTATGTTGAATGTTATATTCCAAATACTTAGTTTATCTGATAACTGGAAGTTTGTGTCTTTTGACCACCTTTCTCTGGTTCCTCTTTCCTCCTAGCCCTGCCTCTGATAACCACAAGTCTGACCTCTTTTTCTACAGGTTTATTTGGGTTTTGAAGTATAGTTGACATACAACACTGTGTTAGTTCCTCTTACACAACGCAGCGATTCGATGTTTCTATACATTCCCAAATGATCACCACTCCACTGGATATTTTAAATCAAATCCCAGAATCATAGTTTTATCCACAAATATTTTACTGTTTATCTCTAAAACATAAAGACTTATATATATATATATATATAAAAATCCAAAATACTATTACTAAACTCAAGAACTACTAACATTCCTTTACATCATCAAATCGTCAGTCCACGTTCAAGTTCCCTGAATGTTTCCTAAACATTTTTGTAGAACTGGTTTGTTCTAATTGAGGTGCAAACATAGTCCTCCCATGTCCTTTGGTCATATCTCTTCAATCTCTTAATTTTTAGATTTCTTCTCCCTCTTTTTTTCCCCCTTTGAAGTTTATTTATTAAAGTAACTGGTTTGTTTACTCTGTGGATCTTCACATAGTCAAGAGTTTGCTGAGGGCTTTCCTGGCCAATGCAGGGTACACAGGTTTTATCCCTGGTCTGGGAAGATCCCACATGTCGCAGGGCAGCTAAGCCCAGGGCCACAACCACTGAGCCTGAGTGTCCAGAGCCTATACTCCACAACAGGAGGAGCCAACACAGTGAGAAGCCCGCAACCAGAGGAAGCCTGAGCTAAGAAATGAAGACCCAGTGCAGGCAAAAACAAATAAATAATAAAAAATTTTTGACAGAAGTTTGCTGATTCTGTCCCCATGGTATCATTTAATATGCTCCCCAGTCCCTTGTATTTCTTATGAGCTGGTAATTAGATCTAGAAATTTGATCAGATTCAGGTTTGAATTTTTTGCCAACATACTGCTTAGGCTGGAGGCCCATAAATGTCTGGTTATTTTGCTTTATGATATTAAGATTGATCTGTGAATTCAGATGTTGTCTCCTGTTTAACTTGACCATTAGGGTTTCAATACCAATGATTATTTTTTATTTTTGAAATTTCATTTGGTTCTTTTTAGAAACTGAATACTCTTTTCCTATCATATCCAGTTTCGTTATTGTAGTGTCTTTTTCTCCTTTTTCAGTAAAACCCAACTCTACATGAGCAGGCAGATCAATAGCCCAGAACAAAAAGTTCAGAAATAGACCCAAATAAATCAGGAACTTAATATATAATAAGGATGACATTTCAAAACTGTGTAGAAAATGGTTTTTTTCCCCTATATATTATATCCTATCAATACACTCCCACTTGTGCAAGGATAACCATTTAGCTATCTGAAAAAAAACATATTGGAATCCAATTACACAACTTTAAATTCCAGATAGATCAAAGATTTAAATGTAGAAACTCAAATCTTGGTGCTAGAAGAAGGAAAGATAGAATTTTTTAAATTTATTTTCGGTTTCATTAGATCTTCGTTGCTACCTCCAGCCTATTCTCTAGATGCGGCGAATGGGGCTACTCTCTGGCTGTGGTGGCAGGCTTCTCATTGCAGCGGCTTCTCTTGTTGTGGAGAGCAGGCTCTAGGGTGTTTGGGCTTCGGTAGCGGTGGCTCATAGGCTCTAGAGCACAGGCTCAGTAATTGTGGTGCGTGGGCTTAGTTGCTCTGTGGCATGGGGTACCTTCCCGGACCAGGGGTAGAACCGGTGACTCCTGCATTGCAAGGTGAATTTTTAACATTGGGTTAAGAACATTGGACTACCAGGGAAGCCCGAAAGATAGAATTTTAAATATTCTCTGAGTGAGGAAGATCTTTCAAAGTCATGAAGAAACCATTTAAGAAAAGATTGATAATTTTACTTTATAAAAACAAAAAATGTCTGCATGCATGAAGGAAAAATCATAAAGTCAAAACTAAGGAGCATTGGATGTGGAGCCAGGAGACCTGGGAAGTCCGTCTCTCAACTCAGTTGTGGCAGCCCCTAAGCCTCTGTTTTCTTCTCCGTAATGCAGCAGAATCTCCCTGACGAGTTTGACATGAAGATCCAAGGAGGATGGATACAAAGAAAGCACTTTGCCATCTCCCGAGGCATGGAATCCAATAATTCATTCTACAAATATGTTAAGGGATTTTCCCAGCAGTCCAATGGTTAAGACTCTGACTTCCAATGCAGGGGAAGCGGTTTGATCCCTGGCTGAGGAACTAAGGTCCCGATGCCACTGGGTACAGCAAAAATTAAAGACAAGAACCCCAAATGTGTGTTAAGTGCCTCCTGTGTGCTGGGCCTGTTGTCCTGGGATACAGCAGTGAGCAAAACAGACAAAAAGCTCTGTCTTTGTGGAACTTCTATTTTAATGGGAGGAGAACATCAATAAACAAGAAATATAATCATTAACTAAATTATGTAATATTTGAGAGGTATTAGTACTTTAGGAAAATAAAAACAGTAAAGGATATTTGGAGTGCAGAGGTTGTTGGACTTTAAAATAGGGGATTACAGTAGGCTACCCTCAGGAGGTGATACTTGAACAAAGATTTCAAGGGAAAGAAGAAATGACCAAGTGGATATTTTGGTAAAGAACATTCCAGACAGGGCCTTCCCTGGTGGTCCAGTGGTTGAGACTCTACGCTCCCACTGCAGGGGGCATGGGTTCCACCCCCTGTCTGATCCGGGAACCAAGATATCCACATGCCTAAAGGTGTGGCATGTGGAATAAATAAATAAATGGCTATTTTTAAAATAAAGGAATATTCCAGACAAAGGAAATAGCCAGTGAAAAGGACCTGAGGCAGGAGTATACTTTAATTTTTTTTATTTATTTGGCTGATGCAGGAGTATATTTTAAATTATTTTATTTTATTTTTATTTGGCTATGCCGGGCCTTAGTTGGAGCACATGAGATTTTTGGTTGCGGCATGTGGGATCCAGTTCCCTGACCAGAGATCAAACCAGAGATGGGCCCCCTGTGTTGGGATCATGAAGTTTCAGCCACTGGACCATCAGAGAAGTCCCCAGCAGTATGCTTGACTGGTATGAGAAAAGCAAGGATGAGGGCAAAGAGGTCCCAGAATGGACAGGGATAGATCATATAAGGCTTTGTAGGCTCTTGCAAAAACTTTGGCTTTTAATCTGCATGAGATAAAGAGCTGTTGGAGGGTTTTGTTTGTTGGAGGGTTTTGTTTGTTGGAGGGTTTTGTTTGTTGGAGGGTTTGTATATGTTTGTTTGTTATTTTTAGGGCAGTTTTAGGTTCACAGAAAAACTGAGCAGACAGTGCAGAGATTTCCTGTATACTGCTCTCCTCCACGTGCACGGCCTCCCCCGACACCCACATCCTCCACCAGAGCGGTTATTGATTACAACTGATGGACTTATATTGAGAGAGAATTATCACCCAGAGTCCACAGTTTACATTAGGGTTGCTCTTGGTGTCACACATCCTATGGGTCTGGGCCAATGTATGATGGCATGTATCCACCACTCTGGTATCACACAGGGTATTTTCACTGCTCTAAAATTCCTCTGTGCTATTGGAGTATTTTGAGCAGAGCAATGTCATGTGATCTGTCTTTTTAGAATTCTGAGACCTACTGAGTTTAAGGAAAGAGTTAAGAGGCCTCCCCCACCCTCCCAAAAAGGGACTTCCCTGGTGGTCCACTGGTTAAGAATCTACCTTCCAATGCAGCGTATGTAGGTTCAATCCCTGGTCAGGCAACTAAGGTCCCACATGCCTCAAGGCAATTAAGCCCACCTGCCACAGCTAAGACCTGATGCAGCCAAAAAAAAAAAAAAGAAAGCCTCCAAATCCAAGCTCACCTCTTGTACATTTTACCTCCAGGCTTCCCGATTGTCCTCGAGGCTGGTAGGAATCTCCCACACTGGCTGCTGGTCTCCGGCTCTTTGCACAGGAGAAGGCTGTAGAGTTCCAGAATTCCTGTAGGGGGCAGTGTTGCCTCACACACAGAGGTCACTTCCTTATTTTGGTCTCTTCCCTAAACACCCAGCTTTTCCCCTGCGACCTTGTCAGTGACATCGCTTGGGAGAAAAGTGGAGAGCCCCCAGTTGCCTGAGACACCCTCCGACCTGCTGCTCTTCTCTCACAAACCCTCCCTGCTTTGTCAGGACTGGTGGGGACCACCCAATGAGGCTGACCCCTGGCCCCTGCCTTAACGTCTCTCATCTCGCCTCTGGGAGGCAGTGGGTGGGAGGACCAAAGAGATGGGGTGGCTGCCTCCCTCCCCACTGGTGCGTTCCTGTCCTTGGCCTTCAGGTCTAGACTGATGTTCATTTTACCATTTAAAACCTTTGATAATATTTACTCCTGAATACAAATTGAAGGAGGAGGGGAAAAAGGGTCACACACATTTATTCTGGTTTCCCACCCCCACCCCGCCCTCCACCCTTCATGGGCGCCAGATGCTCTGCCTGGAGCGTGGCCAGTTTTTTCAAACTGTTGTTATTTCTAATGTGAAATGTACCGAGTTAATATTGGCAACTGATTTTTTAAAAGAAGTTCTACTTTAGTCATTCAAAATGCCCTAGAGAAGTGCTGCTGCTGCTGCTGCTAAGTCGCTTCAGTCGTGTCCGACTCTGTGCAACCCCAGAGATGGCAGCCCACCAGGCTCCCCCATCCCTGGGATTCTCCAGGCAAGAACACTGGAGCAGGTTGCCATTCCTTCTCCAATGCATGAAAGTGAAAACTGAAAGTGAAGTTGCTCAGTCGTGTCCGACTCCTAGCGACCCCATGGACTGCAGCCCACCAGGCTCCTCCGTCCATGGGATTTTCCAGGCAAGAGCACTGGAGTGGGATGCCATTGCCTTCTCCAGAGAAGTGCAGCTGCCTTTAAAAAAAAATTGTTTTGTGGCTGAGCCAGGTCTTGGATGTGGCATGCAGAATCTTTAGTGGCAGCATGTGAGCTCTTAGTTATGGCATGTGGGATCTCGTTCCCCAACCAAGGGTCCAACCTGGGCCCCCTGCATTGGGAGCGTGTAATCTTAGCCACTGGACAGCCAGGTAAGTCCCTTGGGACGATTAATACAGTTCCTTCTTTGGTCTCCTGACTCTACCCTCTCTCACTTCCACGTACTTTTTTGATACCCACGTCACATCAACTCCTTCCCCTGCCTGGCATCTCCCTTGTCACTGTCCCCTCTAAGTTCCCACAGGATCAAGGGCAGACGATTTAAGAAGTGACCAGACTTGTCACCCTCCGACTGACTCCTGGCCCACTCTCCTCCCACCTGTGCTCTCTCCTGGCAGACACATATCAGGCCTCCGTCACCTCCCTTAAGGCCCTCCCCAGACACCGGCATTACCCTGTTATAACGCCTATATGTGTGTGTGTTTCCCCCAGACTGTGACGGTCCTTGACACAGCAACTGCCTCTTACTCACCTGTGTATATGGGGGCCATTTGCTATTTAGAAGGTGGCTGGCAAATATTTATTTTTAATTAAAAAAAAAAGAATGAGACCTCCCCTGCTCTCTGCAACTAGAGAGAGCCCGCAGAGAGCAGTGAAGCCCCAGTGCAACCAAATAAATGACTTTTAAAAAATGAACGATGATGATTAGCCAAGTTGAACTGTCTAAAGGATGTTTATTTTCTTGTCCCATTTATACACAATTAAGACTGAGCATCCTTTTGATAAAGACAGCTTCTTCTTCCCCCTCACTGGTCCCTCATATCCCCCTCCCCTCAAGTGCAAGTGCTCTAGGATCCAGGGCAAGCTGGCCCTCAGCCCCAGCTGGGTCTTCTACAGACAGGTCTCTGGAGTGTCTGGGGCTTCCTTAATCCTCCTTCTCTTGAGTTTCGGCTCTCCAGGAAGCTTAGAACCTGAAAAAGAGGAAGGTCGGAGACAGCGCTGATGACATCACAAATAGTAAGAGAGTCTCAGCCTGTAACATTTGCCGGCTATGGTGGGAAGAGCAGCAAAAGCTTACCTTGCTTTCAACCTAAGTCCCTTACCCTTTTCTCACAGAAACCCTGTTGGGTAGGGAGATGGAATCACCCCAGTCTACAGCTGAGGGATCGCACGCAGACACAGAGTAAGGAAATGGGCTGCTCAAAGTCTAAGCCAGGGGTACAGTCAGGACAGACCTCCGGCTTCTGTGATTCCTCTCCACTCCTGTCTCCATTCACCCCCCTGTTTCCAGTACTTTGCTGCTGGGTTGTTTGCAAACACCACTGCCATCTTTTCACTTAAGAACTGACTCATGAAAAAAGTAAAGAACTGATTCATGAACACAGTGCCCAAGGAACACCATGAAGGTCCTATTTGGGGGGATGGTGTCAATTTCACTGATCTTTTCTTTTTTAAAAAAGAAATATATATTTATTTTTGGCTGTGTCGCTTCGTTGCAGCATGTGGGATCTTGGTTGCCCCTGTGGGTGTGAGAGTTTAGTTGCCCTGAGCCATGTGAAATCTTAGTTCCCCAACCAGGGATCGAACTTGCAGCCCCTGCGTTGGAAGGTGGATTCTTAACCACTGGACTGCCAGGGGAGCCCCCGCACAGGTCACTTTTAATTTCATGATAGACTCAGTGATTCACCCGGTCGTGGAGGCCCCACCTGGTAGTATGCGTTTTCTCATGTAACACAGTAGGAAGAATAGCACCTCATCTGAAACGTATGCCAGTCAGAAATGTGTTTAACACGAATCCATGGGACCCTTGACCTACAATCCTGCTCCGAGAGAAACAAGCTTCAAAGATGCCAAATGGAAGCAACAAGAAAAGAGCAGGAGGTGGAACAGTCTGCAGAACAGTAACCTGATCTCTTCAACATGTCGGGGTGGAAGAAAAGGGAGACTCAGGTTAAAAGAGACTTTTCCCTGGTGGCTCAGATGGTAAAGCGTCTGTCTACAATGCAGGAGAGCTTGGTTCCATCCCTGGGTCGGGAAGATCCTCTGGAGAAGGAAATAGCAACCCACTCCAGTATTCTTGCCTGGAAAATCCCATGGATGGAAGAGCCTGGTAGGCTACTGTCCGTGGGGTCGCAAAGAGTCGGACACAACTGAGTAACTTCACCTCACCCTAAGAGACATAACCAGGTGAAATGCATGGTTTGGGAAATTAAGGGCAAAAGGGATCTGATTATTGGGAAAATTTGAAAATGGAGTATTTAATTCAATGAAGATGTTGACATGGAAGGTTTCTATAATTATCTGAAAAAAAGTAAGTTCAAGTCAAAACCACGCATTCAGCATGGTCTCATTTTGGTTTAATACAGGTGTTTATACACATGAAAAGCATCTGGAAAGTGGTGGACAATGTGATGTTTATATTTTCTTATTTTTTGTTAATCTGTATTATCTAATTTTCTAGGGTATGCTTGTGTTTGTAATCAACTGTTATTTTAAGAATTACAATTTCAGGGGCATCCCTTGTGGCCCAGTGGCTAGGACTGTGCACTCCCAGTGGCAGAGGCCAGGGTTCCATCCCTGGTCAGGGAACTAGATTCCACTTGCAGCCCACATGCCTCTACAGAATTCACATGCTGTAACTAGAGGTCCCGCATGCTGCAACAAAGACTGAGGGTCCTGAGTGCCGAAACGAAGACCCAAATAAAGAAGCCGTTTTTTAAAAAACACTTAAAAAAAGAAGCACAATTTCAAGCCCAACTTAACACGCCATCTGCAGCTTTTCCCTGTTCCCTGCCACTCTACCCCTCTCCCTCCACCCTTCACCTCCAAGCAGGGCCTGTGTGCTCACTGCCTCACCTCCACACAAACCTCCCTTCCACCTCTTTGTCTCCCCCATCTCTCTCCTTTTTCCTTTCTCTAAAGCCTGTCCCAAACCTACCTCCTTCCAAACCTCCGGACCTACCCTTTGCCCTATGACCTGAGATTGATCATTAGTGAAAGGGGGATGGTCATGCCCAGCTCTTCCGGGTGCTGCAGGGGTGGGTGAAATTAAGAGACACGATGCACGTGGTACAGGGAGATGCTGGCTCCGAAGCCTGAACCTCACTTTCCTCATCTGATTCATGGACTGCCTGATCCAAATCATCTTAATGATACCGACTGCCCTTCATTCCATCGTACGTTTCACTTCCTCAATCTAAGCAGTAGGCACCAGGGCCACGGGCCCCCACAGAGCTCAGGCACAGATCTGGGTTCAGGGCCCTGGGTTCTCTTCACTGACCCATTCTCACTTCCCTGCTCCCTCTGGTCCAGCTGTAGCCGCTGAAAAGGCCCTGAGCGCGGCCCTGGCCGGCCCGGCCTTCAGAGACACACCCTGGGTCCAGTTTAGGACCACGCTCTGGGGTCCTAGGTTTCCCTGTGCACCTTCATTTTCTCCCACAGGAGCTAAGCAAGAACAGCTACATGTGGCCCCAGAAACCAGTTCCAGAAGGGTGAGAGGTAGGAGGTCTAACATTTCTCTGACCCTTAGTGCCCGGAACAGGCCTTCACAGACTCCAGCCTTGCTGGGTCGCCCTCACTGAAGACTCTGTCCTTTAAGCCCACAGCCTCTGTCCAATGGCCATGGTCACTGGGAAGGCTGTTCCCAGGCCATCTGGCTGGACGCCTCCTTCCTGGGGGAGTGACCCCTTCCTTCCACCCACAGCCCACCCAACACCAAGAGGGCACAGCCTGCTGCTTGGCCACTTCCCGGGAGTCCCTGCTCTTGGCCACTAGAAATGGCTCTGCTTCTGATCATACAGGAGCATGCCTTTGTTTACCTGTTAGCTAGAAAAGGCACATTTCCCGAGACCTCCAGGGGGAAACTGAGATGGAACAGGAAGGAAACACACCTAAATATGATTATTAGTCCTGCCTGTGGGTGATGGGTGACTTTTCTGTTTTATCCTATCTGGCAAATTCCAGGGAGAGAGGCGCCTGGCAGGCGACAGTCTATGGGGTCGGGCATGACTGAGCGTGCATGCAGAAACATTTCAAATTTCCTACAGCGGGCCGACCTAAGAGAAGGAGGGAAAAAAGAGAAAAGAAAAAGTGGAGAAGGGGAAGGAAAATGGACAAAGAGAAATGCAGGGCAGAAGAGAAGATGGGGCGGCCGGAAGAGGACCAGGTCAGGCGCTCCCGGGGGCAGACGAGCCGCTCCTCCGGGCATACCTCTCCTGCAGGGGCTCCTGGCTCTCAGCTCCTTCAGCAGGCAGGCCGGGTGGCCCGGGGCCTGCAGCTTGGACAGCCTCTCCTTCATTCCATTGAGGTGGCTGCGGAGCCCCCAGGCAGTGCAGAGCTTGGGCAGACTGTCCTCCTGGTCAACCAGCAAGGAGCTCTCCGGGGCGTCCAAGGGGCAGAAGGCCATCTGCAAGGGGACCAGAGTGTTGAGGAGGAGAGAGGGGCCTGCCTGCCAGAGCCCGAGCCCTGCCCGTGTTAGGAAGCTGCTGCAGCCAGGCTGCACCTCATGCTTGGACAGCCAGGATGAAGTGAGGACCACAGATGTTGGGGGGCAGAGGGGGGACCATGGGGATCTTGAGGTCAGGCTGCCAACTCTGTCTTCTTGGGTGGTTCTTTCTTTGCAGTATCTCCTCCCTCTGGTTTTTGAGCATAGTGTCTTATGTGTTTGTAATGAAACAATGGGACTTAAAAAAAATATTTATTTGGCTGTGCTAGGTGGGGGAGGGCATGGCAACCCACTCCAGTATTCTTGCCTGGAGAACCCCATGGATGGAGGAGCCTGGCGGACTGCAGTCCGTTGGGTCACAAAGAATCAGACACGAACGACTGAAGCAACTAGGCATGCGTGGCTGTGCTGGGTTTTAGCTGTAGCGTGTGGGATCTTTAGTTGTGGCATGAGAACTCTTAGTTAGTTGCTGCATGTGGGATGTAATTCCCTGACCAGGGATTGAACCCGGCTCCCCTGCATTGGGCAGAGTCTTAGCCACTGGACCCCCAGGGAAATCCTGGTGCTTATTTTTTAAAGTCCTTTGCAAAATTGAAATCGAGAGCCTGGAAACATCTTTTGAAAATTCCTTGGCTGCTGAAATCTAGGAATGACTAAAATGGCAGCTCCTCATAGTCTTAAAAGGAACCACTGAATCTATCCCCACATTCATGTTCAGAGAGTGAAACAAAGACCCTCAGAGAAAGTGAAAGTCACATCCAACTCTTTGTGACCCCATAGACCATACAGTCCATGGAATTCTCCAGGCCAGAACACTGGTGTGGGTAGCCTTTCTCTTCTCCAGGGGATCTTCCCAACCCAGGGGTTGAACCCAGGTCTCCTGCATTGTAGGCAGTTCTTTCCCAGCTGAGCCACAAGGGAAGCCCAAGAATACTGGAGTGGGTAGCCTATCCCTTCTCCAGGGGATCTTCCTGACCCAGGAATTGAACTGGGGTCTCCTCCATTGCAGGAGGATTCTTTACCAATGGAGGATGCCATTATAGCTGCCCAGCTGGAGCAATGGGCAGGATAAGGTCAGAGCAGGGCTCTCCTTTGAATGAGATTATGTTTGAACCCAGCTCTGTCCTTCCCATTTGCTGCATGGTCTGGATCAAGTTCCTTCACCTCCCTAGATCTGGCACCCTCATTTATACACTGTGGACAACAATTCTAATTACCACCTAGGGTTACTTTTGAAGAATGACATGAAGGAACAAAAAGTTTCCCAGTACATAAAAACTGTTCCCTGTAATTATTCTTTTGGACAGTGCTTCTCAAAGGGTGCTCTGTGAAATATTCTAACCTCACAGACTGCCTGAAAAGTGGGATCCACTCAGAGTGCAGGAGAGAAATCAATGGGTTCTAATGTAACCTAGTGTGAAAAGTTCATTGGTAACAAATCTGAAAAGGCTACATTCTGTATGATTCCAACTATACCTTCCAATTATACAGTCCAGAAAAAGAAAAACTATGGAGACAGTAAAAAGATCAGTGGTTGCCAAGGGCCTTGAGGGGAGAAAGTGAAGTCACTTCAGTTGTGTCTGACTCTGTGCGACCCCATAGACGGCAGCCCAACAGGCTCCCCCATCCCTGGGATTCTCCAGGCAAGAACACTGGAGTGGGTTGCCATTTCCTTCTCCAATGTGTGAAAGTGAAAAGAGAAAGTGAAGTCGCTCAGTCGTGTCTGACTCTCCGCGACCCCATGTACTGCAGCCTTCCAGGCTCCTCCATCCATGGGATTTTCCAGGCAAGAGTACTGGAGCGGGGTGCCATTGCCTTCTCCGTGAGGGGAGAAGGAGGGGATGAATAGGCAGAGCACTGGGGATTTTTAGGGCAATGAAACTTCCTTTGTCCACTGTAATGGTGGATACATGTTACTGTATATTTGTCAAAACCTACAGAATGTACAAAACAAGGAATGCACCTTAATGTAAACCATGGACATTATTTATTAACAGTGTATCCATATTGGCTCATCAAAGATACGAATATGCCTCTCCAATGCACCAGGGAAGCCCCAATAAGGAAAACAGGAAAGGGTAAATATGGGAACTCTGTGCTTTACCCTCAATTATTCTATAAACCTAAAACTGCTTTTTGAAAAAAAGTCTATTTTAAAACATTCATTGAAGGAATTCCCTGATGGTCCAGTGGTTAGGACTCTGCACTTGCTCTGCAGGAAGCATGGGTTCAGTCCTGGTCAGGGAACTAAGATCCTGCTGTGTGATGTGGTAAAAAAAACGAAAACAAACAGCTTAATAGACAACATTCATTGATATGGTTTCAGAGTCAACATTGCAGTTAAGTAACTGCCACTTGCTGAGTTTTGGTGTCAAAAAATATTCACCTTTATCTGAAAACGCTAATAAAATACTACTCTCCTTTCTATTAATAATTTTATATATATATATATATATATATATATATCAGTAGGAGGCTGGATTTTCTTATGTACCAAATCATTATATCGTAAGAGACTGAGCAAAAGCAGATATGAGAAGCCAAGTGTCTTCTATTAAGCTAGACACTAAAGAGATCTGCAAAAATAGAAAGCAATGTCACTCCTCTCGCTAAATTTGTTTTGGAAAATACAGTTATCTCTCATAAAAATTATGTTAAAATATAATGGGCTCCTTGATTTTAAATGATTAGCAGGTACATATTTTGAATTTTTTCTTTAGCTTTAATTTCTAGTAGGGCAAATATCAACAGATGTAAACTATATGAACACATTTTGGGGGGTTATGGGATTCCCTGGTGGCCCAGTGGTAAAGAACATGCATGCCAATGCAGGAGACACAGGTTTGATTCGTGGGTCGGAAGATCCCCTGGAGAAGGCAATGGCAACCCACTCCAGCACTCCTTCCTGGGAAATCCCATGGACCAAGGAGTCTGTCAGGCTACAGTCCATGGGGTTGCAAAGAGTCAGATGCAACTTAGCAACTAAGCACCATAAAAATTAAGAGGGGAGAAGTGATCTGAGACTATAATGTTTGAGAATCACTGTTTTGGGGCAAAGCCTACCCAGGATATTTATCCTGGGCCTTTGCAATGGTCTCCATAGTCTCCCCCAAGCTGGCTATGCCTCTCTGCCTGGCCTGGGTCGTCCCCACCCACGGCTCCTCAGGAACGTCCCTGCTCCTGCTCAGGGTGTGGAGGTGGAGGGTGAAGCTGAGTCTCTGGCCTCGTGAGCCCACTCTGTGCCCACCCCGGAGGCAGTGGAGTTTTCCTCAGGCAATGAGCATGGGAAGGACTAAAGAGTACTTGTTCTATCAGAGGGCTCTTAAGGAAATTTCCTGCCAGTCCAGTGTTGAGGATTCCGCACTTTCACCCCTGGGGGCCCAGATTCCATCCCTGGTCAGCGAACTAAGATCCCTCATGCCACATGCTGTGGCCAAAAAAAAAACAACACAGCCCTTCAGGCTCAGACCTCCCCCTACAATTCAAGAACACGCCGCCCAGCCCTCTGCCGGCCAGGGAGGAGCCTCACCAGGAACTTGGTGGTCTGGTTGTTCTTGGTATACTTGTAGAGTTTGCGAAGCTGCTTCGCCTCCAGCTCTGAGAAGAGGGAGACAAACCGCCAGAGCATCCTGCAAGGGAGGGGAACCGAGGCTGAGGGGGCGGGGCCGAGGCTGAGGGGGCGGGGCCGAGGCCGAAGGAGGCGGGGCCGAGGCTGAGCGGGGAGGAGCCCAGCCCCTCTCCCTCCCGCACCTGCCTTATGGCCAGGACCACCCGCGGAGATATGGACCACCCCTGCCCCCTGAATTTTTGGTTGAGCTCATGGAGGGCAGGATTCTCTAGGCCTTGAATCCCCTGTATTTGGTGATGAGCCCCCACAGCATACAGCAGTTATTCTATCAGAGTTCTTTCCCCCACTCCTCCCACCCCGATTCAAAATAGGGAAAGGAGTACGTCAAGCCTGTATATTGTCACCCTGCTTATTTAACTTCTATGCAGAGTACATCATTAGAAACGCTGGGCTGGAGGAAGCACAAGCTGGAATCAAGATTGCCGGGAGAAATATCAATAACCTCAGATATGCAGATGACACCACCCTTATGGCAGAAAGTGAAGAGGAACTAAAGGGCCTTTTGATGAAAATGAAAGAGGAGAGTGAAAAACTTGGCTTAAAGCTCAACATTCAGAAAACTAAGATCTTGGCATCTGGTCCCATCCCTTCATGGCAAATAGATGGGGAAACAGTGGAAACAGTGTCAGACTTTATTTTTTTGGGCTCCAAAATCACTGTTTGGGCTTCCCTGGTGGCTCAGATAGTAAAGAATCTGCCTGCAATGCAGGTGACCTGGGTTCGATCCCTGGGTTGGAAGATCCCCTGGAGGAGGGAATGGCAATCCACTCCAGTATTCTTGCCTGGGAAATCCCATGGACAGAGGAGCCTGGAGGGCTACAGCCAATGGGTTACACAGAGTCAGACATGACTGAGCAACTAACACCTTCAAAATCACCGCAGACGGTGACTGCAGCCATGAAATTAAAAGACGCTTTCTCCTTGGAAGAAAAGTTATGACCAACCTAGACAGCATATTCAAAAGCAGAGACATTACTTTGCCAACAAAGGTCCGTCTAGTCAAGGCTATGATTTTTCCAGTGCTCATGTATGGATGTGACAGTTGGACCATAAAGAAAGCTGAGTGCCGAAGAATTGATGCTTTTGAACTATGGTGTTGGAGAAGATTCTTGAGAGTCCCTTGGACTGCAAGGAGATCTAACCAGTCCATCCTAAAGGAGATTAGTCCTGAATGTTTATTGGAAGGACTGATGCTGAAGCTGAAATACTCCAATACTTTGGCCACGTGATGCAAAGAGCTGGCTCATTTGAAAAGACCCTGATGCTGGGAAAGATTGAAGGTGGGAGGGGAAGGGGATGACAGAGGATGAGATGGTTGGATGGCATCAGCGACTCAATGTACACGAGTTTGAGTAAACTCCAGGAGTTGGTGATGGACAGGGAGGCCTGGCGTACTGCAGTCCATGGGGTTGCAAAGAGACCACTGAGCAACCCAACTGAACTGAACTATCCCCGGGTGAGGAGAGTCCTTTATCCATTCAGTGCTGCCCTGAGTCACTAGAGGGTGCTGTTCTCTCCACCCCTCTTCACCACACTCACTCCAGGATCCTGACCCTTCCACACTAAGATGAAGGACTAGATTTTCCCTAAGGAGTGACCTCGATTCTGGAGGGAGTTGCCCAGGATAGAGGGTCATGGTCAGGGTAGGGAGGCTGTCCTACTTCTTCCAGTGCTTGATTTCCCAGGCTCGGCAGTAGTGCTGCAGAAAGGTGTTGATGTGGTCCCCTAGGACCACCAGGCTCTCCTTCATGTACTTCAGTTTTTTCTTCTGGGGAAGGTCCTTTGGCAGGTGCAGCTTACGCAGGAACTTCTTCAGTGGCCTTAGATATTCTTTACACTGAGGAGGCAACAGGGGAAGTGAGGGGCCATAGGAGAAAGAAGAGAAAGTTGGACAGCCCCACATAGCCAGCAGGTGGCCCAGCTGCAGCCCTTCCGACCCAGTGTTATGTGAGAAGGCCACTTCCTTCCCAAGAGGGTGTCCAGTGGGGCCAGGAACTATGGATCTAAGGCCTTCCAGCTTCTGACCCAGGTCTCCTGACCTGTGGGGAACAGGGTACGGGTCCCAGGCTGGCCCCTTACTCACAATTTTGAAGGTGTCCCGGTCGAGGCCCTTGGCATGGCGCACAAGGGAGTCTTTGGCTGGGGCAGTACTGGAGCGCCTCTCTAAACTGGGTGCGTTCGTCCCCTGGAGGAGGCAGGGGCAGCAGTCAGCTGAGGGCCTAGGGCTACTGCTCCTGAGAGGCAGTGCTGGGCAATCACTGATCCAGATGCCAGCCAAAGCCCTTCTCCATTTTCCCAGTGACCTCCTCTTTGACCCAGCTCTCAGGCCAGTGAGCCCTGGGCAAAGGAAACCCATCTCTGAGAATCCCTGCTTAGAAAACCAAGAACACCTAATCCATTTCTTTTATAATATTATAGCACTGTATACTAACTAACTTTGCAAAGCACTTGACAAACATTAACTCTTTTTGTTTTGAATCATAAAGAAAGCTGAGCGCCAAAGAATGGCTGCTTTATTTTTTTTTTTTTTTTTTTTTTTTAATTTTATTTTATTTTTAAACTTTACATAACTGTATTAGATTTGCCAAATATCAAAGAAAAGGGAACCCTCTTACACTGTTGGTGGGAATGCAAACTAGTGCAGCCACTATGGAGAACAGTGTGGAGAATGGCTGCTTTAGAACTGTGGTGATGGAGAAGACTCTGAGAGAGTCTCTTGGACTGCAAGGATTTCCAACCAGTCCATCCTAAAGGAGATCAGTCCTGAATATTTATTAGAAGGACTCATGCTGAAGCTGAAGCTCCAATAACTTTGGCCACCTGATGGGAAGAACTGATTCATTGGAAAAGACTCTGATGCTGGGAAAGATTGAAGGCAGGAGGAGAAGGGGATGACAGAGGATGAGATGGTTGGATGGTATCACCGACTCAATGGACATGGGTTTGGGTAGACTCTGGCAGTTGGTGATGGACAGGGAAGCCTGGTGTGCTGCAGTGCATGGGGTTGCAAAGAGTTGGACACAACTGAGCGACTAAACTGAACTCTTTCTGTGTATGGTTAACTTCTTTTTTTTTGAGGGGAGGACTGCACTGGGTCTTCACTGTGGCTTGTGGGCTTTCTCTCTAGTTGCAGAGCTTGGGCTCTCTAGCTGCAGTGAGCATGCTTAGTTACTTCACAGCACATGCGATCTTAGTTCCCCAACCAGGGATGGAACCTGGGTCCCCTGCATTAGACAGTGGATTCTTTTTTTAAAAAATTTTTTATTTATTTACTTTTTTGACCATAGTGGGTCTTCATTGCTGCATGTAGGCTTTGTTTAGTTGTGGCAAGCAGGAGCCACTCTTTGTTAGGGTATGAAGCCTTCTCCTTGCAATGGCTTCCCCTGTGAAGCATGGCTCTAGGGCTTGCAGGCTTCATAGGCTCAGGGGCTTAGTTGCTCTGAGGCATGTGGGATATTCCTGGACCAAGGATGGAACCTATGTCCCCTGATTTGCAAGGAGGATTCTTAACCACTGGACCATCAAGGAAGTACCAACATTAACTCATTTTATTCTCCCACAGATTCTGTAAGGCTAGAACTCTTTATTTTTGGTTACAGATGAGCAGAGGGTACCCGAGATGCTTAAGTAACTCCATGGCAGAATGATCATCTTTCATTTACTTGCTCATTCAGCAAACACTTATTGAGTTCCTAAGTCCCAGGTCCACTTCTTTGTATTCCTAATCTTTAGCTTCTTGCCAGGCTAACAGGCACTCAGGAAAGTGGCTGACAGTAATGGTGATGATGAGAAGGAACTTTCTGGCAGCAAGCTGGGGCAAAAGAAGTTGAAAATGAATCACAATGAGGTGACTTCAGAATAACACTTGAAGTCAGAGCACAGGATTAGATTGACATGAGATTTACACTTGCCTTTTAAAAAGCCTCCCAGAAAAGGGAGCGTAGGGACTTCCCTGGTGGCGTAGTGGTTAAGAGTCCAAGTTTCCACTGCAGGGGACACAGGTTCAATCCTTGGTCAAGGAACTAAGATCCTGCATGCCTCGTGGGGGAGTCAAAACACAAGTGAGCATTAAGTCCTGCCTGTGTTCAGGGGGCACGGGGAAGTTCCAGGACAGGCTTCTCCAGACTCCAGAGAGAGGGAACCCTGGCTGGTCAACTGGATAAACACTCCATACAAACTACACAGACCATGACACATGTACATACACACACACACACCAGCCTATGAGTCTTCATAACTGACAATCATCTTGCCAGGAATCCCCCCCATCATCTTGCCAGGTATCTATGTCCTGGATAAACATCTGTCTGGATGAGTTAACCTTCTCTTGTTCTTTCAGTCTCTTACCAACTGGTGAACCTCACCATTTTTTTCCCCCTCTCTTCTTCCTTGACACTTATCTTTTCTGCCTTCCCAAGCCAGCCCCTGCAGGGCCCTCCTTTCCTTCCCCCCTCACACCCCCAGCCCCACTTCACCTGCTCTAGTGGCTTCTCCCTTTCGTACGCCTGCCCATCAGAGGCTTCCATCTCAACAGGAGCGCTGATGGGCTTCATAGCGGCACTCCCCGGGTCCCCTTGTCCCCGGTGACTCAGGGAGTGGCACTCGGAACTCGGGGCAAAACCATGGCAACGGCCAACACAGAGCCCAGCGCCCCTCCCCCACGCGGCCCGGGTTCCTCGGGGTGCCCTGGAGCTTGCCCTGCAAGCCAGCAGCTTGGGCCAGGCACACCCCGGATTTTGTCGGGGCACACAGCTGCCCAAGAGGGGCGGGCACCCCTTCTCCCAAGAGAACTGTTGGGTGCTCTCGATTTTGAACGTGGGTAAGGCTTTAGGAATAATTCTCCTGCCTGCGTACCATTCAAGCCCCCTTGGTTACAGAGTGGGCTACCCTGTGGGCTTCCCCCTAGAGGAGAGCGAGAAGAGGTTTCCTAGCCGTCCTTTTAGGACCGAGGACAATGCGGTAGAGGATGCAGGGAGAACGTAGCATCGTCAAGCTCTCCCGGGATGCATCGTCTCTTCCATCGTCCTTAGCCTCCAGGAGGGAGGGAGCCCACTGTGTTGGGTGATGGGTGGATGGTTGTGGCGTTTTTAGGGAGTATACAAAAATACTATACACCAAGTATTACCTCAATTAACCCTCATACTCTTCCCTGGGGTAGGTCCCAGGGATGGTGGTGGTTTAGTCTCAGTCGTATCCGATACTTGTGACCCCACGGACTGTTGTCTGCCAGGTTCCTTGTCCATGGGATTCTCCAGGCAAGAATACTGGAGTGGGTTGCCATTTCCTTCTGCAAGGGATCTTCCTGACCCAGGGATCGAACCCAGGTCTCTTATATCTCCTGCATTGCAGCTGGATTCTTTACCGACCGTGCCACGAGGGAAGCCCCGGGATCACGACTGGGAAGCCCCAAGTCTCAGTCGTGATCCTATTTCCTGGAACACCAGCCGAGAAGCACAGAATTCCTGTCATTTGCCTTGGCTCAGCCGCCATGAGCGGCAGCGCCGAGGTTCGGGTAGGAGTCCGTCCGGCCTGGCTTTTCCCTCCTGCGTCGCCCTCGGGGGAAGCCAGGCCACAGGCATAGAGGGGGCTGGTGGACTCCCCGCGTCTCTCCAGCGGGCTTGTCCTGGAGGTGCTCCAGGGTGC
This sequence comes from Bubalus kerabau, assembly GCF_029407905.1. Lineage (NCBI taxonomy): Eukaryota > Metazoa > Chordata > Mammalia > Artiodactyla > Bovidae > Bubalus > Bubalus kerabau. Next base: position 51,952,497 of record NC_073627.1, on the reverse strand, counting down.
GGGGCTACGCCACCCCCTCCTCTCTTACGCGGCCCCTTGCATCCCCCATCAGCTCGCCGTGCGGGTCAGGGCGGTGGTAAGACCTTGCGGCCCCGGTCCCCTCACCTAACCAGCATCTTCTTTGGATCGCTGGACACCCTCTCCTGGCCGGTCCCTTCCTGTTTTCTGGGCCCGGGTCCCGTTTTCTCCACTCGGTTTGGTCCTCTCTCTCCCCCGTCTTCGACGGCAGGGGTCAGCGCGCCGTCTGCCAACACTTGCTGCCGCACGGTCTTCCCAGGCCTCTCTCTCGCCATCTGGCGGCGGTACCTGCGAGTGACAGGAATATTTAACTAGCGGTTGTAAGCTTCCCGGGTGGCTCAGATGGTCAAGAATCTGCCTGCAATGAGGGAGTCCCAGGCTCGATCCCTGGGTCGGGAAGATCCCCTGGAGAAGGAAATGGCAACCCACTCCAATATTCTTTGCCTGGAGCATCCCATGGACAGAGGAGCCTGGTGGGCCACAGTGCATGGGGTTGCAAAGAGTTGGACGCAACTGAGCGACTGCACTTTGACTTTCCTAGAGGACAAGGTAGGTTTGTTTCCAGACTGGAAGGTGTGTTCTCTGAACATTAATTCAAGATTATTTTTCAGCTGTTTTAAGAAGGGTAAGTATATTGGCAAGAGTTAGGGGAGAGGACCTCTTTGGCACACTTCTATTGGGAGTGGTAATTAGTTTAAAAAAATGTATTACAAAATGTTAAATAGGCATTTGCTTTGACCCATAAATTCTGAAAGTGTAGGCGCTCGGTCATCTCTGACTCTTTGAGACTCCATGGACTGTAGCCTGCCAGGCTCCTCTGTCCATGGAATTCTCTCCAGGCAAGAATACTGGAGTGGCTTGTCATTTCCTTCTTCAGGAGATCTTCCCAACCCAGGGGTCAAGCCTGTGTCTCCTGCATTGCAGGCAGATTCTTTCCCAATTCTACTTAGAGGAATTAGCCCTATGGAGAGAAGATGTAGGAGAAGGAAATGGCAACCCAGTCCAGTATTCTTATGGACAGAGGAGCCTGGAGGGCTGCTGACCATAGGGTCGCACAGAGTCAGACACAACTGAAGCAACTTAGCAGCAGCAGCAGCAGCAGCAGAGATGTAAATGAGGAAAGTTACGGTGGTAACAGTTTGGAAACAGTTGTCATGGATAGGAAAGGGTAAATAAACTGTGGCACATCAATACTTTAAAAAATACTATACTAATATTAAAGTTAAAATCAATTAAAAACTACTTCACTACTAAAATAGTACTGATTATTAAAATACATGTCTGAGTCTGTGACTCCATGGACTATAGCCCGCCAGCCTCCACTGTCCATGGAATTCTCCAGGCAAAAATACTGGATCTTCTCCGGGGGATCTTTCCCACCCAGAGATCCAATGCGAGTTTCTTGCATTGCTGGCAGATTCTTGGCCATGTGAGCCATGAAGGAAGAAGCCCAGTTATTAAGATATGACTGATTTTCACTCTGCAAATTAAATTTATATGAATAATTTAGATTAAATATTAATTAAATTTTTAAAATTTTAAATTACTACTCTATATTTAATGACGTGGAAAACAAACTAAAACACCGTGTATGGTATGATCCCATTTATTTTAAAATTTATTTTATTGGTGTATGTATAGTTGATTTACAATGTTATGCTGATTTTTACTGTACAGTAAAGTGATCAGTTATACATAGACATATATTCTTTCTCTCATTCTTTTCCATTATGCTTTATCACAAGATATGGAATATAGCTCCCTATTTACCATGCTCTGTGTAATAGTTTGCATCTATTAATCCCAAACCCCTAAGCCACCCTTCCCCCACAACCCCTCTCTGATGGCAACAAGTCTGCTCTGTGAGTCTATTCCTGTTTCGTACATAAGTTCCTTTGTGTCATATTTTATTATTTATTATTTAAATTTTAAATTTATTATTTATTATTAAATACATTTATTATTAAAATTTTTTAAATTTTATTGTATCTATTTTTAGCTTAGTTTTTTCTTTTTTTTGGCTGTGCTGAATCTTTGTTGTTGCACACAGGCTTTTCTCTATTTGTGGAGAGTGGGGCCACTCTCTAGTTGTGGTACACGGGCTTCTCATTTGGTGGCTTTTCTTGTTTTGGAGCATGGGCTCTAGGGTGCTCAGGCTTCAAGAGTTGCAGCACATGAGCTCAGTATTTCCGGCTCTCAGGCTCTAGAACACAGGCTCAATAGTTGTGGCACATGGGCTTAATGGCTCCGTGGCATGTGGGATCTTCCCAGATCAGGGACTGAACCCATGTCTCCTGCATTGGCAGGTGGATTCTTTACTTGAGCCACCAGGGAAGCCCCTGTGCCATATTTTAGATTCCACTTATAAACAATATTATATGGCATTTGTCTTACTTTTTCTGACTTACTTCACTTAGTATCTCTAGGTCCATCCATATTGCTGCAAATGGCATTCTTTCCTTTTTATGGCTGAGTAGTATTCCATTGTATATATATGTGTCATATCTTCTTTAACCACTCATCTGTCAATTGATATTTGGGTTGTTCCATGTCTTGGCTTTCTGAATACTGCTGATATAAACGTAGGGGTGCATGTGTCTTTTTGAATTATGGTTTTTGTTTGGATATACGCCCAGGAGTTGGATTGCTGAATCATGTGGCAACTCTATTTTTCGTTTTTGAGGAACTTCCATACTGTTTTCCATTTCCACCAATTTACATTCCCACTAACAGTGTAGGAGGGTTCCCTTTTCTCCACATCCTCCCCAGCATTTTTTATTTGTAGATTAAAAAATAATAATAATGACCATTCTGACCAGAGTGAGGTGGTAGCTGACTGTGATTTCGGTTTGCATTTCTATAATAATTAGTGATGTGAGTATCTTTTCATGTGCCCGTTGGCCATCTGTATGTCTTCTTTGGAGAAATGTCTATTTAGGTGTTCTGCCCATTTTTTGATTGAGTTGTTTGTTGTTTTCTTATCAAGTTGTATGAGCTGTTTGTTTATTTTGGACATTAAGCCCTTGTTGGTCACAGTATTTGCAAATATTTTCTCCCAGTTCGTGGTTGTCTTTTCATTTTCTTTATGGTTTCCTTTGCTGTGCAAAAGCTTCTAAGTTTGATTAGGTTCCATTTGTTTATTTTTGCCTTTATTTCTATTGCCTTGGGAGACAGATCTAAGAAAGTATTGGTATGATTATGTCAGAGAATGTTTTGCTTATATTCTCTTCTAGAGGTTTTTACAGTGTCATGTCTTGTATTTAAGTCTTTAAGCCATTTTGAGTTTATTTTTGTGTACAGTGTGCGAGTGTGTTCTAACTTCATTGGTTTGCTTGTGGCTCTCCAGCTTTCCCAGCACCACTTGGAGAAATGCTTTTTTTTTTTTTTCCATTTGTATATTCTTACCTCCTTTGTTGAAGACTAATTGGCTGTAGGTGTGTGGCTTTATTTCTCTATTCTATTCTATTGATCCATATGTCAGTTTTTGTGCCAATACCATGCTATTCTGATACTGTAGCTTTGTAGTATTGTCTTAAGTCTGGGAGAGTTAGGCCTCCTACTTTCTTCTTTTTCCTCATGATTGCTTTGGCAATTTGGATCTTTTATGATTCCATATAAATTTTAGGATTATTTGTTCTAGTTCTGTGAAAAATGTCATGGGTAATTTGGCAGGGTGGTATGATCCCATTTTTGTATTTATATAGAGAGAGAAGGAAATGGTAACCCAGTCCAGTACTCTTGCCTGGAATATCCCATGGATGGAGGAGATTGGTTGGCTACTGCCCATGGGGTCACAAAGAGTTGGACACAACTGAGCGACTTCACTATCACTATATATATAGAAAAAAGTTTTGAAGGATACACTCCAAAATATTGAGGGTGATTTTTCACTTTCTTTGCATATTGTCTGCATTTTTAAGAATGATGAATATACTTTACAATTGCAGTCAGAAAGAAAGGAAAGCTGTGTATGTTTTTAAAAACTACTCATAAGGAATAAGGAAACTTCCCTAGTGGTTCAGTGGTAAAGAATCTGCCTGCAATGCAGGAGACGCAGGAAGTTCGATCCCTGCGTTGGGATGATCCCCTGGAGGAGGAAATGGCAACCTGCTCCAGTATTTTTGGCTGGAAAATCCCATGGACAGAGGAGCCTGACAGACTACAGTCCATGGGGTGGCAAAGAGTAGGACATGACTGAGTACACAGCACACAGCACAGCATGAGGAATAAGTAACATCATTAAAAATGTAATATAATGCCAAGTTTAAAAACAGAACGTGGGAACTTCACTGGTAGTCTGCTGGTTAAGACTCTGTGCTTCCAATGCAGGGGATGTAGGTTTGATTCCTGGTTGGGCAACTATGAAATCTCACGTGCTACACAGCGTGGCCAAAAAAAAAGAAAAAAGTACACAAAAGATTGTCACATTATAACTCAAACTTAGGTAAGTGGATGTGAATATGGACCAAGACTGGTAGAAAACACGCACACACAAAGAAACAAAGAATATCTGTACATTTATTCCTCCATCAGCCCCAAACAATATCTAAAATTCAGAAGGGGGAGGTAAGTATCAGAACCCCAAAGCTTGTTTGTCTCTGCCTGCTCCCTACTCTTACCCCTCCTCTTCCCTCCCACAGCCGCCAGCAAATCCTATACTCTGGATGACTGCCCTATTTTCATAATGGTTTTATTATAAACCGTAGAAAGTAGCCTGAAGAGACAATTAAATCTAACAGCAGCCACGAATGCTCAATGCTCAGCATTAACTAAGACAAAGCAAAACTCCATTGCCTTTGGGAGACACTGTTTAAAATCCAATTGGTCAGCATAAAATGAGGAGCAGGACAACTCTTTCAATAGAGTCATTCCTCCAATATTTAATTTAAAAAAATCCTTAGTGCCACATACTTTAAGCAGGAGGGGCTGGGTGTGGAGAAGGGTGGAAGTGAGCATGTTAACCCTTGACTTTCTGCAGGCTAGCATGTTCCTTGATGATATGGATCAGGAGTTAGAGAGGAATTCAGCATAGAACTGGGGCAAAGGTCGACAGAGTCCATGCTTCCCTTGATCGATGTTGTAGAGGGTCATAATGAAAAAATAGAATGGGAAAAACTAGAGATCTCTTCAAGAAAATTAGAGATACCAAGGGAACATTTCATGCAAAGATGGGCACAATAAAGAACAGAAATGGTATGGACTTAACAGAAGCAGAAGAGATTAAGAAGGGGTAGCAAGAATACACAGAACTATACAAAAAAGATCTTAATGACCCAGATAACCACGATGGTGTGACTACTCACCTAGAGCCAGACATCCTGGAGTGTGAAGTCAAGTGGGCCTTAGGAAGCATCCCTACGAACAAAGCTAGTGGAGGCGATGGAATTCCAGCTGGGCTACTTCAAATCCTAAAAGATGATGCTGTGAAAGTGCTGCACTCAATATGCCAGCAAATTTGGAAAACTCAGCAGTGGCCACAGTGTTAGGGGAAGCACACTGATTGAAACCGCCCACCCTGGCCAGGCAGCATAGTAACCACTTGCATGAGTAGTTTTATGACAGGAGGTCCTGGTAAGGAACACAGAACTAATAAGCTGCCACCAACCGGAAGAGTTCAGGAAAGGTCAAAAGGAGACACCACATGTCCGACCACCTCCCAGAATCCTTCTCTCTGGCATCCATCTTGGCTGAACAAGGCGTGCACCACCAGGAAGGACCCTGAGTCAGAATAATTGGCTAAAGACAACCCGGAAACTAATCCCATCACCATAAAACCCGCGACTGAGAGCCACGTGGCAGAGCAGTTCTCCTGGGTTCCCTTCCCCTCCTGCTTTCCACCCAGCACCCCTTCCCAATAAAGTCTCTTGCTTTGTCAGCAGATGTGTCTCCTCAGACAGTTCATTTCCAAGTGTTAGACAAGAGCCCACTTTTGGGCCCTGGAAGGGGTCCCGCTTCCTGCAACATCAGGACTGGAAAAGGTCAGTTTTCATTCCAATCCCAAAGAAGGGTAATGCCAAAAATGTTCAAAAAAGTTAGCCACACAGTCATGTCCGGCTCTTTGCAATCCCATGGACTGTAGCTCCGGCTCCTTTGTCCATGGAATTCTCCAGGCAAGGATACTGGAGTGGGTTGTCATTTCCTTCTCCAGTCCTGACCCAGGTCTGCATTGCACAGATTCTTTACCAACTGAGCCACTAGGGAACCCTAAGAATGTTCGAACTACCTCACAATTGCACTCATTTCACATACTAGCAAAGTAATGCTCAAAATTCTCCAAGTTAGGCTTCAACAGTATGGGAACTGAGAACTTCCAAATGTTCAAGCTGAATTTAGAAAAGGCAGAGGAACCAGAGATCAAATTGCCAATATCCTTTGGATCATAGGAAAAGCAAGAGAGTTCCAAAAAAACATCTACTTCTGCTTCATTGACTAGGCTAAAGCCTTTGACTGTGTGGATCACAGCAAACTGTGGAAAATTCTTAAAGAGGTGGGAATACCAGACCACCTTACCTGCCTCTTGAGAAACCTGAATGCAGGTCAAGAGGTAACAGTTAGAACCGGACATGGAATGATGGACTGGTTCAACATTGGGAAAGGAGTACGTCAAGGCTGTATATTTTCACCCTGCTTATTTAACTTACATCATGAGAAATGCTGGGCTGGATGAAACACAAGCTGGAATCAAGATTACTGGGTGAAATGTCAATAACCTCAGATATGCAGATGACACCACCCTTATGGCAGAAAATGAAGAGGAACTAATGATCCTCTTGATGAAGGTGAAAGAGGAGAGTGAAAAAGCTGGCTTAAAACTTCACATTCAAAAAACTAAGATCATGGCATCTGATCCCATCACTTCATGGCAAATAGAAGGGGAAACAATGGAAACAGTGGCAGACTTTACTTCTTGGACTCCAAAATCACTGCAGCTGGTGACTGCAGCCATGAAATTAAAAGATGCGTGCTCCTTGGAAGGAAAGCTATGACAAACCTAGACAGTGTATTAAAAAGCAGAGACATTACTTTGCTGACAAATGTCCATCTAGTCAAAGCTATGGTTTTTCCAGTAGTCATGTATGGATGTGATAGTTGGACCATAAAGAAGGCTGAGCACCGAAGAATCAATGTTTTTGAACTGTGGTGTTGAAAAAGACTCTTGAGAAGCCCTTGGACTGCAAGGAGATCAAACCAGTCAATCCTAAAGGAAATCAGTCTTGAATACTCACTGGAAGGACTGATGCTGAAACTGAAGCTCCAATACTTTCACCACCTGATGGGAAGAGCCAACTCATTGGAAAAGACCCTGATGCTAGGAAAGATTGAAGGCAGGAGGAGAAGGGGACAACAGAGGATGAGATGATTGGATGGCATCTCTGACTTGATGGACATGAGTTTGAGCAAGCCCTGGGAGATGGTGATGGATAGGGAAGCCTGGTGTGCTGCAGTCCATAGGGTCTCAAAGAGTTGGACATGACTGAGCGACTAAACAACAGCAACATGAGGATCATTAAGGTCAACATCATCATTCTAACTTCTACTTGGGTAGGGGCCTTAGATTCTGTGGAACTCAGAGGTAATTATCAGCTTGTTCTGTGGTTCCCTTGAGGGGGAACCAGGACTCTGCTTTATTGCTGCCCTGGGTCTTTGTTGCTGCACATGGGCTTTCTCTAGCTGCAGAGAGAGGGGGCTGCTTTTCTTTGCAATGTGTGGTCTTGTCTTGTTGCAAAGCACAGGCTCTGGGCATGTGGCCTCAGTCGTGGTGCACGGGCTTAGTTGCCCTGAGGCATGTGGAATCTTCCTGGACCAGGAATTGAACTCGTATCCTGTGCATTGGCAGGCAGATTCTTAGCCCCTGGACCACCAGGGAAGTCCAAGCTATTGTTTCTTGACTGCTTTTCCTTTATCCTTGCTTTCCCTCTCCTGTTTTAAGATCATTAATTGCTGAGACCTGATCAAGGGCAAGCGCAGCCAGGCTTAGATGACAAAATAGCTTAAGCCTAACTGTTTTTTTTTATGTCAAGAAAATCATGACTGGTTCTTTTTCTCCAGGGACCCCCTACCCTATCTGCTTTTTCCATCCCCACCCCTTCACCCCAGGAGCACATGCTAGCGGTCACAGAACTCTACGCTGTGAATTCAGTAGACATGGAAAATGACTTGAGCGTCTACTGCCTACACTTCCTCTCAAAGACTTGAAGATTTTCCCATCTCTCTCGGTGCATTAAACAGTGACTCAGAGCCTTCTTTTTCCCCCAAAGAACTCTGCTCTATTCCTCTCTTTGATAAGAGCCCAAGAGCATTTGAGCATTGCCAGAAGAAGCCTCTTGATCTTGCTCTGAATAACCAATTATCCAATTAGAATTCTATCAAGACTTCAAGAAAAAGAGGGCCACTCAAATTCCTGTCATAGCTGGGTGCTGAGTCTGCAAGGCTTGAGACAGTTCCCAGCTGAGGACCACAGCATCCGTACTCCAAGGCTACCAGGGTCTGAGTCACCACCAAAGACACAGTCTTTTTTAGATTTTATTGGAATATAGTTGGTTTACAATATTGTGTTAGTTTCATGTGTACAGCAGAGTGATTCAGTTAATCATATATATGTATATACATATATCCATTCTTTTTTTACATTCTCTTCCGTTATAGGATATTACAAGATACTGAGTATAGTTCCCTGTGCTATACAGTCGGTCGTTGTTGGTTATCTATTTTATGGATAGTAGTGTGCATATTTTAATGCCCAAAAGAGTATCTTAAAAAATTTATTTATTTATTTGTTTGGCTGTGCCAGATCTTAGTTGCGGTATGCGAACTCTTTGCTTGCTGCATGTAGGATATCCCTGATGGGAGCCCATGGTTTTAGCCTCTAGATTACCAGGGAAGTCCCCCGAAGGAGTATCTTGACATGGATTCACTGACAGTCTTGAAAGAGTCAACAAATCCTTAGAAACTCTAATGAAGGACTTCCCTGGTGGTCCAGTGGCTAAGACTCCATGCTCCCAATGCAGGAGGCCTGGGGTTAATCCCTGGTCAGGGAACTAGAGCCCACATTCTGCAACTAAGAGTTCACATGCTGCAACTAAAATCCTGCAAGCCACACCTAAGACCCAGCACAGTCAAATAAATAAATATAAAAAGAAAGAAAGAAATTCTAGCTAGTAAAATATATGTGAGGCTCCACAGCCTTCATCAAGCAGAGAAGTCGATAGCCCCCAGAAAGTTAGGAACCAGTGATCTAAGAGGTCTATCCTAAGCGTATGGACCTATTTCTCAGCAGTAGTTTTTCAGATGGGTCTTTAAATCTGAGCTCATGGAAACACTCAAATAGATACTGAGAAATGCTAGAAACATGGTCTGGAGAGAAACAGCATGGAGGAAGAAGGCAAGGGATTTTTAGGACTGAAAAAAAAAGGAAAGTATTAGTTGCTCAGTTGTGTCTGACTCTGCGATCCCATGGACTGTAGCCCTCCAGGCTCCTCTGTCCATGGGATTCTCCAGGCAAGAATACTGGAGTGGGTAGCCATTCCCTTCTCCAGGGGATCTTCCTGACCCACGAATCGAACACGCATCTCCTGAACTTCAGGCAGATTCTTTACCACTGAGCCACCAGGGAAGTCCATTTTAGGCCTAACTAATCAATTCCAGACCCAACCCAAGAAGCCAGGGATGAAACAGAAGGCTTGACCAAGTGCAGTAAAGCTGAAACTCTGTGTCTCCTGCCAGGGGCCTACATCCAGACTTTAGCAGTGGGGAGGAAGCACCTGTCACACTAATATAAGGGTGACAGCCAGTCAGTACAGGACTGCCTTCCATCCCTGGGAAGACCCAGACACATCACTGCATCTCGCCATCTCTTTTCAGAAAAACAGATCTCAAAAATGTTTGGTACATTTTTTCTCTTCACTCCTATCTGATATTTACTATAGATTTCCATTTAATGGAACCCTAGATTAATTTCACTTTTTTTTTTTTTGTAGCAATGTTTTATTTTGGGTTTTATGTGCTCTAAGAATATCTCTATCAGGGCATCAAAATAACACTGCAGAACGGCACCCTGAGAACTTCAGAGCATTTTCTAAACAGTTGAATGATATGTAGGCTTCTGTGGTCATGTCAAATTCCTGGGCCTGGACTTCCCTGGGGGCCCAGTGGATAAGAATCTGCCTGCCAGCACAGGGTTTGATCCCCGTTCCAGGAAGATTCCACATGCCGTGAAGCAACCAAACCCCTGAGGCACGACTACTGAGCCCAAGAGCTGAAACTACGGAAGCCTGTGTTCCTGGAGCCCGTGCTCCACAACAAGAGAAGCACCGCAAGGAGAAGGCCGGGCACCGCAGCTGAAGTAGCCCCTGCTCACTGCAGCTAGAGAAGAGCCTGCATAGCAGAAAGGCCCAGCACAGCCAAAAATTTAAATATTAATTAATTTTTAAAAATTTATAGAAAGGAAAATAAATTGCTGGGCCTGATGACTTCCACGTGGCTGTCTCTGGAAGCTGTTCTTTCCTAAGATGGGATTCAGGGAGATGACCAGGAGAGAATTGTGTGGTCAGTGAATATTAGAGTTGGGAAGGATTTTTGGAAAGAAAAAAATGACACCCCCAAATTTCCAGCAAGTTCCCCACAAACGACTTACTCTTACCTCCTCTTTTTTAGAGTACTATATTTGTACCGCTCGGTTTCAGGACTAGATTTGATTGTACTAGAGGTTCATATCAGGTTTTCCAGACTTAGACAAATTCTGACGAGTACGATACTTTACCTTGGAGCTTAAGAATCAGAATCTCCCATGAGGGCCTGGGAATCAATATTTTAATAGATGCCCCAGGTGATTCTGATCATCAGGCACATTCAAAAGATGCTGGAGTTGAATCCCAGATTGACCCTTGCTGGGTCCAATTTGTTAAATAATGGGCTCTCCAGCATTGTTCTAGAACCAGCTCTGACAGACTCTTAACAGGTTCACCAGAGCCAATCGGTAAATTTCCAGGAATTTTGCCAGCCGTTTGTTCAACACAGACATTAAATGAAATTGATAGCAGGGACTCAAATACATACTTGTACGCAAAGCAGCATTATCGTCAATAGCCACAAGGTGCAAACACTCAAGTGTCCATCAACAGATGAATGGACAAAGAAAATGTGGTAGACAGATACAATAGAATTTTATTCAGCCATAAACAGGAATGGATTTTTAAAAATGTACTGACATATAGTTGATTTACAATGTTGCATTAATTTCTGCTTACAGCAAAGTGATTTAGTTATACATATATATATTATTTCTTACATTTATTTTTTAAATTGAAGTATAGTTGATTTACAGTGTTGTCCCAATCTCTGCTGTACTTAATTATACATATCTATACATGCTTTCTTTATTTTTCATTTTTCTTTTTCGCTACTCTGGGTGCTCGTTGCTGAACAGGCTTTTCTCTAGTTGTGGCAAAGGGGGGAACTCTGTAGTTTGAGTGTGTGGGCGTCTCACTGCAGTGGCTTCTCTTGTGGAGCATGGGCTCTAGGGCCCATAGGCTCAGTAGCTGTGGTTCCCAGACCCTAGCTTCCTTGCTCCGTTGTGTCTGACTCTTTGCAACACTTTGGATGATAGTCCACCAGCCTTCTCTGTGGAACTTTTCAGGAGGAGTCTTTCCTGCCGAGCCATCAGGGAAGACTTCTGGGGCTCTAGAACACAAGCTCAGCAGTTGTGGTGCAAGGGCTTAGTTGCTCTGAGGCCTACACATTCTTTTTTCATATTCTTTTCCATTATGGTTTATCCCAGGAGAGTGAATGTAGTTCCCTGTGCTATACAGTGGGAACTTGTTTTTTATCCATCCTATGTATAATGGTATATGTATATTATATGTATATGTATATTATATGTATATGTATATTAAGAAGAGGTGGCAAGAATACACAAAGAACTACAAAAAAGATCTTCATGACCCAGATAATCACGATGGTGTGATCACTCACTTAGAGCCAGACATCCTTGAATGTGAAGTCAAGTGGGCCTTAGAAAGCATCACTATGAACAAAGCTAGTGGAGGTGATAGAATTCCAGTTGAGCTATTTCAAATCCTGAAAGATGATGCTGTGAAAGTGCTGCACTCAATATGCCAGCAAATCTGGAAAACTCAGCAGTGGCCACAGGACTGGAAAAGGTCAGTTTTCATTCCAGTTCCAAGAAAGGCAATGCCAAAGAATGCTCAAACTACCGCACAATTGCACTCATCTCTCATGGTAGTAAAGTAATGCTTAAAATTCTCCAAGCCAGGCTTCAGCAATACGTGAACCATGAACTTCCAGATGTTCAAGCTGGTTTTAGAAAAGGCAGAGGAACCAGAGATCAAATTGCCAACATCCACTGGATCATAGAAAAAGCAAGAGAGTTCCACAAAAACATCTATTTCTGCTTTATTGACTATGCCAAACCCTTTGACTGTATGGATCACAATAAACTGTGGAAAATTCTGAAAGAGATGGGAATACCAGACCACCTGACCTGCCTCTTCAGAAACCTATATGCAGGTCAGGAAGCAACAGTTAGAACTGGACATGGAACAACAGACTGGTTCCAAATAGGAAAAGGAGTACGTCAAGGCTGTATATTGTCACCCTGCTTATTTAACTTATATGCAGAGAATATCATGAGAAACACTGGGCTGGAGGAAGCACAAGCTAGAATCAAATTGCCGGGAGAAATATCAATAACCTCAGATATGCAGATGACACCACCCTTATGGCAGAAAGCCAAGAAGAACTAAAGAGCCTCTTGATGAAAGTGAAAGAGGAGAGTGAAAAAGTTGGCTTAAAGCTCAACGTTCAGAAAATGAAGATCATGGCATCTGGTCCCATCACTTCATGGCAAATAGATGGGGAAACAGTGGCTGACTTTATTTTGGGGGGTCCAAAATCACTGCAGATTGTGATTGCGGCCATGAAATTAAAAGACGCTTACTCCTTGGAAGGAAAGTTATGACCAACCTAGATAGCATATTCAAGAGCAGAGACATTACTTTGCCAACAAAGGTCCGTCTAGTCAAGGCTATGGTTTTTCCAGTGGTTATGTATGGATGTGAGAGTTGGACTTTGAAGAAAGCTGAGCGCCAAAGAATTGATGCTTCTGAACTGTGATGTTGGCGAAGACTCTTGAGAGTCCCTTGGACTGCAAGGAGATCCAACCAGTCCATCCTAAAGGAGATCAGTCCTGGGTGTTCATTGGAGGGACTGATGTTGAAGCTGAAACTCAATACTTTGGCCACCTGATGTGAAGAGCTGACTCATTGGTAAAGACTCTGATGCTGGGAAAGATTGAGGGCAGAAAAAAAAAAAAAAGAGAGATTGAGGGCAGAAGGAGAAGGGGACAACAGAGGATGAGATGGCTGGATGGCATCACCGACTCGATGGACATGGGTTTGAATAAACTCCGGGAGTTGGTGATGGACAAGGAGGCCTGGCATGCTACGGTTCATGGGGTCACGAAGAATTGAACCAACTGAACTGATGTATAATGGTTTGCATCTGCTAATTCCAAACTCCCTTCCTTGGCAAGCACCGATTTGTTCTTTATCTATGCTCGTTTGTCTCATAACTCAGTTCATTTGTGTCATAGTTTAGATTCCACATACAAATAATATCGTATGGTATTTGTCTTTCTGACTTACTTTGCTTAGTATGATAATCTCTAAGTCCATCCATGTTCCTGCAAATGCCATTATTTTATAAGGAATAAAATTCTTATACTTGCTACAGTGTGAATCTTGAAAGCATTATGCTAAATGAAATGTCAGACACAAAAGAACAAATATTGTATGATTCTACTTATATTTAAAAAAAAAAACAGAAAGTAAAATAAAAGTTACCAGCATCTGAGAGAAAGAAGGAATAGTTAGAATTTCTGTTTGGGCTGATGGAAAAGTTTATTTCAGGCAGTAGATGGTGATAGCTATACAACATTGTGAATATACTTAATGCCACTGAATTGTATACTTGAAATGGTTCAAGTGGTAAGTTTTGTGTAATATATGTCTTACCACAATAAAAAAGTTAATTCTGTAAACATAAAAGTATTAACTTACAATTAAATAAGTTATATTGGAAACAATAATACTCAAAACTCAGCACTTCTTGATTATCTTTACTACATTTTACAACGATCTTTACCCGGGAGGTTTTTATGTCTGGTTGTTTCTATTTGGTTGTTGTTGTGGTTCAGTTGCTAAGTTGTATCTGACTCTTTGCAACCCCATGGACTGCAGCATGCCAGGCTCCCCCGTCCTTCACTGTCTCCTGGAGTTTGCTCAGATTCATGTCCATTGAGTCGACGACGCCATCCAACCAACTCATGCTCTGCTGCCCTCTTCTTTTGCCTTCAATCTCTCCAAGCATCAGGGTCTTTTCAAATGAATCAGCTCTTCCCATCAGGTGGCCAGAGGTGTTGGAGCTTCAACTCCAGCATCAGTCTTTCCAATGAATATTCAGGATTGATTTCCGTTACGATGGACTGGTTGGATTTTAAATAGCTCAACTGGAATTCCATCACCTCCATTAGCTTTGTTCGTAGTGATGCTTCCTTGACTTCCCAATCCAGGATCTCTGGCTTTAGGTGAGTGGTCATACCGTCGTGGTTATCTGGGTCGTAATGTAACTTTTTTGTATAGTTCTTCCATGTATTCTTGCCACCTCTTCTTAATATCTTCTGCTTCTGTTAGGTCCATACCATTTCTGTCCTTTATTGTGCCATCTTTGCATGAAATGTTCCCTTGGTATCTCTAATTTTCTTGAAGAAAGCTCTATTCCTTCCCATTCTATTGTTTTCCTCTATTTCATTGCATTGATCACTGAGGAAGGCTTTCTTAATCTTTCCTTGCTATTCTTTGAAACTCTTCATTCAGATGGGTATATCTTTCCTTTTCTCCTTTGCCTTTAGCTTCTCTTCTTTTCTCAGCTATTTTTAAGGCCTCCTCAGACAACTGTTTTGTCTTTTTGCATTTCTGTTTCTTGGGGATGGTTTTGATCACCTCCTCCTGTACAACATTATGAACCTCCGTCCATAGTTCTTCAGGCACTCTATCAGATCTAATCCCTTGAATCTATCTGTCACGTCTACTGTATAATCACAAGGGATTTGATATAGGTCATACCTGAATGGTTTTCCCTACTTTCTTCAATTTAGGTCTGAATTTTGCAATGAGTTCATGATCTGAGCCACAGTCAGCTCCTGGTCTTATTTTTGCTGACTGTATAGAGTTTCTCCATCTTCAGCTGCAAAGAATATAATCAATCTGATTTCTAGAAAAGAATACCTGGGGAATTTCCTGGAAGTCCAGTGGTTAAGACTCTACACTTCCACTGCCGGTGTTCAATCCCTGGTCAGGAAACTAAGATCCCAAAAGCCTCATGGTGTGGCCAAAAATAAACTGATGAATAAATAGAATAAAATAAAAGAATGCCAGAAGGGAGAGGAAGAAAACAAGGGACACTGCAGAGAGAGAAGCCAGCAAAACAGATGATGAGAAGCTGGGTCCATGTGGGGTGATTTGGAAGCTGGGGATGAATGGAGATTACACTTCCAGTGGGAAAGGGTGGCCAAAAGGATTGATATGGATTGTATTCGTCGGCTGTAAGTTATGAGCTGCAACCCTTCACTAAAACCCTTCATATCTACACTACTCAACAGCCTCAGATGTTTCTTTGAATGAAGGAATCAAAAAGAAGCTAGGCTGTCTTATTTGTATTTATTTGTTTATCTTTTGGCCTTGCTGCATAGCATGTGAGATCTTAGTTCCCTGACCAGGGACAATCTTATGGCTCCTGCATTGGCATGGTGCAGTGTTAACCACTGGAGCTCCAGGGAAGTCCCTAAGCCCCTTATTTTGGGCCCTGCTGACAGTGAGAGATAAAGGGATAGCTCCAAGATAAGGCAAGAAGAGGCAGAGGAACCAGAGATCAAATTGCCAACATTCGTTGGATTGTAGAGAAAGCAAAGGAGTTGCAAAAAAAAAAACCTACTTGTGCTTCATTGACTATGCAAAAGTCTCTAACTGTGTGGATCGTGATAAACTGGAAAATTCTTAAAGAGATGGGAGTACCAGACCACCTTACCTGTCTCCTGAGAAACTTGTATGTGGGTCAAGAAGCCACAGTTAGAACCCTATGTGTATCAACTGACTTGTTCAAAATTGGGAAAGGAGTATGACTAGGCTGTATATTGTCATCCTGTTTATTTTACTTCTATGTAGAGTACAACATGCGAAATGCCTGGCTGGATGAATAACAAGCTGAAATCAACAACTTCAGATATGCAGATGATACCACTGTAATGGTAGAAAGTGAAGAGGAACTACAGAGCCTCTTGAGAGTGAGAGTGAAAAAGCTGACTTGAAACTCAACATTCAAAAAACTAAGATCATGGCATCCAGTCCCATCACTTCATGGCAAATAGAAGGAGGAAAAGTGGAAGCAGTGACAGATTTTCTTTTCTTTGGCTCCCAAATCACTGCAGATGGTGACTGCAGCCATGAAATTAAAAGACGCTTGCTACTTGGAAGGAAAGATATCACAAACCTAGACAGCGTTTTGAAAAACAGAGACATCGCTTTGCCCACAAAGGTCTGTATAGTCAAAGCTATGGTTTTTCCAGTAGTCATGTACGGATGTGAGGCTGCTGCTGCTGCTAAGTTGCTTCAGTCGTGTCCAACTCTGTGCGACCCCATAGACGGCAGCCCACCAGGCTCCCCCGTCCCTGGGGTTCTCCAGGCAAGAATACTGGAGTGGATTGCCATTTCCTTCTCCAATGCATGAAAGTGAAAAGTGAAAGTGAAGTCGCTCAGTCGTGTCTGACTCTTCTCGACCCCATGGACTGCAGCCTACCAGGCTCCTCCACCCATTGGATTTTCGGCAAGAGTACTGGAGTGGGGTGCCATTGCCTTCTCCGACAGATGTGAGGGCTGGACCATAAAGAAGGCTGAGTGCTGAAGAATTGATGCTTTCAAACTGTGGTGCTGGATGAAACTGTTGAGAGTCCTTGGACAGCAAGGAGATCAAACCAGTCAATCCTAAAGGAAATCAACCCTGAATATTCTTTGGAAGGACTGATGTTGAAGCTGAAGCTCCAATACTCTAGCCATCTGATGGGAAGAGCCGACTCACTGGAAAAGACTCTGATGCTGGTAGAGATTACAGGCAAAAGGAGAAGGGAGAAGATGAGGTGGTTAGATAACATCAGTGACTCAATGGATATGAATTTGAGCAAACTGCTAGAGATAGTGGAGGACAAAAGAGCCCGGCATGCTGCAGTCCTTGGGGCTGCAAAGAGTCAGACATGACTTAGCAACTGAACAGCAACAACCAAGATAAGGCTCAAAGGAAATAAATCAATCAGAAGGTACCACCATAGTGACATAAATTCCTGGGAATTTGGAGAAACTTTGAGAAGTACTTTGGACTTCTGTTCTCTACAGATTGAAGATCAGTTTCCTCTAGATTTTAAGGAGCTGGAAGATCTCAGCTATCACTAGATTGCATTCAATTTTGTTAAAAAATTTCGTTATATTTCATTGCTTGACATGTGGACATTAATACATTTTGATTTTTTTCTATAGTTCAAAGGGTTAGACTTTGATTTGGAGTCCTGGGATTAGGAATATTTTGAGTAAATCCATAAAACGTAAGGTCATTATAGTGTTAAATAACCCTGCTCTTTATACAAAATGGATTTTGATACCCATCAAGATCCAAGCTATCCAAAGAGTAAAGTAGGAACAGGGAATGTTAGTAACTTACCAGGAAATGACTGGCAGCACTAAATCAACCCAGTGATGAGAGTTAGTATTGCCAATGATGTCATGTGCTTGGTTGATCAGTCGAGTCAGACTCTTTGTGACTATGGACTGTAGCCCACCAGGCTCCTTTGTCCGTGGGATTTTCCAGGCAAGAATACTGGAGTGGGTTGCCATTTCCTCCTCAAGAGGATCTTTCCAACCCAGGGATCAAACCCGAGTCTCCTGCATCTTCTGCATTGCAGGCAGATTCTTTACCACTTGAGCCATCAGGGAAGCTCTCAGTGACGTCATGTGTGGCATCATATCCCAGGTGTGATGTATGATGAGAAGGGCACTTCAACTCCGCAGTATTTTTCAAAAAACCCACAATCCCAGTCTAAGCATGAGAAAAACATCAGACGAAACAAGATCGGGAGACATTCTACAAGGTATCTGGCCAGTCTTCCTCAAGACTGTCAAGGCTGTGAAAATCAAGAAAAGACCAAGAAACTGTCACAGGTTAGAAAGAACCAGGGAAGGGCTTCCCTGGTGGCTCTGTGGTAAAGAATCCTCCTGCCAATGCAGGGGACACAGATTTGAATCCTGATCCGGGAAGATGTCATGTGCTGCAGAGCAACTAAGCCCTTGTGCTGCAGCGACTGAGCCTGTGCTATGACCCGGGAGCCCATGTGCTGTGCCTAATGTGCTGTGCCTACCGAAGCCGGTGTGGCCAAGAGCCTGCGCTCTGCAACAAGAGAAGCCACTGCAACGAGAAGCCTGCAAGCTGTAACTAGAGAGTAGCTCCCACTCTCCAAAACCAGAGAAGGGCTACCTAGCAGTGAAGACCCAGCACAGCCAAAAATAAATAAATTAAAAAAAAGAAAGAACCAGGAGATATGATAACTAACCGTAACGTGGTACTCTTGAGTTAGATCCTAAAACAAAAATTGAGCATTAATGGAAAAACTGGTGAAATCCAAATAATGCCTTGAGTTTAGATAATTATATAACAATGTCTGTTTCCTAGCTTTCACAAATGTATCATGATAATATAAGATATTAACAATGGTGGATTTTGAGTAAGGAGTGTATAGAGGAACCTAGTGGGCTGCTGTCTATGGGGTTGCACAGAGTCGGACACAAATGAAGCGACTTAGCAGCAGCAGCAGCAGCATATAAAGCTACTCTTTATAAAACCGTTGCAACTTCTCTGTAAATCTTAAAGTATTTCCAAATAAAAATTATTTTAAAAAATTTATTGAAGTATTGTTGATTTACAATGTGTTTATTTCTGCTGGACAGTGAAGTGATGCATATTATATATATATATATACACACATTCATTTTTTATATTCTTTTCCATTATGATTTATAACAGGATACTGAATATAGTTCCCAGTGCTGTACAGTAGGCTCTTCTTGTTGAAAGTTTATTTTTAAAAAATCCGAGACCTCTCTGGCAGTCCAATGGCTAAGACTCTGTACTTCCAATGAAGGGAGTAAGAATGGCAAAGAATCATCCCCTGGTCAGGGAACTAAGATCCCATAAGTCGTGTGGCAAGGCCAAAAATAAATAAATAAAAATAGTACTTCCCTGGTGGTTCAGGGGCCAAGATTGTGCTCACAATAAAAGAGGTTCATGTTTGGTCCCTGGTAAGGGAACTAGATCCCACATGCCACAACTAAGACCTGGCTCAGCCTAATAAATAAATATTTAAAAAATAAAATAAGGAAGGGATTTAAGTGACCAGTTCCCCATTTAAAAGAGCATAAAAAATCTGAATTACATAGCCTTGGTCTGACCCAGGGAATCTTATATCCTTAAGTTCAGAGTTTTTCTATTTAAGGAAATAAAATTATATGGTTTATTTGTGCTACCTACCAGAGTATGTTTCAAGGAATCTTTATTTATCCCCATTGACAAAAAATGGGATTCTCCTAGGCCACAGAAAAGAGATGCATTTGGGAACCCGAACTCAGAAAAGACATTCTCACTTAAGCTGTTTCAGTTGGATCAAACCTGGCTTCCTTTCCATGCCTGCACTTGGGATGAATTACCCACGGATGGGTGTTTCATTTGCTCAACTGTAATATATTGAGATGGAGTGCAACTCTGTGCAGAACTCTGTCTGAGTAGTTGCATAAGAAAGGAAAACAGGGACTTCCCTGGTGGTCTTAAAAAAGATTCTCAAAACAATAACAATTTTTTTTAAGTAAAATTAAAATATTGGAGAAAAAAAAAAAAACGGAGGAGCTTTCCTGGTGGCTCGGTGGTAAATAATCCGTCTGCCAATGGAGGAGACGTGGGTTCCTGCTCTAATCCAGGAAGATCCCACGTGGGTGGAGCAACTAAGCCCATGTGCCACAACAACTGAGCCCATGCTCTAGAGCCTGGGAGCAAAGACGAGAGAAGTCACTGCAATGAGAAGCCCACGCACCACAACTAGAGAGCTGTCCCCACTCGCCGCAACTAGAGAAAAGCATGCGCAGCAACGAAGACCCAGCACAGCCAAAAGTAAATACATAAATAACTAAAATTATTTTTTTTTTAAAGGAAAACAGATAACAAGGGAAAGAAGCAAGCACATGCCATTTGGAAGGCATTTATAGTTAGTGGAAAGTATCATAAATTCATACAAATCCATCATCATAGTACAAGTGGGTGACATTCCCATAAGTGCAACAAGTCCCCGTATTTCAGGCTGAATCCAAAGGGTTGGTGAGAAGCAGAGCACAGAGACTGAGAAGTGTTAGGTGGGAATAATTTCCTGAAATAAGTAATTTATAGGCCAAATCTGATGGACTGGCAAAGCGGGATTGGGATTTCTCAGCAGAAGGAATAGCGTGGGCAAAGTTATGAAGATGGTGAAAAAGGAAGAATTGTGCGTGACTGGAGTGGATAAGCCAGATTAGAGAGAAGAGACAAGAATGTTAAGGAGGACAGCCACCCAAACCAAGGGCAGCATCTCCAGTACCATCTACAAGTAGAGAAGTGAGCAAGTTGTAGAAGAGAGATGGGGGACTTCTCTGGTGGTCCAGCAGTGAAGACTCTGTGCTTCCCAAGAAGGAGGCACAGGTTCGATCCCTGCTCTAGGAACTAAGATCCTATATGGTGTGTGGCACAGCTGAAAAACTAAAATAAAAAAAAAGCAGAAGAAGAAGAGAGATGAGATAGGGAAGGGGAGTGGGAAGAGAAAGGGAAAGGAGAGGAAACACTCATAAAGGCCTTGGCAGAGGTATCTGAGTGCATAATTTCTCTACCTGTTGGATAAAAGGGTGAAAGAAAACAAGACGCTGTTTATAGGATTAGCGTATGTACCTTGAATGAAGTAGGGAGTTAATTTATCAGGTACATATTGAGTACTTACACTGTGCCAGCCACTATGCTAGACTCTGGGAATGCAGAAGTGAGTTAAACACACCCAGTCTCCACCCTTGGGGAGCTTTACTGTCTAAGGGGAGAGAAAGACGTCAGTTCAGTACTCCCAGAAAGGTGTAATTGTAGTGATAATGAGACGAAGAACAAGGGGACCTGCTGATGAAAAAACCTTCAGATTATGAATTTAGTTTCCCAGGTTCCTTGATGCTGGAAGGGGAAATTTATTTTTTTGGCCACACCACACGGCTTGTGCGATCTTAGTTCCCCAACCAGCGGACTGAACCTGGGCCCTTGGCAGTGAAAGCACCAAGTCTTAACCACTGGACCGCCAGGGAAGTCCCTCAGGAAACTTTTTTTAATTAATTAATTAATTTGGCTGTGCCAGGTCTTAGTTGCGGCATGTGGGATCTTTGATCTTTGTTGTGGTGTGCAAGATCTTTCAGTTATGGCACGCAAACTCTTAGCTGGGGATATGGGAACTAGTTCCCTGACCACAGATTAAACCTTGGGCCTCCTGCTTTGGAAGGGTAGAGTCTTAGCCACTGGACCACCAGGGAAGTCCCTCTTCCCAGGAAATTCTTAATAGAGACTAATATTATCATATATCCTGGAAGAAATTTATCCTATATAAAGGCACTACCCATTTAGGTATATATATTTTCTTCATGGGATTTTTTTTTTTTTCAGTTTAAAATTCAACTTTATTGAAGTAAATTTTATATAAATTATAATCACATAACTGCAATTTATATAATGTGAACTCATTTCAAGTGTAGAGTTCAGTGAGTATCAACAAACACACCCTTATAACCTATAGAGCTACAATCCAGGTATAGAACTTTCCCATCACACCAAAATTGCCTTTTGTCTTTCCCAGCCAACCTTCACTCCCCCTCCTCCTTCAGCCCTCACCCCCAGCCCCAGGCAACTATTGGTCTGCTTTCCATCATCATCAATTTTCTTTACTGCAGTTTCACATGAATAAATCATACAGGATGTACTTTCCATGCCTGGCTTCTTTTGCTCAGCAGAACATTTTTGAGATTCTTCCATATTATCACATGGATCAAGAGTCCATTCCATTTTATTGCTGAGTTGTATCCTGTTGTATGACTATATCAGTTTAGGGAGAGTTTTGTTTGTTTTCCATATGGCTATCCAGTTGTCCCAGTAATATTTGTTGAAGAGATTCTTGCTTTATCTACTGCTGGAAAACACATTGTCTTAAATTTTAATAGCTTAAAACAATCCTTATTATCTCACACAATTTCTGTGGGGGGAGAATCTAGCAGCTTAGCTTGGTAAGTCTGGCTTAATGTTTCTAATGAAGTTGCAGTCAAGATATCAGCCAGGGCTGTGTCGTCTGAAGACTTGACTGGGGCTGGAGGATTCACTTCCAAGGTGATTCACTTGCATGCTTGTCAACTTAGTCTGGTTGCTAGCAGGAGGCTTCAGTCTCTTACTATCTGCATAAGGCTTTTTGGGTCTCTTCAAGATGACAGTCATGTCAGACCTCTGGACTACAGAACTTTATAGGAATAAGTTTTGTGTTGTTTTAAGCCACCAACTTTGTGTTAATTTATTACCTCCCTGGTGGCTGAGTCAATAAACAATCCGCCTGCTAATGCAGGAGACATAAGAGATGCAGGTTTGAGCCCTGGGTTGGGAAGATCCCATGGAAGAAGAAATGGCAACCCACTTTAGTATTCTTGCCTGGAAAATCCCATGGACAGAGGAGCCTGGCAGACTATAGTTCATGGGATTGCAGAGTCGGACACGACTGAGCGACTAAACCAACACAGATCATATTACTGCAAATAGGAAAGGAATATACTAGGTCATAAAAATCATGTGCCTTCTTTTTGCTGCCATTTTTTTTCTCTCTGATAGCTTGCTTTGGGGGAAGCTAGCTGCCATGTTGAATTTTTCTTTTCAGATATTATATTTTTCACCTTTAGTAGTTTTATTTGATCCTTATATCTTCCATTTCTTTTCTCATTATGTCTGTTTTCCTTTAAATATCCCAATATAATTATCATAGTTTCTTTGACTGAGTTTTCTCCTGGTTCGGCTATACTTTTTCCTGCTTCTTGGTACATACGGTCATTTTTTATCAGATGCTAGGTTGTTACATTCTTGAGTGCCTAAATTTTGTAGTCTTCCCTTGAAGGCCATAGGCATCTGTTTTACCAGATGGGTTAGGGTTACTTTCAAATTAGTTTGATGTTTTTGAAAGCTTGTTTTAAAGTTTTGTTAAAGCAAGTCTAGAGTATAGCTTAACCCAGGTCTCCCGCATTGCAGGAAGACGCTTTAACCTCTGAGCCACTAGGGAAGCCTCCCACTATAGAGTTAATACGGATCAATTGGTAATGTTTGACATTTCTGAGGTCTCTCCTGTCTTGAGTAGTCAATGAGGTCTTTCTTTTCTCAGTGGTCAGAACATTTCCTAGCTGGGTATGAGCCCTGGGAATTGTTCAGTTATATCTCTCTGATTATTCCATGCTCATTCTCCTGGAATTTAACTCTATCATTCTGGACCACATTCATATCCAGCAAAGACTCAAAGCCCTGTGCAGACTTTTGGAGTTCTTTTAATACATTCCTTCTTTCATTTTGCTATTCTGTCTAGCAACATCCAGCTACCATAGGGACCACGAATGCCAATCTCTGTCTCCTCAACTCAGTGAGACTGCTGTGTTCTGCCACGTTCAGAATTTATGATCCAGAATGTGCCCTTAGGCATAAAGCCAGGGCAACTGTAGAACTCACTGCATTTGTTCATCTTCTCTCAATGATGTCAGTTCTGGACTGTCTATTGTCCAATGCCTAAAAATAATTGTTTTCTATATTTTGTTTAGTTTCCTAATTGTTTATGGCAGAAGGGTGAATCCAGTCCCTTTTATGCCATCATGGTCAGAAACAAAGGTCTT
The DNA here is from genome assembly GCF_029407905.1 of Bubalus kerabau. Classification (NCBI taxonomy): domain Eukaryota; kingdom Metazoa; phylum Chordata; class Mammalia; order Artiodactyla; family Bovidae; genus Bubalus; species Bubalus kerabau. The sequence continues at coordinate 51,928,411 of NC_073627.1, read as the reverse complement.
CTGTTTCATGGTCATTTTATTAACATAAGCCAGTCTGTGAGAGACTGATCAACATGATAAAATGGAGTTTGTAAACTTAAAAGTTCCTCAACTGAGGTGACTGCACTAAGACTAGTGTCAACCTGGGAAGCCTTTCGTGGGCAGACAGCAAATCTGAGGCGGTGTCATCGCACACCCTGATTTCTTATACAAAATGGTTATTTGACAAATGTGTGTCAAATAAATGAATTACTAAATGAAGATAATTACACTTAACCGTAGTCTTTCTAGAACCCAAAAGAATGGCCAGACTTACTTGCTCTATCCTATGAATTGACTAAGTCCTTGGTCTATGAGTCTAACAGTAAGATGTTATCTAAGCATACTCACCATGAGAAATAAGGCTAATTTATCAAAGCACAAATTGTTCAGCATATGTGAGGGGAAAGCTCACCAATGTTATCACAAAAAATAACTCACAAAGTAGCAACATGCTTAACTTCATACTTTATCTTATTTTATAATCCATAGTGTAACTGTAGGTTATGGGCAAGATTTCAGATGTAGGTTTCTGTTTGTTGTTGTTCAGTCACTAAGTCGTGTCCAACTTTGCAACCCCATGGACTGCAGCACTCTGGGATCCCCTGTTCTTCACTATCTCCCAGAGTTTGCTCAAATTCATGTCTGTTGAATCAGTGATGCTATCTAACCATCTCATCCTCTGCCATCCCCTTCTCCTTTTGCCTTAAATCTCTCCCAGCATCAGGGTCTCTTCCAGTGAGTCAGCTCTTCCCATCAGGTGGCCAAAGTATTGGAGCTTCAGCATCAGTCCTTCCAATGAATATTCAGGGATGTTTTCCTTAAGGATTGACTGATTTGATCTCCTTGCAGTCTGAGGGATTCTCAAGAGTCTTCTCTAGCACCACAATTCAAAAGCATCAATTCTTTGGTGCTCAGCCTTCTTTATGGCCCATCTCTCACATCCATATATGACTACTGGAAAAAACCATAGCTTTGACTATACAAACTTTTTGTCAAAGACATGGTTGTGGCTCAGATGGTAAAGAATCTGCAGGCAATGCAGGAGATCTGTGTTTGATCCCTGGGTGGGGAAGATCCCCTGGAGAAGGGAAGGGCAACCCACTTCAGTATTCTCATTGGAGAATTCTATGAACAGAGGAGCCTGGTGGGCTATGGTTCAGGGGGTCACAAAAAGTCAGACACAACTGAGCAACTAGTTGTTTGGGCAAGTTATTTAAATTTGATTAACTTTTTTTTCTTCTGTAAAATGGAGATAATGATAACATATGCCTCATAGAGCTAGTGTGAAGATTAAATGATTTAACAATGTATATAAATGTTAATCCAGTATCTGACACATATTAGAGCTCAATACATGTTAGCAATCTCTCTATGTCTTTGCTATGATGATAAACATCTGATGTTGGTCCAAGGATTTCAGAATAATCAGTTCTTTTTTTTGGATGTGCCACATGGGTTTCACGATCTTAGTTCTCTGACCAGGGATTGAACCTCATGCAGTGGAAGCATGAAATCCTAACCACTGGACTTCCTGAGAATTCCCAGCTTTATTATTATTTTTTTTTTTTTTAGTTTTTAAATAGTTTTTTCTTTTCTTTTTTGTTTGGCCATGCCACAGAGGTTGCAGGATCTTAGTCCCCCAATTGAACTGGTACTCTCTGCACTTGAAGCATAGACTCTTAACCACTGGACAGCCAGAGAAGTCCCAGCTTTGAATGGTAAAATTGTATACATGGTGGCCATGAATAAATTCATTAAATGGCCTGCATGTGCTTCTTGGAGCTACTAACAGTTCCTAAACTGGGACTTTTCCTAGTGATTACTCTCTGCTTGTTTGGGGATTGTGACACTGGTGAAAAGCACCCAAGTTCTATTTCAGTGTCCTTTTCAAACTGGAAACGTGAGAAAGCTGTTTCTCGCCAGCCACTATTTTTAGAGCTTGTGCTCTGGGTGCACAATGATGGTTCTTCAAGAGAGTTAATCCCCGTATCTTTCTGTTACAAGGAGGCTGAGGTGCACCCTTCAATAATTTCTCTGAGCCACAACTTTCAGGTGCCTGTAGTATGTAGGTAATGCAAAGACCATGGAAAAGGTGAGTTTCAACAAGGCCAAATCTCCCCTCAGATAGGGATCTTTCCAAAAATAACTCTTTAAGGAAATGAGATTTGAGGCATATAGGTAAACGTGTAGTAGGTGATGATAGTAGTGATATGGTGATGATATCTTCTTATAGATACCTGGGCAAAGGGAGAATTAAAGGATCTTTTCTTAATGCCCCAAAATTAATAGGTCAAGTCAGAACTTGCCCCTGGAATGAAATATATCAATATATTAATGCTCAGAACCTATTCTATGTGCATGATATTTTAAAAAACTTTTTATTTGGAATTAATTTCGAGCTTATAGAGAAGTTACAAAAATAAGAATAGCACAAAGGATACTTGTATGATTCATCTATTGTAAACATTTTACTCAGCTCGCCTTATCATTTGCATTCCTCTTTCTCCCCTTCTCTTTACATATATAAATACTTATATACATATATATACACATGAAACATATATGTGCATACACTACATTTATATGTGTGTGTGTGTGTGTGTATATATATTCCATCTTCAGATATAACACAGTGCCATTTCTGCTGCATTCCATTCATTGAAGCAATCAAATTTATGTTCGGGCTCAAGGAGTGGGGAAACTGTTTCCGAAATATTGTATGTATAAAAATACTTTTTTCCTGAACTTTTTTTTTAATTGCATGGAGTGTTCTTTGCTGCTCGTGGGCTTTCTCTAGTCAGAGAGAGTGGGGCTACTCGTCACTGTGGTGCGCTGGCTTCTCACTGCGTTGGCTTCTCTTGTTGAAGAGCATGGGCTCTAGAGCTTGGGCTTCAGTAGTTGTGCACGGGCTTAACTGCCCCACAGTAGGTAGAATCTTCCTGGACCAGGGTTCGAAACTGTGTCTCCAGAATTGGCAGGCAGACTTCTATCCACTGCGCCACCAGGGAAGTCCTTGAACCATTTAAAAGTAAGTTTCATGTATCATGGTCCCTTTTCCCTAAATAACTTCAGTGTATATTTACAAAGAACAGGTGATCAAGTCAGAAGATACTGCATTAGGGAAAACACATTAAGGAGCCTCATTCACACCTGGATCTGACCTATATGATGCGATTCCAGACTCCAAGCCTGACCCTGATGTCATAATGGCTCTTTTGGAGAAAGGGCTGAAGATATACTGCAATATAGGAGGGAGGTAAATTCGTTTGGCCAGAAGTCACACTGTGGCACAGCAATATTTCCAGAGACTATTTCCCCTCCCTTTAAACCTGGCCAAAACTTTGTGACTGCTTCAGTGATGCGAATGCCTTAGAAGTGACACTGTGCGACTTCCCGGATGGTCTAGTGGTTAAGAATCCGCCTGCCAATGCAGGGGACACTGGTTCAATTCCTGGTCTGGGAAGATCCCGCATGCTCTGCCGCAGCTAAGTCTGTGCACCCCAACTACTGAGCATGCACTCTAGAGCCCTTGAGCTGCAACTACTGAAGCCCTCATACCCTAGAGACTGAATTTTCGCAACAAGAGAAGCCACCGCAATGAGAAGACTGCACATGGCAGCGAAGAGTAACTCTTACTCACTATAACTACAGAAAACCCATACAAAGAAATGAAGACCTAGCATAGCCAAAAAAAAAAAAAAAAAAAAAATTAACACTGTGTTATGTTTTAGGCTACATCATGAAAGGCGATATAGCTTAGGGTGATTCCCTTTTTGTCTCTCTCTCTCTGTGTCTCTGCTCACCTTTGGAACCTAGCCACAGCATTGTGAGAAAAGAGGAAACACATTACACGTGTAATCGTTCCAACTGACAGTTCCAGCTATGGTCTCAGCCAACAACCAGCATCAACTGCCAGCATGTGAGTGATCAAACCCTCAGAGGATTCCTACTTCCTAGCTTTCAAGCCACTGCAGCTGACACTAAATGGAACAGAGGTTAGTTATCCCCACTGAACCTTGCCCAAATTGCAGATTCATGAACAAAATAAATGTTGTCATTGTTTCATGCCAGTAAGTTTTGGGGGATAATTTCTTGTGCAGGAGTAATAACCAAAATCATATATAGTAGCACAGGGATACTCACTTGTATAAACAAAGACATATGTACCATAATGTAATTCCAATCAGCACTCTAGTGTTTCAGAAGAATGAAAATGTAAGTTTAAGATCAATGAGGGATGGAATATTGAGGATAGAAAAATTCCTTATATTAGTGTTTGTACAATGCTAAGTTGACCAGAGTTAATAAATGCACACAGAAGCCTACTAACTAGAATTTAACTCTACCTACCTCTGTTTTCATTACATATCCACAGAAACTAGAAGATTTGGGTTAATTTAGCACCCTTTCTCCCCACTCCAGTACTCTTGCCTGGAAAATCCCATGGATGGAGGAGCCTGGTGGGCTGCAGTCCATGGGGTTGCTAAGAGTCAGACACGACTGAGCAACTTCACTTTTACTTTTCACTTTCGTGCATTGGAGAAGGCAATGGCAACCCACTCCAGTGTTCTTGCCTGGAGAATCCCAGGGACGGGGGAGCCTGGTGGGCTGCCGTCTATGGGGTCGCACAGAGTTGGACACGACTGAAGCGACTTAGCAGCAGCAGCAGCCTTTCTTGCAAGGTTGCCCTAGAGTGCAGAGCATGATCTGAGTACTAATTAAGAGAGTATGTCTGAGTATATTGCAATATGGGAGGGAAATTTGAACCATTTCCCTATGGATTTTCAGGGAACAATTTTTGTATTTATTAGCTACTCTCTTAGATTTTTGCATGAATTAATTGGCATATCAGTATTATTTACTAATGTACACAAAAGTATGGGCCTCAGCAATATCTTCTAAGTTATATCCAGGCTAATGTTCATACATTGGTAGAGATCTACTTTCAACCACTAATTATTATACTTTAGCCCAATTCATTCTTTTAGATCAAATTTTAAGGGTGCCTGTTGTCCCCAGAACCTCCTGTCCATTGCCCATTGACAGCTCAAAGAGATCACAGAAAAATAGATATGTAACAAAACCCAACTAAGCTCCTAAACATTTATAACATAAAATTTACTATTTAAACTATTTTTAAGTGTATATTTCAGTGGCAATAATTTCATTGACTATGTTGTGTGCAGTCATTACTACTATTTCTAAAGTATTTTTCATCACTCCCAAACTCTACTCATTAAGAAATAATTTCTGGAACTTTCCTGGTGGTCCAGTGGTTAGGACTCTGTGTTTCCACTGCAGGGGGCAGGGGTTTGATCCCTGGTCAGGGAACTAAGATCCCACATTCCACAAGCTGAGTGGCATGGCCAAAAAAAAAAAAAAAAAATCTACCTGAAAGCAGTCCTCAAACACTTATAGTTCTTACCAAATGTTAGAAGTGAGAATGTTATCTTGGTTAATAATGGATTTTGATTTTTCAGTCGTTTTAGTAGCTAGAGTTGATTTTGTTGGTACAAAAGGCATTTCTGATGAAGCAAAGCTTCTTTGGAGTTTCACTTTGGAGTTCTTGGCATGCCTCTCCCTTTATTTATTTTAAAATATTTATTTATTTGGCTGTGTCGGGTCTTAGTTGTGGCACTCGGAATCTTCGATCTTCATTTCAGCATGTGCTATCTTTCAGTTGTGGCATGTGAGATCTAGTTCCCTGATCAGGGATTGAACCCCAGCCCTCTGCATTGGGAAGGCAGAGTCCTAGCCATTGGACCACCAGGGAAGTCTCCTCTCCCTTTATTTGCTTCCTACCTCCATGGCTTCACTTTCTCAGTCTTCTTGCTTGTTCTCCATCTCTGAACTTTTAATGCTGGAAGCCCTCTGGGAGGAGAACATATTCTTGGAGATTTCATCCAGTCTTGAGTCTTTACATGCTATCACTCTCTAATGACTCCTCAGTTTATATCTCCAGCCTGGACTCTTTCTAATGTCAGACAGATATTTAACTCTCTCTTCACTTGGGGTTCCAACAGGCAGCTCAAACATAACAGGTCCAAAGCTGAGCTCCTGATCTTGCCCCACAAACTTGTTCTCCTACTCTCTTTCTCATCTCAGTTCAGTTCAGTTCAGTTGCTCAGTCGTGTCCGACTCTTTGCAACCCCATGAATCGCAGCATGCCAGGCCTCCCTGTCCATCACCAACTCCCGGAGTTCACTCAGACTCACGTCCATCGAGTCAGTGATGCCATCGAGCCATCTCATCCTCTGTCATCCCCTTTTCCTCCTGCCCCCAATCCCTCCCAGCATCAGAGTCTTTTCTAATGAGTCAACTCTTCGCATGAGGTAGCCAAAGTACCGGAGTTTCAGCTTTAGCATCAGTCCTTCCAAAGAAATCCCAGGGCTGATCTCCTTCAGAATGGACTGGTTGGATCTCCTTGCAGTCCAAGGGACTCTCAAGAGTCTTCTGCAACACCACAGTTCAAAAGCATCAATTTTTCAGAGCTCAGCTTTCCTCACAGTCCAACTCTCACATCCATACATGACAGTGAATGGCAATTCTATCCTTCCAGTTACTAAGGCCAACTTGGGAGTCACCCTTGAATATTCTCTCAGACATCCCAATCCCATCTATCAATAAATCCTGTTGGCTCTTCCTTCAAATTATTATCTTGGGCCCAACATCTCCCAAATTGCCTCTTAACTGGTCTCCTTGTGTTTACCCTTTCATCTCTTCTCTCACCCAAGCCATTTTCAACACAGCAGTCAAAGAGATCCTTTAAAAATGCATGCTTGGAATGTCCCTGGTGGTCCAGTGGGTGAGAATCTGCCTGCCAGCGTAGGGGACACAGGTTCAGTCCCTAGTCCAGGAGGATTCCACGTGCTGTAGAGCAACTGAGCCTGTGTGCCCCAATTACTGAGCCCAAGTGCTGCAACTACTGAAGCCTGTGCACGTAGAGCTTGTGCTCTGCAACAGAAGCTACTGCATGAGAAGCCGGTGAATCACATGGAAGCCCCCATTTACTGCAAATAGAGAAAGCCCGTGAGCAGCAGTGAAGACCCAGAGCAATTAGAAAAAAAAAAAGCATGCCTAGGACTTCCCTGGTGGTCCAGTAGTTATAACTGGGCACTTTTACTGCTGGGCCCAGGTTCAATCCCTAGTCAGGGAACTAAGATCCCACAAGATGTGCAACATGGACAAAAAAGGAAAAAGAAGAAGAAAATATGCCAAACCTCTTCTTCCTTGAAAAAGCAGCAATAGCATCTTTTTTTTTTTTTTTTTGCCTCACCACACTGCATGTGGGATCTCAGTTCTCTGACCAGGCATTGAACCTGTGTGCCCTGTAGTAGAAGTTCAGAGTCCTCACCACTGCAGCACCAGGGAAGGCCCAGCATTCCATTTTGCAAAGAGTAAGAGCTGAAATCTTTAAGCAGGCCCCGCCTCTATCCATTTCCCTCACTGTCACAGTCACACTTGCTCCTTGCTGGTCCTCACATCTGCCAGAGTGCTCTTGCCTTAGTGTATAGAACAATTTTCCCTTCGATATCCATGAGATTTACTCTGTCATCTCCTTCCGATTTTGGCTCAAATACCATCTTTTTGCTTCTCTCTGACCATTCTATTTTATTTATTTTTCTTTTTTTTTTTTTGATGTAGACCATTTTTAAAGCCTTGTTGCATTTGTTACAATATTGCTTATGTTTTATGTTTTGTTTTTTTTGGCTACAAGGTGGGATCTTAGCCACTGACCAGGGATGCACCCTCTGCATTCGAATGTCCACCCACTGGACTGCCAGGGAAGTCCCTGGCCATTCTATTTTATTTACTTATGATTGTGCTGGGTCTTTGTTGCTACTTGAGGGCTTTGTCTGGTTGTGGTTCGAGGGCTTTTCATTACAGTGTCGTCTCTTGTTGGGGAGCACTGGCTCTAGAGCGTGCGGCTTCAGGAGTTGCAGCACATGGTGCAGTAGTTGAGGTTCACACGCTCTGGACCACCAGTTCAGTAGCTGGGCAAGGGCTTAGTTGCTCTGTGACATGTGGCATCTACCTGGACCAGAGATCCAACCATGTCCCCTGCAATAGCAGGTGGATTCTTAACCCCGGGACCACATGGAAGTCCCTCATTCTATTTTAAATTGCAACCTTCATTTCAAGACTTTCTGTCTCCCCTTTTGGCCATAGAGCTTGTTACCAACTGATTGTTATTTTGCTTATTTTGTTTATTGTCTTTTCACACTAAAATGTAAATTTCATAAGAGCTGGAACTTTAATTAAATGTCTTCAATGTGCAATTAAGTGTCTTCAATGCCTAGGACAGTGCCACAGAGCAGGCACTTTAAATTTGTTGAATGAGTGAATGAATGGCTGATTTCTTACTTATCCTTCAAGACTCCCATACCCCAAGACTTCCCTCCCTCTCCACTCTTTCAGTTTGGACTAACGCCGCTCCCTACTTTCAGTTCCCGTAACATACTATATTTATCCTGATCAAAGTGACTTTAAAATATTCAACTTTGGTTCCCTAAGATTTAGCACAGTCCCTTGCACAAGAAAAATGCTTAATGTGAAAATGAATTATTAGCAACATTCATATCAAATGATGGGGCGGTGGGAAAATGTTAGCTAGGCAACAGTGAGGGACTTGTCAACTTCCTGTTTTTCTATACGAATTTCCTTCCTCTTTCAAAGAAATCCAGATTTGATTCTGCCTCCTGCCATGGGGTGAGGGTGGGGGGGCAGTAATTAAACACAATTACCAAAAAAACTTTTGACCAAATACTATTGTATAGCTTTCCAACCCTTTTAGAAGAAAATATTGGGACTTGTTTTTAATGATATTAATTGCTGGATCAGTAACACCAAGCAAAGATTTTACCTAAACCTACAATCACAACTCATGTACTGGTTAGCTAGCTTCACCTCCTAATTCCTTTTAAGACTCCAGTGATTTACTTCATCCTCACTTCCAGTGTGAATTCCTACGGAATTTTCAAATTAAACCACAATTGTGTATGTGTGTGCTCAGTTGCTAAGTCATGTCCAACTCTTTACAACCCCATAGACTGTCGCCCACCAGGCCCCTCTGTCCATGGAAATTCCCAGGCAAGAATACTGGCGTGGACTGCCATCTTCTCCAGGGGAATCTTCCTGACCTAGGGATCAAACCTGCATCTCCTGCTTGGCAGGTGGATTCTTTACCACTGAGCCACCAGGGAAGCCCTATATCACAATTATTAGCCATTAAATATCTAAATGTAGGCAGGCAGATCCCTGTATCAGAATTTTTAAAGATATATATTTATTTATATATTTGGCTGCACCAGGTCTTAGTTGCGGCACTTGGAATCTTTACTCTTCATTACGGCATATGTAATCTTTAGTTGCAGCATGCAGGATCTTTAGTTCAGGTACAAAAACTCTTAGTTGTGGCATGTGGTATCAAGTACCCTGACCAGGGATTGAACCTGGGCCCCTTGCATTGGGAGTGTGGTGTCTTAGCCCCTGGACCACCAGGGAAGTCCCTCTATACCAGAATTTTTGATAACTAGATTTTATTTTTTTAAGCAGTTCTAGGTTCACAGCAAAATTGAGCAGAAGGTACAGAGACTTCCCACTTGCCCCTGTCCCAAAAATGCATAGCCTCCCCATCAAAATGATAGTTACCAATGGAAAGGAAGCCCCAAGAGATGTCAGACAATTAGACAAATAGCAGACTGGGAGTTCACTAAAAGGTGGGAAATAGAATAGAAGCATTGTGTTAATTGGCCAGGTGAGAAAAAAAAACAAAACTCAGCCTGAACTAAAAACAAAAACAGATTTGAGCTGGCAAGAGATTGTATATTTCAAGAGATAATAAGATAATAGAATTTAAGATCTGAAAAAAAGCCTGTTTGAGTTTAAATCACTCATCTACTAGATGAAGAAATCAAAGGTCAGAGGTACCTTTGGTATTTCTCAGATATCTAAGAAAGCATATTAGACTGATAAGCTGGACTTTGGATGACTTGACAAAGCTATTTAGAACCTAGAAATTGAAGTAAGATATATCCTATCTGTTCAGAGCTGGATTCTGTATTATTCTGTTTTCATTGCTGAGTGGAATTCAATTAATGGCTTAATCTCAAACTTGTAGTTTCTATTATGCTGTAAAAGGCTGGCCTAAGAGTACAACGGAGTTGCCATAATATAAAGAATAAGAAGATCAGAAAGACTACAAAGAAGCTGTTTGATTTTTCAGTAGCTAACAAGAAAAAGCAGCCTTTTGGGTGACTGGTGGTCCTTGCATGAGACCTATTTCCTAACCGATATAAATTATTAATGAAAAAAAAACACACAAGTACAACTTCATTGCAGTTGGATTGGAGGAAAACAACAGAGGAGCACTATCAAGTGTAAACACTTACAGAGGCTCAGTGAGTAACATGAAATGTTTGCCCAGAGACTGAAAAGAGAACTTCTAGAGTGGGTCTAAGTTAAGGTCCTCACTGAACATTTTCTTTCCCATTCTTAGTTTCAGCTTAGGTATCTGAAGAGCTGGAAGCCCTTAGGGGAAGGCCCTGCAGAAATCTTGACAATTTTAGGCATCTTTTTAAGAATGGTAAGTAGGAAAGAGAAACATCTCTAACTGCTGAGCAGAGAATGATATCTCTTTAGTCATTCTTCAAATATTTTGTCCAGGTTTAAAATGAAAGTGAATTTCATGTCTACAAAAGCAGCGATTCAATTCTTTGTTCCTTGGCTTTGTAATAGGTAAATGATAATAACAAAAATCACCTTAAACTGATATTAATGTTAAAAGGATGAGGGGAAATTGACTTTCTCAGATAATCTTGATTAGAATATTTTTTTTTTTTAGTTTTTGTTTTTTAAATTAGAATGTAAATTGATCCAACTTTTTTTCATTTTAAGAATTTAAGTGAAATAATACACACACCACCTACCCTTCGGGGACTTCTCTTGTGGCTCAATTGGTAAAGAATCCACTTGCAATGTGGAAGACCTGGCTTTGATCCCTGGGTTGGAAAGATCCCCTGGAAAAGGGAAAAGCTACTGACTCTAGGATTCTGGCCTGGAGAATTCCGTGGACTGTATAGTCCATGGGGTTGCAAAGAGTTGGACATGACTGAGCAACTTTCACTTTCACTTACCCTTTACCATCATCACCAATTTAAGTGCATGTTTCTGAAGAATCAGATATATTCTCCTTCTCACAGAGCACCACCATCCCAAGTTTGTGTCTTGTAAGACCAAAATTCCACAACCATGAAAGTCTCACTCCCCATTCCCTCCCACAGCCCCTGACACTGATGTCCACTTTGGTCCATGAGTTGTCAACCCCAGGATCCCCACTGGAGTGGAATCCTACAGTGCTTGCTGATGGGTTGTTTTGGAGGAGCTGAGTTTCAGTTTGAATCTCTTCCTATTTGCATCTGAAGAATCTGCATTTAGGGAGAGAATGTATGAAGAAGTGGGTGTACAAGGGACTGGGTGTCTGGGGCACAGATGAGCTAGGACCTGACCAGCTGCCTCATGGGCCCTCCTGTCCCATTTCTTGGCTTGCCTCATCTGCTTGCTCTAACTTTTTAGGCAGGCAACCTGGTAACATCTATTAAAACTTAAAGAATAGCAAGGAGAGACAAGAAGGCCTTCTTCAATGAACAATGCATAAAAAATAGAGGAAAACAACAGAAGGGGAAAGACTAGAGCTCTCTTCAGGAAAATTGGAAATATCAAGGGAACATTTCGCCCAAAGATGGGCATAATAAAGGACATAAATGGTAGAGACCTAGTAGATGAAGAAGAAATCAAGAACGGATGGAAAGAATACACAGAGGAACTGTACCAAAAAGATCTTAATGAACTGGATAACTATGATGGTGTGGTCAGTCACCCAGAGCCAGACATTCTGGAGGGGGAAGTCAAGTGGGCAGGCCCACTGCTGTGAACAAAGTTTTTGGATGTAATGGAATTCCAGTAGAGCTATTCAAAACCCTAAAAGATAATGCTATCAAAGTGTTGCACTCATTATGTCAGCAAATCTGGAAGACCCAGCAGTGACCAAGGACTGGACAACATCAATCCTCATTCCAATTCCCAAGAAGGGTATTACTAAAGAATGTTCAAACCATTGGACAATTGCACTCATCTCCCATGATACTAAGGTCATGCTTAAAATCTTTCATGCTAGGTTTCAGCATTACGTGAACCAAGAACTTCCAGATGTCCAAGCTGGGTTTAGAAAAGGCAGAGGAACCAGAGATCTAAAGTCACTGGATGATAGAGAAAGCTAGGGAATTCCAGAAAACATCTACCTCTGTTTCATCAACTATGCTAAAGCCTTTGACTGCGTGGATCATAACAAACTGTGGAAACTCTTATAGCAAACTCTTAAAGAGATGGGAATACCAGACCATCTTACCTGTCTCCTGAGAAACTTGTATGCAGGTCAAGAAGCAACATTTAGAACCCTGTACGGAACAATTAATTGGTTCGGGATTGGGAAAGGAGTATGACAGGGCTGTCTGTTGTCACCCTGTTTATTTAACCAATACACTGAGCACATCATGAGAAATTCCTGGGTGGATGAGTTACAAGCTAGAATCAAGATAGGCAGGAGAAACATCAACAACCTCAGACATGTGGATGATATCACTCTAATGGCAGAAAGGGAAGAGGAACTAAAGAATCTCTTGATAAGGGTGAAAGAGGAGAGTGAGAAAGCTGGATTAAAACTATATATTAAAAAACTAAGATCATGGCATCTGGCCCCATTACTTCATGGCAAATAGAGGGGGAAAAGCTAGAAGTAGTGACAGATTTCCTCTTCTTGGACTCTAAAATCACTGCAGCTGGTGACTGTAGCCATGAAATCAGAAGATGATTCCTTCTTCGCAGGAAAACTATGACAAATCTAGACAGCATGTTGAAAAGCAGAGATGTTACTCTGCTGACAAAGGTCCATATAGTCAAGGCTATGGTCTTCCCAGTGGTCACGTATGGTTGTGAGAGCTGGACCATAAAGAAGGCAGAGCACCAAATAATTGATGCCTTTGAACTGTGGTGCTGGAGAAGACACCTGCGAGTCCCTTGAACAGCAAGGAGATCAAACCAGTCAATCTTAAAGGAAATCAACCCTGAACATTCATTGGAAGGACTGATGCTGAAGCTCCAGTATTTTGGTCACCTGATGCAAACAGCCAACTCATTGGAAGAGTCCCTGATGCTGGGAAAGATTAAGGGCAGAAAAGAGGAGAGGGCATCAGAGGATGAGATGGCTGGATGGGATCACTGATGCAGTGGACATGAACTTGGGAAAACTTCGGAAGATGGTGAGGGACAGGGCAGCCTGGCATGCTGCAGTCCATGGGATCACAAAGAGTCTGCCATGACTGGGTAACTGAACAACAACAACAATTAAAACTTAAAAGGTTCATATTCATTCTCTGCCATTGCATTTCTGGGAATTCCATCTACACATACACTGACACATGTAAAAAGGTATATATTTACTAGGGTGTTTATTGCAACAGTACTTGTAATATTGAAACACTCGAAACAATCTAATGTTCATCAATAGATAATTGGTTAATTATACATTAAATACACAAAATTGGCATCTTTAAAAAGATTAAGATAGAGCTGCATTCTGAGATAAAAAAAGTCTGGAATATTCAGTTGAGTGAAAAAAGAAACTTCAGATCAATATGTAGACTATGAATAATATGTGTAAAAATAAAGGGAGTGTAGATGCAAATGTTATATGCATGAAAAATATGGTGGGTGTAGTCCCAGAAAACTGGTAAGATTACACACTTCTCCTTTGAAACAGTGAGTGTGACCTTTTGCTTTAGATATACTTTTGTACTGATAGAAATTTTTTTTTTACAATGACTGATAGTACTTTCATTGAAAATAGCTTAGGGACTTCTCTGGCAGTCCAATAGTTAAGACTCGGTGCTCCTAATGCAGGGGTCGCAGGTTTGATCCCTGGTTGGTAGGGAAACGAAGATCCTCCAGGCCCGGAAGCATGTGGCCAGGAAAAAAATTTTTTTAAAGGTTAACTGCTTTAAATAGAAGTACAATACAAGTAGGGAATTCCCTGGCTGTCCAGTGGTTAGGATTTGGTGCTTTCACTGCTGTAACCCCAGAGAACTAAGATCTTGCAAGCTGTGAGGAGGAGCCCCCCAAAAATACACACACATACACACACACACACACACAATCACAATCTCCTACTGTGTCAACACGGGTGACAAGTCCCTAATTCTTTTAATTTTAAAACTTTTATTTGTCTGCACCAGGTTTTAGTTGCAGCATGTGGGATCAGGTTCCTTGACCAGGGATTCAGCCCAGGGCCCTTGCATTGGACCACCAGAGAAGTCTAAGTCCCTAATTCTGGAAAATCAATTCTCTTATTGTGCAGTCATATTTCATACAGTGTGGGCCTCACTTTGTGGTAATCCAGTTAAACATAAGTCAGGTGCTGCTCTACCCTTTATTATATTGACCTCCTTGTCTGTGACTTATACTTCTTTGGAAATTACTAGAATGACTCTGCCCTATTTCTGTGCCAATTTTCTGGGAGTATAATCTGAGGAACACTGTCATTTAGATTCCCCAACTGGAAGAATAAATTACATACCAATCTCCCATGCATCTTCCTTTGGTTAACGCTTTCACAGACATATAATCATAGGTAAAGCAATGGTTCCTCAAGCGCCATCTAATGCTTAAAGTCAGGGGGCTGGCCAACTCTTCAGTGGATTAAGTGAAAGATAACGAAACAGAAGAAACTAAATGATTAATACAATTCTTTTCACCATGACAGGTAGACTTTAGATTTTCTACACCATCAAACTTAAGTGCTATATCAATTTTAAGTTATAATAGAGGTTATGTTTAACATCTGACTGCCTGAGATGGTGTAATACAAACCAAAGAAAGAAAAGAAAGTGAAGTCGCTCAGTCGTGTCCAACTCTTTGTGACTCCATAGACTGTAGCCTACCAGGCTCTTCCATCCATGGGATTTTCCAGGAGTGGGTTGCCATTTCCTTCTCCAGGAGATCTTCCCAACCCAGGGATTGAACCCAGGTCTCCCTCATTGTAGGCAGATGCTTTACCGTCTGAGCTACCAGGGAAGCCTAATACAAACCAAAAGGCAGGTTTTAATCCCAGTTTAACAGTCTATGGGGTTGCAGAGTCAGACACAACTGAAGCAACTTAGCAGTAACATTTAAAATTCCCATCAGACATAACTATCTGCTTCACTACCTTCAATAATGTTTAAATGACCTTAAACAACGGAGAAATAGTATTTCCTAGTTTTCTCTCTCAACCCATAATTTTGAGTACTACCTAATCCACGGTAAACCCCGTAATGAAGTGAAAATTTTTATGACCCTAGGAGAAGCTGGGCCTAAACCCAAGGAAGAAATCTTAAAAGTTCCTGTGTATTAGTACTGCTCTAAATCTTTCATTATGTAGTTTACAGTCTATTCTTTCCTATTTTATAATAATTTACTATTTCATGAGATAGATTAATTCCAACCCAATCCCACCTTTCAAGTGGGGCAGGTACTAAAAAGAGATAAAACAATTTGCTTCCAGTTCTACTGTAAATCAAGTGGGTAGATAATCACCCAGGGCTGTCCTTTCTACAGCAAGGTCGCCTTTAGGTACTGATTATTTAGGACAGTAATAAAGCCAAGGTATGTTGTAATTAAACTCTTGAGGGTCTTTTCTCCCACAGCTGAGCCCTTTCTTAAGAGTCACTTCCCATTAATAATGATCATCTACTGCAGGCTGAAGATGACCGAGTTGTTTTGTCTGAAAACCTGCGTTTGAGCCGAACTAATCACCTGGAAATTAAAGGCTTTGAAGTACATTCCCAACCCCCTTATTCATGGCCTTTTAGTAGTGAAACTAATCTGAGGCCTTAAAATTAACTACCTCACAGTGAACTGGAAAGGGCAGCACTGTGACTAATGCCAGGCTGCTGATCTGGTCTGCCAGGAAAGATGAGTAAAGAGTTATTACCTTCTCTCTCTAGCAGGGCATATTATAATGTTGACTTTAGGAACTAAAATCCTTTTGCTGTCCCTGAATTACTATCATCTTAAATCTAATCTAATTCAAATGATTATTTTTCAAACAAATGTGTTTTCGTATCCAGACAAACTGAATTAAAAAAAGTAAGGAACTGAATTTATTCCATTGTAGGCATACACTGTATTTACTTATTCATCTGTCCAGTTGATGCGACACTTGCATTGCTTCTACCTTTTGCTTATTTTGAACAATGTTCTATAAACACGGAGATGTAAGTATCTGTTCCTGTCCTGGTTTTCAATTCTTTTGGGTATATAATCACAACTGAAGTGCTGGATCACATGGTAAACCTGGGAAATTCTGCTACTGTGCTGCAACGTGGACAGATCTTGAGGACACTATGCTAAATGAAATAAACCAATCACAAAAAGGGAAATACTGTGTGATTCTGCTCTTGAGATATTTAAAAATGATTAGCATGGCAAATTTATATTTTAACACAATTTAAAAATAATAAAGAAAAGCGCAAGGAACTCTCTTATCAGTCTAGTAACGCTCACGTTTCTGGTGGGGAGCAACTCTAGCAGATAAGCTAAGCTTTTGCACAACAGCTTCCAAAGGCTATGTACTAGAGGCAGGCGCAGAGCAGGATGCGCCCAGGGGCAAATTGGCTCTGCGTAAGTGAAAGAAAATCCGGCGTCAAAGGCTCGGGGGATGGGATACAGCTAAAAGGAAGATGTTCTAAATTTTGTCACAAGATTCACTTTCCTTAAGAATCACTCCACTAGGATGGAGAATTCTCTAGTGAAACCCTTAAGTCTCCTTTCCTTTCACAACTTACTTCCTAATCAAAAATGTCCTTAACGTCTAGAATGCCTCTTCTGCCCGTTCCTCTCACGAACCGCACCCGTTCCTGTATCTCACAAACCGCACCCCTCGGACCCCGGCTCCCTAAGATTCCATTTCTCTTTCAAGACGGCTCTGGGCCACAGTCAGACCAACCGTCAAGGGTTACGACCCCGCCCAGCGAGTACCACAACTTGTGGGCGGGAGGACGGCCTCAAGCGCCCCGGAAGTCACCACCCCTCAGGCGGGCGGAGGCCCCTGGGCCTTGCGGCTTCGGATTGGCCGGAAGGTGGCGATGATGCGTTACGCGCAGGGTCTGACCCCGCCCCTACGCCCTGCGCGCGGCAAGCGTGAGGCGGGGCGGAGTGGGTGGCCCCTGGCGGCCATTACCCGGAACAATCCCCGGCCTCGGGTCAGGTGACCCTCGGCGGGGCAGGCGGGAGGGAGGGGGCGGGAAGAGGGCGTGAGGAGGGAAGGGAGGGGAGGGGAGGAGAGAGAAGGGCGGAGTAAGAGGGAGGGGAAGGGGGCGGGGTGGGAGCGGGTCACGTGATTCGGCATGGAGGCGGTGGCGGCGGCCGGGAGGAGCCGCCGGGGCAGGAGCCGCACTTGTTAGTGTTGGGGGAGGTGGGGACCGGGGGACGCAGACACCGTCAGCCAGGGACGCCGAGGAGAAGGCGGGAGGGGGGTGGGGGCGAGAGCGGGCTCCGACCCCCGGCCGAGGGGATGAAGGGAGCATGGGCGCCAAGGAGTCACGGATCGGATTCCTCAGCTACGAGGAGGCGCTGAGGAGAGGTGAGGGGGGGAGGGGTCTGGGCGAGCTGCCGGGGAGGCCGGCGACGGGCCGCCCGGAGGGTGGGTGACCGGGAAGGGGAGGGGAGCTTGAGGGCGTGGGGCGCCTGAGGCGGAAGGGAAAGGAGGCCACGATGGGGATTTTTGCGGGGGAGCAGAGTCGGGTGGGAGCAGTGTTTGGGGATTGAGATCGTGTGGACGGGGGCGAAGCTTTCCCAGAGAGAGGGGTGTCAGGCGCTGGCAGGGCGCTGACGGTGCTCTCTGGTGGCGTTGTTCTGGATGTGTCCAGGGAAGTCCTCCTCCCCTTTTTCCTTGGGTGGCACCAGCCCTTTCCAGCCCCCCTTATCCTTTACTGCCATTTTCTCCTATCACTCGTTCATAAACCCTCCAGCGACATCCTAACCTCGTAACTAACAGCCCTGGCTGGAAGGCAGGGGGAAGGCGGCTGCAATGCTCTCTCTTCGCTAGCAGAAGCCCCTTCCAGTTGTGTGCCGTCTCTGCCGTTTCCAAGGGCTTTTTGCCAGTCTCTTGGGGGGCTGTCACCATCCACTGCCTGCCACCCCCTCACCCTTTGAGCGGCTGACTTTGATGAGAACGACCTGAAATTGAGTTGTGTTTGAGGTGAGATGAGACTGGACAGCTGGTGTTGCCACAAGACCTTGTCTTCGGTTTCATCGCCTCAGACATTGGTCAGAACCTTTCATTACACTTGATCCCCTGTTCGCCTCCCCTCCCTCCCCATAAAATGGCATTCGGAAATCCAGCATTCTAATATTGTGTTATAGCTCCCTTTAGAGACGGGCCTTCTTGCTGCCGGTTCTAGCCTGCAGCTTATTGGCTCTGATGCACAGTATGTTGTTAGCAGCCCCAACCCCCTACCACTTAATCTGATACCACTGTCCATGATCACTAAAGCACACGCTAACTGGAAGTGTCTATTGCTCAGTTTATGGCCGGAATGTGACTTAATTTTTCATGACTGGGATTTGAGAGAAAGAGTGTGTGTGTGTGTGTGTGCGCGCGCGCGCACGCTTGCGCTTGTATTTCTTGGTAAAAAGTAAAAAAAAAAACATTAAGCAGCTTAGATGTTAGGCATTATTGTTAACAGGTTTCTAAGTCAAGAAACCAGCAATGCTCCAGGTGATGGTATTAGTAGCTGAAGAAAAAAACTAGATTACAAGACAGGCATTCAATATGAGAATTTAGTAGCGAACTCTTGTTCGTATGTTGGAAGGAAAGGGTAAGTTCATTGGGCCATCACCTGAAATTACATACAGAATTTTGATATATTCTTGGGAAATGACCAGAATAACAAAAATACACCTTTTAGGTCTTTTTTCATCCTGTGAAACAGTATACTGATTGTTCTTATGGGCAATCTTGCTTGAACTTTTTTCCTTGCTTCAATATGAGAAATATTGCAAATTCTTGATGTGTTTCCAGCTCTAGTAGGCTAGTCATTTCCGGGATGCTGTTGAGCCTGACAGGTCTGGCCTCAATTAGGCAATGGCTTACATGGCATGAAAGAGGACTTCAGTCAAACTGATTTACAGCTTCAAGGTTTAGAGGTGTTTTAAGTTTGAGGGTGATTTAGCTGACATTAAGGAATTCTGAAATTAAACTTTTATCTAACTCTAGCCACATATAAAGTAAGATTCTACAGTTGTAAATATAAAGGAAATTAACAGTTGGTGTATTTTAAACTGATTTGACTGAAGGTCTTTGTTCAGTTTGTTAGACAGTGTCTGCTTGTTGAATTTTAAAACGTATCTTTGAAAAGGTAGCAAAATATTTGTTAAAATCTTATTAAACTTGTTTGAATTTATGTTTTATCATTTTTGCTGCAGAGGAAAATTAAGGCAAGAAAGAGAAGCAAGCTGTTGATTAAACAGCATTTCTAAATGTAAACCAGGAGCTTTTTTTTTAAAACAACTTTTTATTTTATATTATGGTATAGCCGGTTAACAGTGTTAATTGTGAAAGTGATAGCTTCAGGCGAACAGGGAAAAGACTCATCCATACATACGCCTATATCCATTCTCCCCCAAACTCCCCTCCCATCTAGGCTGCCACATAACATTGAGAAGAGATGAGCTTTTTAAATAAATAAAAATAAATAAAGTGGGTAATTCTTTTGATTATGATACTGTTTGTTAAATGTCAGACTTTGATATAGAATTTTTTTAGTAAGCTTGTAGAAGGAATTTATAAAGCTTTTGATAGAGCTAGAAAATAGTTTGAGAACTTTTTTGAGGCATGTGAATAATCTAAATAGGTACTAAAACTTACATTTGTTAGTCTTAACTGCTTGCTTATATTGTATAAGGTGAATGGGGAGGGTGATAGGACAAATACACAATGTGTGTTATATGAATCATTGTACAAGTAAAAAGCTAACTTGACAAACTACTGAAATACCTACTTGCTTGGCTTTACTTAAAAGTAGTGAGCCCTAAATAATGCCGAACCATAATTAGGTGGTATTAAAAAAAAAAGTCAAGTATGTATTGCCACCTTCAAATATGGAGTTACGGGCTGTTTATCTTGCAGAATGGGGCCATGGAAATGCGGTGTTAACGACAGATAACACCTACTGGACCTGAGTGAAAGGGCAGTCTGGTGACTTCTTGTTTACGTTTCAGAAGCTCTCGAAATTAGAAGATTGCTTTTGGATACTATTTTAGCTACACTGTATATCAGCTTAATAAAAATTAATGGTTTCCTTAAAGTATACCTTAATCTTTCTTTTTTCAAAGGAGATGTATTAGTGGTAGCTTTTATTTTTGGCTTGTATCTCTATTTTTCTTAAATAGAACACAAGCTTTCCCTTGAAGGCTTGACTCTAGTTAAATTGCATATATTATCTAAAGTATAATATACTTACTATATTTTATGGATAGTGAAAATTTTAGCAGATAAGTTCTGCATCTCTTTACTTCAGTTCTTTATTGCATTAAGTTTTTGGCCATGTATTCCTAAAAATGTATTCTAAATGCTTGGAGCATAGCATTAAAAAAAAAAAAAAAGGAGTTGCAGTTTAGAGCATTTCAGAACTCAGAATATCTTCTCCAGTTTTTTAATTCTTTTTTCATGCTCCTCCTTTCCTTGCATCATTCTGGAAACAGAATTATAAGGCTTTTTTTTTTTTTTTAAGTAAGAATTGGCTAAATTAAAATTGTCCTTAAGTGAAGTTGCTCAGTCGTGCCCGACTCTTTGCAACCCCATGGACTGTAGCCTACCAGGCTCCTCTGTCCATGGGATTTTCCAGGCAATAGTACTGGAGTGGATTGCCATTTCCTTCTCCAGGGGATCTTCGAAGCCGGGTCTCCCGCATTGTAGACAGACCCTTTACCATCTGAGCCACCTTAGCTTTTAAATTGTGGTAATACAATACAGTGGGTAAATTTCTTCCAATCCTTTTCTTTGAGTAGAATTTGGCAGTTATATTAGACTAAGCAGCTAGGTGATGTCAGAAAATTTTGTTGTGGATTCACGTTTTGAAGTGTCTCTTTGCTCATACATTCAGCAACTTTTTACTGAGCATTGGCTACTTAGACATTGAAGGAACAGAGATGACTGAGACCCCCTCTCTTATAACCTGGGTCAGTGCTCACCACTGAAATATACAGTATATACTTCAAAGTGTATGTAGGACTATCCATGGGAGGTGGAAATAAAATATTAGGAATTCTATTTTAAGATTCTTTTTTTGTGTTTATTTGATAATGGGCATAATAACTTCTAAATGTTTTATGTATTAAATTTATAAATAATTAACACAATATATTAAGTGCTACAGTACTATAGAAGGGAGTGCTGTGGGAGTGCAAAGTGTGTGGGAGTATTTGGTGACCTGGAGGTGCCCTGCCACCATACTCATTTCATAGTGTGTGCTCAATAATTGTTTGTTAAAGAATTTAGCACTTAAAGGTCATTGTGTTTGCTAGTGAAATAATTAAGCATGGAATAGTTGAAGATTGCAAAACTTCCCATTTTTCTTACCCACCAACCCTAATGTGCTCTAAGACATTGACTCTTCAACCAAAATTTTATCCTCCATGTTTTATAGTATTAATATTAAATTTTCATTAGTATTATACTAACCCTGATGTGATGTTAGCTGGTTTAGTGTAACATATCATTGTGCAAATGGAAATTGAATTTCACAGTTGGTACTTTCTGGGATGCACTGTTCTCTTTTATTAAGACACCAATTTGCCTTCATCGGTATTTGCTAAGTTTACCAGTGAACTCTCTAGCATTAGTGTGGAATGGTAGGTCTAGCCTTTTGCAAGTATGCCTCATCAACTGTTATTATATGTAAAGGAGAAAAACAGAGCAGTTTTTAAAAAAAAAATTATTTATTTGGCTGTACCAGGTCTTAGTTGCAGTGTGTGCACTCTAGATCAGTATGTGGGCTCTAGATCCCTGACCAGGAACTGAACCTACCCGCCTTCATTGGGGGCTTCCCTGGTGGCTCAGATGCTGAAGAATCTGCCTGCAAGGTTGGAGACCTGGGTTCAATCACTGGGTTGGGAAGATCCCCTGGAGGAGGGCGTGGCAACCTATTCTGGTATTCTTGCCTGGAGAATCCCCATGGACAGAGGAGCCTGGTGGGCTCCAGTCCATGGGGTCGCACCCCTGCATTGGGAGCATGGAGTCTTAGTCACTGGATTAGTTTGCTTATATGTAGTCACCTAAGTAGTTACAAAGATACTGTTCTTCATAATCTCCAGTTTGACACTCCATATGGAGTGTCAGTGACAAAGAGGAGATAAATACACCAGTGAACCCTGGATTTGGGGGGGATGAGCAGAATGAGGTGACATCACTTGACTGTTAACGGCCTCCCCATTTACCAAACTGGACAGCTGTTGTTTGTTTTTTCTTGTTCATTGTTTGCCTTTGTGCTTGGTTAGTGAGACTTCACAGTGACAGCATTCAGGGTTGCCTTCCAGAAAGATGTGTAAGTTCCTTAGAGTTGGGAATATTGTGACCAGCCTATAGCCAGGTGTTTTCTCAGGAGACAGGGAAGGTTTTTGGCCCTTGATTTTATGATAGGTCACTGGAAGAGTTCGGAATGTGAATATTTTTGTTGCTGTGGCTGTAGAAAATCTGTTTTTGGAGCACTGGAGTTTAATGATGAGAGTTTAAACTCCATTATTAGCCAGCTGCAGAGGTGGAGAGATTTTTATTTGTGAATTAAAAGTTGGTGGTTTGATAGTGGTACTGAGAAGGCTAAGATGTTCTTTTTTTTTAAATTATATCGTACATTAAAAAAAAATTACATTGGAGTATAGTTGATTTATAATGTTGTGTTAGTTTCCAGTGAACAGCAAAGTGATTCAGTATTCATGTATACATATATCTATTCTTTTTCATATTCCTATCCCATTTAGATTATTACAGGAAATTGAGTAGAGTTCTCTGTGCTATACAGTAGATCTTTGTTGATGACAGTTCTTTCCAAACCGTTTCCAGAAAGCGCGGCTTCTCTTTTCAGGGCTTGTTTATGCTTCCGTTTTTACCTTTTGGGCTTCATGATATTTGTGTTTAAATTGGGCCACCTACTCAGCCTCTTTCCTTTCTTTTAATAAGAAAGAGCTCTTGGAGGTCGGAGGTAGATAGTTGATTACTGACCCCCAAACCTGACAAAACCGGCTTTATGATATTTACTGTTACAGTCAGAGGCCTTCTGTTAGAAGATCCATCTATTGAAAGATGAAGGCCTTCCCTTGTCACCCATTTTTATTAGGAATTTAATATTAATATAAGGCTCTCTTTATTTTAGAGAAATCCCATGTTTATCACTATCATGTGAACAAGGTTCAGGAAAATTGATGGTGGTTGGAGTATTAGGAGCAAAACTGTGAGGTGTTACAGAGGAAGTTCTCCTTCTGTTTCATTTCTATAAAGTTAGATTGTGTTAACATCTTACCCCTTGCAGAAAAAAGCTTTTAAGGTCTGCTGTGGTGTCTTGCCTTTTCCTCATAACTTGTAAAAGAGTCTAGAGAGATTGCATTGTGAGAAGGACTCTTGTATCAAGCTAGGCCTCTCCTAGTCTTCCATGTGATAGTAAGTGGCACCACTATTCCAACACAGTTCCTAAAGCCAAAAATCGATAGACACCCTCCCTTCCTCTCTTTCACCATCTGACCTATCCTCTTATCCCCAGTTTGAGTCTGTCACCCAGTTTGTTGTCTAGTCCTGTCTGTTAGCGTCTGCTCATCTTCGCCGCCACTTCTCAGTTGCCGTCATCTCTTGCTAGTTCACGTGGTTTCCTAGTTTTACATAGCAGCCAGTGTAATCATAGAATTCAGACGGGATCCTGTCATCCCTTTCCTGTCAACCTGTTTTCCTCTCAGCTTGGAAAAACTGTTTACAAATTTTCCCGTGTCTGACTCATTTTTCATACCTGAAGTCCCAGCTCTGATTGCCTCAGATGGGCCTTCTCGTATCCTCTTACATGATACTTACACTTACATGATACTTACACTTCTGTCAGTGTTGCACTGTTCTGCATAGTTCACAACTTGTGATTGTTATATTTATTGTCAGTCATGATGCTGCATTCCCAGTACCAAGATAAGTTCAGTACCTGGTGTATTTTGTGCTCAGCAAATATTGCATGATTGGGTGAATATATAAATGATGGAGAGGAGATTTGGAGAACCACATAATGTTTGTGGAGGGTGAAGTGTGAAGTGCTGACAGGGATGAGTATGCTGAGCAATATATCCATCCCAGAATTTCTTTTCCTTTCATCAACTTTGAAAAAAATTGCTAAAGGTTTTGAATTGTGGTTAAAAACATGGGATCCTTAAAAGTAATACATAATTTTGTGTGTTTAGTTCAGGTATTTAATCTAATAATGTACATTCCTGAGTAGTCATTGAGAGACTAGAATGGCAGTCAGTATTGTGTTTATGAACACTTAACAATGTCTTTTAGTAATACGTAGTATTTAGTAATTTTGTTAATGAAGTGATTTTTTGGGAAGAGATTTATTTTCAGTTTATTTTTATACATTGATATTCATATACTTTTCATCCATAATGACAAGTATCATTCTATTGCTGGATATGAGATTAGAGTTGGAAACTTACATGCTTCAAGTGTTGTACAGAGTTACTTTGGAAGCCAGGAATAAAATTCACATCAACATATAGAGCATTCTCACTGGTTGTAAATAATCCAAATGATTTTAAACTAAATTTTATGAATAGCTTTTAAAAAAAAAATTAAGCTTATTTTTCGTACACTCCACAGCTAATGCCTTTCTTTCTCTTAGTCTTTTAGTTCTAATCTTTATCACAATGATATATGCACATAATTTTAAATCAAATGATTTTACAGGGCTTGTTATGGAAACAATAGTACTGTTATTCTCTCTCCCAGCTTTCATCCAGCCATCAGCCAATACTTTGAACACTTTAAATTTATTAATTTGGTCCTTATGTCTTGAAATAAAATGATGAGGACTTGGCTTTTTTTTTTTTAACACTGCTACCAGTCCCCAACACACACATATGTACTCCTGTCCTCCCATTTTCTCTTCTTAGTGTGTGTATATTTTAATTTTGTTTAGAGATAGTTGTTAACTGTTTATATATTAGGCCTTTGTAAGTGCTCTTCTCAGCTAAGCTATTTAATATACTATTAATATGATTACTTTCCCTTTCCTGTACACTTTATTTCCTCTTAAATATTTCCTTATTAATTGCTTTTATTTGGTAGGTTTCTGCTTACTGTAATTCAACCCCCAGAGTTGCCACCAAATGTTAAATCTATTCCATATGTTAATAGACCTCAGATGTTCACTCAGTTCACCATATTAGAAAAAAACATTTCCTGGAGCCTTCTGGCCTGCTCCAGTCTGTACGTTTTGCCCTTGCGCTTCCAGCCTAGCTGCTGTCCCGATATCTCCTCTGCTGTCCTGTGTTGGATCCTGTTGTCTGTATACCTCCTTCCCTCTTTCTTGCTTTACTCTTCCATTTTGGTGAGGCCACACCACACAGAGTGTGGCATCTTGGTCTCTCAACCAGGGATTGAACCCGTGCCCCCCTGCAGTCAAGGCTTGGAGTCTTAACCACTGGACTGCCAGGGAAGGCCCTAAGCTGGTGCTTCCCTTAAAATTATTATTGTTCTCTAGTCTTTAGTATCCGAGAGGCCTTCTATGTTTTAATCAACTAATTATCTTGAATTTCCTATTGAATAATCCTAACACTTAATCTCCAGTCATATGGGTCTTAATTTAAGGTTCAGGGAAGATTCATTGTAGTAATCAGACTGGGGTGGAAGGAAGACATTGCCCTAGAATGCAGTTTTCATGATCATATATGGTTTAGTGGTAAAGAACCCACCTGCTAATACAGGAGACATAAGAGATGTGAGTTCAATCCCTGGGTCAGGAAGATTCCCCTCAAGAAGAAAATGGCAACTCACTCTAGTATTCTTCCCTGGGAGATCCCATGGACAGGGGAGCCTGACAGACCACAGTCCAAGCAATTGCAGAATCAGACACGACTTAGCAACTAAACGACAACATACCACTACTCAGTTCAGTTCAGTCGCTCAGTCGTGTCCGACTCTTTGTGACCGCATGAATCGCAGCACGCCAGGCCTTCCTGTCCATCACCAGCTCCTGGAGTTCACTCAGACTCAACGTCCATCGAGTCAGTGATGCCATCCAGCCATCTCATCCTCTGTCATCCACTTCTCCTCCTGCCCCCAATCCCTCCCAGCATCAGAGTCTTTTCCAATGAGTCAACTCTTCACATGAGGTGGCCAAAGTACTGGAGTTTCAGCTTTAGCATCATTCCTTCCAAAGAACACCCAGGACTGATCTCCTTTAGGATGGACTGGTTGGATCTCCTTGCAGTCCAAGGGACTCTCAAGAGTCTTCTCCAACACCACAGTTCAAAAGCATCAATTCTTTGGTGCTCAGCCTTCTTCACAGTCCAACTCTCACATCCATACATGACCACAGGAAAAACCATAGCCTTGACTAGACGGATCTTTGTTGGCAAAGTAATGTCTCTGCTTTTGAATATGCTATCTAGGTTGGTCATAACTTTCCTGCCAAGGAGTAAGTATTTTTTAATTTCATGGCTGCAGTCACCATCAGCAGTGATTTTGGAGCCCCAAAAAATAAAGTCTGATGCTGTTTCCACTGTTTCCCCATCTATTTCCCATGAAGTGATGGGACTGGATGCCATGATTTGTTTTCTGAATGTTGAGCTTTAAGCCAACTTTTTCACTCTCCTCTTTCACTTTCATCAAGAGGCTTTTTAGTTCCTCTTCACTTTCTGCCATAAAGGTGGTGTCATCTGCATATCTGAGGTTATTGATATTTCTCCCAGCAATCTTGATTCCAGCTTATGCTTCTTCCAGTCCAGCGTTTCTCAGGATGTACTCTGCATATAAGTTAAACAAGCAGGGTGACAATACACAGCCTTGACGTACTCCTTTTCCTACTTGGAACCAGTCTGTTGTTCCGTGTTCAGTTCTAATTGTTGCTTCCTGACCTGCATATAGGTTTCTCAAGAGGCAGGTCAGGTGGTCTGATATTCCCATCTCTTTCAGAATTTTCCACAGTTTATTGTGACCCACACAGTCAAAGGCTTTGGCATAGTCAATAAAGCAGAAATAGATGTTTTTCTGGAACTCTTGCTTTTTCCATGAGCCAGCAGATGTTGGCAATTTGATCTCTGGTTCCTCTGCCTTTTCTAAAACCAGCTTGAACATCAGGAAGTTCACGGTTCACGTATTGCTAAAGCCTGGCTTGGAGAATTTTGAGCATTACTTTACTAGCGTGTGAGATGAGTGCAATTGTGCGGTAGTTTGAGCATTCTATGACATTGCCTCTCTTTGGGATTGGAATGAAAACTGACCACTAGTACTAAGGTATAAAACTCCACGAGGGTGGGACATGTATGTTTTACTCACTGCTGTATCCCTAGCACTTACACAGGGCCTATCATATATTAGCTACTCAATATAGATTTGTTGTTTTTTTGTTTTTAAGAATTACTTATATATTTTTCATTGCAATGGGTCTTCGATGCTGTGCTGGGCTTTCTCTAGTTGTGACGAGCAGGAGCTACTCTTCATTGTGGTGCACGAGCTTCTCCTTGCAGTGGCTTCTCTTGGGGAGCACAGGCTCTAGGCGCACAGGCTTCAGTAGTTGTAGCACTTGGGCTCAGTAGTTGTGGCACATGGGCTTAGTTGCTCTGTGGCATGTGGAATCTTCCCAGAGGGGAATTGAACCCGTGTGCCCTGCATTGGCAGGCGGATTCTTACCCACTGTACTACCAGGGAAGTCCTCAATACATATTTGTTGAATGAGTGAATTGCATATCAAAGCATTCTTTTCTAAAAACTAGATTGAATTTTTAGAGGAAGATTGGTTTGAATATATGTGTGTGTGTGCCCAGAGGCCTAAAACTCATGTTTTCATATCTATAGTATATTTGTATTTAAATGCATCTTTTACTTTTAAAAAATGGTTAGTTGTATTAGGCATGTTATTATGTCATTTTGGCTCTGCTTTAAAGTTGGTTTTGGAATCTATTGGTGAGCAGCTGTGGCGGGAAACTGTGATGGGTTTAGAACAGTTGTTGGATTAATAAATCTGGTTTAGAAATTCTTTAGTTTATGTAAGCATCTATAAATGAAGTCTTTCACTGTGTGGAATTTTATAGATCAGAAGTTATTCATTTTGTCAGATGTTGACTCGACCTCTTTAAAGCTGATTATGGAAGGACAAATTGCCTATTCTTTATAAGTTTGGAGGTGTAATAAGGAGGAATTACCTAATGGTGGATCCATTTTATATTGTCATATCACTGGTACCATCTTAGAGATTCAAACAGAAGTTGATGGGTGATTACCAAGCAAATATATTTAAATTACAAAGAAATAAGACATCATCTGAATGAACACTTGGCAGTGAGTAACATCTCGTAGAAAAATGTTCCATTTTGATTGGAGCATATTTCTTGTTTCAGTAGAGTGTAAAATTAAATGCAACTTCTTTTTCTACAGATCTGCTTTTATAATGCATATGTCTGCGATTTACCCATGGGCCCAGGCCAGAAATCTAGTCATCAGTTGAGACTTTTCCTTTCTTTACTCTGTTCACATTTAATCAGTCACAATGTCCCTTTGATGCTGCCTTATTATCTTCTGTTCCTTTTCCACCTTTAAAGTTGTTGCCTTAGAAAAGACCTTCATCTGTCTCCTGGACTATTAATCTCATACCCTTCCAATCCATTATTTATTTTTCCACCAGTATAGTCTTTCTGAAATTCTCAAGTGCCTTTCAATGAAATGTACCTGTACCCTATGGTTTAAAGTCACTCTAGCATGGCAAGCACTTGTAGTTTCTGTGATTTGGTCCTTGCCTGAATACTCTTTACCTTTGAAAATGCTGCTTCCTAGATGTTGGAATGCTTTCTTATCACTTACATATAGTTAAGTGCACAAGTCTCACTGTACAGCTTGATGAAATTTTAGATGTGTACCCAAGTAACCACCATGTAAAATCTAGAAAAAGAACATTTCCACACCCCACTAGGCTCCTTCCTGCCCTCTCCCAGTTAACACTACCCCTCAGAGGTAACTAGTGTTTTGACATCTGTCACTGTAGATTAGGTTTGCCTATTTTTGAGTCTCGTGTAAATAGGATCATGTAATATTTGCCTTTTTGTGCACAGTGAACTCATTTGTTAAAAAGTTGAGTGTAAACTCATTTTTAAGGCCAAATTTTAAGGCTTTTCTCTATGAAGTAAATTCTTGAGAAGATTACTAGTGTCTTGAAATTAGGGTCAATGTGTATTATTTTTATTTCTAGAAGCTGACATAGAGGCTGACATGAATTGATGTGCATCTTTCTTCCTGTACTAGCTCCCTCATCAGATCCTCATCCCTCAAAACTGAGCCCAGGTATCAGGTCCTCTCAGAAGCCTTCGCTGATGCTGCTCCTGCTTTCCCTCCTGCTATAATGCCCTTTTACTGTAGTAGTTACTCCACTGCATCACAGCTGCTGGTTTAATTGTCACCTCTACTTTATGTTGAGTTCTGAAATGCTTGAGAATGAGAACTCTGGGATCTAGAAGGTACCTGACAGGGCTTATATTAAAATGTTCACAGAATGAATGGGCCAGCTTAGTGCCTTTTGATTTATGAAGAAAGCTGACAGAATAAAGCTAATAGTAATAATCTGGTAAACTGTATTTTTACAGGATAAATTGTGGTTGTTGCATGACATTTATGCAAATATTTGAATGCTCCAGGAATATAAATATTTAAAATTGAGTTACAAACTGGCTCTGAACTAAAATTATCGGAATCCATGAAGCACTTCATAGAAAATATGAAGGAAAACAGAAACACAACCTTATGTGCAAGGACTAGTAGATTTCTAATTTGTGTTATAATTCGAACCTTTGATTAAGTTTGAGTGCCCACTTTTTACAGATGAGCAAAAAGTTTTAATGGTTCTGAGACACTCATACTTCTCATAAGCTGTAAATACTAGTATGAATAGATACAATGGAAAAGTCATGTCAGAAGTCCATGTAATTTTTAGGAATATTTTCCATATGATTTACACAATTTGATATTACTCCTACTTTAAAAATTTAAACTTCTCCATAATAAGCATTATCTGGGCTAATTGGTTGGTTCTCCTCATTTCAAATTTCTGTCATTTGCCTGGGTGACATTTTCTCTACTTTCATCTATTTTAATAATTTTATATTGTATGAAGTGTTGGACAAGCGTGATGAGGCTGGAGTATGAATGGTTCTCATTCTACTCATCTTTTTGGACTTCTAGACTTTGCCTCGCAGAAGGCGATGGCACCCCACTCCAGTACTGTTGCCTGGGAAATCCCATGGATGGAAGAGCCTGGTAGGCTGCAGTCCATGGGGTCTCGAAGAGTCAGTCAGACACGACTGAGCGACTTCACTTTCACTTTTCACTTTCATGCATTGGAGAAGGAAATGGCAACCCACTCCAGTGTTCTTGCCTGGAGAATCCCAGGGACGGGGGAGCCTGGTGGGCTGCCATCTGTGGGGTCGCACAGAGTTGGACACGACTGAAGCGACTTAGCAGCAGCAGACTTTGCCTAAATCTTCCTGTCTTCTCTAGAACATTACTGAACTATCCAGAGCTTACTATCCTTGAATTCCTGTGACTCTTAATTTATATACTTATTATTTCAGTATTTTTACGTATGTATGGTGGTGTTTTGTGTGTATTAATTCAGTCTTCCTGCTAGAGTGCAAGTTTCTTGAGGAATATTTTTTCAAAAAAAGTCACTTTGCACAGGTAGATGTTCAGCATTTCTTGGGTTATCTAGTGGCTAAGACAGTAAAGAATCTGCCTGCAGTGTGGGAGACCTGGGTTCGATCCCTGGGTTGGGAAGATTCCCTGGAGGAGGGCATAGCAGCCCATTCCAGTGTTCTTGCCTGGATAATCCCCACGGACAGAAGAGCCTGGTGGGGTCGCAGAGTCAGAGACGACTCAGTGACTGAGCACACAGCACAAGAGAACCAGATGGTTACAGTCATTGGTGTCTTTACATGATTATGATGTGTTGTACTTTATATAAAACCAATAGTTATTTCTTAGTTTTCTTGTAAGATACACACTTGGCCCTCTGTGTTCTGTGGGTTTTGTGTCTACTGATAAGGAGGACTGACTGTATTCATTGTACTGCTCCATTTAATGTAAAGGACTTGAGCATCTGTGGATTTTGGTATTCTGGAACCAGTCCCCCACAGATACCAAGGGACCACTGTACCTTTTAAATTTCATTTCCATGTCTTCATCTGAATCTTGAAATAACATGTGGCTCATACCTCAAACTTTGTAGGAATGTAAGTGAAGGTTACAATTATAGGTCCAAGAGAACTATACTGCATAGCGGTTCAGTATGTATTAGAAGAATTAATTAGAAGATAGGCATTTGAAGACCCCACTCCAGTACTCTTGCCTGGAAAATCCCATGGATGGAGGAGCCTGGTAGGCTGCAGTCCATGGGGTCGCGAAGAGTCGGACACGACTGAGCGACTTCACTTTCACTTTTCACTTTCATGCATTGGAGAAGGAAATGGAAACCCACTCCAGTGTTCTTGCCTGAAGAATCCCAGGGACGGGGGGCCTCGTGGGCTGCCGTCTCTGGGGTCGCACAGAGTCGGACATGACTGAAGCGACTTAGCAGCAGCAGCAGCAGCAGGCACTTGAGGAGGTGGCAAGAATACTGTACAAAAAAAGATCTTCATGACCAAGAAGAACTGTACAAAAAAGATCTTCATGACCAAGATAATCACGATGGTGTGATCGCTCACCTAGAGCCAGACATCCTGGAATATGAAGTCAAGTGGGCCTTAGGAAGCATCACTATGAACAAAGCCAGTGGAGGTGATGGAATTCCAGTTGAGCTATTTCAAATCCTGAAAGATGATGCTGTGAAAGTGCTGCACTCAATATGCCAGCAAATTTGGAAAACTCAGCAGCAGCCACAGGACTGGAAAAGGTCAGTTTTCATTCCAGTCCCAAAGAAAGGCAATGCTGAAGAATGCTCAAACTACCACATAATTGTACTCATCTCACACGCTAGTAAAGTAATGCTCAAAATTCTCCAAGCCAGGCTTTAGCAGTTACATGAACCATGAACTTGCAGTTGTTCAAGCTGGTTTTAGAAAAGGCAGAGGAACCAGAGATCAAATTGCCAACATCCACTGGATCATCGAAAAAGCAAGAAAATTCCAGAAAAACATCTATTTCTGCTTTATTGACTATGCCAAACCCTTTGACTGTGTGGATCACAAGAAACTGGAAAATTCTGAAAGAGATGGGCATACCAGACCACCTGACCTGCCTCTTGAGAAACCTATATGCAGGACAGGAAGCAACGGTTAGAACTGGACATGGAACAACAGACTGGTTCCAAATAGGAAAAGGAGTACATCAAGACTGTATATTGTCACCCTGCTTATTTAACTGATATGCAGAGTACATCATGAGAAATGCTGGGCTGGAGGAAGCACAAGCTGGAATCAAGATTGCCGGGAGAAATATCAATAACCTCAGATATGCAGATGACACCACCCTTATGGCAGAAAGTGAAGAGGAACTAAAAAGCTTCTTGATGAAAGTGAAAGAGGAGTGTGAAAAAGTTGGCTTAAAGCTCAACATACAGAAAATGAAGATCATGGCATCTGGTCCCATCACTTCATGGGAAAGAGATGGGGAAACAGTGGAAACAGCATCAGACTTTATTTTTTTGGGCTCCAAAATCACTGTAGATGATGATTGCAGCCATGAAATTAAAAGATGCTTACTCCTTGGAAGGAAAGTTATGACCAACCTAGATAGCATATTCAAAAGCAGAGACATTACTTTGCCAGCAAAGGTAGGTCTAGTCAAGGCTATGGTTTTTCCTGTGGTCATGTATGCATGTGAGAGTTGGACTGTGAAGAAAGCTGAGCGCCAAAGAATTGATGCTTTTGAACTGTGGTGTTGGAGAAGACTCTTGAGAGTCCCTTGGACTGCAAGGAGATCCAACCAGTCCATTCTAAAGATCAGTCCTGGGTGTTCTTTGGAAGGAATGATGCTAAAGCTGAAACTCCAATACGTTGGCCACCTGACGCGAAGAGTTGACTCATTGGAAAAGACTCTGATGCTGGGAGGGGTTGGGGGCAGGAGAAGGGGATGACAGAGGATGAGATGGCTGGATGGCATCACTGACTCGATGGACTGAGTTTGAGTGAAGTCCGGGAGTTGGTGATGGACAGGGAGGCTGGCGTGCTGCAATTCATGGGGTCGGACACGACTGAGCGACTGAACTGACTGACTGATGCAAGTGAAAACACTGCAAGTGGATTTTTCAGCCTTTCAAAATGTTCACATTTATTAAGTCCTTCACAATTATTTCCTGATTTAAAAAAGAAAACTGATTTGATGTTTGCACTTCTGTAAAACCCTTTCTAAATGCTGTGTGTGTGTATTCCTAATATTAACAAATAAAATATACTTTTCTCATACATATGAGAGAAAGTGAAATTGTACTCAATTATGATTGCTGATTGTAATAGGAATATAGCTTTATGTCTAGTACTTTCAACTATGTCTTGACCTTATGGTAAGGAACTTCTGAAATGTTTTATGTGAATTTTTGTCTCATCCTCACAGACTTGGGTGTATATGTCATTTTTTTTCTGACTTCACCAATTTATTATTACTATAGTAAACTACTATAGTACACTGTATATAGTATGAAGTTTACTCTTTGAACCATTTAAAAGTGCCTACTTCACTGCCATTAAGTACATTTCATATTGTGCAACCATCACCAGTATCTATTTCAAGAACTTGTTCATTAACAGAAACTCTATAATTGTTAAATAATAACTCCTCACTTCTGCCACCCCCCCCCCCCCAAGCCCCTGATAACCTTTATTCTACTTCTATCTCTGAATTTGTCTGTTCTAGGTACCTCAAGCAAAATCATGCAATATTTATTCTTTCATGTCTAATTTCACTTAGCATAATGTTTTCAAGGTTATGTAGCAGATTTCATTCCTTTTTATGGCTGGATAATATGTATATACTACATTTCATTTATCTATTCATCTGGACATTTGAATTGTTTTTACCTTTTGGTTATTGTAAATGATCCTTCTAGGAACATTGGTATACATATATCTGTCCAAGACCCTGCTTTCAGTTCTTTTGATATATACCTTGGAGTGTTGTTCAGTCGCTAAGTCATGTCCAACCCTTTGTGACCCCATGGAGTGCAGCACGCTAGTCTCCCCTGTCTTCACTGTCTCCTGGAGTTTGCTTAGATTCATATGCATTGAGTCAGTGATGCTATCTAGTCATTTCATCTTCTGCCACCCTCTTCTCCTGTCCTCAGTCTTTCCCTGCATCAGGGTCTTTTCCAGTGAGTCAGCTCTTTGCATCAGGTGGCCAGAGTATTGGAGCTTCAGCTTTAGCATTAGTCCTTCCAGTGAATAGTCAGGGTTGATTTCCTTTAGGGTTGATGAGTTTGATCTTCTTGCTGTCCAGTGGATTCTCAGGAGTCTTCTCCAGCACTGCAATTTGAAAGCATCAATTTTTTGGTGCTCCTCCTTCTTTATGGTCCAACTCTTACATCCGTACATGACTACTGAAAAAAACCATAGTTTTAACTATACGGACTTTGTAGGCAAAGTGATATCTCTGCTTTTTATTTTAATACGCTGTCTAGGTTTGTCATAGCTTTCCTTCCACGGAGCAAGCCTCTTTTAATTTCATGGCTGGAGTCACTGTCCACTCAACGTTTAACAGTTTGATGAACTGCCAAATTGTTTTCCTAAGTGGCTGCACTGTTCTACACTCCCACCAGCGGTGTATGAGATTGCAGTTTTTCCATCACCTTGTCTACACTTGTTATTTGTCTTTTTTCTTCTTCTTCTTTGTTTTTGCTGTTTATTTTTTATTTGGCTCTGTGGGGTTTTAGTTGCAGCACATGGGATCTTTGTTGTGGCCTGCGGGCTTTGTTTGTTGTGGAACGTGGAACTTAGTTCCCCAACCAGAGATCCGACCCGCATCCGCTGCATTGCAGGGCGGATTCTCCAGGGAAGTCCCTATTTGCCTTTCTTATTTTAGCCACCCTAGTGGATAGCAGTTTTGATTTGTATTTCCTTAATGGCTAGTGATGGTTGATCATCTTCTTCTGTGCTCCGTCATTGGTGTATTTTCTTGTTTTTGAAATGAGTTGTTTGCTTTTTTGTTGTTGTACAAGTTCTTTATGCTTCCCTGGTGGCTCAGAGGTTAAAGCATCTGCCCGCAATGCGGGAGACCTGGGTTTGATCCCTGGGTCAGGAAGATCCCCTGGAAAAGGAAATGGCAACCCACTCCAGTATTCTTGCCTGGAGAATCCCATGGACAGAGGAGCCTGTGGACTGAAGTCCACGGGGTCACAAAGAGTCGGACATGACTGAGCGACAACAAGTTCTTTATATATTCTAGATATTAATCCCATGTTGGATATATGATTTTCAAATATTTTCTCCCTTTGTGGGGGATGTTTTTCATGCTCTTGATAGTGTCTTTGGTGGTCAAAATTTTGATGTCAGGTATTTAGTTTTGTTTTTAAATGTTATAGAGTGTGTAGAGGATAAAACCATAAAACCCCAAAAGATTGAACCCACAGCTGTAGAAATCCAGAGCAGAAAGAACCCTACTTCCTATATCCAAAAGACTTCCCCAAATAAGAGAATCCTTTGGACATAAATAATATGCACAGGCTGTGGGTAAATTGAAAGCAAACAATATTCATAAAGGCAGTGCTGTCTGAAATGAAAGTACTGGAGAGCCAACTTCATGATCAAATTTAGTCAGGTTGGAAAATTGGAATATTCACTGAGGAACAGTGTAAAGATCAACCTCTATCATTGCAAGTCAGTTCAGTCCCTCAGTCGTGTTTGACTCTCTGTGACCCCATGGACTGCAGCATCCTGGGCTTCCCTGTCCATTACCAACTACTGGAGCTTCCTCAAACTCATGTGCTTTGAGTCGGTAATGCCATCCAACCATCTCATCCTCTGTTATCCCCTTCTCCTCCTGCCTTCAATCTTTCCCAGCATCAGGGTCTTCTCCAATGAGTCAGTTCTTCTCATCAAGTGGCCAAAGTGTTGGAGCTTTAGCATCAGTCCTTCCAATGAATATTCAGGACTGATTTCCTTTAGGAAATTAGGATTGACTGGTTGGATCTCCTTGCAGTCCAAGGGACTCTCAAGAGTCTTCTCCAACACCACAGTTCAAAAGCATCAATTCTTTGGTGCTCAGCCTTCTTTATAGTCCAGCTCTCACATCCATACATGACTACTGGAAAAACCATAGCTTTGACTAGATGGACCTTTGTTGGTAAACGTGCACAAATGATAATTGATAGCCTCACAAGGAATGAGATGTGCCTTGTGTCTTTATCAATTCTAAGGAGGCCTAAAGCCTATGTGTTATATATGCTGCCAGAGTAGAGACCGTTTTATTGTTAAGATGGTACTTAGTGATGCAAATAATGTTTATATGTCTTAAAATCTTATGTTTTTGTAGGCATTCTTTTAAAGAAAGTTTTGCCTTTTTTTTTTTTTTTAACTTTCTACCTGGAAATAGATTGTCAAAAGTTATATCTTAATGGGCATATAGAGATTAATAGATGAGTAATACTGGGTGATAAATACTTGCTATAACAGATTTATTTTTAGCTTTGTAACCTCACAGATGTAGTTCTTGCCATATCAAAATTTTACTATACCAGTGTTCTTTGTGTGATTTTATTAGAGGTTGTCAGCCACTCATCTAATGATTCTTACTTCACAAGATTTTATCTCTTGACAGTGGCTTTTTAAAACTTAATATATTGGAGAAAACTTCTTTTCTAGACTTAAGGCTGATATTCTATGTTAGCCTGAATATTTTTCCCCCAGCTTTTGAATGTTGTTTAACTGAGTAACTGGCTTGAATCAATTATTAATACTTTAATGTTATATTTTGGTACAATTACAGTAGAATACTCCAAGGAAGAAGTTAAGTTTTCTTCATTTTAAAAAAGTTGAAAAGATCAGAATATAATTGGCAAAAAAATTGATAGGAAAAATGCAGTGCATATTCTGACCTATTGTTTTTTGATTACATATGTTGGAAGATATGGGTTATTCTTTATTTCCAAATTAATGTGGAAATTAGAAATTTGTTAGAAAAATTAAAAAAGATGAGTCAAAATTAGTATTTACTTTTTTCACCTTCTTCCTGCTGACATTTTGTGCTTAGAATTCACATCTCAATTCTGATTGGCATGTTAGACTTATCTCTGCAGCTTTCTGTCAGATTGCTTCTACCAGTGTTGATGGAATAAGGGTAATCATAACTCTGGCCTTATCCATGGAGTATACTCAGCTGTACTACATTTAAAATAGGAAAAGGAAAAACAGTATTAACCAGAGATAATTTAGTATATGTTATTTATACACTTCATGGGTGTGTGTATATATGTTTGATCCTAAAATGCAGATTCTGGCATTATGCTATATAATCTATGGTGCATTATAGATATTTCTTTAAATGATCAATAATACTGTTCATGTAGTACACTATAACTTAAATTATCAGAATTAGTGTTTTATTGTTTGTAATAAAAAAACTTATCATGAATGGTTTCAAGTTTCCTTCTTGTATAACTTAAAATATGGAGTGGGCCTCTTTTCTTTCGTGAATTGTCATATTCCTTTCTAAATATGGATTAACTTCCAGTACTTTCTCTTTTGTGCTTCCAGTGTTGTGAAAGTACCTCTGAGGTTTCCTTAAAGTTGGGTTTTTTTTTTGCACCTGTGCTGCTTCCTCTAGGACATCTTCATCATTTTCAACACAACCACTGTCCTTATTTGCCTTTCACTGAAAGGGAAAGTGAAGTTGCTCAGTTGTGTCAGACTCTTTGCGACCCCATAGACTGTAGTCTACCAGGCTTCTCCGTCCATGGGATTTTCCAGGTAAGAATACTGGAGTGGTTTGCCATTTCCTTCTCCAGAGGATCTTCCCGACCCAGGGATCAAACCTGGGTCTCCCGCATTGTAGGCAGACGCTTTACTGTCTGAGCCACCAGGGAAGCCTTTCACTAAGTTTCTCTAAATGCATATCTACAATGGCACCCCACTCCAGTACTCTTGCCTGGAAAATCCCATGGACAGAGGAGCCTGGTGGGCTGCAGTCCATGGGGTTGCTAAGAGTCGGACATGACTGAGCGACTTCACTTTCACTTTTCACTTTCATGCATTGGAGAAGGAAATGGAAACCTACTCCAGTGTTCTTGCCTTGAGAATCCCAGGGATGGGGGAGCCTGGTGGGCTGCCGTCTATGGGGTCGCACAGGGTCAGACACGACTGAAGCGACTTAGCACCAGCAGCAGTCTCTTAAAAGATGGTAATATCAATATTTCCGTGGTCAACTGTTTCTTCTAAATCTCCATTTATGTTCAATTTGAATTTAGCATTATTTCTTCATTTGTTTGCTACATTTTTTATCTTTGTTGATGAGTTCCCTCTTTTGATTATTCATTTTCATAAAATATC
Source organism: Bubalus kerabau (assembly GCF_029407905.1). Classification (NCBI taxonomy): domain Eukaryota; kingdom Metazoa; phylum Chordata; class Mammalia; order Artiodactyla; family Bovidae; genus Bubalus; species Bubalus kerabau. The sequence continues at coordinate 51,889,594 of NC_073627.1, read as the reverse complement.
ATGGATTTATTATGCAAGTACCTTTGCTTTCCATGTGAGAACTACATAACAGATGCTAAGTGACCAATTATAGACATACTTTTAGAGAAGTGACATGATTTATCACTGATGATCATGTGCCTGTTTGCATAGAGATTTGTGCACTGAAGAGATAGCAGTGAAGTTTGGACTTTATGCGTTTACAGTTAATATGAATATGATAACTGAAATTTAAGCTATGTTTTGGGGGGACTTGGGTTATTCAGCTAAACTGCAGTAACTGAAATTCTGCATTGTGTGGTAACCATACAAAGCAAGGACTGCCTTTGTATTAGGAAGAATAACTTTAGTTTCTCTACAGTTCATAAATGCTTTGGTGAGGATTTGATTTCTCAAGAAGGGAATAAATGTGTCTATGGTTTGTAGAATAAAAGGCACATGTGTGCTCAGGCACTCAGTTGTGTCCGACTCTTTGCGACCCAATGGACATAGTCTGCCAGGCTCTTCTGTCATTGGGATTCTCCCTGCAAAAATAATGGAGTGGGTTGTCACTTCCTTCTGCAGCTGATTTCCTGACCCAGGGATGGAACCTGGGTGTCCTGCATTGCAGGTGGATTCTTTACCTACTGAGCCACTAGGGAAGCCAAAGGATATGAGGCTTAACCTATATAACCTCAGTTTTTTCTTACACTTAAAAATTCTACGAGCTTATTGCTTTTAACATAGACAATGTATGATGTGCTTACATTCTGTGGGTAGATTTTTAGATGCTTTTTGTTTCTTACCTACCTTGTGAAATTGATTAACAAAGATAGTGTTATTTCACCCCCAAAATTTATTAATGATTATTTGTTTTAAATTGTTTATAATTAAAATAATTAGGAACAGTTTGTGTCCACCAGTAGATTAGTAAAGTGAATTATATTTACACAATGAATATCATAGGCTCATTAAAACTGATACTGTAGAAGAATATTTAATAACATGGAATGCTGTTCAAAATATGGTTCAGTGAGAAAAGCAGTATAATGTGTGATCTCAGTTTTGTAAAAATGGTATACATGTAAAGGAAAACAAATTTGAAGAATATATTGTAAAATATTAACAGATTATCCCAGTGTTGTGAAGTTGATGGTATTTTTCTTGTCTCCTTGTATGTGTGATTTTCAGAATAGCTTAAGTTGTATTTTCTTATTACCAAAAAATGAGGCAGTATCACGTTTTATGCAACTTCATGAATGACGTGTGTTTCTTTCATATTTAGCTGTAATAAGGAGTTCCATGTCTTTTGATATTCCGGTGGAATTAAAGTCACATTGAAATTTTAAGTATTTATTTGTTTTTGGCTGTGTTGGATCTTAGTTGAGGCGTGTGGGATCTTCGTGGTCATGTGCAGGCTTCTGTCCAGTTGTGGCGTGTGGGCACCAGAGCACAAGTGCTCTTTAGTTGCAGCACGTCGGCTCCCTTGTGTGGCTCCTGGGCTCAGCTGCCCCAGTGCATGTGGGATCTTAGTTGCCCAACCAGAGATCAAACTTGCATCCCCTGAATTGGAAGGTGGATTCTCAGCCACTGCACCACTAGGGAAGTCCCCCATTGTAAATTTTCTGTGACTTTTTTTAAAATTAAATTTTCAGGTTAATGTATAAATACGTTTTGTGTGCTTTCTGGCCATTATGAACATGGAGTTGTGTTTTATGAAGCTTTCAACAGCTTTTATTAATTTATTCCCTTTACCATTTAACAACTTTTCAAAGTTTTTTGTGCTGCAGAAAAATAGAGGCTATTTGCTGGTATCACAATTAAAAGTGTTTGTGTTGACAGAATATCAGGTTAAGAGCTCTAGGACTTACTGAAAAATATTCAGTTTTTTTCAATATAATTGAAGAAATTTTTCTAAAAATTGTAGTACATTTTCTTCAAAGTTTGGAGAATGATTTGATAGCTGCCTCTTTCATTAGCTTATAAAGAATTGAAGATGTTTTGAGTTTATCATTAAAGTAATCTAGATAAGTTCCTATTAAACATTTGAATACTACTTTGTTAATATGAGTTATATAGAGAAGTTAAAGGTAGATTATTTTTAAAGTGTTCAAGTAGAAAAAATAAAGTTAAATAGTAAGAAATTACATTTCTTTCACAAATCTCTTTTGTGTGTAACTTGTAAGTTCCTTTTGCCTTTCCCCCCTTTTAAAACCTTCATAGTTTGTTAGATTTGACAAAAGCACTTAGATTTCTTATTGAAATAAACAATTGGATGATTAATTCTTTTACTAAATGCCTATGTACTGTTCTAGGCTCTGTTGTGAGTGCTAGTTGTACCAAGATAAGACATGATATGACCTTCAGGGCCTTATGATTCATGTAAGATAAAAGAGGATCATGAAGGAGAGTTTGGGGATGAAAGGAAAGAGGACTGAAAGATGATGAGGTGATCAGGTGGCATTGTAAAAAGTAGGGTGGTATCTATTGAGAAGGAGGGAGCATTGTAAAGATAGGCAAACAGGGATGTCATCTAACAACCAATAGCACTTTTGTCAAATGTGTTTAAAAATTAAAAAGCAATACAGTAGAATTACTGAAACCTGGAAAAGAGAGAGAATTTCACTGATGATCCTGTCACCTGGCACAGTCAGTCATTTGCTTTTACTTATTTTTTTTTCTGATAAATGTTTTATATTATTTTAAGCATAGCTTAAAGCTCAACATTCAGAAAACTAAGATCATGGCATCTGGTCCCATCACTTCATGGCAAATAGATGGGGAAACAGTGGAAACAGTGTCAGACTTTATGTTTTTGGGGCTCCAAAATCACTGCAGATGGTGATTGCAGCCATGAAATTAAAAGACGCTTACTCCTTGGAAGGAAAGTTATGACCAACCTAGACAGCATATTCAAAAGCAGAGACATTACTTTGCCAACAAAGGTCCATCTAGTCAAGGCTATGGTTTTTCCAGTAGTCATGTATGGATGTGAGAGTTGGACTGTGAAGAAAGCTGAGCGCCAAAGAATTGATGCTTTTGAACTGTGGGGTTGGAGAAGACTCTTGAGAGTCCCTTGGACTGCAAGGAGATCCAACCAGTCCATTCTAAAGGAGATCAGCACTGGGTGTTCTTTGGAAGGAATGATGCTAAAGCTGAAACTCTAGTACTTTGGCCACCTCTTATGAAGAGTTGACTCATTGGAAAAGACTCTGATGCTGGGAGGGATTGGGGGCAGGAGGAGAAGGGGACGAGAGAGGATGAGATGGCTGGATGGCATCACTGACTCGATGGACGTGAGTCTGAGTGTACTCCGGGAGATGGTGATGGACAGGGAGGCCTGGTGTGCTGCGATTCATGGGGTCTCAAAGAGTCGGACACGACTGAGTGACTGAACTGAACTGAACCATAACATGTGCAGTTTTATATTGTCTAGTGTTTTCTGAGATGTCTATTTTTATTAGTGCCATACATGCATATAGCTCAAAGGGGTAAATAGTTTAAGATTTGTTGAATAATAAGCAGTTGCCTTATCTTCATATTTTCTCCTTCTCACAAGAGACTATATTCTAGGCATTATCTGTTGACTTCCCGACTTCTTAGTATGTGAATTTAGCTTTCTTCTCCTCCCTCCCCCTTAACCACTTCCCCATTCACCTCTCCCTATTACTTCATCCTTCCACTACAGTAATATAGTAATTTTGATTAGATAGATATTCAGTGTGTACCTGAGGACCATGTACATAATAATTCACAGCCAACGTTATGTAGTGAGCTATGATTTTTCTATCACAATTTTTTTTCCCCCTTAGTGCTAATAAGGGTGGTTTTATTTGTGTTTGTTTAGTGTTCCTAAGTAAGAATCACTAATTCAACCCTATACTCACCTCTCAAGATTATCAGATGTTATCAGTTTCTTCTAATGTTTTCCTGTAGCCTTCGAACTCACCTCAAACTAGACTGGTTACTCTTTGAACCTAGTCCATAGTTAGGATCCTGGGAATTCCTTCTACCCTTATCCTGGGGCTTCTCCTGTTCTAGATCTTTGTTACTTCTATTCCATATCTTCTGCTTTCTAGATTTTTCCTTGATTTGATTTCCTTGAGGAACTTTTTAAGCATGAGTTTAAGGTAAATTATTAAAATTTGTAAGTCTGAAAATATATATATTTTAACAGTGTAAGACTTTTTATTTTCATAGCTGGCATTACAAATAGCATATTGATAAAAAGACGCTATACTCCACAAATTCCTCACTGTTACTGCGCCCACATCATTTAAGCTGTGTGGACTCTACTTCCTACTTTTTATTTCATTGTGGATATATGTAAGTCTGAAAACATCTTAATTCTGTTCTCATGCTTAACTGAAAGTTTGTCTGAGTTAGAATTGTAAGTTAGAAATCAATTTTCTTCAGAATTTTGAAAAAGTGTTGCTTCATTTTTACCCTGGCTTCCCATTTGCTGTTGAGATATCCAGTGCCATTCTAATTCTCCAACCTTTGTATTTGTTTCTGTTTCTGGACGGTTACAGGATTTTTATCTAAAATGTTCTGAAATTTCACAATGATGTCCTTTAGTATGGCTCTGTTTTCACCTATTTACCACTAAAAACGGAATCCTTTAATCTGAACAGGAAGTGAAAAAAAATTATCTCATAGATCATTTCCTCTCTTAGATTTTCTTTCTTCTTGCAGCTCTTATTTGGATATTGAATCTCCTGGACTAATCCTCTAATTTTCTTAGCTTTTTCCATCTTTGTCTTTTTACCACTTTGGGGGAGATATCTTTAAATTTACCTTACAGGTTTTCAATTGATCTTTGTTTTTCTGCTCTCATTTTTTTAAATTTTTAAGAGCGCAATTTTTTCATATTGAAAATTTTCATGTGGTAAATTTACATGTGGTGAAATGCACACATCTTAAGTGTACACGTCAATGAGTTTAAAAACATGCATTCATGTTACCTACACTACTTTCAAAATAGATCTTAAATATTTAGTTCAGTGAATTCTGACAAATGCTTTACAATTATGTTATTACCCAATTCAAGATATAGAATATTTCCATCACCCCAGAAAGACCCTTCATGCTTCTTTCCAGTCAATTATTCCCAGCCACCAACTGCTGCTGCTGCTGCTGCTGCTAAGTCGCTTCAGTCGTGTCTGACTCTGTGTGACCCCATGGACAGCAGCCCACCAGGCTCCTCTGTCCACGGGCTTCTCCAGGCAAGAATACTGGAGTGGGTTGCCATTTCCTTCTCCCCCACCCACCAGAGGCATCCACTTTTCTGATTTCTGTCGCCATGTATTAGTTTTGTTCATTCTTACACTCAATATAAGTGGAATCATATAGTGTGTATCCTTTTGTGTCTGGCTTTTTTTGCTCAAAAAATGTCTGAGAGATGTGATATTCATCCATGTTATTGCTGAGTAGTATTCTCCTATGTGAATTTAGTATTCTTCAGTAGGACATTTGGGTTTCCTCGTTTTGGCTATTATGAATAAAACTGCTATAAACATTTTTGTACAAGACTTTCTGAACATATGCTTTCGTATATACCTAGGAGTGGAGTGGAATGGTTGGGACATAGAATTGGTGTTTGTTTACCTTTATTAGAAACCATCAAATAGCTTTTCACAGTGGTTGTATAATTTTTTCACTTTCACCAGTTTCAGTTGCTGTGCTTCCTTACCAATGCTTGGTATTGTGAGACTTTTAAATTTCAAACATTCAGATTAGTGGGAAGTGGGATGGGGGAGCCTGGTGGGCTGCCGTCTATGGGGTCGCACAGAGTCGGACTCGACTGAAGAGACTTAGCAGCAGCAGTATCTCAGTGTTGTTTTAATTTGCATTTCCTTAAAGACTGCTGCTGCTGCTGCTGCTATGTCTCGTCAGTCGTGTGCGACTCTGTGCGACCCCATAGACGGCAGCCCACCAGGCTCCCCCGTCCCTGGGATTCTCCAGGCAAGAACACTGGAGTGGGTTGCCGTTTCCTTCTCCAATGCATGAAAGTAACAAAATTCACAGAACAAAAAAGGGCTCTTAAGGACATACAAATAGCCAACACACACAAGTAAAAGTATTTAACATTATTAGCCTTTAAGGTCTATTTAACATTATTAGTCCTTAAAGACTAATAATGTTAAATACTTTTACTTGTGTGTGTGTTGGCTATTTGTATGTCTTTAAGAGCCCTTTTTTGTTCTGTGAATTGTGTTTAATAGTGTTGTTTTTTTTCCTTCATCTTTTTCATATTTTATCTTTGAGGATATTAATGATTTTTTTATTAACAGGTTTTTTCCCCTAACTCTATAGACTGTTTCCTTAATTTTTTTCCTGTTTTTCTTTTTTTTTTTGCTTCTTTCGTATTAGAGGCATTTTGCAGATGCCTAATCATCTTGTTTCTCTTCTTATAATGCTGATTAGAAGTTCTGTATTAGGCTTGTTGCTGAGCATTTTTAATGTGCCAACCCCCAACTCAGTATATTTAGGTCTTTTCTCACTCTAAGTCCCCTCTAGTCTTTTGTCTGGAGGGTAAATTTGTGACTGTTAGATTCTGGAAGCTCAGAGGAGGAAGAGGAGAGATGTCTCTACGTTCCCATTCATATATTTATTTAATACCCTTATTTTTAGAATGGCTTACCTAATCTCATTTATCTGATGTCCAGAGAAATGTTTCCTATCTTCTAGACAATCAAGTTTTAGTCTTTTGCCATGGCTGGGGAGGCTTAGTGGCCAGGCTGTGTGAAATGGAGTTGGAGATCTCTGGAGTATCACAGTTTCTTAAAGAGCTTTGAGCCAATAGCACAGCTGCCTTCTTTATTCTCACCCTTCTATACCGTCTAGAGGTAACCTGGTCCCACTCATTCTGAGCCTTTATAGGATTCTGTCATATAAAAAGCTCACCTCCTATTGTCAGCTTAGGATTCAGCTTTATTACATCTACTAAGTCCTAATATTTTATATATGTCCATCCTTTATAACTTCCAGAATTTTCTTAGCTTTATCTCCTGTGCCGATTTCTTTTTTGGGGGCGTTTATGCATTTAAAGAAAACAGTCCCTTTACTGAGTTTCAGTGGACTCTTATGCAGGGAGTGAAATTAAATATTTCAGTCTAGTGTTCTTTTAATCAAACTCTGTTTTTTGTCACATAGTGTATTGTATGTTAGTTTTTCAAATTGTTACATTTTCATATTTGTAATTATTCTTGGTTGCTTTATATTTGCATTGCCTAAATTGCCTATAATTTACTGTTGCCTTAGTATTAGATATTTAAATTTATTCCAGTTTTTCATTTATTACATTATGGTGAAATGAATGTCTTCATTCATTGAAGCTTCTCCAAATTTAGGATTATTTCCTTAGGATAGAATTCAAGAAATAACATCTTTTGTCTGAATCATTTTCTTTTTAAAAAATTAATTTTATTGGAGTATAGTTGATTTACAAAGTTGTGTTAATTTCTGCTGTATAGAAAAGTGATTCAATTATATCATACATGTATATATTCTTTTTCATGTTCATTATGTTTGTCATAGTATATTGAATATTGTTTCCTGTGGTATATATATAATAGGACTTTGTTGTTTTGATATCTTTTTCTGAAAGTGATATGAGTGTTGATTTTACTAAAGATTTTGTCAGAATTTGGTATTATAATTTGCGAAAAAATTATTTGCTAATTGAATAGTCTAAAATGGCAACTTATTTTATTTTGTATTTTTTTATTTAGTTGTCAGACTGGGAGCTTTCCTGTCATTTTTGGTATCTGTATTTACTCATTGTCTTTTTGTCATTTTTCTTACCAACATTTTAAGTTTAAAGAAAATCACTTTGTAGAACCTCTTTATAATAAAGACTTTAAATGTAAATTGTCTGACATATTTGCTGTATTTTCTCCAGTTGGTTTACCATTTTTTTTGATTGCTTTTTGCTATTTTTTAATATGCATAAGTTTAAAATTTGTATATAGTTAAACCTGTGAACTGTATTTTGTACACTTTGGAAGTTTCACATTTTTACTCTTAATAGATGTAAAAAAAAATAATTTGAATTTATGACTTTATATTTTTAGTATTGAGCCTTAAAAAAATTTACCTGAAATTTATTTTAGAGTGAAAGTTATGTGTTGTTTTTTTTTAACTGCTAAGCAGCTAATCCAGTATGAGCCAGGGAAACATTTCCGTTTTCTAAAAAGTCTTTAAAAAGAATTTGAATATGTGTGCTGTGTCACTTCAGTCGTGTCCGACTCTGTGTGACCCCAGAGATGGCAGCCCACCAGGCTCCCCCATCCCTGGGATTCTCCAGGCAAGAACACTGGAGTGGGTTGCCATTTCCTTCTCCTTGAATATGTGTAGTAACTCCTATTTTGCCTCATAAATTTCGTCCTGATTATTCCTCCACATAGTCTTGCCACAGAAACTTGTGTATTTTCTCAGAGAAACTTGAATTGCATCATATGTAATCTAGACTTCCTTATTTTAAATTATTTTGTTCTGCTTTGGTTGTTTGGGAAGTGTTTGTACACTTTTGGTTTTGTGTAATAACTTCAGAATGTTGCCATCTTGAGGTTGTTTATAAAGCCATGTATGGTTATCAGGAAATTGCTGACAATTATGAAGTGCTTATTGTGTGCAATAGAGAAAAGAAACTCCTGGGCTTGTTTTATGTTTATTTTTTGATGGCCAGATTCAATTCTTGGTTTTAATAGTTTGTTTTGTTTTATTTTTGTTTCTTTAGCTATGACCTTAGTTTAAAATATATTTTCCTGATAGCCTTTATCCCCTCTACTTATAATGGCCATATAACTGGTAGCCTGTTTCTTTTGGACCAGGGCCTTTTGGTGAAAAGATTTTCTTCTAATAGTAAAGCTCCTTTAGATCTTTATGTCAGGATTTCTTATTAACAATAGAACCTCTCTTTCCCTTGATTGCTAGAAAGAAAAACATAAAAACCCCACTTCATATTGAAATGAAATTTAGTGTTTATATAATTCTGTCAAGTTTAAAAAATTTTTACATTAAAATAAACAACAAGCAGAACTCTATCCAGTAGTGTTGTGCAGCGTGAAATACTTCATTATCTCTAAATACTGTGTTTTTCTAGCAGCAGAAAGGATGAAATTGTGTTTATGAAACAAGGTGAATTTGGTTATATGAAAGTTTTACTTACTGTCAACCCTTGCATTTTCTTTTTATTTGTTTATTGCCTATTAGCTTAATGGTTCTCTGAGATATATGGGTTTCTTTTATTTTTATTTAAAATTAAAAAAAAAAATTTTGGCTGTGTGGGGTCTTGGTTGCTGTGCAAGCTTTTCTCTAGTTTGGGCAAGGTGAGGGGCAGGGCACCTCTCTAGTTGCAATGCACATGGTTCTCATTGCGCTGGCTTCTCTTTTGGAGCAGCGGTTTTAGGGTGCAAAGGCTTCCATAGTTGCTACTCCGGACTCTAGAGCACAGGCTCAATAATTGTGACGCGTGGGCTTAGTTGCTCTGCATGTGGGATCTTCCCAGATCGGGGATTGAACCCATGTATCCTGCCATGGCAGACAGATTCTTTAGCACTGAGGCACCAGGGGAGCCTATGGATTTCTTTTAAAACATGGGTTTAAGATGCTTATCCACTTTAATAATAGCAGCATGTTTCTGTTTCTGGGAAAAACATCAGCACCACAATTTTCAAAAATAGAGTCAAATTAGAATATTTTTAGAATTATAAAAATCATGAATCAATAGCAGGCTCTTACCAAATCTCAGTTATATTTTTCCTAAAAATGCAGTGAAATATTCATTTCAGTTTTAAATAAAACTATTAAAAATATGATCAAATTTCTTCAAAAGGCAGAACTCTTTTTGGTACCCCTGTTCTAATTTTTCCTCTTATATATTTATTCCATGGCATTATTTTGGGTATTTTAATAAATATATAAAATTTTATTTGTAAAAAATGCCTCTCTGAATGAATCCTTCTAGTAATTACTTTGCTTCCTGACGACTTAATAACCACTGCCATGAGGTCACAGTGTAGAGTTATGATAAAAGTAATAAAATTTTTGTACATAACTAGGACAGAAGTTCCTTGGGGAAATATTGAGTGAATGATTACAGGAAAGATAATTCTTTAGTTACAGATTAATTGTCTTGAAAGTTAAATTCAACTTTAAAACAGTCATTTTTAAAGAAAAAAATCATTTATGAAACTAAATTAACTGAATAATTAGAGCTTGGTTGACAAGGAAAGCTGGAAAGTAATACATATTTTCTTCATTTAAACAAAATTAACTTTCACTTGTTGAATTAACTTCCTTTTCATTTTCGTTCAGACCGTAAGTTGGTAATGCTGTTGTCGGTAACTCTACCTGAGTATTTAGTAGACTAGTAATGGCTTTTCCCTCCAGGGCTTGTTGATAACCATTGCTATTAGAAAATCTGAGATAAGAGAAATGGTAAGGGACAATATCTAAACTACTCAAGAAAATTAACTGTCTATGGTATATGAATCCTTCCTATAAAAATTTGAAGCTGTTAGATTTATTATAATTTTAATTAAAAAATTTTCAGATTAAAGCATTTGTTATTACCAGGTTGGTGTGCACCTTCTTATCATAAAGTATGAGTAAAGACTATTGAGAAAATATAAAGCAGAAACTCAGTTTGACAATGTAAATATGTGAATTTCTTTAAAGAATTCAAAATTGTCCCATTTAAATAATTCTTTTCAAAATTGCTTTTGGTATCTGAAGGAATAACATATGAAAGTTTGTCAGTTGTTATATGTTATTATCATTAGTAGTACTGAATATGACATTTTTTCCTGTCTTTTATTAGGCGTAGTAGTTGCCAAGGCATCGATTTATTTTCAACACTGTTTCTTCCTAAATGACAGCAGTGTTGAGAATAGAGGCACTGTATGTGTTCTTTTTCACTAGTTTTCCAGGATAGTTAAAAAGTTAGTTATTTCCACTGTGTATGGAAATTAAAAGAACAGTTCCAAATTTCATTAATTTGTTTTCTTCTAATACATTTTTTAATTTCCAAAGTTCATTAACTTGTTCTCTTCTGAAGTGGTTTTCTTTGTCATGCCTGTCATCAAGGATCTTAGTGAAACATAAAGATAGGTGAATTCTCATAGAATTGTGGGGAATTTTTTATGGTTTCTTAATTGAAAAGTATAAAAAATAACTTTAAACTTGAATATTATGGATTTAATTAGTACTGGTAGTAGACTATAGAATGTCAGGCTTTTAATTCTGTAATTAATTGCTAAAGATGTACCTGTGTTGTTATTTGTGACTTTCTTTACCAATGGGAGTCTAAAATATAAAATTTGACTTACTTGGAAGATGATGTCATTGGAGAACTGAGCTTTCATTTCTTTGCAGACATCTGAGTGAATAGTAAAATTTCTAAAAAGGGGAGATTTAGGATATGCAGTAAGTCCCTTACGTATGAGTCTCCGAGTTGTGAACTTTCAAAGATGCGAAGGTGCATTTGCATATCCAGTCACATTAGTTAGTTCACGTGCCTGGGATTCATCGTCGTGCCTGGGATACATCATCATGTGTGTGCGTCCTCTAGAAGTACTTGTGCTTTTATGTAGTTTACAGTACTGCATAGCCAACAATAGTACAGTATCTTTTTCAAACCCATATGTCTAGAAGCAAGCATAAAAGCAGCAGTGAAGTAGCTGGTACTGCTAAGAAACACCAGGTGATGTAATGATGAAAGCAAAAATGAAAATGATGGAGAGAGTGGAGTGAGGCGAAAAGATGGAATTGGAGGCCTAGAGAAAGGGCAAAGAGAGACAAGAAGAAGAAATAACTGAAGAACCAAAGGGATTCACAGTGCAGGAGATGCCAAGGGGATTTTCTTTGTTTGAGGAGGCACTGTTAGTTTTGGAGGCACAGGACCTGAACATAGGACAGTATACAAAGATTGCAGCAGCCATTCTGAATGCAATCCCTTGCTACCGTGTCATCTAGATGAGCAAAGAGCTACTACCCAGGTATCACTGGATCATCTTTTCAAGATTGTTTTCAAGGGTCAGTAGAATTGAAATCAGCAAGGATCCAGAACCTGTGCTATTAACTTCAGGTGTGAGTGAAATCGCAGCTTGCCATCTGTCTCCTATTACTGATGATCCTTCAGCTGTGCCATCTCTGATCTCCCCTCCCTCCTCCAGTTCACTGGATGCCAGCCCCTGTATGCCAGCTGTTGTACTTCCCACTGTACTTTTCAAGGTACTGTACTGTGAAATTAAAAATATTTTCTTTAATTTTTGTGTTTGTTTTGTTAATGTACTATTTGTGTGAAATGGGGCTATTATTGGGCCTTCCCAGGTCGGGCAGTGGTAAAGAATCTGCCTGCCAGCGCAGGAGATGCAAGAGACGGTTTTGATCCCTGGGTGGGGAAGATCCCCTGGAGGAGGAAATGACAACCCACTCCAGTATTCTTGCCTGGAAAATTCCATGGACAGAGGATCCTGGCGGGCTATGGTCCAGGGTCTTGGCAAAGGGTCAGGCATGACTGAGTGAATGCACACACACACACATAGGTACAGTACTGTACTATAATATATAGCCTATTGTGTTAGTTGAGTTACTTTGTCAGATTTATGACCAAATTGGACTTGCAGATGTGTAGTCAAAACAAAACTTGTTTGTATGTCGGGAACTTACTGTATTATGTTATAAAAAAAACTTGTCTTAAAGGGAAAGAGAATGAAAGTAGTAAATTTTTTTAATTTTAAATTCATGGATATTAAATGTGACTGGCTTAGCAGGTTTTAGGGGATGGTGATGAAAGAAACATCATTGGTTCCCTTCAGTTCAGTCACTCAGTCATGTCCAACTCTTTGTGACCCCATGAATTGCAGCATGCCAGGCCTCCCTGTCCATCACCAACTCCCGGAGTTCACCCAAACTCATGTGCATCGAGTCGGTGATGCCATCCAGCCATCTCATCCTCCGTCATCCCCTTCTCCTCCTGCCCCCAATCCCTCCCAGCATCAGAGTCTTTTCCAGTGAGTCAACTCTTTGCATGAGGTGGCCAAAGTATTGGAGTTTCAGCTTTAGCATCAGTCCTTCCAATGAACACCCAGGACTGATCTCCTTTAGAATGGACTGGTTGGATCTCCTTGCAGTCCAAGGGACTCTCAAGAGTCTTCTTCAACACCACAGTTCAAAAGCATCAACTCTTCGGCGCTCAGCTTTCTTCACAGTCCAACTTTCACATCCGTACATGACCACTGGAAAAACCATAGCCTTGACTAGACGGACCTTTGTTGGCAAAGTAATGCTTTGCCATAGCTTTCCTTCCAAGGAGTAAGAATCTTTTAATTTCATGGCTGCAGTCGCCATCTTGGCCCCCCAAAATAAAGTCTGACACTGTTTCTACCGTTTCCCCATCTGTTTGCCATGAAGTGATGGGACCAAATTCCATGATCTTCGTTTTCTGAATGTTGAGCTTTAAGCCAACTTTTTCACTCTCCTCTTTCACTTTCATCAAGAGGCTTTTTAGTTCCTCTTCACATTCTGCCATAAGGGTGGTGTCATCTGCATATCTGAGGTTACTGGTATTTCTCCCAGCCATCTTGATTCCAGCTTGTGCTTCTTCCGGCCCAGCGTTTCTCATATTTCTCTTAGGAAACCTGAAACCAGTGTGTGGGCTGGCCTTCTCTTCCTCCATCCCTCCCTCCTTCCCATTTATCTTTCCTCCCCACCCCCCCCCTTCTTTCCTTCCTTCCCTTTTTCTTGCCTTTCTGCTTCCTCCTTCCCCTCCCTCCTTGCTTTCAGTCTTTTTCTCTCTCCTCAAAAGAATCAGTACAGAGATATATGTTAGCCTTATCTGACTCAGTTCAGTTCAGTCGCTCAGTCAGGTCCGACTCTTCGCAACCCTATGAACCGCATCACGCCAGGCCTCCCTGTCTATCACCAACTCCCGGAGTTTACCCAAACTCATGTCCATTGAGTCGGTGTCCTTCATTCTTTCTGGAGTTTTTCTTCACTGATCTCTAGTAGCATATTGGGCATCTACTGACCTGGGAGTTCATCTTTCAGTGTCCTATCTTTTTGCCTTTTCATACTGTTAATGGAGTTCTCAAGGCAAGAATACTGAAGTGGTTTGCCATTCCCTTCTCCAGTGGACCACATTCTGTCAGACCTCTCCACCATGACCCATCTGTCTTGGGTGGCCCCACATGGCATGGCTTAGTTTCATTGAGTTAAACAAGCTGTGGTCCGTGCTTATCTGACTAAACTATTGCAAAAATCCTTTTTTTTTTTTTTTTTTTTTGCCATCCCCAGCAGTTTGTGGAGTCTTAGTTCCTGGACAAGTGATTGAACCCTTGGACCTTGGCAGTGAAAGCTCAGAGTCCTAACCACTGGACTGCTAGGGAATTCCGCCCGCCGGCCACTTATTTGGGAAGAATCTTATGAGATAGTGTCTGTGAAAATGCCTTTAAAGCATAAAATGCTAGGTTAGATACAACGTATATTCTTTTTTTTTTTTTTTTAAGAGATTAAAGGCACTGATGACAACTTGTCATTACATTTGGTTAGATTTGCAGAGAAATTTGGGCTACTGATTGTCTTTTGACTAAGTTTTTTCATCTCTGGGGGAAAGGAGAGTACTTGGAATCATATATTTTAGAGTAGTTGAACTGATCAGTGCAGTGTTGCTGATAGCTCAAAAGTTTATGAACCAGGAGAATGATAAATTGTGTGTTTAATTTGAAAAACTGCTGGAGGCAAGTGAATGAACTAGAAAACTTGTCATCAACATATGTTAAATAGTCATTTTATATTATGGAGAATAAAAAAAGCCAAGTGAATACTTAAAGGCATTCTTTCCATGACGTTTTTAAGACTCTCCTGCAGCATTTTAAGTATACAACAGATTTCCTGTGATCAAAAACTAAGTGGTGTCTTTTCTGATTTATGTTCTTATGGGCAGTTTTCAAAGGCACATTCATCCTTAGAAATTATTTGAGATTGTTAAGTGACATATTTGGCATGTTTCAGAATGTGAGCTGCCATTCTTAGTAGAAGAAAACGTGTACAACTTGCCTGTTTCTCCATTTGTGCTCTAAGCTGATGAGTTGTTATTGGTGCATTCATTGATAAAGTAGCTCAGCTGTCCAGCACACATATTCCATTCTGTATTTTTTTTTTCACATTTTTATCCTTGTTAATAGAAACTAATAGCAAGACACAGAATTTTCTCTTCGACTACTGCAATTTTTTATGCAATGCAGCAAAGCTCAGGGATGCTGGGGAAGCAGAAGTAGTGGCAGATGGTTCAACCTGATGGTCTGCAAAGACAGAGTGGTTCCTTTTGATTACAGACACTGGCAGTCTGTGAAGTGAAGATACCGAGCCACAGTCTACTCTACAGCATGCACTAACCGTGTGCGTGGTGGTAAAGCCAAGAACAACTTTGTATGGGCATCGTAGAAGTGCTGCATTCACTTTTCCACACACCCACACGTAGCAACACTGCCTGCATTGTATCTGTGAGTGCTAAGGCTAAATGGCATTGACGTTGCCACTCTGTTTTCTATGAATTACAGATGATTTAAAACTAGTACATAAAAGCAGGGAACTAGATTTATACCTTCTCAATAACAAGAGAAATGGAGATTTATTTTCTCCATTATTTGAATAGCTAACTGTACAGGATAGATTCTTTTAGAAATTTTTGTTTGAATTATAGAGACTATATAAACAACAGTGAATAAAAGGCTCGGAAAAGTACAATTGTAGGCATGTAATTTGGTAGAGCCATTTGGAAGGAAGTTTGATATTTATTAAATGAAAGAAATGTGAATGACCTAGTTAGCACTTTCTAAAGAAGCATAATATATGTGTATATGTATATATTTTATTAGGAGGCATGATTTTTCATGGCAAATGTTGTATGAAGGAAAAAATGAGAAACAAGATAAATGTCCAACAATAAGTAAATATCTAGACTATCTGTAGCATTGTTGCATAACGGAATACTGTGCAGCACATAAAGGAATGAGCTACATTTCTATGAGTAGTACTTATAAAGGCATGAAAAAAGATCTGAAAGGAGGTGGACCAAACACTGAAGAAGGGGGTGGGATCGAAACTAGTGGGAGGAAGTGACAAGGATTTGGTAGTGGTGAGGCCTTTAGCCTTATCTGTGTGCAGTTTGAATTTAAAAGAAGACTGCTTTTACTTATTACTTGTGTAAAAAAAAGTTAATCAAAAAGCTATCCCAAAGTACTGTCCAATACAACAACCACTTTGTTTTTGTAGAATATCATTCATTGTGTATATATTTTGTATGCTTTTAATAATCTTTGGTCAGTTTATCTTATAAGCATGTTTTCAAGGTTCTATGAAAGGTTTTTTTTTTTTTGCCATCTTTAATGATATTCTTAAATTATTTCTTTAAATGAAACTCTCAGGAATGAACCATATGATCAAAGGATATGAACATTTCCTGCTCTTAAGTATTTCCATATTAATTTACAAAAGGATTTTTACCAGTATATGATGCTACCAGCAAAGGTGAAGTGCACTAACTTCATAACCTCAGCATTCAAATTTCTTCCTAAAAGCATAACATAGAGATGAATAGTATGGACCCTGGAAACTGAGTCCTTGGGTGCAAATCACATTTCTGCCACTCAGCTGCCTGACCTTGGGCAAGTGACTTACCTTTTGTTCTTCAACTTCCTCATCTGTAAAATGGGAATAATAAGTGTGTACTCTGTAGGCAAATTACAAGGATTATATGAAATAATATTTGTAAAACACCTGGAATAGTGTCTCCCATAGAGCACATGTTAGATAAAATTTTTTTAAAAAATAATTTGGAGGCCCCTTGGAGCAAGACTGTGTCATATCCAATTTGTATCTTACCTGACTTGTTTGATATTGTGTGATTCTCTTTCTTCTAAAACTTGTCACTTTTTATCTTGAAGCAAAAAACATACCATGAAAATATATAAATACATAATTTTTAAATACATGGTATCTGTTTTAATGATAAGGAAAAAGGTACATTTATCAGAGTTAAGAGATTGTGAGTCATCATTTGATTTTCTGCCTTTGCACAAGTAAATGTCTAAATTATACCTATTCCACAGCACTTTTAAGAATTCAGTTCAGTTCAGTCGCTCAGTCGTGTCCAACTCTTGGCGACCCCATGAATCGTAGCACGCCAGGCCTCCCTGTCCATCACCAACTCCCGGAGTTCAGTCAGACTCACGTCCATCGAGTCCGTGATGCCATCCAGCCATCTCATCCTCTGTCGTCCCCTTCTCTTCCTGCCCCCAATCCCTCCCAGCATCAGAGTCTTTTCCAATGAGTCAGCTTTTTGCATGAGGTGGCCAAAGTACTGGAGTTTCAGCTTTAGCATCAGTCCTTCCAATGAACACCCAGGACTGATCTCCTTTAGAATGGACTGGTTGGACCTCCTTGAAGTCCAAGGGACTCCCAAGAGTCTTCTCCAACACCACAGTTCAAAAGCATCAATTCTTTGGTGCTCAGCTTTCTTCACAGTCCAACTCTCACATCCATACATGACCACTGGAAAAACCGTAGCCTTGACTAGACAGACCTTTGTTGGCAAAGTAATGTCTCTGCTTTTTAATATGGTGTCTGCTGCTGGTGCTGCTAAGTTGCTTCAGTTGTGTCTGACTCTGTGTGACCCCACAGATGGCAGCCCACCAGGCTCTCCCGTCCCTGGGATTCTCTAGGCAAGAACACTGGAGTGGGTTGCCATTTCCTTCTGCAATGCATGAAAGTGAAAAGTGAAAGTGAAGTCACTCAGTCATGTCCGACTCAGCGACCCCACAGACTGCAGCCTAGCAGGCCCCTGCATCCATGGGATTTTCCAGGCAAGAGTACTGGAGTGGGTTACCATTGCCTTCTCCGAATATGCTATCTAGGTTGGTCATAACTCCTTCCAAGGAGTAAGCGTCTTTTAATTTTATGGCTGCAATCACCATCTGCAGTGATTTTGGAGCCTCCAAAAATAAAGTCTGACACTGTTTCCACTGTTTCCCCATCTATTTGCCATGAAGTGATGGGACCAGATGCTATGATCTTAGTTTTCTGAATGTTGAGCTTTAAGCCAACTTTTTCACTCTCCTCTTTCACCTTCATCAAGAGGCTTTTTAGTTCCTCTTCATTTTCTGCCATAAGGGTGGTGTCATCTGCATATCTGAGGTTATTGATATTTCTCCCGGCAATCTTGATTCCAGCTTGTGCTTCTTCCAGCCCAGCGTTTCTCATGATGTACTCTGCATATAAATTAAACAAACAGGGTGACAATATACAGCCTTGATGTACTCCTTTTCCTATTTGTAACCAGTCTGTTGTTCCGTGTCCAGTTCTGACTGTTACTTCCTGACCTGCATATAGGTTTCTCAAGAGGCAGGTCAGGTGGTCTGGTATTCCCATCTCTTTCAGAATTTTCCACAGTTTATTGTGATCCACACAGTCAAAGGGTTTGGCATAGTCAATAAAGCAGAAATAGATGTTTTCCTGGAACTCTGTTGCTTTTTCGATGATCCAGCGGATGTTGGCAATTTGATCTCTGGTTCCTCTGCCTTTTCTAACATACTGTATTTCCCACCTGGGTTTCATTTAGTAGGATACTAAATGAAAGAAGAGGAGATACTTCTAGTGATGACAAACATTAGGTGTAAGATAATAAGAAAACGGTTTTATTGAGCCCCATTGTGAGTCAGTATTGTTTTAGATGCTGTGATTCAGTAATAAGTGTAAGGTTATGAATAGAAGAATAGATAGGACATTCATTTGATCATTAAAAGAAATCTGAATCTTTATCCAAAAATTTATTGAACATCGTAGTATTTAAGATTCTTTGATTGGTGTTGGGGTACAGATTAATAAAGTCGTTTCTTTGTTCTCACGAGCAGAGGGGCGATACACAATTAAATCAATGAATACAGTGTAAGTTGTGTTATTTAAAGGGTGAAGCATTGAAAAGTTGATGCTAAGTAAATGGTGATGAGGAATGTCATTCTGTGGGAGGAACACCTAACTTTTTAGGTAGTGGGGCATGGAAGCTTTTAGAATATGCTTCTAGGAAAAGCACAAGAGAGACATTCAGCCCTGTCTTGAAGGCACTGTCTCTAATAGGCAGTGCAAGAATGACAGTGAGTATAATATTGTTAGGGAATGGTAAATACAGTTAACTCTTAATCAACTCAGGTTTGAACTGCACAAGTCCATCTGTACTCAGATTTTTTCTCAGTAGTAAATACATATGTATGATCATGATTGGATGAATCTGAGAATGTGGGACTGAAGATACAGAGGAACCATGTATTCAGAAAAACTGCACATACAGAGAACCGACTATAAGTTTTATACATGAATTTTTCAATTGCATGGAGGGTTGGTACCCCAGCCTCCCCCCAACTTCCACCCCTTTCATTCATTATTCGAGTCAACTGTAATGGAATAGTTGGAGCCGTTGTGTAGCTACTTCTCATTCTAAGTTCTACAGTTAAATTTTTCCAAAAAAAAAAAAAAAAAGGACTTCCCTGACAGTCCGGTGGTTAGGACTCCGTGCTTCCTCTGCAAGGGGCCCAGGTTTGATCCCTGGTTGGGGAACTAGGATCTCATATGCCAAGCGGCCAAAAAAAAAGATAAAAAATATCTTCTATTTATTGCATGCTAAAACATCTTAGATCCTTTTCGTCTAAGACAAGGATTCTCATCATCAGTATTCTAGTCTTGGCTAGTTTATCCAAATTCAATATAGAATAAACTCTTTCTGTAAAAATTAGTTTCATTTAAAATCTAATTTTTAGATGTAAAAACTCTTGCTTGGGGTTTGTATTCTTGATGTACAGAGTAACTTTACTTTTATTAACCCTTTACTGGTTTTCTGATTCTTTGAATTCTGCATTATCTGCATTTTTCTAGTACTGTTTCTCAGTTGTGAGGTTCTGACCTATAACTGATTTTTTTCTGATTGCTCCCTATATATTTTATATATTCAAGTAACCATTAAATTACAAGCTACCCTGGTGGCTTAGACACTAAAAAATCTGCCTGCAATGCAGGAGACCTGGGTTTGATCCCTGGGTCGGGAAGATCCCTTGGAGAATGACATGGCAACCCACTCCAGTATTGTTGCCTAGAGAGTATCCATGGATAGAGGAGCGTGGTGGGCTCCATGCAGTCCTTGGGGTCACAAAGAGTTCGGCATGACTGAACAACTAAGCACAGCATAGCACAACCATTAAATTATCTTTTATATGCTCTCCTGATTATATTAGATATCCAGATTTAGTTCAGAAGTTTTACTTTTATGCTAGGTTAATGTATCTTGTACTTACCTTTGCAATGTGTTCATGCCAGACATAATTTATTTACCACTCGTTTGCTTTTTACCATTTTCGTGTGTCATGTTTGTAGAGATTTCTTTGTTTCTGTTGCGGGATTTCTGCTTTATTACTTGTGCTTTTATGTTTAGTTAACTGTTTATATTTTACCATTCTTTTCCTCTCTGTTAGATACTTTGAGAACTTTGAAAGAACGGTTATTTTGACTTTTCCTTAAAAATGCAGTATTTCTGTGTTTTAGAGTCAAACAAAATACTGTGAATGCTTAGAGGGATTTGTGAAAATTTATCTTGGTAGACATGTTCACTATAAGAAATTAGATTTGTACTATTGAATGATTTAAATGAGGTTAAGAGAAACATACTGGATTAACTGAGCAATTGAAATGTGTTTTTTAAAAAATTATTTTTTTAGTTAAACTTTTTTTTGTCTGTGCTGCGTCTTCATTGCTGCTCCTGGGTTTTCTCTAGTTGCAGTGCGCAGGCTTCTCATTGCCGTGACTTCTGTTGCAGAGCAGGGCTCCTGGGTGCAGGCTCAGTAATTGCGGCACGTGGGCTTAGTGGCCCTGTGGCATGTGGACTCTTTCCTTACCAGGGATTGAACCTGTGTCCCCTGCATCAGCAGGCAGATTCTTAACCACTGGACCACCAGGAAAGCCCGAAATGTATTTTGTATATGTGTATATGTACATATATATATACACACACACATAAAAGAGAGGGTGAGCTAGTTTTAAAGTACTCTACACTTTGAGTTCTGTAAGTTTATTTGGAATTTAAAATTTATTTCTCCATAGAAACAGTGTTAGAAATGATGATTAGATTCATAGGGTGGTGATTTACAGAAATTTAAGTCCCTGTGTATCTGAGATATTGTATATTTGCAATAAAAAAGTAATAGAAACAATTCTGTGGGGATACTAGATGAACTACAGTAACAATAAAGTTGAAAAAGTTATTTTAAAATATATCTAAATGCTAATATTTGAATATGTGGAATACTGGTCTCTGCTAAGTCAGTGAGTGCTTTTCAGATGCAGCCTCAGAGTGTTTATCAGCTGCATTAGTCACAAAGAAGGTTAAGAGTATTCTTAGGGAACTTTTGTCTATTTGTAAATAGCTGGGGAGTTGTCAGTAAGTCAGGTGTTTGTATTTGTAGGAATGTTCCTATGCATTTGTGTTAGATTTTTCACATGGGTAGAATCTATTCTTTTTTTAAGTCAGCCTTCTTTTGCTCAATATAACAACAACTTCATCCATGTTGTTAACTTGGTTCAGTAGCTTTTGCCTCTTCTGTGCTGAATAGTATTCTGTAATCTTAATGTATAATGATTTTTTGTTAACCTGTTCAGTGAACATTTGGGTCATTTCCAGTTTTTTGCTGTTACCAGTGAAGTTACTATGAACGTTTTGTACAAGTCCTTTGGGATCGTATAGTTTTATTTCTCTTAGGTAAATACTTAGGAGTGAAATTGCTGGGTCATAGGATAGGTATGTGTTAGTAAGAAACAGCTAAACTTTTTCCTAAGCAAGGTATGCCATTTTATTATATTCCACTGCTGCTGCTGCAGCTAAGTCACTTCAGTCGTGTCCAATTCTGTGTGACCCCATAGACGGCAGCCCACCAGGCTCCTCCATCCCTGGGCTTTTCCAGGCAAGAACACTGGAGTGGGTTGCCATTTCCTTCTCCAAACTAGCAGTGAGTAAAAGTTTCACTTCCTCTGTATCCTTGTCAACATTTGGTGTTCTTAGCCTTTGAAGTTTTAGCCATTTTAATAGTTGTGTAATAGTGTCTCATCAATGGTTTTTTTCTTGAGGAAGTTTTTTTGTTTTTTTTTTTTAAGGTGGACCATTTCAACAGTCTTTATGGAGTTCGTTACAATATTGTTTCTGATTTATGTTTTGTTTTTTTGGCCCCGAAGCATGTGGGATCTTAGCACCCTGGCTAGGGATGGAACCCGTACCTCCTGACTCCTGGAAGGGGAGTCTTAACTGCTGGGCTGCCAGGGAAGCCCCTCATCAATGGTTCTAATTTACATTTCTATCTTCTTTTATGAAATGCTCATTTAAGTGTTTTTTCCTGTCTTTCAGTTGGGCTCTCTGTCTTTCTAATGTTTGCGTTAATGGAAGGTAATAGAAGGAGTCTGATACTTAGAGATGAAGTTGTAGATGTTCAGAAGCAATGTAGTTAATAACTCTTAAACCAGGCAGTGATTTTTCTGTATTGATGAGAGGGCTAGGGATTGGACCTTCAATGATCTCATTTGCTTTTTGTGTTTTGATGGGTAGAATTCAGAGTAAGTAGAAAGCTTATTAATTTAGATTGTAATAATAGAATTTAAACTTTGGGTTCCCAGGTAGAGCCATAGCCGTATCTGCCACAGCAACAGTTTGTGTGAGCATTGTTACGACTCCTACGAGCCATTAGTTTTTTTGAGGGTAATATTTCTTAGAGATCAAAATCAGTACTTAACAATACTAACATTGTCCTTGATTAGCCAAATCAGTCTTTTTTTTGGCCTCCTGTCTTTTTAGAAGAATAAATACATAATCATTAAAATTATTATTTTTACTTTATTTAGAGTTAATTTCCTGTGTCAAAATGAATGTCTGCTTAAAAGGAATTGATGCTTTATATTAGAAACTGTAGTTTATGGAACAAATGTTAGGCAAGATTCAGAATTTCTAACTTTGTGCCACTTGATTAAAGATTATGAATATGATGAATATGAATATGGATTGTGATTTTAATCCTTCAACTTAGCTTTTCCCCTTCTTATCAGAGGAGAAACTCTTATGTACCATTTGACCCTAGATATATTCTGAAACTTTTTAATTAAAAAAAATTTTTTTAAATTTTAATGTATTATTTTCATCTGTGCTGGGTCTTCATTGCTGCGTGGGGTTTTCTCTAGTTGTGGCGAGTGGGGGGTACTCTCCAGCTGCAGTGCGAGGGCTTCTTGTTGCAGTGGCTTCTCTTGTTTCAGAGCACGGGCGCTAAGGTACCTGGACTTCGTAGTTGTGGTGCACAGACTTAGTTGCCGCGTGGCAGGTGGAATCTTCCTGGATCAGGGTTCAAACCCATGTTTCCTGCATTGGCAGGCAGAATCTTAACCACTGGACCACAAGGGAAGTCCATGTTCTGAAACTCTTGTTTTCTGAAGTCACTAGTGGCAAAAAAAAAAAATTGCTGTTCGTAGGCTGTCTCTTAAATCTGAGACATTCAGGTTGGCCTTTATTATCTACTTGAAGTGACTTTGTAGTAGTTTTTGTTTTAAGTAGTCTGCCAGAGGCTTTTGGTAGATAAATTCACTTTTAGATCAACCACACTAAGCATATTAAAAAAAAAATGTATTGGGATGTAGCCGATTAACAATGTTGTGATAGTTTAGGTGAACCACGCAAAGGGGACTCAGCCATACATATATACATGTATCAAGGACATTTATAAATTAATATTGGTTGTGATTTTCTTTCTACTTTGGGCATTTTCCTTCTGTATTTGGATATTCTTATTCTAGTTTGGCAGAGAAAAGCATATTTCCTAGTGTTTGTTTACTTCTGTGGTTATCTTCTGCTTCAGATGTTGTTAAATTTTCATCCATGCCTTTGGAACCAAATTGTTAAATAGCAACTCCTATCTTTTAGCAAAAATCTGAATGCATGATAGGCTTTGGCTGTATAAGAAAGATGAAGAAATAGATTGCTTGGTCCCTGCTTTCAAGAGACTTAAAATCTACTTGGAGACATAAGACTTAACCATAACCTTTGAAAAAAAATTGTGATTTAAGGCAGTGTATAATAGGAGTATAGAGTACCAATATTGTGAAATATTTTATAAGCATGTAATGAGTAGTAGTGAAGTACTGAACTTTTAAAAAAAGCTTACCTTTACAAAAGTGGATTAAATTTCATATGCTTTACATATATGTATATGATTTAAATGGAAGTTAAAAAGAGTGTAGTTTCAGCTAGAGTTCAGAGAATGCACATGGAAATGAAAATATCCATCTTGGGTCATTGCAGAAAAAGGTTGATGACTGCTGGTATAGACAAAAGAATTATAAAAGTTTAGAGATAAGCAATGTTCTGTTTTTTTATACTGATTTTTAAGGGGAGGGCAATCACAAATATAGACATTTATTTTCCTTTCAAAGACTGTGTTCTAATCCCTTCATCTGATCCTGTAGAAGCATTGAAGTAGTTTTTCTATCTAAACTAGAAAGGAGGATTTGGCCTGTTTATTATTGGTGATATGACTATTGTATTGGTCTGCTTGGGGTGGCATTCCAGGGGATCTTCTTGATCCAGGGATTGGCAGGTGGATTCTTTACCACTGAGCCACCTGGGAAGCCTATCTCCTGCTATATTCCCATCTTTATTCCTGGCTTCTGCTGAAGTAGTTGCTGAAGTTTGGGGCTCGTGGACATAACTAAATTCCTTATCAAATAGATATTAGCGTTCTCTTCAGATCAAGCCTTTATCATTTTTTTGCAGTATGGATAGGCTGAGAATTTTCCAAACCTTAAAGTTCTGGGTCCTTTTTGTTCAACAATTCCTTCCATTTATCTCTTTCCTTACATTTTACTAAAAACAAGTAAGAGGAAAACAAGTCTTCAACATTTTGCTTAGAAATCTCCTCACCCAAATAACCAGTTTCATCACTT
Source organism: Bubalus kerabau (assembly GCF_029407905.1). NCBI lineage: Eukaryota > Metazoa > Chordata > Mammalia > Artiodactyla > Bovidae > Bubalus > Bubalus kerabau. The sequence continues at coordinate 51,864,616 of NC_073627.1, read as the reverse complement.
CAAAGTTGTGTATTCTGTAGAACACTAGAACATGACCACAAGTTCAGGCAAGTTTTTTGTCACATTTTAATAAGAATCAGAGGCTTCCCTGGTGGCTCAGTGGTAAAGAATCCGCCTGCTAATGCAGAAGTGGGTTTGATCCCCTAGGTCAGATCAGGAAGATCCCCTGGAGAGGGAAATGGCAACCCACTCCAGTATTCTTGCTTAGAAAATCCCATGGTCAGAGGAGCCTGGTGGGCTATAGTCTATGGGGTCGCAAAGGAGTTGGACATGACTTAGTGACTAAACAACAACAATAAGGGTCACCTCTCCTCTGGTTTCTTCTTCCTCATTTCTATCTGATACCTTTTTACCCAACTGAACTTGGGTTCATTTGCCCACCACTCAGCAAAGCAGTCTCCTGACGCCAGGTAGTGGTGAAAAAATGCATGGCCTTTCTTTGCAGAGCACCATGCAAGGAGAGTGCACAGCTAATGCTCAAAAGACCTGAACTCCCCCCGTGGCTTTCAGGCAAGGGTTTTAAAAGGCAACAATTAGGGATTGGGGTCATGGAGTGCATGAATCAGCTAGTGGACATCCTTCTGATTAGTTGGTGGTGATATTCAGGAATCTTAATCATCAATTTTCTGGTTTCAGTCAGTTTGGGGTCTTTGTGCTTGTGGTCAGCTTGTAGTTACCACCCTCCACTGGGTAGTCATCTTAGTTTCTGTAGAACAGCTCAATGATACATGTCAGACTGTTCTCTGTATCCCTCCAGTGACTTAGTTTTGTGACTCCGTTCAAGCTATTACTTTTCTTGCTTGACTGCTTTTCCTTTGTGTCAGCATTTTCCACTTCTTTAATTGTTAACTACTTGAGTCTCCTCTTTGGCCAAAACAGAGAGGGACACAGAGGGGCTAGTACCCAGGAAGATTCTGTGAGGTCCCACTTGGTGTCAGTCTCCTTCTTTTCTTTGATGCTCCTTGGTCACAAGGGGCAGGGGTGGTACAAGAAAGGAAATAAAGTTTTTTTAAATTAATTTATTTATTTTAATTGGAGGCTAATTAATTTATAATATTGTAGTGGTTTTTGCCATACATTGACATGAATCAGCCACGGGTGTACATGTGTTCCCCATCCTGAATCCCCCTCCCACTTCACTCCCACCCATCCCATTCCTCAGGGTCATCCCACTGCAGCAGCCCTGAGTGCCCTGTCTCATGCATTGAACCTGGACTGGCAGTCTATTCCACATATGATAATATACAATGCTATTCTTTCAAATCATCCCACCCTCGCCTTCTCCCACAGAGTCCAAAAGTCTGTTCTTTACATCTGTGTCTCTTTTGCTGTCTCGTATATAGGACCATCTTTACCATCTTTCTAAATTCCATAGATACGTATTAATATACTGTATTGGTGTTTTTCTTTCTGACTTACTTCACTCTGTATAATAGGCTCCATCCAGTTTCATCCACTTCATCAGAACTGATTCAAATGCATTCTTTTTAATAGCTGAATATTCCATTGTGTATATGTACCATAGCTTTCTTATCCATTCTTCTGCTGATGGACATCTAGGTTGCTTCCATGTCCTAGCTATAGTAAACAGTGCTGCGATGAACACTGGGGTGTATCTCTTTCATTTCTGGTTTCCTCGGTGTGTATCCCCAGCAGTGGGATTGCTGGGTTGTATGGCAGTTCTGTTTCCTGTTTTTTAAGGAATCTCCACACTGTTCTCCATAGTGGCTGTACTAGTTTGCATTCCCACCAACAGTATAAGATGGTTTCCTTTTCTCCACACCCTCTCCTGCATTTATTGTTTGTAGACTTTTTGGATAGCAGCCAGGAATGAAGTTTTGGGTAGAGAGGTTAATAATAAACTCTGCAGGGGGAACTTGGTTTCAGTGGGACTTGGTTTCAGTCTCACCAGAATGGCATTAAGCATTCATATTCCTAACCAACATTCTGTTAATAATGCATTCTTTAAGATGTTGGAGACTTTCTCTGTAGCCCTCTTCTTTCTGAGCTTGCCCTAGAATTGCCTTTGATGTCCATACTTTTGCCAACAGTTCCTTAACAGCAGTCTAAGCCTTTTCTATCAAGTATCTCAAAACTCCTCCAGCCTCTACCCATTGTTGTTGTTCAGTCGCTAAGTCGTGCCCAACTCTTTGAGACTCCACGGACTGCAGCACACCAGACTCCTCTGTCCTTCACTGTTTCCTGGAGTTTGCTCAAATTCATATCTGTTGAATGGGTGATGCTGTCTAACCATCTCATCCTCTGCTGCCCGCTTCTCCTTTTGCCTTCAGTCTTTCCCAGCATCAGGGTCCTTACCAATGAGTCAGCTCTTTGCATCAGGTGGCAAAGTATTGGAGCTTCAGTTTCAGCATCAGTCTTTCCAGTGAATATTCAGGGTTGATTTCTTTTAGGATCTGCTTCTGCATTTGTATACATTTGTTACAGTAGCAGCTCACTTCTCAGTACCAAATTCTGTACCTATTAAACAGCTTGGGCTGCCATAACACAGGGCTTCCCTGGTGCCACAGCAGTAGTGAACCTGCCTCCCAATGTAGGAGATGTAGGCTCAATCCCTGGGTCAGAAAAATCCCCTGGCATAGGAAATGGCAACCCACTCTGGTATTCTTGCCTGGGGAACTCCAAGGACAGAGGAGACTGGCATCTCAAAAGACTCAGACTCGACTGAGTGACTAAACAATACCACCACCATAACAAATACCATAGATTGGTTGGCTTAAAAAACAAATTTATTTTGTCTCAGTTCTGGAGATTGAAAGTCTACAAAAGTTTAGATTCTAGGAGAGTTTGGTTTCTGGTAAGGACTATTCTTGGCTTGCAGATGGCTGCCTTCTTTCTGAGCTCCTCACATGGCCTACTATGTATGTGGGAAGGTCCTAGAGACACTGTGAGTCATGTTTCTTCTTATGTGGACATTAATCTGATTGGCCCCACCCTTATAATCTCATTTAACAGGAATTACTTCTTAACTTAAATAGCAGAGACATTACTTTACCAACAAAGGTCCGTCTAGTCAAAGCTATGATTTTTCCAGTAGTCATGTATGGATGTGAGGGTTGGACTATAAAGAAAGCTGAGTGCCAAAGAATTGATGCTTTTGAACTGTGGTGTTGGAGAAGACTCTTGAGAGTCTCTTGGACTGCAAGGAGATCAACCAGTCCATCCTAAAGGAGATCAGTCCAGAATATTCATTGGAAGAACTGATGCTGAAGCTGAAACTCCAATCGTTTGGCCACCTCATTCAAAGAACTGACTCATTTGAAAAGACCCTAATGCTGGGGAAGATTGAAGGCAGGAGGAGAAGGGGATGACAGAGGATGAGATGGCTGGATGGCATCACCAACTCAACGGACATGAGTTTGAGTGAACTCCGGGAGTTGGGGATGGACAGGGAGGCCTGGAGTGCAGCAGTCTGTGGGATCTCAGAGTCAGACACAGCTGAACGACTGAACTGAACTGACTTCTTAACTCCAAATGCAGTCACGCTGGGGGTTAGAGCTTCAGCATATGAATGTGTAGTGACAAATACATTTGATCCATAACAGAAATGTAATTATGGTTGACCTTTGATTAACTTTAGGGGTTCAGGGTGCTGACCCACCACCCTAGTTAAATTTGGGTATAGTTAAATATGGGTTACCAATGAAATGTATGTTGATTTTCGATGCCTCTTTGTCTAATATTTTCTCTTTAACCTTTCTATTTTCACTTAATTAACTTTCTTATTTCATTTGCCTTCATTTCTTCAATCTTGTTCTACTTCTACTTCCTGCATCATTTCTTTCTTAGGCCAGCAAACTGATGGTGGGAATTTTGGTAAATATTTTTCCATAACGCTGGAGATCTCAAATCAGGGCCCAGTGGCCTTTCTTCTCTGTTATCAGAAGATGACATAAAATGAGGAGGGATGGATTTGTATGAGGGCTAATGTATATCTCTTTGGCTTTCTTTTTCAGATTTTTCAGATGTTTAGAGCATGGGTCCCCAAACCTCCAGCATCTAAGGCCTTGTGATCTGATTTGGGGTCCATACGTGGAATGTGTTGCGTTCATATAAACAGTGAACACTTAGTATAGAAGTCTTAAATCAGATTTAATTTTTCATTAGCCTCCGGGTGTGCATTCCAAATTTTAAAAGTTTACACTTTATTATACTTCTTTCACAGTCTTACCAGAATAACTCCTGAAAACATAAAACTCATTAGCATATTTATCACCCTAGATATTCCTTCCACTTCTTTTCCCATACTTTTCTTTCACAATTCCCACAATTTGCATTCCAGCCTCTCAAACTGTTCTGCAAATCAGTCATCTTCAACCTTTCTGGAACCAGGGACCTGTTTCGTGGAAGACCGGGGGTGGGGGTGGGGATGGTTTGGGGATGATTCAGGTGACTTACTCTGCACTTTATTTCTATTGTTATTACATCCGCTCCACCTCAGATCACCAGGCCTTAGATCCTGGAGACTGGGGACCCCCGCTCTAAACATTCCTAACATCCTCTGACCTCTGTGCTCACTCCCTTCCTGATACTTGACTGTTCTTCCTGTTTCTCTGTCTTGGGCTCATTCTTAATTTTCTAGCGTGAGAATGGCCCCCTTTTATGAAACTTCCTAGATTCCTCTGTAACCTTCTGTACTGCCATATCACTTGCTTATACCATTTAGGCTATTTATTATATTCTACTTTGTGTTATTAGAATGTTACTTATGTATTCATTTATTTAGCAAACATTTGAATCCCTGGGTTCTACTTACAGACTTCAGTTTATTGTTTTGGGTTGGAGCCTGGGCATCAGAATTCTTTCAATGCACCTCAGGTGATTCCAGGAATAAGAATTTATGGAATAAAGATAAAACACAGTGCCCACAGACAGAGTTCAGAGCTGTGGTGGCTTGATGCTGAGATGCTGGTGGAGTGCCTAGGGAAGGCGCGTGGCAGTGCCCCTCTCAGTGCTTGCGGTGCGTGATGCCTCTCTAATAGTCCTTTGCAAAACAAATGCTGAAAGCTGTTTTCTCTTGTCACCTTTTTTTTATAAAAACAAACATCCTCAGATTTCTTTTGGTTAACGAAAAGAGGTGCTAATGCAGGTTTCTCATTAAAAGTGAAGTGGTATAAAGTGAACTTTTGGAAACTGGGGGATACCTGTGTATGTGTGTATGCATGCATGCAAAGTTGCTTCACTTGTGTCCGACTGTTTGCTACCCTGTGGACTGTAGCCTGCTTGGACCCAATGGCTTCTCTGTCCATGGGATTCTCCAGGCAAGAGTACTGGAGTCAGTTATTACCATGCCTTCCTTCAGGGGATCTTCCCGACCCAGGGATCAAACCCACGTCTCTTATGTCTCCTGCATTGGCAGGCGAGTTCTTTACCACTAGCTCTTCCTGGGAAGCCCTGCCTGTATATAATTAGTTGAAATACATAGTTTTGTTTAGCTGTCCTGAATATTTTATGTAGCTGTATGGGCCATTCAGAATATGTTTGGATTACTATGTAACTGGAAACAGCTAGACAAACAACAGTGAAATGTTTTTTCTGCTTTTGTTTATATTCTTGTTGTTGTTATTCAGTCGTTCAGTCATGTCCGACTCTTTGTGACCCCATGGACTGCAGCACGCCAGCCTTCCCTGTCCTTCACCATCTCCTGGAGTTTGCCCAAATTCATGACAACTGAGTCTGTGATGCCATCCAACCATCTCAATATCTGTTGTCCTCTTCTCCTCCTGACTTCAGTCTTTCCCAGGATCATGGTCTTTTCCAGTAAGTCGGCTCTTAGCAAGTGGCCAAGGTATTGGAGCTTCAGCTTCAACATTAGTCTTTCCAATGAATATTCAGGATTTATTTCCTTTAGGATTGACTGGTTTGATCTCCAAGGGACTCTCAAGAGTCTCCTCCAACACCACAGTTCAAAAGCGTCAATTCTTTGGCACTCAGCTTTCTTTATGATCCAACTCTGACATCCATACATGACCACTGGAAAAACCATAGCTTTGACTAGATGGACCTTTGTTGGCAAAGTAATGTCTCTGCTTTTTGATTCGCTGTGTAGGTTTGTCATAGCTTTTCTTCCAAGGAGCAAGTATCTTTTAATTTCATGGCTGCAGTCATCATCTGCAGTGATTTTGGAGCCCCCAAAAATAAAGTCTATTGTTGTTTCCATTGTTTCCCCATCTGTTTGCCATGAAGTGATGGGACCGGATGCATGTTCTTAGTTTTTTGAATGTTGAGTTTTAGCCAGCTTTTTCACTTGCCTCTTTCACCTTCATCAAGAGGCTCTTTAGTTCCTCTTCGCTCTCTACCGTAAGGATGGTGTCATCTGCATATCTGAAGTTACTGATATTTCTCTCGGCAATCTCGATTCCAGCTTGTGCTTCATCCAACCCAGCAGTTCTCATGATGTACTCTGCATATAAATAAATAAGGTGACAGTATACAGCCTTGACGCACACCTTTCCCAATTTTGAACCTGTCTGCTGTTCCATGTCTGGTTCTAACTGTTGCTTCTTGACCTGCCTGCAGGTTTGTCAGGCAGCAGGTAAGGTGGTCTGGTATTCCCATCTCTTTGAGAATTTTACACAATATGTTGTGATCTACACAGTCAAAGGCCTTATATTTTAAAAATCTATTTAAAAACACCCTCTGCTACTGCTGCTAAGTCACTTCAGTCGTGTCCGACTCTGTGTGACCCCATAGACGGCAGCCCACCAGGCTCCTCCGTCCCTGGGATTCTCCAGGCAAGAACACTGGAGTGGGTTGCCATTTCCTTCTCCAATGCATGAAAGTGAAAAGTGAAAGTGAAGAAGGGTATTTGGGAGGGGGAAATTCCAGAAAGTTCCACAAAACTTCAATTTACCAGTCCTGTTACATGCAGACAACTATTTATATATTGATAGCATCTAACCCTAACCCCGGTTGGATCCAGGGATTCCCTCGGGAGGACGGCATTGGCGATTAAAAGGATAGATAAAAGGAGAAAGACACAGAGGCTTGATCTGACTGGTTTACGTGGGAAACTAATCAAGTTCGTGACACTGAACTTGTTCTGACTAAGGAGGCCGCAGGCGCTCTCTCGAATCGCGGAAGGTGCCCCACCTTAGGCACCTTCTCAAGTGGGTCTTAGAAGCCCAGGCAAATAAGTAGTCTCAGAGAGCCCCCACGCTCCAATCATTCATCCTGAAGGAAGAACATAGAAGAAAAGGAGAGAAAAGGAAACAAGAAAGAACGACACAGGGAGACCAAGTCTGATGAGTGAGGCCCACAACTTTATTTTCCAAAGTAGCTTTTATACCTTAAATTGTGCATAGAGGATAATAGGGGGTGTAGAGTCATGCAAGGTCAGCAGTCTTTGACTCTTATCGAAGCCAGGCTTTCTTTCTGCAAACTTATCATATGCAAAGGCTTTAGGTGATTTACATCATCTTCTGGCCAGGAGGCCTGTTAACATTTTATGACCCTTTCTTCAGAAAAACTTATTTTTCTTTAAAAGTGATTATTCTAAAGTCAGGTGCCACCCTCCGAAAGCATTAGATAAAATTGCATTCCTATAGGGCAAAAGTGTGGTGGGCTATAACAAGGAAAGACTTAACTCAAGGGTCCAAGGTTACAAACATTAAAGCTACTACTTACATTTCTATATAGCAACTATATTAATCAATACACTCCCAGGGACACAGTAGGTAAGGGATATGGAAACTTGGCAGCAAGCATTAGCTCAACAAAGAAATCCTCTACTAGTTCTATTCTTAGAATTTTAACTCTCTGAGAAGCTCTGCATTATTAGACTATCTTGAGCTTCCCGTGCCTCTTGTGGTTGGGAGGCTGTGAACAATCACATGGGTAGCTGCAGGAGTCTGAACAAACCTGTCAGGCAAGCTAGAAAGTCATCAGAGGGGTTTGAATTGAAACACTCCTATTAAGCCCAGGAGACTTATTAACTAGAGCTCTAAGTTGATTTTTTTCAGAGAAAGGTGGTTGGGGATAGCCCCCGTTAATGTCAGAATTCTGAGTTGGTGAAAGTCGTGAAATAGTAAAACAGATTCTGGTTTGGGGTAGACGCTCAGGCAGATCCAGGGGGGCCCTTGAGCCCTGACTCGCCTTGCCCGTCAGGGCTCTCCCGCATGACCTTGTCATGGGTGGGAACTCCCGTGCTGGCTCCCAGCAGCAGTTTACCTCATATTTACATTGTATTAGGTATTATGAGGAATTGTTTAGTTGCTAAGTCGCGTCCAACTCTTTGCAACCCCATGGACTGTAACCAGCCAGGCTCTTCTGTCTATGGGATTTCCCAGGCAAGAATACTGGAGTGATTTGCCATTTCCTTCTCTAGGGGATATTTCAGTTTCCTGTGTTGATAGGCAGATTCTTTACCACTGAGCCACCAGGGCAGCCCATTAGAAAGGATATGGAGATGATTTAAAATACAGAGTATAAAAAAAAATCTAAAGGAGGACTTCTTTAGATCCTATGCAAATACTACATCATTTTATATAAGAGATTTTGTTCCTCCCTGGATTTTGGTGAGTGGAGTGGCAGTGCTTGTCCTGGAACTGATTCCCTGAGGATACTAAGAGGTGACTTGGGTGCCTTCTTTACAATTAATGAATGACAATAACTTTCTCTATGCTTGTCTGTCATACCTGCAGAAATTGCCTCCTTTTTCTTGATATTTCTCCTCCTTGCTTTTTCTTTTCCTTCCGTTCCTTTGTTCCAGGGTTAGGTGGGTCTGCTGGGGTAGTAATATTAGTCTGCAGGTAAGGAGGAAAAAGGAGAGGGGCAGAAAAAAATTGTTCTTTTTTGAACTTTTACCTCCTCCCTCTGGACCTCATTTGTCACAACTTTCTTCCAGAGTTAGGAGTGGAAAGGGAACAGGGCTGCTCTCATTGCTGCTGGAAATCTCCTCGTCTCCTCCTAGACTGGCATTATTGGACATCCATTCTTTTCCAGCATTAAAGTCTTTATTATACACACACACACACACACACACACACACACACACGTAAGTGACAGTGTTAGATTCAAATATATGTATGTTTTGTTTGTGCTCATAACCAGTTGACCAGAGGTTTCCAAACTTGGCAGCTGGTGGGCCATATTAAGACTGCATATTGGTTAATTTTTTTTTAATTAACTGCTAACACTTTTAAAGTAGAGAGATTTCACAAAAATTTTACATTCTTGGGTTCCTCATTGTTACATTGCAGCCTATGCCTGGAACTTAGTAGCAGCTTCATGCTGGGGAAGGAATATGTGTTTTCTAGGGTTCCACAGGCCCTACCTGCCCCACTTCATCATTACCAGTATTTCTGTTTTTGAACTTTGCATCATTAGTCTTTACTACCACCAGTAATTCCTTTTATTCTTGAACTTGTGTTCCAGAGCAGAGGAGCTACAGAATATTTTATTCATACAACTTTTTTTTCCCAGTGTCGAATCTGAGAATAGTCAGGTACAAAGGAGATGGCTCATGTTTCTGGCCTTTTGCGTTGGAATTACACATGTATGTTCATTTATTTGGACAGTATTTATTGATAGTGATGGGAGAGAATCAAATGAAATTCAGTTCAGAAATAGTGGAGAGTATTAAAGAAGCACAAGTTTCTTGTTAGTGCCCACCACCCTGACTATGTAGTCTGTCACTGGGATATAGACTGCCTGGATGACTTCAGCGTCCTCCCCTTAGCTCACACAGTATACTGTTGCTTTCATCCTGTGCTGAAAACCAAGTAATGAGAGAGAGTGGGAAAGTCTTAGATGAGAATGTGTTCAGGAAACACAGATTTGTGGTTATGTTTAAACCAGATCCAGCCACATCAGTCACTGTTACACCAGTTGATACAAGCTGTAAATCTTACTTCTCTATTCCCAAGTGGCACAGTGGTAAAGAATCCACCTGCCAATGCAGGAGATGCAAGAGACGCAGGTTTGATCCCTAGGTGGAAAAGATTTCCTGGAGTAGGAAATGGCAACCCATTCCAGTATTGTTGCCTGGAAAATTCCACGAGCAAAGGAACCTGGTGGGTTACAGTCCATGGTGTCGCAAAGAGGCGGACACGACTGAGTGACTGAGCATGCATGCATATAAATCCTACTTAGCTCAGAAGACAAGTATTTTCTCTTATAAACATAACTGGCGATTCAGGTCAGTTCATTCACTCAGTCGTGTCCGACTCTTTGCGACCCCATGAATCGCAGCATGCCAGGCCTCCCTGTCCATCACCAACTCCCGGAGTTCACTGAGACTCACGTCCATCGAGTCAGTGATGCCATCCAGCCATCTCATCCTCTGTCGTCCCCTTCTTCTCCTGCCCCCAATCCCTCCCAGCATCAGAGTCTTTTCCAATGAGTCAACTCTTCACATGAGGTGGCCAAAGTATTGGAGTTTCAGCTTAGGTTGTTTATATTGATAAGTTGCTATATTAGGTTTATTATAGGTCCTCTAGGTCTTGAGAATGTCATGCTATGGATGCCCAAATGTGAGAAGAAATCACAATAAGGAGATCTTGATATGAAATATATATATATATGCAAATAGTCACCAAAATCACAACTAGCTATCTGCTTTGTTCTTAGTTGTACTTAGTAATGTAGTTTGGGAGCACTCTTTCCCGTTTTTAGGTGTTCTTCCTTGTGCACAACTATGTCTTTTATGTTTACTGTATTTCATTGCTTATTCATGAGTCTGTCTCTTGGCTGAGTTCCTCGAAGGCAAAGTTGGCTTATTAGTTTTGTGTTCCTCATGGCCTAGCACAGTTTTTGGGCATGTGATCAGTAAGGGCCCAGTAACCTTTAATTAATGATTGGTTGACTGATTGCATTTCAGAGGGTCTTACTGGAGGGATTCTGTTTCTGAGATAAACACCATAATCTTTATTTTATTTCTACTTCAGTATTTGCCTTTTCTGTTTAATTGCTTTTATCAATACTTTCGTGCTCTAATCATTAAGTGACTATCAAGTACTTTATTTTTCTTACCATATCTTGTGTTTGAGTGTGAGTTGCTAATTCTCACTAATTGAGTATTTTGAAAACTGAGATGTCTTGAAATCAAGGCTTTTTGTTGAATGAGGTTTGTGTTCAATTCTCTTGAAAATTTGTTTTGATATGAGAAGAGCAAACTTTCTCCCTTATTCCCTTGTCTTTTATTCATACTTCCTGTTTGAGCGACTTTCACTTTCACTTTTCCTGTTTGAGAAAGGATTTTAGTTTTGTTCCTATAGTTTTCAATAAGATTCTAGTTGGTTTCTTAACTCTCATGAGTGTTATAGGTGTAGTTGAAATGTTTCTACAGTTTCTTAGATTAAGCAAAACCTAAAGTAAAACCAGTCCTTGAGATTTATTTATTTGGCTGAGCTGGTTCTTCAGTAGCAGCATGTGGAATCCAGTTCCCTGATCAGGGATTGAACCCCGAGCCCCCTGCATTGGGAGCAAAGAGTCCTAGCCACTGGACCACCATGGAAGTCCCAAGATTTATTTTTTTGAAGGTGAAATACCTCTTTAAGATATTATCATTGTGGTCAGATGCATTAGTTTACTGTCAGACTTTCCACTTTTGGAGTGGAAATGGAGTCCTTTCTTCATTTCTAATCTGGTCTTGTTCTCTGTGCTTACTGCATAGCTGTCCTCCTCAGATACCTTAATCATCCTGGAAATTTCCTTTACCTCTCTCCTGTTGCAGTCCGTCCAGCTCTCACATCCATACGTGACTACTGGAAAAACAGCTTTGACTAGATGGACTTTTGTTGGCAAAGTAATGTCTCTGCTTTTTAATATGCTGTCTAGGTTGGTCATAGCTTTTCTTCCAAGGAGCAAGCATCTTTTAATTTTGTGGCTGCAGTCACCATCTGCCTTGATTTTGGAGCCCCCAAAAATAAAGTCTCACTTTTTCCATTGTTTCCCCATCTATTTGCCATGAAGTGATGGGACCGAATGCTATGACCTTAGTTTTCTGAATGTTGAGTTTTAAGCCAACTTTTCCACTCTCCTCTTTTACTTTCATCTAGAGGCTCTTTAGTTCTTTGCTTTCTGCCATAAGGGTGGTGTCATCTGCATATCTGAGGTTATTGATATTTCTCCTGGCAATCTTGATTCCAGTTTGTGCTTCATCCAGCCTGGTATTTCGTATGATGTATTCTGCATATAAATTAAATAAGCAGAGTGACAATATACAGCTTTGATGTACTCCTATAAAGAAAGCTGAGTGCCAAAGAATTGATGCTTTTGAACTGTGGTGTTAGAGAAGACTCTTAAGAGTCCCTTGGGCAGCATGGAGATCCAACCAGTCCATTCTAAAGGAAATCAGTCCTGAATAGTCATTGGAAGGACTGATGCCGAAGCTGAAACTGCAATACTTTGGCCACCTGATGTGAAGAACTAACTCATTGGAAAAGACCCTGATGCTGGGAACAATTGAAGGTCGGGGGAGAAGGGGCTGACAGAGGATGAGATGGTTGGATGGCATCACCAACTCGATAGACATGAGTTTGAGTAAGCTCTGGGAGTTGGTGGTGGACAGAGAAGCCTGGTGTGCGGCAGTCCATGGGGTCACAAAGAGTCGGACACAACTAGTGACTGAACTGAAGTGCTACAGTCAGTGTTTCCTGGATCTGTCTTCTTTCCTTTGTTTACCCCCTCATTTTGTTGTAGGACAGTCTCCTGTAACTTTCTGGAAAAGGTACAAGAGAGCATCGTACTTTTTCCTTGTTAAATTTTTATAGTACCCTATTGTTATTTGGATGTAATTTTCTTATTCTCCTTTTCTGAAAATATTTGAAGGTTTTCACTTTTTTTCATCCTTCATTATTATTTCTACTTACCCCTCTTTTCCCCTGTTTGTCTTGGTAATTTTCTTATTGAAATCTTCCTCAATATTTGGTGTTCTTTGACTGTTCATTTTTTTTTTTCAGTCTATGCTATTGATACATAATTTATATACAATAAAATGCATAGATTTTAAGAATTCAGTAAGTGAACAGTTGTTCACTTTTGTAGCCACCACCCCAATCAAATATATAAAACATTTCCACACCTCAGAATAGTTCCCTCCTGTCTCTCTGCAGGTGTCTGTTTCCTACAACTCCAGTCACATTCTCCCTACTTCACTACCTGTCAACCACTGTCTTGGACACCATAACTGGTTTTGCTTCTTTGTGACTTTTATATATAATGTAGTCATATGGTATATGCTCTTCTGTGTCTGGCTTATTTTGCTCAGTGTAGTTTTTGAGATTCATTTATGTTGATGCATGGATCAGTAGTTTCTTCATGTTTACTGCAGAATACTATTCCATTGTATGACTATACTGCATTTACTTCATCACCTGTTCCTTTATCAAGGGGTTATTGTTTCTAGTTTTTTTTTTTTTCCTATTGTTAATAAAGCTCCTATGTACATTTCTGAGCAGTATTTTCTTGTGTAATTAACAAGGAGTGGAATTAATTGGGTTATAAGGTTAAGTATATGCTTAACTGTATCGTGTCGTGAAGTCGCTCAGTCGTGTCCGACTCTTTGTGACCAGGCTCCTCCCTCCATGGGATTCTCCAGGCAAGAGTACTGGAGTGGGTTGCCATTTCCTTCTCTAGGGAATCTTCCCATCCCAGGGATGGAACCCGGGTCTCCTGCATTCCATGCAGATGCTTTAACCTCTGAGCCACCAGGGAAGCAGCTGTATAATGACTATCAAACTGACTTTTTATTTTAAATAGTTTATGCATTAAAAGATTGATTGGAAGACATATGTTTGAGTATATCCCTTGTTGTGGATGCTAGATGGCATCCATTGTTGCTGGATGGCATCACTGACTCGATGGATGTGAGTTTGAGTGAACTCCTGGAGTTGGTGATGGACAGGGAGGCCTGGCGTGCTGCGATTCATGGGGTCGCAAAGAGTCGGACACGACTGAGCGGCTGAACTGAACTGAACTGATATCCCTTGTTGACTTGTGGATTTTCCTTTTGGGAACCCAGCCATTTTTAAAAGGGGAATGGCGGCATCCCCCTCACCCCATGTCAGTAACAGTAGGTCTTTGTTCTAAGATCATTTACTCTCTTCAGAGAAGAATGCTCATTGATTCTGCCCAGGGAGAGAACAGGGGGAGGGAGGGCAGCATGATGCAGATGCTCACTTAATCTTCACCTTTTTTCATACCTCATTGTCCTTCCTGTAGCTGTCAGCTAAACCTGGTGTGGTCGAGTATGGAGCCTTTCTGTCTCAGTGTCTCAGAGAATGTGTCTTTGGTTTCTTGATATATATCTACATCTGAAAGTGGTATGCGGTGGCTAGATGGTAGATTGGTGCCTGACTCTTGTGCTTTAAAGGACCTGAGATTAGTCTAAGCACTTCTCTTGTAACTTTCAACCAATTTTTCTTCCATCCCGCTTTTTACCGCTACCCTCCCTTTTTTGTGTGTGGTAACTAGTACAGTGAATTCCGGAGCCTTTTTTGGGTGCTCTAGACAGGTTAAGTTAGTTTACTTTCTTGTCCACATTTCTCAGTTGGTTTCGATTGCTTAGGTTTCAATTTTCATGGGTCTGCTTAAGTGAGTCACCACTCGTCCAGACACTAATGTTCCCCAGAAAAAGATTGACTCTCATAGTTCCTCAGTTCTTCTTTCTCCTGTTTTCTTTGTCCTTGTGAGTTTGTGTCCTTTTTTTATTCTTGCTGCAATTTTAGTGAAGTCTGTAGAGAGAAAGGAGGTAAAGAAAAATCCCACGTGTTGAACTTACTAGTTTTTCCAGAAATTGCCTCTTCTTTCTAAATTAATATTATGTTTTCCTACCTTAAATTTTCTAGGCTTGATTCTCTTTTGTTTTCCATCCTGCCTAAATTTTTATTTTGAACGTTTTCAAGGTTTCACTTGTATAGTGAACACTTTTAGGTATTCCTTGTCTGCAGGTTGGAGACAAGGAATTGTCAGATTTTATTTTTTAATAAAAATACTGTTTATTTTCAGTAAGTATGGATCTCTGGCAGTATTTTAGTGTCTGATAGTCTGTTTTGTGCCTATACAATAGCTTATTCAGTCTGTCTGTCTGCTTTTGTTGTTGTTTAGTCACTCTGTCGTGTCTGACTCTTTTGGCTATCATAGACTGTAGCCCACCAAGTTTCCCTGTCCATGAGATTTCCCAGGCAAGAATACTGGAATGGGTTGCCATTTCCTTATCCAGCGGATCTTCCTAACCCAGGGATTGAACCTGCGTCTCTTGCTTTGGCAGGCGGATTCTTTACCACTGAGCCACCAGGGAAGCCCTGTTTGCTTTTACAAATGCTTTAAAAAGTTTATGTGTATGTCTTCTCATGTTATAAGTGAATAGATTCATTAGTCATCAGTCATCATTGCTTTTTTTAAACATATTACCAAGCATTCCTTCAAATATCTGTAACCAACAGTGTATAGATTCTCACAGTGATTGATTTTTCTTGTCTCCTCCTCTGGACTACGAGCATCCTAATTTGTTAGTAAAGCCGTTAATGAAAAGTAGGCATACTGAAGAAATAAGTATTCCAGTAGCTGAAGGAATTTCTCCTCCATAACTGTAATTTATAAAATTATCTTTGTTTTGTTTTTTCACTTTTGCATTCTAAAAAGGGGGAAAAATCAGTAAATTGGGATGTTAATATTATGAATTCATTTTTTTTTAATGAATTAAGCATTTAGTAGTTATACTTTTCTGTAGCTGCTTATTTGTGTATTAGTTCTTATTGTTTTATCATTGACCTACAGGTTGTAGAATTTGTGAACTTTCCCTCCCTACCACAGACTTCTTGACTATGTGCCAGGCACTCTTCAGTCTTTATCTTGCTGGCCCTTTCTGCCTTCCTTGAGTGTGTAGACCAGCCCCTTCTTCTTGTCCTTTGGAAACTGCTTTTGTTTTTCCCAAGTATTCCTTGTCAGTCTTGTTTGAATATTTTTTTCTTTCTCAGCAGGTACTGGAAGCATTGGTTTCATCCAGTTTTGTCTCTATGTCATTTGTGCTCTTTATTCATGACTTTAATTGCCAGCTACATGCTCATGACTTTCATCAAACCTTGCCTAAACTTTACACTCATAATTGTAAAAACTCAGTGGGTTTCCTGAAGGTTGCTCATTTTCAGTATGTCCTTATCATTTCAGTTCAGTTCAGTTCAGTCGCTTAGTCGTGTCTGACTCTTTGCGACCCCATGAATCACAGCATGCCAGGCCTCCCTGTCCATTACCAACTCCCGGAGTCCACTCAAACTCATGTCCATTGAGTCGGTGATGCCATCCAACCACCTCATCTTCTGTCATCCCCTTCTCCTCCTGCCCTCAATCTTTCCCAGCATCAGGGTCTTTTCCAATGAGTCAGTTCTTCACATCAGGTGGCCAAAGTATTGGAGTTTCAGCTTCAGCTTCAGTCCTTCCAATGGACACCCAGGACTGATCTCCTTTAGGATGGACTGGTTGGATCTCCTTGCAGTCCAGGGGACTCTCAAGAGTCTTCTCCAACACCACAGTTCAAAAGCACAAATTCTTCAGCGCTCAGGTTTCTTTACAGTTCAACTCTCACATCCATACATGACTAATCATTTAATTTATTATTTATCATTTTTCCTTCCTCACTTTTTTTTCTTACATTCCCTTTCTATATGCTAAAACCATCCTTCAAAGTTTCTCAGGGTAGAATCCTGAATGTTATTCTACATTGCTTCTACTCTTCAGTTAAGTTTCAAATTCTGTTGACTTTTCTTCTAAATAGTTCCCAATAGCTCCTCCTTTTTCTTCTCATAGTAGCAGTCCACCTTTTGCTTCCACATTTTGCTTACCACAGAACTGGTAAACTACCTGAATTTTATCTGACTGTGTTCTGTTTCCTATCTGCCTGGAGTTCATACCTGAATTGTGTCTGACTGAATCCCTTCCTTACTGTGTCAGAACAGAATTGCTATGACTTGGTCAATGACTGCCTTAGGTTTATCTTTTACTACTCCCAGCCTTGTTCATTTTGTTCTGGTAACTTTATACATCCTGCTCTGTATACTTTGAAACAAACTATCATATCTGCCTGGCATGCCCTTGTCCATTTCTCTTGGGTTAGCCTTTAAATTTCCATCCAGCCTTCCATCCAGAAGTCTTCTCTTTCTTCTCTAGCACGGGCTAGAGGCACCATTTGTGTACCTTCACTGACCGCATAGTACTAAAGAATAGTTTTCTCTCCTTGTAGCCAGAGATTGTTCTATTCAGTGAAAGGCTTCAATGCCTAAAATAAAGTAATGGCTCAGTAATTTTTTTGTTAGTGGATGTCTAAAAATTATAGTTTATTAGAATCATCTATTTATAGGTTACTTTCTTTGTTGAGGATGATACAGTTTAAGCTAAACTTGGGAGCATGGATAAATAGGTGCTCAAAGAGTACAAATAATATAATTTTTATTCCAGAGGAGTACATTGCTGCTGAAAAGGTATTAATGTCAGAGCCTAATGCCATTCAGCTTACCTGCTAATTGTTACCTCTTCTTTACCCCTGCCTAGAATTTGTATGCATAATTTAATGTTCTGCCAATTGAAGATAGTGGGTCAAGAATTTTCATATTTATTTTTAAGATTAAATTTGAAAATATTAGAATTATAAAAAATATCTTTGGATTTATTTTACTTATTTGGGAAGAGAAGTAGTATTTGCTAGTTTTTGTTAGGAAATGGGTTGAAAAAAAAGTAAAGATTTTGAGAGACATCTTTTCTCCTCAGGTTTCTTACCTGTCTTCTGTTTCTGAATTGCAGTTACAGATGTCGAGCTGAAACGACTGAAAGATGCCTTCAAGAGGACTTGTGGACTCTCGTATTACATGGGCCAGCACTGCTTCATCAGGGAAGTGCTTGGAGATGGAGTGCCTCCAAAAGTTGCCGAGGTAATCTTCATGCTCTAAGTTTTCCTTTGAGATAGTTATCCACCAGTCTGAATTCTTGAGGGTTCTCCTGGTCTTGACCAATTTAATCTTCCCTACAGTTATTTTTCTTGCTGAGTAGGTAAATAGGTGTTGTTTTAGATGTCAATATGGCTGTGTTGTTAGAGGCCAAATGGGAGAACTGCAGGCGTGCAGCTCTGCTTCTGTGTACTTCCAATCTTTAAGAGCCGCAGATCATAATCATGGGACCATTTATATGACTGGCTTCTTATTCTTATGAACTTTGTCACTCTGACATGTCCTTTTTATGTTGGGAGTGTTTTTATAAACTTTGAGTTTTAAACCTTTCCATATAGTAAGACCTAATTAAATTAATTCTGTAAAATTATTTTGTATATGAAACTTGTAAAGTCTTATTTAGATTCCATGAAAAATTTTTAGGTAGAGATACAGTGAGCTAAGTTGGTATAAATATTCCCTTTCTAACATTAAATTCACTGCCTTATACAGTGAATAAAGTATATATACAGTTATGTAATATGTCATTTGAAAGGTGAAATGAGAATACAATTAATAAAACTGAAAATTATAGGAAGAATTTTAAGCTTAGTGTATTTCACAAACCTTAATTCACTGTCCCAATTAGTGACAGTTGCAATTTCTAACCTGTGCTATGTGCTTTTGAGTTTATGGTTTATAATATAGAAAGTACACTTACTGCTTTTTTATGTGTGTTTTACTTTTTTTCTTGGTGGGGATATATGGTGTATTAATTTTATCATGTATTCTTGTGTAGAATTATTATGTACTTTCTTGCTGTCTTTATTTTGGATTTATGACAACTTTTTCCTAATACTATTTATTGGGACTTTTTTTCAGTATGAATTCTGTTCATACTGAACAAAATCCTCCTGTTTTGTCTTAAATGCTAATATAAAAATTTGGAATTTAGAATTTCTCATTTTAGGATATAATTAGCAATTTAACACAGAGAGGGCAATGGCACCCCACTCCAGTACTCTTGCCTGGAAAATCCCATGGATGGAGGAGCCTGGTAGGCTGCAGTCCATGGGGTCGCTAAGAGTCAGACACGACTGAGTGACTTCACTTTCACTTTTCACTTTCCTGCATTGGAGAAGGAAATGGCAACCCACTCCAGTGCTCTTGCCTGGAGAATCCCAGGGATGTGGGAGCCTGGTGGGCTGCCGTCTATGGGGTCGCACAGAGTCGGACATGATTGAAGCGACTTAGCAGCAGCAGCAATTTAACGAATTAATATAAGTTGCCAATTAGAGGAAGGGATTTAAACTGAATCCATAGTAATTAAAACAACATTCTTCCAAATTCAAATATATACTAACTTAAGCCTTTCTTTTTCTTCAGCTTCTTCCTTAGGTCGAAATTGTCAGACTATAAATTCGTGGTGCCAAGAAAAGTTAGAATATCTGATTTATTTCTTTGGATCATGTATAAAGATTTACATGTGTCCATCTCCATATTTATAAATAGATGTCCATTCAGGTCCTTGTCCAGTTTTTAATTGGGTTATTTGTCTTTTTAATACTTGAGTTGTAAGAGTTCTTTATGTATTCTAGATCCTGGTCCCTTATAAGATACATGGTTTGCAAAAATATTCACTCGTCACGTAATTCACTCTCTTGATGGGCTTACCCATTCTTCCTTTCATTCCTTGTTTCGTCTGGGATACTAAGGTCACAAAGATTTACTCTTCTGTTTCCCTGTAACAATTTTAGCTTTTACTTTTAGGTCTCGTCTGTTTTGTGCTAATTTTTGTGGATGGTGCGACGAGTCCAACTTCGTTCTTTTGCAAATAGCTTTTTAGTTGTCCTGTTACCAAGTCCAAGCTCCTATTGCTCATTGCATTACAGGTCAGTAAATGAAGAGATGTGTTTGTTGTTGGTGCCAGAAATAGCGACTTTTTCGAAAAGCCAGCAGATCAGGAAGATAGATGGTCAACTAGTGTCCCAGAGAGCCGCCTTATACCTGAATTAGAAGTTAGGCTTTTATACTGAAAGGGGAGAGAGGGTGTGGCAGGTTGTTGCAAACTTTTCGGTACCTTTGTTCTTACAGCTGTCCAGGCAGGTCTGATCACAATGTTCCTAGACCTCCTATGAGATAACAATTATTCTCCATTCTACTTTTTATCTCTATATGAGTGAGCCTTGAGAATGGGCTCTCCTGTATGTTTCAGGCTATAGCATTCTTTTAGAAAAGGTGCAGAGCCTGCATGACTAAGCAGAGGCAGCAGAGCACAAGGGTGAGAGTTAAAGGAATGGATTCAGTATGGAGTCAAAGTTTCTTCCCGTCAGTTACAGTTGTAGCACTGTTTGTTGAAAAGATTATTCTTTCCCATTGAATTTTCTTATCACTGTTGTTGAAAATCAGTTGACCATAAGCATACGGTTTTATTTCTGAATTCTCAATTCTATTCCATTGATTTCTGTCTGTCCTTGCATCAATATTGCATTATCTCGATTACGCTAGCTTTGTAGCAAGTTTTTAAATCAGAAAGTGTCATCTCCTCAGCTTTATTCTTTTTCAAGTTGTATCTGTTCTGGGTCCCTTGCATTTACATATGAATTTTAGTATCAGCTTTTCAATTTCTGCAAAAGAGGCTGCTGAGATTTTGATAAGGGTTGCATTGACTCGAGTACAGCCATTTTAACAATATGTTAAATCTTCTGATTCATGAAATTAGAATGCCTTTCTATTGATTGAGGTTTTTAATTTATTTCAGTGATGTTTTATAGTTTTCAATGTACAAGTCAAATGTCCATCAATAGAACAAAATGTGGTATATCTGTAGAAAGGAATATTGTTAATAAAAAAGGAGTGAAGTTTTCTGTTACATTCATGGATAAACCTTTAAAACATTCCAAGTCAAAGATGCCAAACACAAAGACCACATAATTTTTTGTTCCATTTGCATGAAATGGCCAGGATAGCCAACTCTATAGAAATAGGAAATTAATGGCACTTTCGTTAAAATTTTAGCCTATTTTTTGTCTTACTTTCTTGCATAGTAGTTGCCTCTTCCCCCTGTTGTTGTGGAGGAATCTGTCCTTCTTGAAATGTCAAATACAGGTTTCCCTGTTAGCTCAGCTCTCTGATATGCTCAAGAAATATAAGATGATAGTTAAACGGTTTTTTCTTGTTTTTTGGTTAGGAGTGACACTCTTTCAGGCTTTCTACAGCTAATGTGAAAATGGAACTCCCTGGAGCGTTGTTTATATGTGAATATTTTGTAAATTTCATTTTACCCAAAACTATTTCAGGAGTCTCTGTCCTTTGGACTATGTGTTAAAAATTATCACTGGCTAGAAAAACTAAAGTAATTGTTTTACAAGAACGATCTTAATTTTAAATTGTAAAATCTACAGTGATAGTTTCAAATTTCAATTTCTTTGCAGCTTACACATTCTTGTGTGTACATTCTACCACAGTATTAAACACAAAAAGAATTTTATAAATGCTTTTAGTGATGATGGTGGTGAGCTTCATTTATTCTATTATTTACTGACCTAGGCTTATTTTAAGTGAGAAGTACTTTAGCACGTGAGTATTGATTAGTACATATAACATAGTGTAAGTTTTAAAGTACTATAAGGAATTAAGTACTTCTGTCTTTGATCTCTGGTGTTTTTTCATGGAACGGTGTCTGTGTAGTGTCTCATACAGTAATCTCAAAGAATGAGTGACCCCCATTAAGCTTAGTTCTGGAACAGTTTCAGCATTTGTGTAAAATGAGCCTTTTGCTTATTTCAGGCGTCTCTCCAAGGCAGGCAGGTTAATAGATAGATTTCATCAACTTTTGTGTGTATTTGGGAAAAGGAATGAATTCATGAGTATGTTTCATCTTTGCAGAGTACATAGTTATTTGCTAAAGAGGAAATAGTACATTTGAAGTAGAATGGAAGTATAAATCTGGGCAGATAGTTTTGAAATTTGAATTTAGATAATAGTGGGTAGGCAGACTCATAGAATGGAAGATCTGTATTCTCTAGTTGCAGGGAAATGAGGGGATTTCTAAACAAAGTGATTAGTTGCAAAGCTAAGGAAATAATCATTCCACTGTATATAGTCATTGTGAGATCTTTCTTAAAATCCTCTGGAGAGTTTGGGCCTTGAATCTAGGTGAAGAGGGTCACCTACTCCTGGTGAGATTGTGAAAATAATGATTTGAGGCAATAGTCGTGTTTTAACACCAGTATCAGATCCCAGCGATTGAACCTCGGTCTCCCACATTGCAGGCAGATGCTTTACTGTCTGAGCCACCAGGGAAGCCCCCCTTTATAAGAAAAGCCACAGAACCCCTGTAAGCTGCCAATTGTAGATGGAGAAAGAACTTTATTCCCTAGTTAATCAGAGCTTTTCTTTACAGTAGTAGTAATAACATAATATCAAGAGCAAGGAAAGATAGTTTTGGAATCTTCATGCAGAAGGATGCTGAAACCATACTCTTGTTTGAACATTAAATCTTTTCCAAATTAGAGGAAAATGCACATTTTAAGCAAAAACAATCACAGACCCTGGAGTGTTTTTAGCATAGTGATCAACATGTGCAGACAAGCAACTGATTAGTAGTATATTTTTCCATTAGTATTGATAAATTTATGCTGAAGTATTTGTATTGCATTTAGATGGCCCTTGGGATTCAAGACATGCATTTACTAGACAGTCTAGGTTTAGGGGGACTACCCATAGAATACAGGTTTGTGATTTTTTTTTTGTTTGTTTTGATGTTTGTTGATGAGTATTATTGATTGCATTCCTTTATGTTGGATTTACAAGCATCATGGGTAACAACTTTCTTGACAACTCCAGTCATTGACTGTTATCTCTTGATGCTATTGATCATTGACTATTATAAAAGACTAAAGTAATATATCAACCAGAGAAAAGCAGCTAATGTTTTCATTTGTTACATTAAATCCTAATCTTGACCTTATGGCTAACAGGAGAAAACTAAGCCGGCTACTGATTTAAAATCTTTCCTTGGAACTAGAATCTATAAAATATCCACTGGTCTTTATCTTAACTGCATCACTTAAAAAAATTTATTAATTTGGTTGTGTTGGTTGTAGCATGTGGAATCTTCGATCTTTGTTGTGGCACACAGACTCTTAGTTGTGACATGTGGGATCTAGTTCCTCTCCCAGGGATTGAACTTGGTCGCTCGCACTGGGAGGTGGAGTCTTAGCCACTGGACCACCAAGGAAGTCCAACTGAATCACTTTTGTTCATAGTGTAATATTCATGCTAGTTCTTAAATTTTATTTTATTTTTAAAAAATACTTCTCTTTATATGACTGGTCAAAAAAGATTCCAAAGGGTCTGTTAGATGAAGATAGTGAGAGAATATATCACTCCCTTCTTGTAAAATTATATATAGACTTTTTTAAAAAGTACATTATTGTCTTGATGGTTCTTAACTGCCAAGTTTTATCCTAGAACAATTTTTTCCTTTGTCTGTAGATACCACTTACTGAACAATGGGGTACACATTTAGTTGGCAGTTCTATAGTTCAGATGGATTTCTGGTTTCACATCAGGCAGTGCGTAAAAGCTCATTGATTACACTTACACTTCCCATGGACTTGATGTAGCTTGCATTCAGTTCTTTTATCTTCTTCAGTGTTTCCACTTGTGTTTCTCCTGAGATGTTACTTCTGACAGCCCATTATTTTAGCGTGTTTCTGTCGAAACTGCCGATTTTGCATTCTGTACTGGTCAATAGCTGCCATCTCTTCTTACTTGGCTTGGTGCAATCATTTTGGTTTTTCTCTTCTTGGCTTCCTTGAGTTTGTCCTTGTCCCTTTTCTCTGCCTGGAGGAGCTGGTGGATTCCCTGTGACTGGCTGGTCCTGGTGGCAGCTTCCAGTCAGGCAGCTTCTGTGACTCTAGGAAGTGATGGATCTGTTCATCCTTTGAGGAATCACTGCACAGCTCACACTGTTGTGTCAACAGTGAGTTCTAAGCACAGCTGCCTGTTACAAATGGCTTGATGGAGTGAGCTATCCTAGAGCAGTTTTTCAACAGTTTCATAAACTGTTGGAAAACAAAGTTTATAGTAGAAGAGCTGACATGTTATTAAGCATAATGGGACTAGGGAACTCCTTGTATAAAACATTGTGTCAAATACATTATATAAATTATGAATGTCTAAGTGGTATGCCAGATGTCAAAGAAGTTACTCACTTACATTGGTACTAAAAATTACTCTTACAGAAAATAACTTATGCATAATCACTTGTTTTGAATCCAGGGTATATTAAGTGAGCTATTGACATGACTAGTGAAGTAGATTATGAAAATAATTGGTATCTTTTTCAAGTCAGTCTTGATAAGACACATCTATCCAATAACATATTCCTTAATTGGTATTATAAGATAAAATAAGGTTGATTTAATGGATAGTTGAGAGTGTTAAAAACCTCTGCCTAAATTTAGCTGATAAAATTCAGCCAAGTTTGACTATAGAAGCTGGAAATTTTATATAAAATGAATTCTAAATGATGGGAAAAATAACAACCCAAGTTTTCTAAACTTGGGTGAACGTAGAAGGAAAGCATATTCATTGTTATCCTTTTCCCCCTTTCTGCTTGCCTATGGAATAAATACAGCTGTGTTTTATTGAGTGCCTCCTAATAAATTTCTGTTTGTAACAGAAATGGAATGGTTTTATGTTTGCCTTGTATATGGTAGTTACTATCTTTTAGACTATCATCTTTGAGTAGTGAGTTATTATATTCTGT
Source organism: Bubalus kerabau (assembly GCF_029407905.1). Taxonomy (NCBI): domain Eukaryota; kingdom Metazoa; phylum Chordata; class Mammalia; order Artiodactyla; family Bovidae; genus Bubalus; species Bubalus kerabau. Next base: position 51,839,962 of record NC_073627.1, on the reverse strand, counting down.
ATTTATATTAAAATGTAAGAAGGGTTATAAAATACAGTTGAACTTTCTATATTTGCATATTTTTGTCATTAAGTGGTAAATATGAGTATCTTTTCTTAATGTACTTCTAAATGTAATTTCTTGATGCTTTATATTTTATGAGTAGCTGCCTGAAAATATGAAGAGAAAAGAATTTGTGTTCAGAGTCGTTTATGCTTATAGCTTTAAGGTATACTTTTTTGTCCCTGGGTCTCTCTCAAGTCATAGGAACATCCTGAAGCACCTTTCTGAGAATCTGAGGTGTTGTCCCAAATACTCGATTATAAAAAATGATGGACATAATTGTTAACTGTGTAATGGTTAACTTTTTCATACTATATATATGTTGTGGTTTTGAATACAAATATATACAGTTCATATGTTGTAGTTTCAAAAATATATAACCCATTTTATAGTTATCTAAAATTGTGATTTTTAGGGTTAACTTTGCAATTAAGGAACATTTCACTCAATTTTGAGACTTTCACAGGTGTATTCTCAGGAAATAAATGGCCTGAAGAAACAACAGTATATCCTCCTATATTCACACAAACTAATACAGGATAGCAAGTTACTTATTGGAAAATGTTTATGTATGATGGCTTAAAAGAAAGTCCTTGTATAGTCTATCCTTTTTTTTACAGTGTTGTTTTTAGTAAGAGTCTCATTTATTCCCATTATTTAAAATAGTTATTTGTTGTAAAATGATTTTTTGTGAATATATAAAAGGTTTTTGAAATGAATTCAAAATCATAGTGTGTAATAAATGGGTTATAATATGCACACTAGCATGTTACCACTGTATTTTCTCCCATGTTAATTACCTTTTCTCAGCAATGTACATTTAATAACTAATTCATGGGAATATATTTTAAATAAGTCTTGTCCTATATTTTTAGCTGTTAGAGCTAAATTATTGAAGTCTTTAATTTATTCTTACTTTTCCTGAGAGTTTGATACTAGTAAAATGTATTTCTTCATTAGGCAGTCTTTGACATTCTTCCTTTTAAAACAGAAGTATATTGAAAATGCTCATTCTGCTCATTATAAATGTATGTTGTTTTTTCCGAGAGTATTCTTTTTTTTTAGACTATTGATTCCTTTTTTTAAAAAAATATTTATTTATTTTTGATTGCACCGAGTCTTTTTTGCTGGGTGTGGACTTTGCCTCGTTGTGGCAGACTGGCGCTGCTCTCGGTTGTGGTGCACAGGCTTCTCACTGTGGTGGCTTTTCTTGTTACAGAGCATGGGCTGCAGGGGCATGGGCTTTGGTAGTGGTGCAGGCAGGCTCAGTGGTTGTGGCTTGCGGCTCTGGGGCATGTGGGCTTCAGTAGTTGTGGCACAGGGGCTTAGTTACTCAGCGGCATGTGGAATCTTCCTGGACCAGGGATCAAATCTGTGTCCCCTTGCATTGGCAGGCAGATTATTATCCACTGCACCTCCAGGGAAGTCCACAAGGAATTTTTTTTTAACTACTTTGTAAAATTACATTCAATGACTTAACAGTAAAAAGGAAAATTATTGTACACTCAACAGTATGAGTGAATCTCACAATAATTATGCTATTTAAAAACATAATTGGTAAAAACAGAGCACATGCTATGATTCCATTCATATAAAATTCTTTAAAATACAGAGTCTGTCATGAAATGAAGCTTACCTAGAGACTGGGTACTGATGCTGGTACAGGAGGAAAGAGAGGGAAGGATAATTCCTCAGGGATAAGAAACTTCTGAGGTGATAGGAATGTTTGAAACTTTTCTTGATTATGGTGATGATTTCATTGATATGGCATGACATATGACAAAACGGATAAATTGTAAACATAAAATATGTGAGGGTAATTGTACCTCAGTTATTCCTCAAAAACTTTGTAAAACATTTGATTGGATGTACTTTTTGAGCTTTTCAGGAAGAATATTTAATCTACTTGGAAAAGTGAGCCAGAAATATAAAAATTGATTATTGACAGATGTATGATTTCCTTTTCAGTCTTTGTTAGGATATTTGGGTTTTAGTTCTAACTTTATTATGTACTTCATGATCTTTTACTAGTCACTTAAGTTCTGAGGCAAAAGAACCTCTAAACCTTTCATCAGAATCATTGTAGGAATATATAGGTTTATGACCAGCATGACTATAATTATAAGAGTTTGAAGTGCAGTTAAATTGTGATGTTCTTCTGTTGACTTTGAGATCTGCCTGAATTGGAGGAGAGAAGGTTGTGGGCTAGGTTAATCTGGGAAAGTTGGAGCAGTGAAAGGAAGGAATTCTCAATGATAAATTTGGAGTTCTACCTTTTTCTCCTGATTTAAAATCATGGGTTAAATTAAACTTTTAGAAAACAAAAGTTACAGCAAGGCAATTCTAGAATGAGATCATTGATCATAAAAGGTCTAGGATAATTAGCTTCTAAGAAAAGTATGGATAATAAAGTAGATAAGGACAGACATGGGGAGCCAGTGTGAAGACAGGGATCCAATCTTACCATCATGGATCAAGATGTGGAACAGCAAAGAAGAAAGCTAGGCAAGAAGTCTCCCTAGACAGAATTCAGGAATACTAACTCCAGGGAGAACAATTTTCACTTGAAACTTAGTAGTTGAATTTGTAGCATATTAACAGGTTTCTTTCTTCAACCATCAGTGGGTTTACGGAAAATTCCATTTCTTCCTTCAGATGGGAATAGATAAGTTATAAAGGACAAATATTTGCTTTAAAGGAAGCTAGTGAGTAGAAGGGGAGTTACAACCCAGAACTTCAAAGACAATATTTAATTATATTAAGTCAGGGCCAAGCTAATTGAGAGGGTACACCAATAATTTACCTCACTGATGTCTAGTGACAGTGTAGTTTATACTGAGTTTCTTTTCTAGTTGTGTATTTGAATAGACTTCAGTAGGCAAGATACCTTCAGAGATGAGAAAGGAGGGTATAAACTGAATCTCAGGACTTACCATCCAGTGTGGTGGCAGCAGGAATTTACTTAAGACAGAGGTAATAGTCTGGTTTGTTTAGTCATTCCTGGGAGTAGTTTATTGGTCTGACAGTCTATGAGATATAAAATAAGTAATGTACAGAGGTATTCTGAATGTTTTGTTTAGGCAAGGCTCCTTTGCTTTTGGACTTGAGGAAAAGAGAGAAGATAATGAATGTTCTATTCTCTATATTTGAAAAGAATATTTATTAGTAACTTACTTCCTGACTCGTACATAAACATTTAATGGCATGGATTCATGACTAGCATATAACAGTTTCGTGGGATATATATTTGACACAGGTCTGGGATAATTCTTAACGTGAAAAATAGTGAATTGTAGGACAAATATTAATGAAATAAATATACCAAGAATATGGAGCAACTAACATGTTTTAATTTTTTCTGAAAATAATACTTAATGTTTTCTCTTTAATAATAAATTTCAAAATATATTCTTTAACAATAAAGTAAGTTGACAGGATAGTAATCTATATAAAGAAAATTAATATCTGTATCTTAGGATATCCTGTGAAAATAACCAGACTTGTGTCACAATACTTGGCTGCATATGTTTGGGGAGATAGGACTTACAAAGTATGCTATATTCTGTGCATGAACTTTTCATCTTTAGGATAATTTCAAGGAGAGAGGCATCTTACAGAATATCTCATACTGAGATCCAAGAATACCATGTGACTTACCACAAGTATTAAGTCTCAGCAGAATGAGAAAATAAACCATGATTTCAAATATGGATCTTAAATCTAGTTATAAGGGTAGATGGGCTGACATACAGGCTTTATTATTGATAATAAACCGCCTTCTCCCACCTAAAATCCACAGTGACTAAATATATTGATTTTTTCTTTTATGTAAAAGAATTTCAAAGGTAGGTATTCTAGGGCTTGACTGGCAGCTGCCCTTTATCGTTAGGGTTGTTGTTGTTGATTAGTTGCTAAGTTAATTTGGAAATCAACCCTGAGTATTCATTGGAAGGGCTGATGCTGAAGCTGAAGCTCTAATACTTTGGCTACCCAATGCAAAGAGCCATTGAGTTGTCATTGGAAAAGACCCTGATGCTGGGAAAGATTGAAGGCAGAAGGAGAAGACTCTTTGCCACCACATGGACTTTAGCCTGTCAGGCTCCTCTGTCCTTGGGATTTCCCAGGCAAGAATACTGGAGTGGGTTGCTATTTCCTTCTCTGGGGGAATCTTCCTGACCCACCGCAATCTCCTGCTTGGCAGGCAGGTTTTTTACTGCTGAGCCACCAGAGAAAACTATATTATTAGCGACCCAGCCATATTTGATCAGTCTTTTTGGAAGTCCATCTGTTGACTTTCAGTTTTATCTCATTGGTTCTCCCAAGTTGCAAGAGATGCTAGAAAATGTAAAAATTGTAAGTTTGAACAAGTATGATAGTATCTTAGAAAAAATTAGGGTTCTATTACAAGAAAGAAAAGAAAATAGAATTATGTAGATAACTAATGGTTTCTGCGATGTGCTGTATCGTACAGGGTGTATTATGATCCAGGATAAACAGCAACAGGAATATACTTAAATACATTGGACAGTTGAATATTTTATTTAATAAAACTGCCTTTAAAAAATGTATGCAATAAATGTTTTAGTTATACTATTTATATTGAATTATAGTGCTCTTCTGTTAATTGCTCTATACTTCATGTTTTATAATCCTATGAACTCTTATTTATGATCTGAATTATTATTTTTATCATAGTGATATATACATATAGTTAAAGTAGAATCAGAGGTTTAAAAACAGGAATCCTTGTCCCCACCTATTTAAATCTCATCATGGTTCCAGAAGCAACCACTTTCCAGTAATAGTTTCTTCTATACATGCCTCCATTTTCTAAATACTGTTCTTTACTCCTCACTCTTAATTTTAGATTTTATCCTTTGCTTTCCAATGATGGTGGTGGTTGTTCAGTTGCTCAGTCGTGTCTGACTCTTTGTGACCCCATGGACTGCAGCATGTCAGGCTTCCCTGTCCTTCACCATCTCCTGGAGTTTGCTCCAACTCATGTCCATTGAGTTGGTGATGCCATACAATTATCTCATCCTCTGTCTTCCCCTTCTCCTTCTGCCTTCAATCTTTCCCAGCATCAGGGTCTTTTCCAATGAGTTGGCTCTTCGCATCAGGTAGCCAAAGTATTGGAGCTTCAGCTACAGCATCAGTCCTTCCAGTGAATATTCAGTGTTGATTTCCTTTAGAATTGACTGGTTTGATCTCCTTGCAGTCCAGGGAACTCTCAAGAGTCTTCTTCAACACCATAGTTCAAAGGCATCAATTCTTTGACACTCAGCCTTTTTTATTGCCCTGCTCTCACATCTGTATATGAGTACTGGAAAAACCATAGCTTTGACTAGATGGACCTTTGTCAGCAAAGTAATGTCTCTGCTTTTTAATACGCTGTCTAGGTTTGTCATAGCTTTTCTTCCAAGGAGCAAATGTCTTTTAATTTCATGGCTGCAGACACCATCTGCAGTGATTTTGGAACCCAAGAAAATAAAGTCTGTCGCTGTTTCGGTTGTTTCCCCATCTATTTGCCACAAAGTGATGGGACCAAGTGCCATGATCTTCGTTTTTTGGATGTTGAGTTTTAAGCCAGCTTTTTTTACTCTCTTCTTTCACCTTCATCAAGAGGCTCTTTAATTCCTCTTCGCTTTCTGCCCTAGGGGTGGTGTCATCTGCATATGTGGGGTTATTGATATTTCTCCCCACTCTGCCGGGTCTTAGTTGCAGCATGTGGGATCTAACTCCCAGATCAAACCTGGGCCCCCTGCATTGGGAGTGCACAGTCTTAGCTATTGGACCACCAGGAAAGTTCCTTTCCAATGGCAGAAGATATTTAACATCCTTGCACACTCCATACCATGTCATCCCAATGCTATTGTATCATAACCTTTGATTAAATTGCTATTTGTTACTTATAGCATTATGACTGTGTAAATATTCTCTGCAACATGTTGTAGTATTATTTAATTTTTTATTAATTTTTTTGTTTTTTTCCTGGAATTGTAACCATTTCCTTCTTTTTTTAAAAAATTGAGGTATAGTTTATTTACCATGTTTTATAATGTTCAACAGAGCAATTCACAATTTTTAAAGATTATGCTCCATTTATAGCTGCTATAAAATATTGCCTATATTTTTATTTGCTTAGTTTTCATACCCGTGGCTAAATTGTTCTACACCTTCCAACAAACAGCTTTTTAGTTTAATTTTCTGTGAGACAGTAGTTAACTTTGTACACTGATCTTCTAAATGTATTTTTAGCTTAAGTATTTTAGTTGTGGTAGATTCATATATACATGTCATATCCATCTATTTATACCGGGCTTCTTTGTTTCCTCTAATATTCCATGGATTTTTGTGCTTTTTAGAATTCCTTGTCCTAACCATGAATGAAAAAAAAATTTGATGCAAGATTTAATTAGTGACGTTACCTTACTGGCTATTGAAGTAATCTGGGACATTGCGATAAAATATAGGAGGTGAATTGAGGGTGAATTTTAATCACATCATTTGCATGTTGTTAAATTACCATTAATGACAACAGTGGGAATATACTAGATATAAAATTCCATCTGTACAAAGCAGCTGACCTCAGAGGAAGGAGAAATCAGGCTTAGGAATTGTTTAATTTTATTTTTTCCCCTCATGAAAGAAGCTGAAATAGCCTTTAAAATCAGGTTAGCAGCATCTCTGAAAATGTTTTTGTTTTTTTCTAGATTCTGGCTAGAGTTTAGCTCTTCAAATAGTTTATTAATCTAAAAATCAGTTTATAATTTGTGCTGTTCATAGAAATTAGTAGTAGGCAAAATAGTTTTATGTATGGGTGGCAAATTTAATAGTATTCTATCTTTGAAGAATAATTTTTTCATAAGTTTCTGAATGACAGAAGCAGTAAAGGCATTTTGACAGTTGTACAGAAAACTATACTGGCATATCATACCTCATGTTAAGACTCATCCTGAACTATTTTTCCCATCTTTGCTTTTTCTTGTAGTTACATTTTATTTTCAGAAACTTTAGGAATCAAAAGACTTACAGGAGCAGTCTTCAGAAAAGTGTATTAAACCAACTTTGCTATGTATGCCCCTTCTTTGCTTTAAATGAAATAGTAGTCTTTCTTTTCCTGGCAGCTTTTTCCTTAACAGTTTCCTAATTATTGAGATACAATATATGCTCTTTAAGTCACCCATTTAAAGAATATAGTCCGTGGTTTTTAGTTGGTTCTCAGAGTTGTGCAACCATCACCACAGTCAGTTTTATCACCCTAAAAGAAACCTTTTTTCCTCCATCCCCTCCTGTGCCAGCCCTCAACTAACGAATATGCTAGCTACCTTCCATCTCTATAGACTTAGCTATTTTGGACATTTCATATAAGTAGAATCACATCATGTATGGTCTTTAGTGACTGGCTTCTTTGACTTAGCATCTATCTTGCAGCATGTATCACTTCTTCATTCCCTTTTATAGAATAATATTCTATTATGTGGCTATATCACATTTTGCTTACTGTTTATGGATAGATATTCGAGTTATTTTCACTTTGGGGCTATTATAAATAATGATGCTATGAACATTCATGTGCATTTGTGTGGACGTGTGTTTTCATTACTCTTGAGTATATACATTGGATGAAATATCTGTATCTTTATGATAACTCTGTGTTTAACCTTTTGAAGAACTGCCAGATTGTTCTGCAAAGTCGCTGCACCATTTTACATTACCATCGACAGTGTGTGAGGGTCCAGTATTTCTCTACATCCTTGCCAACCTTGTTATTTGTTGTTTTAGTTGGTAAGTTGTGTCCAGATCTTTTTGCAACCCATTGGACTGTAGCCTGCCAGGCTTCTCTGTCCATGGGATTTCCCAGGCAAGAATATTGGAGTGGGTTGCCATTTCCTTCTCCAGGGAATCTTTCCAACCAAAGATGGAACCTGTGTCTCTTGTGTCTCCTGCATTAGCAGGTAGATTCTTTACCATTGAGCCACCTGGGAAGCCCAACCTTGTTATTAACTGTATTTGATTATAGTCATCCCAGTGTGTGTGAAGTAGTATGTCATTGTGGTTTTGATTTGCATTTTGTTAAATAGTGGTATCCTGAAATAAAGTTTTTATTTTCTTAAAGAAGAGTGTTTGAAAAGAGTAACTGTTCAGGTATCCTGACTAAATATATTAGTGGATGTAAAATGTATAGTAAAGGTTTTTACATTCTGTGGTATACATATATGTGACAGTTTGTATTTGGCTTAATTGGCTCAAGCCATTTCAAAACACTGAAGAATTTGAGGTTTTCTGTATTTCAGCAATAGATACTTTTGAAAATTTAAGTCATTCATCAAATTAAAATTTGAAAATTTTAATAGTCATTCATCAAATTTAATGTTGATATAAAGGACTTAATCTATATTTTATATGGTAGCTTTATAAATTCTAGGTCTAGAAATCAGGGACTGTCTCCTCTTTTTTGAACCCCAAGTCAGTTCATTTTTGATGTTTTCCAGTCTTGATCCCTTTTCTGAATTTCTCCTTTTTAAAATCCATTTTTTATAATATTTATCTGTTAATTTTGTATAAATTTTCTGAAAATTTATAGAGAACCAAGATAAAGTGCTTTTAAATCACTTATATATTTTCTTGGTTTGTAGTATAATACTTACTAAATTCATTTCTCCAAGGACAATTTTTTAGATACACAAACAAATGTTATTTAGTTCTACAGAGCTACTGGAGAATTCCATGGACTGTATAGTTCATGGGGTCGCAAAGAGTCAGACACAACTGAGTGACTTTCACTTTCACAGAGCTGCCTACTCATCTCACTTTAAAGAAACAGCATGTTGAATCTCAAGATGTTAATATATTAAACACATCTTGTACAACAGTGGACTTTTCTTGTACCTAGTAGTCACATTTTACTTTTTTTTTCTTCTCATAAGGACTTATATTTTGATATTATTTATTTTTGTTCATTAACTAATGGTGCCAGCTATAGGCCCTTTATCAAAAAGGGGTAGAGAAGACTCTTGAGAGTCCCTTGGATTGCAAGGAGGTCCAGCCAGTCCATTCTAAAGGAGATCAGTCCTGGGTGTTCATTGGAAGGACTGATGCTAAAGCTGAAACTCCAATCCTTTAGCCACCTCATGTGAAGAATTGACTCAATGGAAAAGACCCTGATGCTGGGAGGGATTGAGGGCAGGAGGAAAAGGGAACAACAGAGGATGAGATGGCGGGATAGCATCACCGACTCGATGGACATGAGTTTGAGTGAACTCTGGGAGTTGGTGATGGACAGGGAGGCCTGGCATGCTGCGATTCATGGGTTGCAGAGAGTCGGACATGACTGAGCGACTGAATGAACTGAACTGAAAGTTGTGACAAAGTTGAATACAGTGTCTCAGAGTTGTGAAGAAAGTCATCTCATTAAAATAACACTGAGGTGTTAATGAATAATATAGTTGGTCTTCAAGGAGTTGTTACTGTTAAAAGATGAACTTGTTTTCCCAGATTTCTAATCAGTAGATCTAGGTAAATGAATTCTTTTTTTTTATTTTTTTGGTTGTTGTATTCTTCAATTCTAAAATTTCCATTTGGTTTCTATGTTGAGACTTTTCATCTTTTCGTTCAAAAGTGTTCTCATTTCTTTGGGAGAAATGGCTCCTCCAAAATCTTTGGTAAGTCTGATATCTGTCTCGTGTAATTGTTGATGCCTACTGATTGTAGTTTCCTAATTGAATTGAAACTTTACTGGTTCTTAATATAATGAGTAATTTTGGGTTATATTCTAGATGTTTTAAAAATATATATTATTAAAATTTTTTGGCTGTGCCATGAAGCTTGTGGGATCTCAGTTCCCCTTCCAGAGATCAAATCTGGGCTACAGTAATGATCATGCCAACTCATAACCACTAGAACCACCAGGGAACTCCCGCTAGACATTTTTAGTATTATGAAATGCTGAATCTCTTCAAATACTATGGAGATGTTGCTGCAGTCGGCCCTCCAGATCTCCTAGGTCTCTCAAGTGAGGATTCAACCAACTATGGATAAAAAAAAAAACTTGGAAAAAAATTCTAGAAGGTTCCGAGAAAGCAAAACTTGAATTTGCCACAGGCTAGCAACTATTTTATATAGCACTTACATTGTATTTGCAACTATTTTTACACAGAATTTACACTGTACTAGGTATTATAAGTGGAGGAGCCTGGTAGGCTGCAGTCCATGGGGTCGCGAAGAGTCGGACATGACTGAGCGACTTCACTTTTACTTTTCTCTTTCATGCATTGGAGAAGGAAATGGCAACCCACTCCAGTGTTCTTGCCTGGAGAATCCCAGGGACAGCAGAGCCTGGTGGGCTGCCGTCTATGGGGTCGCACAGAGTCGGACACGACTGAAGCGACTTAGCAGCAGCAGCAGGTATTATAAGTAATCTAGAGATGATTTTAAAGTATAGAGAGAATTTCATAGGTTATAGGCAAATACTCCTCCTTACTTATTTATTTATTTGGCTATGTTGGGTCTTGGTTGTGGTGCACAGACTCTTTAGTTATGTTGCATGAGCTCAGTAGTTGCGGCAGTTAGGCTTAGTTGCTCCATGGCACGTGGGATCTTAGTTCCCTGACCAGAGATTGAACCCACAGACTCTTAACCACTGGACCACCAGGGAAGTCCCACTGCTCCATTATAAATAAGGGACTTGAGCATCCATGGATTTGGGCATCTGCCAGGAGCTTGAAACCAGTCCTCCGTGGACACCAAGGGACAACTGTATGTTTGTTTTTATCATGCTGTGGGTATTGATGGGTTCAGGCTGTAAGTTCCAACCAGTCTTCTTTTGGTTGTGTCAGTGAAGGTTTCACAGCCTTTGCAGTGCTGTTTGGATCTGTACTGGATGTGCAGGCCACCCAGTGGACAGTCTGGAACCTGGGTGTTGATCTGTCTTCAATTTGTAGTTCTGTTTAGGGTCAGATCCATGCTGGTTAGGGCCACATCCATGCATGTGCAGTTTGGAGACCCAGGAGTTCAAAACATCTTTCAAACCCAGGAGTTCAAAAACATCTTTCCTGAGCTGCTTCCTCCTCTCAATATCCATAATACTTTTCCTTTCCCTGAGCTCCCATTTCTAGTCCTCCTATCAGAGCCAAGCCAGAGAGGACAAGAGAGAGGAAAAAACCAATAATGAGAGTTTGTCTCACCTGCTTGGGACTGGAGCTCCTCTAATTGGAGAGTACGATAGGCTGAATCATGGACCCCCAAATCTCCAGGTGCTAGTTCCTGGAGTCTGCATGTGGCGTGTCTGTGGAATTGTGGTAATAAATGGGCATGTTCTAAAATGCCAGGTTTATTACCTTATCTGAAAATATTTTTATTTATTTAATTGAATAAATCTTCCTTGACTACTGGAAATAAGTTTACATAATTATTCTTGGTTGTTTCTCAGTTAGAGATTTTCAACAGTGATTATTCTCTGAAAATTTATTGTGTGGGTGGCATTGTGCTAATGATGATATTGAAGGTATTTATAACCTGTCCTCTTTGGTTTTGTAATAAGTATTCTAGTTGCCCTTGTCATTTAATTACATAAAATTGGCTGTTTACACAGTGTTTACCACATCCTCATATAAATTGTTGACTTGAGTCTTGATTTTCCCATTTCTCATAGAGTTATGTAGTATTTACCTATACCTACTAGTTACGTGGCGTGGTGTTTAGGTCAGTATAAGCTACCAAAGGCGTAAGTTTCAGAAGATTGTGATCTGAGCATTCCTGGCTCTTAGGTGGAGGGACAGGTCAAGCTAATAACAGTATAATACTGAAGTTTGCTCATTTTTTGTTCAGTGAGAGATACTGACTATGAAGGTAGTTCTCAGAAGAGCTGTCCTTACTGCAAATTTTACATTTAAGAAATAAGATTGATAGGAACTGCCTGCTGATCCAGTGGCTAAGACTCCATGCCCCCCATGCAGGGGACCTGGGTGTGATCTCTGGTCTGGGAACTAGATCCCACATGCTGCAACCAAGAGTTCTAATGCCGCAACCAGAGCCTGCATGCCACAATGGAAGACCTGGCACAGCACCTCCCCAAAAAAATTCTCTAAAAAAATTAAATAGAAAAATAAATAAATAAATAAATAGGGATGATACAGATCAGATCAGATCAGTCGCTCAGTCGTGTCCGACTCTTTGTGACCCCATGAATCGCAGCACGCCAGGCCTCCCTAACCATCACCAGCTCCCGGAGTTCACTCAGACTCATGTCCATCGAGTCAGTGATGCCATCCAGCCATCTCATCCTCTGTCGTCCCCTTCTCCTCCTGCCCTCAATCCCTCCCAGCATCAGAGTCTTTTCCAATGAGTCAGCTCTTCACATGAGGTGGCCAAAGTACTGGAGTTTCAGCTTTGGCATCATTCCTTCCAAAGAAATCCCAGGGCTGATCTCCTTTAGAATGGACTGGTTGGATCTCCTTGCAGTCCAAGGGACTCTCAAGAGTCTTCTCCAACACCACAGTTCAAAAGCATCAATTCTTTGGTGCTCAGCCTTCTTCACAGTCCAACTCTCACATCCATACATGACCACAGGAAAAACCATAGCCTTGACTAGACGAACCTTTGTTGGCAAAGGAATGTCTCTGCTTTTGAATATGCTATCTAGGTTGGTCATAACTTTCCTTCCAAGGAGTAAGCGTCTTTTAATTTCATGGCTGCAGTCACCATCTGCAATGATTTTGGAGCCCAGAAAAATAAAGTCTGACACTATTTCCACTGTTTCCCCATCTATTTCCCATGAAGTGGTGGGACCGGATGCCATGATCTTCATATTCTGAATGTTGAGCTTTAAGCCAACTTTTTCATTCTTCACTTTCACTTTCATCAAGAGGCTTTTTAGTTCCTCTTCACTTTCTGCCATAAGGGTGGTGTCATCTGCATATCTGAGGTTATTGATATTTCTCCCGGCAATCTTGATTCCAGCTTGTGTATCTTCCAGTCCAGTGTTTCTCATGATGTACTCTGCATATCAGTTAAATAAACAGGGTGACAATATACAGCCTTGACATACTCCTTTTCCTATTTGGAACCAGTCTGTTGTTCCATGTCCAGTTCTAACTGTTGCTTCCTGACCTGCATACAAATTTCTCAAGAGGCAGTTCAGGTGGTCTGGTATTCCCATCTCTTTCAGAATTTTCCACAGTTTATTGTGATCCACAGAGTCAAAGGCTTTGGCATAGTCAATAAAACAGAAATAGATGTTTTTCTGGAACTCTCTTGCTTTTTCCATGATCCAGCAATTTGATCTCTGGTTCCTCTGCCTTTTCTAAAACCAGCTTGAATATCAGGAAGTTCACGATTCACATATTGCTGAAGCCTGGCTTGGAGAATTTTAAGCATTACTTTACTAGCGTGTGAGATGAGTGCAGTTGTGCGGTAGTTTGAGCATTCTTTGGCATTGCCTTTCTTTGGGATTGGAATGAAAACTGACCTTTTCCAGTCCTGTGGCCACTGCTGAGTTTTCCAAATTTGCTGGCATATTGAGTGCAGCACTTTCACAGCATCATCTTTCAGGATTTGGAATAGCTCAACTGGAGTTCCATCACCTCCACTAGCTTTGTTCGTAGTGATGCTTTCTAAGGCCCACTTGACTTCACATTCCAGGATGTCTGGCTCTAGGTCAGTGATCACATCATCATGATCATCTGGGTTGTGAACATCTTTTTTGTACAGTTCTTCTGTGTATTCTTGCCATCTCTTCTTAATATCTTCTGCTTTTGTTATGTCCATACCATTTCTGTCCTTTATCTAGCTCATCTTTGCATGAAATGTTCCTTTGGTATCTCTGATTTTCTGGAAGAGATCCCTAGTCTTTCTCATTCTGATGTTTTCCTCTATTTCTTTGCATTGATCGCTGAAGAAGGCTTTCTTATCTCTTCTTGCTATTCTTTGGAACTCTGCATTCAGATGTTTATATCTTTCCTTTTCTTCTTTGCTTTTCGCTTCTCTTCTTTTCACAGCTATTTGTAAGGCCTCCACAGACAGCCATTTTGGTTTTTTGCATTTCTTTTCCATGGAAATGGTCTTGATCCCTGTCTCCTGTACATTGTCACGAACCTCATTCCATAGCTCATCAGGCACTCTATCTATCAGATCTAGGCCCTTAAATCTATTTCTCACTTCCGTTGTATAATCATAAAGGATTTGATTTAGGTCATACCTGAATGGTCTAGTGGTTTTCCCTACTTTCTTCAATTTAAGTCTGAATTTGGCAATAAGGAGTTCATGGTCTGAGCAGTCAGCTCCTGGTCTTGTTTTTGCTGACTGTATAGAGTTTCTCCATCTTTGGCTGCAAAGAATATAATCAATCCGATTTCGGTGTTGACCATCTGGTGATGTCCATGTATACAGCACTGGATCAAATAATTTTGCCATTTCAAAGGACTTTTAAAAAATGTACAAGAGTAAGTTCCAAGACAAAATGAAGATGTAGACTGAGGAAGCAAAAGGCACATGGAACAGAAGAGGTATATGTCAGTTTCTGATTAAAGTTCAACAAAATGTTGGTGCCAAGAAAGATCAGTTAAGTTGTTCCTTCTTTACTGCCTCTCCATTTGATACCTGGCACATAGATAATATTTGTTATGTGGGGTATAATTTTATTACTTTTTTGGCTTTATAAATAATTTCTTTCTTTCTTTCTTTTTGGCTGTGCTGTGCAGCATGTGGGATCTTAGTTCCTAACCAGGGATCGAACCCATGCCCCTTGTGTAGGGGGCACAGAATTTGAACCACTGGACAGTGAGGGAAGTCTCAGTTTGCTTCTTCTTTTTAATTGGGAAAGTGTTATATTATTTTTTGTTTTCAAATACATTCATGTTGTAAATGTGTCGATCTATGCGGAATTTTTTTCTGTGGTCACTTGCCCTTTAGGAGAAAAACTAGCTATTATAGCTAATAGTAGAGAGAAAATATTATGTAGAATACATTTAACAGAAAATTTTTCTTAAAAATTCTTTCTGTGATACATTTACTCACATATTAAGATCTGTTCATCCTAAACTTTTTAACTGAAATTTTTAATAAGATAAATACCAATTCACATGCACTTAATAACAAAGAAAAGAGCACTTAATAACAACAATAAAAATATATTTTGCCAGTTTTTCATGAAGATAACATTTTCCAGATGCAAAAAAACCACAACCAGGTATTGTCACTGGTATTATCCACTGATCTCATTTCACTTTCCGTGTGTGTGTGTGTGTGTGTGTTTAATTCTGTATAGTTTTATAACTGTGTGGGTGCATGTATCTACCACCACAATCAAGATACTAGATAGTTGGTGAAGTCATCAAAGCTTCATAGCTTGATAACCTGTGGGTTTTCTGTTGGTAGAAGTCGCAGCATGGAACCACATGCAGTATGATTTACCGCAGTCCATTTATCAGTCTTCCAGCAAAGTTCCTTTGGTTTCTGGTTCTGATTGGTAGGGGGCACTTCTCATGATACCCTTTAGTTCCTAAGAGTTGAAGTCCCTCATTCAAGTATGTTTGGGGATCCTTTCATTTGTCCAAGAAAGCCCTGAAAAAGGGTCAGCAGCTTAATTGTACTGGTACTTTGAAAGCACTGTATTGAATGTTTTTGGACTGAAAAATAGTCCCCATTACTGATTTTCATTGTCTCTTTTTTCCCCTTACTAGGATCAGCAATATTTTTTTCAGTCACCCATAGGAACCACTTTAAGCCCTCACCAGCCTGTTTATTTGGAGGATAATAGGGCATTTATTTCATGTCCTTGAATCCCAAAGAGATATGACTTGGGCTTACCATTAGCCTTTTCTCTACTAGGTCACTTAGAGCATCATGCTATAATGACCAAGGTGGTTCATTTTATCCTTCTATGGATAATTTCAGCTGAATCCCAAACTGGCAATATCAGAGTTATATATGATAACGTGGTTTGCAAACATTACAGGAGGTACAAATAAAAGTAATTTGTTTATTTGAAACCAAACCTTTCCCTCAGAGATACTATATGACTGTGAGAGACTTTGGTGGTGGTTTATTAATATTATATGCTGCTTTGCAAATAGATCTTTTAGTATTATACTTTGAACAACCACATAATTCTGTTAATGGGGATATTAACTTTGAATACTTGGTAAAAATTGTGTTTGCCTAGTAAATTTACAATTTTTCATTTAACTTACACATTTGTATATATTATGTTTTTCATGATGCAAGTACTGATGTTACTACCATTTTATGAATGAGAAAAAGATACCGAGTCTTAAGGATGTTGGGTTAGTTGCCCCAGTATTAAACCTAATGAGGAGATCCAGGATTCAGGTCCAGGTATCCAAATCCTTATTAGCTACTGTTCTGTGTTGCCTCCCATAATGATGATAATAACTAAAATTCATGGAGTTACTTACTATGTACCTGGCTTAGAATAATTATTTTATGTAAATTATCTCATTTAATTTTCACCATACCATGTGGCTGGTGTTATTATTAATAGCACCATGGAGGTAGTTAGTCCCATTATCTAGACTAGCAAATTGAAGTTACATAATTTATTTGACCATACAACTCCTAATTAGAAGAGCTAGGATTTGACCCCAGATCTTTTTGGTTCCAGAGTTGGTAACAATTATGTTTCACTGAAAACTTACCTGCAGTTGCAAGAACCTACGTTTGTCATGTTAATTCTTTTACCCTCATAAGATGCACGACACTGCCTTCTGTTGAAAAACCGTCTTCTCTGGTGACCATGGCTTCATTTTTTACGTGATTTATATCCCTGTCAGTGTGATATGGCCAGAGAGGACAATTAGAAAATATATCTTTTTTTTCTTGTTCTCTTTCTGTACTTTTAAACAAATGATACATTCTCATGGTTCAAAATTTATAAAAGAACAGACGATGAAAAAAATCTCCTTTCCACCTGGTCCCCTAAGGCACCTCATCTCCCTTCCCAGAAGGAAGAATATTTCTTACCAGGACTTTTTTCCCTTGGCCTTAGTGTGCAGCTTGTGGAATCTTAGCTACCTGACCCAGCCCCTGGCAGTGAACCGAGGCCCCTGACAGTGGAAGCGTGGAGTCCTAACCACTGGACCAACCGCCAGCGAATTCCCTCTTACTAATTTTTGATGTATCCTTTTAAGAGTTAAGATATATCTTAAAAGTATGAATTGGGATATTTACTCTATTTTTAAAAAATTGCCATCACAGCAGTTTCTTTAAATTTCCCAAACAGTTTGTTATCCTGGAATTTACAGAATCTAACTCTTGGTATTTTTTGTTTGTTTTGGTAAGAACACTTAAGTTCTCTTAATGAATTTGAATTAGTAGCATATAATGTATTAATAGTATTATCAACTATATTCATGTTGTACATTAGGTTCTCAGACATCCTCCTTCATCTTACAGCTGAGAAGTTTGTGCCTTTCTCCCTTCCTGTCCTTGTTTCCCCCAAGCCTTGGTAACTACTTTTCCACTCAGTTTCTAAGAGCTTGACCTTTTTTTTACCCCTTGAAAGATTCCACGTGTCAGTGACACCAAAAGTTTTCTTTCCCTTTGTGGTTTATTACTTGTAGTATAGTGCCCTCAAGCTTTATTCATGTTGCTGCAAATGGCAGGATTTTCTTCTTTCTTGTAGCTGAATAATGCTGCTGCTGCTGCTAAGTCGCTTCAGTCGTGTCCGAATCTGTGTGACCCCATTGTAAATGTATGAGTGCTTGGTCGCATCTGACTCTGTGACCCCATGGACTGTAGTCTGCCAGACTCTTCTGTCCATGGGATTTTTCAGATAATCATACTGGAGTGGGTTGCCATTTTCTTCTTAAGGGGATACCACATCTTTATTCATTTATCCATTGATGGATACTTAAGTTGTTTCCATATCTTGGCTATTGTGAATAATATTTGCTGCATTGAAAGTGGGAGTACATATATGTCTTTGACATCCTGTTTTTGTTTCCTTGGATATATTCCCAGAAATGGGATTGCGGATTATATGGTAATCCTATTTTTAATTTTTTGAGGAACCACCATATTGTTTTCCATAATGACTGCACCAATTTACATTCCTGCCAATAGTACCCTGGGGCTCCATTTTCTCCACAGCCTCACCACTTTATTTTTTTTCCCAGTTTTATCAAGATACAAATTGACATACAGCATTGAAGTTTAAGGTGTACAGCATAATGATTTGACTTACATATTTCCTGAAATGTTGCCACAGTAAATTTAAACATCTGTCATTCTATATAGATATAAAAAAGAAAAGAATTTTTTACTCATGAGAAGACCTCTTTTAATTTGCTCTCTTGATAACTGTCATGTACACCATGCAACAGTGTCTCATCTTTTTAATGATAGCTATTCCAACAGATGTGAGGTGATATTTTCTTGTGATTTGATTTGTATTTTCCTAATGACTAGTGATGTACCTAATGTACCTGTTGGTCATTTGTATGTCTTTGGAAAAATGTCTATATTCAGTTCCTCTGTCCTTATACAAACCCAGTTTCTTTTTTGTTTTGTTTCTTTTGGCTATTGAGTTCTTTATATATTTTGGATATTAACCCCTTATCGTACACATGACTTGCAAATATTTTTCCCATTGCTTCATTGCCTTTTCATTTTGTTGTTGATCTCCTTTGCTGTGCATAAACTTTGTAGTTTGATGTAGTTATTTATTTTTGTCTTTGTTGCCTGGAATGAATGTGTGTTTGGGTTTGTGTGGTGTTTCTCAAATTTGCCTGATGATAAGATATCCCAGAATGTTATTTATTTGTTGAATGCATATTTTTGGCTACTGAGGGAAATAGGAATATAAGAATATCTTGGCACAAAAACATGTCAGTTCTTAAAACTGGCATTTTAGAGCCCACATATTCTTAAATGTAGCTACAAGGGAGCAGTTGCATATGACAGCGCCTTGCTGGTTCTCTTAGTTTGGCTGTTGACTTTCCCTCCAGGTTTATTTTTACCAGTAACCAGTGTACGCATGTGCAGAAAGAGTGCTGTATGCTCAATTCTCTTTTTAAAAATTTATTTGATTAACGTATAGTTGCTTTATATCGCTGTTATTAGTTTCTAGTATACAGTAAAGTGATTCAGTTCAGTTCAGTCGCTCAGTTGTGTCCTGCTCTTTGCGACCCCATCATCGCAGCACGCCAGGCCTCCCTGTCCATCACCAACTCCCAGAGTTCACTCAAACTCACGTCCATCGAGTCAGTGATGCCATCCAGCCAATCTCATCCTCTGTCGTTCCCTTCTCCTCCTGCCCCCAGTCCCTCCCAGCATCAGAGTCTTTTCCAATGAGTCTACTCTTCACATGAGGTGGCCAAAGTACTGGAGTTTCAGCTTTAGCATCATTAAGTTAAACTTATATTAGGTTGGTGCAAAAGTAATTGCGGTTTTGCATTAACTTTGCCATTTGATATTGAAATACATTCTTAAATAGATGTGGTTTCATGATACATTACTTTAATGCACATTTTTTGCTTTATGTTTTTTGCTAATGAATTATTACTTGCTGTTTATTTTACGTTTATTTGGGGCTAGGGATTTGTTGATCTCCTTTGCTGTGCATAAACTTTGTAGTTTGATGTAGTTATTTATTTTTGTCTTTGTTGCCTGGAATGAATGTATGTTTGGGTTTGTGTGGTGTTTCTCAAATTTGCCTGATGATAAGATATCCCAGAATGTTATTTATTTGTTGAATGCATATTTTTGATGTTAGACAACAAGCAAATTCGAGCGATTTTGTTACTCAAGTTCAAAATGGGTCGTAAAGCAGCAGAGACACCTTTCATCAACAAAGTGTTTGGCCCAGGAGCTGCTAATGAATGTACAGTGCAGCGATGGTTCAAGAAGTTTTGCAAAGAAGATGAGAGCCTTGAAGATGAGAAGTATAGTGGCTGGCCATCAGAATCGACAACAACCAACTGAGAGCATAACATCAATAAGCTGATGATCTTAAAACTTACATGAGAAGTTGCTCAAGAAATCAACATTGATCATTCTAAGATCAACTGGCATTTGAAGCGAATTGGAAAGGTGAAAAAGCTCGATAAGTGGGTGCCTCATGAGCTGACCACAAATCAAAAAAAAATTGTTTTGAAGTGTCATCCTCTCTTATTCTACACAACAAGGAACCATTTCGTGATCAGATTGTGATGTGCAATAAAAAGTGGATTTTATGCAGCTACCAGTGATGACTGACTCAGCGCTTAGACTGAGAAGAAGCTCCAGAGCACTTCCCAGAGTCAAACTTGCTCCCAAAAAAAGGCTCATGGTCACTGTTTGGTGGTCTGCTGGCTGTTGGCTGTCTGATCCACTACAGCTTTCTGAATCCCAGCGAAACCATTACATCTGTGAAGTATGCTCAGCACATCGATGAGATACACCAAAAACTGCAGCGTCTGCCGCTGGCATTCTTCTCCACGACAATGCCTGACTGCATGTTACAATGCTTCAAAAGCTGAACGAATTGGGCTATGAAGTTTTGCCTCATCCTCCATATTTACCTGACATCTCACTAACTGATGACTATTTCTTCAAGCATCTCAACAACTTTTTGCAGGAAAAATGCTTCCACAACTAACAGTACGCAGAAAATGCTTTCCAATAGTTTGTCAAATTCCAAAACAAGGATTTTTATGCTACAAGAATAAACAAACTTATTTCTCCTTGACAGAAATGTGTTGACTGTAATGGTTCCTATTTTGATTAATGAAGACGTGTTTGAGCCTAGTTATAATGATTTCAGATTCAGGGTCCGAAACTGCCATTACTTTTCACCAATCTTAGTTTCATGCACATTACTTCTTGACTTGAACTGATTCCTGGATGAGAATAAGACATGGAAAGGGATAACCAAACATGTTAGTATCTTGCTTGATTGATCAATCTTCAGAGGAATGGTAGTCTAGGTTCTGGAAATGTGATTTTAGATAGATGTATTATCAAGGACATTTCTGGCATGGAGGGACTTGATTATTTCCTCTGTGGCTACTCCAGCTGCTCATTTTTTCTTTAGCTTTCTTTTGTCTGATTAATAATCTCAGCAGTGGGACTTCCTTGGTGGTCCAGTGGTTAAAAATTCACCTTGCATGAAAAGACAGCCTTCAGAATGGGAGAAAATAATAGCAAATAAAGCAACAGACAAACAACTAATCTCAAAAATACACAAGCAACTCCTACAGCTCAATTCCAGAAAAATAAATGACCCAATCAAAAAATGGGCCAAAGAACTAAATAGACATTTCTCCAAAGAAGACATACAGATGGCTAACAAACACATGAAAAGATGATCAACATCACTCATTATCAGAGAAATGCAAATCAAAACCCAATGAGGTACCATTTCACGCCAGTCAGAATGGCTGTGATCCAAAAGTCTACAAGCAATAAATGCTGGAGAGGGTGTGGAGAAAAGGGAACCCACTTACACTGTTGGTGGGAATGCAAACTAGTACAGCCACTATGGAGAACAGTGTGGAGATTCCTTAAAAAACTGGAAATAGAACTGCCTTATGATCCAGCAATCCCACTGCTGGGCATACACACTGAGGAAACCAGAAGGGAAAGAGACACGTGTACCCCAATGTTCATCGCAGCACTGTTTATAATAGCCAGGACATGGAAGCAACCTAGGTGTCCATCAGCAGATGAATGAATAGAAAGCTGTGGTACATATACACAATGGAGTATTACTCAGCCATTAAAAAGAATACATTTGAATCAGTTCTAATGAGGTGGATGAAACTGGAGCCTATTATACAGAGTGAAGTAAGCCAGAAAGAAAAACACCAATACAGTGTACTAATGTGTGTATATGGAATTTAGAAAGATGGTAACGATAACCCTGTATACAAGACAGCAAAAGAGATGCTGATGTATAGAACAGTCTTTTGGACTCTGTGGGAGAGTGAGAGGGTGGGATGATTTGGGAGAATGGCATTGAAATATGTATAATATCATATATGAAACGAGTTACCAGTCCAGATTCGATGCACAATACTAGATGCTTGGGGCTGATGCACTGGGACGACCCAGCGGGATGGTATGAGGAGGGAGGAAGGAGGAGGGTTCAGGATGGGGAACACATGTATGCCCGTGGCAGATTCATTTCGATATATGGCAGAACCAATACAATATTGTAAAGTTTAAAAATAAAATAAAATTTTTAAAAAAGAAGAAAAAAAAAGAAATTATTGTGGAATCTGGAAAACCAAAACAAAAAAAAAAAAAAAAAATGGGCCAAAGAACTAAATAGACATTTCTCCAAAGAAGACATACAGATGGCTAACAAACACATGAAAAGATGATCAACATCACTCATTATCAGAGAAATGCAAATCAAAACCCAATGAGGTACCATTTCACGCCAGTCAGAATGGCTGCGATCCAAAAGTCTACAAGCAATAAATGCTGGAGAGGGTGTGGAGAAAAGGGAACCCACTTACACTGTTGGTGGGAATGCAAACTAGTACAGCCACTATGGAGAACAGTGTGGAGATTCCTTAAAAAACTGAAAATAGAACTGCCTTATGATCCAGCAGTCCCACTGCTGGGCATACACACTGAGGAAACCAGAAGGGAAAGAGACATGTGTACCCCAATGTTCATCGCAGCACTGTTTATAATAGCCAGGACATGGAAGCAACCTAGGTGTCCATCAGCAGATGAATGGATAAGAAAGCTGTGGTACATATACACAATGGAGTTATTACTCAGCCATTAAAAAGAAGAGATTTGAATCAGTTCTAATGAGGTGGATGAAACTGGAGCCTGTTATACAGAGCGAAGTAGGCCAGAAAGAAAAACACGAATACAGTATACTAACGCATATATATGGAATTTAGAAAGATGGTAACAGTAACCCTGTATATGAGACAGCAAAAGAGACACTGATGTATAGAACAGTCTTTTGGACTCTGTGGGAGAGTGAGAGGGTGGGATGATTTGGGAGAATGGCATTGAAATATGTATAATATAATGTATGAAACGAGTCGCCAGTCCAGGTTCGATGCACGATACTGGATGCTTGGGGCTGGTGCACTGGGACGACCCATAGGGATGGTATGGGGAGGGAGGAGGGTTCAGGATGGGAAACACATGTATACCTGTGGCAGATTCATTTTGATATATGGCAAAACCAATACAATATTGTAAAGTTAAATAAAATAAAATTTAAAAAAAATTCACCTTGCAATGCCAAGGACACTGGTTCAATCCCTGGTCCAGGAAGACCCCACATGCTGTGGGGCAACTAAGCCTGTGCACCACAGCTACTGAGCCCAGGGGCTGCAACTACCGAAGCCTGCACACCCTGGAGCCGGTGCTCTGCAACAAGAGAAGCCACTGCAGTGAGAAGCCCATGTACCTACAGAGTAGCACTCCACTCCCAGCAACTAGAGAAAGCCCACGACAGCAGCAAAGAACAAATGCAGCCAAAAATAAATAAAAACTAAAAGAAAATAAAATCTGAGCAGTGGGGACTGCATAGGGCCAGGATAAAGAGGAGAAATGGACTGAGACATTCATATTGTCTTTTTATTTCCTTTTCACCACATAGTGTATGATATGTGTAAATAATGACTGCATTCTTATACTTAGCCCCTAAGCTTATTTAGTTCATAATACAGATGAAATGAATACATTCACAGTTGTATACTTTTAAAGTGTTCTTTAAATTATTGTTACTTACTCAGTATTTTAACCACATTATAATTTATGTAGAATTCATGGGGTTAACCAGGGAAATCTGATCATTGGTTGGTTGTAAAGGAAAATGCATTCTGAATTCTAAGCAGTTCTTTCTATAAGGTGTAGTCTGTGAGTGGGGAATGATTTCCTTGTTTCTTAATAATTAAATAACTTAATAACTAATTGCTTGAGTTATTTTAAGGGCTGCTTATATGTGAAATGATACACATGGCTTTTTGTGTGTGGCTTATTTCCTTTGTGTAATGTTTTCAGCATTCATCCATGTTGTAGTATGTGTTAGAACATCATTTCTTTTGATGGCTGGATAATATTCCATTGTAACTGATAACTTATTTATTTTTTAATTAGTTCTTGGCTGTGCTGGGTCTTCATTGCAATGCATTAGCTTTCTCTGGTTGCAGTGAGCAGGAGCTACTCTCTAGACACAGTGCTCGGGCTTCTCATTTTGGTGACTTCTCTTGTTGCGGAGCCTGGGCTGTAGGCACTCAGGCTCAGTAGTTGTGGTACACAGCCTTAGTTGCCCCGTGGCATGTGTGATCTTCCCGGACCAGGGATTGATCACATGTCCCCTGCATTGGCAGGCAGATGTCAACCACTAGACCACCAGGGAAGTGCGATAACTTAGTAATAGTCAGTTTTATCTCAAACATCCTTCTCTGTTTAACATTTCTCTTATGTTGTTAAAGTTTTTGTGTCTTGCTAAGTGTTAGATGTTGTAAACTGATGTGACACATCACCTTGAAAATGTAAAATATCATGAATTGAGTGAAATTTTTGATTTTCATTTACCCCCTTTAAATTTGGGGGCATTGAAACAGATCTGTATATTCACCTGACCTAGTCCCAGCCTCATTTTCTGGTTCTAGAGATAGGGACAGAGGTAGAAGTCACTGGGGATTTTGGCATGTTATCATGAGTCCGTAGTTTTTGCTGTCACCATTAGAACCCCCATTGGAAATCTACTGCTACTCAGAGATGGAATTCAACTATTTGAATTGCAAAGTGGGAACCTGAGCAAGTCCTTTTCCACTACTACTCCTTAACCATAGTTGATATGCATAGTGGTTAATCCCATGCTGTTTGTTCTCTAGATGGAATTAGATTAGTGAACAGTAGGAGAATATTTAATTCTTTAATCACTACCATGTAGCATCGGAGAAGGCGATGGCACCCCACTCCAGTACTCTAGCCTGGAAAATCCCATGGACGGAGGAGTCTGGTAGGCTGCAGTCCATGGGGTTGCTAAGAGTCGGACATGACTGAGCAACTTCACTTTGACTTTTCACTTTCATGCATTGGAGAAGGAAATGGCAACCCACTCCAGTGTTCTTGCCTCGAGAATCCCAGGGACAGGGACGGGGGAGCCTGGTGGGCTGCCATCTATGGGGTCACACAGAGTCGGACACGACTGAAGCGACTTAGCAGCAGCAGCAGCACGTAGCATAAAATTGTATTAGCTTAAGCAAAAAGGTCATAGCTTTGTTGGCTAAAATTTCCAAGCTTGATTTTGTTCTTCTATCCTCACATATAATTCTGACTTTTTAAAAAATTCTGACCACATTACATTTAATCTTGCTGCATTTAGCCTTGTGTTCCTGCCTAAGATGATGTTAATTCTATATTCTATTGCCTGTTTTATTAGTCATTCCTCCCAGCTTTTGTCTTTAATGAAATTAATACACATGCCTTCTATGTCATAATCCAAATCACTGATTTGTTGTTGTTCAGTCGCTAAGTCATGTCCAGCTCTTTGCGATCCCAAGGACTACAGCTCACCAGGCTCCCCTGTCCTTCACCGTCTCCCAGAGTTTGCTCAAATTCATGTCTGTTGAGTCAGTATTGCTATCTAACCATCTCATCCTCTGCTGCCCACTTCTCGTTTTGCCTTCAGGCTTTTCCAGCATCAGGGTCTTTTCCAGTGAATCGGCTCTTCGCATCAGGTGGCCACAATATTGGAGCTTCAGCTTTATCATCAGTCCTTCCAGTGAATATTCAGGCTTGATTTCCTTTAATATTGACTGGTTTGATCACCTTGCAGTTCAAGGGACTCTCAAGAGTCATCTCCCAACAAAAAGTGTTTAATAGTTGGCAGGTTGGCACTTCTTTAGACCTATTTTTTCCAAAAAAGATGTAGAATTTTTAATCACTCTTTTATATTTGAGTTTCAATGAGATTTGCGTGACCCTAACTAATTATTCAGTCCACAATTTATTATCTAAAATATGTTGTTATTGATATGAGACCTTGTCATAAAGTTTCCTAAATAAAGTCAGCATGTTCATCTTAATTATTATTAGTTAATTTAATCACTGTACCATTTTAATTTTCTGGAACATGATCTTTGTCATAACGTGGACTGTAATTAACTTTTTGTAACTTCTAGGCTAGCTTTATAGCTGGGCATATGAAGAAATTGGTCTACTTCTTATGTGATCTCTTAAAGGGAAAGGTATATTTTTTAAAATTATACTTTACAGCTTTTTTTCTTCTTTCTTTTTCTTTTTGTCTGCACTCAGTCTTCATTGTATGTCCTCTGGAGGGAACGACAGAGGATGATGGTTGGATGGTGTCACCAACTCGATGGACATGAGTTTGAGCAAGCTTAAAAAGTGAAGCAGTTTTTTTTGGTCACACAGTGCTGCTTGCTGGATCTTAGTTCCCCACCACAGATCAAACCCGGGCCCCCTCCAGTGGAATCTTGGAGTCCTAACCACTGGACCTTAAGGGAATTCTCATAAAAATTCACTTTTATAGAGATTTGAATTGAATCCTTTTTCAAAATAAGTGTAGAAAAATATGAGAATTGATATATTCAGTTATTATTAGAAGATTGTTTCATTCACTTGAAAATAGTTGCTTCTTATATTATTGGTAAAACAAAGAATATGTCAAGTTGACCTTTTGCCAGTGCTATAGACTATTTATTTTTCCAAATTAAACATTCATCTCATCATTGCAGGAGAATCTGAAGCATAAGATTAATTCAAGTCTAAAATTGATTTTTCTAAGATTTCTGTATAAGATTCAAAATCATTTGAAGTAAAAACAAGTGGTACCTGTATAAATTTGATCTAAAAGGACCTACTTAAGGAGAAAAAAAATGATCCATTATAATTATCTTTGAAAATGTGTTTTTCTAATATCATTTATATAAAGAGGAATGCTGCTGCTGCTAAGTCACTTCAGTCGTGTCCAACTCTGTGTGACCCCATAGACGGCAACCCACCAGGCTCCCCTGTCCCAGGGATTCTTCAGGCAAGAACACTGGAGTGGGTTGCCGTTTGCTTCTCCAATAAAGAGGAATATTCAGCACTCACTAGTGCTGAATAGCAGTAACTAGTCACAAAGAATCCCTGCCTCTTGTATAACTTACATTTTTCTCAGGAGAGACAGATCATAAGCAAAACATACAAAGTGAAAAATTGCCAGTCTTTTAAAACTTTGTGTAATTTCAGCTTTCCTTTAAGACAGTATAAACAGAAGGATATATGTCATTAGTTCTTTTGAGCCTAAGCAGCCAGAGAATCACTTAAGTTTCCTGAAATAATGGGTTATAAGTAATACAAGGCTTCCCCGATGGCTCAGGTGGTAAAAAATCCACCTGCAATGTAGGAGATGCAGGAGATGTGGGTTTGAGCCTTGGGTTGGGAAGATCCTCTGAAGGTAATGCAACTGACTCCAACATTCTTACCTGGAAAATCCTATGGATAGAAGAGCCTGGTGGGCTACAGTCCATAGGGTTCAAAGGAGTCCAACATAACTGAGCATACAAGAAGATAGAAATCTTAGACTACAGCTATGTCTGGTTTCAACACTGAAATGAGTTCACATTCAGAAGAAGGGAATGGACTTTAGGAACTTCAAAATTGTCTAGGATCTTATGTATTTTAATTATTAGTATGTCCCATGAATCTACTCCTAATTTCTTATAGCTGTAGTGTTTTAATGGAAAGTAGGTTGGCACAATGGGACTCTAGCTGCCAACAAACCTGGATAGTGGGGTGAAATGTCTATTTTCTTAAGTGCACTCAATAATTCAAAAAATATTTGTTGTCTGTAATGTATGAAGCACTAAAAGATTTATTGCAATCTTTAAGATCTAGCAGAAGCATAAAGAAATAAAGCAGACTGAAGCATTTTGTTTTTTGAATATGCAACTGCGTTTTGTTTTTGTTTTTGTTTTTTTTTAATAGCTGCTTTGGGTCTTCGTTGCTGTACAGGCTTTTCTCTGGTTGCCTGAGAGCAGATGCTACTCTTTGTTGCGGTGCTTGGTTTTCTCATTGCCCTGGCTTCTCCTGTTGCAGAGCACGGGCGTGCAGGCCTCAGTAATTTTGACACATGGGCTCACTGGCAGTGGCTCTTGGACTCCAGAGCACCGTCTCAGTGGTTGTGGCACTGGGTTTAGTTGCCCTGTGGCATGTGAGATCTTCCTGGCATGCATTCATGGTTAGTCACTCATTCATGTCCATCCATGTTGTAGCAGATTGCAAAATTTCATTCTATTTTATGGCTGAGTAGCATTCCATTGTATATATGTAGGTATATACACACACCCCACATCTTTATCCATTCATCTGTTAATGAATACTTAGGTTGCTTCCATATCTTGGCTATTGTAAATAATGCTATGAACATTATTAGGATACGTGTATCTTTTTGAATTAGTGGCTTTGCTTGGCAATGTCAAATCTTTGGCACTTAACATATCAGAAAGAGCTCTGTAAATCAGTACTGGAGTAATGGAGGGCATGCTCGGTTACTCATGCAATTAGGTACTTGGCTCAAAAGTGGTGTCATTTCTCTATATAACCTTTTAGCCAGAAGTTGATATATAGCCCTGTTCATCTGCAGGGAGCATGGGGGAAATGTCTCCATGCCTTATGTCCCCAAGGAAAGGGAAACTGTGTTTGTGAGAGCATCAGAATTCTCTTTTACAAATATCTAGGTCCAGTATTCTCATGCTTTATGTTCTCAGAGCATAAAAAAGAAAGTTTTTATTTATTTGGCTGTGCCAGATTTTAGTTGCGGCACACGGGCTCTTCCATCTTCGTTGCAGCATTTGTTTTCTTTTAATTGCAGCATGCGGGATCTTTATTTGTGGCATGCGAACCCTTAGTTGTGGCATATGGGATCTAGTTCCCTAACCAGGGATCGACTCGGGCCGCCTGCATTGGGAGCACCCGAGTCTTAGCCACTGGCTGCTGCTGCTGCTAAGTCGCTTCAGCCGTGTCTGACTGTGCAGCCCTGTAGACGGCAGCCCACCAGGCTCCCCCGTCCCTGGGATTCTCCAGGCAAGAACACTGGAGTGGGTTACCATTTCCTTCTCCAGTGCATGAGAGTGAAAAGTGAAAGTGAAGTCGCTCAGTCGTGTCCGACTCTTCACGACCCCATGGACTGTAGCCCACCAGGCTCCTCTGTCCATGGGATTTTCCAGGTAAGAGTACTGGAGTGGGGTGCCATTGCCTTCTCCACTTAGCCACTGGACCACCAGGGAAATCCCTAGATTTCCTTTGGAAGTTATCATTTAGAATTATCTTCTTGTTATCCTATTTCTCTGTTACCTTAGTTCAATAATGTCCTCTAGAAAGGAACATTGAAACATTGTTAATATGAAACATTTAATCTGTATCAAATGCAGTGATTAACTTAGTTGGAGATGAAATGGAAAAAAGATTGTATATATGTGGGACTATTAGTATACATTCTTCTGGGTTTTACTTTCCTAGATCTGTCCACTGAAAAGTTTTTTTTTTTTTTTTGAAAAGTTTGAGAGACAGTCAATAATACCCAAGCAGCAAGCACCCTTAGTATCGTGATTGTGATCTCTAAATAGAACTTCCCACTTTAAAGAACCAGGCTGCTTGGGAAAATATCTGATTCTAGGTTTGGGTCAGGAAATTTATAAAGTGAGCTTAGAATATCTTGTTGTACCAGAAAGGAAGGAAAGTGTCAGACAGTACTTAGAGTCATAAAAAATGGCTTCAGGAGCCAATTTGAAGAACAGTCTGCCTCTACAAAGGGATAGGGAAATTGATCATGGCTAAACTAAGTGTGAGTGTAAGGAGATTGAAACATATCAAATATATTTTAAAAACTACCCCTTTTAAGGGGATTGAGGGAGAATGGAGATGTGTATATGTGTGGCTGAGTTCCTTTGCTGTTCATCTGAAATTGTCACAACATTGTTAATCAGCTATACCCCAACAAAATAAAAAGTGCAAAAGAAAAAAAATATACCCCTTTTGGATACAGGTTTCGAAGACCACTCCCAGATTCATGATTCACAGGAAGGGCTCCTACGACTGAGCATAGTCATACTCAACTATTCTGATTCAGTATCACAAAAGGATAGAAAGCAAAATTAGCAAAGAGAAAAGGAATATGGGACAAAATCTGGAGGAGACCAGGTGTAAGCTTCACCCATTCCTCTTCCGGAGGGGATATACTTAGTTTCTCTAGCAGTAAGTTGTGACAACAGGTGTGAAATGTTATCATCAGGGACGCTCTTTAGAGAGACACGCATTGCTTAGGGCTTTTATTGAAGCTGGTCACCTGGACACCTTCTAATTTATCACAGGCCAAAATTCCAAACTTCCAAAAGAAAGCAGATGTTGAGCATAAACCACATTGTTTTCATAAACAGTTTAAGCAGTTAACCGCATTTAACATTTAGGGAACAGTTAGATTCAGGAAGTCTCCCCAAAATCCAAGTTCACAGATACCAGTCAAGGACCAAACTTGAAAGCGGATTTAAGGATAACAGTCTCAAGTAGTCTATATTTTCTTTTTTCTGCACAGATACCTCTGAAAGATGCTGGGAAACCAACTCATATTTTAAAAACTGGTTAATGAAGGAAAAGAAGTGCATCTCAGGGTAACCAAAAAGAGAGATAAGCAGTCATTATGTGCCTCCTGATGAAAATGCAATAGCACCAACTGGGAGATGGTTCTTGCCAAAAAATATAATTTAAACGTGATCAGTTTTCTGGGTCTAACTACCTATTTACAGGAAATACAGAGGACAGACAATAAAGGTCTGTCCCAAGACCTGTTCCCAAGGTCTACATTGTCAAAATGTAGACCTTGGGAAACTCCCTAGGACAAATGTCTTTGTTTCTTCAGCAAATAAATTGTGTTGAAAAAGAGAGGGAGAGAGAAAGAAAACCTACAGATCCAGAGAGTTAAGAGACTAGCAATCAATTATATATTTTAGATCTTAAGTTGAAAAAAAAAAATGAGATAGTTGGAGAAATTTGAATACTAACTAGATATTTGATGCTACTGAGGAATTTTTGTAGTATTTGTCTCAGTCCATTTTTAGGCTGCTATAACGATACCATGTTCTGGGTAGCTTATAAACAGAATTTTATTTCCCATATAGTTCTGGAGGCTGAGAATTTCAGGATTATGGTGCCTGCAGATTCGGTATCTGGTGAGGGCCCACTTCCTGGTCATAGATGGCCATCTTTTTGCTGTGTCCTCCTGTGGCTAAAGAGGTAAAGGAGCTTTCCTAGGTCTCCCATTTATAAGAGTACTGACCCCCTGAGTACCGCAGCTACTGAGCCCACATGCTACAACTACCGAAGCTCGTGCATACCAGAGCCCATGCTCTGCTACAGGAGAGGCCGCCGCAACGAGAAGCCGTGCACTGCAACTGGAGAGTAGCCTCTGTTTGCTGAAACAAGAGAAAGCCTGCTCATCAACGAAGACCCAGGGCAACCAAAAATAAACAAATTTTCAAAAAAAGACCACCTGTCCCATTTATAAGTGCTTCGCCCTCATTACCTCATCACCTCCTGAAAGTCCCATTACTGGGTTTCAACATAGGAATTTGGGAAGAGAGGGATTTTTTTAGTTTTGATAATGATATTATGTGTTATATTTTAAAAATATCTTGTGGAGAGAGACAATATTTTCATATCAAATTAAGAATAAACTATAATAAGTTTTTTAATTTTATTTAGCTACTTATTTAAAAAAATTTTTTTGTAATGGAAATATAGTTGATTTACAATGTTGTGTTAATTTTTGGTATATAGCTCAGTGATTCTATACACACACACTATTTTATATTCTTTTATAGGACATTGAATATAGTTCCCTGTGCTCTACAGTAAGACTTTGTTGTTTATCCATTCTATGTATATAATAGCTTGCATCTGCTAATTCAGAACTGCCAATCCATCCCTTCTCCCTTCCCACCATTGACAACCGCAAGTCTGTTTCCTGTTTCTGTGAGTCTGTTTGTTTCATAAATAAGTCCATTTGTGTCGTATTTTTTATTTTTTAAAATCTGTTCTTTGGCCACACTGTGCAGCTTGTGGGATCTTAGTTCCTCAACCAAGGACTGAACTTGGGTCCTCAGCATTCAAAGCACAGAGTCCTAATCACTGGGCTGTCAGGGAATTTCTTGTGTCATATTTTAAATTCCACTTATAAGTGATACCATAGTATGAAACCCATCATGAATTTGCATGTCATCCTTGCTAAGGGGCCATTCTAAATTCCTCTATATCATTCCAGTTTTAGTATGTGTGCTGCTGAAGTGAGCACTGCAGGTTGTTTTTGTTTTTATTCAAGCACACAGTTAAGAATTTGTTGTTGTTTAGACATTTCTAGAAAAATCAATTTTTCATTAACAAATTTAGATCAGCTAAATTTGATGTAAGAAGACTAGATTTGATAGTTCAGAAACTTTTGATATGAACAAAAACCAGCTGACAATCAAATATCTATTAAAAATTTTAATGGAAAAGTTTGATTCTCTTGAAAATTATATAAAATGAATGAAAATTTGAAGATATTAATTTGGTTCTTTTGACTGAATCAAAATCGTTTAAAAAATGTAATAGTGTCTACTCAGGAAAAGTTGTATTCAAGGGCAAAACCATGAGCTCATCAATGCTGAATTAATTCTTACTGATAAACAGAATGGAGTCAGGCTGCAGTCTGCCTTCTGCCCTAAGAGTAGCCGTTCTCACACAGGGGCTGCTCTTCCACCTGGGTTCTAGAATGAGAAGACATGTGACACCAAGCCTCAGAGGACTGAAACTAAGGCTCAGGTAGTTAAGTGATTTGCCCAAGATTACATAGCTGGTAAATTAGTAAAGCCTGGTTTCAGTTCAGGAATCCCTGACCCCAAAAGCAGTGCTCTGAAACAATATGCGTCCCTTAGAAACAATATGCATCCCTTACTGCTGTCCCCTAGGAACAGTGGCGTATCCTTGTACTTCATGTCCAAAAGATGCTAAAAGGAGAAGGATGAGGATCGTAGAACGTCAGTTGAAACGTGACACAGTCTTTCCTTTACACTGGACACCTACGTACGTCTGCCTTTTAACCTTCTAACTATATGGAGAGGGTTAGGTTCTTTGTATATTATAAGTCTTTCTCTTTTAAAATGCAGACTAATTCCCCAGTCTTCTCAACTAATCATATTATTTACCGGATGATATCACTGTCTGAAAAGAGGCTAGTGAGATCATTACCGTAAGCATCAATTTTACACATTAGTGTAACAGTATGCCAAAGTCTCAATCCAGATGTTAATGGCTACGAAATGCTTAAGAAAATATGTTTTTTATTCTTCTTCATTTCTAATAGCTACAGAAAATTATTAGAGGGATTTTAAAATAAAGTTTTTATAACAGATTATAGTAATAAGTTAACACTCACGTGCCTTTTAAAAAGTAGCAACAAAATATCCTTGTTTATCCTGTACAGCCTCTTTCAGTGGATCCTAAGAACAGTGTAATGAGCATGGCACTTAACATTTCATTAATGTTAAAGTATTGTCAGTTATAAGGTGACTGTTGATATAAAAATAACTTCTGCAGAGTGAAAGAAAGATAATTACACATTTAATGTTAGATGCATAATGATTTCTGGAACATTAATAAAAGGTGGAAAATACATTCATCTTAAATCAGGGGATATGGTAATTTTCTTGGGCCTGCTTTCATCATCTGTTAGATGAACTTTTGAACTTTGTGGTTTTAGAAAGTTATTGCTGTTCTTATATTTTGGGCATGAGGGACCACTATATTCATTCCAGCATTCCAACCAGATGTATTCAAAACAAAATCTACAATTTACAGATACTTGCAAAACTGAAAAATCATATCTTACTCAGACTTTCTTGGTTAAGTTTACTTTTATGACTTTGCTCTCTTTGTATAAAAGCCAGTGAAGTGACCACATTATCAAGTTAAAGTGGAAAGAAAGGGATGCCAAAAAGTGGAAAGAAAGGGATGCCAAAAACATAGTGTCTGTAGATTGGGTTTGTGAATACTTTGAAATTTCTTTTGTTTAGTCTTCAGTATATTTGATCAAAATGGTATACATCTTGCTGGTGATGTTTTTCATTTTATATGCTAAAGAATGTGTATAATTGTGCTGTGGAACAGTGAAAGGGTTAAGAGTTCAGTGTTAGGAACCTTGGTTTCAATCTTGATCCTGCTGCTTCATTGGTGTATGACTTGGGAAAGGTTATTTCAGTCTACTTGGGCTCTAGTTTTTCTCAGCCATAAAAGAGGGACACCAGTAATATCTTCCCCATGGAATTATCTTGAGGTTTAATACTGGTGAAGCAAAGCACTTGGATTAATACTAGACTTCCCTGGTGGCTCAAGTGGTAAGGAATCTGCCTACAGTGGGGGAGACCGGGTTCGATCCCTGGGTCAGGAAGATCCCTTGGAGAAAGGAACGGCAACCCACTCCAGTATTATTGCCTGGAGAATCCCATGGACAGGAGAGCCTTGCGGGCTACAGTCCATGGGGTCACAGAGAGTCAGACACGACTGAGCAACTAACACAATAATATATAATTTAAAATTATTAGCTATTGTTTTTATAAATTTATTAATGGAGTTGATGTTGGGTTAAACACTATGTGCTGTGATTAATTTCTCACTGGCATTGTGAAGACTGAGCTACAACATGGAATAACATTTTAGAATACAGTAGTAAACTTCCAATTCCTCTGTCCCATGTTCTGTTGTCAAGTGTTTTACATATGCTATAAACACATTAGGATTTTACTGTTATTCCTTCCCTAGTAGCTCAGCTGATAAGGAATCCACCTGTGATGCAGGAGACTCAGATTCGATTCCTGGGTCAGGAAGATCCGCTGGAGAAGGGATAGGCTACCCACCAGAGTATTCTTGGGCTTCCCTGGTGGCCCAGATGGTAAAGAATCCGTCTGCAATGAGGGAGACCTGGGTTCGATCCCTGGGTTGGAAAGATGCCCTGGAGAAGGGAACAGCTACCCACTCCAGTGTTCTGGCCTGGAGAATTCCATAGACTTTATAGTCCATGGGGTGGCAAAGTGTCGGACACGACTGAGCAACTTTCACTTTCTTTATTCCATTAGCCAGCCAATTATCTTTTAGACCAGTGAAAAATAAGGAAATTTCATATTTGATTTATTCTATTTCCTACTCTTTTTTTTCTTTGTGTTGATAGAGTTATTTTGTTTGATATCTTATTTCCTTCAGCCTGAAGTGCTTTCTTTTACCCTTTTATGTAGTATACGTTTGCTTCTCTGTTTTTATTTTCCTGAAAAACTCTACTTTTTCTTTTTAAAAGGTATTTTCATTGGGAATAGGATTCTCAGGTTGTTTTTTTGTTTTTTTTTTCTTTTCTTTTCTTTAATTGCTTTAAAATTGTCATTCCACTGTTGTCTGGTTTATGTAGTTTTTGATGAGAAATGTTTTTCTCAATGTAATGCATTTTTTTTCCTCTGGCTGCCTTAAAGGTTTTCTTTTTACCTTTTGCTTTGAATAGTTTGGATACAATTTGTCTAGCTGGTTTTGGGGAGTTAAAAGTGATTGTCCTACCTGTTCTCTGAACAATTTATATCTGTGGTTTTGTGTCGATTAGTTTTGGAAAATTCTCAACCTTTTATCTTTTCAGCTATTCTGTTCCATTCTCTTTTACTTCTCAGATTTCAGTTGCATGTGTGTTAAATCATTTTGTATTTTCTCACAGCCTTTGGATTTCCTGTTTTGTCCCCTCCCATCCCCACATATTTTCCCCTCTGTGTTTCGTTTGGATAATCTCTAACTTGAGCCTATTGAGTTTGCTGTTGAGCCATTCCAGAGCTTTATAAAACTCTATTTCTATGTTTTTCCTTTGTCAGTCTGTGAGGTTTTGGGTTTTTCTCTGCTTCCTTGTGTGACTTATAATTTGTGGTGGGAAGATAGATGCTTTATATAGGACAGTAGAGACTGAGCTAAACAGTGTTTGTGCCTGGCTGAGTCTTAGCACAAGTAGTTGAGTCAGTCTAGACTTGAGTTGAGCTGGGTTTTTAGTGTGTTGTTATGACTACCCGCAGTGGACACTACAGGCTTCAAATTCCACACTAAGGTTACCTCTTTTAGATTAGAGGCCCGTTTGCCAGGGGAGATTTGTAATGTCTGCTCTACCTTTAACTTTTGATCTTATTTTCTCCTTGGTACTGTACCTCGGAGAAGCTCTCTCCACATTCTTCCCTCTCCTTCAGTGGTAGACTGCTGTAATTGATTGCTCAGCACTTGCTAACACAGTGGTGGAGGTGGCGAGGGGCACCAGGTGGGGGACTTTCTGTTGTCCTATTGCTGTCTCAGTTTTAGGCGGTCCTTACGTCTCTGCAACTTGGAGGGTGAGACTTTCTCACTGATTCTGCCTCTTGCCAAATGGTAGGGGACCTTTAAAGGTCTGTGGCTATGATGTTTTCCTGACCCTCCCTTAGAGATAGAGGATACCTTCTTCTTGGGCTTCCCTGGTTCATACAGTAAACAATTTGCCTGCAGTGCTGGAGATCCAGGTTTGATCCCTGGGGTGTGAAACTCCCCTGGAGAAGGAAATGGAAACCCACTCCGGTATTCTGGCCTGGGAAATCTCATGGACAGAGGAGCCTGGTGGGCTACAGTTCATGGGGTCACAAAAGAGTTGGACACGAATTATGCAGGGGCCTGCATGACCCCTGGTTATGCAGGGGCCAACTTGAAATAGTTACTCTACAAAGTAGATGTGTTATATTCTTTTTATGTTTTGTGTATTCTGATTTGGAAACATGTCCCTGTGCTAGTTTCTGCTGAGCATGCTATCAGTGGCACTGTAGGCACACAGTTTCTAGCATCAGCTGTCATAGTGTTATTAAATATATTTATAAATATCATTTAATGAATATGTATTTTCATATGTTGACTCTTTAATTTGAATTATCTTTAATCATGTATTTTAATGACAAATTCTTCTTGGCAGATACTAGGTCATGTTTTTTTCTTTTTTAAACCACATAGCACTTCTAACCCCAAATGTGTGGAGTTTTTTCCCCACATCAATCAGTTCTCTAACTCTCTGGGCACCAGCTGGGTATCCTATAAATCAATTCATTTCTGATACTAACTACCCAGAGTTAGTGCAGACATCCAGGTCTGCCCCCCGCTTCAGAAGATGCCAGTTTCAGGTCCCCAACTTCTTCTACTTCTCACCAATCAGATGTAAGTCAGGGGTTCCCATGTATCCCTCCTGGGATTCAGTAATTTGCTAGAAAGGGCCCGCAGAACTCAGGAAAGCATTTTATTTACTGTTACCAGTTTACTATAAAGGATACAACTCACAAACAGCCAGATGGAAAGAGATGCATGGGATGGCGGATAGCGTGGGGGCGGGGGAACAGTTCGGAAGGAGATGGTGCACAGTACTTCCATGTCCTGGTGTTCCACCCTTCTTGTACCATGATATGTTCACCAACATACCCATAGTTTAGGGCTGCTTCTGGAAGTTCCATTACATAGGCGTGTTGGTGGTTAGCTCCATTTTCAGCCCTTTGCTCCTTCCCTGACTCTGGAAAGTGGGGCTGAAAGTTCTAACCCTCTAATCACGTCATTAGTTCCTCTGACTGCCAGCTCCCATTCTAAAGTTTTGTAAGCTAACCCTAACCTGCCAAGGGTTACCCTATTAGCATAAATTCAGGTGTGGCTTAAAGAGGCTTATTATCAATAACAAAAGATGCTCCTTTCATCTGTGGTGGTGGGGGTAGTGGTTTAGTTGCTAAGTCAAGTCCAGCTGTTGTGACCCCATGCCAGGCTCCTCTGTCCATGGGATTCTCCAGGCAAGAATACTGGTGTGGGTTGCCATTTCCTTCTCCACCTTTCATCTGTATCACTCTGGGAATTCCAAAGATTTTAGAATCTCTTGCGTTGTTTTTTTTTGGAACCTGGCAGAAGACCAAAATACATTTGTTATATGACAGTATCACACTAGGCTCTCAACACAGAACTGTTGAGTGAATGAATTTATGTGACTGCTGTTACTGTCACTTTCTTATGAATAGCTTTTCTTCTTTATTTCTAATTGTTATAATATTCAATTTTAAGAGTATAAAAATGTCTTTTTTTTCTTTTTTTTTACTTAAAAGTTGAATATATTTAATGTACAGCATTGTATAAATTTAAGGTGTACAGCATGTTAATTAGGTGCATTTATATATTGTAGTATAATCACCATCGTATTTTTGAACACCCACTTACAGAATGTTGATTTTTCAAATCAAAATGATATGTAGACATTTAACAGAAGTTTAAGGAGGTTCTCTGGTCAAAATTCTGATCACATGGGACTATTGAAGGGGAAGAGCTTATCTCTTTGGACTTTGATGAGGACTCCCAAGAGAAAGAAAATTCAGTGAGTCAGCCAGTGATACATATACTTTAGGATGGATACAGTATATTCTTGATTGAGTGTGATAACAAGGTATAAAGGAGGAAGAAGAGGGAGAAATTTAACATCATTGTGCTGAAGTTTACCAGGACCTTGTTTGGAGATGGAGATAAGATTTATTAAAGGTGAGGTTACCAGCCTCAAATTCCTCAACAACTGAAATGTCTAAGGTTGGCTTTACCATTTATTTTCTCCTAGGTGATTTACTGTTCTTTTGGTGGAACATCCAAAGGACTGCACTTCAATAACTTAATAGTTGGACTTGTCCTTCTTACAAGAGGCAGAGATGAAGAGAAAGCAAAATGTAAGTACTTTTATTATCTCAAAAAGTTAAAACACCACATTTATGTACAGAATTATCTACCTCAAAATTTTGATGACTGTCAAAGGATTTGAATTGATGTTTCTTCAAAGAAGATATACAAATAGCCAATAAGCACTTGAAAAAATGTTAAACATAAGTAGTTATTTGGGAAATGTAAATTAAAATTACAATGAGATACCACTTAAGTGTAAGATAGATAATGCAGCCACTTTGGAAAACTAACTGGCAGTTTCTCAAATTGTTAAACATTGAGTTTTCAATTTCATTCCTAGATATATACCCAAGGAAACTGAAACCATATATTCATTTAAAAAAAAGTTCATAACAGCACATTCGTAATGGTTACAAAATGGAAACAATCCTAATGCCCATCAACTGATGCATTTATCATAAAGTGTAATATAACCAGCAATAGAATATTGCTTGACAGTAAGAAGGAATAAAGTACTCTGAAAGAGCAGAAAAAACTTCCTTTCTAGGTTCTTTGGCTGATTTAATAATTAAGTTGATGTTAGACAGATTAAGAGGAGAAAACCAAACACTTTTCACACGTACGTATTTGTTGCAGTCGTTCGTCGTGGCTTTTCTCCCAAAGTGCAAGTGTCTTTTCCTTTTGTGACTGCAGTCACCGTCCACAGTGATTTTGGAGCCCAAGAAAATAAAGTCGTCCCTGTTTCCACTGTTTCCACATCTATTTACCATGAAGCTATGCAACCAGATGCTATGATCTTAGTTTTTTGAATGCTGAGTTTTAAAAATCAGCTTTTTCACTCTCCTTTGTCACTCTCATCAAGAGGCTCTTTAGTTCCTCTTCACTTTCTGTGCCGTTAGAGTGATATCATCTACATATCTGAGGTGGTTGATATTTTTCCTGGCAATCCTTAGTTCCAGCTTGTGATTCATCCAGCCTGGCATTTCGCATGATATACTCTGCATATAATTTAAATAAACAGGGTGACAACATACAGCCTTGACATACTCCTTTCCCAGTTTTGAACCAATCCATTGTTCCATGTCTGGTTCTAACTGTTGCTTCTTGATCTGCATACAGATTTCTCAGGAGACAGGTAAGGTGGTCTGGTATTCCCATCTCTTTTAAGAATTTTCCACAGTTTGTTTTGATGCACACAGACAGTCAAGGGCTTTGGCATAGTCAGTGAAGCAGAAGTAGATGTTTTTCTGGAATTCTCTTGCTTTTTCTATGATCCAGTGGATGTTGGCAATTTGAACTCTGGTTCCTCTGTCTTTTCTAAATCTGACTTGTACATCTGGGAGTTCTCAGTTCATATATTGTTGAAGCCTAGCTTGAAGGATTTTGAGCATTACCTTGCTATCAAGTGAAATGAGTGCAATTGTCCACGACAAACCTAGACAGTGTATTAAAAAGCAGAGACATCACTTTGCCAACAACAATCCTTATAGTCAAAGCTCTGGTTTTTCCAGTAGTCATGCACATATGTCATAGTTGGACCATAAAGAAGGCTGAGCGCCAAAGAATTGATGCTTTCGAACTGTGGTGCTGGAGAAGACTCTTGAGAGTCCCTTAGACTGCAAGGAGATCAAACCAGTCAATCCTAAAGGAAATCAGCCCTGATTGTTCATCGTAAGGACTGATGCTAAAGTTGCAGCTCCAATACTTTGTCTACCTGATGTGAAGAACCAACTCATTGGAAGAGATCCTGCAGCTGGGGAAGATTGAGGGCAAGAGGAGAAGGGGGCGGCAGATGAGATGGTTAGATAACATCACTGACTCAATGAACCTAAGTTTGAGCAAACTCCAGGAGATAGTAAAGGACAGGGAAGCCTGGCTTGCTACAGTCCATGGTGTCACAAAGAGTTGGACTCAACAATGAACAACAAATTTGTGTTGTTTTTTAGTTGCTGAGTTGTGATCCACATAGTCAAAGGCTTTAGTGTAGTCATTGAAGCAGAAGTACATATTTTTCTGGAATTCCCTTGCTTTCTCCATGATCCAGCAAATGTTGGCAATTTGATCTCTGATTGCTCTGCCTTTTCTAAACCTAGCGTGTACATCTGGAAATTCTTGGTTCACGTACTGCTGAAGCCCAACTTGAAGGATTTGAGCATTACCTTGCTAGAGTGTGATATGAGCACAATTGTACAGGAGAAGTCCAAAATTAAGATATTAGCAGAGTTTTGTTCCCTCTGAAATCTACAGGGAAGAATCCTTCCTTTTTCCTAACTTCTGGTGGTAGCCCTCAATGCTTGGTGTTCCTTGACTTGCCAGTTGCTTCCCTCCAATCTCTCACTATCTCATCTCATGGTTTCTTTCCAGTGTTTCTGTCTTTTGTTCTTATAATCAGTCATATTGAATTAGGACCCAACCTAATAACCTCATCTTAATTTGATTTATCTGCAGAGACCCTTTTTCAAATAAAGTCACATTCATGAGTACTGGGGTTAAGACTTCCAACTTTTTTTTTGAGGGGGGAGATATAATTTAATCCATAACAGATGGTCAGAGCCTTCCAGCAAATATTCCCCCCCTAACAGAATCAGCCATGGCATGTGGGTGGGCAGGCAAGGAACCCAGTGGGCCTTCAGAGGAATAGAATGTCTCTTCTTTTATCACCTATGTTTCCAAATAAATTCAAATTCTCAGGTACTTGGAGATTAGGATTTCAGCATATCTTTTGGGCGGATGCAGTTCAACCCTTAACAGCAGTATTTCAAACATAATATGTACTTCTACCCAACTTTATTATTTCTTACCATTGTGTCATATTTGTCCCAGATCTTGTTGTTGTTTTTTTTTTCTTCAAAATTAAAGATCATGGCCAAGCCAAATAAATGGTATACTATACAGATTTTTCAGTTTGCTTTTTGTACTGAAGATTATTGATATTTACCATGTTGGAACATTAGTTCCTTTATTTTAATTGCTATATAGTGTTTCATTGTGTGTGTGTCTCAGGTTACCTATTTTTTTGTTGGTAGACATTTATCTTTTCCCCCCCCTAAATTTCGCTATTACAAAGATTGCTTCGGCGTATGTTGTACCTCATGCAGATATGTATGAGAGTTTTTTACAAGTGGAGGTGGAGTTGCCTAGGAGTTGAACTTCTAGCATAAATCTTCATCTTTACATTTTGGCAAGATACTCTCAAAGATGTTACAGTAATATATATTCATTAACAGTATATAAGAGTTCCAGTTTATCCTAGTTTATTGCTAACACTTTGTATTGTCACACTTAAACAGTTTTTGCAAATTTTGTATGTGAAAAGATACCACATTGCTGTTGTAATTAGCATTGGGTTTTTTTTTTAAGGGATAAATTGTATATTTATAAAATGCTCGGTCACTCAATACTTGTTACCTTTCTCTTTCCTCCCTACATCCACCAGGGTACTTTTAATCTATGTTAAAATTAATTCATTATTTCTTTTTCCTAGACATTTTTAGTCTTTTTGCAAGTGAATCCGGGAGCTATGTTATACGGGAAGAAATGGAAAGAATGCTTCATGTGGTGGATGGTAAAGTCCCAGATACACTCAGGAAGTGTTTCTCAGAGGTACATTTAAAGATGTACATTGCATCCCTGTGGACAGAGTATTAAATCTTAGTTGTATGAGTTTAGCTGTGATGAATAGACGTTTATGTGCAGCATATTCTTGACATTTTTGTATTTAATGGTTGAAGTTTTTTAGCGATCTAGACTCAAAGGTCCATGACACTTACTGCTGCTGTGTTTGTGAATCTGAAAATTCCCAGTTCTGCTGTAAAGGCAACTATCTCTACTTATGGCGTAATGAAACATACTCCCTCACTCTCACACCACCACGCACACACACTCACACGTGATCCTGCAGACACCTGAGCATTGCTTAAGTTGTGGTGCTCTTCATTGCTTTTCGTCATGAGCACGTAGAAATAGCACTCATTGGCCTTGAGCTGTAGGTGACCTCTGTGATCCATCAATGCCTATTTTATCTTAAATGCATTTTATAATTTATTTTTTTAATTGGTTTGCATAGTGAAATATTTGGGTTTTAAAAATTGGTCATTTTCCTGTTTTCATAAATAATATATTTTCATTGTAAAAAAACTTTAACAACAGATAATGTGTATCTTTTAACAGAGAAAATTTTTCTTTAATTTCTTTTCAGAGGTCTGCTCACATGGGAAGTCCCAAGAGGTGGCAAAATAAAGCTCTTCTACAAGTTTTTGATCCTTTCCTGCAGCATTCAGTGCTGTGTAATTTCTTGTGGCCATTTGATCCACTTCCATTTCACAGATTAATTAGAGTCTTTCACTGCTATTGGTTTTATTCAGAGTTTTTATTCAGTTAGTTTAGTCACCTTCCTAACTACATAAGCACTGATTATTAATACTCCAGCCATGTGCATATATCTGGTTCTAATATCTATTTTAAATGGACTCTGGCTTTAGCTTTTCATCACTCTGGCTTTAAGTTTCCCCTGTGTTAATAACACCTGGAGATTTCCCTTTCTTGCTTTTCAGCTTGGCTAAGTAGTTTTTGGTAGTAGTTATGGTGTTACATTTTACTCAGCAGTTCTACATGTTTGGTGCTAAAAGGATTGTCTTCCTGCATTTTTGGTTGTCTTATTGACTGAAAGTTGCTGTGATAGTATTTCAGTACCTTAAGACAAACTAGATCATGTTTTTTGTTTTTCCTCTCTAAAATTTGCTGGCCAAATTTTATTAGAAAAAAAAAAGAGTTATCTAATCTTTGCAAGCCTGATAAATTGGATTTTTCACAGAAATATCAAGTGGTTTGCTTATTTTAGGGGAGAATGTATTTTTTTTCATTTTAATAAGGTTTATGCAGACATTCCTGTTTTATAGACGGGGATTTAATTTGGTTAGCCACCCAGTTCTCTTAAAATTTAGACACAATAGCAGGTACACAAACTAAGATAATAATTAGTGCTGTACAGAAAAATTAAGTAGACTACAGGAGGTAGGTGGTGATAGGGAGGCGATATCTAGGTGTAGGTATTTTGTTATGGGATGGTTAGGAACAGCTTATAAGAGAAAGGGACATTAGAACAAAGAATTTTAAGGAAATGAGTATGGTAGTAAATGGCTAGGAAAGTCTTATATGAAGAATAAGGTCTTTGGAAGAGAGGAGATCAAAGAAATGAGAGGCCAAGGTTTGGGGATACTCGTGTATATAGCTGTTTACATCATTAGGTACTTATGGTTGTGTAAAGTAAAAAAAGACTGTGAATGGGCTAATTTTACCTAATTCAACTATTTGATGTATTTACCTACATAATTTTTGAGTAAGGTATGTGATGTGATCCACACTCTTGCTTTTTGAGTTACTATGTTTCCAGTAACTTGAGATGAAGGAAATCCACATAGGAGTTACATTGATTTTTTTCTTATTGAATTTTTTTGGTTGTTGATTCTCATGGTGGGAATTCATACTTTATATTGCTCTTCAAAGATGTATCAATTTCAGAAGTTTGTTTGTTTTTAATTGCCATTTATAGTACTGGGAGTTTTTTTCTAGACTACTTTTGTGACAGTTTATAAAAGATATCCATTTTGCTTCCTTATTTAGAGCCATGACTCAAGAACATAGAAAATCATGTTTGACAGATGGGATTTTAGTACTGCCAGTTGTATGGAGTGTTGCTAATGGGCAAGCAGATTAGAGAGGTCGCTTTGTATTTCACTAAGTTGTCAGGCAGTATATATAGTGTGTAATTCAGGCACAGAGACTTTGGAGCCTGGACTGCTTG
Organism: Bubalus kerabau; assembly: GCF_029407905.1. NCBI lineage: Eukaryota > Metazoa > Chordata > Mammalia > Artiodactyla > Bovidae > Bubalus > Bubalus kerabau. The sequence continues at coordinate 51,795,430 of NC_073627.1, read as the reverse complement.
GGTTCAGTTCTATCTCTGCCACTGTATAACCTTGAACATACAGCTTTCAGAGCTTCAGTTTTCTCGTGTGTAAAATGGGGATAATAGTATCTCCTATTATTGCTTGAGGATTAAATGAGTATAAAAATACTCAGAATTGTGCTTAGGGCATTGTAAATACACATTAAATATTAACTGTATGTGAAGTTGTTAGAAGCACCTATTATCACAGGCAGTTTTTTCTTAGTGGTACATGAAGGTGCATCTTATAATAACATCTTAGCTTCATAAAACCGTTAAAACCACCATGTTCACTGGATATAAGATGCTTTTGATTAATAAGATGTGCTTTTATGTATTACTATAAAGAACAAAAAAACTACCAGTTACATTTAAAGGGTATTATTGATTTTAAGACTTATCCCAATGTCAAAGATGTTAATGTGTAAAAATGTGCTTCAGCTTGTGGAATTTATACTGCAAACCCTCTTTGTAGACCAAATGTGGGTAGAGAAAGAAAATGGGTCTGATCCTCTAAACATGCAGCGATGTCCTCATGTCCCTGCAGCAAGTCTGAGTGCCATAGTCCTCCATTTAGAAAGCTAAGACTTCCAGTGTTGTCTTATTTATTTGTTTATTGGCTGCGCTGGGTATTCGTTGCTGTGTGTGGACTGAATTGCCTCCAGTGAGGGCTCTCCTTTGTTGTGCTGCATCAGTTTCTCGCTGTGGTGGAACACAGATTCTAGGCCCACGGGCTTCAGTAGTTGCAGCACGCAGGCTCAGTAGTTACGGCCCATGGGCTTAGTTGCTCCTCGGCAGGTGGGATCTTAGTTTGCTAACCAGGGATCCAACCTGTGTCCCCTGCATTGGCAGGTGTATTCTTAACTGCTGGACCACCAGGGAAGTCCCTCCAATGTTGTCTTGATTGCTTGAATTGTACTGTTAAATATTCTGAAACCATGAAGCTAAGCATATTACTGTACTTAATAGGATGCTACTAACAATATAGAAATTATTTCTACCGTAACTCTTTTAGGTTATAAGTTATTTGTATCACTTAATAGCTCCATCAGGATTATAACTACTAGGCTCCTGAGTGTCATTCTTCATTGTATTTCTATGTGGGTTGCTTCTGCCTTTTTCTCATAGAAATATCTGGCCCATACTCTGTCTTCCAGTCAAAGAGATTGACTTGCACAGCCATATGATGTTTTTTCTCAGCCTGGAAACTTTTTTTCTCCACAGATTTAGCAACACAAGTACTTGGAAAGAAAGCAAAGAAATAGAAACCTCCTTGCTTCTTTTTTGTATTTTAGTTGACTTGTGAATGTACGTTTTCAGTGATGACTTTTGGAAGGGGACTCCTGGATAGTTTTTAATTTGCCAATGAAATTTAAAAGATTATTCATATTCCATACACATTGATTAAAATGTGCTGATTCTAACCAATGGAAGTGTTGAAGCAGGATAAAGCAAATGAAAAATGGCTTTTCTTAAGCATTGAAAGAAATGCAGTTTACACTGATTGCAAGATGTACCTTAGCAACTAAAATGTGACTTAGTGGAAGTTCACTGCTTTAATGAATTGATAAAATAATTTGCAATTAGCATATAGGTTTTATGCAAATAGAAGTTCTGAAATAGTTATATTTGAAAAGTTTTTTTTCCAAATACATATATAGCCTATAATGATATTTAGATTATTCTTCCTTTATAGATAGTAGAAGGGAGTAAACGTCAATTAAATGCAAATTTTAAATTGTGTAAGTTCCAAGTAAGGTACCTTAAAGTTTAACTAAACCTGTGTTTTCTTGTTTTAATTTTAGGGTGAAAAGGTAAACTATGAAAAGTTTAGAAATTGGCTTCTTCTAAACAAAGATGCTTTTACCTTCTCTCGTTGGCTACTGTCTGGAGGTGTATATGTGACCCTCACTGATGATAGTGATACTCCCACTTTCTACCAAACTCTGGCTGGAGTCACACATTGTAAGTAATGGCATTTTATTGTGCTCTGTTCACTTTTTAACACAATTGCCTGGTAATAAGAGAATATGCCTATTATCAGTGTGGCTTTTTTTTTCTTCCAAAGTGTAATAACATGGAATGCTGGAGGCTTGAGTACATAACTGAAAAAGATAAACTTTTTTTTGTCTACTCACTGAATACTTTCGTACTCCAAATGTGTAAGTTTTTTCCCCCCACACCAAGCAATTCTCCAGTGCTCTATGGACACCAACTGCGTGTCCTACACTTTAGTTCAGTTCTGACACTGTCTGCTGGGATTAGTGCAGACCCACCCCACAGGTTTAGGTCTCAGTCCCAAAAGACTGCCCCTCTGCCCTCCCCGCTTCAGATGCCAAGTCCAGATTGTGACCTGTGCTTCCGACTGACCACCTATAAATGAGACTTCCCATGACCCTCTCCTTGGGTTTGGTAATTTACTAGAACTTCAGGAAACATTTACCTTAACTGATTTATTATATAATAAAAACTGTATTAAAGGAGACAGATGAACAGCTGGGTGAACAGATATGTAGGACAGAATCTGGAAGGGTCCCAAACCCAGGAGCTTCTGTCCACATGGAGCTGTGTTGCCCCCTTCTTGGCATGTAGATGTGTCTAGGTGCTCTCCAGACCCTGTGCTTTGGGATTTTTGTGCAGGCTTTGTTACATAAGCATTATCAGTTATTAACTGTATTTCTAAATCTTTTCTTCTTTCCAGAGAATGGGGGGTTGGGGGATGGGGTTGAAAGTTCCAAGTTTCTTGTATGGCTTGGTCTTTCTAGTGACCAGCCCCTTTGCAGGAACCTACCGAGAGTTACTTCAGGCATCAGAACAAAAGATTCCTGTCACCCAGAAAATTCTGAGGGATTTAGGAGCTCTGCATCAGACATTCCTGTCACTCAGGAAATTAAAGAAATGTCCTCAAAGAGAAAATATTAGCAAGAACTGGGATCGATATCACTTATTTCACAGCAGCCCTCTACTAATTGTTCTTAACCAAACTATATTAGTTCCTAGGGCTGCTGTAACAAATTAACACAATCCATAAACTGAAAAAACAGAAATCTACTCTCTTACAGTTCTGGAAGCTGAAACCAAAGTGTTAATAGAGCCATGTTCCCTCTGAAGATCCCAGGGAAGCATCTTTCCTTGCCACTCCCAGCTTCTCGTGAACCTGGGCTTTGCTTGACTTGTGGCAGCATAATTCTAGTTTCTGCCTCTGTTTTCATATAGCCTTCTGTGTGTGTGTGTGTGTGTGTGTGTGTGTGTGTGTGTGTGTCCTCTCCCCTTCTTTTAAAGACACCACTCATTGGATTTAGGGCCCAGTCTAAGTTTAGGATGATTTTAACTCTAGAGCCCTAATTCATTACACCTGCATAGACCCTATTTCTAAGTGAGGTCACATTCTGTGATTCCAGGTGATAATGAACTTTTGAGGGATGCTGTTTAGTCCACCACAGCACAGGCCTAAATGTTAACTTCTTCTGTTCTTTTCTGTGGTTACAGAATGGACGTACTCTGGGCTTTTGCTTATGCTGCTTCTTAAGACCAGAAGGAATGCCTTTCCCTTTTATTCTCCCTGCAAACGCTAGTCATCCTTGAAGATTTAAGTCACATGCTGCTTGCTTTCCATGAAATGTTTTCTTGCCTTCCTGTGAGAAATCATCTCTCCTTCCTCTGAACTCTCATAACACTTTCTTTTGTACTCTTCTTGGATGAACTTACCACTTTCATCTTTGTATTATAATTATTTATAATATTTGATTTATTTGTACATGTCATTTTTCTTAAATCATAGAGAGTCTGTATTATTCTTTTATTCACTCTCAGTGTCAAGCCTTAAATAAGTATTTGTTGACCGAGTAGAGGACCTTGGGTATCAAGCACTGTTTGTATTTATTTTTTCTTGTAATTTATGAGTTGGCTACTAATTATTCACCAGCTGCTTTCCCTCTCATTTTTATTCCATTGTTACCAAAAATTCTGACACATAAATCCTGGCATGAATAGGCAATTAATTTGATGCTCCTACTTTTTCAGCACTACCATCTTTATTTTGAGAGGAAAGCCTTTTTTAAAAAATCGTTTTGCATAAAAAATTAGGAAATCTTTTTATACTTTAAGCTCTATCATTATCAGTCATATGGATGTTCTGCTGAACTCTTGCTTTCATTTGTAATTGTATGGTAAATTATTTTTCTATTATTGGCTAAGGGTGTGGTTACTTTCCTTGAGTGACTCACGTTATAGAAAAAATTGTTCTGGCACTTAATAAAATGGTAAACAAGACTTTGAAAAAAGTATTTATTTGTGGTTGCTCTGCATCTTTGTTGCTGTGATCAGGCTTTCTCTGGTTGCAGCATGTGGGCTCTAGGGCTCTCAGGCTCCAGCAGTTGTAGCACACGGTCTTAGTTGCTCAGCATGTGGAATCTTCCCGAACCAGGGATGGAACCCGGGTCCCCTGGATTGGCAGGCGAATTCTTATCCACTGTACCACCAGGGAAGTCCCATAAACAAAACTTTACTTCACGACTTTTGCGGTAGCATATTGCAGTAGTGGAGAGAGATTGGTCTTACCTCCAGATATTATAAGGAAAGCAACTTACAGCCAAGGAGCAAGGTGAGGTGATCAGTGGAAGGAAAATTACTAAGAGAAATCATCAAGGATAGGGGAATTCTTACTAAAAGCCGGCCAAAGACTTATTCATTAAATATGGGGTATGAGGAACTTGATCAGGTATCAAAGGTAGGGGATGATACAGCAGGATTCTTTGCTAAGATTCAGCTGGGCAGGCCAAAGACAGAATAAGGGACCAACTTCTGAGCCTAGTAGAAAAGAGGGCTCAAAGGAGTGGGACTAAATTTTAGTCAAGGTGAGAGTCTCTGTCGGCTGCTTCAAATTGAATTAGTTCTGACACACTTTGCAAATGCAAACGCTGCTTCAGTTCAGTTCAGTTCAGTTCAGTCGCTCAGTCGTGTCCGACTCTTTGCGACTCCATGAATCGCAGCACACCAAGCCTCCCTGTCCATCACCAACTCCCAGAGTTTACCCAAACTCATGTCCATCGAGTCGGTGATGCCATCCAGCCATCTCATCCTTTGTGTCCCCTTCTCCTCCTGCCCCCAGTCCCTCCGAAAAACAGGGTCTTTTCCAATGAGTGAACTCTTTGCATGAGGTGGCCAAAGTATTAGAGTTTCAGCTTCAGCATCAGTCCTTCCAGTGAACACCCAGGACTGATCTCCTTTAGAATGGACTGGTTGGATTTTCTTGCAATCGAAGGGACTCTCAAGAGTCTTCTCCAACACCACAGTTCAAAAGCATCAATTCTTCGGTGCTCAGCTTTCTTCACAGTCCAACTCTCACATCCATACATGACCACTGGAAAAACCATAGCCTTTGTTGGCAAAGTAATGTCTCTACTTTTTAATATGCTATCTAGGTTGGTCATAATTTTCCTTCCAAGGAGTAAGCGTCTTTTAATTTCATGGCTACAGTCACCATCTGCAGTGATTTTGGAGCCCCCCAAAATAAAGTCTGACACTGTTTCCACTGTTTCCCCATCTATTTCCCATGAAGTGATGGGACCAGATGCCATGATCTTCGTTTTCTGAATGTTGAGCTTTAAACCGAGTTTTTCACTCTCCTCTTTCACTTCCATCAAGAGGCTTTTTAGTTCCTCTTCACTTTCTGCCATAAGGGTGGTGTCATCTGCATATCTGAGGTTATTGATATTTCTCCCGGCAATCTTGATTCCAGCTTGTGCTTCTTCCAGTCCAGCGTTTCTCATGATGTACTCTGCATATAAGTTAAATAAGCTGCTTATTGTTTGTTTTTCAAAGGCACTGTATCAAAGATTACAGGCTTGTATAAATTTAATCAGTCAAAATAATTATCAAAATATTAAAAATGTTATCCCATTATATGACTCCATTTTAATTTGAAAATGATCTTTTCAGTTTAATTTTTTATCAGTTGGGAAGATTTTGAGATTTTTAATGGTATCTAAAAGTACCTGCAAGGAGATCCAACCAGTCCATCCTAAAGGAGATCAGTCCTGGGTGTTCATTGGAAGGACTGATGCTGAAGCTGAAACTCCAATACTTTGGCCACCTCATGCAAAGAGTTGACTCATTGGAAAAGACCCTGACACTGGGAGGGATTGTGGGCAGGAGGAGAAGGGGACGACAGAGGATGAGATGGCTGGATGGCATCACCAACTCGATGGACATGAGTTTGAGTGAACTCCGAGAGTTGGTGATGGACAGGGAGACCTGGCATGCTGTGATTCATGGGGTCGCAAAGAATCGGACACGACTGAGCAACTGAACTGAACTGACTGAAAAGTACATGACCTTTGTCTTGTTAAAAAATATTTTATCTTGATTTTATGCATTGTTTCATCTGCAATAATGACCTAATTTCTAAACTGAGTGGCTTTCTCCTAGGCTCATTGTACCTACTAATATCTCTGCAGCATTTTAGCACTATTGAGAGTTTTCTTGAAATTCTCTTCTCTCTTGATTTTGAAACATTGTAGTTTTAAGTTATTTCTCATTGATCAGCCTTTAGTTCTATTCTATTCTTGACTGGCATGCATGCTTTTGCTTCATTACAGCCATTTCTTTTGCTTCATTTATCCTTCATGTCTTTGCAGATGATACCTAGATGAAGTTTACTGATCTTGAGGTATCAAACTGTATATTTAATAAATGCCTCCTGGATATATATTCTAACATCTTAATTTCATATATAACACCTTTCCTTTCTTTAGTCCATTTGTAGGTCAAAAAAAGCAAACATCCTATTCTTCCTCCTATGATTTTTTTTTTACTCTTTTTGTAAATTGAAGTATAGTTTTTGCTTTTGTTGTTTAGTTGCCAAATTGTGTCCAACTCTTTTTGTGACCCCATGGACTGTAGCCTGCCAGACTCCTCTGTCCATGGAATTCTTCAGGCAAGAATACTGGAGTGGGGAGCCACTCCCTTCTCCAGGGGATCTTCCCGACCCAGGGACTGAGCCTGGGTTTCCTGCATTGAAGACAGATTCTTTACTGTCTGAGCCACCAGGGAAGCCCTTAAATCTTTATAACTAGGCTCAAACACATTTTTATTAATCAAAATAGGAAACAATACAGTCAACTTATTTTTACCAACAAGAAATAAGTTTGTTTATTCCTCTAGTATAAAATCCTTGCTTCAGGATTCGATGAACTCTTGGAAAGCATTTTCTGGATCCTGCTGGTTGTGAAAGCATTTTCACTGCAAAACAAGTTGTTGAGATACTTGAAGAAGTGGTAGTCAGTTGGCTGAACATCAGGTGAATGTGGCAGAAGAGGCAAAACTTAGTAGTCCAATTCGTTCACCTTCTGAATTATTGGTTGTGTGATAGGCGGTCAAGTGTTGTTGTGGAGAACAATCGGGCTCTTTCTGTTGACCAAAGCTGGCTGCAGGCACTGCAGTTTTAGGTGCATCTCATCGATCTGCTGAGTATGCTGCTGCTAAGTCGCTTCAGTCGTGTCTGACTCTGTGCGACCCCATAGACGGCAGCCCACCAGGCTCCCCCGTCCCTGGGATTCTCCAGGCAAGAACACTGGAGTGGCTTGCCATTTCCTTCTCCAGTGCATGAAAGTGAAAAGTCAAAGTGAAGTAGCTCAGTCGTGTCCGACTCTCTGCGACCCCATGGACTGCAGCCCACCAGGCAGGATTCAGAATGCTGTGGTTGAGCAGACTGATTTCAGACATGCACAGCAGTAAATGGCAGCTTAACAGTAAGCAGCAGTGAGCAATAGCTGGAAGCAAGGTCTTAATTTCCCAGACTGGAGTCCTAACCACTGGACCACAGGGGCCAGCAGTGAAGGCTGGAGTCCCTTCCTAGTCCTTGCCTGACTAGTTAAAAATGAATTCAGGCAAGGAGGCAGAAAGTAAAGAGTAAAGTAAGAAGTTTTTGTCTTCCTTCAGGCCAGTCATCTTGCTTTGTTCCCATCCCCCCGCTAATTTGTATCAGGACTCTCCTCTGGGGTGCACATGCACCCCTTTAGCCAAGATGAATCTTGAAGCAAAGACTTCTGGGAGGAGCAAGACTCACTGTGGCCTGGAATTATCCTCTGACTTTTGACCCCAAGGAGCCTTTGTGAAAATGTATAGTGTCTCCCTTATCCTAAAAAGGAAGAAGCGGAGATCCTTCAGTCGTTTACTCAGAAAGTGTTTTGCCTCTGTCCTTGCCATAATTATTTCCTCTCCATAATTATATTTCTTCAAGATGTTGACAAGAGAAAAAGACTGGCTGTTTACCTCGTTTCTGTTGTTACTTCCATTTCGGAGGGCAATTGTAAATTCCTCAACTGGAGCCCACGTAGCTCTTGTCTCAGGAAATGCTGACAGGGGGCCGGCTGATTGTAAATGTCCAGCTTGGAACCCATCTGTCTCCTATCTCAAGATGGGCAGCAGACCACCAAACAGTGACCATGACCTTTTTTTGATGCAAGTTTGGCTTTGAAAAGTGCTTTGGAGCTTCTTCTCAGTCCAGCCACTGAGCTGGTCATCACCAGTTTTTGTAGAAAATCCACTTTTCGTCACCCGTCACAATCCAATTGAGAAATGGTTCATTTTTGTTGAGTGGCATAAGAGAAGACAATATTTCAGAATGACAATTTTTTTGATTTGCTGTCAGTTAATGAGGCACTCACTCAGCAAGCTTTTTCACCTTTCCAATTTGTTTCAAATGCCAAACGAGTGTAGAGTGGTCGACAGTGAGTTCTTCAGCAACTTCTTGGGTAGTTGTAAGAGGATCAGGTTTGATGATTGCTCTCAACTGGTCATTGTCAACTTCCGATGGCCGGCCACTATGCTCCTCATCTTCAAGGCTCTCGTCTCATTTGCAAAACTTCTTAAACCACCACTGCACTGTATGGAAGTATTTCTTTGGAGGGAATGATGCTAAAGCTGAAACTCCAATACTTTGGCCACCTCATGCGAAGAGTTGACTCATTGGAAAAGACTCTGATGCTGGGAGGGATTGGGGGCAGGAGGAGAAGGGGACGGCAGAGGATGAGATGGCTGGATGGTATCACTGACTCGATGGACATGAGTTTGAGTGAACTCTGGGAGTTAGTGATGGACAGGGAGGCCTGGCGTGCTGCGATTCACGGGTTCGCAAAGAGTCGGACACGACTGAGCGACTGAACTGAACTGCACTGTATGGCGTTAGCAGTTCCTGGGCCAAATGGATTGTTGACATTGCGAGTTGTTTCCACTGCTTTAGGACCCATTTTGAACTGGAATAACAAAATTGCTTGAATTTGCTTTTTGTCTAACGTATACCTAGTCTAAAATAAATATAAAATACACATCAAGTAGTAAGTCATTAGCAAAAAAAAAATAAAGTGAGAAATGTGTATTAAAATGCTGTGTAACATAACCACATTTATTTAAGGATGTATTCCAGTATCAAATGGCAAATTTCACCAATGCAAAAACTGGAATTACATTTGCACCAACCTAATAATTCTAGTAATCCAATTTGAAGTTACCTTTGACTTTTCTTTATCAAGCTTCATATTAAATCCTATCAATCTTAACCATATTTCTTGCATCTTTCTTTGCCACTGTCATCATTATGATAGTTTTTCTTACTTATCTGACCTGACTATGGTTTGATAATAGGAGTAATGAAAGACACATTTCTGTTTTTGTTTACTTAGTTTGCATAAAAGCAAAAACAAACCATTCTTACTTCCCTGCTTTGAAACCTTTGAGAAATCTTCATATTCTTAGTTTATTATTCTTATTCTCATTTCTCCTCACTTATGTTCTCAGCTTCAACTGAAGAGCACTGGTCAGTATTCCATGACCGCACCATGAACTTTCATGGCTACCCTATCTACCATCACTCCTAATATTCCTTCATATAAGAATACATTCCATCTTTCAGTTCCTGACAGGTAAAATGCTTTGTCATCAATCCTAACTCAAATGTCATATCCCTTTTGTCATGCTTTCTCCATTTTTCTGCAGTTGGAATTAATCACTTTTTCTCTTTGCATTCCTGCACACTTTACTTTTGAATTAAAGTATTTAAGATGCTTTTTGCCTTACTGTAAAGTCAGTTGAAAATGGCTTTGTTTTTCAACAGAAGTTACAAGTCTCTTGAGGACAAGGCTTATATTCTATTCATCTTTGGGTTTTTCTTAGTTCAGTGATCTACAATGCATGTTGTTGGACTGAACTGTGTTGGAAAATTTTCAACAACCAAAAGTCTGCATTCTGAGTATTGATTTAAACGTTTGAATTCCCCAGGGGAGAGCAGGAGGAATATGTTGTTTTAGGATTGTAGGACTAAACCTACAGGAGGGAGAAGGACCAAGATAAATCATCATGTTTGAATAAAGTTTAACAACTTCATAGTATGTAAGTGTTCATATAAAGACCTACCATATTTTTAGAGTGAAAATGAATTGTAGATGTCAATTTAAAGAACTGCTTAAGATTGCAAAATAGTTGTTCTTAGATCTTCCCTTTAAAACTTTTGGTTAGAAAAATTATGTGAGCTACGGAAAATTGGTTAGCAGTAACTTGAGGCGCACAGAGATCAGTCTACTTTAAATATTATAGGGAAAAAGAAGATATGTGTATACATATAACTGATTCACTTGGCTGTACAGTAGAAACTAACTGAACATTGTAAAGCAACTATACTCCAATAAATATTAATTTAAAAAATAAATAAATAAAATGTCAAAAAAAACCCACCCCAAACACTACATGGAATAAGCTGTCTGAACTAATTATTTTATCTCCTTCTATAATGTACCTGTTGGTTTCCTTGGTGGCTATAGAAGTAAGTTGGCAGTGTGTCATAAAAACCTGAAGAAATAACTTATGCTTTTAATTTTCTCGCTTATTTATAATATTTTTAATTGCTGACCTCTTAGCTGAATTTTGTTGTGTCCTTATTTCTTGTAAGAAGGATATACCAAAATAATCAACTATTCAACCACTATTTTGTAGTTAATGGACTTGATCTTGAGCATTAGAATTATTTGAAGAGCGTGTTAAAAGTGCAGGTTACTGGTTCTGTCTTCAAAGATTTTTTATCTGTGGGCCGTAGGGCTCTGTACTTTTAACTCTGGGTAATTCTGATATGGATGGATCATGAACTGCATTTTGGGAAATAATTTGTTATTGTTGTTCAGTCACTCAGTTGTGTCCCAACTATTTGCAACCCCATGGACTACAGCCTCCTAGAGCTTGCTCAAACTCATGTCTATTGAATCAGTGATCCCATCCAATCATCTTGTCCTCTTTCGTCCCTTTGTCCTGCCTTCAATCTCTCCCAGCATCAGGGTCTTTTCCAGTGAGTCGGTTCTTTGCCTCAGGTGGCCAAAGTATCGGAGCTTCAGCTTCAGTCTCAGTTCTTCCAATGAATATTCAGGGTTGATTTCCTTTAGGATGGATTGGTTTGACCTCCTTGCTGTCCAAGGGACTCTCAAGAGTCTTCTACAGCACCACAGTTCAAAAGCATCAGTTCTTTGGCATGCTCAGCCTTCTTTATGGTCCAACTCGCACATTCATTCATACATGACTACTGGAAAAACTGTAGCTTTGACCATGCGGACCTTTGTTGGCAAAGTAACGTCTCTGCTTTTTAATATGCCGTCTAGGTTTGTCATTGCTTTTCGTCCAAGGCGCAGTGAAAGTGAAAGTTGCTCAGTTGTGTCTGACTCTTTGTGACCCATGCACAGTCCATGGAATTCTCTAGGCCAGAATACTGGAGTGCGTAACCTTTCACCTCTCCAGGGGATCTTCCCAACCCAGGCCAGGGATTGAACCCAGGTCTTCCACATTGCAGGTGGATTCTTTCCCAGCTGAGCCACAAGGGAAACCCAAGAATACTGGAGAGGGTAGCCTATCCCTTCCTCCAGTGGATCTTCCCAACACAGGAATTGAACTGGGGTCTCCTGCACTGCAGGTGGATTGTTTACCAACAAAGCTATCAGGGAAGCCAGAATACTGGAGTGAGTAGCCATTCCCTTCTCCAGGGGATCTTCCCAGCCTAGGAATCAAACCCAGATCTCCTGCATTGCAGGCAGATTCTTTACCAGCTGAGCCACCAGGGAAGCCCTCCAAAGAGCAAGTGTCTTTTAATTTCAGAGCTGCAGTCACCATCTGCAATGATTTTGGAGGCCAAAAAAAGTCATCACTGTTTCCTTTGTTTTCCCATCTATTTGCTGTGAAGTGCTGGGACCAGATGCCATGATCTTGGTTTTTGAATGCTGAGTTTTTCAGCCAGGTTTTTCTCTCTCCCCTTTCACTTTCATCAGGAGGCTCTTTAGTTCTTCTTCGCTTACTGCCATAAGGGTGGTGTCATCTGCATTTGTGAGGTTATTGATATTTCTCCTGGCAATCTTGATTCCAGCTTGTGATTCATCCAGCCAGGCATTATGCATGATGTACTCTGCATATAAGTTAAATAAACAGGGTAATAATATACATACTCCCTTCTCAATTTGAAACCAGTCTATTGTTCCATGTTCAGTCCTAACTGTTGTTTCTTGATCTGCATACAGGTTTCACAGGAGGCAGGTGGTATGGTATTTCCATCTCTTTCAGAATTTTTTCACCATTTGTTGTGATGCACACAGTCAAAAGTTTAGCATAGTCAATGAAGCAGAAGTAGAGGTTTTTCTGGAATTTTCTTGCTTTGTCTATGATCCAGTAGATGTTGGCAATTAGATCTCTGGTTCCTCTGCCTTTTCTAAATTCAGCTTGTACATCTGAAAGTTCTCAATTGATGTACTGTTGAAGCCTAGCTTGAAGGATTCTGAGCATTACTTGCTAGCATTTGATTTAAGTGCAATCGTATGGTAGTTGGAACATTCTTTGGCATTGCCCTTCTTTAAGATTGGCATGAAAAGTGACCTTTTACAGTCCTGTGGCCACTGCTGAGGTTTCCAAATTTGCTGGCATATTGAGTGTAGCACTTTAACAGCATCATCTTTTAAGATTTGAAATAGCTCAACTGAAATTCCATCACCTCCACTAGCTTTGTTCCTAGTGATACTTCCTAAGGGCCACTTGACTTCACACTCTGTGATGTCTGGCTCTAGGTGAGTGATCATATACCATCATGGTTATATTCAGGTCATTAAGATCTTTTTTGTATAGTTATTCTTCTGTGTATTCTTGCCATCTCATCTTACTATCTTCTGCTTCTGTTAGATCCATACAGTTTCTGTCCTTTATTGTGCCTGTCTTTGCATGAAACATTCTCTTGTTATCTCTGATTTTGTTGAAGAGATCTCTAGTCTTTCTCATTCCATTGTTTTCCTCTATCTCTTTGTAGAGTTCAGTGAGCCACTTATTTAGTTTGCAGACCTCTTAACTTCTTACTTTGTCTATGGAAAACAGGGGTAATGATACAACTTACATCATAGATTTGTGGTAAAGAGGGCAGGGAAGGAAAAGTATTATCCTGTACTCATCTTGGGTTCATTGGGTGGGACCCTTTAAATTAGACTAACAAAAGACAGAAAACAAGAGAAAAACATAAGCTTACTTATTACTTACTAAGTTACTTACGCACTGGAACATTTAGTGATGAATAACTCAAAGGGGTGGTTAGAGCTTGAGCTTACATAGCATCTTAGCACAGAACGATAATTTGTGGAGAAGTGACAAAACAAAGGAAAAGAACTTTGAGCTGCTAGGAGTGGCACATTGTGGGAAAACAAATACATGGAGAAACTATTGCCTGATGTATGTGTGTCAGTCACTCAGACGTGTTCAACTCTTTGCGACCGCATGGTCTGTCCATGGAATTCTCTAGTCAAGAATACTGGAATGGGTTGCCATTTCCTTTTCCAGAAGATCTTCCTGACTCAGGGATCGAACCTGGGTTTCCTGCATTCCTGGGAATCCTGCTGATTCTTTACTGTCTGAGCTACTGGAGAAGACTTTGGTTGATTTGGCTGGTTAATAAGATTTGTTATGTAGATTCTTTCTTCTGGTGCCATCTCCAGGTTGGTAAGGATCTAGAGTTTTCTCTGGTGATTAACATCTATCCTTCCTGGTAGAAGAGTTATTATTGTTCAGTTGCTCAGTTATATCTGACTCCTTGCAACCCCATGGACTGCACACTCCAGGCTTACCTGTCTGTCCTTGACCATCTCCTGGAGCTTGCTCAAACTCATGTCCATTGAGTTGGTGATGCCATCCAGACATCTTGTCCTCTGTTGTCCCCTTCTCCTCCTGCCTTCAATCTTTCCCAGCATCAGGGTCTTTTATAATGAGTCAGTTCTTCGCATCAGGTGGCCAAAGTATTGAAGCTTCAGCACCAGTCTTTCCAATGAATATTCAGGGTTGATTTCCTTTAGGATGGACTGGTTTGATCTCCTTGCTGTCCAGGAACTCTCAAGAGTCTTCTTCAGCACCACAGTTCAAAAGGATTGATTATTCAGTGCTCAACCTCCTTTATCTTACAGCTGTCACATCCATACATGACTACTAGAAAAACCATAGCTTTCACTATACGGATCTTTGTTGGCAAAGTAATATCTCTGCTTTTAATACACTTCCTAGGTTTGTCATAGCTTTTCTTCCAAGGGGCAAGCATCTTTTAATTTCATGGCTGCACTCACCATCTGCAGTGATTTTGGAGGCCAAGAAAGTAAAGTCTGTCACTGTTTTCATTGTTTCCCCATCTGTTTGCCATGAAGTAATGGGACTGGATGCCATGGTCTTAGTTTTTTCAATGTTGAGTTTTAAGCCAGCTTTTTTACTCTCCTCTTTCACTTTTTTTTTTTTAGTTTCTTTTTTTTATTTTATAAATTTATTTATTTTAATTGGAGGTTAGTTACTTTACAATATTGTATTGGTTTTGCCATACATAAATCCGCCACGGGTGTACACGTGTTCCCCATCCTGAACCCCCTTCCCACCTCCCTCCCCATACCATCCCTCCGGGTCGTCCCAGTGCACCAGCCCCAAGCATCCAGTATCATGCATCGAACGTGGACTGCAATTCGTTTCATATATGATATTATACATGTTTCAATGCCATTCTCCCAAATCATCCCACCCTCTCCCTCTCCCACAGAGTCCAAAAGACTGTTCTATACATCTGTGTCTCCTTTGCTGTCTCGTATACAGGGTTATTGTTACCATCTTTCTAAATTCCATATATATGCGTTAGTATACTGTATTCGTGTTTTTCTTTCTGGCTTACTTCACTCTGTATAATAGGCTCCAGTTTCATCCACCTCATTAGAACTGATTCAAATGTATTCTTTTTAATGGCTGAGTAATAACTCCATTGTGTATATGTACCACAGCTTTCTTATCCATTCATCTGCTGATGGACATCTAGGTTGCTTCCATGTCCTGGCTATTATAAATAGTGCTGCGATGAACACTGGGATACAAGTGTCTCTTTTGATTCTGGTTTCCTTGGTGTGTATGCCCAGCAGTGGGATTGCTGGGTCAAAATCCCATGGACGGAGGAGCCTGGTAGGCTGCAGTCCATGGGGTCGCTAAGAGTCGGGCGCGACTGAGCGACTTCACTTTCACTTTTCACTTTCATGCATTGGAGAAGGAAATGGCAACCCACTCCGGTGTTCTTGCCTGGAGAATCCCAGAGACAGAGAAGCCTAGTGGGCTACTGTCTATGGGGCCGTCCAGAGTCGGACACGACTGAAGCGACTTAGCAGCAGCAAGGCAGTTCTATTTCTAGTTTTTTAAGGAATCTCCACACGTTCTCCATAGTGGCTGTACTAGTTCGCATTCCCACCAACAGTGTAAGAGGGTTCCCTTTTCTCCACACCCTCTCCAGCATTTATTGCTTGTAGACTTTTGGATCGCAGCCATTCTGACTGGCATGAAATGGTACCTCATAGTGGTTTTGATTTGCATTTCTCTGATAATGAGTGATGCTGAGCATCTTTTCATGTGTTTGTTAGCCATCTGTATGTCTTCTTTGAGAAATGTCTATTTAGTTCTTTGGCCCATTTTTTGATTGGGTCGTTTGTTTTTCTGGAATTGAGCTGTAGGAGTTGCTTGTATATTTTTGAGATTTGTTGTTTGTCAGTTGCTTCATTTGCTATTCTTTTCTCCCATTCTGAAGGCTGTCTTTTCATCTTGCTTATAGTTTCCTTTGTTGTGCAGAAGTTTTTAATTTTAATTAGGTCCCATTTGTTTATTTTTGCTTTTATTTCCAATATTCTGGGAGGTGGGTCATAGAGGATCCTGCTGTGATTTATGTTAGTGTTTTGCCTATGTTCTCCTCTAGGAGTTTTATAGTTTCTGGTCTAACATTTAGATCTTTAATCCATTTTTAAGAGGATCTTTAGTTCCTCTTCACTTTCTGCCATAAGGGTGATGTCATCTGCATATCTGAGGTTATTGATACTTTCCCAGCAATCTAGATTTCAACTTCGGCTTCATCCAGCCCATGATTTTGCGTGATGTATATACTGTGCATATAAGTTAAATAAGCAGGGTGACAATATACAATACTCCTTTCCCAGTTTGGAACCAGTCCATTGTTGCATATCTGTTTCTAACAGTTGCTTCTTGACCTGCATACATGCTTCTCAGGAGACAAGTGAGATGGTCTGGTACTCCCATCTCTTTAAGAATTTGCCACAGTTTGTTGTGATGCACACAGTCAAAGACTTCTGCATAAGTCAGTGAAGCAGAAGTAGTTGTTTTTCTGGAATTCTCTTGCCTTTTTTTTATGATCCATCGTATTTTGGCAATTTGATCTCTGATTCCTCTGCTTATTCTAAATCCTGCTTGAACATCTGGAAATTCTTGGTTCACGTACTGTTGAAGCCTAGCATGGAGAATTTTGAGCATTACTTTGCTAGCATGTGAAATGAGTACAATTATGCGGTAGCTTGAACATTCTTTGACACTGTCTTTCTTTGGGATTGGAATGAAAACTGACCTTTTCCAGTCCTGTGGTCACTGCTGGATTTTCCAAATTTGCTGTTATATTGATTGCAGCACTTTAACAGCATCATCTCTTAGGATTTGAAATGGCTCAGCTGGAATACCATCATTGCACTAGCTTTGTTCGTAGTAATGCTTCCTGAGGCCCACTTGACTTGACCTTCCAGAATATGTAGGTGTGTGATCATAATATCATGTTTATCTGAGTCATTGAGATCTTTTTTGTCTAGTTCTTCTGTGTATTCTTGCCACCTCTTCTTAATATCTTCTGCTAGGCCATACTGTTTCTGTCCTTTATTGTACCCATCTTTGCATGAAATATTCCCTTGATATCTCTGGTTTTCTTGAAGAGATCTCTAGTCTTTCCCATTATATTGTTTTCCTCTATTTCTTTGCATTGGTCCCTGAGGAAGGCTTTCTTATCTTTCCTTGCTATTCTTTGGAACTCTGCATTTAGATGGGTAGGTCTTTCTTTTTCTCCTTTGCCTTTAGCTTCTCTTCTTTTCTCAGCTATTTGTGAGGCCTCCTCAGAGAACCATTTTGCCTTTTTTGCATTTCTGTTTCTCGGGGATGGTTTTGATCACTACCCCCTGTACAGTGTTACGAGCCTTTGTCCATAGTTCCTCAGGCACTCTATCAGTTCTAATCCCTTGAATCTATTTGTCACTTCCACTGTATAATCATAAGGAACTTGATTTAGGTCATACTGTTATAGCCTAGTAGTTTTCCCTACTTTCTTCAATTTAAGTCGAATTTTCCAATAAGGAGTTCATGATCTGAGCCACAGTCAGCTCCCAGTCTTGTTTTTGCTAACTGTATAGAGCTTCTCCATCTTTGGCTGCAAAGAATATAATCAGTCTGATTTTGGTGTTGACTATCTGGCGATATCCATGTGTCGAGTTGTCTCTTTGTGTTGTTGGAAAAGGGTGTTTGCTATGACCAGTGCGTTCTCTTGGGAAAACTCTGTTAGCCTTTGCCCTGCTTCATTTTGTACTCCAAGGCCAAACTTGAACTCCAGGTATCTCTTGACTTCCTACTTTTGCATTCCGGTCCCCTGTGATGAAAAGGACATCTTTTTTTGGTGTTAGTTCTAGAAGGTCTTATAGGTCATCATAGAACTGTTCAACCTCAGCTTCTTCCGCATTAGTGGTTGGGGCATAAACTTGAATTACTGTGAATTACTTGAATTACTGTGATACTGATTTGGCTCACAGTATTTGGAAATACTGTGATTTCCATTTGGCTTGGAAATGAACAGAGATCATTCCATCATTTTTGAGATTGCACCCAAGTAGTGCATTTCAGATTCCTGTTGACTATGATGGCTACTGCATTTCTTCTAAGGGATTCTTGCCCACAGTAGTAGATATAAGGATCATCTGAAGTAAATTCACCCATTGCTGTCCATTTTAGTTCACTGATTCCTAAAATGTCAGTGTTCACTATTACCATCTCCTCTTTGACCACTTCCAATTTACCTTGATTCATGGACCTAACATTCCAGATTCCTATGCAATGTTGTTATTTATAGCATCAGACTTTACTTTCACCACCAGACGTCCACAACTGGATGTTGTTTCCATTTTGGCTCAGCCTATTCATGCTGTCTGGAGTTATTTCTCCACTCTTCTCCAGTAGCATATTGGTCACCTACTGACCTGGGGAGTTCATCTTTCAGTGAGGCCAAACTATGATAGGGGTAATAACGACCTCCTTCAGAGGACTTACGCCAGCATGCCGCAGCTCCCAGGACTGTTGTAGTCAGTGCCTCTGACCTCGAGACAGGCTACTCTCGACACACACTTCCGCCGGAGATTCCTGGACACTCACTTGCAAGTCTGACCCTGTCTCTTGTGGGTTCACTGCTCCTTTCTCCTGTGTCCTTGTGCACACAGCGTTTTGTTTGTGCCCTCCTAGAATGCTTCCCCCGTCCTGTGGAAGTTCTGTAATCAAATCCCACTGTCCTTCAAAGTCAGATTCCCTGGGGGTTCTCTGTCCTTTTGCTGGATCCCTAGGTTGGGAAATCTAATGTGGGCACAGAACTTTTCCAAGAGGGCGGGAACTTCTTTGTTAGAATTGTTCTCCAGTTTGTTTGTCATCTGCTTGGCAGCTCTACAGTGAAGCTAATGGTGACCTCCTCCAAGAGGACATATGCCATATGCCGTGCCTCCCAGGTCTGCTGCAGCCAGAGCCCCTGTCCTCGAAGCAGAACAGTGCTCACACGTGCCTCCAAGGCAGGTCTGGCTCAGTCTTGTGCAGGTCACTGCTCCTTTCCCTGTGTCCTGGGAGAGGGATCGGGAAGCCATCTTTTCAAATTAGGCCAGTAGGGGGAACTAGAGGGCTTTTCTTATATCTGCTGCTTCTCATTTGCCTTCAACTCAAAATAATCCTTATACTGAAGCAGCATTTCCGGTAGCATATGGTGCTACATGAAATGTTACCTTTTTTAAAGGACTCAGCATTGTGCCTGGTATAGAATAGGCGCTTTACAATGAATATGCATCCTCTCTTTTTTTTTTGGAGGTGCCGCAAGGCATGTGAGATCTTAGTTCCCTGACCAGGGATTGAACCTGTGCCCCCTGCATTGGAAGCACAGAGTCCTAACAAGTGGACCACCAAGGGATTCCCTTCAGAGAAGGCAATGGCACCCCACTCCAGTACTCTTGCCTGGAAAATCCCTTGGATGGAGGAGCCTGGTAGGCTGCAGTCCATGGGGTTGCTAAGAGTCAGGCACGACTGAGCGACTTCACTTTCACTTTTCACTTTCATGCATTGGAGAAGGAAATGGCAACCCAATCCAGTGTTCTTGCCTGGAGAATCCCAGGGACAGAGGAGCCTGATGGGCTGTCGTCCATGGGGTCACACAGAGTCGGACATGACTGAAGCGACTTAGCAGTAAGGGAGTCCCTTCATCCTCTTGTATTAGTAAACACTTGGCTAGGAAATGTCAGTAAGCTTCATCCCACTTTCTCAGAGAGTAATTGTTTGGGGAACAAGCAATTTTCTAGAAATTGTTTTGGGAACAAGCAATTTTCTAACAGAGGACTGTAGATCACTACAAAAATTAACTCATCCATGTCAATAGGAAGAAAATGTTTTCCTTACTAATTTGCTTTCCTTTACTTTACAGTTTATAAAAATAAAGGTATAACATACAACTCAATTGCTCCTGGCTTCAGCAAATAACTGCTTTCTTAGTGGACTTTCCTATGAAAGCATTATCATAAAATCAGAATTACTGCTAAATTTCTTATAGAAATCCTGACATGGGCAGGTTTATATTCTGATGACTGTGATTTATTGTATTAGTTATAAATTCTAAGCTTCTAGCTAAGCAGTTCACTGTGGACCACATTGCAGGGTTTTCCACTCAAAAATATTTGGTACATTAAACTTTTGAAATAATATATTAGGAATGTGGAAAATTGGGATAAAAATAGAGAATGTTATTAACTTGTCATTTATAAGTAGACATTTATTTTAAAGCATCAGTGACTGCATTTAAATTTGTGTAATAAGCCAAGGTATCTAGGAAACAAAAAGGAGTTATAAGTTTTCACTTGTAAATAACATTTATGTTAGAGTACAGATGTATTTACTTTTTCACATACGAGTATAAAGTAAAACTTGAAGTCCAGTAAGTTGAACATACTGCCATTTTTAATCAAATTTTTTCTCTTTTATGTATACTACAGATGAAACTGGGTCACTGTTTATTTATATTATTACACACTGAATACTGTATATTCAGTACAGAGTTTAGAATAATTAACTAATTTGATCTATACAAGATTTTAAATTTTGTCATGGCCAGTAGTTTTTAGAACTTAAGATTCCAATCTATTGTTACTTTACCTTTTATTTAAATTTAAGAAATTGAATTAGAACTTTTTGGATTTTTGGCAATGCCACCCACAGTGCAGAATTTCAGTTCCCCAACCAGGGACTCAGTGAAAGCACTGAGCCCTAACTATTGGACTGCCAGGGAATTTCATGAATTAGAACTTCAGCCAAAAG
Organism: Bubalus kerabau; assembly: GCF_029407905.1. Lineage (NCBI taxonomy): Eukaryota > Metazoa > Chordata > Mammalia > Artiodactyla > Bovidae > Bubalus > Bubalus kerabau. The sequence continues at coordinate 51,774,484 of NC_073627.1, read as the reverse complement.
GTTAAATTGTTAAACAGATTTTTATCAACAACAGATTTTTATGATATGTTTTTATTTTGTAATTTGCTACTTAAATACCTAAGATTAGATTTCCTAAAAAGATCTTTTTTGTCAAATGTTAATATATATACAGTGTTTTATTGACAAATTAATTTTTATACATTTTGATGATATTCCGAATTGGAGAACATGTATAGATAACATAAACGTTTTCTATATAGTTTAAATATTTGAAATAGTTTGGTACAGATTTTATTGTTGTTGTCATCATTATTATTGATATCTGAAAGAAGATTCTACTTTCTAAAACTAATCATTTGGTTTTTTCCTTTTAGTACCCTTTCCTCACCCATTTTGTTCATCATTATTTAGCATCACATAGTGTTGAACTTTGGAGACACAGACTATAAACTCAAAATGTAATTTGTTTTAATCAACTTTTTACAAATTTAGTGTTTTGAATCCCCTACTATTGTACATGCATAGTCCTAGCTAAACACAGTTTGGAAGTCTGCTTGAGTTTGAAGGCTCATCTTTTAGATGCTTTGGAATGTCTACATTCTAACTGAACTGTCTACTAATTCTAGGTTGAATTGACATTTTTAACATTCCTTTTTTTTTTTTTGGCAGAGGGTGGGGAGGTGTCACTCACTGGAAAGTAAAGTTCTTTCTTGTTTTTTGTCTTTTATCGTGGGTCCAGAGCATAAATCCTTCTTATAGGTTCTCCTTTTGCTTTTTTTTTAATTATAGCAGAATATAACGGTTATTCTTTGTTTTTGCTTGTCTGTCCTATTATTAGGTTGGTGCAAATGTAACTGCAGTTTCAGACCATGAATTTTAAATCGTTATAACTAGGTTCAAACACATCTTTATTAATCAAAATAGGACCCATTACAGTCAACACATTTTTGCCAACAAGAACGAAGTTTGTTTATTCCTGTAGCGTAAGAATCTGTACTTTGGGATTCTAGGAACTCTTGGAAAGTGTTTTCTGCCTCCTGCTGGTTGTGGAAGTATTTTACCTGCAAAAAGCTGTCGAGATGCTTGAAGAAGTGATAGTTGGCAAGAGGTCATGTGAATATGGCAGATGAGGCAAAACTTCATAGCCCAGTTCATTCAACTTTTGAGCATTGGTTGTATGATGTGCTGTCGGTCCTTGTTGTGGAGAATTGGTCCCATTCTGTTGACCAGTACCAGCTGTAGTCATCGCAGTTTTCTCATCAATTTGCTGAGCAGACTTTTCAGATGTAATGTTTCGCCGGAATTCAGAAAGCTGAAGTGTATCAGACGGGCAGCAGACCACCAAACAGTGACCATGACCTTTTTTTCATTCAAATTTGGCTTTGCCAAGTGCTTTGGAGCTTCTCAGTCCAGCCAGTGAGGTGGTCATCGCTGGTTGTCATATAAAATCCACTTTTTGTCGCACATCACAGTCCTATCAAGAAATGGTTTATTTTGTTGCGTAAAATAGAAGAAGACAACACTTCAAAATGATGATTTTTAAAATTTGCTGTCAGTTTATGCAGCACACATTTATCGAGCTTTTTTATCTTTCCAATTTGCTTCAAATGCCAAATGACTATGGAGTGGTCAATGTTGAGTTCTTCAGCAACTTCTCATGTAGTTGTAAGAGGATCAGGTTTGATGATTGTTCTCAAATGGTTGTTGTCAACTTCTGATGGCTGGCCATTACACTCCTCATCTTCAAGGCTCTTGTCTCCTTTGCAAAACTTCTTGAACCACCACTGCCCTGTACGTTCATTAGCAGGTCCTGGACCAAATGCATTGTTGATGTTGCAAGTTATCTCTGCTGCTGTATGACCTATTTTGAATGTGAATAAGAAAATCACTCAATTTGCTTTTTGTCTGACATCATTTCCCTAGTATAAAATAAATATAAAATACACATCAAGTAATAAGTCATTAGCAAAAAAAAGTGAAGTGAGAAATACACATTAAAATGATGTATAAAATAGCCACATTTGTTTAAGAATATATTCCAGTATCAAATGGCAAAGTACGACATTGCAAAACTGCAATTACTTTTGCACCAACCTAATACTACCTGTTTTCCATAGAGATTTTTACACGTGTTTTTGCCTTTGTTTGTAATATCCTTCTGCTGCACTCATTTTTCCTTTCTGGTCAACCCTTAGATGTTCTGTGTGTACCTCTTTTTAATATCAAGACTTCCAGGGCCTATCTATCTGCTAATGTGCTCTGTTAAACTGTGAAAACTGTGTCTCTGTTCCTTCGTTGTACTTTCCACACTAGATTAAAATGACCCATTTTCTCTTCTACTAGAATCTAAATACAATTATTTTGTTCACAGTCATGTCTAATTTTTAGCACAATGTCAGACACATAAAATGTCTTTATGAATGTTTGCCAAATATTAAATGATCTTGACTATTGCTCCTGTTCTTTTTTCTTCCCCCCCAAAAAAAATGCTTAGAAAGAAAGAAAGTGAAGTCGCTCAGTCATGTCTGACTCTTTGCGACCCCGTGGACTGTAGCCTACCAGGCTTCTCCGTCCATGGGATTCTCCAAGCAAGAGTACTGGAGTGGGATGCCATTGCCTTCTCCAGGGGATCTTCCCAACCCAGGGATCAAAACTGGGTCTCCTGCATTGGAGGCAGACATTTTAACCTCTGAGCCACCAGGGAAGCCCCCAAAAAAACGCTTAGGAAGGTTCCAATTTACCACATACAGACTGAGCACTTACTAAAGGAAGCACTGTGCTCCTTGTACATTGTCTCACTTAAGCCTGTACCACCTCTGAAGTTAATTTTATATCCATTCCAAAAATGAGGAAACCACAGCTATGAAGAGTTAAAGAAACTTTTCTCAAGATCAAATAGCTAAGAGGTGCTGAAATTGGGATATTAGAACCCAGAGTGCATATTATTATCCCTTTAGGATTTGAAGACAGTTTATTGACACACAGTTATTTTGCTTCTTTAATCTTTTATGAGTGGTCTGTGATTGCAGGTAAAAGGAGGTGGCCATGTAGTTGTGGTTGCGGTGAGCCATCTTTCTCAGACTTGCTTTGGACAGCCTTGCAGGCTCACTTTTCCAATTTCCTTTTTTTTCCCCCTTGGGATACCTTCAAATGATTATTATTTTGAATTTCTCTTTAATAATTAATTTCATTGGATCCAGCAAGATCGTTTACCAGCAGTGAAATAGGTGATTAGAAGAACTATGATTTTTAAGGACTGCGTTTTAAATTGAGAATTTTTTTCCTTAATGATGATCATATTTTCATAGAGTTCAGGTATATTATTTAGAAGAAAATATGTGTGCTAATTCTTTGTGTAAATATGTGTTTCAAATAGTAGAATCTAGATCCTGAGGTAATTTATAAATATTTGGGGATAATTTTAGGGCCATTGAACTCTCTTTCATTGTTTTTCTTTTCTTATCTGAGTCAAATTTATATAGTTTCTATTTTAGCATTTATTACCTCAACTAAAATATACATATATTACCTTGCCACATTTTAGTTTGCAATATTAAGACCTTCTTTGTGTAAGAAAAAAGTACTTGAGTGGTTCTTCGGCCATCAACTGCCTAGTAAATCTTCATGTCCCTTCTTCAATATCCTCTTCATTATCTTCTTATCTGGTTGTAATGATGTAAGGCTTAAGTAGATTACAGAAGGTCATTGCTTTTGAGAACAGGTTGCTTTCTCAGAAATGTTGCAGAACTGTGTTACTCTTTGAAAATACTTCTTATTTTCCTGGGCCTTGTTTTTTGTTTTTAAATGAGAATCCAATTCTGGCATTAAAAAGCGCTTTCTGCAGCTGGAGCCTTCCGGTAAGGTGGGACTTGATTAGGATGGCTCAAAGGGCAGGCCAACAACTATTTAGACTGTTGGGAATATGTTTTGCTACTGTTGTGAACCAGAAAAAATTATACCCATAGGTGGGTGATAAATTCATTCCTGTTTAGCAAATAAAATAGAAGTTTTGGTATTGATTTATGAATTGCAAATAGAGTAACTACTGCAATTATTACCTCTAACTTCTTTAAGTGAAAATAAAGTTAGTTGTTTTTCTTCTCAGCAGTTCAGCTGACAACTCATAGAAGTTTCATATAATTTTAAAAATCAATTCCAGTTACAAAGTAATTGAACCTTTGCAAAGGTTAATTCATCAAGAGGTTACAATATAGTAATGAATGTAGTATGGAAGTAATATATTTGTTATTTGGTTAAATAAGAAAAAATATATGATAGTTATATTGTATGTACCTGAGACATATACCTTGTATGAAAATTGTATCTTTTTTTGTGTCATCTTTTTTGATGATTTTGGGCTTCCCTGATAGCTCAGTTGGTAAAAAAAAAATCCGCCTGCAATGCAGGAGACCTCTGTTCAGTTCCTGGGTCAGGAAGATCCCCTGGAGAAGGGAAAGGCTACCTACTCCAGTATTCTGGCCTGAAGAATTCCATGGACCATATAGTCCATGGAGTCACAGAGTCGAACACGACTGAGTGACTTTCACTCACTTTTGATGATTTTTCTGTAAAATCTTAAAAATGAATTTATCCCATTGATTATTTAAAATTGAACTAGGGGAAGTTCCCTGGTGGTTAGGATTCGGCACTTTCATTGTTGCTGCCTGGGTTCAGTCCCTGGTTGGGGAATTGAGATTCTATATCCTGCAAGCCACGAGGCATAGCAAAAAAAAAACCCCTCTGAACTAGGATTTTGTGTAATGTGAAAAATCATACAATGGTATAGATGATAGAATGAAATTATTAGATATAATCTTCCCAAACAGCCCAGGTGACGATCAAGTACATTTATGATTATAGTTAAATGAAGCCAGAGAACTGTTTCCTTTTCCTTTTTTTGATTACCTACATTTTAAATATTTTTCATGCAGCAAAATATACCACTAGTTTAATAAAAATAAGTAATACAAATTTTTAAATCAATTTAGTGTTGTTAGTATTTTCATTTTTTAACTTCATAAAATACATTATCTTATATCCTTATCACTCAGTTACTTATTACTTTTAGTAAATAATAAGTGATTAGTTTCCTTTACTTCAAGAAGTGGGAAGTGGAATGTGACTGCTTTCTGACTTAGTCACTCAGTAGTGTCCGACTCTTTGCAACCCCGTGGACTGTAGCCTGACTGTTTCCTCTGTCCATGGGATTTTCTAGGCAAGAATACTGGAGTGGGTTGCCATTTCCTTCTCCAGAGGAGCTTCCAGAGCCAGGGATCAAACCTAGATCTCCCGCTTTGCAGGCAGATTCTTCACTGTCTGAGCTACCAGGGAAGCCCTTACTTCAAGTGTAGGGTAACTTCATTGTTGCTCCTGGACTCCTTCTCCATAGGTTTTAAGAGTATATGTTCTAGGATAGGCAAGGCAAGAACTTTCCAGGAGAGCATTCATCTTTGTAAATTGTGGGGACTAATTACATGTCTCAAAGCCTTTTTTGTTTGCAGCTATGGCAGGTATATAGTTATTCCCATGAACTTTTCTTTCTACTTAAGAATAAATTAGAAGAGTGTCTTTCTGAAAATCTCACTTCTTTAATTTACTGATCTATAAGAGGATGTGTACAAAATTTTGTTCTCCCAGCAAAGGATTTTTATTTTTTGTTTTCAAAAAAAAGTCATTCTCTTTTAGCTCTTTAGACATAGTGAACGTCAGAGTAGAGTAGGGGATAGGAAGGAAAGACAGAGAAACATTAGCTTTCTGTCCTGGGAGCCCCTTGAAAGTCAAACCAAAGGAGTAGTTTTTTTCTTAAAATTTTATGTAAGTTGGTGGAATATGTTTTCATTTATTAACCAATTTTTATGACTATGATATTTGTATAAATACAGTACAATACATACATTGATTTGACTATCTCTTAGATATCTTGCTGATAAGGACAAGTTTTTACCTGAAATTTTTTCTTAAAACTCCTAAGAAATAGTGTAAGAATGAATGCTTTGAAGTCACTGGAAATTTAAAATACATTGTTCTTGTCTTCCCAGGTATCTTGTAAGATATTGTCCATTAAAAAATATTTATGGAGTGCTCAAAATGTACCAGGTATTATTCGAAGTTTTAGAACATAGCAAAGAATAAAATAGACCCAAAAACCTGCCCACAAGGAGTATATGTTCTAGTTGGAGGAGACAGCAATAAACAAAACAAATGAGTCGTAGAGAGCAAAGTAAATGAAGGAAAGGGGTGGAGGAATGTCATTGGATGGGATGGACTTTGGAAAATCTTGAGAATGTGACATAAGAGAAAAGATCTGAAGGAGTTGTGGAAATAGCCATGCAGGTATCTTGGTAAATAGGGTTAAAAAGTTTTGAAGCAGAGAAGTAGCATGATTCTGTTTAAATTGTTCTTTTCAAATGACGTTTTATTCTTAGTGAAAAGTTCTCCCCATTTTTATGAATTGTATGTCTTGTACTTGTTAATCTATTGTAGTCTTTATGTTTTTTAACTGCATGTATTGATTTAAACACACTTCTCTTCTTAGCTGCCCACCAGGCTATTCCTAACTCAACAGTCAAAAGTGGTGTTTGTTGGTTGGATCATGGCACTCCTCTGCTTCAGACCCTCCAGTGGTTCACAGTTTGACTTAAAATCAGAATCCTTCCAGTGGCCTGTATAATCTGACCACCGTTTTCTTGGTGACTTTATCTCCTACTACTCTCTCCTTACTATTATTATTATTCCCTCTGCTTACTAACTTTACTTTAGCCACTCGTGTTCTTTCTCTTCCTTGAGCTTTCGAGGCATGCTCTATCTCAAAGCCTCTATCCTTGTTCCTTCTGTCTAAAGTGTTTTCTCTCCATGATTGGACCCCTTGCCTCCTTGAGATTTCTGCCCATGTTATCCTCACATTGTCAGGAGATAACCATCTCCAGCCAGTAGTTCTGTCCTGTGGAAATTTTGCTGAGACTGAGGCTAGGCAGTTTCATGGGCTGGCAGTTTCAATGGCTCACAGTTTTGAAGTCTCAGAATCTTGAAGGTTGCAGTCTGAAGACTCTGTGGTCCTCAGATGCTGTCATTTATGGAGTTGGAGTCTTGTGGTTGTGCAATTTCAATTCAGGGATGCCAAACATATTTTTAAAAGGCAGTAAGTATTTCAGACTTGTGGGCCGTATGGCTCTTCATTACAATTATTCAACTCTGCCATTGTAACATATTAGCAACCATAAACTCTGTATGTAAATGTTATTGTGTGCTAATAAAACATTATTTATACAAACATGCATGTGGCACCCCACTCCAGTACTCCTGCCTGGAAAATCCCATGGACGGAGGAGCCTGGAAGGCTGCAGTCCATGGGGTCGCGAAGAGTTGGACACGACTGAGCGACTTCACATTCACTTTTCACTTTTATGCATTGGAGAAGGAAATGGCAACCCACTCCAGTGTTCTTGCCTGGAGAATCCCAGGGACGGGGGAGCCTGGTGGGCTGCCGTCTATGGGGTCACACAGAGTCGGACACGACTGAAGTGACTTAGCAGCAGCAGCATGCAACCAATGAGGCTAGAATTTGTAGACCTCCAGATTAAAAAACTGGTAGTTTCTGGGCTCTCTGGAATAGAAACACGAGCTCACCTTCAGAACATTTGAACTAGAAGTGTATTTCGTCTAACCAAAGCTGTAGCTAAACGCCCACCCACAATCTGTTATGATTAATGATGTCAGGTGGACGTCAGGAGCCGAGCATTTCTTGTTTTCATCATTCCTTTGTATAGATAGTGGTTTCCATCTGGTATCATTAATCTGAAGAACATCTTTTTATATTCCTTTTGGTATAGTTCTGCTGTTGATGAATTCTCTCAGCTTTTGTTTGTCAAAAAAATGCTTTATTTTACCTTTATTTTTGAAGGAGTTTTCATAGGTTTTAGAGTTTGAGATTAACAGGGTTTTAGTTTTTTTTCTCCTTTTTGATCCTCTTCCCCTCCTCGTGCCCCCATTGTCTTCTAGCTGCCTTGTTTCTGAAGAGAAATCATTGTTTAATTCCCATGGTTATAATGTATTTTTTATCCCTTCTCATGCTGCTTTAGAGATTTTTTTTCTTTATCAGCAACTTGGTTACATCTTACCTTGGTTTGGTTTTCTTTGAATTTTTCTTACACAGGGTTCATTGAACTTCTGGATTATGGGATTATAGTTTCTATCAAATTTGAAAAATTTTCAGCTGTTAAGTGTTTTAAACATTTTCTGCCCACTCTTTCCTAGGACCCCAATAATATATATGCTGTGCTTTTAAAACTTTTTTATTTTTGGCTGTGCTGAATTTCGCTGCTGCGCAGGCTCTTCTCTAGTTTTGAGGGCTACTCTCTAGTTGCAGTGAGAGGGCTTCTCATTGTGGTGGCTTCTCTTGTGGAGCATGGGCTCTAGAGTGAGCAGGATTCTGTAGCTGCAGAGCACAGGCTCTGGAGGACACGATCAGCAGTCATGGCACATGTGCTTAGTTGCCTCACGGCGTGTGGGATCTTCCTGCACCAAGGATCAAACCTGGTCTCCTGCATTGGCAGGTGGACTATTTTACCACTGAGCCACCAGGGAAGCCTTGCTGTACTTTTGATATTGCCTTACAGGTCACTGAGATTCTAATAATTTTTTCAGTCTTTGTTCCTTGGAAGGAAAAAAACCACACATATAGAATGTAACCATAATTAGAGCTTATCTGTGACTTTTTTTTAAAAGAAAATGCATTTTCTGGTGAACGAGGAGAAAAAGCTGTTCATGTTTTCATGATGCCCCTATTACTTATCACACTGTATATTCTAATTTACTTTCTTTCTCATTTATTGATTTCATAATTTGAGTTTTTTTAATATATATCTTTTAACTTTTTATTATATATTGGGAATTAGCCAATTAATAATGTGTTGTGATAGTTTCAGGTGAACATCGAAGGGAACTTCATTACTTTTAACATCTTTTATCCTGTTCCTTTTCGTTTCTTTAATAAGTATCGAATGTGTAAGTAGTTACCATATCAACAGGATGAATCAGACATGGAATCCTTCTGTTAGGATGTTTACAGTATAGCCAGGAGAGAAAAGGAAAAAAAAATATATATATATATACATATATATATAAAATCATCAAATCCAGGATAGAGATTGAATATTAGCAAAAATGAGTACAGATAAAAATTTTGTGGGAAACCAGAATGAAACATCTCAGTTGTTTACTATTTACATGTTGGACTTAAAACAGCCTACTGGGAAAAAAATTCCATTTTAAAACCCGTTTTATGTTAATTTGACTTACTTTTCAATTCATTTTAGGTATAATGTGTTTGTTTTTCAGAGTTTTGTTTTAGGTAGTTGTTAGCAGTATAACTGAGAAATTAAAATATATCCTTAGAAGTTGCATTTTCAGCATGAGCTAACTAACTGCCTAGAAGACAAGACTGAGGTTTTATGATCTTGTTTGATTTGACTCTCAGTGGAGGAATCAGACATCATTGATCTGGAAAAACGCTATTGGTTGCTGAAGGCTCAATCCCGAACTGGACGATTCGATTTAGAGACATTTGGCCCATTGGTTTCACCACCAATTCGTCCATCTCTAAGTGAAGGTAGGAATCATTCTGTTTATATGACGTTCCTTGCTAAACACACATGAAACCAGCTTTTATTTCTAACCAGTACATCTTAACTCTAAAAGCCCATAATGTTATAGGTTTGCAGGTTTCTTGCAAATAGTTCGGTGGGGAGGAAAATTAAATTGGGAATTAAGATTATAGTCTTGAGCGTCCTATTCTACTTATGTAACCTTTCATAAGTCACTTTAGCTCCCTCATCTGTACATATGTGCTAATTAGTCGTTCAGTCATGTTCGACTCTTTGACCCCATGGACTGTAGCCTGCCAGGCTCCTCTGTCCATGGGATTCTCTAGGCAAGAATACTGGCGGGGGATGCCATGCTGTCCTCCAGGGAATTTTCCCAACACAGGGTCCAAACTAGGTTTTCTTGTGGCTCCTCATTGGCAAGCAGGTTCTTTACCACTAGGGCCACCTGGGAAGCCTCCCTCTCACCTGTATATTCTCATATGTAAAATGTTTTGACCATGACAGTGGTTATGAAACTGTACTCCTATGGGTGCCTCAGAAACTCACTCCTATAGTCCAGGGATTAGGGAGGTGGCCACTGAGCAGGGAAAGCTCTGGACTTCCACATACAGCCCCACCTCTTCCTCAGCTCAAGAACCTCCACAATTTTTCTTTCACATAAGAAAGTTCACTGGGGAATTCCCTGACGGTCCAGCAGTTAGGACTGCTTGATTTCACTGCCAAGGGCATGGGTTCAGTTTCTGGTTGAGAAGTAGGATCCTGTGTGTGGCACAGCAAAAATTAAAAAAAAGAAGAAAAAGGTGCCACTGTTGTATCACTCCTTCCCCCACCCAAAAAAAGATTAGGAAACCACTGGACTGGTCCATATCTACAGTTCTCACTTAGCCCTAAATTTCTCATTGCTATCACTTAAAAAGATGGAAATGTAAACAGTAGTTGTCGGGTGATATCACAAAAACCACATATGGAGTCTGAATACTTGGATTTTCTTTCTGGTCCAGACCTTGTTAAACTTTCTTTTGGCAAGTTGTTTAACTCCTCCTTAGCTATGATTTTCCTACTCTTTAAACTGAGGGCACAGAAGTAGAGTCTTGTAGACTATCTGTGTTCTTCACATTCCCTGTGTATTTCAGAAATACTTGTTAGGGGAGCCAGAAGATATAGGACATCACCTACTTCAGAGGTGCAGTTGTGTTTTTAACCTTTGTAGAATTAGAGAGTGATAAGTCATTTTATTTGAAAACAAAATTATTTCATTTCTATGTCATATAAAAAGTTTGAAAACCACAGATTATATTATAAATTCCCTTTTATTTCTGAAATTTAAAATATTTATATTATTAAGTAGCACAAAGAAGACTGCAATACAGAATTTCTTTCTCTTGTACTGTATTACTTTTTTTTTGCCTCATGAAAGAGCTTAATGGAGCTTATTAATAACAGCACAGTATATCTTTGATATGCAGTTCAACTTTTCTTCTTTTTTCCTATTTCTTCTCATTCTTTCCAAATAAGGATAGTTGTGGTCTCTGGCTTTTTTTTTTTTTTTTTGGTTCTTAATTTTTTTAATTTGTTTCTATTTTTTACATATTGTAGTCATTTTTAGCTATAGGATTTGATATAAGATAGAGACAGGCAGGCAAACAGAACCAAACACTAAATGATAGTAATGTATTTTGCAGTCTGTTAAAAAGTTAAGTTTTATAATTATATCAGGAAAAAAAAAAACCTTCCTGAGACAGTGGGAGCTACTGATGAACTTTTATTTTTAATTCAGTAGTTTATGGGAAAAAGTCATGCCTCCTTTCATAAACATGTCATTAACATTAGGAAATTTGTTGATTCTGATTTATGTTGTCTTTTCCTATTTTACAGGTTTATTTAATGCTTTTGATGAAAATCGTGACAATCACATAGATTTTAAGGAGATATCCTGTGGGTTATCAGCCTGTTGCAGAGGACCTCTGGCTGAAAGACAAAAATGTGAGTGTGTTAAACATTGTCACAAAATTTGCAAACGATACCGAGAAAAATATCAGCATTCATTCATGTAGAAATCATCTGTGGATTAAGGCTTAAATTTTCACTACTTTGGCAAATATCTATGCTGAAGTTCTAGTGAGGTCACTGTAAGGATTTAGTCTTTTTTTTTTTTTTTTTTTACTGTGGAGTGATTTGGAATCTTTGTCATTAGTAATGGGGTTGATTTTCCAGATGAAGGTGCAGTTCATAATAAATGAACTACATCGATCATGATATCTCTGAAAATGTTAAGCACTTAGAAAATATTTTCTGGTAGTCTATATAGAAAATTTTGTATCTTACATGACTTGAATTATAATTTATTTTCTGTCACTTCTATACATTAATATTTTATTAACAAAATGAAATTTATGATCAAAACACAATTTTATTAAATACTAAAAGCCTTTTAAACCTACTAAAAATGTTATGCCATAATTTATAAGCATTAGTATATTGCTTTAACAAATCTTAACCATATTTGAGAAAATGTAAGTTTACATTTAATTGGAATCTAATTCTAATATATTTACAAAAGTCATTATCTCTGTGTCTTTCAAAAATACAGTTTCACAAATGTTGCCTATTTTGGATATGCTACTTGTTAGATTTCTTTTCACTTCTTTGATATGGTATACTATTATTCCAACATGACTTTATGATAGATTGTTTCCATTAAAGTTCAAATACTAAATAAAGAGACTGACATCTTTGCTTCTCAGTTGAGGTTTATTATTGCCTTAAAATTTTTTAAAAATTGTTTTTTGCTAGTGCAAGTTAATAAGCTAGAGTGATTCATTTGATGTTAATTAGCAAATGTTAGTATTTCTAATTGTTCAGTTCAGTCGCTCAGTTGTGTCGGACTCTTTGCAACCCCATGAATCGCAGCACACCAGGCCTCCCTGTCCATCACCAACTCCCGGAATTTACCCAAACTCATGTCTATCGAGTCGGTGATGCAATCCAGCCATCTCATCCTCTGTCATCCCCTTCTCCTCCTGCCCCCAGTCCCTCCCAGCATCAGAGTCTTTTCCAATGAGTCAGCTCTTCTCATCAGGTGGCCAAAGTATTGGAGTTTCAGCCTCAGCATCAGTCCTTCCAATAAACACCCAGGACTGATCTCCTTTAGGATGGACTGGTTGGATCTCCTTGCAGTCCAAGGGACTCTCAAGAGTCTTCTCCAACACCACAGTTCAAAAGCATCAATTCTTTGGCGCTCAGCTTTCTTTATAGTCCAACTCTCACATCCATACATGACTACTGGAAAAACCGTAGCCTTGACCAGACGGACCTTTGTTGGCAAAGTAATGTCTCTGCTTTTCAATATGCTATCTAGGTTGGTCATAACTGCCCTTCCAAGGAGTAAGCGTCCTTTAATTTCATGGCTCCAGTCACCATCTGCAGTGATTTTGGGGCCCCCAAAAATAAAGTCTGACACTGTTTCCAGTTTCTCCATCTATTTCCCATGAAGTGATGGGACCAGATGCCATGATCTTAGTTTTCTGAATGTTGAGCTTTAAGCCAACTTTTTCACTCTCCTCTTTCACTTTCATCAAGAGGCTTTTTACTGTAGTAAATTGGATCTTATTAATATTTTTCAGTTTATAAGGAATTTAGCTCTAGATTTAGAGGAAGGATAAGGTTCTCCAGCCTGGCTAATGATTTGGAGAGAGAGACTTAGAAATGTGTGCAGGAAGCCCTACAAGTTTAGAGGACTTCCATGACATAGTCTGCTCCAGATGAAAACTTAATCCAGAATGTACTTGCTTGAGAAACTTAGTAATTTTACTAGGGCAGCTTCTAGTAATATGTATTGTACTTCAAAGTATAAAAGTGATTTCCCTCCAAAAGAGTTTCTTTTGTTTAGTTTGTTTCAAGGTGTTTGATGTTGACCGTGATGGAGTTCTCTCCAGGGTTGAGCTGAGAAACATGGTTCTTGCACTCTTAGAGGTCTGGAAGGACAACCGCACCGATGATATACCGGTAAATTCTGCTTGTATATACATTTTGGTGCATGTAAACTTCACACCAACAGGAAAATGGAGTGAATAAAATTTTTAAAGAGATCAAGAATAAAGGATTTGCTTTGACTTCTAGTTGCTGTATTATGCTACTCAAAATATCTGTAGTTAAAAGTACAAAATTGGGAAGAGAATTTGCCTTAGAAAATTTAATAAACTGAATGTATTGTAAATATTTGACCAAAATATCATATACTTTTGTTATTGTTTGGTCACTAAGTTGTGTTTGACTCTTTTGCAACCCCATGGACGGTAGCCTGGCTAGGCTCCTGTGTCCCTAGGATTTCCCAGGCACCAATACTGGAGTGGGTTGTCATTTCCTTCTCCATAGGATCTTCCCAACCAAGGGACTGAACTCATGTCTTCTGCATTGGCAGGCAGGTTCTTTACCTCTGAGCCACCAGGGAAGCCCAACATCATATACTTAGTCACTGACTAATAAAAATGATAATCTGCTTTTTTTCTAATTACTTCTTTGGGTTTCTGTTTTTACAGGAATTACACATGGATCTATGTGACATTGTAGAAGGCATATTGAATGCACATGACACCACAAAGGTGAGTCCACCTGGGACTGACTTTTTTCTAAAAATATCTCATACTTTGAATTGGTATATGTAGCTGGTATATATATATTTAAATCTCTTCTACGTTGTCTCAACCAAGTGCTTATTTGGACCAGTGGTTACAGTCCCTCCAAGTTGTCGCTAAAGACAGCCTATTCTGTATTTCCAATTTTAGTATATGTGCTGTCGAAGCAAGCAAAGCCTATTCCACCTTTAAACAACTCCGCTGAAGTGTTATATACATTAAAACATTTATATTTTATAAGGTAGGCATGTTATAAAAATTAAGTAAACACAGCCCATGCCATCTACAGTTTGTAATCTGTATTTCTCCCATTTTAATAAGTTATAGAAAGGCTAACCTTGTACTGAGCAAAGGAAACGCTGGTAAAATGAAAACACATTGTATGATTCCATTTATATGAAGTTTGAGAATAGAGACAAAACCAGCAAATGGTAATAGGTGTTATAACAGTGGTTTTGCAGATGAGTGATTCAACTGGGAAGGGCCATAAGGAGATGATGGAATGACTACCTTAATCTGGATACATACATTGTTTTACAAAATTTCTAAAGTAATACTGGTAAAGGTCTCTTCTGAGTTCTTTAATAGCATCCAGAATAACCATGTAATAGAAATAAGCGTGTACTTTACAAATAAATTCTTGAACTTAGTTTGACAACATTTATTAGTTAGGGATATTATAATAGGTTTTCTCCTGTAGCTTGCTGTGATTTTCATACAGAATGTATGAAAAATGTAATTTTTAGTACACTTTGAAACCAAAAAAGAGTAACATTAAATTATATTTTAGGGAAATGTAATATAGATACTCATTTTTTATTTTTATTAAGTTCTTCTCAATCTCTAAGAACTCTGATGAAGTTGCTAGATATTTCTAAGAAGGGGGTCTTAGAAAATTGTTAGGATTTTATAAACACTTTGACCACTTGAGTTTGTATTTGTGTCAACCTAGGGCCTTTTGTAGGTTCCATAGGTAACGTATGAACCAGAAGATAATGTGAATTATTTCCCAGGTGTTGTTGAAAGAAGAAGATGGTTGGTGATAAATTATCCTCATTGCCATTGACTACTTTAACGAAAACTTTTAAACTTTCCTGGCTGGCCTATTTCTCAGATGAACAGATAGCACCTGCCTTAAATTGTTGGATTTCTTTCAGACAAATAATCATTAGAAGTTTAATAAACCAGATTTTACTCAAATAAAAATGAGGGCATTCTTAATATGAGATCTTTTAAAATACTGTTTCTCTTTCAGATGGGTCATCTTACTCTAGAAGACTATCAAATCTGGAGTGTGAAAAATGTTCTTGCCAATGAATTTTTGAATCTACTTTTCCAGGTATGTTTAAGGTAAATGATAAGTACAGAGGACAGTGATACCAGTAATTCTTCATCTTTTCCATTACATAGTAGTTACTGCCATCTAAGCTACAAAACCATATAGTATAAAAAAAAAACTATATTATCCTGTATACTACCTGAAAGATGGTGAGATAAAGCATGAATGCCTACTAAAGTTTCTCAAAGTCATGAGAAGTTAGGAAAGTGGAATATAGCTGATTATGTTTAATCTTAAAACTCATGACAGAGCAGAATGTAGACACAGAGAATAATTTAAATTGTGAAAGCCATTATAATTGCTATTTTTCTTCAAAGACCCCTCCTAATAAGGCCCTGGAACAGAAATGGTTCATAAATAGGCACCTGTAAAATTTTTCACAAAATATTCAATCTTTCCAGTTAAGAGATTATCTTAGATGCAAATTCTAATTCTTTATAAGGTCCAAAAAAGATGAAAGGAGAAAGAAGAAAGAATAGCTGCTAGGAATGAGCAGCCAGATTTTAACTGTTTTCCCAGTTAAAATAGGTCTCTTGATCCCATTTTAAAAAATAGTTTATGGTTTCCATTTTTCATAGTTTTTCATAAATATGTAAGTTGACTTAATAGTGATATTTTAGATTCTCCTTATTTTCCTTTCCTTGTAAAAGCACCCTGTGAAAGTCAGAAAAGTTTGGTATCTTTGTCTTTATCATGATCTTCCATTATAAATAAAGAGGTCTATGACATAACTGTTAGAATAAATGGAAATTGAACTCTTCCTAATGGGTAATTACTAACTAATGTATATTTAAAGCATATGCAATCTGATACACTTCTAATAGCCATTTAAATCACTCAGCTACTCCACTATCAGTTTTCAACAGGAATTTAAGTTGATGGCTTTGGAAAATAAAAAATGTACAAAAGTAATATAAATCACTACTGTAAACAGAAATGACTTACTTGATAATATGAAAATTGATGAGCTCTTTTTTTTAATCTCACTTAAAATAATATTCTCAAATTTTAAGTCATAATTAATTATATAAACATTTTGACCACTTGAGTTTGTATTTGCGTCATCCTGTAGCTCTCAGGTAGCAAAGCATTTTGAATTTTTGTATTGCCTTGACTATTTTCTCATGCTTATCAGGGACTTGCTGTGACAGTATTTTCCTGTGATTCTAATTTATAAATACACGAATGCTTGAGATTTGTTTTTGTATGTCAGTGTTTCCAGCATTATATTAAACAGTTGAAAGATTTTTTTCATCAAGTACCCATTTACCCATCATCTACCTTTTACCGTGCTCACTTTATCCCATATTTAGACATGCTTTTAAAACTTTATGTTCACTTAATATATGTGTAAACAGATTGCCCTGAATTATCCCCATGGGTCCAGTCTAATCACACGAGTCCTTAGAAGTGGAAAACTTTTCCCAGCTATGGTCAGAGAAAAAGAGATGCCATTAAGAGCAGGGCTAGAGAGGTACAGATCTGCTAGCTTTGAAGATAGAGAAAGAGCCATGAGCATAGTATCATGGGTGAATTTTAGACACTGGAAAATGGAAGGAAGCCTATTCTTCCTTTGACCTCCAGAAAGGAATACCACCCTGTTGCCATCTTGATTTTAGCCTGGAGAGATCTGTACCTTACTTTTGACCTGCATAACTGTAAGATAATAAATTTGCATTGTTTTAAGCTATAAATTTTGTGATAATTTATTACAACAGTAATAAAAATCCAGTACAGAGGGAGATAACCCATATTTATGGATTGGAAGGCTCAATGTGTTAAAGGTATCAGTTCCCCTTCAGTTGACTTAAAGATTTGTGCACTCAAAATCAGAATCCCCAGAAGCTCATTTTTGTCACTGAGATTTTATAGAACGTGACCAGAGGATTCTAAGTACACAGAGAAGTACAAGGGTCAAAAATATAGCAAAGAAGAAATGCAGAAACAATGGATTTATATTACCAGATATTAGAACTTTTTATAAAATAGCAAGTGTTACAATAGTGTGATGTCTGCATAAAGTTAGATCAACCAATGGAACAACACTGAGTGTTCTTACACAGACCTACATAGGTGTGATCACTTGATTTATAACAAAGAAGACGTTGCATTGCGGATGAGAAGGGGCGGTCTTTTCAGTAAGTGGTACTGGATTAATTAGTATTCTTATGGGAAAAACTATGCATCATTATTCACCCTATTACATGAAAAATAATTTTAGACCCTGTTACACAAAGTGAAGTAAGTGAGAGAAAAACAAATATTGTATATTAACGCATATATATGGAATCTAGAAAAACAGCACTGATGAACCTGTTTGCAGGGAACCAATAGACATGCGGATGTAGAGAACAGAATTGTGCCACACAGGGGAAGGAGAGGGTAGGATGAATTGAGAAAGTAACATTGACATATATACACTGTCAAGTATAAAATAGATGGCTGGTAGGAGGCTGCGGTAGAGCACAGGGAGCCCACCCAGCCTGGTACTCTGTGATGACCTATAAGGGTGGGATGGGAGCGGGAAGGGAGGCTTAGGATGGAAGGGTTGTATGTGTAATTATGACTGATTTGGGCTTCCCTGGTGGCTCAGACAGTGAAGAATCTGCCTGCAACGCAGGAGACTCAGGTTCGATCCCTGAGTCAGAAAGATTCCCTGGAGAAGGGAATGGCTACCCACTCCAGTATTCTTGCCTGGAGAATTCCATGGACAGAGGAGCCTGGCGGGCTACAGTCTGTGGGGCTGCAAAGAGTCAGACACAACTGAGCAACTAATGTGGCTGGTTCACACTGTTGTACAGTGGAGGCCAGTGCAGCGCTGTAAAGCAGTTATCCTGCAGTTAAAAACAAACAAAATTTTTAAAAGTAATTTTAGGTAGATTATAAATCTAATAAATTTGGAAAGTAAAGAATAAATAAAGTGTCTAGAAAATAACATAGATATTGAATGACTTTGAGGTTGCAGAGAGTTCTTAAACAGCGTAGGGCATGCCAAGCACAAAAAAAGTTTTAAGTTGGACTTCAGTAAAATTAAGAATTCTTTTTTTAAAGAGATGCCATTAAGAAAACGATAAGAATTTATTTGCTTTACTTGTGTCCAGCTAAAGACTTATGTATAGAGCATGTGTGTGCTAGTCACTCAGTCATGTTCAACTCTTTTTGACCCCCTGGACTGTAGTCCTCCAGGTTCCTCTGTCCATGGAACTCTCCAGACAAGAATACTGGAGTGGGTTGCCATGCCCTTCTCCAGGGGAATCTTCCTGACCCAGGGATCAAACCAATGTCTGTTACATCCCCTGCATTGACAGGCGTGTTCTTTACCACTAGCGCCACCTGGAAGCCCATCTAGGGCATACAAAGAACAAAAATCAATGGGAAACAAGGCAGAAGCTTAATATTAAAATGTACAAAAAACTTGAATGGGTGCTTCACAAAAGAGAATATCCACATAGCTAATAATTATGAAAGGGGGCTAACTTCTTTAGTCATAATGGAAATACATATTAAAATTGTACTTGGAATACCATTAGACATCCACTAGAATGGTTAGCCTTGAAGTGATAATAAAGCATTGTTGAAGATAAGAAAGTGTAACTTTAACATTGCCAGAAGGAATATAAATTCTTACAAGTATGCTGTTTTTATATATACTCTATAGAAACTTGTATATCTGAACACCAAAAGACATAGAATAAGTTCTTCTAATCACTTCTTATTACAGCCCCAAACATAAAATGACCTAACTCTACCTGTCAACAATAAATACATAAAAGTAAATGGTAAAAAAAAATAAAATAAAATAAATGGTGGTACTTGCATACACATGGTTTAGTTTAAAGCAATAAAAATAAATATATTACTTCTACACACAACCACATCAAGGAATCTTACACAATATGGAATGGAAAATACTGGACCAGAAAAACAGACAAAAAGCAATCCATGGTGTAGAATTCAGGGTAGTGAATACATCAAAGGGTACTTCGTGTCTTGGAAGGAACTCAAAGTGGAACTTTGGGGGAGGTAGCGATGTTCTGTTTCTTGACTAGATGAAGGTCATGTGAAACTAACACAACAGTATAAATCAACTATACTTCAATTTAAAAACCTTTAAAAAGTATTGTCTCAATAAAACAATGAACTATTGATAAATGGATGCGTCTCATAAACCTAATTTGTGTTACTGTTTTGTTTACCTCAAAAGGTAAACAAAATTATAAACAGGCAGGCTGATATATTTACAGGGAGCTGTACTAATATCTATAACTTACTTTGAAATACATGCAACAATTAAGGTGGATTAATAGATGAATTGAGGGACGGATAGATGAAGTATATAATATTAATGTCAGAATTAGGTAATGAGTATGAGGTGTTCAGTGTAAAATTCTTTCAACTTTTCTGTATTTTTGAAATTTTTCATGATAAAATGGTGGGGGGGTGGGGAATAAATAATGATTTAGAGAAGGCAAATAAATTGAGGAGAAAATGAGCCTTAAAAAGCATGCTTAGAACTTCCGTGGTGGTCCAGTGGTTAAGAACCCGCCTGCCAGCGCAGGAGACGCAGGTCCGCTCCCTGGTCTGGGAAGATCCCACGTGCTGTGGGGCAGCTAAGCTGCGGGCCACCGCTGCTGCTTCTGCATGCCACAGCTGCTGAAGCCCAGTCACCCCCGAGGCCATGCTCCACAACAAGGGAAGTCTCACCCACAGGGAGAAGCCTGTGCACTGCAAAAGAGAGGCAGCCTCGCTCGCCGCAGCTAGAAAAAGCCCAGGCAGCAACAAAGACCCGGCATACCAAAAATTAAAAAAAAAAAATTCTTTTTTTTTAAAGCATATGTAGCGCTAGTAGCATTAATGTTCTTCTTGCTGCTGCTGAGTCACTTCAGTCATGTCCGACTCTGTGCAACCCCATAGACGGTGCTGTTTAAGTTGAAATGCTACCTTTATCCTTCATTTCCGGTATCCTTTTCATCTCCCCTTTACCTTTCTACCCAAGTGCCATAGTATGCTCTTCAGATTTCAGGAAAGAAGATAATATTCTCTGTGTGAGATAATTAAGGTATATAGTATTAATGAAACATTCTAAAAAGTAGTTTTTTCCTTCCTTTCTTTGTCCTTTTCTTCCTTTCTCTCTCTCTCTCTTTTTCCCTCCTATCATAGAGCTTTGGAAATTGCTTCCATTGAAATGATTTATTTCTTTAAAAAAAAAAACAAAACACAAACTTTAAAGTTCAGATTTGCTCAAATGGATCATTGGTAATTCATAAGCCAAAAGCTATTGCTAGTTTAGGTTCCCGTCTAGAAGTGGATCTTATATAGAGAATGTGAAATGGTCCAGTCATTGGCACCAATGAAGTTTAATTTACCATTTTATTTCTAGGTATGCCACATAGTTCTGGGGTTAAGACCAGCTACTCCAGAAGAGGAAGGACAAATTATTAGGTAAGTTTATAGATACAGTCTGTGTATATTTTCATTAAATAGTTAAAATTTCTGACATCTGAAATATATCGTTACTCTGATGACTTGGTATATTGTATGTGTTCTGAAAGAATTCCCGCTCTGAGTTAATTAAGGCACCCATCACCGTCATATATCTTATAATGAAAATTTGTACCTTTTTACCAGTCTCTCTCCCAGCTCCTGGCAGCCTCTTTTCTATTCTGTTTCTGAATTCAACTTTTTTTTGGATACCATGCAATATTTGTCTTTCTCTGTCCGGCTTATTTCATTTAGAATAATACCCTCAAGCTTCCTCTGTGTGTTTTTGTAAAGACATGATTTCCTATTTTGAAAGGCTGAATAAAATTCCATTTTATATATTCATAAACAGCACATTTTCTTCATCTTTTCATCCACTTTTGGATACTTCGATTGTTTCCATGCCTTGGCTATTGTGAGTAATGTTGCAGTGAATGTGAGAGTAGAGCTGTCTCTTCAAGCTGATGAAGCGATCCATATCAAGACACATTACCATTAGGTTGTCAAAACCCAGAGACAGAGCTTTTAAAGCAGTAACAGCGTTAAGATACCTGTGTGTATCCTTCATAAAATTTAAAGCACTGAAAGAAAAAGAACACTGTAGCCAAGAATTCTATATCCCGAAAAAATATTTCTTCAAGAGTGATTTGGATTTTGAAATGAATTCTTATATAGAACAGAAGCAGTAGAAGAAAGAATAGGTAAATTTGGCTTCATGTAAATTAAAAACTTGTTCTTCAAAGGGCATTGTCAAGAAACTGAAAAGAAAATCTACGGACTGAGACATAATATTTGTAAATCATAGATCTGACAAGAATCAAGTAACTAGAATATATAAAGAACTCCTACAACTCATCAACCAAAATATAACTCAATTTTAACACGGGCAAGGGACTTCAATGCACATTTCTCCAGAGATGATTTACACAAATGATATACACATGGTTGTCCAGCAGTTGAAAAGATGCTCAAAATCGTTTGTCATTAGGGAAATGCAACTCAAAACCACATGAAATTCCACTTTCATGTACCTACTAGGATGTTTGTAATTTTGATGTAGAGAATTTGGGATTCTCATTGTGTCACTGAGAATTTGGGATTCTCATTTGTAAAATGGTGTAACTGCTATAGAAAACAAGTTAGTATTTCCTCAAAATTGCAATTATCACATAACTCAGTAATTCCCTTCTAGGTATTTATCTAAAAAAATTGAAAATAGACACTAAAATGCTTGTACCCAGATCTTCCTATTAGCACTGTTCACAATAGCCATAAGGTGGGAACAGCCCAAATATCAATCAGTAAAGTGAATGGATAAACAAAATGTATATATATGCCATGAAATATCACTCAGCCATAAAAAGAAATGATGTACTGATACATGATATGACATGGATGAACCTCGCAAATGAAAGAAGCTAGACACAAGAGGTGACGTATTATACGATTCCATTTATATGAAATATCCAAAAGAGGTAAAACTAAACTATCAGTACAGGAAGCAGATTGGGGATTGTTAAGGGCTAGGGGAAAGAAGTAACAGAAAATAACTGCTTGGCTGTGGTGTATGAAATTGTTTTGGAAAAGTTCGCATAACATAAAATTAACCATTGTAAAGCATATATAATATTCAGTGGCATTTAATACAGTCAGAATGTGCAGAGACCACATTATGTTATATGAATTTCTTCTCAATAAGAATAGTGTTTTTAAAAATCACATTGTGACACCACTTCACACCCACTAGATTTGTGACAGAAAAGACAGACAATAACAAGTGTTAGTGAGAATGTGGAGCAACCACAACCCTCATACAATAGTGATGGGGAAGTTAAATGGTGCAGCTGCTTTGGAAAACAGTTTGCCAGTTGCAAATTATCAGGTATTAGATAGATAAGCAAAACATACACCAACACCCTGTGGAAAATTACTCAATAATAATAAAAAAAAACACACAAAGTAATAGTATCCGCTCCAACATAGATGAACTTCAAAACATTATGCAAAGTAAAAGAGGTCCAATGCAGGAGACCATGTGTTATAACATTCCATTTATTTATTTAATTCCCTTGCCCATTTTAAAATTGTGAAATGTTCAGAAATGGCAACCCACTTCAGTATTCTCGCCCAGGAAATCCCATGGACAGAGGAGCCTGACTGGTACAGTCCATGGGGTCTCAAAAGAGTCGGACAGGATTTAACAACTATACAACAATATGTCTAATATAGAAAGAACTCTTAAAAATCAAAGTTAAAAAAATACCCCAAAAAAATGTGTAGAAAAAAAGGACAAAAGACATGAATAAACAATTCACAAAAAAGCTATATAATGGCCCATCGTCATATGAAAGAATCAAATTGACCTTATAATAAGAGAAGTACAAACCAAAGCTACCCTGAGACATCATTTGTCTCTTTTGCACATTGACAAAAAATAATTTTGACAAGCCACTCTGATCGCAGTACTGGGAGAACAGGCATTGTTAAACCTTGCTATCAGGAGTGTGTGACTCAGACAATAAAGAATCCACTTGCAATCCAAGAGATCTGAGTTAGATCCCTGGGAAGATCCGCTAGAGAAGGGAACGGCTATCCACTCCCATTATTTTTACCTGGAGAATTCCATGGATAGAGGAGCCTGGTGTGGTCCACAGTTCATGGGGTCGCAGAGAGTCAGGCATAACTGTGTGACTTTTTAAGAGATAGAAAATAAACTAATGGTGTCATGAGGCTGAGGGCAGTAATTTGACTAAAAAAATGACTAAAAATAAAGCATAAGATGTCTTCTGGGGGTATCTGAAATAGTCTAAAATTGGATTGTGGTAATGGTTGCACATGTCTGTAAATTTACCAAAATCATTGAGTTCTACACTAAATTCAGATAACTTGTATGTTATTAAATTATTCCTCAGTGAAGCTGTTTTTGAAACATCAGTTGGAGGCTTAATAGTGGTATTATGACTCCTGAAATTGGCTTATCAGTGTTTCACTAATTTAATATGTGGCCATTTCCCAAGTATATCTGTTTCATGCTTTTCCTTTGAAAAGTTTCTAATGATAACTTGTGAGTATATGGTCCTCTGTTTTACACACCGTTTGATGTACTGAATTTCTTTTGTATGTAGAGGATGGTTAGAACGAGAAAGCAGGTATGGTCTGCAACCAGGACACAATTGGTTTATCATCTCTATGCAGTGGTGGCAGCAGTGGAAAGAATATGTCAAATATGTAAGTAAGATCCCTATTTATCTACATTTAAAATAAGATTTTTAGCTCCATCAGACTTTGTGTGACTACTGGACAGTAATAAAATGCTCCAACCTAGAAAAAGATTTGAAGGTGAAAGAAATGATGCTTGCTAAGGACCAACCTGCTTTTCTAAAAAGCAAGTTCCAGAGCAAGTAATAGATTCACTAAGAAATCAAGTACTATATACTTAGTATTTATAGCACATTATGAAAACAAAAGTATGAGACTGTAATTCTCACTTGGACAGTGGTTAGCAATTCTGATTGCATAGCAGAATCACATAGAAAGCTTTAAAAAAAAATTCCTGAGCAAATAAATTTATAAAGCATAATTGGAGAAAGGGATTGAATTAATTTAAATAAGTCATTTTTGTATACTGAAAATTTTCCTTTGAAATCTAATTTAAATGAAATGCATTTTGCTGTCAGAAAAGCTGTGAGAAGATCAATATATCTTTAATGATTTGCCAAGAAGTCTACAAACTGAAGTCCAAACATATGATTAATAATTTAAATACTCAGGCCTAATTCACAGGCCATAGGTCAGTGTGATTCTATTGTTCTGTTGTCCATACAATTATGACTTATTTAGTTAATAGTTGAATTTAAAATACTAATGGCTCCAAATCCATACTTAAGGTAGGTTGCCAGTTTTTTTTTAATCATTTGTATTCTGTATACTATATCACCATTTTTTTGCCATATAATTTCCATACTATTATTTTCTTAGTTATATTTATATAAATAATTTTATCATTTTACGTAAATAAATATATCTTAATATATCATATTTTAAATCTTATTTATGTCACTATCTTAAATAGAAAATCAGTGTCACATTCCAGAAGTAGAAGATCAATATAAAAATAAATTTAATGGAAATAAAGTATATTAAATTCCAAGTAGTATTGCCTTTTGAAGACCGATACTAAGGCCTGTTCTCTGTTAAAAAGAGAAATTATCAAGTATTAGATTGGCATATCAAATATTCAGTTAGCACATTAACACCAAACTGAGACCCTTTCCTCAAAATAATCAAAGGACTGGAAGAGAATTGAATAGGGAATAATTTTTTCACTGTGAAGTAGAGTTATTTAAAACCCAACATAATCTGCTACCTTTCATATATTTTAAGAAAGTTAATAATTAATAGAAGATACTAACATTTGGATCTGTAATAAAGACTATGAATCTGTGTGCTTCTGAATTATTTGAAGTTTTAACAATAAAGCTATTTAACTTTTTTTAGTTCAATAGAGTTAATTGGTATGTAGAAAGAAATCTAGGTTTTATTCTCATTCTTCTTGCCACTTTTTTGATTAAATCACTGTAATTTCTTCAGAACTGGCTTTTGAAGAATCTACAAATTAATAGTGTTCACCTGGCTTACAGAGGTTAAAGCGTCTGCCTCCAGAGGGGGAAACCTGGGTTCGATCCCTGGATTGGGAAGATCCCCTGGAGAAGGAAATGGCAACCCACTCCAGTATTCTTGCCTGAAGAATCCCATGGACAGAGGAGCTTGGTAGGCTACAGTCCACGGGGTCGCAAAGAGTCGGACACGACTGAGTGACTTCACAGGGATGCTATAATTGTATAAAAAGAATCTAAAGCTTCCACTGTGCTATTGCTATGCTGTGACTTGGAGTTTATGTTTTAAATTTGATGTTTTTCTTAAGTTTCAGTTAGTTACTTTCTAAGTGGTGCCTTCAAGCCCTCCATCCGGATATTCATAAGTTTCATCTACTAAAATTTATGTTGCTGTTTACTGAATACCACTTTACTTCCTCTAGCCATGCTGTCTGTCTCCTCAGATGCCTCTGGGACCTTGTTCTACTGGTTAGCACCTTTAGTCTTTACCTTCACTTAAAAATATCCTGATCTTTTAAAAGGACTCACAGATACGTATTCTCATAGCACCTTCCTTTCTTCTTCTCCTCAATCTTAGTTCTCTCTGTTTTTCTGTGTGTTTTTTGTTCGCTGATTTTTTTTTTTCCTCACAAATAAGCTTAGTAGGAAATAGTTCTGTGCAAGCTGCCTCTGCTTCTAGGGCTCTGTGTGTGTGTTCAGTCACTCATACGTGCCTGACTCTTTCTGACCCCATGTACTGCATGTAGTCAGCCAGACTCCTCTTCCATGGAATTTTTCAGGCAAGGATACTGGAGTGGGTTGCCATTTTCCTCCTCCAGGGTATCTTCCCAACCGACAGAGGGATTGAATCTGCATCTCCTGCGTTGGCAGGCAGATTCTTTACCACTAGTGCCACCTGGGAAGCTGCCTCTCCTGATTTTTCTCTGGTCATCCAGACTCAGTATCCTTCCTAGATTCTTCTGCCATCAATCCTATAAATACTGTTCTCTCCTTATTCTACATATGCCATATTCTTGGTTTCCAGAAATCTATATAGTCCCCAATCTATATCTCATCTCATACTCTGTCCTGAGCAGTAGACTCACATGTCCACAGAATCTCAAACCAGAATAAGCTCATTCCCAAAACAATCCCATTCACTTATACACCTTATCTTATGAAGATGTCAACTCCCATCTAGTCGTCCAAGTCAGCATCTCATGTTCTACTTTGGAATTATCTGTGCCCTTCTTTCATACACGATTAATTGCCACTTTTTTTTTTTTCCCTCCTGAATCCATGCTCTCTCTCCATCTCCTTATTTCTGGTTCTAGCTTTATGGTTGAGTATCTCAGCATCTCTTGTCTAAATTATTATAGAAGTCTTCTAACTTGTGTCTCAATTTTCACTTTCTGCCTGCTTTTTGCGCAGTATAGAGTTATTTTTAAAACAAAAACTGAATTATGCTATCCCCTATTTAGAAGCCTCTCACAGAAAAATCCTGTCAATGTAATGTTAAGTGAAAGAAAAAGAAGCAATATGCTGTATTTAAAATGTGTTTTCTGACAACAACCAGAAGGATAGTTTATATTTACTAAATGCCAGGCAATTTACATGTGTCACTCATGAAATCTTCATATAACTCTGAGATACGAATATCCTAGTTTTTACCTATAAAGAAACTGAGGCTTGTAAGTTTATTTTATGAAAGGCTGCATAGCTGGTAAGTCAGTACCCTGCCCCTAATTCTAACCGTATCCCCCACATTTATTTTTTATAGATATGTGTATATGTTCAGTCACAAAAAATAAAGGAAACACATCAAAATGTCAACTATAGTTAATGCTAAGTGATGGAATCTGAGTACTTGTAATGTTTAGTTTCTTCATGTTTTTCTATATTTCCTATAATAACAATGTAATCTTTAATAATAAAAGAATAAATACTATTTAGCTTTTTAATATCGATAAAAACCTTCCATGATTTTCAACTTTCAACAGAATAAAGTCTAAATTACTTTATGTGGCACAGGGTCGCTTGCAGTCTGTTCCCCTTCTACCTTACCAGTTTTACTTATATACACTATTCTTCTTTGAAGAAATTAAAACTCAGTTATACATCCAAATGTTTTAAGTGCCATAGCCAGCCACAGGAGAATTAGAAACAGTAGACAGTTGGGGGATTCATTTTTGAAGGCTGCATAATTGTCAGAGTATTGAATTTTACCTCTTAATTTCTGACTTCATGGTTTTTAGGATGCCAGCCCTGTGGTGATTGAGCCATCATCTGTGCTGAATGGAGGAAAATACTTATTTGGAACAACAGTACATCCTATAGAGCAGAGTGAAGATAGAATTGGAGGAGGCAGCCCAAGTTATGTGAACACTACCGAAGAAAAATTTTCAGACAACGTTTCTAGTGCATCTGAAGCCTCAGAAACTGCTGGCAGTGGTCAGTACAACTTATTTTCCGTGAGGTTTAGGCAGGGTCATTTCTTAAAGTGGTACACTTTGTCAGAGAGTATGCTTGGTGGGATATGGGCATCAGGCTTCCATTCACAGAAACAGGTTTTGAATGAAATAGTCAATTAACAGATTCTTGAATGTATTAGTAGCTTTACAAAGAGGAACTCTTGTATATTCTACATCATTAATCTCTCAATTTGAAAATATTTTCACAGTTTTCATTGATAAGGTCAATCTTTCCATATTGTTATTAAATCATTTTGTCAATAAATTTAGATTAGAGAAGCCATTTTTGAAGAAAATCTAAATTTTTATCTCCAGAACTCTAACCATAGCTCACCTTCATTGGATCAAATGCATCCTCATATTAGATTCAGACATTCCAGGCTGGAATTTGGGAGCTATTCTGTCAACATATTTAGAAAGAATTGATAATGTTGCCCATAATCCCCTTTGGTTGTTGATACCTACCTAAAAGTTAGTAGTTTTACACTTATCTGGAAGGCACTTTGCTATATTTTGGCCCAAATGAATTTAGTTGATTCCTGTTATTCTCCAGGACTCCCAGTCTTATTCTGTTGTTTCACCTTTGAGATTTTTCTTCTCCCTTTTCTGTGGAGCAAGAAGGCAAATTGAACAGAGCTAGCATTTTCTCTACTGGAGAAGGCAATGGCACCCCACTCCAGTACTCTTGCCTGGAAAATCCCATGGACAGAGGAGCCTGGTGGGCTGTAGTCCATGGGGTCGCAGAGAGTCAGACACAACTGAGCGACTTCACTTTCACTTTTCACTTTCATGCATTGGAGAAGGAAATGGCAACCCACTCCAGTGTTCTTGCCTGGAGAATCCCAGGGACAGGGGAGCCTGGTGGGCTGCCGTCTATGGGGTCGCACAGAGTCAGACATTACTGAAGCGACTTAGCAGCAGTAGCAGCAGCAGCATTTTCTTTACAGAACTCCTTGTAGAATCTCAGTTCGGTTTAGTCGCTCAGTCGTGTCTGACTCTTTGCAACCCCATGGAATGCAGCATGCCAGACTTCCCTGTCCATCACCAACCCCCAGAGCTTGCTCAAGCTCATGTCCCTGGAGTCAGTGATGCCATCCAATCATCACATCCTCTGTTGTCCCCCTCTCCTCCTGCCTCCAGTCTTTCCCAGCATCAGGGTCGTTTCCAATGAGACAGTTCTTTGCATAAGATGGCCAAAGTATTAAAGCTTCAGCTTCAGCATGAGTCCTTCCAGTGAGTATTCAGGACTGATTTCCTTTAGGATTGACTGGTTTGATCTCCTTGCCATCCAAGGGACTCTCAAGAGCTTTCTCCACACCACAGTTGAAAAGCATCAGTTCTTCGGTGCTCTCTTTCCCCATCTGATGTTATTACAGAGATCACTCAGCAGTCCTAAAAGTGCTGTCTTTGATCAGCGTTTCACTGTTTCTTGACCCTCCCTCAGGTCCTTTTTGATATATGCTCACTCTGCACACAGCTCACCTCTGTGCTGTCCACATGCGGAGCAGCACCACAAGTAGAAGGTTAAAAGTGGTTGATGACTAGAATGTTTACCAGAGATTACATGTGGTTGAGAGTTGAAATACCTTAAGATGCCATTCAGGTTCACAGCTCTTCAGTCAGACTTATCAATCATTTTCCTGTATATATTTTTCTGTTGTAACATCCATGCCTTCCTTTCAAATAGATTTATTAGGGAACAGTTTCTTCTGTCCTAGCATTCTCCATTCTCCTGTTGGCATTCTTGTTTTTGCGCCTGCTCTTTGGTTTAGAGACTTGTTATCACCCTTATCTACTAAGAACCTTTGTGGGCAGAAGAGAATTAAGGGAAGGTATGGGAGAGTCCAGCTACTTGGCTATATTTCTTCCTTTCCTGTCAGAGGACATAGAATTCTTGTGAATTATTAGATATTCTAGGAGTCTGGCCAAATGTTCATTTGATAATAGCTTTTAAAACTTATTCTACCTAGTGTTATTCTAGGTATTTTCCAGAAAGGAATACCTCTGTGTCTTCTACACAATTACAGAATCTAACACTGTACTGACATGTCCACAGAATAATAGCATTAACCTAATACATGGACATTGAGTTCATATCTTCAAGCCTATTTTATGTATAATAAAACAGAGATTCCATCTTCTTTGTCCTTTACAGGTTTTATGTATTCTGCCACACCAGGAACAGACATGTGCTTTGCTCGACAACATAACACTTCTGACAATAACAACCAGTGTTTACTAGGAGCCAATGGGACTATTTTGTTGCACCTCAATCCTCAGAAGCCAGGGGCTATTGATAACCAGCCACTAGTAACTCAAGAACCAGTAAAGGTAAGTAATTTGACATCTCTTTCAAGTTGCTAATAAATTTCATTCTAAAGAGTTCAGCACATAGAAAATGTTTGTGATTCATTTTATTAACCTGTTGTAGATAGAAATGTTTCTGTGAGAGTATTTTATGACTTACTACTTGCATAGACTCAGTTTAGTGATCCTTGGAAATGTTATTTTTCTTACTTAGAACAGCTGCTATGAAAATGTAGTTTCACATGTATGTGAAAAAAGCTTTTTTAAAAAATAATAGTACTTTTTACTGTTGGAAAGAAGTCTATGAAAGCCATCCTTAATATTTTCAAATGTTCCAGTGATTTTCTTTCAAGTGATTTACCATGAGTTTCCTTTCTTAAATAGTTTATTTTGAAAGTTCAAAATAAAAACCTGTTAGAAAATTCTTTTTTTTTTCTAGTAATGTGAAACTGAGTAGTGACATGTGTTTATTTTCCTGTGTCTGCTGTTGCTGCTAAGTCCCTTCATTCGTGTCCGACTCTGTGCAACCCCAGAGACGGCAGCCCACCAGACTCCCCTGTCCCTGGGATTCTCCAGGCAAGAACACTGGAGTGGCAACTAGGTTTTGTTAAAACACAAGAGACTAATTTTAAATCCAACATTTGGGGGAATTCCCTGACAGTCCAGTGGTTAGGACTCCAAGCTTTCACTGCTGTGGGCCTGGGTTCCATCCCTGGTCAGGAAACT
Source organism: Bubalus kerabau (assembly GCF_029407905.1). Taxonomy (NCBI): domain Eukaryota; kingdom Metazoa; phylum Chordata; class Mammalia; order Artiodactyla; family Bovidae; genus Bubalus; species Bubalus kerabau. The sequence continues at coordinate 51,743,368 of NC_073627.1, read as the reverse complement.
TAAGATCCCATAAGACAAGAGGTGGGGCCAAAAAAAAAGTCAACATTTACATTCCATTCTTTCTAAGGCTACATCATTAACACTAGAAGGAGGACGATTAAAACGAACCCCACAGCTGATCCATGGAAGAGATTATGAGATGGTTCCAGAACCTGTATGGAGAGCACTTTATCATTGGTATGGAGCAAACCTGGCCCTACCTAGACCTGTAAGTACAGCCAGTATTGCCTTATATAAGCAGCATTTATAATAGGGCCTTCTATTAATTCACTATGTGAACCTCACTACCCACAAATTAGCTCTTAACCATGATAGAGCTTTCAATACCTGTTCAAATTAGTTGAATAAATTTTAGGTTCTTTTATGTTCATTCACTCATTTACTCATACATTTATTGAGCACTGTATTAGGTTCTAACCACAAAATGATACTCCTTTGGGAATGGGCAACTTACATAAAGCGAAGGAAATAATCACTGGACTAAATAGAGTCAAGGAATTATGAGGCTAGGCAATTACATAAGTCATCCACATAAACACAAACATTAGATAATGCAGAACTTAGACTGGAGCAGAAGTCTGAGAGCCAGTGCCAAGAAGTTCAGTGAATATAGAAACAGTGGTGCAGATGTTATTTCTAAAATTGTTATTCCCATTAGCCACACAGGCATCCACTTAGCTGTTCTGGATTTTGTGGTTTGTCTTTTTGAAGGAGGGACATAACAAGATCACAGTAGATGATAATAAGAATTCAAAGCCGGTGAATTCTGATCGTGACCATTAATAGAATGAGTCATTTAGAGCATAAGTGAAATGCTCTGAAGTAATTTAAAGGGCTTGGAGTGTATAATATGAAAATATTAGTTAACTCTACAGGATCATTTTGCTTATACAGTAAACAGCAGTATTCATTGCCTTAAATACTCTTTACATTATTGATGCAGTAAAATACTTTATAAGCAGATTCTTTTGCCATATCAAAAAACACTCTCCCTTATATAATGTCCAAACTAGAACTTTTTTATACCAGGAAGGTTTTACATAGATAAGATATAGTAAGTTAGATCACTTCCAAAGAGTAAAACTCTGCTGTATATCCGTAGTCTATAATTTTATAATGATTTTGTTATTAATAATTATGTTTACAAAAATTATGTTTAAATCTTAATCAGGAATTTACGGTTTGTATTTGTTGGCTCCAAAAGGTTTTTACTATATTTATCAACAGAACTCCTAGGTAGTTACATGTAAATATGAATATACATAGATGTATATGCATACATATTCTTTATTTATTGGGGTTTGGGGTAGTCCTTGAATTAATCACTTAATTTCTAGGACTTCCCTGTTCTATCTAATATTCTGTACCTGTAAGGGAATCATTGTGATAATTGGATAGATGTTTGATGGATAGATGGATAGATAGATGCAGTCTGATATTTTAGAGTCTGCCTGAATTCACACTGAGTTCAGTTCAGTTCAGTTGCTCAGTCGTGTCCAACTCTTTGCTACCCCATGGACTGCAGTACACCAGGCTTCCCTGTCTTTCACCAACTTCTGGAGCTTACTCAAACTCATGTCCATTGAGTTGGTGATGTCATCCAACCATCTCATCCTCTGTCGTCCCTTCTCCTGCCTTCCAGTCTTTCCCAGCATCAGGGTCTTTTCCAGTGAGTCCGTTCTTCGCATCAGGAAGCTTCAGGACTGGTTTCCTTTAGGATTTATTGGCTTGATATCCTTGCAGTCCAAGGGACTCTCAAGAGTCTTCTCCAACACCACAGTTCAAAAGCATCAGTGTTTTAATCTCTAAATCTTAGTTTCCTCTTCTGTAAAATGGAGTTAGCAATAGTATCTACCTCGTTAGACTTGTTTTGATAAGTAAGTAATGCGTATGATTAGCACAGCACCTGAGTTACAGTGATGGTCAGTAGCAAATTTTGCCTGTTGCTGCTGTCATCATCATTATAATTATTAAATGAGTTTTTTCAAAGCCTCACAAAAGGTCATGCTTTTTAACATTGATAGCAGATAAATATTAGTTAAGCTACCATTTTACTGCATTAAAGCTTCATTTGCTGGTTTGACAATATTTTTTCACCTCTAAATATAATAATTTGCCTGATTTCAGGAAAAATTGCTATAAAAACACTTAAAGTATGGTGTTCCACGTTAAAGAATACTAAATATATTTGCCACAGCAAGGTTAAAAATCAATACTTTCATTGCCATGTTTACATAAATCACACCATTTTTTTAAAAAATAACTTTAATTCTTGTGAACAAGCTCATTGACAAATTGAGCAAAGTAAAAAAGAACAAAGAAAATAAAAACCATATCCTACTCCTTAAGAAGTAATTACTATTAACATTTCAGTGTACGTCTTCCCAAACATTCCTCTGTGCCTATTCATATACAAATTAGTATAAATAATTTTATGAAATTGAATCAAATTATGCTTGCTGTCATGTAATCTTTTCAATCTAATATAGATGTTATTGATATCTTTCTAGGTTAATAACATAATTTATTAACCAATCACCATGGATAGACAATTAGTTTGCATCTAGATTTTCGTTGTTTAAAATGATTTTCTGGTGAATATTCTCTTCTCCAACGTGTGATGATTTCTTTAAGATAAATTTCTGTAAATGGAATTGCATTTATTGTCATCCAGTTGTAGTTCAATTAGTTCATAGACAAGAATAATTAAAATGTAAATAAATATGTATATATGTTTGATTATGCATGAATGTATAAGAATTCGTTGATCTGTAATTTGCTCACAAATTCACTTATCTTGAAAAGTATTCTACACATTATAAAAGTTACTTCATTATCAGTTCAGATTCTGCCAAAAGTATGTTTTCTCTGTAGCCTGATAACTACAGGTACAGAATTATTGATCTTTCCCCAAATCACAGTTAAACTGAAGTCCTAAGAAAATTTGACTGTTGGCTTTGTAGCTCTCAGTGACTCTAGAAGAAATGGAGAGACTTTTGTTTTTCTCCATTGGTCTTACTGTTGGGGAGAGCTCCTTTTACTGCTTATTATTTAAATAGTAGTTGATAAAGCTTACAAGTGGAGCTTTTGTAGTATACTGTAGCATATCAGAACATGCAGAATACTTTAAAGAAATAGTCCTAAAGGTTTGGTTTGTATCATTGTTTTTATCTGGCTCTTTACTGCCCCCTCTTGATATTAAAAAATGCTCCGTTGCAGAATACATTGATTTTTAAAGCAAAAGAAAATGAAAGCCCAATTACTTGAGGTTGTTAAAAATTCTGTAAGATTTTATGTTTTAGAGAGTTGAGGACTTCCCTGGTGGCCCAGTGGTTGAGAATCCACCTGCCAATGCAGAGGACATGGGTTCAGTCCCTGTCCTGATGAACTATAATCCATGTGCCACACTACTAAGCCTGTGTTGTGGAGCCTGTGAGGGCTGTTTTAACCATGTGACTTTCAGTTTAGTACATCCAATTTAGTTGTTTTAATCATAGACAAAAAAATATATGAACAGTCCAGTTAAAGAAAACATAGATAGTAAATTTTAACATGGAAACATTTTTGTTCTCACTACTAATACAAGTACATTTAAAATATTCTTTATATGTATTAAAGAAATTAAAGTCATGTCCAGTGATAAGGTTTTGTGACAGTAATACATTCATATAATTCTGGGAATATTGTAAATTGCTGCATTTTGGGTGGCCATATAAGTTATGCAGTTAATAACATGAATGCGTGTGTGCTCAGTGATTTTAATCTTGTCCGACTTTCGTGACCCTATGGACTATCCCTCCAGGCTTCTCTCTCCTTGGGACTCCCCAGGCAAGATTGATGAATAATCCTGTACTTTTTACTTGTGACTCCATTCCTAAGAATTTGTCCTCTAAAAGAACATCATTTTTCTATATGAGATATGTAAAAGTGAAAAGACTTATTGTGTGAAAGTACTAGAATTGTAGATAATATTTAAGATTTTCCCCTTAATATTGATACTACTTGCTTTTAAATGAAGGGGGAGAAAATACCTACCAGGAATCCTAATCCTGGAAAATGGACTTAGATGCGGGAGCCTGAGGGCCTATAAACCCATGTCATGTAAACTGGTGACTTTCTGACCTATAGGCAGTGAAGCTTTTGAACATTTCATTTTGGAAGTAAATCTCAGAAATTAGGTAAAAAATGGCAGGTTTTATTTCTTTTATAGTGATCACTTCATATATTTTAAAACAACAGGTGATCAAAAATAGCAAGACAGAAATCCCAGAACTGGAATTGTTTCCTCGCTATCTTCTCTTCCTGAGACAGCAGCCTGCCACTCGGACACAACAGTCTAACATCTGGGTGAATATGGGTATGATGAGCCTGAGAGTGTTTCCTCAGCATTTACCAAGAGGTAACTTAAGAATGCAGCAAGAATACCGTGCATTTCCTTGAAAAAAATAAAAATGAAAACCAATTTGCTCCAAGCCTGGTGCCACTATTACTAATACACATTTTCATCTGTTTTCATACAGAATCAGAAAATCTCTTATGGGCCTTAGATCTACGGTCATGCGCAAGACTAGCTGGGGTAGAGGCAAAGTCCCAGCAGCAAACTGAAAAGGGTTGTTTCCTTTTCTGGCTTGCAAACATACAAAGATAATAAGCAGAAATGAATTTTATATACTTTGTTTCTTTGAGAACAAGCCATTGTAAATTATGTGCTTGACCTCAGTTAGAGTCTGCCAGCCAGTGACTGTTCTTTTCAACTCCACTCAGATTTCTAAGAAGTAATTTCTTCAGCAGTATCCTCTAATCGTGTGTGTGTGTTGAGTTTTTTGTTTTGGGAGGTTTTTGTAATAAAACATGATACATTTCTCATGCTAGGCCCAAGGAGCCTTTATAACAGATAATACAAAGGAAAAGATCTGTTTTTAAAAATGAAAGTGAACATTTTCTTCAAAAACATCAAGCCTATCAAAATGATATATAAATAAGTTTTCATTTTAATGTGATAGATGCAAAAAGTTCCCTTTTGATTTCTCTCTGAGGTTAAATTTTACCGATGGGCCAGGCTTGCTCTATGCTTTTGCATTACAAATATTTGAAATAGTTCTTCAGCAAAAATAATGAGTTCATCCATTTACACAAAATCTCCGATTATGTTAACAATGCCATAATGTTATTATAATCGCTATAACTTATGCAAAAACCACCTATGAACCCAAACCAACCCTGTAAGTATCATCTCTTCTTTGAAATTTAGTAGGATTAGTTTTATTTCATCATTAAAGATTATATTCAGATAATATATGGAAATTCTTACATGTACTGTTTGGTAAGAATTATACCAAAGCAGTGCCCTCAAACTTTGTCTTTAGGTAACACATTATAATCAAAAAACAGTGAAATAAGAATCTCTCTGAAACACTCTTGATTTAATTTTCCATTGAGTAATATCAATAGTATTTGCCTTTCTTTCATGGCACCCATAGTACATATCTTTTTCAATTCTCTTTGAAAGATAACATGAGAGGCAAGATGTGTTGTTGCGCTTTTAGTAAGTATTCTTTATAACTCTTGTGCTGATCCTAGATTTTTGCTGCTTCTGTAAATTCCACTAGATTTGTTGGTGCTATTCAAAAGTATGAAATTATGTATAATAAGTGGCTGCCTGCTTAATGAGCTATGCTACAAAAACTGTCTAGAATTCAAATAAATTTCTTATATGGCTTAGGACAATAGAAATTGACTTGGACACTAGCAAATGCTTCTGAATCCTACAACTGTATAGTCATTATGCTCCAAATTTGTTCTTAATTTGAAATTTTATTTCTTACTAATTAGTTATGAAATCAATCATTAATCATTTTGAAGTTTATAAAAACATGCTTTCTTGCTGTAATCTTATAACTAATCCTCTGATGTGTATTTAGAGAAATTTGCCCTTTTGTTTTCTTCTAGGATTATCCTTTGCTTGCTGATAGTAAATGATTTGCTTTGCTAGAATTTAAAAGTTAATCGTAGTTGGGTTTTGTTCTCCATACATAGTTTTCATCTTTCTTTCTAATTTATCACAGCTATTTACTGGGCTCTTTTATTCCTTTTCGGCTTCCCTGGTTTCTCAGACAGTAAAGAATCTGCCTGAAATGCAAGAAACCTGAGCTCAGTTCCTGGGTTGGGAAGATCCCCTGGAAGAGGGCATGGCAACCCACTCCAGTATTCTTGTCTAGAGAATCCCCATGGACAAAGGAGCCTGGCAGGGCCATAGTCCACGGGGTCACAGAGTCGGACACGACTGAGTGATTAAGCACACAATTTATTCCTTTTGAAGTAACAGGTTTCCAAACCTTACTACAGTTATCAATGACTTAATGGTAGCCTTTTTAATAGACAAAGCTACAGAAGTCATTGTTAAATGATTTTTCAGCCTATTTTAGGTGAGTTAATTCTTGGAAGCTCTGAAAAAGTAGATGATGCCAGTGCTTTTCTCCTCTGTTTAGTAAGTAAATACTCAAAGCACATTTAATGGGAAGGAAAAAAGCTAAGTCACCATTGAATGGGTAGAAAATTACCTGGAGTGTATAATTGTACCCTTGATAGATTATATTGATACATTGAGTGTATTTTTGTTTTGGGTTGCTCAGTGAACTAAATATAACCTCCCATAGGCAGAGATGACCATTTTAAGCTTCAGCTTTTGTCTAGATTTTTGGCTGAATAGTTACCCAGGGTTTAGCAGACGGTTTTAGCAACCTGTTTTTGATTTCCATAATCTCTTGTCATTTTATCCCCCTTTTCTTTTGAAATATATGGCTAGACTTGATACATTCTTCCTTTAGTCTTTACTCTTTCCCTTTATTGCCTCTTTCTGTTTGCACTTTGAGCCCTTCAAGAATTCAAGGTCATGTCTACTGTCCTTATTGGGTAGACGGGCCTTATGGTTCTCCCTGGTACCTTTCAATAGGGCAGTTTCTTTTTTGTCATGGGACATTTTTGGCTTATTTTAAAGCTCTGTTGGCCATGAAATATCTGTGCCTACTTAGAATTCTAAGTAAAAGTTTCTTGAGTAATTGTGCCACAGTGGACCAGGTAATTGGGCCACTTAATGAGAGTGAGGGATTAGCAATGCAAATACAGTTTATTTTAAGAAAGTAGATCAGGTGAATCCAATTATCCTTCTGTGGTGTTCAAATCCAGTCCCATTTCCCAGTGTAAGACTCTTCCCCATTCTTTAACTCTGAGTTTTGATTTTGCTATTGAGTATGACCCAGCTGAGGGCCAAGAAATCAGTGCCCATTGATATTTGCCACTCTTCTTGGATTCCAGATACTGCCAGTTATTTGCGTATCTGATTTTGTTGTTCTTCCTGTCAAAGTTAAGGCTTACCCTAAGACGCTTAGGACTCCTATCTTCATTTTACAGCTTCTTAAAATTTCTTAATTTATAAAATTATTAAATCTGTAATTCTTATTTCTCATTATTATTTCCTAAAATAGTATGGTCCCCATTACTAAAAGGGGTGCTTTCTCTTTTTTTAACATCTGCCTTTTTCCTTACTGTGATTACTATGACCATAGGAAATGTCCCTTCTCCGAATGCACCATTAAAGCGGGTCTTAGCCTATACAGGCTGTTTTAGTCGAATGCAGACCATCAAGGAAATTCATGAATATCTATCTCAGAGGCTGCGCATCAAAGAGGAAGATATGCGCCTGTGGCTATACAACAGTGAGGTAAGAGGCATGTCAGTCAAGGAAAGTCCTCCTTGTTAGATCCATGTTTCATAAGTATGGAGGGTTTGTCTACATTAATTGTTCATGAACAGTACAATCTTATAAACTTATTATTATAAAGTAACAATAAATACATCTTTTTAAGAAATAGTTTATTTCAGATTTGTCTTAAAGTAAGGTACACACATATTGAAATTCAAACAATACGAAAGTATGTGGTGAAAATTCTTCCCATCCTCTGACCTCTGTCTTCCATTCTCCTTAGAGGCAGTGCTTTTAATTATTTATGTATTCTTCCTAACACATGCAATATGTTTTTATTTTACTCTGAAATTGGATGGTAAGTAGTTTTAACCAGCTCTTTATCCCCTAGTTCCTTCTTTCTTACATCCTTCTTTGGTCACCATTGAGAACTGAGAAGCAGTATAGTAAAGAAAGTTGAGAGCACAGCTCCTGGAGCCTCACTGCCAAGGATTAAGTCCTGACTCACTCCTGTTAGTTAACTAACCAAGGACAAGTCCCTTAACTCTCTGTCACAGTTTTTCCATGAGTAAATGGGGAAAATAATAATATTTCCCTTAGGATAGTTGTAAGAATTAGATGAGTTAATTTTCCGAGCACTTTAGACAGGGTGAGTGTCAACAAAATGTATAATTCTGTTGCATGGCATTTGGTTTTACATTTTCATTTCCTAGTTAGTGATCAAGGTCCATCTTGAATACAAGCACATTTACTCAGTTTAGTATATACTTACTATATGTTAATCAAAACTTCTTTTCTGTAAGCTGTTTAGAAAATCTAAACCTCAGTGGATTTTGGTTTGTGTGATCAGTCTTTCCTGGTCTCCCCAAAATCAGATATAATTTTTTTAGAAATATAAAATATGTGTTTACAGAGTATAGATTCTTTCCCTTATTTTGCCACCAAAATTATAAGTACTTTTGAATAACTGTAATATGCTAAATGTCTGTACATGAGTTATGTACATGTACCTTCAAGGAATTTTTTAAATTGTCATTTTTATTTCAGCATTTGTTTCAAAGTTAGTAATTAAATTAACAAAACATTTCCTCCTCCATACACAGAATTACCTCACTCTTCTGGATGATGAGGATCACAGATTGGAATATTTGAAAATCCAGGATGAGCAGCACCTGGTAATTGAAGGTACAAGATGGAAGCATACATCTGTATTAGATTTTTAGGGGAAGAATGAAAGGTTTAATTACTCACCGATAATCTACTTCATGGGGCTTCCCAGATGGTGCAGTGGTAAAGAATCCTCCTGCCAGTGCAGGAGATGCAGGTTTGATCCCTGGGTCGAGAAGATCCCCTGGAGCAGGAAATGGCAACCTACTCCTACTTTGTTCTTGCCTGGAAAATTCCATGATGTTGCAAAGAGTCGAAGACGACTGAGCAACTGAGCATGACAAGCCTCCTTTATAGGTTTTTCCAACTGGTATTTGATCAGTTTTCTTCATAGTAAAGAAAACCCATTAAACCTTTATGTAATCCTTTTGTAATGGAATACTATTTAGATTGCTTTAAGAGGAAAAACATGTCTACATTCATTATCTGGCAAGGGTGGAAACAGTTGTAAAAACAAGTGAATTCAGTTATAAGTTTACAGTTTATTAAAATTTTCAAGCTCCCTCCTTGAGTTTGAATGAGGAGATTAACATTCTTGCATTGTTAGTGATGCAGGCTTTTCATTAGTCCTCAACACTGATCAAGAAAGCTTAGCTCGAGTAACATACATTTACATACTGGCATGTATAAGTCATTGAAAACTTAGTGTGTCTTTTCTCAAGATTCATGAAACATTCCTAGCTGCCTTTGTATTAAAATGAATACTCCGGCAGTTTCACAATTTAAGAAAGAATTGTAAAAAAGAAAGAAGAAAGAATTGTGATAGTTCCAGTGTTTTAGGCTTAAGAATTTTAATTCCTTCTATTGAAGGTTGAGTATAATTTTACTTCAGGTATGCAATTGAGGGATTAGTTTACTAATTAATTCTAATCACTGACTATAAAGCCCCCTATCTAAAGAATTGGAATGGTTTCAGAGCCAATTACAAAAAAAAATTTTTTTTCAGTTTCTGGTTTAGAAATAAGTTTTTGTTTTTAAACAGTACACTTGAGTGGGTGTGATTTGATTGGATAAGAGATTAACACATTATTGTCTTTCTAGTTCGCAACAAAGATATGAGTTGGCCTGAAGAAATGTCCTTTATAGCAAACAGTAGTAAAATAGATAGACACAAGGGTAAGTTTCCACTGTATTTATTTTTAAACAGATGATCTTAAAAGTATTATTTTATGTTTTCTTCTTTCAGCTGTTGAAGTGTTAACAAATTGTAGCTTTCTAGCTCAATAGTGATTAAGCCTCGTCTTATTTTTCTTTTTCCTGAAGCATCACATTTCTTTCTAACCTTGCAATTAAATTATTTAGTCATTTTAAAAGATACAATTCTAGGAGAGAATTGTTTGAACTCTAAAAAACCATCAGAGCAATTGAAGAGAATCATTGCTACTTCCAGAGTACAAATGAGCATAGATCCAGTAGATTATCATGATTGCCAGTGAGGCTCCGTGAAAAACTTCTACTTTAACATTGCAAGACCCAACAGAAAATTATTATCTCCATCTAACTGATTAGAAAAATTATAAAAATCATTGCATTGAATACAAATAACTGTTTGGTCTATGACATCTTGCTGCAGCTAGGCTTCTGTTCTCATATTGTTTGTTCCAGTTCCGACAGAAAAGGGGGCCACAGGTCTGAGTAACCTGGGAAATACATGCTTCATGAATTCAAGTATCCAGTGTGTTAGTAACACGCAGCCACTGACACAGTATTTTATCTCAGGAAGACATCTTTATGAACTCAACAGGTAATCTTCCTTGAGTCATTGGCTCTTAACTTTCGTAATTTTGATATGAACCCAATATTACCTAAATCTGTTCTTTATTCACCCTGAGGGAGAAAATTCTTCATCTTATTTGCCCTGTTAAGCATGAAGTAAGCTTCCCTAGTGGCTCAGTGGTAAAGAATCCGCCTGCCAGTACATGAGACATGGGTTGGTAAAGAACCCACCTGCTAATGCAGGAGACATGGGTTCAATCCCTGGGTCAGGAAGATCCCCTGGAAAAGGAAATGGCAACCCACTCCTGTATTCTTGCCTGAGAATTTCATGGCAGAGGAGCCTGGTGGGCTACAATCCATGGGGTTGCAAAGAGTCGGACACGACTGAAGCAACTGAAGGACAAGGACCACATGTTGCTTCTCTTGTTTTGAAAATGTGTTTTGATGTGAGAAAACAGATACTAGGCATTTCTGTGTTCACATGATTGTGATTTATAAGAATCATTAAGCAATACATTTTCCTCCCAAACTTGTAGGACAAATCCCATTGGTATGAAGGGGCATATGGCTAAATGCTATGGGGATTTAGTACAGGAGCTTTGGAGTGGAACTCAGAAGAATGTCGCCCCATTAAAGCTTCGGGTAAGCATGTTAAAATAATATAAAGGTATTAAGTCTTAAGCAGCTGTTTAAGTAATTTTCTTTGCTTTTTGTATTTATCTTTTAATTTTAGCTTAATGTTTTTGGGTCTTTCATAAGACATAAACTTTTACTTGTTCAAATATAAGCAAAATACTCTTATAGGCATAGTAGATAGAAAAAGTTCAGAAGTACAGTCTAAATTTAGAAATTTCATTCATTTTACTAATTTATCAAGTATTTTACTTGTATATATAGTAAACTTTTCTTTTTTCGACCTTCATTATTATGAGTATTCTAACTGCAAGGTAGCCCTGAGTCTAATTAATGATACTCAGTACATTTTTAACATCACTAAGATAATTAGTTCTATCCATAGAGAAAAAAAAAAAGTAGCAGAACGACTGTAATTAATGAATATAAATTTTACATTAATATTGTTTATAGTGAATTTTAGTAAAGTTTGGATTATTTTTTATCTTTATTTAAAAGTAAGTTGAGAACTTCCCTGGTGGTCGAGTGGCTTATTAGACTCCTTGCTTCCAATGCAGGGGGCCTGGGTTTGATCCCTGGTCAGGGAACTAGATCCCACATGTCACAATGAAGATTGATCTGTATGCTATAGCTAAGACCTGGTGAAGCCAAATAAATAAATAATTTTTTTTAAGGCAAGGCAAAAGCTTTTTAGGTTAAAAATTAAATAATCATAGTAGCTAAAAATTTGGTTACTTATCACTTAGCAGCCACTATCTGATTACTTTATGTGTATTAACTCATTTAATCTTCTAAATGGCCCCATAATATAAAGCAGTGTTACAATCCCCATTTTATGGCTCAGGAAACTAAGGCTAATAGCAGTTAAGTAGCCTATCCAAGGTTGCAAGCTAGTAAGTAAGTCCTCACAGTTGAACACTGGGCTATTCTGCCTCTAATAATAAAAGTTAGGATACAACACCACCAGAAAAGCTAACTGTAAAAGAAAACAGGGAATCTTCCAATGTGACCAAATGCTATTTTAATATTTTCATATTGTATCTTAAATAGCAGTGGCAACCCACTCCAGTGTTCCTGCCTGGAGAATCCTAGGGACGGGAGCCTGGTGGGCTGCCATCTATGGGGGTCACACAGAGTTGGACACGACTGAAGTGACTTAGCAGCATGTACCTAAAGAACTGTTTGCCTATATTGATACTAAACCAGGACACAGGACTGGCCATAATACTTTTTTTAGTGGGCTGGGGAGAGCATCATTTGATATAAAGATTAGAAAGATTTCCTGATTACCCAAAATATGTTTGCTGAAATAGACTAAGTTCTATATTGTTTGGGCTTCCCTGGTAGCTCAGCTGGTAAAGAATCCATCTGCAGTGCAGGGGACCCCAGTTCGATTCCTGGGTCGGAAAGATCTGCTAGAGAAGGGATAGGCTACCCACTCCAGTATTCTTGGGCTTCCTTGGTGGCTCAGCTGGTAAAGAATCCGCCTGCAATGTGGGAGACCTGGATTCGATCCCTGGGTTGGGAAGATCCCCTGGAGAAGGGAATGGCTGCCCACTCCAGTATTCTGGCCTGGAGAATCCCGTGGACTGTATAGTTTACTTATTCTCTGATTGAATTATGGGTATGGTCAGTCTCAATTTTATGGGATAGCAAATAACGAATTTGATTCCTTTTACATTTATAGTGGACCATAGCAAAATATGCTCCCAGGTTTAATGGGTTCCAGCAACAAGACTCCCAAGAACTTCTGGCTTTTCTCTTGGATGGTCTGCATGAAGATCTCAACCGAGTCCATGAGAAGCCATATGTGGAACTGAAGGACAGTGATGGCAGACCAGACTGGGAAGTAGCTGCAGAGGTTTGTCACTTTTGAGTTTCTAATGTAAGCACAGATAAAATATTCTGGCCCCAAATAAGTTTTGTGCAACTTAAATACTAACTAAACTGTTCTGTGATCAGAATTTTACTGTGAAAATGAAGGAATTTTATAATTCTCTGCTTATTTCTTGTGCCATAATCCCAAAACAAAGTATCGTTAATGAACATAGAAAAACATTTCCTTTTCACATCACACATTTTGGGGAGAGGATGTAGGAATAATTATTCAGTAGAACTTTAGGAGTCCCCATAATTGCTAAAGTAATGTGTATAGTGACTAATAGGCATATTTTATGTGCCTTTAATGGACAAAGAACTCACCATTGTTACCATGGTAAAAAGAAAAAGAAAGTAGGATTTTTCATCTGAATTTAGTATTTTCTATATTGAGCAAAAAGAAACACATTCTAAGGAATTTCCTGGAAGTCCAGTGGCAGAGTCCATGCTCTCATTGCAGGGGGCCCAGGTTGGATCCCTGGTTAGGGAACTAAGATCTGAGCGCTGCATGGTGTGGCCAGAAAAAAAAAGAATTACATTCTATTCAATCACTGGTTTTCTTTACTTTCTCAGTGGGCAATATATTTAAAATTACATACCTGACTTGTAAATCTGTAGGCAGAAAGCTTATTTTTGAAGGAAAAATTAAGGATTATAATCTTGACATTAAATCTAATATATTTAACCATTGCCTTGAATTTTTGGAGAAAAGCTTATCTTTTGAATTTGGAGGGGATAAAAAAGTTCTCTAATCTTTTTTCTTGCTAGGCCTGGGATAATCATCTAAGGAGAAATAGATCAATTGTTGTGGATTTGTTCCATGGGCAACTAAGGTCCCAAGTCAAATGCAAGACATGTGGACATATAAGTGTCCGATTTGACCCTTTCAATTTTTTGTCTTTGCCACTACCAATGGACAGTTACATGCACTTAGAAATAACAGGTAGGTCACAAAGTTCTGAAATATTATTTAATTCCTTAGTCTTTTAACCTTGTATTCAGTCAGCTTGAATTTGTAAGTTTAGTCATTTGTTTATAGTGAGTTCTCATAAAGATTGGTAGTCAGCATGTTATAGTTTTTTAAAAATTTTATTGAAGTATAATTGATTTACAATGTTCTGTAATGATAACAAGTCTGGTTTCAGGCATGATTTGAGGTTTGAAAGACTTGAACATGCGTCCGTTTTTGTGCTCATTGAGTTCTCTTAATTTTAAATGTGCCAGAAGCTCTCTTGAAAAATCTTGCAAAGCCGCTCACACTTCTTTATCGAGTGAACATACAAAAATAATGATTTCACTTAATATTATTTTAAACACCACCTGTTGTAGTGTGTACATATAAAAATTCTAGACAAATGTTTACTAGTTGCAAGTCTCACACACACACAGGTATAAAGCTTTCAGTGAAACCTGAATTTTACTAATAAAAATCTTTTCTCTTTACTAGTTATTAAGCTGGATGGTACTACCCCTGTACGATATGGACTAAGACTGAATATGGATGAAAAGTACACAGGTTTAAAAAAACAGCTGAGTGATCTCTGTGGACTTAAATCAGAACAAATCCTTCTTGCCGAAGTACATGGTTCCAACATAAAGGTGATATTAACTATTCTCTCTGGGAAACCCTTGATTCCTTCAAAAATCACAGTTTTCTCAATTAATTATTGTGTTAAATGACCAAGGGAGATAATAAAACACAATAAAAACTGGAAAAAAATTGTAAAGCTTTTCATTCTAGAAGAAACTAAAAGAGTTGTCCACCAGAATAAAAGAGTAAAATGATGGTGATATTTTTAAAGAAGAGAAACATGTAAGCCCAGAGCCCCCTGTATGGAGTGATCTAGCTATGTCAGTACAGCCTGAATTTACCCCAAGGACCACCACTGCTTTGTTTTACATCTCTTATGTGTTACTACTGTTCCTAGAATTCTTTAAGTATTTTGTGTATTTATGAATGTGTGTTCTTAATACTTATTTATAAATATATATACCTGGCCTTTAAACACACTAAGAGGGTAAAAACAAAGTGATGCAAATCACTTCTTCCTCCATACCAGCTGGAGAAAGAAGCAATTCAATAAATAAGTTGCCCTAAATTGAGTTCCTACCATTGGTATTATTTATATTCATCTTCAGGATTTTTAAACAAGTTCCCACCTCCTTAACATTTTTTTCATGTGTGATGCAGAGGTGAGATCTCTTGGGATTTGGGGTTTAGATTCTTGAAATGAAGGAAAAAACTTAAGTCAGTTATACACATCATACTACCTTCCTATGAAAGAGGATAACGGTTTCTCCAGTAAGGTTAGTTTTCATTCAGTTTATCAAACCTGCATCTTTTAGTTATTTTAGAAAATTTATTCAGACATCTTGTTTGCTTTACTGATAAAAGACTCTAAGACATTTGCTTCAAATATATCAGAGATGATTTTCCATTTTGTCTGAAACATCTCCCCCTTCTCCTCTTGCTTCTTTTTCTGTAGAATTTCCCTCAGGACAACCAGAAAGTACGGCTCTCAGTGAGTGGATTTTTGTGTGCATTTGAAATTCCCATCCCTGGATCTCCAATTTCAGCTTCTAGTCCAATACAGACAGGTAAGAGAGAACTAGAGCTCTTTCTCATGATTTTAGCTTTGAATAATAGTCTAAGGGTTGTCATTCTTTTTTGGTTTTTGTTTAGGCTAAAAATATTAGAGAGAAAAAAAATTGCAGCCAAAGAATTTTGGCACCTGTAGGAAACCGTAGTGAACATCTTAAATTCTTCATTTTATTGATGAGGAACCTAAAATTCAGAGAACCTAAGTTGGATAGGTAGTTCTTAGCTAAATCTACCACTGGAGTTCAGATCTTTTAACTCTCTTATCTAATACTAACATGGCAACAGCCGGTATGAGAGAAATGTGCTTTAGAAAACAGAATAGTGAATTTGTCTAAAAAAGAAGTTTGTTTATACTCTGATATTTATATGGTCATTCATATAATTTAATATGGTCATCCAGTTAGTCTTCTTGGCCATCGTCTCTTCTTTTTATTGTTGATAATTAGATTTCCCAGCTGTCAAAGGCTTTAGAGAGAAGGGGACTCCTCTCATAGGTGCTCAGTAGATAGTACTGATGGTGGGTTGGTGGATGATTTATTATTGCTTTTTTTGTTTGTTTATATCATTTATATCACTGTCCTATAGAACCCTCTGCAATGATGAAAACTTTCTTTAATCTTTGCCATCCAATAGAGTATCCAGTGGAGAAGGCAATGGCACCCGACTCCAGTGTTCTTGCCTGGAGAATCCCAGGGACGGCGGAGCCTGGTGGGCTGCCGTCTATGGGGTCGCACAGAGTCGGACACGACTAAAGCGACTTAGCAGCAGCAGAGTATCCAATAGTCACACCAACTGTTTAGCATTTGAACTGTGGCTAGTAAAACTAAGAAAATGCATTTGTAATTTAAAAAGCATTGTCTTTCCTCAGTTATAACAAATGTGTCATTGTGGTGGGGGAGGGTGCTAATGGGGGAGACTGTGCTTGTGTCGGGGCAGGGAGCAGATGGGAGTTCTCTGCAGGTGTTTTTAAAAATAAAGTGTTTGTAAAATATCTGGCTAAAGACTACATGGAGAAATGAATTTTTTGAGGATAAGAAAAAGAAAAGCAGAACTATTTTCATGCCATAACATAGGACTGATAAAGATTGTTGTAAAAATTTCACTTACTCTTTCTAGCAGTTACTCTTGTTTAGTCATTTAATCAAAAGTATTAGTAATGAAAGTAAAATCTAAAATGAAAATCTTCCAGTTAATCTAGAATTATTTGACATATGATTACTTCCAGTCCTAAGTTAAAATAGACTGTCAGTGGTCTGGGTCCCAGCAATGTTTGAGAAAAGAGCAAAGATAAAGGTACCACAAACATATGATGCTGTGCTTACCTTTGAATTTGTAGATTTCTCCTCCTCCCCATCTACAAACGGAATGTTCACCCTGACCGCCAACGGGGACCTGCCTCGACCAATATTCATTCCCAATGGAATGCCAAACACTGTTGTGCCATGTGGAACTGAGAAAAACTTCACAAATGGAATGGTGAATGGTCATATGCCATCTCTTCCCGACAGTTCCTTTACAGGCTACATCATTGCAGTCCACCGGAAAATGGTTAGTTCAATGTTAGGCAAATTACTGCTGGTCTTGCCAGTGCTGTTTATGAAACAGCAGTTTCTGCCTTGGCAACATCTTCAGTGTGTGCACTTTCAGTGTGTTGTGTATGCTGTTCTAAGTGGTTACAGCCAGGATCTAGTATCACATCTGATGGCCTACATAGGAAATGATACTCCTCACTCACATTAAGCAGCAACAAGACAGCTGGTGCATCAGAATACTGTTGTCTCTAGAAAGTTTGTGACTCCTATATGTTCATGTCAGCGTGTACATCTTCGTTACCATATAAGTGTGGCTGCCTTAGATAAGCTTTTGTTTGTTTTGGAGGGAGAAACAAGAAGATTGCTAGGCAAGACAAGTTGTTTCCTAGGACTGCTATAGCAAATTGGCACAAATTTAGTGGCTTAAAACAATAGAAATTAATTCTTTGACAGTTCTGAAGACCAGAAGTCTGAAATCAAGGCATCAACATGGTTGTGCCCCTCTACAGGTTTTAGGAGAGAATCCTTCTTGCCTCTTCCAACTTGTAAATACCTGAAAATAAACTTTACAAAAAATATACAAGGCACCTATGTAGAAAACAATAAAATATTATTGCTAGAAATTAAAGAAGACTCAATTTGAAGGAATAGACTATGTCCATGGGATGACAACCCACTCAAATAGTCTTGCCTGGAGAATCCCATGGACAGAGGAGCCTGGAGGGCTACAGTCCATAGGGTCACAAAGAGTTGGACATGACTGAAGCATCAGAGCATGCACTCATGGATTAGAAGACTCAATATTTCAAAAATAACAATTCTCCACAAACAGATCTATAGATTCAATGCACAGTCCTAATAAAAATGCAAACTCTGTATGTTATGTGTGTATGTGTATAACTTCATAAGCTGATTCTAATATATGGAAGCACAAAGCACTAAAATAACCAAAGCAGTCTTAAAGAACAAAGAATGAGGAATTGAGCTATCAGATATCATGATTTTATTAACGCTTCCCTGGTGGCTCAGACGGTAAAGCGTCTGTCTGCAATTCGGAAGACCCAGGTTCAATCCCTGGGTTGGGAAGATCACCTGGAGAAGGAAATGGCACCCCACTCCAGTACTCTTGCCTGGAGAATCCCATGGACGGAGGAGCCTGGTAGGCTACAGTCCATGGGGTCGCAAAGAGTGATTTTATTAAGCAATGATATTTGAGACATTGTGATACTGGTATGAGAAAAGGCAAATAGACCAATGAAATAAAATAGCCCCCAAACAGGTTCACACATGTATGGGCACTTGATTTATAACAAAGATGGCATTACAGAGCTGTAAAAGACAACTCACTTGGTAAATGGTGCTGGGATAATGGGGTATCCATATGAAATTTGACATACCTAGATCTCACCACATAAAAATCAGTTGCAGGTGGACTGTAGAGTTAAATATGAAGGCAAAACAAAGGTGAATATGTTCATGACCTTGGTTTAGGGGGAAAACTTCTTCAGTAGGGCACAGAAAGCACTAAATATAAGAGGAAAGATTGTTAAATTGGACATCATTAAAACTAAGAACTTCAGTTTCATTAGAAGACATCACTAAAAGAATTAAAGGCAAGCCGTGGAGTAGAAGATGTTTGTAACTCATATTACCAACAAGAGCTCTCATACACTGCTGATGAGTGCACATTAATACAGCTAATTGGAAAACTAAGTTTTCTAACTGAAGATAAATAATTCCACCATTCTATTTTGTGTTTTTAAAAATGTCCATTAGTAGTAGAAAGGGTAAGGCAGTTGAGTCGTAGTCATAGAATATTATGCAGCATTGAAAATGAATGAATTTATACTTATTCCCAACATAAAAGAATCTCATAAAAATAATGCAGGAAAGAAGTCAGAAACAAAAAGAAATGAAATAATATATTTATAAATAAAACGTTAAAGACAGGGAAGATGAAATTTACAGTTTATTATGCATAGCGTATAAAACAAAGAAAAGCAAAGATATAATTACCAGAATTCAGAAAAACTGTTACCTCTAGGAGGAAGCTCAAGGAAAGCTTTGGAGTGCTGACTGAATTGCTTCTTGACCTGATTGGTGATTACACAGCTAATTACTTTGTGATAATTCTTTGAAATGTACATTTTCCCTTTGAATTAGTAACTCCCAAGTTAAAGTGATTTTTCTGACCATGTAGATGATGGTCTGTGGATCATTTTCCAGACAGGGTTGTTTGAGTAAACATCCTAGAGAATTAAGGGATATATTTGTGTCTTAGAATTTTGTTTAAGTGCAACTCAAATCTTGTTTAAGCACAGTCCCATCAGCTAAGATCATTGGAGTGATTCGTGCA
Source organism: Bubalus kerabau (assembly GCF_029407905.1). Classification (NCBI taxonomy): domain Eukaryota; kingdom Metazoa; phylum Chordata; class Mammalia; order Artiodactyla; family Bovidae; genus Bubalus; species Bubalus kerabau. Next base: position 51,723,782 of record NC_073627.1, on the reverse strand, counting down.
TTTCCCCATGTCTTTAAACAAAGCATTATCAGATTAAATACTAAGAACTCGGATGTATTTTTAAAAAATCTTTCTTACAAAACAGCTCCCTTCATCTATCATGCATGTTATATAAAGTGGTTGGTAAGTGCTTAAAGCATTATATACAGCGTTTTTTGTAATTATTGGACCATAAAGTGTGCTCTAAATTTTTACCTTTTAACCAGTTCCCTGTTTCCAGTTTACTTCATAATCTAATAGCTGCTTTGGGGAGTGCCTAAAATCGATGTGAGAGTTGGACTGTGAAGAAAGCTGAGTGCTGAAGAATTGATGCTTTTGGACTGTGGTGTTGGAGAAGACTCTTGAGAGTCCCTTGGACTGCAAGGAGATCCAACCAGTCCATCCTAAAGGAGACCAGTCCTGAATGTTTATTGGAAGGACTGATGCTGAAGCTGAAACTCCAATACTTTGGCCACCTCATGCGAAGAGTTGACTCATTGGAAAAGACCCTGATGCTGGGAGGGATTGAGGGCAGGAGAAGGGGACGACAGAGGATGAGATGGCTGGATGGCAGCACGGACTCGATGGACATGAGTCTGAGTGAACTCCGGGAGTTGGTGATGGACAGGGAGGCCTGGCGTGCTGCGATTCATGGGGTCGCAAAGAGTCGGACATGACTGAGCGACTGAACTGAAAATCGATTTTACCATCTATCCCAAGCCAACTCCCTTTCTTTTTATGTGAAAGGCAATGCCATCCTTCCATGTTAAAGGCTCAAGGCTAGAGATATTCTTAGATTTTTTCCCCCTTTTCTTCTGAAACTCTAGTATATCATGCCTTTTAATTTCTTCTTTCAAAATACTACTTGAATTTACCATTTTCCTTCATTTTCGTTGCCACCTTCTTCTTTCAGACGCTTTGATCTCATGATTGAATTACTTTGAAAATAGTTTGTCTTCTACTCCCTTCTACCAGAAAGAAAAAGAAGAGGAATAAGGCAAGGTCACATAAGCAAGAATATCAGAGAATAAAGGGAGAAATAATAGTGTTGTGTTGACACAACTACTAAAGGGAAGTCAACTTCAAAAGAGGAAAGAAAGAAGTGGCTACATGGACTAGAGACATCGAAAAGAATGAAAACTGAAGAGTTTGGCCAAGTAACCAAGTAAAGAAATAGGGCAAGAATTTAGCACAGTTAGGTCAAGTGAGATTTTTCAGATTAAAGAAGCTGTTAGGATAGAACCAAAGAAAGATTCCTGTACAGTAAAGCTGGGAGCATTATCCCATGAAGAACTGAGCAGGTATGGGAGGTATAGGCCACAGGGCCCTGGCTGGAAGAAGTTACCTCCAAGAGGAAGAAAATCATATGAGTTTAGAAAAGAAATAACACTGAGAAGGGTAGAAGAAAGAGATAGTTGCTTAAATCTGATTTATTTAGTAACATAAGTCATCTACTGAGAGTTGGAGTGGAAGAAAGGTATAAGTTTAAGGAGAGAAAAACTAATCAAAGTTTTTTGATTTTTAAAAAATAGTTCTTCTGAACTATGTCTCCTTTCTATAGGTCTGATAATAATATAACCACCAATACATGAAATGGGGTCTTAAAATCATGTATTTAGATAATAATCTTAAGTGAATAACAGCAAAATAAAATACTTGGGGATCTGAAATAAGAGTCTTCCACTTAGAAACTAGTGAGTTTATAAGTTGTTGGCTTAGCTTCTCTACTACATAAAGTTCAAATTTAAAGAATTAAATGTCCAAGTGCTCAGCAGATTTTTTTTAATAATCCTGTAACTAACTCCCAGCAGCTTTTCTATTATACTAAACTTTTGTTTTAAGTCACCATTTCCAGGCTAATTCTGTGCAGTATCTCGCATGTTAAGAAGTGATAAAAATCTCCTTTAACATACTCAGAGCAAACATCTCAAAAGTTTACCTTTTATTCCATCATATAATTAAAATATGATTTAAAAATTTTTATATATGATTCATTGTGTGTGAGAAATGTTTATCAGAGAAAACTGTGTAACTTGAAAATATTAAATGCTGAAAACCCAAGTTTGATAGAGGGCAACTCTGAAATTGGCACCCCTTCAGTGTCTCCACTTTGAATAACCATTCTCTTCACATTTTAATAAAAGATAGTTCTGTAAATAAAGAGAAGTGTGATAGTGACTGATTTGAAAATGGTAGTGATGCTTGTTCGGGGCAGTCCTAGAAGAAAAAAGAGAGGAATCAGAGGCCTGTTCTCAGCTCAGTCTTCTCTTGTTTGTACTTATAGATGAGGACAGAACTGTATTTCCTGTCATCTCAGAAGAATCGCCCCAGCCTTTTTGGAATGCCTCTGATTGTTCCATGTACTGTGCATACCCGGAAGAAAGACCTGTATGATGCGGTTTGGATTCAAGTGTCACGATTAGCCAGCCCACTCCCACCTCAGGAAGCGAGTAATCATGCTCAGGATTGGTGAGTCTCTGGGCATCTTCCTAGATGTACAATTTCCAAATGTAGAAAAAGGAGAATTTATGTTAATTCTGGGTGATTTATAGGACTCACTACAATTCAACCATTTGTTTTGGTTTTCTGAGTAGGAGAGACACTACACTTTACTTTCATCACCTAGACATTCCAGAGTCCTGTAATCCTTATAATCTCTGATCTCTTACCTAAATCTCTCTGGCAAATATTGTAAGTAAAGAAATTTTTTAGAAGAGAATTGTTGTATAGTTCTCTGCCGGAGTGTTACCTGGCTGTTTTATCTCTTTATCTTTCTTTGCATTCCTTACTTACTGTTGACCTGGTTATCACTGACATGATACTGGACAACATGGGCTATCCATAATCATTCAGTCAACGAGTTAGACAGAAAGATGGGAACTGCTGTGACAGGCATAATACTCGTTCTTGCCCTTACAATGGGTGCCATTACAACCATGAGTCCTTATCATAGTTTCATTACCTTTAGCAGTCATGTGATAGCCACTACAAATTGCCGAATGATCCATAAAGTATATTGCTCTTATGTTATATTCTTTGTGTTGCTTCTTATTGGGGCAAGGATGAATAGTTTTTTGTTGTTTTTTTTTTTACAGTCGGAGAACTCATAAAGCTATCTTGCAGTTAAAACATTATTCTAAATATGTTATATAGCTTATAGCTTTAGATAGTTAGGGCAAGGAAAAAGGGATGTCTGTCATGTACCACATCAGGGATTCGGATTAAAGAAACTTCTAAATATATAGTCAGTCAACTCCTCTAAAACCGTTGTGACCTTTCACTCTCCTGTGTTGTATCTGTGTTCTTGTCATAGAAGGAGTCTGGTTTAATGTGAATTAAATCTTCTGATAGAATTAGGGCCGAAAGATAACTAGCATTTGATCTCATGATTAGCTTATTTTATGAAATTTCCATGGACCACATGGACTGTGTCAGAGGCATCTGGCAGTCTGCTGTGTGTCCCCTCTACAAGCAGGGAGCCCTGAGCACAGCTGTGCAGGGCTGAAGTGAATGGGTTAGGATAACCAGCATGGAGCTGTCAGTGTGAGCATACTGCTCTAACAGATGCCCCTTTTTAGGGTTACTTCAGAGAAGATGAAAGAGACTCCAGGTAAGAAATGTTTCTTACACTCTTTGATTTATGTTCTGTTTCAGTGATGACAGTATGGGTTATCAGTATCCATTCACTCTACGAGTTGTGCAGAAAGATGGGAACTCCTGTGCTTGGTGCCCATGGTACAGGTAAAGTCACCTTCTGCAAAAGAAAAATGTTAGAATTGCAGCTTCAGATATTATACCTTTTTCATAAGCTTTCCAGTTTTTAGATGTAATAAGTAGTAATGGGAAGCTTGAAATAAACTTAGGAGTTCTTCATTCATCTCTTCCCTGTGAGGTCTATAGCTAAGTTTTGCTCTTGAGACTTAGATGATTTTGTTAACTCGACAATCCTCATCAGATTCATAGTTTATGATCAACATTTATTATTCTAGACCTTCTGCTCCTTAGTTATAAATCAGTTTAGCAATTCTGAGTTCAGTAAAACATATTCTATTTACTAGACCTTACTGGAAGTCTGTTTTTGGTTTTAAGAAAAGTTATAGAGATTGATTAGTCATTAGTGTTCCAGCTTGGAAAATGCCTGAGTACTGAAGTCAGCTATCAGAGCACTGTAGTGGCCTTCACAAACTTGAGACGTATAGGCAGTGAAGCCATGGCCTTTGTCATGGTTCCTACCCACTCATAAAATTTTATATGTATTTAATGTGCCATTTGACAAACAAGGAAATAGGCATTGTTATGCCCCATAAGTTGTCCTAACTTCAAGCATTAAGTAACTAAATTTAGAATTTCATGAGAGGTAAATTATCTCAAATATCCACTTCCCTTATCATTTATTTGCCATGAAGTTTCACATATTCATGTGGATTAACAATTGGTTATCAAATGCCTTGAAAAACTAAAGATTTGAGAAGTGTTAAGTGTGATTCACTGAACTACTAATAATTACTAATACATATTCATGCATTTATCAGTCTGAAGTTAGAAGCCCATGACGAATTGTGATGCCAAGAAGGAAAGTAGAGAAGTAGAAAGAGAATTTTTTATGTTTTGGCCATGACTTGCAGGATGTTAGTTCCCCAGCCAGAGATGGAACCCCTGGGACATGTTAGTGTAAGCACCAAGTCCTAATCACTGGACCACCAGGGAATTCCCAGGGAGAATAATTTTGATAAAGAAAATTTGGACTCATTAATTATTCTTTCCTCAGTAGATTGTTTTTCCCCCCTTTAGATTTTGCAGAGGCTGCAAAATTGATTGTGGGGAAGACAGGGCTTTCATTGGAAATGCCTGTATTGCTGTGGATTGGGACCCCACAGCCCTTCACCTCCGCTATCAAACATCACAGGAAAGGGTAAGTACTCCAAGTCACCATAAGATGGCAGTTTTTATATGTAAATAAAAATATATACATTTTTATATGTAAAATATATGTAAAATTTCCCCCAGCTTAACTGTATCATGCCGTTTCTATTTTCAGACAGTTTAAATAATAACCAGACAAATATTCATTGATATTCTCTGTGGCACTTAGATATATTAGCATGATTATGTGGTTTCAGTTTTCCCACTTGTAGAGATAATTGTGGGGCTTCACAGATGGCACTAGTGGTAAAGAATCCGCCTGCCCGTGCAGGAGACACAAGGGACTCTGGTCCGATTCTGGGGTCAGGAAGATCCCCTGGAGTGGGAAATGGCAACCGACTCCTGTATTCTTGCCTGGAAAAATTCCATGGACAAAGGATCCTCATGGGCTACAGTTTATGGTGTCAAAAAGAGTTGGACACGACTGAGCATTCCCCCCCCACCCCCCCCCACACACACACTAACAAAACACGAGTTAATTGTATTGTTGTTGTTGTTCAGTCACTCAGTCATGTCCAACTCTTTGCGACCCCATGGACTGCAGCATGCCAGGCTTCCCTGTCCTTCACAATCTTCCCAAGCTTGCTCAAACTCATGTCCGTTGAGTCAGTGAGGCCATCCAACCATCTCATCCTTTGTCCTCCCCTTCTCCTCCTGCCTTCAATTTTTCCCAGCATCAGGGTGTTTTCTAATGAGTCAGCTCTTTGCCTCACGTGGCCAAAGTACTGGAGCTTCAGCTTCAGCATTAGTCCTTCCAATGAATATTCAGAACTGATTTCCTTTAGGATTGACTGGTTGGATCTCCTTGCAGTCCAAGGGACTCTCAAGAGTCTTCTCCAACACCACAGTTCAAAAGCATCAACTCTTCGGTGCTCAGCCTTCTTATAGTCCAACTCTCACATCCATACATGACTACTGGAAAAACCATAGCTTTGACTAGATGGACCTTTGTTGGCAAAGTAAGGTCTCTGCTTTTATATGCTGTCTACTTTTGTCATAGCTTTTCCAAGTAGCAAGCGTCTTTTAATTTCATGGCTGCAGTCACTGTCTGCAGTGATTTTGGAGCCCAAGAAAATAAAGAAAATGTTAATAGTAAGTAAATCTTGAAACCAAAGTTTGGGCATAAGTAAGAAGATATATTCTCTGGCCAGGGCATGTCAAGCATGCCAATCTCTCTGCCTGTTTATTAATTATTATTGAAGTTTCAGCATTTGGTAACCACTATTACTTAGCTCAAATGCATTCCAGGGCTGTAGCTGCCACCTTTAATAGACATAGTGGTCAGAAAAATTAGAGAAAGGATTGACTGTTTCAAAATGGGGCACCTAAGAGTACATCTCCTTGCCTGTTCTTCACACTTAGCATTCCTCTACTGCCACTCTCAGGCCAGAGCAGTTCTTCAATTTTGAAAATAAAACTTCCAAGAGAATACTAACTCCACTAACTGCATATGCAAAAATATTTGAAGGGAAGATTGACTAGATGGCTTGTGTTTAGAGATAGGAAGAATCCGATGGAGAAGTAAAAGCAACAGAATCAAAGGCAATGTTTTAGTCACATGAAGAAATGTAGTGGATTTTGCATTTATATGACTCTTGATGGAAATTTCCTTCACTGTTTCTTAATATATTCCCTTTAGATAAGGTAGCAATGAAAATTAAATTTTCTCTTTCTTTTTTTTTGAAGTATAGTTGACTTACAGTGTAGTGTTCTGGTGTACAGCAAAGTGATTGACTTATACATATATACATTCTTTCCCATTATGGTTTATAATCAGGGTACTGACTACAGTGCCCTGTGCTATGCAGTAGGACCTTGTCATTTATCCATTCTATATAAAATAATTGGCATCTGCTAACCAACCAGTCCATTCTAAGGGAGATCAGTCCTGGGTGTTCTTTGAAAGGAATGATTCTAAAGCTGAAACTCCAGTACTTTGGCCACCTCATGCGAAGAATTGACTCATTGGAAAAAACTCTGATGCTGGGAGGGATTGGGGGCAGGAGGAGAAGGGGACCACAGAGGATGAGATGGCTGGATGGCATCACCGACTCGATGGACGTGAGTTTGAGTGAACTCCGGGAGTTGGTGATGGACAGGGAGGCCTGGTGTGCTGCAGTTCATGGGGTCGCAAAGAGTTGGACACGACTGAGCTACTGAACTGAACTGATTCTCAAACCACCATTCAACCTTTCCCCACCCCCTTGGCAACCACAGTCTGTTCTCTATGGACTTTTCTGTCTTTCTGTGCTGTTGAGGAGTGGGGGAACTCCCGATTCTAGACCAGATTCCCTGTTTGGAACCCTAACTATGTCCCCACACACCCTCAGGCTCTCACTAACCAAGAATTCTTTATGGATAGTTGCCAAATGAAAGGAAGCTGCAGAGAAATTGATGTTTTGGCAGATTTTGCTCATTGGAGCAAGATTAATTCAGTAACCTCCACCACACTTCCTTTGAAGAGGGAAAATTTTAGCAACTGAAAGATTCTTAAATCTTTGTTAGCACAGAATCTGACAGGACATTACTGTGACAAGATAACTCCTGTCAAAGATGAAAAACTATTTGGCTGTAAATCTCCTTCCCTTTTTAAGAAGCCCAGTGTGCAATCTGAAAAACTCTAGAGGACATCCTACTTACAGGAAGAAGGACCTGTGTGACCTGTTAAATCTCACCCCACTTCCATTTTCAGTGATGCTTTTAGGGTACCATGGAAACCAAGCTGCTGTTGAGATATCCTTCCTTTCTGGGGAATGGGGCCACATGACTAATATCTTCCTACATGTGGATTCTGCATGTGCTTGGAGAGTCACGTAGACAAAAGAGATATCTTGGTTCAAAATTGAGATTATTCATGTGGCCTTGTAAAATATATGTTTTATGTTTTTTATTCTAGTAATTTCCCTTTTAAGAGTTTATCCTAGGGAAATACTCTGATTTGCTGACAAATTTCATCATAGCATTTGTTAGAGTAGTTAAAAAAAACTAGAAGCAACTTGTATTTTTCTCACATTAGAGGAGTGGTTAAATAAAGCATGGTATAGTGATTGGATAAAATACTATGCAATCACTGAAAATGAGGATTACCAGAAGTTTTTACACCAACATATATGGAAAGATGCTAATAATATCATGTGAAGTTTTTTATAAAGTAAGATATAAAATTGCATATCCTGAAAAATATATAAAAAGGGCTGAAGAAAATCTGCCAATATTTTGACAGTTTGCCTTTATAAGGTTTCCTGCCTTTTAACATTTTTCACTGCTTTCCAAAATTTCTACATGAATGTTTTATTTGATAAGGAGGGGGAAAAAATAGGCAATTGCTCTTATTCTTTTAATTTTTTCCCTGTTTGACCCTCATATTCATTAATAGAAAATTAAACTAGGTAACTTCTTAGATCTTCTCTTTTTCTAATAGTCTTATAATGTATGAAAGCTATTACTTCATTACTTTATGTTTTGGACTAAGGATGAGCTTTCAGGCAACTTAGAGAAAAATAAAGGAAGAGGGTGCCAATAAATAATTTAGACTATTTGAATAATTATAGAGAATCTGGAGCTAGATCCCAAGGGGAAATTTTATTAATAAAAATTACTGTCATCTGCAGATATGTTTTTTCATCCATTTTCTCATTCCTTCCTGTCTCTATCCAGCTGTCTAGCCTGTGTGTTGTATAGAAAATATAGTCAGTAAAAGTCAACATTCTTTACCTGCTTACTGTAATTTGTGGTTGGCCATAAAGCATCCCTGGTAGAGATAATATAGATAATGTTTAACTGGCTGTGAGAAAAGAGACAGTACTATATTTGACCTACCTCTTTTTCTTTTTTCCCCTAAACTTTAAACTTTTTATTTTGTATTGAGATATAGTCAATTAAGAGTGTTGTGGTAGTCTCAGGTGAACAGCGAAGGGACTCAGTCATACATATACATACATCCATTCTCCCCCAAACCCTCCTCCCATCCAGGCTGGCCTGTAACATTGAGCGGAATTCCCTGTGCTATACAATAGGTCCTTGTTGGTTATCCATTTTAAATATAGCAGTGTGTACATGACCTTCCGGACATACCTCTTTTTCTACTCTGATTCTAACCACCATGATACAGCATGTTTCTTTTTGAAGCATGTCAGTGTTCCCTGGGGAAAGTGTCAGAAGTCAGTGACTCACGGTCAATCCAGATTTCCCTTTCTGAAAGGGTTTTCCTTGAAATTCCCCGTTTTCAAATAAATTCTTTAGAAATGATTGGTGATGCAGTGCTAAACTCTTCATTGCATGATCAACCCCAACCTTGATAGTTTATACAAACATTTGACGGCCTCTGACTCAGCCATCTCATGCAGGGACAAAGTCACACCTGAAAGCTGTTCTAAACTGAGAGCTCAGGAAGGAAAGCTGGAGGGAAATTGCCTTGGGCAAAGAGAACCATTTCACCTCTGGAAGGGAGGAGTAACAAGTAGGGTGAAGGGACCTGAGTATGACCTTTGCCAAAAAGAGACATTCATTGTTGTGCTTGTCCGGGCTCCACCCTGGGATGTGATCCCTGTGTGTGGTCTCACGGTTGTTCATAGTCATGCAATGTGTGCCTCACCCGCTGTGGTTCCTAATTGCTTTCTAAGTGGCAGCCAAGAATGGCAGAGGGAAAATTTCTTTCTGTTGCATCCTAGGCCCCTCAGTGTCTCCTTCCTCCTGATTCCCACGCCACCGCCTTCCTCATGTTGGCCTCTTCCTTGCTTCAATAGCACCACAGAGGTGTGGGCAGGTCTTAGGAAAATCAGGTTGTTTTGAGTCTGCTATTCCTTTTGTTAACCATGTCATATAAAAAGGCACCAAGAGGCAAGAGACAGGTAATGATACACATGCTGTTTTTTTTATATTCATAATTTTGTTGATTTATTTATTTTGGCTATGCTGTGTCTTCATTGCTATTCAGGCTTTTCTCTAGTTGCGGTGCTCGGGCTTATGGCGGAGGCTTCTCTTGTTGCAGAGCACAGGAGTTAGGGCGTGAGGGCTTCAGTAGTCACAGCTCCCAGGGTTTTGAGCACAGGCTCAATAGTTGTGGCGCATGGGCTTATTTGCTCTTCAGCACACACATGGTGTTTTGTTAACTCTGTGTTATGACTTGGCATCAACATGCAAATGATTGTGGCTCTGGGTTTTAACGCCCTGGTGACTGTCCTCTCAAGGTGAGTTTTTCTGTACCCTTTCTTATTTAATCCAGATCTGGCCTCTGTGTTCCAGTGATATTATTTCTCCTAGCCTCTGTAGAGCCTGCAGCATACTAATAATGTCCCCTGTCCCTGTTAAAAAAATAAATGTCCTAACCTCAACACCCTTGACTTGAAAGCCAGCCTGCATATAAGCTGTTTTTGGATTTCAAAATTGTAAAATAAACAGGCAATTCCTTGTTGGTTTTGTTTTTGTCATTTAGTAGCATGCAGAAATTTTTCCCAAAAAGTTATGGTCATTTAAGTAGAAATTTGATCAAAGATGTTATTGATGTGATATCTGGGAATAAATGTGCAAATGCTCTATTTACTCAGACTCTGGTTTGGTTGTATTTTAAAGTAAAGTAAATGAGATTGAGTCACCAAGAGGATGATGCAGAGCAGGTGACCATTCTAAACTCCCTCCTACCCCTTCTCCCGTTCCTCATTTCCTCCACCTGCAGGTTGTAGATGAGCACGAGAGTGTGGAACAGAGTCGGCGTGCACAAGCTGAGCCCATCAACCTGGACAGCTGTCTCCGAGCTTTCACCAGCGAGGAGGAGCTGGGGGAGAACGAGATGTACTACTGCTCCAAGTGTAAGACCCACTGCTTGGCAACCAAGAAGCTAGATCTCTGGAGGCTTCCCCCGATCCTGGTATGTTACAACCCCACCTCTGAGAGAGTAGCAGTCTAGCTTGAAGGAAAGAAGCTGTGAACAAATAAGAATTTTTGAGAATAATCTTTCTTGCCACAGTGTTTAAAATGCTTTTGCTGGGAATTCCCTGGCAGTCCTGTGTTTTGGACTCGGCAGTTTCATTGGCAATTCAGTCCCTGGTCAGGGAACTAAGATCCCACAAGCCACGCAGTTCAACCAACTATTTACATACATAAAACACTTTTGCTGGTGTACGCAGACCTGAATTGTCCTACAGACATTTACTAGTTTTGTATCCTAAAGAGGGTACAGCCTCCAAGGGAAGAGAAGTCATATGGACCAGTAACTGCAGTTGAGTGAGACATGTGAGAAGTGCCCCAAGTGGTAAAGCCTGGTGAAGTTGAACTTCAGGAGAAGGTGAAAGCACTTCTAGCTCTAGGGAGAGAGGAAGCTTGAGGCTTGCGCTTTACAGACTATAGAAGAGCAGAGGAGCCTGAGCCTCCGGTCCCGCTGTGCTTGGTCACATAGGCGCAGACACCGCTGAATTAAATGTGTGTGCACCAGGTACATGGGGGCTAATATGTTCTTTCTGATTTGATGCACTTCTGCCTTCTCCATCCATGGATTAGAGACTCTCCTGTTGATTGTCAAGAGTTGGAGTGTCAGTTCTTCCTATTCATTTAAGAAAGCTTTTTTCCATAAGGGAGGAAATCATATTGATAACCAGACCTTGTGTCTATTTTTTTATTCATATCTTCTTCCTACCACTCTGTGAGACTGAATGTAGACAAGAACAACTCCCCAGGGAATGAAGCACAAGAAGTTACTAACAGGGATTGGCTAGCTCCAGGGATAGCTTCCCTGGTAGCTCAGCTGGTAAAGAATCCACCTGAAAATGCAGGAGACCCCAGTTCAATTCCTGGGTCAGGAAGATCCCTGGAGAAGGGATAGGCTACCCACTTAAATATTCATGGATTTCCCTGGTGGATCAGCTGGTAAAGAATCCGCCTGCAATTCTGGAGACCTGGGTTTGATCCCTGGGTTGGGAAGATCCCCTGGAGGAGGGCATGGCAACCCACTCCACTATTCTTGCCTGGAGAATCCCCGTGGACAGAGAGGAGCCTGGCAGGCTACAGTCCATGGGGTCACAAAGAGTCGGAGACAACTGAGCGACTAAGCACAGCACAGGGATGGGAAGCTGAGCATAGGGACAGGCTTGAGAACAAGTAGGTGGGAAGGGGTAAGGTATATTTTTTTTGATTGAGGTATGGAGTTAACATGGAGTTAAATTCATAGATTTAAAATATCTAGTTTGATGAATTTTGACAATTACTTATACTCATATGACCATCACATAAAACATATCACGTATCATGAAGTATCAGCATTTATAAAACTGTGTTTTTGAGACAGGAGACTAATGTTCAATCCCTGAGTTGGGAACATCCCCTGAAGAAGGAAATGGAAACCCACTCCAATATTCTTGCCTAGGAAATCCCACAGACAGAGGAATCACTCTGGCAGGCTCCAGTTCAGTCCATGGAATCACAAAGAGTCAGACATGACTTAGCAACTGAACACAAAGAATAATGAGGAGTAAATGTTATGTTGATAGCTCGATGGGCTTTTGTTACATCCACATACCAGCGTGGCCCTTAGAGAGGGATTCTCTGTATGTAAATAGTAAATAGTTAAGCATTTAGGGTAGAGGTAGCCACCCAAATATCTGTGCCCACAGTCAGTTCAGTTCAGTCACTCAGTCATGTCTGACTCTTTGTGACCCCATGGACTGTAGAACGCCAGGCTTCCCTGTCCATCACCAACTCCCGGAGCTTACGCAAACTCATGTCCATTGAGTCGGTGTTGCCATCCAACTATCTCATCCTCTGTTGTCCCCTTCTCCCGCCCTCAATCTTTCCCAGCATCAGGGTCTTTTCCAGTGAGTCAGGTCTTCACATCAGGGGGCCAAAGTATTGGAGTTTCAGCTTCAGCATCAATCCTTCCAATGAATATTCAGAACTGATTTCCTTTAGGATGGACTGGTTGGATCTCCTTGCAGTCCAAGGAACTCTCAAGAGTATGCTCACGATAGGGAGCATAATAACACTGTGTTTAAGCCTGAAGAAATTCATTGCTTTTGAAAAGAAAGAGAGAAGCCAGAAAGGAGAAGAAAGATTCTTATGCTCTTCAGGACAGTGAAACCCCCTGATCTCAGCCAACAGAAATGTTAAGAAAGGAGAGGCCTCCTGTTGGAGGCTGGGTAACTTTCATCTGTTAAAAACGCCTCCACTTTTCTTCAAATGATTCAGTCTATAGTATTCTAGCCTCGTGTATTTGTGAATGGATGATATTGGAGAGAGGTAAAGGTCAGTGTGAGTCACAAGCCCAGAGGACATGGAAGAAGAGGCTCCTTTGATGTTGAAGACATGTAGGAGAGAGTTTGGATGTACACCGATTATGAAATTAGGGGGATTACCGTTTTAGCCACATCGCTAAAGGGCAGTGGCCTCTTAACTAGGTTACATAAGAACATATATTCTTTGGTGGGGGGAAAGACATATTTTTGGAACATATACATATGTTTTAGACTTTTTTTTAGTGTGTAATTTGTGTCTTCAGAACACGTTAATACAACTGTTTTCTCTTCTTCTCCAGATTATTCATCTCAAACGATTTCAGTTTGTAAATGGTCGATGGATAAAATCACAGAAAATTGTTAAATTTCCTCGTGAAAGTTTTGACCCTAGTGCTTTTCTGGTGCCGAGGGACCCAGCTCTCTGTCAGCGTAAACCACTCACACCCCAAGGGGATGACCTCTCTGAGCCCAGGATCCCGACAGGAGAGGTGAAGAAAGCAGATGCTCAGAACTCCGCTGGGGAAGATGTCGTGCTCCTGAGTAAGAGCCCGTCCTCACTGAGTGCCAACGTCGTCAGTAGTCCTAAAGGTGAGGAACCCAAAGCTCACTCCAGAGGGGGCCCTTCCTGGGCCCTCTAGGCTGCATGTTTCCCTCCGTCTTCCACTCTAGAGCAACAGCTTGGTTGTACCAGGATCCTTCTGGACTCAGACCTATCTACATTTGAGCTGTGTGAGTTTTAGCAAGAGAACAGCCTCACTAAATCTCTTTTCTCATTCATAAAAAGAAGAAAATACTCAGTTCACAGAGTGAGAAATCGATACATCAAGAATCCAGCACTATAGAGACTCCCTGGTGGCCCAGGGGTTAAGAGTCCGCTTGCAGCGCAAGGGCCCAGGGTTCAGTGCCTGGTGGGGGAACTAAGCTCCCACCTGTTGCAGGACAACTAAGCCCAAGCACCTCCACTGCTGAGCCCGGGCACTGCAAGGAAGGTCCCTCATGCCGTAACCAGGACCCAGTGCAGCCAAATAAATAAATAGTATTAATAAAATGGAGAGTAAAGCACTTGACATAGCGCCTGGCATTTGGTGATTATGAATGATAGTTGTCATCCTTGTTTGCTTATATCAGAGGTTCTCAAAGTAAAATTTGGGGAAACCCCTAGAGGGTGCCTGAGACCCTTTCTGAAGATCAGAGCTATTTTCATAAAAATACTAAGTATTTGGGAATTCCCTGGCAGTCTGGTAGTTAGGACTCAGCGCTTTCACTGCTGTAGCCCCAAGTTCAGTCCCTGGTAAGGAAACTGAAGATGCCACAAGCCATATGGTACAGCCAAAAAAAAAACCAAAAGCTAAATATTTGCCTTTCCACTCTCATTCTCTCACAGGTTGACTTAGAGCCAACATATATGTGATATTGTCCATGAAATATATGTCTTGTGTTTCTCAAATTCCTCAGTTTTAACTTCTAATATGGTAAATAAATACATGGTAAATATTGATAAATGAAACTCACAAAAACAAAAGTTCTCAAGATTCTCAGCAATTTTTGAGGGTATATAAGGGAGTCAGGAGCTGTTTGAGACCTGCTCCTTTGCAGGATTGTTGTGAGAGGTAGAGATAGTAAAGTTTCCGATGTCACGCCTTGCAGGAGTAAGTGCTTGATAATTTGTGGTCATATTTTTTAATCTAAAGAAGAATGCATATTTGTCAAACCCCTTCATCTAATACTATTTTGAATTGAATCTGCCCTAAATCATCTTTCTGCTCTTTTTCTAAGTCCATACTTAACTGTACTGCACATTTTCAGGATACTGCTGCCTTGAGAGGGTTGGCATTGAGGAAGACAAGAATGTAACTTATCGGCCACATAATAGGAGTAAAGCCTAGCCAGTCAGGATGCCCCTGGCTTTACCTTTTTGTGTACGCTTGTGCAGTTGACTGCAGAGTTAGCTTTTGGTGGCTGGTTTAACTTGTGACATTTGGATTTATCTTTTATTCCCTTTCACAGGTTCACCATCTACATCAAGAAAAAGTGGTACCAGCTGTCCCTCCAGCAAAAACAGCAGCCCTAACAGCAGCCCTAGGACTTTAGGGAGAAGCAAAGGGAGGCTCCGCCTACCCCAAATCGGCAGCAAAAACAAATTGTCAAGTAGTAAGGAGAACTTGGATGCCAGCAAAGAGAACGGGGCTGGGCACGTTTGTGACCTGTCTGATGCCTTGAGCCGAGGGCACGTGCTAGGGGGCAGCCAGCCTGAGCTGGTCACCCCGCAGGACCACGAAGTAGCTTTGGCCAATGGATTCCTTTATGAGCACGAGGCATGTGGCAATGGCTACAGCAATGGTCAGCTTGAAAACCACAGTGAAGAAGACAGTACTGACGACCAAAGAGAAGATACTCATGTTAAACCTATTTATAACCTATATGCAATTTCGGTAAGTGGTTGCTTGTATGATTTTTGGAATGATCTACCTTTTCAGTGGTTGGTTTGTTCATCTTCATTCATTCATTATTTTTTCAGAGCCTGCTCATTTGCAAGGCATTGAGCTTGGTGATAGACTAAGTTAGCAGTAAATATCTTGGCCTTTTGGGTAGAATCCAAGATGCTCACAGTTTAATAAAGGGAACAGTCATGTAGTATTCTAGGTGGAGTCACAGGCTTAAGCCATTCAGAAGTGTGTGTTTCTGAGGGAGTTTTGCTTTCCAAAAATAATTACAAAAATAGAATGGTAAGATTCAAAGTTTTAAAATTTTCAGTTTTCCTTCTTGGTTTGTTTTTGGAAGAAGAAAAACACTTTTCCTTGGATTGGATCCTGGTACTTGCCCTGGCCTGAGTATTGTCAACTACTAATACACCTCCACTTTCTTCTCTCTTACAGTGCCATTCAGGAATTCTGGGCGGGGGCCATTACGTCACTTATGCCAAAAACCCAAATAGCAAGTGGTACTGTTACAATGACAGCAGCTGTAAGGTAAATGTCCCCGATCTTTTATAAAAGAAACAGAAATTCAACAGATCTAGAAGACATTTGTTGAAATAATGGATTTTCTCCAGAATTATTGTTTAGTCACTAAGTCATGTCCTACTCTTTGCAACCCCATAGACTGTAGCACACCAGACTCCTCTGTCCATGGGATTCTCCAGGCAAGAATGCTGGAGTGGGTTGCTATTTTCTTCTCCAAGGGATCTTCCTGGACCAGGGATCAAACCTGTGTCTCCTGCATTAGCAGGCAGATTCTTTACCACTGAGCTACTAGGGAAGCCCTTTCTCCTGAATAGAAAGTAGTTGTTTCTGTTAGAATCCATATATAGATGCCTTCAATATAAAGGAATAAAAGTGACATGCAGGGAATTCCCTGGAAGTCCAGTGGCTGAGACTTGTCAGAGCCTGGGTTCCATCCCTGGTCAGGGAACTAAGATCCCACAAGCCACACAGCATGCCCCTTCACCCCAAAAAAGTGATATACAGAGCAGAAAATGAAAACAGTGAAAAAATAGAAGGTATTGATTAATAAGAAAAAGTTCTTATCTTTTGAGCTATTAGAATTTAAAGAAAGTGAAGTTGCTCAGCCGTGTCCAACTCTTTGCGATCCCGTGGACTGTAGCCCGCTAGGCTCCTCTGTCCATGGGATTCTCCAGGCAAGAATACTGGAGTGGGTTGCCATTTCCTTCTCCAGGGGATCTTCCCGACCCAGGGATCAAACCCGGGTCTCCCGCATTGCAGGCAGACGCTTTACCCTCTGAGCCACCAGGGAATCCCATTAGAAGTTAATGTGTTATTTTGTTTTCTATCATTCTTTTGACTTGTCTATGGCCTGTATATTTTCCCAAAACCAAACATTGAAAATAATGGTTCTTATTTTAGGGGCAGGTATGAGAAAGCCAAAATGTTAAGCTGATTGGAAGCAATCCGTTTTAGTCATGAAAGAGGGTTGGTCCTCCCTTCCCTGGTGAGGATTTAGAGTCAGCGTGTGTGCTGTGTGCTTAGTCGCTCAGTTGTGTCTGACTCTTTGCGACTCCATGAACTGGGGCCCGCCAGGCACGTCTGTCCATGGGGATTCTCCAGGCAAGAATACTGGAGTGAGTTGCATTCCCTCCTCCAGGGGATCTTCCCCACCAGGGATTTAACCCAGATTCCCGCATTGCAGGCAGATTATTTACCGTCTGAGCCACCAGGGAAGCCCAGCTTTTTTGTTAAAAACTTTTCTTGCTCCTCCAGGAACTTCACCCTGATGAAATTGACACCGACTCTGCCTACATTCTTTTCTATGAGCAGCAGGGGATAGACTATGCACAATTTCTGCCAAAGATCGATGGCAAAAAGATGGCAGACACAAGCAGCATGGACGAAGACTTCGAGTCTGATTACAAAAAGTACTGTGTGTTACAGTGAAGCTACCACTCTGGCTGCTAGGTAGACTGGTGATGAGGGAGATGACTCCCTGTAGCTGACATTTGGCAAAAGCATCGCTGAAAGGCAAGCTCAATGTGTACTTATTTTATCCTGTGACCCTGAAGCACAAAATTAAAAAAAAAAACTCTAATTAAAATAGCAGTTAACATACCAGTAGTAATAATTTTGTTTGAAAGTGTTTCACGTAAGCTCCCTGGTAGAGAGCTTTCAGGCAGAGCCCACCATGAGCCTGTAAACAAAAGGGTTTGGCACCAGCCACCTGGGACCAAATAAGAACTAAATTGTGCTTGTCCAGACACGAACAACCCTGTAGCGAATATAGTTTACCAATAATCGTAACAGAATATTACGAATCTCCTTAGAGTCAAAGTAAAACAAAAAATTGTAGTGTTGTCTGGGGACGACATGATATGCTACCTCCTTTTTCCTGAAGTTTTATTCCATTGTAGCGACTGACACGATGGAGAAAGCGAGATCATGAAGGCGTGTGAAGGATTCTTACAGCATGGACACAGATTTTTCAATTTACTTTTTAAACCATTTTCCCACTCTTTCTATATCTTCATTGCTTTTTGTTTCTGTTGTTGTGTCATTGTAGTAGAGACATATATAAGTGGTCAATCTGAAAGGGAGGCTCTCTTAAGAGCTGCGTGCCTTCTCCCCAGGGCCTTGGTTGGGAGACCCTGTAGGAAAAAAAAAAAAAACATCGTGGGAGATCCAGCTAAAATAGCCCTCCAGATAGAGGCAGCTTGCACTGAGGGTGCTTCAAGTGCCCTCAAAAACGTTCCCCCTGTGCTGAGGGTGGGAGGGGAGTGGCGGCCGACATGGACACCATCCTTCCATGCACTGTTGTGCAGTGTCTGAGAGGGGACGGGGCCACAAAGCTAGATGGTGTTTTGCAGTTAGTGGTTGTTTGTTCTTTGTTTCTTTGTTTTGCACTTTAAAAAAAGAATATGTGCAAATGAACTTTTCAGAACTTGTTCATATTTGATGGCTGTAAGGGCTATAAATTAACTTGATGGGGGTATTTTCCCCTATCATATTAAATTTAAAAACAAAATACATCCCAAACGTTGATAATGTATAAGTATTTTTAATGCAGTTGGGGGATTTAGGAAGTAAACTTTTTGTTTGCATCTCCATTTGCTTTTTTTTTAAACAGTACTGGTCATCAAAAGTTATGTTTCTTTGCTTACTTCATTTTATCCTCCAATAATTCAAGACTGGAACAAAAATATAAATGTTATTTATTTCAGGCAACACTTTTTTTCTGTGTTGTTTCTAAATATATATTCAAGGTAAATATTTCACTTTTTTTATTCATCTGGACCCTGGAAGTTGATTCTCATTAATTGTCAGATTCCATTACCCTTCCTTCCTCATAGATAGTAGGTACCAATGTAATTAAGCGTTTGTGCTTTGATACCTAAGGTCGATTACTAACCAATTCTCAGAGCATTTAGAAAGGTAAATGGCTGAGTTGAAAGCCTATTCAGAAGAAGACTATAATTGCAAGTAGGAAGGGTTGGCCTAAATGCTATAATATAATGAAGTCAGACAAAATGCAGACTTTAGAGTTTCATGATTTTCAGTGTATAAAATCTGTCCATTCCTAACTGGACAAGTCCCATGAAAAAGTGGAAGATTTTAAATAATTTCCTTACAGATGTTTTATTTAAGCAGGTAGCACAATCTACTAATGTTGTTTGATCTGTGTTGTTACATTGGTTGTAATTAATTTTTTTAATTCATGACTAGCAGAAAATTTATTAAATTAACTAACTACATTCACCTTGTAAATTACTGTATAAAACTTGTTGACAATGCACTGACTTTAGAAAGATGTTAATGTACATAGAGTGTAAATAAAATAGTGTTGATGTACTGAAATATGAACTGTATAAAAAAGTATTGGTAATTGTATATGGAGTGTACCTGTTTCTCTGTAACTATTATCCAAACAAATTAAATACTGTGGATGCATCTATGTGCTCTTTTTCCTCTATACAAGTAAACACAAAAATGTCAAATTCTTTAGCCTTCCTCTCTGTGACCCTGTTTTAATTCTCCTATTTGAATACCTACCTGACGTACAGAGTTGGAGGTTCCATCTCTGAGAGAATGGAAGGTGTGTTGAATGTAGAACAAGGTACTTGCAGCGACCAGATAAATTTGCTTCACATCCCTGTTAGGAAATTTTTTGGAAGACATTGAAAGTGTTTAGGAGAAGAGTAGCTTGCTCATTTGAAACTGAGAATTGAAGGAGTTTTTGCAATAGTTTTCATGCAGATTAAGGAATTAAGTGAAGAAGAGATGCACTTCTTACACGATGCCTGGAGATGATCCTTAGTTTATAGAGGACACTGAGAAAGCAGGGATATATCCCAGGTTGTCGTTCCAAGAGGTCTCCAGGGAGTCCATTGACAGTGTTAAGAAGAGTTGAAGATTTAGAGTTACGGAACCTTCACATTCAGTCCTGTTTATTTACCTTTAAAATCATAATACCTGCCTCTTGGGCTCATTTTTAGGAAATGAGGTATACAAATGCCTGACACAGTTTCTTGATAAGTGCTCAGTGAAGGTGAACTCCTACCCCCATGAGATTCAGTCCTATTTGACAAGCAGATTTATGTATTCGCTTATTACACTGACGCTCAAAGAATTTCATATCTCTCTGCCTACATTCTCCAAAACCCAGGAACAAAACATTAAAAATGTATAGAATGAAACATGTTGAATCAGCAGCAGTAGGAGCTTGTTTAAGGAAACAAACAGAAAAGGGATCCAAAATGAAGCACCACTTCTAAAGTTCAGTCTGTGTCTCTGGCTTTTTAAATGACCACCTTGAATATCTTCATCCTTGTATCTCAAGCATTGTTCCTGGCACACAGGAAGTCAGTTATATATAAAATAATGTTTTAATGAAAAAATAAGAATAGGGAACAACTTTGGAAAGAAACAGCATAGAAAGGTGGATGGGTGTTTGACTTCTAGTTCTGAATGGCCCTGTAAATTGAGGGTGGTCATCAGCCTCCGAGCCGCTCTGGCTAAGGCAATTCAACATGGAATCTCTCTTCCACTTGGTGGCATTGCTCACTTTGTTGTATATACCATTGAACAGGAGCAAGTGGATGCGTTGGCTTATTTTCCCTAACTGTTCTAAAGGTTAAATAAGAATTTTAATAGGCTATAGCCAGAACGTGCAGCTTAGGGAACAAAGATCCCAGCTTTCCTCGATGACGTATCACCAGGTAGGTTCCTTAGTATTGAAATCACGAGGTCAGAAATGTACCTACCTCGTAATGAGAGACCCATACAAGATGGTGCAATAAAAAGAGGCTGCCAGGCTTCCCTAGTGGTCTAATGGTTAAGAATCCACCTGCCAAGGCAAGGGACATGGGTTTGATCCCTGGTTCGGGAAGATCCCACATGCTTCAGAGCAACTAAGCCCTCGTGCCTGGAGCCCATGCTCCACAACAAGAGAAGTCACCACAATGAGAAGCCCGCACACCTCGATGAAGAGTAGCCCCCGCTCACCTCAACTAGAGAAAGCCCTCAAGCTGCCACAGGGCAGCCAAAAATTAATCTTTAAAAAACAAATGAGAAAAACACTGCCTTTAGATTTCGTGGCAGTGGAAAGCAAGGTCATAAATACTGCAGTGGTTGCCCCTTCAGAGGCCCATAGGGGCTAGGTTGGGAGCAGAGTGTCAGAGAAGCGGGTCCCACCGTGGAGAAGGAAACAGTGGGGACTGGTGAGTTCTAAGGCACCCATCCCACCTGAAGGCTGCATTTGTTGCCATGCAGGAATGCGGGCCCCAGCGTTTCCAAACCTCTTCCACCCCAAAGAGAAGCCAGAAACCCAGGTATTTATACAGAACATCCAATTTAGAAATGTTGGCAGGGCCTTGTTTTGTTTTGTTAATTTTTAAACATTGTACTGTCTAAATAAAAGTTATTTGCAAGCCAGATACTAGCCACTGGTTTTATGCCCTCTGGTGAGTAGAAAGGCTTGGAGTCCATTATCAGGGTCAGATTCTGCCTCTTGCCATATTACAACTATGCACTAAAACAAGTTATTAATTTTTGCTTTTTTATTCCAAGTGTGTTTATGTCTTCTCTCTTTTATTCTTTTTTTAACTTGTATCTTATTTTGGAGTACAGCCAATTAACAATGTTGTGATGGTTTCAGGTCGACAGCAGAGGGACTCAGCCACACATATACATATATCCATTCTCCAACAGACTGGTTCCAAATTGGGAAACAAGTACGTCAAGGCTGTATAGTGTCACCCTGCTTATTTAACTTACATGCAGAGTACGTCATGCGAAATGCCGGACATCCAGCACAAGCTGGAATCAGATTGCAGGGAGAAATATCAATAACCTCAGATATGCAGATGACACCACCCTTAGGCCAGAAAGTGAAGAGAAACTGAAGAGCCTCTTGATGAAAGTGAAAGAGGGGAGAAAAACCTGGCTTAAAAGTCAACATTAGGAAAACAAAGATCACGGCATCCAGTCTCATCACTTGATTGCAAATAGATGGGGAAACAGTGGACACAGTGACAGGCTTTATTTTCTTGGGCTCCAAAATCACTGCAGATGGTGACTGCAGCCATGAAATTAAAAGACGCTTGCTCCTTGGAAGAAAAGCTATAACAAACCTAGACAGCATATTAAAAAGCAGAGACAGTACTTTGACAACTAATGTCCATCTAGTCAAAGCTATGGTTTTTCCAGTAGTCATGTATGGATGCGAGAGTTGGACCATAAAGAAGGCTAAACACCGAAGAATTGATGCCTTTGAACTGTGATGTTGGAGAAGACTCGTGAGAGTCCCTTAGATTGCAAGATCAAACCAGTCAATCCTAAAGGAAATTAACCCTGAATATTCATCGGAAGGACTGATGCTGAAGCTGAAGCTCCAATACTTTGACCACCTGATGCAAAAAGCCAACTCATTAGAAGAGACCCTGATGCTGGGAAAGATTGAAGGCAGGAGGAGAAGGGGCGACAGAGGATGAGATAGTTGGATGGCATCACCAACTCAATGGACATGAGTTTGAGCAAACTTCAGGAGTTGGTGATGGACAGGGAAGCCTGGCGGGCAGTCCATGGGGTCGAAAGGAGTCGGACATGACTGAGCGACTGAAATAAACTGAATCTCCCCCCAAACTCCCCTCTCATTCAAGCTGCCACATAACCTTGAGCAGAGTTCCATGTCCTATAACAGTAAGTCCTAAAGTCCTTCACACCCTCAGATTTCTCATGCCCAATGAGAATACCACTTCAAAATGTTATTAGAAGGAATAAATAATGAATGTAAATAGGCACAGGCCCTGACACCTATTGGGTACCCAAATCACAGTATTCTTTCCCCACTTAGAGCAGCAGAACACAGGTATACCATAATACTGGGATCAAACTCACTACCAGTCAAGAAGCATACGACATAGGAGTGCATGTACAGAGCTCTGCACTCGGTTCTCTAGGGGCAGCTGTTCCTAATCTGTCAATTCAAGAGCACCATCAAAATCAGCTAGGAGTTGGGCCTCCCTGGTGGCTCAGTGGTAAAGAATCCCCCTGCCAATTCAAGAGACGGATTCAATCCCTGGTCTAGGAAGATCCCACATGTGGCAGAGCAACTAACTCCATGCACCACAATTACTGAGCCTGTGCTCTAGAGCCCAAATGCCACACGCCCTAGAGCCTGTGCTCTGCAACAAGAGAAGCCCCGGTGATGAGAAGGCTGTGCCCCGCAACTAGAGTGCAGCGCTCTTCTCCAAAGCTAGAGACAAGCCTGCCCAGCAACAAAGACCCAGCACAGCCAAAAAGAAAAAGAAAAAAAAGAAAATCAACTAGGAGTTTGTTAAACGTGCTGTTTCCAGAGTTCCACCCACGTTGTCATGTAATATCTGTGCTCTCTGCCTGTTGACACCCAGATTTATGAGATCATCTCCTTCCACGCAGTCCAAATCTCCGCATTTTAGTAAGTTCTCAGGAGAGATTCTTTTGCAGCTGGTTGGCATTGCCCTGCAGACTGGTCATTTGTGGAAACCACCTCTTCAGAGAATGACTCAACTTCCAGTCTAATTGGGGAAGGATGGTATGCTCGTGCACACAAGTAAGGGGGATTGGTAGATATAATTGTCCTGGATGAAGTGCTGACTGAGGACGGTAGACAGTAGCTGTTGGCAGAGTACTTAAGGAAAATCATATAGGAAGGGGGAGTGAGCTATGCCATGAAGCAAAACCAGGATTTTCCCTTTTTTTTTTCCAACTTTTTATTTTGTATTGGGATATAGCTGATTATACCCCAATTATAAGAAAGCCTTCCTCAGCAATCAATGCAAATAAAAGGAGGAAAACGATAGCATGGGAAAGGCTAGAGATCTCTTCAAGAAAATTAGAGATACCAAGGTAATATTTCATGCAAAGATGGGCACAATAAAGGACAGAAACAGTATGGACCTAATAGAAGCAGAAGATATTAAGAAGAGGTGGCAAAAATACACAGAAGAACTGTACAAAAGAGATCTTCATGACCCAGATAACCACGATGGTGTGATCACTCACCTATAGCCAGATATCCTAGAATGTGAAGTCAAGTGGGCCTTAGGAAGCATCACTACGAACAAAGCTAGTGGAGGTGATGGAATTCCAGTTGAGCTATTTCAAATCCTAAAAGATGATGCTGTAAAAGTGCTGCACTCAATATGCCAGCAAATCTGGAAAACCCAGCAGTGGCCACAGGACTGGAAAAGGTCAGTTTTCATCCCAGTCCCAAAGAAAGGCAATGCCAAAGAATGCTCAAACTACTGTACAATTGCACTCCTCTCACACACTAGCAGAAAAACATTTATTTCTGCTTTATTGACTATGCCAAAGCCTTTGACTATGTGCATCACAATAAACTGTGGAAAATTCTGAAAGAGATGGGACTACCAGACCACCTGACCTGTCTCTTGAGAAACCTGTATATAGGTCAGCAAGCAACAGTTAGAACTGGACATGGAACAACAGACTGGTTCCAAAAAGGAAAAGGAGTACATCAAGGCTGTATATTTTTACCCTACTTATTTAACTTATATGCAGAGTACATCATGAGAAACGCTGGGCTGGAAGAAATACAAGCTGGAATCAAGATTGCCAGGAGAAATATCAATAACCTCAGATATGCAGATGACACCACCCTTATGGCAGAAAATTAAGAACTATAGAGCCTGTGGATGAAAGTGAAAGAGGAGAGTGAAAAAGTTGGCTTAAAGCTCAACATTCAGAAAACTTGAGATCATGGCATCCAGTCCCATCACTTGATTGCAAATAGATGGGGAAACAGTGGCTGACTTTATTTTTCTGGGCTCCAAAATCACTGCATATGGTGATTGCAGCCCTGAAATTAAAGGACGCTTATTCCTTGGCAGGAAAGTTATGACCAACCTAGACAGCATATTAAAAAGCAGAGACATCGCTTTGTCAACAAAGGTCTGTCTAGTCAAGGCTATGGTTTTTCCTGTGGTCATGTATGGATGTGAGAGTTGGACTATAAGGAAAGCTGAGCGCCAAAGAATTGATGCTTTTGAACTGTGGTGTTGGAGAAGACTCTTGAGAGTCCCTTGGACTGCAAGGAGATCCAACCAGTCCATCCTAAAGGAGATCAGTCCTGGGTGTTCACTGGAAGGACTGATGTTGAAGCTGAAATACTTTGGCCACCTGATGCGAAAAGCTGCCTCATTTGAAAAGACCCTGATGCTGGGAAAGATTGAGGGCAGGAGGAGAAGGGGACGACAGAGGATGAGATGGTTGGATGGCATCACCAACTCAATGGACATGGGTTTGGGTGGATTCCGTGAGTTGGTGATGGACAGGGAGGCCTGGCATGCTGTGGCTCATGGGGTCACAAAAAGTCAGACATGACTGAGTGACTGAACTGAGTGAAGGTGCATGGGAAGCATAGTAGATGATAACAATTAGGAGAAACCGTGTTGTAAAGGCCTGCTTATTTAACTTATATGCAGAGTACATCATGAGAAACGCTGGGCTGGAAGAAGTACAAGCTGGAATCAAGATTGCCGGGAGAAATATCAATAACCTCAGATATGCAGATGACACCACCCTTATGGCAGAAAGTGAAGAGGAATTAAAAAGCCTCTTGATGAAAGTGAAAGAAGAGAGTGAAAAAGTTGGCTTAAAGCTCAACATTCAGAAAACTAAGATCATGGCATCTGTTCCCATCACTTCATGGGAAATAGATGGGGAAACAGTGGAAACAGTGTCAGACTTTATCTTTTTGGGCTCCAAAATCACTGCAGATGGTGACTGCAGCCACGAAATTAAAAGACGCTTACTCCTTGGAAGGGCAGTTATGACCAACCTAGATAGCATATTGAAAAGCAGAGACATTACTTTGCCAACAAAGGTCCGTCTAGTCAAGGCTATGGTTTTTCCAGTGGTCATGTATGGATGTGAGAGTTGGACTGTGAAGAAAGCTGAATGCTGAAGAATTGATGCTTTTGAACTGTGGTGTTGAAGAAGACTCTTGAGAGTCCCTTGGACTGCAAGGAGATCCAACCAGTCCATTCTAAAGGAGATCAGCCCTGGGATTTCTTTGGAAGGAATGATGCTAAAGCTGAAACTCCAGTACTTTGGCCACCTCATGTGAAGAGTTGACTCATTGGAAAAGACTCTGATGCTGGGAGGGATTGGGGGCAGGAGGAGAAGGGGATGACAGAGAATGAGATGGCTGGATGGCATCACCGACTCGATGGACGTGAGTCTGAGTGAACTCCGGGAGTTGGTGATGGACAGGGAGGCCTGGCGTGCTGTGATTCATGGGGTTGCAGAGTCGGACACGACTGAGCGACTGAACTGAACTGAAGTGAAAGGACTTGGAGGGTCAGACCAGTTCTTATGGAAGTGTTTCACATTGCCAAATATGCTGGTGTGGTTGCAAAACATGGTTTTCACTACATACACATCAATCTGAGATCGTTTAAACAAATGTGTACTTGCTGTAACAACTTTCTCTTTCAAATACACAATCGACTTCTGCTGAAAATTCTCTTGGTGCTGAACTTTGGACTTTACCTCAAGCCCAAGAGGAATGCAGATGGAAACCAGGCTTCAAGAAGTTCACAAAGGGGAAAAAAAAGGAACCAGGCAGGAGGTGGAGGGAAACTTAGGAGAATCGTGGAAAGGGAGAAGGAATGCATGCCAGAGGAAAGAGCCTGCTCAGTGTGGCTGGGAGAACAGAGGCAAGGAGGATCGAGAGGTGGGGAGGGGGCGCTGGTGGCCGCACCTAAAACCTTTGGGGGCAGGCATCTGCAGTTCTTCATAGAAGGATCCTCCGCCCTGGTGCCTAAGCCCAGTCCTCACTGGGGTTATAGAGAGGAGGCCTTCATGTTGAACCTTGGCGGGGAGCGTCCCCAGGATGGATCAGGAGACACCTGTCGTCAGCAGGGCAGCTCCGGCCCCTAGTCCAGGCCCATCGCCTTCACTGACACCACAGAAAACAACGTTGCTCTGCTTCCTACAGGACTGTGTGACTCAGGTGGGTCCCTCAACTCCTCTGGCCTCAGTATCTTTGTGAATCATGAAGGGTCTGCCCGAGGTCAGTAGTTCTTTAGCTTTTATTTTGAAACAACACTGGGGCAGAACCCTTCCAGCCAACTGCATTTTACCTGCAGGCCTATATATCGCTAAAATAGGTGAGGTTGGAGGTGCTCAGGTAGAAGTGACGGTCGAGGATAGGGTACGGCTTGAGCAGCTTTTGAGAGCTCTGGATCAGGTGTTCCGCAAGGCCTCTTGGATACTAAAGCATTCAGGAAGTCCATCACGGGGAATTCCCTGGCAGTCCAGAGGCTTGGACTGGTTTGTTCACTGCCTCAGCCCTGGGTTCAATCCCTGGTCAGGGAACTGTGCAAGCCAGACTGCACAGCCAGAAAAAGGAAAGGAAGAAATAAAACCGATCATGATGCAGTGCTGATCCCCAGAGAATGGTCCCCAGAAACAGTGCTGTCAAACCCAAGTTCTGGGGCCTGGCACTGAGGCTAAACAAACCAAAACATTGGAGTTTGGAGCAGAGAGAGAGAGCAGTTGCTCAGTCGTGTCTGACTCTTTGCAACCCCATGGACTGCAGCACGCCAGGGCTCCCTGTCCATCAGCAACTCCTGGAGCTTACTCAAACTCATGTCCATCGAGTCAGTGATGCCATCCAACCATCTCATCTTTTGTCGTCCCCTTCTCCTCCCGCCTTCAACCTTTCCCAGCATCAGGGTCTTTTCCAATGAGTCAGTTCTTTGCATCAGGTGGCCAAAGTATTGGAGTTTCAGCTTCAGCATCAGTCCTTCCAATGAATATTTAGGCCTGATTTCCTTTTGGAGCAGAGAAAGTTTTATTGATAGGGTGGCGACCGAGAAGATGGAAGGGTAGGTTTGTCTCAGATCCACTTTACTAGCCGGCCTGGGCCTAAGGTTTTTAGGGATAAAAAGGAGGGGGTTTCAGGGTGAGTGATCATCTTGTATCAGTCCTCTGATTGGTGCCTGGTGAGGTAGCATGGTGAAGTTTCACAAGAAAACACCAACCACCTGGTTCCAAGCAGCCGGGGTCTTCGTGCTTATGGTCAGCATGTAGTCACCCTCCTCCACCAGATGTGGGTCTTAGTTTTTGCAGAACAGCTCCAAGGTATGAGTTAGATTTTCATGTATAATTGTGACTCTGTGTATGTGCTCAGTTGTGTCTGACTCTGCAACCCCTGGACTGAAGCCGCCACGCTCCTCTGCCCATGGGATTCTCCAGGCAAGAATACTGGAGCGGGTTGCCATTTCCTGCTCCAGGGGATCTTCCTGACCCAGGGATCTAACCTGAGTCTCCTGCATCGGCAGGCGGATTCTTTACCACTGAGCTACCTGGGGATCCCATGTGTGATTAGGACTCTGTTTTATAGCTGAACTATCATTTCCTGATCGCTTTTCCTTTGCTTCTGTGTTCCCTCACTTCCCTAATTAGTAACCGCTTGAATGTGCTCTTAAGAACTCAGGGAAGGCCTGAGACCACAGCCTTTTTCTATTGGGTTGGCCAAAAATTTCGTTTGGGTTTTTCTGTTACCTCAACTTTTTGGCCAAGCCAACACAAACAAGAAATGAGGGGGTGGTGGGGGCTGGAGGCATGGAGAATTCCCTGGCAGACCAGTGGTTAGGACTCTGAGCTTTCACTGAGGGCCTGGGTTCAATCCCTGGTTGGGGAACTAAGGTGCCACAAGCCGCATGGCACAACCGAAAAAGAAAAAGAAACAGGGTGCTTTTGCACCCACGAGGGCCCCATAGGGTCCTGCTTGATTTCAACAGGAGAGCATTCTCATTTGTCTGCTGGAAATGACCGTGCCAGCAGAGTGGGCCTTTCCAAAGCCATTTTGCTTCTCTTGGTACATCTGGGCAGGGAGAGACAACCAGCCAACCAGGGTGAAGGCCAGTCAGCTTCTCTCCCCTGCAGAGACCACTGGAGCAGGCTGGGGCAGGGCACCTATCGGGAGCCAGCCCCAGGGCCTCGGCCTCTCGTGCCACCTGGAGAACGTCCCAGCTACCACTCCCTGTTTGCAGAGCTCCCGGTGGCTTGGAACTGCAAATAAACATCCTCTCACTTTGGGAGAGATGGGAAAGGGTGAGGACAGTTTATCACTCATCCATCAAATGTTTATTGAGTTCCTGCATGCGTGCATGCTCAGTCACTCAGTCGTGTCCAACTCTCTGCAACCCCATGGACTGTAGCCTACTGGGCTCCTCTGTCCATGGGATTCTCCAGGCAATAATACTGGAGTGGGTTGCCATTTCCTACTCTAAGCAATGTTCCTGACCCAGGGATTGAATCTGAGTCTCTTGCGTCTCCTGCATTGACAGGCAGATTCTTTACCACTGTGCCACCTGGGAAGCCCTATTAAGTACTTACTCTGTGGCATAAAAGATAGTCCTCTGCTTGGAATCAGGACAGAAGTTGAGGAAAGCACTTAGCCATGGAATGGACATGTACTGTTTGCCAGACCCCAAGCTATGCCCGTTTCGTTCATTATTTATTGCTCACCACAGCCCTGTTAGGGATGCACTATCACCTCTTTTTATAAATGAGGAACCACAATCAGTGAGATTACAGTATCATGACAATCACTGAATGAGAAACTGACCATGAACTGCTTTCACAGCCGATAACACTTATGCAAATGCAAAGTATTATTGTTCTATAAGGAGGTAAGGAGAGGAAGTAGGTGTCCTGTAAGCAACCCCTCTTCCTGGAAGATGGAAAACTCTCAGGAGCAAACAGCCATGCAGTGACTCTTGAGGGACACCGACGTCCCAGCTTTGTCCTCATCACCTCTGGTGGCCCAGGGACTTTAGGAACCAGACAGATGGAGGAAGGGGGTGTAGAAGGGGAGGTGGGACCAGGGAGGGGGAAAGGATGGACTCTGGGGTGGGTCAAGGCCACCAGCTCCAAACTGGACTTCGGAGTGTCTGATAGGATCTTATCAGGGATTTAGCAGGGATGTGATGGTGTCAGAGGCAGGATGGGAAAGACCAGGATTGAGAGATCTGGTTTCAGGAAGGCAGCCGCCAGCCACGGAAGCCACAAGAATCCCATGTTCCCCGCGGGCCCCCTTCCAGATGGGCTACCTGAGAGGCCAACCCACCAAGGACAATGCTTCCTCCTCCCTTCAGCTGAGGCCTTTTCCTTCCTGGCCTTTCCTGGGAAGAGAGGGAAAACAATCGAGCCTGACCGTTTACACCCAGGTATTTGCACCCACAAGCCTGGGCTTCTAAACCAAACACCACATGTCCATCTGGCCACCACCGTGGGCCAATCGTGCAGCAGGCAGACTCTGCGGGTGCCTTCCATTCAATTCTGACTGCCGAGTCCCAGCGCGGCAGCCCACTGTCTTTCTTTCCAGGGTTTATGGGCCCAACTTTGATTTTCTCATCTCTCCACTATAATGATAAAGACACGTCAAGCCTCAATCCAGAACTCACATATATCAGGACTTCCCTGGTGGTCCAGTGGCTAAAACTCCATGCTCCCAATTCAGGGAGCCTGGGTTTGATCCCTGGTCAGGGAACTGGATCCCACATGCCGCAACTAAGACCCAGCACAGCCAAATAAGTTAAAAAAAAAAAAAAAATATATATATATATATATATATACACACACACACACACACAAAACTCATATACATCGAGAGAGAGAAAGAGAAGTGGAAAGAGAAAGCATGGCTAATTTGGACCCTGGGGACGTAAGCAGTGTAAATTTGGAGGGAAATCTCAATGCCCTAGCTGATTAGGAAAGAACTGTTAAAACCCGGGATCTGCTGTGCTGCCCAAGGAACATTCTGGAAGTGGCAGCGTGGTCACAGTGCCTGGAAAAGGCTTGGACGAAATGTTTCATCTAATGCTGTTTGCAGGTTAGTTTGTTGAGGAAACCATTTCCTTGTTTAGACCACAGAGCAGCCTCCTCCCATTCCCTGGAACTTGAACTGTCATCAAATTCCACATGGCAGCCTCTGTGACCTGGCTTCTGGGCTGGCTGTGGCTGGCCTGGCCAAAGAGGCCTTGGGCTCAGTGACGTTCACACTCTGAATATGCAGGTTGCATTGGATCTTACTTTTCTTTTACATTTTATTTATTTTTTTGGTCTCACTGAGTCTTCATTGATGATCACGGGCTTTTTCTAGTTGCGGTGAGTGGGGGCTGCTCTTCAGCATGGTGTGTGGGCTTCTCATCACAGCGGCTTCTTTTGTTGCAGAGCACAGGCTCTAGGCACATGGGTTTCAGCAGTTGCCGCACAAGGAAGGGCTCAGTAGTTGTGGCTCCTGGACTCTAACGCACAGGCTCAGTAGATGTGGTGCATGGGCTTAGTTGCTCCAGGGCATGTGGCATCTTCCCAGACCAAGGATTCAAACTGTGAGGCCTGCATTGGCAGGCAGATTCTTTCTCACTGTGCCACCAGGGAAGTCCTGGATCTTACCCTTACCGCTCTTTCCCACTCTCTGTCTACATACTGGTAGCAGCCTTCTGAGGGTATCTAGATGTGACTCGAACAAGTCCTTTTAGCGACTTCCCTGGTGTTCCAGCAGCTAAGACTCCTCGCTCCCAATGCAGGGGGCCCAGGTTTGGTCCCTGGTCAGGGAACTAGATCCTGCATGCTGCAACTAAAGATTCTACACGCCACAACTGAAAAGATACCACGTGCTACAGCTAAGACCCAGTGAAGCCAAATAAATAAATATTGAAAACAAAACAGGGACTCCCCCAGTTGTCCAGTGGCTAAGACTGAGCTCTCAATGGAGGGACCCTGGGTTTGATCCCTCTTCGGGGAACTAGATCCCATAAACAAATAAAAACTAGGTATTTCAAAACACAGCAAAACAAAGCTAGTGCTTTCAGCCGCCACGTGGTATCCACTGAGCAAGACCTCTTGATTTTTCAGGTACTGCTCATCCAACACCACGACAGCTTCTTCCAGGCCTCCCCTCACAGACGGGGGTGCCAGGATCAGAGTCCCCCACTGGTCCCTTCTATGTCACTAGATCCTTCCCAAAGCAGAGCTGTTGCCCCCTGCATTCGTGTTTGGGTGTGTCTCACTGAAAACGCGAGGAGCTGTAGGAACTGTAGACATTCTTTATTCACAGCAGCAGGGCCGACACGCTGTATTCTCTCCTGGCTGACCCAGCGGACACAGCCCTGTGTGCCCAAGACTTTTCAGGTGGTGTTTGTGTAGGCAGGGTGCCCCTGAGCAGGGCTACAAATGATCTCAGCAAAGTCACCATTTACAGAATATGGGAGGAGAGTGAGAGAACATGGGGTGAGAGACTGACCACCTCCATCTTGGCTGACTGTTATTGCCCTCCAGGGTCAAAGCGCTCTTCCGGTTTTTCTAGGCTACTTCCGTTCCCGTTATGACCCCAGTGTGAATCTCAGAGGCTTACTGATAGATGCCACACTGAACTCCGAGTCCCTCCGAATCCTACAACTCAGAGGCTTCACTTGGACCCAACAAGTCACACCCACTTGTCACACCCAACGCCTCTCCCCTAAGAGAGGTTCCTCCCAGGAAACCGCTGGGGAGACCAGGACCCTCCCACCACCCTCCAACCAGCCCCAATGTGACTCAACACGCGACTGCATGTGAAGTCAGAGCTTAAATTAGACTGAAACCCCAATTTGACCTGCAGCCTCATGGAGCCTGGCCAGGCCTGCAGGATGGAGAGGCAGAGCATCTGAGGGGCTACAAATTGGGAACCGGTTTCACTGGGAAACAGTGAAACCCTCAATGCTGGGGAACAGCAGAAGCCAGGGATCAAGCACCTCTATGCCTGGGGCCCACATATGGAAACAGCTGCTCAAACTATAACAAAACCAGGCTGATTGTGTCAGTCACTGAAGGAAAGTCTGCATAAATAGAGCTCGGAAGACCAGGCTTATCTCTCAGGATTGCCCAATGGGCAAAGTAAATATTTAGTCCCAGCCCTGGAATGGTGCCTGCTAATTCCGTGCTGTGCTATCATTTTTCCCTTTATTCACTCACCCTGCCAACATTTGCTGCCAGTCCCACCCTGAATGGCCAACCCTGGCCTGGCACCACCATCCTCCAATGGCTCAGACGGGATCCTCCCGTCGTCTTTCCGTAGGGCATGTTGTTGGAGAAGGTGGGCAGCAGAGACTAGGAAGGCTTCACTTTTAAGATGGCTTTTGGTTGCTGTGTGAACCTCATGAGATGCAAGCCACAAACGGGAGGGACAGGAAGAGCCTGCCAGAGCTAGGGAACAGCACGTGTCCCCAAGTCTCTGGCCAGACTGGTTGTTTCCACACTCAAGCTTCCCTCTAGTGAGGATGCCCCAGAAGCACTGAGTTCAAGCAAGGACTGTAGGGTTTATGTGATATCTTTCGGAAACCCGTGAATGGACTTTTGGGCCAACCCAATAGATGGGGTGGCCACTCACTGGCTGGAAACGGTGAGCTTCTCTACTCGCCGAGCCTCAGTTTCCTTCAGAAAAGTGATGGTAAGAGGGGGCACTTGAGGATCCAATTGTCTGGGTCCAAATCCTACTAGCCAGCCCTGGGTCCCTGTCTTTCACCTTTTTATCTGAAAGTGAACATACCCATCTCAGAAGCTAAGCATTGAGATAGTTCCTCAAATCCTTCCATCTGCATAAACATTGGCTGCTTTGATTATACTGTTGTTATTTGTGCACAGTTGGGAGCAGCAATCCCTGCCCCAGGGTCCTTCCCAGCAGATTGAGAGCCTACTGCATGCTCTGTACAATTTGGACGTTTGATGGCCCCAGAAAACCCAAGCAATTGCACGTGCAGGATGTTTACTAAGGTTCGCCTTGAGGAGCAACACCTCGGGGTGGGAGGGGACAGAGCCAGGGATCCTAGAGAGAAAAGTGGGGTGGTCATGCAGGCGCAATGCTGGCCTCGACAGGCCACCGTGGAAAGCTCCTTGCGGGTCACCCTAAATGGGGCCCGCCCTTTATCCGCCCCCTCCCCACCCTCCCCGCCCTTGACCGGTCAATGGCTGGGGATCTGCAGAGAGGAGTGTGACCTTGAGCAAAGAGGCCTGTCCTCCCTGGAGAGGCCAAAGGCTAAAGATGTCTGAACTCCGACAGCACCCTGAGCTGGGACACGCAGGTCCTAGAAGGGGCCATCCCAAGCCGCGCATCACAGTGTCCCCATGAGCAGAAAACAAAACAGATGAAAAACCCCACTGTCCTGAAGCAGTTGTTCTAGTGGGAGTTGAAGTTCTAAAGGTTGCTGTCAGGATGAAATGAGATAATAGGTGTAAAGTACCTTTCAAAGGGCTTTGCATAACAGAACAGGCTTGCAGACAGGGATAACGACAGACAGATAAACAGATGGGGAGATTGCCAGGTGAAAGGACGGCAAGGAAGAGCCTCTAATGTGAATGGATGGGACTCAGAGTGTCTGGATCCTTCTCTGCCTGCACCCCCGGCTGTGACGTGGACGGGTGTTCCAGGCCAAATGGGGTCCCGCGCTTCTTAAGCCTTTCCTCAGTTTGTAAATAAAACCCTGGCATCAGGTCCCGCTAGACCCCACCAGAGCCGGCAGCCTGGCGCGGCCTGAGGGCTCCCTTCCGCCAGAGGTGGCTGGAATGATGGGCGGGAGCCTGGCTGCAGGAAGGGAGTCCTGGCACGCGCTCTAAAGGGGGGCTCCGGCGGAGACCAGGGAGATAAAGAGATTTCCCTGGCACCGGCCTCTCCCCAGGGGGAGGAAATCGACCAGCAGAAAGGCCTGCTCCAACGCCCTCCAGGGCTGAGCCAGCTGCCCTCCCCTCAAGAGCCGGATGAAACAGTCAGGTCTTCAGGGAGGGGAAGCCCACTGATCAATCTGCTCCCAGTTACCAGGGCTGTGGGCCCCTGGAGACAGAAGGAAGCTGGCAAGGAGACGGAAGGGAGGTGGTGTCAGCCTCTTTGTCCCTCTTTTTTTTTTTTTTTTTTTTTTTTTCCCTTTCTGTCTTGTCCCTCTTTTGTTCACCCTTTTCTCTTGGCCTCAGTTTCCCAGGTGGGACGAAGGAAGGGCCATCAGACCCAGTAAATCCAAATATGTGACACCCAGAGCAACATAAACACAGATGAACAACAGCAATAATATAAGAGTGAAGTGACGTAAAAGTCACTCAGTTGTGTCCGACTCTTTGTGACCCCATGGACTACAGTCCATGGAATTCTCCAGATCAGAATACTGGAGTGGGTAGCTGCTTTCTTCTCCAGGGGATCTTCCCAACCCAGGGATCAAACCCTGGTCTCCCACACTGCAGGTGGATTCTTTACCAGCTGAGCCGCCAGGGAAGCCCAATGTAAGGGTGCCCCATGCAACTTGGGAGGGAAAGGCTAAAATGTATTTGTTGTTTATCTGAAATTCACATCTGTCCGGCAACCCTAGGTGGGTGCAGACCTTGTGCTGGGGGAGGCCTGTAGCAAATCCGGATAGGAGAGGCGCCATGGCAGACAGCAGGGCCAGAGCCTGAGCTGAAGAGAGAGATGTGTCAAAGGGCGGGCGTGTGGGCAAGTTCATAGCTCCTCGGGGAAGGACCGGAGGAAGGTGAAATGGGAAGCCAGTGCCCAGGCCCTCTCAGTCCCTCAGCAGGGAAGCAGACTGCCCTCTGACCTCACCCGACAAGGCAGGGACAGGAAGGAGAGCTTCGGGGCAGCCTGGACCTCCACTGGCCCCCTGGCTCCTCCTGATGATGGACTGAGTGCCCTAGTGACCCTGGCAATGCTGGGCAAAGGTGGGCTGGGAGGTCTGACTCTATGAACTTTTCTGTGGATGAGTGAGATGGGGTGAGGGCTGGGGGATGCCCCTGAGTGTCTGAGCAGAGAGGCAGACACCGTGTGTGTGTGTGTGTGTGTGTGTGTGTGTGTGGTGTGAGGTGGAGGAGATCCTCCCTTAGGTAGGAGCAGCATGGGTCCCCCACCACACACCAGCTTCTGACCGCAGAGGTGACCCAGTGCTCCTGTTCTTGGAATTCCAACTTGTGCCTGCCGTTCCCTACCTCCATCCCTGGAAGCAGCCAGTTTTCCCCCAACTGTAGGCCTTACCCATCCTTCAGTGCTCTCTCTCTCTAATAATAATAAACATAATAAACATAATAGAGACTTCCCTCATGGTCCAGTGGCTGGGCCCCCACTCTCCTAATGCAGGGGGCCTGGGTTGGACCCCTAGTCAGGCAGTAGATGCCACAAGCCACAACTAAGACTTTGCATGCTGCAAGTAAATAAAGAAGAACACACACACACACACACGATAATAACTACAAACTATTTAATACAGCCTCTTGTTATGGTATCTTGTTTCATCTTTATAGCAACCCTAAGCGGTAAATGAGCTTCCCTGGTGGCTCAGTGGTAAAGAATTTGCCTACTGATGCAAGAGACAAGGGTTCCGTCCCTGGCTCAGGAAGATCCCCTGGAGGGCATGGCAACCCACTCCAGTATTCTTGCCTGGAAAATCCCATGGACTGAGGAGCCTGGCAGGCTGCAGTCCATGGGGTCGCAAAGAGTAAGATGTATTGACTTAACAATTAAAACAACCACCACAAAGGGATAAATACCGTCCTTATCCCCATTTTACAGATGAGCAAACAGGCTCAGATGCTGACTTAAATGACCAAAGTCACCTCACAGAGCTAGTCAGCAGGAGAGGGGAACCAAACCCAGGTCTGTGTGGCTCCGGGGTGCCTGCTTTGTAGGGTCTGTACCTGTGGTTTGTAGGCCCTCGGCCCAGGAGTCTTGGGGGAAAGGCTCAGATGGGGCTGTTTCTCCCTGAATCATCCATCCCTGGTACAGAGGAAATAATAGCATTTGTTGAAAGAAAAATCTTGTTCCCGAACGTACCCTGTCTGTTCCCTGGCCCCGGCGCTTCACCCCGCCCTCCAGGCTCTGCAGGGCCACACGTGTTGTGGGAGTCCGGTCTCAGCTGGGACGAGGGCTCTGAGGAAGGAACTGGCTTGTGACTTGTCTGTCCCATGGCTCCCTCCAAAGGAAGCCCCTCCCTGGGCGCAGGCGGGCCAGGAACATGTCCTTGGTCCCCAGAGGAGATAATGCCTTTGTCCCAGTTGAGATAAACAAACAGAGCCGCTAGAACTCGTGTAATGTAAGGTGCAGGAGAGCCCCACCCGCAGTCACGGGCCTGGCCTCCCTCCCAAGGTCACCAGCAGAAGCCTGAGGACAGCTTCCATCCCACCCAACTTGGATCGAAGGGCCACGCTCAGCCCACTTTGCAGGGGGATACACTGAGGCCCCGAGCAGGGAAACCACTCAGCTCCATTCCTGCGAGGTTACCAGCTTTCTGGCTTCTTCCCACCCCTCACCAACAGGGGAGCCCGGGCCTCAGGGGCCAGCACAGTGTTTCTGCAATGAGGCCTCCGTGCAGGCAGGCCTGGAGTTCTTTGAAAGGGCAGCCTTCACCTACATCCCTTTCCACCTCCACCACCCTTGACTCAGGGCCCCTGTAGACCCCTGGACCCTCCCCTTCCCCCCCACCACTTCCCTTACCCCCTCCCAACACTATCCGAACAGAGCCTCAGGAAGCAGGGCCAGCAAGTGTGCAAACGGAGAGCCAAGATGGGGAAGTTTATTTTCTAAGAATCATCTAAATACATGGGGAGTATTTTTAGCCCCTGGCTCCCTCCCAGATGCCAAATCTAAACAGGGGCCCGAGAGACAGCGCGTCAGGGACACCGAGCGGCGCGTGGAGACTGGGTGGGACAGGGTGCTGTAGGACCCCGCCCTGTCCAGGCCCAGAGGTTGGATGATCGTCGGGGAGAAGGCTGGCCACGGAGCCGAGGATGCAGAGAATGACCACAGCCTCTGACAGGTGCCCTAACCCCGCTGTGTGCCTCAGCACCCTCAGCCCACGTGCGACCGCAGTACAGCCTTAGAGGATTGTCCTGGAGCCCATGGTAGCTCCAGCAGGCATTCACTGAACATGCTGGGAGCCAGGGAACTAGAAGTCAGGTGGTGGCCCAACCCTTCAGCCATGGAGCCTTCCCCAGGCTTAGCCAGCTGCAATGCAGTGTGTGTGTGTGTGTGTGTGTGTGTGTGTGTACACATTGTAATGCCCAATGCAAGGACTCAGAAGCAATGAAAGTAGAGCTAGGGGCTCCTCGTCGCACCCCCTCATCTCTGGGGGAGCTGTGTCAGGAGCCAGGCCAGACTGGAAGGACTGATGCCAAAGCTGAAGCTCCAGTATTTTGACCGCCTGATGCAAAAAGCCGATTCACTGGAAAAGACCCTGATGCTGGGAAAGATTGAGGGTGGGAGAAGGGGCGACACAGGATGAGATGGTTGGATGGCATCACCAACTCAATGGATAAGAGTTTGAGCAAGCTCTGGGAGATAGTGAAGGACAGGAGCCTGACGTGCTGCAATCCATGGGCACAAGGAGCTTCAAACCCATTCTCCTGAGATGGGCTCTGCAGGGGTGGGGGCCGCTCTCAGGAACACACCGGCCCCTCTACCCCAGCCTCTGGGATGTGGGACCAGCCCCGGGGGTGGGGCCGCCTGAGTGACCGGCCCACAGTGACCTTGCTGTGAGTGGAGCGTGGACGGCACCTGCTCTGGCCGCCAGGCACAGGCCCTGGACAAGCCGTGCCTGTTCCGGGCTCCACTGGTCAGGTTCATTACTGCGGGGTCAGAGGGGTGGCGGGGGGTGGGGGAGGGCGGTGGTGGTGGGGGTGCGGTCGTGCGCCTTCAGCCTTGGGGGTGGTGGTTGGAGAGGCCTAGGCTCCCCTAGTCTCTGGCAGAGATCTGGGACTTACTGGTTCTGCTGCAGTGTTATTAGTTACCAAATGTTGCCTGGAGGGCAGGGATGGGGGTGGGGGGCGCTGGAGGGGAGAGGCAGTTCAGACTTCCAAGAGAGAGAGCGCTGAGCCTGGGAGGGACGAGGAGAAGGAGGGCATAGCTGAGATCTTAGATGCCCCCAGGCTGTATGGGAACCAAAGAGAACAGGTTTCAGTCCATACACCCCCTGCTGACACAAGCTGCCTGCTGTTGCCATAGTGACGGCAATACCCACCCCTCCACACCACCCCACGGCTGGCTGTGTGGTCACCAGTGAAGGGAGAGGGTGCTTATTCTTGGCCACAAAGGAGAAAAGGGACAGGGAGGCTGCTATGGAGGTGGGGAGGGGGCATACCCTTCTCTGTCCCCCAGGCCTAGCTGGGGGTAGTCAGGGCCTCGGAGGGTTTCGAAGCCCGAGAAGGCTTAGAGGTCACCTCCTCCAACTAGCTCCGCTCCAGAGGCCAGCAGCAAGCCAGGGCTTGAGTATCAGGTGCTGGAATCCCGTGTGTGCCAGCCGAGCTCCACGTCTTCTGTAGGTGTCACCCCCAGACCGGAAGCCTGCTCCCAAGTCTGTTCCCAAGATCTCAGGTGGCCTCGCCCTGCAGTGGTGGTTTGAAGTGGGGCTTGGCTTCCCAGCCGGAGGTTGAGACCGGGGAGGGGGGGGGAGGGCAGTGAAAGCTCCAGATCCCAGCCACTAGGCCAGTGGTCAGGGAAGGGCCCTGGGCCTTGAACTTCGCAGAAAAGAATTCCCACAAAGACGGAAAGTAGTGAAGCCAGTAAAGTATTTATTAGGAGGCAAAAGTGTACAGTACGTGTGGATAGACACACAGGCAGCCTCAGAGGGAGAGTCCCTGAGTCGCGCCCTCATGACAATTTAAATCACTCACAAGGGGCATTTCTTCCGGGTTTCCTTTGGCCGATCTTTTGGATTGACCTGGTTCACAGTCCATCTTTGATGTAGCTCAGGACCCTCCCATGTGTACACAAGCATCTTAGCCCAGATGGATTCTACCGCAAAGGACTATGGGTAGAGTATCCCTTGACGTCACTCTGCTTTGACCTCCAAGGAGCCTTTCTGCAATTATGTGGTCAGGGAGGTCTCCTGACTTGGAGAATGAGAGATGTGGTCTGGGGAGGGCCCAGCTTCCTGCCTTAATTGTCCTGCTCTTCTTGTCTTGGAGATTCGGTCCACAGGGAATGAATCCACAGTCACTTTACCCCAGGGGGGGCCCATCTACCTTCCACCTCACCTGCACCAACTGACCAGGCCCTGACCCTGGCCCCAGGGCCCCTTTTCACCCAGTAAAGCCCGTTTTTGGCCTCTTCCTCTCATCTCACATTCCTCCAAAATCCACTCTCAAAATCTATCTCACGCTCTTCCAAAAGTCCAGCCCTGCCCTGGGGCCCCTCAATCCCTGGTTCCCCGGGCCTGGCCTGACTTGGGACCTGCCTCTGGGGTCCCAGAAAAGACCTTATTTCTTTCTCCCTGTTTTGTGGACCCTCCTCTCCACACCTGCTACCTCCTAGTCTTAATCCCTCCTTGGATTCCAGGAAGAGAAAAAAACCATTAGAAACTGCCAGGGAGGGAGGGGAGCCTTTATTGACAGCTCAAGGGCCAAAGACCCTGGGGTTCATGTGTGACCCCTCAGCTCTTGGACACTGCAGCAGGCTCCTAACTGCCCCCACCCCTCCCCCCTGCACCAGACACACTGGGCCTCTCCCTCCCCTGCCCGTTCTCCGCTCTCTCTCCCTTCCTCTCCCTCACTCCAGGCATGAATACTTGCTGGCTTCCAGATGACCCCCACCCCCTTCAAGTCTTCCAGTGGGTGCCCCTACCCACTGAGGTCTTCCCTGACTACCTTCCCTTCCTGGTTCAGCTGTCTCGCAGCAGTGTG
This sequence comes from Bubalus kerabau, assembly GCF_029407905.1. Lineage (NCBI taxonomy): Eukaryota > Metazoa > Chordata > Mammalia > Artiodactyla > Bovidae > Bubalus > Bubalus kerabau. The sequence goes on along the minus strand of NC_073627.1, from coordinate 51,683,011 downwards.
TCTCTTTTATTTATAGTGTCTCCAGCGAGACTGTGAACTCCAGGATGACAGGCATTTCTGTCTGTCTTATTCCCTGCCATAACCCCAGTGCCTAGAACATAGATGCGCAAGAAATATTGAGGCAAAGCAATGAACCCCACCACCCCCGACCCTGCACAGGCTGTGTGCACACACTCTGCCCCTAGTACAGGGCAGAAAGGGCAGGCTGGGTCTCAGCTGCCTCTGCTGGGGGTTCACTGGGCAGCCTTCACCAGTCTCCTCTCCTTTCGGGGCCTCTGTGTATGTGTGTGTGTGTGCACACGCAGGCACTTAGTCGCTCAGTAGTGTCCAATTCTTTGAGACCCCCACGGACTACAGCCTGCCAGGCTCCTCTGTCCACAGGATTCTCCAGGCAAGAATACTGGAGTGGGTTGTCCATTTCCTTCTCCAGGGGATCTTCCTGACTCATGGATCAAACCCAGGTCTCCTGCATTGCAGGCAGATTCTTTATCAGCTAATTGACCAGGGAAGCCTTTCTGGGCCTCCGCTTCCTCCCTTATATAATGAAAGGCTGGACTGGAACTTCTCCAGCTGTCACTGTGTTGGAACTCTGAGGTCCCTTCTCCATTTCTCCAAGTGGGGTGTCAGCGATAGGGAATTCACAAAGGTGGGAGGGGTGCCTAGTGGTCCCTGCTCAGAATAAGTCTCCAGGCCCGAGGCCCTTATCCTGGCACCCTAGGATGGGTTGAGGAGAAAAAGACAGCAGTAGTTGTGGGAACTAAAATCAGGCTTTCCTGGCCATCCAGTGGTTAAGAATCCGCCTTCTAATGCAGGGGACACGGGTTCGATCCGTGGCTGGGGAACTAAGATCCCACATGCCTTGGGGTGACTAACGCCATCTGCCACTACCACTGCGCCCAAAAGGAAAGATCCCAAGAGACACAACTAAGACCCAACACGGCAAAAAAAAGAAAAAAGAAAAAACTGCACAGATTTGGGAAAGTTTTTTCTAAAAATAGATCCATATTTTAATCACCATCGAAGTCCAATCTGAGAAGCCTGAGGGACAGAGGCCAAGCCCTCTTAAGGGCTGAGACCAGAGGTCAAGTGTCCAGGAGGGAAGGGTCACCGGAGGAAGCCCACCGTCAAGCAGGCGAGCGTGGGGGCCAACAGGGTGGGCAGCGGCTGGGCCAGCAGCAGTCCTGGGGCCCCGGACCTGAAAATCTGGCGCTGGCCCAGGCTCTGCACGGGCCTGACGTTGTCCGTCATATTCACTTTCTGCTCGTCGTCATAGAACAGCTTCTGGGAGAAGGCCAAGATCTGTGGGAGGGACAGGGCTCGTCAGGGAGGGAGGTCAGGGAGGGAGTCCGGTGGGTCGGCCCTGCTCAGTGTGTGGCGCAGAGGAAAAGAATGAGGGATGCAGGCCCTTGGCGTCTGGGGGTGGGGTCTGGGGGTGGGGGCGCTGGGAAGGAGCTCGGCTTCCTAAGCAGAAGGGACTCGTGCTCTCGGTTTGGAGAGTGCATGGTTCCTCTTCCCACCGTCGTATTATCAGAGAAGAGTGCTCCTCAAGCTCGAGCTGGCATCAGCCTCACCTGGGGACTTGTCCGGCCCGCCCTGCGCCCCCGCCCCTGGGACGGCTGGTTTCCGGGAGCCGTGCAGGGGAGACTGCACCCTCGGGTGGGCCCTGTGTACCTGGTCCCTGTGGAGCTGTATTGGCTTCTGGAACACGGTCCAGACCACCTTCTCGTCGCAGGTCGGTGTGGTGAGCGAGCCCAGGTAGCGGAAGTAGTGCCTCAGACTCTCCTCCTCGGGGAGCAGGTCGAAGAGGCTGACGCCCCCTTTCATTGTGGTGTTCATATCTGCGGGGACAGAGGTCACCCCCTCACACACCTCACTCAGAGCTCAGGCCCCCACCATGCGGACCTTCCTTTAAAATATATATATGTATGTATTTATCTATTTGGCTGTGCTGGGTCTTAGTTGCGGCCCTTGGGATCTTTAGTTGCAACATGCTGAATCTGGTTCCCTGACCAGGAATCGAACCCAGGCCCCCTGCACTGGGAGCATGGTCTTAGCCACCGGGTCACCAGGGAAATCCCTGGACCTTCCTTCCTAGGACAAAGTCTCCACCCCCATCCCCGCTCCTGCGACCCCCACCTCCCATTCCGGCCATCCTGACTCACTGGGTCTGGGGATGTCAGACAGCGCCTCCACCAGGGGCTGGAAGTTCACATTCTTGGATCCGTCCTGGAATGGGAGGGAAGGGGGCTTAAGAGAGGCTTGTAGGGGGGGCGGGGTTGGGGGTGGGGTGACCACCAGTTCATTCTCCCGGTCTGGGGTGGGGGTGGGGCAGGCAGGCAGCTTCTAGGACCCTGAGAGGCTCTGGGCTCCCCACATGGGGGTACACAAGTCACTGAGTAACAGAGGGGACATTTGAGCCTCCTCAGCCCCCTCCTGCCTTGCTGGGATCCCGGGCGCCTGAATCCTAGGAACCAGCCCCTCCGACCCTGGGGTGGCGGCCCACCTCCACCATGAAGGCCAGCACCGCGATCTCATCTTCGGCGAACTGGTTTTCGCTCGCGTTCCTGGATAGCCCCTTCTCTTTCTCGTGCACTATGTGCATCTGGTCAGGGGTGAGTGGGATGGAGAGAGAGCCCGTCAGAGCGTGGACCGCCCTCCTCACCCGAAGCAAGCATACCCAGGGCCCAGCCAAGGCGCCGACCCCAGGGGAAGAGGTCCCTCACCTCCATGGCAAAGCGCTCCCCGTCAAAGCTGTGCTCCGAGCCCCGATCCATCGCCTTGGACCAATGCAGATGCAGCTGCTTGGCTCGGTACCGGGTGCTCAGTCCTCCTCCAGCGATCCAGGGCTTATCCTCCAGCAACACCATCACTGGAGGGCACGGGAGGGCGCAGGGTCCTCGCACCCACCTCCTGGCCTCTCCCAGCCCCTTCCCAGCTCCCCCCAGGCAGGACCTTCTCTCCTATCTCCCTCCCATCCCGGCTGCGGTCCTGAAGGGACAGGGCGAGTGGCACAGCCTGGCCTTTCCCCTGGCCACTCACTGCCCGCCTCTCCCTCTGCATGCCCCCCACCGCCCACCTAACACACAGCTCAGCCTGGTCCCACCCCTGCTTCAACCCCCTCCATGCGTGGCGCCCCAGTGTTTTCAAGGCAGCGTCCAAACTCCCCAGCCGAGCCTGGCTGGCTGACCCTGGGCTGGCTCTGTCCTGCACGTACACGGGGCTACACGCAGCCCCTTGAACACCCCAACTGTTGCACGCCCCCGTGCCTTTGCACATACTGTTCCTTCTTCCTAGAACCTGTCTCCACCCCACCCCAAACTGCTTTGATTGAAAATACCACGAGAGCGTCCCCTCCTTTCCCAGGCCCACCCTGTTCTCCCTCTCTACCCCTGCCCTCCACGCAGGGCTTGTCGGCCCCTCCCCTGGCAAAGGTGCATCTCCCAGGAGGAGCCCAACCCTCCAGTCCTCAGGTAATGTGGGTCCCAAGACCAGGTGCCCCTGCTGCCTTGCCCAGGGTCTCCACCTCGCACGCCCAATACCCACCTGTATGCCCATTGTTTTGCACGACCCACTGGTGCTTCATGTCATAGCCAGAAAAGGAAAAGCGCTCCAGGTTTCGGTCCAGCTGAGTCTTGGCTGTGACGATGTTGACGGGGGACTGGCGGTTGTTCTGGCAGCTGCCTTCCCACTCGTCTGGCTCTGAGCAGGGAGGGAGGCTGGGCTGGGAATCAGGGGCCCCTGGCACAAGGGTATGGGGCCCTCTGCCCCACTCAGGTCCACCCAGGTTCAGCAAGGTCCTTCTCTGGAGGCCAGCAGACTGGGCTGGGGGATGCCCAGCATAGAACTCCGCCCTCTCCCTCCTTCCTCCTCAACATGCACACGAGTGCACACACACACACACACACACACACACACACACACAGTCAGCGAGGCATAATGTGGGACAGGGTGGGACTAGGCTGTGAGCTCTGGGGTACAGGACCACCTTGGATGCTCAGCTGTGAAAGGATAATGCTGGTGATACCTGCTTCCTGGGGGTTCTGAAGTTCAAAGGAGCTGGGTGGCAGAGTGAAGGGAAGCCGTGGAGTCCCCTGGAAGGGCCACTTGCGAAAGGACCCCAAGACCTGACACTGAGCCTTGTCCGGGCACTGGGGGGCAGGAAGGCGCCCCCACCCCACACCCCGGGGAGACGGGCTCCGTGAGTCTGGACCTCTGACACTGGGGGTCAGGGTGGGGGCGGGGAGTGCTGTCAGGCCAGCAGAGGAGGCAGCAAAGTATGTTCCTCCCTTTGATGCTGCTGCTGCTTTATTTCAGAGGACGGAGGGCTGACTTCTTTGGCGACAAAGGTGATGACAGGAGGTACCAGGAAAAAGTCCGGGTCACTCTAAATCCCGTTTCCTGAGCACCAGGACTGTGTGTGTGTGTGTGAAGCTGATATCTGCCTGCAGCCACCACCACCCTCATCCTTCCCACTGTCCCTAGGTCTCCATTTCTGCCTGGACGTTCCCTACCCCAAGACGCCCCACACTTACCCAAGCAGGTGTAGTTGGAGGGCTTGACTTGAATCTGGTAGCACCAGTGAGACGCTGAAAGGCAGAGGAAGGACGTGAGGCCTGAGCAGACGCGTGTCAATGCGGCTGTGTGCACCCGTCTCTGTGAGTGCCGGCGAACTGTGTGCACACAGGTAACTGTGTGTGTGTGTGTGTGTGTGTGTGTTTACGTGGTGAGTCAGAGGCTGGGAACATCCCTGCAGTCAGAGCCCAGCTTGGCAAGGGATAGAGCTGAGGTCCTGTCCTGGGGGACAGAGGGCCCAGGAGGAGGAGACTTAAGAAGATAAGGTAGGGATGGAGAAGGAGGCGGCTGAAGCAGCCAGGCTCCGGGTGTCCCTGCCGCACAGCTGGTCCCCTGGGCCTCTTGCCCGGGAGACACTGGCCCCTCCAAAGCTGGTCAGCTCTCTCCAGGGGCCAGCATCACTGTTGTTCATCAGCCACCCCCAACTAGACTTGGAAGGAGAGGCTCTGGGGAAAGGGGAAGAGGAAGATTAGGGCTGGGCACCCCCCTCTCCTAGGACAACACAGCCTCCTTCAGCCTGGTTGCTTTCCCAGAGCTGATGGGTGATGGGGGAGACTAGGCTAGCCCCTCCCCAGAACATGCCCCGTTCACCTAGGCCTTCTCCCCTGTCCCACCACCTCAGTCCTGGTGGGGGTCCTGACCTTGCCTTCCCATCCCCCACTCTGCCTACAGCAGACACAGCATCGCCCTCAAAAAATGCTGCGTCAGGGATGTAGCCCTAATGAAAGATTGGCAGGAGGACAAGCTGCGCAGGGAGACCCTCTCCTCTGAGCCTTCTGCTCAGTGTTTCTGTAAACCTGAAACTGTCTAAAATCAGCCTACTGATTTAAAAAAAAGGCTGGGCCAGCAGAGTGGACGAAGCATTTGATCAGAGCTGGAATTCTTAGGTGGGCCACTTACGAAAGGTGGGTTTAGTGATGTCACTTAATCTCTCTGAACCTTAGTTTAGCCAAGTGTAAAATGGAACTAATACCACCCACAGGGCTAACACCATCCACTGAGAGGATGGAAGGGAGGGTTAATGAGAGTGAGTGTTCCAGGCAGCCTGGAATTTAGTCAAGTCCTTCCCTTTCCCTTGCCTCCCTCCCTCCCTCCCTGCCCCCTCCTGTCGGGGCACAGATGGCCAAAGTTAAGGAGGGGTTGAGAGGAGAGAAATGAAGTGAGCTGGAAAGAACTCAGGGATGAGGAAATTCCTAAGAAAAGTACAGCTTCTCCAGCTCAGCCTGAGCTAAGGCCTCTAAGCACATCCATCCCCACCCAACCCAACCTCTTCTGGGGTCCCTGCCATGAACATGAGATGGGGAAGGGGCAGGCTCTCAGAGGGGGGTGGGAGGGAGGCCAGTAGAGTGAGCATCTAGAGGACCCTGGCCCCCCACCCTCCTCCATTCCCCACCCCCACCCCCCATCCCTGGGAGCCACCCTGGGTTTCCCAGTCTCCAAGTTCTGGAGCAAACGCTTCCCCTACTTTGCTGGCACAGCCTCTTTCAGAGATGGAGTGTCCCTGCAGTGTCTTCCCAGGCCAGTCCATCCCCTGCCTGGGACAGGGCTCTGCTGCACCCTGTCTCTGCATCTGGGCAAGCCCCACGAGGGGCAGCAAAGGGTAGTGGCCGCTTCCCATCCAGGCCCCTCTCTGCGCATGGGCAGAGGTCCAATGCTGGAGCCCATCACCTGGCCTCCAGTCCTGCTCTGAGTCTTGCTTCTTCTCTGCAGCAGACTTCCCTAACTCTTCTGAGCCCACTAGCGTCCTTCCTTCCAGAGGCAAGAGGAGCTGCCATGGATCTCCCAGACCCGGTGTCCTCAGACACACTGGATGGGTGTTCAGCTGCAGCCATAAAAGGCTCCCTGTGTCTCCACCTCTCAGAGGTCCCGACAGCACAAGGGGCCACTGGAGTTGAGCCGGCCCTTCCTGTAACTGAAGCCCGGCAGGAAGGGGTGTTTCAGGGCAAGCCTGACCTGACCCAGGCTCCTCAGGACCCAGTTCTGGCAGGTGGAACCCCCATCACCTCCCCAGAGCCCATCTGGTCCAGCCTGAGCTTTTCTTAGGAATTTGCTCTTCCCGCCTTCTGGCTGCAGCTACTGGGATTATAATGGTGACCTCTGATCCAGCGTCTTAATCACAGAGACTTTTGACCTGCTTGGTTGAGTGCCCTTGTAACTACCCTCTTCAGGAAGCCAAAGCCAGAAAAAATGTAATGTTGATGAGGCCAAGGCCAGGGTCAGGTCTGTATCCAAAGGCTGAAGGTAGGGGCTGGTTTTTAGGCAAGAGATGGCAGGCTCAAACCAGCTCAGGTTCTGTGCTGGCTCGTGAGCGGGCAGCCCTTGCAGATGGCTTTCAGCCCGCAGTCTCAGGCCACTTCCCAGGGGGCCGGGGAAGGAGAGGAGCTACTTGAAGGTCTTGGCTCCAAGCTCTGGGTTCTGCCCAGTCCCTCTGCCCTGACCAGGGATGGAGTGAGGGAATGGCCATTGCCAGCCACTCAGCTCCGGCCCCCGACCCTTGACTAACCCATCCCTCCAACCCCCAGCTTTAGAGATGACTGAAGATGTTCCCTCTGGTGGACCTTGCTCACCCCGCCCTCCAACTCCAGGGGGAGGGAGGGATCTTGAAAACCAGCTCAGCAAAACCCAAATATGCCCCGGGCAAAGTCTCAGTAGCTTCTGGCCAGGTCTAGGGCTCTACAGGGGCCTGTGACCCTCTCTGCTCCTCTCTCCAGGGCAGCAGATACCCTGGGAACTTCAGTGTGCCGCCTGGTCACCCTGCAGCCTCAAGCTCCCTAGGAGATGAAGCGAGGAACAGTGCTCGGCATCTCCCAGTCAGAAAGCCCCAGCACTTCTGGGGCACACAGCTTGTGTGAGGGGGTGGCTGAGAGAGGCTCCTGGCTTGCTGGGCCCAGGCCGGTGGTAGAGCAGGCAGAGCCATGTGGCTGCAGAGCGCCTGCCATGTGCCACACTAGCACTTACACCCACTGCCTTACTCGAATCCTTAGAACGGTACCTGAAGTCAGAATTACTTTCTGTTTTGTAAGTGAGGAAACTGACTTACCCAAGGAGGAAGCTGACTTACCAAGGAGGAAAGTGACTTACCCAAGGCCATGCAGCTATCCTACAGCCACATTAATTGCAAAGCCGTTTCTCTTTCTATAAGCCCAGCAGCTTAGGAAGCTTTCAAACCTCCAGCCCTATATACAAAAATGTTCACATCCTGCCTTCTCGCTCAGGATGCCTCTCACGTCCCCACCACGGGCCAGCTAAGTCTTTCCTGAAAGAGGCACCCACACCCTCTTTCTCTGCTACTGGGGGGGGGAACCCTCACCCTTGACTCACTTCCAGGGAGGAGCATCTAGCTTTAGAGAGGAGATGCGGCCAGGTGGACCCCAAGGACCATCCGAGGGGTAGCTGAGAAGGGGAATGGCAGATGGAGGCCTCCTTCCAAGGAGATGGTTCCTCTTGGGGTGTGGAGAAGTTGCCAGATCAGATTGGATCCCCGTTCCCAGACGCCAGAGGCGCCTTCAGCTTCTTATCAAATATTAACACCCCTCTCCTGCCACCTCCCACCTAGGCGAATAATTAAGGGCTCAGCCTCACCATTAATCTTTAAACGAAAATCACCCTGGCCGGAAAGACCGGCTTGGCTGGGACCTCGGGTCTCTGGATGCCCCCGGCCAGGCTCCATACACGGCGCTGGAGGTGAAAGGTGCTGGCAGCCTCCCGGGGGCAAGGAATCAGGGCGGAAAGCGGCGATGCCAGGGCCCCACCGCACCCAGTTCGTTGCCCCTGGTCCGAGCCGGGGGTAGCCACCAAGCACTGAGCCCCCGCGGGACGGAGAGCGACCCACGACAGACCAAGGAGCGCGAACAAGGGCGTGACACGCCAGAAAGGGTGAGAAAGCGGAGGCGCGCGCGGGGCCGCGCAGGGGAGCATCCTTGCCCGCAGCCCGCACGGCGCCTGGAGGAGGACCGCGGGCCCCGAGCCCCTTCGCTGGTTCCCCGGCGCCCGCCCCGCCCGGCCGCACGCGCCGCCGCATCTCGGGCGGGCGCAGCCTGGGCGCGGGGCCGAAGATCCGGACCACTGAGGGGCCACCGAGGGGTCCCCGGGCCGAAGCCCTCGTTCACCTGCGCGGGCCTGGGGCGGGGCGGCGGCGAGGACCAGGAGCGCCAGCAGCAGCCGCATCCTGCGCGGGAGCCGAGCCGGGGGTCGCGCACCGAGGAGGTCGCCGCGGGTGCCGTGGTCATGCCGACCCAGGTTTTATAGCAGAGCCGCAACGGGAGGGAGCCCCGACAGCAGGACGCGGGTAGCGGCTCCTCCCCCTGGCGGAGCCTCCTCTCCCCTGGCTCTCCAGATCAGAGCGCCTCGGTTCCCCGACTAGCGCTCCCGCCCCGCCCGGGGTCACCTTTCCACCAGTGCGCGGGGCCCCCTCCCCTACCTGCATCGGAGGCTGCGCCCTCCTCCCTGCTCCTCCCCATCCCACACCTGCTCTCCTGTTGGGGACTGGGAGAGCGAAGTCACAAGGTACCTGGGCCACACAAGGGTGGGGCTCCAGATTCCTGCCTTGGATCATGTTGGCGTGGACCCCTGCGCCGCCCTCTCGCCTCGAGAGCAGCCAGCGTGGGGGCTTGGACCCGACCAGAGTTAGGGGCTGGGGGAAAGAAGCTAACCTTCGGAGGGGTAGTGGAGTTGAGGGATGTGCGATGCTGTTTCTCGAATCCGGTGTTCCCCGAAAGCGGGGCTTGCTTCTCTCTCTCCGGGAGTGACCGCCGATTCTCTGGGTCTTATCTCGTTTTCAGCATCTCTCCCAGGCTGCTCCGCACTTAATTTCTAAGCAACCCAAAGACTGTTCTTCTAACACAGAATGAGGAGGCCTGTGAATTGCTGTGCGAGGGTGTATGTGATGGCCAGCGCTGGGGATGTTGGGGCGCAGAACTGAGAAATGGATTGCCAAGGGGCTCACTGAGAGAGGAACTGATGAGATCAGAGGGGAGGGGTTGGTCCTCTTGAGACACCATCGCCCCCTGCCCAACTCCCACCCAGACCCCTGAGATAAGATGGGAAGAGACTGGGGTCTGAATGGACCTCTCCTTATCTCATCTTTCAGAATCTTCAGAGCAGTTTAAGGATAGGAGACTTTCCTTGGAGGAGGCTCTAGCATTTGGGGAAACCGGGCTGGGCCCTCCCTAGAAAGTAGGCTGCCTCTGGTCCCAGGAGGGCGCCTCCCTCTCCTGGATTTGGCCTGGGGCTGCAGGAGACCCCTTCATGGCTCTGGGTACTGCATGTCCCACATGGGGTGGGGGCGTCTGTGAGAGTTTCAGAAGCTCACTCGGACTTGGGTGGGGAATGTGGACTTGGGTGGGCCTGGGCCCCCTACATCAACAGGAAGCCCCGGTTTTCTGGTCGAGTCGCTTCCCCATCCGCTGCCAACCTCTCAGCCCCCACCGGCCTTTGAACCTAGGCGAGAGACCTCTGAAGAGGGATCGCCTCCCGCAGAATGATCCAGGCGAAGGGGCTTCCTCCCTGGTCTGAGTCCTGGTTCACTCCCCCAACCTGCTGGCCCTGGATCACACAGCCTCCCAGAGCAGCTTTGATCCTCAGAGAGGGGAGGGGAGAATACACACCAGGTGTAGGGCCCTATTGTCGGCACTGTCTTAGAATCTAATCACCAGCCTGGGGCTAGTGATTAAATCACCAGTCAGGGGGAGTGATTTAATCACAATTCAGGAGAAGATTCCACACCCTGGGGGTCTTCTCTGGGAAGTGGATCTGTGGTCACACGGCAGTAAAAATCTCTCTTTTAGGACTGGGGAATGGAGCGAGGAGAAAGTCTATTCCAAGGAATGAAGTCTACTTCAGGGGTCCCTGTAACCCCAAGCCAGCCCCTCTTACAGGCAGGGGAGAGACTTGGAAGCCTTCCGTGCAGTTAAGAGGCTATTGACAAGTGACTTTAGGTTAGTGCTCAGCTGTTTCTGACTCTATATCCCCATGGACTATAGCCCGCCAGGCTCCTCCATCCATGGGATTGTCCAGGCAAGAGTACTGGAGTAGGTTGCCACTTCCTACTTCCAGAGGGTCTTTCCGACCCAGGGATGGAAGCCTTGTCTCCTGTGTCTCCTGCATTGGCAGGCGAATTTTGTACCACTAAACACCACGTGGGAAGCCCCTGGTGGCTTTAGAGGCACTTCAAAGTCCCTTTGGGAAGAGGAAGCTGATTTCAAAGTACTCCTGCTCCCCTCCAGTCAGGGTTCCCCTTAGTAGGACCATTGAGCTGAAGGAGGAGAACCACGCCCCTGGGGGGGGGTCCCTCTGAGGCATGAGGTGGTGAGGGGGGAGGATGTTGAGGATGGGCATTTCCTCAAGGCTGCATCTTTAGTCACGGGCACCACCACCGAGACTACACCGTCTGTGACGCAGGAACTCAAGGAGGTGGGGGGGTGGCTCCTGCTCTGTCTATCATCTCTGACTCCAAGGTTACACAAAGCAGGTTGCCAAGGTCACCCAGCCTTATCTTCCAGCCTGGACCCCTGTCCTACCTGCCATAAACCTGTTACCTGTCACTGTCTAGGTCCTAGTTCCTTTGGAGGGGACAAGACCCCCCCCCCCCGCCCTCCCCCATTACAGCAGGAATCATAAGAGCAGGGATGGGCCTTAACACATCACAGTGACTTACAGGGCCCATAAAGCTGCCAGCCTCGAGCCCAGCAGTGCCAGCCCGTCACAGCCTCCTTCCTCTTACTCCACATAGGGTCCCTGAGTGTCCTGTGTTCAAGTCCCCAGTCTTCCTTTGACTCAGGGATGACCTTGGGCAACTATCCTGCTCCCCTCTGATTGCAACTTCCTCATCTATAAAGTGGGGAGGATAATCCTGCCCTGCTGACCTCTGTCAATAAACAGTTATTAGGCCAGAGCCTGCCCAGCCCAGACTTTCACAACCAGCCTCCCGGGATGTAGCTGCTGGCACATTGAAGATGCAGGAATGAATCACAGTTCTCATCCTCTGGGGATTTTCCTGCCACAGCCGTGTCTGGATCCGGAGGGAGGCATTGGGGAAACTATAGGGCTTCAAGGTCAGACAGCCCTGGATCACTCCTGGCCCCACCCACTTGCTCTGTGACATCAGCTGAGCTGTGGTTTTCTTCATCTGTAAAATAAAAACCATATCCCCATCTTCCTCCTAGGTTCCCCATCATTCATTATGAGAATTCAGTGACTAAAGCCTGAGAAGGGCCAACCCAGCCCTGGGCACATTAGCAAGAGTCACCGTGACCTCTAAGCAGAGGTCCTTTCACCTGGATTGAACGTGATCCTAAACAAGCATGGATGTAGCGTTGGGTGGCGAGAACACTGAGGTCGGCCCAGAGAGGGTCCTCGGCCACATCCCGGGTCCTCCTGGTCTCCCAAGACCTCAGGAGGGGTGGGGAAGGCTGAGGGGCAAGGAGGGAACCCCCAGCCTCGGGGACCCAAAAGAGGGAGATTTGGATTCAGCCTCTCCTACGACTCTGATGGGCCTCGGGTAGAGGCACAAGGGAGCAAGATGCTGCACTCCTGGTGTCCGTAGGTCAGCGGAGGACCTAGGATGTAGCCCTTAGCAGGAAACGACCAGGAGGCCTGTGATCAGGGGGTGAGGTGGGCAAATGGATAAGGCAGGAGATTAGAACAGGCTTTGGAGCAACACTGCCCTGGATTCAACATCCCTGCCTCCCACTCACCCTGCACTCCCTCAAGCTCAGTGTCCGGATCCAAAAAATGGGGATGAAAGCAGGGCCTCCCTTCCACGGGTGCAGTTAGGATTCAACTAGAGGATGCTGGGGAAAGGGCCTGGCAGAGGTTTAGGTGCTCAATAAACGTCGGCCATAAGCATAGCTATTACAGGTAATGGTAGCAGATGCCCATGAGGTTATGGCAGCCCAGAGGAGGGCTACCTGGCCCAGCCAGTGGGAGCTGGTGGATGCTTCCTGGAGGAGATAAGACTCAAGCTGAGTTTTGATGAGACCCAAGCTGAGACACATTGGTGGGGCAAGAGGGAGAGACTGGAGAGTTATCTGGCACCACACAGGGAGGACTTGTCTGGTGGGGTTAGAAAGTTGGACTGATCTTTCCTTTGATGAGGGATAGATATCAAGATCCTGATTTTATAGGCCAGGAAATATCCCAAGAGAGTCATTTGGTTGTAGAAAGCAACAGAGATGCTCAGCTACTTCTCTGAGTTATAGAAGAACTGAGACTGAGAGAGGGCAGCGATGCAGGCTTGTTGCCCAATCCCTACCACTGCCCCTGAGAGGGTAACAGGCAGGAAGGCCAGGGGTCTCCAAACGGAGGAAATAGGCTGCAAGTGTCAGACATTTTTATCTCTCTTAAGTGGCAGGAGGAAACAAACTAGAGATATTTTTTCCCTTCTCTATACAAATTTAAAAGGAGGTTTCTCTTAAAATACTATGTTGCCATAATGACACCTGGTTTCACCTGAAGTTAACTATTCTTAAACCTTGAGTTAACCAATGCACTTTTCCTTGTAGAAATGTTTGTCTTAAGCTATGTTAATGTACTATGCATTTACCCCAGACTCTGTCTTCAAGTCGGTTCACCTAATGGCCCAGAACCTACTCGACAAACCAGGATATTATACTCAGACATTGTTTCCTGAATCTATGTAAATGAAACTATTTGTATGGTAATCTGCCCTTCTACAAGATTCAAGTCAATCATTTTATGGCCCGGGATAAATCGCCTGGTGCCAAGATTATCCCAAAATGCATCTTATGGATGAGGGGCCTGGTGCTATTCTGAGTTTTAAGACATTCCTTTCTTTCATTAACAGACGGCTAGTGAGAAGGCAATGGCACCCCACTCCAGTACTCTTGCCTGGAAAATCCCACGGACGGAGGAGCCTGGTGGGCTGTAGTCCATGGGGTCTCGAAGAGTCGGATACAACTGAGCGACTTCACTTTCACTTTTCACTTCCATGCATTGGGGAAGGAAATGGCAACCCACTCCAGTGTTCTTGCCTGGAGAATCCCAGGGACGGGGGGAGCCTGGTGGGCTGCCGTCTACGGGGTCGCACAGAGTCAGACATGACTGAAGCGACTTAGCAGCAGCAGCAGCAGTGACTATATAACATCCAGCTGAAGACTAGCAGGGGGGTACTCTTTCTGCCCCCTTCTGATGCCTATGTCAGAAGCTTTCTCCATCTCCTTTATATTTTAATAAAACTTTATTTCACAAAAGCTCTGAGCGATCAAGCCTTGTCTCTGGCCCCGGATTGAATTCTTCTCCTCAGGAGGCCAAAAATCCTGGGGTCTTTTCATGGGTTAGCAATAATATTTCACTCCCACCCCAGCCCAGCCTACCCCTCACCACCCTCCCCCCTGCCGCCCCCAGCAACCCGGGCTCTTTCCATGCCATCTCATGCTCCCCAACACATTCCTCCCTGCCATTGGAACCCCTAGCCTCCATTTCCCCTTGCGTTTGGCCCCATGCAGAGTCCCCTTCAATTAACAGATAATTCAGGGAAATGTTTGCAGAGAAGTCAGCTTCTTGTCCTTGGCTATTGAGGTTAAAGCCACATGCAAAGTGGGTTCCGCCACGCCTGAACCTGAACCTCTGCCACGTTCAAACAGAGACAAGAAGGTGCCTGTCCAGCCAGCATCTGTGGAAAGGAAGCTGCAGTCCCCCTCCCCTGGTCTCCACACTCAGCCAGTTTCTCTGGCCCACAGAGGGAACCAGGGAGGGGAGCAGAGAGAGAGCTATCACGGGGACGGGAATACGGCCCTCTTTGGTAGAGAGCTTGGCGAAAACTTCTGCCCCTGAATATCTTGAAATAGTAGCAGCAAGAAGCATGGAACAATCCAGCAATGGAGATGCCATATGTTCTGTCCACCCCGCAGAGGCCTCAGGAAAGCTCCGCCAGGGCTGCCCCTCCCCTCTCAACCAGGGAGCCAGGTCACACCGGCGAGAGGCTGGGCTCAAGCCGCTTTGGACTTTTCCCCATAGTATTCATATATATTCTGGTTTGTGGTGGAAGGACCACCAGAGAGGGTGATGAGGGTGGTACCAGACAGAGGGAAAAAGGAAGGGCCACGTAGGCAGCCTTGTGGACGAAAGGGCATCGTTAAGGCTATGCCAACATGAAGAGACAGCCTCTCTTAGGCGGATGTGTGTCTGTTAACTTCTTTTTCTCTGGTCATCCAGATAATACCTACTCATTGTAGAGTATTTGGAAAGAAGCAGGGGGAGAGAACTGCAGATAACCTTATCTCCCAGAGGTAACCATTTTACAGTTTTAACGTGTTTCCAAGGGAAAGTATTTTAAAGAAAACAGTCATTCCCTCCTTAATCTGTTTCATTTTTCCAACTCCGCTTTCCGTTTTTATCTGCAGGCAAAACCTCGTGGACACAGTGAGCAATTCAGTATCCTTTTTTAGCTTTCACCGTGCAGTGTCAACATGCGTCCCTGTTACCTCACAGCCTCTGCAACTGTCGTTCTGTGGTTCCACAGTGTTCACAGCTTGCACCACCAGTTTACTTTCCACTGTAAATAACACTGCAGAGAACATCTTCCCGCTGGGACGGGAAGGGCCACAGGCTGCAGAAGAAAACCAGGGCTCCCAGGTCCTCTCCCTAGCTCCCCGCTCTGAAGGAGCACCACCAGCTTATGAAAATAGTTTGGAGATAGGGTTAGGGTCCAAGGGACCCCTAGAGGCCAGGTAAAGAATCTTAATCAGAAATTCTAACTCTTGGATTGCTGAAGTACCTGTCAGATAGGGAATTTGGGCGGGGGGCAGGGTGGTGCACACATCAGGGGGTAAGGAATGTGTTTCTGTGTAGATTTGCAGAGACAATGTGAGAAAAAATGCATGCCTTGTTGGGGCCCCTTCCTATGGGTGTGTTCACACAACAACAGCGCCCTCTGCTGTCCCTGCTCCCCCAACAGTTCTGTGCCCTTTACAGTTTAGAAGGTCTTCCTCCTGTTTAACCATGGGTTAGTCTGTCTTTCCCTAGTGTTTATTTTTCAGTTCTGGGGAACACTGTAAGATAGTGACAGTAAAATAACTTTCAAAGAGTTGAAAAACAATTCTTGGTGGGCTGCCGTCTATGGGGTCTCACAGAGTTGGACATGACGGAAGCGACTTAGCAGCAGCAGCAGTACCCTATACCTGATACCCAGATCTTTAGCTCTGATAAAAATAATTTAGCTGAGTAAATTTTAAAGACCTGTTTGGCTTTATTCAATGATTAATTTATTTTAAAATTTTAATTTATTTATTTGGCTGTGCTGGGTCTTAGCTGAAGCATGCAGGATCTTTATTTGTGGCAGGCAAACTCTTAGTTGCAGCATATAGGATCTAGCTCCCTGAACCCGGGCCCCCTGCATTGGGAGTATGGAATCATAGCCACCGAATCCCAGGAAGTCCCTCAATGATTATTAATTGCGCAGCATCCAATCTAGTAGATTTAATGGAGTTCCGAGGAGCTGTACAAAATACTAGACAAAACAACAACAAAACCAGACTGGTTATGGCAAGTTCACTTTCCTGTAGAGAATAGCAGGGGTTATTCAGAATGAGGCGGATTGCTTAACTACTTCTGGTCCTCTGAAGATCCAACCCGAGCCCCTTCCTTCAGGAAGTGACTCCCTGGCTCTGGCTCCCGCTTGCCCGGAGAACGGATGAAGGTGTCAGAGCTGCAGACAGAAGCTGAAATGTAGCAAGGCTGCAAAGATAACTCACCTCCCACCTTTGATAAGGGCTACAAGTGGGTACCTGTGGAAGGGTCAGATCAATCTGCCCTGGCTCCTCCCTTATTATGGCAACAGAGGAAGGGGGCAGTGATTCTGCCTTAGTAAGTAACCCCAAACTTAACCTTGCAGGGTAAAGCTTATTAAATGACTCTCATGTGGGATGGGTAGGAGCAGAGCTGGCTTCAAGGGCATGGGACTTGCATAGTCGCACAGGGGCTGCACTTGAGTTAATGTTCTGCTGTTGCCCTCTCAAAAAGCTTCGTTTTTGAACCAGGGGTTTCTGCGTTTCTATTTTGTAGCAGATCCGAGTTGGGGGCGGGCATGCGCAGTCTTCTCGCTGGCTCTCCACCCTCCCAGGGCGCCCGGAAGCAGCCGGGCAACCGCGCCTCGGAGAGCCCGTGGACCAGCAGCAGCTTGTGGAGTCCTTGGCTGGCTCGGGTTCTGCTTTCTCGCAGGAAACGCTGCACACTCGCTTGTCCCGGAGCGCCGTCGGCTGTGTGCAGGGGCGCGTGACTCTGAGGCACTCGCCACTCGCACCTGAGCATCGGCCACCCGGCTCAGCCCTCACCAGGAGGTAGTGCTGGGGTTTGCCGCAGGCTCGGCTCGCCGGGAACACGCTGGACAGCACCTGTTCCGCAAACTTCTGCCTCCACTATCTGGTTTCACACTGCGCCCGGGGCTGGTCATCAGAAGGTGCGGGAAGTTCCTGAGCTCCGGGCGGCCCTGGAGGGCCGTGCAGAGTCACAAGGGACGTGGAGGTGCGGCAGGACCCTCCCCGGGCTCGGCGGAGCGCGTGAGCTCCGCGTCCTGGCTGTTCACTGTGCCTCTGAGCCCTGGTTTCTGAATTTGCCCCATCTTCGGGCTTCTCAAAATTACTACCAGTGCGATCGCGTTTAGCTCTTTGGGCAATCTCTCCATCTATACCCTTAAAGGCAAAACCTCTGGACCGGAAGTTGCTGTACTCTACCTGGGGAGTCGCTGGCACCTTCCTTCTTGCTCGGACTTTGGAAACACGAGATGGGGGCACACACGAGCTGGGGGTCACCCAGAGTCCAAGAAGGGCATATTCACTGTGTGAAAGGTGAAGGGGAGGAAGTTCTAGGGATTTTTCTGTCCTTAATTTTTGAACCAGGGGCTCTGCTTGTTGGGGGCGGTCATGCGCAGTCTTCTCGCTGGAAATCCACCCTCCCAGGGCGCGGGGAAGCAGCCGGCTAAAGTCGTCTCGGAGAGCCTGTGGACCAGCAACCGCAGGTTTTAAACCAGAGCCCCTGGTTCAAAAATTATCTTCTAGGTAGCAGCGTCTGCACAGCTTGGATGCTCATAAGGGGGTCGAATCCCTGAAAATTGAGGGAGGCCTTCCCAGTCTCACCAAACAATTCACAAGACAGGTTTAGAGTGGGCAGGGAATATGTTCACAATGTATGAATTCCTACTAACACCAGGACAGAACAAGAAATTGGAGTTTTGCCCACCACTCCCACGATCCCTGGGTCTGGCCACTTTCCTAGCCTCCTCAGGCAACCTCAGAGCCCCTGCATGCCTCCAGTTCAAACCAGTGATGATCTGAACTGTTGAGGCAATTGATGACCCATGAGGGTTATTGGACCAGTGTGAACACGCCCTGGAGTTTGGGCGTCCCCCTGAGGTGGGGACGCGGTTTCTCCTAGGGCGCAGAGGTCTGGGGGAGTTTCAGCACCGCGGGACGGACAGCACCCTAGAGCTGCAGGTCTAAACCCAATAGCCCAGGCGAGAGCCCCACTCCCCCACCGCGAGCTTTAGTGGGGGAGGCCAGACGGAGATGCATTCCGGACCGGGCCGAGCTCCTGGATCCTGATCTCAAGTCCCAGAGGCTCTGTGGGGCTTGGAGCAGTGTTCAGAGGATAGGGCCCCAGTTTGAGGTCCGCAATGAGAGGGAAGGAGGCGGGGAGGGAGCCCGAGCCGACCTAGACGGAGAAAGTTGGTGTTCCAGAACCGCCGAGCCTACGACGGAGATCCTAGTCACTCCCCTGGAGCCTCCTTTCAGTTCTCCTGGAATTCCAATGTAGACGCTGACTCTGGTGCTCTTTACAACGGAACCTCAGGCACTCGCAGGCCAGGTATGCAGCCTCCTCTTCCCGCTCAAGATTCAAAGGAAAGATAAGGGCACCGTTTGAAGGGAAATTAAGGTGTGGAAGGGCTATTCCAGAGGAGGGAGGCAGAGCGGTGACCTGGTAAACGCGAGAGAAGTTACAGACTTCGAGGAACCGTATAATTGGCCCTTTGTCGTGCTGCGATTCATGGGGTCGCAAAGAGTCAGACATGATTAAGCGACTGATCTGATCTGATCTGAAGGCTCAGATTACACACCTCGTGCCTGGGCCTCCCTGCAGCGGAACGGTCCCCAGCGCCTCCAGGGCCGGTTTGTCCCGGTCAGAGAGAAGCCCCAGGACTCAGCGGGCTAAGGCGGAGGGGGAGGCGCTTGCAACGGGCGGCCACTTGTGGCTCTGAGAGGGCCAGTGCAGGAATCCTAACAAGTTCCCCCTCCCCATCCCAGTGCCAGGATGAAACCCAGGGCTCCCACTAAACGTCACGCCATCTAGACACTGTTACACTCCACTGTCTGACTGGTCCCTGGTCACATCCACTCCACAGACAGTCCCAGGGTTCCACCTCCTCACTATTTCAACCTCCTGGAATTTCTGATTCCACCCACCTGGAAAACTCTACCCAGTCAGGCTTGAACATCCCCTTTGGCCTGAAATGTCCTAGCTCCAACCCCTCCATCCCTGCTTCTGTAGCCAATGTTACTCTGCAGAACTCTCCTGTCTACCCTTGTCAGTCTCTCTCAACAAGGCCCTGAGCTTCCTTGAGTCAGGTATTAGGTTGGCTTCTCCCACAGCAGCACTACGCAGTAGAATACAGTAGGACCCCCACAAGTATTTGTCAATCAAGCTTTGTCTTGCTTTACTCAGCATGGGTAGCATGGACTGAGGAAAGGTGGGCTCCTAAGGGCCAGTGGCTCAGGATCACCCAGAGAGAGTCTCAGTGAAATGACTGCTCCCTGATCCAACTGCTGGCCCCAATTTGGTTCTATCCAGTTATAGGATGTATTGGCAGTGTTATGAAAATGCCATGGTGGGGGAACCTTATGGTCTCAGGTGTTCTGAATTTCTTTGACAGGACTATAAGCCCAGAGATGGGCTGTGATTTTTCCCAGGTCACCTAGCAAAGTAGCAGAGGGCCAACGTCAAAGTTTTTTTTTAAAAGATGTCAACAGATGAAGAAAATCACTTCCATCCCCAGAAAACTGAACTGGGGGTAACCTGGGTGTAGTGTTACTGGAGAAGGCAATGGCAATCCACTCCAGTACTCTTGCCTGGAAAATCCCGTGGACAGAGGAGCCTGGCAGGCTGCAGTCCATGGGGTCACTGAGAGTCAGAAACGACTGAGTGACTTCACTTTCACTTTTCACTTTCATGCATTGGAGAAGGAAATGGCAACCCACTCCAGTGCTCTTGCCTGGAGAATCCCAGCCCACCCAAGCGTGGTGGGCTGCCGTCTATGGGGTCGCACAGAGTCAGACATGACTGAAGCAACTTAGCTTAGCAGCAGCAGCAGCAGCCGCAGTGTATTCCTGCTGGAAAAGCTTCAGGGGGCCCTGGTCAGGGTGAGACCACTGATATCAGCCACACTGGCGCTGATCCTGGGCTTGCTGGGCCAGGATAAAAGAGGGACTGTAGAGAGCGTTTTTTGTTCCACTGGTTCATTTTATAAGACCCAGACAGAAGAGACAGAAGCCACACGGCGAGGTAAGGAGAGGGCCTAGGATAGTGTTCTCGGAACTAAATTATTCGAGAACAATTTCCTTCCACGTGAAGGAACCTCGACCTTCCAGACACCCATGAGGCAACCAGCCAGCGAGGTCTTCCAGTTTAGCCAAGTTTCTGCCTCGGTCCTGGGACCTACCTCGGATCGAGTGCATGACGCTCTACTTCTAGTCTTGAGTGAAAAGCGAGACCGATCGATTGGTCCCCCTGCCCAGGGTCGCTGAGCGCTGATGGGTTCTGGCTCGGAAAGGAGCGAGGCGGAGGCAAGGCAGTGGGCAGGGCTTGGCGCGGACCCGGCGCCGTTTGGCGTCCTGGGTTCTCGGAGCCCAGGTAGGCCCGCCGGTCTTCAGGAGCTCGGCGAGTGCTTCAGGCTGGGCAGGCCCCGGGGCTTCCCTCGCTTCTCGCAGCTATGAGGTCGAAATCTCAAGCTCGTCCTCAGTCTGGCGCCTCCTTGCTTCACTCAGAGGCCCTCCTGAGGCTCTCAGGCGCTGTTGGTACCGTCGCTAAAACACTTATAACTGCACCTTCAGTGTCGATATCGAAGCAGTGGTTTTCAAAAGAAATCATTTTCCACCGGCGGTCCGGTGCTGAAAGCAAGGCTGGGGATCTAGGTTCCTGAACACATCTCCACACCCCTGATCTCCGGGGTTCTGCCTCCAAGCATATTCCTGCTCTTCCTTTGTTGCTCATAATACACAAAACGGTGACCTTGGAATACTGGTGACCGCTGGTCACCCGGTCACTATTTCCTCAGCTGAAAGGGGGACAGATTCGAGTAAGATTTGAAATAACAACAACAAAAATCAATAGCAAAAAGTTAGTAAATACCATGCCATCAGAGAGAACAAACTGGCAACAAATAGCTCAATTCTCTGAAAGGGAAATTAATTAAAAGCTCAGAGGAGATGCCAGAACACTTAGCTAGCAGGTTTAAAGAAGGGTGGGGCGGGAGGGGGACTTCCCTAGCAGTCCTGTGATTAGGACCCCGTTCTCCACTGTAGGAGGCAGGGGTTCCATCCCTGGTGGGGGAACTGAGATTCTGCAAGCAGCATGGTGTGGCAAAAAAAAAAAAAAAGTAAGGGGGCTCTGGAAAATTCCTAGCTGTATTGATACAAATAATCCAAGCCTACAGCCCAGAAGGGCAGGCCCAGCAGGGTTAGAGACTACCCATTGTCCCAGCTTTCCCTGTGGGTTCATGGGCTTTGCTGCTTGCCTTTAAGGTGGAGCCACAATCATGCACATGTTCCCTGAGGCGGTGCTCTGATGAATGTGACCCCAGTCCAGCTGTGTCCTACCCTTTGGACAGTGTAATCACTGAGGCCAGAAGCACCGGCTTCTTCTAAGGCCTCTCATATTCATGGAGTTATGGGCTAAGGGCAGCCCCAGAGGCCAGAGGCAGATATTTGCCCCCAGGAGCCTGGTCTGTACTGGGCGCAGGGGCAAGGAACTCAGGGAACAGGGACCCTGGAAGAAATGATTCTCCTTTATTCCTTTGACCTTAGAAAAAAATTTTCTATATTCCAATGAATTAAAAAAAATTTTTTCCCCATAACTTCAGATTTTCCAGCCCTCTTAATAGAAACTTGGAAGCAAAACTCTGTTTTGACATTTCCCAGCACCAGACTGCAAACAGCTGGAATCCTTTAACTGGACTGGTTCAGTGAGACTGCATTGGCCTAGTATTCCCAGTGTCACTTTTTAACTCTTACAACCCTGCAGTGTGGGTGGTATCACCCCATTTTATACACGAAGAATGCAAGGCTCAGAGAGGTTCAGGGACTTGCCTGAGGCCACTTAGTTAGCAGTGGCTGATCCAGTGTTCTGATGCAGATCTGTCTCATGTCAAAGTACACTTTAAATGGATGAATTGTATGTGAATTATATCTCAGTACATTCTAAAAATACAGCAGTCACTAATTTTAGCCATAAGAAGAGTATGTTTAAGATTAATATTTTATGGGTGGCAACACAGTGACTCATTGGAAAAGACCTTGATGCTGGGAAAGATTGGGAGCAGGAGGAGAAGGGGACAACAGAAGATGAGATGGTTAGATGGCATCATCGACTCAGTAGACGTGAGTTTGAGCAAACTCTGGGAGATGGTGAAGGACAGGGAAGTTTGGCGTGCTACAGTTCATGGGGTTGCAAAGAGTCTGACACGACTGAGCAACTAAACAACACAGTGACCTTATTTTTGTTGGTTCTTGGACAAAATTATGAACTGGCTTTATCGTGTCTCGTTTTATCATGTTCTCAGAGTAACTTTGTGTGAGGTTGGTATTCTGTGATTGTTTATGTCCAACAGAAGGACGTGAAATGTCCAGCCAGAGACCTGGCTCTGAGTATTTGAGGTCTGTGAACCTCAGATCAGTTCTGGTTGTCAAAGGCTGGTTTTTCTCTTCCTCGGCAGACACTGGGAACCTCAGCTGGGCCCTCAGGGACCCACAAGAATTCTAGTAAACACTTGGAATGTCCACAGAAATTCTGGTCCCACCCTCCTGCTGGTGTGAGCCTGGGCTCCCATGCCTGGGATCTGGGAACTGGGGACACCAGGCCAGAGGAGAATATGCGTCATCTGTGATACAGGGATGTTTTGTACTTGTTATGTTTGTTGCTAATTCAGGATATTTAGAGGCAGAAGTTTGCCCCACTGTCTCTGCCAAGGAGCATCCTTCCCCCCCAATACTCCAGTGATTACTTCCAACCCCTCCCTGCTGGTTCCTCCCCCAGGACTCTGTCTGTAACTCCAGGAGGACTTGAAGGGTGGGGCTGAGGGGCTGAAGCTTTTTGAGGCCTGGCAGTAAGGGGACTTTTCCTGTCTCTGCCTGCTCTCCATTGCAGAGATCCAGGTTGGGAGTTCAGACTAATGATTAAGACTTATTTTGTGTTGCGATTAATTTCAACAGGCATTCAGGGTGTATCTGGAGTCCCTGTACACCCTTCTTCAGTTCAATTCAGTTCAGTCGCTCAGTCGTGTTCGACTCTTTGAGACCCCATGAATCACAGCACACCAGGCCTCTTTGTCCATCACCAACTCCCAGAGTTCACTCAGACTCACTTCCATCAAGTCAGTGATGCCATCCAGCCATCTCATCCTCTGTCGTCCCCTTCTCCTCCTGCCCCCAATCCCTCCCAGCATCAGGGTCTTTTCCAATGAGTCAACTCTTCACATAAGTTGGCCAAAGTATTGGAGTTTCAGCTTCAGCATCAGTCCTTCCAATGAACACCCAGGAGTGACCTCCTTGAGGATGGACTGGTTGGATCTCCTTGCAGTCCAAGGGACTCTCAAGAGTCTTCTCCAACACCACAGTTCAAAAGTATCAATTCTTCGGCACTCAGCTTTCTTCACAGTCCAACTCTCGCATCCATGCATGACCACTGGAAAAACCATAGCCTTGACTAGATAGACCTTTGTTGGCAAAGTAATATCTCTGCTTTTCAATATGCTATCTAGGTTGGTCATAACTTTCCTTCCAAGGAGTAAGCATCTTTTAATTTCATGGCTGCAGTCACCATCTGCAGTGATTTTGGAGCCCAGAAAAATAAAGTCTGATGCTGTTTCCCCATCTATTTCCCATGAAGTGATGGGACCAGATGCCATGATCTTCATTTTCTGAATGTTGAGCTTTAAGCCAACTTTTTCACTCTCCTCTTTCACTTTCATCAAGAGGCTCTTTAGTTCTTCATTTTCTGCCATAAAGGTGGTGTCATCTGTATATCTGAGGTTATTGATATTTCTCCCAGCAATCTTGATTCCAGCTTGTGTTTCTTCCAGTCCAGCATTTCTCATGATGTACTCTGCATATAAGTTAAATAAAAAGGGTGACAATATACAGCCTTGATATACTCCTTGTCCTATTTGGAACCAGTCTGTTGTTCCATGTCCAGTTCTAACTGTTGCTTCCTGACCTGCATACAGGTTTCTCAAGAGGCAGGTCAGGTGGTCTGGTATTCCCATCTCTTTCAGAATTTTCCACAGTTTACTGTGATCCACACAGTCAAAAGCTTTGGCATAGTCAATAAAGCAGAAGTAGATGTTTTTCTGGAACTTTCTTTTTTTTTTTCAATGACCCAGCGAATGTTGGCAATTTGATCTCTGGTTCCTCTGCCTTTTCTAAAACCAACTTGAACATCAGGAAGTTCACGGTTCACGTACTGCTGAAGCCTGGCTTGGAGAATTTTGGGCATTACTTGACTAGCGTGTGAGATGAGTGCAATTGTGTGGTAGTTTGAGCATTCTTTGGCATTGCCTTTCTTTGGGATTTAAATGAAAACTGACCTTTTCCAGTCCTGTGGCCACTGCTGAATTTTCCAAATTTGCTGGCATATTGAGTGCAGCACTTTCACAGCATCATCTTTTAGGATTTGAAATAGCTCAACTGGAATTCCATCACCTCCATTAGCTTTGTTTGTAGTGATGCTTCCTAAGGCCCACTTGACTTCACATTCCAGGATGTCTGGCTCTAGGTCAGTGATCACACCATCGTGATTATCTGGGTTGTCAAGCTCTTTTTTGTACAGTTCTTCTGTGTATTCTTACCACCTCTTAATATCTTCTGCTTCTATTAGGTCCATAGCATTTCTGTCCTTTATCGAGCCCATCTTTGCATGAAATGTTCCCTTGGTATCTCTAATTTTCTTGAAGAGATCTCTAGTCTTCCCCATTCTGTTGTTTTCCTCTATTTCTTTGCATTGATTGCTGAGGAAGGCTTTCCTATCTCTCTTTGCTATTCTTTGGAACTCTGCATTCAGATGTTTATATCTTTCCTTTTCTCTTTTGCTTTTCGCTTCTCTTCTTCTCACAGCTATTTGTAAGGCCTCCCTAGATAGCCATTTTGCTTTTCTGCATTTCTTTTCCATGGGGATGGTCTTGATCCCTGTCTCCTGTACAATGTCACGAACCTCCGACCATAGTTCATCAGGCACTCTGTCTATCAGATCTAGTCCCTTAAATCTATTTCTCACTTCCAATGTATAATCATAAGGGATTTGATGCGCTGAGCTTTGTTGGAGCAGCCGTGAAGAGATACCGCACGTCCAAGGTAAGAGAAACCCAAGTAAGATGGTAGGTGTTGCGAGAGGGCATCAGAGGGCAGACACACTGAAACCATAATCACAGAAAACTGGCCAATCTGGTCACATGGACCACACACAGCCTTGTCTAACTCAATGAAACTAAGCCATGCCATGTGGGGCCACCCAAGACGGGTGGGTCATGGTGGAGAGGTCTGACAGAATGTGGTCCACTGGAGAAGGGAATGGCAAACCACTTCAGTATTCTTGCCTTGAGAACCCCATGAACAGTATGAAAAGGCAAAATGATAGGATACTGAAAGAGGAACTCCCCAGGAGGTAGGTGCCCAATATGTTACTGGAGATCAGTGGAGAAATAACTCCAGAAAGAATGAAGGGATGGAGCCAAAGCAAAAACAATACCCACCTGTGGATGTGACTGGTGATAGAAGCAAGGTCCAATGCTGTAAAGAGCAATATTGCATAGGAACCTGGAATGTCAGGTCCATGAATCAAGGCAAATTAGAAGTGGTCAAACAGGAGATGGCAAGAGTGAACGTCTATATTCTAGGAATCAGCAAACTAAAATGGACTGGTATGGGTGAATTTAACTCAGATGACCATTATATCTACTACTGTGGGCAGGAATCCCTTAGAAGAAATGGAACAGCCATCATGGTCAACAAAAGAGTCCGAAATGCAATACTTGGGTGCAATCTCAAAAACGACAAAATGATCTCTGTTCATTTCCAAGCCAAACGATTCAATATCACGGTAATCCAAGCCTTTGCCCCAACCAGTCACACTGAAGAAGCTGAAGTTGAATGGTTCTATGAAGACCTACAAGACCTTTAAGAACTAACACCCCAAAAAGATGTCCTTTTCATTATAGGGGACTGGAATGCAAAAGTAGGAAGTCAAGAAACACCTGGAGTAACAGGCAAATTTGGCCTTGGAGTACGGAATGAAGCAGAGCAAAGGCTTATAGAGTTTTGCCATAGAACGCACTGGTCATAGCAAACACCCTCTTCCAACAATACAAGAGAAGACTCTATACACGGACATCACCAGATGGTCAACATCGAAATCAGATTGATTATATTCTTTGCAGCCAAAGATGGAGAAGTTCTATACAGTCAGCAAAACCAAGACCAGGAGCTGACTGTGGTTCTGATCATGAACTCCTTATTGCCAAATTCAGACACCCTTCCTGGTATCCATCAAAGGATGCAGAGGACAGGTCAGGTAGAGGCTGGGGTTCCGTTTCAGAGACTGTTTTGGCCTTTCCCTGATCTGTCAGGTCCAGGAGTGCAAGGCCTCATTCCCTGTATTTCTTCCCCATGTCCAGCATGGGTCCTGGCAGAACTGAATTTAAATCTCACATTATCTAGGGCTGGGAAAGGATAAATTAGGAACTTGGGATTAACATATATGCACTACTATATATAAAATAGATAAACAACAAGGTCCTACTGTGCAGCACAGGGAACTGTATTCAGTATTTTTATTTTATTTTATTTTCCACATTGCTTGCCTTTTGAATCTTCATTCCCTGGCCAGGGATTGAACCTGGATCCCAACACAGAAACACAGAGACTGCCGAGTCCCAACCCTGGGACTGCCAGTGAATTACTTTCATTATTTCTATTAAATATTTATTTGGCTGTGCTGGGTCTTAGTTGTAGCATATGGGATCTAGTTCCCTGACCAGGGATTAAACCCAGACCTGCTGCATTTGGGAGCCTGGAGTCTTAACCACTGAATCACCAGGGATGTCTGACCCTTTCATTAATTTTTTTTTCATTCCTTCATTACTATGAGCATGCAAATACTGTTCACAACAGAACCTTATTATGCAATAGAATTGCATTTCCTATTTTGTAAAATATTTTTGTTTTTCCTGTAGTTAATAGTTGACCTACTTTTCACTTGCTTAGTTTCTTTTGTAGCTCATGCATTTTATGCCATATTTCAGAACTCTTTCCCAAATGCTTTATCACTCCTAAGTTTTCTTGTAGGATGTTACTCCATATGTTTAGGTCCATGATCCATTTTGAGTTAACTTTTCTATGTAGTGTAGGATTGTAGTTGAATTTTTTTGGGTGAGGGTGCATATGGCAAAGATTGTTTCCTCATCCACCCCCAACCTGCCCCTTCCCCGCCCCCCCATCCCCAATGAATTGCTTTGGTGCATTTGTCAAAAATCAGTTGACTGGGAATTCCCTGGTGGTCCAGTGGTTAAGACTCTGTGCTTCCACTGCAGCGAACAAGAGTTCTATCCCTGGTTGGGGAACTAAGATCATGTAAGTCCTGCAATGTGGCCAAAAAAAAAAAAAAAAAAAATCAGTTAACCATATAGTGTAGGCCTATTTCTGGGCTCTCTATTCCATTTCTGTACACCTCAGTCAGTCAGTTCAGTTCAGTCGCTCAGTCGTGTCTGACTCTTTGCGACCCCATGAATCGCAGCACGCCAGGCCTCCCTGTCCATCACCAACTCCTGGAGTTCACTCAGACTCACGTCCATCGAGTCGGTGATGCCATCCAGCCATCTCATCCTCTGTCGTCCCCTTCTCCTCCTGCCCCCAATCCCTCCCAGCATCAGAGTCTTTTCCAATGAGTCAATTCCTCGCATGAGGTGGCCAAAGTACTGGAGTTTCAGCTTTAGCATCATTCCTTCCAAAGAAATCCCAGGGCTGATCTCCTTCAGAATGGACTGGTTGGATCTCCTTGCAGTCCAAGGGACTCTCAAGAGTCTTCTCCAACACCACAGTTCAAAAGCATCAATTCTTCGGCGCTCAGCCTTCTTCACAGTCCAACTCTCACATCCATACATGACCACAGGAAAAACCATAGTCTTGACTAGATGAACCTTTGTTGGCAAAGTAATGTCTCTGCTTTTCAATATGCTATCTAGGTTGGTCATAACTTTCCTTCCAAGGAGTAAGCATCTTTTAATTTCATGGCTGCAGTCACCATCTGCAGTGATTTTGGAGCCCAGAAAAATAAAGTCTGACACTGTTTCCATTGTTTCCCCATCTATTTCCCATGAAGTGATGGAACTGGATGCCATGATCTTCGTTTTCTGAATGTTGAGCTTTAAGCCAACTTTTTCACTCTCCTCTTTCACTTTCATCAAGAGGCTTTTTAGTTCCTCTTCACTTTCTGCCATAAGGATGGTGTCATCTGCATATCTGAGGTTATTGATATTTCTCCCGGCAATCTTGATTCCAGCTTGTGTTTCTTCCAGTCCAGCGTTTCTCATGATGTACTCTGCATATAAGTTAAATAAGCAGGGTGACAATAAACAGCCTTGACGTACTCCTTTTCCTATTTGGAACCAGTCTGTTGTTCCATGTCCAGTTCTAACTGTTGCTTCCTGACCTGCATACAGGTTTCTCAAGAGGCAGGTCAGGTGGTCTGGTATTCCCATCTCTTTCAGAATTTTCCACAGTTTACTGTGATCCACACAGTCAAAGGCTTTGGCATAGTCAATAAAGCGGAAGTAAATGTTTTTCTGGAACTTTCTTTTTTTTTTTTCAATGATCCAGCGAATGTTGGCAATTTGATCTCTGGTTCCTCTGCCTTTTCTAAAACCAACTTGAACATCAGGAAGTTCACGGTTCACGTACTGCTGAAGCCTGGCTTGGAGAATTTTGGGCATTACTTGACTAGCGTGTGAGATGAGTGCAATTGTGTGGTAGTTTGAGCATTCTTTGGCATTGCCTTTCTTTGGGATTTAAATGAAAACTGACCTTTTCCAGTCCTGTGGCCACTGCTGAATTTTCCAAAATTGCTGGCATATTGAGTGCAGCACTTTCACAGTATCATCTTTTAGGATTTGAAATAGCTCAACTGGAATTCCATCATGTCCACTGGCTTTGTTCGTACTAATGCTTTCAATTAAGTCCGTATCTGACCTCGGGAGCCAGCAAACACCGTTGATCATGCTGACGGGCTCATACGTGCCTCCAGCCTCCTTACCCTGTAGAATCCCAGAGGCTCCTAGACCTCCTGCTCCTGTTTGGATTGGGAACTGCCTTGTACTGCTGCTATGTAGCTCACCCGAGAGCATCTCTACCCCTTCATCTGGGGGTCCCCATGCCCCCTCCTATAACAGGTCCTCTTTTTCTGGATCCCATGGCTTCCTCATTCTTAGTTTGTTTGTTTGTTTGTTTTTAAGCTCTTCTAGGTCTTCACCGGGGCGAGTGGGGCCTTCTCTTATTGAGGAGCATGGGGTCTAGAGCTTGCAGGGTCAGTAGTTGTGGTGTGTGGGCTTAATTGCCCTGTAACATATGGAATCTTGGTCCCTAACTAGGAATCGAACCCTGCATCCTCTGCATTGCGAGGCAGTATCTTAACCACTGGACCACCAGGGCAGTACCCTTAGTTCACGTCTTTGTGTTTTTTGTGGAGCATGTTCTCTGGCAGTTTCCTGGTAGAGGCACATGGAAGGTAAGGTTTTGAGACCTTCAACATCTAATGATATTTTCTTTCTACCCTCACTTTTGGTTGATACTTGAATGAAATAATTCCCAAGTTGGAGATAATTTTCCCTCCAAAGTTTGGAGTTTTCTTCTCATGTGCTATAACAATTCATAGTCCCTAGTGTCTGATTATTTTTTTGCAGAAAGTTTTAGGACTTCTTTATGTGTTCCTGTATTCAGTGGCTTAGTCATGTGCAACTCTTTTGCGACCCCATGAACCATAGCCTGCCAGGCTCCTCTGTCCATGAGATTGCCCAGAATACTGGAGAGGGTTGCCATTTCCTCCTCCAGGGGATCTTCCGGACCTAGACTGAACCCATGTCTCCTGCATTGGCAGGTGGATTCTTTACCTCTGAGCCACTGGGGATGCCATTGTCAGTGCTGTGCCTTATGTGGTATTTTTCACCCATTGTGTGTGACACGGTATGAGTCCCTTCAACCTGTCAACTCATGCTCTTCCATTACGGGGGTTAAAAAAATAGTCCTACCATTTTCTCCTTCTAGAACTCCTACTAATATGAAGTTTAATCATCTAACTTTCTTAGCTCTTTTAAAAAATCTACTCTGTAAATCTCCTTTCTGGGAAATTTTTCTCAACCTTAGCCTCCAATTCTGTCTGTTTTGGGGGGCATGAGGGGATACAGAATTGGGGATGGAGGCAGAAGAGGGGATGAGGGCCCCCTGGAGATGTGTAAGGGAGTTTTTATTGCTCTGTACACTGCCCAGTTTGATGTTCCCAACCTTCCCCCCGGGTAATTCAGGTTGTGGAATTCTAGCTCACTTGGATGCCTAATCACTCAGTTTGGCATGATCCCTACCACGCTGGACTTTAGGGAAGTCCCTGGAGTAGTCCCTCACTTTCCCTCATTCTGCCAGTCCTGCTGGATATATTTGGATTCACATTCTTCCCCAAGAGCCTGGCATAGCTGTGACTCAATTACTGCAATAAGCAGCTTAGACAGCACTTCTGTCTCACTGCCGAGGGCCCAGCACATGCAGGGGGTGTCAGAGCTCTCTCCAGGCCCCCTCCCCTCCCCAGGGTCTGCCTGTCCAGCAGCCCCCTTCCTTCTTGGATGCTGTTCACGTCCCTGGCATGGCTGTAGGCATGTTCACCCAAGGTCTGGCATGTTGGCCCTCAGGCCACAGGAGCCTTCCCTGTGTCCTCCTAGGACTATGTTGTTGAGAACCTGGAGTAGTTATTTGTTACCATGGTAACCAGAGCTGTTTGGCTTTGATGGAGGGGACCTCCATTAGCATCAGTTCCTTGATGGATGAAGCAGAGATCTGGGGACAGGAAGGAAGGTGTTGCAATAAGCTGAAGAGCAGAAAGTTGGGGAAATTATCTGGTGGTCCAGTGGTTATTAGAACTTGGCACTTTTACTGCTGTGGCTCCAGGTTCAATCTCTGGTTGGGGAACTAAAGTCCCACAAACTGTGCCCACCACACACACACAAAAAGCTGGACTTTCTCTGGGGTTTTGGTGACTGCACCATGCCTTCTCTGCCCCTGTTTTCTCATCTACCTAATGGGTTAGTAATATCCACTTTGTCTGCTTCTAGGGGTCACTGTGATGCCCTGGACAACATTAGTGATTAATTCATTGCTGACAAGCTACCCTTGTGGCACTAGAGGTAAAGAATCCACCTGCCAATGCAGGAGACATCAGAGACACAGATTCGATCCCTGGGTTGGGAAGATCCCCTGGAGGAGGGCATGGCAACCCACTCCAGTATTCTTGCCTGGAGAATTCCATGGACAGAGGAGCCTGGCAGGCTACAGTCCATAGTGTCACAAAGAGTCAGACACAACTGAAGTGACTTAGCACAGCACATGTGGGCTACAGTATGGGGCCTATGTGTTGAGAGGTAGGGTTAGGCCATCTCCTTGTGTGGGTGACTGTCCCCTCCTGTCCAATACAACCATCTTCAGGCACTCATCCAGGGTGAATAAAGAGGGGGTCAAGCAACTTGATTCACCATGCAGCACAATAGCCAATTTTAAGAATCCTTATTCTGAGATGATTCAACAGTCTTGAGGCTGCTGCCTGCCCTTCCTCTTGGTGTGAACTCAGCCCTGTCATTGTGTACTGTCCCCTGGGGCTCTTCAAGCCACATCCAGCCAGAATGTACTATACACCCCAGAGAGCCTTAAACTGGAGTTGCCTGGCAGTTGTGGGTACTGGACTTGGGTACTTACATGAATCTGAGGAGACCAGAACCTGATATTTACTTCTGCCAAATAATGCTGGCCACACTCAGCTCCTTTGGAGCATTCTTTCAAAACTCT
Organism: Bubalus kerabau; assembly: GCF_029407905.1. Taxonomy (NCBI): domain Eukaryota; kingdom Metazoa; phylum Chordata; class Mammalia; order Artiodactyla; family Bovidae; genus Bubalus; species Bubalus kerabau. The sequence continues at coordinate 51,651,128 of NC_073627.1, read as the reverse complement.
CTTGTTTAGACTTCTACTTCATCTTTCTCTCAGCCTGAAAAGAGGCTTGGCTGATGATTAGGAGGTAGGACTGAGTTCTGGGCTGCTTTGATGACGCTGTGGGGTCACGGGGTAAGCCAGAGTATGGTAGGTTCAGTGTGGGCTTGGTCCTAGGCACCAGGGGGCTGCTCCTTCACCAACTGACCAGCCCTCTGCTCTGGACTAATTTCTGCCCTATAGCCAGCTTCTTCATGCTGCCCAGTATCATGGCCATCACAGTTACACTCAAGTCACTAAGCAGCTGAGTCGTTTACTCCTTCACGGACAAGATTTGGGACTCCAAGTTGCAGAGTTCTTCACTGGGGACATCTGATTTCGCCCACCTGTCTGGACATTGGGTTGGGGGGAGGGGCTGTGAACACCCACAGAAGTCAAGGTCATCTGGAGTGGAGGGAGAGACATCTTTACTGCGGGGCATGGGTATGTCTGTTTCACCCTACCCCACTCAGGTAGTAGGGCTTGCTGGGTTTGGATGCAAGTGGGAAGAATTGAGTTCCTTCAAAATGAGTGGACCCTCCTCTGGGTCCAGTCTCCCCATAGAACTTATAGGCCAAGTCAAAAGGGGTCCATGGAGATGCCCATAGTTCTACTGGTTTCAGGATGGAGCACAAAAATTGACTATTGTCCACTCTGGAGTCGTTTGACTCCCCCCCCCCCCCCCCAACCCCTGCCCAGGCAAACATAGGCTCTCCCTGGGCCTTCTCAAGGAACTCAGGCCTCTGAGGCGATTCCAGTTTAAACCTGTTAGGCAGACAAGGACCCTTATGGATTATTAGGCCAGTGTGAACGAGGCCGGAGCCTACCAGGATGGGAATGGTGGCTGCAGGCAGGACTGCTGTCTGTTCTCGGTCGGCGGCGCCCAGGACGCTTCAGCACCGTGGGCTGGACAGCGCCTTCGGAGCAGTGGGGTGGGGCCCGACGGGAACAAGTGTCATCTCTTAACCAGAACTCACCCAGGGGAAAGGGCTGGGTTTCCGGGCAGGCTCTGAGCGGGGGAAGTGGGGGGTGGGGAGTGGGCAAGGCATCGTGGCCCTAGTGCGGGCCAGCGATTTGACCAAAGAAGGGAAGGCAAAGAGTGTGCCAAACTAAGGCTCCGGAAGGCCGAGTGCACTTGGCCAAGAAACCTGAGGAGGCTGGGATTCCCTCTGAGGCTGATATGAGACTCAGGGTTCCTGTTAAAGCAAGATTAAGTCCTGAGCCTGGCCGCTCTAGGCTGGTCACAACTCCTCTATGGGGACTAATTTTTGACCAGTCCATGTCTGAAGGCTCCTGGACCCAAAGCTTCCGAATGGGCTAGCTCCCCCCAGCTGAGACCCCTCATCCTGGACTATGCACCCTGGGTGCAGAGGTCTCAGGGCAGGTCACTGGTTTGCACCCCTCTCTGTCTCCCCACCCTACCCCCATCCCCAGGAAAGGCTTCTCCCCATGGCCCCAGTGGCCCCTCTGGGCACGTAGTAGAAGCAGCTCCATAAATATTTGTCAGGAGACCAGCCTCACCCTTCTTCAGGGAGGATGGCCTGGGCTGGAAAACAGAGCCTGGAGCTTTTGTTACCTGACCCAGCCAAACTCTGGACAAGTTCTCAGGGTCCTGGGAGCCTTGCGTTTGTTTTTGGACACTGTCCTGGGGTTTCCTGTGCCCGCAAGGCAGGGGTACTGGTTCTCAGCCCCCAGCTGTCTCCTCTGGCCTCTGTAAGTGGAGAATGTGACTGAGAGAGTGGTTGCTTGACAGCTGCCAGGAAAACCAGCACTGTTTGGACCTAATTGGGAAGAAGAAGTGCAGATACCAGCTGTCTCCAGGTGTTTGCTGTTGTTTTTACTTGTCTGCATAGGTTCTTTTTTGGGGAGCAGGGGGGCCTTCCCCGATGGCTCATCAGGTAAAGAATTCACCTGCAATGCAGGAGACACAGGGAAGCCAGGTTCTGTCCCTAAGAAGATTCCTTGGAGGAGGAAACAGCAACCCTCTCCAGTATTCTTGCCTGAAAAATCCCATGGACAGAGGAGCCTGATGGGCTATCGTCCAAGGGTTCACAAAGGGTCACACACTACTGAGCTACTAAGCAAGCAGGGTCTTGGGTTTTTTTTTTAAATTATTATTTGGTGGCAGTAGGTCTTCTTGCTGTGCACTGGCTTTCTCTGGTTGCCATGCAGTCTCTCAATGCAGTGACTTGTCTTATTGCAGAGCAGGGGCTTCAGGAGTTGCAGCTAGCAGTCTATTAGAGACACGTAGAACTTGGGGCTGGCTCACAGGAGAGCTGACCCATTTTGTGGACTAGTAGCCAATTTGGACATCAGTCTGAGTAAACTCCGGGAGTTGGTGATGGACAGGGAGGCCTGGCGTGCTGCAATTAATGGGGTTGCGAAGAGTCGGACACGACTGAGCGACTGAACTAAGCCAATTTTGGGGTTTCCCTGGTAGTTCAGCTGGTAAAGAATCCACCTGCAATTCGGGAGACCTGGGTCCAATTCCTGGGTTGGGAAGATCCCCTGGTGGAGGGCATGGCAACTCACTCCAGTATTCTTGCCTGGAGAATCCCCATGAACAGAGGAGCCTGGAGGGCTACAGTCCATGGGGTCTCAAAGAATCAGACACAACTGAGTGACTAAGCAAAACACAGCCAATTTTTATAGCCTCAAGACAAAGAAAATCCCTGCTGGAAGGGTGGCATTAGGTCAGTGGTTAGGACTCTACAGGGTGGGTACTAGGGTGGGTATTTTACCTAGTATGGGATCAGGGGACTGGCCTGTTTGGATCAGGAGGCTTATGGCAACAGCTGCTATGGGGCTTGGTCAGTTCCAGAGATTTTTGTCCCATGATCTTGGTACAGGGCTCCACATCTGTGACCTTGGTCATTAGGGCTCCACAAGGGACTCTAGTCTCTTGCTCTCAGGATGGCCTCTAGGTTCCAAGGGTGTCAAACTGAAACCTCTCTTCCAGAACATTCTCTGACTAGAACAGCAACCACACCTCTCACCCAGATAAAACAGCTGCTGCCCCACGGTGCTGTGACACCAGTGTCTAAGTGGGTGATGTCAGAGTCACCGGGGAAGCAGAGAGGTGTGAGGACAGTCTCGGGCTCAGGTGCGGCTCTTGAAGGGCATAGGGTCTGGGGCGGAGGAAAGTGTGCGGCTGTGGCCCCTGGTGGTGCTGCTTTGATGCCTGCTGGAACTGTGAGAGGTTATGGACAAACTCAGCTGAGGGCTTGAAACTAAAGAGACACCAAGAAGAAACAGGAAAAAGAAAGAGAGAGGTAAGGAGGAAATGGCAACCCACACCAGTACTCTTGCCTGGAGAATCCCATGGAGGGAGGAGCCTGGTGGGCTACAATCCATGGGGTCGCAAAGAGTCGGACACGACTGAGTGACTTCACTTTCACTTTCAAGGAGAGACAGAGACAGAAAGAAAGAATTTCAAAAAGCTCCCTGTCTCCTCTCAGTTCCCTGAGTAAGTGTCCTGAATGGAGCCTGAGAGGGAAGTGGGGCTACTGGGCCCCCAGTTCTAGCTCCACCTGCTTGTTAGAAAGTGTAGGGAGTTCTCCAAGCTATGGATTGTGCTGCTGTTAGGACTTAATCTTTATGAAGGAGTCTAACATATCCAAACTTCTACAGTAAGGCTGGCTGCTCACTGCAGTTTAAGTCAACCAGCCCATGTTCATTTTCCACAGGCTGTTTGGAAGAAGGCTTGATTTCTTCTGAGATCCACACCATTCTCCTGATCACACGGTTGCTTGGCTACACTGTTAGTGTTCTCCTTTTTTGCAAAATGCATAGGCTGAGACTCTTAAGTTCTCTTTTTTGCTTAGCAATTCCACCTATAAATCATTTCTCTCTTCTTACATATTACTGAATGCAGTCAGGAGGAGCCAAGCCATACCTTCAATGCTTTGATTAGAAATCTCCTAGCTAAACATCCAGTGGCATCAATTGCAAGATCCACCTTCCACAGAACTCAGGAACAGGAACACAATTCAGCCAAGTTCTTTGCCACTTTTTACTAAGGATCAACTTTCCTCCAGTTTCCAATGTTGTTTATTTCCTCCAGAGACCTCATCAGAATGGCCTTTACAACCCACATTTCTACCAATATTCAATTCACCATCACTTAACTGTTCTCTAAGAAGATTGATGTAAAGAACCAACTCATTGGAAAAGACCCTGATGCTGGGAAAGATTGAGGGTATGAAGGGAAAAAGATGACTGAGGATGAGATGGTTGGATGGCATCACCGACTCAATGGACATGAGTTTAAGCAAACTTCAGGACATAGTGAAGGACAGGGAAGCCTGGCGTGCTGCAGTCCATGGGGTTGCAAAGAATCAGACATGACTGAGCAACTGAACAACAGCAAGAAGATTAAGGCTTTCTCTACAGCTCTCATCCTCCTCTGAGGCCACACTCAAATTGCCTTTGAAGGTCCCTTCATGGCAGTGTAGGCTTTTTCTAGGCTGCATCTCAAAACTCTACCAGCCTCTACCATTACCATGTCCCAAAGCTGTTTTCACATTTTTAGGCTTATCGGTACCTACTTCCTGGCACCGATACCTGTCTTAAACCATTTGGGGTGCTATAATAAAAATAGTATAAAATGGGTGGCTTGAACAGGAAACATCTAGGAAAATATTTATTTGCGTTGGATCAGACACAACTGAGTGACTAAGCAAAACACAGCCAATTTTTATAGCCTCAAGACAAAGAAAATCCCTGCTGGAAGGGTGGCATTAGGTCAGTGGTTCGGACTCTACAGGGTGGGTACTAGGGTGGGTATTTTACCTAGTATGGGATCAGGGGACTGGCCTGTTTGGATCAGGAGGCTTATGGCAACAGTTGCTACGGGGCTTGGTCAGTTCCAGAGAGAAGGCAATGGCATCCCACTCCAGTACTCTTGCCTGGAAAATCCCATGGACAGAGGAGCCTGGTAGGCTGCAGTCCATGGGGTTGCTAAGAGTCGGACACGACTGAGTGACTTCACTTTCGCTTTTCACATTCATGCATTGGAGAAGGAAATGGCAACCCACTCCAGTGTTCTTGCCTGGAGAGTCCCAGGAACGGGGGAGCCTGGTGGGCTGCGGTCTATGGGGTCGCACAGAGTCAGACATGACTGAAGTGACGTAGTAGTTCTCGGGCTCTTCCTTGTAGCTCTGGGCTCAGTTGGCCCACAGCACATGGGATCTTAGTTCTCTGATCTGGCATTGAACTCACCCACCAAGGGAGTCCCATCAGCCTTTTTTTCTCACAGTTCTGGAGGCTGGGAAGTCCAACATCAAGGTGCCACCAAATGTGGTGCCCGCTTCACAGACTGTTATTCATGAAAAGAGGGCACGAGAACCCTCTGGGGTGTCATATATAAGGGCACTAACACCACTCATGCATGTTCCATTCTCATGACCTTATCACCTACCAAAGGCCCCACCCACCTCTTAATATTATCATATTGGGGGCTGGGATTTCAGCATATGAATTTTGAGGGGATGCAAATGTCCAGTTCATAGCAGCTTCCTTGCCAACCCTTGGTATTGCCAATCTTTGTAATTTTAGTTACTCTGGTACGTTAATGGTATTATATTGTGATTTTAATTTGCATCTGATATCATTCTCCTATTGCCTGGATAACTTTCCTGTGCAGATCTGCTGATGAAAGAGTCTCAAGGCTTTAATTTTTATTTGATTCCTTTGATCTCTGTTCTAGGGAATGTATGGTGAGAGATGTATGTATGTGGACTTGCAAGTGGGAGAAGGTGTGAGAAAATGGAAGTGTGGGGTTTGGGTGGCAGTGATCTTTAAGGTCTGTGCTCTTCTATCAGTTCTGCTGAGATAATGCAATTACTCTCTCTCTCTTTACAATTTTTTTTTAAAAACTATATTTTTGACTGTGTCGGGTCTTAGTCACATAACACAGGCTCTTTGGTTGCAGTGCAGCAGCTTAATTGATTCATAGCACATGGGATCTTAGTTCCCTGACCAGGAATCGAAAGCTGCATCCCCTGCATTGCAAGGCAGATTGTTGACAACGGGCCCAGCAGGGAAGCCCCCATGTCTTCTGTTGTTTGGAAGTTCTCCTTGGAGTCTAATGGAAGGTCAGACTGTCACTGTCTCGAGTTGGGGAATCAATGCCATTGCAGATAAAATAACACGCAGAGAGTTGAAATCAGATAACTTGGAAACCAATCCACCAGAATCTCAGGCTGTCTTTATTTGATTCATACCAACAACCTCACCCCCTTTAACTTCTGAAGCACTCTCTCAGATAGCAGAGAATAAGTGGAAGGGAGGAGATGAAACCAGGAGGTATAGGTTCCTAAACACACCACTGTAGACACTTCTCTTGGGGCAACCAGGAGGGTGGAGGGTTAGAGGTATTAGGACTGTAGAAAGAAGCTGAGATTGAGCACAGCTCCACAGGGAGCCCAGCTTTATCAACCTCTGGCCTCGGATACGGGCATCATGCAGCCTATATGCCCACCCCATCATGGCATCGGGAAAGATGCAGGGCACTGGGTGCGCCCTAGTTAGTAACCTGAAAGCTCCAAAAGTACTATTAACCTTTCATCAAGTTAATATGGGGAGGCTAGCTTCCAGCTGGATCTCTGCCCCAGGGGTTGCCAAGAGGTGCGGGCCCGGAGTCAACCCCGGGAGCTCTCCCTGGACAGCCAGGCGCATTTGGAGCTCTCGGCTGGCCTGGTGTGGGCCTTGCTTTCATGGAAGAGTCACTGCTGCCCATCCGGTCGTTGGTTTCAACTCCGCACTCTTGACTCTCTTTCTTGTGCAGGCCAGGCCTGGGTTTGCTTTTCCCTGCGTGGTCAGTATTGCCTCCCACGCAAGGTGCAAAGTCGGGTGCGAGAGGCGCTGCAGACTTGCTCAGGCGCCGGCCGCGCCAGGATCAATCTCGATCTGGGGCGCCCTCTGGCGGTGCTAGGTGCGGGACCTGGGCCTCCACGTTGAAGACAATGTCTCCAGTCTTCGGCGTCGGCGCCGGGCTGGGCTTGCCTGGAATGTGCTGGACAGAGCCTGCCAGGCAGCGGGGCTCTGGAAACCATTCTGCCTTGATTATTACCTCTCCTCTCTCCAGGTTCTGCTCTGCGCCTCAAGCTGACGCTGAGAAGACGTGAGGCAGCCTTAGCTGCTAGGAGGGCGTGTTGGGGGACCATAGAAGCCAGGGCAAATCAGTGTGGACATCTAGTTGTTGGGCCCAGCGTCATTCCTGTCTTTCTGCTCTGAACTAGCCATTGCCCAGAGGAGCTGTACCAGGTTTCTGTCGCTGCTTCTTGGTTTTCCCCAAACTCCCTGCCATCACAGTTGAGCCACCTCCTTTCCTGGATATTGGAGCGGGAGGAGTCGGTCCATGGAAGATGGGGGTCACCCAGAGTAGAAAAGGTATTTCTACTGAATGGAGTGTGCATGAGAAGAATTCCAGGAAGGGTTTTTTTTTTTTTTTCTTTTTTCTGGAGTACCATCTCTGAACCCGAAGGTAGGGGAGCCAGCATGGTCTGGATGTGGATGGGGTCTGGTTGAGCCCTTGAAAATTGTGGAAACTCTGCATGGCCTCAGCCTCCAAACACAACTCACAGGAAAAGTCTGGGTAGGCAATGGTGATGTCCATAGTGGGGGAATTAGTACTGATGCCAGAGAGCACGGGATTCAAGTCACTGACCTCTGTCCTTCCCTGTTAAGCGTGGACTTTCTGGGACACTTCTGATTCAAACCAGCAGTGGTCACAACTGTTGAGGGATACAAGGAATGCTTCAGAGTATTGGATCAGTGGGAAAACATTGAATTTTGGTGTGAGTTCTGTTAGGAAGCTGGAGGCAGGGGCAGCTGCATGCTGGGGCAGGTAGGCAACCAGAGGGGCAGTGCTACTTCAGCACTGAGGACTGGACAGCACCCTCAACAGCCTGGCAAAGCTGAAGGAGTGACGGCCACTCCAGCCCAACCCCAGTGCAGCTCACTGAGGCTGGCAGTGGAACCCTTTTAGAGGGGCCTGAGGTCCAAGACCTCAGCTTCCAGGAACTCGGAGCCTGGAACCTGGGCTTATGGGGTTGGAACCAGAGCTCCAAAAGAGTTACAGACTCTAGATATAACATAAATAACCCTTTGTAGCACTGCAGATCACAAATCTTTTTACAGTCACCTCTCTGCCTTGCAATAGCTCAGAAAAGTAGGAACATCTGTTCTAACAGACGAGGGAGCTCAGATAGGGTAGCCAGTCTCTCCAAGTCACACAGCCAGCAAGGGGTCCGAGCTAAGACTTGAATGGCTGCTTGGGGGTGTAGCAAATTCATCCCTACAGACTGTGACAGTGGAGCGGGGCCCTTGTAGTAAGGAGATCCTGAGGGCTGATGGATCAACGCAAAGGGGTTAGTTAGGGTTCGGATTAGGGGGTGAGGGTGACTTATGACCCCAAGACAGCACCGCACATGTGGAGTGGGAAGCCTGGTAAAGCTGGACAGTGCTCAGGGCTTTGAAGAGGAGCAGGGCTCCCAATAAAATGTGACTTTGTCTATTCCTAACACCCGAGGTGGCATTCAAGCCCTTTTCTGGACCAGGATCTCCACCTTTGGGCCAGAGGTCAGTCATCTGTTCCCTGGCCAATCAGTCCCACTCAGGGATTCTCCCTCCTGCCTTCACTCTAAGCCTTAAGCTCCCAGAGACAGTGCCTGCTAATTCCTGGGTGTTCCCAGCCCAGCGTCTGGGAAGCACCGGGCTCACAGTTAGAGCTCAATAAACATGTCAGTGGCCAAGGCTTGTCTTCCTCTCCTGTGAGAAAAATGGCTGGGAAGGGCACACGTGTGTCACGTGGCCTAGCTGAGTCTGGTTTGGCCAGTGTGTGGACTTTTTGTTTGCTGTGCTTAGTCGCTCAGTCACGCCTGACTCTTTGTCATGCTCCTCTGTCCATGGGGATTCTCCAGGCCAGAATACTGGGGTGGGCACCCTTTCCCTTCTCCAGGGGATCTTCCCAACCCAGGGATCGAACCCAGGTCTCCCTCATTGCGGGCGGATTGTTTACCAACTGAGCCTCAAGGGAAGCCCTAATCAGGGAGCACCCCTTGACAATGGGCCCTGGATGCGTATCGAGTGCATCGACTTTCTACTTCTCAGGCCTGGAACGATAAGCGGGATCAATCGATTGCTTTTGACGGCCAGTAAGTGCTGCGCGCTGATTGGTCCTGGTTGAGGAAACGGAAGAAAGGGCGGGCACGTGGGGCTCGGGGGTCCGGGGCTGGCGCGCAGGCGAGGGGCGCGTCCCGGGAGAGACCATGTCGTCGCTCAGCTGCGGTACCGCTGTCTGCGTTGTCTGTTTGGAGAAACCCAAATACCGCTGCCCCGCCTGCCGCGTGCCCTAGTGAGTGCCGGGGGTCGCGGGGCCGGGGGCGGGCGGCGGGGCGGCGGGAGGCTCCGCGCCGCCCTCGGGACTGACGCGCCCTGTGGCTTTGTTTTTGCAGCTGCTCCTTGCCCTGCTTCCGGAAGCACAAAGGTAAGGCGCCCTTCTTCGTGGACCGCAGCGCCCTCATCCCGCTGCGGTCTCGGGGACGTGAATCCCGGGGCCCGGCTATCAGCCTATCAGCCTTGCAACGCCCGACCCTGGGGACCGCCTCCCACCCACCGTGGGCAGACGGATACCTCTTCGTGCGAATGCGGCTCCACTCTACGGACAATCAAAAACCTTTCCTCTGCTCCACTTTCCTTTCTGCGTGCCATCTTGTTCTTTTTTTAAAACAGTCTTTGGTTTTTGTCACAAAAGCCTCCTCAACCTATGCCTTCCTCTTAGTTTTCAGCTCCGCGTTCTTTGGCAGAAGCTTCTCTGGCTGAGGTTAGCGACGTTTTCTTTTTTTTAAGTCATGTCTTGATAGAAACAGAGAGGTACACCAGTTTACGGTAAGGAGCAGCGTCCCTGGCTCTCACTGTTGTCAAGTCTACATTTTACGTCTTTTTCTATCCGGCGCCTCTTCTCAGTCTTCAGGGACCCTTTCCCATGCCCTCTCTCTCTCAGTGACTTTTCTGTTAAGAGTTCCTCACAGGTGGTTTGCCTTTAGTTTTATCCCCTCTAGTCTCTGATTTTACAGCTGTTTGTTTCGAGCACCACCGTCCCCGCTCCAGCTTTTTTTTTTTTTTAATCCTAATGTCTTTGGAGCACTTTGGGAAAAAACCCCTTTCGGCTCAAGATAGGAACGAAGTAGAACTCCTTTGCTGGAATAGTTTGGGAGCTGTGTCTGGAATGCTTCTCTCTGGTCCTGCAGCCCTGTGAGGCCCCTCCTAAGACCCCCTAGTGCAGCCTGGGTAATTTTTCTGATACATAGATTTGAGCAGTTCACTCCTGTGTTGAAAACTCCAGCCTCTTTCTTAGTGTGTTTTTTGGGGGGCGAGGGGATCGCTGCGTTGGTTCTTGTTTGCTGCTAACGGACTTGCTCTAGTTGCGGGGCGGGGGGTGGGGGTCCTACGCTTTAGTTGCAGTGCTTGGGCTTATCATGCAGTGGCTTCTCTTGTTGCGCAGCACCTGCTCTAGGGTACGTGGGCTCAGTAATTGTGGCCCACAGGTTTCATTGCCCATGGCATGTGGCATCTTCTCAGACCAGGGATTGAACTGGTGTCCCCTGTATTAGCAGGTGGATTCGTAACACTGGACCACAGGGAAACCCTGCTTGGTTTGTTCTTATTAAAAAAATATTTTTTTTTTAATTGAAGTGTAGTTGATTTACAGTGTTTCAGGTATACAGCAAAGTGATTCAGTGATCTGTATCCTTTTTTGGTTCTTTTTCACTAGAAGTTATTCAGTTCAGTTCAGTCGCTCAGTCGTGTCCGACTCTTTGCGACCCCATGAATCGCAGCACGCCAGGCCTCCCTGTCCATCACCAACTCCCGGAGTTCACTCAGACTCACGTCCATCGAGTCGGTGATGCCATCCAGCCATCTCATCCTCTTTGTCCCCTTTTCCTCCTTATTACAAGGTAATGAATATAGTTCTCTATGATATTCTTTCCTTGGTGGTTCAGTGGTAAAGAATCTGCCTGCCAGTGCAGGAGACACAGGTTAATTCCTTGAGTTGGGAAGATCTGCTGGAGAAGGACATGGCACCCCACTCCAGTATTCTTGCCTGGGACATCCCATGGACAGAGAAGCCTGGAGGGCTACAGTCCATGGGGTCACAAGAGTCAGCACCACTTAGCAACTAAATGAAACAATAATATATTTTAGGCCCGTGTTGTTTATCTGTTTATACATAGTAGTGTGTTTCTGTTAATCCCATATTCCTAATTTATCCTTCCTTACCCCTTCTCCTTTGGATCCATAAATTTGTTTTCTGTTTCTGAAGTCTGTTTTTGTTTTGTAAATAAATTCATTTATATCATTTTTTTAGATTCTATTATAAGTGATATCATGATTATTTGTCTTTCTCTGATTTACTTCACTAGGTATCATAATCTCTAGGTCCATGTATGTTGCTGCAAATGGCATCATTTCATTTTTATGGCTGAGTAGTATTCCACCATACACCACGTCTTCCTTATTCATTTCTCTGTTGATGGACATTTAGGTTGCTTCCATGTCTTGGCTGTTGTAATAGTGCTGCTATGAACATTGGGGTGCATGTATCTTTTCAAATTTGAGGTTTTATTTTTTCTGGATATATGTCCAGGAGTGGGATTGAGGGCTGTGGTAGCTATTTTTAATTTTTTAGAGAATCTTCATACCGTTTTCCATAGTGGCTATACCAATTTACATTCCCACCAACTGTGTAGGAGGGTTTCCTTTTTTTTTTTTTTGGAGGCGTTCCTTTTTTCCACACACTCTGCAGCATTTATTATTTGTAGATTCTTTTTTATTTGGCTTACTGAATTATTATAAGGCGAACACCACCCAGGTCAGGAAAATAAAACTTGGACTTCTGGTGGTTCAGTGGATAAGAACCTGCCTGTGAACGCAGGGGACGCAGGTTCTACCCCTCGGAGCTTCTAAGCCCGTGCACCACAACTGCTGAGCCCACATTCTAGAACCTCTGCTCTGCAGCAAGAGAAGCCACTGCACTGAGAAGCCCGTGCATTGAAAGAGGAGCCCCTGCCTGTTGCAACTAGAGAAAGTCCGTGTGCAGCAATAAAGACCCGGTGCAACCAAAATAAAAATAAGTAAATTATGTATGTATTTTAAAAAATATAAAAAAACCTGCCTGTCAGTGCAGGGGCAGTGTGTTCCATCCCTGGTCTCTGAAGTTTCCATATGCCTCGGGGCAGCTAAGCCCGCATGCCACAGCTACTGAAGCCTGTGCCCCTAGAACCTGTGCTTTGCAGCAGGAGAGTAGCCCCCACTTGGTGCAAGCAGAGATAAGCCCTTGGAGCAAGAAAGACCCAACACATCCAAAAATAAAAAAAATTTAAAAAGAAAATAGAACTTTGCCATCCACTCCAGAAACCCCTCCATATGCCCTGACCTGACCCACTGTTCTCACTTCCTGTAAATGACCACTCTGTTGACCTTGATAGCAGTCACATCTTTGCTTTTTCAGTTTTATTATGCAAGGATGTATCCTGAAAGAGTATTGTTTCATCTTGTTCTTAGTTCCCTGACCAGGGATTGAACCTAACCTAACCAAAAGCACCAAGTCCCAACCACTGGACTGCCAGGGAATTCCCCCAAAATGTGATATTTCTTTTAAGTCTCTCTTAATTTGTAAATTGCTCCTCCATCCTCTGTTATTACCTTTTTAAAAAAAAAAAATTTCTCTGTTGAAGAATTCAAGCCATTTGACTTGCAGAGTTCCCCACAGTCTGGGTTTTGCTGATTGCAAACTCACGCTGCGGTTAGGCATACTCCTCAGTCCTCTATTTCTTACAAATTGACAGATTAGAGACTGGATCAGAGCTCAAGGTCAGTCTCTGGCAAAACTACAGGTGGTCTTAGGCACAACTATAGGTGGTGCATAATGTCTGGTGATTTTTTTTTTTTTATTGAAGTATCGTTGATTTACAGTGTTATTAATCTCTGTACAGCAGAGTGACTCAGTTATGCACATACATAGCATTCTTTTTTCTTTATATTCTTTTTTTTGTGGTTTATCATAGGATCCTGACTGTAATCGCCTGTGCTATATAGTAGGACCTTCTTGTTCATCCATTCTCCATCTAATATTTTGCATCTGCTAACCGCAGCCTCCCGCTTAATCCCTCCCCCAGCCCCCTCCCCTGCGGCAACTTCCAGTCTGTCCTCTGTGTCCAGGAGTGCGCTGCTGTTTCATAGGTAGGTTCATTTGTGTCATTTTAGATTCCATAGTAGGGTGGTGTGGTATGAGACAGACTGGCATCTTGCAGGCGCCTTCCTCCTCTTGTGCCCCATCCTCCTGCCAGGCCTGCTTTGCCCGTCAGCTGCCAGTTGCTTGTCACCATCTCCTTGCACCTGACTCGACTTGCTCAAGGGTCCGCTCCGGCCACAGGCCTTACCTTCTGCCCGGAATGCTCCTTCCAGCTGGCAGCACCTCCCCCTCGTCTTCCCACCCTCTTGGGTGACTGGGATCCAACTCTCCTTACCTCATCCATCTCTGTCCTTTGGGAGGCGGAACCCCTCCCAGGTGGGCCTGGTGAGTTTCGTGTGTGGACTCCCGGTGGCACGGGGACCTGCACATTCGGGATCTGAAACTGCTGAGGACACAGTTTGCGGCTAATCAAAGTCAGTGTGTTACTGAATTGTGGTGAAGTCTCTGTGGGATTAGGCAGGACAGGGAGGATGGAGACAGGCCCTAGGGGAGCGTGAGGCGGGCTTCCTCAGCCCTCATGCCAGGCCCAGGTTTCTCCTGCCCCTTGACGGAATCTCTCACTTGCTCTCCTTCATCCCCCACCCAGTCCCTTACCCCCTACGTAGGCTTCCCCCTAGATGCTGGCTTGGGGGAGTGGTGCAGCCTTGTCACTCAAACGGAGGTGATGTACACCTGAGATTTGTGTCTTTTCAGAGCATGCAAGCCTGCAACTGGTCCTGTCGAAAAAAAATAAGATCAGCTCTGACTGAAAACCTAAAGCGACGTGGAAAACGAAGTGGGTTGGTTGACTGCAACACACAAACCAAAAGGAGCTTCAATAGAACATGCAGGAGGCAGGTTCATCAGGGAGCAGCACTTCTCAGCCCTGTGTGCACCGGCGCCAGGAGCACACGTTGTCACGGGTGGCGATGTGGGGCCGCCTGAAGATTCAGAAGGACGGCGCGGTGGGGGGAGAGGGAAGGCCGCAGCCGTGGTTTGGGGTGAGCGGTGGACCCTGCTGGCAGGAGCCGCCTCCAGTCACGGCTTCGGGTCTCCCTCCCCGGGCCTGGCAGGGGTTCACCTGACCTGGACCCGCGTGGCGCGTGGCCTTTGGCCTTGCTGCTCCTGGCGGCCCTCAGAGCCTGCAGCGCGAGTATGCTGCCGTCCTCCCCATCCATCTAGCCTTTTTAAAAAATAGATATATTTTTTCTGGTATTGGGCCTTGGTTGCCGTGTGCAGAGCTTTAGTGGGACGGCACTCGGATTCCAGAGCGCAGGCTCCATAGTTGTGGCGCAGCATACGGGATCTTCCCGGCATTGCAAGGCAGATTCTTAACCCCTGGGCCACCAGGCAAGCCCCACGTACCCTTTCTTTAACGCCTCCTGCGCACCATGCATCATGCTGGGCTCTAAAGACAGCCCCTCCCGGTGCCACCGAAAAGGTATTGAGCAGTCAGAGTCAGGGGATGGCCCGCTTCTGCCCTTTGAGAAACTTCCTTGTTGGGTTCGGATATTTCTGCCCATGCCGAGAACACAGGGGGGTCCTGTCCGTGGGTTTTTACAGACAGGGCTGGAGCCGTAGTGAGCAGAGGTAGGCTGGGAAGAATTGGAAAACAAGGCCCTAAGCCCAAACATAGTTTAAGTGTGTGAACACTAGGAGGCATTTGTTAAAGTCGCTAGCTCTTCACTTTCCTAAAATAAAGAGTGTTATATAGTCACAAATTCCTCAGACGTGGTTGTTTTGTCTGTACCCACTTGCTTTATCTCTATTCTTGTTGTGTGTGTGCACACATTTTCTATTTACTGGAGTTGTTAAAATCTGGCACCTAGGTTTCCTTTGCGCTCGTAAACAGGTGACTGTTACGTTCCTTAGATGATGATGACGTCTCTGTGGCTGATTTTCTCAATAGTGATGAGGAAGAGGACAGAGTGTCTTTGCAGAATTTAAAGAATTTAGGTAAGTCTGCAGGTAAGACAATTTTTAAGCTAAGTCTGTGCAGGTACAGTAACTTTTTCTTAGGTGAATGGCATTAAGATATTTACAGAGGACTAATAAAGAATAAGATTCTGACAGCAGTTAACTTGGAAACCATCTGACATGCTGACCTCACCTTACGTGAGCATGTATGCTCAGTCATACCTGATTCTTCGCAACCCCCTGAACTGTAGCCCACCAAGCTCCTCTGTCCATGGACTTTTCCAGGCAAGAATACTGGAGAGGGTAGCCATTCCCTTCTCCAGGGGATCTTCCTGACCCAGGGATCGAACCCACATCTCGTGTGTCTCCTGCATTGGCAGGTGGATTCTCTACCACTATCGCCACCTGGGAAGCCCCACCTCATTTGAAATGCTGGGTGAGGGGGTGCAGCATGCTTGGTGTTTATTATGTTTGGAATATTTGGCTTTCAGCTGTCTGCCTGCACCCACTTGAGCTCAGCTTGGCTCTCCTCACTGTTCATTTTAAGGGGACTCTGCAGCACTGAGGAGCTTACTGCTCAACCCACACCTCAGACAGCTGATGGTCGACCTCGATCAGGCGGACGACAAGGCCAAGCTTATGCGAGCCTGCATGCAGGAGCCCTTGTTTGTGGAGTTTGCTGACTGCTGCTTGAGTATCGTGGAGCCGTCTCAGAACGAGGATCCTTAAGGTGGATTACTGTGTTGCCTGCTCCTCCTGGGAGGCCGTCACGTGGGGGGCCCTGCCCAGGGGTGGCGCTGCCAGGACTCAGCAGCTGACGTCAGGTGGGCCCCCCAGACCCCTTCCAGCACTGTGGGGGTACTCACGACGGCAGACCCGTATGGAGAGAGAACTCGATGTTCAAATGGTGGTTTTTAAGTGTTTTATTTTTGATACAATTAAGACATAAATATTTACTGAGTTTCCACACCCATTTGAGTAAAAACTTGCTCAGTGTTAATAAAATTTTGGTGTGGTGTTTCTTTGGTATATTGCATTGATCATTCTTGATTTATAATCTAGTTGCTTGACATTAAATTAATCAAATATTTAAATAGTAAGGTTTTGTTCCTTTTAAAGGAACTCAAGGCAAAGTTTCCCCCAGCCACAATTTTAGAGCTGATTTCAAGCTGACTTTGCCTGTGGGGTTGGAAGGGTGGGGTGTCCACTGTAGTGATGGCCAGCACCGCTGAGTTGGATCTGTGAAGGTAGTGAAGGCCCTGACGTTTCCTAATCCTGGTTTGGTCACTGTCAACCCTGATACCCATCAAGGTGTGGGGGCAGGGGATGCGTAGACTGCTGCCCCAGGCCACTGGTGCAGCTGCTGGCCCGCCTGCAGGCTGGAGCCACGGCGCCCTGAGTGCACTCGGAGTCCCTGTGGGAGTTGTCTGGTAGCTGGGTGTTGATTACATGTCTCTGGCGAGGCCGCTGGCAGGAAAAGGCCTTGTGGGGAAAAAAGGCACAGGGGATGGCCCAGCTGCTGAGGCTGGGAGGGGAGAAGAGGTCACACGTGGCCCGGCCTGTGTCTTTCCAGCAGGATCTGATTAAAGCCAGTAACACTGTCGGGCGAGGGTCCAGGGCAGGTGTCAGCGTAGCGCAGCGGAGACTTTCTGCAGTGAAACCTGATCGAGCCCTGGGGAGAGAGACGCAGCTCAGCCCCAGCTCCTGGGAGGCTGAAGGGACCTCTTGGAGTGAAGGCTAGGAATGCAGGGAGGTGGGGACACCCGAGGACCTGCCGGAGTCACAGCAGTGGCAGACTGACTTAGTGCGCTTTTCCTCCTTACTCTAAGACGGGAGCAGAGTCCAAAACGGTATTAAAGACAAAGGGTCACATCCACCCAGTGTGAGATAGATGAGGAAACGCTAGGAGGGAGCTCTCCCCTGCTAAGAATATCATCTGTCCCAGTCTTAGGACTGCTTAAAGCTGGAAGATCAAAGAAAGAGCTGCACTTCTGTTTACTCTCTGGCAGGCCCGTGTGTTGTCATGGCGATTTTATCCAGATTATGTCCTATAGGAATTCCTCCGGGAGGAAATGCAGTGTTTCCTTCCTTCTCCCTTGTGTCACTTGATCCTTGTAAAAGGCGGGTATTAGCCCTTGTCTGTGCTCGCTGCCTCTTTGCCTGGCGGCTGCCCACAATATAAAACCTTGAACCACTGACTCATGTGCTTGTCAGGAATAGGGTAAACCAAAGAATACAAGTGAGGGGAAAGTGTGTGTTAGTCTCGCTCAGTCGTGTCCGACTCTTTGCCACCCCGTGGACCGTAGCCCGCCAGGCTCCTCTCCCTGGGATTTTCTAGGCATGAATAGTGGAGTGGGGTGCCATTTCCTCCTCTAGGGGATCCCAACCCAGGGAACAAGCCTGGGTCTCCTGTATTGCAGGCGGATTCTTTACTGTTAGAGCCACCAGGGAAGCCCAAGTAGGGGGAAGTGTGGTGCCAAATCCAGCGCCATCGGAGGGGAAAAGCTGCTGTTACCACGACCCATTTTTTTGGAAGTAGGACTAATTTAAAGATGACTCAGAAGAGATGCTAGAACACTTGGAGGCAGCTTTTTAACAGTGAAAGGACTTTGGAAAACCCTGTTGTAATGATGGGAACGACTTGACTGCCGCCAGCTGGGATGCGCAGGGTTCGGAGGCCTTCATCTCAGCCTCAGTCCTGCTGCTGCTGCGACCCCCGGGCTCCGCCCCCCACCCGGCAGTGGGGCGGTCAGGACGCCAGCCCCATCGCATGGCCCACCTGAGGCAGCGCTCGGATGGACAGGACTCCGGCTTGTTCTTGGGCTGTCTGGACGGCGCAGCTCTTGGGACTGCCCACGGGGAGCTGGAGGCAGGCGAAGACCACCAGCTTCCTCTGAAAGCCGTGAACACCCACAGCCGCGTTGGCCAGGGCCAGTCCCAGGGGCCAGAGGCGGGTTATTGCGCCCTGGAGCCTGGTCTGAGCCGGGGGCAGCGGACTGGAGCTCGGGGAGCAGGGAGCTTGAGATGAGTGTTTTTCTTCCACACCATCCAGTTCTTCAGAAGCAAGGAAGGCCATTCTGATCTTAAAAAAAGAACAGCACATCACAGCTCTTAATGGAAAACAGAAACCAGAAGTCTCTTTGGTGATTTGCCCTTAACAAGGTGAACTGAAGGGCACCTGGCTGGATGCGGCACAAGCCTATACCCAGGGCAGCTGTGCTGAGGCTTCACATACTTGTAAAAAGTAACAGGCTTTGGGGTGTGCTCAGAGCAGGGGGCCTGAAGAAATGGCTCGTCTGTTTATAACACACCCGACAGGAATCTGGGTTCACTGTGACGAGAGGCACAAAACGTGTGGCCTTCTTATGAACAGAAACCCAACACGTGTCCCCCTGACCTCCACGTGGCTGCTGGGCAGGGCCAGTACTGGAGGGAAAGCCGCAGCACGTAGTGGGGGAGCTTGCCGCCTGGAGCCTGTCTAGTCCAGGCCTGGGTGGGCCAGGAGTGGTCTCATAAAGGGTCTGAACCTCTCATTTCAAGGAGAAAGAGGGAGATTCCACCTGTATGCCATTCTGGGAAAGGCAAAACTGTGGAGACAATAAAAAGATCAGTGGTTGTCAGGAGTTTGCAGAGAGGACTATACAGAGTACAGAAGTTTTCATGAGCAGTGAAAGTACTTTGAGCGACATTATAATGATGGATATATGTGGTCATACTTTTTGTCCAAACCCATAGAGTACGCAACACTGCTCTGCTCATTAAAGTGAGCCCGAAGGTGAGCTGGGGATGTTCTGATCACGAGTCAATGCAGTCATCCTTGGTCTAAAAACAAGAGGTCCATTCATTCTGTTGATAATGGCTGTTCATGTGAGGGGAGGCGGTATACGGGGAATTTCTGTGCATTCCTGTCAAGTTTTATTGTAAACCTAAAACTGCTTTAAAAAAAGAAAAAGATCTCCAAAAAAAAAAAATTAACACTCAGGGTAGACACTTTTGGCAAAACTTTTGTTTCACTTTTATGTATGTATACATGTTATATATGTGTATGTGTTTGTTGGATTGTGATATAAAATGTATTTTTTTAGATCAAAGAAGCCTGCAGGCCACTGTGGTTAATTATACTGGCAAATAAAAGCATAAATTAACCTCAAAAAAAAAATCCACCTTATTGAGATCTAATTGATAATACTATAAAATTCATGCTTTTAAAGTGTACGGCTGTCTGAGTTTTAGTGTATTCCCTGAGTGGCTTGTGCCCGTCACAGCCGTCCTGCCACGTGGCTGGCGTGGTGCCCACATCACTCATGAGGCCCTGCAGCCACCCGCCCTGCAGGCAGGGCCAGTCCCCAGCCCGGGCCCATCACTGGCCGCCCTGACCTCTGGATCAGCACTCACCCTCCACTCTCGCCACGCACGCTTGATGACCGTGGCAGCCGCGTGCAGCTGCTGGACGTGCTTCCGAGTCAGCCAGGAACGGACGGCTGAGGGGTTTGTCCAGAAACAGGAAACAAGAGTTAACATAACATTAGAGCTCTTGGTAAACCAGGCTACACCAGCACCAGAGCTGCCGTAAAAGTAGGAATGAACGGCGGCAGCCCCGTGAGGTCAGGGACCGAGTCAATGGGATGCGGACCCGGCTCTGAAAAACAGCACTCAGGCCTGCAGGCAGATGCCTACCGCCAAGGGAAGCTGCCACCTCCCACCCTGGGCAACGCCCAGGGAACACGAGGGATCTGAACTGTCTGCACCTTTTAAAACGACCTCTATTTTTGGAAGCCCTCATTTGAATTTGCTCGCTCGCCTTATGAATCCACGAAGGACGAGACTACACACCCACACCTGGTGAAGGTCATAGCTACAGGATGGGAGGCTGATCATGGGGCACTTTTAATTTTCTCCTTTTGAAATACGCATTTTCTGATTTTTTTGGTACAGTCATTCAGAAAAAGGGCTATTTGGTAAAGACATGAAAGTCACCTGTTATCAACCCAGGTAGTTTTGCAGCATCCTTCATATTTTTCAGGCACATACACACACACACACCCCACTTAGGAAGGTGGCATCACCTTGCTGTGTAGCGAGCGCATCATCCAGGTTTAAGCATCATATTGGAAGTGGGGTTTCCATGAAACTAAAAATATTCTTCAAAAACACTTCTTAGCTGGATCACAAGGATGGGTCCATAATGTAGCCATGCCTCCACCAACTGTCAGATATTTGGGTTGTTTCTAGTATTTTTGCTTTTCAAAGTGAGGCTGTGTCATGGTTCATATATTGCTTCCTTGTTTCATCAGATCTTGTTGGTTTTTACCTTCTTAAGCTCAACAAGCCCAGGAACCCAGGTGATGATGAGAGTTGTCATCAAGGGGAATAATATATGACAAATACAACTAGCTAGGGCTGGGGGAGGGGAATTCAAGGCGACTTCTGAGCCTCGGCCACCTACAGAGAACCCTTACTTGGGGTGGGACGTGGTCTGCGCTGAACTGGGGGTGCTCTGGGTGAGCTGGACAGGGAATTCGAGGCCCAGCACACCATGGGGACACGCAGTTAACATCTAGAGGCTGGGACACAGTCTGCTTTGGTCTGTGGGGACTCTAGGAGCAGGGTCTCAAGGGAAACAGGTATCCCGTAGGACCATGTGCAGCTGCAGAGACGGCCGCTCCTGGGCCCACCTGCTGGCCGTGAGTGCGGGTCGTGTGCCCCGGGCCCCCTTCCTACCTGCCTGGATGAGCACAGCTGCCCGCCTCCGCCTGGCCTGCGTGCGGCACCGGTGTCTCCTCCAGCCACGCTGGATGCGGCGGGCACACTGCTCCAGCACCTGGGCACGCCCGCGCTCCAAGAGCTCCAGCTGGGGGAAGGGCGTCCGCTGAGGTCGTCAGCCTCCCGTGCTCCCCGTCCTCCACCCAGGCCCGTGGCCGCCAGCTCCTCACCCCAGGCCCGCTTACCGTGGAGTCAGTCATGAACACCTTGGTCCTGCCGCAGTGCAGCGGGGCTGGCAGTGCGTGGAGGATCTCCTGGAGGAGGCCCTGCAGTGTGGCCGGCTCGGTGCATGGAGGGCACTCTGAGGATGGAGACAGGACCCACCACTGAGTAACCATCCCCTCAGCGTCCCCCTGATGCGCCACAGGCTTCCTTCCCGCTGCACATGCTTCTCAACATCCCTTCCTTCCTTTTGGGTAGGAGGCCAGAGGGGGCCTCTTCTCATCGTCCCCCAGGCTGCCCCGAGGGATCTCGGTCTCCCCCTGGAGGCTGTGCCCTGCACTGGCCGGCAGCCCCCACCCTGGAGGTCCCCTAGGGCAGAGGGCACTTGGTGCCTAGACTCCCACGCTGCTTTGCCAGCCCGTTTCCAAGGCCCCAAACATGCTGAGGGCCGCACGGGGCAGCCCAGCCTCCCCCTCTGCCCCCGAGCCCTCCCACCCCAGATGGAAAGCGGAGAACAGACCCCCAGACCCCAGCGGGGGCCCTGCCTGCCCCCCACACCTGGCGGGGCAGCTCCTACAGACGAAGGGTTTACCTGAGGGCTCTGACCACCTTTAGCTGCCCAGGGCCTCTCTGGAGACAGCGGCGGCCAGAGGAAACGCTGCAGATGAGAAACAGCAGCAAAGCCGACCAGGGGCCCGGGGGGCTTTGGGCAAGAGACAGAACAGGAGAGCACACCGCAGGGAGAGCGGGGAGAGGTGGGGAGAAAGGATGAAAGCAGAGTGGGAAAACTGCCTGAGAGATGGGAGATACAAAGCAGAACTGTGCCTGCGGGTGCAGGGCCCTGGGGGAAGGCTGTGGGGCTTGTGTGTGTACTGGGGGGACTCACCCTGTCCTTGGCCTTTGCCCAGGTGTGTGTGTGTGTGTGTGTGTGTGTGTGTGTGTATTGGGGGGACTTGCCCCATCCTTGGCCTTTGCCCAGGTGTGTGTGTCTGTGTGTGGCTGTGTCTCTCTCTGTGTGTGGGTGTATTGGGGGAACTTGCCCCATCCTTGGCCTTTGCCCAGGGTCTTCACACCTGCTCTCACAGCCTCAGTGACACCAAGTGCGACAGACAACCCCCCGTAGAGCAGGCCTCTCCTGACATCCCCCTGGCCGGGCCTGGCCCGGCAGCTGCCCAAGAAAGAAAGTCCTTTCCCGACCTCTCTTCCCCACTGGCCGGGCCTGGCTAATCCTTTCCTCTTCTCCCTACATCGAATCCAATGCTAGCCAAGTCCGACCAATTTCTTCCCAACATTTCCCAACTGTGCCCACATCTAGAGCCTCTTTCCCCTCTGGCCACCCAGGGCCCCACCCTGCGGTGGCCTCTGGAAAGCCCCAGGCTGGTATCACCCCCTCCCTTCCTGGAAGTGCCTCCCATCTATCTGGAGAATGCCCGGCTTCTGGGACTGGGCCCACCTGTCCCCA
The DNA here is from genome assembly GCF_029407905.1 of Bubalus kerabau. Lineage (NCBI taxonomy): Eukaryota > Metazoa > Chordata > Mammalia > Artiodactyla > Bovidae > Bubalus > Bubalus kerabau. The sequence goes on along the minus strand of NC_073627.1, from coordinate 51,628,572 downwards.
GCCTCACCTCCCACTGTCCTCTATGCCCAGGAGCCAGCAACCTTCAACAGCCTGGAGCTCCTCACACACACGGTGCTGTCTCCTGTCCATGGAGTGCCTTCACCTGGCTAGTCCCACCCCACCTCAGATGCCACCTCCTCCAGGAAGCCTTCCTGGTTCATACCTCTCTACACCACCCACAGCATCGTTTCTGTCTCACCACTTTCCTCACTGCTTAACTGCCTTCTTTTAGTCTCTCTCCCATCGGACCAAGAGCCATGAGGGCAGGACTGTGTCTTACTCATCTCTGAGGCCCCAGGCCCTCGCCCTGAGATGGTCCAAGTAGGTGCTCAGGGAACTGGGTGAACAGATGACTGGCCAGTGGGTGCCCTCACCTGAGCGCCCTCCATTTGGACACGGGCCGTGGGGGCTGGGGGTTATGGCAGGACGGAGCCTTCTCAGTAGCTGGTACCGCTCCACGAAGTTCCGGTGAGAGACCCTGGAAGCCAAGGCAGGCGGAAGGAGAAGTAGAGTGACCAGCAGTGAGCCGACGTCACTGTTTACTCTGCTCTACCTCCCGCGAGACGCTGCCCTGCTGTGCCCACTGCGTGGATGAGGTCACTGGGCTCCCTTGGCGGGAAGCCATCCTTGGCCTTTCCCAGACGGAGCCTTGCTTTTCTCGGCAAGGCCTTCAACAGAGCACACTCGCTCTCAGCCTCCAAGACACCCGCAGCCCTGCTTCCTCTTTCCCTGACTCCCTCCAGGCTGTTGCCAGCTTCTCATCCCTAGCATCCCTCAGGGAGTGGCCTCACACCTCCCGCCTCCCCCTGGGGTCTCCTCCTTGCTCCTGCTGTTAAAAATCACCGAGAACAGCCCCTCACGTCCCCCAACATTTCAAACCTGACTCCCCACCCCTGAGCATCCCCCCAGGTCATCCTGTGTCGGGAACTGTCCCGATTCACCCATTTGCCTCAGATGGAAGCTGGAAGTTGCTTCTGTGGCCTGGAAGTCGGCCGCTCCCTTCCCCAGTGACCCACTGTCCATCAGCCCAGGTCCCATTCCCACAGCCACGCCATAGTCCACTTCTACCCCCTTTTCTTTCACCAGGCCATCCTTGCACCTGGAGGATCGGTAATGGTCACCCACTCACGTCCTCCCTTCTCTCCTGACTCTAGGGCAGACCCGGTGCCTCCACAAAACAGGGCACAGCAAGTGAGCGCAGCCCCCCCGAGCTGCAGGCTGACTTCCGCGGGCCTGCCTCTAGCTCCATCTCTGCGCCCCTGACTCCACCCGGCCCCTGTGCTGGACAGACAGACCGACCCACTCACCGGATGGGGAAGCCGGCGGCACTGATGTGGATGGTCTCCACGAGGCCACAGGCCTCCAGCTGGCTCAGGACCTGCGAGGAGGGGAGACGGCGTGGGCAGCAGGGGCCATAGGCCCCAGACGCCATGCCATCAGTGCCCCCGCTGGCAGGGACCTGCGGGCTCCCCTGAGGGTGGACACTCTGGGGCAGCGAGCAATCAAGGGACCTGGAGAGACTCTCCCTGCTAGAAGGGGGTCCCGGTGGCCCCAGATCCCTTTAGGTGAAGCCTGGCATCTGGTACAGCCGAGGCTGGTGCTGGCCATCTTACTGCTTCCAACTGTGCTTCACGACGCAGCCCAATCCAGTTCCTAGTTTTTGTTTATTTTATATTCTGCAGACAACACCGTGCGTCACAGCCGAGAGGCGGGGGAGGTTGTACTGTGAAGATGCTTCCGGGACCCACCCAAGGTCTTTACCATAGAGCAGTGATCCTGGCCACGGACCCTAAGGCCACATCAACCATGTGACTGTGGGACCCACTCCAGCACCGTCCAGCTCTCACACCTTACCCACATCCCTCCACAGGGCAAAGGGCAGCTGTTGGCCACAGAGTGCTTCTGAGCAAATTTTAGGAACTACACCCTCATCATAACCAGCCCTGTGCCTGGTCTGTAAGGCGACTCAGACTCTCAGCTAATCACAAAAGACACCCATTCCTCTGGGCTGCCTGTCCGTCAGGGCACGTGGCTTGGCGGGCAGAGAGCAAGATGCACTGTGGCCCCTACTTGCCTGTGGCCGGGCCACTGCGCAGTGCGCAGACCACACCACCGCACACGACTGTCCTGCCAGAGCTGGGGAGAGAAGCCCTTCCTCACGTCACTCCATTTGGAGTAGGCGTCCCATTTCTCACCCCGCCAGCGTCTCGGCACAATGGGACCCTCCATGAAGCAGCTCCAGCCCAGTGTGTTACCTCCTCTCGGTGGAATATCTGCGCCTGGGCCTGGCTGTTGGGCTTGATGCAGCGAATGTAGTGGGGTGTGGTGCCGTGTAGGACCTGCAGGAGCTGCTCCAGGGAGGCCTGCAGAGGAGAGACTGCGGCTCAGGCTGCGGGGCGGGGTGGGGCGGGCATCGGCTGGGCAACCAGGAGACCAGGACCCTCACACACCCCGGATGACTCCCAGCAGCCCTCACTGGGTATACCCAGAGCATGCCCCCAGGGACCCTTCTTGACCTGTGACCCTCCACCTCGTCCATCTGCCTGCATCTAGTCTCAGGCTCCCCCGACACCAACCAGGGCAATCTTTCCAGAAGGGAGCCCTCTCAGAACCCCTGTCATTCATTCAGGCAACTCCTGTCATTACTAAGCCCGTACTGTGTGCCGGGGCTACGACACAGCTGTCCGCTGTCACCTCACAGCGCAGGGCCTCGCAGACGCGGGGCGGGCCCTCAGGGGCGTGTCTGAGGCTGGACAGGGAGGTGTTTCCCTGCCCCGGGAGGTGATGAGAATGGTCGGAAGCAGGACAAGGAATAAACCGAGAGGGGCGGCACGAGGGTGGGAGTGACGCAGAGCTGAGGGGAGGGCCCAGGGGCGGGGCTGAGAGCAGCACACGGCGCCGAGGAGTCTGCCGGAAGTGAGGGAGCTGGCAGCGGGCCGCCATGGAGGTTCAGCAGCCACTGCTCTGCTATGATGACTCTGTCGGCGGTGGGCGAGAGGGCACACTGCCGCCCACGGGCCTGAGGCTTCCTGTCACGTCAACTACAGACCCCCCAGTTCATCTGTCAGGTTCCCATCTCTACCGCAGACCGGGACCACGGCTACGGGCCTCTGCCGTGCTCCGGGCGCACAGCCCCGATCCCAAGAGGTGCTCGGTAAACGCTGGACACTCATGAGCGAGCACGTGGTGTCAACGCCGCTGGACCCACCTTGAACTTGGACACCACGGTCAACACAGGGGCCCGGTTCTGGCCGGAGGGCTCCTCCTGGGACTTGTCTTCAGGGTCGGCAGGAAACAGCACCTTGAGCAGGGGGTCCTGGGACTGCTGCAGGAGCCTGGTGAGCTCCGGGGGGACGGGGTCCTATGGGGAAAGGACAGGGCAGCGGGTGAGGGCGGGGGGATTGGGGGGAGCTGCCGGCCCTGTCACTGGGGCCCCAGGAGGGCCGGCCCACGTCTGAACCTGGAGGTCAGGAGACGCGGTGTGAGGCGGGTTGTTTCCAGGCAGGTTGTGCCGGAGTAGCAGAGACCTCAGAAAGGTGGGCCCGAGAGGTGACCCTGGACCCCGAGAGGATGTGCGGGTGGGCAGGGAACACAGTGGATGTTTCTGCACACGTGCGGTGACGCCTCCGCATTTGGATTCACAGGTGACACAAGGCAGGGCTCGGTCCTCACCTTGTTCTTTTCCACCAGGCCCGCGGTGCGGTACCGCACGGGCCCCGCGTAATGCAGCACAATGAAGCTGGGCTCCGGGCTCAGCCTGTCGCGGCCCAGGCGGGGGCGGCCGGTCAGGGCGCTCTCGATGCGCGTCTGGAGCTGGGCTGCGCTGCTTGGCCGATTAAGGCGGCACTCCTGTGTGGGGCGGGCAGTCAGCCACAGGGCAGAGGGGCGCGGGAACCCAACCATGGGAGCATCACGGCACCCCTGCGACGGAGGGCTCACAGGGCAGGCGAACCCACTAAGCAGACAGAGAGAAAGAGGCGCAGGGTGGGCCTCGAAGTCCCGGGAAAAGCCCAAAGCCCCGCCCTGGGGGCTCTGCACGCCAGCGACCCTCCAACCTCGTTTATGAGGGAGCAGATGCTGACGGGGCTCCCCTCGATGAGATCCAAGCAGGGCTGGTTGTCCTGGTAGCTGACAAACGACCACTCCAGGCCCTCGACTGCATACTCCTCCTGGGGGTGGAGGGCAGTCGGGGTCTGAGCTCCGGAGGTGGGGGGGGTCACCCCCTGCTGGCCTCGGCACTCACAGAGGGAACTGAAGGCGCCCGGCGGCACCCCAGATGGGGCTGGGGGCCGGGGAGAGGGCGAGGAGGCGGCCGCCCTCCATGTACCTGCTGGGCCCGGAGGTAGTGAGCCACGAAGTGCTGCTGCAGCTTCTCATTGGCGTAGTTGATGCAGAGCTGCTCCAGGCTGTTGTTGGGGAACGACTCAAACCCGTACACGTCCAGCAGGCCTGGGGGCCGGGGGAACCCGTGGGGGTTACTGTGGGGCTACAGGGGCCTGGGGTGAAGCCTCACCCTTGGCAGCCTGAGGATAAAACCGAGTGGGTACTCCACCCCCCCCAAGGAGAGAGGCGGTTCCCATCACCACCTCCTGCCCCTCAGAACTCAGCGGGAAGAGGCCGAAGGGGTGAGGGAACCAGGCCCCAGGGACCCCGTGTCCCACCCAGTCTGGATGGCCTGGGTCGTGGCCGCTCAGTGGGTGCTCACCGTTTTGTGAGCCAATGTTACTGATGCCTCTGAGCTTTGCTTCCTCCCCTACCTGACTGTCCCACCCAGGTTCCAAAAATGTTCTCAAATCCCCCCCGAGGCCCTTCGAGCCCGTTTGCTGCTCCTCACTAATCTCCTGAGACTGGATCTGGGTCTCCAGGGGGTGAAGGGGCCCTCGTGGCCCGGGTACCAGCTGAGCCTGCCTGAAGAGCTAGGGATGCCCAGACACGGGCACTGGAGAAAGTGACATTGGCCCACACTGGTGGAGCGGCAGGAGATAGGTGCAGGAATTGCCTGGAAGCCCCCAGGAGACCCAGGCTCTGCTCTCTGTCCCGGGCCCCCAGACCTACCTATGAAAGTGGTCCAGGAGTCGGGGGCGGCACAGATGCTGCTGTTGATCACCGAGACCAGCCAGTCAAACAGCCTGTTGGTGTGTGTGTGGGGGGAGTGGGCTCAGGTGAGAGGGGTCCGGCTGAGCTGGAAGGGTGGCAGAACTGCCCTTCCAGCCTGGGTACCAACCCTCAGATGGAGGGCCTGTCTTCTGAGCCTGAAAGGTCAAGGGCTAAACCCTCTCCGCTGGTTTCCCGCCCATCCTGTCCCAGCCCACTACACCTTCAGGCTGGGGGCACGTGTGTTCCCAGGCACACGAAGGCCTGGCTTGTCCACAGCAAGAGTGAGCAGGGGACCAGCTGCAGGCACATCACAGTAAGCTTCCTTTACTGCCTGGTTTACAGACTGAAAGTCTGTGCCAACCCGACATCGAACAAGCCTATTGTGCCACTTCTCCAACAGTGCTATTTTAAAATTATTAAACATTGTTCTTTTAGACATAAAGCTATTGCACACTTAGCAGACTACCATATAGTGTAAATACATCTTATCTATGTACCAAGAAACCAATAAATTTGTGTGACTCACTTTATGGCGGTGGTCTGAAAGTGACTCTACAATATTGCTGAGGTCTGCTGTGGAATGCTGGGGCTAGACAGGGTGTGTGGGCGCGCCTCAGTCACTGGCCTGACACCCAGCTGCTGTCTAGACAAGGGGTGGAGGGGCAGGCCTGGGTGGGATTATAAAGGCCTGAGTTCACTGGACTCCCCTGCAAACCTCGGCCAGTGGAGGCCAGAGCTCAAGGCCCCCCGACACCTGCCTACTCTGTCCTATGAGGGCACCCCGTCACCCCAGCTGGACAGTGACACCCTGCACTCTGCAACCATCGCCCCTGAGACGATGGAATGGTTGGCGTCCAACGTGGTGACACGTATGACATGATACAAGGGTTTTCTTCCTTACGATTTCTTTAAGTAACTGCTCTGCCAATTTTTAAACAGTTTCTATTTTTGCAATAAGGGCTTCAAATATCCATGTGAGGTAGTAAAAACAAGAGACCTAGTGATAGAAGGACCTGCTTGCTGTGTGTAAAATGATCCATGGTTAGAGGTTCACCATGTCTGTAACCGGCACACTTTATCTACCCATTTTGCAGTCATCTGACACAAAACCTTTAAAAATCTTTGGCCTGAAATTCTGACCTGAAATTTGCTTCGAGGGAGTGAGAACGGAGTCCCTTGCTAAACTGGGTTCAGTCTGGGCCCAGGGCCCCTGGGCCACTTTCCCTCAGAGGTTCTGACTCCCTCAGTGGTGCTGGTCCGGCTCTTAGCTCTTGAGAAGCTCATGAAAGCAACGGGACCTTCCCTCCTTCCCAAGCACTCGCGTGTGTGCACATGCACACAGAGGTGTTCTGTCCCATCACTCCAGAGAATCCTGGGCCCCAGATGCCCTCGGGGCATCCTGAAGGGTCTGAGAGCCCAGGGTGAGAAACGCCCCCAAGCGCATGGCCGGGGGGTGAAGATGCCCACAGAACCAACAGGGAAAGGCCAAGACCCCACCCTCCCCGTTCTGGGCTCCACTCCCTGCAGGGCTCAAGGCTGTGGGCTAAACTCCCGGCTCTACCAGCAGCTATCAAAACCCCAGGTGGCTACAGAGAGCACAAGGGCAGGGACCCAGGAGCCTATTCATCCACAGGTCTGTGCCTGGACCTGGGAGGACCTCACGTCACCTCTGGGCTGGCCTTGCCAGTGGCCAGCCAGGCAGGCCTTCCTCGCCCATCGCCAAGGTGAAGGCAGGCTCCTGTCCCCAAACAACACGCTGAATCTAGGCCAGGCTGTGGCCACTTCCTCATGCAGAGCCCTCTGAAATCGAGCCAAGGGCTTTGCTCGGGGAAGCCCAGCAGCCATTCCCTGCTGTCCCCCCGGGGCTGGGGAATGGGGCAGGGAACCCGTCTGCTTCTGTCTGGCCCAACTCCAGACTAGGGGCTCCGGGAGGAGGGCAGGGCCCAGAGCACTCACCGTGCATAGACCAGTTTGGCCAGACAGTCTCTGCGGGTGTCGCACTCGGCCTGGGAGCAGGGCTTCTGGAACACCTGCTGGCCCCTGCCCGCCCTGATGGTTCGAATCCGTAGTGTCTCCAGCAGATGATCTTCTGGGAGCCCCAGCAGCAAGGCCGATGTCCCAACAGAGCCTGGGAGGCAGAAACACCCTCCGTCCAAACAGCCCTCTGCACAAGGCCCCGTGAAGTCAGCATGGTGGAGCCATGACCCCCTCAATGGAGCAGAGCAAACTCAGGAACGGGGAGGGAAGAGACTCAGCAGGGGCAGGGGCAGGACTTGAACCCAGGACTGCTGTGCTCCAGTCCACAAGGCCAGGAGTGGGATAAAGCACTGCATAACCCACCCACCCCCACCTGCCCCAGCTCTCGTTTTCTCATCTGTAAGATGCAGAGGAAGCTGTCTGCCTCAGCAGAGCTGGGGTGAGGAGGAACCCCTCCAGGGCAGGGCCCTACAGCCAACAGCCCAGGGGCACAGATCCCAAACTGCACCCTCTGGCCTCCTTGCACCCGATCCCACCACACGCTGGCCCTCCTCTGGTCGGGGCCTCCCTCGCTCCTGGGAGGTGTGACCAAGGCCCCCCGTCCTCGCCCTCACACTGAGCATCGTCCACCAGTGGGCAGGGCTGGGCTTCGTTTCCTGAGTCAGCAAACCGGGTGTTGCCGAGGTGCAGCAGTCCAGCCAGGGCCTGAGGGGGCAGGAGAGGACACTCAGTGGGCACCTTCTCAAGGGCTGGAGCCCAGCCTGGGAAGGGTCTCTCTCCTGCCAAACAGAATCATGAAAGCAGAATAGTAACAGCTCTCATTTACTGCCCACTTACTCCGGGACTTGGCCAGGCAGGACTCTACACAAGTGATACGCATCGTCTCGTGTAACCAGTGAGGCACGTGCTACGGTGATGCCCACGACAGAGACGAGACAAACAGAGGTTAAAGCCCACACTTGGTAAAGGAGAAGGAACCCAGGATGAGAGCCCAGGCAGTCTGACTTCCGATCCCTCCCAGGGCAGCCAGAGAGAGCGCCACACCACCCAGTCTGTCCCTCTGCCTACCGCTCTAGGACCAGACTGTCTCCTGTGGTCCAGACCACTTCTGTGTGGCTGCTGGGGGCTTGGCTCTGGTGACCTTTGGCCCTTTCCCGACATTGTTGGGCTCTGATAGCCCGGCCCAGTCCAGGGAAGGAGCTGTGAGCTTGGTCTCTGTATAGTGGGTGCTCCCTTGCCTTTGCACTCAGCGATCCACTCGGGGGAGCTCCTGGGGGCTGAAGGAAGAGGACCCCCAGGTCCAGCAACTTGGAAACCCTTGGACCGGGCACTGGTAGAGCAGGGCCTCTCCCCCAATCCCTGTCTGGTCCCAGAAAGGGTGGGTTCCAGGCCACAAGCACCGCAGGTGGAGACCACCATGCTGATGGGCGTTGTGGATGGGCCAGGGCTCATGCTGCCTTCAAGCTCGCGCTCCTGGCCAGACTCCTGGGTGGTCCACTTGCCCTGGGCTTGTCCCCCGTGCCGTCCCTCTGGCTTAGCTGCCCGTACTGGCTGTGACCCCCCTCCCCTGCCTGAGCAGCCCCCACGTGGAGATGGAGGCCACACTTCACCCCACTGCCCTGCAGGGGTCACCACCTGCAGACGGAGGCCACCAGTGGGGGTGACTGGGCCTGGCTCGCCTGGGCCGGCACTGAGTCCCAGGAGGAAGGAGAAGGAGGTGGGAAGTTGGAACCAGCACGTCTCCAACAAACTATTTGTACCACGGAGTGCTGTCTGGCTTTGGGTAGGTCTCAACCATGGAATGGGAATAATCTCCATACACATGGAACTGCTGAAAAAAACAAGTGAGCTAGGAGTGATGATTTAAAAGTTTTAACATGCTAGACAAACATGTGGCAGCACTGTTTTCTTTGCTCTGATTTGACAGAGCAACAACTGATCCAGGCACTTTCCCTCTGACCTCCGGGATCACTGTGCTGGTCTCTTCTACAGTGCTCTGTGCTCTGGCCCTGTCCACCCTGACACCCTGTCTCCAGGCTCCGCTGCGCAGAGAGGTGGTCGCCTCCTTGGCGATCGTGCCGTCGGAGCCTAGAGTCCTAGATCGTCAGGGAAAGAGACTCCCGAGTTGAGAGAAGGGCCCTACGAAGGGGGCTGCCCGTCACCGCTGCCACACCTGAGTGGTGTGGCTTTTCCTCTGACCTGAAAGATGTTGTTCTGGGTGGGGGCATCGATGCCCAAATGAAGCATGGCCTCCCTGGTCACCTCGAAACAATCCTCTGTAAAGGAATCCGAGCCACAGCCCTGCGTCAGGACCCGAGGTCAGCTGGGGCGGCGGGTCCTGGGGGGATGTGTGGGTGCTGCTGGGCTAGCCCAGGGCACAGGGCAAGGCTCCGCATACCTTCCAAGGTCCTCTCTGGGTGGGGCAGCCAGAAGAAGGTAGCTCCCTTGGGGAGGCACCACTGGACCCTCTCCTCAGCATGGGCTCCTTTGTAGATCTGTGGGGGTGGGGGCGGGTGGCTGAGCCAGGGGTACTGGGGATGCCCAGGCCTGCATGGACTTGGGTGGGCGGGTGGGGTGGGGGGAGTGGCAGCCACACCACAAGACCCAGAGGCCCCTGTAGGGAGCCAAGGGCGGGTGGGGGCGCGAAAGCAGCGGCAGATAGTTCTGGGCATCTCCATTCGGTGCAAAAAAACCCCACTCACTGAGGGGGCCTGTGGCATGAGGAGGAAACCCTAACTCCGTTTGGGGAGCCCCTGGTCCTGATCTGAGAGCACGGAGACACTGTCCACGCCTTGGCAGACCCCTGGTCTGATGCAGGGGGCACGATTTAGGGAAGGCCTTGTTTGGTTGGTGGAGGCAGCTGGCATTCCAAGAGAGCCCTCCATCTGAAGGTGAGTGTTTCCCGTGTGGAGACAGGCCCAGCCTCAAGGACCCTCTGTCGGGAAGAGAAGGCAAGTGCACCTCCAGGCCTGGGACTGCCCTGGGAGCCGAGGGCTAGGGTGAGACGCGAGTGTGACGTAAGGTCTGTGGGAGTAAGTGGGGTGGCAGCGCTGAAAGCCCAGCGAAGAGGAGGCAGGAAGCAAGGCGGGCGGGGGGGCGGGTGGGTTGAGAGGCACAGACCCTTCTCCGCCCTGCACCTGGGCCGCTGCGGGCCCCGCCTGGGACCCACCTGGTAGAAGATGTGGAAGTTCCTTTCGCTGGGGGCCTGGAAGGCCACTCGAGTTTTCTCCAGGAGATAGGTCTGAACAGCAGCTCCCGTCATCTGCTGGGCCCTGGGCACAAGCAGGTTGGAGCCCGTCAGTGGCCCGTTCAGTCCAGAGCCGTTTATTGGGAACTTACTGTGTGCCAGGCTGCAGCCTCGCCCCAGCTCTTCCACTTAAGCAAAGGGGGTCATGAGGACTCGGGAGGACCTCTCAGCAGGTCCTGGGATTGGGGGTGGGGGGCAGGGAGGGGAAGGGCTGGGACAGTCCCCTCCAACCAGCTCAGGGACAGGGCCCAGGCCTCGGTGCCTCACTTTGCCCCAGCCCAAGGCAGGAACAGAAGCCCCAGCCTCAGGCGCAGAGATGCGGCCAAGGTGATAGTTTTAACTAGAAGTCTCTGTGAAGGGCAGAAGGCACGTGTCAGGACAGGCACAGTCCCTGGGTCCCTCAGGCTGGGGCACCTAGAGTTCCCCAGGTTCAAAGTGGATGCACAGGTTCACTCATCCCACATACGAACCTGCCAGGCACGGCGGGGTTCTGCCTGCGGCGGCGGCCCAGGCTGGGCACTGCCCCCCAGCCCACCTGGCCCCTCAGCAGCCAGGGCGGCCGCAGAGATTACCCGTTCAGCTGGAGCTGGATGAACTTCCCGAAGCGGCTGCTGTTGCTGTTCCTTAGCGTGCACGCGTTCCCTGAGGACCACAGCTTCTGTTCAGAGGCCCCGCGGGCTAAGGTGGCCGCAGGTCTGCCGGGGCCACACTGCTATCCTCAAGTCACCTACGGGTCCCTCTACTGGTTTCTGGGTCACAGGAGGCAGGGCTAGGGACCGGGCGCTTGGGCTTTTAGCAAGTGTGATTCAGTTGGGTTAGAACTTCCTGGCAAAGTGGGAAGAGCCAATCTAGGCAGTCAGGGATTTTTGTTTGAAGGGAAAGGATCAAAAACAAGGTGTCGGGACTTCCCTGGTGGTCCAGGGGTTAAAAATACTCCTGCTAATGCAGGAGACACAGGTTTTTGATCCCTGGTCCGGGAAGATTCCATGTGTCTCGGGGCAGCTAAGCCCATGTGCCACAACTACCGAAGCCTGCTCGCTTAGAACCTGTGCTTCTCAAGAAGAGAAGTCACTGCAACGAGAAGCCTGGGCATTGCAACTGGAGTAGCCTCCACTTGCCACAACGAGAGAAGGCCCATCTGCAGCAGCAGAGACCTGGTATGCCCCACCATCCCCCTCAAAAAAAACAAGCGGTTAGTATTGAGATGGACAGTAAGGCGCAACATCTAGAGTGCCAACATGGACACGACTGCTGTGCATCCTCAGACATGTCCCCTTCTCTGAACCATCAGGGAGCTGTTCAGAAGGACGGGACATGGACTGGGTGAGCCTCTCCCGCACCTCTGCTCCCTCTGCCTGATGCTACCACTGCTGGAAGGAGGCTAAGGGCACCCAGGAGGTGTGGTTGCAGATCCAAGGCAGTGAATGATGAGTCATTCTCCACCCCGCAAAGAGAGGGTCTCAAAGCACTGCTCCCCTGCCCGGAAGGTGGTAAATTCCAGAGGAGACGGGGCGGAGGAGATGTGCGGAGGACACTGGGCTTACCGAAAGCTTCCATGACAGGGTTGGAGTTCAAGATGCGCTGTTCGATCCTCTCGGCAACCTTGTGGCTTTCCCAGGACGTGGGTGAGGCGGCCACCACGGCGTAGAACTTCATCAGGCAGCGGGATGTCCATGTCTGTGGCAGAAACGGCCCTGTGGGAGCTGTGCCCACATTCCGTCCACGTGTGAGCCCGCCAGGGGGACTGGGGCCCACGACCGCCCTCTTGTCCGCCATCCGTGTTGCTGATCAAAGGGCTGAAAGCTGAATTCAACTGTGTCCCTCATCTGACTGACTTCTGCTTCTCCTAGCTCCTGAGGATGCATTTACGAATCGGGGGGCGGTGGTGAGGAACTTCTCCGGTGGTACAGCAGTTAAGAATCTGCCTTCTAAGGCAGGGGATAAGGGTTCGATTCCTGGTTGAGGAACTGAGATCCCACGTGCCGTGGGGCAACTAAGCCCAAGAGCCGCAACTAGAGAAGCTGGTAAGTGGCAACTACTGAGCTTGTGCTCCGCAACAAGAGAAGCCCGCAGGACACAACTAGGGAACGCCTGCGAGCCGCAAGAGACCCGCACGGCCAAAGAGAAAAAAAAGAAATGACGGGGGCTGGGATAGAGGAGGACCACCCACACCGACCTGAGCAGGATACTGAGCCATGTATGTTTTCACCAGCCCTACAGATGCAGGTGCAATTATATACTACCTGCTTTCAAAATGATGAAACTCGGGCAACAGAAAAACCTAAATTTTATTGAAGATGACATATTCAGTAAATGATAGGGCTCTGATTTATACTCCGGCAATCTAATTATAAAATTCCCAGTTTTTATAATCAGCTGAGATGAGGCCTGTAAGTGTTAGTTGCTCAGTCGTGCCCGACTCTTTGCGACCCCATGGACTGCAGCCCACCAGGCTCCTCTGTCCATGAGATTTTCCAGGCAAGGATACTGGAGTGGGTTGCCATTTCCTTCTCCATGTAAATAGATGAGGTCTATTTACATTTTAATTTCCAATTGTTCATTGTGAGGACAGAGAGCCACAAGAGATTTCCATATACTGACTCTGTATCTTGTCACTGCTCTAGATCTAAGTTTTTAGTTGTAGCTTTGTTTTGGGTTTTTTTTTTTGGTTGCTCTTTTGATATATGTATTTTTAGGTCTCGCTCTGAGGTGGGAGGTGTTTCCTCTCTACTGTTTTCTAGAAGAATCTGTATGGAACTGGTAACATTAATTTTCAGAAATGCTTGGCTGTAGCTGTCGTTCAGTGGCTCAGTCGTGTCCGACTCTATGACTCCAGGGACTGCAGCATACCAGGCTTCCCTGTCCTTCGCTGTCTCCTAGACTTTGCTCAGACTCACATCCATCAAGTCGGTGATGCCACCCAACCATCTTATCCTCTGTTGCCCCTTCTCCTCCCGCCCTCAATCTTTCCCAGCATCAGGGTCTTAAACACTTGGAAGAATCCACAAAGTGAAGCCGCCTGAGCGTGGGGCTTTCTATGAGGAAAGATTTTTAACTATGGTTTAAATTTGCCTCAGAAATTTAGATATTCAGGTTATATATTTCTTGTGTGAGCTGCAGCCGTTAACATATTTCAAAATACTCTTTCATTAAATTGGAGAATTCATTGAAATAAAGTTAATGAAAAATCTCGTCTGTGGGATCTTTAGTTATGCCTATTCTTTCATTTCTACATTTGTAATTTGTCCTTTTCTCTCTTTAAGTCTGGTTAGAGGGGGACCTCCCTGGCTGTCAAGTCGTTAGGACTCTGTGCTTATACTGTAGGGGGTTCAGGTTCGATCCCTGGTCGGGGAATTAAGATCCTACAAGCTGTGCCTCATGGCCAATAAAAAAGTCTGACTAGAGGGTTATTGATTTTACCGATCTTTAAAAAAGACAGCCATTGATTTCATTTACTTTATTATTTTTTTCTGTTTCTACTTTAGTGTTTTGTTAAAAAAAATATTTATTTATTTAAGAACTACGGACACCACTTTGCTGACAAAGGTCCGTATAGTCAAAGCTATGGTTTTTCTAGTAGTCGTGTACAGATGTGAGTGTTGGACCATAAAGAAGTCTGAAAGCCAAAGAACTGATGCTTTCAAATTGTGGTGCTGGAGAAGACCCTTGAAAGTCCCTTGGACTGCAAGGAGATCAAATCAGTCAATCCTAAAGGAAATCAACCCTGAAGATTCATTGGAAGGACCGATGCTGAAGCCGAAGCTCCAATACTTTGGCCACCTGATGCAAAGAGCAGACTCATTCAAGAAGATCCTGATGCTGGGAAAGATTGAGGGCGGGAGGAGAAGGTGATAACAGGGATGAGATGGTTGGATGGCATCACCGACTCGAGGATGTGAGTTTGAACAAGCCCCGGAAGATAGCGCAGGACAGGGATACCTGGTATGCTGCGGTCTGCGGGGTCGCAGAGAGCTGTACATGATTCAGCGATTCAACAGCGACAATTCACTCATTCTTGGCTGTGCTGGATCCTGGTGGCCGTGTGGGCTTTTCTCTAGGTGTGGCAAGTGGGGCTTCTCTCCAGGTGTGGTGCGCAGGCCTCTCGTGCTCTCTAACACAAGCTACAACAAATTTCCCTCCAGGCGCTGCATTTTTTTTTTAAAGCACAGATTTTGATATGTTGTGCTTTCCTTTTCGTTCAGTTCAGTGTTTTCTAACACGCACTGTGATTACTTCTTTGACCCAAAGGATGTTTACAACATAGTTCATATTTTAATCTTTTCAAATTGAGATTTGTTTTATGGCTCAGAAGAGTCCATATCAATTCCACGTGTACGTGAATGTACAAATATCAAACTATTAATTTTGACTTTATTTCTCCTTTTGATTGCATTTAAGAACAAGGATCTGGGGTTGCCACCTTTTGGTAATTTTCTTAGGATATTATTAATACTTCCGACCCACATTCTCTCTTCACCTGGGACACCAATTACAAGTATGGAAAACCATCTGATATTGCACCAAAGCTCCTGGACGCACTTTTTCTCTTTGTTTCTCAATTTCCTCTTTGTCTTTTTATTTTTATTGACCCACTCTCAAGTTCACTGATGTATTCTCCTGCATGTCTAACCTGCTGATAAGCACAAAGGAGTGGTTCGTGTTTTTAATTTTTATCATTTCCATTTAACTGTAGTTTCCATCTCTCAGGAAAGAGATTGGGTGAAATCTTTTCTGGAGATACTAACAAGCTCATGAGAAAAAAGTTATGGGCATTCAGGGTCCCACAGGTTTAGAAAGCTACCCCTGGTGAGGTAGCTTTCTAAACTCTTTCATAATCTCTTATGTTTATGGTATCCTGTCCATAAACATAGATTCTAATCAGTTGCTTAAGGCTTTACTCTTAAGTATGAACAGAAATTCAAAGATCATCAACTACTTGGTAAACTTCTTTTACATGACTGGCAAATATCACAACAAAAGAGGAAAAGGAACTAGAAGGAAACAGAAATGAAAAGGGCAGGAGCCAAGTAAAAATCATGAAAGATCCTCAAAGAGAAGAGAAGAAATAAGACCAAGATGCTGGGGGGGAAAAAATACTCAGAGAATAAGAAAGAACTTTTAGAAGTAAACTGCTTAATAAAAATTCAAAATTTAAAAGAACTGAAGGATAAATTAGAGAATATCTCCTAGAAGACAGGACAAAATATTAAGAGACAGAAGAATATGTAAGAAAAATAGGATATTAGACAATTTATCAAACTCCCTACTAATAGGAATTCCAGAAGGAGAAAACAAGTGGTGTAAAGAATTAAATTATTAGATATAGCATTTTCCCAATCTAAAGGACGTGAATCTCAAGGTTTAAAAGACCTACACGAAGTATCCAGCACGGCAAGAGAGAAAAGACACGTCACTGTGAATTTCAACACCTATGGATAGAAAAGATGACCCTAAAGACTTTTGGAAAGAAAATACAAACTGCCACTTATGGACTGGGACTTTTAACATCAACACTCGAAGAATATTTAAAGAAATAACTTCCAAATTCAGAAAGAAAATGATTTCCAACTTGAGATCAGAATATCCAGCCAACATGTCAAAATAAGGCACAATAAACATTTTCAGATGTGCAAACAACTCAAAACATGCCCTTCACGTAACCTTTGTCGAGAAGCTACTAAAGAAAATGCTCCACTAAAACAAGGCAGTAAAGCAAGAGGAGGAAGCCACTGGGCTCCGACAATAGGGGATTTACCACAGGACAGACAGCACTCTGGATCCCCAGAGCGAGGCAGACAGCTCCCAGGTGATAGCTCCCCAGCAGCCCTTGGCAGCCCCCAGTCCGGATGGAGGAGACATGAGAGCGCTAGCTAGGGCATCACCAAGGGAGAAAAAGCACCTGATGTACCTGCCAGCTGGGCAGGTGTTTCCCAGTTCTGGTGACAAGTTTGGTAATAAAGAACAGGTATGTAAAAACTATGCAAGTGAATATATGCGAGAGTTATTAAGAAGAAAGTAAAAATCATACAAGAAAGGAAATATAATCATAGGATATTATAGTGCTTGGCTGTGAACAATATGTACATAGCACTATATATATTAACCTCCTTAGAAATCATAAGAGCACTATATATATTAACCTCCTTAGAAATCATAAGATAATTACATATGCATTTGGGGGCAGGGTAACAGGGCTACACTGTTAAAGTAGGAAGTGAACAGCAAAGGCTCAAAAGGGAAAAATCAGTAACTAATTACATAAACACATTGTTTAGAAACATGGATGGCCATACCCAAACAAACTGCTAAGATGGAAAGGCAGCTGCCCCTGAGACAGGGAACAGGGTTGAGAGACACGAGGCAGGGCCGCTGTTTTTCTTTGTAAGCCCTGTAGTATTGCTCGATTTTTGAACTATGTAGCTATATTGCTAGTTATTAAAAATAAATTTTAAAAAGATACCAGGCCCAGCCCGTGACCACAGCAGCTATTCAATAAAGGGTTTCTGAGCTCTGGTTGCATGGGTCTAGGGCCAGGTCCAGCCTCAGCTCCCCAGAGCAATTCTGGAGGACAATGGGCTTCATCCAGGAGCCGAGCATCACCACCCCACCAGCAGCCTTGGCACAGCTCTCGAAGATCACCTGTGTACCCAAGTCCTAGCCTCATCCCTAGAGCGTGCAGTCTTCATGTGCTTCCTTGTCTGTCTTTCCCACTGGGCCAAGCATTGTTGTGCAAGATGCTAAGTCATGTCCGACTCCTTGTGACCCCATGGACTACACAGTCCATGGCATTCTCCAGGCCAGAATACTGGAGTGGGTAGCCTTTTCCTTTCCAGGGGATCTTCCCAACCTAGGGACTGAACCCAGGTCTTCCCCATTGCGGGCAGATTCTTTATCAGCTGAGCCACAAGGGAAGCCCAAGAATACTGGAGTGGGTAGTCTATCCCTTCTCCAGGGGATCTTCCCAACCCAGGAATCGAACCAGGGTCTCCTGCATTGCAGGTGGATTCTTTACCAACTGGGCTATCTCTGTTTCTCCCCTTGCCACTCCTCACTAGCTAGCCCAGAGCCTAGAACCTGCCTTGGTGCTTGGCAATGCTTTCATGGGTGACTGTAGACAGAGTGGGTTTACGGTCCAAAGAATCCCTTGAGAAGGTAACGTGGAGGAAAGGGTGGGGTGGCTGGTGAGGCTTGTCAAGAAGGGGGTGAGGCCCCGGCCAGCAGGCCTCTGACAGCCGTGCGACTCCTCACCCATCCGTGCACAACGTTCCGTGTCACCGGGACTGACTGTGCCGCCTGGGGACCGCATGACCACACAGGAGACTCTGTCCTTCCCCACAGCTGGCCCCATGTACCGCCCTTGCCATCAAGGGCGACCCAGAGATGTAGGCAGGGTGCTTCCTTACTGGAACCCTGACGATTCTGGAGGAATGCTGCCGTGTGCTGAGCATGCCACCAAGCGCCTTACGTGCACAGAAGGCCCCCGTGAGCTACGGGCCAGTCCTTCCCTCCTTGCCATTTTACACGTGGAAGAACTGAGGTCTGCAAGAGCTAAATACTGTTCTGATGTGCTCTTCAGTGCTATGCTGGAACCCCCAACTGCTGACTTTTGTTTCCAATGGCTGTCAGAGCTGGGAGAGTCCTCTGATGAGGATATGAAGGCTCAGAGAGGAAAGACTCTCCCCTCGGGTCAGGGCAGAGCTGGTGGAAGAGCTGGCCTAGAACCCCTGGCTCCTGACTTCCTGCCCAGGTCCCACCCAGCGCTGCACACTGACTTCACGAGTGACACTCCCCGGAGCCCCAGCCCAGCCTGTCTGCCCGTCCAGCCAGTCATGAAGCTGACAGGGTGGGAAGGAGGCCCGCCTACCTTTCCAGCGCCACTCTCTCCACTGACAACAACAGACTGGTTGACCGGCTCGATCAGGCTCTTGACATTCCTGTAGGTCTGTTCGCCCACAGTGAAGATGTGGGGCTTCAGTGTCTGAAACATCAAGGGGTGAAAGGTCATGGGAGCAAACCCCTGTCTGCGAGGAGTGGTTGATCCAGCGATGGCTGCAACGGGGAGCCTGTCCACAGCAGCGGTGGAGGCTTCCTCTAGAAAAACTTCTTGGCATAACAACGTGAGGCCAGCTGCAGGCGTGACCCATTCATCTTCTCTCAGTTTGGAAGCAGTGCTGGCCTTGACCAGTCTATGACATTAACACGTTATCCTCCCATCTTATGTCAATAGTTTTATTCTGCTACTTTTTTTATTTTATGTTATTACAGTTTGCAAGAACTTTCTTACCAGTTATTGCCTAAGAAGTAACCCTATTTTATAGATGACAAATTGGAGGTTCATATGGGTTAAATAACCTTCTCAAGGCCACTCAGCAAATAAAGGCATCTATGTGATTTGGATTCCAATGTTACTATTCTCCTTTCCATCAACAAGGATTAATTGTTCTCAGTGTGCTGGGCACTGAGGGAACAGAGGGGACCATCACGCGGCTTTGCCTTTGAGGAGGCAGTCGGTAAGACCGGCTCTCAGGCCAGACCTCCCTGGCTGCCCACCCAGACACAAACCCTGGATGAGCCGGGTTAGTCCATGCAGACCCAGTGCGGCTCTGCCAGCAATGACCGCTTGCCTACAGCTTCCTGAAGGGAGAGGGCATCATTCTGGAGGCTGTCAGAACCATCTCTCTCTAGGCCCTCCCCCCACCCACTTCTCACCTGGACAGTTACAAAGCCTCCAGCCATTCAGCCGCTGGTCTCACCTTCCTTAACCCAACTCCCCCAACTTCATCCCCACGGCGGGCTCCGTTCACAGCCCCACTCCCACCCTGATGAAGCAGCTCTGTGGACTCTCAGCTGTGGTGCAGACTCTCTGACGACAGCCCCGGAATAGCTCACCTTCCCACCCTCATCTGTTCTTCTCTCCACAACACCCTGCTCCTGCCGCCAAGTTTGCTCTGGCTTCTCCCTGCATGCTAACATCCACTGGGCTGTTCCCTGCCTGTACCAGCTTCATCCCCACTTGCGTAAGAAGAGACCCCTCCTCCCAATCAGTGGAGATGAACATGTGCTGAATTTTCCAAGGCAATCCGTACCGCACGTAATTTTATTCTTTTCCCCAAAAAGTGGTTTTTAAATACACAAATATGCCTTGGGAAATTCTTTCCAACTAATAAATTCACAAACAAGAAGAAAAAAAAAAAATCTGTCCATGTCCCTATTTTAGGATCCAAAATCAGTTAAGCAAATACTGCTTTCTCTCATTTTGCACCTCCTGGCACGTGTCCAAACTTCTGTGAGCTTCTGGTGGGAAGGTCACAGCCCCAGCAGTCTCTGAACGACAGCCCGGCTGACGACGACACGGATACGGACAGCGAAGCTGCCAGGTGCCCGCGGGGAGGAGGGGGAGCCCTGATTCCCTGGGAAGCGGGGGTCTCACCTGGGGCTGAGAAGCAGCGTGGTACTCTCGCATCAGCTCGGGCGAGTAGAGCTGAGGGACGGGCTTGAAGGGGTTCATAGCCACCAGGGTGCAGCCGGCGTTGGTGTAGAATGTGTCGGCCATGTACCGGGCCTGCAGACACCTCAGGACTGAGGCAGGGATGCCGTTAGCAAACTCTGGCTCAGATGGAGACACAGCTGCACGTACAGACCAACACCCCACCTACCAGAGTTCCCTCTGCAATTAGCCAAGAGCCATGAGAGCCCAGCCTCTCCCTGATGAGCAGGTATGAGAAAGATCTAATTAAGATGAACCCCACATCTGGAGCAAAGCCTGTGTTGGGGAGTCTGAGGGCAGCCGCCAGGCGGGGTCTGGAGCAGCCCACCTGTCTGACCCGAGGCAGCGGAGCTGAATACCCTCTGGGAGAAGGCACACCCCTCTGGGGCGGGGTGGGTGGGCGGGGGAGGCATACCTGTCTCCAGCGTCACAGGATTCACCTTGGTGAGGTCATCGAGCTGCTGCGGTGGGGCCTCCCCGCCCAGGAGGTCCTGCAGGTCTTCCCTCAGGGACTCCCCACCGTGGGCAGCAGAGCCTGAACCGTGGCCATTAACCTGGGAGGGAAAAACAGGACCAGAAGCACTGGGACTCAGACCGGCCAGCAGCTCCGTCAGGGTGAGGGCTTGTACAAGAGACAGAAAACCGGCCTCTGGGATCACAGTCTGGTTGTTCAAATTGTACCTCCACCATTAACTAGACCTGTGAGCCTGCATAAGCTTCTTAACCTCTCTGAGGTTAAGTGGAGGCTTCTTTGTTTGTAAATAAAGGAAAACAGAATCAACTCACAAGGTTGTTTGGAAGAAAAACAAGAAAGAGATATGGAAAGCGCTTAGTTGGGGACCTCCCTGGTGAAGCAGTGATTAAGAATCTGCCTTGCAAGGCTGGGGATGTGAGTTTGAGTCCTGGTCGGGGAACTATGATCCCACGTTGCTGCAGAGCAACTAGGCCCACAAGCCACAACTACTGAACCTGTGTGCTCTGGACGCAGTGGGCCATACCTGGAGAGCCCAAGTGTTGCACCTGCGTGCCACAACCAGAGATTCCGTGCTGCAAGGAAAGATACCAGATGATGCAATGAACACCCTGAGTGCAGCAACTAACACCTGATGCGGCCAAATAAATAAATGTTGGGGGGAGGAAAGCAAAGCCCTTGGTGCCTGGCACAGAGAATGTACTCAAAGTGGAAGTGTTAGCTGTTTCAGTGGTGTCCGACTCTTTGTGACCCCATAGGGCTGTAGGCCGCCAGGCTCCTCTGTCCATGGGGTTCTCCAGGCAAAAGTACTGGAGTGGGATGCCATGCCCTCCTCTAGGGGATCTTCCAGACCCAGGGATCAAACTCTCATTCCCTCTGTTTCCAGCACTGCAGGCGCATTCTTTACCCGCTGAGCCATCAGGGAAGCATGTACTCAGGGAATCAATAAATGCGATCCCTTCTCCTCTGCCATGCGTTCCAGCTTTCAGGTGAGTCAGGCCCGACCTTACTGGGCTGGCGGGGGTGAGGCCCGAGGTGGCGGGTACTGCAAAGGGAAAGAACCAGGGTTTGGGCCTTTTTTGATAGAGACGTTATCAGCTGTGAGGTAGTACCATGCCTTCATCATGTGCCTCTTGGGCCTGAATTTAGGCTTGCTAATTAATTAGCTCCTGCTGCCCTGGTCTACTTGAGAGCAGATGAGGTCAAGAACAAGCACCAGTGGGGAAGAGGCCGTTTCTGCCTCGCCCTTGCCCATCCCTGATACCCACGCTTTACATAACTTCTCCCCACTTTCCTCCTGTGATCCCACTTCTCCTCTCTTCTCCCAGGGGGCGGCAGGGAAGGTGTGCGGAGCAGGCAGTAACCTGGCTGAAATCTGCTTTTGGAGGAAGGGGTCTGTGATATAACATGTGTGGGTTTATTTTTTCAAAATTTTTATGTATTTATTCAGCTGCGCTGGGTCTTCACTGCTGTGCAGGGGCTTTCTCTAGTTGCGGCGAGCAGGGGATACTCTCTAGTTGGGGTGCGCAGGCTTCTCCTTTCAGCGGCTTCTCCTGTTGCCGAGCATGGGCTCTGGGGCAAGTGGGCTTCAGCAGTTGCAGCTCAAGAGCTCAGTCGCCCGTGGCAATATGGGATCTTTCTGGACAAACCTGTGTCCCCTGCAGGTGGATTCTTAACCACTGGACCACTACGGAAGTTCCTATGTGCAGGTTTCTAATGAGACTAGTGAACCTTAGAGTTCAAAAATCTCCAACAAAAGTGGCAAGTGTCATTTGAGAGGCCCAGTGATAAGTTTCCTTCCAAAGATGCTGCCTGTTCTCTGAACTTAGGCCCACCACAATGCATGCACAAGGCAGACTCTTATCTCCAGGATTAACTGCTGAGGTCAGAGCGTGACTGTGTCCATGCAAATCCCTCTACCCTAGTGGAAAAAGGAAATCACTCACACCCAGCCATAATTTATGAGCAGATCTGATCCAACCAGACAGGCAGCTGAGTATCATGGTTCTTGAGTTGGACTTGAAAGCTAGATTGCCTGGGTTTGAATCCTGATTCCACCACATCCTAGTTACAGAATCTTATGTAAGTTTCTTAGTCTCTCTGCACCCCAATGTTCCTCATCTGTAAAATGGGAATGGTGGTAGTAGTGGCAGATCTCATAGATACTAACAAGCACATAAAGTATTTAGAAAAAACATCTGGTTTCTGCCACCAAAAGTTTGCTATTATTATTCTGTTAAAAAGTAGCTCTTATAATTAGGCAATAATATACTGATTGCTCAGACGACACCCAGGTTCAATCTCCTGGAGAAGGAAATGGCAACCCACTCTAGTACTCTTGCCTGAAAAATCCCATGGACGGAGGAACCTGGTAGGCTACAGTCCATGGGGTCGCAAAGAGTCGGACACGACTGAGCAACCTCACTTTATTTCACTTTTCATACCAAGGGCCTTAAAACTACCCTGCAATTCTTCTTCTAGAACATGATACTATATAAAGGCCATAAGAATGTTCTGTGTATATAGAAACATTTACAATGCAAAACAAACAAAAAAACCCAAGTGTCCAAGTAGTAGCTTAAATTATAGTACCTCCTTACAATTGAATAAAGCAAGTTACAAAAAGAAAGATATCTTTAAATGTTTTAAAAATTTTTAGGGAGAAAAATCTAGGGTATTCTTTAAAATGTCAGTTATCTATGGGCAGTACAATTATGGGTAATTGTAATGTTCTTTTTGCTTATCTATATTTCCCACATCGTTGTAATGAACGTGACCTTGAATAAGTCACCTAACTGCTCTGAGCCCTATCTTCAAAATGGGGATATAATGGCATTGGGTATGTAATACTGTATCCTTTTCAAGTACTAAACAAAATTATATGTGTAAAATGCTTAGTATAGTGCTTACTATACAGCAAGAGCGCAACACGGAGCAGCTGCTAGTACAGTTTTGATAAACATGGTTGTTGTTTAGTTGCTAAGTCATGTCTGACTCTTTTGTGACCCCACAGACTGCAGCCTGACAGACTCCTCTGTTCATAGGATTTCCCAGGCAAGAATACTAGAGTGAGTTGCCATTTCCTTCTCCAGGGGATCCTCCCAACCCAGGGATCGAACTGTCATCTCCTGCATTGCAGGTGGATTCTTTACTGCTGAGCCAACAAGGGAAGCCCTGATAAATATTACTGTTTTTTAAATGAGAAATAATTTAAAAATGGGCAATAAAAAAGTTTCCTCCGCAAAAAAAAAAAAAAAAAGCCTGGAGCAGGTAGCTGTCCTGCCTGCTCTCTGGCCTTCAAGCCTGTTTCACGAGCCAAAGGATCAAGAGGTCAAGCAGCAGAGTCTACCAGGGTTCCTTTGAGGCTGGCTGACCTCACATTCAGTTATCCTGCCTTACTCGCCTGGGACTCCACTAGTCCAGGAATCATCTTAAACATCTGCCTTGGCCCAACGGCTGCTGCAGCTGCTGCTAAGTCGCTTCACTCGTGTCCAACTCTGTGCGACCTCATGGACTGTAGCCCATTAGGCTCCTCTGTCCATGGGATTCTCCAAGCAAGAATACTGGAGTGGGTTGCCATTTCCTTCTCCATGGCCCAATGCCAACACTCAGTAAATAAAAAAATTCAGCTAATATCTGGCATTCTCTCTGGACCAAGAGCTGCAAGTGAAGGATGATATGGGTAGGAGGTGGGGCACCACAGGGAAGGGTGATTTGGAATCCTGCAGGCCTGGGGCCATAGGAGCCTTTAGTGGCAGAGGCCCACAGTAAAGGGTGGGTTTCACATCCCATACCCCATGTTCCCTGTGATCCATTCATCAGAATTCTTGTCTATTTCCACATAGGTCATCTTCTCCCACATTTCTGCACAGGCTGACTCTGCCTGGACTGCTTACTTTCCTTCTCCATTTGACTAATTCCTACTCTTTCTTTTTTCTGGCTGAGCCATGTGGCATGCAGGATCTGAGTTCCCCAACCAGGGGTTGAACCAGCGCCCTTTGCGATGGAAGTGCAGAGTCTTAACCACTGGACTGCCAAGGAAGTCCTAACTCTTACTTCTTTAAGGCTCAGCTTTAAAGAACACCTCCTCTTGGAAGCCCCAGGCTTCCAACTTGTCTGTACAATTCAGGCTGTGAGGAGCATCTCTCAGGACTCCCTCACAGGTTCAGGCTTGTAAGGTCACCAAAACACCCCAAGGATTCCCTCACCCAGCTTGTCTTACCCATCCTAGGGAAAAGAGCTAAAAACCACAACAGGAGAGATTCAAATTAGGTATCAGGAAGAGCTTCTCAGTAACAGACAAAAGGCAGCGAGGTGCCTCTCTGAAGACAGAAAAGAAGAAAGGCCTTTAAAGGGGTCTTTCCCTCCCTTCCAGGTCAGGGCAGTGGAAGCATCATTCGGGTAAACGAAAGAGGCAGAGCTGCCTTAGGTACTTGAGGGTCTGGGTTATCTTAGGGTGAGGACTTTACCTGCTGGAGCATCCTGCTTCAGTGTGGTCAGCCAGGATTCTGGGTCACGGGTACAAGGAATGCTATCCACCTGGTCATGGGGGCACAGGCTGGGGCATGGATCCTGCCAAGGGCTCAGCTCCCATGGAATCTCTGAGACGAGCCACCCCAGAGCCTGTGGGAGAAGAGAGAAGAGAAGGGCCGCATACAGGTGATGAGGGTTTCTCCAAGGTGACTCAGTCCTGCTCCTCCCACCGAGCACCAGGAACCAAAATGAGACCCAGGGCGAGCCTGGGCAGACAGGAAGACTCTGTCCTGCTCCTTGCCAATTAGGGAACGAAGGAAACTTTTACAAGAGCCTCCAGAGCCTCCTGGGGCTCCTTCAGGGCCAGTTTCACTACAGGGTTTGGGGTGGGGCTGCAAATCTTCTGGGTCAGTGTGCCATGGAGGGTGAGGACACTGGAAAGCAGAGAAGCCTCTCGGGCACACAGAAATATTCCATCTTAGTACAGCCAGTATTCAGTGGGACAGGAAGGCTGGAGTCAATTCTTGATATTCCAGGAAAGCGGTTGTGTGGGACAGAAACCATAGCTCAGTCTTTCACCTGACCAGCCACCTCACCTTCCCTGCCTGCCTTCACTCCTCATTTGCAAAAGCTACTTTGCAGGGAGTGGCTGTGAAGGTCAATCGGGTGAAAGCACTCTACAAAGTCCAAATTTGAATATTCATTTAGAGGAGAAATGTTGTTAGTAAGAAGGATGGATGATCCATTTGGGTGCACTGATTACGTGGAACAGTTCAGTGTCAGCTTTAAGAAGGCCAAGCTTTTGGAGGAGAAGAGTCCATCTGAGAGGGGGGTGTCGTGAGGCTGGGTTTGGGCCAATCTCTGAAAAACTGTGAGTGACTCTTAGAATTTCCCAGGCCCCACACATCCCCAGCAAGGAGGGATGAGGATGAGGGGTGCTGGTAATGGACTGACCTTGGAGGAAAGTTTCTTGAGACTCTGAATACATTGAGCCTTTCAAAGAACTCAGGAATGGGGGAACCTCCAAGAAAACAGGAAAAAGGACAATGTAGGCAGAGGAGGGCATCAAGACTGTGGTGGACACATTCACTCTGGACACTGACTGTACCCCATCCAGGCAACAGCTGTGCAGAGGGCTCTGGAGACTCAAGGCCAACGAAGTTCCCTCAATGGAAAGTTCGTCTTAAGAGAAGGGATCAGAGGGGAATACAGCACATTGTGTAGTTAGAATCCAGAGCCCACAACCCCTCAAAAATGCAGTTCACAGGACCTCTCTAAGCCTTATTCCGTTTCTTCTTTTGCAAAAAGGACTGCTAATATCCAGACCTCACAAGGCCGAGTTAAGGATCAACGAGATAGTACCTTTGAGAGCGCTTGGCAAATGTTGGTTATTACGATACGGAGCCCACTTCCTGCCAGAATCAAGTCAGATGGAAGCGGTTTTCTCCAGGTTCCCCCAGCTCTTGCTCCGTGTCGGCTTCGCGATTACTAGCCGAGAATTTCTGAAAAGGGCGTGACCACTGTGGGCAGGAGGGAGACAGGAATGAATAGATGAAAGCCCCTAGGCAGGGCACGGCAAGTGGCAACCTGATTATCAACTCCTCCCTCCCCCCCCCCCCGCCCCCTCCCCCAGCCTCCGGGCAGACGAGACTGGCAGGGTAAGGGTCCCAGGAGCCCGGCCGGCCCCGCCCGCAGCTTCCCGGCGGGAACCGGGCACTCCCGGTCCCGGTGAGCCGCCGCCGGGCCCAGGACTGGGATGCCGCTCCGGAAACACTGGGCACGGGGACAGTCCGTCCTTCTCGGGAAGGTGGACGTGACCCCCAGCCAAGGGCGCAGCTGCCTGCACGCCTCCCGGGGCCCCCCTCCCAGGTCTCCAGGCGGGGAGAGGCGCGCAGCGGGAGTGGGACCTCCCTGCACCCCAGGCCGCCCCTGCAGGCACGGTGAGGCGTGACCCCGGAGGGTCCTCGTCCTGGAGCAAAAGGCAGAGAGCCGGGCTTCCTCCTCCTGGGATACGAGAGGGTCAAAAACGAAAGGGCGAAGTGAAGCCCGCGCGCTCTGGAAAGGGGAAAAGAGGGGGCGCCCCCTTTCTCCAGCGCCGCGGGGGCCCACTGGCTCCCCCGGTTCCTTCGGGCCCGGCTGCAGGGTGGCACTCACCGGTCCCACGGCCCTAACCGCCGAGCGTGCGGCCCCCGCCGGCCGGACTGGAAAGGCAGACGGGCGGGCCGGGTGAGGGCGGCGGGAAGGGCCTGCGAGGCAGAGGGCGGGCGCGGGGCGGGGGCCGGCCGGGGAGGCGCCGGGAAGGCTGCGGGCGCCGTGCCTCGGGCCGAGTGGCCGGGAGCCGGCGGGCTCCTCCCTGGGGGCGGGGCGCGCGACAGCAGGGCGCACGTGGCCCGGCCGGGACGCCAGGATCCGGAGCCGAGGGCTTGCTCCGGGACTGTGTACTTTAGAGCCCGCGGTGAGGTGCGAAAGAGCGGGGAGGGACGGAGGGGCTCCGGGGCCCTCGCGGGACTGTGGGTCTCCCAAGAGGGAGACCCGGCGCCTTGACGCTCGCCGCGGGGTCTGATGGCCAACGGTGGGGTGCGGGACCCGTTTCCTCCCGGGCGCCTCTGACAGACCGGCTTGCCAGCGGCCCAGGCCATGGAGTCAGGCCCTGGGCTGGTCGAGCCGGAGACCCAGACGGCCTGAGGCGCGCGGGGAACAGGCGGGGCGTGGGAAACGGGCACCCCCCGGGGCGGGGCCGCGCGGTGGGCGGGGCCTGGGAGCGCGGGCCGCCCCGCCCCATCTCGGCCGGAAGCGCCGCTCGCGAGGCGGAAGTGGCGGGCTTCCGCGCTTCCCGCGGCGGCGGGGGATCCCGCTCTCCAGCCCAGTTACGCGGGGCTCTGAAACCCCAGGAGCACGTGAGGTTTGAGGACCGGCGCGCATGTCTGTTAGGAAAAGAGCTCTTTTTTAAAGGCCAGCCGGTTCGGATCGGTTTCTCCTCGGGTGGGTGGGTCCCGATAGGCCATCCCTCAAACGTACATTCTCGGGCTGGTTCTTGTTTGAGTGACATGTGTGCTTCCCGTGTGCCGCTTTTCAGACATGGACGTGGGGGGGAGAGGCGTTTTGTAGCGGTTAAAACAATTAACACTAGCATGTACTTTACGGTCCCTACTCCTCCGTGATTAGCGTCCGTTCCACTGTACCTACACCTTGTAAAGGAGGTGAGGAGCAAGCAGCCTGGGGAGCTCGGGAGATCCCTGGAGGGTTCGCATTTTGTGCTGGAGGCAGGAGGTTCAGAGAGGCTCGGGACAGAAACTGGGGCCCCCAAATCCAAAGTGTACTTAAGCACCTTCTCTTTTCTCATCCCTCTTCTCCCCCCACATATTGGACTCGAAATCATTAGTTAGGTGTGTTTAATTTTCATTACATTGTTTTCATGACAGTGTACTGTGTTTATTTTTTAGCAATTCTGGGTCTTCCTTGCTGTGGGAGGGCTTTCTCTTTGCAGGGACTACTCTCTCTCTACTTGTGGGTGTGCAGGCTTCTCACTGCAGTGGCTTCTTTTTGTTGTGTAGGGGCTCCAGGACGTATCCGGCGTCAGTGCTTGTGGCCCAGGCCTAGTTGCCCTGTGGCATGTGGCATCTTCAGGGACCTGGGATCGAAACCTTATCCCCTGAACTCTTAAGGTGGATTCCCAACCACTGGACCACCAGGGAAGTCCCAGCTAAAGCTTTTTAAACAGTAATTTCATTCTATTAGTAGGACATCCTTATCTTCATATATTATTAGGCTTCTTCCAACAATCCTTGGAGGGGAATCTCAAGTCCTAGATTCTGTTCTGAAATTCAGGAATAAGTAAAATCCAGTCAGGTGCATCTATATGCCAATCCCACAGAAAGCTTGCTTTTCACAAATGCATCCCTTTGCTCTTGTTTTCATAGGAAGAAGAAAAAATGTCTCAAAAGCAGATGAAGGAAGCTTTTGTCAGTAACCAGAATGGAACGAGCGTGCTGGAGATCACCGAGGGCTTGTGCCTGCCTGCACTCTGCATCCTGTGTAGAGGGCTCCTGATCATTCTCTCACAGCATTTATGTTCTTCTTCACATAACTCGAGGACTCGATTCTTGGTTGACTTTGCTTTCCTGATAGTTCCCCTGGTCACCACTTTGACCATTTTCTCTTCATTTGTCCTCCTCGAGTATCTTGTTGCAATCATCCTTGGGGCAGGGCTGCTCTATGAAATATACTGCAGAAGAACTTGCTATGCCAGAATGCCTTTCCAGAAAATCTGTGAAAAATTCTTGAAAGTCAGTCTAGAATCAGAACACATTCCAGCCATCTCCTGTTTCCGTGTCGTTAACAGTGCCTTTACTGCTGTTGCCATTTTGGCTGTGGACTTCCCACTATTTCCCAGAAGATATGCCAAAACTGAGCTCTACGGGACAGGAGCAATGGATTATGGAGTAGGGGGCTTTATTTTTGGGTCTGCAATGGTTTCTCCAGAGGTTAGGAGAAAATATACAAAAGGCTCCAGATTTTGTTATCTTACAAAGTCACTGTACTCTCTTTGGCCATTAGTTTTCCTAGGAATGGGGCGATTAGTTGCTATAAAATCCATAGACTATCAGGAACATTTAACTGAATATGGTGTTCACTGGAACTTTTTCTTTACCTTAATAGCTGTGAGATTGATAACATCACTGCTTTTGATTATTTTTCCCCTAAATAGGTCCTGGATTGTAGCCATCAGCATTACTGCATTATACCAGCTAGCCCTTGATTTTACCCCCCTGAAAAGTTTAATTTTGTATGGCACTGATGGTAGTGGCACAAGGGTTGGTTTATTAAATGCCAACCGAGAAGGAATCATCTCTGTCTTGGGGTACGTGGCAGTACACATGGCTGGTGTTCAAACAGGGTTATATGTGCTTAAAAAAAGGTCACATATCAAAGACTGGATAAAAGTAGCATACTGTATTCTATTGACAGCTATTGGCCTCTTCATTTCTCTTTACATAGTTCAGGTAAATGTAGAAGTAGTATCTCGAAGAATGGCCAATTTAGCTTTTTGTATTTGGATAGTTGCTTCTTGCCTGATCCTTCTTAGTAGTTTATTACTGGGTGATATAATTTTGAGTTTTGCCAAATTTGTAATTAAAGAGGCAGCAGTACCATGTTCTTGGAAACTTATCCAGTCACCCACTGCAAATAAAAAGCATTTGGAATCCACAGTCTCCGAAGCCAAAAGAAAGGAACCCACTCTCTGTTTAATCACAGCAATGAACAGAAACCAGTTACTTTTTTTCTTGCTGTCAAATGTAACAACTGGTCTAGTCAACCTTTCCATTGATACATTACACAGTAGTACCCCTTGGGCCTTGTGCCTGCTCAATCTCTACATGTTTACCAACTGCTTAATTATATATGTGCTACACTTGCAAGACAAGACAATAAAATTTTGGTGATCAATAGGGGTACTATATGTTTTGAGCAATATGTTAATGAGGAAGAATAAATATAAAGTGTGAAGAAAATGGGCGTCTGTCAATCCAGGGTTAAAGTTTCATTCCTGCTTTAACAGTAGTGATGCTTAATATTTTAAATATATGTCAACACTATGTAAAACAAATCAATGTAGAAGAAACAAAGCCTTGTGACTTGTTAGAATACTTAGAAATTTTAGTTATTTTAAAGAAGCTGTTGTGTTTACAGTTGTGACACTGGAAGATTGGAGGGTGGGAAGGAGGATTTTTTACATTATATCTTTTTTTGGGGGGGTTGAGAAGCATGAAGGATCTTAGTTCCTCCACCAGGGATTACCTTTGTCCCCTGCAGTGGAAGTGGGGAGTCTTAACCACTGGACTGCCAGGAAAGCCCCTTTTACTTTCTGTCTTGTATCACCTATTACCATTCTGTATTTTCTATTGTATGTATTTTATAATATTTACATTAAAATATCTCAGTTGTGGAACTGTCAACAGTACTGCTCAATTTTAATCTTTAAAAAAGACTCGGTATAAGAAAGCAAATGTTTAAAGTCAAATACTTAAAAGATCACAAAACAGCTAAATGCTCCAAAGAAGAATGTGTTAGTTGCTCAGGTGTCGAACTCTTTTTGACCCCAGGAGCTTGCCAGGCTCTTCTGTGCATGGAATTCTCCAGGCAAGAATATTGGAGTGGGTAGCCATTCCCTTCTGCAGGAGACCTTCCTGAATCAGGGATTGAACTCGCGTCTCTTGCATTGCAGGTGGATTCTTTACCTTCTGAGCCACCAGGGAGGACCCAAATGCCCTAAAGAATATATTTAATTATTTGTTGTGATTTACAAGCTTAATAATTATGAGACAATAGTTTTGCAGTGAGACTCATTTTTTTTTAGCCTGCTCTCTGCTAGGGATTGGAGAAGGCAATGGCACCCCACTCCAGTACTCTTGCCTGGAAAGTCCTATGGACGGAGAAGCCTGGTGGGCTGCAGTCCATGGGGTCACTAAGAGTCGGACATGACTGAGCAACTTCACTTTCACTTTTCACTTTCATGCATTGGAGAAGGAAATGGCAACCCACTCCAGTGTTCTTGCCTGGAGAATCCCAGCCCACCCAAGCCTGGTGGGCTGCTGTCTATGGGGTCGCATAGTCGGAGACAACGGAAACAACTCAGCAGCAGCAGTTGCTAGGGATGATAAACAAAAGGTTCCTGATATCTTGGAGCTTGCAATCTAATGGGGGAAATACATTAAACTGTTATAAAC
This sequence comes from Bubalus kerabau, assembly GCF_029407905.1. Classification (NCBI taxonomy): domain Eukaryota; kingdom Metazoa; phylum Chordata; class Mammalia; order Artiodactyla; family Bovidae; genus Bubalus; species Bubalus kerabau. The sequence goes on along the minus strand of NC_073627.1, from coordinate 51,597,091 downwards.
TGTGCTAAGTCAATGAAATATAGGTTGCCAAAAGTGTCAAATCAAGAACTGACTTTACAATAGAGTGAAGAAACTTTTCCCCACAGATGGTTAATTTTTTTTTTTTTTTTTTTTTTTTTTAGCTAGAGTTGATGGGTGGAATGAAGAGTTAGTGTTTGTGTCTCTAGGGAGCAGAGGGTCAGATGCTAGTAAGGGAGAGGGGTCAACAGCAAACATGATTATTGTACTAATGAGTTTAAATTTCTTAAGTTGATGAGGACTAATTTAGTCCTCATCAACTTAAGAAATTCTTCAACCAGTAATGCTGAAGAAGCTGAAGTTGAACGGTTCTATGAAGACCTACAAGACCTTTTAGAACACCCAAAAAAGATGTCCTTTTCATTATAGGGGACTGGAATCCAAAAGTAGGAAGTCAAGAAACACCTGGAGTAACAGGCAAATTTGGCCTTGGAATACGGAATGAAGCAGGGCAAAGACTAATAGAGTTTTGCCAAGAAAATGCACTGGTCATAGCAAATACCCTCTTCCAACAACACAAGAGAAGACTCTACACATGGACATCACCAGATGGTCAACACCAAAATCAGATTGATTATATTCTTTGCAGCCAAAGATGGAGAAGCTCTATACAGTCAACAAAAACAAGACCAGGAGCTGACTCTGGCTCAGATCATGAACTCCTTATTGCTAATTCAGACTGAAATTGAAGAAAGTAGGGAAAACTACTAGACCATTCAGGTATGACCTAAATCAAATCCCTTATGATTATACAGTGGAAGTGAGAAATAGATTTAAGGGACTAGATCTGATACATAGAGTGCCTAATGAACTATGGACTGAGGTTCGTGACATTGTACAGGAGACAGGGATCAAGATCATCCCCATGGAAAAGAAATGCAAAAAAGCAAAATGGCTGTCTGGGGAGGCCTTACAAATAGCTGTGAAAAGAAGAGAAGCAAAAAGCAAAGGAGAAAAGGAAAGATATAAGCATCTGAATGCAGAGTTCCAAAGAATAGCAAGAAGAGATAAGAAAGCCTTCTTCAGCAATCAATGCAAAGAAATAGAGGAAAACAACAGAATGGGAAAGACTAGAGATCTCTTCAAGAAAATTAGAGATAGCAAGGGGACATTTCATGCAAAGATGGGCACAATAAAGGACGGAAATGGTATGGAGCTAACAGAAGCAGAAGATATTAAGAAGAGATGGCAAGAATACACAGAAGAACTGTACAAAAAAGATCTTCACGACCCAGATAATCACGATGGTGTGATCACTCACCTAGAGCCAGATATCCTGGAATGTGAAGTCAAGTGGGCCTTAGAAAGCATCACTACGAACAAAGCTAGTGGAGGTGATGGAATTCCAGTTGAGCTATTCCAAATCCTGAAAGATGATGCTGTGAAAGTGCTGCACTCAATATGCCAGCAAATTTGGAAAACTCAGCAGTGCCCACGGGACTGGAAAAGGTCAGTTTTCATTCCAATCCCAAAGTAAGGCAATGCCAAAGAATGCTCAAACTACCGTACAATTGCACTCATCTCACATGCTAGTAAAGTAATGCTCAAAATTCTCCAAGCCAGGCTTCAGCAATATGTGAACCGTGAACTTCCTGATGTTCAAGCTGGTTTTAGAAAAGGCAGAGGATTAGAGACCAAATTGCCAACATCCGCTGGATCATGGAAAAAGCAAGAGAGTTCCAGAAAAGCATCTATTTCTGCTTTATTGACTATGCCAAAGCCTTTGACTGTGTGGATCACAATAAACTGTGGAAAATTCTGAAAGAGATGGGAATACCAGACCACCTGATCTGCCTCTTGAGAAATTTGTATGCAGGTCAGGAAGCAACAGTTAGAACTGGACATGGAACAACAGACTGGTTCCAAATAGGAAAAGGAGTATGTCAAGGCTGTATATTATCACCCTGCTTATTTAACTTATATGCAGAGTACATCATGAGAAACACTGGGCTGGAAGAAGCACAAGCTGGAATCAAGATTGCCGGGACAAATATCAATAACCTCAGATATGCGGATGACACCACCCTTATGGCAGAAAGTGAAGAGGAACTAAAAAGCCTCTTGATGAAGGTGAAAGAGGAGAGTGAAAAAGTTGGCTTAAAACTCAACATTCAGAAAACAAAGATCATGACATCTGGTCCCATCACTTCATGGGAAATAGATGGGGAAACAGTGGAAACAGTGTCAGACTTTATTTTTTTGGGCTCCAAAATCACTGCAGATGGTGACTGCAGCCATGAAATTAAAAGACACTTACTCCTTGGAAGAATAGTTATGACCAACCTAGATAGCGTATTCAAAAGCAGAGACATTTCTTTGCCAACAAAGGTCCGTCTAGTCAAGGCTATGGTTTTTCCAGTGGCCATGTATGGATGTGAGAGTTGGACTGTGAAGAAAGCTGAGCTCTGAAAAATTGATGCTTTTTGAACTGTGGTGTTGGAGAAGACTCTTGAGAGTCCCTTGGACTGCAAGGAGATCCAACCAGTCCATTCTGAAGGAGATCAGCCCTGGGATTTCTTTGGAAGGAATGATGCTAAAGCTGAAACTCCACTACTTTGGCCACCTCATTGGAAGAGTTGACTCATTGGAAAGGACTCTGTTGCTGGGAGGGATTGGGGGCAGGAGGAGAAGGGGACGACAGAGGATGAGATGGCTGGATGGCATCACTGACTCAATGGACATGAGTCTGAGTGAACTCTGGGAGTTGGTGATGGACAGGGAGTCCTGGCATGCTGCGATTCATGGGGTCGCGAAGAGTTGGACACGACTGAGCTACTAAACTGAACTAAACTGAATTTAGTGCTTCAGATCAGATCAGATCAGTCGCTCAGTGCTTAGGTAGCATTTTATCCTTGCTAACTACAGTTATATTTGGAGGTAATCTATTGAAAGAAATTTCCCCCTCAAAAAAGTCAACATATTGAATAGTTATGTTGCTATAAAAACAAAAGATTAGATTTTATTTCTGATTAATAAGGAAGACTTGAAATTTAACCAAGATTATAGTATGTAAATTAAGCAGAGAAGGCGATGGCACCCCACTCCAGTACTCTTGCCTGGAAAATCCCATGGATGGAGGAGACTGGTAGGCTGTAGTCCATGGGGTCGCTAAAAGTCCGAGACACTGAGCGACTTCACTTTCACTTTTCACTTCCATGCATTGGAGAAGGAAATGGCAACCCACTCCAGTGTTCTTGCCTGGAGAATCCCAGGGAGCCTGGTGGGCTGCCGTCTATGGGGTCGCATAGAGTCGGACACGACTGAAGCGACTTAGCAGCAGCAGCAGCAGCAGCAATGGTGACTGGTTTTCCTTCTGTGTCACAGTACTAATATCCTACAATTGACCTGTTCAAAGCATTTTAGGAGGGCTGAGAGGCTCTAACCATATTGTTCTCACTAAAAGAGTAATTTTAAAAGTATTTGGTGACTTAATGACCATGTGTCTAATTGGTCTGCTGCTTCTTGTCCCAGGTCTTAAATATCTTTCAGTAGGTCTGTCTCCCAATTATAGATACTGAATCATAACTAAGAACAAAATGTACTATGTTTTTTCCACCTCCAATTAGGAAAGTCATGGAAGAGAAAGTTAATGAAATTACATTCATAAAAAATAAGAAAATAAACCAATCTGATTTGAGAAAGAGATCATTAAATAAATATTTACTGAGTTCCAATGTGCTAGATACAGGTGCTGGGGAAACAACAGAAAATAACACCCTGCCCTCAAGGGGCTTCTATTTTAACTTGTGGACATTATTTTTCCTTTAAAAATTTCTTTTAGTGGGGAAAATCTGTCCCTATTTTTGACAGATACAATAGAACTTTCCACTGTCAGGTCACGAAAAAGAAAACCCAATTCACAGATACTCAGATCTGGACAACTGTGGTAAATTAAGTAATAAGATTTTGCTGTTGATTTTACTACCACATAAAACAATGAGGTTATTATAGTGAAAACAACAATAGGTATTTTAATCTTCAACTATCAATTTTTGAGGAGAGAAGGGAGGGACAAAGAAGAGAATATAATCTAGTTTAGGACTTATCTGTGACCTTCAGAAAGTGACTCATTCCCATGACTTTAATTTTACACTATTATAAACTGGGGATTTCTACTACATATGTATTAATAGTTTTGTGTTCAGTAGATGATAATATATTATTTTTATTGAGCACCTTGTCCAATATGTTGTGTAAATTATATAAGAACATACTTTGCTCCCTAGGAATTCTTCTATGAACACAGGAATATAAGGAACAAATCAGTATCCTTTATTGCTTTTAAACCCAGGTAGCTTGGAGACTAGTCATATCTCATCATGTCTGAGTTTTGCCCTTGGCTTCTCACACATCGTGGACCTGCCCAAGAAGAAAAAGAATGGTATTTTTATGGAGAATGTGATATGATATCGCATCTCCATCGCACCAACTGTTCCTTATGAGGTACCAGCAAAAGGTCTTCTGTTGTTAACTGCCTGCTTTCTCTTAGCCTTTAAAAATTTTCAGCTTTGCCCTTCACAATGCCAGTATTGAAATTTAAAAAGGCAACAACTGGCACTTTTAAAAATGCCATCGTTTTATCAAAGATAAGCTCTCTGAAGGCAGATCCTTAGTCATGAAACATTTGCTGTAGCACTAAATATATTTGCTTCAGCTAAATATAGCTGCAGACCAATAGTGAAAAAAATGAATGCCTGCTCTAAACTGAAGAAGATACAAGGTTAAAAATTCTAAAAAGTTGTTTTGCAGTGAAGTAATTTGCTAAGCATTTTCCCCTCAAATGTTGATTTTGTCTTATTTGTAGCACCCAGGGACCTCCCTGAGAAAGAGCAATTTATCAAGTAAATTAACTCTTTAGCCTTATAAGAAGTCCATTATTAAATAGTATGTGAAACATTGTCCAAAGATACTACAGGGTGTGCTCAGTGGATCTAGAAGACAAATCCAAATCATGGGAAGTAATCTCAGATGGAAAGACATTGCTGTAGTCTCCTCATTTTAAGTTTCATATCTGGGTTTTAATGCCTTTTTTTAAACTTATAAACCCCCAAGGTGAATACTCTTTGCCAGTACCCAGTGTGTACTCAGTCATGAAAGTTATTAAAATTAGCACCTATACATTGAACTTATATTTTCAATGTCCTTTACCAACCATCATCCAAAGAAAGTTTGAAAGGTATAACATAGGTACATTAATTGACAGTTGTTATAGGAGCACTTTCAGATTTTAGAAGCCACCTTATTCTTTTTCCTTAGGGGTGTTTTACATAAAACACAAGATTCTCTAAAACTGTCCATATTTTGGCTATGTAGTCTAATTTGTCAGAACTTAATGCAATCCTATATGCCTACTGAATTTAAGCTAAAGACCACACACTCTTCTGCTCTCCTAACATGGCTAAGGACATAAATACTTACTGGATAATCACACCTTTGGGACTGAACAATGGTTCTTCCAGTTTATTATGTCACCTACCCTAACAGTGACCACACAATGTCATAAGTCAACATGGCTAAGGGGTTGCATGCACTATGGGTTTTTTTGTTGCGAATCTCTAAGACTTCATGTGATGACCAAAATATTTTTTAAAGTCAGTATCACAGCTCTAGCCTATTCTACCAGGAAATACAGATCACCAGGATTAGTTAGTTGTAAGAGCATCCGATGGATTGAGTCTTAAAATCGTCAAGACTTTTCACAGGCAAAAAAATCTTCCGACAACTATATTGGCTTTACAAACAGGACTCTAACGCCTCCAAGGTAAGAACCGAGTATACGATGGCACGCAGTGTGTGCATGAATTTGTCTTGACGGTAGCTCTGATTGTCGGAAGAGGGTCAGAGGGAAGGGCCTTTGGCCAGCACCAGCACTTTGCCCAAGGGACCTGTTGTCCTTTCTGAGTCTCTAGGTTAATATTCACCGGACCCAAGAAGTTTCTCTGCCCAGGACGCGTACACAAGCCACTACCTGCACAGTGTAACAACAACAAAAAACTGTCAGCACTTAATGTATTTTCTGCCCCTGTCGGAGGGATCTCAACCTGAGTCTGGGAAGCGGCTAGCTTCTGAAGAACCAGGGCGTCAGGGAAAGCGGCGTCAAGGGCCTGGAAACCCAGCCTAGTCTGTCGCTCAGCCCCCAGATGCACGTCTCCCCTCCGCCGACTCCCACCTTTTGCTCTCACTGGTTTTGAAAAGTCTCGGCTCCCCCCTCACTTCACTTACCCAAGTCCTCACTGGGCCCCGACCCTCGGCTCCGCTCCCTTCTCCCCTCCACCCTCGGGAGGGCGGGTCCCGGGCCCCACACAGCGAAGGACTGAGGGGAGGCCTACTCACCCCTCCTAACAGCCCTATTTCGGGTTTATTTGAGTAGCTAGACTCCCGGGAGGGCGCAGGTCACGCGTCAGGAGACCGCCGGGGAGCACCCCACCCCCTCCGCCAGGGTTTCGAAAGGGGCGATCCTGGAGCGCGCCTGGAGTCTCGCGAGAGGAGGCGGGGCCCCGCCCGACTCGCTCGGCCCCCGCCCCGCCCCACCCTCCCCACGTCCCCCCCCCCCCTCACCCTCCCTCCCCAACTCCCCCGTGGCGCGAGCGGCTGACTGAGCCTGGAGAGGAAACGGCATTCTGAGCCGCGCTCCCGCCCAGGCCGGCCCCGACGCGGGCCTCGTCAGCCGGTAACGGGGAGCCGAGCTGGGGGGTCAGGGAGGCGACCACGCAAGCGGTGAAGGTCAGAAGCGGGAGGCCTCCTCCGAGAAGGGTGAGGAGGGGAGGGTCTGTGCCTCCCCCGCGGACTCCGCAGAGCTGAGGCGGGGTCGACCCCTCCCAGGGGCGGGGTCGCGCTGGGCAACTGCAGCCCAGGGGACTGATGGGGCGGGGCCCGCCCTTAAAGGGGGAAAAGGGGTCAGCTGTGTTGGGGGGTGGGCTGAGGGCTCCTGGGCGGCGGGCCGTGGGCTGAGGAGCGGAAGCTGGGGGTGGCGTCCTAGAGCCGGGACTCCGCTGACCGGCTGGGGGAAGCCCCGGGGCCGCCAGGTCCCTTCCGCCTCTCCTTTGGACCCTGACTGGAGGCCGGCGGGCTGGGTGGGGGGTGGGTAGGGAGAACGGCGCGAGGGGGCGGGTCCCCGCGCTGCTCGCCGCTGATTGGCTGAGCGCGTGTGGAATCGGGTGATGGGAAACGCAGCCCAGCTCTCCCGTCCCCTCCTGCTGCTCTCCCTCTCCCCCCGCCTCCTCCCCGTGGCGAATGTGCTGCGCGGCGGTGGGTGCTTACGCTCGCGGGGTTTGGCTGTTGCAGGCAGGAGCTGGGAGGAGGCGGCAGCGGCAGCGGCAGGAGCGGCGGCGGCAGCAGCAGCAGCAGCAGCTGGGAGGAGGTGGTGACGGTGGCAACGGCAGCGTCAGGGACGATGGCGCGACTGGTGGCAGTGTGCAGGGACGGGGAGGAGGAATTCCCCTTCGAGAGGAGGCAGATTCCCCTCTACATAGACGACACCCTCACGGTGAGCGGGCCGGGCCGGGCCGGGCTCGCCGCTCCCCTGGCAGCTGTTTCCCCTCCTCCCCCTCCCCCAGGCCGAGCGCTGCGCACTGGAGAAAAGAGTGTGTTGCAACTCCTAGGCGAGGCCTTCTCTCCGGCAGGCCCCACAAACTCGCCTGTGCAGTGGGTCGTTTGGTAACGTCCGCGGGCCCCTAGGTTGGCGCTCCACCCGCACTGAGAGCCCCTCTCCCCGGCTTTTACTCCTCCTTTGCCGCTCTCTTCCTTCACCCTTTCCCTTTCGGAGATGGTGCTTTTACCCAAAGCACGCTCCTCGGAGAGGGGCTGAAGGATCTTGGGCGTCCAGGGCCTGTTCCTTACAGAAACCATCTACCCTCGGGGAGGCTTAATTATCTGGAAATGTCGCAGCTGCACTGCTACCTGTCTATTTTCTAGCTTAATACTACAGCTCTCACTCCATAAAGCATAATTACGGAGGGCAGGGTGACATGCTCTTGTACAGGAAAGATCCCACTAAAAGGATCTGATTTCGCTCGAGTCTCAATATGCCTAGTCCATTAAAACTGTTGGAAATGATTGCATTGCGAGGCCATGACTCTTCAAAACGGGCTTTCTTGGCATTAATGATTATTGAATTTACAGGTTGCTTTTCCTAAGGAAGCCACAATATTGAATGTGTAAGGGCGTTATAAAAGGCTGATGGCTCATCTTGAATGTCAAAACCCAGTTCTGAGTAGTTTTCCTTTTTTAGAGTTGATGGTGGTACAGCATTACAGACCCTCTGCCCTGGGTTGCTGTAGTGTTTCCTTTAGAAGGAAATGGCAGAAATTTGAATCTGAACAGGAAATGAGTGCAGTCGCTTGTCACAATTTCTTAAGAAATGAAATGGACCTTTTCTGAGAATCTTGAAATGTGCATTTTGATGATGCTGAAGCTTTGGATTATACATTTGCGTTTTGATAAGGTGTTAACTAAGTGTCTTCATCATACCGCCTTTGCCTTTTTTCCTTTTCAAAGGTGGTTGGTGTGTTTTGTTCCTGAATTTCTTTTTTGCAAATACCTACTGAACTTTTTTCAAATTTTGTGTAAAATGCAAGTCATTGTAGAGATGTCACTCTATGCCTTTCTGTTTGCCAGTCTCAATTAAGACTTGATTGAGCTGCAGTACCTTTAAAAAGCATTAGAAGAGCTATTGAATGACTTAATTTGTTAGAACTTTTTAAGTGAAAGCATCTATAATTACCTAAGTGCATTTTTCTTTTTTCATGGAAAAAGAATCATTGGGCTCACATAAGGTACATAGACTTTGTGTTTCATTAGAAAGTGTACTTGTATGCTTTGGTCATGATTACTGCACCTTTTGCATTACAAGTATAATGGACTTGTATTTTAAAAAGTGTTTTTTTAAAAAATTAGCACTCTGATCAAATTAAATGAAGGATTTCTCAATTTGAAAATTAGTATGAGTTCATTTATTGATAATTTTCTTTCTTCTCTCTCCCTCCAACACAGATACTTTTCTAGAGCATATAGTTTGATATCAACCTTTTGTGTTTATTGTCCTAGATAATCTTTGAAGTTAAAAAAAAATTTGGACGTAAGGTTACTATTGAGTGTATACTATCAAAATGGGAAATCAACCTAAGATTTGAGTATTTACAAAAATTTAAGACACTTACGAGTCTCTCCTTATGTTCACAGAGTCACCTTTAATATGGACGTGGCGTTGATATATCCATTAAATAGTTTTTTAAAATAGGCAACTTTGGGGTGTTCTTAAACTCTCTTCTGAATGAATTTCCAAAATTTTCCTTAGAAAAAGATGCAACCTGCACTGTGATTTATTATTGTTACTTCTCTAGGGAAGTTGGGATTGGACTGACCTGGCAATAGAGTTTTGCTTTTATTGTATGGTGGACTTGTGACCCAGGCAAATAAAATTTAGGCTTGCTTAATTTAAGTATCTTAAGCAGCATCTTATTTTTTTATGTATCTTTACTCTGGAAGGGTTTTTATCACTAGGAAATGAGTGGGACTCTTCATTGCTTTGTTATGGAACTTACATATGTCACTGAATGCTGGTTTGTGTAATATCTTGTCAAGAGTCCATCATATTTAGGGAAACAAGTTTCTTTCAGAACTGTTGTACCAGACACTACTTAAAGGAAGAGTGTAGAGCAAACACCTGTTGAGGAAGAGGGAGGAAGCAAGCTTGCAACAGAGGGTTATGCTCAGCACTGGGTCCTTGATAGTTTGATGACATTGTATCCCTGAAGGTAACTTTTGGTTTGATCTTTGTTCCTAGACTCCATAGGTAATCCTCTGAGGAAACATTGTGTGATTATTTCAAGTCTTAGAACCTTGTTAACTTCTAGGTGTTAAGTCTAGTTACAATGTTTACAGTCAAGTTACAAATGTTTATCCTTGCCGAAGCCAAAAGCTCTAGCCTGAGGTAAACTAGCGATTTTAAGTTGGATTTGTAAAATGAAATTAACAAGCTTGTAGATGAGGAAGTAGCCTCCTCTTTTATGTGGTATGTTGTAGCCACATTTAAAAGACTCATGGCAGTTCAGTGGGTTTGAGTACTTGAGTACAGTGCTCATATAGGTGTGTTTGAGAAAAATCCCAAGTAAGTAAACTGGTGGAATATGTAGGAAAATGGTATGCTGTGTAGCCAAAATGCTTTTCAGTGTTACTAGAATTATAGAATAGTAGATGGACAGAATACAGTTTTATTTTAAAGACATCTTTGAAGAATTGGGGCTTTCCTAGTGGCTTAGATGGTAAAGAATCTGCCTGCAATGCAGGAGACCCAGATTTGATCCCTGGGTCGGGAAGATCCCCTGGAGAAGGATATGGCACCCCACTCCAGTATTCTTGCCTAGATAATTCTATGGACAGAGGAGCCCGGTGGGCTACAGTCTATGGGGTTGCGGACAAGACTGAGCGGCTAACACACTTTCTTTGAAGAATTACCGTTTTTAACGTATTGTTAGAAGGAATTAATAGTCAGAATATATACTCCTTATAATATAATCTTGAAAAATAGTTGCAAAACAAAACAAATTATCCTTTACCCTGCTTCCCAGAGATAGCTGAGATTCTAGAGCAGCATTTCGTGTAGTTCCCATCATAGAAACATAGATTCAGAGTTGGGATATGTCATCCTCTGTAACGCTTCCTATCTTGCTGCTTCTCACTGAATGTAATATTAAGAACATTTTCTTTTGTTATTCTTAAGCAGTGTTAATGGCCTTGCAATACTTTGTTGTATGACATTCCAGGATGTAATCATTCCTCCTTTGTTGGACTTAGAGGTAGTCCTAGTTTTTGCTATGAATAACATTCTTAATATGAATTATGCATAAATAATGCATTGTTTGCATTAACAAATTTTTCTGGCTTTTCAAAGGAAAATTACTGGATCAAAGGATAAAAATCTTCTATAAAATTCTTGATACATACTGTCAAGTTACTACAATGTGGAACACAGTTTACCCTCCTAATTCAAACCAATCTAAATGGACTAGAAGCTCTGATAAGGGTTTTTGAGACTTTAAAAAGATGAAAAATGTAGTGTATCCTTTTGAAGATTAGGTAGTTATATCAGTTAGAAGTTTAGTATTGTTTGCTTAAAAAAAAAAAAACCCCAAAACTTAGATCTTTATTTATTTGTTTTATATTTTAAGCTAGGCCATGTGTGTCATGGCATGGAGGATCTTAGTTCCCTGACCAGGGATTGAACCCATGCCCCCTGCATTGGGAGCTCAGAGTCTTAACCACTAGCCCACCAGGGAAATTCACCTGTTTTCAATTCTTGATTAAGTTTTTAATTTACCAAAGGTGATAGATGTTACAGATGGCTGTGAAGATGAAGAAGTAAAAAAGTAAAACTAAAGGGACAGGGATTTTTAATAAATACAAACAGTATTGTTGGATTAGAGCTTGCGAGAATACGCTAGGAACAGATTATTTGTGGTCAGAAGAAACCAGGACAGGTACTTAAGAGTGAAAGTGGGTAATGGATTCAATAAACTTTATAAAGCAGTAATTGCAGGACAATGACTTGTTCTATTTTTGGCAAGCCTAGGGATAGGCAACCTCATCATGAAGCCAGACATTAATGATTCCTCTGTGAGACCACACCTGAAGTACTTTACGTGACTGTCTTCCTTTGGGTAACCTAGGATCTGAAGAATAAGTTAGGGAAGTGATTTTAAAGAATGAGGGAAAATAGTTCCACTGTCCTCTTATCTTTCTCTTTTTATTTTTTCCCTTTTTATTTTGGTGTCATTATTGAAGAGCATATAGTGATTGGCCAGTAAACAGCAAAGTAAAAAGACATTGTTGTAAGGGAAAGGCAAGGACAATAATTATCTAGTGTGAGCATGGAGTTTCTAATTGGGGCGGTATTGAATATGTGTATGAGTGTGTGCATGTGTGCTCAGGAGCTCAGTTGTGTATGTACAAGAGAAAATTTAGTACTCAAGCCAGTGAAACACAGGAAAGACACAGTAATATACTTGATCTTTACATTTGTCTGTACTAGTTAGGTAAAAATGAAATGGTTGGAAATGAGGGTTCTGTTTCAAAAATTTTAACCCTGTTCTTTATTGACTTTTTAAAAAGGATTTGAGAATTAGGTATTATTCATTAAATTTTATTTATTTATTTATGGCTATGCTGGGTCTTCATTGCTGCATGGGCTTTTCTCTAGTTGTGGCCAGCTGGGGCTACTTTTTGTTGTAGTGTGCAACTTTCTTATTGCGGTGCTTCTCTTGCTTACGGAGCACACACCGTAGGGTGCATGGTCCTTAGCGTTGCGTCTCCCAGGCTCTAGAGCATGGGGTCAGTAGTTGTGGCACACAGGCTTCGTTGCCCCGAGGCTGATCCTCCTGGATCAGGGATTGAACCCGTGTCTCCTGCATTGGACGCCGGATTCTTTATCACAGGGAAGCCCCTATTAAATTTTATAAACATACATATTTTAAAGGTCAGCTGGTAGATTTTAAGATACAGGTGTGCACTCAGTCCTCTGCTTTAATTATTAAACCAATAAAATATAGCTGATCAGAATAAAAATGATTTACTTATACAGAGTCAGAATTTAGGATTTCACCTATGAACTGGAGAGACATTGATTTGGTAAATTGAATAACTTTGATTTTAAAATAGTATAGGTAATTGTCTCAGTTGTTTTATGTTTAATGGTGGCAATTAATATGTAGTGAAATGATGTATATATGGATCAAGCAAGTGAAAATGTAAATCAAAGTATTAGTTGTTTAAATGGTAGATTGGAGTGACTTGCAGTGTTCTAGTGAGTTGCATGGTTTATTTTGTACCTTTTTTTATGACTTGATGAGTTAAATTTATTTGTGTTTTAAACCATGTGGTGACTCCGGAGAACGTGTGAGTTAATTGTACTGTTCTTTTTTCAGTTTTTATGGGCCAGGATTTCTAATACCAGGATTGTTGAGACTAGTAACCAATTTTATTTTGTATTGTTGGCAAAGTTAATATATGACAGTGCTCAGAACGATGGCTAGTATACATAAAGCTACGTTAAATGTCTTTATTATTATTACCATCAGTCTTTGGGGATAAGACACCAAAAACTGGTGACAAGTTGGTTAGCCTAAAAATTGGGTAGTTGATCATAAAACTGTGAGCTATGGACATGCAGTCTATATGTATAGAAGAAGAAACTTCCAACATAGTAAAAGCTATTGAGATGGAAGCATGAGCATATCTCTGAACTTGATATAATGAATATAGAATTGGAAACAAGGAACACTAGCTCTTTCCCTGGTAATAAGTGGTATATGTGTGTTACAATACATTTGGGAAAGTCATCTATCTTTTCACCTAGAGATAGCCACATCTAATATATATTTTCTTTTTCTGTAAGAATATACACATGAAAATTTGAATCATATTGTACATGCAGTTTTTGGTTCTGTGAAATAAACGCAAGTCCTCTGGATTGTTGAATAGGTGTTTGCATCCATCCTTAGTATCTACTTGCCTTTCTAGCACACATATCCAGTAGTCCCCTCTTCACAAATCAAGAAAAGGTCATATATCTGTTGTTTATACTTGCCTTGATTGTTTAGTCCTCTGTTTACTGTTAGAACAAGCATGTGTTTAGGTTCTCATTTCTGATGTGGAGGGGAAAGAGTGGTCACTTGGTTAAAGAAGCAGGTCTTTGTGATGCTGGTTGGTGAAGGGAGGAGTCTTTTTAAGATCCCGTTCAGCTGAGTGGGTTTTTTAGCTTTTTAGTTTTTGCCTCAAATGGTGTCTTGGTCTTGACTTCACTCTTTGAGCGTGTAGGAGTTTGTGGCCCTTGTCACCTGCAAATAGAAGTTTGTCCTCGCATAGTATGTTTGATACACTTAACAATGCTTTAGTTAAGATATAAATGTGTTACTTTATTTATTTTGAAGGCATACTTTTTTCATATTCAACATCTCTAAAATTGGGATACTTCTTTCATTTGGTGACATCTTCCAGTTACAATGGTTCTTTCCTAGTGGTACATAACCTAGTGGTACCTAGTGGTACATTAGGTACTCCTTAAAATTAGTGGTGTCACAGATCAGTAAAATGTGGTGATTACTGATTTCCGTTGTCTGACATCCTGAAACAGCCTTAAGCTTTATATACCTCTCATCCTCTGCAATGAATTTTGAGAACTGAATAAATATTTCAGTGTATTTTTTTCTGTTCATGATTAGAGCAAACATTTGCTATGTGTTGGGTATTATTCTGAGTGTGTATCTGTGTGTGTGTGTGTGTATATGTAAAGTGAAGTCATTATATATATATAGTCCTATATGTATATATAGTTATTTACGTGATAAGATTTACTGTATTTTGGAGCTGTGAGGACTAACTGAAAATGTCAGGATTCTTAATGTAAGATACCAGGTTATTTCACTTACTAAGTGCTTTCATTAGCCACTACAACACACATTTTTAAATATAAGTTTTAAATACAAGTCACAACCCATTCTATAAGAGATATTAAAAGTTACTACTTAATCTCATGTTACAAATAAGGAAGCTGAAAATCAGGCTTGTTAAGTAACTTGCCCAGAATTATGACATAAATTGTAAATTATAATAGAAGTTCATTTGAATTCAGGTCTGCCTGACTTCAGTGCCCTTGCTTCTAATGACTATACCATTTCTGGCTTTAGAAACTGTAATTTGGATTTTTTTTTTTTTTTTTTTAACTTTTTGATGGAGGTGGGAGGGAGCAAATCTGGCTTTAGGGGAGTCTGTTTTTGTCCTAGGATATTATAAAATAGTCTGTATCAATGCTTTCAAAGAAGGTAAAATAATGATTTATATTCTTTTATATATTAAGATGGTGATGGAATTTCCTGACAATGTGTTAAATCTTGATGGGCATCAAAATAATGGTGCACAGCTGAAGCAGTTCATTCAGGTAAGTTTTAAAAATTAATGTTGTAAATGGCTTGTGTGTGCATGAGCCATGTGCGTGCATGTGTGTGTTTTAAGGAGTCAGAGATGTGAGCAGTCATTTTATCTTACCTAGGGCTCTTTAGGTCTTAAGGTTCAGTGAGGTTGTTTTCTTTCACTGTTGCTCCAGTTACATTTACATCCCTGTGATGCGAAAGATTTGGTGGTGTTTGGTGTGTTACCATTTTACATGTCCGTAAGGCGTTAGTTTCACTGGTTTAATTTTAAATTTAGTTTAATTTCCCTGTTTTTAAAAGATAGGACAGACAACTTTTCTTTGAGAACTTTGTTATTTTCTGTAATTGTTTTCTTTGGTTTAAAAAAAAAAACTTTGTATTGTGAATTTTCTGATTTTTATTTAATTCTTTTTTAAATTTTATTTTATTTTTTATGGAAGTATAGTTGATATACAATGTCATGGTAATTTTTGCTGTACAGCAGAGTGACTAGTTGTACACATGTATGCATTCTTTACATTCTTTTCCTTTGTGGTTTATCCCAGAAGATTGGCTATAGTTCCCTGTGCTGTACAGTAGGACCTTGTTGTTGATGCATTTTAAATGTAATAGTTTGCGGGACTTCCCTGGATGTCCAGTGATTAAGACTTTACTTTCTAATACAAAGGGTGTGGTGTGAGTTCTGTCTCTGATGAGGAGCTGAGATCCTGCATGCCTCATGGCCAAAAAACCAGAATATAAACAATAGAAGCAATATTGTAACAAATGCAATAAAGACTTAAAAAAAAATGTTTAATAGTTTGTGGCTAGTAATCCCAAACTCCCAGTCCTATTTAATTTTTAAACAGTGTGATACTTTGTAAATATACTATATATGATCAGTATAAAGGAAGATAAATGGCTAATTTATTTCAAAATTGTTTCAACTTTTGGAGAAAACTGAATTAAAGGTTAGTGGTAAATATGATAATATCCTTCTTGGGAGTTACCTTTCTCACCTTTATTTATTTATTTATTTTGGTAAACTGGATTATTGGCAAAGAAGGCAGTGGCACCCCACTCCAGTACTCTTGCCTGGAAAATCCCATGGACGGAGGAGCCTGGTAGGCTGCAGTCCATGGGGTCGCTAAGAGTCGGATATGACTGAGTGACTTCACTTTCACTTTTCACTTTCATGCATTGGAGAAGGAAATGGCAACCCACTCCAGTGTTCTTGCCGGGAGAATCCCAGGGACCGGGGAGCCTGGTGGGCTGCTGTCTATGGGGTCACACAGAGTCGGACACGACTGAGGTGACTTAGCAGCAGCACACTACATTACTTGTAGTGTAACTATAGCTCCAGCCAAGTAGAAGTTACTTCCTGGAGTTTTTGTCTATTTCCCTACATTCATATGCACCAGCATTTTACTCACTGCTGCTGCTGCTGCTAAGTTGCTTCAGTCGTGTCCGACTCTGTGCGACCCCATAGACGGCAGCCCACCAGGCTCTGCCGTCCATGGGATTTTTCAGGCAAGAACACTGGAGTGGGGTGCCATTGCCTTCTCCAATGCATGAAGATGAAAAGTGAAAGTGAAGTCGCTCAGTCGTGTCCCACTCTTTGCGACCCCCTGGACTGCAGCCTACCAGGCTCCTCTGTCCATGGGATTTTCCAGGCAAGAGTACTGGAGTGGGGTGCCATTGCCTTCTCCGACTCACTCACTGCAGCTCCTCCATAGGTGAGATGGGCCTTGTTCTCTCCCACTGATCCGTAACACACTTGCTCATGCCTCCAGGTTGAGAATTGCTGCCCTACATGATCACCATCCTAACTTGACTCATGCAGCTAAACATAGTGTGTTGTTAAAGGTTGAAAAGGAGACATAGTAAAGCTACATTGTTTTTATTCTTTTTTCTTTTAAAGTTTTTTGTTTTAAGTGAGAGTACTACGCTTAATACTCACATTGAACAAGCACTGGATTTCCAGATGCAGGGTTTCTTTTGTCTGTGCTGGTCACCTACTGCACAGCCCTGGCATCCCAAGCAGCGTTTGTTTATTTTAGCTGTGCCGTGCAGCATGTGGGATCTTAGTTCCCCAGCTCAGGACTGAACCCGTGCCCCCTGCACTGGGAGCTCAGGGTCTTAGCTATTAGACCACCGGGGAAAGTCCGTAAGCAGAGTTTTTTATACTTGAGATTCTAAAACTGGGCTCGGGGGAGGGCAGTGTAAGGGTTGTGGAATAAACTCAGTGCAGCATGGATAAGGCTCACCCATCTTGCCTTTCTGACTCAGTTGCAGGTAGATGGCAGGCCCTGCCTGGGTTGTACTTACTGCACAAGGATAAGGAATCAGAAGGGGTAGTGAAAGTCATTTTATGTCTACCTTATGAACTCTTTTTTATCTTTCTTTCCCTTTTTTCTCAGCGACATAGTATGCTTAAGCAACAAGATCTAAGTATTGCCATGGTGGTGACATCACGTGAAGTCTTGAGCGCACTTTCTCAGCTTGTGCCGTGTGTGGGTTGTCGTCGCAGTGTGGAACGCCTCTTTTCCCAGCTTGTGGAGTCTGGAAATCCTGCCCTTGAACCCCTGACAGTGGGGCCCAAGGGAGTCCTGTCTGTAACTCGAAGCTGCATGACTGATGCAAAGAAGCTTTATACATTATTTTACGTACATGGGTGAGTATAATCAATTAGGAAACAATGGGTTTGCTTAAGTTTTTAAACTCAGTGACAGTGGGTAGCTTTTTTCTAACTTTGATTGGGGCAAAGCTTAAGTTCAGATTTACCACAAGTAACTTCTGTGTGCCAGTGACTGTAAAGTTTCTTTTCTTGAGGGAGAGACAGGCAGTAAACAAATATATACTTTGTCAAGAATGTTGTTACGAAGACAAACCAGTAAGGGAGATAGAGAATGAGTGGGTAGAACTCACGTGGAGAGTGGTCAGGGAAGGCCTCTCTAATAAAATGACATTGCATATAGGCTAGAATAGAGTGAGGGAGTGAGCCATGTAGTTATTTGGGTGAAGCAGAGAAAGGGCAGCAGGGTAAAGGTTCAGAGATTGGAGTTTCCCCGGCGTGTTTGAAGAATAGCAAGGAAGCCATTGTGACTGGGGGCAGATGAATGAAGGGAACAGTAATAAAAGATGAGGTCAGAGGAGCACCGAGAGGGCTAATTATGTGGTGCTATGCTGAGGTCTTTTATCTTAACTCTGAGACGGGAAGATTTGGGAAGGTTTTGAGCAGAGGAGTACGTGGTCTACCTTGGAGTTATGCTTCCTTTTACCTCTGTGTTACGAGTAAGTGGAAGGCAGAAAAACAAGCTGTTCAATAGTCCATGCAAGAAAGAATAGTGACCAGTATAGTGGCCACAGAGATAATGAGAAATGGCTGGATCCAGTAGTTGCAGTGCCTGGGCTAAGTTGCCCCGAGGCATGTGGGATTTTAGTTCCCCAACCAGGGATGGAACCTGAGTCCCCTGCACTGAAAGGCAGATTCTTAATCACTAGACCACCTTAGAAGTCCTAGGAGGAGCAATTTCGCAGAGCTGACTTTTGGGCATGTTAATTTGAGGTAGCAATTGGGAGTGCAAGTAGAGTTCAGAGAGTTCTGGCCTAGGGATATAAATTTGTGCCATCAGCATATGCATATGTATATATACACATATATATACACACACATACACATGTATATGTATGTATACATATGTACATACACACACGCACACGTATCCACACACCCACCTATAAGGTGAAATCACCAAAGGGTAAGTGGTGTGAATAGGATAAGAGAAGCTGTCTGATGGTGGTGGTAGAGATTATGGATTTTTATTCTGCCTGAGAAAAGAAGCTTTGAAGGATTTCTAAATAGAGATAGAACAATATGATTTTTGACTTGGAAAGATGACTCCAGCTGCTAGAGAGGCGAGTTGGACAAGGGTCATAACAGTGGCGGTGATGAGAAATTATCTAATTCTGGATATATTTAAGAGTTGACAACCTTTGCTTATTGGTTGGATTCAGGGTTTGGATGTTTAGCATTATGTATTTCTATATTTGCATAAAATATCTGTTGAAGGCTCTTCATCAAGGATAATGTATGTTTATTTTATTTATTTTTTAAAAACTTATTAGCTATATGAGCTAGGACTTTTAACAATTATTTTTATTTTGACCGTGCTGGGTCTTCGTTACTACTCGAGCTTTACTCTAGTTGCAGAGAGTGGGGCTATTCTCTAGTTGTGGTGTGTGGGCTTCCCATTGCAGTGGTTTCTCTTATGGAGCACGGGCTCTGGGGCTTGTGAGCTTTCATAGTTGCTGCTCCCGGGCTCTAGAGCACAGGCTTAATAGTTGTGGCTCATGAGCTTAGTTGCTCCATGGCATGTGGGATCTTGGCAGAACAGGGATTGAACCCATGTCTCCTGTATTGGCACTCAGATTCTTTACCATTGAGCCACCAGGGAATCCCCTGTTTATTTTATTTTTAATTAACCTCCGCCTCCTCTTTTTTTTTTTTGGCCATACTACACAGCTTGTGGGATTTTAGATCCCTGAGCAGGGATTGAACCTGGGCTTTTGGTAGTGAGAGCTCAGAGTCCTAACCGCTGGACCACCAGGGAATTGTCAAGGATAGTGTAAGTTTGGATAAGGGAGTATGGCTGAGTGTCAGGTAGCAATAAGTCATAAAATATTGGAGTGCCAGGCACACTGCTAGATACAGTGCAGACGTAGGGATGAGTGAGATGGATGCAGACTAAGGGAAAGAGTATGTTGAATAGAGCAGGCCTCCTTCAACATTCTGATAGTCTGGGAATGGAATAGGAATAAAATTGTATAGACTCTTGGGTTAGAGTTCATTTGAAGAGAATTTTTCAAAGTGATATGTCTGTAATACTTTAAATATACTTCTCATTAAAGAGCATAAAGATTTTGAAAATTCTAAAGAAAAATTAATGTTAATCAGACCTCTAATGGTTTATTTATTTTTTATTATTTGTTTATTTATTAGGTCCAAGCTAAATGACATGATAGATGCTATTCCAAAAAGTAAAAAGAACAAGAGATGTCAGTTGCACTCCTTAGACACGCACAAACCAAAACCTTTGGGGTAAGTAAAATTGATTATCAAGATACTTTGTTAGTGTTAAGATTATAAATGTTGATCCTATTTGGTAAAAAGAGAAGAAACAATGCTAGTTTTATTTCATTAATTGTTTACACTGTAAAATAGAACACCATATAATTGGTCAAAATAAATATGTCTCCTAGTTCTTTTTGCATTGGGTCTATATAGGGTCTCAGTATAAGTTTGACTTCTAAAAATTTTTTTCCCTTGTATTAAATGTGTTTCAGAGAAAGGAGGTTGAGATCTTTGTGTAAATTTATGTAGCCAATATTAATTTTTTCACAGTAGTGGTATCATTTTTTAACCTAATAGTTGTATAAATTATTTTTCTTGTCTTTCTTGTCTTTAGGTCTCCCTAATAATTTATCAAGGATTTACGAAAAAACCCTTGAGTTAGTTAAAGGAATGTGAATTTATGTAACTAATTTGCAGTTTTCTTCTTGGTTAGATGCTACAGTGCCCAAGGCTGCCCCCTTCTCCCAGCTCAGTGTCAAGTTTCCCCTTCACAATTGCTTGGGGTTGGGGGTGGGTGGTAAGGAGAAGTCATGGAATTTGAAGGGAGTTTCTAAGAAGTAACTTTAGGGGAGAATGGGATGATATAAAACTGTGCTCCTGAATTAATTTTAGAAGTTAGTTTTTTGAACATCTCGTTAGTATTGTTGACATTTTCCTCCCTGGTAAAAAGATCTGGATGACCAGGTGGTGGTATGTTAATCTCTTTTTTCCCCCCATACTCAGGAACAAAAAAATTTTTTTAAACTTTCATCATGAAGACTGTCAAACACATAGAAAAGTAGAGAGACTATACAAGGACCCTATTGCCCCCAATACCTTTACCCAGACTCAGTTGTTACCAGGATTTGCCACATTTATTTCATTTGTTCGCCTTTTCCTTTGCTGAAGTATTTTAAAGCAAATTCCAGACATCATGTTATTTTACTACTACATTCATCTCTAAATACAGTGACATTTTCTTTCATGACAGTGCCATTATAACACCTAACAAAAACTTAACTGCAATAATGTAATACCCAGTTCATATTCACGTTTCACCGACTCTCTCTGAAAGTGTCTTCTTACGTTGATTTGTTAGAATCAAGATTTACATAAGAATCACACATGATTTCTAAATGTGAGAACTCTAAATGCAGTAAAGCTCTGTACAACCTCAAATGGTTATCTAAGGATAATTATTTCACATACTTGATTTACCAGTATCTTTAAAGAATTCCTGACTCTCTGAGTGCAGAATTTAGTCTGATTTTCATTGGACAGTAACCTTTATCTGAATAACCTGTTGACTAAAACCACAGAATAGTCTGATACAATACAAAGGCTGCCTTCTGTTTCTTGATTATGAATGTTTGTCACTGAGGAACTGAAAAGCAAGAGCTACCCCACATCGTAAACATCTGTGCTCATTGCTACCTTCCTACAAAGACCAGTCGTTCCACTTTTGCTCTGGATTCCATTGCTCTCTTGTTCTTGACTTTGCTTCATCGATTATTTTCATTAAATTGACATATAGCTGTGTATGCCTATGTTTCAGCTTAGAAATAAAAAACATACCTCCACAGGCTTCACATCCAATGTCAGCTCTAGCCCCACCACATCGGAAGCCAAATGTTTTGGAAGATTGTTTGCTGAATTATGCAATCAGTGTGAGTGGAGTTAGTTGATCTTAAGCAACACCTCCTAAGGTAGTTTCAGTTATTCCCTGTGCCACATGGATAGCTGGTCAGAGAGAATAGTCTGCTTAGCCAAGACTTCTCCTCCTCCACTTTGGATGGTCACCACCATTCTGTGCTACTATGACTTTTTGTATTTTTCCACTGTTGTTCCCCCGTTTCATTTTCTTCAGGGGAAGGTATAATACAGTTAATTAGGTTTTAGCCTAACCAATAGTAACAGTTCAGTTCAGTCTTAAGAGTATTCTCATATTCATACAAGCAAACCCAGGTTATTGTCTGGGAGTAAGTTTGTGGTCTGAAAGAAAGGTCTAGGCCCGGGTTGTAGGCCTGTAGCTGATGAGTGGTGTACCGCTGACTCTTGAACAGCACAGGGGTTAGGAGCACAGACCCTCCACACAGTGGAAAATTCGAGTGTAACTGCTAGTTGGCAACTTCATATATTATACATGGTTCCTTCATGTCTTCATATTCAGTAACTGCAGATTGTGTAGTGCGGTGGTATTTACTATTGAAAAAAATCCACGTGTAAGTTGACCTGCACAAGTCAGCCTCGTGTTGTTCAGTGGTCAGCCATATAAGATCACCTACAGGAAGAGTAGGGTAACAGAAAGGAATGCTGAGGACTTCAGTTTAATGGTAAGAAAGAATAAGTCTAAAGAAACTTGAGAGAGTGGCTGGAGAGGCAGGAGGAAACCACGGGAAAAGAGTGTTTTGGGGGGCAGGGACTTGGACAGCTGTGTTGAAGGTTGCTGAGTTATCAAGGACCTCAG
Organism: Bubalus kerabau; assembly: GCF_029407905.1. Taxonomy (NCBI): domain Eukaryota; kingdom Metazoa; phylum Chordata; class Mammalia; order Artiodactyla; family Bovidae; genus Bubalus; species Bubalus kerabau. The sequence goes on along the minus strand of NC_073627.1, from coordinate 51,574,590 downwards.
AGTCCATTGGATATAGCAACACCAAGATAATTGGTGATCTTGATGAGCGGATCTGTGGTTGAATGCATCAGAATCCAGATCAGAATGTGTAGAAAAATGCATGCATTGCAGGGTCTTAATGGACTAAGCTGTCAGTGGAAAGTATGGAAGTAGAACAAAGAAGTGAAAAGACTCCCTTTTTCAGAAAGCTTGATCTTGACAGGAAGAAGTGGTATAAAGACATTTGGTTTGGAGAGATTATGGATAAAATCTTGATTTGAGTTATAGAATTTTCAAGTCGTTTTAGAATAATGTTTTCACATTCTGATGGTATAATAGTCATTCCCCAGCCCTTTTCATCAAAACTGAGAATTTGAGAGTTATGTGGATCACTGAAGCATAATTAGAAAATTTGAAATTTGGGAGATGAGTGTAGAAGGATGTAACATGCAAGGCAGAGCAGGTGGTGTTTGCTTCAAAAACAAGGACCATTCACCCTTTCTTGAGCCCTTGTGAGATGAGACTAGGGAGCTGAATTGTATGTCTGATCTTATATGGTGGGCAGGGGGTTGAGAAATACCTATTTAGCTATAGAAAGTAGGTTAAGTAAAGATTCAGAAGTGTTTCCATCTCAAGCATCCCAGGTAATGAATTTCTAGGACTAGTGAGACCTGCAGAAGAACAGGCAGGAGCCAGTTGTTCAGAATCATGAAAAATCAAGAAGACTATCATTGAATGGAAAATAGAAACACATTTCTCTTGGAATGCACATCTGCAACAAAGCAAAATGCGTGACCAGCGCCACATTGAAACCTGTGGGGGAGGGAGAGTCTGGGAAGTTTTTAGTAAGTTTTTAAAAAATTATTTGTGTAGTACTACTAATTTAGGCTGTGTTAAGTGTTCATCTTAGTATGCTATCTTTATTTTCAAAAATGTAAAATTTTATTTACTATAATTAGATTAATCTGTGACTTTCCCAGCTACTTGTAAATATGAAGGTAGATAAGAATTTTGTTGTCATGGGCTAGCTATAAAATCACATTAAGTAGATCAACACTTGTTAGCATTTTCAATTTGTGGAAAGTTGATCCATGCATAGAAGTGAAAATATTTTGCAATTTTTTCAGCCCTTTTGACTTTAACATTCCAAGTAGATATGCTCATAAAATGCTTACTATATTAAACAGTTACTATCTTGATAAATGTAAATGTTAAATTATTATCAAGTAAACGTAATAGTTGAGCACATGTTTTTCTGTAAAGATATGAGCTCCTGTATAAATAACATTTTAATATGGTTAAAGTAAATATGTAATTATATACAAATTTGCAAACTTACCCTACTAATATATCTTAATGTATTAAAGAGTTCATGATCTTAATTTAGACTATAGAAATTATTCCTTCAGATCATCTCAGTGTCACTAAGCTTTGTACTGTACTGTACTACAGTGAAGGGAGCAGTAGCAGTGTCAGTTCAGAGAAGTTAAGTACAGATAAGAGGAGTAGTGAAGACCACAGGAAGGACAGCAAGTGTAGGATCATTTTCCATTATGGACCTTTCCAGGGAACAGCCAGGTAAAATCAAGCACTCCTTTACTCCGCTTTTTAAAATGTTTTTCCATTATATATTCCTCCATCTCACTAAAATTTGTTTCTTTCTGCAGAGGTTGTTGGATGGACGTATGGGAACTCATGTCCCAAGAATGCAGGGATGAAGTAGTTTTAATTGACTCTAGTTGTCTTTTAGAAACGCTAGAAACGTATCTGCGAAAACACAGGTAAGTCCAAAGGTCATGATGATGTAGTGGGAAGATGCTTTAGGTGTCAGTCACCTTCTTCCTGTAATAGTACTCTAGCCCTCCCGTTAATACCTGCCGCCAGGCAGAGCTTAGTGCTAGGGCAGGAAGTTCCTTTATGGCACGATGCTCAGTGTTGACCTTCTTGTGTTTTACCTGTTGGTTCCAGGCCAGCCTTTCAAGGAACACAGAGTGACTGTGAATTGAATAAAGTGTACTTAATCACTGTGGAAATTCTTGTATTCCTTGTTTTTGATGGATGTGTTTCATGATGTCATTTTCAAAATTAAAGTTAAAATAGCAGCTTTTACTTAGTAATATTTTCAATTATTTTTTCTTTGTGAAGAGCTAAAAATAGAGTTGGAAATCATGTGCTTTGTGTATTATAAAAGTAACTTCAGATTTTTCTTTTTAGAATACTACTTTACAAAGAATTTTCCAAATTCTTTGTAATGAATTTTGCAAATTCATAGGGAGGGCGAGTACAGTAGGAAAGGAAACCGGTAAAGGAGTCATCTAGAGGTGGCGTTGTACTGTTTCAATAAAAATTTGTCACATGTTGGGTTTGTGGTTATGCGTCCTATGTCTTTGGGACAGATATACACAATTACTTTGGGGACGCTTCTAGAAAACATACGTAAATTATAAAAACTGGCATTATCAAGGTTGGTGTTCATATGGCAATGAGCTAATGACTTAATCTGCGTACTAAGTTTATTAAGTGTTTTTCTTTTTTCAATTACAAGCTTTCTTGTTTTTTGCCTTTTTGGTTGATTGTACCCAAAAGAATAGAGAATGTCAGTTATTTGGAGTTTGGGAAGTAAATGTAAAACAAGTGAATGTATAGGTCCGTCATAGATACCTTTCTTTTTCAATATATATTTCCTTGTATTCAGTATGAATTGGCCCATCCAAAAGAGCTTTTTTGGGTGATAAATTACTAGTTACTAGAGATAACATTTTGGAATTTCCTATATTGGTTGTAGATATTTCCTGTGTTTGGGGGGCAGTATTTTATAGGAAAGGTGGAGTCCGTTTTATAAATATATTAAGGATTCAGGGGAAGAAGTACAATTAGAAGCAGTTAAGGAAGATTGCAGTGAATCTGGGTTCTACTGATTATAACTTTGTACAGATTACTTTTCTGTGCTTCCGTGTTTTTCTTTTTTAAGAAAAAATAGTAGTAGTCCTATAGAACTTATTATAAGATTAAATTTGTTAGGATTGATGATGCATAATAAGACTTACTTAGAACAGTATCTGGCACATAGTAAGCACACCACGGAGTATGTGTCTGCCAGATTTGCAAGTCCTTGTTATTCCTGTGTATCCAGTTCTTATTTTAGGTACAGTTTGAGTTTTGAGGTACAGTCAGTTGAAAATGATTTCTAAAGGTCTGAATAGTGGATGTTCTTGGCACATCTTATTTTTATTTAATAGATTTTTCTAAGCGGTGTATAATAAAGATTTTATGACACTATTTAGCCAGTTAAGTACTATAATAGTGCATTATTAGAAATTAGGTGTTAGAAACTCTGAAACCTCTGTCTTAAGAAACTTTTTTTTTTAATTTGTGTGCAAGGTTACTTTTGAAAACAGGAAAAATCACTTTCATTCTTACAGCTTCCGTATAAAATTTTAAATGACTGTTTGCTTATGTTTATGCTACTTAACGATCATGTACAGTCAAACATTAAACTGACGATTTAAAGCAGTAAGATATAGGAAAAATATTTCAAGCTTTATTATTGGTATTATATGATATTTAACCATTTATTTACTAAAAAAATGTAGACTTACCATTCATAGCCTCAAAATGTGGAAGTAATTTTATTTCTGTGTCTAAGACCATTTCTCCCACCAAGGGGAAGACTTTTTAAAAATTGTGATAAAAAATACATAACATGCGTTTACTTCTTAACAGTTTTTAAGTGTATAGTACAGTACTGTCAACTATTTACTAGCTGTTGTGCACTGGATCTCTAGAACTTTTTCATCTTGCGTGACTGAAGCTAAACCCACCCATTGACTAAAAACTCCTCGTTTCCCTCTCCCTGCACCTCCTGCCAGCCACCGTTCTGTTCTCTGTTTGAGTTCAGTTACTTCATATAACTCATGTAGGTGGAATCATGCCATATTTGTCTTTTGTGTTTAGCTTGTTTCACTTAGCATAATGTCCTCAAGGTTAACCCATGTTTTAACACGTGACAGAATTATCTCTTTTTAAGGATGAATAATGTCCCACTGTATGTATACACTGTGTCCATCTACCAGTGGACGTTTAGGTTGTTCCCACATCTTGGCTTTTGTGAAAAATGCTGTAGTGAACATGGATGTGTGCCAAAAGCTCTTTGAGATTCCGTTTTTAATTCTTTTGTATGTGTTCCCAGAATTGGGATTGCTGGATTATATGGTAATTCTATTCTTAATTTTTTAAGGAAATGCTATACTATTTGCCATGCTGGCAGCCACTTTATAATCTTGTCAACAGTGTGCAAGGAAGGGTTCCAATTTTTCCAGATCCTTGACAACACTTGTTATTTTCTAATTAAAAAAAAAAAATACATATATATATATATATATATATATATTTGGTTGTGCTGGGTCTTAGTTGATGCACTTGGGGTCTTCAGTCTTCATTGCGGCATTAGGGCTCTTTAGTTGGAGCCTGTGAACTCTTAGTTGTGGTGTGTGAAATCTAGTTCCCAGACCAGGGATTGAACCTGGGCTCCCTGCATTGGGAGTGCAGTCTTAGCTGCCAAGCCACCAGGGAAGTCTCTCTTTTCTAATTTTTGATAGTGGCCATACAGTGGGCTTGCAGTGATCTTGTGTGGTTTTGATTAGCATCTCCCTGATGATTAGTGATGTTGAGCATTTTATCGTGTACTTACTAGCCTATCTTTGAAGTGTCTGTTCATGTCCTTTGTCCATTTTTTAATCATACTTTTTTTTTGTCTGTTATTGAAATGTGAGAGTTCCTCATTCTGTACACTAACCCCTTATCCAGTGTATGGTTTGTAAATACTTTCTCTGTTCCATAGGTTGTCCTTCACTCTATTGTTTCCTTTACTGCACAGAAGTTTTTAGGTTTGATGCAGTCTCATTTGTCTATTTTTTATTTTGTTCCTTGTGCTTTTGATTCCATATGCGAGAAGTCATCACCTATTCCATTGTTACATGTTCTCTAACAGTTTTACAGTTTCAGGTCTTAATATTTAGGTCTTTAACACATTTTGAATTAATTTTTGTGTATTTCTGTGTCTCTTTTTTAACTGTTAGTGAAACAGTGATTTAACTTTACTTGCCAACATGATTGCTTCTGTTTACAAAGTGGGCTTAGAGCTTCTGTTTTAACAAATATTCATTTCAAGAAACAGAGTTATCTGCTATTAGGTCAAAAAGATGTGCATAACAAAATAATTGTATGACATTGTAAGGGTAAATGCTATAATGATAAGTGTAAGTCAGAGATAATGGGAATACAGGAAGGTTGAATTTTAGTTATGGAAATTGCAAGAGGCTTTTTTAAGGATGGGTATGATTTAGGCAAATGGAGATGGATGTGGAGGGGAGTGGGGAGGAAGCAGAAGGAAAAAAAGACTTTGTAGTAGGGACGCATCAGTTATGTACAAAGTAGTCCACTGTACATGGAAGCGACCTAAATGTTCATTGACAGGTGAATGGATTAGGGAGATGATGTGTGTGCCCATGCATGCACACAGTGGAATACTACTCAGCCAGAAAAAAAAGACCAAAATAATGCCATTTGTAGCAGCATGGATGGACCTGGAGATGATCATATTCTGTGCTTAGTTGCTCAGTTGTGTCTGACTCTCTGTGGCCAGGCTTCTCTGTCCAGGGAATTTTCTAGGCAAAAATACTGAAGTGGATTACCATTTTCCTCCTCCACGGGATCTTCCCGACTTGGTGATCAAACCTGCATCTCTTGTGTCTCCTGCATTAGCAGGTGGATTCTTCCCCACAGAGCCACCTGGGAAACCCCAGAGATTATCACATTAAGTGAAGTAAATCACAAAGGCAAATTCCATATGATATCACTTATATGTGGAATCTAAAATATGATACAAATCAACTTACTTACAAAACAGAAACGGACTCACAGACATAGAAAACCAACTTATGGTTACCAGAGGGGGAAGAGAATAGGGGAGGGATAAATAGGAGTTTGGGATTAGCAGGTACACACATTGCTACGTATAAAATAAATAAACAACAAGATCCTACTGTATATATAGCACAGGAACTATATTCAATATTCTGTAATAAACCGTTATGGAAAAGACTGGGAAAGAACCTGTGTGTGTGTCTGTGTGTGTATCTGAATCACTGTGGTATACACCGGAAACTAACACATCATCATACATCAGCTATACTTCAATTAAAGAAAAACGAAAGTAGTCCATTTGTATATATTGTATATGTATGGGGGCAGGGCAGTGTAGAGGGACCATGAAGGGAGAGGCGAGTCTTGGGAAAAAGTCTGGAAATAGTAGGTTGGGTAAGAGAAGAAAGCACCGGAGGCCTTAACGAGTTTGAACTTTATTTGTAGATGGTGGGGAGGTTTTTAAGCTGAGAGTGAGGTAATGAGATGTTTTAAAAAATTATTTTGGTATGAGAGCTGCATTAGAGCTAGTAAGAGTGGAAGCAGGGAATTGTATTAGGAAGCATTTTTTTTTTTTAATTGACTAGGCAATTTAAAACAGGGCAGAGGGAATTGAAAAGAAGTAACCTTCCTCAGTGTAAGAAAGAGTTGATACCAATTGGCTCCACCCCTAAAAGCAGGAGTTGGAATTAACTAAGAAGGAGTTGGAATTACCTGAGGTTCCATCCTGGGTGACTGTGTAAATGGTGATTTCTTAACACCTATGGAAGATAACATAGGAAGGGGACCGTGTTGCCCTTGGTTTTGAACATCTGTGTTGTCCCACATTTTTCAGCATGGGTCTGGCCTTCAGGCAAGGACAGAGCCTTGAGCGGAGCTGTGGAGTTGATATGTTGACGGGAACCGCTGTGGGAGTAGATAAGCTCACCTGGATAGATGAATTTAAATTATAGAGAGCAAAATTTCCTCATTCCATCACAGCCAATCTTCTCAGAGAGCCAATTACTAGTATTGTGAGCCTGGCTTTTTCACCTGACCGAATTCTTCCTTATTTTAGGAATTCAAAAATAGACCAGACTCTATTTTTTCTTTTCTGATTGAATGATGTTTGGTTTCTAGAAGAAAATATTGTTCTTCTTCTACTTCACATGCTCTTCTACACTTTTACCACATTAAGTTCAGTTCAGTCGCTCAGTCGTGTCCAACTCTGCGACCTCATGGATCGCAGCACGCCAGGCCTCCCTGTCCATCACCAGCTACCGGAGTTCACTCAGACTCACATCCATCGAGTCAGTGATGCCATCCAGCCATCTCATCCTCTGTCGTCCCCTTCTCCTCCTGCCCCCAATCCCTCCCAGTATCAGAGTCTTTTCCAATGAGTCAACTCTTTGCGTGAGGTGGCCAAAGTACTGGAGTTTCAGCTTTAGTATCATTCCTTCCAAAGAAATCCCAGGGCTGATCTCCTTCAGAATGGACTGGTTGGATCTCCATGCAGTCCAAGGGACTCTCAAGAGTCTTCTCCAACACCACAGTTCAAAAGCATCAATTCTTCAGCGCTCAGCTTTCTTCACAGTCCAGCTCTCTCAGTACACTTAAGTTGAAACCACATTTCTACATACATGTTGTATATATTATTTATGTGTGTGTTGAGAAACATACTTTTTTGTGTGTGTGGAAGAAAGAACTTGACATTTAGGAAATTACCAGTAAACTAAAAATACATGTACCACTTTCCTATTCTTCTTGCCCTCCCCACCCTACATATTAATACTTAGCTAGTGATGTATTTATTAAAATGTAAACATTTGAATCAAGGTTTACTGGTTGAAGGGCTTCCCTTGTAGCTCAGTCAGTAAAGAATCTGCCTGCAGTGCAGGAGACCTGGGTTCAATCCCTGAGTTAGGAGGATCCCCTGGAGAAGGAAAGGGCAACCCACTCCAGTTTCCTTGCCTGGAAAATCCCATGGACCGAGGAGCCTGGTGGGCTGCAGTCCATGGGGTAACAAAGAGTCGGGCAGGACTGAGCAACTAACACTTGACTGGTTGAAGATACCGACTATTTTCAGAGACTGAAAGGAGAGGGATCCTAGAGTCATTGGTTGGTAGCCTCTGTTGTTTTATTTCTGACCTGCACAGATAGCTCGTGAAGTGAAGATACATAGTCCTTGGCAACTAATATTTTCTGGGCATGTATTTTATGAACTAACAGGTATTTATCTGCTTCATTCTTTTAGGCCCATGTGTTTCTCTAGTTTAAAAATCATTTGTAAGTGGAGAACTAGCTATAGCTGTGTAATCCCTAAATGTGTATTTACCTTATATGTGTATGACTTCAGTGTGTGGAGGCTTTTTTTAATGCTTTATATGGGAGGGGAGTGTCATTGTCTAGTACACTGTTAAATACCTCATGAAATAATTACACAGCCAGTTCTGAATTTTGAAATTTTTCTTTTCAACAGGTTTTGTACTGATTGCAAAAATAAAGTCCTGCGAGCCTATAATATCCTTATTGGTGAACTTGATTGCAGCAAAGAGAAGGGCTACTGTGCTGCACTTTATGAAGGCTTGCGGTGCTGTCCACATGAGCGACACATTCATGTCTGCTGTGAGACAGACTTCATTGCACATCTTCTGGGTCGTGCTGAGCCAGAGTTCGCAGGAGGGTATGAGTATGTAATTTGCTAGAATGGGCTATCTAGCGCTTTGCTTCATTTTATCCTTCTGCCTCAGTACATATGTGTGTAAATTAAAGTGTGCCTGTACAGATTTTGCTTTTTTTTAAATATGCATTTAGTTGAGTAAAAAAAAGGGAGAAAGTGTTGATCCATTGTCTACTTATTGTTGCTTGAAGTAGGAATTCCGGCTTTTTTTGGTTTTCATTATTATAGCTTATCATTTTCACTTGAAAATGATTAGAAGGGATTTTTTCCTCCCCTCCATCCATGCATTTCCATGTTTAAATTTTGTTTATAATGATGGTTTTTGCATAGGAAACAAGATCTTTGCAACAGGGGTTTAAGAAATACTTTACTGAATGTAATTCATGAACTGTGGATGTTATTATTAAATTACAGAGGAACCTAAAATTTTATCTCTGGCTTTGTTGTAAAAGTCAGGAAGAATTGTTCACAGAATACATTTAACCCACTCCCCCTCTGTTTTGTGTATTAGCTGTCATTTGAGTGCCTGTTTTCTGCTAGGCATTTAGAATACAAACACCACTTCTGTCACTGAAGTTGGTGATCATTTCTAGTGAAGACTAGCCTAGAGGGCTTTTGCCCAGGATTGAATCACTTTGGCATTGTCTTTCTCCATTCCCCATCAAAAAGAACAAAAACCAAGTAGGCATTTGGTATAATTGGAAGGTGAACTGTCATGCCTGCTATGAGCTGGACACTTAAATATGTGACATTTCTGTGCCCCCAAAAACGTTTCTTTAGGGCCAGTTCCTGAATTACCTTCTTTTTAGCAGTATTAGGACTAAGTTCTACTTGCATGTGTATTTTGCATTGGTAATATACATGTGTGCTTGTATATTTATATATATGTTGAGTTTGAATGTATAAATGTCTTGTTATTAGTTTGTTTACTAGATACGCAGATTATGTTTAAAACCTGAACCTGCAGAGAGGTGTTATCAATCTCTTATTGTTCCAGCTTAAGAGTTGTAGGAAACATGTGTGATTTATTCTTATTTATAGGAGAAGAGAAAGGCATGCTAAGACAATAGATATAGCTCAAGAAGAAGTTCTGACCTGCTTGGGAATTCATCTTTATGAAAGACTGCATCGAATCTGGCAAAAACTGCGGGCAGAAGAGCAGACATGGCAGATGCTTTTCTATCTTGGTGTTGATGCTTTACGCAAGAGTTTTGAGGTAAGAACAGTGGACTGCTTCAGTGTCTGGACTGCTTAGTTATTAGATGGAGTCTTTTTTTTTTTTTAATTCTTTATTTCTTGATTGTACTGGGTCTCTTTGCTACATGAGGGCTTTTTTCTTGTGGCCTTCTCACTGTGGTGGCTTCTCTTGTCGCACAGCACAGGCTCTAGGTGCGCGGGCTTCAGTGGTTGCGGCCTGCAGGTTCAGTAGTTGGGTCTCCGGGTCTCTAAAGTGCGGGCTCAGTAGTTGTGGTGCATGGGCTCCTCTGCCCTGCCGCATGTGGAATCTTCCCAGACCAGGGATCAAACCCATGTCCGCTGCATTCGCAGGCAGATTCTTATCCACTGGACCACCACGGGAGTTGTGAACTGTGGACTGAATCTTAATGTTAATTGCTGCTCTCACCTTGCCTTAGAGAGCTGTGATCCACTGGTCATGGCTCTGGAGGATTAGGAGAGGAGTTGGCTGGAGAACTGGAATTTAGAACAAGTGTTTGGATTTTTCTTTGTTTTTTAAACCTGTCACACTGCCAGCCTTGATTTTTTAGACATTTTCAGAGTAGAGAACTGAAATTGACGATTATTTAATGAGAAGCTGCTATGAAACATAGCTATTGGCAAGTTAAAAGCAGCCCAAAAATAAGCATCAAAATTAGAAACATTTAATGAGTCCCAGTTTGCCTGCTTCTTTCCAGTACTATGAAGTAAATGCTGTCTGAATGCCATGATATGAGAGCTACTTTTTAGAAGCACACTGAAGGCTCTTTATAATGCTGGTATTGGGTTTTGTATTGTGATTTAGTAATGTCTTTTTTCAATTATGCTCTGTAGAATATAAATTTTTGGCTAGTGAATATTCTGTTATATTTTAGGGCAGGGTCATAACTGTTTAACTGGTCACCTGTCCCTTTTGAGAATGGTATGAGAACTATAAACTCTTTCAAAAGCCTATCCTTGGACTTTAAACATTGTTCTGGGGAGTCTGAGGAGATGTGTGTTTGTTTTTGCCGAAAAGATTTCTTATTCCTTTTCTCTTTGTATATTTGTGTCTTCAGAAACTAGATCATTTAATCAGGTTAAATAGTGTTCTCATTGTATGAAGAAATAGGATGAATGTTTACTTTGCTGTGTTAAAATTCTGAAATTTAAAACTAGAATATTTCTGGATTCAAACCGGAGTATGTGTAAGTCTCCCTTTCCCACAGGAGTTAGTTGTACATTCATTTCCTGATATTTTAAGACTGTCATCATTTAAGGTATTAAAATTTAAAATTCTTTTTGGGGACTGCCGGACAAAATTACAGCATGAGATGCCAGTTTCTGTGTGTGTGATATCATTTAAAATTAACAAGTGAGAATTTCCTTGGAGAATAAAGGGAAGTTTGAGCCAGTATTCAGTCTCAGCTTTGTTTTTTATAATAGATGACTGTGGAAAAAGTACAGGGTATTAGTCGATTGGAACAACTTTGTGAAGAATTTTCAGAGGAGGAACGAGTAAGAGAACTCAAGCAAGAAAAGAAGCGCCAGAAACGGAAGAATAGACGAAAAAACAAATGTGTATGTGATATCCCTACTCCCTTACAAACAGCAGATGAAAAGGAAGTAAGCCAAGAGAAGGTAGTACTCCTTAATATTGACTTGACAATATATGGCCTTTTTTTCTAGATTTCAGCACTTTCACTGTGCTTTCTCAGAACATGGTTTCCTCTGGCTTGTACGTTGGCTTTTTTTCTTACTATAGTCTGTATAACAACCTCTTTAATGTCATTTGTTTTATAAAGACGATGTTCAATAATTAGTAGTATCTTACTACCTGACCTTAGTATTCTGTTAGATCAAAGCCCAAATGTGAAAAGTTATCTCCATGCATGACCTAGAGCAGTTCTCAACTTTTGGTCTCAGGATCTCTTTTCATTCTTAAAAATTAGGGTGCCTAGTAAGCTTTTGTTTATGTGAATTATACTTATCAGCATTTATTGTATTAGAAATTAAAGTATAGAAATTTAAAGTTATTTGTTAATTCTTTTAAATATAATAAGCCTATTAAATGATAACATGAATAACATATTTTGAAAAATAATTGCTTTCTAGGGAAATTTGAGAAGGGTGGCTTTACTTTATATTTTTACAAATCTCTTTAATATTTGGCTTAAAAGGAATCAGATAGATTCTCTCTATCTGTTTCTGCATTCAGTCTGTTTGCATATGTTGGCTTGGTCAAAGCATGTGAATAAAGTCTGACTTCACTCATACATGGTAGGAAAAGGGGAGAGGAATATTTTAATATAAACCTTTTTAGATGTGGATATTCTTCTTTGGCATTATAACTTGACAGGTGGTAATTTCGTAAAGATTTTTTATAGTGTGGAACCTGACACCTTAAAGTGACCTTTCATACTTTTAAAATCCATCAGCAGTTTGAATAGATTTTATTCATGCATGATTCCGTAACATCATGCACTGGTCATTTGAAAACATAATGGTTCACTGAGGTAGGCACATTTCCCCAGATGCTGACATTTCATTACATAGTATCAGACAATCATGTCTTCCCATTAGAAAGGTCTTAAGCTTCAATCTCATTGTGCTTGTATATACAAGTTTTCAAAATTCAAATTGTAGTTTGAAAGTTTAAATTTGATCAGTGACAACAAATACTGTCTGTTTTTTTCTTTTAAGAGCTGGACTGACTTCATTTATTTTTGAGAAAATGTCTTTTAAATATTCACGTCTAAATAACCATAGTTTGTCTCTTACCCTCTCTTTCAAGTGAAGTTGGTGTTCTAGCTAGTTTAGCTTGCAACTCAAACTGTTGCACAGGCACTTCTTGAGGCAGACAGACATTGGTATTCATCAAAAATGCTTTAAGCGTTCTTCGCATTTCTCACAGACTAATAAAAAGACCTCTACTTCATGAGTTGGTATTTAATAAAATTAATATTTTTAGTGCTGCGTGCATCAAAGACATTTATAAGTGAAATATCCTTTTATCTCTGTTTATTTCCGATGAGAATGCTTGACAAGTGAAGAATACAGTGACTGTTGGTACACACTTTGGTTGCCTCGGTCTTGGTTTGTGCTAAAGCACCAGCAGCTTTTCCCACCACTGCTTTTATACCGTCAGTGTAAGCGTCAAGACAATGAAAAGGCAAATCACATCTTAGTGTTAGGATGAAAGTGGTTTTGACCTAGGGAACTCCCGGAGCCAGCAGACCGCACTTTTGAGAACAGTTGTCGTAGACTTTCCTGATACCATTAAGGTCTTGACTTGGTTCTAGTTGGTTCCTGGTTTTTAAATGAATTAATGATCTTCATGAGAATAGTATTTTTTTTCTTTAATTTTTATCTAATTAGTTAATGTTGAGGAAATTAAAATATAGCCATATGGAGGTAAAGATTTTTACTATCTCTTAATATTAATCCTTAAAGGAAACAGACTTCATAGAAAACAGCTGCAAAGCCTGTGGCAGCACTGAAGATGGTAACAGTTGTGTAGAAGTAATTGTTACCAATGAAAACACGTCCTGTACCTGTCCTTCCAGTGGCAATCTTTTGGGGTCCCCTAAAATAAAGAAAGGTAAGTAAATAGTTTAAAAAATATTAATTCTTAAGTTTATTCTTTCTTTCTTTTAAATACAAGAGCTTTTAGAGAGCTTGTAACCTAAAAGTTAGGAAGTGCTTTATAGACCCAAGAATATCATATAATTTAGTCAAACACTTATGGTATTTGATTTGTTAAACAATAATGAAATAAAAAACAGTAAGTCTCCAGTCACATTTTCATTATTTAATGTACTTTTTACTTTCAGTAAGCCATCGGTTTTGAAATTTTTAAGTAGTCCCCATTTGGGTTATCCTTTGTCTCAATATATTTATTGGCATGTTAATAGTAACTCACTCGATTTGTTCCCAGGCTTATCGCCACACTGTAATGGTAGTGATTGTGGATATTCATCTAGCATGGAAGGGAGTGAAACAGGCTCTCGGGAGGGTTCAGACGTCGCCTGCACCGAAGGCATTTGTAATCATGACGAACATGGTAGGTTCAGATTAAGCTTCCCAATTATTTCTGCTACATGGCTGAGTTAAGCACATAAATAAGAAATGACTGATTTCTGCAGGTGATGACTCCTGTGTTCATCACTGTGAAGACAAAGAGGATGATGGTGATAGTTGTGTTGAATGTTGGGCAAATTCAGAAGAGAACAGCACCAAAGGAAAAAATAAAAAGAAGAAAAAGAAAAGCAAGATGTTGAAATGTGATGAACATGTAAGTGTCATAAAGTGTCATTCTTAAACCTTTGCTCTTTTCCTTGGAGTGGCTTAGTCGCTACACACCTTAGTCTCTAGGCTTTTTTGTTTTTAGAATGAATACCTATGCAGTTCCGTTGGTTGCTCATCCTGTGATTTTTATAGGCATGTGTGTCTGATGTGTGGTTGTTTGTCCAACAGTCCACGTGCGACATAAATCCAATTCATTTTTTCACAATAGTTTCTAATGTGTTAGCTCTGTGATCTTGAGCAGTTTGCTTGATCTGTTTTCCCTGCTGTAAAAATGGAGATAATAGTCCCTGTCAGATCAGATTCTGTGAAGATGAAATGAGATTATATTGATGGGTTAGTATAGTGTTTGTGTGTGCGTGCTCAGTTGTGTCTGACTTTTTGTGACCCCCCTGGACTGTAGCCCACCAGGCTCCTCTGTTAATGGAATTTCCCAAGCAAGAGTACTGGAGTGGGTTGCCATTTTCCACTCCAGGGGATCTTCCCGACTGAAGGACTGAACCCTTATCTCTTGTGCTTCTTGTGTTGGCAGGCGGATTCTTTACCACTGAGCCACCTGGGAGGTGTAGTGTTCACTGTGCAGTAAATGCCTAGAAACTGCCAGCTGTTGCTGCTGTTCTGTATTCCTGGTGAAATCTTAACATACTCTCAGGGCATTTATTTTTTCTTTAAAAAATAGTCATTGCTATTATGCTCTGCCTTTTGGGGCTTCTTTGGCTGAGTGGTAAAGAACCTGCCTGTCAGGCAGGAGACTTGGGTTCGATCCCTGGATTAGGAAGATTCCCCTGGAGAAGGAAATGGCAGCCCACTCCACTATTCTTGTCTAGGAAATCCCATGGACAGAGGAGCCTGGCGCGCTGCAGTCCATGGGGTTGCAAAGAGTCAGACACGACTTGACAACTAAACAACCACCACCTGCCTTTTTACCTGAGATACTTTTGCTGTGGTTTCAGATCCAAAAGCTTGGAAGCTGTATCACAGATCCAGGTACTCGAGAGACCTCAGGAAATACCGTGCACACAGTGTTTCACCGTGACAAGACCAAAGACGCACATCCTGAAAGCTGCTGCAGCTCTGAAAAGGGCGGGCAGCCCCTGCCTTGGTTTGAGCATAGGAAAAACGTACCACAGTTTGCAGAACCCACAGAAACATCGTTTGGTCCTGATTCTGGAAAAGGTGCCAAGAGCTTAGTTGAACTCCTTGTAAGTAAGCCATGATATCTTTTTGTGGATAATTGATTGCTCATGGGATAGATGTGGGAGGAGACAGTATTTGAGGGTTTCACATTGGGAATGGGAGGAGGCTCTTAAGCAGTATTTTATTATTTGGGGGACTTCATTCCTGCTCTTCCACTGTGTAACTGTTCTGGAGCACATTCCCTTGTCCTCCTTTGTCTCAAAGGTAGAAGAGCCTATTTGGGAGAGGCACAGAGAGTTGGCATCAAGTCTAAGAGTCTGACTCCTTGGTGGGGGTTGTTATAAGCAAGCTACCTTTCTGAGTGCTAATTAATGGTAGCCAACCTTCCAGACCAGGAAAGTATATAGAATCTGAACTAGAGTCCATTTTCCGGGTTACTGCCTTCATGTAACCTTCATGTCATGTAGGATAAAAGCCTAACTGAACTTGGGGCATCTTTTATAATTGATTTGCAGTCTTTATACTTTAGATGAATTATACCTGATTCCAAGCAACCCAGGGCATAGTTCGTGTGGAATTTGGAGGAGGGGCAAGGAAAGAAAAGGGTGGCATCTTTCCTGTAGTCATTACAGGATTCCAAGGGAAACAAATCCTTTAGAATACTAGCTTTTTGCTTTTTTATATAGTTGTAAAGTTTGTTGGTGATACTGTATATTTCATAAGTTTTAAAAAGGTTATATTTTACCTAACTTGTGGAGATAAATGTTTCAACATAGAACCAGCCAGAGAAAAGTCAGATTATTTAAGATTTGGTAGCTATTTATAACCATCTCTAATTAATCACTTTTTAAGGCTAAGGTGTGTTAGTAGTCTGCTTGTAGGCTTCTAGGACAAATTATAGATCGAATTTTAAATCAAGTTGAGTTGCATTTTATTTTTACTTAGTACTTTCCAAGGCAGAATGACATTTTGTTATCCTGTAAACATTCTATTTAAAGGCTTTATGTGACTGAATTAAAACTAAAAACTAGCCTGCTTTAATTTTTAGCTGTCTTCTATTAGCATAGCATTTTGCATTCTTCATTTAAGTCATAGTCTTAACTACTGCTTTAATTTGCAGGATGAGTCTGAATGTACTTCAGATGAGGAAATCTTTATCTCACAAGATGAAATACAGTCATTTATGGCTAATAACCAGTCTTTCTACAGCAATAGAGAACAATACCGACAGCATCTGAAGGAGAAATTTAATAAATACTGCCGCTTAAATGATCACAAGAGGCCCATTTGTAGTGGCTGGTTGACAACGGCTGGAGCAAATTAAATAAATAAAATAGCTCTGTCTTTCAATGAAACACTCAAGATGACTACTGCGCCTTCTCTTTCAAAAAAACTCTTTAATTTTAGTGACTTATGGCAAAATTTTATCTTAAATCAATGTGATTCTTTCTTGTTTTGGGAGACGGTGGAGGTAACCTCATTAGTTTGTTCTTTCTTCAGGCTTGTGTCTTTAGTTGTGTGGCTGCGCAGGCCTGCCATATGATTTAAGCCATCTCTTTTCATTAAATGTTTCTCTTCCTGTGAGACTTACTAAAAAGCAACTTAGTGGCAAAAAGTAATGTTGTACTTATACTTCTGTACAGAAATGACAATGAGCTGAATATATGGTTTTACAAAGTAGACATCCACTTGCGAAATGTTTGGATGTAATGTTAAAGCGCAATGTGCAAAATTTAAAATAAAGAATATTTATTAATACGCATAGTAAAATTTGGTGTACATGTTTCTACTTAATGTGTGGCAGTATTTTAATTAGCCACCTGTGGTCTTGGTACTTGACCAGTGATGATGTTAGAGAGAATGAAGAGCAAATAAGGAGAGAGATACAGGCTGTTGAAGACAAAAATTCTTCCCTTCGTCAGAGTTGACAGCTGAGAAGAGCAGGGTCCAGTCTTTTGTTCTGAGAGAATAAATTTGCTGCGATACCGTTAAATACTGACTAGCATCATACTTCCTTGTGAGATTTTTTAACTGCTGTTGTTTATAATGCTCCTTGATAACATAACATAGAGCACCTTAAATTCAGAGGTTCAGATTGAACTAGAAGAGTGAAGCAAAACTTGGCAGAATTTCATCCAGGGGTTGCCTGGTCAGTAGTTACTCGGTGGGTAGAGAACTGGGAGCAGAAGGCTCCACTAAGAGCTGACCACACTGCGATCTGTGTGAGTGCCTGTTCCTTATCTGGTTTCCAACAATAAAGCCACTCTGGCTTTACAGTTACTGTTTTCACAAGCTGTCTGTGAGTACTGAAGGTGAGATTCCCCGAGGAGTGGCATTTGGCTGCCATTTAAAAGGTTGAGTCAATGGTTCAGTAAAATCATGTGCTTACAGCTTTGTGTCTACATGTTGATAATACTTGGTGGGCAGCAGACAAATGGTGGGACTGTCAGTACCTCTCTGCAGTGGGGATGGAGTGAACCTTGTGGATTTTCTACCACTTAATCAGATTTCTAATCAGATTTCAAGTGGGCAACAGCAGAAGCTTAGTGAGATTTTAACTTTTGTAGTTGGTATTTTTTTGAGCCACCACGAGTTGTCTTTTCAAATCAAAGTGTTGTACAGGGACTAGGGCAGAGATGAAATGAGTAATTCCTTTCTGATCCTTGTTTGCTTTCATCCTGGAATCCATAAAAAAATGACTAAGGGTTCTCCCAACAGCCCTTGGCTCTGAGCGCAATCCTCCTTCCACCACCTGTTGCAGTCAAGTTTTCTCTTGAGATTCCTAAATTAAGCAAGGGCTGGTTTTATTTTAATCTTTGCCCTTGGGGCCAAACACAGGAGTGCTTGCTGAGTGAATACCCCAGCCACATTCACGGCTTATTCCATTGGTTGCAGTGGTGGGATTCCAGCAGAGAGATTTTCTCTTTGAAAGGATGGCTATATAAAGAATGCAGAAGCGAGGCAGTATTCAGTGTTTTGATGGAATATCCTTAGTGGTCAGCAAAGTGACTTCTACTTTGAATAGAACCAACAACCTAAGAAGAGACAAGGGAGGACACAGTGAAGGCAGTTTCAGAACACATCCCCTGGCCTAATACTGGATTGCTTGCCATCCAAGCCAGGCTCCTCGTCTGTCTCGGTATATCCTATAAAATGACAGTGTTAATAGGTTCTATCTCATAGGGCTCTTGTGCACATTAATATATTTGAGATGCTTAAAATATATTTTACTGTGCCTGTCACAGTAAGCGCTCAATAAACGTCAGCTATTGCTTTAATCTTTCGCATACACCGTGATATATTTGTTCCAGTGGGAGTAGGGGGGCTTAGCGGAGTTGTAGGCTATAGGTCATGAGGGATACAATCCCCTCCACCCCAATACACGTGTACTTGGGAGTGTTTGCCTTTTTAACCATGAGTTCTCCTCGGTTGGAAAGGCCAAACGATCAGGCGGGGTTGAAAGGTCACCCCGTCCCAAGGTCACCCAGCGTCGACCGCTGAGACGCTCAACCTTGTCTGAGCTGAACCGTTCCCATCAGCCACCGGCTGGTTGAGGAAGGCCGTGGCGTCACCTTAAGTGCCCAGTAACTTCTCTTCCTGGCCTTTGGGTCAGGATAGGGAAGGCGGACAGAGCAAGAGGCGAGTACGCGCGTCCTCAGGCCTGGTGCAAGCCTGCACCGAGCCTCGTTCTCTTCCAAGGATACGAGCTCACAGAAGGGAAACTACAAACTCCCGGGACCCTCCCGCCCAGTCCCGCGAGAAGCGGTTTTGTTCGGGCGAGGGCCGGAAGGGGTGGGGTGGGGTGGGGCGGGGGCCGGGCGAGAGCCGGAAGGGGCGGGGCCGTGCTGGAGGGGAACGGAGCGGAGTCGGGGATCCGGCGAGAGCCGGATGGGGCGGGGCCGTGCCCTCGCGGCAGGGGCGGGGAGGGGTGGGGGCGGGGCCGTGCCCTCGCGGCAGGGGCGGGGCGGGGCGGGGCCGCCGGCCCGCATCGTCCTCCAGCCGGGATGTGGCCGATCGCTGAGGAGCGGAGGGTGGAGCAGGGGGCGGAGGCCGGCCAGAGTGGAGGCAGGTCCTGGCGTACCTCTGACGCGGGCAGGTCGACTGCGGGCGCCGCGGGGGTGACAAGAGAGCGGCCGGGCCCCTACGACCTAGGGCGGAGCTCGGCGATCCAAGTGCTCTGCTCCCAGAGCGAGGTGGGCGGGCGGCTCGGGACCCTGGCCAGAGCCGGCATGGAGCGGTGGCGTGACCGGCTGGCACTGGTGACGGGAGCCTCGGGAGGTATCGGCGCGGCCGTGGCCCGGGCCCTGGTCCAGCAGGGTCTGAAGGTGGTGGGTTGTGCCCGCACCGTGGGCAACATCGAGGTAAGGCCCTGCGGGGGAGCGAGTGGCTCCGGGTGGCGTCGTTTCCGCCGGGCTTGGGTCCAGGTGGGGGATGGGGAGCGGTCGGAGCCAAGGTGTCACGCTGCCCTCTTGCCCGCCACCCCAGGGCCACTTGCAGCGGGCTCAGGGGCAAGAGAGGTGGATGCCTAGTTGGTGGAGGAGGCTTTTGGATCCCTCAGGGCAGAACTCTCTCTTTGCTTTTTAAAGTCTTGTCCGTTAGGGAGCTTTTTTCGTGACAGCCTCTGCTCTAGTATACCAAGTCTCTGACTCCCTGGCATCTTTTCTCCTGTTTCCCTACCTGCCTGCTCAGGTTGGCTGAGAAAAGGAGAAGCCAGGGAGAAGGGAAGAAAGCTTTCTGGCCTCAGTGGCTAAGCTGGCTACTGGGTTGCTTCCTCTGGTTCCCAGACCTAGTCCACAAAGCCAAACAAAGCGAGCAGGAGCGAGAGGACTTGATCCTGCTCATTTTTCACCCAGGACTGAGAGTGGGGTTGGAGTGGGAGTGGAGCTTTTCTGAAGAGGCTCAGCTTCACCTTCTCCTGAAGGTGAGGGTTAACCTCGATGGACAGAAGGGACAAATGGGATGTATATATAAAGTAGACCTTTTTTCCAGTTTCACTGTCACAGGTGGGACTGAGGAGGTAAACCAGGGCATTGAACCTGTGCACTCTGGGGGACAAAGCAATGTGGAACTGAACCCCCTGGTTCTTCTCTTAATGTGGGTTGGGAGCCCCAAGGGTTGTGAGCAATAAGAGCTCAGAGAAGAAGGAAATGAAGTTGGCTGTATTGGAGCAGGGAGGGAGAAGGATGAGCAGTTTCCATCATAGGAGCACTTTGGATTTACCCCAGGCAGGACCCCCCCCTCAGGGTTTGGGCTGGTGCTGAGCTTGACCTCCACCCTTGCTCAAAGTCCCTGGGGCAGGGAGAGGGCGAGGAGGCCTTGGGTGGGGCCGAGCTGGAAGGTGTGCAGGAGGGAGGCCTGTCCCCTCCCCTGCTGCCGACCAAAGGTGCGCTTTATAGCCTCCTAGATGGTTCCAAGGTCACCTGGCTATACCCTTGCCCCACGCTGCCCCCCCTTTCTCCTGTTCTGAGGTGCTCAGGGCCCGCCTCCACTCAGGAGCCTAGAGGATCAGACCAGGGATTAGGCCACTTGATTCTCTGATTCTAAAGCCACTCTTGCCTTCTGTTCCTACTCCTGCCCCCACTGCAAACCATCCAGGAGAAGGGTCCCTGAACCCTGAGGAGAGCCCCCTATTGATCACTCGCCCCCCAGGAGGCCTCCTTTAATGAGGGGGGGTGGCTCAGCTGTGAGGGGACTGACATGATTTCAGGTCCTTTTTGAGGATAGATGCAGACAGGTAGGGCAACGAGAAGACAGCGGCAGAGAAGACATGTATTATCAGTCCCTCCATTGTGGCTTTGCTGCAGGGCTTTGAGTCTGGAGGAGGAATGGAGAGTTTCGTGCCAGGAGAGGGCAGAATTCCAGGCTACTTTGCCCACCATCTGCTTTTCTTGATTGGTTGATGGATTCATTCATTGACACTCAAACAAAATTTGAGTTCCAACCTCCTACAGCGAGAAGCCCTGTTTCCCGAGGGGGTTGTTGAGCAGGTGAAATGTTGAATAGGTGAAATTGGGTGAAGGGGGACTTCTGAGTCCCAGAAGACTGTACCGCTTAAACTCATGGAAAGTTAAAGCAGAAAAGAATTTCCTAGGTCACCTGACTGAGCCCTTTATTCCTGACTTGATTTGGGGGTAGGATGGTGTTCCAGGGCAGGAGACCAAGCTGCCCCTCCTCTAGGGCTCCCTGCCCTGGCACCCCTGGCCCACCCACACATGTCCACAGTCACCTTGAGGAGGCTCTGGTGCCCGGTCACTGGCCTCCAAAGCAACCACACAGCTGGTTTTCTTCCTGCTTCTGAATGGCCGCTTACCTCAGCCATCTCCCAGTGGCCTTTCTGTCTCAGGGATCCTTAGTGTCTTGAGGGCCCTGGCAGTGCCCAGGGGGGTGCCCAGTGTCACCTACTACCTGGCTTGGCTCACAGTCTCCAGAGAAACTGGGGTGGATGGTGGTGCCCCGTGGGTCAGAGAGAAAGACTCTCCTGACTTCCTGACGATTTCTATAAGCAGGGCGAGGGGAGATCAGCTGTTGAGCTCAACTGAAAAGTGAAAAGTCTGTGTGAGGGTTCTGAGCCAGCTGGCTGCAGCTTGTGGAGGGACAGCGATCGTTTAGATATAAGCCCTTCTGAGAGGGGTTGGTAGAGTGATGGGAGAGAAGCGAATTGAGGTCCTGGTGACCCTGGGCGCTGGTGGAAGAAGCATGGGGTGGAGTATGGCTATGAGCGGAGGTGTGTTCATGTTGGGAAAGAGTCAGAAAAGAGACATCTCTCCATTCCCGGGATCCCCAGGCCCCTTCTCTGACCCCCCCACCTCACCCCAGAGCCCCAGAAACTTCTCCCTTCTTGAACGGAAGACTCACGTTTATTTGGGAGGTTCCTCCGCTGATGATCTCAGCCTCCCCCACCCTCACTCAGGGACTGCTCTCACCCCTGGACTTTGACCTGAGAGGTCAGGCTGTGGGGATGGCCACCAGAGGCGAGAGCTCTGAGCGGTGACAGCGGCGGGAGGTGGGGTCTGAGGGCGCAGGGTGGGTTGTGTGTGGAGTGAGCAGCTCATCCCAGTTAGACCCCTGTTGGGTTTCATAGGAGCTGGCTGCCGAATGTAAGAGTGCAGGCTACCCCGGGACTTTGATCCCCTACAGATGTGACCTGTCGAATGAGGAGGACATCCTCTCCATGTTCTCAGCTGTCCGCTCTCAGCACAGCGGTGTGGACATCTGCATCAACAACGCTGGCCTGGCCCGGCCGGACACCCTGCTCTCAGGCAGCACCAGCGGCTGGAAGGAAATGTTCAATGTAAGGCCTGGGGGCAGGGTCTGTTGGGGGGAGAAGCGGGTCACAGCAGCTGGGAGGAAAGCAGGAAGATAGACCTCTATGGCCAGGAGGAAAGCAGGAAGATAGACATACATCTACAGCCAGGAGGAAAGCAGGAAGATAGACATCTATAGACAGAAGGAAAGCAGAATGATAGACATCTAGGGAAAGGAGGCTTCAGGTTTCTGCCTGGGGCACTTTGAGTCTCACCTGCTTCTCCTCCCCAGAGGGAGGGAGTGGAGGAAAGGCCAAATCTTTCCCATTCTTCTTTCCTCTGAGCCCCTGGGGGCAGTGCTTAAAAGCTGGTTTCTTTCTGTTGGAAGAGAGATTGGTAGGAAAGAAAACTGCCCTCAATCAGATGTCCCCAAGTGGCAGCTTTGTGCTTGGGGACACGGTCTGATGGGAAGAACAGGAACCCAGAGGCTGAAGATGATGGTCTCATTCAGCCCCTCCAGTAACCATGTGGCTTCAGGCAGGTCATCACCCTCTCTGAGCTTCAGTCTTGTCACATGGTAATTGGGATGAACTGCACCCAGACCATCAATGTCTGGGATCACAAATTCCAGTGTCTCCTGAGGCCAGGTAGGAACCCAAAGAGTGGGGCGGGTCACATGGGGAAGCACTTGACCATGGAGGGCCCCACTCCCCCCCACCCTCTGCCGTCTGGGCAAGCGCCAGCCTCCCCCCCCACCCCTGCTGCCTGTTGTGTGGCCAGATCTGTGACTTCACTGAGAGCAGCGGGGGGCATCAATTTCCATGAAGACCCCTACCCACCCCATTCACCAAAACCTCAGCTCCAGGAATGCAAGGACCTTTGTCTATTTTATTTTTAGAATGTTTTAAAACCACGTGTAGACCAAGCACAGCCTTCAGGGCATGGATTTTCAACCTCTAGACTGTAATATGGGGCAGTACCTTCAGGGTATGAAACTAATTCTGAGAAGTGGAAAGCAGTGTGTAAATGGAATGTTTCTATCCCCACCCCCTCACCCTGCCCCGAGACTTTTCATATGTGCTCACAATAACACCTGACAGGTGCTTGGGCCCAGAAATGAGCAACGAACATTGAAACGTTGAACGGGGATATGCAGCCCTGCCCTTGCCCTCAGAGAACCTTCTGAGAGACCCAAGTTGTGGACGTCACCTGCAGTCAGGGTGTCTCTAAACCTAGACCTCAGCTTGCCTGACTGTAAAGCGAGGCATGTATATGAAATCCCTAAGCCCCATTCAGCTCAAACATTATGTCATTCTCTTCAGTTCAGTTCAGTCGCTCAGTTGTGTCCGACTCTTTGCGACCCCATGAATCGCAGCATGCCAAGCCTCCCTGTCCATCACCAACTCCCCGAGTTCACTCAGACTCAAATCCATCAAGTCAGTGATGCCATCCAGCCATCTCATCCTCTGTCGTCCCCTTCTCCTCCTGCCCCTGATCCCTCCCAGCATCAGAGTCTTTTCCAATGAGTCAACTCTTCGCGTGAGGTGGCCAAAGTACTGGAGTTTCAGCTTTAGCATCATTCCTTCCAAAGAAATCCCAGGGCTGATCTCCTTCAGAATGGACTGGTTGGATCTCCTTGCAGTCCAAGGGACTCTCAAGAGTCTTCTCCAACACCACAGTTCAAAAGCATCAATTCTTCGGCGCTCAGCCTTCTTCACAATCCAACTCTCACATCCATACATGACCACAGGAAAAACCATAGCCTTGACTAGATGGCCTTTGTTGGCAAAGTAATGTCTCTGCTTTTGAATATGCTATCTAGTTTGGTCATAACTTTCCTTCCAAGGAGTAAGCGTCTTTTAATTTCATGGCTGCAGTCACTATCTGCAGTGATTTTGGAACCCAGAAAAATAAAGTCTGACACTGTTTCCACTGTTTCCTCATCTATTTCCCATGAAGTGATGGGACCGGATGCCATTATCTTTGTTTTCTGTATGTTGAGCTTTAAGCCAACATTTGTACTCTCCACTTTCAGTTTCATCAAGAGGCTTTTTAGTTCCTCTTCACTTTCTGCCATAATGGTGGTGTCATCTGCATATCTGAGGTTATTGATATTTCTCCTGGCAGTCTTGATTCCAGCTTGTGTTTCTTCCAGTCCAGCGTTTCTCATGGTGTACTCTGCATATAAGTTAAATAAGCAGGGTGACAATATACAGCCTTGACGTACTCCTTTTCCTATTTGGAACCAGTCTGTTGTTCCATGTCCAGTTCTAAGTGTTGCTTCCTGACCTGCATACAAATTTCTCAAGAGGCAGGTCAGGTGGTCTGGTATTCCCATCTCTCAGAATTTTCCACAATTTATTGTGATCCACACAGTCAAAGGCTTTGGCATAGTCAATAAAGCAGAAATAGATGCTTTTCTGGAACTCTCTTGCTTTTTCCATGATCCAGCGGATGTTGGCAGTTTGATCTCTGGTTCCTCTGCCTTTTCTAAAACCAGCTTGAACATCAGGAAGTTCACGGTTCACGTATTGCTGAAGCCTGGCTTGAAGAATTTTGAGCATTACTTTACTAACGTGTGAGATGAGTGCAATTGTGCAGTAGTTTGAGCATTCTTTGGCATTACCTTTCTTTAGGATTGGAATGAAAACGGACCTTTTCCAGTCCTGTGGCCACTGCTGAGTTTTCCAAATTTGCTGGCATATTGAGTGTAGCACTTTCACAGCATCATCTTTCAGGATTTGAAATAGTTCAACTGGAATTCCATCACCTCCACTAGCTTTGTTTGTAGTGATGCTTTCTAAGGCCCACTTGACTTCACATTCCAGGATGTCTGGCTCTAGGTCAGTGATCACACCATCGTGATTATCTTGGTCATGAAGATCTTTTTTGTACAGTTCTTCTGTGTATTCTTGCCATCTCTTCTTAATATCTTCTGCTTCTGTTAGGTCCATACCATTTCTGTCCTTTATCGAGCCCATCTTTCATTCTTTTAGGATTGTCTTATGAGGCATTTCCCAAGAGAACCACGTCAGTGATCACAGAGGGAACCCTCGACCTCCAGATCTAGATTTGCTCCCCTGGCCCGAGGGGATCTGTTTCTCCTAGTTTCTCCTCCTCCATCCCTCCATCCCCAGGAGCTGAGTTCTCTGCCCCACAAACCCACATTGTTAAGAGGACCAAAAGCAGGGCTGGAAACCGCCTGTGTCCTGCCATGAACGCCGGGCCAGGTTTATAGCGGGAGTGTTCTGTCCCGATGCCTGGCGCTGACACCTGATAAAGAGAAACGTCTGACCTCCCAGCTGGTCTCCCCTGTTCCCCAGAGGAGAGAGTGAAGGCCCGTTGAAAGTTTTATCTCTGCTTGCCCTCCTGGGTGAGCCTAAGTGGTGGGGCTGGGCGGGCGCTTTTAGCAGAGACTCTTCCGTCGGGCCTCTGTTCCTTGCAGGCTGGGGTCTGGGGGTCACCTCTGCCAGAGGAGCGGGAGTGGGCAGGGTGCAGGAAGCCTCATGCCCTTGGGAGGCCCCTTGCCACACAGTGACACGTGACCGCACCCCCTGCACCCAGTCCTGTAAACGGGATGGAGGTTGGAGGACGGCGTGGAAGGACAGAGGGCCAGCCTTCTCCCGTCCACTCTAGTCTCGAGGGAGGGGCCGGAAAGGCAGAGAGCAGCGGGGTGAAAGGCTGAGCTCGGTCTCGAGGAGAGAGATTTTCAAAGGAAGGATTTTAGGCTGTTTCGGAGAGAGGAAAGCCAGTGACTCTGTCCCAGAGAAGAGGAGGGCATTTGGGGAAGAAAAGGGGGTGAATTCCCTGAGGCAGAGGAGACAGCCAAGATGGGGAGCGCTCCTGGGTGGGTTCTGGGGAGGGATGGTGTCTGTTTCCGAATACATGGGAACTTGAGGGCATCACCCAGCGAGGGGAGCCGCCTCTGCTGTCAGCTGGGGCTGGTGGCTGGACGGGGAGCAGCACGTAAGGCCCGCGGCCCTGGCCTGTCCTTGGTCTCGGGTAGGACCCGGCCCTGTTTGGGATGCCCCCCACCCCGGGGTGCTCTGGGGCTCCATCACCTGCTCAGACGGGCCCAAAGATGCAGACACACATTGCCCCCCACCCCGGCTTGCAGGTGAATGTGCTGGCCCTCAGCATCTGCACGCGGGAAGCCTACCAGTCCATGAGGGAGCGGAAGGTGGATGACGGACACATCATCAACATCAACAGGTGAGGCGGGTGGCGGGGGCTGGGGTCAGGGTGCCCCCCGCCCCCCAGCGGAGTGATCTGCTGCGGCTCCTTTGACCTCTTTGGACCTCAGAATTCCCCGGTGGTAGAGCAGGGATCTCACACCCAGTTAACACCCAGAGGGCACGACTAGGGGGCGGGGAAGAACGCTGTTGTGGTTGTTTAGTTGCTTAGTCCTGTCTGACCCTTTGTGACCCCGTGGACTGTAGCCCACCAGGCTCCTCAGTCTGTGGGATTCTCCAGGCAAGAAAACTGGAGTGAGCTGCCATGCCCTCCTCCAGCAGGGGAAGAAGAGTACGTGGCAAATGCCAGCCCCTCGTTGGCTGGAAGGGGTAGCTCAGCCCCTTGGCGGCTGAGGCCTGGGGGCCCTCCCGGGACTGGGGTTCTCCATTCCTCAGGCCGCAGCAGGAACCTCACCCTGTGGCACAGAGACTGCAGTCTCTGTCATGGGGGCGCCCACGGAGACACGGCCTCCGTGCTATAGACTCTAAGGAGAACCCTCTCAGTGAACCACACGGGTGAAAGGGAGAGAGCTTTGACAGCCTGCGTGGACTGAAGAGGGAATCCTGGGGTCCACGGAGGGAGGCCTTGGAGGAGGAGGGGGCTTGGAGGAGCTGTCGATGTGGACAAGCCGGATGAGTGGCGGGAGGACAGTCCCTGATGTTCAGGAGGCACCTGCGGGGGAGCTGGTCAGGCAGGCAGCCTGGCATCACTCTCTCCTTCCCCTTCCCTCCCTGCGCCCAGCATGTGTGGCCACCGAGTGCCACCCCCGGCTGAGATCCATTTCTACAGTGCTACCAAGTACGCTGTCACCGCGCTGACGGAGGGGCTGAGGCAAGAACTCCGGGAGGTCCGGAGCCACATCCGAGCCACGGTGAGGGGCAACCTGACCCTGTCCCCTCCCCACTGCACACACGCCCCAGAGCCCGGCGTCTGTCCTGGGCACAGGCCTCCCGGGCTCTGCTGCTGCCTGCGGGGCCCTGCTCAGTCCTTGAGTCCCTGCGTGTCTCTGCCTTTAAGGCGGGAGAGGGGCTGACTTGAACCTAGAGAAGGGGGCGAGGGCGGAGGGGTGAGGCTGAGGGAGCACAAGGGACCTTGGGAGGCCATGGCTGGAAAGCAGGACTGGGGCTCTCCCCGGGAAGGCTGCCCGAGCTTGGGTGGCTTGCTCAGCCTCTCCATGCCTCAGTCTTCCCAGCTGTAAAATGGAGATGAAAACACCTAGGGGTATGAGGGTATGAGGCTTCCCTTAGGAAGCCACTTTGTAAAGCTGACCTGGCTTTTGGTAATGGCCCAGTAGCTGGTAGGAATCATTCTGATAACCCCCCCCCGTGGCAGCTTTGGAGGGCGGAGGTGGCCGCTGGACCTTGGGTGGCCGTCCCTGTGAGGCTGGGGCCCTGTGGCCTCCGTCCTTTCCCTCCCAGCCCCCTGCCCCAGGCCTGGCCTCTGGCTGGGGCTCAGCTCCTGAGCAGGCTCTCTCTTTTGGCCCAGTGCATTTCTCCAGGAGTGGTGGAGACACAGTTCGCCTTCAAACTCCACGATAAGGACCCTGAGAAGGCAGCCGCCACCTATGAACACATGAAGGTGGGGCCCAGTGAAGCCACCCACTCCCTAAATGAAGGCAGAGGGCGCCCTGGCCTTCAGACCTTGCCCTTCTAGCCAGCCTGTTGCCTCTCCTGGGTTGGGGGAACACGGATGCTGGAGAGGACCTCCCTGGTTGGGGGGAGGGCCTTGGATCATTCTGTCCTCACCTCTCCCCTTTCCCCCGGTGCTCCCAGTGTCTCAAACCTGAGGATGTGGCCGAGGCCGTCATCTATGTTCTCAGCATGCCCCCTCATGTCCAGGTGAGTCTGGCCTTGGCTGTCTGTCCCCTGGAGGAGCCCAGCCAGCCCAGAGGTGGAGAGTGGGAAGGCCTTAAGAGGGTGGGGAGAGCGTCCCGGCTTCCTCAAGCCTTGTTTGTGCCTTCTGCAGATTGGAGACATCCAGATGAGGCCCACAGAGCAGGTGACCTAGTGCCCTGTGGGGAGTTCCTCCTTCCCGCACCCCCCTTACAGCTGGGCACCTGCCCCTGGACTGGGGGTATTAATTTCTGAACCCCTGGATTTCACTTCCTTTCCCCACCCCCACCAGGGGCTAGAAAACTTGAGGTTTTTATATGTCAAATTGTTGCCACCATGAATGGGTGAGGGGAGAGGAGGTGGTGCCCCCTGATTGTTTTACCTGCTCCTGCTTTCTCGGTCCCCTTCTTGGGCTCCCTGGCCTTTGTCTGCTGCCCTTGCCTTTTTCCCTTTGGCCTGGGGAAGGGACTGTGGCCAAAAGTGGGGCTTTCCCCTATCTTCCTGAACCTCCACCTCCACTGTCCCTTGAGGATGAGGCCGGGGAGGGAAGCCCTCACCTTCTATCTGAATGCTTACTGGGGCTTCAGGCTTCCTTCTTCCCTCCCCCGCCGCCCCTTCTTTGCCCCATCTCAGTTCTCCAGTCCCACTGTGGCTTCTCCACCCCTCGTGGGGTCCTCCCTTCACTCTGACTATGCCAGCAGAAGACCAGGGCCTGCCTCCCAAGTGGGTTTCACTGTGATCATTAAAAAAAGAAAAATTGCATTAAAAAATCTGGGCTGCAGAAGTGTCTTTCAGTTCTTCCCCCTTCTTGTAATGAGGAATGGTTGTCTCAGAGTTTCTTGCAGGAGAGCGGGAAGGTGGGTGGATTGGGGGCATCCTTCCTGGAGTGTGAATTACCTTTCAGTTGGGTCTGGAAACTGGGTAGGAATTTCCGGCCAGAAAAAAGAGGACAGCAGGGCATGCCAGGCAGGGAGGCCCCGAAGAGCACGCAGGGCTGGAATAGCACAGAACTTAGTGCAGGAGTGACAGTGAGACTGAAAAGGTAACTCCCGCCTGGATCCCAGGGTGGGGGTGGGGGTGGGGGTCGTGAGCGAGGAGTCTGGTCCTTAACCTGTGGGGCCAAGGGCATCAGCTGGCTTGTCAGTATGCCAGGGCTGTCACTCAGAGAATCAGGGCCGTGGGATCGTAAGTCATCGGTGGGGTTTCTGCTGACGGGTGCTAAGGTCTGACAGGCAGTGGAGGTGTCGCGGAAGGGCTGGATGCAGAAGCAGCTCCGGAGGAAAACCGGCAGCACCCGGTGGCGGAGGGCCGTCACCACGCCCGGCCAGGTTGGACAGGAAACCCAACACACCTCCTTAAAGTGTCCTTTGCTGGCGCCGGGTTGAAAGGTCCTTCAGCCTCCCGGGACCTTGGAGGGTGCACGACGCCACCCGGCCCGCCGTCGGGTCAGCTCAGCGGCGAGCACCCCCTGGCTCCGGCGCCTCGACGGTGGATGGTGGTCGCTCCGCCGGCCCGGCAGGGGGCACTGTGGGAACGGTCTAGCCTCCGCGCATGCGCCTTGCGGCAACCCGGAGGGGGGCGGGGCGTCCGGACGCGGAAGCGGAGCTGCTCACGTGAGGGACGGCGCCGGCGGGAGTAGCCGCCTCTGCGGACGCAGCCGGGGCATCGACCATGGCGCTGCCCCCGGCCGTCGGGGCCGCGACCTGGCCCTGCTGCAGCCTTCCCCTCACGCGTCCTTTCTCCCAAGCGACGCGGCGCTGGGGGCGGCCCGGCGGGGAGGAGCTCGGCCGCCTGCCCCTGGATGACCTGGCGTCGGTGCAGCGGCCGGCCGGGGGCCCGGAGCTCCTGTTTGGCCTGTCCCCGTGCCTCCTGGCGCTGCGGGCCGCCCGCCGCCGCGTCGCCCGGCTCCTGCTCCAGGCCTGCAGGTCCGGGCTGCAGGGGCAGCGGGCCGAGCTGCTGCGCGCGGCCGAGGAGCGGGCCATCCCGGTGCTGCGGCCCCGGCGGCGGGAGCTGGATGTCCTGTGCCGTCACCAGGTTCACCAGGGCGTCTGCATGGAAGTGAGCCCCCTGCGGCCCCGGCCCTGGGCCGAGGCCGAGGCCGAGGTGGCCCGGCCAGGAGACGACCCCCAGCAGCTGTGGCTCGTCCTCGAGGGGCTGCAGGATCCCCGGAATCTTGGGGCTGTGCTGCGCTCCGCTCACTTCCTCGGAGTGGATAAGGTCATCACCAGCCGGAGAAACAGGCATGGACGCCCCTTATTCCCCGTGCGTCCCCATCTGGAGGCGCAGCCGAGTTCCTAAGCACCTTGACCCTTGGGTGGTCCCTCAACCAGGCCTCCCCGACGCCAGAATTCTTACCCCCTAACCCTTGGGGTATGGGGGAGGGCACAGCACCGGGCCTGAGGTTACCCGGCTTCATATGGTGGCATGGGGAAACCTTGCAGCTGCCCGCTCACTCCAGTAGTCAGCAAGGCCAGCGCCGGGGCTATGGAGGTGATGGACGTGTTCTCCACTGATGACCTGGCCGGTTTTTTACAGGTAATGACGCGGGGGAAGCGGGGGTGTTTCAGTAAAGGAGAAGAAATGAACCAAGCTCAGTCTCCAAGAGCCTCCTGGCCAGCAGCTGAGGGAGGAAGGGGTTGGGGGCGGGGGCGTGTTGGTATCGCTTCCTTGTTTGTTTAGTCACTAAGTCGTGTCCACTCTTTTCGACCCTACGGACTGCAGCACGCCAGGCTTCCCTGTCCAAAGTATTGTGGCCATTGGAGCTTCAGCATTATTAGCCCTTCCAGTGAATACTTAGGATTGATTTCCTTTGGGATGGACTGGTTTGCTCTCCTTGCAGTCCAAGGGACTCTCAAGAGTCTTCTCCAGCTCCACAATTTGAAGGCATTAATTCTTCGGAGCTCAGCCTTCTTTATGGTCCAACTCTCGCATCCATACATGACTACTGGAAAAACTGTAGCTTTGGCTATATGGACCTTTGTCAACAAAGTGATGTCTCTGCTTTTTAATACGCTGTCTAGGTTGGTCATAGCTTTTCTTCCAAGGAGCAAGCATCTTTTAATTTCATAGTTAAAGTCACCATTTGCAGTGATTTTGGAGCCTCCAAAATAAAACCTGTCGCTGTTTCCACTTTTTCGCCTTCTATTTGTTATGAAGTAATGAGACCAGGTGCCATGATCTTTTGTTTTTTGAATGTTGAGTTTTAAGCCAGCCTTTTCACTCTTTCACCCTCCTCAAGAAGCACTTTAGTTCCTCATAGTTTCTGCCATTAGAGTGGTATCATCTGCATATCTGAGGTTGATAATATTTCTCCTGGCAGTCTTGATTCCAGCTTGTGATTCATCCAGCCGTCTAAATCGCTTTGAGGAGAGAAGGATCTGGAGTTTTAAAAAGCATACATGGAGCAGAATCTGACGTTAGGGACTTCCACTGCACTCCTTTCAGAGGCGTACTGAGTAAACCTCCTGCAGGTTTACTCAGTGCTCCACTGCCTAGGGGGCTTCCTGATAGCTCAGTTGGTAAAGAATACGCCTGCAATGCAGGAGACCTGGTTTGATTCCTAGGTCGGGAAGATCCACTGGAGAAGGGATAGGCTACCCATTCCAGTATTCTGGCCTGGAGAATTCCATGGACTGTATAGTCCATGGAGACGCAAAGAGTTGACATGACTGAGTGAGTGACTTTCAGTTCACTGCCTAGTAAGTAAAGTGTTAGTTGCTCAGTCGTGTCCAACTCTTTGGGGCCCCATGGACTGTAGCCCGCCAGGCTCCTCTGTCCATGGGATTCTTCAGGCAAGAATAATGGCGTGGGTAGCCATTCCCTTCTCCAGGGGATCTTCTCAACCCAGGGGATCGAACCCAGGTCTCCTGCATTGCAGGCAGGTTCTTTACCATCTGAGCTACCAGGGAAGCCCATCTAGTAAGTAGGTCTTCAGTAAATGTTCACTCGTGAGAAACCAGTGGTTCCTGCTTCCTCCTGTAGGGAAGCAGTTTGAAAGGCTCTTTGAACAAGGACTAGTCTATCCCTTCCCCCTGGTCCCTCCCATAAAAGAAGAAACAAACAAAACAACCCCCCCAAACCACTACCACCAGCATCATCATCACCACCACCAAAAAAACCCACTTGGATGTCTAGGAAGGGACAGTTTAGTTCAGTCGCTCAGTCCTGTCCAACTCTTTGCGACCCCATGAGTTGCAGCACGCCAGGCCTCCCGGTCCATCACCAACTCCCGGAGTTCACCCAAACTCATGTCCATTGATTGGGTGATGTCATCCAGCCATCTCATCCTCTGTCAGTTCGGTTCAGTTCAGTTCAGTCGCTCAGTTGTGTCCGACTCTTTGCGACCCCATGAATCGCAGCACGCCAGGCCTCCCTGTCCATCACCAACTCCCGGAGTTCACTCAGACTCACGTCCATCGAGTCAGTGATGCCATCCAGCCATCTCATTCTCTGTCGTCCCCTTCTCCTCCTGCCCCCAATCCCTCCCAGCATCAGAGTCTTTTCCAATGAGTCAACTCTTCGCGTGAGGTGGCCAAAGTACTGGAGTTTCAGCTTTAGCATCATTCCTTCCAAAGAAATCCCAGGGCTGATCTCCTTCAGAATGGACTGGTTGGATCTCCATGCAGTCCAAGGGACTCTTAAAAGTCTTCTCCAACACCACAGTTCAAAAGCATCAATTCTTCGGCACTCAGCCTTCTTCACAGTCCAACTCTCACATCCATACATGACCACTGGAAAAACCATAGCCTTGACTAGACGGACCTTTGGTGGCAAAGTAATGTCCCTGCTTTTGAATATGCTATCTAGGTTGGTCATAACTTTCCTTCCAAGGAGTAAGTGTCCTTTAATTTCCTGGCTGCAGTCACCATCTGCAGTGATTTTGGAGCCCAAAAAGATAAAGTCTGACACTGTTTCCACTGTTTCCCCATCTATTTCCCATGAAGTGATGGGAACAGATGCCATGATCTTCGTTTTCTGAATGTTGAGCTTTAAGCCAACTTTTTCACTCTCCACTTTCACCGTCATCAAGAGGCTTTTTAGTTCCTCTTCACTTTCTGCCATAAGTGTGGTGTCATCTGCGTATCTGAGGTTATTGATATTTCTCCCAGCAATCTTGATTCCAGCTTGTGTTTCTTCCAGTCCAGCGTTTCTCATGATGTACTCTGCATATAAGTTAAATAAGCAGGGTGATAATATACAGCCTTGATGTACTCCTTTTCCTATTTGGAACCAGTCTGTTGTTCCATGTCCAGTTCTAAGTGTTGCTTCCTGACCTGCATACAGATTTATCAAGAGGCAGGTCAGGTGGTCTGGTATTCCCATCTCTCAGAATTTTCCACAGTTTATTGTGATCCACACAGTCAAAGACTTTGGCATAGTCAATAAAGCAGAAATAGATGTTTTTCTGGAACTCTCTTGCTTTTTCCATGGTCCAGCGGATGTTGGCAGTTTGATCTCTGGTTCCTCTGCCTTTTCTAAAACCAGCTTGAACATCAGGAAGTTCACGGTTCACATATTGCTGAAGCCTGGCTTGGAGAATTTTGAGCATTACTTTACTAGCATGTGAGATGAGTGCAATTGTGCGGTAGTTTGAGCATTCTTTGGCATTGCCTTACTTTGGGATTGGAATGAAAATGGACCTTTTCCAGTCCTGTGGGCACTGCTGAGTTTTCCAAATTTGCTGGCATATTGAGTGCAGCACTTTCACAGCATCATCATTCAGGATTTGAAATAGGTCAACTGGAATTCCATCACCTCCACTAGCTTTGTTTGTAGTGATGCTTTCTAAGGCCCACTTGACTTCACATTCCAGGATGTCTGGCTCTAGGTCAGTGATCACACCATCGTGATTATCTGGGTCGTGAAGATCTTTTTTGTACAGTTCTTCTGTGTATTCTTGCCATCTCTTTTTAATATCTTCTGCTTCTGTTAGGTCCATACCATTTCTGTCCTTTATCGAGCCCGTCTTTGCATGAAATGTTCCCTTGGTATCTCTAATTTTCTTGAAGAGATCTCTAGTCTTTCCCATTCTGTTGTTTTCCTCTATTTCTTTTCATTGATCGCTGAGGAAGGCTTTCTTATCTCTTCTTGCTATTCTTTGGAACTCTGCATTCAGATGCTTATATCTTTCCTTTTCTCCTTTGCTTTTCGCTTCTCTTCTTTTCACAGCTATTTGTAAGGCCTCCTCAGACAGCCATTTTGCTTTTTTGCATTTCTTTTCCATGGGGATGGTCTTGATCCCTGTTTCCTGTACAGTGTCACGAACCTCAGTCCATAGTTCATCAGGCACCCTATCTATCAGATCTAGTCCCTTAAATCTATTTCTCACTTCCACTGTATAATCATAAGGGATTTGATTTAGGTCATACCTGAATGGTCTAGTGGTTTTCCCTACTTTTTTCAGTTTAAGTCTGAATTTGGTAATAAGGAGTTCATGATCTGAGCCACAGTCAGCTCCTGGTCTTGATTTTGTTGACTGTATAAAGCTTCTCCATCTTTGGCTGCAAAGAATATAATCAATCATTTTCAAAGAATAAAATCAATCATAATCAATGATTTTGGTGTTGACCATCTGGTGATGTCCAAGTGTAGAGTCTTCTCTTATGTTGTTGGAAGAGGGTGTTTGCTATGACCAGTGCATTTTCTTGGCAAAACTCTATTAGTCTTCGCCCTGCTTCATTCTGTATTCCAAGGCCAAATTTGCCTGTTACTCCAGGTGTTTCTTGACTTCCTTTTTTGCATTCCAGTCCCCTATAATGAACATCTTCTTTGGGTGTTAGTTCTAAAAGGTCTTGTAGGTCTTCATAGAACCGTTCAACTTGAGCTACTTCAGCGTTACTGGTTGGGGCATAGACTTGGATTACTGTGATATTGAATGGTTTGCCTTGGAAACGAACAGAGATCATGCTGTCGTTTTTGAGATTGCATCCAAGTACTGCATTTCGGACTCTTTTGTTGACCATGATGGCTGCTCCATTTCTTCTGAGGGATTCCTGCCCGCAGTAGTAGATATAATGGTCATCTGAGTTAAATTCACCCATTCCAGTCCATTTTAGTTTGCTGATTCCTAGAATGTTGACCTTCACTCTTGCCATTTCTTGTTTGACCACTTCCAATTTGCCTTGATTCATGGACCTGACATTCCAGGTTCCTATACAATATTGCTCTTTACAGCATCGGATCTTGCTTCTGTCACCAGTCACATCCACAGCCGGGTGTTGTTTTTGCTTTGGCTCCATTCCTTCATCCTTTCTGGAATTATCTCTCCACTGATCTCCAGTAGCGTATTGGGCACCTACTGACCTGGGGAGTTTCTCTTTCAGTATCCTATCATTTTGCCTTTTCATTCTGTTCATGGGGTTCTCAAGGCAGGAATACTGAAGTGGTTTGCCATTCCCTTCTCCAGTGGACCACATTCTGTCAGATCTCTCCACCATGACCCGCCTGTCTTGGGTTGCCCCACGGGCATGGCTTAGTTTCATTGAGTTAGACAAGCCTGTGGTCCTAGTGTGATTAGATTGACTAGTTTTCTGTGAGTATGGTTTCAGTGTGTCTGCCCTCTGATGCCCTCTTGCAACACCTACCGTCTTACTTGGGTTTCTCTTACCTTGGGCGTGGGGTATCTCTTCACGGCTGCTCCAGCAAAGCGCAGCCACTGCTCCTTACCTTGGATGAGGGGTATCTCCTCACTGCCGCCCCTCCTGACCTTCAACGTGGGATAGCTCCTCTAGGCCCTCCTGTGCCCGTGCAGCCACCGCTCCTTGGACGTGGAGTTGCTCGTCCTGGCCGCCACCCCTGACCTAGGACTTGGGTAGCTCTTCTCGGCCGTTACTGCGCTTTCGCAGCCTGGCACTCTCGGCCGCTGCCCCTGACCTCAGACGTGGGGTAACTCCTCTTGGCCGCCGCCCTTCGGGCATGGGGTCCTCCCGGCTTCTGCCCCTGACCTCGGACGTGGGGTAGCTCCTCTCAGCCGCAGTTAGTGCTCTGGTCGCATCCTCTGTCAAACCTTAGCAAAACCCGTGGTCCATCAGCATTTGTCTTCAGCTGTGCTTCCTTTGCTGGACACAAGGGGGCAGTATTGCCTTGTATTTAGCAGTTTCCCTGACCATCCCCCAGGGCTCCTCTCAGTCCTTGGGTCCCTTTTCTGTACATACTTATTTCTTGTTTGTCACATGCAATCTGATGGTTTTAAATTGCCGTTTAGATACGAATGCTTCCCAAATATATATCCTTCTGGGTTTTGCTCCTGAACCTCAGATTCACATATGTAGTTGCCAACTCAACAGCTCTTTTTTCTGTCTAATGGGTATTTCAAACAAGATTTCCAAATCTTCCTGTTCCTCTTGCAGAGTCAGCCAGCTTAGTCGATGGCAGCTCCTCCTGCCTTCGGTTGCTTAGGCCTTGGCATCCTCCTTGGGTCTTCCTGCTCTCTCACCCCACATCCCACCTGTCTCACGAGGACGTGATTGTCCAGTCCTGCGTGTGCAGCTGACGACAAAGGTACCGGTAGTTCAGGTTTGCCCCAGAGATTAGAAAGGATTTAAAATGCACGGATATTGTTAAGGCACATCCTTTCATTTTTACCTTGACCTTATTTCCATACTTACCTGGCAAGAAATGGCAACCCATTCCAGTACTCTTGCCTAGAACATCACATGGACAGAAGAGCCTGGTAGGCTACAGTCCATGGGGTCGCAAAGAGTCGGACACGACTGAGCAACTTTCTTTCTTTCTTCTTTCCTTCTGTTTCCACATTCTGACCATTGCTAACCATCTCCACTGTTACCACTGTGGTCCAAGCCCCCATCATCTCTGCCAGTGTCACTGCAGAAACCTAACTGATCTGCTTGTTTCTGCTCTCAACATAGAGTGATTCTGTAGAGGCGTAAGTCAGACCGTGTCACAGCTTCTCTGCTCAAAACCCTTCAAAGGCTTTGCCTCTCTCAGAGTGAAAGCCAAAGGCCTTCCAGTCGCCTCTGAGGTCCTACCTCCTGTGGCCTCTTGTTTCCTTTCCTGTCTCAGCAGCTCCCTTTCCACTGGCCGCTTGGCTGTTCTGCTGTTCCTCACGCTTGCCTGGTAAGCACCTGCCTCTCGGCCTTTGCCCTTACTGATCTCTGCCTAGAGTATCTCCTCCCCCAGGTGTCTGCGTGGTGCTACACTTCAATGAGGCCTCCCTGACCTCCCTGCCACGAGGCTGGGGTTTGGGCCTGTTTTGTTCATCGCCTTATCCCCAGTGCTGAGCACAGAGCCTGTCCACTCTAGGTGCTTGATAACTACTGACTGAATCCAGCGGCTTAACGAGGGGATGACTAGATGGGCAAGGCCAGGCTCCTCCCGGCTGGTGCTCTGCTGAAGAATTGATTTCTCCTCTCCCCTTTCAGGCCAGAGCCCGGCAGGGCTGGCTCGTGGCTGGCACAGTGGGCTGCCCGGGACCTGAGATCACCCTGTCCTCCAAGATCCCCATCACTCGCTGCTTGGATTTCCTCTGGGACCGGCCTACCCTCCTCGTGCTGGGTAGGTAGATGTCCCTGCTCTTTGCTGAGATGCAAGCTTCCTGAGTGCCTGCCTGCCCAGCTGGGGCCTCCGTAACCCTCTGGCCCCCCTGCTCTGCAGGGAACGAGGGCTCTGGTCTGTCCCGGGCAGTGCAGGCCTCCTGCCAGCTTCTCCTCACCATCCTGCCCGGCCGGCAGCTGCCTCCTGGACTCGAGTCCTTAAACGTCTCCGTGGCCGCAGGTGAGTTTCCACTCCCCTTCCTTCTCTCCCTCTGATCACACGCATATGGCTGCTTCAATTCATCCTAAATACCTTTCTCAATCTTGCTGTGTCCGAATTGCCTATATATGCCGAATGAAGAAAATATCTGCATCTTTTAAAAAATTAATAATTTTTGACTGCTCTGGTTCATCATTGCTGTCCAAGGACTTTCTCTAGTTAAAGTCACTAGAGCAGAGGTCACTCTCCAGTTGCAGGCTTCTCATTGCAGTGGCTTCTCTTGTTTGTGTGCGGGCTCAGTAGCTGTGGTGCATGGGTTTCATCTCCCTGCAGAGCATGTGGGAATCTTCCCGAACTAGGGATGGAACCCGTGTCCCCCACATTGGCAGGCAGGTTCTTAACCACTGGACCACCAGGGTAGCCCCTACAGCCTCTTGAGGATGAAGTGAAGAAGTACCTGGCCCATGGTCCCTCCTCTAGGTGTCCACCCTTGTCCTTCTGTCTGTCTGTGCAGGAATCCTTCTTCACTCCATTTGCAGCCAGAGGAAGGGGTTCCCAGTGGAAGGGAGGAGAGAGCAACTTCTCCATGACCCCCAGGATCCCTCAGCCTCATCTGAAGCAGCCAGAGTGGCTCAGCACCCAGGACTGTCCTCAGGATCAGAAAAGAAGCGACAAGACAGGGGCTAACCGGGACTGTCTACGGTGTCTGTGTGCTGGGGAGCACACGCACCCACACCCTCGAGTGTGCTGGAGTCTCTTTGTCTTCTTATGAGTGGGCATCAGGCCTCTATTTATAAACCACTATCCTGGGGAGCCAGGAGCTTTGCAGTAGAGACCACAGGAAGTTCAGTTTCCCATTTTTTTGGACTTTCGGTTGGAGATGGCAGCCTGTTGATTTCTATGCTGTGCTGGGACAGAGGGTCTGTTTCTTCCCAGGTCCCGCCTGGAAGCGAGGAGGAGTTTTGGACATCAGAAGGGGATCAGGCAGCGCCATCCAGGGTCCTCTTCCTCTTGGATGGGTGTGAGAAGGCAGAGGAAAGCCCGGGGCACTCTTGTGGGCCAGACAGGTGCAAATCCAGGCTCAAACCCTCTGAACACACGACTTCATCTTTCTAACCCCAGGGCTGTTGTCAGGATCCGGTGAAACATCACTTGATATCCAGCAGGCACCCCTTCTCTCTGGTCCGTCCACTAGGTGGCAGCCTTGCTCTTTGCTCCACAGTCCCTTTGGCAA
Organism: Bubalus kerabau; assembly: GCF_029407905.1. NCBI lineage: Eukaryota > Metazoa > Chordata > Mammalia > Artiodactyla > Bovidae > Bubalus > Bubalus kerabau. The sequence goes on along the minus strand of NC_073627.1, from coordinate 51,535,140 downwards.
GCTTTCACAGCCACCCGGGGAGATTCCTGGCTGTGGCCCACCCCAGAGAGGCAGGGGAAAGATTAGCAAATACCTATCAACTCACTGGCCCTCCAGTACCCACCATGGGTGAGTCACCAGTTAGCCGGCCTCCATGGAAGGACCTGCCGAACTAGAGTTCTGGCCTTTGATTCTGGGAGGTGGTGAGGACCTTGCAGATTTGCCGTTTGTTGTTCAACCCAGACAGATTCGGTACTACTCTCCCAGGCTCCCGTGAGTGGAGCAGAAGCCACTAGGATAAGTAGCTTAGAGCAGTCTTGGCTGCTCCCTGGAACCACCTGGCAAGCTTTGAAAAACAGCTGACACCCCCTCAGCCTGAGGTAATTGGTCAGTGTGCAACATGAACATCCGACTTTTTTTTTTTTTTAAAGGATTTTATTTATTTTCTTTTTTGGCCGTGCTGGGTCTTCATTGCTGCTCGGGCTCTTCTCTAGTTGTGGAGGGCAGGGGCTACCCTAGCTGCAGTGCACGGGCTTCAGTAGTTGTGGCAAACGGCTCAGTGGTTGCAGCTCCCCGGCTCTAGAGCACAGGCTCAGTAGTTGCGGTGAATGGGCTTAGTTGCCCCGCGGCATGTGGGATCTTCCCGGATCAGGGATCCGGCCCTTGTCCCCTGCATTGGCAGGCGGATTCTTCACCGCTGAGCCACCAGGGACATTCCGAACATCCGAATTTTTAAAGCTCCCCCAGTTGGGTCTCAGTTGCAGCCCAGGCCGGGACCCATTAGGTTTCTACTGATGTTCTGGGCTGGGTAACTTGTGAGGCCTGTCCTGTACATTGTAGGGCATTTAGCAGCATCTCTGGCCTCTGTCTACAAGGTGACAATAAGCACCCTCTCCCCCCTGAGTTGTGACAACCGTAAACGTCTCCAGACGCTGCCGTGTGTCCCTAGGGGGATGGAATCAGCCCTTGAGCAGCACTGCTTGGGAGCGTGGGTCTGGGGGATGGCCGCCCGAGGCACAGGTCCTAATGCTCTGACCTTGGCCAGTTCCTCACCCTCCTGCTCTTCAGTGGGCGGGGATAATCCTGCCTCCCTGGGTGGTGGGGAGGAGAGAGGCTGGAGAACTCGGGGCCTTACACACTGCAGGTGCTTGGTAAGTAGTACTGCCCTATTCTCTGTGGGGTGGATTCATCTCGAATTCTAATGGTGATGCCAGTTTAGAAAGACACTGAACTTCAATTTTTAAAAGGCCAAAGATGGGACTTCCCTGGCATTCCAGTACTTAAGACTCTGTGCTCCCAAGGCAGGGGGCCTGGGTTTGATCCCTAGTCAGGGAACTAGATCCCATGTGCTGAAGCTAAATCTTGTGCAGCCAAATAAATATATATATATTTTAAAACAGTATAATTCCAGCTGATTTGGATAGTTGCACAGCAGAAAACAACACAATGTTGTGAAGCAGTTTTCCTCCAATTAAGTGAAAGTGAAGTCGCTCAGTTGTGTCTGACTCTTTGTGACCCCAGGGACTGCAGCCCGCCAGGCTCCTCCATTCATGGGGTTTTCCAGGCAAGGATACTGAAGTGGGTTGCCATTTCCTGCTCCAGGGGATCTTCCCGACCCAGGGATTGAACCCGGGTCTCTCTGCATTGCAGGCAGACTCTACCGTATGAGCCACCAGGGAGTCCCTCCAATTAAAAAGTAAATTATAAATGAATGAAAGGGACAAAGATGGCTTTAAAGTCAGAGCTTTTCCTCAAAAAGGAGGAAGAACCCCTCCTCCATACACTCCATAGATCTCCATCACACAGGTTTCTCCCTGAGCTCTGTCCCTGACTGCCACACAGATGTGACCTCCACCCAGCTCAGGTGTATGACCCCGCCTCCCGCATCACCGCTGCTCTCTCCACAAAGAGGCTAGTGTGTTTTTGTTTTTCTTCTTTTTTCTGGCTGCACTGCATGGTAAGTGAGACCTTAGCTCCCCGCCCAGGGATCAAGCCCATGCCCGCTGTAGTGGAAGCGCTGAGTCTTAACCTCTGACCACCAGGGCGGTTCCCCTTGTGTGGTTTCTGGCTGTGGCCATTCTTAGCCTCATGGGGTCAGGGAACGGGAGGGTCACTTGAATAGTCCCGGTGTGCAGAGGTACAGGCTGACTGAAGCAGCATCTCGGGAAGAAGCCAGGCACCAGCATTTTTTCTTTTTTAGAACTACCCCGCTGATGGCCAGTATACAGCCAGTTGGAGAATCACTGGCTGTCATACTACTACATATGTCCAACTGCTTCCAAGTCGTTCACACCCATGCTTTTGAATGCATACCAGAAAGTTTGGGCCAAGCAAGCTTTTACCTGTCCCCAGCGTTCTTCAGAAGATGCTGGATCTCCAGCCCTGACTCTGGCTTCCTCCCTGGGTGGTGTCTTGGTCTCCTCATCTGTACAATGGGGATAGTGCCATCTACACCTGCTCCAGCTACCCTCTCCCCAACAGGGAAGTTGTAAAGATAAAAAAGCATTGTGTAAACTGCAGGACTGTGTGCCCAGGCCTGGCATGTCATAATTCAAACCTGGGTGTGAGGGTTCAGATCAATGTGTCAACCTGAGTGGGCCACAGGGTGCCCAGATACTTGGTCAAGCATTATCCTGGGTGGTTCTGTGAGGGTATTTTTGGATGAGATTAGCATTGCTGGACTGAGTAAAGCAGATCGCACTCCCCTGTGTGGTGGGCCTTGTCTAATCCATTGAGGACCCCCAGTAGAACAGAAAGGCTGACCCTTCCCCAAGTGAGAGAATATGCCTGCCTTTTGGAACTGGAACATGGCCTCTTCCCAGGTCTCAAGCCTGCTAGCCCTCAGATGGTCACTATATCATCAGCTCTCCTGGGGTTTCCAGCCCTACCCTGCAGAACTTGGGGCTTCTCAGCCTCTGTAATCACATGACCCAATGCCTTATAACATATATAGTGTGTATGTATATGTGTGTGTGTGCACAAGCTTGCCTGCATGCTTGGTCATGTCTGACTCTCTGCAACCCCATGGACTGTAGCCCACCAGGCTCCTCTGTCCGTGGGATTTTTCAGGCAAGAATACTGGAGTGAGTAGTCCTTTCCTTTTCCAGGGGATCTTCCTCACCCAGGGATCAAACCTGCATCTTGTATCTCCTGTATTGGCAGATTCTTTACCACTGTACGCCTGGGAAGTCAAATCGACTTAGCAGCAGAAGCATAGAGAGAGGTTCTGTTTCTCCTATTGGGTCTGTTTCTCTGGAGATCCCAGAGTAACAGGTCTGGTGAAAACTGAGGTGTCCTGGTGCTCCCCCCCATCCTGGGGCGCAGAATTGAGCTCTGCTCTCCAGAACTAAAGCCAGCATGGAACCTAGAGGTAGGGTTGGGTGTTCTCGGGGTCTGGAGCCCTCTCCTGCCCACCGACTCCTCTGTGGTGTCCGGAGCCCTATCTAACCTTGGGCCTGCTATCCGTCAGCTTTCTGTGGTCTGGGTCACCTCCAGGGCCACTCCCCCGGGGAAACAGCTGGGCCCAGGTGGCTCCTTCCTGCTTCATCCCCCCAGGCAGCAGGCTGGCTGCCCTCTGAAAGACAGGTTCACGTGAACCAAAGGGAATTGCGGCTGTAATTACCTGCCCAGGACACACAGATAACTTAGTTGTCATGCAACCCAGACACTCCCCAAATGAAGAAAGGCCCCGAGGCCAAGGCTGAGGCCTGCTTCTCTGCACGTCACCTCAGGTGCCAGGTACATGGAGGCTGCTGAGCTCAGCTAGTGTGGTTCAACACCCGGGGGCTGGGGCAGCTGAGGCCGTGGGTACGAAGGGCAGCAGGGTCAGGGTGCGGCTGGAGGAGAGCACGGTGGTGGCTGAGGACACGACCTTGGCTGGCAAGCAGTGGGCGCTTTGAGCTCCAGCTCTGACACTTGGCAGTGGTGTCAAGGTGGCCATGTCCTTAATTTTTCCAAGCCTTGGCTTTCCTCATCTGTAAATAGGGACGACAACAGTGTCCACGTGGGGGGATCGTGCATGTAAAGCCCTCGGCCCTGTTTCCTCGGACTTTGAGATGCTCTCACAGCTGACATGGGCGGCCGACCTAGAGGTCAGGACACGACCCTGCCCTCCCACCACCCTGGCCTCAATTTCCCCAGAGGCTCTAGGACCCCTTTTAGCTGCAAGACACAATGGTTTACCGGGGAAAACAGGGGGGGTTGGAAGAGGCAGGGGCTGAAATGACATTCCTAGGCTCCTCCTTTGTCAGGGTCTCCAAGCCAATAGGGGCAGGGTCTCAGAAGGTTGGGGTTCCCAGAGAACCCTACCCCCTCCAGGGCTGGTGTCTTTTTTTCCCCCCTACCGAAGGCTAAATTTCCAGTTCCGCCCTGCCCCAGGCTGGGATCCTCAACTAGAGCCCCTCTACTCCTCCATGGAGAGCGGACGCCAGGGAACCCCACAGTTTGTAAATGTAATCAGCCTTGAGGTCTCTGACTTCCACACGTGCAATTAGCATGCCCATCTGCTAATCCCTGATTGATGATGTTTACAAACACAGGACTCTGCTCAGAGCTGCTCAGCACCCTCCTCTGGGGCCAGGAGGCAGGGGTCTTCCGAGCACCGCCCCCCGCCCCCACCCCACCCCATGTAGCCCAGTACTTCAGGCCTCTCCACTCAACACTCCTTCCATCCCCTCCTCCAGGCAGTGAGCAGAGCTGGAGGTCCTTCCAGATCCCTTGGCCCAGTCCTCACTGCACACAGTTAGAGCAGAGACCCCGTGAGAGCACAGGGATCCCAGAGGCTGCGGGGCTGGGGCCTTGCTCTCCCTTCTCCCCAGTTCTGGACCTTCTGGGACACGCGATGTTGCTTTCACTCTCCAGCCCAGCGCTAGCCCTGGGGCACACACGCTTCCCTTCCTGGAGGAGTGGGCCTGGCCCTGGCGCCCTGAGGCCTCTCCCCAGACAGGGATACATTTCAACCCCACCTACCCTCCTGAGGACTGCCTGGGTCCCCTCACAGGTAAAGTAGCTAAAGCATCAGGAACACACTTCTAGGGGACTTCCCTGCTGGTCCAGTGGTTAAGGATCTGCCTTCTAATGCAGGGAACGTGGGTTCCATCCCTGGTCTGGGAACTAATCTCCCACTTTGTTTTGTTTTTGTTAAGTCGTTCAGTCGTGTCCGACTTTGTGCAACCCCATGGACTGTAGCCCGCTAGGCTCCTCTGTCCACGGGATTTCCCAGGGAATTATACTGGAGTGGGTTGTCATTTCCCTCTCCAGGGGATCTTTCCAACCCAGGGATTGAACCCAAGTCTCCTGCATTGGCAGGTGGGTTCTTTTATCACTGAGCCACCACATGCCACAGGGCAGCTAAGGGATTGCACCACGACTGCTGAGCCTGTTGCTCTGGAGCCCACGTGCCACAACGAGAGAACTTGTCCACTGCCCACAGACCCTGCAGAGATCCTGTGGGCAGCAACTAAGACTCCATGCAGCCAAATAATATTAAAACACACACACATTTCTGAAGCAGACTGTCCTGGGTCAGCCTCAGGCCCATCCCTTAACCTGATTTAATCGCAGTTTCTTCATCTGTGAAGTGGAGATAGGAATAGTACCTTTCATAGGGGTCGTTGTGAGCATTAACGATGGGATGTATAAAAAGGACTCAGCACGGTTCTGGGGACACAGTAGGTGCTCAATAAAGGTGAACACTTACAGGGCAGCCGAAGTAATGATAATGGTGATGACGTTGATAGGAAAAGAGGTCTGTGAAGCTCCAGGATGTTCGGGGAGTCTCCTTCTCCTGCTGCCCCACCCCCCACCACGCCCTCTGGGGAGAAGGGCAGGTCCTGGCTCATTACTGGCGGGGGCTGGGGTGGAGGTGTCAGATTGGAATCCCTCCTGGGTCTGTTCGCAGCTTCTCTGTTTCATTAACACCTCCCTGGTGGTCTTCAGCTCATCCTGCTGGGGGAGGTGCTCCGGAAAGTTCTAACTCCCCAGCCCAGAGCTCACTGCTCCACGCTGCTAGGTCTGTGCTCAGACCCGCATAGACAGGGTTTTATGTAGGAGAGGTGGCCGCTGGCCCAGAGGCTGTCTCTGTCCCTGCACCCCAGGGTCCTGGGGGCCTGGTTAGGGGGTCTGGCGCCTGAAGCTGCCCCTTGCTCCTCAAGCAGCCTCTTCTCCCCAGTGCGTCCCACCCAGTCCAGCCACTTCTTCCTTCCTTTTGGATCTCCGTGACTGTGAACACGGCTTGGTCCTGGGCTCTCATCCTGACCCACCACTTGCTAGCTCGATGACCAGAGGCAAGTCGCTCTCCTCCAGGACATCTATCCAGTTCTGCAAAACGGGGACACAACGCCACAGCCCGGAAGCCCACGGCCCGCTAAATCGGTCAGCTCTCCTCAACGGGCAGCCGTTGTGATTTCACAGGGAATGACAGTCGCTCTCAGAACGATCATTCTACACCCCAGGACTTGGTTTAGCCAGCTGGGGGGTCGGGGAGCGGAGGCCAGAGTCCCAAGGACCTGTCAGGTTCCAGGAAGCAGAAGAGGGCGTGAGCTTTGCCCCCATGAATTGTCCCGGCTCCGTCCGCAGACTGGGAGAGGGAGTGGGGCTGATCAATGAACTGGGACCAGGAGATTTATTCCTTGGGCTCTGGGAAGGCTGCTGCTAAACAAGGTTCCTCTCCACTACACTCCAAGAAGGCTTCTTATGGAAATGCCTGTCCTTCGCCCCCCTCTGCCCTCTCGGTCACAATGGTCCATTTCTGAGGATGCTCTTCACCAGCTGCGGTGGCCCGGGGGAGGAGGGGCTCGGTTGGAGGGGGGGCTGGGCCCGAGCCCCTCTCCGCTCCCCCACCGCTCCCCCCCCAGCCAGGCAGTCTAGTTGAACTTGACCCCTTCTGCTTTCTCCTGCCACCTCTCACCCTCCTGGCCCCCCTCCGATGCCCTGCTTTTTGCTGAGGTTTGTGGATGTCAGAAGGGAGAGACGATGGAAAGTGGTCCCTTTTGTGGTTTGTCTGTCAACTCAAAAAAATGTCAGTGGGCTCAACAGTTTCCTTCAGAAAGAAGAAAATGAGAAGTCAGCAAACAAGGGAGGCAGTAACGGGGTTGGGGGGCGGGGCTTGCTTCCTTCTTGCTAGCAGCGTTAAGGCCCTTCCCCCAGCCTCTCGGCCCCCAGAGTCCTCTGAAGACCCTAAGCACCCCCCACGCCCCCAGGAAGGCCCACTCCGTCCTTGAGTCTTTGGGGCAGGAATTATTAATAGCTTCCTAGGTCCCCCACACAGGGCCAGGCACTTACGGGGAGAGGGAGGGTAGTTTATAAACCATGAATGAACAAGCAAATAGGTCCTGAGGTCGGAGACAAATTGCCTCCTGTTTCTCTTCGGTGGGGTGGGTTGTGGGGGGCAAATCTCTCAGCGTGTTTCCAGCTGGCCCTGCCCCTCCACTTTTCAGAGGAGGCAAGATGCAAATGATTCCCCAGCCACAGCTGCTCTAGATTCTCTGAAACAAAGGAGCTCATCGAAGGCTGAGGGGACGCTCTGCAGAAGCCCTCAGCCCTTCGCCTCGCTGAGATCCATCAGCACCCATGCCCCGCGTGGAAGCCCCTCCCCTCGACGGGGGTACTAGCCGTGGGGCTGGATCTTGCTTAAATCGGAGCCCCGAGGCTAACACACACACACCCCGCTCTCAGCGTGGTGGGTGTGGGACCCAGGAGCTGGCAGCAGGGTGATGATGTTGATGATGGGAATGATAACGATGCTGACGGTGCTGATGGTACTAATGTGTATTATGTACGTGCCCTGTGCTGGAAGTTTTACGTCTCTCCTTGAATCCTTTCGATGCTTTTGGGGCGGCCACCGTTACTACCTTTGCTTTATAGATAGCAAACGGGCTATCTATAGGAACTATCTGAGGAACTTGCCCAGGGTCATGGTGGGGCAGTCAGAAGAGTGTAGGAAGGAAGGAGGAGCCAGGGTGGGCAGGAGAGGACCTGCAGCCCAAGCATCCCTTCGGAGGCTGCCGCCGGGGAGGCCAAGCCGCGGGGGCACGCGGCCACGCTCCCCACCCCCAACCCCAAGCCCCTCCGCCCATGCAGCGCCCCACCCGGTTCCCCTCTCCGCCTCTCCCCAGCTCTCCTGAAGCTCAAAGTGGGGCACCCCAGTGCAGGGCACCTCCACCCACTTCCCGCTCGGCTGTGGGTATTAGGCTGGGGGTGCTGCAGCGGGTGGCATGGCTCCTAGAGACACCCAGACTTGGGTTTAAATCCTGCCCCTGCTCCCGTGTCTAAATCCTTGGACCTGGGCTGAGTTTCTGAGCCTCTCTGCTTAGTTTTCTCCCTGTAAAATGGTGCCCACGGGACTTCCCTGGCAGTCCAGTGGTTAGGGCTTTGCCTTCCAAGGCAGGGGGTGCAGGTTCGATTCCTGACCGGGGAGCTAAGATCCACATGACTCGTGGCCACAAAAACCAAAACACAGAACAGAAGCAGCATTGTAACAAATTCAACAATGAGTTTAAAAATGGTCCACATCAGAAAAGTAAAATGGTGCCCAAACTGGCTTTGAATATTCATTGGAAGGACTGAGGTTGAAGCTGAAACTCCAATACTTTGGCCACCTGATTCGAAGAGCTGACTCACTGGAAAAGACCCTGCTGCTGGGAAAGATTGAAGGCAGGAGAAGGGGACAACAGAAGATGAGATGGTTGGATGGCATCACTGATTGTATGGACATGAGCCTGAGCAAGCTCCGGGAGTTGGTGATGGATAGGGAGGCCTGGCGTGATGAAGTCCATGGGGTCGCAAAGAGTCGGACATGACTGAGCGACTGAACTGAACTGAGACTGGCTTTCTCCTGAGGGTGTGCTGGGGCTTGAAAGCAGATGCCCATGGCACGAGGTAGGTCTTCAGGGCTCTGGGTCTCCCGCCTCCTCTCCTCCTCAGCTCTGCCTCTGTGTTCCCATGTTGTCCATCCTATCTGCTGTCACCAGGGGTCCCTGCCGCTGTTCCCTCTCTGGGGCTGCATCTCCACACACCGGATGTCCCTCTCTTTGCCTCTCCTCTGGCTCCACCCCTTGGGGCTGATCGATGGCAGCCACTGGTTATCGATTGGGGTGGGCATCCAAGTGAGGCTGCCGGAGGCCAGGATTGATGGACAGGATCGGTGCCCAGGCCGAGGGGGAGGCAGTTGGGGAGCCCGGAGCTGCAAGGCCCCAGGGCTCTGGCCTCTCCTGCCAGGACCTGGGAGTGGGAGTCCGTCCAGCTGCAAGGCCCTGCCACTCAGATGGGAGTAGAGGGCGGGGCAGAGGTCTTCTGGGGACAGACTGCTGAGGCTTAGCTCATGCTGTCATTGGACAAGTATTTATTGAGCATCTAGTATGGGTCAGCCGGGGATACAGCAGTGTGGGAGTCAGTGAAAATCAGTTAGTAAAATTATATAGTGTGTTATGTAAGAAGTGGAGCAGGAAGAGTGGGGTGAGCGTGCAGTGTGGGGTAGGCGCCACTTTGAATAGTGTGGTCAGAGACTGGCCCCCTTGCAAAGATGACCTGTACACAAAGACCCGGGAAAGGGAAGGAGTGAGCCCTCTGAGTGTTCTGTGCTGTGGAAACCGTGAGAAGGGCCAGGCGTCTTCTGGCAGGGGCAGAGTGGTGTGCTTTGGGCTCCCAAGGAAGCCAGGTGGCTGGAGTGAGGGATAAGGAGGAAAGGAGGGGAGCTGGATGGGGTGGGGGTGGGGGGCCAGGCCCGGGCACAGCGGGGCACACAGGCAGTCCAGGCTGAGAGGCCCGAGCAGCTTCCACACAGGGCAGCTTCTAGAGCATGACTCTGCTGCTCCAGCCATGTCAGGAGTTTCTGTTTATTTATTTGTGACTTTTACTGAAGTGTAGTTGAAGTATGTAGTGGGCTTCCTGGGTGGCTCAGTGGTAAAGAACCTTCCTGCCGATGCCAGAGAGGCTGGTTCCATCCCAGAGTCGGGAAGATCCCCCTGGAGGAGGAAATGGCAACCCACGCCAGTATTCTTGCCTGGAGAATCCCACAGACAGAGGAGCCTGGTGGGGTGCAATCCATAGGGTTGCAAAGAGTCAGACACAACTGAGGGACTAAACAACAACAGCAACGAACATAGCGGAAGTAGAGTTGACTTACGATGCTGTCTTAATTTCAGGTGTACAGTGCGGCGATCCAGTTACACATATGTGTGTGTGTGTGTGTGTATACTTTTTCAGATTCTTTTTCCTTATAGGTTTTTGCAAAATACTGAGTATCGTTCCCTGTGCTATACAGAAGGTCTTTGTGGGTTATCTATTATTATTTTACCTATTTTTTAGTGGGTGTTTAAGAAATGGTTTCATTGATTGATTGATTGATATTCTGGCTGCCCTGGGTGCTCACTGCTGGGCATGGCCTTCTCGAGTTGCTTCGGTTTGGGGTGACTAGTTGCAGTGCATGGGTTTCTCATTGCAGTGGCTTCTCTTGTTAAGGAGCTCAGTCTCTAGGGAGCCTGGGCTTCAGTAGTTGCCATGCACAGGCGTAGATGCCCCTCAGCACGTGGAATCTTTTCCAACCAAGGATCAAACCTGTGTCCCCTGCATTGGCAGGTGATTCTTCACCACTGGACCACCAGGGAAGGCCGGTTATCTATTTTATACAAGCCACTAAAGTGAAGTCGCTCAGTCGTGTCCAACTCTTTGCAACCATGGACTGCAGCCTACCAGGGTCCTCTGTCCATGGGATTTTCCAGGCAAGAGAACTGGAGTGGGTTGCCATTTCCTTCTCCAGGGGATCTTCCCGACCCAGGGATCAAACCTGGGTCTCCCACATTGTAAGCAGATGTTTTACCGTCTGAGCCACCAGGGAATTTTATACATAGTAGTATGTATATGCTAATCCCTTCCTACTAATGTATCCCTCCAATAGTGACCATGTCCAGGGTCCTCCACTGACTTTGCCAGGAAGATAACGCTCTTCTCAGACTCTCTCAAGTCCCTCGTCTGGCTGTGGGGACGGAGGTTCACAGACATTCAGCAGCTTGCCCAGGGTCATGCAGCTCGGAAATGACAGAGCTGGAAATCAAAGCCAATTTTGCCTGACTCCAAAATCATTCCTCTTTCCTTCTTTTTTGGTTACCATCCTTACCACTTTTATGTGTACATTCCAGGAGTTAAGTATTTTCGCACTCTTGTGAAATAGATCTGCAGATCTTTCCCATCTTACAGAATTGAAACTCTCTACCCATTAAACCGTCATTCCTCATCCCCAGTCCCTGACGATCACCATTCTATTTTCTGTTTCTGTGAATTTGACAACTTTAGATACTCATCGAAGTGGTATCATACAGTATTTTTTTTATGACTGCGTTATTTCTGTTAGTACAATGTCTTCAGTGTTTGTTCATGTAGCATGTGACAGGATTTCCTTCCCTTTTTAAGGCTGAATAATATTTCAGAGAGTGTATCTACCACGTTTTGTTTATCCATTCATCAGTTGATGGGCACTGGATTGCTTCTGTCTCTTGGCTATGGTGAATAATGCTGCATTGAACATGAAGGTGCAAATCTCTCTGTGAGATCCTGTGTTTTAATTCTTATGGATATATACCTAGAAGTGGGATTACTGGATCGTATGGTGTGTGCGTGCTAAGTCGCTTCAGTCATGTCTGTTTCTTTGCAACTCTATGGACTGTAGCCCGCCAGGCTTCTCTGTCCATGGGGTTCTCCAGGCAAGAATTACTGGAGTGGGTAGCCATGCGCTTCTCCAGGGCATCTTCTTGAGCCCACCTCTCTTATGTCTCCTGCATTAGCAGGCGTGTTCTTTACTACTAGTGCCTCCTGGGAAGCCCAGATCATATGGTAGTTCTGTTTTTAATCTTTTTTTTTTATTTGAATACTGGAGTGGGTGGCCAGTCCCTTCTCCAGGAGATCTTCCCGACCTAGGGATTGAACCCACGTCTGCTGTGTCTCCTGTATTGGCAGGCAGATTCTTTTATCATCACACCACTTGGAAGTCCTCTCTGATACATAGAAGTTTTAAATTTTGATGTGGTCTCATTTACCTTTTACTGCCTGTGCCTTCATTGCCAAGTCTATCCAAAATGGTTGTTTTTAACCACTCCTGTCTGTCAACAATTCTGCTGACAACTTTGGGTGGGTAGGAGGGATGGGGGAGGACAGTTTGCAGTGGTTGAGGAAATGAGGAAGAGTTTAGCCAGGAGAGTGGGGGTGATGGTTGTTGTGGGAGCAGCAGTTGTGGTATTCCAATTACAGAAGAGCTTTTCATGGGCCAGACTGACAACCCAGAGGGCAGGATGGGCCCAGTGGGAGGCCCAGGGAGTCAAATAGCAGCTCAGTCTTAACAGGATTCCAAAGATTGAATGGGGGGGTACTTTGTGGGTAGTGAGCTCCCCGTCACTGGAGAAGTGCAAGCAGTCAGATGACCACTCAGGCAGGATATTGCCAGGGGCTTCAGGCACATGATATTAAGATCAGGTTGATGGCCTCTGATCTCTTCGGTTATTCAGTAGGTAAAGAGGGAACTCAAACTTTAGCCAGTGGGGTAGGGTAGACAGGATTTCAGCTGACAGATGTCCTCTGTTTTGTGCCTGGGGTACGTCTTGTAATTTGGGGTTGAGATGTGGAGAAGATTCCCTGAGTTCCCGTCATTCTGGAGCCTGAACCCAAGCTCTGACCCAGATGGCCCAGATATCTGGAAGAGGAGAAGACAGGTGACGAGGTGGCACCTTCATGGCCTGCGAGGTGCTGCTTGCCAGCAGAACGGGGAAAATACAGACTTCCGGGCCTGGCAGACCTTGGTTCAGGTGCTGCCTCGGGCACTTGCCACCTGGGCGGCTGTGGGCAATTTCTTCAACTTCTCTGATCCTCACTCTCCTCATCTGAGCAAGGGGGCCATTGTATCTCTTGCAGGGTTTTCTGCAGAATGATGATAACAGGTGCTTGAAGCCAGGCGGCTGCTCAATAACTGCCCATCATCACCCTCCAAAGCCAATGACCTTGAGTGGGCTGTACAACCGCCACCCTCTGTTGCCGCTTTCTGCTCTTCTTTGCCACGAGCAGCCCCTCTTACCTGGGTGGATCTCAACCCCCCCTTCCTTCTGAGGTTGAGAGTCCAGAGTCCTGGATCCAGAATGCAGCCTGGCCCCAGCAGACACCTAAGCCAGCCCAGGGGCCCTCTCGGCCTGGCAGGCTGGGGCTGAGTGGCAGCCTGATCGCCTATCTGTTGGTCCTCTGTCTTGGCCTATCCTGGAGGCTGCTGGCCCTGGAGCCTCCCCGTCGCTGGTTGCCCAGTCCCTCCCTGCCAGCAAGCTGTGTCTGTCCCCATCTCCTAGCGCGCTGCATCCAGAGAGCTCCAAGATCACTCCCAGCTCAGCAGCCCTCACTGGGGCAAAAACTCAAATCTCATTAAAGGTCATTGATTTTCCTCCAAATTTCCAGCAAGTATACTCTGAGGCTTCTTAAGAGAATGAGAGGGCTGGGGAGCTGTCTTCCGGAGCTCCTAGCCTGCTCTGGCCCTTCAAGGCAACAAGATTCTAGATATGCCCCTGCTTTCTGGGGAGTGAATATTCTCCTATCTAGCTGACCCCATCTTCCGGATTTGGGCAGAGCAGTGTGTGTGTTTCTGTTTGTGTATGTCTGTCTTTGCATGTCAGTGTGTGACTATGTGTCTATGTGTGTATCCCTGGGTGTTGATGGTGTGTCTCTGTGTATCCGAGTCCATTTGTCTCTGTATCTGTGTGTACGTGTGTGTGTATGTGTGTGTGTGTGTGCGCACGCTTGCATGACTGCAGTATGGGGGTGGGGCTTGGCAGGCAGTTGAACTCTGGATGTTCTGCTGCCCATGGAACAGCCAGACTTGACTTGGGGTGTGTGCATGTGTGTGCTAAGTCATTTCAGTTGTGGCTGACTCTTTAAGACCCCATGGACTGTAGCCCGCCAGGCTCCTCTGTCCATGGATTCTCCCGGCAAGAATACTGGAGTGGGTTGCTATGCCCTCCTCCAGGGGATCTTAGCGACTGAACAATGACCACATGTGCACCTGGTGAGTCTGGAGGGAAGGTTGGTGAGTGAGGACGCCAGAGAGAGGGTGGGCACAGAGAGCATCCCTGTCCACCTGAGCCAAAGACTGCCTTAATGGGGATGAAGCTCACATGGGCCCTTTGGCTTTTGTGGTGTGGAGTGGCTTATGGCCTGGCTGCAGGGGGCTTTCTCTGGTGGCTAAGACATTAAAGAATCTGCCCACAATGCGGGAGACCTGGGTTCGATCCCTGGGTTGGAAAGATCCCCTAGAGAAGGAAATGGCAACCCACTCCAGTATTCTTGCCTAGAGAATCTGATGGACAGAGAAGCCTGGTGGGCTACAGTCCATGGGCTTGCAACGAGTCGAACTCGACAGAGCGACTAACACACAAAATCACCACCTGCCAGGGACAGAGGTCAGCCATGATGCTGGCCTGGCCTTCTAAGCCCTAGGACACGGCTGAGATGCCCAGCAAGCAGCCTCAATGGAGTCTCCCACACATATGGGGGTGGGATGGTTCCTGGATGCGTGCCCTCAATGAAGCCTCGCCTGTACCCCCAGCCCTTCACAGGCGTGTCCTGTGTGAGTTCAAGGATGTGCATGCGTGTTCTCACTGCAGCCTCTGCCGGGAGAGCTGGGAGCAGCTCTCTGGGTTCCGGGGACAGGCCAGATTTATGGTGCTGGGAGAAATATTTAGGCCTGAGACAGTTTGGTTGTGTTAATTATGGAAATCTAAAGATAATCTATATTTAATGCTGAATTTTGTCAAATTTGCTAAAGAATTAGGGGAGCATGTGCAAACAGTGACACTTCAATGAAGAACAAGGTGCAATTAAACTCTGAAATTTACAGTGGAATAATTGGAGAGCATGACAAATATAGTTATCAGCAGCAACTAATTAGGGGTCTGCTCGAGGTTTCTGGGCTTGATTAATCTTGCCTAGATGCTAATACGTTATGCTGGGCAGCTGATTCCATTTGTAGCCTCCTACTTTCCACTCTGCCTCCAGAGCATTTGTGGGGCGGGAATGTAGCCCATTGGGTCATCCCGGGTACAAGTACAACCTGGTCTGAAGGGGACCACGGGGGTACCACAGATCCCCTGCTGAGACTGCCCTCCCCTGCCAAGGATGGCGTTAACCGCTTGAGCTGCTCAGGCATTCTGGGGTCTCACTGGGGTTGGGAAGTTCTTCTCACTTGAGCTTGTTGAGGTTGAGGGAGGGAGGTATTGGAGGCAGAGTTTTAGGGTCTGACTCAGCCTCAGTGGGTCAGATCTGTGCCCTCCAAGCTGACATAGCTGTCTGTCTCCTACCTCCACTTCCCACTCCATGTCTTGTGGGAAGGGGTGCTGAACCCCCTTTCCCCACTCCAAGATAGATGCCATGCACATTATTCCTTGCCCAGGCACCTCTCTCCTCCTTCTCTCCCTGGTCTTGGCTAATCTTCTTTGCAGCTGATTGTGCCCAAGCCTTAGATGGATTGATTCAAGTTTAGGCCTGAACTGATGCTATTACTGGGTTGGTGTGTGGCCAGCACCCTGGGCATCACTGCAGGTGAACCAGAACCATCTGCTTCCTCTCTGCCTCTCGCCCTGCCTGTGTCTCCTGCCCAGATGCCCCTTCTAACCTGCTGTCCTTGTCCCCCTTCAGGGGCCCAGCCTTCCCTCAGCACTTCTCCTGTCTGCCATGTCCCCACCCTGGGGAGGGGATCCCATCCTGGGGACCCCCTCTGCTATCTCCTGCCTTTACTTAACATCATCTGGCACAGGCCAGGGTTGCCAACTCGGGTTGGCATCCTCAGATGAGGTTGGTGAATCTAAACTGGGAAGCTGGATGAACTGTGATGTTCTCTGTGAACGTCTGTGATGCACTAAGAACTCAAAGCATGAGTGCGTGTGAGCGTGTGTCCTAGGAGGCTGGTGGAGAGACTGCTGGGGCAGGGTTGGGGGACGGGGGCCCCCAGGACGCCTCCCCTTGGTGTCTGGGCCAGAGTGGTCCTCCTCCCGGGAGGAGAAGGTTTGCTTCTTTGAGGCCTCTGTTTCTCTTCCTGCTTGTGGTCTGAGGAGCTTTGAGGTCAGACCCACCTGGGCTTGTATTCTGGCCCTGGGGCTCCTGGGCTGTTCCCAACCACCTCGGGTCTTGGTTTCCTTCTTTGGAACAGAGATAATTATTTCAAGGCACTTACCCCCATGGTCACTGGGACCGGGGGTAAAGGGTGAGGACTGAGCAGACCCTCAGTAAAGGGGCTCTCTCCTGGCCCCCTTCTGATCTCCTGCCCCTTCACCTTTCGGGGGACTTACATACTCCTCAGGCAGTGTTGGGGCCCTGCCTGAGGAGGCCAGTGTGGGAACCAGTGCCTGGAGTTTCACTGTCCCCAGCGACTGTCTTCAGGCGGGGAACCCACACAGCTTGAGGCCTGTGTGCAGTGGTTAAAAAAGGGCTTATAAGGTCTCCTTACAAGAATTGATCCCTTCGAGCTGTAGTGCTAGAGAAGACTCTTGAGAGTCCCTTGGATTGCAAAGAGATCAAACCAGTCAATCCTAAAGGAAATCAACCCTGAATATTCATTGGAAGGACTGATGTTGAAGCTCCAATATTTTGGCCACCTGATGCAAAGAGCTAACTCATTGGAAAAGACCCTGATACTGGGGAAGACTGAAGGGGAAAGGAGAAGAATGCAGCAGAGGATGAGATGGTCAGATAGCATCACTGACTCAATGGATATGAATCTGAGCAAACTCCAGGAGATGGTAAAGGACAGGGGAGCCTGGGGTGCCACGGTTCATGAGGTTGGAAAGAATTGGACACAACTTAGCAACTAAGCAACAAAAGGTCTCCAGTCAGGCCCTGAGCTGTTGATTTTGTTAATGGAGGGAGGTGGCTCCCATAAAAATTGTTTATTTATGGCTGCACTGGGCTTTCTCTAGTTGGGACAAGCAGGGGCTACTCTCTCGTTGCGGTTCACGGGCTTCTCATTGTGGTGGCTTCTTTTGTTGTGGAGCACGGGCTTAGCTGCTCTGTGGCATGTGGAATCTTCCTGGACCAGGATCAAACCCATGTCCCCTGCACTGGCGGTGGATTCTTAACCACGGGATCACCAGGGAAGTCCTCCGATAGGCTTTTTGTCTCCACTCCCTCTCCAAAGGGTAATCCTAAAATGCAAATCAGATCTTTCCTGTCCCAGCTCAGAAAACTTCAATGGCTCCTGTTCCCTCCAAGATAAAGTGCAGGTTTCTTAGCCTCAAGGTCAAAGCTATCCACAATCTGCCCCAGTCTGGCTCCTACATCCTTCTGGGTCCCTTGAAGTTCCTTCACTCTGCCCTTGATCCCTACTCAAACCCTCTTCCCCCGAAACCCCTGCTGCACCTGACACTTTGAAGGCTTTTATTGGGGGTAGTTTCCACTGCTGGAAATGTCTTCCCTCCTGCTCTCATCCCCACGTCCACCTTCTGGGAGACGCAGCTCAAGCCTCACTGCCCCTCTCCCCACAAAGCCTGCCCAGATGCTCCCTTAGAACCCGTCAGCCCCTCCACCACCCCAGCTGAATTCCTTCTGGTTGCGGTTGTCCCTTGGTGGTTCAGACAGTAACGAATCTGTCTGTAATGCAGGAGACCTGGATGAGATCCCTAGGTCGGGAAGATCCCCTGGAGAAGAGAATGGCTACCCCTTCCAGTATTCTTGCCTGGAAAATTCCACGGACGGAGGAGCCTGGCAGCCTGTAGTCCATGGGGTATCAAAGAGTCTGGACACGACTGAGTGTCTAACACTTTCCCTTTCTTGTACCTGTCACACTTCTCTACCAGGGCACAGTAGATGTTATGTGGTTGTTGTTCAGTCGCTCAGTCATGTCCGACTCTTTGCAACCCCACGGACTGCGGCACACCAGGCTTCCCTGTCCTTCAGCATCTCCCGGAGCTTGCTCAAACTCATGTCATTGAGTCGGTGATGCCATCCAACCATCTCGTCCCCTTCTCCTGCCTTCAATCTTTCCCAGTAGCAGAATCTTTTCCAATGAGTTGGCTCTTTGCATCAGGTGGCCAAAGTATTGGAGCTTCAGCTTCAGCATCAGTCCTTCCAGTGACTATTCAGGACTGATTTCCTTCAGGATTGACTGGTTTGATCTCCTTGCAGTTCAAGTGACTCTTAAGAGTCTTCTCTAACACCATAATTCAAAAGCATAAATTCTTCAGTGCTCAGCCTTCTTTATGGTCCAACTCTGTACATGACATCTGTACATGACTACTGGAAAAAACGTGGCTTTGACTATACAGACCTTTGTTGGCAAAGTGATGTCTCTGCTTTTTAATACACTGTCTAGGTTTGTTGTAGCTTTTCTTCCAAGGAGCAAGTGTCTTTTAATTTCATGGCTGCAGTCACCAATTGCAGTGATTTTGGAGCCCAAGAAAATAAAGTCTGTCACTGTTTCCATTGTTTCCCCATCTATTTGCCATGAACTGGTGGGACCAGATGCCATGATGTTTTTTGAATGTTGAGTTTTAAGCCAGCTTTTTCACCCTCTTCTTTCACCTTCATCAAGAGGTGCTTTAGTTCCTCTTCGCTTTTTGGTCACAAGCCAAGGGGACCCCCAACAGCCTGGCTCTACCTGGCCTTGGACCTGCCTCTGCTGTGGTGTCTCCTGGACTTCAGGGCTGGAGGATTTGGGGTCAGGGTTCGTCACCTGACCATTTCACAGACCACTGTGGCTCAGAGGGGTTAGTGACCTGTCCACAGATACACAGAGCTTGGAGATTCCGGGGCCGGAAGCCTGAAGCACCACTCCCAGTTGGTGTTAACTCTTCTCTGCAGAGTTAACACTCTTTGAGATTTGGATGAAAATAAACTAGGTGTCAATCAGCAGCTCAGTGGTAAAGAATCTGCCTGCTAAGCAGGAGACTCGGATTTGATCCCTGGGTTGGGAAGATCCCCTGGAGAAGGAAATGGCAACTCCTGTATTCTTGCCTGGAGAATCCCATAGACAGGAGCTTGGTGGGCTACCATCCATGGGGTTGCAAAGAGTCAATCACCTGACTTAATGACTCAACAACCAGAACAACAGAACTAGAGTCTTACATTTGTGTACACTGGGGCAAGTTTACCTGGGTCCCCAGGACAGGCTGTTACTGGCCCATTTTACAGATGGAGAAACACGTCTTGGTCATTGCTTGAACTTGCAGAGTCTGACAAGTCACAGTTGCAGAATGCCTTGGGTAAATCTTGAGGCTCAGAGAACATTTGCTGTGGGTAATGTGACCTGCGAGGGGGGGACTGGGACTCAAACCCAGGCCTCTGATTTTACTTTAGCAACTTTTCCTCCACACCAGTTTTGTGGTGATTCAAGACCCTGGTCTGGTCCCTCCCTGTCAATCTCACAGCGCCTGGCTCTGAGGCATCCGAGACTGGTGCTTCACGCTTCCGGCCCCGAAACCTCCAAGCTCTGTGTGTCTGTGGACAGGTCACTAATCCCTCTGAGCCACAGTGGTCTGTGAAATGGTCAGGCGATGCTCAGTCACTTCGTGGCAGGGTTATTATGGGGTGAAAAGGGATGATGGATGCCAAGGTCTCTCTCCCCTAAGATGGACCCCCTGTGAACCTAGGCTGGGGTGTCGCCCAAGGACTCTTGGTCTGCCACTTGGGGCGCAGAGGGGGAACGCAGACACTGGCCGGTGTAGTTCAGCCCTTCTCTGGGGGAGGAGAAGAGAGGCCTGGGGGGGCTTGTTCCTTAGGAGCCTCCTCCAGCCCTTGCTGCTGCTGGAAGCGATCAGGTTCTGTTGCCATGGCAACTCGGGCCAGCGGCTGACCTCACTTACGATGATTACCTTTTGGCAAATAAAATAATTGTGTTAATAAAGAGGCTGTTCACCCCCTCCTCCTCCACTGCACTGGCCCATTCCCCATCCCCAGCCCAGGAGAAAGCGAGGACCCCCCACCCAGTTGCTCCTGGCCTGTGGGATGTCTTCTCCGTAGATCAGCTGTTGGCTGAGACCCTGACTGCGCTTTCATTTTTGCCTGTTTCAAGCATTTCTCACTCGGCCCGGCTTGCCCTCGGCCTCCTTGCCCTGATGTCTCTGGTGCACAGAGATGACACAGCTCTTCCTATTTTCCTTTGTTGTAGCTTTTTTTAAAAAAATTCAATTAATTAATTATTTTATTTTTGGCTGTGTCAGGTTGCAGCATGTGGGACCTTGTGTTGTGGCCAGCAGGCTCTACAGCGTATGGGTTCAGTAGTTGTGGCTCGAAGTCTCAGTCACCTTGCGGTATGTGGGCTCTTAGTTCCCTGACCGGGGATTGAATGTGTGTCCCCTGCGTTGGAAAGCAGATTCTCAACCACTGGACCACCAGGGAAGTCGGTCCATTGACATTGCTTTGAAAACCAACTGGGCCTCCCAGCAATCAGCATAATACATTTTACCTGTAATACTACTTGCTGGGTGTTACACCCTTTACCAGGGCCTTCAAATATGTCTTCTTTATGTCCTAACACACTGTGCAAGTCAGGAGCTTCAACACCACTTCAGAGCGGGGAGAAGCCTGAGGCTCTGGGACAGGGCGTGTTTGTTTGGACAGGACTAGAAAGCTGGATTGGTTTCGCCTCTGAACTGAAGAACGGGCTCTTCCCACAGGTGTGGCCGTTTGGCCTGAGAACATTCTGTCGAGCGGCTGGTTAACATACACTCGACTTGGCACTGGGGTGGATAGATGGACACGTCCACAGAAAACAGAGGCAACGTGCCTGTGACGTGTGCTCCAAGACCGAGAAAACGGCGGAGACCCAGCTTGAGGTGTTGTGGAGTCCCCGCAGGAGACAAGGAAGACGAGTCTGGCTGTTACAGAGACTCGGGTGAGTGGCTGGCACCGCTGAAGGCCACGTTTGTTATCTCATAAGATGCTCATTACAATCCCATCTCACAGGTGGGAAAAGTGAGGCTCAGAGAGCCTAGGTGAGTTTTTCTTTCTTTAAAAAAAATTTTTTTATTGGAGTATAGTTGCCTTACAATGTTGTATTAGTTTCTGCTGTACGGCAGAGTGAATCAGCTGTGTGTACACATATATCCCCTCTTTTTTGGATTTCCTTCCCGATTAGGCCATTATTAGGCCATTATTCCCCAGGGCATTATTAAGTGAATTTTTCAAGGTCACACAGCTGGTACAGAGCAAGGCTTCAAACCTGGACTTCGGCCTGACCTCCCTGCCCATGCTGTGTGCTCATTTGACTGTGTTTGGAGGCGGGGGTGGGATGGAGCACAGGCCCCACGCTGCTCATTGTTTGAGGCTCTTGTGCAACATCAGGACTGGAAGGGGATGGCAAGTCACTCCACCGTTCTTGCCTGGAAAATCCCATGGACAGAGGAGCCTGGCGAGCTTCAGTCTGTGGGGTGTCCAAGAGGACACGACTGAGCGCACAGAAAGAGGGTTTATCAAAATTGTGGCTAATTTTGAAAATTTGCTTTTCACCAATGGACACAAAATAATGCAATTTGATTAAACTACTGGAAAGCTCACTTTAAGCCTTACAGGCAGTATGAAGCCAGGGCTTTGCGGGCAGTGCTGTCCCATGATGGGGCAAAGCTTTTGAATTGTGAGGGGACTGCCCTCACTAGATGCCAGGGTCTCTCGGTGACTGGAGGAATAGTTTCACAGCGCAGAACATCAGCAGGTAGGATTTGAGGCTCTTTGGAAGCGAGTCCCAGCCAGGGTAGAGACTCCTCCTGGTGTTTGACCTGCCCTACAGGAGAAGTGATGGCATCCCACTCCAGTACTCTTGCATGGACAGAGGAGACTGGTAGGCTGCAGTTCATGGGGTCGCAAGGAGTCAGACACGATTGAGCGACTTCCCTTTCACTTTTCACTTTCATGCACTGAAGAAGGAAATGGCAACCCACTCCAGAGTTCTTGCCTGGAGAATCCCAGGGACGGGGGAGCCTGGTGGGCTGCCGTCTATGGGGTCGCCCAGGGTCGGACACTACTGAAGCAACTTAGCAGCAGCAGCAGCAGAGTGAACCCGGCTAGTCCTGGGCAGGGTCCAGGGCGCCCACCAGGCACACTAGGTGGCGCTCTGACATCGGTCAATCCCCGGAGCGCCTGGTGGGGCCTGGCCAGAGGGCACGGCAGGGGTGACTTGGAGGGGAAGGGGGTCAGGCTGGACCTGACGCCTGGCTGGGGCTAGGTGACAAGCACTGGAGAGGTCCCAGCCAGGCTGGGGGTCAGGAGTGTGGTTCCTCCCACTCTGGTCTCCTGGTCATCCTCGGGGCTACAGGCAGCGGGGACTGGAAGTGTGGCAGCAGGAAGCACAGAGAGACGTGTGCTGGGTGGGGGTGAAGGTCGGGTGGGGGGCCTGAGCCAGGTGTCCTGCTGTTGTTCAGTCACTAAGCCGTGTCCGACTCTTTGTAACTCCGCGGACTATAGCACACCAGGCTTTCCCGTCCTTCACTATCTCCTGGAGTTTGCTCAAACTCACGTCCGCTGATTCAGCCATGCCATCCAACCATCTCATCCTCAGTCCCCCCCTTCTCCTCCTGCCCTCAATCTTTTCCAGCATCAGAGTCTTTTCCAATGAGTCAGCTCTTCTCATCAGGTGGCCAAAGTGTTGGACCTTCAGCCTCAGTCCTTCCAATGAATATTCAGGGTTGATTTCCTTTAGGATTGACTGGTTTGATCTCCTTGCAGTCCAAGGGACTCTCAAGAGTCTCCTCCAGTCCTGTCATTGACCACTAAAGCTCAGGGTTCTAAACCCAGGGCCCACCTCATCTGCTCTTGGACCCCAGGACAGGTCAGAGGCTGGGGGGGAGGAGGAATGTGTAAGTCATCCAGCCTCTATCAAAGGAAGCCTTGGGGACGTCCCTGGTGGTCCCATGGTTAAGAATCTGCCTGCCAATGCAGGGGACATGGGTTCGATCTCTGGTCCAGAAGATTCTACTTGCCATAGGACAAAGAGGCCCATGTGTCCCAAGTACTGAGCCCATGCTCTAGAGCCTGTTCTCTGCAACCAGAGAAGCCACCATAATGAGAAGCCTGTGAACTGCCACTAGACTGTAGTCCCTGCTCAAGGCTGCTAGAGAAAGCCTGCACACGGCAATGAGGACCCAGAGCAGCCAAAAAAAAATAAATACAAATCTTTAAAAAAGGAAGGCTTGGGAAATGTCGGTGAGGGAACAGCTTTGTTCTCAGAACAAGATGCGGGCACAGGCCCCAAAAGCCTTATATTTGTCTCTAGTTTAGCCGTGTCCCAACCATGTGACCGGGGCTCCCCTGGCGGCTCAGATGGTAAAGAATCTGCCTGCAGTGTGGGATACTCAGGTTCAATCCCTGGGTTGCGAAGATCCCCTGGAGAAGGAGATGGCTACCCACTCCAGTATTCTTGCCTGAAAAGTCCCATGGACAGAGGAGCCTGGGTGCTAGAGTTTATGGGGTTGCAAAGAGTCAGATATGACTGAGCAACTAACACTCACACACACACACACAGCCATGTGACGAGGGGCAGGCCACTGAGACCTCTGTGATATGGACATAATTCTCAGAGTTGCTGGCAAGCTTAAACAAGAGTGTGCCTAGAGAGGCACTCAGTGTGCCCAAGTGAAGCATCTCTCTTGCCTGGTGGTTGGCAGGAGTTGCATCTTGCACCCTTTCTTTGCCTGCAGGCCTGTGAACTCTCAGTGATGTTGGTTGATTAACTCCCGGGGATGGGGCAGCTGGAGTTGGCAGTGTTCCAAAGGGACCTTCAAACCTCAGCCTGTGGGGGATCTTCCCTGAGAGGCCCCTGCCCTCAGATATTAGCATCTTCCCTGTTTAGGAATGCACACTCTGAAGGTGGGCCTGACCAGTCCTCATACCTGTCCTGGTCTCTCCCCTTGCAGGTCCCTCACTGCATGTCTGGGGTTCTGTGGGGCTCTAGAGGGAAAGAGGATCCTGACATCCCCTGGGGTGGAAGGAGGTAGAGGGCCTCTTTTCCAGCAGCCTGCTTGCCTACAGCTCTGGTACAGGTAGGGAAACTGAGGCAAGGGGTGTCATTGCATCAAACCACAAATCCCTGAAAGCTGGTAGGTGCAGGGGGGGAGGTGGCAGATTGTCTTTCCAGCCTCCTTAGGGGGCCTGGGGGTTCCGTGACCCTGAACTCCTGGGGGAGATATGTCAAATGTCTGGCTGGAGCCGTGTAAGGAGATAGGAGAGGGAAGGATGAGAACGGTCTTGAAGGAGAAGCAAGATCAAGCAAGTGGAGGACAACTCAGTGGACAAATCTGCTGCAGACATTCAGCGGGTCACACACTGTCACAGGTGCTGGAGACTCAGGGGACCCACCCTGGGGGGGCGGTCCATGGGGCCCGGCAGTTTGAGGCTTGGCTCCAAGTGGCTTCCGCAAATCACCTAACAACTCTAAGTGCGTGTTTCATCATCTGTGAAATGGGGAGATGGAGATGATAACAACGTCTGCCCCCATGGGGCTGAATGAATGTCAGATGCATGGAAAGAGCTCAGTGCTGCTCCGGGCACTGAATGGCTGTGGGGTTGTCAGCAACATGGTCACTAGCTCTGGACAGTGAGAACTTGATTCAGTTGCTTGCCTTCCTTGAATCTCAGGTTCCTCATCTAAGAAATGGGTTCAAGACATCTGCCCTGCCCACCTCCCAGGACCCTGTTCTGAGGTTTAAACCAGTTAAGATAATGCATGGGGAAGGGTGAGTTTAAACTGTGTGTGTGTGTAACAGAGATGCCAGCGTTTGTGCTCCATCCATCCTGCAGGCTACCTGAGTTCAGGTAAGCCATCAGATGGCTTTGTGGTGCCTGGCAATTCATGTCGGCATGTCTGTTCCAGAGCCTTGGGGCTGGGACTGAAACGCAGGCCGAGATGTGAAGATAAGGCCCCAGGGGAGAATTGTAGCATTTCTCCAAAGGCCTAGGAAGTCAACGGCTTTCCAGGTGGCGCAGTGGTAAAGAATCCACCTGCTAACACAAGAGATACAAGAGACATGGGTTCAATCCCTGGGTTGGGAAGATCCTCTGGAGTAAGAAATGGCAACCCACTCCAGTATTCTTGCCTGGAGAATCCCATGGACAGAGGAGCCTGGTGGGTCCCAGTCCATGGGGTCGCAGAGAGTCGGACGTGACTGAGCAACTGAGCACACACACAGGAAGTCAAGAGAGAAATTGCAGAGACTGAGTTGGGATCAACCCCTCTCACCATCCCAGGTCAGGAAGAGGGGCTGGTGGGGATGCCTGTAGAGGTCAGGGGGTCCTTTCTCCCCTCTGTGAGTGTCTCTTTCTGCATGAGCCTCCCTCTCCCCCAGCAGCCTCTCCCTCCAGGCTAATTCCTGCTGCTAAGCTGCGGACTGACCCAGGAATAAGTAATACAGTGGAGCTCTATCCCAGAAGATTTTTTTGGCCATGCAACATGAGGGATCTCAGCTCCCTGATCAGGGATCGAACCCATGCCCCTGCATTGGAAGCATGGATTCTAAACCACCGGACCACCAGGAAAGTCCTTTCCAGAGGTTTTTGATGTCTGTGCCTCCTAGCTCCTTGTGCCCATAAGAAGGTGCTTGGTCACTCCCATTAATGTTGTTAGTGCCCGGGACTCCCCAGCCCCCACCCACCCCACCTGCTCAGCAGCTGGCTGAGTGGTGGAGCTGGTCAGAGTTCAGCTTGGACGAGACTGAAAAAGCAAAGAGGAATCATCTCCCTTCTGGGAGAATTTGGATTGGAAGCAGCTCCCTCTTCCCCTGAAAAGACCTGTAAGAGGCAGTGTGACAGAGTAGGAAGAACGTGGGTCTTGGGGTTGGCCAGCCTGGGGTTCTGATCCTTTACCAGCTGGGGGGTGGGTCCTGGGCAGGATGGGATGGCAGTAGGGTCTGCTCTGTAGGGTGGAATGCGACTTTCAGGGGGTGACCTGTGTGATGTGCCTCAGACTGTGAATCCAAACTTCGTTGATAGGATCAGTTACCTGGGATTTGGGCAATTTTGTGGCCTCCTGTTCCCAACCCCAGCTACTTTTCTTAGCTTGTTGATTGATTGATTAGGTGAAAGGCAGCACAGGGAATGAGCAAGATGCCATTCAGTTGGGGGATCCGGGTGTGAGCAGAAAATCCCAGGGTGTAATTCCTTTCCTAGACAGCAGAGACAAAAAGGAGCATTTCTAGTTGAGAGATTGCTTGGCCTTGTGAAGGAGGGGCTGCTATGAGACTCTGGTGGGGAAGGGGAGGGGTGCCTGGTGGAAGGAATTAGCAGGAGCAGAGCCTAGAAGTGGACACGCTGGGGACACATGCACCAAAGTGCAAAGAGGCTGCTTTCCTAGAGCAGAGGGCGAGTGAGATGAGGCTGAAAGGGCCTTGACCCAGTTCCCGGCTTATTAGAAGTGGGATTTCCCTGGTGGTCAAGAATCTGTCTGCCAATACAGTGGACACGGGTTCGATCCCTGGTCTGGGAAGATCCCACATGCCTCGGAGCAACTGAGCCCGTGTGCCGTGCAGCAACTCCGAAGCCCACACACTCAGAGCCCACTCAGTGCAACAGAGCAGTCTCCGGTTGCCGCAACTAGAGGAAGCCCACACAGAAATGAAGACCCAGCGCAGCCAAAAATAAAGAACTGAAAAAAACAAATAAAAAACTAGAGTGCACTGGGAAGAGAGGAGGAGGCTGAATTACTTGGATCCTTACTAAAATGCTGTCAGTTCCTACATTTGAGGAATCTGCTCCCTCAAGGTGACCCGCCTCTTTTTTCCCCTTTCCCCTTAAAAGCAACAGTGGAGGAAAACGTTTCTCCACCACCTCCCCTCAAAGAGCATCCCTTTCCCTTCTTCATCCTCCCCTCCTTCAACTTCACTTTGTGTCTTTAACCCCATTCCCACTCCTTGAAGAAAGAAGGTGGTGTGGGAGGAAGTTCAGACAGGGAGGCAAGGTGGTCCCCAGGCTGTGCTAGGATAATAAAGAGGGACAGTCTGGCCTTGGGGGTGTCTGGGGTCCCGTGTCTTTCTTAAGTCCCCAGGGCAGATACACATTGGGGAGGACCCTGTTCTCTGCCAGAAATACTCAGGTCGAGTGATTCACATTACACTGGGCTTAATAGCCTCTTCCTTCTTCAAATGGATACCCAGGGAAGGAGATGCTGTTTGGGCAGCAGGAGAGAAGGAGGAGGTGGCAGCCGCCAGCTAGCAGAGATGCCCCTTTATTTCTTGTTCCTGGAGCTGGCTGGCAGAGCCGTTGCTGATGGGGGCAGGCCGCAAGCTACAGGAGGAGACGCTTGGGCCCTCCTCCCTCCCTGCTTCCAGCTCTCATCCCTTCCCTCCCACTGCCTGAGTGTGACTCTTTAGGCTCCTTGGTGCTTCCTGAGGGCTGAGCCGGGTGGGGATGATTTTTGTTCCTTCTCATTTTAGATGGACAAATTTCTTGTGCTCAGCCATGGAGTGTGGCTTTGGTCCTCTCTGGGGGCCCTGGTGGGGGGGAACCCACATGTCTTTCCCCTTCCTTTCTTTCCTTCCTTTTTAAAATTGTATTTATTTATTTTTGGCTGTGTTGAGTCTTCATCGCTGCGTGTGGGATTTCTCTGGCTGTGGCAAGCGGGGGCTGCTCCCCATTGCTGTGCTCAGGCTTCTCTTGTTTCAGAGCATGGGCTCAGGAGTGGTGGCCCATGGGCTCAGTTGCTCCTCGACGTGTGGAATCTTCCCGAACTGGGGAATGAACCTGTGTCTCCAGCTTTGGCAGGTGGACTCTCAACCACTGGCCCACCTGGGAAGTCCCTCTCCCTCTTTCTTCCAGAGCCCAGCCAATCCTTCCCGGGTCTCCTGTCCTCCACGGGGAAGCTTCAAAGCTCTGGAGCCCTTCCTCTCAAACCACATCTTGTCTTTTTTCTTTCTTTCTTTTTTTAAAATGGACTTATTCCAAAAAGGATCTAAAGAATTTTTTTTTTTTTGCTGCACCATAGCCTGTGGGATCTTTGTTCCCCCACCAGGGACCAGGTATTGAACCTGGACACCCCCGCCCCCAGCAGTGAGAGCATGGAGTCCTAACCACTGGACTGCCAGGGAATTCCAAGAACTTTCATTTCTAAACGTTCACATTTTGGTCAGTTCTTTCTTGATGTTTACTGCCTAGCCCCAAAGTTTGGAACTTTGGAATCTGATTTAACCCTCCCACAACACCATGCCACAAGCAGGGGTGTTGATTGCCTTTTACCAATGGAACAATCAAGGCTCATGAACAGCGTTAACCATTGAGGTTGGATTGGAACCCAGTTCTCCCCTGCGCTGGTGCAGGGCACTCTTCCTGGGGGTTGTGTGCCCTCTGGATTTCTTGCTTTCACCTAACGTCCAGGCACACAGATGTTTTCAGGGTGGCAGAGTCTGAAACATGGTCATTTTAACGTCCACGTGGTGTCCCATCACTTCGATGGGTGCCGCCTCTTTCAGTCACTCCCTCCTTGCTGGGTATGTGAGGGGTGTCTAATTTCCTACTGTAATAAATGCAGCTGCTGTGAGCATTTTGTTCAAATTGCTTCCACCATGGTCTTCATCCCCAGTATGTTCCATGAGTAGGCGCAGGTAGGGTACCATGGCTCAGGCTCGCAGTCGGGGTTTCAGTGGTAGTCAGTCCTTGGTATCTTGACTTAGAGCATGATCGATGCAGAGGAGGCTCCAACCACCTCTTTTTTTTTTTTTTCTCTCCTTACTCAGATTTTGACTGCACCAAGTCTCAGTTGTGGTACTCAGGATCTTGGATCCTTGCTATGGCATGTGGGGTCTTTAGCTGTAACACGAAGGATCTTTAGTTGCAACAAGTGGGATCTAGTTCCCTGACCGGGGGTCGGACCCATGCCCCCTGCATTGGGAGCTTGGCGTCTTAGCCACTAGACTACCAGGGAAGTCACTCAACCATCCCTTGTGGTTTTAAATTTGCCTCCACCCAGAAGAGGTTACACCACCTCTTTGGGGACTGGTATATTGGTAATTACCAGTAATTTACCAGCCGGGTAAATTCCCTGTGTGCACGTGGTCTGGGCCCATTTCACCACTGCATAGCCACCGCCACATCAAAAACCAAGAGCTGAAGTGACCCGGAGAATAAATCCACTTCAAACCTTGTCCAGGGGATTCAGTGTTAGCCAAATGGCCAAGGTTATCAATAGCCAGCTTAACGTGAAATTGCTAATGCATTTTCCCAAACAGGTAGCAAGATTTAGAGACTGAGAATGGGTAAGTGGGAGAACCATGAAGTTCAGGTTTTAGCCTTAACACGTCTGTTTGGGGGTAGAGCGTACATTTTATGAACAAAGTGGGCGGAATGGGAAAAGGGATCAACTATAGGAAGAGACCCTTATTTCAGCTCCAGTGGGAGGAAGGTCAGTGGTTCAGGTGGCAAATGGGTTTGGGAATTTAGGTGGACCCTCGGGGTGTGAGTCTCTCATGAGCTGGCAAAGAAGGGACGCAGAGGGCAGTGGTCACTGCAGAGGGATGAGGAAGGGGCAGGTCGTCCCAGTTCGGGGGAGGTGAAGGCACAAGTCAGGAAGGGATGTGCCTGGGGTCAGGATTGGACTCCTGTGGAGTTCCAAGCATCCCAGCCAAGCTGCCTTGTGGTTTTGAAAAGCATGGATATTAATAAGGGTGATTAGTAATCATGACGTGTGAATAATAAGGGATGGTTAATTGTCCTGGTTATGATGAACAGCAGTCACTGGGAGAAGGTGGGGGAGTTGGGACCCCCCAACACACACACACACACACACACACACACACGTATGTGATCCGTTCTTGGTTGATGCTTATGAGGCCATGGAGCCAGCAAGCTAAAGGGCATCAATATTTTAAAAACTGTAACCTAATAAGGCAATTTAAAAAATTCACTGAACACATGTTCTCAACAGAAAATTTGGAAAATACAGAAATATTAAGGAAGGAAACAAAAGCACTATAAATAGTTTGGTGTATATCCTTCTAGCCTTCTGTGCTCAGTCGCTCTTACTCTTTTTGACCCCCTGGACTGGAGCCTGCCAGGCTCTTCTGTCCATGGGGATTCTCCAGGCAAGAATACTGAAGAGGATTGATTCTCCAGGTGATCTCTCCAACCCAGGGATCGAACCCATGTCTCCCACATTGCAGGCAGATTCTTTACCACTGAGCCACCAGGGAAGCTCAAGAATACTGGAGTGGGTAGCCTATCTGTTCTCCAGGGGAGCTTCCTGACCCAGGAATCAAACCAGGGCCTCCTGCATTGCAGGCGGATTCTTTTCCAGCTGAGCTACCCTGGGACAGAAATATAGCCATAAACTACATTTAAATGAAACATAATTAGGATTACATTCTGCACGACATTTGGTAGCTTGATTTCTTTTTAACTTACAAACACTTTTCGTGTGCTTCTCCATGATGTCAAGTAATCTTTGAGAGTGTGTTGTTTTGATGAGGGAAACAATATTTGGGGCAAGAAATCCATCCTTTTGGGCCTCCTCCAGTCTTCAGAAATACAGAAGGGCGATACTGGGGTGGGGCAGGGCCACTCACTGCACCCAGTGGACGGGGAAGTGGGGCAAGGAGGCGACAGGGTTGCTTCACAACCTGAGCTTGATAGAGGAAAATATCTTCTGAAAACATAATTTTTTTTTCATACTCAGTTGAGGATAGACAACAGTCAGAATCCTTCACTGGGCAATGATGCCAGGGTTAGTACGTGGTCCTGGAGACAGTTTGAGCCCGTCTAAGCCTCGGTTTCCCCATCTGTATGTAGAGGAAAGAGCACCTGCCTCCTACCCATCTCCTGGAAGGCTGTTACCAAGGCCTGAGACACAAGAAAACTTAGGATGTGGAAGAATACTGACTCTGGGACTCTCATCAGAATAACAAAAGACAGAGCAAACCTCCAGGTATGGAGAGGGGACCAACTGTGTGACCCAAGGGAAGCCTGTCCTCTCCTTGGGCCCGACTTTGCCCTGCTGTGAAGCTTCTGGACACCTGGCTGGTGCCAGGGTACAGGAGGCTCAATTATGCTGCTGCCTCGGGGCTCCTGTTCTTGGGAAAAGGTTACAGCTGGAGCCATAGAGCCTCTGTCTCCCGTTTGGACCTCTGTGAGAAGGACATCTGGTTTGAGAGAGATGAGGGATCGAGTGTGATTCCATCCTTCCTAAAAATGGAACAGAAATCACGCGACAGCGAATGTTGACTTGAGCTCAAGGTCTTTCCCACCAACATGGAGAAGCCTCTGCTCCACAGGGCTCTGAGGTCAGCTGCCTCTGCCTTGCTCTGCAACCCCAGCGTTCGTGGGCTCAGTGTGTGTGGGAGGGACTCCAGGACCACTGGCAATATGTCAGCATTCTGAAAGTTTCATTCACTCATTAATTCATCCATTAAAAAAAAAAGATTTATTTATTTCTGGTTGTGCCGGGTCTTTGTTGCTGCACGCGGGCTTTCTCGAGTCGCGGCATGCGGACTTCTCATAGCAGCGGCTTCTTTTGTTGCAAAGCACGGGCTTACTAATTGTGACACATGGGCTTATTTGCTCCGCAGCATGTGGGATCTTCCTGGAGCAGGGATCAAACCAGGGTCTCCTGCATGGTAGGTGGATTTTTTTTTTGTTGTTGTTGCCACTGAAGCCCTTCATCCACCCACTTAAAAAAATATTTTTTAAAAAAATTTATTTGGTTTCCCTGGGTCTTCGTTGCAGGATGCTCGGTCTTTTAGTTGGAGCATGCAGGATCTATTTCCCCCTCCAGGGCTCGAAGCCCAGGCCCCCCGAATTGGGAGCATGCAGTCTTAGCCCCTGGACCACGAGGGATGACCTTATCCACTTGATAAGTAAGAATTATCCACATCTGTTTCCTGAATAACACTCCTGCCACCCACAAGCTCTGTGACTGTGGTCAAGGGGCTTCACCTCTCTGTCCTCAATCTCCTTATCTGTAAAATGGGTCTTTGTAACGGTACCTATCTCATAGCATTGATGGGAAGAATAAGATGAAATTGTATAAGGACAATGCTGGAGCAATGATCCTGATACCATCATTATCAGATCAGCATCACTATTATGTGTCAGGTACCAGGTAAGTAGTAATAGTGTTAATCACTCAGTGTCCGACTCTTTGCGACCCCATAGACTGCAGCCCGCCAGGCTCCTCTGTCCATGGGATGCTCCAGGCAAGAATACTGGAGTGGGTTGCCATGCCCTCCTCCATGGGATCTTCCCGACCTAGGGATCGAATCCAGGTCTCCTGTGTTGCAGACAGACTTTTTATGGTCTGAGCCACTAGGGGTTATGTGTCAGGTACTAGGTAAAAGGATGATTAAAATCATCCAGACCCAGGTCTTACTCTCAGGGTGCACAGAATCAGCCTGCTGGACAGGCTGCTCTGGGAGCACAAACAAAAGAGTGCCTCCTGGGTAAGGTTTTGGCAGGCAGCCTCCCACCCCTAACTCCTGCCTGCTCCCAGCTGCAGCACCCATGACAGGTAGGCCCCTCCTCATCACCCCCCTCCCCCAAGACCCAGCCTACAGCACAGCTTCTTCTTGCCCTTAAAAAGCCAGGCCAGCCTCTCCCCCAGCCCCCTATCCCTCCACTGTAGCAGCACGCAGGCTGTTTGAAGAGCTGACAAAAAATTAAAATTAAAGCTAAATTAAAAAGAAGATTCCCATTTCCTCTCCCCATCGCACTTTCCACCTTAATTTTATCGCATCTTCCTTCTCGTTTTATTGACTTTTAGAAGCATTGCCACAAGATTTAGTGTGGAGCAGGAGGGGAGGTAATGAATGTGGTACTGCTCGGGCCTCCAATTAATGCCGCCAGGGGGTGGGGGCCAGTGGGGGAGCAGGGTGCGGCCTCTGGGTGTGAAGCCCCTGGGAGGGGAGCCCCCAGAGGTGGGGGAGATTACCTTACCCCATCCCAAGGTGGGGGCGATGGTTGCTTTTGGCTTTTGTCCCCTCCCTGGGCCCGTTTCCTGGTGACCTAGAGAAAAAAGAATCACGCTCAACTTTGCTCATCAGGCCAGACAACAGAAATCAGAATTTCATCTCCTCAGTCTGGCTTTACAAAAATAAAATAAAATAAATAACAACTCTCCTCTCCCCCGAAAACTCCACCCATATTTCCCAGGATTAAGATTCCCCACCCACCAAACAGATCTTTATTTAATTTTATTTTATTTCATGCTCTGTTGGTGCAAGGCAGTTTTCCCTCCTCTCCCCACCCTCTCTCCTTCTTCTATTTATTCCACCCCCCCCCAATCTCTAATATCATTTTCACCCACCCACAGCGACGCTGCGTGCTTGTAATTTTCTTCTGACCCTAATGGCTCCGGTTTCCCCTCAGTATTTAAGCGGAACAAGACAGAGGTAAGTGGCAAATAAACAGCGGTTCCTATTTACGCTGCCAATTTCTGTTGATGGTGAAGAGGCTGCCTTGAAATGAACTCTGCCGCTATCTGCCGCGGAGGCCTGTCTGCCAGACGCTGGGGGCGGTCGGCTCCCTGCCGCCCATTACAGCGCCTGCCGGTTATCCGCTGGGATTACACTGGAGGCGGGGTGGAGGCCGGGTGGAGAGGTGTGCCCAGGATGGTGTCCTTGTCGTGTTGTTGTTGTTTTAACAGGCTCCTCCCCTTCCTGGCTTTGGCCTTTCACCTCTGTGGGCCAGCGGTCCTCCCACTGGGGTGGGACCTCCTCCCACTGGGGTGGAAGGGCCTTAGCTGTCACCAGATAATAGGGTTGATTCTCCAACCATCTCGAACCTACTGAATCAGAAACTGTGAGAAGGCTTCAGCAATCCGTGTTTTTTTTTTTTAACAACTTTATTGAAGTATAATTCACATACCATAAAATTCACCCTTTTAAAGCATGCTATTCAATGATTTTTTAGGAAATTTATCGAGTTGTGCAACCATCGCCACAACCCAGTTATAGAACATTTCTATCACCCCAATAAGATCCCTGACATCTGTTTACAGTTCATCCTCTCCCTCCCTCAAGCCCTGGGCAACTACTAATCTACTTTCTGTCTGTATAGATTTGCTTATTTTGGACGATCTTTTGAGTCTAGCTTCTTTTACTTAGCATAAAGTTTTGTTAACAGCTCTGTTGCGATATACAATTTACCCTTTTAAACTCTACAGTTCAGGACTTCTCCGATGGTCCAGTGGTTAAGACTCCACCCTTCCAATGCTGGAGGCTAGGGTTGGAACCCTGGTTAGGGAACTAAGATCCCACATGCTCCCAGGTACAGTAAAGAAAAAAAAAATGTGTACAGTTCAATAGCTTTTAATATATTCACAGAGATGTACAACATTGATTTGAGAACATTTTCATTACCCCAGAAAGAAATGCTGTTGTCACTTCCAAATTCTCTTATCCTCCAACCCCAAATCTATCCAGTAGATTTGCCTATTCTGGACATTTCCAGAATGTTATATAATAGATTCATATAACATGTGGGCCTCTGTGACCGGCTGTTTTTCACTTCACATGATGTCTTCAAGGTTCATACATATGGTAGCAGTATAAAAGCAACGTAGTCTTTTTATTGCTGAATACTATTCTATTGTATGTGTATGCCACATTTTGTTTATCCATTCATCACTTGATAGACATTTGTGTTGTTTCTCCTTTTTGGCTATCATAATAATTGTATTGCTGATCCTGTTCATGACTCCAATTGTCTTGCTGTTCACACTATTTCCTGAACCCAGGGTAGGCAAGGTGAGTAGGAACTAAATGTGTCTGCATTTCCTATGGCTCCTCAAGTCTTCCAGTCTCTTAGCTCGCCTTGCCTACCCTGGGTTCAGAAGACAGTGTGAACAGCCTCTCTCCTGGTTGACACAGAAGCTGTAGCAGCAGCCATAACATAACCATAACAGCCATAACATAACCATGATGTTGTTCCAGTGCAGCTCCAATGCAGCAGCAGCCAGGGCTTTCATGGTGAAGCTCATACCTTTGGTGTACCACACAAAGTAGCCTGTGGCCAAGCGGCTACCTCCTGACGCGCATGTGCAGTGCTATAAGTGAGCTCAGCTGCTTACAGTACAAAGTCATGGGTTACAGAACATGGGGTGAGAGGGCGTGAAAGCATGGGGGAGAGAGGCTGACTGGTGCCATCCTGTTCATTTCCCCGTAATAATACTATGGAAATTTGATCCAAAAAATTCTGTGTGCATAACTAAGAAATCCTTATTCAATTCTGATTATGCTACACTTGAGGACCACTGGTCTAGGCTTCACCCCCATCTCTCTTCTGGATCGTTCCTTTGCTCTCCATCTTCCCACATTAAGTCCCCTGTTTCCAGTCTCTACCTTCTTTCATTCTTTAAAAAAAATTTTTATTTTTAATTTTTTGACCACGTCACACAGCTTGTGGGAACTTAGTTCCCTGGCCAGGGACTGAACTCATGCCCCTTGCAGTGGAAGCTGAGTCCTAACCATAGGACCACCAGGAAATTCCCCCTTCTTTCATTACTTGAATAAACATTAAGGCAGCTCCTTCTGTGTGTGCTCCGTGCAGGGTATGGTGGATGCCAGGGCCAACAAGCGGCCAGGGTGCTTGTGCTTCGCACCGTCCTTCTTATCTAAGCTTCCTGCGGCAGTGTGACTGTGGCCCTTTCCTTCCTGCTGGCTCTCAGGGGTCCCCAGAGCATCACTGGAAGCATGGAGTCTCAACCACTGGACCACCAGGGAAGTCCCTCCTAGGGGTTTCCTAATGTGTGTGCCTCCCAGCTCCTTGCGTGGATAAGAAGGTGCCTGGCCACTTCGGTTAACATGTTACTGTCCTTAGTGCCCAGCTAATAGGGCGGCCTGTCCTCTACCCTGTCCCTCTGTACTGAAAAGGGCACCCAGTAGGTCAGCTGGTGGACTTTAGGTCCCTTTCGTTTCTATATCCTGCTCTTCACTGGGGCTGCCTTCCTTCCCTGGAACCCACGGTCACCTCCTCCCCACTGCCTTAGTGCCGGCCTCCGGTACCCCGGGCCTGGGCCCAGAGCGCTCCAGGCATTCCTTCCACCCTTCCTAGGAGGACAAGGCCAGGGCTGCCTTAGGCCCTGTGCCTGCTGAGTCGCTTCAGTCAGTGTCCGACTCTTAGCTACCCCGTGGACTGTGGCCTGCCCCGCTCCTCTGTCCATGAGAGTCTCCAGGCAAGAATACTGGAGTGGGGTGCCATTTCCTTCTTCAAGGGATTTTCCCCAGCCAGGGATCGAACCTGGGCCTCCTGCATTGTAGGCGAGTTCTTTACCACGGAGACCCCTGGGAAGCCCCTCTGTGTCTCTACATACGCCCTGGGCAAGCCGAAAAACCTTTAAAAATGCAGTCTTCTGGAATCCAGTGGTCCCGCGAGGCCAGGGCTCCGGGCGCACCGGCCGCTTCGGCGTCCCATCCTGGGGCCCGGCCTGTGTAGCTCTAACTCCCGGGGTTTCAGGAGCCCCTGCTCGAGGCCGGGACTCCCTCCCCAGAGGTGTCTCCGCGGTGTGTGAAAGCGCACAGCGGCCGCCCTCCGGGGACGGGGTTCCTTGGGGGCGCCCCACCTCTTGCCTTTGCTCCCCTTCTCCTAGACCCATTTCACACCCTTCTCGGGGGTCGCTCCTTTCCGTCCCCAGCGCCTTGGTCATGCTCCCGGTTCCCACTCCGGGCCACGCGAGGGGCGCGCTGGGGTCCTCCCCACCCGCGCGGCCAGCCCTGCATTAAAGCTGCTCATTAGCGTGTTTGTTTTCATTGGACGCACAATAACCATCATGGGCGCCGGGCGCGCTAATTACAGCTATGAATATTCATAGTGCGGGGGTGGCTCTCGGTAGGGGGGACGCCCCAGGGAGATGCGCCCGCGGGACTGGGCGCCAGGAGAGACGGGGGTGTGTGTGTGGGGCGGGGGTGCTGCCGCTAGTCCCGGGCTAGGAGGGTGGGTGGGCTCCCGGCCGGAATCAAGGGGTCC
This sequence comes from Bubalus kerabau, assembly GCF_029407905.1. Lineage (NCBI taxonomy): Eukaryota > Metazoa > Chordata > Mammalia > Artiodactyla > Bovidae > Bubalus > Bubalus kerabau. Next base: position 51,498,282 of record NC_073627.1, on the reverse strand, counting down.
CGGAGCCCACAAATCAAAGCACTAGCTAAAAACTTCCCTCCCGTGCAGTTCCTTCCCTTCCTTCACCTTGGCTGCTGGGCAGAGTAAATAGTGGTGGGTTTGGGATCCAGAGGATCCCCCCCGCACAGTGCGGACTCCAAAGGGCATCCTACTTCCCAGGCCTCCTTCCTAGATCTTGCCCGCCGTCTGGGTTCCCTCCTTCGCTCCCGCTCTATTATTCTGTCATCTGCTCTCGGTTTTGGGCTTTGTCTTCCCTCCCACCGTTCTCTGCCACGGAAAGTTCCCGTGACACAAAACTCCTGGCGGAGACAACGGAGCTGGGCGCCGTAACGGGAAGCGTGTGCCTTGTGAATTAAGAGATTTAGTCACTTGTGGAATGACTTTATTTTATAGCGACTTCCTCCCCGACTGAGTGATGTTGCATGCATTGGTTGTATTTATAACTTAATAGCTTTTCTCAATTTTATTATACTTTTTATGATACTTGTGGCTTTATGGGACTTCATAATTTTTCTCAGATTCATTAAATCCAGCTGAGGGTGGAGCTAATGGAAGGAGCAGGTACCAGGTTCCAAGATGGCAGGTGAGACAGTAGGGTGCCACCACCCCCCCATCTCCTGCTGCCCCGCTCAAGCATTCCGCCTTCTGCTAACTGATCCCCATGGGTCTGTGGGGTCATTTCGGCTTAGTTTACTCCGCTGAGCCTGACATTTCCAGGAGAACCTGCCGGAGAGACAAAGCCCCATCCAGGGACATCCCACCTTTGGTCAAGGACTGTAGCTGATCCGGTGTTGTCCTGGGCCCTATTTCATTCCAACACTAATTTCTAGAACCAGAGACACTTCCAGCCAAGATGTCCCTACCTCTTCATTGAACAGATGGGGAAACTGAGGCTCAGAGAGAGAGGCCGTTACAGAGCTAGGGACTGGTAGATGGAGACTTGGTCTCCTACTTTCTGCTGCCAGCAACAGGTTAGGATACTCTGTAGCTTTGCCCCCACCTTCTCTCCTGCCCCCGGATTTTATGTTCTCTTAAAGGCAATAATCATAATAGTTAACATTTACTGAGCACATGCCTTGTGTCCTTGTCTTCACAACAGCTCTGCTAGAGCAGCTGCTAGTGTTTATCTCCATTTTACAGATAAGGCAAACGAGTTGCAGTGAGATGAAAACATTTTGCTCAGGTTTGCACAGTCTATGGCCATGCTGGGGTGGAGAGACTCAAGGCTTCTGTACTCTGCAGTGACCTCATCCATGCAGTCATAGCTAAGTGGATTATTTGCAAATTTTCCTGATGCCTTCCCTCTCCAGGAATTCTTTTTGTTGAGAGGTGGTGGGCAGGACGAGCAAATAGTCTGGGGGATGAACCGATCAGAGCAGGGGCTCTTAACTCCAGAACCACGATGTTGGCCGAAGGAGGGGAAGGAAGGTGGGAGGAAGAGGTGGGTCAGCCGTGGGTGGAGAGGCTGGCTGGTGTCAGCGCCTTCCGGCCGGTGACTACACCACCCTGGCCACCTCTGGCATCCAGGAGGGTAGCAGCTACATTTTGTGAGATGGATGACTTTGAGTGCCCTGCCCTGCCCAGAATCTCCCTATAGGCCTCTTCTATTTCTGAGGTTCCAATACATTAAAAAATTTTTTTTTAATCTTTAAAAAATTTATTTATTTTTAATTGAAGGATAATTGTTTTACAGAATTTTGTTGTTTTCTGTCAAACATCAACATGAATCAGCCATAAGTGTACATATGTCCCGTCCCTCTTGAACCTCCCTCCCATCTGCCTCCCCATCCCACACTTCCAGATTGTTACAGAGCCCCTGAGTTCCCCCAAGTCATACAGCAAATTCCCATTGGCTATCTATTTTCCATATGGTATTGTAAGTTTCCACGTTACTTTCTCCATATATCTCACCCTCTCCCTGGGTTCATAAGTCTGTTCTCTATGTCTGTTTCTCCATTGCTGCCCTGCAAATAAATTCATCAGTACCATCTTTCTAGATTCCGTATATATGTGCTAATATACAATATTTATCTTTCTCTTTCTGACTTACTTCACACTGTATAATAGGCTCTAGGTTCATCCACCTCATTAGAACTGACTCAAATGAATTTTAAAAAATTTTATTTATTTATTTGGCTGCCTCAGGTCTTAGTTACAGCATGTGGGATCTTTCTTCGTGGCACTTGGACTCCCTAGCTGTGAAGCGCAGGCTCTAGAGTTCACGGACTTAGTTGCTCCTCAGTCTGTGGGATCTGAGTTCCCCCACCAGGGATTGAACCCATGTCCCCTGCATGGCAAGGCAGATTCATAACCCCTGGACCACCAGGGAAATCCCTCCAGTGCATTTAAAAAGGAAGAAATGCCAAAAAGTATTGCAGAAGGGTTATGTGATTTACATTCTGTAAGTTAACACTTTTAACTCACGAAAGACGAGGCATATAATTGTGCCTCTCACAAAATCATTTCAAGACTGAGAAAATGATGAATGCAAAGTGAGCTCCAGGACAGCGGGCTTTTGGTCCCCTGTTTTGTTTGCCACTGTGACTCTGGCCTCTAGAGCCGTGCTCAGCACAGGGTAGGAGCCCGGGCGCCTTGCTGCTCCTCTGAGGAGTGAATGGCGCACTCCAGGCAGTGTGGGCAGGTGAGACTCCAGTTTAAAGCTGTAAGAGAAACACCTTCCGGCTCTGCTGGAGTGGCCCTGTGGCTGTCAACATAACCCCCCTTTGGAGATCATGACAAAAGTGTATACTGCAGGACTTCTGTCTTATTTGCCTGTGTTTTAATTTTTTTCCCCCAAGAATATGGTGATGAAAATTAAAATTCCTTTAAAAGCGTGCTTGGGTTTGTTGTAGCTTTGGGTCATTGGGCGCTTTTCTCAATTTACAGGTGTTTAGAAATAGAACCATCCAGTGTGCCTGCGAGTGCCTGTGGTTGGTGGGGTGTCAAATAACTTTGAGATGCTAAAAAAGATCCTTGGAATCTGGAGAGCTGGACATTCCTGCTTCAGAAGAATGGTATCTTGTTCTGTTCACAGCTTGTCAGGTTTGCCATTCATGTGATGTAGTGGTGGTGTGACAGGTGTGTGCTCGAAAAATGTGTGTAGTTCCTCAAATGAAGCTGGTAGGAATAAGCTCCTTGAAGGCAATGGTGGAAAGGATGTGGAGTCAGTGAGCCTACGCTCAAATCCATGCTCTTCTTGCTCTCTAAGGAGCAAATGATCTTGAGCCAAAATCACAGCCTCTCCAAGCCTCAGTTTCCTCACCTGTAAAATGGGTGGAATAAAAACCTAGTTCCCTCCAGGGGTGGCGATGACCAGGAAAAACCTTAGCTGATGCCCCATCAGTTGTCACGGTGGTCACCCCCATCCTTTAGGTCCTTCACGTGCATTGTAGTGCACACTCCGCGTGTCTGCCATATAAAATTGGAGACACGGAATGAGCAGCCACATAGAAAACGTTCCTCCGGCTTCCACCTTGAAGCTCCCCTGGCTTGAATGAAGGCTGTGCCCCAAGCTCACCCTGCTCAGTGCCTCCATTACAGACCTTGGGGACAGGGTCCTCAAGATGCATTTGTAATTTTTATTGTTATATCTTTTAATTTTATTTTGCTCTCCCCGCTGTCTTGAGCAGGGGAGATAGGGAGCCGGTATTTATAGCTGCTCCTGCGACCTACCTCTTGGAATGTATGTATCAGTTAATTTAATCTCCCCTGGTTTTATTTAAACTGTTTTTCCTGATTCACTCTCTTTTCTTTCCATCCACAACTTCCCCCTCCCCTCTCATCCCAGCCTCTTTTGTGTGTGTGTCTGTTTCTGGGCTCCTTCCTTTTCCTCCTTCCTCTCCCGGCTTCTCCTAACTCCTCCTTCTCCCCTTCCTGCCGCCCCCGTCACCCCAAACCTTCTGCCTTGACTTTGGCCTGGCTCTTTCCATTCCCGGCTTGGGGAGGGTGAAGAAGCCTCTTACACTGAGGTTGCTACAGTCTTTTCCTGGCTCCTCTTTCTCTCTCTCTCTCTCTCTCTCTCTGCCCTGTTGCCTGATTGACATTTACAAATTACCCAGCTGAAAGTGTTCAATCCCTGACCCGCCTGTTTCTGTTCAGCAATGAGTGAGATTTGCAAGCATTTTGTCATATAATTACTGCAAATCCCTTGAAAATTTCCACAACAAGGCCAGATGAATGGTAATTTGGGGGCCTCCAGCTCCCAGTCGCCTTTGCCAGTTGAGGCCAGAAACGCAAACCCGCCCCCAAGTCCTTCATATGTGTTTATTTATTTACTGGGGTGGGGGGCAGTGGTTGGGGCGATGCGGGGCGGGGGAGGGGGGACCTCGCTGGTTGTTTTGTTTTTTTCCCCTAGAGATTTCTGGGAAAATCTTTAACAGCCCAGACACACTCACTTCTCCGCCTTCCTCTTTGTGGTGCGCGTGCTGTAAAATGTTTGGATTGGGAGATTTATTTGCTTTACACGGGTGTATTTGTGCTGATTTTATTGTATTGACTGGGTGCATTTTTTCTGCGCTCCTCTACAGTTTTATTGTGTGCCGGTCTCTGGCATACATCACTTGCATTGTTTTCTGCGAAAATTACGCCCCTTTTCACTGTGACTTGATAGGACTTTACTGCATTAGTACCTAAGTGGGGAGATTTGCTGCCGCCAAAGATGCTCCCATGCCTGGGCACCCCCCCTCCCCCGGCCCCCCTCCTGTAGCTGGGCAGCACCAGCACTTTCGGCTGAGGACACAGGCCCCTGGGTTTCTGTGCCTTGAGGACGCTGGACCCGGGGAGGAGGCTGGATGATGGAGGAGGGGGTTAGAGTTGGCCAGGGGGGCAGGTCAAAGGTCATGGGGTTGAGGGTGGAAGAGCCACAGCTGGGCAGTCGGATGAAGAGAGGTGCTGTGCTAAGTCGCTTCGGTCGTGTCTGACTCTGTGTGACCCCATGGACTGTAGCCTGCCGGGCTTCTCTGTCCTTGGGATTCTCCACACAAGAATTCTGGAATGCGTTGCTGTGCTCTCCTCCAGGGGACCTTCCCGACCTAGGGATTAAACCCCCATCTCTTGTGTCTCCTGCACTGGCAAGCGCGCTCTTTTCCACTAGCGCCACCTGGGGTCCTGTTAATGTCTCTGCTTCCTGCCAATACTGGCTATATTCACCCCTGGGGAGCATTCGTGGGCCTTTCATGGTCTCTCCTGGGGACCAATGAGCATGACGGAGACCCTGAGTCCCACACTTCAACAGTAGGCAGAAGGTTTGGCTGGCATCTTATGGCATAGTTGCTCTCCCCACTTTACAGTTGGGGACATGGTGGCGTGGAGACACGTGGTCCCTTGCCTGGGGTTACATACTTAGTAAGTGGTGGGTAGGCATTGGAGCTGATGACTGCCTGATACCAGGGCCTGCTACCCACCCTTGGGAAAGTCCAGGAGGAAGGAGGCGTGTACAAAGGATGATGATTCAAGGCACAGGGGTTAAGGCTGGAAAGACTCTTAGAAACCATCTATCCCACCTTCCACAAAGACGGGGAAACTGCAGCCTGGGAGGTCAGCAACTTGTCCAAAGCCAAGAAGTCTGTTCGGTAGGTAGTTAATTGGAGGAGCCTCATTTTCCTTCTTCTCCCGGGACTGTTTAGATGGTTGGGGGTCTGGTCTGGGTGACTGCCTGGACTGCCTGGCCGCTCCATGGTATAAGTTTTTTTTTTGTGGGTGTGTATGTATATGAGTCTATGTGTACTTGTGTGTCAAGCAGAGGCCAGGAGGAGTGTACCACGGCCTGATCTGGCCAGTGAGATGGATCGCCTGCGTGAGCCCGGGGCCCTCCCCCTCCCCCGAGGTGGCAGTGGATTTGGCCTGTGGTTTCCCTTCCCAGTGCTGCCCCGCAGTCCCTAGAGCCATCCCAGTGTTATACTGGGGGCTCCAGGATGGATTTGGGTCTGCCCCATCCCCGGGACGTCTGTAGTCACCTCATTTCCACTTACGTGCTGTGTCCCAGGGGTCACACACCGGAACCAAAGGATGGATTCCAACATCTCAGCTCCTCCCCTACTCCATACCACTTAAAAAAAAAAAAAAACCCAAAGATTATATAATTAAATTAAAAAATGTGTCTTCTAATAAACTGTCTTTCCTCGTGGTAAAGTCCCACATTTTTGAGGGCGAGGCTGTAATATCATATCTGGAAATGTTTTCCTTTGGGTATGAGCTGTCTCTTCCAGTTAATTGTTTCTACCATCGCACCAGCAGCTTGGCCTCCTCCGGGAGGGTCCTCTGGCAGGAAGCGGCTGAACGGAAGAGCTTGGGCCCGGGGGTCTGCCCAGGCCCAGCCAGCTCCTGGGGAGCAGCTCTGGGAGGAGCTCTGGGCACAGGGACCCCTGCCGGTGGGGCAGCGGAGGCTGCTGCTCCCCAACCTTCAGGGGGGGACCTGGGCCCCGCCCTCCACACACACCCATGAGTGTGACCCAGCCCCACATGCACAGACAGGCTCACGCCCACAAACATCATGAAGACGTAGACAGACAAACTGCCACGTGCAGACACCATTGTGTGAGCAGTTGTGTGAGCGAATACGTCCAGACTCCTGCACATGCTGGGCATGGCTTGCACTTGTGGGTGTGCATTCTGTACATAGAGAACTCTTTCCAGGGACTTTCCTCGTGGTCCAGTGGCTAAGACTTCACTTTCCAATGCAGGGGGTGCAGGTTTGACCCCTCTCAGAGAGCTAAGATCCCATATGCCACCAGACCTAAAAATCAGGACATAAACAACAAAAGCACTATTGTAACCAATTCGATAAAGACTTAAAAAAAAATGGTCTGCATAAAAAATCTTAAACCAAAAAACTCTTTCCATCAAATTGAAGTCAGCCTGTGGGTTCAGAGTCAAGAGCCCAGGTTCCCGCCTTCTCCCAGCTGTGACGCTGTGTGACAGAAGGCAATGCCATTCCCTCTCTGGGCCCTTCTCTGTCTCAGCAGAGGCTCTCCGAGCCCCAGCTGTCCGTGAATCCTCCTCTCCTCGTGGTCGTTCACTTCTCTCTCGCTCAGGGTTTTTTCTCAGAAGGAGGCAGGAGGGGTCTCTCCCCGTCCCTGACCTCCAGCCCCGACTCTGTCTCGTGCACTCAAGGTCCCCACACTTGCTCCGACCACTCTTGGTCCCAGAGGCCTTTCCTCCCACGCCAAGAGCCCCGTGGTGTCCAGAGGGGAGGCTGGTGTGGGCCATAAGCACAGGAATAGGCAGTGGGTGAACTGACCACGGGCTTCCCTGGTGGCTCAGATGGTGAAGAACATGCCTGCCAATGCAGGAGGGATAAGAAATGCAGGTTTGATCCCTGGGTCGGGGAGATCCCCTAGAGGAGGGCATGGCTACCACTCCAGGATTCTTGCCTGGAGAATCCCATGGACAGTGGAGCCTGGTGGGCTACGATCCATGGAGTTGCAAAGAGTCAGACACGACTGAGTGACTAACACTTGTACTTTCTTTCTGAACTGACCTTGGCTGTCCTCTCTTCTCAACAGCTGACTGTCAAGGGCATGAGCAGACAAGCCTGAAATTTGGGTCTGGCTGGGAAGCTTTAATGCGTCTCCTGGATGCCCCACCCCAATCCCAAACCTCCTTTCCCTGTGCCACCTCCATGCAGCATCCGGCAACGACAGCTCATCCTAGCCAACATGGAGCAGCAAAGATCTACCTGGGTGGGGGGCTTGGTGGGGCGGCAGAGGGGGAGAAGCAGGAAGGAGGAGGTGGAGACCATAGGCAGTGTTGGGGAGTCTCTACCCCTGTGTCTATCTTGGGATGAAGCTCTTGACTCAGTTTCCCCTGATAAAGCCAGAAATGAAAGTGAAAAAGAAAGTTTGGGGGCAGGAAAATGTGTTCTAGATGGAGCTACATAGCATCTCCTTATCTCCCCCTAAATTAACACCCTCATTGGTTAGTGGGGAGGAAGAGGGGAGAGCAGGGTGGTAGCCAGGGGCAACCCTCCTCTCATCTGGAGTTAATGCCTACTGCTGAAGAGCCCTCCAGGGCCAGCGAATCACCCACATAATTATCCCCGGAGGTAATGGGCTTAGAGAGGTGGGGGTGGGGATGGAGCTCAGGATGAAGGGTTTGCTGATGCTGGGGAGCAAAGGGATCTTCCTGTCTGTGGGAGGAGGGCAGGGCCAGGATGTGGGTGCTGGGTAGGTGGGGGTCCCATCTGCCAACTTCCATCCTCCACCCTGCGACTGTGTTTCCCACAAGAATTGGATTTGAGGGCTGGGTTTGTCTTCTGTTGTCTAGTTGGAAACCTGGTGTGTGTGTGTGTGTGTGTGTGTGAGAGAGAGAGAGAGAGAGAGAGGTATTCAAGGTTTTCTAGTTTGGGGAGGGGTAGGAGACATAGGGGCTTCCCTGGTAGCTCAGATGGTAAAGAATCCACCTGCAATGCAGGAGATCCTGGTTTGATTCCTGGGTAGGGAAGATCCCCCTGAGAAGGGATAGGCTACCCGCTCCAGTATTCTTGGCTTTCCCTGGTGGCTCTGTTGGTAAAGAATCCACCTGCAATGCAGGAGACGCAGAAGATGCTGGTTTGATCCCTGGGTTGGAAAGATCCTCTGGAGGAGGGCATGGCAACCCGCTCCAGTATTCTTTCCAGGAGAATCCCCAAGGACAGAGGAGCCTGGTGGGTTACAGTCCGTGGTGTTGCAGAGTCGGACAGGACTCAGCAACTCAGCACAGCACAGCACAGGAGATATAGAGGGTTGGGCCAAAAGTAGATACAAGTGTATAACTTCTGCTTCTTCTTTTCAAAGAAGAAGTTCTTTTCAAAAAAGAAGTTCTTTTCTTGGAGGAAGGTGTGTGGAGGAGGGATAGGATCCCTGCCTTTCTGGATTTAGGGAGAAAACTGTAATCTAGGCTTATAGCTTGCCACCCTTCCTCCAATGACACATTTCTTTCTTTTTTTAACTGAAGTATAATTGATAAGTACTGTTTAGTTTCAGGAGTACAGCATAGTGATTTCAGATTTTTTTTGTAGATTATATTCCATTATATGTTATTATAAGATACTGGGTATAATTTCTTGTGCTCCACATATTTCTATTTATAGCTTAGAGGGAGTGTGTGTGTGTGTGTGTGTGTGTGTGTGTGACAGACACAAAGAGAGACAGCGAGGTGGTGAGGGGTTAAGCTGAATCAGGCTTTCCTGGGAAGTGGGGAGGGTGCGATCTTTGGGGATGAAGCTAACTTCTGGGCACAGGGCCCCAGACTGCGAGGTGAGCCTGGGGAGAAGGTTCAATGGCGGGTCTGTATCAGCGTCTGGATACTTCTCTGCCTCCCGCCAACCCATCCCAGCTCCAGCACAAATTTGCATTTAAATAGAGATTTTTTTTTTTTTAATGAGAAGGACCCAAGGGAGCCCCCAGACTATTAAGTTTTCTTCTGGGGGCTGTGTGGATCCTTCTTCATTTGCCCCTCCGCCCCAGCCTCCCACCTCTCCACCCCCTACCGTCATATTATTCTGTGGCCATATATTCTGAGGGCCAGATGAGGCTCTGGCTCTGACAATCTGAGGGCACTTGTGGGGACAATGGGGCCGGCGCTCCTGGGAAGATAGAGGATGCTTAGTGCTCGACCCTGATCCCTCCTTCCTCTTTGTCTGCGGAGGCCCGGGCACCCCGCCCTCGACGCTTGCACCTCCCTCTGCTGGCCCTGGGGAGTGGAGGGGCCTGCCCTGGGAGTCCTGTTGCCAACTCTAGGCTGCAGGCACTAGTGGCAGGATCCGTGTTTTCATCACACTGGGCAAAGCGTGTTCACTGGGTGTCAGGAGACCCAGTTTGTGTCCTGGCCCCGCCATTCCCATGCTGCGTAACCTTGGGCGAGTCGCTCAGCTGCTCTGAGCCTCAATTTCCTCTTCTGTGGAAAGGGGATACTAATAGCTACTCCTTACCGGTGATTGTAGTGTTGAATGAGATCATGCAGTAATTTGTTTAGCCCAGTGCCTGGCACGGGGTAGGCCCTCAATGATCAGATTGAGAAGATTAGGGAGAAAGAGATTTCCAGGAAAGAGTCTGATGCTGTAGTGGAAAGAGCAGGATTTAAGTCAAGAGACCAGGGTTACTTTTCCTGCTTCCTGGGGAAGCTGCGAGGCTTTCCCATCTATTAACTGGAGATTCTGAATTAAAACTCATCTCAAAGGGTTCTTGTGAGCATCAAATAGTACAGTGGGTACTCAGTAAAGGTCAGCTCTCTTCCACTTTCACTTCCATAGAGGGGGCAGACTTGAAAGGTGTTCCAGGGCCTTGGAGAATGTTTGGGAGGACTGGTTGGGGGGAGGGTGTTGTTGGGGGGTGCTGTGGGGTGGGGATTAAAGATCTGAAGCTCTGGGTGGGGGGGCCTTTGGGTAGACTCCAGGGTGCCTGCCTGGGGAAGCTCAGAGATTGAAAGCCCTAAATAAAGGAAGCTAGCTCTGGCCTGCCCCGTCTCCTCCCAGACGGCCCTGATGGGGGGTGACATGGCTCTGTGCGTGTCGGGGGTGGGGTATGGAATCTGAGGGTGTCAGCACACCCATGGCTGACGGCTGAGGAGTTTGGGAGGGAAATTGAAGGAGAAAAGGTCAGCTCAGGAGGGTTCCCCCCACCTCTCTACAGCTCCCATCACTAGGTCTAGGAGGAGGAAATGAGACATGACAGGTGCCTGGCCACCTGGCATAGTCTGAGAAGGGAGACAGGGTGGGCAAGAGAGATGTGTGTGTGTGTGTGACCTGTTAGTTCTAATTCACCCCTCACCCCCAGCCCTGGATGCTGGTGGGCCCAGATTAGTCCTGGCATCTCAACTAGCAGAGTGACAGTGACAAGTTCTTTGATTAGAAAAGCTCTGTGGTTTGATGACCCTCTTCTTCCTCTTCTTTCTTTCGTCCTTCCCTTCTTTCCCTCTTTCTTTTCCTTTATCTCCTGTGTCTCACTTTCTACTTTTCTTCACCTTTTTATTGTTTTAAAATTAATCTTCTAAGCTTCTTTTTATTTATTTGGCCATGCCAGGCGCTCACTATGGCTTGCAAGATCTTCTGTTGCAGTTCACGTGCCTCTCTTTGGTTGTGACTCGTGGGCTCAGTAGTTGTGGCCATGGGCTTAGCTGCCCCGAGGTATGTGGGATCCCAGCTCCCTGACCAGGGATTGAACCCATGTCCCTCACATTAGAGGGTGGACTCTAAACCACAGGAGCACGAGGGAGGTCTGTCTTTTTTTTTTTTTTTTTAAAGCAAATGATGTCTCCTAGACACAGTTGAAGGAGCCCCACCTCTCAGGGCCTGGCTGGTCCAAGAGGCATCTCTGTAAGAATTAGGAAAATGTGACTGCTCTGGGAGGGCCCAGCCTTCCAGAGGGTACAGCCTTCCTGTGGGTTCAGGGCAAGACTGGTGGGGGGCGCTCTCTGTGAACCACAGCCTCATAGCAGGGTGTGGCTTGGTCAGTAGAGCAAAGACTGGACTTTAGCTGCTGCCTGCCCTTTGGGCAGTCAACAACCTGCACTCCCATACAGGGCAGTCGTCTACCCCTAGCCCCGCCTCTCCTCCCCCCAGGGGCTACCTCTATCCTGGTGCAGTTGTACAGCCTTTACATCCATGTTTTTGTATTTTTAAATATTTCTTTCCTTCTCTGGGCTTCTTTGAGTCTTTTCTCCTCTTCCTCCTCTTCCTAGAACTCATGTCTTCCCAGAACAAGTCTTACATACAAGTCTTTCTGCACACCTGCTTGTGTCTTTATTGTTAGCAAGTATTGTGTGTGTGTTCATGGTTCTCTCTGCACCGGATATGTGTCTATTGTGTCTTTCTCTTCGGGCTTGGCACATAGTAGGTGCTGAAAATTATGTGACTGGGTATGTGTCCACATGTGTTTCTCCATGTGTCTCAGCTCTCTGGAGCCCCTCAATTGTCCCCTCACTTGAGCGTAGAAAGGAAAGGGAGTTAGAAGGGGAACCCCACAAGATGGAGGCCGCGTACTCCCCACGCCCTCTCAGCTGACACTCCGTCTTCCACAGAGCATCGAGGAAGAGCAAGCTGAGGGCCATCCTGACTTGACGGCACTGGCCTTGGGGTGCGTCCCCTCCACTCCCCTTCCCAGGCCTCCCAAACCCTCCCAAACCCTCCAAGACCAGAGCTGGGAGGGCAGGGGCGGGGGAGGGAGTAGAGAGGAGGGAGCTTGAGGAAGCCAGGCAGGGGCTGCCGCCCCTGGGACCCCTTTCCACAAGGACAGAGGCGGCACCAGCTGCTCCACAGAAGAAATATTCCCCAAAGTCAGAGTGGTCGTCTCATATTTTAAGTGGCCCTTATTTATCACCGTCCTCCTGGGCTCCCTTTCGTGGCAAATGATGATAAAAGACAGCAGGGAGGGGGCACGGGGGCTGTTCCCGGCTGGCCCTGCAGCTGTTGGCGGTGGCAGTGCCAGGGGACGTGCAGATAGCAACACATGGGCACAGTGACATGCACACACAGACAGTGGTACCAGCACACACACACAATGGTGCGTGCCCACAGACACAGCAGCACGCACACACAATGGTGCGTGCAGACACAGCAGCACACACGCACAGTGGTGTACGTAGACACACCAGCACACATGCACGATGGTGCATGCCCACAGACACACCAGCACACACACACAGTGGTGTGCATGTACAGACATACACACACACACAACAGCACATACGCACAATGGGGTGCACACAAACCCAGACATGCCGACAACCTCATACACACATACACACACATAGACACATACACACACACAAACAGATTCAGCTACAACCATGACATGCCCGCAAATGCTGACCACACACATGTATGCTAAGAGACACCCACAGCTGTGAGCACGCACATAGTCTGATCTGTGCCTAGGGACACCCATTTACCAACACAGGTACAGTGACAGACACAGCCATATGCCAGCACACACTCACACGATGCTCCCCTAAACAAGCCTGTGTCACAGCCTCTCTGGGGTACTTGCTGGCTTCTCCTGCCCACTGTGCTCACTTCAACGTGTCTCTATATGTGTCTTCCTTGGGCTTCCCTGGTGGCTCAGTGGGTAAAGAATCTGCCTGCAATGCGGGAGACCCGGGTTTGATCCCTGGGTTGGGAAGATCCCCTGGAGAAGGGAATGGCTGCCCACTACAGTATTCTGGCCTGGAGAATTCCATGGACAGAGGAGACTGGCAGGCTACAGTCATGGGGTCACAAAGCGTTGGACATGACCAAGCGACGTTCACTTTCACTTTAACCTCTATGTGTGTGTCCTCAGATTAGGCAGCTTCTGTGTGGAAGCCAGCACATGTGTGTGTACTCCAGTCCAGACACACCTATCCACACACATGGATGTGCAAACACACTCATGGTCCAACTGAAAGAAATGAACATCAACTCTTACCTCCGATCATACCCAGAAGTTAATTCAAAATGGATCAATGACCTCGATGTAAGATGTGGAAACAATAAAACTTCTGGAAGCAAACATAAGAGAAGGGACTTTCCCTGGTAGTCCGGTGCCATTGCAGGGAACACGGGTTCGGTCCCTGGTCCTGGAAGATCCCACATGCCGTGGGGCAACAAAGCCTGGGGGTCATGACGATAGAGCTCACACACCACAACAACCAAGCCTCCCTAGAGCCTGTGCTCCACAACTAGAGCGTAGCCTCCACTCACCACAACGAGAGAAAACCTGCAGATAGCAGTGAAGACCTAGCAGAGCCAATAAATAAATACATTTAGAAGAAGAAGAAGGAAACATAAGAGAAGACCTTTGTGACCTTGGAGCAGGCGGGTAGAATGCTCATAAGCTAAAGTGGCCTGGCTTTAAGCACAGGCTTTGAAATAAGAAAACCTCTTGTTGATCCCTGTTTTATGACACAATTGGCTGAATTAACTTTCTGTAAGTTACTTGCTCTCTCTGATTCACATATCTTCGTCCACTGAAGGTCTGCTACCACCTGTCTCTCTGGATGCTTGTCAACTCCAGAGAACTAATGCATGTGAAATACCCTTTAAAAGCTGTAATGCATCATACAAAGATCTGCTAAATAGAAGAAAAATTATTTTTGTGTGTTGTACTTATTCACACATGTACACCTGGGCACACCTTCTAAGCAGCAGTCCATACCCAGGCACCTTCCTGCCCTCTCAGTCAGGGGATCCAGGGCTGGGGTTCATGTTGATCTTGGCCCTGCCCAGCGAAGCCTCCCCCGACCTGGATCCCCCCACCCTTTTCCACATTAGCCACCCGGTTGCCAATCAACCTCCCTCCCCAGCCTCAGCCCATTAGTACAGCTCCCTGGGGGAATCTATTTTTTAAAGGTTATTAGCAGATTATTGGTTCTTTATCAACCTCAGGCCCCAGTCTCCAATCTCCCAATGAAGCCATTGTCGCCTAATAAGATGCACTTGATAATCTTGGCATGAAGGTAGTGGAGGGCCTGGTGGGGGTAGGGGCAGCTGGAAGGAGGGAAGGGTTAATAGCACTGCCCCACCCCCACCCCCTCGGTCCTCGAATAGCTGAACTACTGTATGTTGTAGTTTTCAACTGCAAATCATCTTTAATAGCAGACATCACGGGATGGCTCATTACATTAAGCTATTTTTCATGCTATCTCCTGTAATATCCTTTAATCCAATGCGTTTCAAATCACCTCGGGCTAAAATAAGAGACATAGCGATGTAATAGCCTAGTGTATTAGTGGGTTAATTGCCCTGTTGTACTCTTTCTAGTAGCTATCTCTGGAATGACTTCTATATTAATTGTAAATTGCTTAATACATTTAACTCCTTGCCACCGCCCCATCCCCTAAAGAAGGAGGCCACTACCCAGTTGCTTGATGGGATTGTGTGTGTATGTGTGTGTATGTGTGTGTGTGTGTTTTGTGGGCACTCTTTTCCAACTCTGGTTCCCCTCTGTCCTCTCAGGCTGAGCTGGCTTGAGATGTACTTCTCAGCTTAGTGAGGGGAAGAGAAACAGCATTTATTGAACACCTGCTGTATGCCAGACCCTGGCCTTGACCCTTTCACCAAATATTGTTTCCTTGAAGCCTCATAAGACCCTGAGTACTTGCGGTATGCGCCCCAGAGGTCATGTGACTTGTTCAAGGTCACAGAACAAAACTACAATGAAGCTGGGTTTGAATCCATCCTTGAAGACTAGAGCATCCTAGAGCCTCAGTGCCTGAGAACTGGGGAGGACCCAGGGCTTTTGAACGTGAGCTCAGCTGAGGTCAGCAGGATCCTGGGGGGTGGGGTGGGAGGGATGAGGACTCCCAGTCTGGAGAGGAGAGACTCCCTTGACCTGGGGGAGTTCTTAGTCTGATGGCAGGGGACAGAAGCCTCTATTCTGGGGAGCTCCGAATCTGATGGGGGGACAGATCCCCTGCCAAAGGAAAGCTCTCAGGCAAATGGAGGAGGCTCCCCTATTCTGGGGAGCAAGCAATCTAATGCGGGGCGGCGGGTGGCGGGGGAGGAATACAGCCTCTGCCCTGGCGGTGGGGGAGGGTGCCTCTGGTCTGATGAGAAAGCATAGTCTCCGTCAGTCAGATGAGACGCCAATCTAACCGATCCACACAGAGAAAAAAGAAAAAGGGTGCAAATGAGTGAGATTCGAGGCAGAGCGAATGGACACTGCAAACAGAGCTCGGAGCACAAGGGCAGAACCCCAGCACTGGTGTGCCCCGCGCCTCACTTCCGGGTTAGGGCGGGGCCTAAGCGGGGCGGGGGTGGGGTGGGGACGGGTCCTCACCTCCCCCCTGCTCCTTCCCTCCTTCTGCGTTTCCCCCTGCTGACCTCTCCCGTGACTGGCAGGTGGGGGAACGTCAGGCCTTGGCAGGGACCGAGACCTCCTCACCACGGTCCTGGTTCTCTGTGCCAACAGCTCCCCGTTTTCTAAACAGCCGCCCCACCCTGTGTCCTCTGTGCCCAGGACTTGGACTCTCTCCCGTCTCCCCCCTCCCTTGTCTCTTTGCACGGAAGACAAATGGAGATCCTGGAGGACAGGAAAGAAAGATCAGGGAGGGAAGGATCGCGGAGGGGAAGGAAGGGAGCAGGGCTAATGAAGCCATGTCACAGCAGAACCACAGAGATGGGTGAAGTGTTTGCGGCTGCAGGTGAGAAGCGCACGCGGTCCTGCGTTATCAGTGACACTTGCGAGGCCGTCTCTGCATCAAAAACTCTGCAGTCCGGGGACTCCCGGGGCAGAGGGACCCAAGCCTAAAGTAGCTACACAGTTAAGAGCCTCCTTCACTCAAGCCGGTGTTCCTCACTCCGTCCATTTACCATAGGGGAGTGAAGTTGAGGTTTCTTGGTGAGTTTGGACCGAGAGCCTCTGGATGCCTCGTCCCGGAGATAGGGCCTTGGGACAAAAAAATGGAGAGACAGAGACAGAAGGAAAGAGGAAGGCGGCGGGGGCGCAGCGGACCAGGCGGGGAGCGGGCCCTTCCCGGTCTTCGCGGCCGCGGGGGTCGGGGCGTGGAGGGGGGCTGAGGCTCGGTGCCCGGGTCCCGGGCGGAGGCGGCGGCGGCTTTGTTGGCGGCCGGCTCCGGGAGCAACCTTGAGCGCGGGCGCGGAGACAGTGATTTAGGGGCTGGCATTGAAGCGTGAAGGTAAATGGCCACATTTCACCGTCAGAAGGTGAGCGGGAGGCGCCCGCCCCTTCCCTTCCCCCAAGGCCCCGGGGGTGGGGGGTGCGGGGGATCGGCCTGTCGCGGGCACCCGCCGAGATCCCGGCTGAATCCCTGAGGCCCTGCGGCCGCAGCCGCGCCGGAGGAGGGAAGCCGGACGCCCAGCACCTCTTTCCTGACCCGTTCCTATCTGGGGAAGTTAAGCGATCTGGGGCCCGAAGCTGCTTCAGGGGAGAATCTGAGAGGCGAAGGCCCACAGCCCGGGGACCTGAGGGGCCTTCTGCTGGTCAGGACCGGGTGCGGGAGGCAGCTTAACTCTTCACAGGGGTCCTGAGGTCTGGTCGGCCTTCTGCTCACAGTGCAGATGTAGAAACAGAGGCTCAGGAGGTTAAGTGACCTGCTGCAGACCCTGCATCTGGGGAGGGATGAGCAGGGAGGGATCTAGGTCTGCGGGACCCCCAGCCTGTGTTTAGCCCCCTAAACCCCCAGCAGGTTGCCTCCAAGAGCTCTGGGATCTGGGCACTGGGTGTGGGGGAGCTTGTGGGTGCAGGAAATGTCGGCATCCAGCAACCTCCTGCTGCTTTGAAAATAATACAGGAAAATAATCATGAAAATAACTTCTGCTCTTCATGTTCCCAGGTGGCTGAGACAGAAAAGAATCCACCTGAAATGCTGGAGACCCGGGTTCGATCTCTGGGTCGGGAAGATCTCCTGGAGGAGGGCATGGCAACCCACTCTACTATTCTTGCCTGGGAAACCCCATGGACAGAGGAGCCTGGCGGGCTACAGTCCATGGGGTTGCAAAGAGTTGGACACGACTGAAGTGACTAACACTTTCACTAACACGTCATATTAAAAAAATACAGAAATTTGGCTGTGATTTGATAACCCTTCTTTTTGACCCATCTACCCGTCCCTCCTTTGGGCAAAGCTTTCTTCCTGGAGACCCCTGAATCTCTCCCACAGTTCTGAGCCAAGCATGTGAGTGGAGTGTTGAGATGAGTAATTTGATTCATTTTGTTTTTTTGCTGAGAAAAAGAGGCCCAGGCTGGGGCATACATGCCCTGTTGGAGTAGGGGCATGACATTGCTGACTGGCCCCGCCCCCTGCCCTGCCCCAGCATCATTTCCCAGGCTCAAGTGGCAGAGAGAGGCAGAGTCAGGAGGAGGGGCTGGGGGGAGTAAGACCAGGGCACCAGGGCTGGGCCAGAGAGACCCCCAGAGGGTGGAAGGAAACAGTTCCCTGGCTCTACTTGGGGCAGCTTTGGTGGTTTTTATTCATAACAGCTGCTTTTTCTTGGATGCCTACTAAGTGTTCAGTATACCTTTCATCATGCCAGCAACCCTATGTAATACATATTGTTATCCCCATTTTATAGATATGAACACTGAGGCTGGGCCCCTGATTTAAAAATCCACTGCTGAGAGGTGGTGGAGCTGGGATTGGACCTGAGTCCCGTCGACCGTAGAGAGATTTTTCTGTGGCCGGTCTCTTTCATTGGGAAGGGGACTGCAGAGGCCTTGGGGAGATGACCCAGCACTCAATGGGAAAGGAGGCTGGCATTCACCTCCCCTTGTGGTTTTCCTTGGGCCAGTTCTCCTACGGAGTCTGGGTGGGACCGCAGGTCAGGGCAGAGGGTAGTCAGGTGTGGGAGGTGGAGGTCAGAGCTCTCAGCTGACAGTTTCCCTCAACCCTGGGCAGACAGAAGAGGGTCCCTGGGGGGTGGGGGTGGGGGCTGTGTATCCTCAGGTCCCAGAGGAAGGTGCCCCGGATGGTGGGAGAGAGATTACCTTCCATGGTCTGAATTACTCCTGGAGAGGCCAAAGACCCCCAACTAGAGAAATTCTATGGGGCTGGGGGGCAGGTGCAGGCATCCCAGGGTTCATCCTTTCTAGGACGGGGCCCTGGTGGGAGCAAAACCAGCCACGGGACCCAGGTGCACACAGGCTGAGGCTTTGGGGAAGTGAGGCCCGTTTTCAGAAAGCCCTGGTTCCTCAGACCCCAGTTCCTATGACAACTTCAAATAGCCGTCATCATTGAACACTATGTGCCCCAAACTGTGCTAAGCCTTCTCTTAATCCTGACAGCCGCCGTGTGCAGTAGCAACTATATTAACTCCATCTGACCGATGAGTAAATAGAGGCAGAAGCTCCCCTGGGCCGACAAGCTCTCCTAGACCTGCTTCCTCCCCTATGGGGGTGGGGCAGGAGGACATAGCACGTGGAGAGGGGTCTCCAAACACTTATAATCTCAGCATAGGGCCTGGCCCCTGGAAGCCCTCAATACACGTAGCTTCTTTATTATTCTTTTGTTTGTTTGTTTGTTTTATTTTTAATTGGAGATAATTGCTTTACATTAGTGAGTAGGTTTCTGCCATACATCAATGTGAATCAGCCATAGGTCTGCTCTTATTAGGGCTTCCTTGGTGGCTCAGACGGTAAAGAATCTGCCTGCAATGTAGGAGACCCAGGTTTGATCCCTGAGTTGGGAAGATCCCCTGGAGAAGGGAATGGATACATACTCCGTACTCCGGTATTATTGCCTGGAGAATCCCAAGGACAGAGGAGCCTGGCAGGCTACAGTCCATGGGGTCACAAAGAGTCGGACATGACTGAACGGCTAACACACACACCATTATTATTCTTGATGTTTGGTGGGTGGAGGCATTGGGTGGCGGCACCTTGCCTTTCAGCCCATTATTTTGGGGCCAAGGTCTTACCTTCTAAACTGGGGTCTCAGGGTACACATCTTTCTCCCAGCTCCTTCTGAGTCTGCCTTTACCTCCAGGTGGCCCTTGATCTAGGGGAGACGCATGTGGGAGCCTGTGTGTGTGAACGTGATGAAAAGATGTCTCTTGTTCTGTGAAGAGCAGAGAAGGGGGTCCCAGAAAGGCCCTTCCTTCCCAGGACAGGGTCCTATCCTGGGTCGCTTCAGGAACCATCCCCCATGCCCTGTCCATTTCTGCGTTGGTCACCTGGACGGAGGTGGGTGGTGTCAGGCTAACCTCTTTTCCCGTCATCAACCTTCATAGTGGTGACCAGACCAGGGGTCTGTCCTCCTTCTGGGTTCTCGGCCTTCTGCGCCCCTACCCTGGTCCTTGGCAGGGATCCCAGATTCCAGCCGGTCCAACCCCACCTTTTGACAGATAAGGGCAGGGAAGCTCAGAGAAGGGGAGTGACCTGAACAAGGTCACACAGCGAGTGAAGATGCTGGGGTAGGCAACCCGAGGGGAATCTCCTAGGGCTCCCAGTTTGGGGGGGGGCTCAAGAAATGAGGGGTGCCCGCCCTCTCCTCTTGCCTGGGGTGTTGTCAGCTTGAGCACTAGCCACCCGCCTCCATCCCCATCCACACACCAGGTGGAATTGTCTTAATGCAGCAAATTGTTCATACACATGTAAGCAAATATCTCCTCAAATTATCTCTTATCACCAAATAGGCCACGATGCTCACCGGCTGGAGGGCTGAGGTTGTCTTTCAATCCACTGATGATGAGGGGGAGGCAGGGGAGGGGGCCCGGCTGACACCAAAAATAAGCCAGCTGAGCGGGGATGGTTGTCGCAAGGGGCAGAGCGAAGTTGTCAGGCGGCGAGAGCGTGTGAGGCGGCAGGACGATAATGTGGCATGACACTTCTGAAATGAGCGGCCCGTTGCCATGGTGAGCAGCCAGGAGGGACCGGCTCTCCCGAGGCTGAAATAAAACATGCTTTAAATGATGTTTGATTAGAATTTAGATCATGTAACCGAATACCTCAGTCCTTCTCGTCCCTGTGCTTTTCTTCTTTTCTTCTCAATTCTCCCCTTCTCCCCTCCATCCCCTCCCCACCCTACCCTGGGGCACATGTACACTCCTGTGCCACACTCACACAGGCACACACACACACTTGCACACACACGCCCTTCTTTTCTCTCTCTCTCTCTCTCTCTCTCTCTCCTCTCCCCAGTTGTTCTCTGCCTTGGTTGGACCTCATTTCAGAAAATTTGGCTCAGAGCAGATGCTGGGGGTCCCTTGGCGGGGTCACAGCACTGGACTCGGGGTCCTGGTTTGAATCTCTGCTGTTGTGCTCTGATAATAGTAACGCTAAAACAATCCACAGGGTCCAAGCCTCTTCTTTGTGCCCTTTACAAAGCTCTGCTGCTGCCCTTTGCTGGCTTGTCATCATACCCATTTTCTGGATGGGGAAGCTGAGGCTCAAAGAGGCCAAATGTCTTATCCAAGATCACACAAGATGTGAATTCAGCACTGCTACGGGCTCCTCTTGGGGCTCTGGGGAGAACCCTCCCCAGAGGGTTCCTCCTAAACACCTTTAGGAGGAAGGGAGTGGAGCCCGCTCTCTGTCCTCTGGGTCCTCGACCTTGACTGGTCCAGCTTGTTTTGAAGATCTACGCTGCTCTTGTTCTGCCTGTGTGAACCATCCCAGGGATGGGCAAAGCCCCGACTTGGTTCCAGAGGGCACTGGGACAAACTCTGATTTTCTTGTCATATGCTCCTGCTCTTTTGTTTGGCAATGGATGTATGTTTTATTTGTGGTGGTTTTTCCAGGGCATGCTGCCCAGATGGGGAAGACAGCCAGTCCTGAAGACAGAGGGCACTGCTATTGATTATGGCTGGCATGTAGAGAGAGGGCAGGCAGGGATGCTCTTGGTGCCCGGATTTTCTCAGAGGCGCCTGGGAAGTTATCATCATCCTAGGTGTATGTCAGAAGGCTGCGGCTTGACCCAGCGTCCACCTTCTCCAGCAGACCAAGGTCTTCAGACTGTCTCTCTCACCCTCAGCCAGTCCATCCATGTGTTCACTTGTTCAACATCAGCTGTGTGCCAAGATGCTCACTGTGGAGCAGCCCTGACCTCCGCCTTCACAGGTGTGGTGGTTTGTGGGCCACGGGCAGGTGATCTGAAGACAGACACCCAAACACACACACACACACACACACACACACACACACGCACACACAAGTCTCCTTTGGTGCAGAGTGTGAATGATCTGATGCAGGAGGAAGCAAAGTGTTCCGGGAACATCAAGGATGGGAGCCCTCCTGTGTCAGATGGGGACCCAGGAAGGCTTCTCAGAGGAGATGATAAATGGAGGAAGACAAAGGGCTTCTTGGGGCTCCCCTGGTGGTCCAACTGTTGAGGCTCTGCCCTCCCAAAGCAGGAGGCCTGAGTCTGATCTCAGGTCAGGAAACTAAATTCCACATGCTGCAATTAAGAGTTCACTTGCTGCGATTAGAGATCGATTAGAGAAGGAAATGGCAACCCACTCCAGTGTTCTTGCCTGGAGAATCCCGGGGACCGGGGAGCCTGGTGGGCTGCCGTCTATGGGGTCACACAGAGTCAGACACGACTGAAGTGACTTAGCAGCAGCAGAGATCCTGCATGCAGCAACGGGGATCTCATGTGCTGCAATTAAGGCCCAGGGCAGCTGAAATTAAAAAATATACATATTAAAACAAAAAGACAAGTGCTTCTCCAAGTGCTCAGACAGAAAGGACAGCCCAGGCGGGGAGCCCTCGATGTGCAAAGTCCAACGTACCCAGCAGAAAGGAAGTTCCTGGGGTAGATGGGGGGTGGGAGTGGGATTGCGGATGGGGTCGGGGGTGGCGGGTGGGGGGGAGGGGGGCAGGGATTTGGGAAGGTGGGGGTGAGAGGGTGGGTGTCTGTGTTTCTTCCATTAGATTCTAAGCTTTTGAAAGGCAGAGACTGAGCCCCTGAAAACCTCCCCCAAGATGGGGTTACCCTGAGGATATAGAGGTGTTTTTTATTTCTTTTGTCTCCTGCAATTCAAAAGGCCTTCATTTCTTTGCATATCCTGTTAACTCTGAAAGCAGGGGCCCGTCCTTAATGTATGTGTCTGGCCTCCTTAGTGTTTGGCACAGGATCTGTTTCATATATATATTTAATTTAAAAAATTTAAAATTTATTTATGTTTTTGGCTGTGCTGGGTCTTTGTCATTGCATGGGCTTTTCTCTAGCTGCAGAGATGGGGGAGAGGGGGCTACTCTCTAGTTACGATGGCTTCTCTCGCCGAGGAGCACGGGCTTCGGTAGTTGCGGCTCCCGGGCTCTGGAGCGTAGGCTCAGTAGCTGTGGTGCACAGGCTTAGCTGCTCCGTGGCATATGGGATCCTCCCAGATCAGGGATGGAACCTGTGTCTCCAGCATTGACAGGTGGATTCTTCACCACTGAGCGACCAGGGAAGCCCCTATAGTCAGTTTTTGACAGCACCCTGGACCTTGGTTTCCCAACCAGGGGTCAAAATTTCGCCCCCTGCATTGGGAGGCAGAGTCTTAACCTCTGGACCACGGGGGAAGTCCTGAACCTGTTACGTAAAAATGAATCAGTGCTTATTGGGTACTTAGTGTGTCCCTGGCATTGTGCTAAACATTTCACAGGTGATTCCCTCCTTTGAGCAGCGCTTGACCAGTAACAACTCCCTGGTATTTCAAGGGCAGGAAAGAGCAAGTGGGGGGTTTGGTGAGGGGAGAAGCTGTGGATCAGAGTCTGGGGCCCCAAAGGGAAGGATGGGGGGTGGAGGAGCACACAGGCCTGGATAAATTAGGCCGTCAAGGTTGGGAAAAGGCGGAGGACATTTGACTGGGACTGACTGGGATGGGAAGGGGGTCGGCAGGGGCAGCAAGAGATGCGGGCTGGGGAAGCAGCCGTCACCTAGAACCAGGGGTCTTTCTCCCTTCCTCACCGTCGCATCTGGTTGCTGTCAACATCTGAATCCAGCCCTCCCTTCCAGCCCCACTGCTCCTGCCCTTGGCCGGTTTATCCCCCACTTGGACCTCTGTAGCCGCCTTTCTCACTGGCTCCTCGCCCCAGAATTCTCCTTCCGCCACCTTTTCCTCCTGGCCACCTGTTAGCTTCCTGTAACTTCAATTTGACTGCTTCATTCCTGTGCCCCAAAACCATCGTGGCCCCATCGTGGACCCATGACCCGTGCAAACTCAGAGTGCTCTTCAGGAATGCCCTCTCTTGCCCCCTGGTCAAGGCTGACTCATCTCTTTCTTTGTAGGCTCGGCTCAAGTCTTTCCCACTCTGGAACCCCTTTCCTGACCACTTCTTTCAGAAAGCATGTATCTTTTTATTTTTCTTTTTTTTTGGCCATGCTTTGTGGCTTGTGGGATTTTAGTTGCCTCGCCAGAGGTTGAACCAGGGTCCTCTGCAGTAAAAGTGCAGTGTCTTAACCACTAGACTACCAGGGAATTCTCAGAAGGCATGTATCTTAGTCAGCTTGAGCTGCCATAACAAAACACGATAGACTGGGTGGTTTAAACAACAGGAATGAATGTATTTTGCCTAGTTCTTGGAAGTCCAAGGTCAAGGCACTGGCTCATTTGGTTCCCTGGAGGGTCCCCGTTCTCCTGGCTGTAGACGGCTGCCTTCTCTCTGGGTTCTTCACATGGTGGACAGAGAGCAGGGAAGAGCTCTGGTCTCTTTCTCTTCTTACAAGGCACTAATTCCACCACAGGGCCCCACCCTCCCGACTTTATTAAATTACCTCCCTAAGTCCTCAGCTCCAAACCCCATCACTTTGGGCTTCAGCATATGAATTTTGTGGGGGACAAACATCCAGCCCACAACAGCCTGTTACAGGCAGGTCAGATTTTTCAATGTTGTCTAATTGTTTCAGGTTATTTCCTCAACTTGACTGGAAGCTCCCTGAGGAGCAAACTGTGACTGGCAGAAATTGTGTGTTGATGTGCCTGGTAATAACATCTACCTATTTATTACAGGCTCCCCAAAAGTTTATACTCAAGGGTCCCCAGACTTCACCATTCCTCTGTCCCCAAGGAAGTTTCTGTGTTTAGCCCTGTTTGGGCCTCAATAGCTTGGGTGGGCATAGTGGATTGGAAAGAAAGTTGAAAGAAGCCCAGAAACCTTAGAATAACTTCCTTCAGAAAAGACAGAGTGCCCCTCCTGGCTGGATAGGACAGAAGGATAAAAGGCAGAGGGGAGAGCAAGGAGAGGTAGGCACCTAAAGGGGCTGGTTTGGTGAGGGCTTCAGGGGAGGTTGAGGCACCTTGAATGAGCTGTAGGAGGGAGTGGGAGATGGGAGAAGAAGATTCAAATGCATGTCACTTTGTCTTATGAATGTGTGTGCATGTGTGTATTATATATATATATATATATATATATATATATATATATATACACATTTTGGAGAAGGAAATGGCAACCCACTCCAGTATTCTTGCCTGGAGAATCCCCATGGACAGAGGAGCCTGGCAGGCTACAGTCCAGGGGGTTGCAAGAGTCGGACACGACTTAGCAACTAAACCACCACCACCATACACACATATATATGGTGGCACTAGCCGTTAAGGATCTACCTGCCAGTGGAGGAAATGTAAGAGACACGGGTTCAATCCCTGTGTCGAGAAGATCCCCTGGAGGAGGGCATGGCAACCCACTCCAGTACTCTTGCCTGGAAAATCCCATGGACAGAGGAGTCTGGCAGGCTACAGTCCATAGGCTCACAAAGAGTCGGGACACAACCGAGGTGACTTAGCACGCATGAGGAGAGAGCAGAAGGGGTGACTCTGGCCCTAACCCTGGGCCTCTAACCCTAGAGCTGTATCTTCCAATGGGGCTACTGTGGTCTTTGAACTCTGTGTTGGGGGACACCAGGAGGCTCATTAGGCTGGAACGTGATTATATGTACCTATAGCTCAGCTCTATCTATGGGGTCAAAGGTGGCACAGGTCCAGGCCTCTGTAGCCTTCAGAGTCCAGACGACAGTCTGATTCGCTGTTTGGGAGCGTGGTCCTGGGAGGCCTGAAATAGGGGGGAGTGGCAGGTGTTCTGGAGGGTGTGCAGAGAAAGGGGCAGGGCGCCTTGAGGCCAAGGACATTAAACGACACGGCTCACTGTCTCCCTGGGCTCCACCTGTTAGCACGAAGAGCCTCTTTGGTAAGGGGACAACCTTACAACTCAGAGTAACTTTGTGTGTGTGTCCGACTCTTTGTGACCTCATGGACTGTAGCCCACCAGGCTCCTCTGTCTATGGGATTCTCCAGGAGAGAATACTGGAATGGGTTGCCATGGCCTCCTCCAGGGGATCTTTCCGACCCAGGGATCGAACCTGCGTCCCTTGTGTCTCCTGTATTGGCAGGTGGATTCTTTACCACTAGCGCCACCTGGAAAGGTAGGGTTTGTTTTATTGCAATACAGGAAGAAAACCCAGGGCTTGGAGGTCAGGAAATCTAGGTTCATGGCCCTCCAATTGGGCTCCAGGGGGTGCCTTCATTGTGCTGTGTGCCTAAGTTTCTCCACCGATAAACTGGATGCAAGACTCATGTTGTTCATCTTGGAGGTGGCACAGAAGTGACGGTGATTGGAGAGGTCGAGTCCACTGTTCACACAGGAGCTGGGTGAGGGGGTGGTCACAGTAACTCTGCAGCGAGATGAAGCCCGTGAGGACCCGTGCATCACAGGTTCGCCCTTGGCACTCCCAAGAGGGTGGGCGTCCAGGGTGAGATCTCTGCAGGGACAGGAAGGGGCCCAGGCATGGCTGGGATCTGGGGAAGGACAGACCCAGAAGAGGGGTCCTGGCAGATGGGGGACTGCCATCCCTGCTTTTCAGGACCCTGTGGGAGAAAGAATTCTCCCCTCCTTCTGTCAACTGAGTTGCAGCCCAGCAATGAACAGTAAGAGTAATAAAAAAACAATAGCTTGGGACTTCCCTGGTGGTCCAGTGGCTAAGACTCTAGGCTCTCAATGCAGGGGACCTGGGTTTGATCCCTGGTCAGGGATCTAAAGCCCACCTGCTGCAAACTAAGACCCAGCACAGCCAAATAAATAAACAAAAATTAAAAAATAAAAATAATAGCTCATGTCTCAAGGGCCTGTATATCAATCTCTAATTTTAAGCACTTTATCTCATTTCTGCCTCAGAACTACACTATGGAGAGAACTGTTTTAACCTCTACTTTACAGATGCAAAAACTAGAGCAGTTAAGTGACCTTTCCAAGGTCACAGAGCTTGTAAGTGGTGGAGTCATGACTCAGGCTCAGATGATCCAGGGCTTGTGCCATGCTGTCCTGTCAGGAACTAATCCTGTATCCTTTACACTTCAGAGCAGGACTCCTCAGCTAAAAGTATCTCATTTGCCCCACATATTAAGACCAGGCAGAGGTTCGCAGCCACCTCTCCAAACAGAAGACCTAGACGTGGGCACCCCGTGGCTGCTGCTCCCTGCTTCTGTACTCTTAGGCAAGTTTAGCTCATCTGTAAAATGGGCGGACATACATTTGTTGAGTATCTCTTATGTGACACATTTTTTTTGTTTGTTTGTTTTTTGACTACACCGCATGGCTTGCAGGATCTTCATGTCCCCACCAGGGACTGAACCTGGGCCCCAGCAGCAAAAGCACCGAGTCCTAACCACTGGACTGCCAGGGAATTCCATTATGTGCCACATTTAATTTAAATCTGACCACTACATTTTGAGATGGCTCCACTTAGCAGCTGGGGAAGCTGAGTCACAGAGGGGTGAAAACAAATTCCCCAAGGCCACATGAAACAGGCTGACATGGAGCTTAGTCTGTCCTGTTTTGGAGTGTATGTTCTTTCTATTCCCTCTCATTCCTCAAGTTGTAATCCACAAGGCCTCAATTCCTGGGGGTGGGGGTGTGTGTTAGTAATTATTATGTTAAAAAATGTTCCATGATCAACTCTGTTTAGGGAAGGCTGTTTTCAAAAAGTTAGAAGTTATTTGCTTCAGGACTTCTCAGAGCCTTTATTACGCTGGTGTGCCTTAGGAAGCTCTAAGAGGAGAGCAGTTAGTATGAACTTCTTCACCGTGAGATAGTCTGTCGGGAAGAAGCTTGTGGGAGAAGCATTCCTTGGAACTCACTTTGGGAAGAGCTGTACTTCACCCCCAAGGCTTCCCTGGTAACAACAGCGATGCCAGTAGCAGTCTCAGTACAATAACAGCGACACCGAGAGAGAGATCATCACGATCATGTTAGTTGTGTGTCAGTTGCAATGATCCTTTTCTGTGCAGGATTTTTGGGAGATTTTTCTGCATCCTCCCCAGCTCTAAGCACCCTGATCCCTTCCTTGAGCTCAGGGCAGCTCCAGTCTGTTCCTCATGCCTGGGGCTCCTCTCTCCTCTCCTCTAAGCCTTTGCCTGGGCCAGGCCCTTTAGGTTGCTCTCCCCTTCCTCCCCTTGTTCCTGACAAAAATAAGGGAGGCTTGGAGAGGGGAAGTGATGTGGCCCAGGGTGTATGGTGAGACAGGCACCCCCCATCTCCTGCCCCTCTCCCACAGCCCACCTGCACAGGACACCCCACTTCTGAGAAGCATCCAGGATGGACTCGTCCCAGGGCCAACCACGAGCTTCTCTGGCTCTGTCTCAGTCTTATCATGCTTGGTCTCTATTATGCACCGCTAAGCGACGTCAGGACTGCCTTTTATGTTGTTGCTGTTCCGTTGCCAAGTTGTGTTTGACTCTTTTGGACCCCATGGACTGCAGCACGCCGGGCTTTGCTGTCTTTCACCGTATCCCAGAGTTCGCTCAAACTCATGTCCATTGAGTCAGTGATGCCATCCAACCATCTCATCCTCTGGTGTCCCCTTCTCCTCCCACCTTCAATCTTTCCCAGCAGCAGGGTCTCTTCCAGTGAGTCAGCTCTTCGCATCAGGTGGCTAAAGTATTGGTGCTTCAGCTTCAGCATCAGTCCTTCCAATGAGTATTCAGGGTTGATTTCCTTTAGGATGGACTAATTCGATCTCCTTGCAGTCCAAGGGACTCTCAACAGTCTTCTCCAACACCACAGTTCAAAAGCATCAATTCTTTGGCTCTCAGTCTTCTTTATGATCCAACACTCCATCTGTACATGACTACTGGAAAAACCATAGTTTTGACTAGATGGACCTTTGTCGGCAAAGTGATGTCTCTGCTTTTTAATATGCTGTCTAGGTTTGTCATAGCTTTTGGTATGCTGTATTAAAAGAAAACAGTTTTGTCAAGATATTCATATATCATAAAATTTACCCTATTATCATATTCATTTAAAAGTTGTTTATTATAATAATTTTTCTACATAAAGAGCACAAATCAGCACACAGAGTGATGAATTTTTAACAAAGTAAAAACATCTGTGTAATCAGCATCTGTGTCTGAAGCGGATCATCTCCTGCCCCCAAAGAACCTCCCTGGTGTATTCTTCCTTCACCCAAGGTTAACACACCTGACCACTACCCCACAGAGGTTTGTTTAGAAAACAAAACCAAAAAACAACTCATTGGGACTTCCCGGGTGGTCCAGTGGTTAAGAATCCACCTGCCAATTCAGGGGCCCCGGGTTCAATCCCTGGTCCGGAAAGATCTCACATGCCATGGGTCAGCTAAGCCTGCAAGCCACAATTACGGAGGCCTGCTCACCTCGAGCCTGTGTACTGCAACAAGAGAAGCCGTGGCGATGAGAAGCCTGAACACTGCAGCAAAGAGTCGGCCCTGCTCACCGCAACTAAAGAAAGCCCACATGCGGCAAAAAAATAAATAAATAAACAAACTCATCAACTTATCCCTTTCCCTTTTCTTCTTTCCTTCCTCCTTCCCTCCCTTCTGACCCACTTCCTTTATTCCTCTACCCCTCCTTCCTTTCTTGTTAATTCTACTTCCATATAGTTTATTTGAAGTTTATAGTAAGAGGCACAGCGAGAGTGTAAAAGCCTTAACACGTGCCCTGGGAGGTGGTGTGAGGTGAGGGGGTCAAGTTGCTGAGAGACCTGACTCTAGACTGGCCACTGCCAGCTGTGAGGCCTGGGGCTTGTGACAGAACCTCTCTGCCTTAGTTTTCTTACCTGTGAAATGGGAGTAATGACTCGACTGACTGCAAAGGGTGATGGGAAGATTAAATAAGGTGTCTTTACCTTATGTGTGCGAAGTGTTTACATACACCTGTGCCAGGAAGCCTGGGGAAAGCTCTGCTGGATGATAATATCTCTTACAAGATGAGAAGTGAGGACAGGGGATGAGAACCACGGCCATTTAATGAGCACCTGCTGTACGCTGGGGCTTTACCTCTGATTTGCCTGGCTGTCCTGCAAGAAGAGATTATTATCTTCATTTTATTTATTTTTAAAAAAGCATTTATTAATTTGGCTGCTTCCGGTGCTGTCTGTGGCATGTGTGATCCTTGTTGCTGTGCGTGGGCTCTTTCCCCAACCTCATGTGGGATCTTAGTCCCCCGATCAGGGATCGAACCTGCATCCACAGCATTGGAAGGTGGCTTCTTAACCATTGGACCACCAGGGAAGTCCCCATCTCCATTTTACAGATGAGGAGATGAGGCCTGGAGAGGTAAATCCTGAAGACGTAGGTTGGTAAGTGTTGGAACTGGAGCTAGAAGCCGAGGAGTCTGGCTTGAATGCCCACGTTCCCACCCTGGGAACCAGCCTTGTGTTAATGTCACCTAGCTGTGAGCTGAGCACTGTTCTCTGTGGGGGATGTCCCTTGCTGTGGTCCCATTGTGGTCCTATCCTCCCAGGGACGCAGTGCTCTGCCCCCCGCACCCCATGCTGGGGACATCCTCCCAGGGCATGGGTGGGGCTCTAGGGAGGGGATGGTTTCCCAGGGAAGAGCACTGGAGAGGACTGCCTGGCAGTAGAGGGTTCGGACTGCCCTGGGCACGTGCAGTTCCCGCGCCTACTGGAAGCCTCCCTCCCACCCAGGGAAGCTCTGGGGCCCCAGGGAAGGGCTGGCCTATGGGGTGGATTTAGAGCCCACCACCCTGGGGCGATGGAGAAGAGTCTGCACCCTGCAGAATCGCCTTGTAGAGCCCTGTCCTGCCCATCAGGACTCATGGGGTGGGGTCAGGGGGTACAAAGCAGAGCCAGGCAGGTCAGGCATGGGGGTGCTGATGACTCCTCCAGCCGGGGCAGGACCGGGGTGGGGTGATGGATCTCTCACCCCTGCTGAGTGCTCAGTAAACAGCCGGTCCTGCTGTGACCCCTCCAACAGGGGGAAGGCTCCCCAGACAGAGGAGACTAGCTCTTCAGACCAGTTCTGGGGCCCTGAGGCCTCCTTCCTGCCCATCTCCCGAACCAGTGTGTTGTGCTGTGGCCTTGGAGCAGAGGGCAATGAGGGCACCCCCCCACCCCCACCCCTGGTGCCTCAGGCCAAGCCTGGCTCCTTGGGGGTCCTGGTGGGAGTGCGGACATCACCTGCCCTCTTGCTGGCCTCAACCGTCCCTACCCTGACCTCCAAGCTCCTGGGGCCAGCTGGGACATCTGTATCCATCTTGCCCCAAACTCTGGAGATTCTGACAAATTTCCTTTTATTGCTTGCAGCCATGTTATTTAAAGTAATTAACCTTAATTTATAAATTTTTATATCAAACTGCCTTTTAACTTTTAGAACTGGCAGGAGCAGCCTTATCCCTGGGCTCCTAATAGTTCTCCATTTAATCAAAATTCATCCATCAGGTTCCAGTGTTAAATCATCTTTTAATTGGGAGTTACATTCTGGTTAATAGTTTTATAATTCGCCTCCTCTAATAGTTTTTACCACAGGGATCTCTACTCCATTTTTCCTCACTCTATTATTGAGGGCGTGCGGTTCTGCGGGGACGGCTTTGCTGGGCCCCGCCTCTCTGGCCTCTGCTGGTCGTCGCCTCTTTTGTTCTTGGTGGTCTCATTAATTCCCGAGAAGAGTTGTCTCTGCTGCGAGTTACTAGGG
Source organism: Bubalus kerabau (assembly GCF_029407905.1). NCBI lineage: Eukaryota > Metazoa > Chordata > Mammalia > Artiodactyla > Bovidae > Bubalus > Bubalus kerabau. Next base: position 51,466,986 of record NC_073627.1, on the reverse strand, counting down.
CAGAGCTACTCTCCTTGCTTCCGCAGCCTTCGGAGCTGTGACCAGTGCCCGCTTCTCTCCACGAGGAAGTCACAGCAACAGAAAGGGAGAGAGGGAGAGAGATGGAGATAGAAACAGAGAGTGTGGAGAGCAAGGAAGGTTCTGGAAGCCCATAGGTCAGGCCCGCAGCGGACGGGGAGAGAGAAGCAGACGAGTTAGGAAGTGAATGCAGACCCAGGAGCGGCTCTTCCCTGGCTCCTGCCCACCACCCATCATCCACATCCCCTTCCACCCAGAAGTTAAAGTTTCGGGAAGGGAAGTGCCCCCCCCCCCCCCCCCCCCGCGCCCCGAGACCCGGAATGGCGGGGCCTGCGGGATTCCTGGAGGAGGAGGGCAAGGAAGGACGGCTGCATTAGAGCTGTCCCTGAGATGCTGCTGGGCCTCCTGGCGGGCGAGAGGGAGAGGGCATAGAGACTGCAGGATCAGGAAGGGGAGAGAGAGGCCAGAGAGACACGGCGGTTGAAGAGAGTCAAGAGCAAGAAAAGAGGGACTTCCCTGGCGGTCTAGTGGTTAAGACTGTGCTCCTATTGCGGGGGGCATGGGTTCGATCCCTGGTTGGAGAACTAATATCTCACATGCCTGGCGGTGCAGCCAAAAAAAAAAAAAAGATTAAAGAATAAAAGGATTTCCTTGGTGGCCCAGTGGTTAAGAGACTGCCTGCCAATGCAGGGGACACAGACTCAGTCCCTGGTCCAGGAAGATTCCACCTGCTGCTGGGCAACTAAGTCCACACTCTGCAACTACTGAGCACACCTGCCACAACTACGGAGGCCCATGTGCCCTAGAGCCCAGGCTCCACGCAATGAGAAGCCGCAGCAATGAGAAGTCCGCGCTCTGTGGCTAGAGCGTAGCCCCCGCTTGCCTGTGCAACTGGAGAACGCCTGTGAACAGCAACAAAGACCCAGCGCAGCCACAAAAGACAAATAAGTAAACAATTTCAAAAGATATTAAACATAAAGAGCAAGAAAAGAGAGGGGAGATAAAGAGGGGAGAGAAGAGGAAAGAAAGACAGACGACATTGGAGGGGTACAGAGAAGACGGGTCCCTCCGGTCAGGAGCCCTGACTGGTAAGCGGACATGTTTGTGTGGACACCTGCTCATGCAAGCCCACGTGCTCGCACAGGGCTGAAACCAGACCCGGAGGCACCTCGCGCAGGGGTGATGATGGGCTGGGGGCCAGACCCCTCGCCTGTGGATGGGAGTCTTTGAGATGGCCTCCAGGGCAGGTGGAATGGAAGGGATGCTCCTAGATTCCTGACCCTCAGAAACCTCATAGAAGAAAGGTTGTTGTAAGTTGCTACATGTAGGCGATAATTTGTTATGCAGCAGTAGATAACTGGTACACATTCATGCCATCAGCTTCGCTGGGGGTGGAACTTGACACGGGTATGTTTCAAAGCTCCCCAAGCGATACCAGTGTGCATCCCAGGTGGAGGGGCCACTGCCCCAAGGCCTGTGTGTGCCCGTGAGAGTGTGTGTGTGTGTACCTGGTGTATGCCTGTGCCATGCACGTGTTTACGGTGGGGTGTGGGCACCACGCCGCATGCATTTGTCAGTAGGCAGAAATACGAGCAGCCCCTTGTGTGTATTGGGCCCAGGTACCTGTGTCAGTTCCTGGGTCAGGAAAGTCTGGAGAATGGAAGGAGCCTTGGAGGTTTTGTGGCCAGACTGACATGGGCCATCCACCACTTCCCCTCTGTGAGCCCTCTCTGAGCCTCAGTTTCCCCACTTGTGAAATGAGGGCATGCAGATCCCCATTCTGCCCAGTCCTTTGAGGAGGTGCTATATGAGCTGACTACATACCTCCTGGACTGGCTTTGGCAAAATATCCTGGTAGAGTTGTTGTTTAGTGGCTAGGTCATGTCCGACTCTGCAGCCCCGTGGACTGTAGCCCACCAGGCTCCTCTGTCCATGGGATTCTCCAGGAAGAATACTGGAGTGGGTTGCCATTTCCTCCTCCAGGGGATCTTCCTGATCCAGGGATTGAACCTGTGTCTCTTGTGATTCCTGCAATAGCAAGCGCGGTCTTTTGTTGTAATGGCTCTTGGTGTAGTGAGATCTGACCTGCAGTGCCATAGATGTGAAAGCAATCAAGTGTGTAGCCCCCTCTGCAGGACCTGACCTGAAGGAGGGTCTGTCCTGGGGCACATCCCTGAGGATAGGGTGGGGAAGGAGACAACATTAGTCATGGCTGGGTTAGGGCTTGGGATTTGAGGCCAGTAAATAAATAGTCTTTCCCTGTAAATGCCAAGTGGCTCAGATGGGCAGGACAAGAACAGAGGTAGGCTGGTGGTTCCAGCTGAGTTTACACCCCTCCTGTCTGCGAGTCCTTGCCTGAGCCTCTTATCCTTGTTCGGCCTCAGTTTCCTCATCCCTGAAGTGGAACAGCAAACCATCTCCCACCTTCTGCATGTGACATGCTGCATCTCCACAGCAAGCCCCTGTGTGGAAGGTTGGGAGAGGAGAGAATCTGGGTGAAAGGAGCTCACCTGGGCCTCCAGCCAGTTCTGCAAACAGAACTGATTCCCAACCCTGGCTCTTGCTGTGTGACCTTAGGGAAGTCACTGCCCCATCTCTGGGCCTTATCATCAGTAGATAATGATGCCTGCCTTGTGGTGGTATGGAGAAAATGGAAAAAGATGCTGCGTGGGGTGTGCCCTGCATGGTACTTGAAAGTGTTAGTCGTTCAGTTTTGTCCAACTAATTGGGATCCCGTGGATTGGAGCCCACCAGGTTTCTCTGTCCATGAGATTCTCCAGGCAAGAATACTGGAGTGGGTTGCCATTCCCTTCTCCAGGGGATCGTCTAAGCCCAGGGATCGAACCGGGGTCTCCTGCACTGCAGGCAGATTCTTTACCGTCTGAGCCACAGGAAACAGAGATGCATGGTACTTGGCATCCAATAAAGGGCAAACTTGCTTGTCATAAGCTCCAGCCAAACTTTTCCAGGTGTCTAAAAAATCACTATGGAAAAACACAATGTTCACTATGGAAAATGGCTTCTCATTTCTATGGCTCTGGGGTGGTGGGGGCGGCAGGGAGACAGGAGGAAGAAGACGGGAAGGAGGGACAGGAAAGCATCGTTTTGTGAACTCACCAGGTGCCCCTGCAACACGGTGCTTTGACTCCCATCCCATGTGTCGTCTAAACCTGGTGACAACAAGGATGATCGATCCCACTTTACAGACAGGGAACTAAGGCTCAGGAGGGCCAAGGAGCGTCCTTGTTCAGTGTCACATGGCTAAGGACTGCAGAGTCAGGTCTCCATTTTCCTGTTCTCTTTTTCTTTCAAAAAAAAAAAAAATTTATTTGGCTGCGTTGGGTCTTAGTTTTAGCACACAGGATCTTTAGCTGGGGCATGTGAACTCGCAGTTGCAGCATGTGGGATCTAGTTCCCTGACCAGGGATGGAACTTGGGCCCCCTGCATTGGGAGTGAGGAGTCTTAGCCACTGGACCACCAGGGAAGTCCCTCTGTTTTCTTGTTTTCTTTGTGACTGTCTGTGTCCCTGAAACAAGCCTCTGATCTCCAGTGACTCTGATAGAGGGAAAGCTTTGTAACTTACGGGGTCATCTGGGGAAGATCTGTATGATGACATCCAAGGATGGTTAAAGAAGGCGTCACAGCCCCCAAAGCACGTGAGTCAACCCTGACCTCTCGCCCTGACAGGAAATCTCGCACTGAGCCCATGTCACAGATGAAAGGACTGATGCTCAGAGAGCCTGAGTGGGACCCAGTCGTCAAGGCATTGGAGCAGCTGAGACTCTGGTCTCTGGCGGAGTGAGAGGTGCGTGCAGGGGCAGAGGGAGAGGGAGAAGGGAGTGGTGGGGGCAGCAAAGCTGTGTGGAGCCAGCCCCTTGGGCTGAGGAGCCCGTATGTGTTTATGGGGGTCCGAAAAAGAGGCTGAAGACGGGCACCTCTAGTGCCCTCAGCTGCCAGAAGCAGGCTGGTGTTTGCGCTGCGGTGCCGGCCATTGGATGTCCAGCTCTGGGTTGGCCGTCCATCAGCCTCCTGGCCCAGTTTGCCTACCTTCCCAGTAGGGACTGTCACTGAGCCCAGGGGTGACGGAACAGCTGAGGGGACAAAGAGGGGGATCTGGCAGCAGAAAGGGGATCTGGGGAGAGAGGTTATTCCCTGAAATCTCAGGCCTTTTAGCACTGCCTGTCGGGGTGGGGGAGGTGTGAGGACCCCGCAGGCCTGGCAGGATGAAATGTTTATTTTCCCTAGGGGCTGAAGTCAGTGATGGAGGAAAGGAGTAGAGACGAGGCAGGAGGATTGGAAACTCACCAAAACACAGAGCCCGGGAGACAGAAGTAGGCAGAGAAGGAGCGAGACCAGGGAGAGCCAACAGCAGCCTGTTGGCTGCCCATCCCGGTTGAGCCGGGGCGGCAAAGCCTGCATCCTTGGAGCGGTGCCCAGGCTCCAGGGTCTCCGTTTCCATGGGGCAGAATCTGGACTCTTCTGCAAGGGGAGAAACCCAGCTTCCCCTTTTGCGGGATGGAGGGGTTCAGGCAGGGCTTCTCCAGCCCGGGTCCCTCCTCTCCTCCCACCCGGATCCAGGCTCTGTCTCTGCACCGCACTCTTCCCCAGCCCCTCCCACCCTCTGGCTGCTGTCCTGGGAGAAGCTGCTGGTTCCTAAGACACAATTCCCAGGACCATGGGCTGCCAGGCTCCAGGCTCCTTTCTGTCTAATAGCTGGGGACGGGGGCCTTGGCAGGAGCTTAGCTCAGATTTGCGTAAATGAAGCTGGACCGCAGCTTAGAGTAGTGACAGTCTGGAGCCCATGGATGCCAAGTCCTGGCTGGGTTTTGGTTTTTCAATTATTCTGGGCAAGTGGGGACATGTCCAGGCCTCCTCTGACCCCCAGCACCACCCAGGTGACTTTCTGCTGGGGATGTGAGTGAGGCTGAGAGGTGAAGGGCAGCGGGGGGAAGGGCAGGAAGCCTCTCTCAGGGGCCTCCCGGGGGATTATATACTTGCGTTTTATATACTTGCCCTTTTGAGCCCTCGCCATCGGTGGGGCAGAAATTATGACTCCCATTTTCACACGTGAGGGAAGCCGGACTCAGAAAGGTTAATTAAATTGCCCAAGGTCACTCAGCCAGTGATGATGGAAATCAGGATTCGAATCCAGGTCTGGTCCCAAAGTCTGGCTCTTTTCATGCTGCTGTGTGCATGGGATTGAGGCGGGGGAGGGGAGAGCCTGGATGAGGGAGAGAGGGGTACAGGCCAGGCATGGGGAGGGGGTCACTGGGTGTGGTGGGGCGGGGCATGCCCTAGACCTGGAAAGCCTTCCTTAGCACCCTGGCTTTGCCCCTTTTCACTTGTGCAAGGTTGGGCGAGCCCCTTATCTCTGAGTCACATGTAGATGGAGTGGCTGTGAGGTGTCTTTTCCCTGTTTGTCAAATAAGTGAACAAAAAGGCAAGGGGAGGCAGGAAGAGGAAGACATATATTCTAACTTGGGTCTAAGGCTGGAGCGCCCCCTTTGACCAGGGACAGAGTCCCTGCAGACACCCAGCCCCTGAACATCTGTCCCTCTCAACCCACCTAAATGAGGCCCCCCACTCCCTGCAGGCAGGCGAGCCAACTGATAGGTGGTGGATGGGGGTGCACGTCCTGGGGGCCCCAATTCTGGTGGCTCCCTATCACAGTGTAGCATCCTCTCCCCTGGAGAGTCACCCTGAGGTCTCTGTTTCTGGGCTGGGTTGGTTACTGTTAATTAAACCAGTTGTTGGACTGAATGCCTCCCTTTATCATGTCTCCTAGACCTAGTAATCCCCCACCAGTGGAGGAAGGGGATGGGAGGGCAGAGGGTTCTCAAAACCAAGCCAAGCTGCCTCTGGAGACAAGAAGGCGCCTGAGAGACTCAAGCCCACCCTTTGATCCCTCTTGGGAGGCTGGGAAACTTGCATTCCAGCCTCAGAATTCCTGGAAGCTGGCTGTGTCTGCATCCCATGAGATTCAGCTGAGCCCTTTTGGCCGCCATGACCCTTGGGACCGCATTCCCACTGAGCTTCTTTGGAGTCACTGGGACAGAATCAGCAAGAGTGGAGGTGACTGCTTGGGGCTGAGGTGGGGGGCCAGGGACTTACCTGTGAGGCCAGAATGGAAGGCTGGATGGGATTGAGGTTTCCAGTTGCAAAGCCAGGGACACCCCTGCTTCATTCACGCACCCCTGTTCCCTTTGAAGATCTTTGGGGCCAGGTGTGTGTGGGGGTCCCCAAACATCTCACTTCTCTGCTCAGGCCTTCCTAGAAGTATATGGACCCGGAGACAGATGCTGGGCCCATACACGGATGCTCAGACTTCTCTCCCTTGTGCCTTCTTCCCTCCCAGCTGAACCTGCCTCCTCCTGCCCGCCCCGTCCACCACTGCCCCCTCCCCAGTGTCAGAGGCCAGCTGGGGCAGGGAGGGAGCCAGGGTGGGGCCAGCAGAAGGTGCATAAATCATTATTGGCGAAGACCTCAGCCCTGAGCTGCCGGGTGGAGGCTGCTGCTCACGGTCAGGCCAGGGCATAAATCATAATTCCCCTACAATAGATCCTTTTGCAGCCGCCATCAGGAAAACTGTGTTGGTTTTATCGATTTTTTGACATGGGGGCCTAGGCAGCGGGCGGCTCCTGAATCATTATGAAATGAAACTGATTAGGAATTCATGGAATACTAAATAAACTTTACGAGCCCGTTGTAAGTTTTTTGATGCATGGGGAGCGGAAAATGAAAACTAATGATATAAAAATTACACAGCGTGCTGAGTATTATTATACTGCTATTGATTTGTTTCAAACTGTACATCAAAATCGAAGAGGGCTGGGGCGGCTCCTGCAGTGATGCTGGGGATGTTTGGGCTCACCAGGGCTAGAAGGGTTTTTTTCCCCTTTCTATTTTTATTTATTTTTTTCTATCTCTTGCCTCTAGCCTCCCTGCTCTGAAAGCCGAATCTTTTCTCCCCACCTCTAGTCTTCCAGAGAAGGCCTCCAGGGGCCACTTAGCCACCCACCCATAGGGCAGCCTCCTTCTCAGCTTGGAATCTGGACCCTGATTCAACTTGAGTTCCTAGCCTCCACTGGTCTTTCTCTCTGGAGCTGCATTTTCAGTCTGTGAGTTTCTCTTTTCCCTTTTGCCCCCCGCCCCTCTTCTCTAGGGAAGGACAGCAAGCTTTAGGAAAAAGAGCTGAAGATCTGTTTTCTCTTGGCATCTTGCTGTGTGACCTTGGGCATGTCACCGTGCCTCTCTGGGTATCAAAAAGACCGGATTCATTAGATCAGAGTTTCCCAAGGTATAGTCTGTTGATAGCCACATGATAGTCACCTTCAGATCTAGTCAAAAATATTAATTTCCTGGGCCCTTCCTTGGATGAACTGACTAAATCTCAGGAGTGGGATATTTTACTAAGTATCCCTTGTGATTCCCAGACATGTTTGATACCCATGGATCTGAAGTGACGTGATCTGAGCCTCTTATCCCATTCTGTTGTCAGAGGTGGCCTTAAGGCTGTGATTGTTGCTCTCTGCATTAGTCAGCTTTTGCTAGTTTGGGAAGCAGTAACAAGCAATCCCCAAGTTTCAGCAGCTTACAGCAACAATAGATAATTTTTTGCTCATGGTACATGTCTGCTGTGGGTCGTTTGTGACCCAGTGCTGTATATCTTCATTTTTGGTATCAGACTGAAATAGCAATCTCAATCAAAGACTTGTTATTCCAGTGGCAGAGGGAAAAGAGCAAGAAAGACGGTGGAAATATCTGATGTTTCCCAGGTGGCTCAGTGGATAAAGAATCTGCCTCCTTGTAGGAGACAGGAGAAGCAGGTTCAATCCTTGGATTTGAAATATCCCCTGGAGGAGGAAATGGTAGCCTACTCCAGTGTTCTTGCCTGGAAAAATCTCATGGACAGAGGAGCCTGGCTGGCTACAGTCCATGGGGTTGCAAAGAGTCAGACATGACTGAGTGACTGAGCTTGCCTGCATGCATTATCCTACCATTATCATTTCCTAAAGCTTTTGCTTGACATGTATCTATCACTTCTGCTTCCATTCCATTCACCAAAAGGAGTCATGTTATCAACTCCAGTGTCAATGGAGTAGAAAGTACACTTACTTTTCCCATAGGAGGATAGCCATCAGGGGGAGGCCCTGTAGCAATGGGTTGAAGGAGAAGGCAGTGGATACTGTGATGTGCTAAACCATATCCTCCTGGACTTGGTCTTGGGTCCAGGCTGCTCCAGGATTTGGGGTCCAGGATCTTGTTTGGATAGACCAGGGGGTCTCAGCTCAGTGCGATTAGGAGTAATGCTGCTTTATGCAGGTGTTTACGCCCCCTCTACACAATCATGTATCTGCATGACTGTTGTCTACTGACTTCTTCCTCTACTGCTCTGAGATCCTTGCCTTCCTCTCAGTGGGGTTCTCAGTGGGTAGGGCTTAGGGCTCAGTGGGGTTCTCAGTGGGTAGGGCTTAGGGCCTTTGTCTTTAACATCTTTGTTTCATTCATTCCTGCCTTCCTGCTGGGGAGGTCTGTAAACACCCACTCTGGATCCTTAGCAGAACTGCTGTAACAATTAGACTCTTTTTATAAAATTGTCCTTTATCCTCTAAACTCATAGGGTAAATTTAAATTTCGGGTCTTGGATTTTAACGTGAATACAATATCCTTTTTTTTTTTTTTTTTTAGCAAGTATCCACTTTTGCACAAGAGATAACTCATGAAAGATACTTCTTTTGCTAGCGTTATGCTTATTATATTCAACTTTATATTAGCCTGTGTTTCAGAAAGGTCGACCTCTTCCCCTGGGCATGCAGTGTGTCATTCCCAGAAACAGATAACTGTCCAACATTGGGCATGCCAGAGGACATCTCCAGGAAGCCCACTGATACTTAATGTCCAGGGATCACCTGGGGGACCCACTACATTAACTTGGGTGGGTGGTACTAGTGGTAAAGACCCCACCTGCCAATGCAGGAGATGCAAGAGATGAGGGTTCGATCCCTGGGTCAGGAAGGTCTCCTGGAGTAGGAAATGGGAACCTATTCCAGTATTCTTGTTTAGAGAACCCCATGGACAGAGGAGCCTGGCAGACTACAGTCCATAGGATCTCAAAGAGGTGGATACAACTGAAGCAACTTAGCATGCACTCATGGGAGATGTCAGGCATGTCCGTGGCACAAGCTTGGCCCTTGGGGACCTCAGTATCTCTCTGAGGACCCAGAAGTGTACACGCGTGCACACACACACACACACACACCTTTTCAGAACTAGACAAACAGATCACACACTTGTCCAGAAAGCACACAGGAGTAAGAGTTTTCAGGTTTGAATTTGAATCTCAATTCTGTCCCTAACTGGCTCTGTTGCTTTGAATAAGTGACTTGAAAAAACTGTGGGATTCAGTTTCTTCCACTGCCAAAGATGGATTTGGACTCCATTGTCCAAGATTCCTTCTAGAGGATGAGGGTGGGCAGAGGTCCACACACTGGCACAATTTCCAAGGGATGTTGTTGCCTACATTAGTCCCAATTCTTTTCAGTTTGGGGAAAGAGGCTTATAGAAACCTAAAGTTGAATTGGCTTAAGCAAAAAGGAGGTTATTATTCTTGTTCAGTTGCTAAGTCATGTCTGACTCTCGGACCCCTTGGGCAGGAACAGGCCAGGCTTCCCTGTCCTTCACTTCATTGGAATTTGCTCAGACTCACGTCCATTGAGTTGGTGATGCCATCCAACCATCTCATTCTCTGTTGCCTCCTTCTCCTCCTGCCCTTAATCTTTCCCAGCATTAGAATCTTTTCCAATGAGTTGGCTCTTCGCATCAGGTGGCTAAAGTATTGGAGCTTCAACTTCAGCATCAGTCCTTCCAATGAATATTCAGGACTGATTTCCTTTAGGATGGACTGGTTTGATGTCCAAGGGACTCTCAAGAGTCTTCTCATAGCACCACAAAGAGGTTATTGACTATTAAGGAAGCCAAGGGAGTCTTCAGGTAACATGTGACCTGGAACTTCAGACATTACCAAATATCTGTCTTCTTCTCTCAGTTCTTTTTGCCCTTTTGGGACTTTTCTCAGGGAATGCCTTCTACTCATGGTGACAAGACGGCTGCCAGTAGCACTAGGCCCCTATCCTAATGATTCAACCAAGGAAACATGTTCTTTCCAATAGTAAGAGTAAAATTCTCGAGACTGAATTTCAGTGGCCCAGCTAAGGTTATATGCCCACTCATGAACCAGTCACTCTAGCTGGGGGCAGAGGGAGGATTTAGGCCCACAGGCATCCCTGGTCCTGCCCCTGCAGAACGTCATGGACTCACAGTGGGAGAGGGATGCAGGCTCCCAGGAAAATTCGAGGTACAGTCTCAGAAGAGATCGATTCTGGAGAGATGAAAGCCACAGAAGTCCACTGAAGTCCCCGAGGTCAGGGGCAGGAGCAGTGGGGAGGATGAAGGCAGAATAGGGAAGGTTCTTCTGGCCCTGAGTCATGTCTAGACCTTTGGAGACAGCTGGGATAAAGCCCAGGAAGGGTGTGAGGGGTCCTTCACCTGTTGGGGGAGCTTGAAGACAGCAGTGGAGCCCTGAGGCTGCCCCCCGGGAAGGGACGGAGTGTCCCAGCTGCACCACCGGCATCCTTATCTCTATGTGAACCTGGTTGGCGAGTCACCAGCGGTGCTCGTCACACACCTGGGCTCACATCCTCTTTCCAGCAATGGGACTCTGAGCCAATCCCCTACTCTGTGAAGTGAGTTTCTGAGGATGGAGTGAGAAAACATGAGTGCTGACCCCAACCTGGCTCCCAGGAGCTGCTCAGGTAAGACCCATTTGCCCCCTGGCCCTAGAAGCTGAGCTTGCATACAGAAATCCTCCCAGGTTCTGAATTGATGTGTCTGCTGTGTCTTCCCCTCTGGTCTTTTGGTTTTTATAAAAGTATTTTTTTTTAATTAAAAAAATGTTTAAATGTTTAAAATGTATTCATTTTTAGCTACACTGGGTCTTCGTTGCTGTGCAGTGGGCGGCGGCTATCTTCATTGCGGTGCATGGGCTTCTCTTACTGCAGACCACTGGCTTTAGGCACGTGGGCTTCAGTAGCTGTGGGTCAAGGGCTTAGCTATCCCATCGCATGTGGGATCTTCCTGGACCAGGGTTCGAACCTGTGTCCCCTGCATTGGCAGGCAGAGTGTTAACCTCTGGACCACCAGGGAAGTCCCTCCCCTTTGGTCTTTGATGGAGGGCAGGACCACAGCACATATGTGGTTGTTCCCAGGTACTGGCCGTGCCTGACATGCAGTCTCTCTCCAAGAATGGCTGTGGGATGAATGCCAGCTGATCTGTGAACCTCTGTACATGCAGCTCTGAATGCAGCTGGGCACTTCAGCCTCTCCTGTGCCCCCAGGCTCACTCTGGGCCACGGCACAGACTACCTGGCCCCATTCAAGCGGCTTCCTCCCGCTCTGGGCACTGTGGCCAACCACCAGGCTTCTGTGATCCTGCATCCCACCAACCCCCTCAAGATGCCCCCGTGTTGATTCCCTGAGGCTCAGAGACGGCACTTGACTTGCCCCATGTCACCCAGCCCCTGTTCAGAGCTCTTCTCACTACACCCTAGCTGCCTTTGGGGGCTAGGTTTGGTACCCTCCCATGAACCCCTGTGGGTGGAAGATGTGGGGTGAGGCAGGATTGCCCTTGGCTGGCCTGCCCCCATCTTGGAGTTTGGGGTGCTGCACACGTTGAATTTAGATGTGGCTCTGAGGAGGCCATTCATTCATTCTGGCCCGTATCGACTGCAGAATTGAGTGCTACAAGTAAGAAGGAGTTTAGCTATTATTCTCCTACTGATGTGATTTAATGTTTGGCTTATTCCTGGCCTGCTCCCCCACCCCCTCATCAGTTTGACATTTGCATAGTGTTTTCCTGCAGTTTTGTGGAACACATGGTTTTTCTGGCAACTCTCTGCTTTGACTTTTTTGGGGGAGTTGGGACCCCAATGAGGCGTCTTCCTTCCCACCCTTGAAGCTTTTCCTTCCACCTGTTGGGTGGAGGGGAACACGAATAACCAGACCTCCCTGGTTTTTGCCCCTTTGTGAGCCTGTAAGATTCCTGCTGCCTGGTGGCCTGTAAGTGTTTCTGAGTGTCCTGGTGAGTAGAGGTCTCAGCTCACTCTTGAATAAGTCTGCCCCCGCCCACCCCACCTCCTGGGAAACGTCTGCCCTTCCACTCGGCACCTCTGCCAACACCTCAAAAGCCTTGGGATGCTCAGGCTACCCGGTGGTCAGGAGGCATGACCTCCCCGCTCTGTCTCTTGGTGCTGATTTTCATTAGAGGGGCCCCATGGCCGGGCCAGGCAGGCCTCAGGGTCTATAGAATACCCGGCGGTCTCGGTCTGCTCAGAAGCAGACTCTTGGACAATAACTCATTGGAAATCGTTTGCTGGGGAGGTGAAAGGGAGCTCCAGGAACCAATGGGATGTGGGACACGGAAGGGTACCTCCTTGGTGGTTGAGGTTAATTCCTCCCCAGTTCCTCACCTAACATGCCTGAGCCCCTGCGGACAGCACCCCGCGGATGAGAGGGGATACGGCTGGGAGCCCTCCTCCCACAAGACAACAGCCAAGCCAGTTGGGAAAAGGCTCAGCCACACAGGAGTCTCCAACAGAAATCTGTACATTCCTGAGTCCCAGATCCTGTGCTTGGATGTGTCTCTCTCCAGCTGGCCCTAGAACGGAGCTAGAACTGGGTGGAGGTGGGGTGGGGGGATGCAGTGACAGGGAGGCGGCCAGAAGCCTAAGAGGAGGCTGCCATGTGGGCAAAGGCATCAGCAGCACAGTGATGGGAAGTGATCAGGCAGAGGCCGAATGCTTGCCTGCCCAGGGATGCCATCGGCACAAGGCAAAGAGCCAGTGCATATTAAACGCCTACTGTATACAACAAGCTCTAGCTCTATGGGACTAGAATTCAAGCTCCTACAATTCTGGGCCCTTGTTTTCTTTTTTTTTTTTTAACTTATTTATTTTTGCCTGTGTTGGGTCTTCGTTGCTGTGGAGGCTTTTCTCCAGGTCTGGTGAATGGGGGCTGCTGTCTAGTTGCGGTGCACAGGCTTCTCATTGATGCCGGCAGGGGCTTCAGCAGTTGTGGTTCCCGGGCTCTAGAGCACAGACCCAGCGGCTGTAGAGCACTGGTTCAGTTAGTCTGAGGCGGGTGGAATCCTCCAGGGTCAGGGATCAAACCCGTGTCTCCTGCACTGGGAGATGGATTCCTTATGACTGAGTCACCAGGGAAGTCCTGGGCCTCTGTTTTGTTTCTGTTGGCATTCTTTCTTTTTTTTTTTTTTTTCTTGTGTGTTATTCTTTGTGCTTACCATTGTGCTTGGCTCCTGGTCATAAAAACTAGAACAAGAGGAAACATAGCAACCATTGATAGACCATTATATAGGCATTAAGTGCCTTGTACTTATTGTAATGCACCCAATGACAAATACTCATGGGAGGTACTATTTTACAGATGAGGAAACTGAGGCTCAGTGAGGTTTAAATGATTTGCCCATGGTCACACCTCTAAGCAGCAAAGCCAGGATTTATATATATATTTTGATCCGCTGCTGCTCTGCAAGTGAGATCTTAGTTCCCTGACTAGGGATAGAACCCCTGTCCCCTGAACTGGAAGCGCAGAGTCTTAACCACTGGACTGCCAGGGAAGTCCCAAAGCCATGATTTGAACTCAGGTCCGTCTCCTCTGCGGTGTGTCCTTACACTGGGTGGGGTTGGGGGAGAGGAGAGTTAGGCTTCAGATGTCCTTGGAAAGCCCTCCAACTTGTGAGGTTCTGTCTCGTTAGCTGCCATTCCCCTCTACCCCCCGCCAACCGTAAAGAAAAGGAAAAGTCCTTCGCTCCTCCTCAGGTGGCTCGTGGTGGATTACTTAGCGCTTGACACGGCGTGTCTCTGTGTCATTGTTCCCGGGCGGAATTAAATCAGGACAGGAAAATATTAATTCCGAGTTGGGGATGGAGGCCGCTCCTTTCCAATTACTCTCCACCCCGTCAGGCTTATCCTGGCGCAAACAAGGAAGGAGGCTGGATTAATTGCTTTGGACTCTGCCCCACTCCAGTCCCAATTACTGGGCCGGCTTGGCTCCCAGCATTATGAAGCGCACTGCTGTGCAGGAAATTGTGTGAAATGTTAACGGATTTTCAGATGCAATAATGGAGCACAGGATTTGGGGCCAGTATTTGCCGGGCAGCCGGGCCCTCTGTGCCGCGGCTGAGGTTAAGCTATTTGGGGTTTCTTTGTGTATTAAAGGATCATCTGGTTAACTCCAAAGCCTGGGGCCACCAGGATGGTGCAGCCACTGACCCTGCAGAGGAAGGGTGGGCTCCTGGAGGACGAGGAAGCCCACTGCGTTCATAACGATGATAATGATAGCAGCATTTTCAGAGCCTCCACATGTGCCAGGCGCTTACCTACAACATCTGTAAGCCTCATCCTTTGAAGTTCCTTTTCCCCACCTTATAAAGGAGAAAAAGGGGATACAAAGAGATTAAGTAATATTAGCATAACGTTGTTGTTCTTCAGTCGCTCAGCCATGTCCAGCTCTTTGTGACCCCATGGACGGCAGCATGCTAGGCTTCCCTGTCCTTCGCCATCTCTTGGAGCTTGCTCAAATTCATGTCCATTCAGTCAGTGATGCCATCCAATCATCTCATCCTCTGTCACCCCCTTTTTTTCCTGTCTTGAATTTTTCCCAGAATCAGGGTCTTTTCAAAAGAGTTGGTTCTTTGCCTCAGGTGGCCAAAGTATTGGAGCTTCAGTTTCAGCATCAGTCCTTCCAATGAATATTCAGGGTAGATTTCCTTTTGGATTGACTGGTTTGATCTCCTTGCAGTCCAAGGGACTCTCAAGAGTCTTCTCCAGCACCGCAGTTCGAAAGCATCAGTTCTTCGGTGCTAAGCCTTCTTTATGGTCTAACTCTCACATCCATGCGTGACTACTGGAAAAATCACAGCATTAGCTGGTTCCTTAGTGGCAAAGTCAAGATCTGAACCCAGGTTTGTCTCCAAGGCTACTCTCTTTTGGGGCACCACTCTGCTTCTTCCCTTCTTCTTAAGGAAGCATTATCAATGCGTCTGTCCTACCACACTTGAACTTCTGGTGTACAAGGTCCTTTCTTGCTCTGTCTCTGCATCTTCAGCCATTGTCAAGGCACCTGGCACACAGCAGGTACCTGTGAAAAGGTTTATTGAACTGCCCTGAACTTGGCCTAGCACCTGGACTCCAGGATTTATTAACAGTATAGAGGGGGCGAGCTGCTGAGACCCAGAGAGTGAGTCCCATTTGGGTTCATCTGGAACCCACTGGAGGGAGTCGGGGGGAGTGTGTCCCCAGCCCTAATGTGGAACCAACTCTGCCTGGAGGCTTTCCACACACAGTTTCTGTTCATCCTTACCCAAACCTAACGAGATGGGTGGCATCACCCACACCTGAGAGCTGTGGAAATGAGGCTCAGAGAGGTGAGTGCACTCATCTGGGGTGAGTAAAGGTGAGTGGGTGAGTAAAGGATGGCCCAATCCACCCCAAGAGTTTGGCTTTCCTTAGTCAGTCCGTTGAGTCTGGAAAGGCCTGGGGTGTGGGTTTCAAGCTCCAAGATTTTTACATCTCTTAACATCGTGGCACCTGTGGTTTAAATAGTAAACAAAATTCTGCCCATGAGTTTAATGTGCCAACCTAGGTAAAGCGGAAGTGCTCTGATGGAAGAGGGACATGGGGACTCCGTGTGTCTGCAGAGGACTGGAGGGAGGAGGCAGACTTGTTGAGAGGTGACTGACTTGGAGAAGGGGACATGGGTGTGGCACTTGGAGAAGTGAGTGCCAGGTAGCTAACAAAGCTCAGACTCCCCTGAGGTGGCTGCACAGAAGGAGAACCTGACTTAAGGGGTGGGGCCCCCAGAGAAGGACCCTGGAGACGGGAGGGTGGCAGAGAATGAGGGTGCGGCATGCCGAGATCATCAGTAGCTGTCCAATTCTCACCTGCCCCTTTTAGCTAAAGGAGAATTAATTATGTGCAGGGGACGCCCCCTTAATGGCCATCATTTAGTTTAATTTAAGAAACAGGCCTCTCCGCACCCGCCTCTCCCCCCACCACCCCGGACAAGCCAGCGGCAGCACCATCGGCAGCTGTGCTGATGAATGACCTCCTCCTGTATGTATACACGAGAGCAGAGGTTCTCAAACTGGAGCCAGCCTCTGAATTTCTTGGAGGGCTCATCAGAAAAATCCCACATGATGCAAGGAAGATCCTGCATGCCGCAACTAAGACCCAACACCACCAAATAAATAGATAAATAATAATAATAAAAAACCCACCGTTTGCTAGGCCGCACCTCTGGGTGGTATCCGATGGTGTGCCTTTCCAACAATTTCCCAGATGATGCTGATGTTTTCTGGGGTCTGGAGAACACACTTTGGAAATCGCTGTAGTGGAGACAGGGTTTCAGGTGAGCACCATCCAGTCCTTGAGAACTCGGGCCCTCGCCCCCCACAGGAGTCCTGTAATCTGGGAGGGGCGTAGCCATCTCTGTCATGTTGTTATGCCCCCCACCACAATCCCTCCAATGATGTGTAGGACAAGCGCATTTTCTCAGCATCTCAGTAAAGTCCCTGCCCTGGGCATTTCTGCTTAGGAGTGGAGGGAGGGATGCCAATAGCTTGATTCCTTGACCTCTCCGCCTGCATGCAGCACCCCCACATCAAACTGGATTCTGGGGACACCCGCTTGCTTCATCCTCAGCTCCTAGCCCAGAGGCAAGGGCAGCTGGACCCTATTTTGTAGGCCCCGGGCTCCAGGCCACCAGGTGAGAGAGGTCAGGCAGTGGGTGTCTCCAGGGACCTGGCCTTGGCAGGAGGGCCCTGCAGTTATCACCCAACTGGGGACCGTGGGCAGCCCTCCCCACTGCCTCCCACACCCCCTAACCATTGATCCAGCTCTGCAGGCTTCATCAGGACTACCATCCGGAGAACCTGTTTGCACCCGTGTCAAGGCCCGCTCAGGAAACCTAATTAGCTAGTTTGGTGTTTTATATTGATAATTAGGTCCTTTAAAAGAATTCATAGGTGGTGATAATAAGCCCATTTAGAAATCTATTAAGCTTTGGGGGAGGTTGAGGGAAGCCTGGTCATGGTGCACACACCTGCTTCCTCTTTGCTCATCTCCTCTCGTCCCCCCACCACTCTCCAGTCCCCCCGTCCCCTCTTCTCCCTCCTGCCCTCTTTGCCCGTCTGCAGCCTCAGTTCCTCCAGCTCCTGCAGATGAGAAGACCTTCCACGGTCCCTCCACAGCAGGCAGCTGTGTGCGCTCATGCACTTCCTTCTCCCACAGCCCTCAAAGTGGGGGCCCATCACCATCCCCCGCTGACAGATGGGGAGCCTGGAGCGCAAAGAGATCGGACATCCCCTGGGAAGCCATGTGCCCTTGGGCAGGTGAGCCACAGCCCTGGCTCCTCATCCCTCTCCAAGCCTCACTTCATCAGCCTGCATCACCCTCTTCCCCCACAGCCCCAGACCTCCTTGCTCCAGGGCTTCCACCAAGCAGGGTGAGCTGGAATTTTACAGATCACTTCCCTATTTTCACAGAGAGTTAGTGCTAGGGCTCCAGAGCTAACTGCAGAGGGGTGTGTGATGGACAATGGCTTCATATACACTTTGCTTCTCTAGCACCTCTTTTCCATTTGGATTTCTGCCCATTTGGAGGCTGAATGCCTCCCTCTCTCCCTCTTTCCTTCTTCCTTCTTCCTTCTTCCCCTCCCCCACCTTTTTTTTGTATTGCAGTGGAAGAGCCAGAGATGAAGTCAGCCAGCTTCTAGCTGAGGGGCCCAAGGGGGTCCCCTAATGCCTCCATATCTGCATGAGACACCCCAGCTCTCTCTTATCATCCTCTGCATTTTCTTCATAGCATTTACCACAACATGACATTTTCTTGAAGATTTGTGCACTTATTCATTTGTTACCTATCTCTCCCCATTACAAGTGCCCTTGGGTGGGGTGGGATCGGGGAGTGGGGTAGGTTCAAAGATGTGCCTGTATGTATCTGCTTTCCTGGGGCCTGCACAGAGCCAGAATGAGCAAATGCTGAATGACTAAATGTGTTGAACCTGATCTTCAGTTCCCCATCTTTTTTTTTTTCCGGCTGTGCCTTTCCTTGCAGTTTGAGGGATCTTAGTTCCCAAGGGAATGAACCCAGGCCCTTGGCAGTGGAAGCACAGGATCCTAGCCAATGGACCACCAAGGGAGTTCCCAAGGTCTTCAGTTTCCTCATCTCTAAAGTGGGGGTAAACTATCTCCTCTACAAGGAGCTGAAATGCCTGGCACACAGCGGGCAATCCACGAAAGTCAGTATCAACACTTGGATAAGCACTGCTGTGTCCAGGGAAGTTCTGCTACTTAAAACACTGCTTTGATAACACCTCTTATTTAAAGTGCAAAGAATTTTTCTATAAAGCAAAGGAGAACTCCTAGATTTACCTACTTTGAAATGGTGCTCAGTGTTTTTGTTTGTATTGGGCTTTCTTGAAGTGGGCTGACTGAGGGTGTGTAACTGTAGACAGTGGATATATTAGTGCCTTGTTATCAGAGTTCATGATTATGCAGCCTATGAAAAAGAAGGCTCAAATTATACCTTCTTGAAACATAACCACAACTGCAGAGATATAAAAGCCAGAGGCAAGGCTGCTGCTCTTAGCCTAGCTGGCAGAGAGCTTGCCCTGGTGACCAAGCTGGGTTTGCATTGATGACCAGTTGGCAAGTTTTTGAATCTCTCCAAGACTGGGTTTTCTATAAAATGAGGGTGGGTGGGTAATATTTATGTCTATCTTATAGCATACCTGCCTGTGCATGCTGAAGTCGTGTCCAATTCTTTGCGACCCCATGGACTGTAGCCCACCAGACTCCTCTGTCCGTGGATTTTCCCAGGCAAGAATACTGGAATGGGTCTTCCCGATGCAGAGATTGAACCTGCGTCTCCTGGCAGGTGGATTCTTTACCACTGTGCCACCTGGGAAGTCTTCTTATAGCATAACCACCTTAATAAATGAAGCCATGAGCTCAATCATTTATTCACTGTCAAACACCTGTGTGCCAAGCAGTTGTTCTGAGCTCTGG
Source organism: Bubalus kerabau (assembly GCF_029407905.1). Taxonomy (NCBI): domain Eukaryota; kingdom Metazoa; phylum Chordata; class Mammalia; order Artiodactyla; family Bovidae; genus Bubalus; species Bubalus kerabau. The sequence continues at coordinate 51,447,826 of NC_073627.1, read as the reverse complement.
GGGTTTAGCAGTGAGTGAGATATTCCATGCCCCGTGGGGCTTACATTCTAGTGGGAATTCATGATTCGGTGAAGCACTAAGAATGGTGCTCAGTGAGCACTGGCCTGGAGGGTAACAATGCATAGAGTGGCTCGACAGTGACATGGCTTGTGGATATAGGTCCGCGCCTCCAAAGCTTCTTCTCTGAAGATGTATCGGTGGCTGGACATATCTCCATGCCATTGATCTCTGGCAGAATTTGGACTGGCTCCTCTCTTTTGTGATGCTGAGATGCTTTGTGTGTGTGTGTGTGTTGGGAATCAATGGACGTGGGGGAGCGTGTGGCTTTCAGTGGACAGAGGTCATTCTCATCTTTCTCTGCCCCTCTTCATGAACCACTTATTGCCTCTCTCACAGGCACACTTTGCCTTCACACTCTGCTTTGACTCGTCCGGTTTGCTGCTCCTGGATGGCTTTCTTCCTATCCCTGCAAACTCCACTCACCCTTCAAGGTCTTCCTTCGTGAAGCTGATCCTGCACCTTCAGCTGGGAAAAATCCCTCCCTTGACTCTCCGTCCTCCTCCTCCTCTCTCACTCCCGTTTCCCTCTCCTCCCCATGTCCCTTGGTCTGTTTCAGCTCTCCTGCTGGACTGTGAGCTCCTTCATGACTAGACCCTGTTCTGTTCACTTCTGTGTCCTCTGTACCACATTGCTTTACCTGAAATAGACTCTCAACAAACATTTCTTAGGCAATTAAACAAATGTATGGCTCAGTGGCTCTATATGGGATCATTAGCTGTCACTTTTTCTGGGGGTGGGAGAACCGAGGCAGGGGCCTTGGATAGAGCACTAATGGCCTTTTTCTTTGGTTGGTTTTTGCATGGGCTGCTCTGCTTGTGTACAGACACTCCCACGTGAGTGCTGTAGCCCACCTCTCTGTGTACTCTCACGCGCATCCACAGTTGTCTTGGGTGTGTACGTGTGGGGGTATAGTGGCAGCCCAGTGCCCAGTGATGGATGAGGGGGGTGGAGGTGACTTTCCCAGGGGAAGATTAGCGCCTGGCAGCTATGATTTGTCTCGTGCCCTCCTGTCCTTTTGCTGGGCCCCACTGCAGAGCCATTCATTACAGAGGCTGCTGTCACAGGGCTGGGGGCAGGGGCTGAGCAATGTGTGTGTGTGTAGAGGGGTGGCAGGCTGGACCCCTCCTCCAGAGAGACTCTCATGCCAGAGCCCAGAGTCCTCCGGAGTTGTGAAGAAGAGGACCAAGTTGTAATTCACCTTCTGGGACATAACCCTGCACCCAGGGGTAACACTGTATGTGATGGAATGGGGCAGGGTTTCATTCATTCATTCATTCATTTGGCAAACAATTCAAGTGCCCACCAGACGTGTTCTCTCCTTTCATGGAACTCACCATTGCTGGAGGAAGGTAGGCTTGTAAACAGACAGTGCAAAGTAGGTAATAGGCTGGTTCAGACGGATGCCCTTTTGCCCAGGGGGACCTCAGAGCAAGTGAGAAACCATAGGAGTTGGTGGAAACAGCAATGAACTTGGAGACTGAAAACTTAGGCTTGAGTCTTGGCTTTATTACTTTCTAGTGTAATGGCCTTGCACAAGTCACTTCAAACCTGCTTAAGCCTTGTTGCCCACATCCATGAAATGGGGCCAATGATATGTCCTCCATCCATAAATCTGTTTTAAAAGTGAAAAAATGCTGTCTCAATGCTTTTTAATAGGAAGGTGCTATGGGGTCATTGTCAGATCTGGGAAAGGACTCTTAGAAAAATCTCGGCTTGCCCTCTTCTCTCCTGCTGCTGCTGCTGCTAAGTTGCTTCAGTCGTGTCTGACTCTGTGCGACCCCATAGACGGCAGCCCACCAGGCTCCCCTGTCCCTGGAATTCTCAAGGCAAGAACACTGGAGTGGTTTGCCATTTCCTTCTCCATATCTCTCCTGCTAACAACCTCTAACTAACAATCTCTAACTTATAGATCATTGCTTCCTCCATCCAGATGCAGGGGTGGGGTGGGGTGGGGAAGGGTGAGGCAGGGAGTGGAAGCAGGGTAGCCAGATGAGTCTCCAAGAAAAAAATAATACAACCTTCCACTTTGTATCTATCCAGCCCTCTATGGTTTACAACACAGTTTTATACTCTTTCTGTTTCTTGATTCCTATAACAACCTTGCAAGCCAAGTCAAGGCAGATATTATTAACTCCCATTTTGCAGGGCAGGAAGAAGCTCAAATAGGATAAGCGGCTTGTCCAAGGTCACTTAGTAGGTGGATGAGCTAGAGCTGGAATCTGGTTCTTTGCGATATTTAAGCCCTTGCACTCTTTCCCTTTTTTCTACCCACCAGGGTTCCTCCTCTTTGATAAGACCCTCCAATCATCTCTTTTCTAGTCTGAGTGACACTATCCCCACCCCTGGAGAGCCCCCACCTCATGAATTGATACAGCACCTTCCCTATTCCCCACACCTTCATTTTGTCAACTTATGTCCACTTTTGGAAATAATGATGTCAGGGATGAGGGGTGAGCAGAAAGGGATCTATAAGTTTGAGGTTATTAACTGGAGAGAAGAGAGCAAGCTGAGATTTTTCTAAGAGTCCTTACCCAGATCTGGCATGCCCACAGATAAATTAGTATGGTAAGGGGAGAAAGAAAAAGCAAGGAGGGATGAAGGAAGGGAAGAGAAGAAAAGGCAGGAAAGAAAGAAAGAGAGAATGAAAGTTGGGGTGGAGAGCTTGAAAAGGAAATACAGGGAGGGGGGAAATACAAGCAAATGAGGAAGGAGACAGGAAGGAATCTGGGAGAGGTGAGGAAGCAAGGTGAGAAAAGGGGAAGGAAGGAGGCCTAAGAGGCTGGGGAGGATGTTGGGGGAGGGCCAGCAATGCTCTGGCAAGAGGTGGGAGATTGAAGGCTGAAGCACAGCAGGCTGTGGAGGAGAGGAATAAGTCATAAACGCTGCAGGAGCAAAGGTCAAATATAGACTGATGGCTCCATTGTTTCCCAGCCTGTGAGGAGGACCCTGCTGGGGGTTGCTGAGATGCTTAACCCTTCCCTGCCCAGGTTTTTGATGGTGAGATGCAGAGCAAGAAAAGCACCTGTGTGTCAGAGATGAAGATTGGAGAGTTGAAATTAGGGTTGGGCAGGGACCCCACAGGGTTGGGGCTGGGTCTTGGGAAAAGGGACTCAAGGGTCTTCTCTACTTCAACTCATAGGAAGGGAATAAATAAAAACATGCCAGGTCTCTTTTTCTGCTGATAAGTGTTCTTTTTTTCTGCTGATAAGAGTCCTCTTTTTTTTCATCCCCGTGGGAGGAGATTTCCTAGGGCAGAAGGAATTTTCTGGAAAATGGTTCTTGAGTAACACCTATCCACAAGAACAATCATAAATAGTAGTATCAGTATAAAATAAATATTTACTAAATAATAAAAGCAAAATAAATATCAATATTTATCATGAACACATTAATATATTATTACATATGCAGTGTTTGTGGTTTGCAAATAACTAACAAATATAAATCCTCTAAATCTAACAACCCTGTGTGACCAACATTACCACTGTTTACCATGGAAGAAACTGATACTCAGACTTGTCTAAATGTGGTTGCTGCTGCTGCTGCTGCTGCTAAGTCGCTTCAGTCGTGTCCGACTCTGTGCGACCCCATAGACAGCAGCCCACCAGGCTCCTCCATCCGTGGGATTTTCCAGGCAAGAATACTGGAGTGGGTTGCAGCCTATTTTTAAGTCCTAATCCATAGATATTTCTGCTACTCTACAGCTTTCCTTGGGCAGTATCATACCCACTTTATAGAGGAGAAAAACGGATTTGGGGGATATATTTGGTTATACAGTGACTTGCCGGTTGAGAAAGGCAAATGTAGTTGGTTAGAGAAGGGAAGAGAGGGTCAAGTCCGTCGGTGGGACAGGACTTCAGCACCACGGACAGCCCCAGACGCCGGCAACCTCGCCCCTCTTGCCTGGCAGCCCTGCGTTGTTACCTGCGTTCTCCTAAGGAGCGGTCCATCATCAGACCCTTTGGGCCCCACCCCCAGGGGAGAGCTGGGGGCCGGATCGACTCCTCAAGCGCTGTAACTACCTCCCACCCACCCCCGCCCCAGCACCAATGATGTATAGACTGACAAAGGACTTAATGCTGTGAATACATAAAGCGCGAGGCCTGGGCGGTGGAGGGTGACAGCTGCCCTTTAATGCTTGGCTTTTTAAAGATCACGGTGGAGTTCAGAAAGTATAGTCATGAGGTTTAATGATTTAATGGGGACGACTGGGGAGCAAAAATAGTTACTGCGCCCTGGGGAAAAGTGACTCCTCATACATATTACTTTAGCCTAATGGCCTATAACGCCCTCCCCCCGCGCCCGCGGGGGGAGTCACGCTACATAGCCGCTGTAATACCGAATGGCCTGATTAAATGCATATTAAACAATACTAAATTGGGGAAAAAAAGGCAGAGGCGGTGCTAAATGTATTTATTCAGTTCTGTGGGGGGACAGTGTGGCTTCTCCTCTGGGATTAGGTGGAGGAGATCCTTCTCCTTACTGTTTCTCAAAAGATGTGGTGCCCAGTGGGATTTGGAGGGAGGTGGGCTTCCCAGTTATCTGGGAGGAACTTAAGCAGGGAGACAACTCCAAAAATGGGGGGAGATGCCAGCCATTAATGCTAGGAGGAAGAAGGATGAGCCAGACCCTGTGTCTTGGGACCTTCATGTGGTCCTCACTTTGGAGACTTGCCCACAGAACCGTGGTTTTATTCTAGTCAGTCATTTTTAAGAGGCTGCTTTTGTAGGTTCTGAGGCTACTCTGGAACTCTTGGGTCAACTGTGATGGTCTTTTTATTTGTTAAACCTCACAACCTTCTATCCATGGCTCTGGTCACCAGTTTCTGAGATCTCTGACTAGAAGGAGAGTACAGCCTTGGTTCTTCAATGCACCTGGGTTCTATACACCCATGAAAGCACATTAAAATAACTGGGAGAGGTTTTTAAAATGTCAGTGTATGTTGGGGTTATATCTTGAGAGATTCTGATTCAATTGGCCTGGGGTGTGTGTGACCCAAGTGCTGGTGTTCTTACTGATAAAAAATATCAGTAAGAACCTGGGTGATTCCAGCGTGCCTCCAAACTTGAGAGTCCCTTTAGGAGCATACCAGAGCTCGGAGATAAGCACCTGGTTCAAGGTCTTCATTTTGCAGATGAGGAGTTGAGGCTCAGAGAGGCCATGGCCTCTCCAAGATCCATAGGGGTGGATCAGGCTCTTGACTCCCAGTCCAGTGCTTTTCCTACTACACCCCTCTCTTTCTCATGGTAGCATGAACAGGGCCAGTACCAGAAGCAGGGACTAAGATGTGTTAGCATCTTGGCTCTGTAACTCTCTGCCCCAGACAAGCCAAGGCCAAACTCAGACCAGGCAGACTTAAGGCAGCATCTCCTCCCCTGTACTTGGGGAAGAGGGATTCTTTGTATGGTTACTCATTCCTGTCTGAGATGCTAACATATGAGGGTTTTCTGATCCTAAGAACCTTCTAGACTATCTCCCTGGACCTGGGTCCCCTAGGCCCTGGCTGCCATTAAGACCATGGGCTCTGGAGCCAAGCTGCTTGGATTTAAATCCTGGACTTGCCACTTTATTACTGTTGTAACTTTGTGCAAGTTAACCCCTATGATAACAGTACTGACCTCATAAGGCTGAAATAAAGATTAAATGAGCTAATATACACAAAAGTACCTAGAACAGTGTCTGATTGCTGTGTGTGTGTGTGTGTGTGTGCATGCATGTGTGTGTTCAGTCGCTCAGTGGTGTCCAACTCTTTGTGACCCCATGGACCTGCCAGGCTTCTCTGTCCATGGAGCTTTCCAGGCAAGAATACTGGAGTGGGTTGCCAGTTCGTACTCCAGATTGCTATGTAAATGATAGCTATTCTGGATTTAACATTTTAAATGTGCACTGCACTGTATTAAGTTGTTTGTGTATTTATCTCTGTTCTTTGACTTCCTTAAGGATGGATTCTAGGGTTTGTACCTCAGGAATTTTGTTTACTTAGGTCTAGAATGGCCTCAGGTCCTAGTCAAGATCCAGTTAAGTTTGGATATTGCCTGCTCAAAGAGGAGGAGAAAAAAAGCCTTCTTCAACTTGGATGAGGATGGGGTAAGGAGGACAGGAACTTAGTTATGTAGAAACCCAGGCAAGCACGAGGCCCAGGGTGAAGTCTCTGCCTGTTCTCTAGGGATTTTTGAAGCACTTGAGAGTACTTTAGGTAGTGATGAGTGTTCGACTCCAAAAAAACCCACTGATAAGTGAGTATTAAATAGAAAGAAGTTTTGCTTCTGGCTTCCAGGTGGGAATAGTAAGGTCGTATGAGTGTACATTTGTATTTTTCCTTACCTACAGCCTAACTTTGTTGAGGAGCAATCTTATTTCTAGCCAGGCTGGTTTGCCTAGCCACTGACTGGGATGCAATGGTTTGGAGCCAGAAACCATCCAAGGCATGGCCTGCAGTCCATAGTGTCCTCCTCCACTCCCACCAAGCACCTGCCCTTGTGTCTTGGGGAGAATAAGGCAGGAGTACAGACTTCCAAAAAGGCACCATTCTCCCAGACTAGCATCTGTATTTTCAGCGGCCTGACATACAGGACTTTCTGAGAGTGGCCTTCTCAATGTCATCTCTAATGATGGCCCTTTCCAAGTTTTCTGTCCTGGACGATGGCCCACTGTTCCTCATGTACATTGCTCCCTCAGATATCTCCAGTCTTGGTTCATCCCACTCTCTTCATCTGAATTGCCCTTCTCTGTTATTTCATGTCCAAATCCTGCTCATCCATCAAAGCCCAGGTTCACGTCATCACCTCTAGCAAGCATCCTGTAGTGGAATGGACTCTTTCTATATTGAGCACCCTATAGCCTTCACATTTCCTTCTCTCGTTGCCCTTATTAGAAACTGCACTATACCACAGTTGTCTGGGCTCCTCCTGGCTCAGTCAACCACTGGTCTAAGCTTTGAGGGTATGATGCCTTGCCTAACCAATTTATATGTACGCTGCCTTGCATGTTCAGTCACTCAGTCATGTCTGACTCTTTGCGATCCCACAGACTGTAGCCCACCAGGCTCCTCTGTCCATGGGATTCTCCAGGCCAGAATACTGGAGTGGATTGCCATTTCCTCCTCCAGGGGAATCTTCTCCACCCGGGGATCGAACTTGAGTCTCCTGCATCTCCTGCATTGCAGGCAGATTCTTTACCACCAAGCCACTGGGGAACCCCTAACCAATTTGTGTGTGACCCACTCTAAAATATAAAACAAGATCTATCTCAGAATTGGCATGTATTGTTGTACAAATGAATAGAAGTTGAATGTTCTTACCTATCAAAGAATTCATGAGTTAGCCTTCCCTAGACCTGATCAGAAAGGCTTGGAAGGGGTGAAAAACCTCCCGCTTAGGGAGTAAGTGGCAGAAAACCCTCAGCTCCAACCCTTCCCTTGGGGTCAGAGAGGGGGAAGGAAAACAGTGATTGATTCCTCTTTCTTATTCCACGAGACACGCCTCCACACACTCACACACTGCTACACACACAGACCTTGCTACCTGCCCTCCTACCACCTTCCTCCCTAACCTGCATTTAAAATAAATGCCTATTAAAAAAAAAAAAAAAGCCTCCTCTTCCCACGACTACATGGGCCAGGCCCTCCCACCCCCAGGTCCCCTATGCTCTTAGACTTTCTTGCTGCCACGTTCCACCCTGAGCCATGTCTTCTAGTATTTTGCTTTCAAATTGTGTCTCCTGCCATTTGTGCCACATTTAAAATGCTAACAGTACAGAATGTCATTTACAGAACCGGGGCGTTTGCTCCGGAAAATTAATTTGACTTATTCCTTCTGCCTGTTCCTATCTCCAGGCCAATATTATGCTACTCATTCTACAAGAGTAATACTTAATGAATAGGACTATTAATAATGTCAAGGTCCGCGGGGGCCTGGCGGCTAACGGATAGGCGTAGACGGAAGGAACCCATCACCTGACTCCTGGTTTAATGTCCCATGAAAATATCAGGCACTGCAGTGTAATTATGGAGCAGGGAGAGGCGAGTGGATGACGACCCAGAGTTTCTTAAATATTTTTCAAATTAGTTGATGCTTTTCCTTTTGGGGAAGAGATGCTTCTCCCCCACCCCCACCCCCTCTATTTTTAGTTCTGGTCTAGAAGAGGAGGTGGACCAGTTTTTATTGAACACATACACACAGACCATGTATAATGCAGAGATGCTAACAGCTGCTCTCAGTCCAGCATGTTGAGACACTAAGTTGGAAATAAGAAGGAGGAGGAGGGCTTAGGTTTTGATTTAGCAAGAAGAAAAAAAAAGAAAAGTGGAATCGTAAAATCTGATTTACAAAGAGTACCCCTGTGGCCTTCCTTTTCTCCATTCATCTCCCCCTTTTCCAGTGCATACAGAATCACAGAGCTAACAGTGGCTTCTAGAGAGAATGTAGTCCCCTGTTTATCTGCAGGCCAAGCCCCCCTATTGCCCACAATCCTGAATATTCAAGGAGATGGAAGAATGTACCTGGGTACAGTTTCTTCTTTGCTGGAAGGCTGAGTTCTCTCAAGCCCTGGGATTTTGATCTTGAGTTGGCCACTTTTATGGGAATGGATCATCAGGCTTGGGCAGGAGCGTGGGGGAGGTCAGGACCAGGGGTGAGGGAGTTGGAGCAGGACCCTTGGGTATTAGTCTCATCTCATTGGTGGAAAGGGGATAAGAATACCTGCCATGCAAGACGGTGGGGAGGCCAGGAGATAACGGGTGTGAAAAGCCTGGGACCATGGCTAGCACACGAGGGGACCGATCATGTTAGTCTGTTTTCCCCTGTTCACAGATGGTGTGGTCAGACTCAACTACAGCAGGAACCAAACACCTCTTCTGGGTGCAGGGTCAAACAAAGGATACACACACCTCCTGCTCTAGGGAAACCTCGTGTGTGGGAGCTTCCAGTGTAGTGGGGGAACCTCTGTTCTTGAGCGACCTTAAAGTCCTATGAATCAGTCATAATCCCTACCCTGGAGGCCCCTAATCTTATGAGAGAAACTCAGGCTCTGACCTGAGTGGCTTCTGGTTTGTTGGTGAAACCCTTGTCCTTTGAGGGGCTGCAAGTCTTAAGAAGGAATTATGGTGCCTATTGTGTGTGTTTGGTGAGGGGGGTGGGGGGGGGCTAGTCTTATGAGGGGATTCCAGATCCCAATATGGGAGACATTCTAGTCCAGTGAGAGAAACCAAGCTTCTGATCAGGGTGGAGGGCTTCTAATCTGGTTGGGGAAACTGATCCCCTACCTACCCTTGAGGAAGCTCCAGTCTGGTAGAGGACACACGCAGCCTTTGTTCTAAGGGTGAGGGAGAGGGAGAGGACCCGTTTGTTGGTAGAGGCAGTTCTTGCTTCAAGGGAGCTCTAAACCTGGTGAGAGATGCATAAGCCTGGCATAGTAAAATCCCGGTCTGATGGGGAGACAGAGTATGTCTTGGAGAGATTTCAGTCTGATGACGGTAACAGCCTGGAAAAAAGGCTTCTCTGCTGGGAGACAACAGAGCTCCCAGACTGCTGAGGAAGATAGACCCCTTGGCCTCAGCGAGGTGTGCCAGTATGACTGGGGGTGGGGGCTTTTCTGCAGGGACAGATGCCCCAGTCTTGATTGAAGAGACATAGTGTCTTTTAGCTTCTACCTTGACAGGAACAGCAGGGCAAATGAAAGCAGGTAAGCTCCAGAAATCCCAAGAAGGGGAGGCACACACCATTCAGTTTAGCCTTGAAGAAATCACCCCAAGCCCACCAAAGTGACGGATCCTCTGGGAGGATGGGCGTGCCAGCCTAAACCTGTAAGGTCAAACTGGAAGCCTGCGGGAAAACTCTGCCTGCCAGGAAAGCCCCTTTTCAGCACCTCGGCCAGTGACCACGTAGCCGTTCGTACCCGCAGTTCCGCCCTCGGGTCCTTCTCACACCTTTGCCTTCTTCACGCCTCTCCTCTCGGTCCAAAGGTCCCCGGGGTTTAACGGGCAGGCGGCCGGGGTGTGTGTCAGGAGGTGGGGCGCCTCCCTCACGCGTCTCTCCGCCGAGTATCTGTCTCCCCCATGCGTCCGCAGCTCCTCACAGAGGCTTGGGGAATGCGCATCTGCGAGTCTCTCTCCTGCCAGAAGCTGACCCCGCGAAGAGGGGAAACACTTCCCAGACCCGCTCTCCTTCTCCAGGGTTAGGAAGAGCTGCAAGGGTTCCTCTTGGGACCAGCGGGATCGGGAGCCTGATTGGTCTCTCTGAAGGCCCAGGGGTGTGTTCGGGGGTGTTGCTGTAAAGGGGTCTTCTTGCTGTTCATGCCTTCTTGGGGCAGTGCAGGGCTGACTAGAAAACGACAGCCTCCTGAGCTCTGAGTGCTCTGCTCACAGGGTGGGGGAGCAGGCCTGGGTCTGTAGCTAATCTCAAATGCTCCCTGCCCCCACTCTGGAGCTGTCTGCAGGAGAGTCTAGTGCAGGAACACTGGGCTTCTTTGAGGAACCCCGAGGACTTCATCCAGAACAACTTAAGGTCAGGAGATCAGGGGACACTGCTGTTACTATGTGCCAGCCCCTCTTCTTCCTTCTCTCTCCATCAACCAGTTTGGGGCCCTTACCATCTCCCACAGAATACGTATCCATGGCACCTGCTCTTCTCTTCACTTGAACCTTCACATATCCAGGTGGTCCAACCAGACCCCCGTCATTCTCTCCTCAAACCCCAGCCTCTCAGAAGAAAGGTGAAGGACTTGAAGTACTTGGACACAGTACTTCATCCCCAACTCCACCCACCTCCATCCTCACAAAAAGGCAAATACGGAATCAGCCAAAAAAAAAGGTCAAATAGAAAGTAATAAAGTCATACAATTAATAATTATTCTGATAGACTCATCAGAATTCACAGCCAGGCCAAGAAAAGTGGGAAAAGGGGGTCAGAGAGGACAAACGTGGAGGGCGCCTTCTTGTCCCTCACCCTCAGGTGAGAGTAAAGAACCTCCTGCCAAGTTCTCGTTTTCTCACTTGCTCCTTTTTTTTTTTTTTTTTTTATGGGGCATCCTGAGTGTAAAAAATATGACTTGCCTTTATGGTGCTCCAACAGGAATGAAGCTATAAAATTATGAACAGTTTTTATGACGGCTATTCGGGGGATGCTGTTATATTGATGGTATACAGCCTGAATCTGTCTTTTTTGCATCCCACCCCTCTTCCCTGGGTGGGGAGGGGAAGTCTGTGTAACTATTTTTCATGCATTTAATATATTAATTATCCGGTAAATGCTCCCCAGGCTGTGCTCGGGACATTGGAGAGTGACAGGTTCTCAGCGAGCCTCCAAAGGCAGCGCATCAGCCTGCAGTGTATTATGTCGGTGAGGTCAGGGTGGGGTTAATGTAACTTTTTATTTGCTGATTTTTCATAGGCGGGAGCAAAGCTGCGATAGAGAAGGGAGGGAGGGAGGAGAATAGGGAGGAGAAGGTGCCACGAGAGCAGAGATAATGGTGAGGCAGAGCTCTCCACCCCCAATTCCCCTCTGTCAATGCCAGGAGGTTTGATTAGGTGGGAAAGGAGCAGTAGGAAACCCTCTCTGGGCTGGCTCCATCACCCAACAGCATATACCCCGGTGATACTTCTGAGCTCTCCCCGGCTGAATCTTACACACTTGAATGCGGGCATGACTTCACCATTTGATTCCTTCTTACTTCCTCAAACCAAAACCCAGGATCTCAGGCCTGGAAAAAACCCATAAGGTTACATGGGCGCGTCTGGCCGTCTTCCCTTTGCAACTCTCAGATGAGTGCTTGTACACACATACTTGCACACCGCCATGTGGATTCGTGCAACCCACAGCTGGCTTTGTCACTCCGTTCTGCATTGTCCCTCCTGCTCTCATGCATTACATTTTCACTCGGAGCCCTTGCCCATTCACAAAGCACAACTTCCGGAGATTAACTAAGAGGATCCAGGACTGGGTCCCACTGGTCCTGTTTTCTCATCTCTATCATGATGCCTGCCGTCTGCCCTCCTGTCTAATGCTGAGGCCTTGTCCACCCCGCAAGGAAGAATAGCTATCAGATAACCAGATAGCCCGTCACTGCCGGAGTGCAGGGTGGTCCAGGGTACCCAGCGCCAAGATGCTCCCTCGGCCCAAGTGTGTTCCAGTCTTGGGAGGGTGAAGGTTGCTGCTTAGACCAAGCTGGGGCTGCTCTGTCCCTGGCCTCCTGCCCCTGCCCTGCCATCTGCCGGCCCCAAGAGGGCAGCACAGCTGAGTCTTTTCTGCTTTTCACTTCTCTGTGATCCTGAACACCGACTCCTGGCTCCCCAACCTTCTGGAGCCTTTATTTTTGTGTGTATATTTTTATGTAAAGATGTGTACTCATTCAGAAAATTACAGACTTTAAAGAATTGGTGTAGACATGTTTGTGTATCCAGGAAGGATGAGGGTTGTTCCTGCTGAACCAGGAGCGCAGACACTGGGACTCAGGCGCTCAGTTCTGCCCAGCGGTGCTGTGCGAGGCCCTTTTTCCTTCTCTGTAGGAGACAAAGCGAGGTGAGACTTCTGAAGCCCTGCAGACATAGCCACCCATGCCTCGGGTGGGCACTGAGGCGTGTGTGCATGTGTATATGTGTGTGTGTACGCATGTGCCCTATCTCTCTCAAAGGAGACACGTTCACTGTTTGAGTCCTAGAAACAGAGGGGCTGCAGTTCAGGTTCTTGCTCTGCTGCGTCCTCATCTTTGACCTTGGGAGAGTTTCTTCACTGCTTTCAGACTCATTTCCACATCTCTAAGTTGGGGTTTATTACATTGGGAATGGGCTTTCCTGGTGGCTCAGTGGTAAAGAACCTGCCTGCCAGTGCAGGAGACCTGGGGTCGATCCCTGGGTCAGGAAGATCCTCTGGAGAAGGAAATGGCAACCCACTCCAGTATCCTTGCCTGGGAAATCCCATGGACAGAGGAGCCTGGAGGGCTTCGGTCCGTGGGGTTGCAAAGAGTCAGATCTGACTGAGCTACTGAGCACGCGCGCTTGTGCGCACACACATTGGAAACGAAACCTTACAAGAACATTGTAAAGAAGCAAGACATTAATAGATGTGAGATGCCTAGCTCTGTGCCCAGCACAGACACTATTGCTATTGCTCATTTTATTATTTGATTCTACCCTCTCCCACCCACCTTTGTTTTCTACAACTCAGCCTCTAGGAAGTTACTACCTATCCATAACTTGGCAAACTCTGCATTTTAAGTGGCTATTTCCTGTTAGGTGTTTGGTCCAAGTTGTGGTGTACTGTGAGTAGATGTGTGAAAGTGAAACTATTAATCCATCAGTTGTGTCCGACTTTGCGACCCCCATGGACTGTAGCCCTCCAGGCTCCTCTGTCCATGGGATTGCCCAGGCCAGAATACTGGAGTGGGTAGCCATTTCCTTCTCCAGAATAGATGTGTGGTGATGTCTAATTATGATCTAAACATCCAAGCAGCCCTAGTATGCACTTGCTTTTCCCATCCTTATGAGGCCAGCATAGAGAGTAGCATTAAGGAGCTGTCATTGTTGGACACCTATTGAGGGCTGGAGAGGTAGGGTTACATGAATTACCTCCTTTATTTTCTCAATGACCTTACCAGGTATAAGATATTATTAAGCCATCTCACTGGTGAGGAGCCTGAGGATCAGGGAGACCCAGTCAATGACATGCCAGCCGGAGGTCACCCAGGTGGGATAGGCACTAGGATTGGAATTCAAGGCCACACTCCTCCAAAGCTCATGTTCTTCCCATTCCTTCTGGCTGCCTCACGCTCTGGTTTTGAAACAATACATCTTACTAAAGCAGTGATAGCAATGTTGCAAATATATAAGGGCCTACTATCTGTCAGGCAGTGGTGAGGGGCTCACAAGAATGAAATGTTGTTGCTGCCCTGGAGGAGTCTGGGGGCCACCTGGGGAGAGATAAGACATTTAACAATAGCTGTGTTGGTTGTTGGGCTTCCCTGGTGGCTCAGAAGGTAAAGAATCTGCCTGCAATGCGGGAGACCTGGGTTCGATCCCTGGGTTGGGAAGATCCCTTGGAGGAGGGCATGGCACCCACTCCAGTATTCCTGTCTGGAGAATCCCCCTGGACAGAGGAGCCTGGTGGGCTACAGTCCATGGGATCAAAAGGAGTCGAACACGACTGAGTGACTAAGCACAGCACAGTGGTTGCAGTACCCTTACTATTACTGTGCAGCTAACAGAACTATCCAGAGAAGGCAATGGCACCCCACTCCAGCACTCTTACCTGGAAAATCCCACGGATGGAGGAGCCTGGTGGGCTACAGTCTATGGGGTCGCAGAGAGTTGGACACAACTGAGTGACTTCACTTTCACTTTTCACTTTCATGCATTGGAGAAGGAAATGGCAACCCGCTCCACTGTTCTTGCCTGGAGAATCCCAGGGACAGGGGAGCCTGGTGGGCTGCCGTCTATGGGGCCGCACAGAGTCGGACACGACTGAAGTGACTTAGCAGCAGCAGCAGCAGCAGCAGCAGCAGCAGAAACAGTACTATCAGTAGCAATAGTCAGAATAGTTAATGCTTTCTCTGTGTCAAGCACTTTCCCAAGAAGCTTAGCCCATATAAGTTCACTTTATCCTCACAACCTTGTACGACTGGTACTCTGTAGATGAGGAAACTGAGATGCTGAGAAACTAAGGTGCAGAGAATTTGCACAACCAGCATGTGGAAGATTCTGGAAGATTCTGAGACAAGCTGACTCCAGAGGTGAAGCTCTTAAACTCATAATCTGCTGTGTGCCACATACCTACTTCTCTTCACAGCTCCTTCCCCAGTTTGAGATCTTTACTGTCATTTAAGTGTATATAAATCTGTTGGCCCTTTTAATATTTCTATCTTTGTGCAAGTATTTAATGGGAGTGTTTTAAGTGCCATGCATCTGATCATTATGGTTCTAGGGATGGTAGTTGTGTGCCAGGCTTCGTGTGCTAAGTATTGCCCTATTTCATTTCCTCCACAACTTCATGAGACAGGTACTGTATTGTCTCTATTTTATAGATGAGGAAACTGAGGTTTTGAGGTTAATCGACTTCCTCAGACTCATGCAATAAGTAGGGGAACCAGGATTTCAGCCCAGCCATGAAATTAAAAGATGCTTGCTCCTTGGAAGAAAGGCTATGACAAAGCTAGACAGCATATTAAAAAGCAGAAACATTACTTTGCCAACAAATGTCCATCTAGTCAAAGCTATGGTTTTTCCCGTAGTCACGTATGGATGTGAGAGTTTGACCATAAAAAAAGCTGAGTGCCAAAGAATTGATGCTTTTGAACTGTGGTGTTGGAGAAAACTCTTGAGAGTCCCTTGGACTGCAAGGAGATTAAACCAGTCAATCCTAAAGGAAATCAGTCCTGAATATTCATTGGAAGGACTGATGCTGAAGCTGAAGCTCCAATACATGGGAAGCTGAAGTTCTCCTGATATGAAGAACTGACTCATTAGAAAAGACCCTGATACTGGGAAAGAATGAAGACAGGAGGAGAAGGGGCCGACAGAGGATGAGATGGTTGGATGGCGTCACTGACTCGATGGACGTGAGTTTGAGCGAGCTCCGGGAGTTGGTGATGGACAGGGAAGCCTGGCGTGTTGCAGTCCATGGGGCTGCAAATCATCAGACACGACTGAGAGACTGAACTGAACTAAACTGAACCTGTCTCCAGAGCCATTGACCCAAAGCTTTTAATAAGAGAAGCTTATGGAATCAAAGGGAGAAGCTCCCTGTTGCCTCATTGTACCCCGGCCGCATTCTACCGTTCCGTCTCCATTTCCTTCAAGGAGCTATAAGAGAATTTTCATATATATATCAGATCAGATCAGTCACTCAGTTGTGTCCGACTCTTTGCGACCCCATGAATCGCAGCACGCCAGGCCTCCCTGTCCATCACCAACTCCCGGAGTTCACTCAGACTCATGTCCATTGAGTCAGTGATGCCATCCAGCCATCTCATCCTCTGTCGTCCCCTTCTCCTCCTGCCCCCAATCCCTCCCAGCATCAGAGTCTTTTCCAATGAGTCAACTCTTCCCATGAGGTGGCCAAAGTAGTGGAGTTTCAGCTTTAGCATCATTCCTTCCAAAGAAATCCCAGGGCTGATCTCCTTCAGAATGGACTGGTTGGATCTCCTTGCAGTCCAAGGGACTCTCAAGAGTCTTCTCCAACACCACAGTTCAAAAGCATCAATTCTTCGGTGCTCAGCCTTCTTCACAGTCCAACTCTCACATCCATACATGACCACTGGAAAAACCATAGCCTTGACTAGACGGACCTTTGTTGGCAAAGTAATGTCTCTGCTTTTGAATATGCTATCTAGGTTGGTCATAACTTTCCTTCCAAGGAGTAAGCATCTTTTAATTTCATGGCTGCAGTCACAATCTGTAGTGACTTTGGAGCCCAGAAAAGTAAAGTCTGACACTGTTTCCACTGTTTCCCCGTCTATTTCCCATGAAGTGATGGGACCGGATGCCATGATCTTCGTTTTCTGTATGTTGAGTTTTAAGCCAACTTTTCACTCTCCACTTTCACTTTCATCAAGAGGCTTTTTGGTTCCTCTTCACTTTCTGCCATAAGGGTGGTGTCATCTGCATATCTGAGGTTATTGATATTTCTCCCGGCAATCTTGATTCCAGCTTGTGTTTCTTCCAGTCCAGCGTTTCTCATGATGTACTCTGCATATAAGTTAAATAAACAGGGTGACAATATACAGCCTTGACATACTCCTTTTCCTATTTGGAACCAGTCTGTGGTTCCATGTCCAGTTCTAACTGTTGCTTCCTGACCTGCATACAAATTTCTCAAGAGGCAGATCAGGTGGTCTGGTATTCCCATCTCTTTCAGAATTTTCCACAGTTTATTGTGATCCACAGAGTCAAAGGCTTTGGCATAGTCAATAAAGCAGAAATAGATGTTTTTCTGGAACTCTCTTGCTTTTTCGATGATCCAGCAGATGTTGGCAATTTGATCTCCGGTTCCTCTGTCTTTTCTAAAACCAGCTTGAACATCAGGAAGTTCACGGTTCACGTATTGCTGAAGCCTGGCTTGGAGAATTTTGAGCATTACTTTACTAGCATGTGAGATGAGTGCGATTGTGCGGTAGTTTGAGCATTCTTTGGCATTGCCTTTCTTTGGGATTGGAATGAAAACTGACCTTTTCCAATCCTGTGGCCATTGCTGAGTTTTCCAAATGTGCTGGCATATTGAGTGCAGCACTTTCACAGCATCATCTTTCAGGATTTGGAATAGCTCCACTGGAGTTCCATCACCTCCACTAGCTTTGTTCATAGGGATGCTTTCTAAGGCCCACTTGACTTCACATTCCAGGATGTCTGGCTCTAGGTGAGTGATCACACCATCGTGATTATCTGGGTCGTGAAGATCTTTTTTGTACAGTTCTTCTGTGTATTCTTGCCATCTCTTCTTAATATCTTCTGCCTCTGTTAGGTCCATACCATTTCTGTCCTTTATCGAGCTCATCTTTGCATGAAATGTTCCTTTTATATATATATATATATGTGTGTGTGTGTGTGTGTATGTATGTGTGCTTCCATGGTGGCTCGGTTGGTAAAGAATCTGCCTACAATGTAGGAGACGTGGATTCAATCCCTGGGTTGGGAAGATTTCCCTGGAGGAGGAAATGGCAACCCACTCCAGTATTCTTGCCTGGAGAAGCCCATGGACAGAGGAGCCTGGCGGGCTACGGTCCACGGGGCCGCAAGCGTTGGACACGACCTAGCAAGTAAAGCACCACCACTACCACATATATGTATATTTATATAAATGGATTTTCCCCCTTACGTCATCATTCTTTTGTATTGTTCTATAGTTTGCTTTTCTCTTTTCTCATTAATGTCAATGTCAATCTTATTCTTTTAACTTCTGCCTAATATTTCCTGAATGGGTTCACCTTAATTCCCCCATTGACAGATGGGTGGGCTGTTTCCAATTCTTTGATATTGAATGTGATGAGCAGCGCTTCCCTGAACATTCCAATACAGCCCTTTAGAGCACATGTGCTCAATACCTAGAAGTAGAATTGCAGACGGTCCAGAACGTGCCTTAACATTTTTATAGCTGTTGCCAAACCGTCCTCCAAAAAGGCTTCATGCTCCCTGCAAACTGTATGAGAGGCCCCTCATCGATTTGTATCCTTTGAGACATCTTTTTCCCATTTTTGCTAAGCTGATGTATGAAAAAAAACTTGTGTTAACTTGACTGATTACCACTGAGATTGGGGAGCTTTATGTTTATTTGCTATTTTTTTTCTATTTTTTTGCCCTTTATTTGTGTATTTTTGACATATACACACTACTATATTTATTTATTTGTTTTTGGCTGCGTTGGGTCTTTGTTGCTGCACGTGGGCTTTCTCTAGTTGCAGAATGCAGACTTCTCACTCTGGTGGCTTCTCCTGTTACAAAACACGGGCTCTAGGCAAGCAGGCTTCAGCAGCCGCTACACAGGGGCTCATTAGTTGTGGCTCTCAGGCCCTAGAGCGTGCAGAATGTAGTAGCTGCGGTTTGTGGGCGCTGGAGCACAGATTCGGTAGGTGTGGCGCACAGGCTTATTTGCTCCGAGGCATGAGGGATCTTCCCGGACCGGGGATCAAACCGCTGTGTCCCCTGCGTTGGCAGGTGAATTCTTACCTGCTGCACCACCAGGGAAGTCCTTCTTTGCCCTTTTTATATCTTGTCTATGTATATGCGTTGCCCATATTTTGATTGGGTTGAGGCCTTAAGGTGTTTATAATATTAATTTTCTGAGTATAAAATACATATAGTACATTTTACATGAAGAATATTAGAAAACAAAGACAGCAACAAAGAAAGAAAATAGATTCAACACATAATCCCTCCACCCTGAGATAACACTGGTCAGCATATCTGTGCATTTTTGCACCTTTTTTCTATGCAAATATATGTGCTCCATACTTCTACTCTTAGAATAACATGGTTTATACAGTCCTGTACCTCTTCTCCCACTTGACATTACAATGAACACATTTTCCTTTTAAATATCTTAAACATAATTTTTAATGTTTGCTCAGTATTGATCAAATCAACATTCATGTAACCATTATGCTAATTACAGAATGTATAAGTTGCTTCCAGTTTTCTCACTATTATAAATAACACTAGAGTAAACATCTTTGTACATACATCTCTGTCTACATCTTTGATTATTTTCTTAAGATAGAGTCCTTGAAGTGGAATTACAGGATCAAAGGTATAAACTGTTAAAGATTTTTGATCCATATTGCCAAGGAAAGATATACCCATTTGAATGCAGAGTTCCAAAGAATAGCAAGGAGAGAAAAGAAAGCCTTCCTCAGTGAACAATGCAAAGAAATAGAGGAAAACAATAGAATGGGAAAGACTAGAGATCTCATCAAGAAAATTAGAGATACCAATGGCAACCCACTTCAGTACTCTTGCCTGGCAAATCTCATGGACAGAGGAGCCTGGGAGGCTGCAGTCCATGGGGTCACTAGGAGTTGGATACAACTGAGCGACTTCACTTTCACTTTTCACTTTCATGCATTGGAGAAGGAAATGGCAACCCACTCCAGTGTTCTTGCTTGGAGAATCCCAGGGACGGGGGAGCCTGATGGGCTGCCGTCTATGGGGTTGCACAGGGTCGGACACAACTGAAGCGACTTAGCAGCAGCAGCAGCAAGGGAACATTTCATACAAAGATGAGCACAATAAAGGACAGAAATGGTATGGACCTAACAAAACCAGAAGATATTAAGAGGTGGCAAGAATACATGGAAGAACTATACAAAAAAGATCTTCATGTTCCAGATAACCATGATAGTGTGATCATTCACCTAGAGCCAGACATCCTGGAATGCGAAGTCAAGTGGGCCTTAGGAAACACCACTACAAATAAAGTTAGTGGAGGTGATGGGATTCCAGTTGAGCTATTTCAAACCCTGAAAGATGATGCTGTGAAAGCGCTGCATTCAATATGCCAGCAAATCTGGAAAACTCAGCAGTGGCCACAGGACTGGAAAAGGTCAGTTTTCATTCCAATCCCAAAGGAAGGAAATGCCAAAGAATGCTCAAACTACTGCACAATTGCACTCATCTCACACGCTAGTAAAGTAATGCTCAAAATTCTCCAAGCCAGGCTTCAACAGTACATGAACCGTGAACTTCCAGATGTTCAAGCTGGATTTAGAAAAGACAGAGGAACCAGAGATCAAATTGCCAACATTCGCTGGATCATCAAAAAAGAGAGACAGTTCCAGAAAAACATCTATTTCTGCTTTATTGACTATGCCAAAGCCTTTGACCGTGTGGATCACAACAAACTATGGAAAATTCTTGAAGAGATTGGAATATCAGGCCACCTGACCTGCCTCCTGAGAAATCTGTATACAGATCAAGAAGCAACAGTTAGAACTGGACACGAAACAACAGACAGTTTCCAAATCGGGAAAAGAGTACATGAATGTTGTATGTTGTTACCCTGCTTTTTAACTTCTATGCAGAGTACATCATGAGAAATGTCAGGCTGGTTGAAGCACAAGCTGGAATCAAGATTGCCAGGAGAAATATCAATAACCTCAGATATGTAGTTGACACCACTCTTACGGCAGAAAGCAAAGAAGAACTAAAGAGCCTCTTGATGAAAGTGAAAGAGGAGAGTGAAAAAGTTGGCTTAAACCTCAACATTCAGAAAACATGGCATCCGGTCCCATTACTTCATGGCAAATAGATGGGGAAACAGTGGAAACAGTGTCAGACTTTATTTTTCTGGGCTCCAAAATCACTACAGATGGTGACTGCAGCCATGAAATTAAAAGACGCTTACTCCTTGGAAGGAAAGTTATGACCAACCTAGATAGCATATTCAAAAGCAGAGACATTACTTTGCCAACAAAGGTCCGTCTAGTCAAGGCTATGGTTTTTCCTGTGGTCATGTATGGATGTGAGAGTTGGACTATAAAGAAAGCTGAGTGCTGAAGAATTGATGCTTTTGACCTGTGGTGTTGGAGAAGACTCTTGAGAGTCCCTTGGACTGCAAGGAGATCCAAATAATCAATCCTAAAGGAAGTCAGTCCTGAACATTCATTGGAAGGACTGATGCTGACGCTGAAACTCCAGTACGTTGGCCACCTCATGCAAAGAACTGACTCACTGTAAAAGACCCTGATGCTGGGAAAGATTGAAGGTGGGAGGAGGAGGGGACGACAGAGGATGAGATGGTTGGATGGCCTCACTGATGCAGTGGACATGAGTTTGAGTAAACTCCGGGAGTTAGTGATAGACAGGCAAGCTTGGTGTCCTGCAGTCCATGGGATCCCAAAGAGTTGGACACGACTGAGTGACTGAACTGAACTGATTGCCAAATTGCTTCCCAAGAGGGTTATATCGATTTACATCCCCATTAACTATATAGAAGACATACACTTAAGTACACATTTTATAATTTTAAAAAACCTTTCAACTCGTTACTGTCTTAGTCTGCACTGTTTCTTGCAGTGAAGTTAAACATATTTTCTGCACCTCTCAGCCATTTACATGCTATAAATTGTTCATTGGTATTCTTTGCCCATTTTCTTTTTTTTGGCCGTGCTTCTTGGCCACTTGCAAGATTTTAGTTCCTCCAACCAGGGACTGAACCTGGGGCCTCAGCAGTGAAAATCCAGGGTTCTATCCACTGGACAGCCAGGGAATTCCCTTTGCCCACTTGCTTTTCTTGCTTTTACAAGGTTTATTTATTTTTAATTGAAGGATAATTACAGTATTGTGCTGGTTTCTGCTGTCCATCAACATGGATCAGTCATAGGTATACATATGTCCCCTCCCTCTTGAGCCTCGCTCCTCCCTTTGCCCACTTTCTATTAGACTAGTTATCCCCATTTTGTGGACAAAGAAACTGAGGCTCAGAGTAGTTAAGTAATCCACTCACAGTTACACAGCTGGCAACAGGCAGAGGCAGATACAAACCTCTCTTCTTTCCAGTCCTGAGCTCTTGCACTATGTTGCTGCTTTTTGTTCTCGAGCAAGAATCAGTCAATTACTGCTCAGCCTGCTGGCTGTTTCTGTAAATATAATCGTTGGAGCACAGCCACTCCCATTTACCGACTATCACCTCTGGCTGATATCATCTTTCGCACTCCAGTGGCAGAGTGGTCGTGACAGAGACCGTATGGCCCACAGGCACTAAAGTATTTACTATCTATTTATTCGGAAATGTTTTTATACGGAATAAATGCTATGTATACAGAAATCCAGAACACCATTGTATGTTTGAGTCTGAATTTCCTAGTAGCCACATTTTAAAGGTAAAAAGAAGCAGGCGAATTTAGAGTCTATTTTAATTAGTTAGCTAGAGTATATTTTATTTAGTTCGATATAATGAAAATATTGTCATTTAAACATGTAATCGACATAAAACTTATTAATGAGATATTTTACATTTTGGGGAACTGTTTTTGAAGTCATTTGTGTATTTTGCACTGAGAGCCAAATTCAATTCAAACTAGACAAATTTCAAGTGTTTGGTAGCTACGTGTGGCTAGTGGCCAACCTTAAGGGACCACACAGCTCGAAACTCCCGATTATTTTCGTCTGCAGAATACAGACAATGCTAGCACCATGCCTTTCACAGGGCTGTTGGAAAATGGAATGAGAGGCAATATGTTTCTAAGATACTGTATACTCATGCTCAGTCACTAAGTCATATCGAACTCTTTGCGACCCCATGGACTGGAGCCCACCAGGCTCCTCTGTCCATGGGATTCTCCAGGCAAGAATACTGGAGTGGGTAGCCATATTCTCCTCCAGGGGATCTTCCTGACCTCAGGGATCGAACCTGCATCTCCTGTATGGGCAGGCGGATTCTTTACCACTGAGCCACCTGGGAAGCCTCTTGTAAGATCCTACATTCACAAAATGGGTTACAATTATAATCATGTACTGGGATCCAGGGGTAACTTGCCTTACACACTTAAGGACAGGTAGAAATTTGATAGGCAGAGGATAGTTGTTGCCAGGGTAGTTCAGAGGATCAAACACACACACACACACACACACACACACACACGCACTCATACCGTATCTTTGTTTCTTCCCTTCACTGGCTCAGTGTTTCCTGAATAGTACTTAGGCTCTGAGAAGAAGGTATATGTACTCAATCCAGAAGAGACTGTTTCGTTAATTCCTTATTAATTCCTTAAATGCCCCATTATTTCCTGTGGGCTGCACCCATGGCCACAAGAGCTATCTGCCTCTGAATCACCCTGCTTGGCTCCCAAGCAGAATTAAAATCTGACTTTTTAATTTATTCCTTCATTCACTCATCAAACACTTTCCCAACATCTATTGTCCACCCACCTCAAAGTGGGAGTTTTTATTTCATTAAAGATTTTCTCAAAAGATACGTTTGCAACAAAGTTATCAAAATAAAAATGGAAAAGCAGTGAAGAGGTAAAGGTGTCTGGGCATAGAGCTGATATAACATGAAATTAGGCTCTGAGCTTCTTGGCAACAAGGGCAAAAGGGGAAAAATATTGGATCACATCATTTTCATTATCTGGGAGAATAAAATTTGCTACTTTTTTTTTTTCCTCAAGAGAAACAAACTGTTCCCTGGCTGCTATTGTGGATTAGTCACTAAATTGTGTCTGACTCATTATGACTCCATGGACTGTAACCCTTGTCCATGGGATTTCCCAGGCAGGAATATTGGAATGGGTAGCCATTTCCTTCTCCAGGGGATCTTCCCAACCCAGGGGTTGAACCTGTGTCTCCTGCATTGGCAGGCAGATTCTTTACCACTGAGCCGCCAGGGAAGCCCCGTTCCCTGTTCAGTTCAGTTCAGTCGCTCAGTTGTGTCCGACTCTTTGCGACCCCATGGACTGCAGCACGCCAGGCTTCCCTGTCTGTCACCTACTCCCGGAGCTTGCTCAAACTCATGTCCATCAAGTCAGTGTTGCCATCCAACCATCTCATCCTCTGTCGTCCGCTTCTCCTCCTGCCTTCCATCTTTCCCAGCATCAGGGTCTTTTTCAATGAGTCAACTCTTCGCATCAGGTGGCCAAAGGATTGGAGTTTCAGCTTCAGCCTCAGTCCTTCCAATGAATATTCAGGACTGATTTCCTTTAGGATTGACATTCCCTGCTACTACATTCAAATAGGTAGCCATTACCCAAGTTGTTGCTCAGGGACTCTGAGAGCGAGTAGACAAAGGCTTCCATTGGAGATTTACAGCAGGTGCAGCCAGCCCTGATCCTCATGTGGCTGTTTCTGGCATCTGCCCTCAATAAAAGCTGAGGGCACAGTTTGAAAGCTCAGACCTAGTGAAGGCGATCCTGCAGAAGGCTAACTTAGTGTGGTCCAGCTATATGGCTTTCTAGGGACTCAGCTGGAAGCAAGGAAAGCGTTCAGAATGCCTACTGGAGAGCGTGCCCCCACCGTCCATCCCAATCCAGCTTGTCCCCTGCTTTCTCTCCCACTGTCACCGTGTAGGGTGGGATCTCGTTGTTTCCTGCCTCTTCCCTGGTCTACCTCCAGACTGTCCCCCGCCAAGCAGTCTGTGATCTTTCTAATACCCAAACCCCATCATCACCCCCACATTCCCCAGCCTAAAAATCCATCAGTGACCAAGTGGTGAGATATGAAGTGAATTTGTTACTCTCAGCTTGGAATTTTTAGTCATTGTTTGAATTTTTAGAACAAGTGTGGATAATGCTTACAAAAGCAATAGGGTGGTTTACTTTAGGGGGAAAAAAAAAAAAGATGTCCCAAGATTCTCATAGTGTGAATTCTGGGTGTTGAGACTATGGTTGATTGCTCTCTTTTTTTCTTTTTCCCTCTGTACTTAAGTATATTTTTTTAAGTAAAAAGATCATTTAGTGCATAATTATTGCTTTTAAAAATATTATTTGTTTGTCTGCATTGGGTCTTAGTCACAGCTTGGGGGATCTGTGTCATACAGACCTTTCACTGCGGCACACAGGCTCTGGTCGTGTCAGATGGGCTCAGGAGTTGTGGAGTGCGTGCTTAGCTGCTCTGTGGCATGTGGGATCTTAGTTCCCCGACGAGGGATGGAACCTGCGTCCCCTGCTTGTAAGGCAGATTTTTTTTTTTTGGCCACTATTTTTTTTTTTTTTTTTAATTAAAGGATACTTGCCTTACAGAATCCTGTGGTTTTCTGTCATACATCAACAAGAGTCAGCCATAGGTACACCCATGTCCCCTCCCTCCTGGACCCCCCTCCCATCTCCCTCCTGATCCCGCACTTCCAGATTGTTACCTTGTCCCTGTCTGAGTCCCCCCGAGTCATACAGCAAATTCCCATTGGCTGTCATTTTCCATATGGTATTGTAAGTTTCCATGTTACTCTCTCCATATGTCTCACCCTCTCCCTCCTCCCCTCCTGCTGTGCCCATAAGTCTGTTTTCTATGTCTGTTTCTCCATCGCTGACCTGAAAATAAATTCGTCAGTACCATCTTTATAGATTCCACATATATGCATCAGTATATGATATTTATATCTCTTTTTCTGACTTAGTTCACTTTGTATAATAGTCTCTAGGTTCATCCACCTCATTAGAACTGACTCAAATGTGTTCTTTTTTATGACTGAGTAATATTCCATTGTGCCACAGCTTCTTTATCCATTCATCTGTCAATGGACATCTAGGTTGCTTCCATGTTCTAGCTATTGTAAATAGTGCTGCAATGAACATTGGGGTACATGTGTCTTTTCTAGTTGTAAGACGGATTCTTGACTGTTGGGCCACAGGGAAGTCCCTTCCTTGTTGCTTTTATGTCACCTGGCGCTCAGCTACTTCTCCTCTGAGCTCTTATGGCTTCCTTGGCATAATTACCACAATTAATAGGCACCTGCTGTGTGCCAACCACTGTGTTTAGTTACTTTAGAAAGGATAAATATTGCTGCATTTAAACCATGTGTTGAGCCCATTTTATGGATGAGGAAACTGAAGGTAGAGAGGTTATGGACTTGCACGAAGTTCCAGGGCTGGAGTAACGGAGCCATGATTAGAAAGAACCCAGGCAGTGTGAGGCCAGAGTGTGACTTTCCCTTTACATCAGTCTCCTATAGTACTTTTGGTCTTTAGGTCTTTTTTTCCCCCTAACCTCAGCATTTCACTTGGCATGTTCTACATGTACAATAAATGTTTACTGTTGAATAAAAGTACTGCATAAATATCACTCCTGTGGTGGGGCATTTTTGAAATGCTTACTGTTTTTTCTTTTCAGCCTTTACAACTTCCCCTCCCTCCACCCCTCAGTACCATAGCAGGGTAGAATGTGGAGATCATGAAGGCTTTCTAGCTTAGGTCTTCAAAACCTCAGGCGCTTGGGGAGAATGGACACTGTTTCCAGGCTGAGAATTTAGGTGTTGCTGGACCTCAGATGATGAGGCCCCAAGATCCCAGAGGGCGTAGCTGAGAGGTGACTCTAGACAGTTGGCATCTGTGGCTGCAGGGGGAGTCCCATTCCCAGGATAGGAGCAGCAAATCACCATGTGCTCTCCATCACGGTCCCATACAACACAGACCTGAAGGCATCACTTTTGCCAAGAAAGAAGGCCCTCTTAGAGAGTGAACAGCTAACATGCTGAGTCATACGGTCCCTCCTTGACATCAGTACTATATACACCGCTGTAACTTACAAGTCTAGGGAAAGGAAAAGAGCTGGAGAAAAAACAGAAATGCCTGAGACTGAATTGTCCACATACCCCCACCCCCCCACCCCCCGTTACTAGTGGAATGAAGACTCCAAATGGAAATTAATTTGCATTAAAGAAAAATAGGTTTTCTCTTCCACTTTGAGTCTTTGGACTGAGACTTTTCTTCACTGTCCTAAGCTGGACATTTTCCCTGGACTGGAGAACATTTCAAAACTGCACTGTTCCCTGAGCATGCTGAAGGAAGCCTCAGAATTTCCAATCACCCACCGAGGGTGGGGAGATCCTCAGGTTTTAGAACCCAGAGGAGTGGACAACATCCTAAGACTAAAGGAGATGGGTAAGTGTTCTTCCCACCTGGAAGGTCTCATCCACCATGTGTGCAGGTGGGCTGGAGGGTCCCCATATAGGCGAACCCAAGGTTTCCCCCATGATGGGTCTTTTGCTACCCATCATGCTCACAGACAGAAACTTGATCTAGACCCACAATTCCACCCTGTGGACCATGACCGGATTGATCTTGGCCTGAGAAACTTTCAAGGCAGATATGACTGGGCCATGTCCACATTATGAGTGCCGTGGTGGACTCTCCCCTTCTGAGCAGCACTGCTCCCTGGGGGACCTTCAAAATGAGTAAGCCATGAAGTGGTGCCCCTCTAGGGATCAAAAAGAGAGGGGTCTGCTGAATGAGGTTACTAACCAGTGACACTTTATATCTAGGCCTATGTCTGTCAAGGATGGTGAATTCGGCTTTGCTGTAGTTGATGCTTTCAACTATGGCAACTTAAGGAATTTTCAGCTTAAGGAAATCAGTCCTGAATATTCATTGGAAGGACTGATGCTGAAGCTGAAGCTCCAATACTTTGGCCACCTGATGTGAAGAACTGACTCACTGGAAAAGACCCTGATGCTGGGAAAGATTGAAGGCGGGAGGAAAAGGGGACGACAGAGGATGAGATGGTTGGATGGCATCACTGACTCAATGGACATGAGTTTGAACAAGTTCTGGGAGTTGGTGATGGACAGGGAAGCCTGGCGTGCTGCAGTCCATGGGGTCGCAAAGAGTCAGACACGACTGAGCGACTGAACTGAACTGATAGTTGATGCTTTCAGAGCTTGGGCTGTGGGGAAGGAGGGACAGCACTAGTAGACCAGCAGGGCAGTGGACCAGACCTAAATTTCACATTTTAGTTCTGCTCCCACCAGCTTGGGTTGGGCAACCCCCTTCCCCTTCTTTAATGCCCTTATGTGTTAGAAATGCCTACCGCACATGGCTGTGGGGGAGGGCACTGGGGAAGCTCTCCATGGCCTCCCCTTAGGCGCTCTCATCCTATTTCACTAGCAGCAGCCTTATCCGGTCTTAGCTGCAACCCCATGCCACCCGTGGAAATCCCGTTATCAGAGGAAAATGGTGTGATTCAATGCAATTAGGATAAAGAGGGACTTGGGGGCAGCCACTAGTGGTTACATTGCAGCTAGAAAGCAAGTGGCCTCTTTACTACCAGGAAGCCCTGCGTGTCTCCCAGCCCAGTTGGTCCCAGGCTGCTGCTGAGGCTTCTAGTTGAAACTACATCTTCTGTAAAACAAGGAATCCCATACTTCAGGCAAACACTTTCATTATGCTCTTCCTCTGGGGTATGGGAGAGGTGGGTGTTGTGGGGCCATCTAAAACAA
This sequence comes from Bubalus kerabau, assembly GCF_029407905.1. Classification (NCBI taxonomy): domain Eukaryota; kingdom Metazoa; phylum Chordata; class Mammalia; order Artiodactyla; family Bovidae; genus Bubalus; species Bubalus kerabau. Next base: position 51,419,420 of record NC_073627.1, on the reverse strand, counting down.
ATTAGCTCTGAGCCGGGAATTCTTTTTAGTTGGAATTTTCACAGCAAGAAAGCCACTGGCTGACAACCTTTCCTGTATATGATCTCATTCAAGCCTCAGGACACTTTGGCAAGGCAAGCTAGGTAGGTATTATCTTACCTGTTAACTCTCTCTCTATTCTGTCCACATCTTGCCATCACCTCTGCCACCTTCCTAGTCTAAACCACTGTCAATTCTTTTCACTAAGCTTTTTTTGAGGTGCAACATTTAGCAAAGTGTGCAAACCCGAAATGCAGTTTGATGAGTTTTTACCCTATTGTAACCACCGTCCAGATGGAGATATAGAAGTTCCCAGCTTTACCACATGTCATGGTCATTATCCCTCCCCAAAATAAGTTATTCTGATTGCTGTCCTTATAGATTTGTTTGCCCATTTTGAACTTTATATAAACAGAAACATACAGTACATCTTCTCTTCTCTTGCAAGATTCATCCGTGTGGTGTTTAACAGTAGACTGTTCTTTGTCATTGCTGTACGATGTTCCACTGTGGATAGACCATGGTTTATTTGCCCATTCTGCAGTTGTTGGACATTTAAGTTGTTTCTGGTTTTTTGCTACTACAAATAAAAATAAAGCTCATGTCTTTTGGCGGGTTTTACTCTGGGTCACACTGTATACTTATATTTAACTTGTGTCTGACTTTTCTGTGACCCCATGGACTATAGCCCACCAGGACCAGTCTTCCTCTTTCTGCTTTGGGCCTCTCTAGTCTCATCTGCCCAGTACATCTGCAGTGAGTGGTATTCCTAACGTGTAGTGTAAATTTCCTGCTTAAATTTCCTTCCCAGTATTCATCACATTCTGCAATTACATACTAATATGATGATTTGATTGATGTCTAGCTTTGCTACTAGACCATAGCTGCATAGGAGCAAGCCTGACACCTGTCTTGCTCATTATGGCATTTGCAGTGTCCTCCTGGAGGGCAATGATGATGTCTTTTTTGTTCGCCACTGGATCCCTGACAGTCAGTACAGTGCCTGGAATATCAGAGACTGTTAACCTGGGTTGGATTGATAGTTAACTCTTTGAATTGAAGTACTGTCAGTACAGACCAGTATAAAGAAAAATGTCACCTTCTTGCTGAAAGCAGATGCTATGGGACTGTCCACACGTTTTCATTTTGCTGGGATTGTATGGGACTGATTATTGCTCAAATTAGGGAGCTTGGTGACAGGTACCTGGAAATCTGTCACAGGCTAAATGGCATTCACTCAAACCTTAATCATCTAAAACTTCTTCTCGTCGCACCTAAGCAAGCTGACTTTCATTTGCTTTCTTGGGGAAAAAAAAAAAGTTAGCCTGAACCATGAAGGATAGAAACAAGAGGACACTCCAAAGGCCATAAGGCACTTACCATAGAGAATTAGGACTTTGTTCATTGTTGGCAAGCAAATTGATGCTGCTCATTGCAGATGGATCTTATTTGCTCACCATCAAGTCTTATCTGCTCATCCGAGCCGGTCTCGCTGCCACGCTGCTTGGCAGCAGATGGGTTCCAGGGATGGTAGCCCCGTGGAAGTAATAAAGTGGTGTTTCGCTTCCAATTGTCTTTCACTGAGACCTCTCAGTGATTCCGACTGATTGTCCTGTAACCCGATGCAGGGACTGACTGAGTCAGGTTTATCTGGGCTAGAATTTTTGTCGCTGTCTTGGGAACTGAATGGTACATACCGCGAGGCTGGTCCAGAGCTGCCCAGGGGCACGGTCCTCTCCAGCCAGGGTCCAAAGCCTGTGTGTGGGTGAGGTGAGAGGTGGCACTTTCAGGCCTGGAAGCTAGGCTTCTGGTTTCCTGATACATCCCCAGCAACAGGCCTGCAATGGTCTCCATCTCCCTGCCTCCGCTGTGACTACGGTGCTTTAGAATTCCCTGCGGTTTCAGGCTTTGTCTGTAATGGGAATGGTCCATCCTCTAAGGCTCCTCCATCCATCTGGGTTCCTAGATGCTTCCAGGAGTGCAGCTTCTTCACTCCTCCAGTGGCCTGGCTTTAGCTCTGGATGCCTGCTTCTTTCTGCTGAGGCAGAGAAGTGGGTGGATGGGGCCGGGGTAGGGAGAAATAATAGCTCTTTGCTCCTGAGCTGTTCGTTGGGTTTTACTTTTACGAGCAGGAAAAGGCAGAGATTCCAGGGTGCTGAGGGTGAAGCTGGGGTCTGGCAGGGTTCTGCAACACACCCTCCCCTCATCACACCAATAGCCAAGTCACCAGGCAGAGTCTCTGCTCAGCTCAGAAGCCTCTGCCAAGTCCTGTGTTTGAAGGGCCAGGCCCCCCACTCCTGGGATTCAGATTCGCCTCGGACCCCCTGCCCATCCCCTTTCCTTTCCATTTCTGTGAATTTTTAGTTCTCCTCCTGGCCCTGTCTCCTCTCTCCCTGCCTTCCACAGCCCCATCCCTTCAGACTCATCTACCCCTCAGCCCCATCCGACTGCCAATTGAAAAGGCCTGAAAATAATGTGAAATAATATAGTTTATCACCCAGAGGCTGCTGACAGGCAGTGCGGCCAGCTCTGAAAACAGGCAGGGAGGCTGGGAGGGCGAGGAAATTATAGGCTGCACAAAGGAGAAAAAGTTAAAGTAAGAGCTCCATAAAAGAAAGTGGAACTATTATGCCGCAAAATGCCAACTCATTACAAAGCGGCCAAATAAGAGAGAAATACGGCACCGCCTGTAATAGCAGTTTACAAGGGAACATTGTACAGCAACAGAAGAGACGCGGCTATAATTTGCTCTAACAACTCCAATTATCCCTTTTATTGATTTGGCAACACATTTAATAGGAGTAGCCACACCTCTTCTGTTACAAATCATTAAAGGTGTTGAACGGTGTAATTTTAAAATTGTCCTCCTACAGTCGTCAGTATGACAGCATAATTCCCCCTGATTTCGGCTATGTAAACACCGAGGCATGGTCATTTCCCCCTTACAAGGCCAGAGATGTTGTCAGCCTGGGGTTTTTGTGCAGAAACATCCATTTAATACACATCTTTTTTTTTTTTTTTCCCCCAGCCGGCTCTCCTAATTGCAGTGATGTTTGGTTTAGTTTTTTTTCCCTCCTCCCCCTTTTTCTCTCACTCTTACCCTCTTTTCTTCCATCTACGAGGTGTGTGTGTAATGGGGATACAGGAGGGAGGGAAATAAACAGGCTGTTTGCCCTCCTCTTTCTTCTCTGGCAGCCTTAATTGCTACTTAAGTCTGGGCCCCGCACTTAACATGCGGGGGGGCGCGCCGGGCCAGCCTCTGGAGGCGCAGCACGCGCCCGGGCCCGGCGCGTCCCCGGGAGCGGCGGGCGTGCGCGTGCGCGCTCGACAGGGCTGGTGCGCTCCGGGCAGTGGAGGCAACTGAGCCCGCGGCCCGCCGGCAGGAGGGCGGTCTGGCGGCGTCCGGAATCGCAAGCACGGGGTCACGGTCAGGGTCAAGGTCACGGTCAGGTGGCAGAGGCCGGCGGGGTGCCAGCGGAATCAGAGAGTAGCCTGGGCCGGGCATATGCGGTCCGGGGATGCCCAGGCTGGGCGGCGCTGGGTAGGAGAGCAGAGTTCGAGGGACTTGTGGGGTGCAGAGGGCCCGGGCAGGGGGCACCGGGTGGGTGAGCCCCTGCCCTGCAGCCCCTCTACTCCGATTCGGCCTTTTGTGAGGTTACTGGCCCTGCGTGGGCCTCCCTCGGGTTTCCAATCCGGTTCATCAACCCCTTTAGGGAGTCTAGTTTTTATCACTTCCACATCCCAGTGCTCAGCCCAGGGAGAGGCTCTCAACAGACAATTGTTGAATGAATGGAAACATGGCAGGAGGAAGGATGCTGAGGAAATCAGGTGGCCCCTGGGCTCAGGTGGTGGGAGGGGGCTGGCCGTGGCGGGTGACCCGTGGGGTGCCTGACCCTGTGCTGTTAGACGTGTGTAGGGCTTGGGTGGGGTACTGTGACAAGCTCATGTCCTCTAAGACTAGTGCATCCAAACCCTCTCCAGTCCTCGAGGTGTGGACTGTGTCCCCTTGGGTTCAAGTCAGCCAGGGGCTCCTGGCTTCCACCAGGAACCAGTGGCCAGGGGCTGTGGGGTAAAGCGCTGTGTTACGAGGAGAAGGGAATGGCAACTCACTCCAGTATTCTTTCCTGGAGAATCCCCTGGACAGAGGGGCCTGGCGGGCTACAGCTTATGCAGTTGCACAGATTCAGACTTGGCTAAAATGACTTAGCCTGCCTGTGAGGAGTCAGGATCCCTTTCCAATTCCACCTCTTCAAAATCTTGGGCCAGTTCCTCCTCCCCATCCTGTCCCTGACTTGCCCTCTGTCTAATGAACGTCGGTCTAGAACCTCTCCGAGGGATGCCACTTTAGGTGACTTCCAGGGGGCCAGGCTCCTGAGCAGGTGATCAGAATGAAGCAGGCATCCTGGAAAGATGCTTTGTGACCTTGAGCTCCTGCCCTCTACCACTGGAGGTGGACCTAAGCACCACATGGAGAGACTCAAGTTAGACTGAAAGGATGTTAGATTTCAGGACTGCATGGTTCCAGGTTAGGTGACTGGGGACTTTTTCTTTAAAAAATTTTATCTATCTATTTGTTTTTGGCTGTGCTTTGTCTTTGTTCCTGCATGGGCTTTTTTTCTAGTTGTGGCGAGCATGGGCATCTCATTGTGGTGGTTCCTCTTGTTGTGGAGCGTGGGTTCTAGGCGCTCAGGCTCAGTAGTTGTGGGCTTCAGATCACAGGCTCAGTGGTTGTGGCACATGGGCTTAGTTGCCCAGAGGCATGTGGGATCTCCCGGGACCAGGGGTCGAACCCGAGTCTCCTGCATTGGCAGGAGGATTCATTAACCACTGAGCCACCAGAGAAGCCTGGGGGGACTTACTTAAGGTCAGGAGACCCCCTTCCTCTGCAGTGGGCCAGCTGAAGGGCTCTTGGTTCATGGCAGAGGGATGCTGACCCAAACATAGTCATCATGGAGAATCTGCAGGAGCTGGGCAGGTGGCCTTGGCTCCCGGGACAGTGGGGCATGGGAAGCAGTGTCAGCAGCTGCCATCTTGCTCTTCTCTGCCCACATCTACAGATCTTGTTTGCCATCCTCGGGGCCTGACCCTTCCCACACCTGAGCCTACTGGGCACCTGCAGGAGAAACCTTAGACATCCCCAAGCCCCACTCTCACATCCTCACGGGAGGAAGCTTTGGGTCTGCTGAGAGGGGGCTCTGGACAGGAACCTCTTCTGTACTCCACCATGCAGAGCAGAGGTGCTGGCGTGTGTATGTGTGTGTCTGTGCACATCTCTTGCTCTCTCTAAGCACTTCTGTGTGTTTTCACCTCTGCCTTCCTCTTTCTCAGCACCTCTGGGTTTCTCTTTGTGTCTTTTCCTCCCTGGCTGTCTTTTTGTGCTTCTCCAGGCTGCTTTTCAGCTTTGTGTTTCTTGCTCCGTGTATCGTAATTGCTGTTCCTATGCCTGCTCTTTCCCACCAGAGCATGAGCTCTATGAGGGCAAAGAGAGCCCTGCACCCGCACACAGTAGGTGCCTCGTACATTCCAGTGGGCTTCCCTGATGGCTCAGCAGGTAAAGAGTCCACCTGTGATGCAGGAGACCCAGGAGATGCGGGTTTGATCCCTGGGTCAGAAAGATCCCCTGGAGGAGGAAATGGCAACCCACTCCAGTATTCTTGCCTGGAAAATCCCATGGACAGAGGAGCTGGGTGGACTGCAGAGAGTTAGACACGACTGAGCACTCAAGCACGCGTATATTCCAGGGGAATAAATCAGTGGATACCTGAATCTGCCCAGAATTCCTTTGTGCCTGCCCGCATCTTTCTGGATCTCCGTGACTCTCTCAGTAGCTAGTTTGGTGGCAGTGCCCGGTCTGTGCTCAGGTATATGTGTGTTTCTTGGGCTATTGTTCCTCTCCTTGTCTGTGTCTGTCTTCAGGTCTGCTGGTCTGCCTCAGTGTCTCTCCGTACAGCTCTATATCTCCGCCCACGCCTGCTGGTCTTCAACATGGTGCGGAAAGGATGCTGTAGGCATCATGTTGGGGGCACTCGGACATGGACATCCAAGTGCCACGTGGGTGAGCTTCTCTTAGACGCCATCACAAGAGGCTGTGAGCACCTGAAACTGATCACCTCCTTCTCAGCTTTGGGTGAGGGTGAGCTGTGGTCCTCTTCATCCCTTGCTCTCACGGTGACCCCAATCACAGCACCTGCCCTTCTCTAATTGGCCGATGTCAGCGGAAGGGGGAGGGGAAGTTGATGTCCAAGGAGGAAATCCCATTAGGGGAGCCAGCGCCAAGTTATTAGCGGTTAAGATGTAATTGGAGTTAGTGAATAATCTCCTTCGATCCATCATGTATTTATGGCACACCCAACTGTGTGACCTTGCGTGAGTTGTGCCACCTCTCTGATGAAATAAGACCTCCGTGCTTGCCAAGGACCTCTGGATCTCTGGCATTCCGAGTCCTGAAGCTGGAAGGAATTTCTCTCCACGGATTCTGATCGCTTGCTACTGCCCCTCTCCTGGGAGGCACTCATACGTTTCCTCTGAATTATGTGCTAGCTGCTCAGGTTCACCTGCTAAACTGCACTCTGAGAACAGGGTCTTTTTTATCCCCTCCCCCCCACAGTCAAGTGCCTTGCACACAGTGGGTGGTTTATCCGTTTTTTGAATGAATGACTGATTAAGCAGGATGCACTGTGATTAATCATAAAAAAAAAATAGGAAGCCAAGACCCTGCACGTAAGCAGCACACACTTCCGGTGGAAAGGTGTGCCCTGTCCCTTGCTAGCGTTGTGAACTTATGTGAGTTCTTCAGCCTCTGTGTCCTCATTCATAATATGAAGTAATAATAACTACTTTCCTGGTGGTCCAGTGGCTGAGGCTCCGCACTCCCAATGCCTGGGTTTGGTCCCTCGTCAGGGAACTAGAACCCACATGTCACAACTAAGAGTTCACGTGCTGCAACTGAATGATCCCACGTGCTACAATGAGTATTGAAGACCCTTCGTACCACAGACAAGACCTGGCACAACCAAATAAATGAAATTTTAAAAAACAATAAGTACCATACAAAGTATGGATTAAATTCAATCATAGGTATAGTTACACACTGAATTTAGTGCTTGGCACTTACCAGATCCTTACTTAATATGTACTCCTGCTCTATTCTTGGGGCTTCCCTGGTGGCTCAGATGGTAAAGAATCTGCCTACAATGCAGGAGACCCAGGTTCAATCCCTGGATTGGGAAGATCCCCTGGAGAAGGGAATGGCTACCAACTCCAGTATTCTTGCCCGGAGAATCTCATAGACAGAGGAGCCTGAGGGGTGACACTATATGAGCGAAGAGTTTGACTCGCTCTGTTCTTAAATAGAGAAGAGACACTAAGCCCTACGGATGTCAGAAGGGGAGAAATCAGTGTTGGGTGCATTTTTCCATTGAGGCTGGGGAGTGGGGACTAGCTTCATGGTTAGACACTGCTGTTTGTGCCCTGTGGGCTTTTTGGCTTATGTCCTGCCCCCCAAACCCCGCCTGCAACACAAAGATAGATAGAAGGGGCTCAAAAGTACTAAATTAATGAATTCATTAATTTAAAAAGTTGAATTAATGAATAAAGTGAAGCCACTTTCTTTGCCGCTAAAGACAGCAGATCCCAAATTAGACTTCTCAACTGAATCACCTGGGATCTTTCAAAAAATCTACTTTCTCACCCCCCAAATCTAAAAACACCCACATAGATGTTGATTCAGAATCTCCAGGCTTGTGCTCAGAATCTAGTATTCTTTTAAAATTACCCATGTGATCCTGACCTGTGGATGATTTTGGGATATCCTGGCTTAGGACATGACCAAGATTACATATAATTCATGTATGTTTGAAAATAACTGTTACCTGGTTTGAAGATATAAATACTAAACATTATTATTTGAACATTGTTTATGTAAACCCATGTTCATACACTACTTTCCACTCCCACGTCCCCTCGGCTACAGTAGGAGGTTCATTTTCAGGGTAACATTGGAGTCAGGGTGCAGAAGGATGAGTAAGTTGGGCTTGGAGTTAGGACCAGAGAGAGAGTTTAGCCCAGGTCACAGATGTGAAGGGACTGGAAGGGAAGCCAGCAGGCTGGAGGTTATTTGCAAAGCTGTGGACCCTGGAGCAGGTGACTAGCCCCCACCTCCCTTGGAGTCTCCCAACAGCTCCTCCTGAACTGCTCCCTTTCCAGGCCTGGGAGGGACAGAGGAGCTGGGGGAAGCAACTTTACAATCCCCACCCCCCAATCATGGCTCAGTCCAGTCTCAGTTTCCCAGGGAGTAGAGGGCAGAGGTAGGATGGACTATGTAAATACATAGAGATGCGCAGGACCCAGAGATATGGAGGGCCAACTCCAAGTTGCTGTTGCTGCTGCTGCTAAGTCGCTTCAGTCGTGTCCGACTCTGTGCGACCCCATAGACGGCAGCCCACCAGGCTCCCCCGTCCCTGGGATTCTCCAGGCAAGAACACTGGAGTGGGTTGCCATTTCCTTCTCCAATGCAGGTTAAGTTTTACATATATATATACATGTTATATGTATATGTTATACATATGTTATATGTATTGGAGAAGGCAATGGCATCCCACTCCAGTACTCTTGCCTGGAAAATCCCATGGATGGAGGAGCCTGGTAGGCTGCAGTCCATGGGGTCGCGGACACGACTGAGCGACTTGACTTTCACTTTTCACTGTCATGCGTTGGAGAAGGAAATGGCAACCCACTCCAGTGTCCTTGCCTGGAGAATCCCAGGGACGGGGGAGCCTGGTGGGCTGCCGTCTATGGGGTCACACAGAGTCGGACACGACTGAAGTGACTTAGCAGTATGTATATATTATACATATGTTATATGTATTATGTTAGACGTATATGTTATGTCTAGCTTATAACCAGAGATTAACCCCCAGGTTGTTCAAGGGTCAACTGTAAATGGAAGCTTCTCTGTGGAGCTTTGAGCTTCAGTTTTCAGCATCCTTGGTTTATTGTGTCTGCTATGCTTGTCGTTACAAGGCATTGCTTCTTCTCCTTTGATATGACCAACTATTATGTGCTAACCCAACTCTCCAAGGTATTAGTAGAAGCCATTATTATTTCCATTTTATAGATAGGGGGCTGAGGAGGCTCAGGGAGATTGACCTACTGGATGGAGTCCACACACACAGCTCACAAGAGGTTAGAGCTGCGAGTGCCCCCAGCTTCCTTGACCCCAAGGCCCACGATTTCCCTCCATGCCTGCCTGGGAAGGGACCCAAGCCAAGGGGTTGGGGATTTCACTCGGACAGTGGCTGAGGCCCGATCACTGCTTTGATTCCTGCCATTTGCAGAATGGCTCCAGCTGGTGGAGCCTGGGGAGAAAGGACGGGCTCTCTGGACCACACCTCCATCCTGCTTCTTGTGAACCCTCACCCCCATCCTTTGCCTGGTGGCCCCTCCTCAGGTGTGTGTCTGGTGCCCAAAGAAGCCCCCTGCTCTCGCCCAGCTATCCTTGCCTTCACTCCTCTCTTCATTTACCGAATCACTTAGCACGAGTTCACTCAGCTTGGCCAGGCGCTGTGCTGGGTTCAGGCATCCAGGGGTGGGGAGGACGCTCCTGGCCATTTAAGAGCTTTCGAGCAAGAGGGGGCAGCGCATTGACTGCCAATACCCTGGGATGAGTACTGTGCAGGAGAGACGAGGGCAGAGGAGGAGGAACCAGCTTCCAACTTGGCCCTGTGGGAAGTCAGCTTTTCTCGTTGTCTGGGACAAGAGTCCAGCTGGAATGGCTCAGAGTGGCCGCCGTGTGGTGTTACCGCGAGCACGTGGGGGCTGTTTGGATTGGCTTAGGATGCCCAGCTGGGCAGTCACATGGGCTGCTGGCACCCTTGGGTTGGAGGGGTCCGGCCTTCTCTAAACTCATCTCTAGGACCCCTTAGAAGGCTTCTAGTTTTCTGGCTTATTTTCCTCAAAATGATCTGTCCTTGCAGAGGGGCTTCTCCTTCTAGACTAGGTTGTTTCCTGAGTTCTGTTCTTCCACTGTGTGTGTGCCCGTGTGAAAGAACAGGAAAAAGGGAGAAAGGATGTGCCCTTACATCTCATCTCTACCTCTCTCCATCCCTGGGACCTCCTTCTCCATCCCTGGTCTCAGTAGGTGGAGAGCTGGAGCCCTGCTTTGAGGCAGAAAGCCCCATTCTTGCCCCCTGCAGGGAGCACGTGGCACAGTGCCCGCTCTAACCCCCTGAGCCTCAGGGAGCTTGCAGCCTGGCAAGCAAGTCATTTTGCAAGAACTCTCAGCAGAGCTTAGAAGGAGCCAGGGGAGGAGAGGCTGGAGGTGGAGGAGGAATAAAGAAAGGCCTTGGCTTTCCTTACTTTCCAAGGGAGGAAGCATGGGATGAATGGCCTCAGCTGTCACCTCCCTGGAAGACAGGGGACCAGGGACCCTCTGAAGAAGCAAGACTGCCTCCAGCTCCGCCCCGCCCCCAACCCCTGCAGCCCCTGCAGGGTCCCCTTCCTCCAGTGCTGGGCCAAACCAGGTCTAGGCTGTGTCCCCAGCTGGGGGCAGTGCGGGTGGAGGGGGGTGGTCAGTTCTTGAGGTCTCAAGGCCAAGGGGTTAAGCCCCCAACAGCCAAGTTTCTGGCGTCAGTCCTTGCCTATCTGCCTCACCCTCACCCTGCGGACCCCACCCCCGCCCCCCATCCTCCTCCTCCTGCTCCTCCTCCCGTTTCCATTTGGAAGAAGGAGGCTTGCTGTCTTTGTATTTTAACTGTAGCAAAAAGATTAAATTGTTTACGAGCCGGGAGCCTCGGCTGGCTGGATGAGCCGGAAGAGACAAAGATAGACATTCTAATTCTCCCCTGTTCTCCGGGCCTCCGTCCCCCTGCCTGCCGCTAATTCTTTTATCTGGCCCCAACACTCCAGGCATTATGTGCATTCATAAAAAAAGGTGGGGGGGGGTGGGGGGAGCGGAGAGAGCCCTCGCCGAAGCCAGCAAAATTACTGTTCTCTGCGCCGATTCTCTGATAGCAATCTCTTGAATGCTGATTACTTTTGGCCCCCCCTTCCGTGCCCCCTCCCCCCTTCCCAGCACCCAACATAAGTTGGTCTTTAACCCTTTATCTTTAGCAGGCAGAAAGACATGGAAAACATCTCACTCAGTGGGTGGAAAAAAAAAAAAAGGAGGGGGGAGGGAGAGAGAGAGAGAGGAAAAAAAAAAAAAAAAACCCAGCACGGAGAAGAATTACTGTTATCTCCCTACCAGAAGAGGAACAGCAGAGATAAGAGAGGCCTGAAGAATTAAAAGAAACGGAGCGTTGGGGGCTCTAAATTCATGCCGGAGCTGGTTGTATTTGTCTGTCACGGGGGTTCATAATTTTCCGAGGTTGTTTTGATAGACTTATTGTGCGGACTGCATAGAAAACTCATCAGCATTTGTTGCCTCTGAGCATTATTGTCAGAGGTAACTGCGTGTCTATAGACTGGGGGAGATAATGGCTGAAGTAGAAAGCAGATAAAGCCGGGGCCCTTCTCATTAAGGACTATCTCTGCCTCCGCAGACCGGCTGGGACCGAGTGACGGGGCGGCGGCGAAGCGGGGTTATACATTATGCCGGCTAAAGGCGGCGTCCGGCCCGCGGGCGGCCAGGCGCACTCTGTGGGCGCGGTGGATGGGCCGGATGGGCTCCCGCATAGGGACCCTCTGGGCGCAGTGTATTCACCAGCGGGGGCTGTGGGCAGAGGTGCGGGGGGATGGGAGAGGCTCGCCTAGCTGCCAGGGGCTGGGGGAGTGCGGTGAAGCCGGTGGGCGGTGGAGACGGCCCTGGGATTCAAGTCCACGTCTGGCAGGGATGAGGATCAGAGAAGGGAAGGGTGCGCCTGAGGCCTTTTGCAGGTTCTTGTCGTTCTAGACACTTCCACCTTGGCCCACGCCTCCCATGTGGCTTGGTTGAAAGAGGTGAGCCTCCGGACTGCTGTCCAGCTGGCGATGTGCAGGGCGGACGTCCCCTGAACATCGGGGGCTGTGGGCCTCGCCCTTCCTCACCTGCCTTTCCTCCAGCACCAGTGCCTAGGAGGAGCCAGGTGCCGAGGGGCACTGTGAGCATATTTTGCCTGTAAACTCCTCCTTCTGTCTACCATGGGCCACCCTCCTTCAAAGTCAGTAGAGGGGAGTGGGCACGTCTGGGCAGAGAGGCTCACAAATGTCCCTAAGCCAAGCCCTGAAGCCAGGAGGGGTCCAACCCAGATGCCGAAGTGGAGACTGGGGTGGGCAGAACCGGGCTCTGGGGAGCTTGGGACAGGGGCCCTTCTCTTGCCCTTTCCCCCCTGAGAAATGCGGATAATAATGGGGGCCGCCCCGTAGAGTGGTCGAGAGGACTGACGAGATCATTTAAGAAGGTCTGTCAGCAGCCTGGGGCTTCCCCCGATGGCTCAGCAGTAAAGAATCCGCCTGCCATGCAGGAGACACAGGAGATGCTGGTTCAATCCCTGGGTTGGGAGGATCCCCTGGAGGAGGGCATGGCAACCCATTCCAGTATTCTTGCCTGGAGAATCCCATGGACAGAGGAGCCTGGTGGGCTACCGTCCATGGGGTCGCAAAGAGTCGGACACGCCTGAGGCGAGGAGCACAAGCGCGTACATGTTGTACATGCGTACAATGCCTGCACCTGCCATGCGCTCAGTAAGCCCGTTCCTTTCTGTGTGGTTGCTGTTCCTTGATGGCCCTAAGGCCTGTGTACAGCTCAGTGCTTCCTCCTTCATCCGGGCCAGCGAAGGGAAAAGTGAAGTGCAGGGGAGAGGTTTCTGAGCTGTAAGTGAATGCCTTATCCTCAGGTCCTGCTCCCGTAAAGCTGAGGCCTTGGCATTTCCTGAGTCCATTCCTCTCGGTTGGCAGATGGGGTATTGAGGCCCAGAGAAGGAAGGGGCTGGCCCGGGACACATGGTAGGTCCTAGGCAGAGCTAGACAAAGGCCCAGGTCTCACAGCTCTCCGGGGTGGTGGGGGGTTCCTCTCCTTTGCAGCATCCTGCCTTCTGGGCTGCTTCTGCCATCAGGCTGGCCAGGCAGGAGAGATCACTGGTGCTTGCAGCCGTGGGGAACAGAGGGGACCCAAGGCCCTGCCACTGGCCCCGGGGCCCTGGTCTGCAGCTTGCTCAGAATGACCCAAGTCAGGCTCCAAAACGGGAGTGCTTCTAGCAGTTGATTGCTCCTCTGCATCTGGTTTGGCTCAGGCCAGCTGAGAAATGGAGAGGGTCATCAGCAGAGGGATGTAGTGACGGGATGGGACAGGGTGATGCAAACAGGGCAAGAGGAGGGGCCCCAGACAGATGCGAGAGTAGAGAAGGTCGCTGGTCACGGAGTCTGCGGTGTGGACAGTGGGGGAGCCCTTAGACGCAGCCTCTCCTGATACATCACTCACCCACGCACCCTCCTGGGCACTTGGCAAGAGCCCAGCCCTGGGCAGGGGGTAGTTAAGGGACTCAGCATCTGTTGAGCACTTCTTACATGTCACACTTTTTTTTTACTTCTCTTCTGTTATCTCACCACTACCTAAGAGGAAGCCATTCCCATGCTCAGTTTACAGGGGGAAACACTGAGACCAGGGAGATGAAGCGTGTTCTCTCTCTCTCTTTTCCGGCTCCACTGCACATCCCATTTGTGGGATCTTAGCTCCTCAAGCAGGGATTGAACCTGGGCCCTTGGCAGTGAGAGGGCAAAATCTTAACCACTGCACTGCTAGGAAAGTGCCCCAGAGAGATGAAGTAACAGGCCTTAAGACTCTGGACTCTCAGACTCCCAAGTCTGGGATTTATTCACTCCACGTCTGCTCCATGTCTTCCTTCTAGGGCCAGCTGGCCTCCAGTTCCTTCCTTCCTTTCCCTTCCCTTCCCCCTCCTCCCCTCCCCTCCCCCTCCTCCCCTCCCCTCCCCCTCCTCCCCTCCCTCCCCCATTTCCCTCCCTCCCGCTTCATCCCTTCTTTCCTCTCTCCTTCCCTCCCTTCTTTCCTTCTTTCTATTATGCAATACTACCACCCTCATCAAACCCATCTTCCTCAGGTGTCAGCAGCTCACTGTGGGACTGATTCCCTGTAGCAGAGTTTGGCAGGAGTGGCAGAATGTGGAGTGGCAAGATCACTGCCTCTTGAATGCCCAAACCTAGTGAACTGTGAATCGGATCTCCAGGCTCCATGGCCTTGGGGGCCAGGAAGGTCATCTCCCTGGACTCGGTTTTCTAATCTGTAAAGTGGGGACAGCATCTATCTCACAGAGTTGCTGCAAGAATTAACTCAGGATCGTGTCAGGTGGCTGGAGTGTTGCAGCCTTGAACAAAAGCCAGTTCTCCTGTCTTCACCTCCTACCCTGCCCGCTGTCAGCACTGCAGCTGGGACAAGGCAGCCTGCCCTCCCCAGGCCAGCTCACACGCAGTGCTCACGCTCCTCAAGTCCCCGGATAGCTATGTGGGTTTAGTCACACCTTGTCTCCCAGGGGCCAAGCACTGTTCCCACCCTTTCCTGCCTTTGCTGATGATGACATCCTGGCATTCATGCCAGCCTGCCCTCCTCAGCAAAACCCCTGGCATTTGCACTCCAGCCCGAAAATCCACCTCCAACACCTGTCAGCACAGCCCTGCCTGCCATGTCCAGCATCCCTGGACATGGCCTTCACGTGCCTAGACTGGTGGACCCTCCTGCCTCTCTTGAGTCAGACCTGTCCCTAGTCCCCATTTCAGTCTTGCCCCCTGTAGCAGGACTAGCTCCTGGAGGTCCCTGCCCCTGGAAGGTTCTGCTGTCACACTGCAGTTTAGATTGGATGGAGGAGTCGATTGGGGCCACCCTGGTGGCCAGTGGGCTCTGAATGAAGACAGCAGGGGCAGCTCCACCGCAGTGGAGGGAATTCTGACTGAGAAGCAGGTGAGCCCTGACTGTGTCTAAGTCAAGTCACTCACCCTCTCTGGGCCTCAGATTATTAACCTGTCATCGGAGATGATCATCTGTGAAGCCTGTTCCGGCTTTAACGGTCTTGGATTCTGGGGGGGTTGGGGGGGTGGGGAAGGGCCAGTGGTCCGCTGCAAAGCTCTGTAACCCCTTTCCTCCGTGGTGGAAGAGGGGATGCGGGGGGCACCGCTTGGCTCTTGGCGCAGCCCTGCCCCCGCTGGCTGGGAGACCCACTCCCACCGCGGGATTTACAGTGGGCTGAATTAATTTGCATGACAAAATTGGCTCGGGTATCCAAGTGTTGCAGGAAGACAAGTGTAACATTACCCAGAACAAGCAGCCGGGAGGAAGGTTACCCGCTGACAATGAGGGAGCAAGCCGCCCTCCCACCCGCTGCCTCTGCCCACCTTTCATCCTCAGGTGTGATGGGTGGGGGCTTTTCAGGGGCGGGGGAGGAGAGAGATCACAGGTGTGGGGGTGGCCCCCTGCCCGAGGATCTGGAGTCAGGGGTGGAGGGAGGCTGTCTCCTCTTCCAGTGGCTTTCCAAGATTAGTGCAGAGGAGATTTCCTTTGCTATTTCTAAATGCCTCCACCCTTTAAATGGTTGCAAGGTTATTTCCTCACTCTCAGGACTTGATAACAGAGGCGCTTTCCGAATCACCCTCTGAGCACTTGTCCAGGTATCCATCTGTTCACTCACTCCTTCATCCATTTCCTGACTCACCCACACATCCACTATCTATCCATCTGCCCACTCACCCATCCAGCCACCCATCCACCCATCCATCTTCCCACTCATCCAGTCATCCTTCCACATGCCTACCCACCCCATCTACTCACCCCTGCACTCACCTATTTACCGAGCCATCTGAGCTCCATATGCACCCATCCACCCATTCCTTCATACACTCATCCATCCTCCCAATCATCCATCCACCGAGCCGCTCATTAACTCACCTCTCCTTGCTTCCATCTCTCTAACAAGAACAGATATTAGACACTGTGTGCCAGGTACAGTTCCAGACATTTCTCTGTGCTTCAGGTTCCTCGTCTGTAAAATAGGGATAAAAATAGGATCTACTGGTCTCGGAAACCTGGGTGGTAAGGGGTGGAGCCCAAGGCGGGTGCACAGAGTCAGAGAAGCCTGAGCACGCAGGTGTGGTGCACCTGTGAGACTCCTCCAGGTGGTGCAGGAGATGTCGGCCAGGTGCCCTGGCCGCAGAGCTCTCAGCTTGAGCCGAGGAGGCCAGACCCCAGGCTCTTCTCACAATCCCCACCATGACCACCCTCCCCTGGACCACCGGGACGCCTGCGGACGCTTCCTCCTGCATCTTCCGGCCTGCTCCCTTTCTCTCCTCTCCCCTCCATCCCCATCTGCTCCGCTGTCCTTCTCTCCCTTTCGCAGAACCCCTGTGGCCTCTCCTTTCTTCCGTGGTCTTGCTTGCCCCATCGCCCATCTGCCTTTCTCTTCCCACAAGAGGTCAACTCCAGGAGGGCAGCTATTGTTAGAGCTGGGATCATGTTACAGGCCCATGGCTGGTGAATAGTAGGTGCTCAGTAAGTGCTTGTTGGATGAATAAATATCTATCAGAGTGATCTTCTGGAAAAAAAAATAGCGTCTACTTTACAGGGTTGAGCCCAACCCAGAGGAAGTGCTCTAGGGAGTTTTCTACTGCCAATCTTATTAGACACTGAGCACCCCCAAGATAAATAAGACACAGTTGCTCCTGCCAGAAGAAACGGTAGATTTCTGGGGGGAAGAGATACAAGAAGAGTGGTGTCACAGTCCCACGTGCCGAGTCGCTCAGTCGTGTCTGACTCTTTGCGACCCCATGGACTGTAGCCTACTGGAATCCTCTGTCCATGGGGATTCTCCAGGCAAGAATACTGGAGTGGGTTGACATGCTCCAGGGGATCTTCCCAACCCAGGGATCGAACCCAGGTCTCCCAGACTGCAGGTGGATGCTTTACGGTCTGAGCCACCGGGGAAGCCCAAGGTCCCATGGGTTATGCTATGTTACATATGCTATGCAGGCTGTACTGCAGACGCGTAGGCTGTGCCATTGGGAAGTATAGGGACTGTGGTGGGCGGATGGGCAGGGCTGGGGTATCTCACCTCAAACTCTGCCTGGGAGGCAGGTGGGAAAAGGCAGTGAATGTCTCCTTGTGTAACAGGTAAGGTAACCGAGTCTTAGGAGGGTTAGTGGACTGCCCACAGGCACACCGACACACAGAATGGCCAGGGCTGAACGCTGTGTCTTTTTATTTGATGGCATCCGAGCAGCCAGGGTGGTGCTCTCCCTGGCTCCTTCAGCAGCAGGACGAGGCTTCCTTCCTGCCAGGTTGCATGCGCTGCACCGTGCTGCACAGATACCTGGAGGAAGAGGATGGCTGAGTTCTAAGGGGCCATACCCAGAGCCCTGAGCCTGTTCTGAGCCCCTCACTTAAGGTAAAGGGGGATGACGACCAGCTGAGATGGGTCAGCTTGTGTGAGATGGGGTGGGGGAGGCGGTGACCATTCATTCAGAATCGAGGCCTCAGCAAGGAGAGGACATGCGATCATTTGTCATTACAGTGATCAGGCTCCAGTTAGCAGAACTGCTCCTAGCGAAGTGGTCATTTCCTTGTCACTGAAAGTTCTAAAATTTTAGAGGGAGCTGAGTCTAGTAGAGTGTGGCCTTTGGAGCACTTCAGGCCTGGGTTCGAATCCAAATGTTGCCTAATACTGTCTGTGTGACCTCAGGCAACTCCCTGAACTTCTCTGAGGCCTTTGGAAAACGGAAATCATAAGCCTCCATCACTATTTTGTGAGGATTAAGTCATAATCACCAGTACTTAGAATGTATTTTATTACATAGTTAGTCCTCCTCACAACAAACTTTGGAGACAGTATTTTAATTTTTTTACTAAACTTTTACACTTGGAGTAATTTTAAATTTACAGGAAAGTTGCCAAAACAGCAGAAAGTTCCCGTAAACCCCTTACCCAGCTTTCCCTATTGTTAACATCTTACGTGACCACTGTACATTTGTCAAAACCAACATTGGCACATTTAGGTTCTTGAGTTTTTAATCATCTCACCTTTATGGATGAGCTTAGGGAGGCCCAGAAAAGCTGAGTATCTAGCCCAAGGTCACGCTGCGTTATGATACAGAAAATGAAGTACACTACATGAAAAGCCCATTGGATGCCTGGCCTCAGTCCCGTTCCCATTCCAGAAAGCCTGGCTCGGGCCTGGCCTCCACCCTCTCTCTTATTCAATGGCCCTGGCAGGCTGGATCCCAGCATCTTTGTCCCGCTTCCCTGTAGGGGTTTTTCTGTGTTACAGCATGGAGTCACCAGAGAGAGAGAGAGAGACAGAGAGAGAGAGGGAGAGCACTTTGTAAAGAGCGGAGGTTGATGGAGCAGGAACAGATGGCTGCCATTCTGTCCAGACTGCCTGTCTGTGCTTCTCAGTGGGCACACAGTAGGCGCTCAATAAAGGACTTGTGGAATAAACACATGAATGAGTGAACGAATGGAATCCAGGGCACTCTGCTTTGTGTAGGAGATTGAATTCAGGCACCTCTAGGGGCTTTTCCAGATTGAAAACCCTGGAATTCTAAAATGACCAGCCTCTTCCCTAGCCAGGTCCAACTGAGAAGCTGGAGTCACCCATCTGTGAAGGCACACAGTAGGTACTTAGTGGATGAGGCCAATGCTAATACCTCTATCTACATTTTTCTTTGGTCTCAATTTCATCTTCATATATTTAAAGTTTGCTTTACCTATTTGTACTGGTTCCAAATAGAAAAAGGAGTACATCAAGGCTGTATATTGTCACCCTGCTTATTTAACTTTTCTCATGAGAGTACATCATCAGAAACATTGGGCTGGAGGAAGCACAAGCTGGAATCAAGATTGCCAGGAGAAATATCAATAACCTCAGATATGCAGGTGACACCACCCTTATGGCAGAAAGTGAAGAAGAACTAAAGAGCCTCTTGATGAAAGTGAAAGGAGAGTGAAAAAGTTGGCTTAAAACTCAACATTCAGAAAACTAAGATCATGGCATCCAGTCCCATCACTTCATGGCAAATAGATGGGGAAACAGTGGCTGACTTTATTTTTCTGGGCTCCAAAATCACTGCAGATGGTGACTGCAGTCATGAAATTAAAAGACGCTTACTCCTTGGAAGGAAAATTATGACCAACCTAGACAGCATATTAAAAAGCAGAGACATTACTTTGCCACAAAGCTCTATCTAGTCAAGGCTATGGTTTTTCCAGTGGTCATGTATGGATGTGAGAGTTGGACTATAAAGAAAGCTGAGCACCGAAGAATTGATGCTCTTGAACTGTGGTGTTGGAGAAGACTCTTGAGAGTCCCTTGGACTGCAAGGAGATCCACCCAGTCCATCCTAAAGGAGATCAGTCCTGGCTGTTCATTGGAAGGACTGATGTTGAAGCTGAAACTCCAATACTTTGGCCACCTGATGTGAAGAACTGACTCATTTGAAAAGACCGTGATGCTGGGAAAGATTGAGGGCAGGAGGAGAAGGGGACAACAGAGGATGAGATGGTTGGATGGCATCACTGACTCGACAGACATGAGTTTGGGTGAACTCCGGGAGTTGGTGATGGACAAGGAGGCCTGGTGTGCTCCGGTTCATGGGGTCACAAAGAGTCGGACATGACTGAGCGACTGAACTGAACTGAACTGATTTGTATGTTGTTTTTACATGCTGCATCAAGTTCTCGACAGTGTGTGTGTGTGTGTGTGTGTGTGTGTGTGTGTGTTGCATGGTACATAAAGGACCCTAGGAGTCAATCACTGATGGTAATAATGGTGGCATGAATTGAAAATGAAGTGGGGGAGCCCTTACCTCAAGATTCTCAGGGGCTTCCCCTTAGGGGGTCCCTGCAGAAGCAGTCCTTTGTCCATCGCTCAGAGAAGGTGTTGAGCCCCCACTGTGTGCAGGTGCTCTGATGAAACACCCAGCCTCGCTCTCAGGAGCTCAGTGCCGGGTGGAGGGGTCAGTGGAGGACAAACCAAGGACACCACGTGTAGCAAGAGTCTCCTGGGGCCCAGCCTGGGGAGCTCCAGGGACGACCCTCCCTGCACCCGCTCCCTCAGTTAGAACCTCCTCCCCACTTCTCTCCTTTGAAGTCCTCCGCATCCTTCAAGGCTAAACCCAGCATCATCTCCTGACCCTCCCTCATCTCCTCCTGGTCCTCTTGGCAGGCTGCCCCGGGTGGTCCCTGCCCCACAGCGCTGTCAGCCCAAGCCAGCGCTCCCAGGTTCCTCTGTTCAGGAGTCTGGAACTCAGCTCCCGCTCTGGCTTCCCACCAGCACCCAGCACAGTCCCCAGCACGTGGGAAGCATGCAGACAGTGTCCTGCTCCCTCTGGGACTCGGTGCTCCAGCACACACCTGGGCTCATCCTGGGGTACCGATGAGCATGGAGGGCTCACTCAAGGCTGATGGACCCAGGACAGTGTAGACTGAGAGGGTCAGATGTGGGGACCTTGCTGCTCCCCCCTCTTCCATGGTGACCCAGAGAGGCCCTTATTAGTGAGCTGAATTGTCTTCCCCCCAAAGATGTGTCCAAAAGCTAACCCCCAGTACCTGAGAATGTGGCCTTATTTGGAAATAGAATCTTCATTGATATAATTAATTAAAAGATCTTGAGATGAGATCATCCTGCATTTAGGGTGGGCCCTACAGGGTTTCTCTGGTGGCTCAGTGGTAAAGAATCTGCCTGCCAAGCAGGAGACACAGGTTTGATCCATGAGTCGGGAAGATCCCCTGGAGAAGGAAATGGCAGCCCACTCCAGTATTCTTGCCTGGGAAATCCCATGGAAGGAGGAGCCTAGTAGGCTACAGTCCATGAGGTTGCAAAGAATCGGATACAACTTAGCAACTAAACCACAACAACTACATTAATGACTCATGTCCTTTTAAGAGAAAGGAGATTTGAGATCCATAGAGACGGAGGCAGAGACTGGAGTGATGCAGCCACAAGCCAAGGGATGCTGGCAGCCATCAGAAAGTAAGGAGAGAGGTACGGCGTAGATTTTCCTTCAGAATCTGCAGGAGGACCAACCCTGCCAGCACCTTGCTTTCAGCCTTCTGGTCTGGAGAACTGTGAGACATTTCTGTCATTTCACCAAGAGTGAGGTACTTTTGTGGCAGCCCTAGGAGACGAATACAACCCCTTAAAATCAGTTCAGTGGCCTCCAGTGTGAGTTTTGGGCAGCCTCAAGAATGGCGAGGGGACATCCCCCATCCTTGCCCCTCCCCCCAGGGACTGTGCAGGGAACTCTCACATACAACACTGCCCGCCCCCAGATGCTGGTGACTCCCTGCATGCTCTTCTCTGGGCCTCAGTTTCCCCATCTGTATGGGGAGCTGGACAAGTTGATTTCTAAGACACTTTCTAGCTTGGAGTGGAGTGTGTGCATGCACGCATGTGTGCTCAGTCATGTCCAACTCTTTCTGACCCCATGGACTGTAGCCTGCCAGGCTCCTCTGTCCTTAGGCTTCCCCAGACAAGAATACTGGAGTGGGTTGCCATTTCCTCCTCCAGGGGAACTTCCTGGAGAGTCCATGTATCTAAAAGTCCGTTTTTTAAAGCCTTTGCTGTTTCCAGAACTTGGTGGTAGAGGGGGTGGGTACCAGACCCTTTCCTTGCGGTGACTCTGTGCTCCGCCTCTTCTCCACCACCCACACTGTGACCAAGGGTCCTAGGAGACCCTGTGGTCCACTCCATCCCCACGGGCGACCCCATCGTGTACACCCCAGGTGTAGGAATCCCAGAAGATTCTGACATGCATCCCGCAATGAGGACCACTGGAGCTGGCTGTCTCCTTGTCACTCTGTGTGTGGAGTGGTCTCCCTCGCTTACTAGGATGCTCGATTCTCTCTCCTGCCATATGTGGGGTCCTCTGAAGCCAGGGCCTTATCAAATAGAGCCTCAAATGGCTCTCCGTGCCGGATCATTGGAGGGAGGAAGAAATGCATGAGCCTGGGCCCCGGGGGTGCCAAGCCTGAGGGGCAGGGGTGAGAGAGGAGGACGGGATCTGCCAGTGGCCCCGCTGCTGCTGAGAACTGCACAGAATAGAAGAAAGGCATTTCTTTCTTTCTTAAAGATTTTGGCATTTTTCATTTTTATTTATTTATTTTTTGGCTATGCCACATGGTATGTGGGACCTCCCCCAACCAGAGATCAACCCATGCCCCCTGTAGTGGACACGTAGAGTCTCAGCCACTGGACCACCAGGGAAGCCCTGGAAGTAAAGCATTTTCTTGAGCGTGCATCACACACTAAGGTTTGCTCTGAGCTTTTCCAGGTTCTCTCTCTCAACAACAGCCCTGGGAATGAGAGTGTGATACCCCCATCCTACAGACAGAAAACCAAGTGGTTGCAAGGTTGCCCAAGGTCAAGGAATCTGGAAACAGAGAAGCCCCACTGTGTGCTGTCTAGCTTGGTGGAGGGGGTGGGGAAGGGCAGTCTTGCTGAGCATGAAAGACTGCTCCCAAGGAACTGAGACTCAGTCAACAAGGGAAAAGGAAGGAAGGAGTGAAGGATGAAAAACGAGGGAGGGGAGGGGCTTATGGCAAGATTCGGGGGTCTCTGCCAACGAGAGCCCCACTAAGGCTGCAGCCAGCTGCCTGATTCTCCGCAGCCCTGAGTCAGCATGGACCCCCTAGAAGGGAGGTGGGGTCAGGCACGTGATGTGATGGCGGGACTCTCAAAAACTCTTCTCCCTTCTGTCAAGTGAGGGGTCCAGCCCTCACTCCAGCTGAGCAGGTCTGTGATCCGTGACCTCTCTCTAAGAATGACAGCGGCACCTCCTGACACTGCAGTGCGGCCCGGCAGGGCACGGAGAGCCAAGCTCCCTGGCGTGTACACCCCGCGCCACCACTTTCCATCTCTGCGGCCTGGGTGAGTTTCTTAGTGTCTCTATACCCCAGTTTTCCCATCTGTGAAATGGGCATGATGGCTGTGTCTCCCTCTTAGGCTTTGCTGGGCTCACGTGTCGATGGAGAGCTGGGGACACGGTAAGCTCTCTGGTCGGGCAGTGTTTGCTGTCATGAGTTGTGAAAATAGTTTTAATAGTTTTTGTAATAATAGTAATAGTGTTGTTAGTCATTATTAACAGCCCATGGAGTCACAAAGAATCGGACATGACTGAGCGACTGAACACACACACACTATTAATAGTATTATTTTTGTTGTTTAGTTGCTAAGTTGTGTCCGACTTTTTTGTGACCCCATGGACTGTAGCCCACCAGGCTCCCCTGTCCATGGGATTTCCCAGGCAAGAATACTGGAGTGGGTTGCCATTTCCTCCTCCGAGGGGTCTTCCCTGGCCCAGGGATTGAACCTGCATCTCCTGCATTGGCAGGAGGGTCCTTTACCCCTGACCCACCTGAAAAGCAATAGTGATGTTATTACTACAACAACATAGCAAGCATTGTTCTAAATGCTGTGTTAACACATCTAATCCTCACTGCTAAGTCATTTCAGTTGTGTCCGACTCTGTGCGACCCCATAGACGGCAGCCCACCAAGCTCCCCCGTCTCTGGGATTCTCCAGGCAAGAACGCTGGAGTGGGTTGCCATTTCCTTCTTCAATGCATGAAAGTGAAAAGTGAAAGTGAAGTTGCTCAGTCATATCTGACTTGTAGTGACCCCATGGACTGCAGCCCACCAGGCTCCTCCATCCATGGGATTTTCCAGGCAAGAGTACTGGAGTGGGGTGCCACTGCCTTCTCCGTCTAATCCTCACAGACACCCAGAAAGGAGGACACTGGGGCTCTGAGAGATTACATGACCATTTAGGTCAAGCATCTGGTTGGTGGCAGAGCCCAAAGTCACCTGCCATGCTGTCTGACTCCCAGACCTCGCCAGGACCCAGCACAGCCTCCCAGAGACAGAGACCGCCTGGGTCCAGGAGTAGAAGGAGGAAACGTTTACTGAGCACCTACTGTGTTCTCCTGATCAGATATAATCTTTACAACTGCCGGCATAGGTGGCTGGTCTGATTATTCCCAATGTAGAGATGGGGAAACTGAGGCTCAAAGAGCAACTTCCCTATTGCCGGGTGGTAGAGCAGGGCTTGCTGAGCTGGTGTGATTATACCCGAGAGCAGAGCCAGATCCTCCCCGGGCTGGAAGGTTCCCACACTGGACCTTCCCTTCCTCTGTGTGTGGAGGGGGTGCAGGCCTGGCCGCTGATACCTGCCAGGTCATGTGTGACGTAAGAACGTCTGTGTGACTGTGAGTGTGTCCAAGCGTGGGAGCAAATGCTTGCTCCTTTTTCCCCTTGAAAGTAGAGCGGTCCCTCTGTGTGGGAGGGGAGAGTGAGGTCAAGCAGAGGGAGGTATATGCATGAGAGAGAAGTGTGTATGTGTGTGAGAGAGCAGGACATGTGTATGTGTGAGAGCCAGATGGGGGTGTGTGTGTGTATGTACGTCTGCACACACGTGTGTCTGTATGGGCCAGGGGTAGGGAGCCTTTGTCTCCTGGGCTCTGTACACCAGGGAATTGGTTGGAGGGGGTGGCGGTCGCTTGGGAAGGCCTGAGAGCTGGGATATGGGAGGAGGGCAGGGTAGCCCATTAATACTGCCCTCCTGGGGGCGCGCAGCTGAGTGGCCCCAGGGGGCCGTGCTGAGGACCCTCTAACTAGCTTGTTGCCATGGGGATGCTGGCTGTGAATACAGGCCTGGAAGTTCAACTTGAGCCTTCCAACCCCTCCCCTTCCTGGCAGGTGGAGACCCCCAGCCGGGGTGTGTTTGTCTGGGAAACTGGACTGGAGGGCCGGCCCATCTACCTCTCTGTTATTTAGAGCGAAGGCCTCCGTTCCTTCCATTGCCTCTCAGGAGGGCTCTCCTGGGCCAAAGGGAAAAGTCTCCATCGTCCTGGGGACTGTGGGTCTCAGTGTCCAGGGGCTGGCTTCTTGCCTCCCCAGGGCTTTGCTGGCAGGTGGCCAGGGCAGGAAGAGAATCACAGGGGGTCACCCAGCCACACGTCTGGTTCTCTTCCTCCTGGCCAGGAGACCAGACTCTTGCTGACCCTGGAGACACTGAGGGGCCTGGAACTTGTTCTCAACGAGTGAGAGCCAGCAACTCTCCTAGATGGGGGTCTATCTGGAGTCAGAATCCCTGAGGGGTTTTGTGAGTATTTCATTATGAACATGTTCAAACAGTAAAAACTGGAGAGAGTAGTTTGAGTCCCAGGTACTCATCATTCAGGTACAACAATCATCAGCTTTGCCCGTCTTGTTTTCATCTACTCCCTCTCTCTCACTTTCTTTTTTATTTTTTGGCTGGGGTAGTTGAAAGCAAATCAGCAGCTAGCAGGCCATTTCATCTGGAAACACTTCAGTGTGTATCTCCCCTTGATAACTGACCACGCGGTGATCACACCTAACCACATGAACAGTAATCTCAGTGATGAATATCATCTAATTCTCGGTCTGGCTTTAAATCTGCCTTTAAGTATGTAGACTCATAATCCGAGAGCGAATAGAAGCCAAATAGCAAACTCTCTGGGCTGTCGCTTTGGGACCTCCAGCGAAGTGATGGGTGGTTGCTGTGGCTTTGGGGAGGTTATTTTGCTTTAGAGGGCCCAAGCTTCCTCTTACCCCTAAGGTATTGACCTCTTTCAAGGCTAGGGGGAGGATGGAATGAGATTCTATGTGTACCATACCAGGAGCATGCCGGAGACTCAGAAAATGATGGCAATGATTGTGATACTTCCAGAGGAAACTGAACTTTGGAGAATGACTCACCCAAGGTCACACAGCTCAGAGTAAGCGAGGCTGGGATGGACGTCTTCTAAGTTTGCTGGGATGGCCATTCAACATATCTCCTGACCTTCTGTCCTACCCCTGTCCACCTCCACCGTCCCGTGTGTGAGTGCTGAGTCGCTTCTGTTGTGTCCGACTCCGTGCGACAGTATGGACTGTAGCCTGCCAGGCACTTCTGTCCATGGGATTCGCCAAGGCAAGAATACCGGAGTGGGTTGTCATGCCCTCCTCCAGGGGATCTTCTCGAGCCAGGGATAAATCTGCGGCCTCTCCTGATCTGCATTGCAGGCAGATTCTTTCCCGCTGAGCCACCCGGGGTGACTTCAACAGGTCCCCCCTCTTTCTTTGACAGCCAGTGTGTCAGACATGGTGCAGTAGGCTGAGCAGATGATAAGACACCAGTGGGCCTGGCTCCAAGAGACCTTGAACAAGATCCTCCCCTCCCAAGCCTCAGTTTCCCCCTGGGTACCAGGGGTACATGGGCTGCTACTACATGGTCTCAAAGACTCTCCCGGTTCTGCTTTGCTCCCCCCAGGGTGACTGACCCTGGGAATGAGGGGGATATTTAAGGGTGATGGGGGTTTCCAGTAGTCCCCCAGGCTACAGGACTGTGTGAGGGTGAGAGAGCACATTCTTTATCAGGGAGCAGGGATGGGGTGGTCCAGCTCAGTAGAACCAAGCTCCATCTTCTCCCCAGATTGTAAGCCCTTGAAACTGGGGCTGTGATTTTCACACAGGTAAGAAGCAAAATCCCATTGATGTAACAGCTAGAACAACTAGACAGAAGACCAACAAGGACATAGAAGACTTGAAAAGTACTATAAACCACTAGGCCTAGCAGACGCTATTTTCTTTCTTTTTAAAAAAATATGTCTTAATTTGGCTGTGCTAGATCTTAGTTGCAGCATGCGAAATCTTCCATCTTCGTTGTGGCTTACGGGATCTGTAGTTGTGGCATTCTAACTCTTAGGCACAGCATGTGGGATCTAGTTCCCTGACCAGGGATCGAACCCAGGCCCCCTGCATTGGGAGCGAGGAGTCTTACCCACTGGACCGCTAGGGAAGTCCTACTATTTTCTAACCTAATAGAATATTCCACCCAACAATTGCAGAATGCATGTTCTCAGTGTTCACGGAACGTTCTTCAGGAGAGAACACATCTTAGGCTGCAAAATCAGCCTCTATAAGTTGTAAAAGATTGAAATCATACAAAGCATGCTCTCTGATGACAGTGGAATGAAATTAAAAAATCAACAACAGAAGGAAATTTGGAAAAGTCACATATATGTGGAGATGAAACAACACACTCTTAAATAACTAATGGGTCAAAGAATACTTTGAGATGAATGAAAACAAAGATGCTACATACCAAAATGTATGAGATGCAGCAAAAACAATGCTCAGGGGGAAATTTATAGCTGAAATATCAACATTAAAATAGAAGAAATATCTCTAGTCAGTAACCCCTCACCTACTAGAAAAGGGCTTCCCTGATAGCTTGGTTGCAGGAGACCCTGGTTCGATTCCTGGGTCGGGAAGATCAGCTGGAGAAGGGATAGGCTACCCACTCCAGTGTTCTTGGGTTTCCCTGTGGCTCAGCTGGTAAAGAATCCGCCTACAATGTGCGAGACCAGGGTTTGATCCCTGGGTTCGGAAGATCCCTCCCCTTCCCCAGAGAAGGGAAAAGCTACCCCACTCCAGTATTCTGGCCTGGAGAGTTCCATGGACTGTATAGTCCATGGGTTCACAAAGAGTCGGACACGACTGAGTGACTTTCACTTCACTTTACTAGAAAAAGAAGACTGAACTTAACCCAAAGCCAGCAGAAGGGAGGACAGCATAAAGATTAGAGATAAATGAAATGGGGAGTAAAAAAAAGCAACAACTGCAAAGGAGAATCGACAAAACCAAAAGCTGGTTCTCTGAAAAGATCAGCAAAACCGACCAACTTTTAGCTAGACTGACCAAGAAGAAAAAAGAAGACTCAAATTACTAAATCAGAGCATAGAAGTGGAGATATCACTACTGACCTTATAGAAATAAAAAGGATTATAAAATGTTATTAGTACAGAGGCTCCAGAGAAGTTCCACAACATTTCTAGAGTTGTGAGGAGAACAGTCAGGAACAGTCACCAGTCACTGTTTTCTGGGAGTAAGAAGGGGAGGGAAGGCCATTTGCTTTTCATTGTGAGCCCTTACAAGCTGTTTTTGTAAATGTTTTCATTGTGAAATAAAACACATGTATGGAAAAGTGCGCAAAAACAATTACCCAGCTCAGAAAGTTATCACCAATAGAACACCCTTGGAACTAACAGCCAGTAAAGAATTAGAATGCCGCCAGCTGCCCAGATGCCCCCTTAAACACTCCCCCAGCCTCTCTTCCCTAAAGAGAACAACCATCCTGACTTTTACGGGAAGTATTTCTTTACTTTCCTTGTTTTGCCATCACTAACCTTTATATTTTGGTTCAGTTGGTGTTTTGGATTTCATATAAACCCAGACTACAGCAGGTCCTCATTAGGATCTGGCTTCTTGAATTTAACATCGTGTGTGAGATTCACCCATACTCTTGAATACAAGAGTTTCCCTTTTCTTTGCTGTATCGTATTCCATTGTATAAGTCTATCACTGTTTATGTGTCCATCCAACTACTGATGGAATGAGCTCTAAAAAAATGTTAAAAGACATGAAAATAAATTGATAAAAATATTTACAGTAAATACAAATTGAAGATGGAACTCAGAGATTGTTAATTCAATGTTCATTTCTAAGACCTTCACCACTTTCTTTTTCTGCTCCAGTCAGTCACAAAGCCAGTCTGGGTCTCAGAGAAAGTAGGTCACTTAGGTCCGAGCCCAGAGGGACTAGATCTGAGAGATGCCACAAGCCAAAGAGAGCTCTCTTATCAGCCCTCTGTCCCAATTTTTAGCCTCAAATGGAGGACATCACATAGGTGGATCAAAGAGAACTCCATGCCTCTCACCCAAGGTCTGCAGCTTCCTAACACACCTACGAGTGCACATACGGGGGGCCGGGCAAGAGCATGTGCCACACGCGGGCACACACGTGGGCACACTCCAGAGGGGGCAACACCTGCAGGCCCCTGACCAACAGGCCAGGTCTATGCATAGAGAAGTTGGTGGAAGAAGAGGAGGAGGAGGAGGAGGAGGGAAAAAAATCCCCTCATTTCTGAAGAAATGTCCCAGATTAGATTTGTAAATCAAAAACCAATATATAACATGCAAGAATTGATCTGTTTTATATTCCTCAGTTACATTTTTGTGAAGCACATTTAGAAGATTTAGAACGTATTTGCGCCTGCTGGTTGGGCCATTATATGCTTGAGTTCATACATCTATTTGTGAGGCTATAAAACAGGCATCGACTACCATGTAAATTGTGTTCTCCACAATAAATTATATGCATACTTGCAAAAATACATAACTGCCGTGGCTGGGCCAACGCAGCCAGAATACTAATGAGGGTGAAAGTTGCTTTGTCCCTCTCCTCTGGCCTAATTTAGCCTCTACATCAAAAATTATGTAGGAAAAATCACTTTATCCTCTCACTGAGAAATAAAATAGCACTCACGGGCACCCTCATCTCTTCCCACCCCTCTTCCTTTTAACCGAACACTACCATTTTCATACTAATTTTAGCTGCTCCAGGTTTACCGGGAAGAAACCTGGCTCAACTAAAGCCAGGAGTCACTGGGCTCTCTGCATGCCTGCGAGGGCTTTTGGAACTGGCACACGTGTGTGTATGCCCCCATATGCGCACAGGTGAATGCGTGTTCCCTCCTTGTGGTTTGCGTTCACTTGCGCCAGGGTGGGTTCACAACATGTAGATGGACCCCTACGCACACTCGGAGACTTGCCCCAGACATGCATGTGCACGCTGTCCCCAGGCTTCACTCGTGGCCCCTGTCCCCTCTCTGGTACACTGGGAAAATTCAGTTCAGTCCAGTTCAGTCCAGCAAGGGTTTACTGAGCACCTACTATATGCCTTCGATGGTGCTTGGCACTGGGAATGTTGAAATTTCAAAAAAAAGACCTCAGGTCACAGTTCAGAGGAGGAGGTAACCTTTTGAGCAAAGGTGGCAAGACAGGGAGGGTGCTGGGGGCTGTAGCAGATGTACACACACACACACACACACACACACACACACACACACACACAAATGGGTACCCTAACCATCAGTATAGGTACCTTCCCTCTCTCACTGCTGCACACTGATGCCTTCCTGGCCTTCGGCCTTTCCACAAGGCTGAGTCACCTGCCCTGTCTGGCCTGCCTGGCTCTTTGGGCTTGGTGATGGTTTATACTGGAAAAAGAGCCACTTCCAAAGCTGGGCTGCCTCCCACTGCTCCCACTTCTCCCAGTGACCTGGCCCAAGGTCCCATCCCGGCGGGATTTCCAGAGGGCTCATCACCAAGGGAGGAGGATACCCAAAGCCAAACTTGCTTTTACGATCTCAGGCCAGTCCCCCCTCCTGTGACACCTCGGGCCACTCATTCTTAAAATGTGGCAATTGGATTTGTCTCCAAGGCTGCAGAGGTCCACAGTTTTTGTTGCTGAAGAAGGTTGGGCCTCTGTTCAGGTCGTGGAGTACGAGCCAACAGCAGAGACAGCCCCCAACGGGGGATGGCTCAGCCTAGCTTTGAGCTCCTAGCCTAAGAGGACCGTGAGCCTGGGGGCAAGACTGGAAGTGACAACCTCACCAGAGCACATCCTTGAGGAAAAGAGTGAAAGCGGTGAAGGAGAGAAGCTTGGGCGAGGACTCGGTCCAGTCCAGCTCAGATGGTTACAGGTACCAGACCTACTTGTGGAATTTCATTCTATCTTCAAATGCCGTTAGAGCTGCCGTAGGCAGAGGGAAGGGATTTCTGTGTGACCCAGTTGATAGAACTGGCACAGCGGGGAAGTGGGCAGAAGCTCCAAGGAGACAGACTTCGGTTCAATATAACGATCGGTGTGATTTCTCTGTGTGCGTGTATTCTGCTCTTGCATTTTTAGTTTCCTAGTGGTCCTTTAAATGGCAACCCACTCCAGTGTTCTTGCCTGGAGAATCCCAGGGATGGCGGGGCCTGGTGGGCTGCCGTCTATGGGGTCGCACAGAGTCAGACACGACTGAAGCGACTTAGCAGCAGCAGCAGCAGCAGTCCTTTATCTCAACTGCTCTATTTCTCCTATTTCTTTTTTTTTTTTAAAGATTTTCATGTGGACCGTTTTCAAAGTCTTTGTTGAATTTATTGCAACATTGCTTCTGTTTTATGTTTTGGTTTCTTGACCTCGAATGGTATCTTAGGTCCCTAACCAGGGATCGAACCCACACCCCTTGCATTGGCAGGCGAAGCCTTAACCACTGGGCCACCAAGGAAGTCCCCATATTTCTTTTTTTATACCACACTGTTTTCTCTTTATCTCACCCTATTCTCTGAGTAGAAAATATTCTCTTTTAAAAAGCAAATAGTGTTTTTGTGCATAAAAAGTACTACGTGCATATGATGAAAAGTTTGAACTGGTCAAATACATACAGTGAAAAGGAGGTCTCTCTCCCCTCCCAGACTTCCCAGTTTCAGTCATCCAGTTTCCCTCTCCGGAAACAATCACTATTACCAATGTTCGTGTTTTCTTTCAGAAATGGACTGTGCGTCACGCATATGTATCAATATATTGATCGATCAATCTATTTTTCCATCTATCTGTCTATCATGTAGATCCTTTATTTTAACACAACAGAGAGCATGTATGACCTCACCCTTGCCCCTCCTCTGCCCCCCAACCTGACTATGTACCTTGGAAACTGTTTCTAAGGGAAAGTTTTCCATGGGGAGTGTTTATCCATGGAATGAGTTCATGAGATTCCCCAGCCCTGGAGACATGGATGCGCAGGCTAGATGACCATGTGGAGAAAGGAAATGGGAAAGTTGAACCCCTGAATGAAAGAAGGAGTTTAGACTCCCGCCTTTTAAGGCTCTATCCATCAGCCAGTTTCTTTCTTTTGTTTTCACAGTTCTAAAAAATTTGGTGCTGATGGCTAACCACTGGACAGCCAGGGGATTCCCATCACCCAGTTTCCTGAATAAAAAGAGAAAGACTCTCTATTGCACTCTGCCCTTTCTCCCTACCCCTCCCAGGCACCCCCATTAACACCAGCCTTGGACACCAGTGTCTAAAGCTGCCCAAGCGTGGCTTCCAGCCCTACTGTAATCGACAAGAACCCCCACTCCCCGAGACGGCCTCTCTCTGTGCCAGCCACATGCCACTAAACTCCAGATTAAGAGGCCCAGCTGAGATTTCTCTTATTCCCCCCATACCCCTGGGGCCAATCGTCTCTCATTTCAGGAGGGGGAATGGAACTAGAAGTTTGGATTTGGGAAGGGGGGTCGAGAGGGCTCACCGCCAAAGCCGAAGCTGGTATGCTCCAGAGAGATGTGCGTGTCCTACCATGCAGCTTAAGACTTCTCCAAAACACCGTCCCCCCCAAATCCAATAAAATTGCAAATTTCACTGTATTTCACAATATCCTAAATAAACATGAACAGCATGCGTTTCTCTTCCTTGCATCAAATATTAATCTGCCCGTGGCCAGCGCCCGCTCCCCCGCGTGTGTGCACACACTGGGTAAACACCGGGGAGATTGTGATGCCAGACCTTCCCTTCCCTTCCCCAAGTCGAGAGCATGACAAATTTTTCTCCTAATTACACCTGCCACTGTTTGCCTTCTAATACTGTAAATCCTCCATCACATAGTTTTTCAGATTCGGGATTAGGTTCTTTTCCTGTCATACAAATGATTGGAGGGGGTGGGGATGGGGGGTGTAGGGGGCGGTGTGGGCTGCGTGGCATTGCTTTTTACAATTTCTCCTTGGGGGTCCCTGAGCTGGGCACCAGCAGTGTTCCCAGGCCCCTGACCCTCCTGCAGAGTGGGAAGGAGGTTTCCAGCGGGAGGGGAGAGGAAAGAAGGGAGAAAAGCCACCTGCTCAGGTGTGCAGAACCTGCTTACCTCAGCTTTATTAGCTCCCTTGCTGTTGCTCAGTAGCTAAGTCATGTCTGACTCTTTGTGACCGCATGGTCTGTAGCCCGCCAGGCTCCTCTGTCCATGGGATTTCCTAGGCAAGAATACCAGAGTGGGTTGTCATTTCCTTCTCCGTTAGATCCCTCAGTCAGTTCAGTTGCTCATTCGTGTCCGACTCTTTGTGACCTCATGAATTGCAGCACGCCAGGCCTCCCTGTCAATCACCAACTCCTGGAGTTCACCCAAACTCATGTCCATCGAGTCGGTGATGCCATCCAACCATCTCATCCTCTGTCGTCCCCTTCTCCTCCTGCTTCCAATCCCTCCCAGCATCAGAGTCTTTTCCAATGAGTCAACTCTTCGCGTGAGGTGGCCAAAGTATTGGAGTTTCAGCTTTAGCATCAGTCCTTCCAATGAACACCCAGGACTGATCTCCTTCAGAATGGACTGGATGGATCTCCATGCAGTCCAAGGGACTCTCAAGAGTCTTCTCCAACACTACAGTTCAAAAGCATCAATTCTTCGGCACTCAGCTTTCTTCACAGTCCAACTCTCACATCCATACATGACCACTGGAGAAACCATAGCCTTGACTAGATGGACCTTTGTTGGCAAAGTAATGTCTCTGCTATTTAATATGCTATCTAAGTTGGTCATAACCCTCCTTCCAAGGAGTAAGCGTCTTTTAATTTCATGGCTGCAGTCACCATCTGCAGTGATTTTGGAGCCCAGAAAAATAAAGTCAGCCACTGTTTCCCCATCTATTTCCCATGAAGTGATGGGACCAGATGCCATGATCTTCATTTTCTGAATGTTGAGTTTTAAGCCAACTTTTTCACTCTCCTCTTTCACCTTCATCAAGAGGCTTTTTAGTTCCTCTTCACTTTCTGCCATAAGGGTGGTGTCATCTTCATATCTGAGGTTATTGATATTTCTCCCGGCAATCTTGATTCCAGCTTGTGCTTCTTCCAGCCCAGCGTTTCTCATGATGTACTCTGCATGTAAGTTAAACAAGCAGGGTGACAATATACAGCCTTGACATACTCCTTGTCCTGTTTGGAACCAGTCTGTTGTTCCGTATTCAGTTCTAATTGTTGCTTCCTGACCTGCATATAGGTTTCTCAAGAGGCAGGTCAGGTGGTCTGGTATTCCCATCTCTTTCAGAACTTTCCACAGTTTATTGTGATCCACACAGTCAAAGGCTTTGGCATAGTCAATAAAGCAGAAATAGATGTTTTTCTGGAACTCTAGCTGCCCCCAAATGCTGGACGTAATACAAATCCCAAGATGGAGGGAGAAGATGATGAAAATGTCCAGTGCAATGTCCGGGAAGTAGTAGGTGAACAATAAACCATAGTCACTTCCCCTGTGCTTTATCTCCTGGCTGAAGCTAACACAATCTTTCTCCTGGACTGTGAAGA
This sequence comes from Bubalus kerabau, assembly GCF_029407905.1. Taxonomy (NCBI): domain Eukaryota; kingdom Metazoa; phylum Chordata; class Mammalia; order Artiodactyla; family Bovidae; genus Bubalus; species Bubalus kerabau. The sequence continues at coordinate 51,385,255 of NC_073627.1, read as the reverse complement.
CTTGCCTCCTCAGTGGTTTCCCATCTTGCCTCACCCCTCCCCAATGAACCCACTGACCCCCCAGCTGCTAGGGGATTCTTTCTCAAGCCCAGAGCTCTCCAGTCATGGTAGCTCTGCCTTAAAGCCCTCCCGCTGTCTGAATCCTGTCCAGTCCCAGCATCTAAGGCCATCTGCCGCCGGGGCCCACCTGCTTGCCCTACTCTCAGTCCAGCCCTCCCCACGTTGCGTCTATCCACTCCACAGTGTGGCCGGCTGCTCACCATCTACCCTTCCCCCCGTGCACCGTGTGAGTGCCACCTGCATCCGTTCCTTTGCCGGTTGAGATTTTGGCTGTCTTTCAGGTGTTCACCCTGATGACACGCCTCCTCCAGTCTTTCCTGAGCCCCTGAATCGGGGCCTCCTTTGTGCTCCTGCGGGGCTTTGCATTCACCATGTGCTGACTTCAACCTTCGGCTCATCTGCCAGTGGTATACAGATCTGACCCCGTCGTGAGGGCCTTCGAGGTGGGGACCAGGTCTCAAGCATCTCTCTCAGCGCAGTGTCTCTCTAGCTTCCGAGTCTTGATGCTGCAGAGGGTGATAGTTAATGTGCGGCTGGGGGGACAGTTGGGGTTTCCTGCTGCCCTTACTCTCATGACCATGTCAACCACCCCCCTGCTCCACCAGTGGGTGAGAGTGTGTCCCCAGGGCCAGCTGCCCAGCCTGGCAGAAAGCACAGAGCCCCCTCCAGCACAAGAGAAGCAACCCCTCAAGGCCACAGTGGCAGAGGGGAGGGGGGCTTATGGCCCTCCTTTCCCCCACTCCAATGACCAAGCTTGCCCCCTGCCCATTTTCCCTCCCTGAGCCCAGGCTGATGGAGTTCCCTGCCAGGCATCTGTGTGTCTGGGGCAACCAAGCTATGAAAACAACACTCAGATCATTCCAGGGGGTGGGGGTGGCGGTGGGGGCTTGGCACATGCAATATCATTGGCTGCTTTTTTTTGGTGAAGAGGGGCAGGAATGAGCTTTGCCTTTCTTCTACTTCTTAGAGACCCATCTGCCTCTAGGGATGCCCCATCCCATTGGCAGGGCTTCCCTGGTGGCTCAGATGGTAAAAAATCTGGCTTTAATGCAGGAGACCTGGGTTTGATCCCTGGGATGGGAAGATCCTCTGGAGAAGGGAATGGAAACCCGCTCCACTATTCTTGCCTGGGAAATCCCATGGACAGAGGAGCCTGGTGGACTACAGTCCATGGGGTCACAAAGGGTTGGACACGCCTGATAGACTAACACGCGCACACATCCCACTGACAAAGGAGGGAGACCCCAGCCTTGGAGGCTGGAGGCCTAGAGCTGGGCTGAGGAGGGCAGTCTTGGGCATGCCCAGATCTTTCCTGGTAAACGTCCCCTTTTCCTAAATGGGGGAGTGGTGATGGTAAAAGCTGCCCCCACCCTACCAACCCCCCCCGGAGCCACTCCTGAAGACTTCTCTCAGAGTCAGCTTGTTCAGCTTGAATAATAACTGTTTCTGGCCCTGTCCCCTCCCCACACATTTCACCTTCAAAGGGCTGGGAGAAATTTCCCTAATTAATTAACTCCTCTGCAGCCTGCCCTCCACGTCGTCCGGTGATTAATTGTCACTGTGCCTTTAAATCCAGAGGCGGAGGGAAGGTGGGTTGAGTTGGCATTGCAGGCTGCCAGAAGCAGGGGCTAGGGCGGGGGCAGCCCGAGGGCCTTTCCTGGGGTTGGAGCATCCCCGCCCCCACCCCCGTTCCTGTCCTTGCCCAGGGCCTGACTGAGAGGCCCCAGAGCCAGACCACAAATGCACCCATCAATAATCAATCGATGACCCTAAATATGAGACTGAGGGAACTGGGGCATTCTGGGAGAGGCGGGGTGGTGGGTGCCCCCACCTAAAAGCTGCAAAACAGGGCATGGGTTTTGGGCTCAGAAAGGACCGAGTTCTAATCCCAACTCTGCCTCTTTCTGGCCGTAGGATCACGGTCGGGTCACTCGGCTTCCCTGAGCCTCAGTGTTCTCACCTATAAAATGGAGGCTAGTAATAGGACCGATCTCCCAGGATAGCTGGGAGAATGAAAGGAGATTAATGCTTTGTGAAGCTGTTAACGCGGTACAGGGTACACAGCACACGCTCGGTAATGGTGGCGGCGATCACCCTGCAACTGATGGGTTCGGAGAGGGCTGTAAGACCACACTTGTCCCCATGCCCACCTAGGGTCTTCCCTCAGCTCTGTTCTCCTTAGCAGCTCCTCTCCGGCCCCCTCCTTTGGGTGGGGTCCCTCGACCTGGTCCCAGCTGCAGCCCTCACCTGCGGAAGCTTGGAGTGGTTCAAGGATGTTCTCTTCATTCATTCCCCTGCCCCGCCCCGCCCCGCCCCCAGGAACACTGACGCGTGCGCAGGTCCTCTGGGTAGGAGGAAAGTGAAGGGACGCGTGGACTGGGGGCTCGTGGAGGCGTACATCCCATCTCAAGCAGGCGCAAAGGGACCTAGATGTCTTCTAATGCAGCCCCTAAGCTTACTAGTGAGAAAGCACAGGGTGCAGAGGGCAGGATCTTGCCTAAGGTCACATGGGTTCTTGGTAATAGAACTCAGAATCCAGGGTTTTTCAGAACAGGATTCCCAGTGGGAATGATGTTGGGGGAAGGGGATTGTTGCCTGATATAGGAGCAGAGGGAGAATTGTTGGAAACATCATTTAGTGGAACAAGGAGGGCAGAGAAGAAGGGCAGAGGGGGTGGTACCCAGGAGGTCAGGATGCAGTGTGGGGCAAAGTAAACAGGTATTGAAGCAGAGATGCCTCACTCTCCCCCCCTTTCTAAGCTCTGTGACCCTGGGCGAGTTACTTCACCTCTCTGACCATCAATCTCCCGAATGTGAGGTGCTCATTTTACAGAAAGTGAAAAGTGAAAGTGTTAGTCGCTCAGTCCTCTTTCCAACCCCATGGACCGTAGCCCACCAGGCTCCTCTGTCCATGGGATTCTCCAGGCGAGTATACTGGAGTGGGTTGCCATTTCCTCCTCCAGGGGATCTTCCAGACTCAGGGATCAAACCCAGGTCTCCTGATTTACAGGCAGATTCGTTACCATCAGAGCTACCCAAAGGCTAAGACAAATGCCAGTTTTTTTCTTTTCCCCTTTTCCTCACCCCTTCCCTGGGAGCTTCACTCTCCCTTGGAGTTCCTGGTAGATTTATTCATTTGATGGAAAACAGACTAGGTGCAGGGATGGTTCTAAGCCCTGGGGACAAGCAATGAAGAGACAGAAATGACTGCCTTCAGGGAGTTTACATCCAAGCTGAAGGAGACAGATGGTAAATAACATCAGGTGGTGAGTGAAAGAGACAAAGCGGGTGTGGAGGCCGTTGTGGGAGTGGAATAGGTTTTAAGTAGGGTGCCTTGTCTTACAGTCATTCAAAGAGAGTTATTCACAGAGACATTAAGCCAGAGAACCTACTCCTTGGATCAGCTGGAGAGCTTAAGATCGCCGATTTTGGGTGGTCAGTACATGCCCCATCCTCCAGGTATGTAACTTCAGAGATGGAACTTGTTTGTTTGGCTTAGCAAAAGCCTAGGGGCTAATGAGCGGAATAGTAAAATATTTACTATAAGTAAATGTAAGCATAGATGTTGTGGGCGATTGGGTCAGGTAACTAATATTCATGCTTTGGAGTAATTTAGGCCTGGCAGGAAACTAGTGTCTTCAAGAACATTTTTACTGTGTAGCCATTTGTGGATGTTTATCCTGGGGTTACGGAGAAGGCAATGGCACCCCACTCCAGTACTCTTGCCTAGAAAATCCCATGGACAGAGGAGCCTGGTAGGCTGCAGTCTATGAGGTCACAAAGAGTCGGACACGACTGAGCGACTTCCCTTTCACTTTTCACTTTCATGCATTGGGGAAGGAAATGGCAACCCACTCCAGTGTTCTTGCCTGGAGAATCCCAGGGACGGGGGAGCCTGGTGGGCTGCCGTCTATGGGGTCACATAGAGTCAGACACGACTGAAGTGACTTAGCAGCAGCAGCAGGGTAGTCAAGGAGGGCTTCCCGGAGAAGGTGATGGCTGAGCAGAGACCTGATCTAGATGAGCTGTGCAGAATTCTGGAGGAGGAGACTTCTGGGCAGAGGGAACAGCTAGTGAAAAAGCCCTGAGACAGGACAGGGCCTGGGGGACTGGAGGTGAGTCAATGAATGAAGCCAGTGGAATGAGAGGGGGAGAGCATGGTGGGAGGGGGGTGCTGAGAGGGGAAGGCACTGGTGATGGATAGAGTGGTCCTGGTGGGCCACTGGGGGGCTCTGCGGGAAGCAGGGAGCCATAGCAGAGTTTGAGACTGGGAAGATGTAATCTGATTTAGGCTTAATGGGGTCCCTCTGGCTGCTGGGTTGACAGTAGACTGTAGGGGAAGGAAGGTGGGAGCCAGAGAGGGTGATGGGGCCGGAGGGGCTGGGGTGGGTGGTCCTGAGCACGTTCAACGTGAACTGGTAGTTTTCTTCTGCTAAGAACATGTTTGGGCTGCTGTCCAGAGCTGGAGCTTCCCTCCTCCAATCCCCTTTCCTTTTCTGCCCGCTGAGGTCTGTGGCAGGCATTTCTTCTGGAGTATGAGCCTCAGGGAGGCGTGTGCACACACACGCACACACACACACACACGTTACAGTCTACCTCCTGGAGCTTTAAAATACTGTTTTCTGGGATTGGACTCAAGCCTTCCTCCTCCTGCTGAAGCAGAATTAGGAAACCTCAGGTCAAGAAACTGGCGTTCTTCTGTTTGAGCCTTGATGTACCCATCTGAGAAGTGGGAACAAAATTTGTGGGAGAGCCCCGGGCCGGGGGCGTGTCCGAGGGTCGTGTAGATGGGAACTAGAACATCCACCTGAGTGTAGTTGCAGTGAGACTGGGTGGGGGGGCAGGGGTGTTCAGGAGGGTATCCAGGTACCTGAGAGGGGAACATGGAGGGGGCCGAGTTTAGAGATGGGAGGAGGGTCCGGGGATGGATGGACCTGAGAGGTGGGTCAGGTGTGTGAGGGGCAGGTCTGGGTTGGGGAGAGGAGCCTGGGAGGTCCTGGGGTGCAGGTGCTGGGTGTGTGATGAGTGCTCCGGGTGTGCTCTGGCCTGTATCCCATCAGCCCCGCTCCTCTCCACCTCCCCTTCCACCCCTGCCCTCTGCTCCCTCCGCTGACCTGTTGTTGCACCTCGTGGGCCCCAGACCTGCTCCCACCTCGGGGCCTTTGTTTCTGTCCCCCAGACATCCACGTGCTCTCACCCACTTCATGCCTTCGCTGGAAGGTCCTCTCTCTCTGTGGGGTCTTCCTGACCATCCTGTTGATTTCCATGCCCTCCCACCCACCGGCACTCCCTTCTCTGACTTAACTTCTCTCCATAGCACTTGTCACCATCTTTCATATATTTTTACATATTTTCTTTTTTGCTTTCTCTTTCCATTAGAATCAAGCTCCATGAAGATAAAGACTTCTGTTTTGTGTTTTTACTGGGGGATATATATCTATAACAATATTTATTTAAATTATTTGTAAGTGTACAGTTCAGTGGCATCAGAAACATTTGCAATGTTATGTAACCATCACCACTGTCTGTATCCTATACTTTTTTGTCATCTCCAACACAGACTCCATCCCTCTTAAACGATCACTCCTCATTCCCTCCTCCCCGAAAATCCTGGTAACCCCTATTCTGCTTTCTGTGTCTGAATTTGCTTATACCTCATGTGAGTGGAATCATTCAATTTTAGTCCTTCTGTGTCTGACTTATTTGACTTAGCACAAGATTTTCAAGGTCCACATGTGTTGAAGCGTGTATCGGAATCTCACTCCTTTTCATGGCCATATATTCCTCCACTGCAGGTATATATCACGTGTTGGTTAGAGCTGCAGGTTCAGTGCCTGGCATAGTGCATGACTCCGAGTCAGTGCTTAATCAGTATTTTTTTGAATGAATGAGTGAATGAATGAATGGCAGGGATGATAGACCTTTATGGTTTTGCTTTTGTCTGAGAAACATTACCTCTGAGAACCTAACCTAGAGGAATATTTAAACAGAGACACCAGTAAGTGGCCCTGGGTGCTGAGGATGAAGGGGACCAAGCGGTCCATGGGCCCCAGGGGAGATGAGCAGGGCTACGAGGAGGGGCCCAGTGGCTCTCCCAGCTCAAAGGGCTCCTTCCAGCCCTAGGCAGGGCACGACCCTTCCTTACTCCAGAGGTGACTAGGGTGGGGGGAACGGCCTTTGGTGGGGATGTAGTTTAGGGCTCCCGACCCCAAGGGAGGCCTTTGGGGTGCTCAGGGTGTCGGGGGAGCTCTGTGCCTGTTGAGGGGGGAGCTCAGGTCTGGCACACTGGAGATGATGTCCCTGCGGGCAACTGTCCTCAGCCAGAGTGTGCTGAGGGTCTGAACTCACCAGGGGCAGGGTCCAGATGTCCAGTCTCATCCCTGATAATTAGTGCAATTAATTAACAAGTGGCTCTGTGGCTCTGGGAGTCTGGATCTCCCTTGGCGTTCTGGATCCAGGGTCAGCACTGTGAACAGAGTCTGGGGGTCTGCCAGGGGGTGATGAAGGAGACAGGACTCTAGGCTGATGCTTCCTGGAATGCTGGTGAATGTTTATCAACTGGCTCTCTGGGGAAAAGTCCCAGCTAGTAACATTCACCCATTTCGGTAGGATAGGTCCTTCCATCATAGCCGGTTTCAAGCTGTCAACTGTGGTGTCCCTGAACACGGAATTGGAAAGTAGTGTGTGTGTGTGTGTGTGTGTGCGCGTTTGTGTGTGTGTTTGGCTCTTGTGAGGTAGGAGCTGACTCCAGCGTGTGCAGGTTTCTTTTCTTGGCTTGAGAAAATCATCAGATGAAACAGAACCAGTCCCTCCCCCACCAACCTTACCCTCAGCCCTCTCCCTCGGCGGCCCTAACTGTGGGCAGGTGGCCAGAAAGACTGATGGCAGGTAGATAGGTGGTGCTGGGCCGGGGCCTCTGCATTTGGTAGGCCTTAGGGGCTCCATGTGGGGACGGCAGAGGTGACATGGTGCCTCTGCCCCCTCTCCCAGTGGAGTGTCACCCGCAGCCAGCCTGCATTTCAGGGAGCTCGCAGAGACCTGAGTGCCAGGCTCGGAGCACAGGTGTGGACTTATCAGTGGCCAGACATGCCCTGTTCACTCTTTTCACCTGGAAAACCCGCTTCCTCTTAAGATTCATGTCACCATGTGGGGGCGGCCTGAGCAAGGACCGGCCCAGCTCTCGGCTGTTTGGCTCCTTTCTACCGGCCTTGATGTCTGGGTTAGTATTCTCTCTCTCCCGAAAAGCCATGGGCAGTGGGGCACCTGGGCAGAGGCCAGGGCTCTGGGTTCTGGTCTTCCCATTGTTGCTGTTTCATGAGCCACCACGGAAACCCATTTGGCACACACACTGGCGTGGGGCACTTTTGCGTTCACAGAGCACTTGGACACAGATTGTTTTGTCTTATCCTCACCGCAGTCCTGTGGGTCCAGTGCGCTTATAAATATCTTTTTCTAGACTTCCCTGGGGGTACAGCAGATAGGAATCTGCCTGCCAGTGCAGGGGACTTTGCTTTGATCCCTGGCCCAGGAAGATTCCACATGCCGTGAAGCAACTGAGCCCACATGCCGTACCTACTGAGCACTCTAGAACCCGCGAGGTCGCAACTACTACTGAGCCCTTGTGCCACAGCTACTGAAGCCGGGCACCTAGAGCCTGTACTGCACGACAGGAGAAGCCACCGCAAGGAGAAGCCCATGCACTGCAATAGAGAAAGCCCATGAGCAGCCAAAAATAAATAAGTAAGTGCCATTTTCTTTTTAGTTGGATGAGGAAGCAGGGAGCTGTGGGGTCTTGAGAGAATTTCTCAAAGTCCACCAGCAGGATGGGGCAGAGCTGCTCACGGCAGGCCCCTCTCCTCCTGGGTTTCCACCCTGCCTGCTGGGCCTTGCCACTCTGCTGTGCCACGTCTGCTCCCCTGTAAATGAAACAGAGGGACTCAATTCGCACTCAAGCCCCTTCCAGCACTAACATCCTCGGCATTGCAATAGGGGGATGGGGTGAGGCATGCCAGGGGCTTTTTTTAGAAAAATTTTTATTGGCGTATAGTTGATTTACAATGTTGTATTGGCTTCTGCTGTGCAACAAAGTGAATCAGTTATACATATGTGTTTTTATTCACTTCTTTAAGATCCTTTTCCCATATAGGCCATTACAGGGTATTGAGTAGAGTTCCCTGTGCTATATAGCAGGTCCTTATTAGTTATCTATTTTATATAGTAGTGTGTATATGTTAATCCCCATCTTCCAATTTATCCATACACCCCTTACCTTCTAGTAACCATAAGTCTGTTTTATACATCTGTAATTCTAATTCTGTTTTGTAGTTAAGTTCATTTGTACCCTTTTTTTTTTAGATTCCACATATAAGTGATATCATATGATACTTGTCGTTCTCTGTCTGACTTATTTTACTCAGTAGAACAACCTTTAGATCCATCCATGTTGCTGCACATGGCATTAATTTGTTCTTTTTCCTTGCTGAGTAATATTCCATTGTGTATATGTCCCACATCTTATTTATCCATTCCTCCATGCATAGACGTTAAGGTCCCTTCTGTGTCCTGGCTATCATCAACAGTGCTGCAGTGGCCGCTGGTGTGCATGTATCTTTCAGAAATATGGTTTTCTCCAAATATATGCCCAAGACTCTATTTTTTTAAACACCAAACTTGGAAAGTTCTGTCAAGTGGACCAGGTAGATGTGAGTGGGTAGATACAGGTGTGTGGGTGGGCATACTTGAGTGATCAGGTGTATTGAGGGCACATGGGTGTGTACACGTCTGCCTGAGTGAGGTGTAAGAGTATGCAGGAACACAGGGATATCCCTGGGGGTTGGCTGTCATGCATGGGGTGATTGTGTGAGTGTGCACAAGAGTGGTTGTGTATGGGGGTGCACGTGCTTGGTGCACAGGTGTGCTGCTGGGTGTTGTGAGCATGTGGACATGTTGCACAAGTGTATTGCAGAGTGAGTGTAGGTGTGTGAATAAGTGTGCACATGCGTGTGCATTCACATTGGGCATTTAGTAAGTGAGTGTATGTTGGTGGAGAGAACCTTAGCAGGGCAGACGGATGTCCATCCTCCCACCCCTCTCTGACTCCCATGCTGCGCTCCCTGCAGCCCGCTCTCTAAAAGGCTTGTGGGTTGGGGGTGGAGCTGAGCCAGACCCCGACTGCCCTCCCATTGAGGGTCAGGACCCTCTCCTGGCCCAGTGTAAGGGACCAGAGCCCTTGTCCAGTGGGCTGGTGCCCACAATGGCACAGGATTAGCAGATGAGAGATACAATGGGCACATATGGTCCCGAGTGCCGTGTGCAGCCCAGGGCCTCTTACTCAGCGCCACCAGGATTAGACCTAATGAATTGGAAGGAGTTAACAATGCTTCAGGGCCCAGCAGAGGCCCAGGAGGCCGGCTCAGGCCCTGCGCTGGGGTTGCCTTTCACCGCAGAGGTGTAATCCGCTTTGAAATCAAAGGTGGTACAAAGTATGAATTTAAATTCAACATGTACAGCGCCAGTGAGATGATGTATTCTGGAAAGGTCTCTTCTTCTTTAGGGGGCCGGGGGTGGGGAGAGAGGAGGCGAGAGAAGCCATCTGCTCTCAGAGGAGGCCCAGGCCGGCCCCGTCCTGGCCACCTTGCCCCACGTGCCTTGGGCCAGAAGAGGGGGCAGTTTGGGGACTTGGGGGCAGCTGGCAAAGAGGAAGAGGGACAGTACAATCAGTCTCTCACTCTCGCTTTAGAGGGTCCACCCTACACAGGGCTCCCCCAATTCCAAAAAGACAGAGCAGAATTCTTGCCAAAGAGGGTCTTGGCCCCAATATGTTTTCCTGTTGGATTACAATTTTTTTAATTATGGTAAAATATATGCAAGATAAACAGCCATTTTAATCATTTTCTAAGTTCAGGGGCATTAGTTACATTTACAATGTCACACAACCATCCCCACTGTCTATATCCAAAACTTTTTAATTGCCCCAAACAGAATCTCTGTACCTGTGAAGCTATGACCTCCCATGTCCCACTCCCTGCAGCCCCTGGTAACTGCTAATATACTTTCTGTCTCTATGACTTTGCCCATCTGGATATTTCATATTAGTGGAAACATGTGATGGTTATCCTTTTGTGTCCAGTTTTTCTCACTTAGCATAATGTCTTCAAGGTTCATCCGTGTCGTAGCATGTAACATAACTTCATTCCTATTTGTAGCTGAATAATAGTCCATTGTATGTCTGCACCAAATTTTAGTTATCTATTTATCTGTTGATGGGCACTTGAGTTGTTTCCACCTTTATGGCTGTTGTGAATAATGCTGCTATGAAACATTGGTATATTAGTATCTGTGGTGTTGGAGAAGACTCTTGAGAGTCCCTTGGACTGCAAGGAGATCCAACCAGTCCATTCTGAAGGAGATTAGCCCTGGGATTTCTTTGGAAGGAATGATGCTAAAGCTGAAACTCCAGTACTTTGGCCACCTGATGCGAAGAGTTGACTCATTGGAAAAGACCCTGATGCTGGGAGGGATTGGGGGCAGGAGGAGAAGGGGATGACAGAGGATGAGATGGCTGGATGGCATCACTGACTCGATGGACGTGAGTCTGAGTGAACTCCGGGAGTTGGTGACGGACAGGGAGGCCTGGCGTGCTGCAATTCATGGGGTCGCAAAGAGTCGGACACGACTGAGCGACTGATCTGATCTGATCTGATTTTCAATTCTTTTCTGGATATACACCTAGGACTAGAATTGCTGACCTTCCCTGGTGGCTCAGATGGTAAAGAATCTGCCTGCAATGCAGGAGAGCTGGGTTTGATCCCTGGGTTGGGAAGATCACCTGGAGAAGGGCATGATTATCCACTCCAGTATTCTTGCCTGGAGAATTCCATGGACAAAGGAGCCTGGCAAGCTACAGTCCAAGGGATCACAAAGAGTCAGACATGACTGAGTGATTGACACTTTTAACTTTCATGGTAATTTTATGGTTAATTTTTGAGGACCCTCCAAACTATTTTCCTCAACAGCTGCACCATTTTACACTTCTGCCAGCAATGCATGAAGGTTCCGATGTCTCCACATCCCACCACCCTTTATTTTCTGTCTCTTTTCTTTCTTTCTTGTCTCTCTTTTTGGGGGGAAGGGGGCTGTGCTACGAGACTTATAGGATCTTAATTCCTCTACCAGGAATTAAAGCTGTGCCCCCTGCAATGGAAGTATGGAGTCCTAACCACTGGACCACCAGGGAATTCCTGGCCAACATTTATTTTCTGTGTTTCCTTTTGTTTGTTTTGTTACAGCCATCTTCAGTTCAGTTCAGTTGCTCAGTCGTGTTCGACTCTTTGCGACCGCATGGACTACAGCATGCCAGGCCTCCCTGTCCATCACCAGCTCCCAGAGATTGCTCAAACTCATGTCCATCGAGTCGGTGATGCCATCCAACCATCTCATTCTCTGTCGCGCCTTCTCCTCCCGCCTTCAATCTCTCCCAGCATCAGGGTCCTTTCCAGTGAGTCAGCTCTTTGCATCAGGTGGTCAAAGTATTGGAGCTTCAGCTTCAGCATCAGTCCTTCCAGTGAATATTCAGGCTTGATTTCCTTTAGGATTGACTGGTTTGATCTCCTTTCAGTCCAAGGGACTCTCAAGAGTCTTCTTCAACACTACAGTTCCAAAGCATAGATTCTTCGGGACTCAGCTTGCTTTGAGCACCGAAGAATTGATGCTTTTGAACTGTGGTGTTGGAGAAGACTCTTGAGAGTCCCTTGGAATGCAAGGAGATCCAACCAGTCCATCCTAAAGGAGATCAGTCCTGGGTGCTCATTGGAAGGACTGATGTTGAAGCTGAAACTCCAATACTTTGGCCACCTGATGCGAAGAGCTGACTCATTTGAAAAGACCCTGATGCTGGGAAAGATTGAGGGCAGGAGGAGAAGGGGATGACAGAGGATGAGATGGTTGGATGGCATCACCGACTCGATGGACATGGGTTTGGGTTGACTCCGGGAGTTGATGATGGACAGGGAGGCCTGGTGTGCTGCGGTCCATGGGGTTGCAAAGAGTTGGACATGTCTGAGCGATTGAACTGAACAGCTTGCTTTATAGTCCCACTCTCACATCCATACATGATTACTGGAAAAACCATAGCTTCAACTAGATGGACCTGTATTGGTAAAGTAACATCTCTGCTTCTTAATATGCTGTCTAGGTTTGTCATCTTAGGAGACTGAAATTGTATCTCCATTTCCCTGATGACAAATGATGTTGAGCATCTTTCCATGTGCTTATTTGCCATTTGAATGTCTTCTTTGGAACCTGGTTCCATTTTATAGAAAAGGAAGCTGAGGTATAACTGTGTGGGGTGGCATTCTGGGCCTATTCATATTTGGCCTCAGCCCCTTCAGGTTCTCCAGCCTCATAACTCCAGCAGCCTCATAACTCCAGAGGAGTCCCATGTTCCACAGACGCTGCTGGGACTCTGCTGAGCTGCAGGTGGAGAGGAAAGGAGAGGTGTCCGCTATGTGCCGGCCCTAGGCTGGACTCCTTCCCCTGGCCTGAGTCCCCTGCCCTCATGTCCCTCCGTGATGACTCCCTGCCTGTGCTTCCAGCCCAGACAGCACCTCCTCCAGGCAGGACTCAGCATTCCACTCTGGGCTCTTAGGAACCTCTGTCCTCGTCTCAACACTGAGCTCCTCATGGCAGAAGTTAAGTGATGGTTTAGGTCCACATTTAGGGATTTCCTCCAAGAGTGGGCGCCATGCCCCTCCCCCGGGCCCTCAGCTTGGAGTCCCAGAGCCCGTGGGGGCTCCTTGTGCTGTATTTTCTCCTTCTGCACCTCTTCTCAGTGAGCGTTTGTTTGGAGGAAGTGTAGGGGACGAGAGAACATTCACAGGTTCCAGCATTTATTGAGCACTTACTATATCCCAGGCCACACTGGGCTCTTACATCATCTGTCTCCAGTTCACAATGACCTCAAAAGGTAGGTACTCTTATTACCTCCTTCTTCAGAAAAAGGTGCCCCTCTCAGGTGGGCACAAAAGGGGCTGCTTCTTATTGCTGTTGGCTCTGTGACGGCCACCCTTCAGACCTCCCAAACCATCCCTCCCCTGGCACAGTCCTCTGGCTCTTGTAGCATTTCACCCCACATCTGTCACGTTCCAGATTTGAACGGGGGTGATCAATAGGCCTGGCGATGAGAAAATGCTATCCAACTCCTTCCCTAAGTATAGTTCGTCCCAAGCTCATCTGTTAAGGGTTAGTGAGCCCTTGATCTTCTGAGTCGGTTGGAGGTTATTTTTTCCTCTGTAACAGATGAGGAAACCGAGGCTTAGAGAAACCCAGCCGCTTGTCTGATACCACACAGGCAGTGGGGATGGAGGCGGCTTCAGTTTCAGATCTTTTGCCCTCTCACATCCAAAGCTCTTTTCTTCAAGGTTCCTCTTTAGATGCAAGGGCTGGTTTCAACAATCTCTAACAGACATTTTAATTATTTTTCTTCATTTTATATTAGTTTTTCTTGGCCAGGCTGCATAGCATGTGGGATCCAGTTGCTCTGATTAGGGTTTGAACCTGTGCCCCCTGCAGTGGAGTCTCAACCTCTAGACCACCAGCAGGGGGAAATTTTTTTTTAATTTCTGATTTATTTTAATTTTTTTTAATTAAAAGAAGTTTTTAACAGATATTTTAAAACACAACTCCAGCCTTGGGTTGACTCGCCTCCCACCCTTAATGTTCTCATCCCTAAAATGGGAATCATAAAACCTACCTCTCACAGCTGCTGGTGGAGGTCATAATGAATGCAAAGCAGCCGCACAGTGCCTGGCACACAGTAGGTGATCCACTGTTTCTTTCTCTGCACTCTTTGGGCACATACCCTCCTTTCCTCGAGGGTCTGCGGCAGTGGGAAATGAGAATTTCTGGGCCGGGGGGTAGTCGACCGCGTTTGAAGTGACAGTGACAGATGGGTGTGGTGGCTCTCCCAGGCGCCCCGCCAGCCCCGTGGAGCGTGTCCGCCAGTCCCCGGACGTTTTATTCCTCCTCCTGGCCACGATGAGGTGTCATTTGCCGCCTGTCCCTTCTCGTCATCGATTTCTAAGTCGTTAATTAACGGGGCTTGTCAGCTGGGAAGATGAATTCTGTCCTCGGCTCTCGGGGCCTTTTGTTTTGGGATTGTAAATGTTATAGATCTCCCATGATGGAAGGCCATAGGGTCAGGGGGCACCGGGCTGCCCAGTGGGGGTGGCAGGCGGGCAGAGGAGGCTGTGGGCCTGGCTGGGCCCTGCCGACCCGGGACAGGCCCCCCTGTGACTCCTTACAGCGGCCTCTCTGGCTTGGCTCCCTGGGGTGGGGGTGGGAGGGATACAGGGGGTTTTCTGTCATCCAAAATTTCATTCTGGGAGAAACAGTCTCGTGCCAGATGGTATAGGCTCAGTTGTGCCAGGATGGGGACTTGATGGAGGGAGCCCAGACTCTTCTCAGTCTGATGGGGGAGACTGCGTTCTTCTCAGGGAGCAACTAGTCTGATGGGGGAGACACATTGCTGTCTTTGGAGAATAAACCAGTCTAACGAGGGAGTCACAATTCTGGCCCAGGAAAGCCCTCAGTCTGATGGGGGAGACACTCTCCTGGGAGAATCCCCAGTGAGGTGGGGGAGACAGAGCTCTGCCTTGGACACCGCCAGTTTGATAGAGACACACAGATCTTGCACTGGGGGACTATAGACCTTGAAAAAAATTTTTTTTGTCAGCAAAACGACTCAGAGGTTGGTTCAGCTGGGTTTCCCGGTGTCTGGGCAGGCAGGTGGGAGGTCTCAGGGCAGATAGAGGATTTCACCAATAGCCAAGCTGAATTCCAGGAGGGCAAGACTCATGCCTAAGAACTCGAGCTAATATAAAAACACACACGCCACAACTACTGAGCCCGCGGGCTACCTCTAGTGAAGTCTGCACGCCTAGAGCCTGTGCTCTGCAACAAGAGGAGCCACCCCGGTGAGAAGCCTGCTCACCGCAGCTGGAGAGTAACCCTTGCTCGCCGCAACTAGAGAAAGCCCACACAGGGCAGCAAAGACCCAGCGCAGCCATAAATAAATAAATAAAAGTATAGAAATAAAGAAATAAATACAACACACTCGGTTTTATGATCTGAGCCTTGGGATTTGTGTTTTGGGAAGAGGCTCACGAATCACTGACCAACAGCCATGGAGCAGCCCCATGCATCTGGGAGACCTGTCTTCTTTTCTGCTAAGGAGCGGGTGGGGAGGGGAAGGATTTTCTGGGTGGTGGGGACTGCTCTGCTTGGGGCTTCCCCAGGACTGGCTGAGTATGGCTGAGAGCTCAGGGCAGGCCCTTGGGGAACCAGTTTGAGCAACAAGATTCCTTCTGCCTTGCTGTATGATTTGGGGGGATTTTTCTCCTATCTCTGGGCCTCTGTTTCCCATAAAAGGAGGAGCGCAAAGGTGCCTCCCAGTCTGATGCTCAGGGTGGTATGTAGAGGGTCAGGCATCAGAGCCAGACCCCTGGAGTGCTAACCTGGTCCTGTGCTCTTACCTCAGCCGAGTACTTAAACCCCTTTGAGCTTCGTTTCCTACCTGTAAGCTGGGGATAGTAGTGTTTGTCTCTTCACGATCCCAGGGACTGTAGCCGGCCAGGCTCTTCTGTCCATGGGATTTCCCAGGCAAGAATACTGGAGTGATAGCATATGCTTTTTAGCGTTGTTGTGATGATTAAAAGAGCTGTTAGGGGTAAAGTGCTTAGGGCAGTACTTGGCTCCGTGAATGCGGCTTCATCTTTGTTATCTATGTGGCTGAGCGCTGCCCACAGCCCACTGCCACACTGGCTGTCCCCCACGTGGGTCATTTCTTCACCCACTCCACTTTCTGCTCCCTGGGGCCCCGATACAGCGGGACAGCCCGGTGTCTGCCTACTGCTGGGAGTGGGCCAAAGAGACACCCAGGCCCAGATCTCTCAGAAGCTCCTGGGTTCCTGCTTAGAGCCATGAGGATGCAGCCTGGTTTGGGCAGCCCTGCCTGGGTTGGAGGTGGACATAAGAAGCCCCAGAAGGTGGCTTCTATGTTTGAATCTCTTTTGAGTGTAAGAAGAACTTCTACTGGATGGAGGGCGGCGGGGGTGGATGGACTTCCAAGAGTCTCTGACCTCAGGCTAGGATGAGAGGGAGCCGTTGGCCTCAGTGACAGCCCTGGGGATGAAGGCACATAGGCAGCAGCTGCCCACCCTTGGGCCTCCCCCAGAATCAGGGAGTTGGGAGCACAGCATAATGTCACAACTTGGGGAAATGGGGGTCACTGGGGGAGCCAGATCAGCGAGTGTTATCTGTGAAGTAGACTCCAGGAAGTGGGAGTGGGAGGAAGTGGGAGTGCCCATCAGGCTCCCACCCTACCTGACCCAGGGGCCCCCATTATAAAGAACTGAGCCCCAGAAAGGGCCTCTCACCCGAGGGAATATCAGGAGCTCTTGGCAGAGCAGGACTCGAATCCAGACATCTGGACTCACCGCCCAGTGCTCTCTCCCCGTCGTCACCTGGTGGAAGCAGCCCCAAGCCAGAAAAGGAGCCCGAGAGCCCCACCCCATCCCCTCCAGACACCCCACAGCTTCCTCTCTGTGCGATCTGGGCCCTGGCTTTGAGGGAGAGAATAAGGGAATGAATGAAAAACAGTGAATGCCGTGATTTTATTCTCAGCTCCAGCAGGGTCCTGGCTAGATCCCTCCCCATTTCAGAGTGAGACCCCAATAGTCCCATTGGACAGATGGAAAACTAGAGGCGAGGGAGAATGGCCATGGAATGAACTTCTTTGGGAGCTGATGCTTCCTGGCTTCCCAAGGAGTCTAGGGTGGGGTGGGCAGGATAATGGGGCCCCCAGCGGGGAGACAGAAGAGCCGTGCTTAGCAGAGGTGTTGGTGAGTGGCTGGGGTCCCTGGCCCAGGCCTGCGGTAAGGACATTCCCTCTGCCAGGGCTGTTGGTCCCATCTTCCATCCTGCAGAGGCGCCTTCTGCTTCTCCGCATTTGTAAATCATAAGCTAAGGGGCTGGAATCGGGGGGAGGAGCAGGGCGGGGCTGTTGGGGAAATTTACAGCGGTGATTTTCTCCTGCATGCTGGGAGCCAAGGGGGCTGCAGTAACTCTGCTGCAGCTCCTTATAAAATATCCCCCACACCCCTAGCCTGATGCTTCATTTACCGCGCAAGGGGCAGGGGCGAGGCTGCTGCAGGGAGGGTGGAGGGCCGACTTCCACCAGAACTTGCCAGACCACCAAGGAGGGTCGAAATGGGTGAGTGATGGAGGTAGCGGTGCACAGAGGCTGGGGGATGGATGAGATGGCTGATGGGGTACTACTCTCCCACTTGACAAATATTTCATGGGTGCCAGTATGTGCCAGGCTCTCTCTGTGCTGTTAAGCATGACAGATGTGAGCTGAACCCACTGGGGCCCCGGGAGCAAGATGGACTTTTAGTGGGATAACCCCATGAACACATCCCCATGGGCTGGGGATTCTGCCTGCAGATTCCTTATGGCCTGAGGGGGTTTGAGGGAATCACTGCCTTCCAGTATCTGGGCTGGGTTTGAGGCCCTGGAGCTGCTTTCTCTGTCCATACTGACTTCCAATCAAGGTCTTAATTATAGCTGCCTGCCCTGTGCCGGCCTCTCGTGGTGACATCTTCATACAGCCCTGGGACCATCCAGTTTGCTGGTCTTTCCTCCTGATCTCTCCCAAACTAGTCTCAGGGACCTCAGCTTTCTGTGGGGTCAAACTCGGGCTGTGCCGGGCTGCAGGGATAGCACTTCCTTCTCTCCTTCCCAAACCCACATCTCTAAATGCCCCAGGACAAGGACTCAGTTAAGACAGTGACACTTCTCAAGGAGTGGAGGTGAGAATGGAAGGGAAGAGGGTCAGGGTCGTGTCCAAGGTCCTTGGAGAATAATTTAAGATGCTTCACAAAGATCCCAGAGCCAGAGCCAGCCTGGTGAGGAGAAAAGAGCATCATAGGCAATTAGGAAACCCAATTCTTGGCTTGGTGACCTTTCTGAATGTATCCTTGAGCAATTCACTGAGCCTCTATTCAGTTCAGTTCAGTTCAGTCGCTCAGTCGTGTCTGACTCTTTGTGACCCCATGAACTGCAGCACGCCAGGCCTCCCTGTCCATCACCAATTCCCAGAGTCCACCCAAACCCATGTCCATCGAGTCAGTGATGCCATCCAACCATCTCATTCTCTGTCATACCCTTCTCCTCCTGCCCTCAATCTTTCCCAGCATCAGGGTCTTTTCAAATGAGTCAGCTTTTCACATCAGGTGGCCAAAGTATTGGAGTTTCAGCTTCAACATCAGTCCTTCCAATGAACATTCAGGACTGATCTCCTTTAGGATGGACTGGTTGGATCTCCACCACAGTTCAAAAGCATCAATTCTTCGGCGCTCAACTTTCTTCACAGTCCAACTCTCACATCCATACATGACCACTGAAAAAACCATAGCCTTGACTAGACGGACCTTTGTTGGCAAAGTAATGTCTCTGCTTTTTAATATGCTGTCTAGGTTGGTCATAACTTTCCTTCCAAGGAGTAAGCGTCTTTTAATTTCATGGCTGCAGTCACCATCTGAAGTGATTTTGGAGCCCCCCAAAATAAAGTCAGCCACTGTTTCCACTGTTTCCCCATCTATTTGCCATGAAATGATGGGACCAGATGCCATGATCTTAGTTTTCTGAATGTTGAGTTTTAAGCCAACTTTTTCACTCTCCTCTTTCACTTTCATCAAGAGGCTCTTTAGTTCTTCTTCTCTTTCTGCCATAAGGGTGGTGTCATCTGCATATCTGAGGTTATTGATATTTCTCCTGGCAATCTTGATTCCAGCTTGTACTTCCTCCAGCCCAGCGTTTCTCATGATGTACTGTGCATATAAGTTAAAATAAGCCTCTATTGCTCATCTGTAAAATGGGATTAAACACACCCAACATTGTTATGAGAATTAAATAGGAAAATACTTTGTAAAAGATATACATGGGCAGATGAATAATAGCAAACATTATCAAGCACCTATACTAAGCCAGGCATTAACTTCCTCAATCCTCAGTAACCCAGTGCAGCAGACATTATGATAACATTTTCTAGGTGTTGACTTAAAAAATAGTCACAACTTCCAGTAATCATGTATGGGTGTGAGAATTGGACCATAAAGAAAGCTGAGCACCAAAGAACTGATGCTTTTGAACTGTGGTACAGGAAGACTCTTGAGAGTCCCTTGGACAGCAAGGAGATCAAACCAGTCAATCCCAAAGGAAATCAACCCTGAATATTCATTGGAAGGACAGATGGTGAAGCTGAAGCTCTGATACTTTGGCCACCTGATGCAAAGAGCTGACTCATTGTAAAAGACCCTGATGCTGGGAAAGATTGAAGGCAGAAGGAGAAGGGGATGACAGAGGATGAGATGAATGGCATCACCGATTCAGTGGACATGAATTTGAGCAAACTCCAGGAGATTGTGAAGGACAGGGAAGCCTGGCATGCTGCAGTCCATGGGGTTGTAGAGTTGGACATGGCTGAGTGAATGAACACCACCAAGAACAAATGTTTTATTTGGTGGGAATTTTTAGAACTTCAATCCTGGGAGACAGCATCTCAAGTGACCCTGAGAGAAGAATCAAGTTATATAGAAGTTTGCAACAAAGGGCAAATAGTCTGAACATCAAAAGTATTAAAGAAACCCAAACATCTCAAGTTAAGAAATTAGTGCTTTTCTGTATATGGGAAGATACAAGAGCCAAGCTCACTGAAATCATTCCTTTCATATACATCTTGGCTATCTGGAGCCAGTCCCTGCTTTTCTCCTCCATGCTCACCTTAGGGAGTGGCTACAACCGAATGGCTGCAGAACGGCACGTATTGGTCTCCTTTCTGGTTGCTCTGGAGGGGTGGTATTGCTGTGACATCCTTGTTTACTGATATAGCAGGAAATACTCCATGTCTCATAGGTGAAGAAACCTTGGTTCAGAGAAGTTAAATCACTTGCTGATCTTAAAACCTGGGTCTCCTGCATTGCAGGCAGATTCTTTACCATCTGAGCCACCAGAGAAGTCCCAGTCTTACAATATGTGCTGGCAGATGGTAGGTACTGGGGCTCAGACCTTTGCTTCTAAAGTCTTAAAACCCAGCTGGTAGCTGGTGAGCTGATGAATGGGGGCACAGCTGACCCCAGCCTCACCCTGAGCTATGCCAGCTATGGACTGGAAGAACTAGAATGTTTTTTCCAAAAGTGATCTGCCTATTTTTACTAGGTAATGTACGCACAGAGTACCAAATTCCAAATGACAAATGGGTGCAAATAGGGACTAAATCTTCCACCTACCCCTGTACCGACCACCCATTTCCCCTCCTTGGATAAAATGATATTGCTTGTTTTGTAGCAGAACCTTCCAAAGAGAGCTTATCTATACATATTAGGCATATATATATGTGTGTGTGTGTGTGTGTGTGTATATATATATATATATATATATATATATATAATATATTTAGACAAATAATTTAAATTTTTTACAAAAGAGCCATACACTGCATGCACCTTATTTTTTTAATTTTAATTTTTTTTTATTTTTAAATTTTTATTGGAGTATTGTTGATTTACAATGTTGTATTAGTTTCAGGTATACAACAAAGTTAATCACATATCCACTTTTTTTAAGATTCTTTTCTCATGTATGCCATTACAGAGTGTTGGATACAGTTCCCTGTGCTGTAAAGCAGGTTATTAGTTATCTATTTTATATATAGTTATTTACCCTGCATATAGTAGTGTGTATATGTCAGGTCCAATCTCCCAATTTATCCCTTCCCCCCTTATATCAGGGGATAAGGTAACAAACTTAAGGTTACCTTATCCCCTGGTAACCATGTTTGTTTTCTGCATCTGTGACTCTACTTCTGCTTTGTAATTAAATTCATTTGTGTCATTTTTTTCCAGATTCCATATATAAGTGATATCATGATATTTATCTTTCTGTTCTGACTTGGTTCACTCAGTAAGACAATCTCTAGGTCCATTCTTGCTGCTGCAAATGGCATTATTTTGTTCTTCTTTACTGTTGAGTAAAACTCCATTCCATTGTATATATATGCCATATTTTCTTTGTTCATTTCTCTGTTGATGGACATATACGTTGTTTCCACATCCTGGCTGTTATAAATAGTGCTGCAATGAACATTGGGGTGCATGTTTCTTTTAGAATTATGGTTTTCTCTAGGTATTTGCCCAGGAATGGGATTGCTGGGTCATGGCACCCCACTCCAGTACTCTTGCCCGGAAAAATCCCATGGATGGAGGAGCCTGGTAGGCTGCAGTCCATGGGGTCACTAGGAGTTGGACACGACTGAGTGACTTCACTTTCACTTTTCACTTTCATGCATTGGAGAAGGAAATGGCAACCCACTCCAGTGTTCTTGCCTGGTGAATCCCAGGGACAGGGGAGCCTGGTGGGCTGCCGTCTATGGGGTCGCACAGAGTCGGACACGACTGACGCGACTCAGCAGCAGCAGCAGCAGTACTAGTTCTCCACAGTGACTCTATCAATTTACATTCCCACCAACAGTGTAGAAGGGTTTCCTTCTCTCCACACCCTCTCAAGCATTTATTGTTTGTAGATTAAAAAAAAATTTTTTTTAATGATGGCCATTCTGACCATGAGGTGATACCTCATTGTATTCAATAGTTTCAATTTGCATTTCTCTAATAACTAGTGATACTGAGTATCTTTTCCTGTGCTTTTTGGTCATCTTTGTAGGCCTTCTTTGGAGAAATGTCTAGGTCTTCCACCCATTTTTTGATTGGGCTACTTGTTTTTTTAATATATTGAGCTGCATGAGCTATTTATATATTTTAGAGATTAATCCCTTGTCAGTTTCTCCATTTGCAAATGTTTTCTCCCATTCTGAGCATTGTCTTTTTGTTGTCTTTATGGTTTCCTTTGCTGTGCAAAAGCTTTTAAGTTTATTTAGATCCATTTGTTTGTTTTTATTTTCATTAGGACATGGATCAAAAAATATCTTGCCACAATTTATGTCAAAGAGTGTTCTGCCTGAATTTTCCTCTATGAGTTTTATAGTGTCTGGGATGAACCTTACTTCTAAGAAGCACTTTCTAGGATCAGAACTGAGCTCCTCATTACAGGAGACATTCAAGCAGAAGCTGGGTGATTGAGGGGATGTTGCAGGAGGGAGCCCATCATTGGGTGGGGCTGGTCGGTGTTTCTGCCCAGTCTTCTCTGTCTGCACATTCTGCAGAAGTGGAAATGACGTGTGGAGTGGTGAAGGGACGTGATCCATTGTACAGAGAGTCTGTAGAAAAGCTAGTGAAGACCAAGTGGATGAAAATGACATGGGGCCTGAACCCATGGGAAGATGCCCAATGGTGCTTGGGTCCAAGATGAGGGCAGGCCAGGGAGGCCCAGGACATCCCAGAAGGTCCACCATGCCTCAGCAGTGCTGGGGTGGGGAGTGGCAGCCTGTGCACCCCCGCAGCCCTGGTGTTTGTTTATAAAGGCTCAGGCAGGAATCTGCCCTCGTGATCCTGAGGCCTCAGGTTTCAGGGCTCAGAGCTGGCCCTGGGGGACAGAGTGGGGGCAACCGGCACCTGACCCCCTAAACCCAGTGTCTCCACCGATCACCCGGCCAGATAAAGGGCAGGTCACCCGCTGACCTTAGGCGTCAGGGCCCTTAGTCAAGAAGGCATGGTAGTGTTGCAGTTAGAGGGTCCTGCTCCCAGAAAGCCCCCAAAGAACTTCTTGGCCACTGTTTCTCAAACTTCAGTAATGCCCATCTGCTTTCACACTGCTGGCCAGTTCAAGTGCCCTGGTGTTCTTATTTTTACTTTTATTTTTAATATTTATTTATGTGGTTGTGTCAGGTCTTACTTGCGGCACGCAGCATCTTTCATATGGCACATTTGTTGGCTTCTCTAGTTGTGGTGCACGGGCTCAGTTGCCCTGCAGCAGGCAGGATCTTAGTTCCCCGACCAGGGATTGAACTCACGTCCCCTGCATTGGAAGGTGGATTCTTAACCACTACCAGGGAAGTCCCTCCCTGGTATTTTTAAACTGAAAGTGCACATATGCAAGTGCTCAGCCTGATGGATTTTCGAAGGTGTTCCTCCCATCACAGTATGGACCACCTCCAGCACCCAGAAGGCTCTCTCTTGCCCTCTCCCAGTCGGTACTCTGCTCTCCGAAAGTAACCAAAGACTTGTTTTGTCTGTTTTTGAACTTCATGTAAGTGGGCTCAGCCACTGGGCCCTTTTCTTTGCCTTGCTTCCTTCACTCAGCATTTTTCCCGGGAGCTCCATCTGCCATGTTGGGTGAGGCCACGCACGTGTGCTCAGTCACTCAGTCGTGTCTGACTCTTTGTGGCCCCACGGACTGAAGCCCACATGCTCCTCTGTCCATGGGACTTTTCAGGCAAGAATACTGGAGTGGGTTGCTGTATGGGTGAGGCTACAGTGCGCCCCTTTCACGTGCTGCATAGTGTCTGATTCTATTTATACACCACACAATTTATTTATCCAGTCTCCTGTTGGTAGACACTTGAGGTTTTTTCTGGTTTGGACTATTAAACACGTGCTACTGTGCACAGTTCTAAACAGTCTGTTTATTGGATGCATGAACACACTTCTTCTGGGCATCCCCCTGGGGGGAAAGTGCGCTAGGTCATGGGGTTTCACCCTCTATTATTATTTATGTACAATATCATTAATACCCAATTTGTATAAAACTTTATAGTGTATGTACAGAAAAGTACACCATATGTAAGGGAATTTCTAGATGAATTTTTCATGAAGGACACACTCCCATGTAACCAGCACCCAGACACAGAAAACATAACCAAAACCCCAAAGATTCCCACAGACCCCCCTCCAGGGGGGACTGCTCTTCTGACTTCTAACACTATCATGGATCAGTTTTGCATTTTTAAAACTTTGTAAAAACAGAATCACAGGGGATAGACTCTTTGGTATTTGGCTTCTTGCACTCAACATTATGTCTATGAGATTTATTCACATTGTGTGCAATGGACACACATTGCTTTTTTATTGCTGTATAGTATTCCAGTGTGTGTGTGTGTGTGTGTGTGTGTGTGTAGTGCTTACTTTATCCACCTTTCTACTGGTGAACATTCAGCTCTTCCCAACAGTACTGCTTCGATGAGTCTTTGACAGGCTGGGGTATTTACATATTTGCTTTTAGAAGTAGAATCGCCTGGTAGACAAACTTCTTAAATACACTAGCTGATTTTTAAGTTAACAGACTTCATATTTTAGAAAACTTTTAAGTTTACAGAAAAACTGAGCAGAAAGTACAGAGAGTTTCCATATGACCCTGCTCCTTCTGCCCATAGTTTCCACTCATTAACATCTTGCATTGCTATGGTACAAGTTGCAATTAATAAATAAATACTGATACGCTATTATTAACTGAAGCCCACAGTTCCCAATAGCGTTCACTGTTTGTGTTGTACAGTTCTGTGTGTTTTGACAAATGCATAATTTCACATGTTTGCTTTTCAAATGTCACATAGAATAGTTTTTGCTGCCCTGTGCTCTACCTATTTATTCCTCCCTCCTCTCAACCATGCATCTTTTTACTGTCTTTATAGTTTTGCCTTTTTCAAAATGTCATGCAGGACTTCCCCGGTGGTCCAGGGGTCAAGAATCCATCTGTCAATACAGGGAACATGGGTTTGACCCCTGGTCCAGGAAGATCTCACATGCCTTGCTAAGCTCATGCACCACGACTGCTGAGTCTGAGCACCCTAGAGCCTGTACTCTGCAACAAGAGAAGCCACCACAATGAGAAGACCACACATCACGACAAAGAGTTGACCCTGCTCTTTGCAACAAGAGAAAGCCCACACATAGCCACAAAGTACCAGTGCAGCCAAAAATAAATAAACAAACAAAACAAATATCATATAGTTGGAATCATGCAGTATGTAGCTCTTCAGAATGCCTTCTTTCATGTAGTAATATGCAATTAAGTTTGCTCCATGTCTTTTCATGGCTTGATAGTTCATCTCTTTTTAACACTGAATAATATTCTATTGTATGGATGTACAGAGGTAAGCCAGAGTTGGCTTACCCACATCTGGTTGCTTCCAAGTTTGGGCAGTTTTAGAAGTAAAGATGCTATGAACATTCATGCGCAGTTTTTTGTGTGGACCTAAGTTTCCCACTCGTTTGGATGAACACCAAGGAGTGTGACTGCTAGGTCATGTGGTAAGAATATGTTTAGCTTTGTGAGAAACTTCCAACTGTATTCTAAAGTGGCTGTACCATTTTGCATTCCCACTAGCAATGAATGAGACTTCCTGTTGCTCCACATTTAGTGTTAGTTGGTATTTTGAATGTCTAATAGGTAGTTAATGGCGTTTCGTCGTTATTAAAACTTATGCATGCTAAGTCATTTCAGTCATGTCTGATTCTTTGCGACCCTCTGGACTGTAGCCCTCCAGACTCCTCTGTCCATGGGATTCTCCAGGAAAGAATACTGCAGTGGGTTGCCATGCTCTCCTCCAGAGGATCTTCCCAACCCAGGGATGGAACCCGTGTCTCTTAAGTCTCCTGCATTGACAGGCGGGTTCTTTACAGCTAGTGCCTTGCACTCCCCTAATAACATATGATGTGGAGCATCTCTCATCTGCTTATTTGCCATCTGTTTATGTTCTCTGGTGAGATGACTGTTCCACATCTCTGGCCCACTTTTGGAGTTGTTTGTTTTCTTACTATTGAGTTTTAGATGTCTTTGTATATTTTGGTTACACGTCTTTTATCAAATGTGTGTTTTACAAATATTTTCTCCCATTTGTGGCTTTTCATTTCCTTAAAATATATTCATTTTTAAAATGAAACTTCCAATCACAGCAATAATGGGGAAACCAGAATCCCTTGCCATGAAAGACGATAACCATAAAAGATAAAATAGAAAGCCCCATGTTATTTCATTCTAGCGAGTCCTGTCACCTGCTCTAGAGCTCTGAGCCTGAGGTTTAATCTCTCCTGTTAAAAAGGGAATGAACATGTGACAGAGAGGTGCAAGCTGTATTCACACCAAACCAAGATCTTCTCCTGGTCAAAAATCAGAAAGCTTAAAAAAATAATTGAAGGAGTAACTTTTTCTCTGTGTACAAAATGCTATTTGATGCTGATAAATGTATCTCCTACAATAATCTCTGGGAACCATTGATACAGTCTACCCCATGACCCCTGTCTCTAAAATCCTTTGATCTTTCACCCTGTGCGTGCTCCCTTCCAGTGAACGGAAATCCCTTCCTCCCAAGACAAACCATCTCTCCCAAGGCGGCTCTACTGGGAAGCTCCTTAGTGTATCAAGCCAAAATCTCCCTGTTACCTCTCCCACTGGCCTTCTGTCTCTACCCTGGGGACCCCAGGATCAAAGCCATGACCCTCTCAGAGCCCGAGTTCCTTCATCTAGAAACTGGGGAGAATAATACTTACTTTCCAGGGAGTTTTAATGATGAAATGAGATACAGCATGTAATGTACTCAGCCCCATGCCTGGTCACCAGGGAGGTGGGAAGAAAGGAGCCTTTCTGTTGATTCTACTGTGAATTCATCCATAGGAAGAGGTGGGGAGGGGTTGGTACAGGTTTGTCTGAGGTTGCAGGTAGGGCGGAGGGGTCTCAGCATCACTGAGAAGGGCCAGGATCTGAAAGTCTGAGGAGGCTCTGCCATTACATGAATGGGTCTATGTCCAGCAGAAACTTCAGGATAATCTGACCCAGCTTGTTCATTCCACAGTTAAGAAGCTGGAGATTAGAGAAGCTGAGAGATTTGTCCAGAGCCATATGATGAGAGGCAGAGCAGAAGCCTGTGGGGACAGACCAGAATTTCTCAGTGCTAGAAGTAGACTTGTATTTCCATACAAATTGTGAAATTATTTGTTCTAGTTCTCTGAAAAATACCATTGGTAGCTTGATAGGGATTGCATTGAATCTATAGATTGCTTTGGGTAGTATACTCATTTTCACTATATTGATTCCTCCGATCCATGAACACAGTATATTTCTCCATCTATTTGTGTCCTCTTTGATTTCTTTCACCAGTGTTTTATAGTTTTATATATATAGGTCTTTTGTTTCTTTAGGTAGATATATTCCTAAGTATTTTATTCTTTTTGTTGCAATGGTGAATGGAATTTTTTCCTTAATTTCTCTTTCTGTTTTCTCATTGTTAGTGTATAGGAATGCAAGGGATCTGTGTGTTGATTTTATATCCTGCAACTTTACTATATTCATTGATTAGTTCTAGTAATTTTCTGGTGGAGTCTTTAGGGTTTTCTATGTAAAGGATCATGTCATCTGCAAACAGTGAGAGTTTTACTTCTTCTTTTCCAATCTGGATTCCTTTTATTTCTTTTTCTGCTCTGATCGCTGTAGCCAAAACTTCCAAAACGATGTTGAATAGTAGTGGTGAGAGTGGGCACCCTTGTCTTGTTCCTGACTTTAGGGGAAATGCTTTCAATTTTTCACTGTTGAGGATAATGTTTGCTGTGGGTTTGTCATATATAGCTTTTATTATGTTGAGGTATGTTCCTTTTATTCCTGCTTTCTGGACATGGAAGCAACCTAGATGCCCATCAGCAGACAAATGGATAAGAAAGCTGTGGTACATATACACAATGGAATATTACTCAGCCATTAAAAAGAATACATTTGAATTAGTTCTAATGAGGCGGATGAAACTGGAGCCTATTATACAGAGTGAAGTAAGCCAGAAAGAAAAACACCAATATAGTATACTAATGCATGTATATGGAATTTAGAAAGAGGGTAATGATAACCCTGTATGTGAGACAGCAAAAGAGACACAGATGTATAGAACAGTCTTTTGGACTCTGTGGGAGAGGGCGAGGGTGGGATGATTTGGGAGAATGGCATTGAAACATGTATATTATCATATGTGAAATGAATTGCCAGTCCAGGTTCGATGCATGATACAGGGTGCTCGGGGCTGGTGCACTGGGATGACCCAGAGGGATGGGATGGGGAGGGATGTGGAAGAGGGGTTCAGGATGGGGAACACATGTACACCCGTGGCGGATTCATGTCAATATATGGCAAAACCAAAACAATATTGTAAAGTAATTAGCCTCCAATTAAAATAAATAAATTTAAAGAAAAGGAAAAAAAAAAAAAAAGAAGTAGACTTTGAGTCCTGAGCTCTAGATATGGACTATGTGGCTATGTGGAGAACTTGCTGTGTAACTTTGGGCAAATGATTTTCCATCTCTGGGCCTCGGTTTTCTCACTTATAAAACAAGACATTTACCTAAATGACTTTTGAGGTTCCTTCTGGCTCTAAAATTCTATCATCCAAGAGGTGGTCCTTCAGCTTGAAGGAAGGGTGGGATCAACTTATCCACGATACAAGTGCATTTCAGATGAGGAAAACAGGACAAGCCAAGTTTAGGGGAGGTAACATGATTGGACATTTAGGGACTGTTTACAACCCCATGGACTATACAGTCCATGGAATTCTCCAGGCCAGAATACTGGAGTGGGTAACCTTTTCCTTCTCCAGGGGATCTTCCCAACCGAAGCATCAAACCCAGGTCTCCCACATTGCAGGTGGATTCTTTACCAGCTGAGCTACAAGGGAAGCCCAAGAATACTGGAGTGGGTAGCCTATCCCTTCTCCAGAGGATCTTCCCAACCCAGGAATAGAATCGGGGTCTCCTGCATTGCGGATGGATTCTTTACCAACTGAGCTAACAGGGAAACCCCAGATGAGACCCCGGAGCCTTTTAAATGTACAGGAAAGCACTTAGCATGGTGTCTAACTGAATAAATTCTTTTCCTTTTGAGCAAAACTTTCCATTTCCACATCTCTACCTCATCCATTAAACAGAGGACAGTATTATTGAACCAAAGGCCATTCTCCTTTTCTCCCAAAGCAGTGAAGCTGTAACTTGGCATGTGGTTGCCCTGCTAGGGACCAGATTCCCCCACCTGCTTGTGGCCTGGGTGTGATTAGATGACTACCTCCCCACAAATGAAATGGGAGCTGAAGTGATGTGTTGCTATTATACTTCTGGCCCAGCCCTTAAAACACTATTCATGTGTTCTTCCCACGTTTCTCTTTCCTGAAGACATTACATGGACATGCCTGTGCCCAGCATGACTGTGCAGATAAAGGACTCACCTAGAGCTGGGGGACAGAACCTTGAGGAGGTAGTGGGTTCTTGTCTGGCTGTGTGGAGCAGCTCAGCTCTCGTACCTGCCCTGATACATGAGAGCTAGGTAAACTCTTCTGTTCTTTAGACCGTGGACTCTTTGTTACAGCAGCTCATCATTTTGCCAGAATCAGTGAAATGCCTCTAGGTGACTAAGGGCAAAGAGGGCGTCAAATGACCCCTCAGTGCTAAGTTCTGAGTGTTTCTGAGGACCAGCTCACTGCTCTCTCCTGAGGAGCTTTGCTCTTTGGCCCGTCTCCTTGGGTGGTGGCTATGTTGTTTTTAAGTCACTAAGTCATGTCTGGCTCCTTTGTGGCCCCCTGGACTGTAGCTCTCCAGGCTCCTCTGTCCATGGGATCCTACAGGCAAGAATACTGGAGTATGTTGACATTTCCTAATCCAAGGGATCTTCCTGACCCAGGGATTGAACCTGCATCTCTTGTGCCTCCTGCATTTCAGGTATATTCTTTATCACTGAACCATCAGGAAAGCCTTTGGGTGATGGCTATAAGTCCATTAAAATGGATGGAAGAATCCTATTGAAAAAGGAAAGAGAAAGGAAAGGAGGGAGTTCCCTGGTGGCCTAGTGGTTAGGATTCTGGGTTTTCACTGCCATGGCCCAGGTTCATTCCCTGGTCAGGAACTGAGATCCCATAAGGTGCGCAGCTCAGTCAAAAAGAAAGAGAAAAAGAAAGGAAGAAGGAAAGGGAAGTCAAACATGAAGCCAAAGAAGGAATCCGAGGGTCACAGAGCCATAAGAAGTCTTGGAGATGGTCTCACCCACTTGCAATCCTCCCAGCCACCGAGGCCTCCCCGTTATACAGAGCCCCCCTTTTGACTATCTGGGAGGAACAGTCATAGCTAAAGAAAAGTATGCGAGACTTAGTTGGGGAGTGGGAACAAGTGCGTAAGGGTATGCATGTTGCTATCCGTGGTACTGAAAAGCCTCATACTCAGAATGAGTGCTACATCACCTCACTTGTGTTTGACTCTGTGACCCCATGGACTGTAGCCCTCCAGGCTCCTCTGTCCATGAGATTCTTCAAGCAAGAATATTGGAGTGAGTTGCTGTTTCCTTCTCCACATACTAAGGACAAGTCATTATTATTTCTTCCATTCTGGGACTGGAAGAAATCACTGATGATTCCGGTTCATTGTCTTCTAGGAATTCTGACCCAAGGAAGAGAAGAGGGGGCTCATGGGGCAGAAAGGCTTAGGGACATCAGCAATAGAGAGGCAGAGCTGTGATAGCTTGTTAGGGAGAAGCAGAGAGGCTTTTGTTTTGACATTGTTTTCAAACAACTGCAGTTACCTGGAAAGAAACCAACCACTACCAACTATTGCCTAAATATAAAATGACTGAGTAAGAATAAGAAATATATGTCTCAAGTGATGCGAAGCTGTGCATGTGTCAACATGAGTAAACTAATTCAGACGGGCAGGCAGAACACAAACGGGAAGGGTGATAGGGTTGACAGTAGTTAGTCTTTGTTTTTCTGTTCTTGCCTGATGAAAATTTGCAATTTTAACACTGTCACAGTGCAATCAAAACTATGATTATGTTTCACAATTTTGACAGCTAGTTTCATGTACTTTAGGTACTTCTATTCTGTTAAAGACAATTTAAACAATTTGCTCTTCTCTGGGAAGTTAAGGGAGGACTACACACTTCTCTACTTCCCACTAAGCCCATGTGGAGAGCAAGCCATAAAGCTGGAATTTCTTGATCCCTGCTCTAAGTTTGCTGTGCCCAAAAACTTATTTATCCTTCATAATGATGCAGAGAGGAAGGTGCCCTTAGAGCAGATGATGAAACAGAGTGTCAGAGTGGTTAAGTACTTGGTCCAAGGCTACCAACTGGCAAATGGCAGGCTAAGATTTGACCCAGGTAGTTTAGTTCCATATCCTTCATTCCCAGCCCTTCCAAATCCTTGGTGTCTTACTTAGTAACAGCAGAACCATACCCAAGCTTCCTGATTCCCAGAGTAGACCCTTTCTTCCCTACCGTCTCCATGTAGGTACGACACAGAACTGAGGTTCCATTTGTTGAAGGGGGATGCAGAGAGTCTTGTAGATCAGCAGTCCCCAAACTTTTTGACACCAGTGACCAGTTTTGTGAAAGACAGTTTTTCCACAGATTGGGGGGTGGAGGTGGGAGGGATGGTTTGGGGGTGATTCAAGCATATTACACTTATTGTGCACTTTATTTCTATTTTATTACATTGTGATATATAATGAA
The DNA here is from genome assembly GCF_029407905.1 of Bubalus kerabau. Classification (NCBI taxonomy): domain Eukaryota; kingdom Metazoa; phylum Chordata; class Mammalia; order Artiodactyla; family Bovidae; genus Bubalus; species Bubalus kerabau. The sequence goes on along the minus strand of NC_073627.1, from coordinate 51,353,723 downwards.
GTAATTATGACTCACCATAATGCAGGGTTTCCCTGGAGGCTTAGCGGTTAAGAATCCGCCTGCCAGTTCAGGAGACACAAGAGAATCGGTTTGGTCCCTGGTCCCAGATCCCCTGGAGGAGGAAATGACAACCCGCTTCAGTGTTCTTGCCTGGCAAATCCCATGAACAGAGTAGCCTGGTGGGCTACAGTCCATGGGGTCATGAAGAGTCGGACATGACTTAGTAACTAAACAACATGAATAATGCAGAATCAGTGGGAGCCCTGAGCTTGTTTTCCTGCAACTAGATGGTCACATCTGGGGGTGACGGGAGACAGTGACACCGAAGTGTGTGACGGGGAGCAGTTGTAAATAAGGACGAAACTTTGCTAGCTCATCCACTGCTCACCTCCTGCTGTGTAACCCAGTTCCTAACAGGCCACGGGCCATTTCTGGTCCGTGGACTGGGGATTTGGGACCCTGGCTGTAGATCTGCTATGCAATTGAGGCACAAGGCTGGTCTTGGCGGGAGACATGGGGAGGAGAAATTTGGTTCCTGCTTAGATCTGGGCTCCAGCATCCCCTTCACACCCCCAGGGAACTCAGGCCAGGGAGGAAGATCCAATTTCCAGGCATGGTTGAAACCAGAGCTGGGCTGCCCCCTCGTGCTTGCCTCCCGTGTCCCTCCCCCTTGTGTTGCTGATGTGAAATAGGCCGAGGGGACAAGGGGAGGTATTGTTCCTGCCCCCACCTCGCATGACCCAGATCCCAGCGGAGCGCGGAGGAGTTTGTGTAACTTTCCTGGGGGTTAAGAGCAGGTCAGCACAGGGCTACAGCTCAGACCACTCTCCCAGCAAAAAGAGCCTCGGGCTAAGCCGGGCAGCCTCGTGGGAACAGCAGCACATACCTGCTGCCTATGCCCTGAAACGGGAGGGCAGCCTGAGCTGCTGGTCTGTGAAGACACAGACCCCAAATCCGCCAGCTGCCCTCCTCCCAGCCTGGGTCTTGGGCACAGAGGCACATCACAGAAACCAGGACCGACAGGGAACTGGGGAAAGGCAGACCAATGACCACACTTGACAGGTGGGCATAATCAGGCCCAGAGAGGAAATAGGAGCTACCATGAATCATACACATTATGGAGTGCCATTCATTCATTCATTCACTCACCCATTCACTTACTGAACAATCACTTGTGCAATGTTAAGTGTGGACACTGTCCAAGGGGTTCATTACATTTTCTCATTCAGAGGAGGAAATAGAGGCTGAGAGAGGGCACGGATCTTTCCAAAGTCACACAGCTGGTTTGCAGTACATCTACTAAGTACAGCCCTAGACTCACACCAATGTACCAGACATGAGAACATGTATAAATGTCTGGTTCCTAGAAAGTCAGATGGAAGAGGAGTCTGAAGAACCTATCTGTTCCATTATCCTGTGTCCTGGCAAATATGACCGAGTCTATTCTACTCAGCAATTTATGCTGTGTCTACTCTGGGCAAAGTACTTAATTGAGTCTCTGCTTCTGGGAAGATTTCCAGGAACCAACCAGCCTCCTGTATTAGGAAGTTAGTCCTGATAAAATCTCTCCTCCTTTAATTTGTCATCCTTCACTTGTCATCCGTAGGATGGGAACATCATTTGTGTTCCAAGCAAAGTCCTTCCCCACCATGGGACAAGTGGAGGCTGGAATGAGGTCATGAATATGGATGTACAAAGATACATTCACTTCCTGGCCCCTTATGGAGAGTCAGAGCTCAATGAAGAGACTGGGGAGAATGAATGAAAAGGCACATGAAACTCAACATTTAAGCAGCGCTTCAAAGAACATCATCTTTCCACAAAGCAATCCTGGAAGGCAGTCAGGCATTCTATCCCCATTTCAAAGATGAGAAAGTCAAGGCTCAGAGAGCATCATTGGCTTGCTGAGGGCCGCAGATCTCATGAGCAGCAGAGTTGGACCTGCACCCAGGTCTCTCTGCTTCTTCTGTGATGCCATGCAGCTCAGGTACACGTATGTGGTACAGGATGGTGTCATGATGATGGCTGGTGTGTGTCTCTGGCATTCTTTCAGGGAGGGAAATGCTTGGCTGAGCTGGAGCCATTTCTTCCTTTCCTGGAGAGGAGGTGGAGGAGGGGCCTCTATCCGGCCAGATGTGTTGGGAGGAAGAATGAGTTCATGACTTGGGTTAATGATCCCTGCAGCCCACATCACTGGGTGGTGGGAACAGGTGGCCAGAGCCAGGCTGATCACACAGGGGATGGGGGTGACTGAGTTCGGAGGCACCAGCTGCGGTCCACTTTCCCTGCCCCCCTGGAGATGGATTTGGGGCATCTCATCGTATTGTCCCCACCTTAGTTCAAACCCTCGTAAGCATGCATCTGGGCCATTACAACTGCCTCCTACCTAGGGCCCTGTGGCCAGCCCTGTCCAGTCTCATGGCTCCTCCTTACTGATAGCAGAGCTGGGTTTATACAGCTCGAACCTGCCCATGTCACTTGTCTCCAGAGGATCCTACAAGCTCCTCTCCCCTAAGTGCAGAGCACAACGTCCCAAGCAGGCTTGCCCCAACTTATGCATCTAAACTTGGGCGCAGGAACTGACCTGGTGGTCCAGAGGTTAAGACTCCACGCTCCTAATTCAGGGGACCTGGGTTCAATCCCTGGTCAGGGAACTAGATTCCACGTGCTGCAACTAAGAGTTTGTATGTTGTTGTTTAGTAACTAAGTTGCATCTGACTCTTGGCGACCTCATGGACTGCCAGGCTCCTCTGTCTATGCGATTTCCCAGGCAAGATTATTGGAGCAGGTTGCCATTTCCTACTCCAGGGGATCTTCCCAACCCAGGGATCGAACCCAAATCTCTTGGGATTCCTGCATTGACAGACAGATTCTTTATCACTGAGCCACCAGGGAAGCCCCAAGAGTTCATATGCCTCAGCTAAAGATCCCGCATCTGCAAAGAAGATTGAAGATCCCCCATGCTGCACCTAAGACCCAGCAGAGCCAAACACACACACAAACAAACAAACTTGGACACAGAACTCCTGTTTAGGCACCCTGTGCCTTCATGGTGCCCTCCCCCTGCCCCTGGTTTGTCTTTGCTCTTCCCTTTAACTCAAATGCCCCTCAGGCTCTGACTTTGACTTTTCCCTCTTTTCAGCTTGCAACTCACTTTTTCTCTCATGATATTATCCATCTTTTAACTTGTGTTTCTGGGCGTCTTATCTCCTGCCCTGGACCATGAGCTCCTCAGGATGTAACTCATTTAGTCCCCTCTGGCCCCAGCACAGCAGTTGCTCATGGTAGGGGCTTAGCAGCCTACAGTGAGGTAGGCCAGGGGCAAGATAAGGGAGTGCTCTAGAGTCAAACGGTGCCTGATAGTTAATCCTGCCTCTGTCACTTACTACTTGTATGATTTGGGCAAGCTGCTGCACGCCTGTGCCTCAGTTTCAGTTCAGCTCAGTTCAGTCTCGCAGTCGTGTCCAATTCTTTGCAACACTATGGACTGCAGCACGCCAGGCCTCCCTGTCAATCACCAACTCCCGGAGCTTACTCAAACTCATGTCTATTGAGTCAGTGATGCCATCCAACCATCTCATCCTCTGTCGTTCCCTTCTCCTCCCACCTTCAATCTTTGATGATGATCCAGCATCAGGGTCTTTTCAAATCAGTCAGCTCTTCGCATCAGGTGGCCAAAGTATTGGAGTCTCAGCTTCAGCATCAGTCCTTCCAATGAATAGTTAGGGCTGATTTCCTTTAGGATGGACTGGTTGGATCTCCTTGCCATCCAAGGGACTTTAAAGAGTCTTCTCCAACACCACAGTTCAAAAGCATCAATTCTTTGGTGCTCAACTTTCTTTTTAGTCCAACTCTCACATCCATACGTGACTACTGGAAAAACCATAGCTTTGACTAGACAGACCTTTGTTGGCAAAGTAATGTCTGTGCTTTTTAATATGCTGTCTGCTGCTGCTGCTAAGTCACTTCAGTCGTGTCCAGCTCTGTGCGACCCCATAGACAGCAGCCCACCAGGCTCCGCCTTCCCTGGGATTCTCCAGGCAAGAACACTGGAGTGGGTTGCCATTTCCTTTTCCAATGCATGAAAGTGGAAAGTGAAAGTGAAGTTGCTCAGTCGTGTCCGACTCTTAGTGACCCCATGGACTGCAGCCTACCCAGCTCCTCTGTCCATGGGATTTTCCAGGGAAGAGTACTGGAGTGGGTTGCCATTGCCTTCTCAAATATGCTGTCTAGGTTGGTCATAACTTTTCTTCCAAGGAGCAAGTGTCTTTTAAGCCTCAGTTTCCCTACTGTCAAATAGGGAGAACAGTATCTGCTTTCTGGGGTTCTTTCAGGATTCCACGAGGTAACGGACATAAAAAAACATTCAGGACAATGCCTGGTATGTGATTAGTATGCAATAGATGCTAAGTATTATTCATTATTCAGTCCTATCAATGGGCTCGATGCAATTTTATTTTCAAATGAGAATTTCAGAAGGAGAGTTGAGACTTAACATTTACTGAGCATCCTCTATGTGCCAGGTAGAGTGCTAGAAGATCCACAAGTTTTCCTCATTTAGTTCTGGCAAGGCTGCCAGGAGGTAGGCAGTGCTCCTGTTTTTCATAGGAAGAATCTGAGGTTCAGAGAGTGAGTGAGCAGCTTCTGGACAAACAGGCAGAAAATCGTGGAGCGGGACGTGAGCTCAGTTTGATATAACTCCATGCTCTGGCTTTTTCTTCTGTTCAACACTACTGACTCAGGAATCCAGAGAGAGAGCCTGTGAGATGGTCCCTGGAAGGAGACGTTTCCCTTTGCTGATCCCCAAGGCTTGACATGCTTCCCAGTCCCTCTCCAAGGCCCGCCCTTCCAGCTCGAGGTATGGCCTCTCTTTCCCGAGTCTCTCCCTCTCTCCTCCAGCAACCGAGCCAGAACAGCCTCTTGGGCTGACTGTTGGCTCCAGGTGTCGCATCAGGCCTGGATCCCAGAAGGTGGCAGAGTATGGGCAAGGTGCCCGATGCAGGGGCCACCACAGGGGCACCATTGTACCCCTTACCCAGGCCCCAGCTGGTGATAGAAAGCAGGAGCTTTTTGGAAGCTAACCCACCTGTGTTGGAATCCACACCTCAGCTGGCCTCGAGTAAGCTGTTTAAAGGCAAAGGAGATCAGTTTCCCCAGATGCAAAATGGGGAAAACAATCCCAGGTTGCTATGAGCATTAGGTGAGGTGGGGCTTAGTAGGTGCTCAGTGAATACTAGCTTTCTCCCTCTGGAGATCCCCCAGGACCTTCCTCTGAGGCCCTTGTCTAATGTGGCTGAAAAGGACACGCGTCTAAAAGCCCACCACCACCGCCTGCCCCACTCTTGGCAGTAGAAGCTGCCTGGGGAGCCTGTCTTGTCCTCCTTTGGTCCGAGGCCCTAGTCACTGTGGCCTCTCCCTCTAGGTGTGGGATAGAGAGAGGACTCAGCCTGGCCCTGCACGGACCAGTTTCCTATCCCCATGGGATTCCTTTAACTCCCCATTGTAGAAACCACAAGCCCCAGGCTGGTGGCTGGGGAAGGGGGCACACCTGACCCAATCTGCCTGCCCCTTGGCCAAATTCCTGGCATTCCTCCAGGAGCTGAGCTTATCCTCGCCTCTCTCAGGTCAAGGGATTCACCCCACTGACCTCAGTGCCCCTTAAGAAGGCCCAACCCAGTCTGCTGTTGATGACTATATTTGCTCCCTGCCTGAGGGTCCCTGGAAGGCTGATGTGCTTGTTCCCACTTTACAGATGGAGAACATGAAGCTTGGCAAGCAAACAACAGGCTGTTCTGCTGGGCAGTGCCAGGGCTGGAGCCTGAGTTGATCTTGCTCTGAAGTCCATAGTCCTGCCCTGACACCCCTCACCTCCTGGGTCCCAGCCCTAGGAGAAAATGCTCCAATCTCACCACCTAAGGAAGGATGATCCCTCACCACCTTAGCCATGTGGCCTCTTCTTTGAAAGGGCCTTGCTTCTCCTGCTCTAGAATGGACTCCCTTTGCTCTGTCCTGGAAAGGGAGAGAGAAGGAGGATGAATTTCCAGGGGGGAAGCAGACAGAGTCTGAAGACCACAGTAGAAGGAATTGGCCACTGAAGGTGAATGCTAACAACAGGGTGGGCTTGCCCTGGACTGGCCTCACTCTGGCCTAAGTCCCCTGAGGTACATGGAAACCCCAGGAAGGAGCAGGCTGTCTAGAACAGAAGTGAAAGAAGACAGATTGGGGGTGCGCTTTTGGCTTTAAGTGTGTGGGCTTTCTGGGTGTGCTAACCATGCCACACACACCATCCATGTCTGTTAAGACCCCTGGTGTAAGTATGAAAAAAATCCTCCTCAAATTGACATCAGAAAACAAGGCAAATTATTGGTTCTCATAATGGAATATTCATGTACAGATCTGGCTTCAGGTGCAGTTTGATTCAGGGCCCAAATGACATCACCAGAAGTCATCTCTCAATTCCATTGCCCATGGTTGCCCATTCTTCAGCTCCAAAGTTGGTGAAAATAGCCGTGCTGCCCTAGGATAGATACCAACTCACCACAATGGAAAGGAAGGATACAACTCACTACATTTCCCTTTCCCAGACGCCTCAGCTTTCCTTGGCTCTGATTGGTTTATGTGCACACCCTGGAACCAATCACTGTGGCTGGAGGTGAGGGGGGCGGGGACACAAAGCTTGAATTAATCCAGAGCCCATCCCTGGGGTTACCCGTGGTACAATTCCATCACATCCCCTGGGGGTGGGGAAGGAGTGGTGTCCCAAAAGGAATTTGAGACTTGGTTCCAAGAAGGGACAGCAAGTGTAGGATGGCCAGCAGCAGCTTCCCCCACGCCATCTCCCCGGTAAGGAGAACTCTGGTGCCTGTTTTGACAGCCCAGCCTTGATTCTGACTTCTCCTCTTGGTCTTGTTCCTTTCATCTCATCCCATTTCACTCCTGAGCTTGCAGCTAGGGCTCTGGCTTAGGTCAGGATCCCTAGAAAGAGAGCCTGAGACAAGGAGTTGGGTACACATGAGTTCTCGGGAGGTGTGGTCTAAGAGAAAGGATGCGAGAGAAGTGGGATTAGGCAGGGGACAGAGTTAGGCAAGGATGCAGTCTCAGCTTCAGCCTGACCCCCGCCGCCCGCCGCCCCCCACCCCGGGAGCTCTGGAGCATCAATTTCACCTGAATGGGTCCCTCCTTGAGGCCAGGAAGCCCGTCACTGAACTCCCCTCCTCCCCTCATGCCAGTGACTCAGTGTGCATGGGCTGCCCGGGCGTGCGTGTCCTCTCAGGAGACAGCTCCCATTCAACAAAGGGCGATCCTCCAAATGAACGTTTGGGCAGAATCCAGTATGGCCAGGGTCCCCAACCTCCAGGATCTAATGCCTGGTGATCTGAAGTAGAGCTGATGTAATAATAATAGAAGTGAAATGCACAATAAATGTAATGCACTTGAATCATCCCAAAACCATCCCCCCAGCCCAGGCCGTGGAAACACTGTCTTTGACAAAACTGGTCCCTGGTGCCAAAAAGGTCGGGGACTGCTGCACTAAAAGATCTTGCTTGTCCTTTAGATGGAACACTTGGTACTGTTTCCTGGGCAGTGACCTGGCTTCCTCAGGGACCCCCTGGGCTGAACCACCATACTTCTCTGCAAACTTGTCAGACTCCAAGGGCCTCCTACATTTGACACTGCCCCCAAGGCGGCCCCTGCTCCTACCTGGCCCTGGAGCAGGAACCCATAAGAGAGAGGTGTCCTGACTCGCAATGGAGCCTGCTGTAGGAGCAGCATCTACATGAGACCGACACGGAGGAGGGCAGGGTCCCTGGCCTCCTGGTTTCTCTGCCTCACACCTCCTCAGTCTGACCTTCCTCTTCTACTTCAGCACTGGGATTCCTGAGACATCTCCTGCCCATCTTCTCGTGAATGCAATTGAGCCTCCTTCCTGGATGGTCAGTTCTCCTGGCCCTTCCAGTTCCCCAGGCCAGATGAAGCAACTGATCCCCTCTGACAAGAGTGGTTCAAGTGAGCTCTCTCTTGCCTGGTGCCAGGTTCCTTGGAAGGCTAGACTCTGCTTTTGAGGGCTTGGTTAATCTAAAGGGTGGCCACCCTATACAAACTTAAAGGACAGGGACTTCCGCAGTGTCCAGTGGTTAAGAATCTGCCTTGCAATGCAGGGGATGTGGGTTTGATACCTGGTCAGGGAACTAAGATCTCATGTGCTGAGGAGCAACAAGTCCATGTGCCGAAACTACTGAACCTGTGTGTTCAGGAGCCCGTGTGTGACTCCTAGAGAGTCTCAGCGCCACAGCGAAGATCCTGACTGCTGCAACTAGGACCTGACACAGCCAAATAAGTAAATATTTTTTAAATGCTTTCCCGGAAAACTTTTGGGAAGTTAAGGTTAAAAAAAAACAAAACTTAAAGGATAACAACAAATGTTGGTAGACCTGGGGGGACCAACATGGGGTTAACACTGTAATCTACAAAAAGGTTTTATAAATCAATAATTATATATATGAATACTGCAATAAAAAATTGGTCAAAGGACTTGAACAGGCAATATTATAAAAGAAGGAGTAGGAATCATCAATATGCATATAAGAAGGTGCCTGACCTCACTAGGAATCACAGAAACTCAAATTAAGGCAGCGATGAGGAATCATCCTAATTGGCAAATATTCCAATGAGGGTGTGGAGAAAACCCTTGTGCTGGGATGATGGGATGACGGGAGAATAAAGGGGTACATTTCTGCAAGGCAATTTAGAAACCCTTGGCAAGCCTGAAACCTTAGAATCTGCAATTCAACTTCTTGGAATTTATCCTAAGGAAATACTGGAAGATGTGCCCAAGGATGTATGTGCAGTGATGTTTATTTCAGCACTATTTATAACAGCCAAGAAAACCCCAGAAATGACTCAATGATCCATCAATAGATAATCGGTTAAATCAATTCTAGTTCATTCATAGTGGGATATTATGTAGCTATTAAAAATGATGTGCCTCTCTTGGGAACCTACTGTGTAGCACAGGGAACTTATAATGCTCTGGGTGATCTGAATGGGAAGTCCAAAAGGGAGCAGACATATTAATATGTGGGCTTCCCTGGTGGCTCAGATGGTAAAGAGTCTGCCCGCAATGTGGGAGACCTGAGTTCAATCCCTGGGTTGAGAAGATCCCCTAGAGGAGTGCACAGCAACCCACTCTAGTATTCTTGCCTGGAGAATCCCCGTGGACAGAGAAGCCCCGCAAGCTACAGTCCATGGGGTCGCAAAGAGTCGAACACGACTGAGTGACTAAACAGCAGCATATTAATATGTACATGTCTGGCTGATTCATTTTGCTGCACAGTGGAAACTAACAGAACACTGTAAAGCAGCTGTTTTCCAATAAAAATTAATTTAAAAAAATGATGTACATTTGTGTCCACTCACATCAGAAGAGCCCCCATAATCCATTAAATTTTAGAAAGTTACAAAGTATGTAGATATACTTTGCCTGTGTGTTAGTCATTCAGTTGCATTCGATTCTTTGCCACCCCAAGGACTGTACCTGCCAGGCTCCTCTGTCCGTGGAATTCTCCAGGCAAGAAACTGGAGTAGGTTGCCATTCCCTTCTCCAGGGGATCTTCCCAATCCAGGGATCGAACCCAGGTCTCCTGCATTGCAGGCAGATTCTTTACTGTCTGCTTTATCTGTATTGAATTTTATACCTACATGTGTACATAGGCCCAGGAAGTTGTCTGGAAGGGTGTTCCCTTGTTTTGGGATGATAGGGAATAGTGGGTTCTGTGGTCTGTGCCTTTTTTGGGGTAACCAGTGCCACGGGGCCTCTGGGCTTGCTACTCCCCTGCCTTCTCATTCTGGTGTTGAGTCAACCCAGGGTCAGAATGACCAGCTGTATCCCTTATATAGGCTCAAGGGGATTGATCATGGGGACCTGAACCAGTCTGGATTTTTCTGGAGCTCCTGAGAAAGACTGTGTTACATAAAGCCCTCCGAAACTTATAGATGCAGAACAACAACCATGTTCTGACCGATTCTCTTGTTGGGAATTTGAAGAGTACACAGCTGGAATGGCTCATCTCCCGTCCACAAAGTCCAGAGCCTCAGCTGGGGAGCTGTTGATGACCAGAACGTCTGGAGGCTGGCATCATCCAGGGAGTTCTTCCCTCATATGTCTGACACCTGGGATGACTCAAAACCGGGGCTTAGCTGGAAACTGTCAACAGGAGCACGTACTCATGGGCCACACACGGCTTGGGCTTCTGACAGCATGGCAGCCAGGTCACAAGAGGGAGTGTCCTCAAGATGGGGGAATCTGGAGAATGCGTCAAGAGATGAAGGCAAAAGTTGCAAAAGCTTCTGTCTTAGCATCAGGAATCGTGTCTTAGCCAGCATCACTTCTGTCACATTCTACGGGCTACTAAAGCCAGCTCCTATCCACGGGGAGGGGAACTGGACTCCATCTCTAGTCCATGGGAAGTGCAAGGCCACTCGGCAGAAGAGCACGTGAGATGGAGACAGCGTGGGCTCCTGAGGAAAAGGCAGCCGGCCGCGGACAGTCTTCCTTCCCCGCTGGACTCAGAGTTGAGAGATTTGGAGTACCTACCGCCACCTTGGAACCACAGAGAGGAAGCCTGTGCAGAAGGCCAGCCTGGAGGAGAGCCCAGGGTCACAGGAGAACCAGGAAGGTGGTAGCGAGAGAGAGAATATGAAAATGAGAGCGGGAGACAGACCCGGTCCAGAGGGCATCCTGTGAAGCCAGTCCCAGCCTGCACTCCTCAAACCCAGGAACCAATGGTTCCCTAGTGTTCACGCCAGTTTGAGCTGGGTTTTCTATCTCTTGTAGAAGAAAGGGTCCTAATCAATATAAAGGGATTTTACAAGAATAGAATTCCCTTTTTCGTATTTTTTTCATATGTCTTGAATTTTCCGCGAGTTCGTCGCATTTTCAGTGCTTTAAAAAAAAATGTTAAATTAAACAGCCTCTTGAAGTCACCAGTGGCAGCTACCACGACTTTAACAACCTCCCATTTTAATCGATTGGAAGACTAACATCCTTCGCCTTCCGTTATCTTTTGTTTGTCGGAGTGCAGCAGCCGCATTCCCCTCCCACCATCCCTCGTTAATTCCTCAGCGTTTTCTGAGCTTCAAGCACCTTCCAGCTCTCCCATCCCACGTACAGTCAACGGGTGGGAGGACGTGGGACAGTGAAGTTCCTGGTCCCCAGGAGCCCGCGGTCCAGGCAGCAGACAGAGCGGGTAGAATCATTCTGATCGATGCTGTGGGTGGCCAGGAGGCGAGTCCAATGTGCTGTGGGAGGAGATGGAGAGAAGGGGGAAAATTCTTACTAAAATGGAGATGAAGCTGGTATTCCAAGCAGAGGGACCAGCCTGAGCAAAGGCCTGGTAGTGACACCATGTGATGTGTGTTTAGCAAGACACAAAGCAAGTGACTGAAGAACAGGGAATATGATATGGAGGCTTTAGAGGCGACTGAGATGAAGGTTGGAGTCTAAGCTGGGAGTGCCTTAAATGCCAGGCTGAGGAGTTTTAGCTTTATCCTGAGGATCATGGGAGACACTGGAGGGATTTAAACAGACAAGTGGCATAATCAGATTTTTAAAAATATGTATTTCCTTTTGGCTGTGTCGGGTCTCAGCTGCACCACGCAGGATCTTCACTGCAGCATAGCATGTGGGGTCTTCCGTTGCAGCAGGTGGGCTTCTCTCTAGTTGTGCTGCACATGCTCAGTGGTTGTGGCACGAGGGTTTAGCTGCCCGGCAGCATGTGAGATCTTAGTTCCCCGACCAGGGATGGAACTTATGTCCCCTGCAGTGCAAAGCAGAGTCTTAACCACTGAACTACCAGGGAGGTCCCATGATCAGATGGTTGCTCTAATGAATGGATTACAGAGGGGAGAGGCCTGAGAGCAGGCACACAGCCATTGCAATAGTCCGAGCGGTCAGTAGTGAGGATGCAATTACCTTGCCTCCTTGTAGCTACTCTGAGTCTCACCCAAGAGCAGGCTTTCCTCACTGCCTGTGCCCAGGGCCTGTGCCAGGGGAGAGAGGGCTTGCTGGTGTCCTCCAGAGTCACACTCTGACCTTGGTCAAAGACTTCATCCAGCCAGAGCTGCGTCTACTCAAGTTTCCCCACTACCCCCCGATCCTGGCTCTAGTTAGTGTGCGGGAAGCAGGGGCTGTCTGTATCTCCCCTCATTCAATCCACCTCACTGAGGATTACCCAGATAGGAAGCAAGTCTTCAAACAACAACAACAGCATATAACAAAGACAAGAAAAACCATCACCGCAAGATGGTGAAAACAATTGCCGTGGATCATACCGGGTTCCCACTCTCGCAACCCTCTGAAGCAGATCCCGTTGCCCTGACCACTTCTCAGATGAGAGCAGTGAGCCCCCAGGCCAAGGCAACAGGCACTCAGAGCAGAGGCTCCCAGGGCAGGACACTGCCAGAAGATTCCACCAGAGAAGCTCTGAGGTCCTTGGTCTTCACGGGTGGAATGCTCTGGCTCACCTCCTCCTGCTGCTGTTCTGTGGAAGCTCAACAAGGATGTCCCCTCCTCTAGGCAGCCTCCTATCATCCTGGTCGCATCCCCACCCACCCCGGCGGGGACAGACTTCTGACTCCATCTCTGCTGCCCCAGCATTCATCTCGCTGCACAGTCATGGTCCGCTTGTCTGTACCACGTGGCCAATGTCTCAAGGAGAAGCAGGCAGCTCCCTCTCACCCTGTGGTCCTAGCACCCGGCCAGAGCAGGCAATACATGGTCAGACATTGCAGGGAGGGGTGGAAGGCTTCCCACTTCCTCACTTGCGATGGGCTGCCTCCCCAGGCTCCCTTGGACCCTGCCCCACCCCTGAATAGAGGACCCAGGAGGGTCTTTCCCAAGTTTCATGTCTTTCCCATCCTTGCTACCGCCTTCCCACCCCTGGCCTTCTCTTGTCCAAATAAGGGTCCAAGTTCAAGGGCTGCTGATCATTTGTAAATGAAGCAAGGCTGGTCCTGGCTCAGACTCATATACCAGGGTGCCCACCCCCCGGCAGGCCTGGAAAAACTGAGGAGACAGTAAGAAGGAAAGAGATGAGCTGGAGGCAGTTGAAGAAGATGAAGAGAGGCAAAGTGCCTTCTCTTTTGAGTCTGGGATACGGAGAAGGTGGGGAAGAAACCGTGCAGCCTTTAGCAGACAAAATTGAGCAGTTGTGGTGTGCAGTGGCCTGTGGTACTTAAACACAATAGCTGATCTAATCACCAGCCTCATTCTCTGGGAAGCTTTTTGCTGCATTTTAGCACAGAAAAGTGTTGCCTTTCTCTCTTTTGTGGCTCAAGATGCTATTTAAGAAGGCAAAAAAAAGAAAAAAAAAAAAAAAAAGAAAAAAAAAATCGATATGCCTTCTCTGGCTTTCAGTCTTTTTCCCCCAAAAGGTGTTTCTTTGGGGAAGGGGGAAAGTTGGGGGATGGGGGGGAGCGGGTGTCGAGGAGTGTTTTTGTCATTCATAAGCCATGGTGACAAATCCTTGACACCATCCTCAGCTCCTATTGATCAGCCCCATTCGCAACACCAGAGGACAAATAGAAATCATTTGTCTGTCTTGGCTCCCAAACAGCCGGAGACAAAGGGCTCGGCCAGCAATCAGCAGCTGGAGGTATTAGCCATGGGTCAAGTTCAGAGGTCAGAGGTCAAACAGGTTGTCATCAGTTTCTCACAGCTATCAGAGCAAGGGCAGGGGAGGGGCCAAATAAAACCCACCAACAACACAGCTGGTTCTTATTAGCCAAATCCTGCCTCCCTGTAAAGAGAGAGGGGTCAATCAGGTCCACACCCACCCCAGGGACACCCCGGGGTGCTAGGTTTCATGACATAGCAGCAGAGCAGGGGGTGGTGAGGGGCTGGGGAGAAAAGAAGTGAGATCTGAGCCCTGCCTTCCACTATTCATCCTTCCCAGTCTCCCCTGGAGGGAAACCCTGAGTTCTTCTGTCTTAGGGGCCTGAAAGAGACAGAGGGAGAGACCTTGGGTTTCTTTGGGAGTCTGAGCAAGCAAGTTAATCCTGTAAAATTGGAAGTGGCTTAGAGGGTCTGGGAAACAGAGGATTCAGCCAGGGGATCGTGGAGTACTTTAAGTCCCTGATTACACACCACCTGTTTTGGCTTCTCCTCCCATCCTTGGGAAGAAGAGACCCAACCCTTAGGGCAATTAACTTAGAGAAAGATACGGAAAGATGAGGGTGACAGCCCCAGGGGAGTGACACAGGAGAGGCACCACACAGAGGATGGCAGCTTGCAGCCCTTCTCGTTGAGCACTCAGCACGGAGGCTCTGGGCCTCCTGCAGAAGTGATCTCACTTAAGCACTGCTGAAAGCCCTGTGAGGGTTTATCAGTCCCATTTCACAGATGGGGAGACTGAGGCTTGGAGAGATTAGATCACCAGTCCCACTGAAGCTGCAAGGGGATACCTGAGACGTGGATCTTCAGGAAACAAAGGCAGAGTCACCTTTGAGGGGATATCTTCTCAGTGAGTAAGACTCTAACCTGATAGGAACATGGTGAGAGTTCTGGGTCCCAGAGCTGAGAGGTGAGAGGTCTGACAAGAGAGTTCTGCTCTTGTCAGCTGCTCCCTTGGCTTGACCCCAAACACCCAAGGACTGTATTGTCTTATGGGGATGAAAGGACCCAGAACTGGAACTTGCAGCTCCAAGGGGGATCCCACTCAGGGAGAGAAAGGCAGTGTGGGTGTAGAGCCCAGGTTGGGCCGCAGGGCTTGATGACACCAATCAGGTAGTAAAGTCCACTCTCAGGAGCCTTCTGATCAGGTAACAAGAATGATGGTGCCCAACCACAGAGAGACAGGGATGCCTGTCTGAAGACACAAGTGGCCTGCCACTCAGGGAACTCTGCTGGAACAGGAGCCTGACCCGAATTCAAGTGTCTCCCGGGGACATGGGGATGCGCTTTCATAGAGATCACTAGGCAGTTCTCTGATGCACCTGTTACTTGGTCCAACTCTCTAAGGGACCTTTAAGATAGGAGAAAAATAAAGGTAAAATGGGGAGTGAGGTTGGATAGATTGGAGTGTTTGAGAGATACCTTAATGATCCCTGGAGTAAATGACCTTCTGAAAGAGGAACCTTTAAAAATAATTAAGGGCTTTGGCTATTAAAGTGTAGCACGAGCAGTCTACAAATCTGCACATGGGATAAAACTGCTTAGAACTAAATACACACACACACACACAACTGCTGAAATCTAAATAGGCTCAATGGATTGTACCAGTGTCTGTCTCCTCGTACATATTGTGATGCTCTCAGCAGGGGATGGGTTAGAGGAGAGCTAGCCTGTAGGCAGGGAGATTCATTAGCTAAAGATGCTGCTGCTGCTGCTAAGTCACTTCAGTCATGTCCGACTCTTAGTGACCCCATGGACTGCAGCCTACCGGGCTCCTTTGTCCATGGGATTTTCCAGGGAAGAGTACTGGAGTGGCGTGCCATTGCCTTCTCCAAGTTAAAGATGCTGCTGCTGCGGCTGCTGCTAAGTCGCTTCAGTTGTGTTCGACTCTATGCGACCCCATAGATGGCAGCCCACCAGGCTCCCCCGTCCCTGGGATTCTCCAGGCAAGAACACTGGAGTGGGTTGCCATTTCCTTCTCCAATGCATGAAAGTGAAAAGTGAAAATGAAGTCGCTCAGTCGTGTCCGACTCTTAGCGACCCCATGGACTGCAGCCCACCAGGCTCCCCCCCTAGTGGCATGCATTGGGTAATACTGTGGTGACTGGGGAGAAAGGTGTGTGTGTGTGTATGTGTGTGTTTGATAGAAACTGATAGTCGCTTAGTCATGTCCAACTCTTTACGACCCCATGAACTGTAGTCCACCAGGCTCCCCTGTCCGTGGAATTCTCAAGGCAAGAATACTGGAGTGGGTTGCCATTCCCTTCTCCAGGGGATCTTCCCAACCCAGGGATCAAACCTGTGTCTCCCGCATTGGGGGGCAGAGTCTTTACCGTCTGAGCCACCAGGGAAGCCCAAGTCCTTCATGATTATGCAAGATGCTAATTTTGGGTGAAACTGGATGAAGGATACCCGCGATCTCTCTGTGTTATTTCTTACAACTGCTTGAGAATCTACAATTATCTCAAAAGGAGAAAAGGTATAAAAGGCAAAGAATACGGTGCATTCTGTTCCCTTGTGTGCATGTGTGCTCAGCTGTGTCTGACTCTTTGCGACCCCATGGACTGTAGCCCACCAGACTCCTCTGTCCATGAAACTTTTCAGGCAAGAATACTGGAGTGGGTTGCCCTTTCCTTTTCCAGGGGATCTTCCCGACCCAGGGATCAAACCCTTGTTTTTCATGACTCCTGCATTGGCAGGTAGATTCTTCACCAACTATGCCACCCAGGAAGCCCTCTGTTCTCTTAAGAGCTCTAGTCTCTGCTGTTTGACAAAGAGGGAAAGCAAAGGCAGGAAAGAAACAAGCTCTTGATTCATGAGCTCTCGCAATGTAGAAGACAGAGGAGAATGACCCATGTTACACTTAATCACACAATAGTATCTCATTGTTTAGAGGGAAAAACTGAGGCTTAGGGTTGCAAACTCATTGGCCTGAAACCACACTGGCTGTTAGCATCCCAGGCCTGGTCCTCTGACTCCAAAGCCCGGGTGCTCTCCACCACATCACCAAGTTGGTGGTGTTTCTATTTCTGGAGCCCCAGGAAGTATGCACTCTCTGGGTAGGCTTTGCTCAAGAGGAGGACCAATGGGTCAGTTCCATCAAGTATCCATTACGTACTTTGCCACCAAGAGCATGGAGTTTTAAAAAGAAACTAATAAAGGAGACTTCCCTGGTGGTCCAATGGTTGAGACTCTGCACGTCCCCTGCAGAGGGTGCAGATTCAACCCCTGGTCCTGGAACTGAGATCCCACAAGCTGTGACATAGCCAAAAATTTTTAAAAAGACATTTTTTTTAAAGTAATGAAACAAGACCCTTCTCCTCAAGACTCTGTTTGTGCACAGGAACCAGTGCACCTAGGGACTGGGTGGACAGGGTCGAGGAAGTCTTACCCATTTACCTTTTTTTTCCTGTATGTAATTGATTTGGTCTTACTGATAGACATAAAGGAAAGAATTCCTTTAGTGAAAACAAATGCCTCTCGGTTTTACCTCCTGGTTCATTTTTATTCTTCCTTTCAAAGCTTCCAATCTTCTAATCTCCACTGTCCCTTTTATGTTTCTTCCCTAGTGTTTTGGAAGAAGTTTTTATTCCATTACTTGTTAGCTTTAAAATTTTGTTTAAAAATATTTTAACTTGTAATCATTTAATATTTTTATTTTGAGATCCTTGAGTGACAAAGAAATTAAGAAAAGTAGAACCAACATCGATATCCCCACTACCCATCATTAGTGTGTCAATCACCAATCTATTGCCTCTCACCTCCAAATCCACCATTGTTTGCCCAGCTCGGTGACACTGGAGCTTTGACCTGTAAACACTTCTCCTCTCTCAGCTGGCGCGATGTCAGACTTTGTAAGTAAAGGACACTGCAAAGCCTAGCAAAGGAAGGGGATTCTTTTCCTGGTTCCCATGTGGAATTTTCGCTCCCAGGGCACAGCTGTGAGCAGCATATGGAAGACCCGGTGGTGCTCGCCCTCCAGCAAGTTACAGTGGCTCCCGGGTGGGCAGCTTCCTGGTTGCCAGTCGTGGGTCAGTTCTGGCTGAAGCACCTCGGTAAACTCTGGGGGATCCCTCTCAGGTCTGAACCTCAGTCTTGGGTTGTGGGGCCCTCTTCCAAGTGTGCTCCTTCCTTGGAAGCCCTCTCTTAGCCCTGTTGCCCATGTTTGTTCCTTGAGAGGTCCCTTTTACTGCTTTTGGGCTTCCCTGGTGGCTCAGACAGTCAAGAATCTGCCTGCAATGCGGGAGACCCGGATTCAATCCCTGGGTTGGGAAGATCCCCTGGAGAAGGGAATGGCTACCCACTCCAGTACTCTGGCCTGGAGAATCCCATGGACAGGCTACAGTCCATGCAATCTCAAAGAGTCAGACACAATGGAGCGACTAACACTTTCACTTTTACGCCTTTTAGTAGTTAGCCACCGTTTATCAGAATTTCATTTTATGTTAAATGTTCTGTGGGAGTCCTATCTCCTGATTGGACCTTGGCTGATACATTTAGAAAGGTTAATTGGGGGACCTCCCTGGTGGTCCAGTGGTTAAGAATCTGCCTTGCAATGCAGTGGACACAGGTTCAATCTGTTCAATCCCTAGTTGGGGGACTAAGATCCCACATACTGAAGAGCAACTAGAGAGACTGTGTGCTGCAACTGAGACCCCACACAGCCAAATAAATATGTAAATTAAATATTTTTAAAATATATAGTTTGTGATATTAGCTTGTTTTTAAGTGAATTATACATTACAGGTATAGTTAAGACCACTCTGGGCTTCCCTGGTGGCTCAGAGGGTAAAGTGTCTGCCTACAATGTGGGAGACCATAGTTCGATCCCTGGGTGGGGAAGATCCCCTGGAGAAGGCAATGGCAACCCACTCCAGTACTCTTGCCTGGAAAATCCTATGGACTGAGAAGCCTGGTAGGCTACAGTCCATGGGGTTGCAAAGAGTCGGACACGACTGAGCGACTTCACTTTCACTTTCATAGTTAAGACCCTCTTTAATTGCCATTTCCAGTTCTATACCCTTTCTCTAAGAATGAACCATTATTATGAGTTTGAGGTGAGTCCTCAGACTTAAGAAAACTTTTACATCCATTCACATGTAGTCATAAATATATTGTACTATTTTTATATCTTAAAATGTATGTAAGTAGCATACTCTTCATATCATTCTGAATAGTGTTTCTGTCCATCCAACATTACATTATTTAAAACTATCTGTGTGGGTATGTACAGTTGACCTTCCTTATCCACAGATGCAGAACCCGCAGCTATGAGGGCCATGCCATTGCATACAGGGCCATGAACATCAGTGGATTTTGTTGTTTGTGGGGGGTCCTGAAACCAGTTCCCCATGGATACTGAGGGATCTAATTTATTCCTTTTACATGGTTGTACAGTATACCACTGTATAAACATAACACATGTCGTTAATTCATTCCCCTATAGGTATTCATTTACATTGTTTACATTATTTGGCCACTTGTAAACAATTATGTAGTATATATCCTGTGTGTACACACACCAGACTATTCCAGGTAACATATTAATACCTAGAAACTGAATTTTCTGACTAGGTCTTAGAGTATGTGCATTTTAAGATGCTATTAGCTGCTTTTTACTTGCTCTCCAAGGGGCATTACACTTCCACCAGATGTATATTACAGTATTATTTTCCTCACATTCCCACCAACACTTTATATTGTTAGACCTCTTAATTTTCCACAATCTAATGGGTGAAAAAAACAATATCCCACTTTTCCTTTTATGGCTTTAGTGGCCAATTGAATATCCTCCTATGGAAGTTGTCTGTTCATATAGTTTCTCTACTTTTCTGTTAGATTATCTTTTCTTACAGATTATAGAAATTCTTTATAGATTCTGATAGATACACTATGTATTGCAAATATCTCCCAGTAAATTGCCCACCTTTTAATCTTGTTTGTGTATTTTGCCTTAGACAAGATATAATTTTCATAAAGTTAAATAAATCTATTTATTTTATAAGTTGTTCTTATATTGGCCTTATTCTCTCTGCCCGTTATGAAAAACATTTTCCTCTCATTGTTTTTCGTGTTTAGGTCAGTAAAACATCTCCATTTTATTTTTATGAGTGATGTGTTACAGCTCTCTTATTAGTCTTTCTTTCCCTAGTGATTAGTGGTGATATCTCTAACATACGCCATTTTTCTATATATAGATATGAATATGTTCCTGGCTCTCTATTTTGTTTTATTGGTTTGTCTATCTATGTCTGTGTTGATTAGGATAGAAATAAAACAAAAAGAGCTGATATGACAACAGTCCCCACAATTGTATGACTTGAAGAACAAAGTGTGGAACTTCCCTGGTGGTCCAGGGATTAAGAATTTGCTTTTGCAATGCAGGGGACAGGGGTTTGATCCCTGGTCAGGGAAGTAAGATCTCACATGCCAAGGAGCATCCAGTCAACCCATACCTGCAGGCCTGCACACCTCAACTCCTCAGCCTGCACGTCACAGCTGGAGAGTCTGTGCACGGCAAGGAAAGAGCCCGCACACCACAACTAAGCAAAGTGTACATTTTATGCACATAATAGTCCAAGTTGGGCTCTGCTCCATGGAGCCATTCAAGAACTCATGTTCTTTCCCTTTTGTGGCTCAATCGTTCCCTGTTGATATCTGGGTCACTGCCACATTTGGGTTCCAGTCTGGAGGAAGGAAGAAGAAAGGACATTCCTGTTGCTATTAAGAATGGTGACCCACAGGACTTCCCTGGTGGTCCGTAGCTTAAGACTCTGAGCCCCCAGTGCAAGTGGGCTGAGTTTGATCCCTGGTCAGGGAATTGGATCCCACATGCTGCGATGGAAAGGTCCCACATGCTGCAGCTAAGGCCTAGGGCAATTCCACGAAGGACAATGTTTTCTCAAAGCCTCACCTGACTCTAAGAAGGACAGAAAAGCAGTGCCCATCTAGGCCTCCATGTGCCTAACTACCACTCTGTGACCATGCAAGAAGGGAAAAGTGGATTTGGGCAGACAGTTAGCATCTCCATCACAAACCCTGACCAATGTTACACTGATTGAATTATTATTCTCTCCTGTTAGCAGCTTCCTTTGGGTTGGCAAATGGCTCTCATGGCTCCAAGTATCCTATCCTTACGCACTGTTGGCTAGCCAAATATTGATTCATTTAAAAGTGAAAGTGTTAGTTGCTCCATTGTGTCTGACTCTTTGTGACCCCATGGACTGTAGCCTGCCAGGTGGCCATTCCCTTCTCCAGGGGATCTTCCTGACCCAGAGATCGAACCTGGGTCTCCTGTATCACCCCCAAAAGGAGTGGCTTACACAGTAAACTTATAAGTGATGATGATGGAGCAGAAAGATGTTATCATTCAGTCTCTGAATGAACTAATCCTGCCACAGAATATCTTATTACAGAGATAATAAATCCCTTTATGAAAGTGAAAGTGAAGTCACTCAGTCGTATCTGACTCTTTGTGACCCCATGGACTGTAGTCCATCAGGCTCCTCCATCCATCGAATTTTCTAGGCAAGAGTACTGGAGTGGGTTGCCATTTCCTTCTCCAAGGGATCTTCCTGGCCCAGGGATAGTTGAAATTAATTTGACCTGGGTTTTTTGTAACTTAGTAGCTGAAAGTAACCTACCTGATACATATTTTATATTATCCCTCAGAATGAACTCAATTATGCTACAAAGTTCAGTTCAGTTCACTGGCTCAGTCATGTCCAACTCTTTATGACCCCATGGACTGCAGCATGCTAGGCCTCCCTGTCCATCACCAACTCCTGGAATTTACTCAAACTCATGTCCATTGAGTCGGTGATGCCATCCAACCATCTCATCTTCTGTCTTCCCCTTCTCCTCCCACCTTCAATCTTTGCCAGCATCTGGGTCTTTTCAAATGAGTCAGTTCTTCGCATCAGGTGGCCAAAGTATTGGAGCTTCAGCTTCAGCATCAGTCCTTCCAATGAATATTCAGGACTGATTTCCTTTAGGATGGTCTGGTTGGATCTCCTTGCAGTCCAAGAGACTCTCAAGAGTCTTCTCCAACACCACAGTTCAAAAGCATCAATTCTTTGGTGCTCAACTTTCTTTATAGTCCAACTCTCACATTCATACATGACTACTGGAAAAACCATAACTTTGACTAGACGGACCTTTGTTGGCAACGTAATGTCTGTGCTTTTTAATATGCTGTCTAGGTGGTCATAACTTTTCTTTCAAGAAGTAAGTGTCTTTTAATTTCATGGCTGCAGTCACCATCTGCAGTGATTTTGGAGCCCAAAAAAATAAAGTCTGACTCTGTTTCCACTGTTTCCCCATCTATTTCCCATGAAGTGATTGGACCAGGTGTCATTATCTTAGTTTTCTGAATGTTGAGCTTTAAGACAACTTTTTCACTCTCCTCTTTCACTTTCATCAAGAGGCTCTTTAGTTCTTCTTCACTTTCTGCCATAAGGGTGGTGTCATCTGCATATCTGAGGTTATTGATATTTCTCCTGACAATCTTGATTCCAGCTTGTGCTTCATCCAGCCCAGCGTTTCTCATGATGTACTCTGCATATAAGTTAAATAAGCACAATGACAATATACAGCCTTGACATACTCCTTTCCTGATTTGGAACCAGCCTGTTGTTCTATGTCCAGTTCTAACTGTTGCTTTCTGACCTGCATACAGATTTCTCAAGAGGAGGTCAGGTGGTCTGATTTTCCCATCTCTTTCACAATTTTCCACAGTTTGTTGTGATTCACATAGTCAAAGGCTTTGGCATAGTCAATGAAGTAGAAGTAGATGTTTTTCTGGAACTCTCTTTGTTTTTTCAATGATCCAATGGATGTTGGCAATTTGATCTCTGGTTCCTCTGTCTTTTCTAAATTCAGCCTGAACATCTGAAAGTTCATGGTTCACATACTGTTGAAGCCTGGCTTGGAGAATTTTGAGCATTACTTGCGTGTGAGATGAGTGCAATTGTGTAGTAGTTTGAGCATTCTTTGGCATTGCCTTTCTTTGGGATTGGAATGAAAACTGACCTTTTCCAGTCCTGTGGCCACTGCTGAGTTTTCCAGATTTGCTGGCATATTGAGTGCAGCACTTTCACAGCATCATTCTTTAAGATTTGAAATAGCTCAACTGGAATTCCATCACCTCCTCTAGCTTTGTTCATAGTGATGCTTCCTAAGGCCCACTTGACTTCACATTCCAGGATGTCTGGCTCTATGTGAGTGATCACACCATCATGATTATCTGGGTCATGAAATAGTTCTATATATTCTTGCCACCTCCTCTTAATATCTTCTGCTTCTGTTAGGTCCATACAATTTCTGTCCTTTATTGTGCCCATCTTTGCATGAAATGTTCCCTTGGTATCTCTAACTTTCTTGAAGAAATCTCTAGTCTTTCCCATTCTATTGTTTTCCTCTATTTCTTCACATTGATCACTGAGGAAGGCTTTCTTATCTCTCCTTGCTATTCTTCAGAACTCTGCATTCAAATGGGTATATCTTTTTCTCCTTTGCCTTTCACTTCTCTTCTTTTCACAGCTATTTATAAGGCCTCCTCAGACAACCATTTTGCCTTTTTGCGCTTCTTTTTCTTGGGGATGGTCTTGATTCCTGTCTTCTGTACAATGTCACGAACCTCTGTCCATGGTTCTTCAGGTACTCTGTCTATCAGATCTAATCCCTTGAATCTATTTCTCACTTCCACTGTATAATGGTAAGGGATTTGATTTAGGACATACCTAAATGGTCTGCTGGTTTTCCTTGCTTTCTTCAAGTCTGAATTTGACAATAAGGAATTCATGATCTGACCATAGTCAGCTCCTAGTCTTGTTTCTGCTGACTATATAGAGCTTCTCCATCTTTGGCTGCAAAGAATATAATCAATCTGATTTCAATATTGACCATCTGGTGATGTCCATGTGTAGAGTCTTCTCTTGTGTTGTTGGAAGAGGGTGTTTGCTATGACCACTGCATTCTCTTGGCAAAAAAAAAAAAAAAAGCAGGCCTTTACCCTGCTTCATTCTGTACTCCAAGGCCAAATTCGCCTGTTACGCCAGGTGTTTCTTGACTTCCCACTTTTGCATTCCAGTCCCCTATCGTGAAAAGACATCTTTTTTGGGTGTTAGTTCTATTTTTGTGTTATGCTACAAAAAAAACCCAGCAAAATCTCAGTAGTTTAAAACAGTCAAGGCTTTTTCGTCTCTCATACTACCAGTCCATCATGGTTGGTGAGGGGTTCTGCCTATGCCGTGCTCACTCCAGTCCACCAGCTACTAAAGCACCCAGCATCTGAAATGGTGGTGGCTGCCATGACAGAGAGAAAGCAAGCACTAGATGGTTTTGTGCCAATAATTACATGTTCAGCCTTGGAAATGACACATCACTTTAGCTTATGATTCATTGGCCCCATGTAAGGGACCAAAGACCTGTAGTCCTACCACGTACCAAAGCACTGGGAATACGCAGTGAACTGCACTTATGATCATGGCACATGCATTTTAAGGTTATAAATGTTCCTCTAAATACTGCTTAAACTTGCTCCTAACAATTTTTACCTCATAATTCCATGATCATTCTTAAACATTTAATTTTAGAATAGTTTTAGATTTATAAAAAAATGGTGAAGATGGTACCCAGAGTGTTCCCCTATACCCCACATTCAAATATCTCTGTGTTAATATCTTCCATTTAGTGTGGTTCATTTGTCACAATTAATGGATCACTATTGCTACATTATTATAAACTAAACTCCATACTGCAGATGGTGATTGCAGCCATGAAATTAAAAGACACTTACTCCTTGGAAGGAAAGTTATGACCAACCTAGATAGCATATTCAAAAGCAGAGACATTACTTTACCAACAAAGGTCTATCTAGTCAAGGCTATGGTTTTTCCTTTGGTCATGTATGGATGTGACAGTTGGACTGCCAAGAAAGCTGAGCACTGAAGAATTGATGCTTTTGAACTGTGGTGTTGGAGGGGACTCTTGAGAGTCCCTTGGACTGCAAGGAGATCCAACCAGTCCATTCTGAAGGAGATCAGCCCTGGGATTTCTTTGGAAGGAATGATGCTAAAGCTGAAACTCCAGTACTTTGGCCACCTCATGCAAAGAGTTGACTCATTGGAAAAGACTCTGATGCTGGGAGGGATTGGGGGCAAGAGGAGAAGGGGACGAGAGAGGATGAGATGGCTGGATGGCATCACTGACTCAATGGACGTGAGTCTCAGTGAACTCCAGGAGTTTGTGATGGACAGGGAGGCCTGGCGTGCTGCGATTCATGGGGTCGCAAAGAGTCGGACACAACTGAGCAACTGAACTGAACTGAACTGATTGCTACATTATTATAAACTAAACTCCATATTTCATTCCGATTTCCTTAGTTTTTATCTAATGTTCTTTTTCTGTTCCAGAATCCCCTTCAGGATTCCACATTGTGCTTATCATCATGTATCCTTAGTTTCCATTTGGCTGTGACAGTTTCTCAGACTTTTCTTATTTTTTAATGACCTTGACAGTTTTAAAAGAATTGGTCAGGTATTTTGTAGAATATTCCTCAACTGGGATCCATCTGATACTTTTTCTTATGATTAGACTGGGATTATAGGTTTCTGAGAGGGAGACCATAGGGGTAAAGTGCTATTCTCATCACGTTATACCAAGGGTACATACTATCAACATGACATATCACTGTTGACATTGACCCTTATCACCTTGGTTGAGGTAGTGCTTGTCAGATTCCTTCCGTGTAAAGTTTCTCTTTCCTCTCCCTTTCTATACTGGACTCTTTGGAAGGAAGTCACTACACATGTCCCACACTTAAGGAGAGAGAAGTTATGCTCCATCTCCTTGAGGGCAGAGTCTCAACAAAAATATTTAGAATTTTTCTGCATGATTTGCCTATTCTCCCTATTTATTTACTCAGCCATTTATTTCAATACAGACTCATGGATATTTATTCACTTTAGATTATAAATGAATGGGGCTTCCCTGATGGTTCAGATGGTAAAGAATCCACCTGCAATGTGGGAGACCTGGGTTCGATTTCCTGGGTTGAGAAGATTCCCTGGAGGAGGGCATGACAAACCTCTCCAGTATTCTTGCCTGAAGAATTCCCATGGACAGAGGAGGCTGGCAAGCTACAGTCCATAGGGTCGCAAAGAGTTGGACATGACTGATCGACTAGGCACATAAATGAACATCATGGGTTTTTTGTTTGCTTTGCTTTATTTTTAATTGGAGGATAATTATTTTACAATATTGTGATGGTTTCTATTTTGGTTTGGTTTTGTTTTTTCCCTAAAATTGTTCCAGCTTTGGCCCCTGGGAGCTCTCAATTGACTCCTACGTCTCCTCAACAAACATCCATCAATGTGAGTTGTTTTGTATTTGAGAGTGCTCTTTCTTTCTGACAAAACAAATGCCCTAGGCTGGTCTGATATATTTCCTGCCCCAGTTCTAGAACCAGCCACATCTCTAAGGAACCCTGGCTCCCCTTCACGGAAGAATGGAATTAGAAACCAAGATCTGAGAACTTGGTGTGATCATTACTACCAGGGTCACTGTTCCTAGGCCCTCTCAGCTAGCACAGCAAGGAAATATTCTGTGTATACTAACTCGGGCATGCATACATATCTATATAAGATTCTATATGTAACCATCTGTATCTATCTTAAACTAAACATAAATCCACTCCGATGTCTCCAACTCTAATCTATCAGCGCATGGATCATTCCAGCCTCAGTCTCTTTTTCATCTGTAATTTCCCACTTCAACAGTGAGAAGCCCATCCATTAACTTAAACGTCTGA
The DNA here is from genome assembly GCF_029407905.1 of Bubalus kerabau. Lineage (NCBI taxonomy): Eukaryota > Metazoa > Chordata > Mammalia > Artiodactyla > Bovidae > Bubalus > Bubalus kerabau. The sequence goes on along the minus strand of NC_073627.1, from coordinate 51,327,243 downwards.
GTCCGGTATACACATATAGTGGTTCAGAATTGTTCAGAATTAACTTTTTCATTACAATTTAATTATATTATAAATATGTAATTAATGTTCATTGATTTATTCTTTAACCATGAATTATTTAGAAGTTTGGTTTTCGGGACTTCCCTGGTGGTACAGTGAATACGAATCTGCCTGCCAATGCAAGGGACACAGGTTTGATGCCTGGTCTGGGAAGATTCCAGATGCCTGGAGCAACTAAGCTCATGCACCACAACTACTGAGCCCATCCTCGAAGAGCCTCTGAGCTGCAACTACTGAAGTCTGCACGCCTAGAGTCTGTGCTCCACAGCAACAGAAGCCACCGCAAGAAGGCCGTGCGTGACCCACAGCTCGAGAGTAGTCCCCGCTCGCCCCAGCTAAAGAAAGGCCTCACACAGCAACAAAGACCCAGCGCAGCCGAATAAATAAATAAAATTAAATATAAAAAAATAAGTTTGGTTTTCAGTTTTAAAACATAGAAGATCTTGATAGATTTCTTTTTATGGTTGATTTCTACTTTTCTCACATGTGGTCTGAAAACACGTTCTATGTAACGATTCTCTGGAATGTTTTGAGACTTCCTCTAGGATCTAATCGGAGAAGGCGATGGCACCCCACTCCACTACTCTTGCCTGGAAAATCCCATGGACGGAGGAGCCTGGTGGGCTGCAGTCCATGGGGTTGCTAGGAGTCAGACATGACTGAGCGACTTCACTTTCACTTTTCACTTTCATGCATTGGAGGAGGAAATGGCAACCCACTCCAGTGTTCTTGCCTGGAGAATCCCAGGGACAGCAGAGCCTGGTGGGCTGCCGTCTATGGGGTCGCACAGAGTCGGACACGACTGACTCGACTTAGCAGCAGCAGCAGCTAGGATCTAATAACTTTCAATTTTGGTAACACTTCCATGTGTGATTGGAAAAAAAATGTATAAATTTGGGTACCTGTACTCTAGGCTATTAAACGCATCATTACAAAAATGTAGAAAGTATACAAATGTTTGAGATAATGTGAAATGAGTAAAAAAAGAACACTAAACACAGGCTATATGTGCAGCAGTGTAAACTATTTGAGGCCTAAAAACAAAGTCAGGAGAAGAATAAGCAAAAGTGAAAACAAGAATTGAAAAATAGTGGGGGGGATTCTAAGCACATTTTTTCTCTTTCAAAATAGTATTTAATGTTGTTTTGTTGTTTTTTATAATTTATAAAATTGTAAAAAAAAAAAATCATCCCAGAAGAAACTGGTTCGATAAATTAACAAAGGATCATTTCATTGTACAGATATTTTTTGAGCTCCTGCTAGGTGTTGGGCATCATGCTGGATCCTATGGGTCCAGGGATCCACAAATGAGAAGTTAAGGTCACTTAAGACTCTTTAGATCAAGAGAGGCAGACAGTGAAGGGTGCCAGAGAGGCCCAGACTCAGAGTGGCTGGGAGACAGAAATGAGAGAAATTCATGGAGGTTCAGCAGGGAGGACAAGGTATGCAGTGTCCTTGGGGGACCAGTGGGGACCATAGAGGAGCTCAAGGATCTGTGTGTGGACACTGGATGGGACCACAGGCAAAGGGGAGACCTGGAATCATAATAAAATGTGATGTCTGCATAGACTGTAATTTACAGAATCTTGCAACACGCACACACACACACATACAAAATCTCATTGCTCTTAACTTATCTTTATGCTCTCTACCCTGTGAGGCAGATATTACTATTTTTATGTCCAATTTTTACAGAGTTGGAAACTGAGTTCAGAGAGCGGAAGCAGCTTGTCCAAGGTTCCACAGCTAGTAAGTGACAGGGCCAGGACTCAGACTCTAGTTTTTTAGTTCCAGGTAAAGATTCCTTCATGGAAACCCCTTCTTAGGAAAGAACTCCTTTGCAGTGCACTTAGAGCCACAGAGGACTTCCTGGTGGTCCAGTGGCTAAGACTTCATGTTCCCAATACAGAGGGGCCCGGGGTTTGATCCCTGGTCAAGGAACTAGATCCCACATGCCGCAATTAAGACCCAGCATAGCCCAATAAAAAAAAAAAAAAAAAAAAAGAGTCATAAAAATGGCTCAGCAATGCTGTTGACCTCAGGGCGAAAGGATATTGTCAAAATGTCTTCTCAAGGAAGCACAAATGTGAAAACAGACATTGAGAGTCAGGCGAAGCCACCAGCTAGGCAGACACAAGACTAAGCTGGATATTTTGTGGAATTAGATTCTTGTTCTTTGTTGGCTGCAGAAAGGGCTCATCTAACCCCCACCCCCAACCCCCAATGCCCCGCTCCAAAGCACCAAACCACAGTGCTCTCAGAGCTCAGAGCCACAAGCAGCCATGGGCCCAGGCTAGGGGTTCAAGCTGGGTTACTGTTCCATATTCAGTTGAAAAAAATATGGTGTATACATTTTGGCATATCAGTATATATCAATATCATTAAAAGGATCATTGAAAACATTTTAAAATGTGAAAGATGAAAACATAGCCCAGGAGACGAGCATTGCAAGCCAAGGGAAGAGAGTGTATGAAGACCTTGGGCTAGAAAGGGGCTGGGGGCTTTGGAGGACTGGAAGCCTGAAGTCGGCAGTGGGGCCAGAGACACAGCAAGGGGCTGTGATGGGGGGAGGAAAGCACGGGCCAGTTGGTAAACAAAATAGAAACCCATTTAAGTGAATATGTGAGGAATCTAAAAAATAATACAAATGCATCTATATAACAAAATAAATCCTGACTCACAGAAAACAAACTTATGGTTACCGAAGGGGAAAGGTGGAGGGGGGGACGGATAATAAATTAGGAGAATGGGATTAACAAACTACTGTACATAAAATAGATAAGCAAGAAGGGTTTACTGTACAGTACAGGGGACTATATTCACTATCTTGTAATAACCTATAATAGAAAAAATCTGAATATATATATATATATAAGAAACAGAATCACTTTGCTGTACACCTGAAACTTTAACGCAATTTTTTAAAAGAAAGGAAATGCATATAAGTGAATAACAACTGAAATGCATTATTAGAGCCAATTGTCACCTCCAAGCTCCTACCTGCTTTCCCAGAAAAGTTCTGTGCAGCATATAGACTTCTTCCTGAAACGACTGGGAATCAGACAACTCGGGGCCACAGCACTCTATATTTCCTGGGTCCCAGCTGCTACCCTGGACTCCTGGCGCCTTCCCGCACCCCAGGATCCTCACCAGGGGATGGTATCAAGGTCAGAGTTCAGGGGAGATGAGGGCTGGAAGGCCTGCCTTATAACAGGTGTACCCAAAGGCTAGTGCCCTGCTTCCATCGGCCATTGCAATCCTCCTTCAGTCGTCCTGAGGGCGCTCAGTGGAGGGCCAGTTTCATGGAGAAGGGCCAGTACAGGACGCGGATGCCTGCCTGGGTCGTAATCCCCCTACTCGGTCAGCCGTCCTTGGGCTGTGACTCTGAATGCCTCCATGTCTGCACCCGTGAAAATGAGGCCATCTGCTCCATCCACCTCGAGTTGCGGGGGAGAGGAGGCGGTAAATAAGATCATAAAGAACTTGACACACCCGGCGTTAAGTTGAGCCTGGCACATAATAAGCACTCAATAAACGTGGTGTTATTTCTACCCCCACTCTCGTGGCTGGGAAAACGATAACCAGGACGCAGAGGGACAGGAGGGCTACTGGGCTTCGGCGGGTGAGTCCCCGCCGTCCCCGCCGCGCCGCCCCATCCCTCCCGCCCGGCCAAGGGCAGCGCCAAGGGCGGACACAGAGACAGCTTCGGCCCGGGGCGGCGCGCTACCCCCATCCCCGCCCCTGTCGTCGCGCGGATCCTCCCGAGCATCCAACTTCATTTCCACTTCAATTTTATCAGCGGCCGGGGAGCCGGGCGGGAGATAGGAGGCCGGCCCTGACACGAATTAGCCCGGAGATTGCCCGATACGCTGGCCCGGGCTCGGCGCGCTCTCGCCTCCCTCCTCTCGTCTCCTTTGTGTCTTCCTGGCGGCTCCCGCCCGCCGCCCTCACTCCCGCCGCGCCCGCCCCGGGGCCAGCGAGCTTGTTTGCTTTTGGCCACGTTTACCAGACCGAGGCGGGCGGCGGCGCGGGGCTCCCACCCCCGCAGGGCCGTCGGGGCGCGCGGGGGCCCTCGCTGCTCCCCACCAAGCCCCTCACCTTCCCACGGCCGGGGTGGGGTGGGGGCGGGGAGAGCCTGGGAGCCCAGGGGAGCCCCACCGGAGGGGGCGCCCTCCTGGGGGCCCTGTCTCTGTGCTGTTCAGTCGCTCAGTCGTGTCCGATTCTTTGCGACCCCCACGGGCTGCAGCACGCCAGGCTTCCCTGACCTTCACCATCTCCCTGAGTTTGCTTAAACTTATGTCCATAGACAGAAGGGTTTCCCTGGTGGCTCAAATGGTAAAGAATCTGCCTGCAATGCCGGAGACCCGTGTTCGATCCCTGGGTGGGGAAGATCCCCTGGAGAAGGGAATGACAACTCACTTCAGTATTCTTGCCTGGTGAATTCCATGGATGGAGAAGCTTGGCGGGCTACAGTCTGTGGGGTCCCAAAGAGTCGGACACGACTGAGCGAATAACACTATGTCCATAGAATTGGGGATGCCACCCCACCATCTCCTCCTCTGCCACCCCTTCTCCTGCCACCCTCAGTCTTTCCCAGCAGCAGTGTCTTTTCCAATGAGCCAGGGCCTTGTAAAGGCCATCCTATTGAATCTTCCCGAGAACCCCGCGAAATGATGAGAGAAAGGGAAACCGAGGCTCAGAGAGGCAATGCTACTTGCCCAAGGTCACACACACCAAAGCTGTTTGGCCAAGATTTGGGACTGAAATTTGTTCCTTCCAGGAACCTTGGGGAAGAGTGGGTCTGGCATATTTACAGATTGGTGGTCCCTCTTTTCCTTAATTGTTCTCCAAATTTACTGCAAGACAGGAAGCCCTATAAGATGAGAACAAAGGAGGCGCTGGGGTGTCCAAAAGGGGCAGGGTAAGGACTTCCTCTCACTTCTGCCCCCAGGTGCTGCCTACCGACACACCCCCTCCCTGGCTCTCTCCCCACTTCCCCCTAGAGTCCCCACCCTCACTCCCAGCTCCACCAGAGAAGCCCCTTTGCTCTGTACCAACTAGAAGCTGGCTCTGAGACCCCAGGGGTCTTTCCCTGACCTTCCCCCAGGCCTGGAGAGGGGAGGTGAGCCCTACCATGCTCCCCACCTCTGTTTCCGGGGTGCTGCTAGGGAAAATTTATGTCCCTCTCAGGTTTGGGAACCGATCCCCCACTAAAAAGAAAGAAGAAAGAGAGAAAGAAATGATTTTAATTTTTTTTAGGTCCAGAAATGAAGCAGAAGTGAGTAAATTTTAATGAAACGGTGCAAAAATGACATCATTTACTCAGAAATCATTAATTTGTCAGCATTAATATTTCAGCTACAACATTGCCTGTCATTTTGTGCCTGCAATGACTGATAAATCTATAAAAGCGTGCTGCTAATTTACTGAATATTTATGTGCAGTGTCATTTGCAGAGTAAGAATGGAATTTATTTCGTGCCGAGTTCTGCGGGAGAACGTTCCCCACAAACCTTCACCCTGGTGGGTGGGGGAGGGCAAGGGGAGATTCCAAACTTCCTGGAAAACTGATGACAAGGTGGGGACAAAGGGGACCCCTGGGGCTTAGTCCCCCCCCATCCCCGCCCCCCCAAGCTCTGGTGCACTCCGGAGGGACCTTTTTGCTTTTGCTCTGATGCTCTGATGGTTTAAAGGCACTTTGGGAACTCTCTTCCCTCCCCCACCCTGGGGAATCCAAATTTTACCTTCAAATGTTCCTGCTCCCAGGAAGGCACCCTGGCTTCTGCTGCTCCTGCATTGCCGTTGTGGGGCTACTGCTCACTAGATGTAGGGCCAGCCTTTAGTAGAGAGGATGGATGTGGGCAGCCCGATTCCTATGCCAGCTCTGTGAATGGTCTCAGAAATCTGGGCCTCAGTGTTCTTATCTGGAACATGGGGACACTACCAGTACCTGTTCCCAATACTGGGGACTGGCAGACCTAGAGCATGGAAAGCTCCTCAGCAGAGGACTTGGGGATCATCAGCTGCCACCTTTGTTAAAGGAATCAGCACCGTAATCTCTGCTACTGAAATGTCCCTTTCTTGGGTCTGTTTCTCCAGATGAGAAGTGGGGGGCCCTGAGATCCCCCATGGCCCCGAGAGGTTCTCAAAGGAGAGCCCAACCCCCTCCCCACTCCCTCCGCATCTCCACGTGCTTGAGTGATCAGAATTCTGAGGATCTACCCATATACAACTTCCTGAAGCACCAGCTGGTTCCCCACTCCCCCACCCCCACCCCGCCCTGCCCTGGGAGTTGTTTGGGGAAAGGATGGTTGGCCTTTGAAATGCCTCCATTTTACAGAGAGCAAAATCAAGGCCCTGAGAGGGGCACCCGAGTCTGACGGTCCTTCACCCCACTTCCCATCCCCCATCCCAACCGGAACACAAATCACAAGGCTTCAAGGTTTGCACAATTTTGCTCAATTTCCTGCCTGAATGGCACAGGGCCTGACCCTCTGCAGGTGCTCAGGAAATGTTCGTGGAATCAATAAAGAACAGCTAAATCTCCCATCTTCTGAGAGCTTTGTCTCCTCCTCCTCCTGCTCCCCACACTCGTCAGGGGTGGTGGTGGTGGTAAGGGCAGTCAAACCCTCCTAGGAAATGCCTCTCCCAGCAATCCTTTTTCTTCTTTGCTGAGCCACTCCTCTCCATGAAGGCTTCCCTGGACCACTGCATTAGTCTGCTCAGGGATCTGCCTGCCTCCACTTCCCTACTCCGATGCAGTTAGCACAGGGCTTTGTGAATCAGAGCAGCCCTGAGCGGTGCATGCTTATTCAGTCGTGTCCAACTCTCTGCAACCCCATGGACTGTAGTGTGCCAGGCTCCTCCATCCTCCTCCAGGGGATCTTCCTGATCCGGGGATCCAACCCATGTCTCTGCATTGCAGGCAGATTCTTCACCACTGAGCCACCAGGAAAGCCCCCATCTGTCACTCAAAGGGCTGCAGTGGCTCCCACAGCCTGTGCATGGCACCCCGCATGCCCTCCCAGGTCCTTCACACCCGGCTCCTCTTCATTCTCTCACAGACTCATCCACTTCTTAATATACGCATCCCATGTTTTCTGGTCTCTAAGCCTTTGTTGACCCTTCTGCCGAATGTTGCCCTGTTCCTCACGACAAAATCCCATCTATCCTGCAAGGCCCATTGCAGCCAGGAAAGGTCTAGAAAGCCTGCAATCCCCTCAGAATGCTTGAGGCCCGGGGAGCCACGCGTCCTCTCCTGAGGGCCCTGGTGTGGAAGAACCTCTCAGCTAGAGGAGAGGGGTGCTCATTGTCTGAATCCAGGGGAGAACACAGGATTGGTGGCGGGGGGTGGGGAGGGGAGGAGATGTGAGCTCTCATACTTACAGATTACAATTGTGTGGCCCTGACCTTGCCATCCTCTGTCTATGAAATGGGCTGGTCCAGCTGGCTCCCATCCATATGAATCTGTCATGTCCACTGCTGCATCCTGGCACACGCTTCGTGCTGGGCAGACAGCATCCCATTCATACGGTCCTGTGACTCAGTGTGATCCAGGCATCACTGGGTGAACCCCAGGAGGGGCAGAGGGGGATATTGTGATACTATCACTGAAGAGCAAAACACTTTCCCACAAACGATGCAGTGGCCCTGTGAGTTGATCTTTCCTGTGCCCATTTCACAGAGGAGGAAGGTAAGGTTAGAAGGTGAAGTGACTGGCTGAAGTCTCACAACCAGGCTCCTGGGTCCAAATCCAGTGCCCTTCTAGCTGCTGAATCCAAATGCTCTTAGAATAAACCCTAGTCCTCTGTGCCCTGCATGCTGGAGCCCCTGAGACCCTCTCCAAGACACTCTCCTCCTGTGTCAGAATCACACTGCCCTTCTGGTCGTTCCTTCGACACTCTAAACTCATTCTCTCCCCTGGCTCTTTAGAATTATTGTTCCCTCTGCCTGGAAAAAGCTCATCCTCCCCTTTCAGTGCTCAGCTCTAATGTCACCATCTCAACAGGCCTTCTGTGCCCACCCAAACTGAAATAGATGTTCACTTCCTTTCCCTTCCTTCTGCCACCTGAAATGGTCTTCTGCACCTGTGTCCACCATGCAGGCGGGGACTTGGCTGCCTTGCATACCCCCAGTGGCCGAGGGTGGCTGTTGGTTGGACGGATGTATGCTTGGGATGTGTAACACAGCAGAACTCTGAGCTCCCGTCTTCCAGGAGATGAGATGGGGGGCTCTGGGGTGGGTGGGGAGGTAAGGGGGTCAGGGGACAGCGGAAGGTGTAACCTGCTCCCAGGAGCTGGACCTGAGAGGGAGAGGATGAAGCTGGGAGGCACCTCCCCACCTCGTCCTTACCATCACCCACCACCCGACCCCCCACCCATACCTCACACTCATTTCCTTCCCGGAGTCAGTCTCATTTGCTTTCCCTAAAAGCCGCTGGAGGAGCCAATATGTACGTGATGAATATTTCATCTCCTGAGCGTGGGTTTGCGGGAGAGCTGTGATCACCCGGGGAGGGAGTGCTGCCCAGCCGTGCCTGAGAAGGAGGGGGCCTGAGAGGGGTGCTGGCGGTAGCATCTGAAAGATGCAGGTTCCAGGGCCCACCCACCTGCGCCCGCAGACACCCTTGGCATGGGGAGGCTCAGAGCGGCTGGGGCAGCCATGAAACTGGGGCTCGGATACTTCCTGCCCCCTGGGGCTCCCAGTCCTTCTTTGGGGTTCACCTCTGGCTAGGGGCAGAATTGACCATAAGCTCAGGGGCTTGCATTGCCTAAGCTAAAGCTTCAACTGAGGCAGTGATAGCCTAAGGTGTGGTCTGTCCTGGTCATCAGGTAAAGCAGTGTCTCAGTTGGGATCCTGAGCATCCTCTCATCCCGTGGACCAAAGCTGAGAAACTGCAGACTGAGAAAGGAAGGAGGGACAGATAAAGCGCTGTGTGTCGAGTGGGGCGGGGCAGGAACAGTGAGCGGCAAGACAGTCCTGGGCCATGTCCATCCTCAACCCCTCCATCATGCTATCATGACCTCAGTGTCCCCATGGGGATGGTCCAACAGAGCCTCTCCAGCTCTGGAGTCGGGTGGTCCTGGCTGTCCACCATCTGCTCTTGCCCTGGCAGAGTGACTGCTGGACTTCTCCGAGCCTCAGTCTCCTCGTCTGAAGAGTGGCATCGGTCACGCCACAGGGCAGGTTGATTCTGTGGGGCCAGCAGAATGCTTGGCACATAGTAAGTACTCAAGGGATTCAAGGGCTGCACACCACACACACACACGCACACACACACACACACACACACACTCAGTACCACCATTCCAGTTCCTGGAGCATCCACTTCTGGTCAGAAAACAAAGGACCAGCCATCGACTCTTCCTCCACCCAGGTTCTCTGTCCTCTCCCTGCACTCTGTCCGCCCCTTGCCACCTGCCCCACTCCATGGCCTTGAGCCTCTGCTCCCTAATCAACTTGGAAGGCACCTTGGTCTTGGGTGTCAGCCAGCCCTGGATCCACATGGCCCTTTCCTGGGGTCCCCTCACCCCCAGCCCCAACCCTCTGCAGCCAGCTCCTGTCCCCCCCAAGCCCTCCCTGGCCAGGAGCAATCCCAGTGTTCTCATCCCCACCCACCACATTACCCTCTGAATACTCTCATTATACCATTACTAATTAGGGCTGCCCAGCAAATTGGCGGCTGCATCAGAGGGAGACGGTGCGCAGGAGCATATGGCATAATATCGTATTAATGAACACTCTAAATTCAAACCCGGGTCAGCTGCTCGCTTCTCCCAGTGTCACCCACGCTAAAGGGAGGGAGGGGAGAAAGAGGCAGTCAACCTTTCCCTCACTTTCCTCACCTCTCTCCAAACACATAATCCCCAGCGTGGGCTGCTGGAGGTTTTTTATTTATTTATTTATTTTTTATCATATCTAAAGAATGGGGAGAGAAAGACAAGAGTCCAAGCCTTCGACGGTGGTGAGGGGTTGCAGAGAGACCTCCCCCTCCCAATTATGTACACTGAGCATGGTCAGGGAAAAATAATAATTACTAATAATAAACCAGGCCTGTGAGCCACATTATCTCTGGCTCCCAATAATCCTTGGCGGGGATTTTAGCACCGAGGGCAAAGCCCGGGCCACAGTGGAGGTGCAGCTTTCTTAAGATCACGTGGCTGCTGAATTGGAAAGTCCAGGGGAGAGAGACAAGCCTGAGGAGGTGGAAGAAGACCCCTGCCACCCTCTCTCCCAGTCCAGGAGCGCCAGAGACCCCCAGACCCCCAAGGTCAACCTGTGAATTCAGGGAGAGAACTCAGACCCAGATTCCAGTCTTCGAGTCACTGGGTGATGCTGGGGGTCGGTTCCCCTTCCCTCCCCCAGCAGGTTGAGAGTTCGGCTCTTGGCGCTCAAATCAGCAGCCCAGGGCTGGATGGGGTCCTTCTTCTCCTCTCTCTCCCTCACCTCTTTCCCGAGCGTCTCAGAGGAGTGCAGAATTCACCGGCTGGTTTCGGAGGCGCCCTCCTGCCTCCCTGCATCTTGGGAGGAGGAGGTCAACGGGGAGACATTGGTGAGCAGGGGCCACATTGGGGACGGTCCAAGGAGCCTCAGAGAAGATGTGAGCTCTGACCAAGGCTCCTGAGTGGAGTGGGAGGACCTGCACTAAAGCTGACTCTCCCCCTCCCCCAGCCAAGGGGGGAGCGCCCAGTGATGCCCATCCAGGGCTGTCCAAGGCACCGCGGAGTGGAAAGGGCTTCCCCGTGCCATCCGCCTCTCTGTCTGATGGCATGATGTCCTCAGTCCTCTAACAGAAATCGGTTTCCAAAGTCATCTCAAGATGAAGGGTGGTTCCGTTCTGGCCACCTGCTGGGCTCAGAGCCTGGAGCCGGTGGGGCTGGTACTCAAACGTGGGTCTCCACGCCCTGCCCAAGCACAGCTGTGCCCTACACACAGCATCCCTTGACTCCACCTCCTCCGGGAAGCCTTCTTGGCTGACATCACAGAGCCACAGAGCCATCTCAAAGTGTCTTAGACACTATTTTATGTGAGATCCCCAATTGAGGACCTAATCTGTCTCAGAGCCTGGCTAGACTCCACTCCTCCGTCTTCCTGTCCCACCCCAATGCTGGGAGCCCAGTTCCCCAGGAGGAGGCATTTTTTGAGAGTCTCAGGTGTGCGTCTGGACTAGAAATCAAGATAGATTGCAATTCCAAATGAGCCACAGTGCGAACCTCTTCTAGCACCTTCTCTGCCTTCAGTCTTTGTGAATTCTCTTCCTCTCATGCCCTCCCTGTCTCTAGTCACCCCTGGGGATGGGGATGGGGGGAGCTGTGAAGATCAGCAGATGTTCTTGGTCCATGAAAGGGTTTATTACGACACACTGGACAGAGCTGGAGCCCCCAGGAGAAGACCCTCCTCTCCCAAGTTCCTGTCCTCCTCTGGGTTAATGGAGTGTGTTCGTGGAGGAGGAATTCGGGGTGGTAGGACGATGATCTCCTTCCAGGGCCCCAGAAGGAGTCTGGAGACGTCCCTTGAACTGTAACCTGCAATGTGGTTGCAGGGCTCTGGGCAGTGAGTGCCTTCTCTGTTTACTTTGTTGTTCTTGTTTAATCAATCAGTTATGTCTGACTCTTTGCAACCCTATGGACTTTAGACCACCAGGGTCCTCTGTCCATGGGATTCTCCAGGCAAGAATACTGGAGTGGGTTGCCATTTCCTTCTCCAGGGGATCTTCTAATCCAGGGATCAAACCTGAGTCCTATGTCTCCTGCATTGGGAAGCAGATTCTTTACCACTGAGCCACCAGGGAAGCCCTTTGTTGTTTTTATTTATTTATTTGTCTTCTCTGAGTCTTAGTTTTGGTATGTGGGATCTTTAGTTGAAGCATGTGAGATCTAGTTCCCTGACCAGGGATTGAATCCATCCCCCCTCTGCGCTGGGAGTGTGGAGTCTTAGCCACTAGACCACCAGGGGAGTCCCCTCTGTTTACTTTTCAGTCTGTGAAATGGGTGTATTGACAGCTTGGTCAAGATAGAGGGATGCTTCTGTGCAAGACTCACCCGCGGAGGCAGGGGGCTCTTGCCAACCTGAGTACCGCCAGACGCCTTCCCAGTCAGTTCCATCAGAAAGAAAAAGCACCTGAACAAGCCCCCCGGGCTATCCGGGCAGGATGGAGGCTGGAGGTACCCGCGCAGCGTAGCCCCGTCACGCACCCTACCAGGCTGCAAGGCTTCAGGGGCGCCAACAGGGGGCGCGAGAGAGCCCCCTCCCCAACAGACTTGCAGCCCCCAGGGGGCTCAACTTCAGACAGCAGGACAGGGCGCTAGAGCCCTCCAAGCGGTAGAGGAGGGGCGGGGGACCCAAGTTAGGGATAGGGAGCCCCGTTCCTCTGGCTGCCCGGGCCACGCGGATGCCCCTGGCCGCGGACTGCCTGCGGTGCACACCCGGCACCCCGATCCGCCGCCCGGGCCAGCCCGACCCCGCGGCCTCGGCACCCTCTCTCGCGTCCTGGCGCCCCGCCACTCACGCCCCGTCATAGGATCCTTTTCCTTTGTCTACAGAACCCGGAGATCCCTCTCCCTCCTCCCTGCGGCTCTCCCGGCAGGGGAGCCCAGGCGGAGTAAATAATTGTCGCCCCTCCCGGCCCTGCCCAGCCAGGCAGAACGCGGGGGTGTCATCAAGCCCTGGATGCCAATTACTTTATCCGCCCCCACAAGCCATAAGCACCGCACACACACACCCCACCGCGCAGCTGGAGCCCCCAGCCCCTAGGAGAGGAGTAAAAAGCCAGGGAAAGGTGTTGGCTCTGGTCTCCGGATTTCAGAGGCAGCTTGTCTGAACTTGCCTGGGTGTGGGGACACCCCCTACTTCATCTCTCCAGAGGCAATAACACAGCTTTGTGTTAAAGCGGCCGGCGTGTGTGTGTGTGTGTGTGTGTGTGTGTGTGTGTGTCCCTGCAGTAGGTGCCAAGATTCCAAGGTATGGCCTCTTCCCCAGGGAGGAGTGACTGAGCTGGAAGGGCATCTCTGGAAGCCTGAACTTGGGACCCAGAGAGGGAAGGTGACTTGCCAAGGTGACAGACAGCAGGACCAAGCTCCAGGTCTGGATAAAGCGCACTGTCTTCAGTGACCCCTGTCACTAGAGCTCTTTCCAGGGATCCCCTAAACAACAGAACCTGAAACTCACACTCTGCACATAGCCTTGTTCCCCTGTGTCAACTTCATATTTGGGGTATCTAATGAAAAATAAGGGCTTCCCTGGTGGCTCAGATGGTAAAGAATCTGCCTGCAATGCAGGAGCCTTGGGTTTGATCCCTGGGTCAGGAAGATCCCCAGGAGGAGGGAACGGCAACCCACTCCAGTATTCTTGCCTGGAGAATTCCATGGACAGAGGATCCTGGAGAATTCCATGGATAGAGGAGCCTGGCGGGCTGCAGTCCATGGGGTCACAAAGAGTCAGACGTGATTGCGTGACTAACACGCACACACATGCAAAATAAATATTCAGGGCCCCTTGTTCCCAGGTATTAAGTTCCACGACAATACGAGGAGAACATTAAGCCTGCTAACTGTGGAGCCCTTCGTGCTCATCAGCAGCCCATGAACCCTGCCCTGTCCGAGGACCATGTCAATCTGCTTCCTCTGCATCTGTGAAGGCCTTGAGTAAAATCCCCACACCCATTCTAGCAGTTTCTCTGCCTGAAGTCGGGGTTCTACAGCTGCAGTGCCCCCACCGCAGCCACTGCTACGTAGAGTCCAACAACTCTAGCCCAGGAAGGGGGAAGGGGGTCAGCCTCCTGGCCTCAGCTGATGCCTAGAATCAGGGGGAGCTGACCCGGGAGCCGGCTTGGTTCTGGCTCTTGCAGCGGGTACAGGCTCTGGCCTCTAAGGGAGAAGCTGCTCAGGTTCTGTGGATTTCAGAAAAGGGCAGGGGCCGGGGATTCTCGGGGGCTGTGCTTCGTCCGCATTTGCGTGTGTCTTGTTGAGAGCATGGGCCATGCAGGGGTCGTTCATTTCTGTGGGTGCAAATGCCCGCGCTGGGTGGCCCTTCTGAGTCCAGGCCGCACGCACACCTGTGTGTACACTCAGAGCCCCAGAGCAAGGCAGTCAGGCTTGACCCCACCTCCACCCTTATCCCATGGGTGCCCTGGCCTCTGTTATGGTGCATATGTTCCTATCCTCAGGCGTTCTGCATTGGAATTCAGGCCCTTGCCAGCCTGTTCCCTGTTCCCTGCTTGCTAACTATAAACTATCTGATTTATATTCATTAACCAGTACTAGACAGCGGCAGGCGCGGCAAACTTCGGTGGGGGACATGCCTCCATCGACAGGCGGACTGCATTTCAGTTAATTAAGGGGCTGTAATTGTTGTCCAGGACAAGGGTCCCCAGGGCACAGGCTTTGTAAATAACTACCCTCCGCTTGCCCCCACCCCTCACCCTGCCCCTCCCTGCCTCCTGTCCAGACCTTAGAAGCCAGGTAAAGGGAGCTGGGGCTGGAAAGGAGACCATGAGAGGTGGGGGTGAGATGTGGATGTAGGTGATGCTTTTGACAGCTCAGCCCCAGAAAGGACAGTTCTAGGACCTGGGGTGGGCTGGGGGGAGTCCTGGGCAGGGCAAGGTGGGGCTGGGTCATAGAAAGCTCGGTTTACTTCCCAAGATGGCTCAGTCGGGGAAGGCAAGGCCCGCCTGCACACATACACACAAGCACTCACAAGCATGTACAGCCCACCAGTTGTTTGTGCTGTTTTCCCCCCTTCTGCCTACATACCCACCCCAGGAGCTCAGCCCTGGGATCTGGGCACAGGCTGGCTATCTGGTACCTGTTGGGCACTGAGAGACTTTAGGGGGTTCAGCAGGGAGCTAAACAGAAAGCGGGTGTCATCTCACCAGCCCCAACAAATGGAGAGGAGTTGTCTTCTCAAGAATTGAATGGGGACCTCCCTGGTGGTCCAGTGGTTAAGAATCTGCCTTGTTGTGCAGGGGACTCGAGTTCGATCTCTGGTCAAGGAACTAAGATCCAACGTGCCTCGGGGCAACTAAACCCGCAAGTGGCAACTGCTTAGCCCATGTGCCCCAGAGCCCGTGCTGGGTAAGGAGAGAAACCCTCACAACGAACACTGCAAGGAGATGCCCTTGTGCTGCAACTAGAGAAGCCCCCGAGTGCTGTGGTGAAGACCCAGTGCAGCCAAAATAAATTTAAAAAAGAAAAAATAAAAGAATGAGGAAGGCTTGTCCTGTCTGGAAGTCTCAGACCAGTGGGAGACGGGGAATGGGAGTGCGGTCAGGAGCTCCCACTTTGATAGGGGAGAGGGTCTCAAGAAGTTCCTTGCCTGGTGGGGAGCAGGGAGTAGGGGGCGATCTGTGAAGACAAGAGTGGTGAGGGAGGTGCAAGTGCACCAAGCAGCCAGCGCACACAGACAGCACGGCGGGCGAGTGGGTGATCCCTGCGGACAACAGAGCAGGGGGAGCTTCCTGGAAGAAGGGGTGGGAGCAGGGCTTGACGGGAAGGGTGAGAGCAGAGCAGCGCTGCTGGAGGCAGGCTCACCCAGCTTTTCTCTGCACAGGTTTTTCCAGGTGCCCGCTAGGTGCTGGGGATAAAATGGCACATAAGACCAGCGGGTTCCCTGTGCTCCCAGAGGACAGATGGGTGGAGATATGTGTGCGCCCCTGTGTACTCAGGCTTGTGTGCATGTGGGGCGTGTGTGTGTATGCATGTGCTGTTTGGTCCCATTTTCTGAATATTGAGAGCTTGCTGCTGCAGTTCAAACCCCTCTGAGGCACAGGAGAAAGCAGCCGGCATGAAGGCGTCTCTGTCCCCGTGGAGCTTGCATTAGCCTGTGCGATGTGTGTACACATGAATGTGCAGAGTGTGCTCACACGCGGTATTCTCTGGTTCTCTGTGTGTGCAGGTCCCGGAAAGGAACTTGTACCCACTCAGGACTTGAGCCAAGATTCACATGGCCCTGGGACCCTGCTCCCTTGTGACCATCCTCATCCAACCCTCAGAACTGTCTTCCTCTGACATCTTGACCCTGTGAGCACTTCTGCTCCACCCCACCCCTTGCCCAGAGAACCCACATGCATTTTGCTTTCGGCCTAAAAAGTACCAGCCGCCTGTGAACCACTGAATAATCACCTTAAGGCAAATCAGCATGGATTTTTGTGAACCTGGCTTGTAGTTTAGGATGACCTGTGCCCCTCCTCCAACTGCACCCCAACACTATCCCCAGCGTGAATCTCAGGGTTGACCACAACCTTGAATGTGACTTTTGACAAGATGCTCCTGGGAGTATGTATTTGACTTGGCTCTATCTAGACAGAGTTGAGCAGAGAAGAGAAAAGAAGTTTCTTGGTCCCTCCCCTCACCCCCTCTCCCCCCCTTTTCCACCTATCAGCCCTTATCTGAAAGAAAAATTAGAGAGTTATTAGGAGTTTCATTAGGGGTGAGCAGGTTGGTAATGAAATTACATTTCAGCTCCTTCTCAGCCTCTGTAAGTATTAAGTGGTTTGATCAATGGTGTTCACACAATTAATTCTACCTGATTGCAGAGAGTGGCTGTATCGACAGTTGGGTTTCACACCTCGAACTTTGTCTCTTAGCCAAAACGTGCCTTCAAGAATCTTGGAGGATGAAGGTGGGGGCCCCCATCGATGAAGCAACCGATGAAGGTCTTTGCTAAATGCCACATCCAAGCTCATAGAGATTGCTTTTTTTCTTTAAGCTTATAAGGAAATTTTGGTATCACTCTAAAAATTAAATTATTGAATTCTAGATCGGGAGAGGTGAGATAACCCCCCACTCTGGCCTTCACTGTACATGATGGACTGGCATCGCGGGAGTCCCATGCCAGCTCTCAGTCCTCCTTCCTGGGACTGGGCAGGGCAGCACACCTTCCTTCCCCGGTCCTCTCCTGCCCGTCATCCCAGGCTATCCAGACAGCCTGCCTTAGAGCCCACGTAAATCTCTGCTGCTTTAACTTAATCCACTGACTCTTGCTGGGTCTTCCGGGGATATGGAAGGCGACTTTGTGTGGTCCTTTGTGAAATGACACTAACAACCATAAAGGTTGCGTTCTCAAAGCTGGGGAACTTCTAATTCCTGGGACCCTGCCCACCAGGAGGTATATCCTTCTTGTGACCTGCAGTCCATGTCCCCATGGCCTCTAGACACGCTGCTCCAGTGGGGCTTGGTGGGGGCGGGGGGCGCTCGCGCCAGGGCTTGGGGTTTGCAGTGGGACTTTACACGATCGCAGAGGAAGTCCTGCTTCTCGGTAATGCCTGGGTAATGCCTCAGGAAAGCCTGGGTTTCCTGGAAGGGAAGGCTGTGAAAGTGTTAGTGACAACGATGTCCTGGGAAAGACGTTGGGGGCTCAGACTAAGACACTCTCTGAACCCTCTCTAAGGCGCATGTGCTGTTTTACAGGCGCGGTTTCGAGAAATCCTCCCACCTGCCCCAGGAAGTAGACGCTCCCCTTTAGCAGATGAGGAAACTGAGGCCCAGAGGTGTTAAAGCTTTCCCAGACTCCACCACTAGTAAGGGGTGGGACTTTCTGAGAGGATGGGAAAGGACCAAGTCTCAGGATCTGCTCAGCTGGGCTCACCCTATGGCCCCAGAGACCGCTTCCACCTCCAGGAAGTCCCCCTCCAGCAGAAGCACGACATGGGGAGGTTGCCGGCAGGCTCTGCCTGCAGTTTTTTTTTTTCAATGTCAAGAAGCCCTCTGGTGGTTTTTTTTGGCCTCACCATGAAGTATGTGGCATTCTAGTTTCCTGACCAGGAGTTGAACCCATGCTCCCTGCATTGGAAGCACAGATCTCATCCACAGGACTGCCAGGGTAGTCCCTGCTTCTGCTTCTTGCTGGCGTGTCTGCCTGTGTATCCTGAGTATTTCTGTTGGGTCAGTTGTCTGATTCTCACAGCAATGGGCAAATCGTAACATCCGGCTCCCAGCACTGCAGCATCAGGGGTTAACGAAGGAACCCCCAGGAGGAAAAGGATTCCGTGCTCCCCGACTAGCAGGAGGTGCTACGAGTGAGGAGGCCAGCGGGCCAGAGCCTTGGGGGAGAGGCTTCCAGTCCAGGGAGTGGTCTCTTGTCCAGGTGGCTGAACAGGAAAGGAAATGATTATTGGGCTCTCCTTGTCTTTACTGTAGACCTTCACTCCAGATCCCACCTCAACAACCATAATGAAAACAGTGAAGGACTTAGGCTACCAACGTCCATACGTTCATCTGATGGATGATAACGTGGCTGTTACCAGTACATAGTAACACACGGACACCCACGGTCAGGGTGGAAGTCAGAATGGAAGCAGTGTAAGCCCAGCTGGAGGTGTGTGGGTGTGACTCTGTGTCAGGTCCTAGCGCTGAACAGAATCCGCATCTCGCCAACCTAATCCTATGAGGTAATAATAGTGTCCCTTTCTTAAATATGTGGAAACTGGGGCTCAGAGCCGTTGGATAACTTACCCAAGGCTGCACAGCGAGTACGTGGTGAGGCCAGGTCTCCATTCCAGACACTCTGGAATGTGTGGCTCTCTGTGCACTTAACTGCCACCCTATGATGACCCCATACCACTGGCCAATCTTTTTCACTTTACAAAGTGCTTTCCTGTTTATGATCTTTATGAAAAATTCACCACGGCTCAAGGAAGCACCTATTAATGAGCCCATTTGATAGATGAAGAAACAGGTTAAGAGACTTGCCCAAAGTCACCATGTCATTCCCCAAACGAATGACAAAAGAAGGTCTAGCAAAAGAAGATCTCAAACTCAGGTTGTACTTGACAAAGCCCTGCCTTGTCTACTTCAAGAACAGAAATAGACAAGAGAAGGTAAGGCGCTTAGATATCAAACCAGACACAGCAGAGATCAGGAAAGGGGAAGGAAAAGCATTCTCTTCCCTTTGCTCGTCTCTACTCAGATGTAAAGGGAAAAAGTCATTTTAAGCAGGTGACTTGCCACCTCGCATTTAAGAAAAATGCATGGAATTAAGTTCCTAAAAAGCTAGGAAAGCTGAACCAAACCATCACTGGGGCTTGAAATGAGATTTTATGTTTTCCCATTCTGGGCCCTGAGCCATCGTGGTGCCACATACCAGGCTGGTGAGGACCACTTGTTCCTTGGAGACACCAGGGGTTGGTGGCCGTCCGCCCCGCCTGGCCCTGACTTGGTGAATGCCCACTGCTTGCAGGCCCATCAGAGGGCTGGGCTCAGAGAACAGACATAGGGGAGTACCAGCCCCCTGCTGCTCAGAGTGTGGTCCACAGACCGGCAGTATCACCTGAGAGGTTGTTAGGAATGCAGAGCCCTCTCTACCGAGAATCAGAGTTTGTATTTTAACAAGACCTGGAAGTGATGTGTCTGCCCATATCACAGTTGCAGAAACCTGGCTTTAGCTAAAATCTGAATAGAGGAAGGACAGGCCCCAGTCTCAAAAGCCCCATCTCCCCCTGCCCTGTGCCCCCAAGTTCTGAGCAGCTCCCACAGACCTTGGGATTGCTGAAGCCTGACAGCGTTGCGGTCGGTCGTGGGCACAGGGGACGGAGGGAGGGCAGAGGCCCCTCCCAACCCGCACCGCTGGAGGTGCCCGCCAGCCACAGCCAGGGAGGGTGGGGGTGGGGAAGCTTGTCTCCGTCAGCAGATCTTTCTGGAAGGAGAATCAAGGTGCCCCTAGACACCCCCCTCCCACGTGGGGACCGAGTGTAAGAACGCCGAGTGCAGCGATGGCAGGGCAGGTGGCCAAGGGCGCTGGGTTCACCTTCCCCAGAGGCACCACGGTTGCGGTTGCGTGGTCTCTCCCTGTCCCTCCCAGGCCAGCCTTCCCAGAGCTGGTCACAGAGCATCAGACCAAGGAGCTGCTTCTCTCCAGAAAAGGAGGGACCTCTATCCTCTGCTCCTGCCCCAGGCGAGTCTCCCCTCCTCCCTGCCTCCCTGGGGAAGTTTCCCCACCCTCCCCCAGCTCCTGCAGAGGCATCTACTCTTCCCTGGCCTGCTCTCTGCCACCCGGGCCCCTGGGGCTGGCCCTCTGCTGGCTCCCAGGGCACCATCTCCTTAAAGAGACAGCTGCCCCATGTTTTTTTGCAGTGTACCCACCCTGAGCACAGAGACGCTGAGGCCGAGTCTCCAAGCCTGGGAAAGGGGCTGGGCTGCACCCTCAGCCCCGGGAATGAGCCATCAGTCTTCTCATTCAAGGGTTTCTCAATCCTGGCCACACACCTACATCACCTAGGTAGCTTTCAGGAGTACTGATGCCTTTGGTCCAGCCCAGGGTGATTAGATCAGAATTCCTGGGGCTAGGTGGGTGGTGGGGGAGGGTCTTTTTAAAATAAATATCTCATATATATTTTAAAATACTGACTAATGTGCAGCTAGGAAAAATGAAGCCCTGAGCCAGTCCATGGACCTCACATTTTTTGCCACCCCTCTGGACTGTAGCCCACCAGGCTCCACTGTTCATGGGATTTTCCAGGAAAGAATACTGGAGTGGATTGCCAGGCCCTTCTCCAGGGGATCTTCCTGATCCAGGAATTGAACCTGAGGCTTCTGTGTCTCCTGCATTGCAGGGGATTCTTTACCACTGAGCCAGCTGGAAAGCCTAATGAGTGTGTGTGGCCAAGATAATCCAATTGTAGCTGCATCCCAAAAGAAGGGCTCACTCAGGGTCCACAGCAGCTGAACCAAGACACAGAACATACCAGGCAACACAGTGGGCTCCCTGAACTAACAGATCTACCAGTCTCGCTGCCCTATAACTTTGGGCGAATTTCCTAACCCTTCTGACTCTCAGCTTCCTCACCTATAGAATGGGTATGTGTGTGTGTGTGTGCTAAGTCGCCTCAGTCATGTCCAACCCTTTGCAACCTCCTGGACTGTAGTCCGCCAGACTCCTCTGCCTATGGAGTTCTCCAGGCAAGAATACTGGAGTCAGCTGCCATGCCCTCCTCCAGGGGATCTTCCCAATCCAGGGCTTGAACCCACATCTCTTAAGTCTCGTGCATTAGCAGGCAGGTTCTTTATCACCAGTTCCACCTGGGAAGCCCATAGAATGGGGATCAGTTCAGTTCAGTTCAGTTGCTCAGTAGTGTCTGACTTTTTGCAACCCCATGGACTGCAGCACGCCAGGCTTCCCTGTCCATCACCAACTCCCAGAGTTTACTCAAACTCATGTCCATCAAGTCGGTGATGCCATCCAACCATCTCATCCTCTGTCGTCCCTCCTGCCTTCAATCTTTCCTAGCATCAGGGTCTTTTCCAATGAGTCACTTCTTCGCATCGGGTGGCCAAAGTATTGGTGTTTCTGCTTCAGCATCCATCCTTCCAGTGAATATTCAGGACTGATTTCCTTTACGGTGGACTGGTTGGATCTCCTTGCAGTCCAAGGGACTGTCAAGAGTCTTCTCCAACACCACAGTTGAAAAGCATCAATTCTTTGGCTCTCAGCTTTCTTTATAGTCCAACTCTCACATCCACACCTGACTACTGGAAAAAACGGTAGCTTTGACTAGACGGACCTTTGTTGGCAAAGTAATGTCTCTGTTTTTTAATATGTTGTCTAGGTTGGTCATAACTTTTCTTCCAAGGAGCAAGTGTCTTAATTTCATGGCTGCAGTCACCATCTGCATTGATTTTGGAGCCCCCCTCCAAAATAAAGTCTGTCACTGTTTCCACTGTTTCCCTATCTATTTGCCATGAAGTGATGGGACCAGATGCCATGATCTTAGTGTTCTGAATGTTGAGTTTTAAGCCAACTTTTTTCACTCTCCTCTTTCACTTTCATCAAGAGGCTCTTTAGTTCTTATTTATTCATTCTTATTTCTTTAGTTCTTATTTCTTAGTTCTTTAGAATGGGGATAATCATGCCTAAATGATAGACTTGTGGCAAGAATGCCTGATACAGGTAGGTGCTCAAAGAAATATTGCTGTGTGAATGGATGAAGAAAGGAAGGAAGGAAGGAAGGAAGGATGGATGGATGGATGAACACTTGAACTGTTTCCTTGAATAGGCATGGGGGGCTCCACTTAGAAATCAAATAAAATCTGTAAGCCAATCCCAAGATTCTAGAACTACCAAAGCTTCTCCTATTGGGAAGGGTCAACTCAGAGGACCAGGCAGTGGGAGGCTTTTCTTCAAGGGGCCCCAGGATTTCAGGCCAAGGTGTGGGTTACTTGACAGAAGAATAAATGCTTCATTCATCTTCCAGCTGCCTCCTGCCCCACCCGAGTTCCACTGGAGTGACTCTGGCCCTCTTGTAGAAGGGGCTGGATGCTCACCTTCCCCTCACCCTTCTTGCTTGCTGGCGCCCAGCCAGGGCACCTGTGGGTTCACAGAGATCCTGGCACAGACGGTCCCTGGAGTGGGGGAGACAGGCAGGGGCCCCCTTCCCATGTTGGTCCCACAGGGTGAGGTGTGGCCAGCAAAGAAAGAGCCAGAAAGGAGCCTTGCAGTCTGGTGATAGTTCAGCGGCCTCCCCTGAGGGCTGGGGAGGCGGAGGGTGTGACAGGACGTCCCTCTCAGTGGCCCCCTTCCCCAAGCTTTCCCCCAGCAGTCACCTTTCTGCCCCCACTCCCAGCCAATTTCCTAGTTCTCAGCCCACTCCCTGCCCGCTCTGCTTCACTACCGCTGCTCCCCCTGCCCTGAAAGCTGCGGGTCCTGGCCTTCCTTGCCTCACACTCCCTGCCCCCACCCCCGTCACCATCACACACACCCCGGGGGCAGCCTGGGGCCCAGGTGAACCAGGGCAGGGTCCACCATAATCTGCTCCTTCATCATGGCTCTGGTGAGACAGAAATCCTGCGGATGGAGAGATCAAACTGACCGGAGTGGGACATGAATAGAGGGCGGGGGCGGGGGTAGGGGCATCTCTTGGATCTGAGCTGCCATCCTGGGGCAGGAAGGGGGCGCTGGCTTGTTTTCCTTCCTAGAGCAGGTACAAAAGAAGCCACATTAATACAGTCCTGCCTTTGAAGCTCACCTCTGAAACCCGGGCTCTTGGGTCTGAGCCAAGCAGGCTTGGCCGCTCATGCCCTCTGCCCAGCCACCCCTCCAGAGGTGCTTCGGAACTGGGAGATCAAAGGGATCTGGGCTTCTTCCCACCGTGCAGTCAGAGCGGTGGGTGAGGAGTAATTGTGGGAGGGCGGGTGTGCACAGAGGGTCCCGTGCAGGAGAGCAAGCCTGGATTTCAGAGGGCTCCAAAACGCATGCTCCCCAATAGGAACTGGGTACCTACCCACGTGGTTGGTCTCCCTTCTTCCTTACAGGTGTTGTTGTGTCTGGTGTCCCATTTTACAGATGGGGAAATGGAGGCTCTGAGAGGGTTAAATAGCTTATCCAAGGAATCAGGATTGGAAACCTGATCCCCAATCCAGGACTTTCTCCCTATTGGAAAGTCCTACTCCCACCCCAAAGACAACTTTCAATTCTTGGTCATAAACCCAGGTATATGCTTTAGTCCCCAAAGCCAACAGCTCCATAAAAGGCTGCTGTTTTCGCATCTCAAAGTGGCTAATGTCAGCGGGCCCCGTCGTCCCTCCCAGACCTGCACAGGGAGGATGGACAGGCATTCAGGATTCCACAATGGACCCCGATTTTCTGTCTCCCACAAGCCCTTCTGCCCTCACGTTGCCTTTATGTTTGTTAAGCGGCTGAGAGGACTGGAGAGCTGGTGTTGGGGTGAGCAGGGGTACCCTCTCTGTGTACTGAACTCCCCCTTAGAATAAGGGAGGGATGAGAGGAACCACCAGCCCTCTGGGTAGGGACTCGGCTCATTCCCAAGTGGAAAGAGCCTGGAGGGGAAGACTCACCCTGCTCTTTCCAGCTGGGCAGCTGCCTCTCGCACCTGACCGATCACCTGGCCCTCTCCTTCCTCTCCCTCCCACTACCCCCACCTCCCTCCAGACCACCTGATCAAAGGCAAGAATCTGGGAGCCCTTAATGATGTCCCCCCTCTGCCCCCCTCCCCTGCTCACCCTCTGCTCTTCCTGCCGGTCTCAAATAACTGTTTCCCCGAGGTGGAACCAGACTGATTCCGAGATGGAAGGGCCTTCTACATCAGTGTCTTCATTTCACAGCCGAGTAAGCCGAGGTCCAGAGAGGGTGACTTCCTTAAAGTCACATAGCGAACTCATGGCTTGGGACCAGGGCAATAGTGAGGTCTTTGGAAGCCTACATGATGAAGAGATTTTTGTTTCTCCCCCAGTGGAGGTGTTTTAAAACAGAAACAGTGTTAAACCGTGAAACACAGAACAAATAAAAAGCAGCACTGTTTAGGACTACCCTGATGGGTCCAGTGGTTAAGAATCCATCAGCCAGTGCAGGGAGAATAGGTTCAGTCCCAGGTCTGGGAAGATTCCACGTGGTGCAGGGCAACTAAGCCTGTGCATCACAACTTCTGAAGTCTGTTTGCTCTAGAGCCTGAGCTCGGACACTAGAGAAGCCAGCACAATGAGAAGCCCGAGTCCCACGACTAGAGAGTGGTCCCCACTCCCCGAAACTAGAGAAAACCTGGGCTTAGCCATGAAGATCCACCACAGCCAAAAAAATAAAATAAAAATAAATAAGACTTAACAAAAATTTAGCACAGACCAACAGAACTTTTGGCACTGATGGAAGTGGCCCTGTGGTGGCCAGTAGCCACTTGTGCTTCTTGAGACTTGAAGTGTGGATAGTGTGCTGAGCAGGTGAACTTTTAATTGAATTTAATCTAAATTTACATGGAAACAGTCGCGCATGACTACTGGCTGTTGAACTGGACATCACTTCTTTCTAGGTTTTCGGCTTGCAAAATTCTGGTCCAGTTCATTAAAGTTGAACTTTGGGGGTTGGGTTTTGTTTTAGAGGTACCCCAAGCTGTTAAGTCTGTCTGTTGCATGATGTTGTCCTGTCTGGCACTCACATCTGAGTCTATAAATCGGTGATAAATGGTGTAATAAGATTCTAGGGAGCGTCAGAAGAGGGATGGATTGCATCCAGTATGAAGGTAGGAGGGTCAGAGGGAGAGTTTCATGGAGTGGGCATTGAAGGAGGCAGGAAAGATACAGAGGCGGGCGGTTTGGGGTCTGCTCAGGGTCAGCGTCCAGTGCCCAGGAGGCACATAGTTTTCCCACGCTGCTGAGCCGCGGTGCCTTTCATCTTGTCATGCTCTGACCCTTGTCCAGTTTCCCCAGGGAGACTGTGGTGGCCTTGTGTGCTGGAGGAGGGCCACCTGAAGTGATGGGAAAGAAAGCGGGGAGCCAAATGGCCAGGGGCTGTGTGAGAACTGAACAGTAATGGGGAGCCTGGGGTTTCTCCATCGGCATCCTAGCTCAGGCTGAGACCCCAGGGGGGCAGGATAGAGGCTGAGACCATTTACAGTCACACACCAAGGAAACTTCACCTCTCAAACCCCTCATCCAAGTTTCTGGTCCAGCTTCTTCCATCTCAGCCTTCTAATCTAGCATCCTCAGAGTGAGGACCTGGAGCCTGACTTCCGTGGTCAGGCTCAGCATTTAAGAATTGGGGATGCAGACAATATAAACAGCTGAAAGTTAATATTACACAGGGAAAGAACTTGACAGGGGAAAAAAAGGGAGCAAAAGATTGGAACAGGGAATTCACGGAATAGGAAGCACAGATAAATGATCAGTTATCAGGAAAGAACAATCAAACTTTGACATCTTGTACAAATTAAATTTATAATGTCAATTATATCTCAATAAAAGCTGGGGAAAAAAAAAAAAGAATCATCTCCACCAGTTATCAGGACAGTACAACTAAAACAATACTATGAGGGCTTCCCTGGTGGCTCAGTGGTCAAGAATCTGCTTGCCAATTCAGGAGACGTGGGTCCCATCCCCGACCGGGGAAGATCCCGCATGCGGCTGGGTTCACACCACAACTCCTGAGCCTGTGCCCTAGGGCCTAGGAGCCACAACTACTGAAGCCCGTGCACCCAAGAACTCACAGTCCACAACAAGAGAAGCCACCAAATTCAAAGTCTAGTAATACTTTCATATTGGTGTAGACACCCAGACACCATTGGCAGGAGACTTAATGATGAAGATTCACCACAGCCAAAAAAAAAAAAAAATACAGGTTGGGAGATTATACATCGATGCTTCCTGTTTGAAGAGCCATTTGGCCATATTTCATAAGACTGGTGATGCTGTGCTTTATGGTAGGCTCTCATATCGGTGGTCCCCCATGAACTACAGCACCCAGTACGCCACACCCACCCTTGTTTTGAACTCTAGGCCTAGCCATGTGACTTGCTTTGGCCAACAGGTTATTAGCAAGAGTGAGACAAGCAGAGACTTAATAAGCACTTGCACAACGGGGCTTGAAACCCTGAAACTGTCATGCTGTGAGGAAGCCCAAGCTACCCAGAAGGAGAGACCATGTAGAAGAAGCCTGAGGAACACTTCTGACAGCTAGACCCAAGGCCCCACACATGTGACCCCAGCTGAACATTCCCAGGTGCTCAAGGGGTCCAGACTGAGACCTCAGGCACTGCGTAAGAGACAGCTTACCGCTGTACCCTCCTTGAATTACTTTTATTTTTTTGGTCCTGCTGAATGGCATGTGGGACCTTAATTCCCCAATCAGGGATCAAACCCATGCCCCCTACATTGGAAGTGTGGAGTCCTTTTTTTTTTTTTAATTCATTCATTTGTTTCTGGCTGCATTAGGTCTTCATTGCTGCTCATGGGCTTTCTCTATTGCGGCAAGGAGGGGTTACTCTTCGTTGAGCTGGCTCCTCAATGAGGCAGCTTCTCTTGTCGTGGGCTCTAGGCGTTGGGCTCAGTAGTTGTGGCACACGGGCTTAGCTGCTCCATGGCACGTGGGGTCTTCCCAGACCAGAGACTGAACCCTCACGCCCTGCACTGGAAACACAGAGTCTTAACCACTGGACCACCAGGAAAGTCCTCCCTGCTTGAATTACCTAACCCACAGAATTGTGCACAAATAAATGGGATATTGCTTGAAGCCACCAAGTTTTGGGGTGGTTTATGATGAGAGAACAGAAAATTGATAAACCTGTCATCCAGTAATTCCATTCCTAGTTATGTGCCCAGAGAAAACCTTGCAAGTGTACACAAGGAGATTTGTGCAAGGGTGCTTATCACAGCCTATTCATAAGCAAAGGATAGACTGAGGCATATACCTTCATTCAATGAATATGGCACAGAACGACATGGAACAACAGGGATAAAACCAAAACATGCTGAACACAACACTCAAGGGAGTTTACATGCAGGATGTAATATATAAAGCTCATAGAAAACTGAGAAACATACAGACACATACAGTATAGTGCTTATGTACTGATACTCTAAAGTTAAAACCTGCTTGAAAAGAATAAACCCTAAATTCAGGAGGGTGGTTCCCTCTGGGGAGGTGAATGAGCCTCAGGAGGAAGAGACATGGAATCCATAATGTTTTGTTTATTTAGAAAATATAAATCTGAAGCAAAAATGGCAAAACATTAAGATTTAACGAAGCTGGGTAGAAGAGACTTGGGTGTTCATTATATTATTGTTTATAGTTTTCTCTGTGTGAGAAATATTTTATAATAAAAAAGATAATTTAAAAAATAAGGATAGAGGCGGGAGGCTCTGAGTGGTGAAGGATAATTTAAGAGGAGATAAATTTGGGGAGAAGGTTCTGATGCCTCTTAGGCATTGCAGTCCCAGCCTCCCCCCTTCCTAGGGCAGCTTCATTCCTGCCCATGGGTCCCTAAAGTCCTCCCCATACCTTTATCATGGAGATCCTCTTCCTATTAAAACAAACAAAACTTCAAATAGTTGTGTTGCTTCAGTGTCGCAGGTCAGGCAGGAGTTGGGGGTGCAGGTCGGGGGATGCAGGGAAGCCGACCAGTAATAGACACCCCTGACCAAGACTCAGGAGGTATGAGCCAGAGTCCCAGCTCTTTCACAATCCCCTGCGTGACCTCACACACGCATTGTGTCTCTCCAAGCCTCACTTTCCCCGTCTTCAGTGTGAGATTGGCAGATTAGATCAGGGACAGTGAACCAGACAGAGCTGTCAAAATCAACATTCAGCCCCTCCATACCCAGCCAAGGTGACCAGAGTCTTGCTCCATAAGGCAAGGGAAGCAGGAATTTGGAAAAGCCCCTGGGGATTGTGGTACCCACACCTGACCGAGATGACCTCCCAGAACACTCCAGTCCCAGCACTGTGGGTGTCTAGGATGTGGCAGGCTCTAAATTCTGTTAGGATTGTCAGCTAAATTCATAGGGCACATCTGAGGTGCCCAACATATATACTTCCCCTCAGGCTAGTCTATTCATCCATCCATGCATCTGTCTGCTCCCCAAAACATTTATTTTGAGCGCCTATTATGTGCCAGGTCCTGTGTAAGATTCTGGAAAGTCAACCGTGAACAAAGTACACATAATAAAAATTAACACATAAATCTCAGACCCACTTCTGAGCACTTTACACTTATTTATTAAGAGCTCTATGAAGTAGGCACTATCATCCCATATTACAGATGGGGAGACTGAGGCATAGAGTGGTTAAGTATCTCACCCAAGACCAGCAGGATATAAGTGGCAGAGCCAGGATGCCGCTAGGCACTCTGTACCATCACCCCCTGAGTCCTTCTGGCTTCCCGCTCCAGCCCTTCTTCCCAGGTTTTCTTCCCACCCCTGTCTACACAAATGAGCACCTTTCTCTCACCCCCTGCCACTCACCTCCCACCAGGCAGGGAGGAGGGGCTCTAGTGATGCAGGCCATGTGGGCCTGCTGTGTATTGGAGGCGAATTTCATCCCTTGCGTTTGTGAGATCAGAGGGGGCCACCCAGCTCCAGCGCAGAGGAGTGAAGGCAGGAGCCCGGATTTCCAATGGGCAGAACCTAGGGGTAGGAAGACCTGGCTTCACGGGAGGTGGGTGGGACCAGGTGACATGGGACCCACCCAGAAGCCATCAGTCACAGTTAAGCATTTACTGTGTCTGGCAGTGACTCAAGGAAGTGCTTGACAAACATCATCTCATTTCATCTTCACAAGGAGTTATTACTCTCCTTGCCTAAAGGAGGAAACTGTGTTCAGAGGGACCAGGTGACTATCCCAGGTTGCTAAGCTGGAATCCGAATCTAGGCTCTCTGACAACAAATGCTTCTTGTAGGAGCCGGGCACCTTTCTAGGCCCTGAGGACAGCAGTGAGCAGGGTTTCCTGCCCTAGTGGAGCTCACGTCTTGTGTGGAGTGGGCAGACAGTAAATGAGTAAACAGAGGATGATCATCAGTAATGACAAGTGCTATTGATGACAAGGTGCCCGAGAGACTTCAAAATGCACAGTGAGAGCGCCCGAGGTGTTGCAGGAAGGAGGACCCCTTTCAGGGCCCGAGAGTGGGCTCTTGTCTAACACTTGGAAATGAATTGTCTGAGGAGACACCCATGCGGACAAAGCAAGAGACTTTATTGGGAAAGGGGTGCCCAGGCGCAGAGCAGGAGAGGAACAGAACCCCGGAAGACTGCTCTGCCCCATAGCTCGAGGTTTCAGGTTTTATGACGATAGGGTTAGTTTCCAGTTGTCTCTGGCCAACCACTCTGACTCGCTGTCCTTCCTGGTTGCCCGTGTGTCAAGATGGACTCCAGTGAGGAGGATTCTGGGAAGTCAGCAGGACATAAGGACTGGAGTTTCCTCTCTCCTTTTGACCTTTCCCGAACACTTCCTGTTGGTGGTAGCTTGTTAGTTCTGCATTCCTTACCAGGACCTCCTGTTTAAGGTAATTCATGCAGATGGTTACTATGATGCATGGCCAGGGTGCGCAGTTTCAATTAGTGGTTCCCCTGACAGAGGGGCTTCCCTTCCTCAATGATGCACTGGACACCCTGCCCCAAACTTCTAATACAGAGCACCTAGAAATGTGGAGTCAAATATAACAAACATCCTATTACAGGGTGGCAAAAGTTGTGAGAAATTATCAGGGGTCAAAACCAGGGAAGAACCTGGAGACTTGAAGCTTCTACTGCTGGTTTTGGCAAATTTGAGGTGTAAAGAGCTTACGGGGGTCAGGAGACAAGGTGGGGAGATGGGAGTGAGATATTCATCTCCCACCCGCCCCCAAAAGTCTAGACCCTTGAAAAGCTACATCCCCAGTAACAAGGTGAATTTGTGGATTGGGGGTAAGGATCCACCTACATAAAGGAAATCAACAGAAAAACTTAATGTTTCTGTCTTTACTTGGATTCATAGAAAACGAAAAAGCTTCTGATGAGCATTCCATAACCACAGGCATGCGTTCTTGTGAGTATAGGCCTACTGTCTACCACTCGTGTAGAGAGGGAAAACCTAAGGCAATAAGTGAATTAAAATGGAGGGCTTCCCTGGTGGCTCAGATGGTAAAGAATCTGCCTGCAACATGGGAGACCTGGGCCAGGAAGATCCCCTGGAGAAGGGAATGGCAACCCACTCTAGTATTCTTGCCTGGGAGATCCCATGGACAGAGAGTAGTGGGCTACAGCCCACGGGGTGGCAGAGTCGGGCATGACTGAGCAACTAAAACTTTCACTTTCAAGCTTGGTATTATTAGCCTTCACTTCAGTTCAGTTCAGTCGCTCAGTCATGACCTACTCTTTGCGACCCCATGAATAGCAGCACGCCGGGCCTCCCTGTCCATCACCAACTCCCAGAGTTCACTCAAACTCACATCCATCGAGTCGGTGATGCCATCCAGCCATCTCATCCTCTGTCATCCCCTTTTCCTCCTGCCCCCAATCCCTCCCAGCATCAGGGTCTTTTCCAATGAGTCACTTCTTCACATTGGGTGGCCAAAGTATTGGAGTTTCTGCTTCAGCATCCATCTTTTCAATGAATATTCAGGACTGATTTCCTTTAGGATAGACTTGTTGGATCTCCTTGCAGTCCAAGGGACTCTCAAGAGTCTTCTCCAACACCACAGTTCAAAATTCTTTGGCGCTTAGCTTTCTTCACAGTCCAACTCTCACATCCATACATGACCACTGGAAAAACCATAGCCTTGACTAGACGGACCTTTGTTGGCAAAGTAATGTCTCTGCTTTTCAATATGCTATCTAGGTTGGTCATAACTTTCCTTCCAAGGAGTAAGCGTCTTTTAATTTCATGGCTGCAGTCACCATCTGCAGTGATTTTGGAGCCCAGAAAAATAAAGTCTGACACTGTTTCCACTGTTTCACCATCTATTTGCCATAAAATGATGGGACCGGATGCCATGATCTTAGTTTTCTGAATGTTGAGCTTTAAGCCAACTTTTTCACTCTCCTCTTTCACTTTCATCAAGAGGCTTTTGAGTTCCTCTTCACTTTCTGCCATAAGGGTGGTGTCATCTGCATATCTGAGGTTATTGATATTTCTCCCAGCAATCTTGATTCCAGTTTGTGCTTCTTCCAGTCCAGCGTTTCTCATGATGTACTCTGCATAGAAGTTAAATAAGCAGGGTGACAGTATACAGCCTTGACGTACTCCTTTTCCTATTTGGAACCAGTCTGTTGTTCCATGTCCAGTTCTAACTGTTGCCTCTGGACCTGCATATAGGTTTCTCAAGAGGCAGGTCCGGTGGTCTGGTATTCCCATCTCTTTCAAAATTTTCCACAGTTTATTGTGATCCACACAGTCAAAGGCTTTGGCATAGTCAATAAAGCAGAAATAGATGTTTTTGTGGAACTCTCTTGCTTTTTCGATGATCCAGCAGATGTTGGCAATTTGATCTCTGGTTCCTCTGCCTTTTCTAAAACCAGCTTGAACATCTGGAAGTTCACGGTTCACGTATTTCTGAAGCCTTATTATTAGCCTTAGGGTTGAGGAAAGACAGGTTATCTTTGGAGGGACATACCTCCAACTCAAGCCTCTCAGGAATGTCATAAGTAAGTTCTTCAGGCTGGAGCCCACATTCCAAGCACACAGTACACATACTGCAAGGAAACCAGCAACCGTGAGTGAGAGCCTGCCAACACAGTGAGCGGCAGGTGTGGTCCTTGTGAATGTCATTTTATGGAGTTCTCAAGCAGGGAATCTCAAGTGTCTCTATTTAACATGTCAAAAGAGATGTCAGAGGGGATTAAGTGTGACTAAAGAAGGCAACATCGGCCTGGTGATCAAGGAAGAGCTTGTGGAGGAAAGGACGAGACCTGAATGAGAAGGATCCGGCCTCCTGTTGGAGAGGAACATCCCAGGCAGAGGAAACAGCAAGTGTAAAGGCTCCAAGGCAGGACTGCCCTAGGCCTGTTGAGGAGCAGCCATGAGCAGCTGGAATGGCCTTGAGGGACTGTGATATGGGTTGAGGTGAGAGAGAGCTAGGAAGGGGTGTGATCACAGTGAGGGGTTCTGCAGGTCCCCAGGAAAAGACTGTTTTGTTTTTTTTTAATGCAATCAGAAGGCTTAGGGGTTAACACACAGGAGCAAGATATGATCTGATTTGCATTTTTTTAAAAGACCACTTTGGGGGACTGTCCTGGTGGCCCATTGGTGAAGACTCCTCATTTCCACTGCAAGGGGGCATGGTTTCCATCCCTGGTCAGGGAACTAAGATCCCACATGCCTTGTGATGCAGCCAGAAAAATAAAAACTAGGACCAAAAGAAAAAAGACTAGGACCTACTGTATAGCGTAGGGAACTCTACTCAAAGACTCTGTGGTGAACTGTACGGGAAAAGAATTTGAAAAAAGAGAGTGGACATATGTACGTGTGTGGCTCTTCATTTTGCCATACAGCAGAGAGTTACACAGCATTGCGAATCATCTACACTCCAATAAAAATTTTTTTTAAAGAAAATTGGAAAGCAATTTAAAAAAATAAAATAAAAAAGATCAGGGGATAAACAAAAAATAAATTTAAAAGACTGGGGAGTCCCTGGAGGTCCAGTGGTTAGGACAAGTCACAAGGGAGCAGTCAAAAGAAAGAAATATATACCACTTTGGTTTACCACATGGAGAAAGGAGGTGACAGGGTCCAGGTTAGAGCCAAAGGTTCCAACTCCAATTGTCTCTAAAAGAAGACTCTCCTTGCTCAGAGAGGGGTCTCAGGGGATGATGTGAGGAGTAAGTGTATGAGGTGCGGGGAGGGTTTGGGGGGAGCCTGTTGGTCTGTAAACTCAGCCACAGAGGCTGAGAAATAAAGAGCTGAGCCTGGGAAGCCCCCTCTGACCAAGGCCCCCGGCCCAAATTACTGACTTAGTCCACTGAGTCTCTCTTTCAGTAAAATGCTACCAAGTGTCTCCTTCGTGCCAGGAGTAACCATAGTCATCGTCCCTGCTGGGGATGGAGAGCCAGGAGGCCCAGTCTCTGCCCTCCCAGGGGAGTTTGCAGTTAGCAGGCAGTGACAATTCCTGGGAAAGGTTCTGGGCTGGGGAAAAAATCTCTAGGAGCCCAGAGGGAGGAGAGTGTCTGTTCTCGGGGAGGAACAGTGTCAAGACTAATTCCTTAGAGGGGCTGACAGGAGCTGCTCCTCCCTTCCATCTCCCAGGACCCGCTGCATCTCTGGTTGAACCTTTCTGCACACTCCCTCTAAAAGAGAGGGCTTGCCCCTCTCCTACAGGCAATGCCCAGCTGAAGGAGAATTTGCCTGTCATTCACTGTGGAAGGAAGAGGGGAGACAGCAGCCAACGAGAGGAACCACAAGCCTCAGATCCAGGCCTCCTTCACCTCCATTCCCTGGTGCAGGGAAAGAGCAAATTAGCCAAGATGGTGTGGTCAGGCTCTCTCACCCCACGACCTCTTGCTCTTGCCCCACGCTTTGTGAATAATGGTTGTGTAACAGCTGGGGGCACTGACACCACTGCGTGTGTGCGTCACGAAGTACTCGCTTGGCCACGGCCTACTGCTGTTCTGTAAGCATATATAAGCTTCCCCTGGAAAGCCCTGGCAGGCTATGCTGTGTGATATTCCAGCTGCTGCCAGGGCTGTGTCAGCCAGGAGAGAATAAACGTGTCTGCAGTTTCTACGGCTCCTTGAGTCTCCTTCTAGCTTCTTAGCTCTCGCCTTGCCTACCCTGGGCTCAACGAACAATGCTCACAGCGAGACACAACGAGACAATTGGCATCATGAACAGGATCAGCAAGACACCTTGCTTGATGATATCGGTGGGGCTGGGGTCATTACCCCATTTCTCAGATGAGGAAACTGAGGCTCGGGACGCTCCAAGGCCTCACAGGGAAGCTGTGTGCCTATGCCCATACCAGAAGTCAGTCTTCTGTTCCAGCACTCTCCTGTGGCCTTCCTCCATGCCCACTGCTCTCACTCCCGCTCCAGCGCCCTCTGCTCCCCATCCAGGCCCCAGCAGCAAAGGGAGCAACAGCAGAGCTGTGAGTTGCTGCCGGGAGCAAAGAAAAGCAAAGAAACTCAGGGCAGCCATACCAACTTCCGGGGCTGGGCCTCCCAACTTCTTCGCAAGTTCCCCAGGAAGAGTCCCCTGGAATGGGGTGCCGGGAACGAACTTTATAAAATTCTCCACAAGCAGCCAAGCGGAACCTATTTTCCCTCACAATGCAATTAACGGCACCAACATTTACAAAATATGATTACAAGCGCTTTGGTTAAGTAGAGGAAAGTATATTAGATAGCAGCGAGGGGTTGATCTTAATGTGCGTTTTTTCGAGAGACTTGCATTTTCTTTGTGCAAATAAAGAGTCCCTAAATTCTCCATAGGCACTAAAATCAATGCAGTGGAACCATGATAACAAACACGGGCTCCACTTTTTGCTACATCCCCCAATTAATTAAGCCTTTCACGGGCATGTAATTAGGAACATTAGCAAGTCATAAAATTGCCGTGAGTCTTTAAATTATGTGCTGGCCCTTAGCAATTTGTTTTTAATTCCTTCTGAAGACAATGGCACTGCGGGGCCCAATAGATCTTCCGAGCGGCCTCCTGTGCGCTCCTTTATTGCGGGAGGGCCGGCTGCCGGGGGCTCCCCTCCAGGCAGCCGGGGTGCCCCAACTTCACTCCCGAGCCCTGGAGTGCTGCGAGACTCCACTTTCTTCCCCTCTTCTTCCCCACACCCCTTTGATTCTCCTGCATCCCTCCCTCCACACCTTTCCTCCCTTTCCTCTCTTCCTTTTGACCTCTTTCCCTCCAGCGCCTCCTCCTTCATAGCTTTCTTCTCTCTCCTGCATCTCTTCTTCCCTGCTCTGGCTTCCAGCCCCCACCCCAGCCCCATTCCCATCCACCTTGTAAAGGACCCTCAGAGGCCACATCTAGCCTGACCTGCCACCTCTGATCTGATTTGTGGCATCGGTTACACTCCTTGGGAGTCAAACACCCAAGCAATCCAGAGGTGTTGGAGGAATGAGAGGCAGGGGTTGTGACCCCGCTCCCAACACCCTTCCTCCTCTGAAGACAGGTAAAGTGGGAGGCCTAGCAGGGGGCCGTGGCATCTGGCCTTGCTGGCAAAATGCCCCTGAGAGGGTCTCCACTGGCTTTTCACTCCTCTGCCAGGACCCCCTGTCACCCGACGGAGTCGGAGAGCACTGCTCCCCAGCCCTGCACCACCCAGAGTCCCCTGCCCCTCAGATCGTTACCCTCCCAAGCTTATATCCACCAGCTCCAGGACTTAGGGGAATTAGGTCTCTGGGTTCAGGGCTTCTAAACCCAGCCTCGCTCATACATCCTCTACCCAAGCCTTCATTTTCTGTCAACTAGAGGTTTCTAAGTTATGAATAAACATCCACCAGAAGATATTGTGGGTCCTGGTTAGCAACTCCCCAGGCCCACTGGCACAGTCCAAGCCTTCTCCAAGGTTTGCTGAAATCTTGGAGAGAAGGACTGACTTCTGGCTGGGCTCCCTCCTCCTGCCTCCATACTATCAGCATCCTCTCCCAACTCCTGGAGATCACAAGGCTTCTGGGGTATCTTGGAATCCCCAAGGTTTACAACTAGGAGGAATATTACAAAAGAGCATGTGAGGACCACACCGAGCAAGGGACTGGGGACAAGAGACCTGCTCGCTCAGCAGTCAACCACTACGAGCATCTCTGGTTCACGGCTTCCATGGGGTCAGTGGCTCCTCTGCGTTTCAATCTCTTGTCAGCTTCTGCTCTCACTGTAACCTAGCTCTGTTTTGTTTTATAGTGCTGTATGGCATGCAGAATCCCAGTTCCCCAACCAGGGATGGAACCTGCACCCCCCCAGTGGAAGCACAGAGTTTCAGCCACTGGACCGCCAGGGAGGTCCCCCAGAACTAGCTTTTTCTTACCACATTTCCCCAGTGTGATGGACATTACTAGTGCTCGATGGTATTGGGTTCTGCTTGCCTTCTGGATGAGGTCATATTCCTGGCCCCACGGAGGTTAGGCAAGGCTGTGAAACCTACATGGGCCAATGCAATGTGAGCAGAAGGAGTAGGTGTCCCTTCTGTGTGTGTGTGTGTTAGTTGCTCAGCCGTGTCCAACTCTTTGCGATCTCATGGACTGTAGCCCGCCAGGCTCCTCTGTCCATGGAATTCTCCAGGCAGGAATACTGGAGTGGGTTGCCATTTCCTCCTCCAGGGGATCTTCCTGCCCTAGGGACTGAACCCAGGTCTCCTGCATTGCAGGGGGATTCTTTACCATCTGAGCCACGAGGGAAGCCCATGTGTGTCCCTTCTAGGTAGAAGCGTTTCGGAGCTGGTCTTTAATTCTGTGTGTCTTCTTCCCCGGTCCCCCACGGAAGCACTTGCTGATATGGAGGTGCCCCGGTGGAACTGGCTTGGAATGCTCAATCCACATCTGGCGGCAGCTGCTCCGGAGAACTGCCCCGACCCAGCAAAGAATTCACATGAGCAAAAAGTAGATCTTTGTCGTGTTAAGCCCCTGAGATTCAGGTGATGTCTGTTACCACAGTGTAACTGAGCCAGTCCTGACAAATTCGCCAATAAAGAGCCTCTGGCAGGTCCAGCTAGGACCAGACCTAAGGTCTAGTGGGGAGATTAGCTGTCTTTGGGTCAAATGCATACCTTGCCTCAATAGAGGAAAACAGTTCTTCAATTTATGTTACTCATACTCAACAAAATAAGCATGTAACTTATTAGCAAGGCTGTCAGTGGGCTGACCCCTGCCCACCCTCCAGCCACATTTCCTGCTACTCCCAGCCCTGCTCCACATCTCAGGCCCAGAGACACTGAGTATCTCCTTCTTCCCTTAGTATGTCAAGCCAGCTCTTTGTACTTGCTGTTTCCTTTGCCTAAAATGCTTTTCCATTCACACCTCCTCCTGAGGAGATTCTGATTTTTATCTTTTATATATCTACCTATCATCTATTTATTTGGCTGCATCAAGTCTCATTTGCATCACACGGGATGTTTTATTGCAGCTCTCAGGCTCAGCAGTTGGGGCGGGCTGGCTTAGTTGCCCCGTGGCATGTGGGATCTTAGTTCCCCGACCAGGGACTGAACCTGTGTCCCCTGCATTGCAAGGTTCATTCTTAACCCCTGGGATGACCAGGGAAATCCTCTACTGATATTTAGAGTCCCAGGTCAAGGCTTAGAGCTTCTTTGAAGTCTTCTGTGGTTAATCGCAATCCATACCCTTCATGGCACTCTGCATGTCTTCTGTCGTAGACTGCTCACGTGGACTTCTACTCATTTGCTTATAAGTCCATGTGCCCGGTCCTCCCCGACGGTAAGGCCCTCCTAGCACCTCAGCCATCGTCAGGCCTCCGCTCCCTCCACACATTACTGCCAACAACCAGCTCAACGAAGCCAGCG
The DNA here is from genome assembly GCF_029407905.1 of Bubalus kerabau. NCBI lineage: Eukaryota > Metazoa > Chordata > Mammalia > Artiodactyla > Bovidae > Bubalus > Bubalus kerabau. The sequence continues at coordinate 51,289,541 of NC_073627.1, read as the reverse complement.
TTTCTTGATTGCCTACCACTGTCCCACACCCTCTACACACCATACCCAGCTGACCTGAACAAGTGTTGTTCTCGTCTTCACATTCTCCAGAACCTCTCCATCCCACGCCTCCCCTCGTGTGTCGTCCTGCGTGCACGCTCAAGTCATGTCTGACTCTTCGCAATTGTAGCCCACCAGGCTCCTCTGCTCATGGAATTTCCCAGGCAGGAATACCAGAGCGATTTCCCATTTCCCCCTCCAGGGGATCTTCCAGACTCAGGGATCAAATCCAAGTCTCCTGCATTGACAGGTGGATTCTTTACCACTGAGCCACCTGGGAAGCCTATACTTCCCAGGGGTCCTGCAGTTGCTCAGTTATACTCTGTCCAATGAATAATGAAATGAATGAATGAATGAATAGGTGAATTCTGACTTACACATACAGAGGCCAGGTCTTCATGGAACACATCCGTGAAAGCCCACCTCTTCCCCGAGTCATATGTGCCCGCTATAATAACTGCCCAGGTTGCTGTGCACTGGTCTGGGGTGTTTGGTTGGTTTTTTTCCTGGGATTTTCTTTAACTGAATTTCTAAACTTCACATAACAAACTTGAACCACTTCAAAGCGAACAATTCAGAGGATTTGGTACAGTCACACATCAGCTCTATCCAGGCCCCAAACATTTTTCAGAACCCCAGAAGGAAACCTCGTACCCTAAAGGGTTCAAAGCAGTCACTCCACCGTGGACCTTCCCTGATAGCTCAATTGGTAAAGAATCCATCTGCAATGCAGGAGACCCTGGTTCGATTCCTGGGTTGGGAAGATCCCCTGGGGAAGGGATAGGCTACTCACTTCAGTATTCTTGGGCTTCCCTTGTGGCTCAGCTGGTAAAGAATTTACCTGCAATTCAGGAGACCTAGGTTCGATCCCTGGGTTGGGAAGATACCCTGGAGAAGGGAAAAGCTACCCTTTTCAGTATTCTCACCTGGAGAATTCCATGGACTTTATAGTCCATGGGGTCACAAAGAGTCGGACATGACAGTGACTTTCACTTTCAGAAGGAAACCTTGTACCCTAAAGGGTACAAAGCAGTCACTGCACAGTGGACCCTCCCTACCTGAGCACCTTTAAGCCAGGGAGTCTGGGATGGGCAGGGGTGTCCCCACGGGGAAAGACATGAATTCTCCACCCCCAGCCCCCTACAGTGGTCACATGCAGGCATTTGGAGGCATTTCCTGACTCGAGCCAGCAGCCTCTGAGACTTCCCAGACTTTTGCCCCAAGCAGGGCCCACTGGCTAGCTCAATACCAAGACAAGTGGAGTGTCCCAGGACCCCAGGCCAGGGCTCTGCTGGGCCCATTCCCAGGCAGCTGCATTCCCTCAGGATGGGGAGCCTGGTGAGCAGAGTCTAACCTTGAATAAGTGTTTTCTCGTTGTCATCCGCAGATCTAACTCTGAGTCTGCCGAGAATACTCGGCGGGGACATATATTACACCCAGAGCTTTTTATCTAGCACATGTGACCCTGCCCATCATGAGCTGTACGTTTTATTCTCACTGGTGGGACAAAAACCACCTCCTACTGCAGCATATATCAAGGGGAAGAATGTTGAACTTTCTTTGCATTAATATAAATAGCTGTTTAGGCCTCATTCCCCAGCCCAGGACCCTCTGCGCACCTGTCCTTCATCTACTCTATTTGGCATCTGGTTCAAGTTTGGTTTATTTAGAGCCCAGGTCGGCAGGCTTTTACATATTAAAGGTGCATTTTAAAAGAGCATTTTCTATTCTAATTTGGGGGAGCCAAGCTCTTTAGGGCTTTCGGGAGTGGTGTCCACCTGATTTACATTTCCCCCTCTGAGCGGAGCCACTGAGGCACATTAGAATGTAAATAATAGTGATGGATACATGTATCTTTAAAGATCCATTTTCACTCCAATTTTTTCTCTCTTTGTGGGGAGGGGACCAGCCAGGGAGGAATGGAAGTACCCAGACTGTGGGGGCAGAGGAAAGAAAGAAGAGGAGGGAAGGATGCAATGGGTTTCTTGGAAAGGCTGGTCCCAGGGAGGAAAGGTTGCAGTTCAGAGGACTCGGGGTGGGGGTCGGGGCAGGGCTTCTGCAAGATGGCAGACAGCAAGCCTGGCAGGACCAATCCCTTCTTTGTCTTGGGAGAGGCTACTGTGTTGCAGTTAGGCCAGTCTTCCAATACTGGCTCCAATGTGACTTTGCAAAATTCACTTCACCTCTCCAAGCCTGAGTATACCTCTTAGGCTGTGGAGATCAGCATAACTATCCCCTCTAGGGCTGGCAGGGGGAATGCATAAGATGACACCTATAAAACACAGGGTCCCAAGCATGCAGTCGGTGAGCAACGTAAAACATATCAGCTATTGTTTACTATTGTTTTCCTTGTAAATTTTGTCTATCCCAAGCCCTAGGGCCCTGAACATGGTAGACACTTGATTGGTGTGTATGAGCTGGACTGCCCATTCATTCCGTGTTGAACATTTTACCTGGGGGATTCCCGGGTAGCCCAGTGGTTATAACATTGCATGTTCACTGCCAAGGACCTGTGTTCGATCCCTGGTGGGGGAACCAAGGTCCCATAAGAGGTGTGGTGTGGCCAAAAAAAGGGAAAATTTATCTGGCACCAACTCTGGGCTATGGACTTGGCCCAAGGCCCTGGAGAAAGATGACTGAGGCCTGGTCCCTCACCTCTATCCACCTGCCACTCTCACCAGAGCTCCCATCTGACTACCTCTTCAGGTCCCCATCTGACTGATGCTCTCTCTTGCTTTCAATGCCCTGGGTCCAGGACCTCCTCTCTCCTGTTCATTCCTAGAATAAGTCTCATTCACCTCTTCCAGGAAGCCTTCCCAACTCCCCGTGCTGGATGAGGTGCGCCCTTCCCATCACTTCCCTCCACCACACTGCTAACCACGCTCTGTGATAACACTTTCATGGGTCCAGATGCCATACAGAGTGTGAGTCCCAGGGGCAGAGAGAAAGATTGTCTTATCATCATTCTATTCCCAGATGCACAGTAGGTGCTCAACAGATGTTTGCTAAATGAAATGATGAATTTGATGCTTTCAAGGGAATCACAGTCTCAGCAGAGGCGGACCTGTGTACAAGTTGTTACAGGGCAAGATGAGCTTGGAAGGGGCAGCTGGGTGAGTCCAGAGGGCTTCCCAGAGGAGGTGGCAGTGAAGAAGGGCCTCGAAGAATAAGGAAGGGCTGGGACTTCCCTGAAGGTCCAGTGGTTCAGACTCCACCTCCCAAGGCTGCAGGCACCGGTTTGATTTCTGGTCAGGAAACGAAGATCCCACATGCTGTGAAGCAACTAAGCCCACATGAACACAACTACAGAGCCTCTGTGCCGAAACTAAGATCCCACACAGCCAAAAATAAATAAATAGATTATCTAAAAAAAGAAGAAACACAGGGGATAAAGCCTGGGGCCCTTGCTCATGAGCCATCTTTGGGGATGAAGGGTCAGTGGAGTCAGGGGAGAAAAAGCAGGAGAGGGGAGGAGAAAGCAAAGAGAATACGTTTGGGTGCTGGAGGTGCTCTGGATCCAGAGAAACAGGAAATTACGGGGAGGCATCGGGAAATGCGAGCTGAGACAGCAGGGGAAATGGGGATACAGAACGGGTGGGGGCCAGTGAGCCTGCCTGGGAGGAGAAGAGAAAGAATCAGGAGAGAGGGAGGGAGGGAGGCCAGGAGGCAGGGAAGGCGATGAAGATGTTCTTTCATCTTCTTCCTGGAGGGAAGGGTCGGGCTGTGATAGGGGGAATGACGGAAAGTCTCATTGGAGCTGTTGGTCTGAAAGAATTTGTCTTCGGAACAAGCTTTTTATCAGTCAGCTCTAAAGATCAGGATTCCTCAGAGGCCTCTCCGTCTTCCTCTCTCTCTCCGTGTCTCCGTCCTACCCTCCTTGCCCAGCTCGCTCCGTCTCCTGGTGCAGCTCACGTCCCCTTTTTTCTGCCGCTGTCCGTCTCTGTCTGTGCTTTTCCCTGCTCCTGAGACCCTTGCCATCTCTCTGTGCTGGCCAGGCAGCTGGCTGACAGCAGGGCAGGCCCTCCTCAGACGCTCAAGGGGGCCCTAGGGCCCAGAGGGCCTCGGGCAGGGCCTCGGGCAGGGCCTCGGGCCAAGGCCGTGGGTCTCCTTTGGGCAAGTCAGGGGCGCTCTCTGGACATCTGTTTCCTCCTCTATAAATGGACAGGGGCGGATGCCGTGACCCCGAAAACTGAAGTAGTGGGTGGGTGGGAGTGACAGTCCTCCAGGTGGGGAGAGCCTTGGGGCGGTCCAGGAAGGGGACACCTCAGGGGGTCTTTACCTTCCTTTATCAAACCAGGTCCTGGGATGGGGGCCTTCCCAGAGGCCTACAGGTGTGTGCTGACTGACACCCAGACCTCACCAAGGGAGGGGAAGGGAGAGGCTGCGCCTGTGATGGGGGTGGGGATGGGGGGCGCTCATCAGGGCTACAGTAAGACCTTTAGGGGACTTCCCTGGTGCTCCAGTGGTTAAGACCCCTGTGTTGTCAATGCAGGGTTCATGGGTTCAATGCCTGGTGGGGGAACTAAGATCCCACAGGCTGGGCAGTGTGACCAAAACATTAAAAAAAAAGAAAGAAAGAAACTTTAGGTGGGCCTCCCCAAATGTAATTTAAAAACCCACCAACTCAATGATAAATAGGTATAAGGAAGGCCAACGAATGTCTGATTCTCCCATATTACTTATGGGCTTTCTGAGGAGTATTTTCTTTCCAAAATCATATTTAGGTGGCCCCACTTGGCTGATGCTCTCAGCCCACCTGGTGTGTGACCCAGCACAACCCACCAGGACATCTCAAACCTAGAAATTGTGGGTGCGCCAAGGGCACAGCCACAAAACCCCCCTTCAAGCTATACTTCAGACAGTGAGGTGGGGGCCTAGGGCAACAGGCCTCTTTCCTGGGGAAGATGCACTCTGGCCAGGCTAGGGGCCATGAGTCCCCGGGAGGAAATGGGGGGACAGCCTGGGCTCCATGGGGGCCCTGGCCCCTGCCACATACCCACTCCTGCCTCCCAAGTCAAAGCTATTTTTCTCATCATGGCCAGTTGTCCAGGTGTGACTCGCACCCATCTTGTGTCCACAGCAAAGGCAGGTTTGAGAAGAAAGGAGAAGGGATGTGGTCCTGACACCCTCTACCCTCTGGCCCCACCAGCAGGCCTTGGAAGGGGGTGGCTGGCAGGAGCTGGCGTGGAAGGAGTTAAAGAAAAAATACTCCTAACACTCGATAAAGATGGTAAGGCAGACTGGATTCAGGACCATCACAGTCCGCAGAGGGACTGCTGCGGTGGGATTTTGTGAGGATTTGGGGCTCAGCTCCAGATACAGCATCAGCAAATGGGACTTTGTAACCAAGAAGCCAGGTGCGGGGTGGGGGGATCAGTGGACGGAAAACTACTAAGAGGAAACGTCAGGGATAAGGAGGGGTTATCAACTCACCAGGATTCATGCTGAAGACAGACCAGGGCAATCCGACACCCCTTGAGGAAGGTAGAGGGATGAGGACCCAATCAGATATGGGAAGGGGTGAAGGGAGACTCTCGACAAACGGACTTAACCGCGCGCGCGCGTGTGTGTGTGTGTGCGCGCGCGCGCGCATGTGTGCTCTGTCATGTCTAACTCTGTAACCCCATGGACTGTAGCCTCCAGGCTCCTTTGTCCATGGAATTTTTCAGGCAAGAATACTGGAGTGGGTTCTTGCTAAGAGTGGGCTTTACAAAGAAGTTCGCAGATGGACCTAGGAGAAGTTTCGGGAGCCTGAATAAGGTTTGGTAGAGCACAGCGTGTCTGACAAGGGGAGGGGGAGCCTCTCGCTGGGAGCACCACCTGGGTGGAGTGTTGACAGTACACCCGGGGATCTCCCTGTTAGGGGAAGCACACTGGCTGAAACCCCGCCCACCCTGCCCAGGCGGCATGGTAACCATTTGCCTGAGCTATTTCACTACAGGAGGTCCTGGTAGGGAACACGAAACTAACAAGCCACCACCAACCGGAAGAGTTCGGGAAAGGTCCAAGGGAGGCACCACGTGTCAGACCTCCTCCCAGAATCCTCCTTGCTGGCGTCCATCTTGGCTGAGCGATGCGTGTGCCTCCGGGAGGGACCCTGAGTCAGAATGATTGGCCAGAGACAACCCCGAAACTAATCTCATCCCCATAAAACCTGAGACTGTGAGCCACATGCCAGAGCAGCTCTCCTGGATTCCCTTGCCCTCCTGCTCTCCGTCCGGGCGCCCCTTCCCAATCAAGTCTCTTGCTTTGTCAGCAAGAGTGTGTCTCCTCGGACAATTCGTTTCTGAGTGTTAGACAAGAGCCCACTCTTGGGTCCTGGAAGGGGTCCCCTTCCTGCAACATCCCCACCTGAGTGGAGGAGTCTCAGCTCCATGTTTCCCGGGGGAACGCTGAGATGTATGCCAGTGTCACATGGCAATCGAGTGGAAGCCAGGCCAAATCCAACATGGCGTGAAGGGTGCTGGCTGGAAGGCCAGAAGCGGGGAAGGTGGGGGCCTGGACCACTGCCTTTTCCCACTTGCCTGTCCTGGAGTGATAATGTTTTACGTTCCCATCACCCGCATTCAAGATAACCTGGCTTTTATCTGCACCCTGGCTGATGGCCTGCAGCCCTCTCATCTCCCACCCCTGGGGTTAATGCTAAAATGTTAATGATTTGGTTTTCTTTTTTGGAAGGGATAGGGCCTGGGGTCAGGGGTTTACTTGGAACGACCAGGAGCTTTCTTCTTCCAGTTCTGACTCTGGGCTCCAGGCCCCCAACCCAGGAGGGTCTGTGACCTGGGGAAGAGGGTGAAGGGGGATGAGCAAAGGGTGGCCTGGGCGTCAGGCCCAGGAGGCAGCTCCAGAAGCCCCACCCCTGGGTCAGGGACTCTAAGGTACCCACCCTCCAGAGCTTGGGGGTGACCCTCTAAGGGCACCCAGGTCCTCTTGCTGTGCCCAGCCCTGCTTTTTCCAGGCGCCCTGGGATGGGAGGGGGCCGGGCCCTGGGAGGAGCAGGGAGCGGCCAGGCAATGTGTACAGAGAGGCCTCAATTTCACAGGGCTTGCTCCTGAGCGAGTTTCGCATAAAAGGATTAAGGCAAGAGGAAGTGCAGAGGAAATGGGGTGTTGGACACCTTGTTAAACGGGCTGTCAGGGCTCCCCAAGCGTGGGTGCTAACTCTATTCCCTGCCTCCGCCGGGCGCAAGCCAGGCCATCACCTGAGCAATCAAAGAGAGAGGCTGGACCAGCCAGAGAAGGGAGGCCCAGACCAGCAGCCCCTGAGCCACTCCCGGCGCCCCCCGCCCCCAGCACCCCTCTTCCTTCAGGCCTCACTCCTCGAGGGAATTCCACTGACCCAGGGAGAAGAGGAAATGAAAGCTCAAAACCTCTTCTCACCTGGGCCTGGAGAGGGCTCCGCCCCCGGGATTAAAGCACAGCATGTTTGAGGGTAGGAGGGGCTGGGGGCTGGGGGCTTTGGACCTAATGATGATCATTTCCTCCCTTATCTTAACACTGAGGACCATTCTTTTTCCTGAGCTCAGAGAATTGGCTCCGGTTGTGAACGAGTCTGATTGAATCAGCACTTTTCCTGAAAAGATAAGGGGGTTATCGGGATGGGGGGCGGATACTTCCTCAGGGAGAAGAGCTGCGTGAGGACCTGAGATGAGTGAGGGGGCACCCCGTGGCCCGCGGGCACAGGCAGCTCCTGCAGCAGCGCAGGGCAACCCTGCCTTTGTCTGCGTCTGTCCCCTGCCCTGTTTGGACCGCCTTCTGCCCACCCAAGCTGATTCCTACTCATCCTGGTTTAGGGTTCACAGCCCTGGTTGAAACTTTAGGTCACCTGGAAGATACTGAAAACTTAGCCAAGGCCAGAATGGACTTGAGACAGATGAAACCAGAATCTCTGCGGGGGTTGGGGGTGAGGGGGCTCAGGTATTGGTATGGTTTTCGAAACCCTCGTGGTGAGTCTCAAATGCCACCACAGTCAAGAGATGCTTGTCCAGACTTCCTGATGGTCCAATGATTAAGACTGCGCTTCTAATGGAGAGGGAGTGACTTTGATCCCCGGTCAGGGAACTAAGGTCAAGTTGGCTTCGAGGTGTGGCCTGAAAAAAGAAAGAGAGAGAAAAAGAGATGCTTGTCCAAGGATCTTTCACTCAGGATCCCAGGCTGGGTTAAGCTCCCACCCGCTCTGTTTCCTCTGCTCCCTGGGGCATATCTTCACGAGTCACACCCACCAAATGGTGGTTTTCTGTTTACTTGTCTGTCTAGACCTCCCACCCCAGACTGTGAGCATCTGATTGTCGGGGCAAGAGCCACTCACCATTGTCCCCTGAGGCTTCTTCATCCTGCACATGGCAGGCAGTGTAAACCCAGTGCAGAAGGCGGGAACCCGGAAGCAGGACTTAGTCATCTTTCTATCTCTGCTCCCTGTCGCAGCGGCAGATTAGTGCCCGACAAAGCGACACCTGTGTGTTGACTGAATGATGATCAATTTCTCCCCTTGGAGGTGTGGGGATGTGGGAAGACTTAGCAGACACACCCTCACCTTGGCTATGGTTGGAGGGGGTGAGGGCTTCAGGACAACCGCTCCTCTGATCCCACCATCACCCCCATCACCCACTGACTTTTATTTCTTTACTTATATAGACATTTTTCTTTTCTTAATATTTATTTATTTGGGGCTGCTCTGGGTCTTGGTTGCTGTGCTTGGGCTTTTCCTAGTTGTGGCGAGCAGGGGCTACTCTCTAGTTGCCGTGCACAGGCTTTTGAGTGTAGGCTCAGTAGTTGTGGCTCAGGGAGTTCGTTGTCCTGCAGCTTGTGGAATCTTCCCAGACCCAGGGATTGAACTCGTGTCCCCTGCCTAGGCAGGCAGATTCTTAACCACTGGACCACAAGAGAAATCCCCCAATTGACTTTTAAATGTTTTCAGTTTGGGAGAGTTTGGGTCTGTAAAGGGTGGTGGTGGTTTAGTTGCTAAGTTGTGTCCAACTCTTGCGACCCCATGGACTATATAACCCGCCAGGCTCCTCTGTTCGTGGGATTCTCCAGGCCAGAATACTGGAGTGGGTGCCATTTCCTTCTTCCAGGGGATCTTCCAGACCCAGGGATCAAACCCGGGTCTCCTGCATTGCAGATGGATTCTTTACCGACTGAGCAACCAGGGAAGCTCTGTAAAGGACCAGATAGTAATTTCTTTGAGCTACACCAGCTGTTCTGTCCCGGTCACAACTACTCTGCTGTGACAGCTGAGAAGCAGCCACAAACCATACATAAGGGAACGGACACGGCCATGTTCCAATTGTACCTTATTTAGGGATGCTGAAATTTGAATTTCATATAATTTTTACATGGCACGAAATTTCTTCTTCTGATTTTTTCAACCTTTAAAAAAAGTCATTCTCAGCTTGTGGCCCTGCAAAAACAGGGTTGGGCCGACAGGATTTCACCAACAGGCTGTCATTTGCAGATTCCTGATGTCTATGATAGCGTCGGTCGACGTCCAAGCTTAGAGTGGAACGCTGCTGTCCACCCAGCCACCCCTGAGTCTCCCAGGGCCCTGGGCCCTGCTCACTGCCCGTCGATAAGACAGAGGTGTGTGTGAGGGGACCCGATCCTGTTAGGGATCGGGGGCGGGAGCGTGAAGCCGATGCCTCCCAGAGACATGCTGATGAGTAATGCGGTTTCACTTCAGGTCATTTCCTGAAAGTCAGTTCCACTTTGCACGTGAGGACGAGAGCAGGGAGCTTCAGAATTCACTCTTGAGGCCTCCAAATTAAAAGCCAAATAGGATGTAGCTTTTGTCTCAGCTGTGTCTTCATCTGTCAAGAGCAGTTATCTTCCTCGTCCGCCGCTGGGGCTGTTACTGCCACTCACCCCTGCCCAGCACCCGCCTCATTGTCTCCTCCACTTGGCGCACCCCAGCGAGGGGACGGGTCCATTCATGGGCCCAAGACAAGATCCCGCTGGTTATTCCAACCAGGAGGGAGGTGAGATTGGGGGCCCCAGAGGGTCTTTAGAGAAACCTGCCACCACTGGTCCAAACTCCTAGCCAGAGCCTTGCTACGTGGGGCATGGGCCAGACTCTGGGAGTTTCTCTCTGAGGAAAGGGCTGGGAATTCTGTATAATGGCCCAGCTCTCTTAGAGGAGAGTGACACAGTCCGATACCCTCAAACTGCCAACTCCAGGACCTTGGGAAGAGATTGAAAGGAAGATGGGAAAATGGATGGGAACCCAGAGAGCAAGGGGCTCTGAGTCACACCCTCAGTTTGAGTTGTGGCTCAGACCTTCAGCTGCTGTGTGACCTTGGGCCAATCACTTCACCTCTCTGAGTTTCAGCTTCTTCAAGCAGGACCATCTTACCAGCCATGTGCCTCTCAGAATTGGACAAGAAGCCTAGGAGAGCGTCATGGGGGCCCCAAAGAGCCACCAGTATTCAGGGCTGTGAGTCAGTGTTTCGGGGAGAGCCTGGGAGTGGTGGGTAGGACCACCGAAGTGAAGGGGACCACCCTGCTCTCCTCCCACAGTTCTTTAGGGAGGGGCCTTGGAAGCCGTCTTAGACTGTTTCTTTGTCTCCTTCCGAGAACCAGAACTGTCAGACAAATTGGTATCATAAAAAAAAGGTACTCTGTAATCAGAAGACTTGGGTTAAGATTCATCTCCTCACTGCTATGATCTCTGGCAAATGAGGCTCAGGATTCTCATCTGTGAAATGGAAATAACATGTCACTGGGCTGCAGGTGGCAAGTCCTTGCTGTGAGTGTGTTAAGTCGCTCAGTCATGTCCAACTCTTTGAGACCCTATGGACTGTCACCCTCCAGGCTCCTCTGTCCATGGGGATTCTCCAGGCAAGAATACTGGAGTGGGTTGCCATGCCCTCCTCCAGGGGATCTTCGAACCTGCATCTCTTGGATTGCAGGCGGATTCTTTACCCACTGAGCCACCTGGGAAGCCCGGCAAGTCCTTAGGAGGGTGAAAGTGCTTTGCTCACCTAGTGGGCTGCACACGAAGTCACACAGACTTGTGTGTCGCCTTCTCCTTCCAGCCAGTCATGGGGGTCCCCCCCAACCCTACTGACACTCCCACCCCACCCCATCCCACCCCGGGCCTTTTGTCAATGCTGGATCCTGTCCTAGACGCCCTCCACTTGATTCTCTGGAGAATGGAGATGTCTTCCCTTTGACTCAAACCATCTCTGGGATGCCCTCACCCCCTGAGTCAGACCAGGATGAAGCTTCCAGCCCTGCTCTCTCCCCACCCAATGACCCTGGCCTGTCACCTTGGACCTCAGCCCAAGTCATCCAAGGTCTTGAAGGTGGCCTCCCTGCCTTTCTGTATGAGAGTTTCAGGCCCCAGGTCCCACACTCCAAGTTGGGGTGCCCCCCCCAAGACAACCATGCCCTGCACACAGTAGGTGCTCAGGAAATGTCAGCTGACCAACTGAAGGCATATTTTCTCAGCCTTTGATATAACTTTGTTGAGAGCAAGTGAAAGTGAAAGTCGCTCAGTCGTGTCCGACTCTTCGTGACCCCATGGACTATAGAGTCCGTGGAATTCTCCAGGCCAGAATACTGGAGTGGGTAGCCTTTCCCTTCTCCAAGGGGTCTTCCCAATCCAGGGATCGAACCCAGGTCTCCCACACTGCAGGCAGATTCTTTATCAACTAAGCCACAAGGGAAGCCCAAGAATACTGGAGTGGGTACCCTATCCCTTCTCCAGCAGATCTTCCTGACCCCGGAACGAACTGGAGTCTCCTGCATTGCAGGAGGATTCTTTACCAACTGAGCTATCAGGGGAGCCCCAAGAGGGCCATAATCGCCTTGCCCTTGGGGGGCCAGCAGGATTGAGATGCCATTAGGGGTTCAGGAATGAAGATGTGGGATGGAATGACTCAGGATCAGTAAAATAATGGTCCTTCTAATGATAGGTTGAAGATGGGGATTTTCAGGCCCCGCTTCTCTAAGGGGATGTGCAAGAGATATGTTGTCTCCCCCACTCCTTTTTTTTAATCGCAGGTTTATTTTTTATTTCTATTTATTTATTTATTTTTGGCTGCTATGGATCTTCGTTGTGGTGCTCAGGCTTCTCACTGTGGTGACTTCTCTTGTTACAGAGCATCAGCTCTAGAACCCTGGCTCAAGAGTTGCGGTACACTGGCTTAGTTGCCTGGCGGCGTGTGGGATCTTCCTTGACCCGGGATGGAACCCTTATCCTTTGCATTCGCAGGCAGATTCTTAACCACTGGGCCCCCAGGGAAATCCTATTGTTTCCCTTGAATGGGATTTTTTCATTCATTTATGCACTCAGCGAGCCCTCCATCCCTACCATGTGCAGCCTCCCTGGCTGTTAAAAATCAGCACATTTTCTTGGAGGAGAATGAATGTGAGTGGAGGTGGGGAGTGCAGAGAGGCAGGCGGGGGGCTGGCTCTTTCCAGGGGTGTTCAGCAGTGAGGTCAGGTGCTGTGGTTGACAGTGAGAGTGAGGGGGGCCTGGCCTGAGCCTCCCTAACCCAGCTCCCACCCTCCACCCTGGCAGTGGGGCAGTGGGAAGAGGACTGGTCAGGGGGCCCCTTGGCACCTAGCTCCAGAAACCCAATGATGCTGGGGTAGGGAGGGAGGGGAAGGACTGGTTTAATCTGAGTTGACCCCTTTAAGTCCTGGAGATAGGAGGGAATGTAATTTAGGTTTTTTTTTTTTTTTAAAAAAAAACAAAACACCTTTGTGACTGAGGGTTCTCAACTGGAACAGCCCGACAGCTGGGCCCAAAGCCAGGAGGTAGGGCAACAGGCAGGTCCTGAGATCTGGTGACCCTTTGATGCCCTCGGGAAGGTTTTGGGCAGGGGAGGGGGGCACTGCTGCTCCCACCACTCCACCCCTACCCTGGCCAGCCTCCCGAGCTCCACCGCGTCTCTCTTCCTCCAGCCTCGAGTCTCATTACTCTGGGGTGTCAAGAAAGAGAGGGCCTAGGTGCAGAAACTTCCCGCAGGGGAGGGGTGGTGAGCATTCACTGCATGCAGCAGCTCAGCCTCTGTGCCTACTGCCCTTGACCCCTGCCAGGCAGCCCCAGGCCTGTTCAGTGCCAGCGAGAGGCACTGAAGATGCCAGGACAATGGAGCAGGGCCTGTCCGCCGTGACCTCAGCAGAGCACAGAAACTGCTCGAGATGATGTGGACAGGGCCACAGTGGCGACATCCATGGGCACTGTACAGGCTCAGAGGTGGGAACAGTTCTCTCTGCCTGGAGCCAGAGGGAAGAGGGCAATCCAGCAGGGTCTTGATGGTTGAATAGGAGTTTGCCAGGCAGAGAGGTTGTGGGAAGGAACCTTGGCAGAGGCAAAGCAAACAGGGGTGAGGGAAGCTGGGCTTGAGAAACAGAGGCTGCGCTATAGGAGTGGAGCCAAATGCCCGTGTTTGAAGTCCAGCTCCACTTTCTAGCTGTGTGCCTTTGGGTGGTTTGCTTGACCTCCATGTATCTCCATGTCCTCATCGTTAAAGGGTGCTGATAACAGCTATGGTTGCCTGTAATGCTATTTACCACTCTTGACCATCTCCCTTTCCAGGCACAGGTAGGGGTTATCCGTTCCTGGCCACGCTGTGGCTAGAACTGGCTGTGCCAGGTCTTAGATGTGGCACGAGGGGTCTTCCATCTTCACTGCCACACGTGAACTTCTTAGTTTCAACATGGGAACTCTTAGTTCCCTGACCAGGGATCAAACCCAGGTTCCCCTGAATTGGGAGCTCAGAGTCTTAGCCATTGGAGCACCGGGGAAGTCCCAGGAGTACCGTTCCCAGGCCCGGATGGTTCATGGTCAGCGGGAGGGTCTCTAGAGCTCTGGAGTTTGCTTTCTGGCATGATGCAGCACCCAAAGACGTTAGAGATGCGACCGACCAAATGGCCTGAGTCTCTAAGTCTCTCCGATGAGCAGACACTGGCCACGCACACTGGTCATGTATTTTACCAGACAACCTTGGTTATTGGAGTCACTGACACTCGGGAGGCATTTGTCCCCACTGCATAACGTGGCCCGTGCTGACTGAGGGTCATGACCGGGCTGCCGTGAGCTAGGACAGGTAAAGCACGGCACCCACAGCTTTGGCACTTCACGTTCTGCACCTGTGAGCTACTCTTGCTGTCATTTTTGTTAGGGAGGTGGAGGGGGGTGGCCATGCGAAAGAGTAAGATGGGAAGCAGAGCCTGCTCATGAAGCATCTTGAACACAAGGCTCAGAAGTTCGGGACAGAAGCCAGCAGAGAAGCAAAAATGATTTTTTAAACAGAAGAATGACATGCTTTACAGACAGTTCAGTCCAGCGCTTGCCAAATGACAGGCCTTTAGTAAACACTTCTTGAATGAATGAATGAACGGATGGAGGGATGAATGGAGTTTGGAGGGAAAGGGACCCACGAGGACATCAACTCAGCACCCACGTATCCCATGGAGAGGTTTGGACTCAGAGCAGGTGCCAGGCCACTGGGGGGGTACCCACAGCCAGGCACCAGGCTTCCGAGTCCTCCCCCACTCACCCACCCCCACCCCTACCCAGGCAGGCAGCTCCGTAGGCACTGAGGCTGGTGTGCAGTGTACAACACCGCCTCATAACTCAATGTGTTTATGATGAAGCAGAGCGGTTGTTTGGGAAGACAGCCACTCTGACACCCACCAGCCCCCAGGGCCGATGCTGAGATTTCTCCTCCACCATCCCCTGCTTAACACGCCAGCTCTCTCTCCCACACTCCGCTCCCCACGCCCCCATCGATGGCACCGATCTCTCCCCACCTCGACCGACACACACACACCCCCCCCTCCACCTGCCTCTCCAGAGCTGCAGCCGGGAGGAAATTTATTGCCGCCCCAGACTGCTATGGGCAAATACTAATAAAATGCTGTTTTGCTGCAATTTGTTTAATTGGCCACAGAAGAGACGTCTGGAGCATGTGCAGGCTTTGCCTGCACCCGCGCGCCTGGCTGGTTCACACATGCTCTCTGCTCCCTGCACCTGGTTGCTCCTGGCTGCTCCTGGCTGTGACCACTGAGGACGGGACATTGGGGAAAAGGGGGATTGAGGAAGAGCAGAGGCCAAAGGAGGCCGCTGGACTGGAGAAGGCAGGAAGGAGCCCACCCCTAGCAGCTCGTCTAACACTTCCCCAAGTCCTTTTGCTCTCCCACAGCCCCCCGAAATCCTGATCAGCCAGGCTGCCTGAATTCAAATCCTCCCACCTCCTCTTCTTTGCTGTGTGCCCTGAGGGGCTTCCCTGGTGGCTCAGACAGTAAAGAATCTGCAACGCAGAAGATCTGAGTTTGATCCCTAGGTCTGGAAGATCCCCTGCAGAAGGAAAAGACAACCTGCTCCGGTATTCTCGCCCGGGGAATCCATGGACAGAGGAGCCTGGCAGGCTACAGTCCATGGGGTCGCAAAGAGTCAGACACGACCGAGTGACTCACTGAGGTAAGCTGCGGAACCTCTCGGAGCCTCCAGCTTCCTCATCTGTAAAACGGGAGTGGTGATAACAGCATTCTGAGGATTAGATGAACAAATCCATACCCCAAACCCCTCAGAACAATGCCTGGCTTGTAGGAAGCACAGAATCAATGTTAGGAATCTAGACTGCTTGGGTTCTAATCCCAGCTCTCTCATGTGTCAGCAGTGGGCAAGTCATCTAACCACGCTGTAGCTCAGTTTCCCCATCTGCGAAATGGGGATAACCATCTCAACTGCCTTATAGAGTTGTGTAAAGGTTTAAAAGTTAATGGTTGTACAGGGATTAGAACAGAGCGTGGCACATGGCAAGAGCCCAGATGTATGAGCTCTTACTCAACAGCCCGTGGCAGTATGGGCAGCTCAGTACTCTGGCTAGCATGTTTGGGAAGACTTGGAACCACTGGAGGGAATTGTAGAGCGAGGACGAGTCCCCAGAGATAGGAATTCTCAAAGGCAGAAAGTTGGAGCTGGTTCGCAGCTAGCTGGCCTGGCTGACAAGGTAGGGGAAGACCCTATCTCCCAGGGGTTGGGGAGGGAAATGACCTGGCTGCAGCTTCCCAGACGGAGCCCTGGGGCTGGGCTGCTGCTCGTGGGGTCAGCTCAGCCTTCCAGCTGCTCCCCTCTTGGCCCCTGGCACCCACACCCTGGCAGCAGGCACCCTGCCACTCGCCAGATGGCACCAGGCAAGGCTGGAGCCTGGGGGTGGGCGACAGGGTTAGGCCAGGCTGTAGGCTCTGGGCACCCAGGTCTTAGGACAGATGGTTGTGTCTGTCCCCAGCGCAGGATGCTGGGGGCAGGTTGCAGCAGCCCCCTACTCCTGACAAAGCTGGGCTTCAAGATCTCCCCAGGATGTGGCCAGAAGAGTGAGAGATGGGAGCTGGGAGTCCCTAGGTGGGTCCCTTTTCTTCTTTGAGTCTGTTCCTCATCTCGGAGAGAAGAAGTCACCGAGGTGATTTATCTGATTACCCAGGTGAAATGGTTAACCTGAAACCTGGAGCCCAAGAAGTCCTCTGTGCCTGTATTATGACTGCTATTGCTTCACAGTAGGGCAGAGGTTAAAATTGTGAACTTGGGGGTCAGACAGCCTGAGTTCAAATTCTGACTCTGCCGCTTTGCAGCTGTGTGACCTTGGGCAAGGGACTTAACCTCTCTGTACCTCCTTTGCCATCTCTAAATGGGCTAGCGATAGACGGTGGTTGTTAATAAAACTACCGTCTATTGGTGGTTTAATAAAACAGGATTGGACCCTTACTTTGTGCCCTTCCAGGTATGTGCCATTTTGCTCCGCTTTTCAGATGACAAAACTGAGAGGGGTGGAGACCTTCACCCAAGATCCCATCACCAGGTAAGTGGCAGTCCAGTGGCATTTTCAGTCCCTGTGGCCCAGTGCCCTGTATCTAATCCCGTGTGTGTTCAGTCGCTTCAGTCACGTCCGGCTCTTTGCAGCCCCACGGACTGTAGCCCGCCAGGCTCCTCCGTCCATGGGATTCTCCAGGCAAGAATACTGGAACGGGTTGTCATGCGCTCCTCCAGGGGATCTTCCTGACCCAGCGATCGAACCTGCGTCTCCTGTGTCTCCTGCATTGCATGCGGCTTTTTTAGCGCTGAGCCATGGGGGAAGCCCTTATCTAATCCTATTTCCCCCTTAAACGAGGTTCCCTGTTGCTGGCTGACTGACGCCCATGCCACGCACACACTCATGCACAGGTATGTTCTAGGTGTTTCTGGTAACCTCGGTTCAGCTGGCTGAGGAACATTTGTCCAGAGAAAAGTTGCCTCTCCTGAAGAAACCCGTCACCCTGGTACCCAATTCACACGATCGGTTATACAGCACTGTACTGCACATCATGCTGCTTTTACTCTTGTTTCCGGGCTTGAGATAAAGGCACTGCGGTACTGTACTCCACACGTTTGGTAAAGTACACAGAAGCACAAGCACTTGTAAAGGACACACGTATGTGACAGTATATTCCAGGCACGTGAACTAACACATGATTGGACAAGCGAGCACACGTCTGCATCTTTGAAAGTTCCCAACTTGAAGGTTCGTATGTAGGGGACTTATTGAACCTCACTTTCCTTCTCTGTAAAATGGGGGTGATGATGAGAGTACCTGCCTCAGACGTGTGTCATCAGGGTTAAGAATGAGTTAATATTGACACTTCCCTGGCAGTCCAGCAGTTAAGACTTCAGGCTTCCAATGAAGAGGGCAAGGGTTCAATCCCTTGGGGAACTAAGACCCCACATATCCTGTGGTCAAAAACAAACAAACAAAACTCTATGTCTGTGATAATAGTTTCAAAACTCTGTGAATACGCTAAAAATCATTGAATCGTGTAAGTAAGTAAGTTGCATGGTATGTAAATTATAACTCAAAAACTTTTCTAAAAGATTGCTAAAAAAAAACAAAGAAAAAAGAGTTAATGCCTGTGAAGTCCAGGAAACAGGGCATAACCCACAGGCAGTCCACCCATCTGGGCCACTCAATTGCTCCTGCCCCGTAGCAGTTTCTGTTGTTCCTATTCTGGGCTTCCTGTTGGCCTGCCCCTACCCTGCACGCGGCAGGCAGGCAGCTGTTCAGTGCTTGTTGGTTTGTTGGCCAGATGAGTGGCTGTGTGGGGCCTGGCGTGCCAGAGTGGATGGCTCTCAGGACAGCATTCCCAGCCCAGCCTCTGTGGCCCCCGGTCCTGCTGGCTCATTGAGGACGGTGTCATTTGCAGCCCCATAGAAAGCCCCACCCTACCCTGCCCTGGCGAGCGGGTCTTCCCCACTGCAGCCTTGGCCCTGGTGCTCTGGGCTTCCCTCCCTTCTAGACTCTTCCCGCAGCCTCCTCCCTGCAGCCTCCCTGCCTCTGACTGCTCCCCTCTCTGATACAGGCATAATCTCCAAGCATGGCTCCACTCCGCTCTCTGGCCTGTCGAGGCCCTTCCCCATGAGATGAGGGCCTTCCCAAAGCTGGTTATACTCAAATTGTACAGAAGAGAAAACAGGACTTCCCTGATAGTTCAATGGTTAAGAATCTGCCGGCCAATGCAGGGGACACGGGTTCAATCCCCAGTCCGGAAAGATGCCACATGCCGTGGGCCAACTAAGCCCACAGCTATTGAACCTCTGTGCTCTGGAGCCTGTGCCCCGCAACAAGAGAAGCCACCACAGCGAGAAGCCCTCATACCGCAAGGAGGAGTAGCCCTGGCTCACCGCAACTAAAGCACACACACAGCAGCAAAGACCCGGTGTGGTCAAAAGTAAAATTAAAAAAAAATTTTTAAGAAACATAATTCTGTAAAGCAATTATCCTTCAATTAAAAAAAGTAATTACTTCATAATTTAAAATAAATAAATAAAAAGAAGACAAAACAGAGGCTCCACCGGGGGGATGGTACCCCCTCTCACAGTCCTGAGTGAAGGCTGCCGGGAGAGCCAGGAATGCAAGAAGGAGGGGAGGAGGGGACGCCCATCAGTCCAGGCCTGGGACTGAACAGATGTGTCCTAGGTATTGTCTCCAGCCAGGAACATTCCCAGGTTCTCTTCGCCCTCACCCAGTCTCAGGCATTAAATGCCAGGGGAGGAGGGGGAGGGCGGAGCCTGCCCTCCTGGCTCTGCAGAACCCGGTGCAGCCAGCTGTGGCAAGCAACAGCTGGATACACACACCAGGACGCTCGGTCCCACGCCCTCTGCCAGGCTGGGCTGTTGGAGGGCAGGGGGAGAGCCTGGATCTGGGCAGCCGATGGGGAGGGCAGTGTGGCTGCTTTTGAGGCTCAGGGGGAGAGGTGGAAAGAGGAACGGGAAGCCAGAGGAGCGATCAGCCAGCCCCGGAGCCCCAGGTCTCCTCCAGGAGGCCCCCAGGACTCAGGCAACCCCACCCTGGCTCGTGGGTTCTGTAGAGGCGGCCCTGATTGGGAAACGTGTCCCTACTCTGCCTCTCTGGGGAGTGGGCTGAGGCAGCAGGAGAGAGACAGGAGTTCACGGGACAGGACAGGTCCCAAGAATGAATGGGAAAGGTAACCATTAAGAACAACCCAGGCTGTAATAGCAAATATCTGGAAACAACAGAAGAATTAATACATAAATTGTGAAATGGCATAAGATACCATGCATGCATTGCATTGGAGAAGGAAATGGCACCCCAGTCCAGTGTTCTTGCCTGGAGAATCCCAGGGACAGCGGAGCCTGGCGGGCTGCCGTCTATGGGGTCGCACAGAGTCGGACACGACTGAAGTGACTTAGCAGCAGCAGTAGCAACCATGCATGCATGGAGAATGACCCAATGTGGGTGATTCTCCATAGATAATGTTTAGTTTTGTTTTTTTTAAAGCAAGTCACAAAAGAATCCATAAAGTCTGGTTCAAAAATATACAAAATTAAATCAGAGGTGATTTAGGAATTGTCCATATGTGATAAAACTAGAAAGAAAATACAAACAAAAGTTTAAAAATTGGTTGCCTCTAGAGAGGAAGCTTTGTGTGGGATGTTGCTGTTGTTCAGTCACCAAGTTGTGTGTGTCTCTGTGCGTCCCCATGGATTGAAGCGCACCAGGCTCCTCTGTCCTTCAGTATTTCCCAGAGCTGGCTCAAATTCATGTCCACTGAGTCAGTGGCACTCTCTAACCATCTCCTCCTCTGCCGCCCCCTTCTCCTTTTGCCTTCAGTCTAGCCCAGCGTGATGTGATGGGAACTCAACAAGCTTTGAAAGCTTTGGAAATGAACTCTTCTTAAACTGGGATGTGAGTGAGTACAGGGTGACTCTTTTATTATCGTTACCATCATTCAAACAGCATATGTATGTTATTTACATGTTCTTTTGTACAAACAGTGTACTTCACTTTAAAAATGAAAGTTAAAGGTTTAAACCATATATCAAAACTATGAAAACATTAAAGAACAATTAACAAAGTGAAAAAAAGAAGAAAACCCCGGGGGGGGGGGGGGCGCGACGCTCCACGATCCCTTTAAGTCCCTCTGAGGAGTTCAAGGGAACCGGGAAGAGCAGAGAAGCTGTCAAACACTTGTTCCTTTGCAAGTACGGCCTCCACTGAAGGGAGCTCAGAGTCTACTGGAGGAGACAGACAGAAGTCAAGTTCACAGGAAATTCCCAGTCCATATTTTTTAAAAATAATTTTTATTTACTTATTCATTTGTTTGGCTGTGCTGGGTCTTTGGTGCTGCAACTTTCTCTAGTTGCGGTGAGCAGGGGCTACTCTCTAATTGCGGCACTCAGACTTTTCACTGAGGTGGCTTCTCTTGCTGCTGAGCACGGACTCCAGGGTGTGAAGCCTTCAGGAGCTGTGGCTCCCAGGCTCTAGAGCACAGGCTCAGTCGTGGTGCATGAATTTATTGCTCCGTGGCATATGGGATCTTCCGAGATCAAGGATCAGACCCCTGTCTCCTGTATTGGCAGGCAGATTCTTTACCACTGAGCCACCAGGGAAGCCCCCAGTCCATGTTTTGAGGGCCATGATAAACGTGTGCAAATGCTCGCGTGGAAAAGCAGGCACCTAACTGGCAGGGATCCAAAGAAGCTTCCTGGAGGAAGTGACCCCAAATTGAGACCTGGAGGATGAGGAGTGTGCCATAAAAGCAATCAGGGCAGAAAGGGGTGTTCCTAACACAGAAGAGTATGAGCTAAGGCCCAGGGCAGGGTGAGGGGGGCATTCCAAGGAACCCAGAGTTCAGTGTGGCCCGGAATGGCTGGAGATAAAAGAACAGTGGGCCAGAGCCAGCTCTTGGGGCGTTAAGATGTTTGAACTTCATATGAAGGCCTTGGAGGCCCTGAAGGGTTTAAGCGGAGGAAGGACAAGCTCCAGTTTACGTTTGAAGAAGAACACTGTGACTGCATCTGGAGAGCAGATGGAGGCAGGGAGGCCGGGAAGGAGGCTGTTGCAGTAGTTTAAGATGGGCTGGATCCAAAAGAGACGCGTAAGACACAGAACTGGTGGGGCCTGGCCATGACTGGCTGGTGTGGTGGGAGAATAGGAGGTGCCAAGGGGAAGGTTCAAGTATCTGCTAGACCCAGTTATGGCTGTGGTTTCGGTCACCAAATATGGGACTGCAGGGTATGAGCTGGGCTGGCTGATAGGAATGGAGCAGAATCTGGGTTCAACTTCCCTTGTGGCTCAGCTGGTAAAGAATCCACCTGCAATGCAGGAGACCTGGGTTCCATTCCTGGGTTGGGAAGATCCCCTGGAGAGGGGAAAGGGTACCCCACTCCAGTATTCTGGCCTGGAGAATTCCGTGGACTCTATAGTCCCTGGGGTTGCAAAGAGTTGGACACGACTGAGTGACTTTCACTTTTGGTCCTGGAGGGGGTGAGGTGCCAGCCCCTCCCACTGTCCCTGTGGCCTGCAGTTATCCCCAGCGGTTCCTCCTTGCCCTGTGCTCCAAGCACCAGGTCCGAATCTGGGCACTGGCTTGTCCAGCACGCTCAGCACGTCAGCAGGTAGGGAAAACACAGAAATAGCCAGCCACCTGGCTCTTGCCCTCCAGGCCCTTCCAGTCAGCAGGGGAGCTGGGCCACGTGCACAGATGGTGGCAACACAGGTCTGGTCTGAGTCAGAACTTGACTGCTTTTGACCGAGGCTGTCTGCAAGGGCAGTAAATGATTAAGGGCCACGCGAGTGGTACAGATGGTAACGGCCTCCACGGGTCAGAGAGGAGGGGAAGCCCTCCATGATAGGGGTTCGGGGATGCAGAGGGGCAGAGCTGCCAGCCGACTCCAAGCCAGGGGAGTGGATTCAACATCTCTAACCTGGATGACTTTGGCCAAAGGGATGTATCTGTCTGGGCCTCTGTTTGCTCAACTATAAAATGGCAACAAGATACAAAGATCAAGCTTTCCATTCCCTAGGCAGTGTGAGATCAACAGGGTTATTGTTTCGTTGTTGTTCAGTCACTAAGTCATCTCCGACTCTTTTCAACCCTATGGACTGTAACCTGCCCATGACCTCTGTCCAGAGAATTCTCCAGTCAACAATACTGGAGTGGGTCATCATTTGGTTAGTGGACCCAAACCATCTCTGGCAATGTTAGGGGGCTGAGGTCCACTCTGCCCTGGTCATAGGGTTTGTTCTGGGAGCCAGTACTTTTAGGATCAAGCAGACCAGGGACTTACTTCCCTGATGATCCGATGGTTGGGACTCCACACTTCCAAAGCAGGGGGTTTAATCCCTGGTTGGGGAACTAGGATTCCACATATTTTTGGGGAATGGCCCAAAATAGTAATAATAAAATAAAAATAAAATAATAAAAATAGAATCAAGCAGACCAGAGTTCAAATCCTGGTTCTGCTATTTTTCTGGCTGGGCACCTTTCGGAAAGGGACATAACCTGTCCAGGCCTTGGTGTCTGTAAGACGGAATGGATGCTGCTGCATCCCGAGTGAATGAGATCACCATCCAAGTCAGGGAAGGGACCCAGCATTGGTACCCACTGTCATGATGGCACCAAATCTCTGGGACAAGCTCACGTGGGGCCCCAGATGGCCCAGGGCCCCGGCCATTCTTCACTACACACCTCCCCGGCCACACAAGAGGTCATCGTCAGCCCCTCTCTTGCCATCCTGCTCAGTAGGGGTGGGGGCCCCTAGTCCCCAGCAGCTCGGGCCCAGATAACACACACGCTAATGGGGACCCTGTGGAAACTTGCCAGATAAACGCTGCCACCCCAGATAACCAGGGCCTATCAGCCTCTCATCTTGTTCTCCAAACCTCGCTGCTGGTGATAAAGGGATTGTGCAGGATCGCACCTGCCCGGGCCCAGGAGGGAGCTTATCACAGGGGGTTTTTCCCTCCTACTCTTATTAACAACAAATGTTTGGCTCCTTCCAGGACAGACCAGACCCCTGGCCGCCAAAGTCTCCCGGTTCAGCTTCCCCTCCCTGCTCACATCTTTGCAAAAGGATCTTTTGTCCCCTCTTTCCACAGATGAAGGCGTTGAAGATGAGATTAGACAGTGACCGGTGGATGAGTTTTGTTTAGGGGTCTGCACACTTGGGATGTCCTCTGATAGCACTTACTATGGATGAGGTAGGCTTCCTAGGTGGTAAAGAACCTGCCTGGCGAGGCAGGAGACATAAGAGACGCGGATTCGATCCCTGGGTCGGGAAGATCCCCTGGAGGAGGGCATGGCAACCCACGCCAGTATTCTTGCCTGGAGAATCCCATAGACAGAGGAGCCTGGCGGTGGGCTACAGTCCATGGGGTCGCAGAGAGCTGGACATGACTGAAGCGACTTAGCACGCACGCATGGAAGAAGTAGAGCTCATCAGATCCTATGGGAGAGGACTACTGTCTCTTTTGTTTCCATTTCACCAGTAAAGCAACTGAGGCTCAGGTCACAGACACAACTGGTAATAAAATTGGAACTGAAGCCCAGGGCTGAAGGCACCAAACCCTTGCCCTTTGCACCCTGTGCCCAGAGTCTGCCCTGAAACTGGCTGTTTCTGGGGCACAGAAAGGCAGCCGGTCTCCTGGGCACAAGCAGAAAAGTCTGAGCCACGACTGGAAGCTGGCTTTGGACCAATGCTGCAGTGCCAGGCTAGAACCTGGGCCTCGTGGAGCCTCGCTGGCCGCCTGACTCTCAGGTCTTCACATCCCAGGGCAGAAATAGCCTTGGAGGTGCAGTAGAGCAAGGGTCTGGTGGGACAGATGGCGAAAGGGAGGCAAAGAGAAGGGGCGTCATGTGCCCCAGGTGATCCGGTGAGCGAGTGCTTGGTTTGCAGATTTTAGCTTCCTGTCATCCCCACTCACTGATTTTACAGATGAGGAAACTAAGGCCCCAAGAGGGGGAATGACTTACAAAAGGCTCCATAGGTAATTAAAGCAGAGCTGGGAATCGAATCAATCTGCAGCGCAAGGCTGTTTTCACTCTCCTATGTTAGTCATGCATGACCAGGTACAGACACTTACACGAAAGCACAGCCACAGACTCTCCTGGACGGAGACTCAGATGCACAAGTAAGGGGCCACCCAGGTGAAACCAAGACTCACCCACATTTCCAAGTATGCACGCTCAGGCTGACACTCTCACGACACTGTGGGGGACCCACTGTCCACCTCCCTGCCCCAGGACCTGGAGGTAACACTGCTGACTTGTTCTCACTCTACCCTCCTCTCTCACCCCCCCCACCCCACTCCTGCCAGACCCCCCGCCTCCAGAACAGCACCAAGCCAAAGAGCTCCACGCTGGGCTTAAAAAGGGCACTTAATTTTTCATTCTTAAACGCTGAGATGCTCTTGTCTTCCAGCTTCGCCCAAACCCCTTGGTGGAGATGGATGGGGGCGCGGAACACAGTTATCAGAAAGATTAAGCCGGGACTTGTCATTTTTTTATATCACGGAGAGCAGTCAGCCCTACGAGTGATGTCCTCCACTCCGCCAGGATGAGTCCAAAACCTTTAGTGCCAGTAGTAAAAAAGACTATAAAAAACACCATTGGAGAAAGGGTAATGATGAAATTTAACTGCTCCCGATCACACACCTGGGGTCCGCTCGCCGTGGACCTGGGGGTTCGACCACATCATCCTTTACTGCTGTGTCCTTGTCTGGGAGTTTAAGGTCCTTCCACTGCACCAGAACACTGTGTCCACTGCTGGGACCCTGGGGCCCGCCTGCCCCACCCCGCCCTCCCTGGCCAGGAGCACAGAGAGGGAGGGAGCGGGACCCACTCGGTCTTGGGAGGCCTTAGGGACCATTGAGCTGGCAAAGGGGGCTTCCCTGGTGGCTCAGCTGGTAAAGAATCTGCCTGCAACGTGGGAGACCTGGGTTGGATCCCTGGGTTGGGAAGATCCCTGGAGAAGGGAACGGCTACGCATTCCAGTATCCTGGCCTGGAGATTTCCATGGACTGTATAGTTCATGGAGTTGCAGAGTTAGACACGACTGAGGGACTTTCAGTTTGTAACACTTGTGAGACGGCAGAGGCGGTCTTGGGCTGGATTTCCCAGGAGTCCCGCTGAACCGCAGCTGCTGTTGAAAACCGATGAGAGGCGAGGCTGTGGTGGGCTCTGATTTCCTTCCTTTCTTTCCCAACTCCCTCTCTCTTCCTCCATCTCACTTTTATGTGCCAAGGACTGTGTCACATCCAACACGGGTACCAGGGTCTTCCATGGCTTTTAGGACACAGGAAGACTCCACTCACCTAATTTCTAGTCATCCCTTACTCCCATCCCCCTTGCCCCACGACCCCATGCACGCAGCCCCTTTATCCCTCCTAATGCTCTGTTCTAGTGTATCGAAGTGCTTCCAAATAAGTTGCTATTTCCAGCCTCTGAGCTTTTGTGCACGCTGTTCCCTCTGCCTGGAATACAGCTTGGTTGACGCCTACTCTTCTGCAGGTCCCAGCTGTAACTTCCTCCAGGAAGCCCTCCAAGCTGTTCTCCCAGTGCACCTTAGGCTTCCCTACCAAGAGCCCCTTTGGCTTCCCCCTTTCCCCTGCAAGCCATATACCATCACAGTGTATTGTCATTGCTTGTTTCACTGTAAGGTCTGTGATTCTGGGTTTGAGGATTTAGTGGTGAACAAAACACACACGATCTCTGGATCGTGGAACTCCTTCGTGGAGCTTATATTCCAGGGGAGGTGAGGGGAATGGGACCATCTGTCTTGTTCAAACTTTGTGGATTTGTCATTAAGATGAGATTGAGTTTAAGCCTCAAAAGGATGGTATCGTCCAGACTGCACAGCCAAGAGCCCTTGGGTCACCTAGTTGAAGAACAGCAGGACCGAGGTTCAAGGCCAGATCTGACGGGCACCCAAGCCATGGGGTCTCCATTGCACAATTCTGCCTCCTCTCGCTCACCCCACTCAGACCTCACTGGCCTCCTTGGCATGCCGGGCAGGCACTTGCCTCTGAGCCTTGTCCATGCTGTTCCCTTGGCCCGGAATACTCTTCCTGCAGAAAACTTTAGGCCCACCCGCTCACCCTCCTCGAGTCTTTGCTCAAATCTCTTCTTCTCAATAAGATCTTCCCTGATACAACTGCACACACACACACACACACACACACACACTCTTATGCCCTCCCACCATCCTCTGTATCTTACCTGTTGTGTCTACCTGACTAGCATGTTAGTTCCCTCGGACAGGAATTTTGCTGATTCTGTTTGTTCTTATATCTCTAGTGCTTATAATAGGTGCTCAGGAGACTCTTGTTTAGGTGGATGGTTGGGTGGATATGCAGATGGATGGAAGAGATTCAAAGCTGAGTAAGGCTGGGTCCCAGCCCTGAAAGTCCCTGAAATCCAGCCAATGGAGAAGGACTGTTTCCTGAGTGAGTTCAGTTCAGTTGCTCAGTCGTGTCTGACTCTTTGCGACCCTATGGACTGCAGCATGCCAGGCTTCCCTGTCCATCACCAACTCCCAGAATTTACTCAAACTCATGTCCATTGAGTCGATGATGCCATCCAATCATCTCATCCTCTGTTGTCCCCTTCTCTTCCTGCCCTCAATTTTTCCCAGCATCAGGGTCTTTTCAAATGAATCAGCTCTTTGCATCAGGTGGCCAAAATGATGGAGCTTCAGCTTCAGCATCACTCCTTCCAATGAATATTCAGGACTGATTTCCTTTAGGATGGACTGGTTGGATCCCTTTGCTGTCTAAGGGACTCTCAAGAGTCTCCTTCAACACCACAGTTCAAAAGCATCAATTCTTCAGTGCTCAGTTTTCTTTATAGTCCAACTCTCACATCCATACATGACTACTGGAAAAACCATAGCTTTGACTAGACAGACATTTGTTGACAGAGTAATGTCTCTGCTTTTTAATATGCTATCTACGTTAGTCATAAATTTACTTCCAAGGAGCAAGCATCTTTTAACTTCATGGCTGCAGTCACCACCTGAAGTGATTGTGGAGCCCAAAAAGATAAAGTCTGTCACTGTTTCCATTGTTTCCCCATCTATTTGCCATGAAGTGATGAGACCAGATGCCATGATCTTAGATTTCTGAATGTTGAATTTTAAGCCAACTTTTTCACTCTCCTCTTTCACTTTCATCAAGGGGCTCTTTAGTTCTTCTTTCCTTTCTGCCGTAAGTGTGGTGTCATCTGCATATCTGAGGTTATTAATATTTATCTCAGCCATCTTGATTCCAGCTTGTGCTTCATCCAGTCCTGCATTTCTTATGATTTACTCTGCATATAAGTTAAATAAGCTGGGTGACAATATACAGCCTTGACGGACTCCTTTCCCGATTTGGAGCCAGTCAGTTGTTCCATGTCCAGTTCTAACTGTTGCTTCCTGACCTGCGCATAGATTTCTCAGGAGGCAGGTCAGGTGGTCTGGTATCCCCATCTCTCAGAATTTTCCACAGTTTGTTGTGATCCACACAGTCAAAGGCTTTGGCATAGACAATAAAGCAGAAATAGATGTTTTTCTGGAACTCTCTTGCTTTTTCGATGATCCAGAGGATGTTGGCAATTTGATTTCTGGTTCCTCTGCCTTTTCTAAAACCAACTTGAACATCTGGAAGTTCACGGTTCACATATTGCTGAAGCCTGGCTTGCAGAATTTTGAGCATTACTTTACTAGCGTGTGAGATGAGTGCACTCATGTGGTAGTTTGAGCATTCTTTGGCACTACCTCTCTTTGGGATTGGAATGAAAAGTGACCTCTTCCAGTGCTGTGGCCACTGCTCAGTTTTCCAAATTTGTGGCATATTGAGTGCAGCACTTTCACAGCATCAGCAAATAACTCAACTGGAATTCCATCATCTCCACTAGCTTTGTTCATAGTGATGCTTCCTAAGGCCCACTTGACTTCGCATTCCAGGATGTCTGGCTCTAGGTGGTTATCTGGGTCATGAAGATCTTTTTTGTATACTTCTTCTGTATATTCTTGCCACCTCTTTTTAATATCTTCTGCTTCTGTTAGGTCCATACAATTTCTGTCCTTTATTGTGCCCATCTTTGCATGAAATGTTCCCTTGGTGTCTCTAACTTTCTTGAAGAGATCTCTAGTCTTTCCCATTCTATTGTTTTCCTCTATTTCTTTGCACTGATTGCTGAGGAAAGTTTTCTTATCTTTCCTTGCTATTCTTTGGAACTTTGCATTCAAATGGGTATGTCTTTCCTTTTCTCCTTTACCTTTCGCGTCTCTTCTTTTCACAGCTATTTGTAAGGCCTCCTCAGACAACCATTTTGCCTTTTTGCATTTCTTTTTCTTGGGGATGGTCTCGATCTCTGCCTCCTGTATAACGTCATGAACCTCTGTCCATAGTTCTTCATGCACTCTGCTACTGCTACTGCTAAGTCACTTCAGTCTTGTCTGACTCTTAGCGACCCCATGGACTGCAGCCTACCAGGCTCCTCCATCCATGGGATTTTCCAGGCAAGAGTATTGGAGTCTATCAGATCTAATCCCTTGAATCTATTTCTCACTTCCACCGTATAATCCTAAGGAATTTGATTCAGGTCATACCTGAATGGTCTAGTGGTTTTCCCTGCGTTCTTCAATTTAAGTCTGAATTTGGCAATAAGGAGTTCATGGTCTGAGCCACAGTCAGCTCCCGGTCTTGTTTTTGCTGATTGTACAGAGTTTCTCCACCTTTGGCTGCAGTGAGGGGTGTCTAGTAGAGGCGTGCGCAGAGAAGGAGCCACACCGCCCGCACTCGCCCCTCCCGCCTCAGGACAGGGCCCTCTCCTGACGCTCCACCTCTCGGAACGCCCAGGCTGAGGGCTGCAGGCAGAGAGCGCTCCGGTTGGCCCAGGGTGGGCACACGGGGAGGCGCTGTGTGAGCCGGGCCCTGGCGCATCCCTGGCTCTGTATCTCTCCGTTCTGGAGCCTCGCTGGGGGAGCTGGGGGAACAAAGAGAGGAAATGGAGCTCCCCGACCACAGAGCCTGCAAAGGTCTGTTTCCAGGGCCCAGGTGGCTCGAATACCAATCCAAGACCCTACCCTTGTGAAGGGGCTAATTAGGAGGTTGGGATTAACAGATACATACTAATATGTCTAAAATAGATAACCAAGGACCTGCCATACAGCCCAGAGAGCCATACTCAATATCTTGTAAAAATCTATGATTAAAAAGAATCTTAAAAAAGAATGTATATATTTATTTAAATATATAAATATATTCCTATTTATTCAAATATATTCCTATTTATTCTATATACATAAATACATATTTATAAACATATTTATAAATGTGTAGATATATTTATGTATTTATAATTTCAATATTTTTATATTTACAGTCATAGTTGATGCTTTTGGACTGTGGTGTTGGAGAAAACTCTTGAGAGTCCCTTGGACTGCAAGGAGATCCAACCAGTCCGTCCTAAAGGAAATCAGTCCTGAGTGTTCATTGGAAAGAGTGATGCTGAAGCTGAAACTCCAATACTTTGGCCACCTGATGCAAAGAGCTGACTCATTTGAAAAGACCCTGATGCTGGGAAAGATTGAGGGCAGGAGGAGAAGGGGACAATGGAGGATGAGATGGTTGGATGGCATCACCGACTCGATGGACATGGGTTTAGGTGAACTCTGGGAGTTGGTGATGGACAGGGAGGCCTGGCGTGCTGTGGTTCGTGGGGTCACAAAGAGTCAGACACGACTGAGTGACTGAACTGAACTGAATATTTATAAACTTACATTTATACATATATATTATTTATTTAAATATCTAAATATGTTCCTATATATTTCAATATATTCCTATTTATTTAAAATACATATATTAAATATAGACATTCTTTTTTAGATTCTTTTTCATCATAGATTATTGCAAGATATTGAGTAGAGTTCACTGAGCTATGTAGTAGGTCCTTGTTGGTTATCTATTTTATATATATTAATGTGTATATGTTAATCCCAAACTCCGAATTTATCCCTTCTCAGGGGTGGGATCTTGGACTGACATTTGAGCCTCCTGGGCCCTGGGAACAGACCTTTGCAGGCACTGTGGGCCCAGGAGTTCCATTTCCCTACTTCCCTGGTGGCTCAGTCAGTAAAGAATCTGCCTGCAACACAGGACATGCCTTAGTGACTAAACCACAACCATATGTTTATAAATATATAACTGAATCACTTTGCTGTACACCTGCAACTAACCCAATATTGTAAATCAACTGTATCTCAATAAAAATCCCCGCAAAAGAAAATCATAACATGAGGGGAAAAAAGACCCCACCCCTGACCTGCCAAGGGACCTTGAGCAGGTCACCTTCTCTCTCAGAGCTCTAGTGTTTTCTCTCCCATAAAATTAGGAGATTTGAACACATGAATTGCTCCAAATCTTTTTGAGTATGAGGATCCGCTTCAAAATATTTTTATTGAAGCATCATGTACATATAGAAAAATACACACATCGTATGCGATGATAATGATATTTCACAAAGTAAACATGTTCATGGGACCAACACCCTGATCAAGTGATAAACATTATCAGCTCCCCAGCAGCCTCCTTGGGGCTCTTCTCAGTTCCTATCTCCCTCAAAGGCAAAGATTCTCCTGCGAAGATAACCCTATAGATTAAGCTTTGCCTATTTTTGAACAACTCATGAATCTCCTTTTTAAAAAACCTTTTGGAGTATGTGCTGCTTCCCTTGTAGTTCAGCTGGTAAAGACTTTTTATTTTGTATTAGAATATAGCTGATTAACAATGTTGTGATAGTTTCAGGTGGACAGCAAAAGGGCAAAAGGACTCAGGCATACATAAACATGTATCCATTCTCTCCCAAACTCCCCTCCCGTCCAGGCTGCCACATAACGTTGAGCAGAGTTCCCTGTGCTATACAGGAGGTCCTTGTTGGGAATCCATTTTAAGTACAGCAGAGTGTCCATATTCATTCCAAACTCCCTATCTATCCCTTCCCCTCGTCACAAGGATCCCTTCTTAACCTCACAAAGCACTTTTGATTTCAGTACCTATGGTAGCCAGCCTCTGAGATAACCCCCAATGATGCTTACCAGCTTGCTGGTATTCACACCCTGAATAGTTCCCTCCAGCACCAAAGCAGGTGGTCTTAATGATCAATAGAGTATGGCAGAAGTGACAGTGTTTGGCTTCTGGGCCAGGTTATAAAGTGCACTGTGGCTCTGCCTTGCTCTACTGAATCACCAGCTCTGAGGAAGCTAGCTCCTGTGTTATGGCGATCTTGTGGAGAGCTCCCCTTGAAGAGGAACAAAGGCCTCCCACCCACAGCCAGCACCAACACCAGTCATATGAGTGTGTCACGTGGGAAGCAGATCTTCCAGCTCCAGCGTAGCCTGCGGAGGGCTGTATGTAGCCCAGGCTAATATATGATTTAACTTCATGAGAGATCCTAAACCAGAATTGCTGGCCAAGTCACTCCTGAATCCCTGACCCATGGTAACTCTGAAAGCTAATAAATATTTGTTATTATTTTAAGCTACTAATTGCGGGGGTATAATTAGTTCATAGCAAAAGATAAGTAATATGGTATTCATTAATTGAGCAAATACCTAATGAGCCAAACCTCTTAGGCTTTCAGGAACCCTTGGAAGGAATCCTCCTTTAAAATTGCTTCTCTGGTGGCTCAGATGGTAAAGAATCTGCCTGAAATGCAGGAAACAGGTTTGATCCCTGGGTTGGGAAGATGCCCTGGAGAAGAGAATGGCAATCCACTCCAGTGTTCTTGCCTGGAGTATTCCAAGAACAGAAGGGCCTGGCAGGCTACAGTCCATGGGATCGCAAAGAGTCAGACATGACTAAGCGACGAACGCTTTTAAAATTATCTTAATAGTGGACTTTCCTGATGGTCCAGTGGTTGAGAATCTGCCTGCCAATGCAGGGGACACGGGTTGGATGCCTAGTCTGGAAAGAGTCCACATGCCGAGGGGCAACTAAGCCCATGCTCCACAACTACTAATGCTCTAGAGCCCGTGCTCCGCAACAAGAGAAGGCACTGCAATGAAAAACCCATGTCCCGTAACAAAGCATAGCCCCAACAACTCGAGAAAGCCCCCAAACAGCAATGAAGAAGACCCAGCACAGCCAAAAAAAAAATTATCTTAGTAGTATCTATTCACACTTGAATAAAGGGCCTTCCTTTTGATGCATGACAAACACGTGGTCAGACCCAAGACTGCAATGACCTCAAGGGTCTGAGGCCCCCAGGACTGGGCCTGGGCTGGGAGCTACCACTGACTCAATTCATTCCCACAGCTCTTTTCCTACTAAAACTCTGGTACCAGAGACTTTCAGGAAGCCACCCCCCAGTTCCAGCTCCCTCTACATTGTTTGGTGGTAGAACATGATCAAGAGGACCCCAAGCTTTGGTCTGAAGCAGTCCTGTGGCCAAAGCCTGGTGGCACCTCTTCCAAACCTGCGTGACCTCACACAGGCAGCTGTACTTCTCTGAATACAGATGCCTTGCTCATAGGTGGCTGGATACAGCAGAAATAGCATGTGCCTCATCACGGTGACACTTTGGGTGCCCTCAAGAGGCACGGCATCATCATGATCGTCAAACCACAGACTGGGGATTTCCCTGGTGGTCCAATGGCTAAGACTCTGTGCTCCCAATGCGGGCAGCCTGGGTTCAATCCCTGGCCGGGGAACTAGAGCCCACATGTCGCAACTAAGAGTTTGCATGCCAGCAACTAAGACCTAGCACAGCTAAGATAAATAAATAAATGTTAAAAAAAAAAAAAAAACAGACCATCGGGTGCTCCCAGGGGTGTCGGAGGACTGTTGTCTCCCTCTGGCCTCAGCTGACATTTGGTCCTATTTGGCTGCCCCACGTGCTCACACCCTCCTGGCTCATCGGATCCTGGGCAGCGAGTCTATAGGGCCAGGTGAGCATATGGCCTGGTGACCGAACTTGGCTGGAGACCGGTCTGCTTCCTCTCCCTCGTTAGCGTCGCCCGGGGGGCCTGCTCTCTCCTTAGCAGAGGCCTGGATGACGAAGGCCACAGCCTATTAATTGCAGTGACAGTGATAAAGGAAGAGGGGGAGGCTGCTATTTGTCTTGCCCGTAACCTCTCGCATCATTCCAAGATGAATGAAAACTCATTTTCTGCTTTGATTCGGTCTAATTTCCCTGGGCCCCCTGGGCCTGGTGGGGGGAAGGGACTCACAAGCCCTTGCTGAGCAGGAATGGTGGGGAGGAGGGGGAGGGTTCGGAGGTCACAGAGGGAGGAGGACAGCCTCCATCCACTGGGGAGCAAGGACGTGCAGAGGGAGTGGTGCGTGCATTCATTCATAAGGCACCAAGGGTATGGGGCCTGTCCAGGTGATAACTGATTGAATTCACAATCCTGGAAGGAGGGACTCTGCTGCCCATTTCATGGACGAGCCAATAGTGGTGGTAGAGAGAAAGGGGCTTAGGATATGGAGCAGGGCTCCTGGGCACAGGTCTTTCTGTGTCCCCCATTTCTTTGATTATAGGAAACAGCCTTCATTCTGCCTTCTCTGAGTTCCAATGGGTAGGTTCAAGCAGTTGTTAATTAGGGAAGGGAGAGGATGTGAGACCAGGGGAAACAGTCAAGAGCATCCCTGAGACAAGGTCCTGGTTCCCCATCAACAGATAGACACAACAATATCTTTAGATATTTTGCAGATACTGAAACCCCCTCCAGGAGGGAGAAATATGGCATGCTGCCCACAAGCATGTAGACTCCAGAGCTGTTGGTCCTGAAGGTTGATGATGCAGACGCCTACTTACCTCACCATCAACTCATCAGAAGAATGTCCATGAGCTGATCATGGCTTCTTTGAACAATTACTATAAAACTTGTCACTGTCTTCTACAAGTTGGGACACACAGCTTTGAAGGCATTAGTCCCTATGGCCCCTTTGCCTGGTAAAGCAATAGAGCTATCCTTTTCTACTTCACCTAAAACTCTGTCTCTGAGATTTGATTCAGCACCAATGTACAGAGAAGCTGAACTTTGGGCATCGCTTAAACAAGGTCAGACAGCTAGTGAGGGCTGTCTTCTACTACCTGATGAGGTATGTCCTGCTGATCATCCCATTCTACAGATGGGGACACTGAGACTCAGAGAGACTCATGGCTAGCCACCTGGCAGAGCTGGGATACACAGCTGTATCCTGTTTACTCCAGAGCCCAGCACTTCACCATGACCCTGGCCTGCCACAAAGCAGATTCATCAGAGAGGGTCTGTTCAGTGCCATCACCCTGTCATGCAGCACATCACTTCCCACCTGGATGAATGAAGGGCTTCATCAGAACAGAAGGTCCTAGATGGGAAGGACCATCCAGGTGAGGGTGCATTCTCCACCGGGGGACAGAAGCAGACAAGGAGGAAAAAGGATGGAGGGTGGACCTTTTTTCCCATCAAAGAGCAGAGACAGACTGAGGTCTTCTTGGAATAGCTACTTTCTTTTCTGTAGTATGGAGCTAACAGTGCCTATGTCCCAGGTCCATGGGGTGGCTAGAGAAGGGATGATGAGAATGTGTGAGAAGGTGCCTCACACCTGGTACTTCCTCTCTGTTTGTGGAATGGGAGAGGGAACCAGTAGCTCCCAGCAGTTAAAGCTGCTTTATCCTAGATCAATTAACCATATGTGTGGGGGTCCCTGCACCCACCTGCCTGGTCGCTTGCTCCATCCCAGTGTCTCCTCCGATGATCCAGAAGTCCGATGAGGCCCAGAGAGTAAGAGGGGCCTGGATCCCCCGACCTGTCTGCTAAAACGGCCTTATGGCCCCAGTGAGCCATGTGGACTGTGAAGAAGATGGGAGATGCCCGCTTGGTCTGCTTCACAGCAGAAACTCAGGAAAGCATATTGAACATGTATGGGCTTCCCTTGTAGCTCAGTCGGTAAAGAATCTGCTTGCAGTACAGGAGACCGAGGTTCAATCCCTGGGTTGGGAAGATCCCCTGGAGAAGGAAATGGCAACCCACTCCAGTATCCTTGCCTGGAAAATCTGATGGACACAGGAGCCTGGTGGGCTGCAGTACATGGGGTCGCAAAGAGTCAGGCACGACTAAGAGACTAACACTTACTTACTTACATACAACATCCTTTCGGGGCTTTGGGGCAAAAGGTGGAGGAGTTGCAATTGGGAGGAAGTTTTAGATGGTGTGATACGTGAATCAGAGTATGGGTTCTGCAGTCGGGCAACCTGGTTTGAATGCTCTGCCACTGACTACGTACTGTGTGACCTTGGGTAAGTTACTTTGCCTCACTTCCCTTACCTGTGAAATGGGATAATAATGGTATCTCTATCATATGATTATCAGTCAGCTTAGGTAAAGCACTTAGAGCAGCGTTGAGCACAGGTCAGCGTCTGGTTGGTGTTCTGACGGGCGGCAGCCGAGAAGGGCTAGTCTGGGGTTGGGAAGGCCATGAGAAATGAGGCAGCTGACTCCACTTGAGTCCACCTCCCCCACCTCCTCCAACAAAGTCCTCCCATCTGGCCTGGATCTGAATTGCAAATGGCCTTCCCTTTCCCACCACTCAGGCTCCAGCTCCAGATGGAGACAGAGGAGTCCAGTGAAGACAAGTCTCTGCCCTGCCGCAGGCCGGTAGCCTGGCTTTGTCTCAAAGGGTCTGCAGGCGGAGCCCTCAGACCAGGGCCCAGTTAGGACCACCTGGCCTGGCATTCAAGGCCTTCACAGCCTGCTCCCTCCTTCTCTCTCTGCTTTTGTAAGAAATCTCTGCTCTTTCTTTCCCCTTCCCCCTATCTCCAGGCTCAGCTCCATCTTCCACTACCTGATGAGGTATGTCCTGCTAATCATCCCATTCTACAGATGGGGACACTGAGACTCAGAGAGGCTCACAGCTAGCCACCTGGCAGAGCTGGGATGCACAACCTTACCTTATTCACTCCAGAGCCCAGCACTTCACCGTGACCCTGGCCTGCCACAAAGCAGATTCTACAAAGCATAAAGGAGAAATGAAGTCAGGGAGCCAGAAACTGTAATGAAGGTGTGAAAGTCACTTATTCACTGATTTGGTATTTACCAAGCACCTACTTGGTGCTGGGCACTCAGAGATAATAGCGATGTCACAAGACTAGCATCAGTGATACCAGAAACATAATGACTGTAATAATGTGATAGGTGCTGGCATTTCCTGAGCTCCTGCTATGGACTCAGCACTGAGCTAGCTGTTTTGTATGCAGAATTCCAATCCTCACTGTAGTCCTACAAGATGATTCTATTATTATTATTATTTTTTAATTTATTGAAGTAAGTTGATTGACACTGTTGTGTTAATTTCTGCTATATAGCAAAGTGGTTCAGTTATATATATATATACATATTGTTTCTCATGTTCTTTTCCATTATGGTTTATCACAGGGTGTTGAATATAGCCCCCTGTGCTATAGGATCTTGTTTATTCATCCTATATGTAAGAGTTTGCATCTGCTAACCCCAAACTCCCCATCCTTCCTTCCCCCACCCAACCTCCCCCTTGGCAACCGCAAGTCTGTCCTCAATGTCTGTGAGTCTCTTTCTGTTTTGTAGATATATTCATCTGTGTCATTTTAGAGTCCACATGTAAGTGATACCATATGATACTTGTCTTTTTCTTTCTGACTTACCTCTCTCAGTATGATAAGGTCCATCCATGTTGCTGCAAACAGCATTATTTCATTATTTTTCTTTTTTATGGCTAATATTTCATTATATATAATATATTCCTGTATATATTTATATATGCATATATATAGGTGCATACCTATGCATACAAATATATATCATGAATATATATATGAATGGATGAGTCAACCAAGGCTCAGAGAACTCGAGTGTCTAAGGTCACACAGATTTCATGCACCCAAGTGAGCATTGAGCCCTGGCCTGTCTAGGATAACAATAAAAATGATGGTGATCACTGCCTTGCACATGTTGAGTACTTTCTGTGTACCAGACAACCTTCTGCTGAACTCTCAAAATGACAACGTAACATTAAGGAGGAGTGACAAGTTTAGACTCATTAAGCTGATTCATTCACCTGCTTCCAGGCTTACTGGGAGTAGAAGGCCTGGCCTCAGTCTCTTCCTGCAAAATCATGAGCAGCCCACAGGGTTAGGAGGCCTGGGTTCAATGAGGATCTATAAAGTGGAAAAATACTACCCAACTCACAGGATGGTGGTGAACATCTGGAACATTCCTTATTAGGTAGGATTAACATTTTCTAGCCTGAGAATGAGCCTCCCAGCCAAGGTATCTATCACAGGTCCCAAAGCATCCTATCCTCCTCCCTCCTTGACCCCCACCTTCACCCCTTGTGGGGCCCTCTGTCCCTCCCCACCCCCGGAAGCTCAGCCACTTCTGCAAGGGAGTGTCTGCTGGATTTTATTTTCTTCCACCAAGTTGTGGGTGGGGACATAGCAGAGACATTTGGGGTTTCAGGTGAAGGAAGACTCTGAGTTTTAAGAGAGAAATGCGGGAGGGGAGGAGAGAGAAGGGAAGGAAAAGAGAGATACCAAGAAGGAAAGACATGAGATGAAAGAGCAGAACAAAACAAAAAGACCAGAACCAGAGCACCAAGAAACCGACAGACAAAACATAGACAGAAAGATGGAGACGAAACAGAGAAAGGGCTAAAAAGAGAGAAGTAGCCAAAGCTGGAAAGATGCTGCCAGAGAAAAAGTGGGTCAAAGAGAAGGGTCCCTCAAGCAGATGGGCAAGGACAGGGACAAAGCCACCTGCCTTGGCCCCCAGCTGAGCTAGGCTTTCAGGCTCCAGCGTCCTGCTGCTGAGAGAGAAAAGCCTCTTCTCCTACATTCGAATGAATTTGATATTCAATCAATGAAGATTAACTCACCGAAGGTAAGGGAGGGGGGTTTTACATCCGTGAGGAAGTCAAATACGATTATGCAGATGAGAAAATTATCCTGAGATGAGGCGCATCTCATATATGATAATTCCGGGAAAGGCTGGACTCCCACCCTGATTAGCATATCTTTAAGACCAGACCAGGATGGGGGAGGCGAGGACCCAGAGATGGGCATTGCATTGACCAGGAATCCCACTAAGAGAAGTTGGTCAAAGCTGTCAGCTCCCTGATATCCTTTTCTGGAAAAGAAGACCCTCAGCTTCTGTCAGGGAAGACCTTAATGAGAGCTTTGACCCCGCAGTGTCCGTTGAAACTCTTTGGACCTCAGCTTGCTCTTGAAACAAAAGAGCATTCTAGAGCAGGTCTTTTTGAACTTTAGAATGAGTGCAGATCACCTGGAGATGCAGCCTCTGATCCAGTGGGTCTGGATTGAGGGCCTGCATTTCTTTTTTAAAAAATTTATGATTTTTTAATATTTATTATTTTATTTATTTATTTGGCTGAGCCACGGCATAGTTGGGGCGTGCCGAGTCTTCCATCCTCATTGCTATATGCAGGATCTCTAGTTGTGGCATTCGAATTCTTAGTTGTGGCATGTGGGATCTTAAGTTCCCCAACCGGGGATCGAACCCAGTCCCCCTGCTTTGGGAGTGTGGAGTCTTAGCCACTGGACCACCAGAGAAGCCCCAGGGTCTGTGTTTCTAACCACCTCCCAGGTGATGCCAATACTGCTGCTCCACAGACCACACCTTTAGAGGGTCCAGCTTAGTGGTGTTCACCCTGGTGGCATGTCAGGGTCACTTGGGGAGTACTTAAAAAACTGCCAATGCCTAGGGTCCACAGCAGACCAATTAAATAAGAATCTCCTGGAGAAGAGCCTGGGCACTGGTGTTTTTTACAAGATGATTCTAATGTGCAGCCGGGGTTGGGAACCTCTGGCCTAAATGAAGACTAGGATTGTAAGAAGGTCATGGATCTATTCTGAATCTCCAGGGACCATCATACTCCCAGACTCTCAGAAGCCACAGATGTGGGTGGGGCCGTGGAAGAGGAGGTGAGTAACCCGGAGTGGGGCTGAGGACACTGCCCTGGGCCCGCTGAGAGCCTTGGTGGTAACTACCCAAATCAGCCTTTGTGTACTAAGTACTACACGACTCAATACAACACGTATATTCTCTACTACGTATACTCTTGTGTATATACACATATGTTCTCTCCAGCCCTTGAGTGGACATATTATCATTTCCATTTGACAGAGAAGGAAATTAGGCTCAGAGAGGCAAAGCGAGTTTCCCAGGATTGTAGAGTCAGGACTCAAGCCTGTCTTATTCTGACCCCCAAGGCCCACACTCTTTCCATTCTAGCCATGCCTCCCACTCCCTGGATCACCTTACCCAAGGAAGTTAGTAGCTGATCCCCGGTCCGTAAAGCCTGACCGAGCGGGGGAAGGAGGCATCCCCCCTCTGCCTGCTGTGCCTGAAGTCGGCTGACCTCATGTGGCAGAGGGGAGTGAGTAAGGACTTGGAAGTTAACAGCCCTGGGTTCAAATCCTTCTCTTATAGCTGTGTGACTGTCAGGGAGTCATTACCTTTTCTGAGTGACAGACAGGCTCCTCCTTGGCCAGATGGGATTATGAGATCAAATTCCGGGTTGCCGAGAGGAGATGAGGTCAGGTGGCACGTGTGTGGCGTGGAGTAGACACATGGAGACAGAATAGAATGGAAGCTGGTTGAGCCAAGCCTCAAAGTTTCTAGAACTCGTGGCTCTTCACTCCCACCCTCAGAAGCTCTAGAGCCAGAGCCTTGGCCCAGTGACCACAAGCCCCTCCTCCAACACGGACAGGGGCCCAGTGTCTCCCAAGTGATGTTTCAGGGCCCGACGAGGCCTGGCTGAGTTGTGTCTGGTCTGGTAAGCACTGTCCCCATGATACAGATGGCTGGGACTGGACCTTCTGCCCAGGAGCCCACCAGGGCAGGTCTCCTCTGCCTCCCCAGGGAAACTTGGGGTGCAGCCCCCAGCATCTTCCCCAAATCAGATGTGCTATTACCTGTTGGTAAGCAGGGGTGGGGGAACACTTGAGTTCCTCCCTGTAAAGAGAGGCACTGGGCTTGGGAACCTTCCAGCACCAGATGGCTTTCCCTTTCTTTCCCAGGAATTTGCCTCAAAGAAGCATCCCATGACCATAGCCACTGAGTAGGGTTGTATTTACACCAGGGGCCGAGTAGGGCAGGAATCCAGCCCCTGATCGGCTCACCAACCTGTGCTTCTCTTGCTAATTGTCATGGAAACACCCTGTGAGTCGCTGGGGAAGAACTTAACATCAGTGAGCCTCAGTCTCCTGGTCTGTGAAATGGAGCCTTAATGGCGCTGCACGAAGGTTCACCCCCTGCCCACCTCCCTCTGGCTCTGTGTCCCTACAA
Source organism: Bubalus kerabau (assembly GCF_029407905.1). Classification (NCBI taxonomy): domain Eukaryota; kingdom Metazoa; phylum Chordata; class Mammalia; order Artiodactyla; family Bovidae; genus Bubalus; species Bubalus kerabau. The sequence continues at coordinate 51,248,912 of NC_073627.1, read as the reverse complement.
CCTCCTCTCACTGCCAGCCCCACCCAGCACCCTGGCCCCCAACCCTTCTAACAAACAGCAATCTGGAGTGGGGGGTGCCCTGGGTCGCCATCCATGGGGGCCCCAGTCCCCATTCTGTTTCAATCTTCACACGGCTACCCAGGACCTCCCCTGGCAGCCAGGGCAAGTGGAGATGTGGGCGAGGAGAGAAGGAGAAGAAAGGGAAGGAAAGGGGCCACAGAGGGGGACTTGGAAGCTGCCGGCATGCTCTCGGGTCTCTGTCTCCTGTGCCCACTGCCCTGTACTGCCTCTCTCCGTGTGTGCTGGGTGCTCGTCTGGGCAGCCGTGCGTGCGTGTGAGTGCATCACAGTGGCTTCATGCCTGAGCATGTCGTAGATCTCTGTGTGTCTCTTGCTCTGCGTGTCTACTTATCTCTGTGCCTGGTGTGTGTGTGGGTCTGGATATGTGTGTTGGTCGGGTGGCTCTGTGAATGTGTGTCTGAATGGGAGTGTATTGTGATGTGTGTGCACACACGTGTGTTTGAGCAAGTGTGTGTCAGTATGTGTGGGTGTGAGTCTGCATGTCTGTGTGGGTGCACATCACGGTGGCTGTGAGGATCTGAGTGTGTGTCCAGTGAGAGTAGATTAGTGTAGAGGACGAGTGTCTGGCTGGGGTGCATCAGTGTCTGTGTGTGCGTATCTCTTTGTAGGCATCGGTGTGGGTGTGCATCAGTGTGTACACACTATCTATGTGTCCAGGTGGGCATGTATCTGTGTGTGGTAGGGTGTGAATACCTGAATGTGTGTCCTGGAGGGTGAGTTTGCCTGCACATCACCATGTGTATCTGCTTATCCATATACATGGTGTAGGGTATGAGTGTGTGTGTGTGTGTGTGTGTGTGTGTGTGTGTGTATGTGTGTGAGTGGGATGTATCAGTATGGATGTATCTATATCCTATGTGAGACTGAGTTGCTGTATAGCAGAGTGTGGGGCATGTGTATTTGTGTGTGTCTGTGTGGGTGCAGTACTGTATGGAGTGTGTGTGTGTGTGCCCTTGGGTACCAGCATATCTCATATGCTCATGTGTGGGTCTGAATGAGTATGTTGCCGTGTGTGTATCTGTGCATGAATCACTGTGGAAGTGTCTGAGTATCCATTTCTGGAAAGTAAAGGGTGTTTATCTTTGTGTCTGAATGGGGCGTATCAGCGTGTGTGAGTGTCTGCGTGCGTGTCTCTAGATCTGCGTATCTTGTGGGTCTGCACCTCTCCAGCTTGGCTGGGCCCAGGCACCGTAAATCCATCAACTCCACATGATTTTGTCAATCCTGACAGCTAACTTCAACATGACGACAAATCTGGCCCCAGAGGATATTAAGCAAAGACACATGAGCCTATAATTTTCTGCTTCCACGTGTGAGATGCTATAATAATCAAAAGAAAATGAGTTTCTAACTACCCCAGCTCTTTGCGCTGTTGCCTTCATGCCGGCTGCACTAATTGAATCACCCGGCACCACTGTATCAATGGTAACTTGGGTATTGGGGGGTAATCAGGCGTGTGGGGGGGACCAGCTTGGAGAGGTGCGGGGGCTTTTGTGAAGGTCCCATCTGCCTTGTGTGCCAAAGCCGCCCGCCGCCCGTTCGCATTTGGCTGGACAAGGGAGCGTCGGAAGGGCAGCCCCCACCCAGAGGAGGGTGTGGGAGGGGATGCCTGGGGGAGGGGGCACCTATGCCCAGATGCTGTGGCTCTGGCCCCTTGGTCCCAGAAGGGGAGCTGTGCGAAAATAAAAAGGATCTAAACTTAGAAGATGGGCCTGTTGTGGTTGTTTAGTGGCTAAGTCATATCCGACCCTTTGTGAGCCCATGGACTGTAGCCCACCAGGCTCCTCTGTCCATGGGATTTCCCAGCAAGAATACTGGAGAGGCCATTTTCTTCTCCAGGGGATCTTCCTGACCCAGGTGTTGAACCTGTGTCTCCTGTGTTGGCAAGGCAGATTCTTTACCACTGAGCCACCAGGGAAGCCCTGGAGATTGGCCTCCCTGGGTTCAAGCCTGGCTGAAAGTCCTTCTGTCATCTGTCCTCTGAGGTGCGGTTTCTTCATGTAGAAAATGGGATGACCACCTAACTCACAGGGATAAGGGAGAACACACAGATTAGGCACAGAGGAGGTGTTTGGGAGTCGTGACTATTTTTGTTGTTATCAATGTTTACAGCACTTTATCGTGCCTTAGCATCACGGTATGAGACAGGGCTGGTTATCCCATTCTACATCTGGAAAAATTGAGACTCAGAGACGTGAAACCTGATCACTTGAGACACAGCTCTCTCTATGTACAGTTGTGGGGTCTGAAGCAGGGTGTGTGTGTGTGTGTGTGTGTTTTCAAAGAGGAAGGAAAATAGTTCCTGGTGGCTTCTGTAGGGCCCCCGCCCAACAGTCCTGTGACTCAATAAAAATAATAATCAAGGAGTCCCCTGGTAGTCCAGTGGTTAAGGATACACTTTCCAATGCAGAGGACACAGGTTCAACGCTTGGTTGGGGCACTAAGATCCCACAGGCCACTGGGCAACTAAGGCGAACTAGAAAAGCCTTCACTCCACAACAAGGACCCAGTACAGCCAAAAAAAAAAAAACCCACTATAATAAATTAATTAATTTTAAAAATAGTTTTTCACCCTTGTATAGCACTTACCAAGGTCCGTTTACTGTGTATTAACTCCTATAACCCTCATCCTGAGTTTGTGAGGTAGAAAGGCAAGTACCCTGTTTACAGATGAGAAGACTAAGGTACAGAGAGGCTGAGTAACTTGCCCAAAGTCACATGGGTGGCAGGTGGTAGAATTGGGCTTCAAGAAAGTCTGTCTTCAGAGTCTTCACTTTAATCCACCACTTGTTCTTCTTAAAGATCCAGCTACGCTCCCACCCTCTCTTTTGTTCCTCAGTCTTCTAAACCAAATCCTTCATTTGCCTCCAAGCAACATACCTCTTTACCCAACCAAGGGCACATTCCCCCTGAAACGAGCCTCCAGAGTGGGATGGAAATGTCCCCATCCCCAAACCCACCGTGCATCCCCACATCAAGGTGGGAGATCACCCCACACCAAAGTGGGAGATCACCCCACGCCACTCTTCGGCATGGGCCCCACTTCCAGTCAGACAGCAAGCTGTCACCAAGCAGCTGCTCTGTACCTAGGCAGGGAACTGTGGGGAGGAGGGGAGGGGTTACAAAGAGGAAATTACTGTAACTATATTTCTGTACAGCCTTTCAGCTTCCTTGGTGGTGCAGGTGGTAAAGAATCTGCGGGTCAGGAAGATGCCCTGGAGAAGGAAATGGCTACCCACTCCAGCGTTCTTGCCTGAAAAATTCCATGGACAGAGGAGGCTGGCAGGCTTGGTGGGCTACAGTCCATGGGGGTCACAAAAAGTTGATGCAACTAAAATTTTTACTTTTACTCTTTGCAAAGCTACGAATAATAGAAAAGGAACAGACTTTGGAGCCAGGAAGGTCTGGGTTCTGATTTTAGCACTGTCATTGACTATCTGGTGGCCCTTGGGCTTGTTACAGAATATCTGTGACTCAGTTTTCTCAACCATAAAATGGGAACATATCTCCCAAAATATCAAGAACAATGCAAAAATATCTGCTCTTATCACCCCCATTTTACACTTTACTGGAGACCATAGACAATCCAATAAGACAAGAAAAAGAAAAAAAGACACACAGATTGGAAAAGAAAAAAGGAAAACCATCTTTATTCACAGATATGATCATCTTCACAGAAAACTCTAAGGAATCAACTCTCTCCACCAGAAAAAAAAAAAAAGCTACCGGAGCTAATGAATTTAGTAAAGTTGAAGGATACAAGGCCAATATACAAAACCAAGTGTATTTGACATGCTAACAATAAACAATTAGAAATTGAAATTAAAATGGGGACATTAATCCCATCTCACAAGGCTGCTAGAAGGGATAAAATGAGATAATATTTATCTTGAGGCATCTAGCTCACCTACTTTCTCATAACTTTGTTTGGAGGTGGAAAGAGAAAGGCTGGTAGAGAATCTCACCTAACAAGCATCCCCTCCTATCTGCACCATGACTGGGAGGGAATGTTTCTGATATGTCCTTAGTAGTTATGCCAATTACAAATTTTAGGGCTTTGTTGATCTATAAATTTGGGAGATTGGGGGTGGAGAGGTGGCGCATCAAAATCTTGGGGCTCCTGGGAAATATATTGCCATGCACATGTGAGCATTGTCCATCAGGTGGTCTGCCCAGAGGAGGAACTGAGGAACCACAGCCTGTGTGCACTCTGCCTCCTATCCTTCCTTCTGCCCTTCTCATCTTTCTGCTAATCAACATTTCTACTGAGCCAGGCCCAGGATGTCCAATGCAACCCAGATAAATCTTAGGTCAGTCTCAGTCTTGATGATACCCAAAAGGAACCCTAAGAGCTTCCAAAAGCACTGATTGGCAATGAAGTCTTTACCAAACTCTTTTGGACAAGCAGCAAAGTGGAGAAGAAAATCACGTCACATACGACATACAGCAAAACTCTCTCAAAAATCCTTTTTTAGCCCTGTCTTTCCCCAAAGTCTTGTAGGTCGCTGTATCTCACACCCCTTTTTTCCTTTGTCTCTTCTAAAATTTCAGTTCTACTCTTTTTTCCCTCACCACATGCCAACTGCATTGATTCTAGTCTGATCCAGCTTTTACTGCTAATAACTTTATGCTGTTTTTTGAGTGGGAACTTTATAGATGTGCCTATCATCTGATCAGCTCAGATGTGGGAATGTGGGAGGTGGGCAGTAAGTGTTTAAAGGTAAAGTACACCATAACATTTTGTTTCCTGCTCATCAGAAGCCTTCAAATGTCTCACAGCCTTGCAGGGGGAAGATGAATTTAAATGGTTATACCATACACAGTGACACTTTCTCTGGGATAGGTCCAGCACCCAACATATGCAAAGAGATGGCCTGATCCATTTTGGGGCATGTGCCCAAGAGGAGGTGGCCCTGATCCAGCACTTGAAGGACAGCTCAGCATTCATCTGATGGGAGGATGGAAAAGAAAGGGGAAAGGAATGGGCATTATGCCTCATCTCCTGGTACATGGCATCCGTTAACTTCTTTATTAATTACACATCCACTGCAATTATTTTGGGAGGTGGGTGTATATTAATATTCTCCTTTTGCTGATTTGGAGATTGAGGCCCAAAGGAAAAATTAAGTTCTCAAAGTCACCTAGAGAGTATTTGGCACAGGTAGAATCGAATGCTGATCTCTATGGCTTCAAAACATTTATGATAGGCAGGTGGATAGAGAGGAGGAGAACTTCAAATAGCCCCATGTGTGGAGGGCTAAAGGTAGGAAAGGAGACTCTGGTCATCACGTATAGGAGACAATGGGGTACCGACCGGCATAAACAACACACCACCATTGGTGACAAGGCGGGAAAGACTATGAATGTGTATCTGCTCATTTTTGTATAACAGATCTCTGAAAAGATACCCAAGAATTGGGGATGTTGGTTGCCCTTGGGGTGGAAACTAGGGGTGGGGGAGCCCTGGGGGAGGGGAGGGGGCCATTTCACACTCCCTTATACGCTTTTTGAAACCTGAATCATGTGAATGTGTACCCTGTTCATAGATAAACCACGTTGTTCTTAGAACATGCACATAAGGAAAAGAATAAGCATTATGCAGCAACACTAAAATTCGAAATAAAACCATGCCCAGACGTTGATCATGCACTTGAGGGGGCATGAGATGGGTCGCCTCTGGGTCTAGAGCTTGACCCTGGTGAAGAAGGGATGTGTGTGGGGGCCTGGGGAGGAGAGCCCTGGTGAATCTGAGTCAGCAGTGAGGCTCACTCAGCTCGCTGGTGTCTGGATGCTCCCTCTCCAGCCTGATGGGTGAGGGGCTGTCAGACGGAGGAGGGGGATACAGGAGAGACATCCGAGATGGGACGGGACATTTGGGCAGTTGGGGCCGATTTGTTGCCATTTTCACGGGCAGGCTTGGGAATTAAGTGGCATGAAATTGAGCACAGATAAGGTTCCCCCCTAGAGACAGGGCAGCCCTCGCCCAGGCAGGGAGAATGCAGAGGGGGCGGGGGTGGGCGGGGTGGCCAGGCGCCACGCTCGGCTGCTTCTGGGTGCAGATGGAGGGAGAATGGAAGGGGGCTGGGCCGGCTCCTCCCCCCAGACCCCTCCCTGCCCTCCTCTCCCTGCAGACAGGCAGAGGGTCTGCCAGACCCCAGCGTCTGCCGAGCCTGGGCTGCTTCCCTTGTGCCCAAGGACCCCTGGGAGTCAAGGTTGGGGGTAGCGGCCACGCAGGAGCCCCATTCAGATCTTGCTTCTCTCAGCATCTCTCTGCTGCCAGTTGCCCAGGATGGGAACTTTCGGGAGACAGAGAATCTCTTCCGTCTTCCAGGTGGGAAAGAGGTGAATGAAACAGAACATCTATTGGGGAGCTAAGGGGGACCTGGGTTCCAGTTTGTATTCCAACACTGTGGCCTCCAGTGAACTATTCATCTTTTTCTAACGTGCTCAATTGTGTCCAATTCTTTGAGACCCCATGGACTGTAGTCTGCCAGGTTCCTCTGTCCATGGAATTCTCCAGGCAAGACTATTGGAATGGTGTGCCATTTCCTACTCTAGGGGATCCTCCTGACTCAGGGATTGAACCCCCATCTCCTGCATCTCCTGTAGCAGCAGGTGGATTCTTTACCACTGAGCCACCTGGGAAGCCCCCTCCTTATCCGTAACATAATACTAACATCCAGCACATATATGACCATATATTTGATCACATGTCTGGCATTGTTTTAAAAGTCTTATATACTCTGGCAATTCGTTTGATCTCAAAAATAAATACCTTATCAGGTGGTAATTTTATCAATTACACTTCCATTGTAAATATGAGAAATCATCTGGCCGGTGAGTGGTGAATATGGGATTTGCTATTGAACATTTTGCTACTTTAGGGAGTCAAGGGAAAGGGAAAGGGAAATGAGACGATAAGGACTTCCCTGGTGGTCCAGGGGGACCTTGCAATGCAGGGGGCTTCCCTGTTAGCTTGGACAGTAAAGAATCTGCCTGCAGTGAGGGAGACCCAGGTTCGATCTCTGAGTCGGGAAGATCCCCTGGGGAAGGGCATGGCAACCCACTCAGTCTTCTTGCCTGGAGAATTCCACGGACAGAGGAGCCTGCGGGCTACAGTCCACGGGTCTCAAAGAGTCGGACACGACTGAGCCGCTAGCACTTTCACTTTCACTTGCAACGCAGGGGACGTGGGTTTGATCTCTGATCAGGGAACGACGATCTCTCATGCTGCGGGGCAACTAAGCCCGTGTGCCCCAACTACAGAGAAGCCTGTGTGCCTGGAGAAGCCCACTCACCACAACAAAGAACCAGTGCAGCCAAATAAAAATAAGTGTTTTTTAAAAATGAGACCATGAACGTTTATGGTTTAACCCATGGTCCGTAGGTAACCCAGAGCTGCTGGCTTCCCTTAGTGGGGAACTGGAAGTTCAAATACAAAGCGTCAGAACCAGAAGGAAGAGCCTGAACAACCTTGTTTGTGTTCTTAAGGGCTGCTGCTGCTGCTGCTGCTAAGTTGCTTCAGTTGTGTCTGACTCTGTGCAACCCCATAGACGGCAGCCCACCAGGCTCCCCCGTCCCTGGGATTCTCCAGGCAAGAGCACTGGAGTGGGTTACCATTTCCTTCACCAATGCATGAACATGAAAAGTGACAGTGAAGTCTCAGTCGTGTCCGACTCTTAGCGACCCCATGGACTGCAGCCTACCAGGCTCCTCCATCCATAGGATTTTTCAGGCAAGAGTACTGGAGTGGGGTGCCATTGCCTTCTCCAACTCTTATGGGTTGGAGAGATGGAAAATGAGGCCCGTGGAAGGGAAGTGACTCATACAAGGTCACACATCAAGTTGGGGCTGGGCTAGGACTGACGGGCTCAGTGACCCACGCCCTTGCTCTTTCGGGGTCCTGAGGACAGTCTGGGCCTTTGGGGAGAGCGGCCGACCCTCTTTCCCACAAGGAGAAGCCTGGAATTTCCATCTCCGTGGGGGCTGTGAGCTCCAAGTCCTCCCTCCCCAGGCAGAGTGAGACCTAGCCCCCAACCCCCATCGGGGTGAGGGGCACAGACAGCGTCAGTCTGCCAACCTGGCCGCCTCCCCCTGGGCAGAGCAGTGCCCTACAATTAGGAAGGCTGTGTTTGCCTCAGCACCGGGCCCGACCAGCCCATGAAAGCCATGAGGAACCCCGCAGGTGGCCAGGGGGAGGACGGGCCCCATGGTGCTTAATAGGACCTAATCTCCTCCAGCGTTGTCAGAAATGAAAATGAAAACAGCCGCGATTTTGTGGTTTAAAAATTAGCATGTGTGCCTACATGGTAAGCCCCTGGCCTGCATTACCATACAGATTTATCCCAGGCCCAGCACGCGGCCAAAATATGTAATTACACACAGACTCGAGGTGGCAACGTTGCTCCTCTTCCCCATCTATATAATATGGGTTTTTCAAAATGAGAGCTCCATCTGGAATTTTGTGAGGGCCTGTATTATGAAGGGGGCTTCCTTCCAAGAATCCACCTGCCAATGCAGGAGACACAGGAGACGGGGGTTCGATCCCTGGGTTGGGAAGATCACCTGGAGGAGGTGACAGTAACCCATTCCAGTATTCTTGCTGGAAAAATCGATTTCCAGAGGAGTCCCGAGGGCTCTAGTCCATGGGTTCGAAAAGAGGCGAACACAGCTGACTGAGCACACACACATTTTATCGGGGATGCTGCTGGTGATGGATTTGGGAAGAGGAAAGGTCTCAACCTCATCACCAGTATGTGAGGAGGGGGTACACAGATGTGTCTGTCAACTGGAGAGTCACGTCCCTGGGCCAGGAGAAAGGAAGGCAGGGAAGGGAAAGCTTTACTAAAAGTCGCTGTGTGACTATGCTGCAGGTCCCACCCCGTGCTCCCATGCACATTCTCTCCTTTCATGAGCACAGGAAGCCCGAAATGCACATTCTCTCCTTTCATGAGCACAGGAAGCCCGAAATGCACATTCTCTCCTTTCATCAGCACTGGAAGCCCGAGAAGACTGTATCTTTATCCCCACTTGAAAGATGAGGAAACCAAGGCTGGTAAATAGTGAAGCCCAAGATTCCAACTCATGTCTCCAGAGTCTACACTCTTTTCAAAATGCTACATATGGCCCCCAACCGCATTAGGCTGTCTTCATGGGACCAGTGACCTTAGCTGAAGTCATTGCGGAAGGAAGGGGTGATGGATGCGGGAAAGTAGGCCAACGTTCAACCATGAAGATTTGAAGGGCAATCAGGGTCTTCACGCTGGGAACTGGTGGTAGGAAGAGAGAAAGACAGAGACCCCAGCTATTAGCACAGAAACTGACGCACAGTAGATATAACAAATGAATAGTTGATGGAATGAATGGACCAAAGCCCTAAAAGAAACATCAGTGTCAGAGCTTCCCTGGTGACTTCAGCGGTAAAGAATCCACCTGCCGATGCAGGAGACTTGGGTTTGATCCCTGGTCTGGAAAGACCCCACATGCCTTGAGCAATCGAGCCTGTGTGCCACAACTATTGAGCCTGTGCTCAAGAGCCCTCGAGATGCAGCTACTAAAGCCTGCATGTCCTAGAGCCTTGGTCTGCAGCAAGAGAAGCCACCACAATGAGAAGCTCCCACAACACAACTAGAGAAAACCCTGCACAGCAACAAGGACCCGCCACAGCCAAAACCATGTAAATACATTTAAAGAAAAGCAAACTTTAAAATCAGTGTCTTCATTCAATATTGGGTGATGGACAATGTCAAGATACTGCAAGAAAAGAATAAACCAACATCCCCAATGTGGGATCAATGTCCCCATCCGGAATTGGGTAGGAAAGGGAGTTGACATTCCAATGGAGGGATCAATACTCCAATGAAGATTCGGTTGTGGTAATCAGTGTCCCATGTGGGGATCAATGTCCCAATACAGAGTTGGTTGAGGAGAATCAATATCCCACCATAGGGATGGGTAAGGGAAGCAATATCCCAACGTAGAGATTGATGCCCCGATTCTGTCAGTTACGAAGAATCAATGCCCCAATATCAGGATCAATGGCAGTCAGTGTTATACAAAGATGAGCATGACAGTCCATGTCCCCATATGAGATCCACGATGGCCAAAGTTCCACTCTAGGGGTGGACGGAGGTTCATGTCCCAGTATAGACACCAGCTTGTCAATATGGAGAACAAAAGAGTAGCTATCCATGACTTCTACTTCCCTAGGGGGCTTTTTCTTCTCTTATTTGCTCTAAAGGGACAGTTCCCAGGCTCCCTGGCCCTTTTGACCCTCTGGCTCAGTCTTCCATGGAAGAAAAATTGAGAATGGGATCAGTGTTCTGCCTGCAACATGGTCCAGCCTGGTTATCCACAGCAGTTCCCCTTGGAAGGCTCCCATTCTCTCGTCTGTCTCCAGAGCCAGCTTGCAAGTATGTGCAGAGAACCCCACCAGCCTGGGAGAGGCTTCTTACTTCACAGAGATTATTTCCTGCAGGGAAACCAGGCCTTGGGCTGTCCAAGGCTCAGCACAAACAGTAGTAGTTAACGTACAGCCACGACCAGTTGGTTCTTGCCTCATTGGACTGGTGCGTGAGTGTGTGCTAAGTAGCTTCAGTTGTGTCTGACTCTTTGCAACCCTATGACCTGTAGTCTACCAGGCTCCTCTGTCCATGGGGATTCTCCAGGCAAGAATACTGGAGTGGGTTGCCGTGCTCTCCTTCAGGGGATCTTCCCGACCCAGGGACTGAACCCACGTCTCTTACATCTCCTGCATTGGCAGGCAGGTTCTTTACCACTAGTGCCACCTTGGAAGCCCCATTGGACTGATACACATCCCAAAATCAGTCATCGTGTTATTTAACATTACACCTGTCATCTGAACGATTGCCTCCCCCCATTTAACAGAAGGGAAAAGCGCAGCCCAGAGGAGCAAACTCACTGGCTGCAGAGAAGTGGCAGAGATAGACGAGAAGCATGATATCCTGTCTGCCAGCCCAATCCTTTTCCAGTCACATGAGGTTGACATGACTGAGGCCTCCCCCCACCCACTGTCAACACCCGCACCCTCTGCCCCCACTTAGGTGTATTCTGGGAGTTAATCACACAGTTTAGGAAAGGGGGTTGAAAGCATAGCTCCCCCAAACCTTCACTTTTCTGCATCTTCCCCATCACTCCTCTAACCCCTAGGAGCTGGGGGACAGGATGAAGTTCCCTGTTGCTCTCCAAGGTTGGAGATGTAGTTGGAGGGTGAGATGGGTAAGCCACACAGCCTCAGCCACCACAGGGGCTTAAGGGGAGGGAGTGACTCTTCTGCTCAGACAAAGGCTGGCCGAGGCATCTGTCGGCTGACTCTTGTGTCTCGCAGCTGCTCAACAGTCAGACTCCAGGCAGGTGCCAATTTGTGGAGGGAGGGGAGCACGGCTGCACGTGCTCACATCGCACTTCCTCCTCTCACAGCCCCACACCCATCACCTCACACGCACACACAGGCAAGGCCTCCCGTTGCCCCTCCTGCCCCAACAAGCCCACCCTGTGCCCCTGAGACCCAGCACTTTGGGGGCAGGACCCCCAGCCCTCACGACCTCCCCCCGTGGACTCCTCCTGCCAAGCCTGCTGCCAGCGCCCTTGGGGACCTTTGCCCAGCCAAGGAGGAGCTCGGAGGAGGGGGGAGGTGTCTGGCGGGAGATGGGACCTTGTGCTTAATGGGATGTCTCTCCTTTAAGCTTCTCTGGCTGGGATCGGGGGCTTCCTGGAGACCTCCTAAGAAGCTGGAAGCTCCAATTCTTCCAACTGGAAAGGTGGGGAGGCCAGATACACAAGCTCACAGAGCTGGGCAGACATGGATGGAAGAGTGGGAGAGCCCATGGTATTGTCAGACTAAGGGAAAAGAACAGGGTGTGTGTGTGTGTATGCTACACATGTGAGAACACACCCAAACACACAGGCATATTCGCCCACATTTTTGTATATACACATGCGCGTGCGCACACGCACACACACACACAGACAGACACACACACAGGGCTATGTGACAAGTTGGAAAAGTGTTTCAAGTAAGTGCCCAGTTGGAGCTCTGCACACTCCAACTTTTCAAAAATTTTTTTATTTACTTACATATTTATTTATTTAAGTCACACTACCACCCTGACTCCCAATCTGAGAAGAAAAAAATTTAAGGCAGCAGAGACTCTTCCATTTAGGCGACTAATTGTAAAATCTATTTTATTGTCCACATATTTTATTTTTAATTCTACGGGCAGAGGAGAATACGGTAAGGGCAGCAGGGGAGGGGGATGGATGGGGGGTGCGGGTGGTGGTGAGTATTGCCCTGTCAAGAAGATGATGCAGGAGGAAAAGAATATTTCCCTGAAAGCTGCTTAGATGGAAAAAAAAATGTATAAATTTTATATGGAGATGCTCCAAGCCCCTCCCTGGCGTGGTCCTCTTGACCTCTTCCTCCCTGCACCCAACCTCCCAGCAGCCCCCCTCTGCTCCTCCCTGCCTGCCCAAGCCTGCTCTTCTCCCCTTCCTCCCTCCCCCCACCCTCCCTCGAAGCCCCCGCCCCTCCCCAGGGCCCCCTCCTCAGATGCAATCCCCCTGCTGTAATTTCTGGGGGAATTGCTTCATCTCGGGTGCAGATATATTTGTGTCAAGGTGCAGCTGCACAGATAGCCTTCCTCTATGCATAGTAAGAGGGTTTCAGAAAGAGAGGTTGTGCCCAGAGCAAGGCCTTATCAGAGCAAGCTGCCTGCCATTTATCTGATTCCCCATCAAATAGGAAAACGGGCCTCAGGCTGCTGCTTCCACTTTCCTTGGGAAAGCCATGGGGGGAATAATAATTTACTCCAATCTTTTTGTTTCCAGCACTCACCTTCAGCCTGACACAGCCTGGGGTCTCTCTACCACTCCCCCCCCCTCCACGACCCTGCACCCAACACAACCAGCCTGGGGGTACCGATCCCCTCAAGGGCCCATCAGGACACCCCCAGAAATGCCCTTGCTGGTTGAGTGGACCTTCATAATGGATTGGCAGGAGCTGGAGAAGATACCCTTTGGCATCGAGGGGCGGTGGGGGGTAGCGTAGACACAGGGGAAGGGAGGCAGGGACACAGCAGGGAGTGGGGGTGGGGAGGCTTGGTCTGGCTGCAGGGGGGCCTGGCTCCCTTCCCAGCCCCCCCACACATGCAGATCCCCCACCAGCACTCACTCTGAGTGTGCGTGTGTGCCCGTGTAGACAGGCGCACGCATGTGTCAGTCTCGACCCTGTGAGCATCCTTGCGTGAGGACCTATCGGTGCCTTTATCTGCGTGTGTCTGTCCATCTGTGTCTGGGGCGGAGACGAATGGAGCACCGGGGGCAGTTTCTGTTCCATGAACTCCCGTCTCAGTTGTCAATCCCAACAGGCGAGAACCAGCCCGAGAGGGGATGCCACGGACTGTGGGAAAGCAGAGGGGTGGGGGGCGAGCTGCGGCGAGGGAGGGGTCCCAGCCGGCCTGGCGCGGTCATTGCGACGCCCTCCCCGGTGGAGCTGCTCCAGGGAGCAGCAGGCAGCCCATCTGGTCCAGGAGCTGCAGAGAGGTAGGCGCTGGGGAGGGGGCCGCTCCCCACAGGCCAGCCATAAATCACGGTTATGGAGCCAGGGGGCAGGGGGTGGGCAGGGGCCAGGGGGCAGCTGCAGCGGCACACACACGGGACCGGGCAGAGAGGCCAGGGTCAGGTGTGGCTGTAAATCGTCACCTAAATGCTTCCAAGCCGAGGCTAATCAGGGCGCAGTGACAGCACACACCCGGCCCGGCCCCACCGGGCCCTGGGGGGGCACACCCATGTCTGCGCAAGCATATACACGCTCACAGATACAAAAGCACGCCCGCACAAGGCCTACCTACAGAGCTGCGCTCGCAAGGCACCACACCTGGATACCTAAGGACACAGGTGCAGGCCCAGCTTCCTGCGGCCGTGTATGCCTGTTCTCCACCCCCCACAAACGGAAACAGTGCTGCACCCGTCTTCATTCACACCCAAGGACATGGAGATGGCCTAAGACACTCCGTACGGGCATATACACACACAGGTGAGCATGCTAAGTACTAGGCAGACTGTACAACACCCAGAGCAAGTACAGCTCTGGGCCAAACACCCACAGGAAGAAAGGAACCGGGAGAGGTATATATGCCTGGTAGGTCCCAGTGTCTGGGTTCTCCCCCCAGCCACCCCCTCGTCCTGCACCCCTGGAACCAGGCCCCCATCCCATTCAGCAGTCCTCTTTCAAATGTCGGTCTTTCCTCTGCCCAGAGCTCACACTGCTCGCTCTCTCCCTCCCCCAGTGCTGGAGTCAGACTCATTTCATTCACCAGCATTTTAAAAAATTTATTTATTTATTTTGGCTGCGTTGGATCTTGGCTGCTGCAGTGAGCAGGGACTACTCTCTAATTTCAGTGCATGGGTTTCTCACTGAGGTGGCTTCTCTTGTTGCGGAGCGTGGGTTCTAGAGCAAGGGCTCAGTAGCTGTGGTGCAGGGGCACATTTAAAAAAATTAAATGTGCATTAATTTTTTTAAACACCATCCTTGTAGAGAAGGGGGACAAAAAGAAACAAATGTAGAAAAATATGGGAAAACCTATTGAAAATGTGTTCATTTCCCCAGTACCCCTCGCCTCCCCCTTGCTCTGTGGTATGTGGAACCTTCCCCGGGCCAGGAATCAAACCCATGTCCCCTGCATTGGCAGGTGGATTCTCAACCACTGGACTACCAGGAAAGCTCTCACCAGCACTTATGTAGCACTACTCTGCCCCAGGCTCTGTGCTAGGCTCTGGTGGTAAGATCCCTGCCCTCCAAAAGTTAGCAGAGAAGAGAGAGAAATGAGTCCTCAATTACAGCTTGCTGCACAGAGAGCCTAGCCCAGTGCTGTGGAGGCACGGAGGAGGAACGTCCCCTCCAGAGTGGAAGAGGACAAGGAAGACGTTCTGGAAAAAGCCATGTCCCAGCTGAGCACTAATGACCAGCGGAAGCTTGTCAGATGGAGAAGCGGAGCAGAAGAGAGGAATTCCCACCCCACTCCACCCCCCACCCTCAAAGCATGACCCGTCATTAGCAGTGGGCACCTGCTGGAGGGAACAAAATAAGCCATTAAGCAAGTGCTGCACCCCCACGAGGCACCCACCTTGGGGACTTGATGCTGGCAGTGAGAACCAGTGAACCCCCTCACCTGGACCCCACTGGGGACACCCAGTTTCATTTCCCAGTGTTTCCCTAGGGACTCTTGCACTGATGCAGGGAGAGAACTGATAATTGGACCAAGTCTTCCTAGCAGGTGCCACAATCAGCTTATATGCAGGGTGAGGATGGGGGTACTCATGAGGGGGATAGTCGGCCATGCCCACTGAGCCTCGGGACAGGGACGCTGAGCCCTCTCACTTAGCCCTGTTCACTTTGACAACCTGTTCAGCGTAGCTCTCTGAATTCCAGGGAGCCCTTCCTAGGACCAGCAGCGGAGAGGGAGTTGAAATCAGGACTCTGGAACCCGCTCCCCTGCCCACCCCCCAGGCTCAATGCAACCATTTATCTGCTTGCCCTATTGGACTTCCAAACAGGACCTAATTGAACAAAGGACTCCATGTGTGAAAACCATTAATCCATAGGACGAAGTCCAAAGTCAGCTGGGCATTCAGTACCCTCCCCAGCCTTGTTCCCGTGACGCAGACTGACAGTCTCCGCCCGGCCCTGGGCACCACCCAACTCCCCTCATCCCTCCAGCCCCTTCTCGCCCACCAGCCCCACCAACCCCAGACCCCCACCCCTTCCTGTCAAACTCTAACTCATCATTTTAATTTTTATTTTAAACATTCCTGGAGTGCCTG
Organism: Bubalus kerabau; assembly: GCF_029407905.1. Classification (NCBI taxonomy): domain Eukaryota; kingdom Metazoa; phylum Chordata; class Mammalia; order Artiodactyla; family Bovidae; genus Bubalus; species Bubalus kerabau. Next base: position 51,232,992 of record NC_073627.1, on the reverse strand, counting down.
CAACATAGCACTGGTCACATGGGCACGTTTCATATCCTTTATAAAATTCTGGGAAGTGTAGCCTCATTTCACTAGTGAGGAAACTGAGTCTCAGAGAGCTTAAATGATCTGTTCAAGGTTATGGTCACCTTGGGAAAGGCAAGGGAGAGGTCACTCTAGGGCAACATGAGCCTCCAGGCACAGGATCTGGGTTCCTTTCTTCCCTCTCACCCCAGAGTGGCAGTGGAACAAGGCAAGAGAAGAAAGAATGGATTTGGAGGCGGGGGTGGGGTGGCCAGTGACTAGAAGGATTGGAAGAGGAAGAAGTATTGGGGAAGCACATTGACTGAAACCACCCACCCTGGCCAGGCATCATAGTAACCATTTGTGTGAGTTATTTTACAATAGGCAGTCCTGGTAAGGAACGTGGAACTAACAAGCCACCACCAACCAGAAGAGTTTGAGAAAGGTCAAAAGGAGATGCCACATATCCTTCCACCTCCCAGAATCCTCCTCGCTGGTGTCCATTTTGGCTGAGAAATGCATGTACCACCAGGAAGGACCCTGAGTCAGAATGATTGGCCAGAGACAACCCAGAAACGAATCCCATCACCAAAAAACCCAAGGCTGCAAGCACATGGCAGAGCTGTTCTCCTGGGTTCCCTTAACCTACTGTTCTCTGCTCAGGTGCTGCTGCTGCTGCTAAGTCACTTCAGTCGTGTCTGACTCTTCGCGACCCCATGGACTGCAGCCTACTAGGCTCCTTCGTCCATGGGATTTTCCAGGCAAGAGTACTGGAGTGGGGTGCCATCACCTTCTCCACCACCCAGATGCACCTTCCCAATAAAGTCTCTTGCTTTGTCAGCACGGGTGTTTCCTCAGACAATTTATTTCTGAGTGTTAGACAAGAGTCCACTCTCAGGCCCTGGAAGGGGTCCCCCTTCCTGCAACAGAGGAGCCAGGCATCCTCAGAAGTAGAGTCTTGGCTGAGGACTGGGGACCCCTGGGGCAGTTGTTGGGAGGTGCGGTGCTTGTAGGTCACATTTTCATAAATGGAGGTTGTTTGTATCTTCAGGCTTGCCTTGTCTCCTGCCTTGATGTGGTGGCTCTTGGAGGCCAGGCATCTGTGCTTTAGGGAGGCAGAAAAGGAGAGAAGGAGAAAAGAGAGCAGAAGTTCTGGGTTCTCAGTCATGGTTCTGAACTTCTTGAAGTCTCAGTTTTCCCATCTCCTAAATGGAGATAATAATAGCATCTGTCCAGGATTGTGGAGAGAATTAAATGTGACTGAGCCAGGAGCCTGTGCATAGCAGACACCACCCCCTCCCCGCCCCGCCCAACACACACACACACAAATGCCAGCAGCTTCCTTCTGACCTGAAGGCATGGGTTAAGCTGCATGCTTCTTGATGGACAGAAGGGACTGGAGTGGGGTATCCTGCCCTGGGGTTGCTGGGACTGCAGAGAGGCTCTGTTCTGGGCATGGCTTGCAGGTGACATGGTTGAGTGTGGGCGGGGAAGTGATTACTTTATCATCTTCCCTTCCTGCTGGCGGTCCTCTCTTGCTTCATGAAAGGCCCAGGCACCTCAGAGTCTATGTAGATAAAGAAGATCAGGAACACTGAGGCAAGGGCTTCCTGGTGGCCCCACAGTGAAGAATCTGTCTGCCAATACAGGAGACACAGTCTCGATCCCTAGTCTCAGAAGATGCCACATGCCTCGGGCAACTCAGCCCATGTGCCACAACTACTGAGCCTGTGCTCTAGAGGCTGGGACCCACAACTACTGAAGCCTGTGCACCCTGGAGCCTGTGCTCCACAACAAGAGAAGCCACTGCAATGAGAAACCCGCGCATTGCAACTAGAGAGCCAGCCCTGCTCACGAAAACTAGAGAAAGTCCACGTGCAGGAATGAAGAACCAGCAGAGCCCAAGTAAATTAATTAATTAAAAAAAAATTTTTTTTTAAGAAAAACATTGAGGCAGGGGACTTCTCTGGTGGTCCAGTGGTTAAGAATCCAACTTCCAAGGCAGGTGATATGGGTTCAATCCCTGGTCAGGGAACAAAGATCCCACAAGCCTCAACTGCTGAGCCCAGTGCCTTGGAAGCCCACACACCACAGCTGGAGAGCAGACATCCCGTAACCAAGACCCAACGCAGCCACATAAATAAATATTAAAAAAGAAAGAAAGAACGTTGAGGCAGCCCTTTTCCAATGGAACTCAGCTGGTAAAGCAGCCTTTACCCACCTTGCCTCCCCCAAGCCTCTGCTCCCCGCACTGATCCCTGGGAGTGGGAGCAAGGCTCTTCATCACCAACACAGACAACAGCCTGATACAAATTGGCAGGCAAAGGAGGGAGCAGTCGATATGGATTAGAAGGAAGGGCCTCCCCTGGCCTGGGGCCTCAGGCTCCCATTGATCAGCTTCTCGACCAAAGAAACCAGCTCGGCCGATGGCTACTGAGTACCAGGAGGGGACCCAGCTCTGTCTCCTACTTCACCTGGCCGCAGATCCCTGCAGAGCTGAGGGCCCCCAAGTGGGCTGGGTCAAGAGGGGTCAGGAGAGCAAGAAGGTGTGAGAGAGCCCAGCTGGCATCACACCGCCCACCCCACCCCAGCCGAGGGAGTTTTCTTGGTGTTGAGAAAATGGTCAGCAGTTTGTTACAGTCCACTGACTCCAAACAGCCCTCTGGAAATGTTGCTGAATTTAAATCCAAGCAACAGATACCCACAAACATGCCCGTCACTCCTCCCACCCCTTCCTTAAATACAAACATAGTTATCTCGTGGCTGTACACACACCGTGTGAATCCACTCAGTCTGGAAGCATTTATTGAGGAGAGGCACCACATGAGCCAGGCACGGCAACTACAAACAGCTTCGTGCTCTAAAGGAACATATATTCTAAGAGGAGAGACGAACACGGCAAGAGGTCACAAAGGGCAGGGGAATAGGTCCAATTACAAGAGTACTAGCCATCTTCAAAGGAAAGAGGGATTCACTCTAGGGTCATGGAGAGCACTTCTAGAGGAGGTAATATCTTGGCAGGGTTTCTAAGGATGAATAGGAGTTTGCTAAGTAGATAGAGTGACAAAGGGTTCGTCTCATTGCCTGCCTCCTGCCAACATCTCTGACCATACAGAGATGTGTCTACCTTTTTGCTAACTCTACACTTTCCTTTATGAGTTTCTTTAACCCCTAACACTCTCTACACTGAGCCAGTTGCCTGAGATGTTCTTGTCCTCCTTCCATTGACTACTTCCTGTTCAACCTTCAAGACTTTTCTTAAAGAACTATGGATTCCTCAGAGAGAGCTACATGCTGCCTTCTACATGCTGCCATAGAATCTTTTGTCTCCTTCTCCTAACTCTCAACACACTTGTGTTCACTTGTTTGCTCCATGAAGGCAATGACTATATGGTACCCATTGCATCTAGGATAGTGCCTGACACATGTAAGGAGCTCAATGCATGTGTGGGTGGATGAACAGGTGAGTGGATGGATGGACAGATGGGTGGATGGATGGATGGATGGGTGAGTGGATGAGTGAGTGGATGGATGGATGGATGAATGGTTGGATGGATGAGTGAGTGGATGGATGAGTGAATGCATGGATGGATGGGTGAGTGGATGAATGGATAAGGTGAGTGGATGGATGGATGGATGGATGGATGGGTGGATGGATGGATGGATGGGTGAGTGGATGGATGGATGGGTGAATGGTTGGATGGATGGGTGGGTGCATGGGTGGGTGGGTGGGTGGATGGATGGATGGGTGAGTGGATGGATGGATGGATGGGTGAGTGGATGGATGGATGGGTGAGTGGGTGTATGGATGTGTGGGTGGATGGGTAGATGTATGGATGGGTGGGTGGATGGATGGATGGATGAGGGGTAGGTAGATGGATGGATGAGTGGATAGACAGACAGATGGATGAATAGTTTGTTCAAGGAATTACAAGTACATGAGAATTTAGAACTTCAGAGGTGTGTAGAGTACAAGGCGGAGAAGGCAATGGCAACCCACTCCAGTACTCTTGCCTGGAAAATCCCATGGACGGAGGAGGCTGGGAGGCTGCAGTCCATGGGGTCACACAGAGTCAGACACGACTGAAGTGATTTAGCAGCAGCTGCAGCAGAGTACAAGGGGATGATGGGAGAATTGTGGCAGATGACAGTGAAGAAGCTGGCAGGGGTGGGAGTTTGGCAGGCCTTGTGACCCATTTTGAGCACTCATGGCCTAAGGAGTGAATTCTAGAACATGAGCAGTACAAGATCTCTTTGGGATGACGTGGTCCTAACCTTCATTTTACAAATGAGGAAGCTAAGGTCCACAGAAGAAGTGGGAACTTGCTCCCAATCACTGTTAGGGTGAATCAACGGCTCCATAGGGATTATACTCCTGAGCTTGATCTCCTGGTCCAGGGCACACTCAGCCCCCCACATCCCTGGAGGGATTAGGAGGTGATGAGGTCACCCTCACTGCTAAAGGCATGTACTGAGTACACACACAGGCACACACAGCACCTGTACCCACCAGAGCAGGTGATTAACACCCAACCCAATCAAGCTTAATCCAAAAGGACAGATTCTTGGTCTGTGTAAGTGGGAAGGGCAGGTGGGGCTGCCTTTGGGTGCAGCTAGATTTAGGGACTTAAGCAATATCATCAGATCTCTCACCTCCGCTTCTGTCTACATGCCACCCACATTCTTGCCTCCTCCTGATGGCTTCCTCATGTTGGGTCAGGGACCGTGGGAAGGGATGGGTCATGTCCCATTAAGCTGGTATGGGGGAGGAAGGAATCTTGTCTCTCTGAGAATCTGTATTGAAAATGCCAGCAAAGTATTCTGATGGTTCCAGCGCAGTCCAATCCCATGGCTGGAAGGATGGGGCACTATGATGGAACAGGTCTGGATCTCATGTCTGTGCTGGAGGCCAGGAGAGGGCATGGTCCAGGGACTGGCAGCTCATCAAGTGACATGGAAAGGGGAGGGTGGTACTCTAGAGGGAAGGGGTGCTGTTAGCAGCAGAACAAGGAAGGGGTACTGAACAAGCTTGGCAGATGGCCACAGCAGTGCCCTCAGAGTTCTGGATAACCAGGGCTTATTAGAAAGAGTACTTAGAAATAATAATAATGGCAACAACAATGATAGCTCTTAAAGGATGCCATGCAAGTTACTCTGCATACACTGTCTCACTTAATTTCATTTAAACCTGGAGTGAGAAGACCCAGGTTTGAGTCATAGTTTCCACCATTTACCAGCCCCGGGCCTTGTCTCTGAGCCCTTATGGACCTGGCACCCCATGGGAAAATGGGAAGAGTAGAGCCCATCTTCCTGGAGCCCTTGGGGGTTCTCTGTAAACCTCAAATATTGCGTACGTCAGGCAGGAAGTGATCACAGATTCCAGGTGGAGACAAGGAACAAGGAGGTGATTTTAGTGACCCAGAAGTGTTCAGGCCAGAGGAGTAGCAGGCTGGCTTGCAAGCTGGTGTGACAGGAAGACCAGGCCCTCCCAGGGCACAGGAAGCCCTATTCTGGGACCCTCTGGTCTGGCCAGTCTTCACTTGGGCGATGGGGGTGGAAAGAGGAGTTAATGGATTACAGGGCTGGGCAGGAAGAAGAGAGGATTTTTCATTTTAAAATGTTTGGAAATAATTCATATTTGCTTTGCAGGACGCTGTTGTGCGCTGTCAGCTCTGTAATAACTTCTAGGCCTTTATTTATTGTTTTGCCTTAATGATTTCATGTTGCTCTGGTGTGGAGAATTCACAGTGTCTTGTAACACATAATGGCAGAGAAGGCCTAGTGGTGGCAGGGCCTGGAGGAGGAGGTCACACTTCCCCACAGACTCTGCCTGTCCCCCTGGAGATGGCAGAGCCCAGAGCAGGAGGCAGTGGCCATCCAGCTTGGTGTTAAGGTGCTTTATCCTCCGGGGCCAATTCTCATAATGCCCGATGGAGCTGGAACTATTATCCCATTTTACAGAAGGAAAACTGAGCCTTGGAGCAATGACAAGACTTGCCACCTGACTTATGTGGCCAAGCTGGGGTTTAAACATATTGTTGTTGTTTAGTCCCTAAGTCATGTCCAACTCTTGGTGACTCTGTGGACAGTAGCTTGCCAGGCTCCTCTGTCCATAGAATTTCCCAGGCAAGAATACTGGAGTGGATTGTCATTTTCTCCTCCAGGGTGTCTTCCCAACCCAGGGATCGAACCTGTTGTTTGCATTGGCAGGTGACCACTGAGCCACCAGGGAAGCCAGATTTAAATGTAGGTCCATGGATATACTATCCACTCCAGCAATCTTGGGCTTCCCTTGTGGCTCAGTTGGTAAAGGATCTGCCTGCAATGCGGGAGACCTGGGTTCAATCCCTGGGTTGGGAAGATCCCTTGGAGAAGGGAAAGGCTACCCACTCTAGTATTCTGGCCTGGAGAATTCCATGGACTGTATAGTCCATGGGGTCACAAAGAGTCAGACATGACTGAGGGACTTTCACTTTCCATGGACAGAGGAGTCTGGCAGGCTACAATCTGCAGGATAGCAAAAGAGTCAGACACGACTTAGCAACTAAATGACGACAACCGTCCTATTCCAGCCTTCTATATATTGGTGGGTCTTCAACTTTGATATATACAGGATCACCTGGGGAAAACCTTTAAAACAGCAACCCACTGCAGTATTCTCGCCTGGGAAAACCCAGGGACAGAGGAGTCTGGCAGGCTATAGTCCATGGGGTCACAAAAAAGTCGGACACGACTTAGCGACTAAACAAGGACCCACTGTAGAGACTGGGCTTTTGCATGTCTAGAATGGGGCCTGGGGATTGGTATTGAACAGGCTGCCCAGATGGATCACAGCCACGTTTGGATACTCAACTGGTGGCTGAGGCCCTGCTAGTCACACACTTGGACCCTGCCCCTCAAAAGTTGCGGTCCCACAGTCGGCCATCTCCCCAAGGCCCATCTCTCTAACAAATGTCCCATTGGCTACTCCAGTCCTCCTGTCCTTCTCCAACCCGTCTGTGTCCTTGAGAGCAGGAACTCCCCATCAGACCTCTAGCCCCTTCAGGGAAGCCAGGAGAGGAAGGGGAGGGGAGGGAGGAGAGGCTTGCTTGGTTGCCATGGTGATTCTCCACCTCCCAGTCTGTGGGGGAGGCCCTTTCATTGTGAGCCTCCAGCCAAGGCCTGGAGGGAAGCAAGCTGTCCTGGGCAAGGAGGAGGCAGAGGGGAGGGAAGAGGACTCTAGTCACTGGGGAGGGAGGCGAGGAGAAGGAGGGGTGGGGAACAGGGTGGGGGACCCTGGGTCCAGGGCAGCAGGAGCAGAGAGCCAGCCCCTCCAGATGCTGGGGCTGCCAGCCTTCAGCCAGGGGGTAGGGAAGGATGCATGCAGGAGCTGAGGCTGACAGGGCCTGATGCTTCCTGAGCCTGGAGCTGGCAGGAGACCCCGGGCAGGTGGTGGCAGAGATGTAGGGACAGACGAGACAGCCAGAGACTGGCACCGGGCAGAGTCAGGGCCCCAGGGCTGGGAAAGATCAGGGCTCTGAGGGCAAAGAGGAGCTTTGGAAAAATAAAACAAAGCAGTAGAACCCTTCCTAGACCCTGCGCGGCAGCCCAGTCCCACCCCTAGCTGGGCGGGAGCTGGCTCGGCCTGGGATCCCAGCCCGCTGGCCTGGACTGCGCTGGGCTGGCAAAGCCGGATGGCACAGGCTGCCGCTGAGGCAGATGGAGCGAGGAGGGGGCCTGACCCCCGGCCCACCAGGGAACGGCTGGGATTGTCTGTTCTTTGGAGCCCTCCCACTGCCCCCCACCCCCTGGCCCCAAACCTCCCGCCTCTGGGAGCATGGCTGGGGAAACGAAAAAAAAAAAGGCAACCTCTCCAAGCCAGCATCTCTGCCTCCTCCCGCTTGCTTTGGCTTTCTTTCCCTGCCAATAGCACGTACCGCCTACCCCCAGCCTGGCTCTGGCAAAGACCAGGACTCAGGGAGTGCGGTGTGAGTGTGGGGGCTGGGGGAGAGCTGGGGGCCCACATCCTAGACGGGAGAGAAAGGAAGCAGAGGGGAGCGGGAGCGGCTGGTGGGAGCTGCCCACCCCCCTGAAGCAGCACTCACTCGGCACCGGGCCCCATTAAGCCCTTCACGAAAATTGACTCACTTGGTCCTCCCAACAGCAATCAGTAGGCGCTCTTATTCTGATCCCCAGTTTACAGATGAGACACGGAGGCAGAGGGAGTTGAATGACCTGTCCAAGGTCACAAGCTAGGAACTGGCAGAGTGAAAGTGTTAGTCGAGCAGTTGTGTCTGACTCTTTGAGACCCCATGTACGGCAGCTTGCCAAGCTCATCTCCATGGGATTTTTGAGACAAGCATACTGGAGTGGGTTGCCATTTCCTCCTCCAGGGGATGTTCCAGAGCCAGGGATCAAACCCAGGTCTCCTACACTGCAAGCAGATTCTTTACCGCTGAGCCAGAGAAACCCATAGGAATTGGCAAAGGACGGGTTCAAACCCAGGAAAGGTTCCAAGTTCATGCTTCAAGCTCTCACACGCTACTGCCTTTCACTCCACCCTCACATTTTTAGTCTATTTCCTTTTTTTTGGCCTCGATGCTGCTCATGTGGGATCTTAATTCCCTGACCAAAGATCAGAACTGCACCCCTAACACTGGAAACACAGAGTCAAAGACAGGACCCCCACGTGAGTCCAGTCTCCCCATTTTGTTTTTCCTCTTTTGCCCTATCTTTTCTCAATATTTCTCTAACCAGCCTTTATTCCTTCAGGTAGCATGTTCCTTTCTACCTGGGGCCCCAGGCCAGTACCATCACATGATTGACTGATGCAAACACATCCATGTGTGGACACAGGGGCATGCACACAGACACCCACACGTGTGACTCCACAAGCCCGTGAACACGTACATGCTTGCACCTTTACACAATTAGCACGAGCATCGTGTGTCCACATACATGCGCACAGGCCTGTATGTGGATACATGGTCACCCATTAATCCACATTACAGGCCACACCCTGGGTAGATAGATCTTCAGTGTTCTCACCAACAGAGTGTTAACTGTGGCTAAATAATCCTCAAAAACAGTCGAGCCAAAAAAATCTGTTTGGCTTTGCAATAAAGTGCTGCTTGGCATATGGGGTTTTTGGCAATTCATGTACCTTTCTAGGTTTAGCACGGGCTGATGTGGCCTGCATGTGTGCAGCTTGGCAGCTGGGTTCCAGCGTAATCAACCCCAGAGAACAAGCCAGATGCCAGGCCTTCAGCAAGGCACCTACTAGAAGTTCTCACCAGTCCTCCCAGCAGCCCTGCGGCGGCAGGTCCTGTCGTTCCCCTTAGGTAGGTGAGGACCTGGAGACTCAGTGAGTGGCTGTTTGCACACAGGGAGAAAGAGGACTCGAACCCCAGGTCAGCCTGAGGGTCTGCAAAGCTTCAGTGGCTGCAGGTGGGTCAGTGAGCCAGACATGTGATTTCCCAGGCATGCCTCATCCGTCTGGAATGCGGCTGCCTCACCGTCTGGTCACGTCTGGGCCCCTTTTCTGCGGCCAGGCTGGTGGGCGTGGATGGGCGGCGTGGGTTCAGGCTGAGCCACCCTCTAGAAGGTCCCTCACAGGCCGTGTGCAAGGAGGTATGGAAAAGGCCTTCCGGTGACAGTGAAGACGATAATGACAGTCCAGACTGACTTATCACCCACCACCTAGATTTAAGCATAGCTGTTCCTCCAGCATCTCTTACATACCTACTGTGTGCCTGGTATTTTATTAGGCTCTGAGGACAATGCAGACAGAACTCTGCCTTCCTTCCAGTAGCTTAGGACAGTTTCCAGGGATGGATATAGCTTTAAAATGAGTTTTAAAGAAACCTAATGCTGTAAGAGAGAAGCGGGAAAAAAAAAAGTGAGAGATCACTTCCAGCTTAAGGCATCAAGGCAGCCCTCCTGGGAAAGGAGGTGTGTGATGGGCATTGAAGAGTAGGGGTTCACTCTTCAATGCCCAAGGGAGGAGAAGGGGGTTCTTGGTGTTCCAAGGAGCACAGTCCAAGGTGCAGGGGAGAGATTGGCAGGTAGGCATGGAAAGAGAAGGTAGCTCCATTTTTCTGGGGCGAATATCATGTGGAGGGAGTGGTGGAAGGTGGGGTCAAAGAACAGATGATTCCAAGACCCAGGACAAGGAGTTTGGACTTTACGGACAACAGGGACTATTAAAGACTATTGGTCGCATCACTAATTATTAGAGAAATGCAAACCAAAACTACAGTGAGTATCACCTCACACTGGCCAGAATGGTTATCATTAAAAAGAGCCTACAGGACTTGCCTGGAAGATTCTGCACTTCCCCTGCAGAGGACCTGGGTTTGGTCCCTGGTCACAAAAGTTCCGCATGCTGCGTGCGTGGAGTGGCCAAAAAGCAAAGAAACAAAACATGTGGCCAAGAAACAAAGAAACAAGAAGTCTACAAATAGCAAATGCTGGAGAGGGTGTGGTGCCAAGGGAAGCCTCCTACACTGTTGATAAGAAAGTAAATTGGTGCAGCTGCTATTGAAAACAGGGTGAAGATTCCTCAAAAAACTAAACATAAAATTGCCAAATAATCCAGAAATCCCACTCCTGGGCATATATCTGGATAAATTTATAATTCAAAAGATTTTTGCACTCCAATGTTCATAGCAGTACTGTTGACAATAGTCAAGACATGGAAGCAACCCAATTGTCCATCAACAGATGAATGGATAAAGTGTAGACTGGAATAGTGCTCATCCATAAAAAAAGAACGAAATAATGCCCTCTGAAGTAACATGGATGGATCTAGAGATTATCACACTAAAGTGAAGTAAGTCAGAAAGACACAAATACCGCACGATATCACTTATGTCAAACTTAAACTTAACACAGATGAATTTACTTACAAAGCAGAAACAGACACACAGATGTTGAAAACAAACTTATGGTTACCAAAGAGGTAAGGAGGTGGAGGAAGGATAAATTAGGAGTTTGGGATTAGCAGATACAAACTACTATATCTCACATAGGCAAACAACAAGCTCCTCCTATATAGCACAAGGAACCACATTCAATATCCTGTAATAAACCATAATGGAAAAGAATATGAAAAAGAATATGTATATATATGAACAATTGAGTCACTTTGCTGTATACCAGAAACTAACCCAACATTGTAAATCAGGTATACTTCAATTTTTAAAAAATTGTTGATCAGAGGAAGCCCTCAGAAACTGGATTTAATATAGAAAGACTAGTCTAGGGTTGTGAGCAAGGTAAATTGGAAATGCACACGCATACACACACACATATACATGTGCATCCTCAGAAACTGTGTAGGTACGTGTGTACACAAAGGTACAGGATTGATTCCTAAGCCCACTTCTTTTTATTTTTTTTAAATATTTTTCAAATTCTTTTTAAATTTTGAATTGTCTGTTGATTTGAATAGATAACACATTCATATGACCTAAAATTCAAAAGGAATCAAAGAAAATAGACTGAAAAGTCAATGCACCCCCCCACTCCATGCTCTGGGCCCCCAACTTCTCCACCTAGAAGCAAGTACACTGGCCGTTTTGGGAGCCTCCTTTCAGAAATGTTCTATGCACAGACAAGCAAATATCAAGCTTCCTTTTTCTTACACACATTTTCCTGCAACTTGCCTTTCTCATTTAATAATGTATCTTGGTAATCCTTACATACCGGTACATAGAGAGCTGTCTTTATCTTTTTAACAGCAGTATACTATTCAATTATAGTTGCACACTTACATCATTTTTCATTTTTGGCTCTAACCAAAAATCTTGCACTGAGTAACCTTGAAATATGTCATTGTACATATTCATCCATCCACTCATTCATTATTCATTCAACAGACATTTATTTGAGTACCTACTATGTGCTGGTACTAAAGATAGAATAGTGAACAAAATAAGCAAAAGTCCCTGCCCTAGTCCAGAGTAGATTTCTGATGTGCATGTGTGAGTAAATCTTCAAGATACATTCTTAGAGGTGGACTCTCCAAATCAAAGAAGGTTGAGCGTTTTTACTATTTATTTTTGGCCTCTCTGGGTCGTCATTGCTGTGCTCGGGCTTTCTCTAGTTGTGGTGAGCAGAGGCTACTTTTCATTGCATTGCAAGGACTTCTCAATGAGATGGCTTCTCTTGCTGCAAAGCGCGGGCTCTGCAGCAAGGATTCCATAGTTGTGGCGCATGGGTTTAGTTGCTCTGGGGCATGTGGAATCTTCCCAGACCAGGGATTGAACTCGTGTCCCCTGCACTGGCAGGCAGATTCTTAACCACTGACCACCACTAGAGTCCCAGTGCATTTCTAAACTGGGGGAGATAAAGCTACATTTCTGCCTGGAGGGGTGGTACCTATTTACCCCTGCAATGTAGAAGAGTGTTTCCTTGCCCTTTCAAAACAAAATATTATCAAACCTTTTGATGTTTTCCAATGTGACAGGTGAACATGATGTACTTAAATTCCATTTTTTCTATGGTGAATGCAGATCAATATCTTTTCATATATTTAAGAGCAATTTTCGAGTCCTTTACTGGCAGCTCTCAACTATCCTTTGCTCATATTTCTATTAGGTTGTGGAGCTTTTTCATGTTGATTTGTGAATGCTCTTTATCTATTAAGGACATTAGCCTTTTGCTGGTGGTATGAGTTGTAAATAACATTTCCCTAGCTTATCAGTTGTACTTGGACTTGATTTATGGTGTTTTTTTTTTAAGTGCAGGCTTTTAAAAATGTAAAATAAAATTTATGAAGAATTCTGCCCCTTCCCAGGCTTGCCTCCTATGATCAAATGTTTGCTAGGGTTGAGAGAGACATAGGTCACGATAACATGATCTCTGCTTCCAAGTTGGGTGTTTAATAAAAGCGCAGGTTCTAAGCAAAGGAAGATGACAGTCCTACTCTGTTCTGATGCCCCATGTCCAGAGATCTTTGGGCAAAGACGGGCAAGCTCAGAGGAGGGTAACCAAGAGGGTGAATAGGCTTGAAATCAAGTCACATGCAGGATGGTCATGAAACTGTGACTTTGAGCCTGGAGAAGGTCGCTATGAATATAGTGACCATCTGGGGCAAGGGGAACTGACCACATGATGCCAAACTGGGGTCTATGTTGGAAGCTCTGGGAAGCCAAAGTGTTCGTTAATGAGGCTCTTTCTAAGACAGAGCTGTCTGAAAGTAGAATGGCCTCCTTTGTGAGGAAGTGAGTTTCTCATCATTAGAGAGGTACAAGTGAAAACTGAATGACCACCTATCAGAGGTACCAGGAGTTAGATCAGATGTCTTTCAAAACTTCTAATCCTGAGAGCCCATAATTCTATAAGACCATCAGGAATCTTAAAATTCCTCACGTTACAGATGAAAAAGGGTGGGGCCAGGAGGTGGGAAACTAACATGTGTTGAGAACCTTTACTTTGTCCCAGGTACCTTGACACATATGATTGATTTAAAAGAATAAGGACCAGAGAGACTGAGTGATTCACTTAAGGCTGCACAGCAATAGAGTCACAGAGTCAGAACCGGAACCCAGGTCCTCAGACCCCAAATGTAGAGCTCTCTCCACTGAACCACCTGTTCTTGTTCAATAAATACATGTTTATTGCATGTCTGTTGCATTCCTCCTCTGAATGGACATTAATGTGGTCAATGACAGCACATGACATGCAAGCTATTGGCAGAATCACAGGGTCTTTGCTCTGCAGAAGGTCGCTGCCTACTGAGCAAGTACAGGCATCGTCTCTGCATTGCCTGGCTCCATGGGAAGGGTGCCCTCTGGAGTTGTGCAACATGGTAGCCTTGGGTGGGCCTATAATGAAATAAGAGGCAGTTTGGTAAGTGCTGTAACAAAATGCAGATACAGAGTGATACACTGGTGGTCCAGTGGCTTACACTCTGAACGCCCAATGTATGGTGCCCAGGTTTAGTTCATAGTCAGGGAACTAGATCCCACACGCCACGCCTAAGAGCGCGCACACAGCAACTAAAAGAACCTGCAAGCCGCAATAAAGATGGGCGATCCTGTGCGCCGCAACGAAGATTCAGTGGGCCAAATAAACAAATAAATATCTTCTTTAAAAAAGAAGGAAAACAAGTGCAGTGGGAACATAGAGGGCATAATTACATCTACCTTGGAAGGGAATCCAAGAATACTGCCCAGAGGAGGTGACATCTGAGCAGGGCCTTGAAGGATATGTACTGTAAATGAACAAAGCAGAAGTGAATAATTTCTGCATTCACTCCACAGACCTTATTGAGCAGCTATAGGTTGCCAGAAAGACAAGAATAGTTCACTGTGTGATCGTGGGGACAGACACATCTCCAATAAGTTGGCATAGAGGGTAAGTGAAACAGTGGAGACACATTCTTGCTGTAGAAGCGAAGGGAACTCCCTTTGGAATAATATGGGGGTAGGGCAGGGGTCTGGAAAGGGTTCTGGAGACACAAGGCCTGAGATTTTTGGGGGGAGAGAAGTAGAACATTTCCAGGCTGATGTTTAGGGAATCGAGAGAGATGGAAAGGCATTCCCAGAGAAGGGAACAGCCTGGCAAAGTTTCTGAGTCTTGAAAAGATCATTGCATCTGCAGAGACCCGCAGCAGAGTGTAAAATTCTGGGCTGATGGGACAGCCAGGCAGGAGGTGGAATGGCACACAGGCTTAAGGCAGGACCTAGCAGGTTTCCGGATGAATGGGGAGACAGGGTTGGTGTGCACGAGGACTTAGCGGGCTTAGCAACCTTCTTCAAAGCCGTGGCCCAGATTGAAAGCTGGAAGAGGAAAGTGTGAGCCATAAATCCCCAGCTCCTCCTGCTGTGCCCAGTGCCGCGGAGCCCGGGGTCTCCACGGCTCTCCAGTCCCACTGCTGTGACCCCGGCTAATCCAGCCTCCTGGCCCATCTGACACTCACTTCCACTTAACATTTTGTTAGCGACTCTATAAACGAGCTCTCCCTGACCTTCAATCCCTGGCTAATTGCTGGTTTCATGTACAAGACTAGCTTAATTTTACGTGATAATTACCTGAGAGTGGTGATACATATGGCATCGCATGTTCGAAATGTCAGGCCTGGAAAACGACCAAGTGGCCGTAGTCAGGGGCAAAGGAGGAGGCAGCGGATGGTGGGGGCCTTGGAGAGGCAGCCTGGGGACAATGAGCCACAGGGGGAGAGAAAGAAAATGCCCGGTGCAGACAGAGCCCTGAGAACTGGGCTCCAGCTTACGGGAGGAACCCAGAACACTCTGCTGGCCCCAGTGCTCCAAAGGAGCAGCACCCACATTTCACAGTCTCACACACACATAGCAGAGAAACTCAGACTAGGTCAGACGTGCAGCTCAGGCACGCTCTCGGTCACCCACCTGGCACCTACTCCGTGCCAGGCAGCATGGACACTGGCACTGATTTCAAATCCTTACCCTCTCGAGGAGGGACACTCGGAGGGCACGTCTGGGTCTGTCACAGCTGTCTAGAGGGATGCTCACCGTACCGAATAAGCCAGGCCTGGGAATCTAAGTGACTGGCAATTCCCAACACAGTCCCATTCAATAAAGAATTGCCCACCCCAGGTTAAGATTTGATGCTTTCACAGCCAAGGGTCCCAGGTTTAATCCCTGATCGGGGAACTAAGATCCCACAAGCCATGAAGGGGGGGGAGGCGGCGCATAAAAAACAAGAATTACCCACCCTAAACCCAGCTGACAACCCCCAGCTAAGCCAGGCCACAGCCATGAGGAAGCCAAGGGGCTCCAACCCTCTTGGATTTTACACACAGAGAAGCACCATGATGGCAAGAGATTACAGTGCGTGAGATGAGAGTAAGAAGGAGGACTCAAGGCATTTAGCTGGTGGACTAATGAAGCCCAGGGTTCAGAAAAGAATTCCTTTAAGGTGCGCCATTTGTCTCCCTAGCATCTCAAGTTCATGCTTAGTACCGTGCTTGGCACAAAGACAAACACATACCGACTGGTGTCTGTGTGTCTGTACCACGTGCCACACACCTGAGTGCACGCATGCTCTACAGGGGGATGGCCCGGGTTCACTTTTGTTCTCATCATTCCAGAATCCAGAGCAAAGCAGGTGAGACCAGGGCCCTGGGGTGGCGGGACAGGTGAGTACCGGCCAAAAAGGAGAAAGGGGGCCCCCGTCCAGTTGGGAGGGTCCTTCCCCAGGAGACACGTGTGCACACACACTCACACACACAAAGGCCACAGGATAAAGTCAGAAGAACCATCCCCAGATTAAGGCAAGTTCTAAAAACCCCTTTAGCCTCTTCACCCGTAGAATTGTGGACGCCTGAGCTGTGCTGGAGTAAATTACTTGCTTAATGAGATTTCAATTAACAAAAACAAATTAAAATCACTTTGGTAATTAAGCTGCTGTGAACCTCGCCAGCAGCTTTCCCTCAGACCTCAGATATCCATGGGGAGGGAGCTGGGAATGGAGTCCACTCAGCAGCGTTAAGGCAGCCCGGGCAGAACCAGGAGCTCCTGGCCCTTGGGAACCCACCTCAGGAGCCAAGGCTTCCTGGAGGGGCAGAACGAGAAGTGTGGATGCGAGGGAGGAGGCAGCACCCAGCAGCTAAACTAAACTTCAAATTGTAGCCCTGCCACTTGGCTATGTGAGTTGGCCTCTCTGAGCCTCACTTTCCTCATCTGTGAAATGGGGTAATAATAGTGTCTACATCGTCGGGTTATGGGAGGAGTAAGTGAATGAATACATGTAAAACATTTAGAAGAGGGCCTGGGGCCTGTCCTATAGCAAGGGGTTTTCATCCACTTTGGTAGCTCAAAGTGGTAAAGAATCTGCCTGCAATGCAGGAGACATGGGTTTGATCCCTGGGTTGGGAAGATCCCCGGGAGAAGAAAATGACAACCCACTCCAGTATTCTTGCCTGGATAATCCCATGTACAGAGAAGCCTGGCGGGCTGCAGTTCATGGGGTCACAAAGAGTCGGACACAACTGAGTGACTAACACTTTCATTTTCCCCTGTATGGAGTCAACCCTTCATAGAGTGACCTTTCCAGCCTTGCAGTTCTCATTGTCCTGACCCCCAGGCTGCTGCAGGGCAGCCCTGTTTCTCTGAGTTAGGTAAGTAAGAATCCACCACAGAGGTCCTCTTTGAGGTGAGGTTTCCCCCAGGTTCTGTCACACCCTGGCCCCATCTCTTTTCCATCAAAGTTAAAAGCTCAGATCTGGGAGATAGAAAGCTGTTTCTTTTCAGGTAGCCTGGGAAATACTCCTTTCCTTGGGTTACAAAATCAAGGACTTCCCTGGTGGTCCCGTGGTTAAGAATCTGTCTTGCAATGCAAGGGACGTAGGTTTGATCGATCCCCAGTCAGGGAACTAAGATCCCTCATGCCCAGAGCAAGTAAGCCAGAGCAATTAAGTCTGAGCAATGAAAGATCTCATGTGCTGCAACTCAGACTCAACGCAGTCAAATAGATAAATATTTTTTAAAAACAGACAAACAAAAATTGTCCACATCCTCCTACATGAGAGGCTGAGGGTCAAAGTTGTGCAGGGACCACTGGCCTCATGCCACTGATGAAGAAATTGGCTTCATGACTTAACCAGAAGTTGAAAGAGAAGAACAGTTGTCAGTGCTGGCAGAAATACACATATTCAGTCTTGTGAATTTTGAATAAGAACATTTTAGAACTTTTAGAACATTTAGAACTCTTTGCTACCTTCATTCAGAGGGACTAAGATGGAAACTTAAAAGTTTTAACATATTATTCAAAATTCACAAAACTCAACGTAGAAGGGGTGGAAGTCAAGTTTTAAATGCTTTCTTTGGTTTTTAAAGTTCGTAGTGCTTTACACTTTTGAAATTAGTAAAGAAAAAACTACACTAAGCCTTCTGAGATAGATATCAGTGTTGTACTGGTGTCCTTCATATATACATATAGCATATATTTTATTTATATAATATAAATATAAATACATACAAATGTTTTCTCTGTGGTGAAAATTACAGATGGTTTTATGTGTTCATTTATTTATTCATCAATTTTTTTCATGTCATTTAACTCAACAGCAGCTTTTTTAGTGCCTGTGACGTGCCATAATCTGCAAGCCAGACTCAGACTTCGTTTCAAGGAATTTACAAATTGTTGGTGAAGCTGGACACTGGACATGAAATAATGAGGTGACCACTGCAGGAGAAGAAAGGCAGGCTTGCAGCCTGTTACAGACACTCCTGGGGGTCAGGGTCTGCAAGAAACACTTATTTCTTTTGTAATTTGACTAAAATAAGACAATTCATTATATGCATATTTGTTAAATAATAAATATTTAAATTAATCCCAAGAGTCCCATAACTAGCTAGTAACAGAACTAAAAACAGACCTAAAAGCTTTCTTGTCCCCAGGAAGATGGATTTTGTTTTTTCAATCTGACACCAATACCCTGGATAGTTCAAACAGCGTCCGTATCTTGAGTAAAAAATATCCCAAGATGGGCAACAGAGGTGTTTGACAGAGGTCGTCCCACCATCTATGCCCCTGTCAGACCAAGGAGGGGTCCCATTCACACGTCCATGCCAACGGGAGGAGGCATGTATGTGTGTGTGCATACACGCATGCATCAGACAGGACTCGGGTCTACGGCAGTCTCACCCTTCATCATCCATGAAAAAGGAATCCAAGCCCGGCTTGATTTCATCAGCCTCCCCACCCTTGGAACCAGGCTGACTGCTAGTGCTCTTTCAACCTCCCCTGGGGAACACCCAACACCCAGAGCATCCCCTGCTTGTTCCTCCTGCTTCCTGAGAAGTGCTAACCTTCAGCACCTCCCCTGAGGCCCCCCTCTCTGCCCTGGGGCGAGAGGGGCGGGGTGCCATCCTCCAAGCTGGCCCCCACCTGGAGATGTGGCCAGAAGGGTCGCCCTCTCCAGGCCCAGACTCCATGTATCATATTTTGTGCTGACTTCAGGCAACCGAGAGAAGAGGACACAGAGTTGTACTTTCCAAGTAGCTGGAAACCCTTAATCAATGTTAATTGGCTCTAATTAGCATATGTTAATTAATGATATTTACTACAAATTAAAGGTATGAGTGCTCCCAGAGGGTTTCCTGTTCATCCAATTAGTGCCAATTAGTTGCAATTAACACGTGTAAATGAGATTTCATTGAACCCAAAACAAACAGCACAGAATTTCTCAGATTCCCTCTTGCACCTTTCAGTCAGCTAGGGATTGGGGTGGGGGCGGAGGGTGAGAAGGGAGGGGGAGAGTGGGGAGAGAGAAAGACAGAGACCCTTGGGCCGACCTCCTGGAGCAAGAGGCTGACTCTCCATGCACCAGGGAAGAGAGAAGGAAGATCCAAGTTGGGCCACCAAGCTGTTGGACAAGGCTGGTTGCCCCAAGGGAGGTCTCCTTAGGCTTTGACCTTGGAGGACCTCGGGTCTCCTGAGGGCCAAGGGCCATCCCTTGCGCATCTCTGTACCTGCCAGGACCTCACCCAGTGCATGGAATACAGTAGGTGCTCAGTAAAAAATAGCACCTACAGAAGGAAATGGCAACCCACTCCCGTATTCTTGCCTAGAAGTCCCATGGACAGAGGAGCCTGGCGGATTATAGTCCATGGGGTCACAGAGAGTTGTTTACGACTGAAGCAACTGAGAACACAGTAAAAATTGGAAGAATAAAAGGTTGGTTCCTTTGCATCAGGGCTTCCCCTGTGGCTCAGCTGGTAAAGAATCCACCCGCAATGCAGGAGACCTGGGTTCGATCTCTAGGTTGGGAAGATCCCCTGGAGAAGGGAAAGGCTCCCTACTGCTGTGTTCTGGCCTAGAGAATTCCATGGACTGGATGGTCCATGGAGTCACAAAGTGTTGGACACGACTGAGTGACTTTCACTTTCACTTTCCTTTTCACCAAGAGCCAATATCTTTATTTTTTCATATTTATTTATTTTCTTTTTTTACTGTGCCGGGTCTTCACTGCTGCACACAGGCTTTCTCTAGGGGCAGCAAGCAGGGGATACTCCCTAGTTGCGGTGCATGGGCTTCCTGTCACTGTGGGTCCTCGTCCTGTGGAGCACAGGCTCTAGGCTCACAGGCTTCAGTGGTTGTGGTGCTCAGGCTTAGTTGCTCCATGGCATGTGGAGTCTTTCCGGACTGGGGAACAAACTCGTGTCCCCTGCATTGGCAGGCAGATTCTTAATCACTGGACCACCAGGTAAGTCTCAAGGGCCAAATATCTTCAAATATAAAGCTAAGGGATGCAGTGACCAGGAAAAGATGCAGTGTTCTCACCTCCATGAAGTCTTCCCAAGAGCTCCACCAAGGAGCAAGATGCTATTTACCTCTATGATATCATTTTGGGGCTTCCCTGGGGGTTCAGTGGTAAAGAATATGGCTTTGCATAAAGAATATGCATATGTCTGTGGAAAATTTTCCTTTACTGCTAATGTTGCTATTTCCTAATTTTATTTCCTTTTTACTTAACTACTACTTGGGACTTAAACCATTGTCAAGGGGATCAGTGGATATATAACAGCCAGAAGGAGCTACCATGGATGGTGAAGTGCTCCCCTAAGTTCTCAGCCCCACAGAACCTTCCTTGAAGCTGTGATGTAAGATCTAGCTCCCAATAGCGTGTTCATCCCTAACTCACTTTGTTACACCAAACCTTCCATTAAAGTTGACATGTGTTATTTTACAATATCTATTGTTCATGGGTGTCAGGCACATTTCCAAGGGCTGGGGAGACAGCACTGAAACAAAATATCTAATATCTACAAATCCCTGCCCTCAAGGTGCTCATACCCCCTCCTGTATTATTGCCATCCTGGTTGGAAATTTGAAGTATCTAGAGTCAGAGAGGGAGAAGGCAATGGCACCCCATTCCAGTACTCTTGCCTGGAAAATCCCATGGATGGAGGAGCCTGGTAGGCTGCAGTCCATGGGGTCACACAGAGTTGGACACGACTGAAGCGACTTAGCAGCAGCAGCAGCAGCAGCAGCAGAGTCAGAGAGACTTGGGTTCATATCCCAGCTCTGTCTCTCAGCAGCTGGGGAAGGTATTTAATCTCTCTGGGGCTCAGTTTATTTATCTGTCACATGGGTGCAATAATATCTATCCACCTATCTTACAGTCATGTTATTGGGAGGATTAAGCTTCCTCCCCTGTCCTATGCCTTGGCAGGGCATAATTTGGAGTTAAGCCACATAGAAGATGAGAGAGAGGAAGGCAAAACTCAATCTGAGCACACAAGTGGAAATCTGATTAAGTGTACAGTTAAGTCATCTTGTCTCCCCCATGCCTTGCTAAGTAAGTGGAGCAGGAAGGAAATGGGTTCAGAAAGGGAAGTACTTCCTGGGTCACACAGATGCTGAGGCCAGAGCCCAGACCTCTGGCTCCACTTGGTACATCCTCCTTCATCCATGGCCTTTCTGAGTGATGAGACACATGAGCGGGATCCAGAAAGGATCTCCCCAACTGGCAGGAAGCAGGGATTGGCCACCCATGTTGGAATGAGCTTGGCCTGAGGTGAATCTTTGCATACCAGGCTCTAGGACTCCTTCAGCTCAGCCAGGCCGCCCCCAGCCAGAGACCATACCCCTGCAGCTTTGGTCTTGTCACCATCTCAGCTCTGCCCTCCGTGGACCCCCAGACAGGGTGTTTAAGCATTTCAGAGTGCCTTACTGTCCCTTTTATAAAGCAAGAGAGTCTGCCTAGATGACCCTTTTTAAAAATATTTTTTTAATATGAATGATTGTTAAAGTCTTATTAAATGTATTACAATATTGCTTGTAAGTTTTGGGGTTTTGGCCATAAGGCATATGGAAACTTAGTTCCCCAACCAGGGGTCAAACCCACACCCCCTGTGTTGGAAGGCAAAGTCTTAACCACTGGACTGCCAGGGAAGTCCCTAGATGATCTTTTTTAGAACTAATGTTCTAGAACTTTGGGTCTCCTCTGAAGAATCCAGGTCTGGCTTCACCTGTATATGCCCCGACAGTCTTAGCTGATGAACGACTGAAGAAACCCTTGACTTCCTCTTCCTTTGGGGATCCCTCCACCTGTACTGGACTACTGGGTCCCACTCGGTCCTCTCTCATCTCTCTACATCCTTCCCCCAACCCAACCTTCTCCCGGATAGTGATGCACCACCAGACATGGTCCCCAAGACACCAGGCCACAGAAAAAGCCCTCCCTTGCTCTAATCAAATCAATTAGGAGTCTAGTGGGAAGAACGAGAGCACTGTGGGGTTTGGGGTTGGTTTGTGTTGGCTCCGCTGGGTGCTGGGTCTTCACTGCGGCCCACAGGCTCTTTGTTGCAGCGTGCAGAGACTTTTCTAATTGCAGCTTGCAGGCTGAAGCTTAGTGGCCCTGCAGCATGTGGGATCTTTGCTCCCCTGACCTGGGACGAACCCACATCCCCTGCATTGGAAGGCAGATTTCTTAACCACTGGACCACCAGGGAGGTCCCAGGACTGTGTTTAATAAAAAGAGCTCAGCTGAGTTATCTTCCAGGAGGGGTGTGCCAAGCTGTGGAATAGGATGTCTGCAGGGGCTCTTCCTGGGGCTCAATAATTCTTCCCCAATTATGCACCCCAGCCCAGAGACAGTAGGAGATATTGGGGAGGGAAATCCAGAAACAAGCAGAAAAGACCCTTTCCTGACCGTGCCTCCTTCCAGCAAAAATAGAACCACCACTACCCAATGCCCACCACGTGCCAGGCACAGTGCAGGGCCATTAACCTGCATTATTTCCACGTGGAAGGGATGGTGTTTGCACCGTTTTCATTTCCAAGTCCTATGGACATCTTGCGCTAGCTTTGGGACCGATGATCCGCCACATTTGGCCATGGAAGGGAGAGCAGGAAGGTTGCAATGAAAGATGGGGAAAAGGACTGCCTGCTGAGTCCCGCCCGCCTCCAACCCGCATGCGCATGTGCGCCACACACGTACACCCACATGAACCGCTCGCGTGCACACACCCGCTCCTCGCTCCTGGCCAGATGGACACTGGCGCTACCAGTTGGCAGAGGATATATCCCGGGGGAGGAGGCTGCCGCTAAGAAGGCTGGATGAAGACGCTGAAGAAGCCGGGGACACAGCGGGTCCTCTGTTTGCAAGGACAAGAATGCTGCCTCCCAGTCAGGAGCTCTAGATGCCCAGGAAACTCTAGGGTGGGGAAAAGAGACACAGGCAAAGTGTCTACTCTTTATTCCACTAATGCCTCTTGAGAAGTGATATCTCTGTAAAGGCAAAGTTCCTGAGATGAAGCTTAACATGGCCACTTTAGGGGAAAAAAAAAAACCACCAAAAACCCTGTGCTCCAGGAATGTAACAACAGAAAATAATTAAGGTCTAATAAGGTCAGTGTTCCACCTTAACACCTTTTCAGTTCCAGTTAAAACCTCTACTAATTTGCCAAGAAAAACCAGCCTCACTTGGGTCTTATTATTTGAATCACGTCCTGTCTCTTAATTTAAACGAGAGACTCACATAAGGATTTTTTTTATTTTAAATTACAATGCCGACTTTCTTCCAGTTGATTACGGTATATGACTCTCTGTTGGAAGGCCATTATTTTTTGCTATGATTTACAAAGCATTTAAAGCGAAATCAATGTAATAAATATTGAAGTATTGTAATAGATAATTCCATATATTTAACTGGAGACACAGTTCGGCCCTGGTTTGGGCATCCAGGAAAGGGAGCAGGGAGAGGATGGGGTTGGAGAGTGACCTGATGCTCACGCTAGGGGTGACATCTTTTCTTCTGGATTCATTTAGCCTCACTGAGCCTTCCCCAAGGTCCTCTACACTGAGCTGGGGGCCATGGAGAGTTGTGGGATGCCCAGGACCTGTCCTCTAGTGTCACAGACTCTTTGAAGAAATTCCCCTGCAAAGGAGGGGGAGCGTGATGAAGGCCACCCTAACCTGCATAGGGAGCCCCGGGATGGGGGAAGGCATTCAGCAGAGTGAAATCCTGAATGTTGGGAGAAACAAGACTGGAGTTGGCTCCTGTAGCCTCTCCTCTTCCTTTCCTCTCCTTCTCAACTCTCTTCTCCCCTTCCTTCCGTCTCCTCTTCCCTCACTGGACTGTCTCTGGTCTTCTGGTCGTAGCCAGCATCTACGGGCCCCTGAGCTGGTGAAGCTCAGTGCAGAAGACACAGCCCAGCATTCGCAGCCCTGAAAGCCCTGGATGCGGGAGAGGTGTGAAGGGGGAGATGGTGCCACAGTCTCCACCCGCACTCTTGCATGTGACCTGGGGTCGGCCCCCTTGGTACAGACCCCACGGCCAGGAGATGTTGATCCCCTCCAGGCCCCACAGCTGTGGACGGTCAGATTTGCCCCATCTCTCCAGGGAGCCGGGCTGGAGCACAGGGTCCAGAGTAGAGGTCCAGACAGCTTCCCCACAAGCCCAGCTGGGAAGCCCTCCTGCCTGCCCCTGCACCACCCACCCCGCCAGTCCCAAAAGGTACCCGGGAGCAGGTTCCTTTTCTACTCCATAACCCACCGCCCCAGAGGGAGCAGGCCCCACCCCCAGCTTCTTCCCATCCTCAGAGTCATTGCATGTGGGTCACATGTCTGTTCCCACGTGGGCTCTGCACCCAGGTTCCTGGCTTGATTCAGAAACTCATGCCCAGCAGTGAGGGAGGCACGCAGGAAACAGCAGCCTATGGCTTGGTCTCAATAACACACCCCTGGTGCAGGCAGTGTGCTGTCTGATGAGCTATTGGAGCACCGGGGAGGCTTTCATAGAGGTTGTGTGAACTATACAGTGCCAACTGAGCGACTGAGCAGGCACGCACTGACTATACAGTGCAGGCTTGTGATGGACCGGTAGCTCATGCACCCCCGCACATGTGCGCGTGCACACACACACACACACACACACACACACATCTGGCAGATCCCACAGGAAGAAGATGTATTGTCCCTTGCCTTCCCACCCCAAGCCTGAACCCAAGCCCCAAGTCCCTAGCTCTGAACATATTCCGCTATAAATCCCAGGAGGGCACATGCATGGGGGAAAGGAGCAGAGAAAGGAGATTTACAGCAAACTTGCTTCCTGACACCTCTCTGGCCCATCCCATAAAATAACAGTATCAACAGATAAATCACAGAGTCTCAGGAGACCTCACCCTTGCCCGTATGGGGTCTTTGGTGGGAGTCAACAGGACAAGGGCAGAGGGATTCACCCAGCTAATTCTCCATGATACCAGGAGTCCCTGACGGCCTGGGGTGGGAAAGGGGAGGTCTCAGCTCTAATCCTTAGAGTGTGAGGAGGTGGAGAACGGGGTGAGGGTAGAGGCCAGGAGCTTTCATCATCCAAAACAGAGCAAGGCATCTCTAGATTCAGCATGGGCTTTGAGCAAATCTCAACTCCGGTTCCTAGTGGTGTGCCTTTGAGCAAGTTACTTAACTTCTCTGGGGCCCGGTTTACTTCTCTGTCAAGGCAGGACGTTGAATATTCACCTGATAGGATAAAGTGTATTCCTTCCCCTCTCCAGGCTGCAGTGTTCCATCTGTAAAGTGGAGGGACATGGAAAGTCCTTGGTCTTTAAGGCTCATCCCTCCCAACATCATAGAGCCCAACAGTTAGGACCAGCTTCCAATGGGCACCGTAACAAAGAGGAGTGGGCAGGGTGGAGCTGCAAGCATGAGGTGGGCGTGGCCACACAGACTGGGCAGAAGATGTCACCATCCAGGAGAGGCCAGAAGGGCTCCATCTGACCGATCCCCACAGTTCTGACCACTTCAAGCCGGAGATCCCACCCCATCCCCATTACAGCCTGGATAGCCATTGATGGGGCGGTGGGAGGCATTGCAGCGATGAAATTTCCTCCAGAGGTGGGAGCGGGTGGGCGAGTCTCCACTCAGCCTCCTCCCTTACTTGTGGAGAGACCCCCTGGCTTCCCTCCTGCCTGTGCAGCCCCTCCTCCCCATCCCACATCCCTGCCCGTCTCCCCCCTGCCCTTGGCACCTTCCACCAACCAACGGTGCAGCATGAACCCCAGTTCTTCCCAATCTTCCAGCCCCGCCCTCCCTCCTTGCATCCCTCCTCCACTTCTCCCCGCAGTCCTCCACCTTCTTGATCCCTTCGCCCCTCTCCTCTCCTCCTGTGCGCCCTCTCTTCTCCTCTCCCACTCCTGTTTCTCTGGTGTATTTCTCCCCCCTCTTCTCCACTCCCCTCTCCTTCACTGATTCTTCCCTTTTCATCCCCTCCTGGCTCTCCTGCCTTCCCCTCTCTCTGGGTCTGATTCAGAGAGCCAAGGTGGCACTACCTTGGGGAAATGAGCATGTAGGGGGGAGGCAGTGGGGGGCTGGAAGGGGGCACGCTCTGGCCTGAGCCCCCCCCCACCCCAGTATCGCTTCAGCGGCAGGAGGATGGGAGTTCACCCGCAGGGCAGCTGTCAGCGGCTCAGTGGATGGATGAGTGAAAGTGGAGGGGGTGGGGAGGCGAAGGTGCTGGGGAGGGAGCTGTCTTCAACTAAACAGGAGTGTGGTGGGTGAAATAATGGGGCTGTTTAATAACAGCCCCGCCCGAGGCACCTCAGCCCCGAGACCCAGCCCTCCTGCCACCTCCCTCTAGTCCCGTGCCCCACCCCACCCCCACCCCATCCCAGAGGCCTGTGAGTTTCCCTGATCCTTTGGGCAGGCCTGGAGGCCCTCCACCAAGTCTTGGGACCCCTGCCTCTCCACCAACCTTCCCCATTTTCCCCCCATGGGAGGAGGGGCAGGTGGGACTGGGACCCCCCAGGTGACCTGCTTCCAGAGTCATGTCTGAGCAGATCAGCACCCCAGAGCTGGCAGGCCTATTAGGAGGCCTTTGCGGAGAAGCAGGCTGGGGAAGAGGAATGGGGATTTTCCATTCTCCGAGTGACTGAATTACACAGTCAGGGGATCAGGGGAGAACTCGGTGCTTAAGCTGCTCTTCACGGCCCAGCCACTGCCCTGGCGCTCAGCCTCCTGCGTGCTCAGCAGGGATCTGAGGGAGCCTTGTCATGTCTGTTTTGGTGGTGTCTTTTCTGTGATTGGAGTCAGCCTTGAGAGCAAAACCAAGTCTCATCTCTTCCTACCCCACCCCCCAGAGCTATTACACCAAAAAGGGGCTCAAAAGGGACAAGCTTGCTACCATCTGCACCAACCCTCACCTTCCATGAAGACCTTGGGTCTGCTGATCAATCCAGAAGTGTGGCTTGGAGAGGTGAAGTGACTTTCTCTAAGTCTTACAGCGAGCAAAGGGCAATTGAGATGGTTTCCTGACTGTGGCTGGATGTAGAGGTGAAACCAGGCCCATGCCAGGGACTGCAAGGAGCCCAGGACTGCTTTTCTCTCTTACTAGAAGTGAGCTTCGTCAGCCCTGACATCAGCTTTAAAAAGAACAGAGCCTGCTCCCATTTCGTCTCCAAGGCTGCAGGGGGCCAGACCATAACAGATGGTGAAGGGCAGGGGAGGGGAGAGGGGGTGGAAAGGAGATTAGACTTAAAGAATCCGAATTCTTCAGGCCTCATCTTAGCCTTATCACTGACTTGCTGTGTGACCTTGGGCAAACCAACGCCCCTCTCTGAGCTTCAGATGGCTTATCTGCAAAACTGAGGTCACATCTCTTTCAGGATGATTTTGAAGGTATTGGAAGAGCATCCCTTGGTGCATATTAGCTGTTCAAAATGATGGTGAGAGCAGAATCGGAGGTGATTTCATTTCTTTTACCCAGAGCGGTGCCCATTCCCTGAAACAAGAGGCTCTAGCGCACATTCAAGCAACTAGTACTTCCCACTGGGAGGGCAAATCCATCATGTTCAGCAACTATTGGCCGCCCCCACCTGGTATAAGGTTATTGGGGGGTCACGCCCCTGTGCCCTGTGTCCACTTTCTAGAAAGAGGCCCAAAGCCCACCACCCTAGCCCCATGTGGCCCCTAGAGGCCTTTTGCTGACTAAATGGCCTTCTCCGACCTTCCCTATGACCTATGTTCTTTCCAGCCAGAAAATTCTATGACCCTGTGACCCCTGAAAGCCCTGCCCTGCTAATGGTTTTATGATCTTCTCTGCGGAATCCTCTCTCTGCCCTCTCTAACCCCCAGGCTCCTTTCAGTAGGTCCTAGTCAAAATAAACAACATTTATGACCAGAGCAGGATTCAAGGTCCACACTGCAAACAAACGCAGAACCCTTTGAAGGTGCCTGGGGAATCCATCACAGCCTGGGGTGTGATGCTCCCCAGGCCCAAGGGGAGGTGGGTCCTGGGAAGGGGCACAGGCATGGGAAGCCGGGCTCTGGATCTAGGTTTAGAATCTGAGGATCCTGAGCTGCGTCTGGGGCTCCCTCCTCAGCACCAAGCCCGGCCTCCCTGCGAGGGAAGGCGGTGGGGGTGAGGAAGGACTGGGAAGACCCAAGATGTCCACTGTGATCAGCAATCTTTCTGAAAAGAGGTGGGGGACTTCCCTGGGGGTCCAGTAGTTAAGACTCTGTACTTCCAATGCAGGGGGAGCAGGTGCAGGCCCCCTTGGGGGCCAGGGCCAGATTGGGTGTGTTAACCGGGGAGAAAATGAAAGGAGACAAAAATGAATGAGCTGGGGGGGGGGAAATCGAGGCAATCAGAAAAAAAGCAAGTATGAGCAGATGAGAGGGTGAGAGCCCAAACCACAAGTCTCAGGGCCCATCACTGCCTCCAGGGCTCACCTGAAAAATGGAGCAACAGTAGGCAGCTTGGGACAGACTTCCTAAGGAAGCAGATTAGTCTAAACATGGGTAGGAGAGACATCAACCCAGCCTGGCCTGCCTCCTGGGCCAGCCAGCAGGCCTACAGAGAGAGGGAGATTGTGGGCGAGAGCAAGAACCTTAGTCCATCCTGAGTCTCTCCTGGAGACCCCTAACTTGGACTTCAGGGAATGATGGCACTGATGAAGCAGAGGAAGCCCCGCGTCCGGAACGAACCCCTCTTCCTCCGTCCCATCCAAGTGAAGGGCGGAGCGCTGCCCCCCACACTCTATTAACCCTCCTCTGACTGCGAAAGGGGCCCACAGGTGGCAGCCCACTCCTGGCTCATCTCAGCCTCCCGCTGACCACGTGGATGGGCCGCCTCCACTGGACTCCACGTCTCCCTGCAGGTGCGGCTGCGGGAGCAGGTTTGTTTTCTTCGGGAGGGACAGGATCTGCCTGGGGAACTGTGGTTGCAGAATATTAAGGCAGGATTCCCAAAGGCCCGAGTCTGAGAGCAGCTTTCTAGGACATGCAGCTCAAGGTTTTTTCCTTCAGCTCCGGCGCACCAGCCTCCAAAACTGGAGCACGGGCCTGGGGGCTGGTGTTCTCTGACTCAGGGCTGGAGCTGGGGTGTAGGGGGGAGGTATTTTCCCCTGGAGACCTGTGCCTTACCATTTACCCTACTAAAAATACCATGCTGCCCAACAGGTGGGGTGAGGAGCTAGACGGGAAATATGTGCAGTTAGCAAGGTATCGATCACATTTATCAGGGACCCGCTTTATAGTATTTGCATCTGTGGCAGATAATTAATATACCAAAGGCTGGAACAAAGGTGGAAGGAAGCAAAGGAGGAGCTGGAAAGGCAGGCCTGGGTTTCTCCAGCATAAATAGTTTGTTCGAAAAACCCTCCTCCTAAACTGAAAGAAGAAGAATTTCACTGGCTTTTTATGATCTTATACAAGTGAATTAGAACTTTTAGCTGAGTACCCTGGTGCCCAGCATGGTGCTTTATAAATAAAAGGTCCTCCATGGCATTAGGTTTTAGGCCTAGGAGGGCCGTGGAGAGCATCTAGGCCAGTGGATCTCAACATTGGTTGAATATAGAATCACCTGGGGCATTTTTTTAAAAAATGAGATGCCAGACACCCACCTCCAGAGAGTTTGATCTAATTGGTCCAGGCGGAGCCCAAGTGTGTGTGTTATGGTTTTTTTAAAAGCTCCCAAGATGGTTCTACTTTGCAGCCAAGGTTGAGAACCACTGGTCTGAGCCAGTACTTCACTTAACAGATGTAGAATCTGAGGCCCAGAGACCAGGTTACCTAGGCTTACACAGGGCGAGGGCCACAGACGCCAATCAGACGTCCTGCCTTGTTTGTTAAATGAGCAAACAAAAGACTGATCCTCTTTTGGAGGCATCTCTGTCTGCGGAGACCAGCTGCCCAACCCCCTTCCCTCCCACGCCCACATTTTCATATTCTTTTCATCACAAGCTGGGCAGACTACCATCTTGACCCTGCTTCTTGTGGCCTCTCATCCTGAAGGCCTTGGGGCTTATCTAGGGCAAACATCTGGCTCAGACGTTGTCCACCATGCCTGGAGCCTTGGAGAGGGACAGGGCGCTTGTAGCATCGTGGCCACAGGGAGTGTCAGTGTCTACCCAAGAGCAGGGGTGTGTGTGTGCAAACGCATCCATGTGCACAGATATACACCTGTGTGCAGAGGACTCTTCTACATGGGGGGCACGCATCCTTCCAGGCATATGGGCACTCTCAGTGAGAACATTTATGTATGGATGTGTACATATCCACACGCAGCATGGTACACATGTTCACAGTAGCCCCTGTCTACACAGCAGTGTAAGTGCATTCCGCAATGCTGGTGTGTGTGTCCGTAATGGTGTACAAGTGTATAATGCCTCATCTACATGGACAGAATATACATTTGCATTTATCGCTGGAGACTTGCATGTAACAATATACACGTGGCTGATTGGCTGTGTGTGTGTGTGTGACCGGCAGTCTGTGTGTGTGGGGCACAGGTTTATGTGGAGACAGAAAAGGTGTCTGCTGATTCCATCGTTTCTCCTAATGAATCACTGGGAAATACACGTGTGGGAAAACTGTATCTTTCATGCTTAAATATATTTCCGCACATACAAACGAAACGTGGTGTTCTGCCATCTAAGATGCTGCATGTAAACATCATGTATCATTGATAGAATTCAATAAGCCATGCAAGGCCCCGGTAACATTCCTTAAAATTTTATTTAACACTGTTTCAGCCAAGCAGCGTTGGGCCAAGTCTCGTTACACACTGTGGATTACGGGTGCAAATGCACAATTTATAGGATATAATATACAACACATGTGAAGCGTAACAGAGAAGTATCACCTAAAAATTACAAAGGTCTCCATCTTTCTTTGGGCTCAACTTAGTCCCCTTCCTTCCCCAAACCTGATTAAAACCCATTCCTTCACACTTCCCTAGGAGGTCTCTGCATTTGTGGTGAAGAGAGATAAAATGGTGGGTGAGGATTTAGGGTGGGGGAAGAGATAACACTCTAAGACCTGGTCTCTGGAATGTTTCTACTCCTCCCCAGACTGTCAGAGGCAGGCTCGAGCCCCAGCATGTGTTACAACATGGAGGCTGAAGAAAGCATCTTTATAGTTCCTCGGGTTGACTGAAAAGTTATTCATTCAGAACGAGTAAAAAGAGCATCAAACTTATCAAATTGATAGTAAATCCTTCATTAAAAGATTCATACAAATGGTTCCCTGCTTCTCTTTTTTTAAGGGGGAACTACGTCCTCTCTTGAGCCCAAAGGAGAACGACCTTGCACATGGTTACAGGCCTGCCAGCCCCCCTTTCAAAATGTGGGCTGGCCGTTTGCCTGAAACATCAGCTAAGTGATGAGTGGCCTGAGAGAACAGGAAAACTCAGGAGCTGGGAAGATGGGACCCAAACCAGAACGTGAGCAAGAAAATGGTAGAACCACCAACGAGGGGCCTCCACGCTGAAAATGCTCCTTGACCAGCCAGCTACTGGGCAGTGAAGAGAGGTCAAGGCCCCATGTGGATACACGCCCATGTATAAGACAGATGACTAACCTACTGTATAGCACAGGGAACGCGACTCAGCGCTCTGCTGCTGCTGCTGCTAAGTCGCTTCAGTCGTGTCCGACTCTGTGTGACCCCACAGACGGCAGTCCACCAGGCTCCCCCAGTCCCTGGGATTCTCCAGGCAAGAACACTGGAGTGGGTGCCATTTCCTTCTCCAATGCATAAAAGTGAAAAGTGAAAGTAAAGTTGCTCAGTCGTGTCCAACTCTAGCAACCTCATGGACTGCAGCCTACCAGGCTCCTCCATCCATGGGATTTTCCAGGCAAGAGTACTGGAGTGGGGTGCCATTGCCTTCTCCTACTCAGCGCTCTAGGGTTACCTAAATGGGAAGGAAATGCAAAGATGGGGCTACATGTATACATACAGCTGATTCACTTTGCTGGACAGGAGAAACTAACACAGCACTGTCAAGCAACTAAACTCCAATAAAAATGTTTTAAAAAAGATCCCGTGTGGGGCCACCGAGACCTGTTCTCTGGGATCTCCTCTTACCACCTCTGGGTTTCATTTTGACTTGACACCACCAAGACTGAGACAAGGAACTCCCTACGCCTACCCGCCTGTGTTTCTGTAACTTCCCTCCAACTGAGCCTGAGGGGCCTGTGAAGTAAAGACAAGCAGCCTAATTTGAACAGCCATCAGACCCCCCCACCCCACTCCAACTCCCCAACTCCTCTGCCACCCACAGCAAAGCAGTCATCAGAACTATCTTTTCAGACAGTCCCCCGGCCCCTCTCCGCCAGCAGCGATACCAGCCAACCTGCTCGAACGCCAGCACCAAAGAGGACTGTATGGTCTTCACACGCTGAAGCCTCCAGAGCCTGGTGCTGTGAGCTGGCTCCTGGGTGAATATAGAAAAAAAAAAAAGTTTCCTAATATTTAGATTAGAACTTAGTATGGGAAAAAGCGCCCATCAATGTGTGTGCCCCTCTCTAACACACACACACACACACACACACACACACATACACACGGCCACACAGACAAATCATGAATCATCTCTGTGGCTGAGCATTTTAGCGTTCAGTAATATTCTCAGAGGCCCAGGGTTTTCAGGCAAATCCCAGGTCTGCACACAAGGACACTGCATAAATCCCTCCCCTTATGAAAGGCCAGTCTGAGCAGATGGGACCACTCCTAAGTAAACTGTGGAACCCTCCCCATCTCTGGAGGAGCGGCAGGGGGCCGGCCCTACCAGCCCAGAGATCAACAGAAGCTAACGTTTTCATCCCCAACTTACCTCTCCGAGGGAGGTGTCTGTTTCACCACATAGTCCTCCCTCTGCTCCCCCAAGGGGAAGGCAGAGCCCGAGGGGACTGGCGGAAACCCCTGCAAAGCAAGTGGTGGCCAGAGTCGGGTAGGCGAAGATGAGCATCGGAGAGCAGGCCAGGGCTGGAGGAGGTAAGAGGCCAAAGGACTCCCTCCAGGCCAGGTTCTTCCCATGTTAAGTCTGGGGAAATAGCCTCAAAGCAACTCCACTTCTTGATAATCTGCCTCATTAATAATTATTCAACAAAAAAGTGCTTTTAAGAAGAAGGAAGGGCCAGATAATTAAACAGTCAGCAGAGGTCGAGGCTTCATCCACCTTGTTCTCTCTGGCCCCTTACCTGCAGCCTAGGCCAAAGATATATGCTACACCGATTACCACCCCAAACCCTCTTCAGCTCCCCAGGTATGTCAGAAAGACATAAGGCAGGTGGATGGAGAGAGAAAGACCGACCTGGGCACCCCCAGGTGCTCCCCAGGAAACGCACGGACTGTGAAATTACACCAGGGCTGGACAACTTACCACCACGCTGGAACCCTTGGGGTACTGAAATAATTAACTTGCTAATCAGCTACACCTTGCTCTTTCCTTTCTTCCTGGAAAAATAACAATTGCAAATCGCCTTCACATCGGGTTCCTGTGTCAGTCACTTGGAGACAAATGATGCTCTGGAAGAAATACTCTCTTGCCTGCGTGTAAACTGAACCGGATCCTACCAAGTGAGGCCTCTTCCCCCT
This sequence comes from Bubalus kerabau, assembly GCF_029407905.1. Classification (NCBI taxonomy): domain Eukaryota; kingdom Metazoa; phylum Chordata; class Mammalia; order Artiodactyla; family Bovidae; genus Bubalus; species Bubalus kerabau. The sequence goes on along the minus strand of NC_073627.1, from coordinate 51,199,206 downwards.
TCTCCTCCCCCCTCAACCCTTCGCACCAGGCGTGGAGGGGGGCCTGGGGGAGGGGGACACAGAGACAGAATGTTTCTGGAGGGGCAGAGCTTTTTCTCTGTCCACGGCACAGACATTTGCCATCTCCGCTAAGCTTTCTTGATTTCGGCCCTCTTTAGCCCGCTCGCCGGCGCTAAACAGCCAAGATCCATGTGGAGAAAAGAGGATTGATTAGAACTGTAATAATAATCCCTGGCATTCGTCCGGCTTTAGCGTTTACAAAGTGTTTCCACACATTATCTCATTCGGTCAGAGGAGGCCGGAGCTGGAGGGAATCTGAGCAATCATGTAGCTCAATTCCTGCGGGTTACCGATGGGGAAACCGAGGCCCCAAGAGGTTGAATGTCTTCCCCAAAGGCCACAGCTAAGGACAGCGTGGCCAGGTCCTCATGTTCACTGCCTAGAGACCCTGGGCCGTCTCCCATCCTCTGAAAAGAGGGAAAGGGCGCGATCACCTTTTGGGTCCACTGTGGATGTAAACCAGGAAAGCAGAAAATTACAAGAGTAGAGCATGGGCACCAGTAAAAGCCGATCTCACAAGAAATGGTTTGGGGGGACTGGGAGTGGAGGAGACTAGTGAACACACTTCCCCGCTGTCTCTGTCCCCTTGTCTCCCACTTCTGTCTAGGCTTCAAAATATGAACATGGTGCAGTTTGGGATCTAAGGCTTAATTCGGCCACAGGTCCCCGGGGAAGGTGTGGGAGTGGGGGGGTGCTTTTCTCGGATTTAAATCTGGCACCTCCACTCCCAGGAGTCACGGCACGAGGGGCTCATGTGTGCACACATGTGTCCACTCAAGACACTGGATTTAGTGGCGAAAAACAGGCATCTTGATCCTTTCACAGATCAGATGATTTGCAAATTAATAGCTCTCCACCCCCTCCCCAGGCCTCTCTCTCTCACACACACACACACACACCCCTCCCACCACTCCTGGCTCTGAGGAGGTGAAAAAAAGATTTCTGGTGAAGAGAGACACAAGAGTGGAAAAATATCAGGTAGGGGCAAGGAAGCAAACTGACACTGGATTCTGGAGGAAAACACTTCTCCGTGAGTGGCAGGAAGTGTATTTCGACGGGGGTCTTGACGTTTCCTTGCCCCCGTGGCCCGAGCCCCCTCAGAAGGTAAGCGGTTCCTTTGTGTGTTCGTTTATTACTAAGCCCAACTCTTTTCCTTCTAAAACTCCTTCTTCTCCCTGTTGAGCTGACCATGCTTCTGGATTTATGAAGAGAGATGTTTTAGCAGAAATCCCCCAGAGTGGCCCATCAGCCCTAAATCCCAGGCCCGCTCACCCCCCCAAGACCCCATGACACACAGCATGCCAACACGGCTTCCTCTTGCCTATGCATTAGCCATCCATTGTGGCAACCTGACATCTCTCACACATAAAACCGTAAGAGAGAAATAAAATATCTGTCTCTTGGCGAAAATAAAGCTTTGCCTCCCTCCTGATGTATAGGATATAAAATAAAGCCGCGGCTCCAATAGTGGCTTTTCCTTATGCCGGAGTTGCCTTTGCACACACGGAGACAATGAAGACGGATGGTTTGGGACGAGGCCCAGCCTCCTGGGGCCGCCTTCACCCTGTTTTATGGTCGTCTCTCCCCCTCCTCCCTGCCCGTCTTTTTCTTTCTTCTTCACTTTCTTTCCTTTCTGCTGCGGCTTTGCCTTTCATTTGCCCTTCTCTTTCTTTCCTTTGGAACTTTATTCCTCTTGTTCGCTTTCTTTCTAAAGCAGGGAGACAAGAACCGAGTTGCTCATTTTCCCTGAAGCGCCTGCCATCTCTCCCCACCTCCCCCTTCTCCAGACCCCCAACTCTCTCCGGACTGCCAGCCCCTATGACGGATCTTGCTGGGACTGCTTAGGGACCTGCTTTGGTCAAATGTACAAACTTTCCCCAGGGACAATTAAAAATGTATTTAGTGGTGGTGGCGATTTTCCTTTTCCCCCTTTGAGGAACTGCCCTCCTCCCTTTCCTCTCCCTCGACTCCGGTGGTTTGTGGATCTCAGCAGTTATTTATTTAGCCTCCGAGGAGCCAACAGAGCAAAGCTGCCACCTCACAGGGGCGAGAGTTGACATCTACCTCTCAAACCCCAGCCTCAAAGCTGCCTCATTAGACAGACCGTGTGGGCCTTGGGCCCCTTCCGGCCAACTCAGCTGCATGAGGTTTGATTCCAGTGCCTCCAGATCTGCCCCGCCTCATTCTCCATTCCTGGGAACTAGTGTGCAGTGTGAGGGCAAGAAGAGGGGTCCCTCCTTGGGCTCACACAGAGAGATGGAACTGCCACCCTCACAATCACAAACGTGGTCACCCCCCACACACACACTTGACACTCCCTCAGTGCACAGCGGCCACCTTTTGTCTCCTCCATCCCGGAGACCTGGCTCCCACCAGGTGTGCCTTGCTCCCCTCTGTGTCCTTCCTCTGTGTCTCCAGAAGCTTCTTTCCATCCCTGCCCTGACCTCATCCCTTGGGCTGCTTCCTGACCCATTCAGAACCTCACCTGCTCCGACAAGGGATACAGGATACATCCCAGGTGAGGGAAGAGTAAGTAGTGCCTGGAAGAAAAGGGGGTGCAAGGTCTGGGTTCCTGGGTGAGCAACAGGGAAGGAGGGGGAGCTTTGGTGTTGCAGGCAGAATCCAGCAGAGGGGCTGTGGGTGGCTTTTAGCCTCTGAAATTGATGAAGGTGTGTGTGTGTGTGTGTGTGTGTGTGTGTGTGTGTGTGTGTGTGGAGGGCCCCTGGTCACCCCTAATTTGAGAAGAGCTTTATTAATGCAAACACAGACGGAGCTGGTGAGGCAGCAACATCTATTGAACTCTGCCCCCATGGGGGGCAGGTCCAGAAAGAACTCAATCCTGGTCACAAAGCTTTGGGGTCTCTCTCTCCACCTGGTATCTCTCCAGATATCAGCAGCGACCACTGCCATTAGGTAAGGGGAGAGAGTCAATTAGTGAGAGGATTAATTACTCCGAGGCACGAGCCCCGTTTGTCTTCCTTACCGGGTGCGAGTGTGTTCAGACGGAGGAACACGGGCACGCACCCAAATACACATCGTTGTCACGCCATCTTAGACGTTTTATTTATTTGTTGGATTCCTGCCCAGAGCCGCTCACACGCTCTTCCATGGGCTCTGAGTCTCCCACCCAGCAGGCCGCCTCCTTTTCTCCTGCCTCTGATCGGCTGTCACACCCGGGACACACTTCAGTCCCCCCTAGGCGCCTGCAGGCTCCTGGGCTCTGAGCCTCACTCACCCTGCCACCTTTTTTGGTCACAGGGTGCCTTTCCGTTTCTTTTCCTCCACACATTTCCTCCAGTATGTCTTTCCTCCTTTCATCCCCGCTTACTTTTCCACGGTCCTTCTCTTTCCCCCTCTGGGCTTCTACTCCCCTATTCACTGTTCCCCTGCCCTCACCTGTCTTTTTCTCTCTCTCTCCCTGTCCTGCCTCCTCCAGCTCACCCTGTTCATCTTGTCCTTTGCTCAGCGGGGCAGTGCTGAGATCACCACGCTCGACCTGGCTCCCTGCTTGCGTGTCCAGGGTGCCTCCAGCCCTTGTGGGAAGCCCAGTGTTGCTTACCCAGCCCGAGCACACATCATGAAGGCCCGGTCTGGATGCTGCTGCCCTTTCTCAGCCTTGAGGTCCCCGCCTCCCCTCACCTGGGTCTTAGAGACGTGGCTGGGAGGAAGGAAGTGCACAAAGGCGCAGCAGGGTGACAAGCCCCCCAAACTTCTCGTCTTCAGTAGTGCACTGACCCTGTAACCTCAGGATTTCTTTCCCGGGGAAAAAAGGAGGTAATACCGATCCCCCCAACCCCGCCCCACCCCCACGCGCACACACACACTTACTACGTGGTTCTGGGCAGATTGTGAAAAAAAAAACAAAACTAAAGTGCTGCATGCAAGTAGGTCATTTCCAGGAGAGAGTGTGGGAGTGAGACTAAGGCAACCCAAAGCAGGAGCAAAGAAAGGAGACAGCAGGAGAGGTTGGATCAGATCCCCGGACTCAGGCCGGCTTCCAGGACTCCATCAGTGGTGTCCTCTAGAGTCAGTGTGGAGTTTGCTTGGCCTCCAGGACTATGAGGGTCTCAGCCACGCCGGGCTCACTCCCTCCTCCCTCTCCCTGGAAGGTGGTGGCTGGCTGCGCCTTATTGCAGCAGGCCAGCACAGGGACCCAGCCTGCTCTGCTGCAGGCGCCCCCTTTCTTGGCCTTACCGCTGGTTTCTGGGGGGTGGACAGGAGCACGCTGAGTGAGGAAGAAAGCAGCCAGGACGGTGGCCCGTGATTAGAACCAAAAGCAATCAACCAAGCTGGCAGACTTGGATCCTTGGGCCTCCCAATCCCTGCATTGGGAAGGAGGCGACATGGTGCTTGGAATCAAGGAAGAAAGGGGGTACAAGAGAGGGCACCTTCAGCCCCCCAGCTGCAGGGTGGCTGGGAAGAAGCGGCAGGACCCTCCCATCCCGCGTTCCTAGGGCCAGGTGCCACCTCTGGGGCTGGTCTTGAAGGTGATTCTCATAGGAGAAACCTGTGTTGTGAATGCCACTTCCTGGGCCCTGTGGGGCCTTTTCCAAGAGCACCTGGGATGAGGTTCAGAGGATGCTGCAGCCGCTGAGCGATGACTGGGCAGCAAATTGCCCCCCGCAGCACCCAGGGCAGAATTTACAACCCTGGCAGCCGAGCAAGTGGTGTGCGTGGTGGTGGGTTCGGGAGACGTGGAGAACTTTGGGTGGAAAGCGCTTGCAGGACTTGGGGACGCAGGCAGTAGGGGCGGCAGGTGAGGAGGTGAGGTTGGGGTTCTTTGCCAAGCAGACAGGGGTTTAAAAGCAGAGCTGAGCTGACAGGCTTCGGAGGCCGCCAATTTGGAAAGCTGGGTCAGTTTTCTCGCCGCGTCTCTGGGATCAATTACATTTTAAAATAAAAGCTCAATGGAAATGGAGGGAAAACACATTAATCTACTGTGCTGTCGCCTTGGAAGCTTTAAAACTGGGCTTAAATTTCTAGAATCAGGAGCCAGGAGGCCCTCTCTGAGTTGCTTTCCCCAACCCCCTGCTCGACTCGTGGGTTAGTTCCCCAGGACCTGTTTACTGAGTCATCTGGACACTGGGGCCAGAGAACCTGTCCCAGTCAGAGTCCTGTCCTGTCCTAGCCCTCAGATCCCCTAACCCACTATCCGAGCGCAGGGAGGGACCCTCTGTCCCCCCACTCGAACTCCCTGCACCCCCAAACGGGTGCAGCAACGTCTTCCAGCCCATTCTAAAGGCGGCCGCAGCGGACCTTGGGCTCAGAAGGGCCGGCAGCCGGGTCCAGCTGTCGCCCTGGAGGTCCCCACCGACCGCCCCCCACTCACCCCCGCGGTCCCTCTACTTTGCATAAGAAGGAGCCCAGCTGGGGCGGGGGCGGGGGCGAGCCACTCGGAACAGGGTCCGCTATAGATTCCAGAAAGGGGCGGTTGACTTGAGCGCGCTGGTGGCGAGAACCAAGACAGCTGGGGGTGTAGGGGAGGTGGGGAGAGCTGGGAGACAGCTCAGAGGACACCCCTTACCCCCACCGCGGGCCTCACCCAGCGCAGCAGGCTGGGAAGGCGCCTCTGGGTCCTGGTGGAGGCGGCGAGGACCCCAGCCACGCAGCTCTTAGCGTCTCCCGGGGTCCCTGAGTACCGGGTACCACTCGGCTGGTTCTTGGAAATGCACGGTCCGCGGCAGGAGCACAAAGCCAAGTTGCATCGCCGCACAACTAGCCTGCTGGTTTGGGGAACAGCGCGGCCCCTCCCCAGCTCCGCCCTGAGCCCGGGCCTGGGAGAGATCCGAGGAGGGGGCTGTTGAGAGAGAGAGAACCAGCCCCAACGCCTCCCTCGCCGCAGTGGGGAGCCAGAGCCCAGGTGTGTGTGGAGGGGGTGCGGAGACGGCGAAAGGGGCCTCCGATCCAGAGGTCCAGATGGGCGGAGCGCCAGAGAGGCGCACAGCCGGCCTTGGCTTGGTTTCCAACCGAAAGGTGTCGCGGGCGGCAAGGCGAGGGGGCTGCCAGCGGGCCTCGGGGGTGCAGGGCCGTGCGGGCGGAGGCTTAAGGATGGAAAACAGTGTTGGCAGAGTCCTAAAACCCCAATGTACCGAGCGCAAACCAAATTCGCTGTACGGGCTTCCCGGTTCGTTCGAAGAGGGGATTCCATTTGCAAAGAACTGAGTTCCTTGCCTGGCCAGGTTCGTAACAGTTGCGTTTCGGGGAGCATTTTCTCCAACTTAGCTGGGAGAGAGATGTCTGAACCCAGCCCCGCGTGTGGGGTCAAAAAGCCATTCCCCGAATACCGGCCAGACCGCGCTGGCTGGCCGCCCATTTTTATTGCCTTCTACACTTTAGCCGAATGCGCCTTCCTAACGCTCCTTCCAAAAACAAAAAAAAAACAACAACAAAAAAAACAAAAAACGTGGCGCAAATGCGGGGCTTGTCTAGCCCTGCCACCTTCAGATTTCACTTCGGAAGAGATTCGGGTTAAGCATAGGAATGGTGCTGTCGAAACGAATTTGGTACTTGGTGTGGGCCGCGGAACTAGAGTGATTCTTCGAGGCTAAGACTCTCAGGACCCAGACTCGGCCCGAACTTCTGGGATAATCTGCCCCCCGCGGGCAGTGGTCCCTAGTTTATACTCCGAGGAAATTGAGGAAGGCATGGGCTCCGTAAGACGCGAACTACCAGAGGCTGTGCTCTGCGCCTGTCTGGGGAACCTGGTGCCAAGCTTGTCTGGGAAGCTGGAGCCTGGAAAAGGGGAGACGTGGAGGCCGGGCCGGTTCTCCGCACATCCCCATCCTTCTCAGTCTCCGGGTGGAGTCCCCAGGACGTCGCCGTTCCCTCCGTCACTACCACCCCCACCCCCGCCCGCCGCTATTGCCCCCACCGTTTCCCGCCTAGTCGTTTGTTTTCGTCTGTAAAAGGTGTCTCCGGATCACAGTTTTCTCGCAACTTCTCGCTGGGGTAGCAACTCCTCACCCGAGGCGCTTCCCCACCCACTCCTTTCCTCCCCCCTCCCCGGCGCCGCGCCTCCGGTCTCCCCCGCCCCCACTAGGAAACCGCCGGAATCAACTTTCCAAGACGGCACTGCGGGAAACAGACACCCAGATCTCCCAGAGCCCTGGAACCTGTGGACTTTGGATGGATTGGGGGAGGGGGCACAGAAGGAGCGACTGGAGGAGTGAGATTCTGCTGCCAAACGCCCTCCCCTCTTCGCCCCTAAAGACACGCGCGGTGCCCGGAGCAAACTTCTAGGCCAAGAAAGCAAGGGTGGCGGTGGGAAGGGACCCAGCACCCGCTGAATTGCAAAGCCAAACAGTGCACCTGGGCCGCCAAGGCTCCCGAAGCCAGCTGCACCCCAACCTCCAACAAGGCTCGATCTTGGGTACCACCCACCCTCAGGGCATAAGTCTGCCCTCCGCCTTCTCCCACTCACGCGCTCTCTCAGTCTCTCCGACCGCAAGCGACGCCTTACCGGAGCAGGAGGGGACCCGGGCACCTCGCTGCCCGCCGCCCGCACCGCGCAGGGCCGCGGTGGCAGTCGCCACTGATCCTCGAAACGCGGTCTCCCGGCACTCTCCCCAGCCGGGAGATGCAGGATGGTTTACAGAGGGACCGCGAGCCGCTGATTGGTCGTAGGCCGCCGTGACGTCGGCGGGCGCTGCATTAAGGCAAGGGGGCTTCCAGAGCCCAGCCAACAGCCGGGAGCAGTGACCGAGCCGCCGGAGCCGGGGAGAGACGCGCCGGGGCGGCGGACTGGGCCAGGAGACCAGGGACAGAGGGACGCCTGTCCGGGGACAGCCGGCGACAGCGGCGGCCCAGGCCGAGCTGTTCCAGCCGCGCACAACTGTAGCCGCGGCACCAGGACGTTTTTGTTTTGTTTTTGTTTTTAAAGCTCTTCAAGCTACACCCCCTCCCCCCGACTCCTCCCGCTGCAAAAGGAAAAAAAAAAAAAAAAGGAAGGAAAGAGGCTAGAAAGGAAACACAGATTTGCTACCCCAACGAAAAACAGAGGGGGAAAGGAAAAGAAAAGAAAGTCCAGAGACTGTGGGGTTTGCACGGAGGCAGCCGGAGCGTGGGCCGAGCGATGTGGGGCTGCGCGCCCAGGAGGCCGCGAGTTGCGACTGGAGCCACGATGCACGGCCAGGCGCGGTGAGGAGCCGGACGGCACCCCCTCTCCGAAAGAGACCAGGCGCGGGGAGGGCTGTCCCGCGGAGACGGAGGCCGCCCGGCAGGCCACTGGCCGAGGTGACAGGGCTGGGGCGGTGGGGACCGCGCGCGCGCACCTGGCTGCGTCCGCGCGGAGTTGTCCCTCTCCGCTCTCGGTTGACAAGAGAACTCTTCTCCAAAAGGGGGGAAACCTAAGCAACGACAACAATCGACAACGAGATCTTCCTCCGGTCCTCCCCTCCTCCCTCCCTCCCCGCCTCGGCCAGCCCCTGCTCCCTCCCTGCCCGCCCAGGCCCACCGCGGGCGCCCAGCGCGTCCCGACCCGCTGAGCGATGCCGGCAGTTTAGGATCCAAAGCTTCTCTATTCGCTTGGTTCTTTTCTTTATCGAAAGAGGAGGGGAAATTCAGGTGGCGGGCAACCCGGCACACACACACACACACACCCGCCCTCCTACCCCGACAAGAGCAGATGCACTTTGCCTTCTGACAGCTCTACCTCAAGCCCGAGAGAACTCAGCGGCGCTTTCCCCGCAACCCCGGCCAGCCGCGTCGTCCTTCTCCGACTCCGGTGTGTTTATTTATTTACGTTCCCGTCGCCGTTTTCGGTGACCTTCACTCCTCCGCGGGCTCTGGGCTTGAAGAGTCGCTTAGCTCGCCCGCCTGAGACTCTTTTCCTCGCCCTGCGAGCTGCGGCGGCGCTGCTGTGCCCCGGAGGCCCCGGGACTGCCCGGCTGCACACTTGTCCGAAGCGGCGCCCCCCACTCCCACTCCCCCATCAGCCTTCCTCCCTGTCTTTGATTTTCCGGTGCGGGTTTCGGTTTGCCCCGCCAAGTCTGCGTCCCCTTTTGTGGAGGGGCTGGGGAGTTCCCGCCGGTCGTGTTCGTGAGTCATCTCCTCGGCTCTATCTTGCGCTTCTCTCTCCGGGCCTCACCCGACCAAACCAAAGACCATGGTGCACTGTGCCGGCTGCAAAAGGCCCATCCTGGACCGCTTCCTCTTGAACGTGCTGGACAGGGCCTGGCACGTCAAGTGCGTCCAGTGCTGTGAATGTAAATGCAACCTGACCGAGAAGTGCTTCTCCCGGGAAGGCAAGCTCTACTGCAAAAACGACTTCTTCCGGTGAGTACTTCTTCCCTCGCGCGCCGCCTGGGCCGCTCCTTCCCCGCGGGCCCTTCCCAGCCGGCTTCGGATCAGAGGTCAGCGTGGCCGCGGCGACCCGCGTTGGGAGCTGCCTTTGGAGAGGGGCAGCTAAGTACCCGGGGGCGGGGGGTGGGGTGGGGGTGGGGGTCCCGCCTCTTGGCCAGCTGGCGCGCGCTGGGCGCCGAGGATGCGGCCTGCTTTCGCCCTGTAAATTGTGGGTCCGGGCTTGGCTGCACGTGCCTGGGAAGAAAAAGAGTCTGAACTCGCCTCGGAGCGAGAAGCTCCTCCTGGCTTGGAAGGAGGTAGCTCAGCCTCAGAAGGTGTAGCCCCGCGTCCTATCTTTCCCCTAGCAGATCTGTCCAGCAACTGCATTCTTCCTGCCTCCCCGGTTGACTCGTCCTCCAGATTGAGCTTAGAAGCCCCGGCTAAACTGCGTCCCACTACCTTTTCCGTCCCCGAGAAGTCTTGGCGGGAACCGCCGAGCCTTTGGCATGGCGCGTCCAGTCGCCTGCGGTGGCAGCGGCTGGGAAGAGCTCGGGCCCGGGGGCCTATCTTGCACGGCCCAGGGTCTTCCTGACACCCGATGGGCCGACCTGGCCACACTACTTGCACTGGTAGCTTGTGAAGTGCCGGAGGCTGCAGCCTGCAAGACGACCTTCCCCGGCTGCCCGCGTGGCCAGCAGGTTCGGCCTCCACGCAACGCCGACCTCGGCAGTGAGGCGAGGGCTCAGCTCGGAGCTCTTCTGGCCTCTGGCTGCCACCGCAGGCCACCTCCTTGTGGAGACCTGGGGGAAAGCGGAGACCTGGCTCGTTGGAGCCGGAGAAGCCTCCCGACAACCCTGCTCCGCTGAGCATTTTAACTTACCACCCTGCCACCGAGTCCACACAACACACAAACCAACAGAACTGGAGCAAATTCGAATTGATCCTCCTTTAGGCCGGTCTGAAATATCCCAGTTTCCTTGGCTGACTTAGTCTCTGCTTTTCTCTGAGTTTGTGGTGACAGATCAAACTGGGGGACAGAGGAGGGGTTCGAAGCCACCCAGGTGGCTTTGCCCAGAGCACCCGGAAGCGCTGTCCCCGGTGCATCCCGGGGATGTGCGGCCCTGGTGGCGGCGGCCCACGGAGCAAAGCGCGGTCCACTGGTATTGCCGAGAGGAAGCGCAGGCCGGGCCTCTGGCCTTGGCCCGCGGTGCCCGGCCTCTGGCTACTGGCGAGAGCCGAACGGGGCAACAGCGAGCACCGCAGGCTGCCAGTGGGCCCCAGAAGCCTGCCTCCCGCGAAGCGCATCCCGGCACCTAGAGCCGCGACGCGGTCTAGCTTGAGCCGACCAGCCGGGCTTTGGGCTGGAACGCGGCAGCGCCCAGGCTGTGGCCGTCCAGGCTCTCCGCGGCTGTTTGTTATCCGCCGTGGGACTGGGGTTCTTTTTCGACGAAAGAGGCAACGCATAGAAAGCGGCGGTGCTTGGGACGAGTTAGAATGGAGATCTAATTTGGTTTTTTGAATCTAATCGGAAAATCGGAAAAGTGAGGGAGGTGCCTGCCTCCCTCACTCAGAGCTTTTTCCCTCTGGGACAACACGGGGCAGGAGGCTAGGGGTGGCGGCGGCTTAAGCTCCTTGCTCCCTCATTGTAACCATGTGTATCTCCTCCCTGACTTTTCACTGGCACCCGCGCTCTCTCCTCCTGCGTTCTGGCCTGCTTAATCGGCATTCTGCCTCTCTTCCTTTTCGGCTCTTTCTCTCTCTTTTTCTCTCCACACCCCTCCCCCCATTCTTCTTCCTCTACTGTCTCTATCGCCTTTCTCCTGCCCTCTGGCTTCCCTCGGCCCAATCCCACCCGAACCCCCCACCCCCCGCAGGTGTTTCGGTACCAAGTGTGCTGGCTGCGCGCAGGGCATCTCCCCTAGCGACCTGGTGCGAAGAGCGCGGAGCAAAGTGTTTCACCTGAACTGCTTCACCTGCATGATGTGTAACAAGCAGCTATCCACCGGCGAGGAGCTCTACATCATCGATGAGAACAAGTTTGTCTGCAAAGAGGATTACCTAAGCAACAGCAGTGTCGCCAAAGAGAACAGCCTCCACTCGGGTGAGGGCCTGATGCCCGGCTCCTTCCGGGTGCGTGGGTCTCGGGGGAGGAAGGCCCGCCACTGGCTGCTGCTCACCTGTCCCTTCCCTCTCCCCAGCCACCACGGGCAGTGACCCCAGTTTGTCTCCGGACTCCCAAGACCCGTCGCAGGACGACGCCAAGGACTCGGAGAGCGCCAACGTGTCGGACAAGGAAGGGGGCAGCAATGAGAACGACGACCAGAACCTGGGGGCCAAGCGGAGAGGGCCTCGCACCACCATCAAGGCCAAGCAGCTGGAGACACTGAAGGCCGCCTTCGCCGCCACACCCAAGCCCACGCGCCACATCCGCGAGCAGCTGGCTCAGGAGACCGGCCTCAACATGCGTGTCATCCAGGTCAGGGCCGAGCATGCCACTTAGTTCCCTCGAGGTGCAACCTGCAGGTTAAGCCTGGGGGTGGGGGGTGGGGAGCAGCTTTGAGGAGCAGAGCGAGTCCCTGGAGGCTGGCAGAGGGGAGGGGAGAGGCCCAGACACCCCTACCCGGCTCCGACTTTGAAGTCGCACCAGAAGTGTAGGACATCTGGAATTCGCTAAACCTCCTCCTCTTTCCAGTCCAACGCTGGTGATAGTGGTAACGATGGGAGAGAGAGACGGGGGAGGTGGGGCATGAGGCGGGAGGAGGGGGCACCGTCCGGACGCGGCGATGAGAGTGCCGACCTATTTTTCTGCCCTACCACCCCTATCCGGGAGGAGCCGAGCGGTCGCTGTGCATCCCGAGATTAATCCGTGGTCTCAATCCATGGTCTCCCTCGGTGTCCCCGCCCCCAACTTTGTGGGTCTCTGGCTCCAGTTAAACCAGCCCCCCCCCCCGCCCCCCGCCAGCAGACCTCACCTCCAAAGAGAGGTGGGCTGCCCAGGTTTGAAGGGAAGGTGGTCGGGGCGGGAGTCAGCTCTGCCGCGGCCCTTCCTGAGTCGCCTGGGGACCGGAGGCGGTCATCCAGGCAGCTGCGCCGGTGCGCGCTGTCAGATTTTGAACCTGCGGGTGGTTCGGCCCGAGTCCCGAGCCCAAGGTTAGGTGTCCGGTGCCTGGCGGCTCTGCGAGGCCATGGGGAGATGTGCCTGGGAGGTTGTGTGCAGTAGTCGCACTATGCAGGCTGCTCTCCGCCGAGACGCTCTGCTGTGCGCTCTTATGCGCAGGTGAAGGGGAGGGTGCTTGGCCATGTCTCTAACAGTGAGAGGCTATGGACGGGTATGTCTGGCACTGGGAGATCGTGCGTGGGTGCGGAAAGGAGGCTGTGGGTTTTGGTGTCACTGTCTTCGGGAGACTCAACAGGAGGCTGTTTGGATCTCTGTCACTATCATGCGGGGTGGGGGTGGGGGTGCTGCCAGAGTCCGTGAAAGGGAAGCCGTATGTCTTTGGGGAGGTTAAGCGCCTCCGCGCGTACAAGCTGCAAGTGTTTCTCTGCGATTGTTAGGAACAACTCCAACTGTCTCCTGTTGGGCAGGGCGGCTTGCCCAGGTACCCCTGCCGGGAATCCTGTCCACCCTTGGCTCAAGGGCCACCCCGCGTGGTTCTACTCGAAGACACGCACCGCCCTCCCCCGCCACCCCCGCCCCCCACACCATATACAAGACACAAAACACACAGCTGGGAATCCGCGAGCTGGGAGGTGGAATCGGAGGTAGGGTCTCCAGGGCCTCACCCCAAGTCGTGTGTGCTTCAGGTCTGGTTCCAGAACCGACGCTCCAAGGAACGGAGGATGAAGCAGCTGAGCGCGCTGGGCGCCCGGCGCCACGCCTTCTTCCGCAGTCCGCGCCGGATGCGGCCGCTCGTGGATCGCCTGGAGCCTGGCGAGCTCCTTCCCAACGGGCCCTTCTCCTTCTACGGAGGTGGGTGCGCGGCCCGGGGGCAGCACGCTGGCAGGCCCGGTTTCGTTTCGTTGGAAGCGGGCGGCAGCGCGGAGGCGCTCCTGGCTTTCTGCAGGAGAAGCGGAGAGGGCGGGAGAGAAGGGTGGAGGCTGGGGAGGAAATGAGGCGAGGCAGTGAGACCAGATCGAATTCCTGGTCCTGAATGAGGCCGGTGGGCAGAGAGGGAGCAGCTCCCGCGTTTGCACCCGGGCCTCCTCCGTGCGCCCAGCCGGGCAGGAGAGCCCGGCGAATGGAGAGCCCCGGCGTTGCCCTCCCCAGCCCCGCTAGCGCGCCTTCCCGCCCGGTCATCCCGCCCCACCCGGGGCCCCGCCCTGACGTCCCCTCTCCCCGCCGCCACCGCAGATTACCAGAGCGAGTACTACGGGCCCGGAGGCAACTACGACTTCTTTCCGCAAGGCCCCCCGTCCTCGCAGGCTCAGACGCCTGTGGAACTGCCCTTCGTGCCGTCGTCCGGGCCTTCCGGGACACCCCTGGGTGGCCTGGAGCACCCGCTGCCCGGCCACCACCCGTCGAGTGAGGCGCAGCGGTTCACCGACATCCTGGCGCATCCTCCCGGGGACTCGCCCAGCCCCGAGCCCAGCCTGCCCGGGCCTCTCCACTCCATGTCGGCCGAGGTCTTCGGGCCCAGCCCACCCTTCTCGTCGCTGTCGGTCAACGGCGGGGCGAGTTATGGGAACCACCTGTCTCACCCCCCAGAAATGAACGAGGCGGCCGTGTGGTAGCGGAGTCGCGCACGGCCCGCGGAGCTCGCGGTTGTACAGAAATGAACCTTCTATTTAAGAAAAACAGAAAAAAAAAAAAAAAAACACAAAAAAAAACCAGGAAAAAAAAATCATACACAAAACAGAAAAGCAAGGCATCCCCCGCCCCTCCTGCCTCCAGCCTCGGGGACCATTTTCCGTCTGGGGAGACCGGATGGGAACGGGGGACGCGAAATAGGATCCGGATCTGCCTGGAGGTAGGACGGGGATCCGAGCGCTGGCTGGCAAAGTGCAAAATTCGGGCACCGGCGGCGAATCCAGACCTCTCCCCACCTCCCGCTGGACCCGGATCCTCGGACCGACGCCTCCAGCGTGAGCTTGGGGCCGGTGGGCCGGAGAAAAACACCCACGGCAGCCGCGGGGGCGGCCAGCCGGGTGGGTGACGCCAGGAGCCGCGGGGAGGGAGGCTGCGCCCGAAGACAATTGAGCTGGGCGAAGCGGCCGGGGGGCGCTCCGGGCCGGCCAAGAGACGTCTCAGGCTCTGAGACATCTATTAGAGTTGTCTCAGAGTTCAGCAACAGCGACCACAAACTCTTATAGCTTCAGAAACGCCGACCTGCTGTGCATCAGGTGGGACTATATATATATATTTTTTGTCTATCTGGGATTTTTGGTTTTTTTGTTTTTGCCAAAATTGCAAAATTCTAAATGTAAAGCCCTCAGTATCAACTCTTCTACCTTCACAAAGCTCTACACACACAGACACACGCAGACACACTCGATACTATGGTCTCCAACCAGACCTCTTAGTAAAATGACTTGAACATCAGCTGTACAAAAGAAGTATTCTACCTTCACAAACACACACACAAAATTAAAAAAAAAAAAAAGACTATTGAACTAAAAACAGTCAACTGTTTACGTATAATGTTAAATTCAGGAGTTCAGTGTTTTACTAATATATTCTGTTTTGAAACCTCTTGTTCAAAACAAAATGTTTTGAGCAATCAACCAAAATTGTTCATTTTTTCTTTTCCTGTAGATGTTCTGATTTGCAGGGCTCACAGCTCACTGTGCTAGTATGTAAAAAGGTGTTGTTTACACAAGGCAAAGAGAAAACATGATATTTCAGACACTTGCCAAATAGAATAATTATAGCACAAATACTGTAAAGGTGCCTGGCACCACAACCTGAAGAAAGTGTTAAAAAAAAGTGTTACAAGGTTTAAAAAAAAAAACATCTTTGCTAATTTTTAGTCCTGTTGAACATTCATGGAATTGTTAATATGACTTATATAGACCCAAACAGGTTTTATTTTTGTGTCTTTAAAATAAAAGTCCAGAATATTTAAATTTTATGGTCAAATATGCAGTCAACAGCTGCTACTTTTTTTCTTTATAAATTAAATTTCTCATATGTCTTTTATTGTTCTGATAAACCTAAGCTTGTGTGACCTCCAGTGCATATTAGACCATTCACTGTATGAAAGGAAACATGTTGAATAAATTTGTGAGTTTTTAATAAAAATAGAAAATCTGATGTTTAGATAATCGGTGTGTTATTTTATGTTTTGACAACTAACATTGACCTGTGATGTGATGGGGAGTGGAGTGATCCCTCAGAAACCAGGAGGAAGAGAGACAGGACTAGGGGGGACCTGTTTTCACCTTGACTGTGGTTGAACCCCCTGGCTAATGCCAGCCACGCTTTTCTCCGTGCCTTCGTGCTGTTATTAACTGCAGATTTGCATTCGGCGGATTTTAAAGGATACATTTGAAGATATGTTTGTTGAAAAGTTAATATAGAATTGGAAATAGAAATCAAATCCACAGCTAAAAATGAGTGGTCTCAGTCTGTGATTAAGCATGAGACCCCACGCCCTCTCCTTTCCCCCTCTAAACAGGTAAAACCTGACTTGTGAATGTCAGTTACCTGTAAATAGGTGGTTAGAGATGGTACTTTTCTGTTTCATTTCCCATAGATAATCCTGCTTTCTAATTTGGTGGTTTGAAAGATAACATAAAATGAAGGTACAGCACAGCTAGAAATGAAATACTTTAATCCCTTTCACAGAAGTGATATGAAACAGTTGTTTTATAGTATTTGTTTCATTTGAAGTTCCCCAGAAGGAAAACTGTTTTGCTTGGCACAAGATACATATTACTTTCTCTGAAAGATGAGCAAAAAAACCAATACAGAAATCAAATTTCAACGGAGAGTTGCCAATAGGTTCTGAAAAGTAGTTCAACCTCTTCCAAGCCTTCATTAAACATGGAAGGAATTTAAATATTTTATCTGCTGTGAAATACATGTGTGTGTTTTACTATCAGACACTACTTAGAGTTCCAGAATTTCTTTTCCATTATCACCTAGATTTCAGTCTAGATTCTTTATTTCCTTATTAAAACAAACAAACAAACAAACAAACCAAAGGGTTTATTTGAAATGGTGTGCAATTTTCAGTGTTTTCATATTTTGTTAAGACACTACCAAGTGTATCTTTCTTGCTAAGAAGGCTTTAAAATAAGCCATATTTCACTGCATCCACATGACAGCTTATCCAATGAGGAGGACTATCAGGGTGGAATCTGACAGTGTTCTTTCAGAAATCCAAATTTATGAAATACTGGGAAGACTTTTGAAACTCCTAGCCTCTGCATGCAGCACATTTCTTTATCTACTTTGTATGTAATCACGGGATCGCCTTGTTTTTGCCCTTTTAGCATTTATATACATTAAATCATAGCCAACTTATTCATTATAGCCAGCCTCCTTTAAAGACATTCATTTAACTCAATGTATGCTCATTGGGAAGCTGCATTTTCCTATCAAGCCTGCTGAATTATTTAGCAGTTTCACTGTGGAATCGGGTACTTGATAAGAAGCATTTTAGAGTTGGCACTCCGTGTGGATGCAATTCTCTCTGACTCCGTGGATCCCAGCAGCAGCTTAGTCTTTCCCACTGGGCGCTGTATCCAGAACCCTAAGGAGGCCCTGGACAGGTGGCAAAGTTTAGCAGTCAAATTTGCAGCCGCCCAAGAGGGGGAGATCTAGGAATGTCAAGGATTGTTCTCATGCCCATCAGAGCTGTGCTCCCCACCTCTGGCTCTGAGGTGCAGAGGAGCCCAGCACCATCCCCAGCATGTTAGGAGCTCCGGGGAAATGCCTTTAAGGGCAGGAGGGGAGCGCCGGGTGGTCCCTTCCGCCCTGAGAGCTGAGAGCGCAGTCTCTTCTCCTTCCTGGGCTTGGCAGCCTGGTTTCTCCCTGCGGCCATCTTAGAGCCGCCACCTCTAGCCACCTGCCATCAGGGTTCCAGCCTGCTCTGGGCGAGGGAGGCAAAGCTCACCCACCTCTCTTTTCCAGAATGGGGGCAAGTGGGAATTGCTTTGGGGTGAGACGAGGTAGGGGAGGAATATTGGACAGGCACTGGCAGGGGCCTGGGATCCTGGAGAGTATCTGAGAAGAGAGATGGGTAAGCACCTGGTTTCCCTAAACTCTTGAGCTCCTGAACAGACAGCTGATTGGGACAATGGGGTAGGGGTGATATCCAATGCCACCCTTGCCTATCGTCTGCCCTTCCTACATCTGTCTGCCACTTTGCAGCTCTGAGGCAGTAGGCAGAGGAGCCGTGAACTGGGAGACCCTCTGACCGTCTTCTCCAGAGAGGACTGTTCTTTTGGGAGCATGCTCCCATTTATTCCCTTGCCTGTCCTCATCTCTTTTGCTCACATCACTAGGGTTTACAATTACTAGCCAGAGTTTACCTTTTTTCTAAGAGGTAGAGTCTTTAAAAATAGCCCCTGCCGTTGTCCATCTTCCATCTCCACTCCCACCCCCATCAGGAAACCCCTCCTCCCTTCTCAGGAAACCAGAATCAAGCCAGGAGGGCCCCCAGAGAGGGGATTTTTAGAAGGTTGCCGCCTCGTGCATCTCCATCTCTCAGCGGCATCTCAAGTCCTAGGACTTCTTTCCTCCACTCCTAGAGTCCCCTCTCTATCCTCAGGATGGGGTAGGAAGGCGGGGGAAGCATTTTGGGGGCCCTGAGATATGTGTAACAGGAGTAGGGTGGTCTTGATTTCTTCTTCAAAAGGCTTCCCAAGTCAGTGGGCACCTGGCCAGAAACCAGAGTAGGGGAGCATACATTTTCTGCCCAGAATTATCCAGCAGTGTCCTGTTTGCTTGACAGCTTAGAGGTGGTCTCTGCTTTGATTCACCTCCTCCCGCCTCCCTTTCTCTCCCTCACCTTTTTTTTTTTTTTTTTTTAACCCCAAGACCAGGTTTCTGAGCTTTATCAGTGTCCCAAATAGGAAAGGAAGAGGACTGGGGGAGATAGTTTCCTAGATGTGGGGTGAGGGAAACATTTTTGTCCTTCAAAGCCCAGGGCGATGGCTGGCCCAGCCCACTAAGTGTGCTTTTGCTCTGGAGGCCCCATATGCAGGCACCAGACTGCAGTTAAAGGGGCTATGTTCTTTGTGTTTTTGCTTTAAAGCTGTTTTCTAGACTGAATTCTATTGCAGGTGATAAAAAGCAGTTCTCCTTGCCTCGGTGCCTTGCCTAGGGTGCTCCCATCCTA
The DNA here is from genome assembly GCF_029407905.1 of Bubalus kerabau. Classification (NCBI taxonomy): domain Eukaryota; kingdom Metazoa; phylum Chordata; class Mammalia; order Artiodactyla; family Bovidae; genus Bubalus; species Bubalus kerabau. Next base: position 51,180,583 of record NC_073627.1, on the reverse strand, counting down.
ATCTGGAGTTCATTCCTTTCTGACTCTGTGAATGTCAACCCTGAGGGCTGTCCTTCCCCGCCACAGCCACCTAGGAAGCAGTGGACATGGGACACGTGGTCTTTTGTTGCTCTTCACGCTGGTGGCCTATGAAGACCAGGGAAGTCAGGGACCCACACTTTCCTTGGGTTATATGGGAGACACTGGAGAATTGGGGGCTTCCCAAGCTTCAGCCGTGGGATCCAAATGGCCTGGGCTGCTTCCAGGAAGGGCAGGAGGCCACCCCAAACCCTGTTTTCTGAGGCAGTTTGTTTAGGAGCTTCAAGGTCTTTACAGGTGACCTCCAACAGACACTGTAAGGAGAGACCACTTTGTTCTTCCCTGATGATCCCTTTTTACAGCTTCTGTTTACATGTTTGTTTGCCCTCCTCCTCTGATCACCACCAGGGGAGAATCTAACTTACTCATCTTTGTATCTCATTTAGCAGTGCCTGCCACATAGCGGGCAGTCAGGGAATGCATGATGAAGGAAAGTGCATATAAACGGACTGTATTTTTCTATGTACCTGGGTGCAGTTAAATTGATCCCATTGGGTCTTTATATTTTGAGTCCATCTCTGCCCCTCTGTGACCTGAATTTTTCCCCATTTGTGCACCAGTTTCAAGTGTATGCTCTCATCTTTGAACAGCAAGGTTATCAATCCTGATGGGTATGCAGTAGAGTAGTCCTCACTTCGCCCCCTTTTCCCTGCACAGACAAGGCTACTTGGAAAAGTTATAGAATCAATCTTTATTTATGCACAGCCATAGCACTTTCTGTAATAAGTATTGCTATTAATAAAGATGCCAGCAGTCCACCGCACACTTAACACATGCCCATCCCTTAGGTAGGATTTCCAAATCAGGACTACCGGTGGGTCAGAGGCGTGCGCCGGGCCCCAGACTCCTCCAAATTGTGAAATGCCAAACCTGCTCTGGATCCCAATCTGTGCTTGCCCTAAAGTACACGTGAGGCTCGAGACGCTTACCCTTTACTCCTCCTGTTTTTCAAATCAGTCACCGCAGGTCATGGCTACACTACACTTTATTCCCAAGCAAATCTCGGACAAATCTAGAGGCATACTTGAAGCAAGAGGACGCGAGCAGCGCTTCACAGAGTCTCGGCTCTGGGCCAGGGGCAGCCACGTGCCTTTGCGCGCTCCCGCGCGGCCCAACCCCTCCCCTCCCCTCCCCCCGCCCCTCGGCGCAGGCGCACACGCACACGCGGCCGCCTTCCGGGCGCGTGCGCCTCCGTCCTAGCAACGCCTGTAGTGACGCAAGCCCCGCCCCCTCCCGAGAGCCTCCCGGAAGTTGGCGACCCGGAGCCGGGCGCGCGGCTCGGCGCGTTCCTGACGGTGCGCGGGGATCCGTCTCTCAGGCGAGAGGACTCGGCAGGGAGAGAGGGACGTTCAAGAGCGCCGCGCCGGGCGAGGCCTTGATGACCATGGCGGGAGCGCAGTCTCTGGCGCTGCAGCTGGAGCAGTTGTTGAACCCGCGACCGCGCGAGGCGGATCCTGAGGCCGACCCGGAGGAGGGTGAGGCCTGACGCGGGCAAGGCCACGTGCGGAGCGGCGGGCCTGGCCCCGGGAGGACTTGGGGGGCGCGTGAGGGGCCGGCGGCTGGGCCTTGCCGCCTAGCCTACCCTCCTGTCCCCCTGCTCAGAGGAAAACTGCTTCCCGGGAAGAGGGGCCCCCTGGGACTCGGGGAGGAGAGCGTCGGGATTCTCCTGATGCGCTTTCTGGACTTGGTGCTCGGGAGGGCGGGGCGCCCGGAGCACTCAGGCTTGGGTTAACTGTTGATCCAGGGCTGTGGCGGACAGCCAGGTTGGCCTCGGGTTGGTAGTCATCTTTCAGGATGCCCTTACTGGCATCGCATTAGAAATGAGGAGAAGGAAGTTTCATTCTTTTACAAAAACAAACTGCCTGCCTCTGATAACTTACTTGGAGGATTGAAGGAAGAAGTAGGCGTCCGTGGTGCCCCTTAAGCCTTTTCAGGCCTCAACACGCTTGCTTAGTGGTTGACGAATAAGGCAGCCGTTCTGTAAGCTGCTGTTCAACGTCTAGTTGAGAGTAATCCTGCTTTAGGCTTGAGTCCGAGAAGTGCGAGGAACGGAGAATACAGAGGGATAAATGAGAGTGCTGGACCGTTTCTTAGGAATAATCATTTGAAGGAACTGAGGTTGTTTAGCCTGGATAAGCAAAGAAAACTCCCGAGGCATGGGCTGGAGTAGGATACAACATGATGATGGCTGACTTGAAATATCTGAGTGACTGTCGCATGTGGAGGAGGAATTTAGACTTAGTTTTCTATGTTCCAAGGCCTGGAAATATATCTTTCTAGTAGATGCAGAGAGTCAGCTTTCTGTTCAGGAATAGCAGCAAGGTAGTGTGAGTAGTCTGGAGGTAATGAGGTCCCTGTTCTCAGAAGTTGGTGGGGATTTTGCAGAGGACTTTGAAGCATGAATTTAAAGGGTTGAACAGGGTTGCCCTTGAAGTTGGTTCTAACCAGGAGGTTCTGATTACTTTTCCCCCTCCCCCCCCAGCCACTGCTGCCAAAGTGATTGACAGGTTTGATGAAGGGGAAGATGGGGAAGGTGATTTTCAGGCGGTGGGTAGCATTCGAAAACTGGCATCAGCCTCCCTCTTGGACACAGACAAGAGATATTCTGGCAAGACCACATCTAGAAAAGCTTGGAAGGAAGACCATTGGGAGCAGACTCTGTCAGGCTCATCTGGTGAGTAGACCTATTTGCATGTCTTTCCTAATTTTGGAGGGTTAAATCTTACTTTCTTTTGGGTGACCACTGCACAGCCACTGTCTTAGGATGCCCCCACTTACTGTCATTGATTCGGCATTAGAAATGGCCCTCTGAAGTACTTAATTTCACTTTGTAAGGAATCTAAAGCCTAGAGCTATTAAGTTGCTCTGTTCCTAATGTTTACACTAATGGTTCACCCTGAAATGGCGTGACAGAGAAGGCCTTCCATATTTAGATTTTGGAGAGGGCTGTGAGTTGGGCTTCCAAGGTGGCACTAGTAGTAAAGAATCCGCCTGCCAATGCAGGAGACGTAAGAGACGTGGGTTTGATTCCTGGATCAGGAAGATCCCTGGAGAAGGGCGTGACAACCCACTCCAGTATTCTTGCCTGGAGAATCCAGTGGAATGAGGAGCCTGGCAGGCTGTATGTAGTCCATGGAGTCACACAGAGTCGGACATGACTGAAGCAACTTAGCACACACACACACACGCGCATGTGTTGAAAAAGCATTGTGTCTGATGAGCATGCTACTCATCTTTCCTTTCGTTTGTCAAGTCTTGCATTGAGTCACTGGGTAATATTAATTTTTGACACTCATTTCTTTGCCATTATAAAACTTTCATAACCCTTCCCTATTCCCTTCAAGAGTTAGGAGGATGTGGGCTTATAGTTTTAAAGATCGTGCGTTTCTCTGAGTGGGAGAAGGGGGCTGGATGTGGTGATTCATGAGTGGGTGCTATTTGTTTTCCTGTAGAGAGGTCAGAGGGACCATGTTGAGAACCCACAGATAATGTGAAAGAAATAATCAGTCATGCTCTCATATCCCTGATTTAGGCCTTGAAACAGTTCTGGGTACATGATCATCTTGTTTAATCTTCCCAGCAGCCCTGTGAGGTTGCTACTGTTTATCCCCATTTTGCCGATAAGGAAATTGAGGGGCGTATGTGTACGTAACTTATGCAAGGTCATATATCTAGTAAGTGCAGCCCAGAACTCAAATAAGTTAGTCTGACTCTAAGATCTATACTTTAAACTACTATCATACATGTAAAGAACTTAAAGGATTATTTCTCTTAACTATTTGGAACTGTATAGTTTTGACAGCCTTCTGTGTCTTGAGTCTATAAAAGTATATCTGATATTCACTTAAAGAAGTACTTAAGATCTATTATGTTTTCATAAAATCTTTGTTTTATGAAGAAAGTTATTGGTAACAGGCCCCTTTACAGTTATGCTTCCTGTATGTGGGACCTTTGTGTTCTGCACTGGAAGAGATTGGATGATCAATGATGATCCAGAAAGACCTGTAAGTATCAGAAGTAAAAGTAATTTTTTCTATAATTTAATTTCTATAATATAATTCAGATTTTTCTATAAGTAAAATCAGAAGCCATAACTAATATTCCATTTACTGAAGGATCAAGTTTAGACACCTTCCCATGGAAGACAAAACCCCTCCTGGCGGGACTTCTCTGGAGGTCCAGTGGTTAAGATTCTGCACTTCTGTTGCAGGGGGCACGGGTGGCTCCCTGGTCAGGGAACTAGCATACTGCATGTGTTCGTGCTAAGTCGCTTCAGTCGTGTCTGATTCTGTGCGACCCTATAGAGTGTAGCCTTCTCTGTCCGTGGGATTCTCCAGTCAAGAATCCTGAAGTGGGTTGCCATGTCCTCCAGGGGATCTTCCCAACCCAGGAATCGTACCCACGTCTCTTACCTTTCCTGCATTTGGCTGGCCGGTTCTTTACCACTAGCACCACCTGGGAAGCCCTGCATGCTGCATGGCATAGCCTAAAATTAAAAACAAAAAACCCTGAATAACTCTCTAAGCTCATATCCTAGCATCCAGCACCTCAATGTACTTAAAAAAAAAAAAAAAAGTTAATTTTTGGCTGTGCTGGGTCTGTGTAGCTCCATGTAGGCTTTCTTTAGTTGCAGCGCATGGTCTTCTCATTGCAGTAGCATCTCCTGTTGCAGAGCGAGCTCTACAGTGCACGGGCTTCAGTAGTTGCGGCGCACAGGCTTCGTTGCCCTTTGCACCAAACAGCATGTGGAATCTTCTGAACCAGGGGTCAAACACTTGTCCCCTGCGTTGGCAGGCAGGCTTGCAAGCAGTGGCTCCCCGTGGAATTCCCTCAGGACACTTTTGTGTGCTGGACCTTTGTCTCTGCTGCTTTTCCTTTCCTTCCCCTTTCTCCGTCTGATGAGCTGCTAGTTATGCTTAATAAGTAAAGCTATAAGGTATCTTTCACCTGAAGCCATCTCTCACTATACTAACGACACTGCAGCGCGGTTGTTGGTTGTATCTACCACTCCTAGCAGACTGTGAACCCCTCCCCACAGATACTGCATTCTATTTGTCAGTCTCTAGTTTTTATCCACAGCTGGTTCATTATAGGTGCTTAATAAGTATTTAATAATAAGCATCACTAGTGTGATAGGGATTGTGCTATTGAGTTGCATTGAGTATGGTAATACTTTTTTTTCTGGACAGGTGCTATAATCCTTTAGGTGAAACGAAAGAAATGGCCAAGTATTTGTTTCAAGATTTTCCTTTTCCCTCCCTCATTTAGATGAAGAAATATCTGATGAGGACGGGTCTGCAGATGGAGATTCAGAGGGCCTGGGCCTGGAGGAGTCCGATGAGGAAGCCATGAGTGCTGAGGATCAGGAGGGCGGGGATGAGGGGGACAGCAGCCTGGCCTGGAAGAAGAGGAGCAGGAGCCACTCACGGACATCGTCGGGCTTCAGTGTCCAGAGCATCAGTGACTTGGAAAAATTTACTGAGGGAATGGACGACCTTGGTAGCAGTGAGGAGGAAGAGGAAGATGAGGAGGAGAGTGGTATGGAAGAAGGGGAAGGTGAGGAAGACTTTGAAGATGCGAGTGAGGAAGACAAGGCTGAAGCCAGGGCCAGTGAGGACGACGGGGTGGTGATGACCTTCTCTGAGGTCAGAGTTTCCGAGGAGGTGGAGAAAGGCCGAGCTGTGAAGAATCAGATAGGTTTGTACACTGTTTGCTTGTTTTTCAGAGTGTCTGCATTTGCTCTCCATTTTGTCTGTTTGTTTTAGGCAGTTTGCTCTCTCCCTTGTGTGTGTGTACGTGTGTGTGTGTTAGTCACTCAGTCGTGTCCAACTCTTTGTGACCCCGTTGACCGTGGCCCACCAGGCCCCTCTGTCCATGTAATTCTCCAGGCAAGAATACTGGAGTGGGTAGTCATTTCCTTCTCCAGGGGATCTTCCCGACCCAGGGATCCAACCCATGTCTCCTGCACTGCAGGCAGATTCTTTACCCTCTGAGCCACCGGGGAAGCCCTTGCTCTCTCCTGTGTCTTGTGTCCTGCCAGTGCGTTGGTGATGTGCCCCACTTACCTAGAGGCCTAAAGTGCTGTTCCCCTGTGCTTGGCCCACCCCTGCCACCCTCACCTCCTTCGCTGGCTCTGCCCTACTACTACGGGCGGCTGAGGAAGGTTGAGGAGATGAGCATCTTCTCTCTTTGGGCTGTAGCATCCTTTCTCTCATGTAGCAAGTCAAGATACTGGATTTATCCAGATATCTCATGCGTCCAGATACTGGATTTATTTCCTGTAATAAACAGAGCGTTTCCATCGCATGAAACTGTGATAAAGCCGTGCTGTTTAGAGGCTGTTTTGATTTCCGGTCCCTCCCCTACTCCCCACCTCAGGAAGATTTTATAACTGAGAAATGGAATTCTATTTTCTGTCTCAGCACTGTGGGACCAGCTCTTGGAAGGAAGGATAAAGCTGCAAAAGGCTCTGCTGACCACCAATCAGCTTCCTCAACCAGATGTTTTCCCTGTCTTCAAGGAAAAAGGTGGCCCAGAATTTGCCAGCGCCCTGAAAAACAGTAAGAGTACTCATGCTGCACTGGGGTGCGCAGAACCCCGGGGGTTCATTGGGATCTACTGTGATTGTATTCACAGCACCACGGAGTTGAGAAGACTTGGCTTTAGTGATGATGTAACATAGTGATTTTTAAGTTAAAAAAGAGAACAGTATAACCCTTTTGTCAAATGAAGGCAACTTTGATCAAGACAGATGGAGTTCTCTCTGTTCTCCTTATTTCTACCCCTGATCTCACATGCCCTCCCCCTCCCCTTGGTTTTGAGTTATTTTTAAAAATTTTTGTTTTAAAATCTTTAGGTTTTTTGTGTTTATAAATGTTTATTTATTTGACTGCTGGGTCTTAGTTGGGTCACACAGGATCTTCGATCTTTGTTGCGCCATGCTGGGTGCTTCAGTAGTGGCCTGAGAACTCTTGGCTGCAGCATGTGTGGTCCAGTTCCCTGACCAGGGTTCGGACCTGGGAACCCTGCCCCGGGAGGGCAGAGTCGTAGCCACCAAACCTTGAGGGAAGTCCCTGAGTTACTTTTAATGCTCAGAGAGAACCCACTGGTACAAAACGAAAGGGAGGCAGTAAGTGACTAAACTCAGTTGGTTTAAGTTGTATATCATGTGCTTAAAGGATGCCTTGCTTTGTTGGGTAGTTTCTAGAACAACATACAGAGATGACCTTACTTCTGTCTTCCTCTGAGTTGCATAGAGTGAGGAGAAGGTAGGGACCACAGAAGGAGGAAAAAGTTGTAAAGAACTGCTGGTCTGTGAAGTCCCAGAATTTTAGAAAAGAAAAGGAGTTTAGCAATTATTTTCCAGATGAGAGAACCAAAGGCCATAGTTACATAGCCAGATCCTGCCTGGCAGAGACAGACTCTTCCAGCCTTTTCTGCCTTCCAGTCTAGGAGCCGCCTGCGGTGTGCCTGTGTGCCCAGCGGCACTGAGGACTGGGGCTGAGCGAGGTATGGGGTGCTGGGATTGCCATCCCTTGTTTGTAGGCTGAGACTTAGTGGGGTTTTTTTTTTGTTTTTTTTTTTTAATATTGATTGATTTGGCTGTGCTGGGTCTTGGTTGTGGCATGCAGGACTTTTGGTAGTGGCATGTAAGATCTTAGTTGTGGCATGTGAGATCTAGTTCCCTGACCAGGGATTGAACCTGGGCCCCCTGCATTGGGAGTATGGGGTCTGAGCCACGGGACAACCAGGGAAGTCTTGAGGCTTATTGTTGTCATTTGCTCTTTCCAGCTTGTTTTTATAATATCATGGAGTTTGAATGAGAAGGGTCCTGAGGAGGACATCTGATTTGGTGTCCGCCTCTTGGTAGAATCACCTTAAACTGTTCCAGATAAAAGTGTAGGATTTCTAGGGTAGGAGTCCTGTGCATCTTTCTCGGCGGGGACTACCGCGTTTAGTGGGGAATGACTTCCAAGCGGCCAGTCTTCAGATTGTGTCCTGCCACACTTGAAGTCAGGAACCTGCAGATACTGTGAGGGTGGGTCTTTTGTAAGCGGCTTCCCAACTCTTCCCCCGCTCCTCCCTCAAATAAATGATAGCTTGATGGTTTCTAGCATTTTTGAGGTTTTTGGAGCATTTCTCTGCTATTTTTAATGCCCCAGTGCCCTGATTTCCCATATGGAAATTTGGAAGGAGACCTCAACTGCTCTAGATTAAATGTCTTCAATGTTTCCTAATGAAGCTTTTTCCGTTTTGTTACTCATTACTCTTCTTGCTTGAGCCAACCCTCCCCCCACCCCCCTTTTTGGGATTCATCTCAAAATGTAGGTATTTTAAGGGTTAGTCAGTACTTGGTTTAAGGGACACATTCTTACTCTTGGATGCAGTTTGTTTAGCTATTTTACTGTTATGTAACTTTTATTTTTGCAACAGTTCAAGTCTTTTTAATCTGTCTCTTTTCATACTTAACCAATTGCTTCTTTGCCTCATTGGTGCATTCTGGTTAATCTAACAGATGTCTCTCAACCTGACTGAATGGGTTGCAGAGGAAAAGGGAGAAGAAAGGAATATTTGTTTGGTATCAGATAGTCTAAGATCGGAGGGTGGAGAGTTTTCTTTTTTTAATTTTTATTAGCGTATAGTTAATTTACACTGTTGTGTTTCATGTGTACAACAAAATGAATCAGTTATACATAGACATATATCCACTCTTTTTTAGATTCTTTTCCCATATATTATGGAGTATTGATTAGAGTTCCCTGTGCTCCACAGTAGGTGCTTATTAGTTATCTAGGAGAGTTTTCTAATTACCAGAATTTCTATGCATCTGAGGGGTAGCTAATTTTTGTTTTTACCTTTATGACTGTATAATATTTGTGTGTTTCCCTATCTCGGTGAACAGAGTTTAAGAAAAACTTCTTGGTTACGTTACTCTGGATGAACAACTTATACTGTGTTTTTTGTGTGTGTATATATATATACATACACACATATATACACACATATATATATAGCTGGTGTGGAACATTGGCTGAATTTGTACTGACCCCAAAACAAACACTGGAACTTATTTTCTTCAATTAAATCTCTTTTCAGTTTGGTTGGTCTTCCAGTAAGGTCAGACTGCCTGGGTTTAGATTCCATCTCAGCAGTGGATTAGCTGAGTGACCTTGAGCAAGTTACTTAACTTCACAGTCAGATGGGGATAATATGATTGTGAGGATTAAAGAACATGATCGATATCAAGCATTAGCACAGTGTCTGGCACACTGCACACCACAAATGTTAGGTACACATATTCTCTTTTTTCTGCAGAAAGAGTTGTCTGGCAGTGTTCAGCCCTCTGAATAGTGGTTATCAATGTAACTAACCGTCATCCCTACTGTCTCCAGTTTTTTTTTTTTTAATATATTTGGTTGCCTTGGATCTTAATTGCAGTACCCAGGACCTTTCCTTGCAGTGCACCGACTTTTGGCGTGGGGGCTCAGTAGTTGCAGTGCATGGGCCCAGTTGCTCTGTGACATGTGGGATCTTGGTTCCCTGACCAGGGATCAAACCCGTGTCCCCTGCATTGCCAGGCAGATTCACTGGACCAGCAGGGAAGTTCCTTCAGAGTTTCTTGACTTTTTACTAGTGTTCGAATTCCCTATACAATTTATTTTTTATATTTTTATTCATTTATTTGGCTGTGCCGGGTCTTAGTTGAGGCATGTGGGATCTTAGTTTCCTGATCAGGGATTGAACCCAGGACCCCCTGCATTGGGAGCAAGGAGTCTTAGCCACTGGACTAGCAGGAAAGTCCCCCTTATATAATTTAAATGAACCATTTGTTCTTGAAAATGAGTAATGTTCTATTCTACTGTGATACTTAAAATTCAGCCTCAGCCTCCTATGACTTATGAAAAAGTGATCAGAGATTTCTTTATTGCCAAGCCCAGTTACTATTTCCCTGGAGCATTCACCCTTTCCTTGAAATTATTGCCCTTTGGTTTTGGTGCTTCCACATGATGTGTGGGTTCTCCTGCGTTTCTGATCCTTTCTCATCTCAGCCTCTTCTTTTATCCTCTCAATGTCAGTTTCACCGCATTTAGGATCTTCTTTTTAGGCTGTGTTTTCTTGACGTATTCTCTCCACGGCCCAATCATTTACTCTCATAGTCTTAACAACATTCTCTAAAACAGAGTGGACGTCCAGCTGTATTTAAGCCACAGTCAAGCCCTGAGCAGTGTGCCTTTGTACTGTAAGCACCTTGAACTCTTACTTTTCAGAAACTAAGCCAGTCTCTCCTTTCTTCCTCAGTGCTCTTGGTCCCCAGTCACGCTGGTATTACATTTAGTGATTATAACTCTTGCTGTGAAATAATTTCAGAGGCATTTTTGGGGGATATTTTTATAGTTACATCCCACTCCAGTACTCTTGCCTGGCAAATCCCATGGACCAAGGAGCCTGGTGGGCTGCAGTCCATTGGGTCGCTAAGAGTCGGACACGACTGAGCGACTTCACTTTCACTTTTCACTTTCATGCATTGGAGAAGGAAATGGCAACCCACTCCACTCTTCTTGCCTGGAGAATCCCAGGGACAGCGGAGCCTGGTGGGCTGCCGTCTATGGGGTTGCACAGAGTCGGACACGACTAAAGCGACTTAGCAAGTGGTAAGTCATGAAGTAACCATATCAAAATTAACAGATTTTCCATGCACAGAACCATTTCTTTAAAGAGGTGAGCTTTTTCTCTCCGATTTTCTTTTAAAAACCTCCATCTGTAGCATTAGGAGATGGTTCCTTTATGTTGGTGGCAACAATATATAAAGAAGAAGGCAAGATACTTAAGGAAACCTCCAGCATGAGTATATCTAAAACTTTTCATTATGGAATATATCAAACCTATATAAAAGTAGAGAGAGTTGTACGTACAGTGAACTTATACACCATTACCAGTTAAGCAATTATCAACTCATGGCCCATCTTATTTCATCTGCTTAAACTAACTTTTCTTCTACTTTCTGCTTTATTTTGAAGCAAATACCAGACAGTCTGTTATTTTATCAGGGAATCAGTGTGGTCTCTGACAGAAAAGGATTTTTTAAAAAATCACAATACCATTATCCCACACAAAAACGCTAATGGTGATTTCTTAATTAAGCACAGCTGGTTTGGATGGAGAGGGACCTGAGAGAGCATTCCTGTAACAGGCGCTCTCCTGTCTTTTCCAGAGTTTGCGCTGTAGCTTTAGATGAAGTGATTACAGGAAAGCCAAACTTCAGCCGTAATAAGTTGACCTTTTAGTGAAATGCATGTTATTAATGTATTTAATGAGATGCATTACAGACTGCAGTGAGCACCATGTTTCATTACAGGTCCAAAATGCAATATCATTAAAGACCTTTAATAGAAACAATGGTTGACATTTTGATATTTCCTGTAAGCAAAACCCCCCCCCCCCCCAAGAACACAGTATAACGTGATATAAATATAGAGGAAATGTTGAGGTTTTTTCTCACTTGCTTACGAGTATGACAACAAATTCCACTATTAGTAAATTAAATTTTCTTTGCCCTGCTCCGCCCTGTCTTCCCAGTTCCCATCCTTCCCATCTTCTAGTTCATGTTCACCCTCATATCTCTCTGTGGCCCTTCCCTGGGCCCATCAACTATTTTGACTTGAATAGACTAAATATTTTAATGCCAATTTGACCGCAGCACTAATAGACACCTAAAAGAACAACTTTTAAAATTTTGAGTAAGTCATGGCAATTGGAATCTTGATAATTAAAGTTTCTGTTTTGGTTTTTATAAATTATATTTATTTTTAAGTAGGCATTGCATTCACATGGCTCAAAATTCAAAAGATACTAATGACGCTATAGAAAAAATCGTCCTTTCCACCCCATACCCCTGCCACCCAGTTCCCTGTCCCATAGGCAACCAGTATTGTCAGCGAAATTCCCCCTTTGTTAATTACTTAGTTGCCTTAGGTGACAAATCCATGAACATCTATTTCAGTGTTCTCTCAATTAACACTTTATGGGTTCATGGCAGAGTTCTCATGAATGATCTGTAGAACCCTGGAATACTCTTAATTACTTGGGATGGGTTTAAGTATTGCTTAGGAGGAAGGCACCCTTAAGCTTCTCCATGTGTAGTGCCTTATTACCCCAGACTTCATCTAGCCAAGCTGGTGTGAGGAAGATTGATCTTTTTGTTTCAGCTGATGGCTATCATTTTTTAAAAAATAGCTTTACTGTTCTAATTATATAATTATGTCATGCCTACTTTAAAAATTCAGAAAATACTTAAAAGCATAAAGAAGAAAATAAGGATTACCTGTAATCTTACCACCCAGAGGTAACCATGGTTGTCATTTTGATGAATATCCTTTCAAACCTTTTTCTGTGCTTACACACACACACACACACACACACACACACACACTTTTTAAAAACAAACATAAAATCTTATGTACTATTTTATAAGCTTATTTTTTCTACTTAATATATTATTTCATGTCACTGTATTTAGATGTATATCAGCATTTTCAATGGCTATAGAATATTCCATTTAATAGATTTATTGCAGTTTATTTAGCGGATCCGTATTGATGGATGCTCAGGTTTATTTTAGTCTTTCACTTTGATAAAGCATGCTTTGATAAACACCCTTGTACATACATATTTGTGCATTTTGTCTAAAAGTAGTACTGTCCAATATAAATATAGTGCCAGTCACATACATAATTTCAAATTTCCTAGTAATCAAATTTTAAAAAAGAGTGAAAAGAAACAGGTAAAATTAGTTTCTGTAGCATATTTTATTTAATGGAGTATATTAAAAATGTGAGTTAAGATATAGTCAATATATAAATATTAATGAATAGATACCTTACATATATATGTACTTTTTATGTCAGGTCTTTGAAATTCAAAGTGTATTCTGCATTGACAGCTCATCTTGACTTGGACTAACCACATTTTGAGTGCTCAGTAGCCAGATGTGATGAGTGGATACAGTATTGGGCAGCATAGATCTGCATTCCTGTAAATTGGATTGCTGGGACAAAGGGATTGTACTTCTGTTTCTTTTTTAGGCTTTTGGAAGATATGGCCAAATTGGCCTTTAGAAGAATTGTAACCATTTAAGTTCTCATCTGTAACAGTTGTTTTCCTCTAGTCCTGCCATCACAGAGTATTATTGATCCTCTTATTTTTCCTAAACTCTAGGTGAGAAATGAAGGCAGTCATTTCTTGATAACTTTCTGTTTAATATTTACACAATACGTGTTGACCTAGCTTTGAAATCTATGCTGTTTTTGGTGTGTTTCTTAGGGAATGAGTTCTACATAGGAAGACTTTTGGTCCCTATTAAGCTGCTCCCTAATTTGCCCAATGTGGTTCCTTAGGCATTTATACTATGTAGAGAGCCAAGTGGGGTCAGCAGAGCTGGTGCTTTTCCAAAGCGACCAAGTCGGAAACCAGGCGGAATGTCAGATTCATACGCCACGATTCCACCCACCCTAAAAAGATGAGCCCTACGTGGCGCGGGGAGCTATGGAAGCTTGAAAAACTGCTGCAGCCAAGCTGGTCAGAACATTTGTTTTATTGTTGTGGGTTTTGGGAATTAGGGTTGTCTTCAACCCTAGAAACAATCTTGAATAGTGATGAGTAGCTAGATAAGGAAGCAGCCTGCACTAGTGGTAGTAGATGTAGTAGTGTTGGTGGTGGTAGTTGGTAGAAGTCACAGTAAGTAGTAGTAGCAGTTGCAGTGGTGGCAGTAATGTAACACATGCAGTAGAGTTGCCTCACCCACTGGATCCATGGTGAAGTTGGACATGTCCGTGTATGTCGCAGCCTCTTTGTATGGACATTTCATGAACTCACTTTTAACCATATTTGCCTGACCAGAAGAGAAAGGGAGAGAGGAGCCGCTTAAGTAGTGCGTGTGGTCTTCTAGCTGTCTTACTCAGTGCGCTGGAGGAAGCGTGGGTGGCAGGTGGAGTCTTTGGCCCCTGCAGTTATTCTTTGTTCGGGTACCTCTCCAGTGAGCATCTCCTCAGACAGACTGCGAGTCTAGTGGTTACAGTTGCAGCCTGCAGGCTTCATCCAGCATGGTCCCCAAATGTAACCGTCCTGTGTTTAATGGACGAAGCGGCTGTCGTGTTTCAGGGGAGAAACAGACCATGTTGAACTTGGAGAGAGACTATGGTGGTGTACTTCCTGGGCAGTTTTAGGAATTTGTAAAGTAGTTTTGTGAGAACTTGATTTTGGCTTTATGCTCAGACTTTATTTTTCTTTATTTATTTTCAAACTTTAAACTTTTTATTTTGTATTTGGGTAGAGCTAATTGACAATGTTATGTCAGGGGAGCAGGAAAGGAACTCAGCCATACATATACATGTATCCATTCTCCTGAAAACCCCCTTCCCATCCAGGCTGGCACGTAACACTGAGCAGAGTTCCCTGTGCTGTATAGAAGGTCCTTGTTGGTTATCCATTTCAAATATATATGCTCAGACTTTAGAACCCGGCCACTGCATAAGATACTACTCTGTTATTATTATTTATATCCTAACATTTCTTCTTTTTTTTTTTAATGTGGACCATTTAAAAAATCTTCATTGAACTTGTTGCAACACTGCTGCTGTTTTATGTTTTGGTTTTTTTGGTTGTGATGCATGTGGAATCTTAGCTCCCTGACCAGGGATAGAACCCTCACCCCCTGCATTGGAAGGGACCACCAGGGAAGTCCCTAACACCTATGCTCAAATCTTCAGATTAAAATTATATGTGAATACGATAAACGGAAACATTCAGGAAGACAACAGTCCTTTGCCTTATGTTCAGTCTCATTTAATTTTCCTTTTATAATATTAAATAACTTGTTTATATCTATTTCTTTATCCTTTGGTATGAAAGATTAGAATGCTACTGACGGTTAAGACGAAGATTAAGCATTGACCATGTCACTTAGCAACATGGTGGCCATCTGTGACCTTGATGATCAGTTTTGGTGGGATTGGAGGGATACAGGCTTCACTGGGATGCATTTGTGAGAGGACAGGAAAAAGGAATCTGAGATGGTGAGTATAGACAGCTCTTTCTAGGAATGTAACTTTAGAGGGGAGCAGAGAAATGGGACATTGGATGGAGAAGAATGTGAAGTCAAGAGAGGTGTTTTGTTTTTGAGATGGGAGGAATAACAGCATGTTTGTATATTGGTAAGAATGATGCAGCACCTCCCTGGTGGCCAGTGGTTAAGAATCCACCTGCTAATGCAGGAGTCAGGGGTTCGATTCCTGGTCCAGGCAGATTCCACATGCTGCAGGACAACTAAGCCCACACGCCACAATTACTGAGCCCATGCTCCGTAACAAGAGAAGCCCACAACTAGAGTGGCCACCACTCGCCGCAACTTGAGAAAGCTCATGCACAGCAATGGAGACCCAGTGCAGCCAAAGAAAAAGCGCTGTGCAGAGGGGAAATTGATGAGGCAGAGGAGGGACAGCTGCTGTAGCAGTGTCCTTAAGGAGGTAAGTGAGATGGACGAGGGCATGAGAATGGTGGCCCTTGCTAGTCGTGGGGGCACTCTAAGTGTAGTGACAGGTGGGAAGACAGTATATAAATAGACACAGATAGTTAGGAGTCTGAAAATTCTCTTCTGTCAGTTGTTCTATTTTCTTTGAAAAAGAAACCAAGGTCGTAAATTGCAAGTGAGTAATGGAGGAGGAGGTAGCAGTTTTGAGGAGAGGGTATGAGGTAGTCATCCCATCCTTTTTCCACAACCCCTTTGCATTCTGCCATGCAACCAAGGTTTCTGTGCTCTAGCTCAGTTGGTAAAGAATCTGCCTGCAATGCAGGAGACCTGGGTTCGATTCCGGGTTCAGGAAGATCCCCTGGAGAAGGACATGGCAACCCACTCCAGTATTCTTGCCTGGAGAATTGCATGGACAGAGGAGCCTGGCAGGCTACAGATATGGAGTTGCAAGAGTTGGACACAACTTAGCAACTAAACCACCACCACCCATAGGTTGAACCTAGGAGTTGAAAATAAACAGCATTTGCCTTTTTTTGGCAATAAGCAGCATTTACAATGTGTTACTATCCTGTAAATAGAGCGGTGAAGAACTGGAACATCACTTACTCATTCCTGTTTGTTCAGAGGCCTGCCTCCCCAGCTATGCAAAGGAGAACGTTCCTAGTTTGGCACAAGTTTGTAGTTCAAGTAGATCTTTTATAACCCTCCATCAGGTGCTTATAATCATGCTTTATTTTAGTTTGCTTCACATTTGGACTGTTTATTATATCATTTTTTCTCTAGGTCTCTATACATTTCCTCCCCCCCCCCCGCTTTCAGCTTGGTTTTATTGTCTCAATCACTTCTCCCCAATCATGCTGTCTCTCCTCTAACACTTTCCCAGTTTGTGTGGGTTGTTCTCTGGGACCAGTGTGCTGGGTCCTCTTGGGACTTCCTTTCCTTGCTCTTCTAGGGTGGAGCTCTTTTCTGGCTCTCTTGTATTCCTGTATAGTAAGTCCCCTACATACGTACAAGTTTGGTTCCAACAGACTTAGCCTAGGTACCCAACTAACACAGTCGGCTATATAATACTGTACTGTAATAAGTTTATAATACTTTTCACATAAATAATATGTAAAAAATAAAAATGAAAGCATTTTTAATCTTATAGGACGGTACCTTGAAAAGTACAGTAGTACAGTACAACACAGATTTCCCAGGTGGCGCAGTGGTAAAACAATTCCCCCGCTAATGTAGGAGATCCAAGAGATGCAGGTTTAACCCCTGGGTCGTGAAGATCCCCTGGAGGAGGAAATGGCAACCCACTCCAGTATTCTTGCCTGGGAAACCCATGGACGGAAGACCCAGGCAGGCCACAGTCCGTGGGGTCGCAAAGAGTCAGACAGGACTGCTCACACATGCACAGCACAGCAGCTGGCGCACAGGGGCTAGCCTTTGCGTCTGTGGAAGTTTGTGACTGGAATGCTTGTATGTAAGGGACTTAGTGTATCTCAGTTTGTCAATTTGTTGCCAAATATTCATGGGGAGTCAATTATCTCATTTCTCCTAGATTTAAAAATACTCTGCTCTCATTCATCATTGAGGTGTTCTTAATGGATGGCGTATACATTTCTGGGTTGAAAATTACTTTGTCTTAGAACTTGAAAGTACTGCCCTGTTTGAATTTCCTATTGTTATTGCCAGAAATTCCCACAAGCTTGGTGGCTTAAAACAGCACAAATTTGTTATCTCATGTTTCTGGAGGTTAGAAGTCCTAAAACCCAGGTGTCAGCAGGGCTGTGCTTCTTCCAGAGACCCTCGGGGAGCTCCTGTTTCCTTGCTTTCTGCAGTGTCTTGAGGCTGTCTGCATTCCTTGGCTCATGGCTCCCTTCCATCTTCAATACCAGTGATCCCATCACACCAGGCGTTGCTTTTCTGACTTTGACCCTAACCGCTTCTCTCTGGTAAGGACCTCGTGTTGCCATTGGGCCCACCTGGCTAATTCAGGCTGTCTCCCTGTTGCAGATCCTCAATTTAATCACACCCGAGAAGTCTTTTTGCCTGTAAGGTAACGTATTCACAGGTTCTGGGGGTTAGAATGTGGACATCTTTGGGGACCATTGTTGAGCCTACTGTCTGTCATCCAGGTATTGTCTAAGAGACAGTGGTTGCCCGTTTGAGTCTCATTCCTTTGCAGGTGACTTGTTTTTGTTAGGGCTCTTCTCTTGATTTTCTGAAACTGCCTAAAGTGTTACCTAGCTATGGTTCCTTTGTTATTCATTGTGCTGAGTACTTACTAGGTCCCTTTAGTCTGAAGACTGCACCGTCCTTCAGTTTGGGGAAAATGTCTTTAATATTTGTTGAATAATTTTCTTTCCTTGTTATGTCTGCTCTCTTTTTTTGCAACTATATTTTTAACAGCTAAAAGTTCTTTTGTTTTTTGAATACTCCTTTTTGGGTAATTAGTGTACTTAAAGTATGTTATGTACATTTAAAGGTGTTTGTTTTATATTCACTTTAGTTCTTAAAAGTATTCCTATCTCTACCAGCTTTTCTGTTTACTCTGGGCTTTTTTTCTCTCTTCTAAATTTTTATCCAAGTTATATCTGTATATAAAGAGTCAAGTAATTCTATAAATTCTTATTATGAAAACTTATGTACTGACTGTACACTCCACCCCCTTGCCATAGCCCGTTCTCCTAAAGTAGCAGTTACATTTTAAATTATTATTATTATTTTTTGAGTTCATGAATTTATCTCTCAATCTCTAGTTGACATGTTTTTGTTCCTACTCGATCTTTCAGTTTTAGACATTATTTATTGACTTCTCATTGTGAAAATGAGGATTTAGCCCTTGTTCCTTCTACAGTCATCACACTGTCCCTTCCTGGTTATGTTGTAATTTGGTTAGATCAATAGTCACTGTTTACATTATTATGTCTGTGTAAACACTGTTCACAGCTGAGCCATGTAATATATATATACCATGATTATTTTTCCTTTCCCACACACCATTTTGTTTTCTAGAGTTAATAATTGTTACATTTCTGTTTATTTTGTTTTCTCTGCAGTCATTCAGGCCTGAACTTTTCTCTAGTTGTCTCAGTCTCCCCTCAAGATAATCAGTTGCATCAGATCTCCTGCCAGTTCTTCTTCCTAAAGAAGTCTTTCCCAGAACCCTTTGTTTTGTTCCCTGTAATTTTATTTATTTATTTTTTGGCTGCACTGGGTCTGTGTTGCTGCATGTGGGCTTTCTCTTGCTGCTCTGAGCGGGGCTAGTCTTGGTTGTGGGGTGCAGGCTTCTTATGCTGTGGACTCTCTCGTGGGGCGTGGGCTCTAGAGCACGGGCTTGGTGGTTGTGGCGCACGGGCTCAGTTGCTCCACAGCACATGGGATCTTCCCGGACCAGGGATCAAACCTGGGTCTCCTGCTTTGGCAGGCAGATTCCTTACCACTGAGCCACCAGGGAAGCCCTCCCAGAACCTTTTGACCTGCCCTTCTCTAGGGCCCGGCCATCATGCGGGGATCACCCTTCACCACCATCCTAGGGGTTACCTTCGCTTCCTGCTTCTGTGGATCTCCTAGTCAGGATTTTTCTTGGCTTGCTTCCTTACTTTGGTGAAGCAAATGTTCTAGTAGCTTGTTGAGAAAGAGTGGAGAAGAGGAAAACTTTTTTTACACCTTGATTGTCTGAAAGTCCCTTTACTCTATCATTATAATTGATTGACTTGCTGACTGTATATGGAAGTCTATAGAATATTCCCTTGCCTTCCACCTTCTGAAGTTGTTGTTGATGAGTCTAAAGCCATTCTGATCTTTGATCTTACTACTGATTTTTCCTCCCCATAAATTCTTTGTCCAAGGAACCTTGGAATTTCATGATGCTGTGCCTTGGTATGGATGTGCAGGCCTTTTCAGTCTGGAGGCTCATTTCTTTCAGTCCTGGAAAATTGTCTTGAAATTATTTTGTTAGTGATTTTCTTCCTTCTGTTTTCTCTTCTTTCTGGAAGAACTTTTCCTCTGATTTTCTTTCTTTTTTTTCTTTCAGTTTCCTAGTTCTTTTTGTCTTTTCTTTCTTTTCTCCCCTCTCCACCCTAAGACATTTCTTCAGCTTTATTTCCTCATCTACTGAGTATTTTTATATCTTCTGTCATCCTTTAATTTTACTGTTACTTCTCTGGGGATATGCCTGGTGTGTGTGTGTGTGTGTGTGTGTGTGTGTGTGTGTGTATTTTTAAAAGTTCTTCTGGCATAGTCTGCTTCCTCCAAGCTGCTTTCTTTTGTTTTAACCTGGTTGTAGTATGTTAGATGTTTTCCTCAAATACTTGGTGATCTCTTGTCTGCTGTTGACTTTCAAGAGTGGGGTACTCAAGAGCTGATGAACAGTTTTGTATGTTTGGGCAGGGCTCTTTGTCCATGGTTTCTGTTGTAAAGGATCTGTCTGGGCCGTGTGGGGAACACCCATGTCAGCATCTTCACATCTCGGCTCTTTATCGGGTCTTAGCTGCCAGAGGACTTCTAATCTCCTGCCTGGCTGCCAGCCTTGTAGGAGGCCGGTAGGCTGGGGGGTCTCAGCATTCAATCTGGAAACTACAGCTTATTCTTCCTGTTTTGAGAATTATGCCCTTGCCTCAGCTGTGTCTGGTGTCCCCCTGTCCAGAGATGCTAATGTTTAACTCTCTTCAAAGGATAAACTTCTCAACTTCTGCCTGAGTAGAAGGAGGTGTGTTGACTGTAGTCCTGCCTGCCTCTGCTCTTCTAGAGGTGCTGGTTCTTCAGTCTTGTGAGGTTGTGTTCATGGACCATGGGGGGACTGCTTCCTGTTCTTCTCTACTGGCACCAGAGTCAGCTTGCTCAGGTTTGCTACGTCAGTTATTTGTCCATCTGCTTTTTTTTTTTTTTAACTGGTTTATTGAGGTATAATTGACATATATTGAATTGCATGCAGTTCCCATTTCTCTGCTGCCCTATCAAGTATTCCCTGAAAGAGTCGTCTGTACTCACTGTCTTGAATCCCTTTCTCTTACTCTGTCATGAGCGCATTCCATCAAGTCCGTGTCCTTCTCACTCCGCCAAAACTGCTCATCAGGATCACAGAAGACCATCACGCTCCTGAGTTAAGTGGTCAGTTCTCAGTCCTCATCTTACTTAACCTGTCAGCAGCTTCTGTACAGTTGGACCTCTGTGTACACTCATGAAGCTATCGCCAAGAGGCAGACACGGCTCAGCACACACACGCATGAAGCCATCGTCACATCAAGATAGTGAACGTATTCCTCATCCCCAGAAGTTCCACAGCCTCTTTGTAATCTCTCCTCCTGCTCCCCCATCCCTCGGCAACCAGGAATCTGTTCCTCTGTCACTGTAGATGGGTTTGCATTTTCTAGAATTTTGTATAAATGGGATCATGCAGTTTATACTCATTTTGTCTGTCTTTCACTCAGTGTAGTTACTTGGAGATTCAGCCATGCTTTTGCCTATGTCAGTAGTTCATTGCCTGTAATCCCTGAGTAGTAGTCCATTATCTGGACTTTGTTGCTTTGTTTTGTTTCTAGTTTTTAGCTGTTATGGATAAAGCTGCCATGAACATTTGTGTGCATGTTGTATGGATATATACTTCTGTGTCTCCTGAATGACTAAGAATGGAATGACTAGGTCACATGGTAAATGTGTCTAATTTTCATAGAAACTGCCAAGCTGTTTTCTAAAGTGGTTAGACCATTTTACAATCCTACCAGCAGTGTATAAAAAATTGCACTTGCTTCATATCCTCATTAACACTTGGCATGGTCTGTCTTTTTAATTTCAGACATTCTAATAATCGTATAGTCCGTTGGCTTTTTAGCTTCGAAAACTTAATTGCTGTCATTCTCTCTCATCCAGGCATATCTCGGAGATATTACAGATTTGTTTGCAAACCACCGTAATTCACTTAAAGTGAATATTGCAATAAAGTGACTCACATGAATTCTTTGGTTGCCAAGTACATATAAAAGTTCAGTGCAGTTCAGTTGCTAAGTCGTGTGCAACTCTTTTCAACCCCATGGACTGCAGCACACCAGCCTTCCCTGTCCTTCACCATCTCCTGGAATTGGCTCAAACTCATGTCAGTTGTGGAGAAGGCAGTGGCACCCCACTCCAGTACTCTTGCCTGGAAAATCCCATGGACGGACAAGCCTGGTAGGCTGCAGTCCATGGGGTCGCTAGGAGTCGGACACGACTGAGCGACTTCCCTTTCACTTTTCACTTTCATGCGTTGGAGAAGGCAATGGCAACCCACTCCAGTGTTCTTGCCTGGAGAATCCCAGGGACGGGGGAGCCTGGTGGGCTGCTGTCTCTGGGGTGGCACAGAGTCAGACATGACTGAAACGACTTAGCAGCAGCAGCATGTCAGTTGAGTTGGTGATGGTATCTAACCATCTCATCCTCACTAGTCCCCTTCTCCTCCTACCTTCAATCTTTCCCAGCATCAGGGTCTTTTCCAATAAGTCTGCTGTTCACATCAGGTGACCAAAGCTGCAGCTTCAGCATCAGTCCTTCCGATGAATATTCTGGGTTGATTTTCTTTGGGAATGACTGCTTTGATCTCCCTGCTGTCCAAGGGACTCTCAAGAGTCTTCTCCAGCACCATAGTATGAAAGCGTCAATTCTTCAGCCTTCAGCCTTCTTTATGGTCTCTCACATCCTTACCTGACTACCAGAAAGTTATGTACGTACTATACTATTAAGTGTACAGTAGCATTATGTCTAAAAAAACTACATACCTTAATTAAAAAATACTTCAGTGCTAAAAAGCACTAACCATCATCTGAACCTTCAGTGACTCATAACCTTTTTGCTGGTTAGGGTCCTGCCGTGATGTTGATGGCCGCTGCCTGATCAGAGTGGGGGTTGCTAAAGACTGGAGTGGTTGTGGCACTTTCTTAAAATGAGACAACACTGAAGCTTGCCACATCAGTTGACTTTTCCTTTCATGAATGGTTTCTCTGTAGCATGCAGTGCTGCTTGAAAGCATTTTATTCACAGTAGAACTTCTTTCAAAATTGGAGTCAGTCCTCTCAAACCCTCCTACTGCTTTATCAACTAAGTTCATGTCGTATTCTAAATCCTTTGCTGTCATTTCAACAATCAAAGAAGTCCACCATCTTTTATGGACATGGTTTGTAGCGCCCCCAAATATTGACAATAGTAGCATCAAAGATCACTGATCAAGATCCCATAACAAATATAATAGTGATGGAAGCATTTGAAATACTGTAAGAATTGCCAAACTGTGACAGAGACACAAAGTGAACAAATGCTATTGGGAAAATGATGCTCAATGAAGGGTTGCCACACACCTTCAATTTGTAAAAAACACAGTATCGGCAAAGTGCAGTGAAACAAGGTATGCTTGAACTTGACCCTTCTTCTGTGGGTTTATTCCTTTTAAATTAACTTTTAGCCAGTGAAATAGAATAGTGAATTCAAAATTAGATTCACACAAATACAGGCAATTGGTTTTTTACAAAGGTACAAAGTCAGTGAGTGGGGAGAGAATAAATAGTCTTTTCAACAGACTGCTAGAACAGTAGTACATTCATTGGCAAAGAAAAAAAAATACAGCTCATACTTTATACAAAAATTAACACAAAATAGTTCATTGACTTGCATGTAAAACGTAAAACTAGTGTTTTGAAGAACATGTGGGAGAAAAATCGTCATGATCTTTAGTTAGAGAGAGTTCTTAAATCATCAAAAGCGTAATCCATAAAAGAACAAATTGATGATTAGGCTAAATCAGAATTAAATCTTTTGCTCTGTGAAAGACGCATTAACAGAATGAAGAGACAAGCTACAGACCAAAGGAAAATATTTGCAAATCACACATAATAAAGCATTTATGTCTAGAATATATAAAGAACTCTCAAACCCAACAATAGAAAATACTCTTAAAAAAAAAAAAGGCAAAATATTTGAACAAAAACTTTACCAAGGAAGATATAGGATGACAAATAAGCACATGAAAAGATGTTTATTTAACATAATCATTAAAATCGCAAGATGCCCCTGTATACCTATTACCATGACTAAAAGCAAATACCTGACAACATCAAGTGTTAGCAAGGGTGCAGAGCACCTGGAACTTCCTTGCATTGCTGGTGGGAATGCAAAATGGTCCAGCCATTTTCTAAGAAAGCTTAGCAGGTTTTTTTTTTAAATAAAGTTAAATGTATATTTACAAGATGACCAGCAGTCCTCCTCTTAGATATTTTCCCTAGAGAAATGAAAACATACGTCCACATACAGACTTGTATGTATGTGTTTATAGCAGCGTTAATTATAATCACCAAAAACTTTGGAAACCACTCAGATGTCCTTCAGTAGGCAAATGGATAAACTGTGGTATATTCTTCAGCAATAAAAAGGAGCAGAATATTGATAAAATGCAGAATTGTGGATGACTCTCAAAGGTATTATGCTAGTGAAAGGAGCCAGTCTCAAAAGATTATATACATTAACGGTCCCTCTGTGACATTTTGGAAACAGTTGGACTAAAGGGATGGAGAACAGATCAGTGATGGGTGGTGGTTAGGGGTGGGGGAAGGGCTTGACGACCAAAGGGGCAACCTTGCTTTCTTCTGTTTCCTGTATGTTTCTGTTCACCTCTTCAGTAGCCTCATTTCTTCCTTTTAAAACTGATTTATTTATTTGTGACTGCATGGGGTCTTAGCGCAGCATGGGGGTTCTCTAGTTGAGGCACCCAGGCTCGGTAGTTGCAGTGAGCAAGCTTAGCTGCCCTGCAGCATGTGGGATCTTAGTTCTCCATCCAGGGTTCGAACCCGTGTCCCCTGCACTGGAAGGCAGTTTTTTAACCACTAGACCACCCGGAAGTCCTAACCGCATTTCCTTGGAATGTTTCCCACCTGTTTTGCCAGTGGCTTGCCTCTGAAGCCTTCAGCTTGGCTGGTTTGAGAACATTTTGCTTGGATTGAAGGAGTCGTATAAATAGTTGTGTGCTTATTCCCATATAACTCTGGGAATATCTCTTATGGTAATGGGTACATGATACAGTACTTCTCAGGGTGGAGGAATGGGCTGCATCAACCTATAGTGTCATTTTCGCCTGAAAAATATATCTCTGGTACTAAAAACCCAGGAGAGAATAATAGATGACGCAGAGCTTCTAGATTTTGATGTGGGTTAGAACTGAAAAATGAGATGTCTTTAAACTCCTTTCCCTTTTCTTCTCTGATAAGTGATATAATGTGGTTTGGACACTCACAGATTCCTGAGATTCCAGGTTCTGGTTGATGATTTACTGCAAAATTGCTTATAAATTGAAGTAGAAAATGTTTTGCAGACCTGGCAGCTTTCTGGCTTCACACCCATTTGTCACCCAGCATTTCCCTTTGTGTATAGAACAAGAATTAATTAGGCTGCACTGCAGGAAAAGTTTATGGCTATAATTTATATAGGATGAATTTCTTTTTAAAGAGACAGCATTGTTTCGTTACACCTATGTACATATAAGTGTGTGTATATATAAAGTAGGTTTTTTCCCCTTAAAGCAGTGTCTGTGAGCCTTTGGAGTGAACACTCATTTTTCTGCTTAACGCTAGACGTTAGTGGAATAGATGCTTTTATGGTGATTGCTTTCTGATGAAACCGTTGGGGTTTTTGTTTCTCATTTTTAAAATCATTGTATACTAGGGAGCGGGTCTCAGTTTTAGGTTTGTGTTTTTAGACATTGGTCAGACTTGTCTGGTTTCCAAAGCTTTGTATTCTTTTGGTTTCTTGGAAGACTTTTTTTTAGGGTCTTGCTCATTCAATTAATGTTTTCATAATCAATGCAAGTCAGAACTTGCAATTTGTTCCTGATTTGCACATTAAAGAGCTCCATTAATTAAGAATCCTGGTGTTTGGCATGTTCCCGCAGGATCTGTGCATTATTTACATGGTAAAAGTGCAGGATGCAAGTTTTCCCTGTTGTAGTGGCAATTGCAGTTAATCCTGCTTTTTCTTTCTTGCCTTTTTAAAAACAAAACAAAGCAAAACATTGCTTTCGAATAACAATTCACAACTCATTGAAACTCCTTGAGGATACATTGTACCAAAACTGGAACAAGTGATCCAAATGAGGGGGCACAGGAAGAGCAGAAAGTAAATCAAATCCTTTGTTTAAAGGGGAAAAAAGCCTCTGGAAGAGGTAGATTCTCTGTGTTTGTTTTTTGTTAGATGTTTCACTTGGCTAAAGGTGGAAGTGTAGTTCTGTTTACTGTGAATTTGCAGATTACCGCCCCCCACCCCCATAATAGTAGTTGTATTGATAAATGTGGTTGCCTTTCATAACCCAAATAACCCAGACATTTAGATGAACGAACTCCCTATGCTTATGTCAAGTAAGCTACTTTATAATATTCCAGTTTTGAGTTTTTCAGCTTTTTCATGAAATCACTTTCCAGAGTGTTTCCTGGTATCATTTCTTTTGGAAGCCTTGGTCAAAGCTGGAGGTGGTCTCCATCCTGATACATTAGGTGGTGTAAAAGCAGTTGGAAACATGAAATCAGATCACTGGTTAGCAGGTTCCTGCTTTTCAGTTTCAACCGTGGCCAATGCTTACCCTACTCATAATGTATTTCCCCATGAGTAGCTAGTCCATCTTTAAAAAGTACTATGAGAAGCTGCAAAGCATTTTTTGAATTAGTGGAGACATTCTTTTTCCCCTGGTATTTATGAAACGTGTTAGGGATTTTATGAGACTTAATTTAATTTGTCCCTTTACTACTCTTCCATTACATTATGTATGTAAACTCTTTACATGTATCTTTGTATATATAAAATCTTCACTGTAAAAAAAAAAAAAGCATAAACAGTGGAGATGTAGGTAAAAGAAGAAGTTGAAAATTCTTCCACTCTCTCAAATCCCTTTTCCTCCTTCCCAGATAAAACAGTGGGGTGGGGGTGTGTATTCTTCCAGACATTTTAATATTTATATATTTTCTTCGCTATACTTCTCTTTCCATTAAATGTTAATGGGCATTTGACAAGGAGAAGAGATTGGGGAGAAGGTGGTATGGGGGAAAAAAGGCTATTATGCTGTTGTTGTTGTTTAGTTGCTCAGTGGGGTTTCTGACTCTTTGCAGCCCCGTGGACTGCAGCCCTCCAGGCTCTTCTGTCCATGGGATTCTCCAGGCAAGAATCCTGGAGTGGGTTGCCATTTCCTCACCAACTATTGTTACTTATAAATTTTTTTAGAGAAAGTCATTATGTCACAATACCTTTAAGATATAATTCTCTTATAATTATTATATTTATTGTTGTTGTCATTAAGTCGCTAAATCATATCTGTCTCTTTGTGACCCCATAGACTATAGCTTGCCAGGCTCTTCTGTCCATGGGATTTCCCAGGCAAGAATACTGGAGTGGGTTGCCATTCCCTCCTCCAAGGGATCTTCCCAACCCAGGAATTGAACTTACATCTCCTGCATTGGCAGGCAGATTCTTTACTGCTGACACACCAAGAGGTGTGTTATTAGCTGTCCCCGAATAAGTTTGCACATATGAGTTGCTTTGAATGTCTGTTATGCTTGGGCTGCACCTGACTTTAGTGTGAGTTCTTTGGTAATTTTTAATGAGCTTTTATGTAATATTGATTATTTTGCTTGGCGTTTAGTCTCAGATCTACCAGATTCTGTTTTTCTTGAGGCTGTTGAGTAAATCTGCCTCCGGCTAAATCCAAAATCCTGCTATTTTAAGAAGAGTTTTTACTAGCTATTTATACTCTGGTGCAAGGAAAATTTTTACAGGTAGAGAGGCTGTTCAGATCATCTTAAAGATTCTTACATCTTTAAGATGGCACATAGTCCATACTATATCCATGTCAGCAGTGGTGAGGGTTTGCAGGGAGGGCAGAGACAGATGTGCTAACTCAAATAATTAGAAAGCATTTCCGATGACTTCAGTAGACTCATGAGATAGAAGACAAGAGCATGAGTGAAAAGAAATCAAAAGCGACGTTTTGAGAATCGGGATGATTAATTCACTTCTACTTTGGTGTTTGGTTGTGCAGGTACAATGCTAGATGCCTCTGTCCTGTAAAAATAGTAAAAATACCTCCCATTTGTTAATTGGCACTGTTCCCCATGCACTGTGTTAAGTTGTTTTTTAAAACATTTATTTATTTGACTACACCAGGTCTTAGTTGTGACTTGCGGGCTCTAGTTCCCTGACCAGGGATTGAATCCGGCCCCCCGGAATTGGGAGCATGGAGTCTTAGCCACTGGACGACCAGAGAAGTCCCTATGAAGTTCTTTATGAATATCTCATTTAGTTCTCATTCTCATTTCGTTCTCTCTGCAGCCTGTGAAATATAACTGTGTTGTACAGAAGAAGAAATCAACTCTTGAAGAGGTTGGGGTGACCTGATCAAGGTCACACACTCAGAGGCAAGGCCAGTAAGAGGTCTGTTTTGCTTCACAACCTCTGCTCTAGGCCATCACTATGCACATAGTTTAATACTAAACAGTGTTCCTCCCCCCGACCCCCTTTAAAAGAAAGTATGAGGGAATAGATAAAGTGCCAAAGCTTAAAGGAATTAACGCAGGAGAGATATGGAGATGAATTTGTAATAAGACAGAAGGCTTAGAATGAGTAGTAAATGTAACCTTCAATTTTTCTAAAGATACTTTTTTAGTAGAGAGTTAGGAGGGCCCTTGGTTAATCATCTGATCCACTCCCTCCCCTTATGCAGGTAAGCTTTTTTTAAGTGATGAAGAAATAGACAAATGTGTTTTTCTTATTATATATGTGCTACATATTCATTATATAAAATTTAGAAAATGGTCAAGTGAAAGTAAGGAAATAATTCTTCCTCAGTCTGAGCAGTCAAGTTATGTACTTTTAAAGTTTTGGTATATGGTATAAATATTTTCTAGTTTTCTTCCCTCCCATGAGTGTATAGTTAGGACAAAAGTGGAACAGTGTTCTATATTCTGTTTTGCAGTCTATTTTCTTCTACTTAACAGAGATCATGAATATTTTTCCATGTCATTAAATATTGTTCTACAGCATTATTTTTAATGGCAGCATAGACTTTCCATCATATGGGTAGTTTAACTAGTTCTTTATTGTTGGACATTTGGATTGTTTCCAGTTTTTCATCTTTATAAATAATGCAGTAAATATTATTGTTAGTAAATCTTTACTCACATCTGTGATTACTTTGTTTCATAAAATAAATTTCTAGATGTGGAATTAGTATGTGTTCCGAGAGGATATACACAGTTTTAAGGCATTTGATCTTTATGGCCAAGTTGCCCTCCAGAAAAGTTGGATCAGTTCACATTCTCACCTTCTTTATATGAATGTCAGTTTCCCTTATCCTTATCAACATTGGGTATTACAGTGTTGTTTGATCTTTATCACTTTGATAGGTGGAAAATTGTCTCTGCTTTTTTTAATTGACATTTAAAAAAATTTACAGTTCCCAGTGTTTAATAGGGGTAAATAGTTTTCTTTCATTCATTGACCCTTGGTATTTCTTTTGTGAATCATGCAGGGGAAATCTTACTTTATTTTTATGTTGTTATTTGAAATTTTTTTTGTTTTTTGGGTTGTATCAGGTCTTCATTGCTGCACTCAGGCTTTCTCTTCTTGCCGTGAGCAGGGGCTACTCTTTGTTAGGGTGCTCGGGCTTCTCATTGTGATGGCGTCTCTTGTTGGGAAGCATAGGCTCAGTAGTTGTGACCCATTGGCCAAGTTGTTCCTTGGCATGTGGAATGTTTCCCGATCAGGGATCGAACCTGGCTCCCCTGCATTGATGGGCAGATTTTTAACCACTGGACCACCTGGGAAAATTTTAAATTAGTTCTAAGGATGTGTGGTCTTCCTTGTCAGTCAAATATATAGCCACTTCTAATTTCTCCTGCTTTTATTTTAATCTGTTTCTTTTCATTCGATTATCTTGTTGATAGGAAGAATTATATCTACCTCAGAAGACCTCTTTGTATTCTTGAATTTATTTATTTAGTCTTTAAAAAAATTTTTTTTGTATTTTGATTGTGCTGCACTGCATGTGGAATCTTCGTTTCCCAACCAGGGATCGAGCCCACATCGCCAGCAATGGACGCATGGAGTCTTAACCACTGGACCCCCAGGGAAGTACTTATTTCATCTTAATCAGTTTTTAAAGAAAATTATAGAAGTGAAGTTTGTTTGTAGTAAAAAAAAATTTTTTTCAAACAGTGCTGATTATCCCTCTCCTTGTGACCTAACAGTTCTGAAATATGTAACAGAGACTGTGAAAGTCCTTTTTATCCTTCCTGTTACTAGTGCTCTTCGCAGAGAACTGTCTCTAGAAGTTTGGTGTATATCTTTCCACATGTGTGTCTTTAGTTGCTCAGTTGTGTCCTACTCTTTGCAACCCCATGAACTGTAGCCAGACAGGCTCCTCTGTCCATGGGGTTCTTTCTCCAGGCCAGAACACTGGAGTGGGCTGCCATTCCCTTCTCTAGGGGATCTTCCCAACCCAGGGACTGAACCTCGGTCTCCTTCATTGCAGGCCAATTCTTGACCATCTGAGCCATCAGGGAAGCCCTATTCTTCTGGATATTTTATGTCAACTTAAAATTTTGTAAACTATAAATGAGATCATATGGATACATTGAACTAGAACCATCTTCTCATGTTGATAAATATGTTTTACCTGTTCTTTCTTTTAAAAAATGGTATCTTTATTTTCATTTTCTTTTTCCTGAAGTACTTCAAAGTAATCATCAGCATGTCATTTTGCTTCTAAACACTTCTGTAAATGGCTCTTAAAAAATAAGACTGTTTCTTGTATAGCACTATCATCTCATCTAACCAAATCAATACTTTCTAGCAGTCCTAAATAATATGTCCACTTTGTCCTCAAATTACTTCAGTTATCCCCCAAAGTATTTATGGTTCAGTGTTTTCAAACCAAATTCTATTTATACTTATCCTTTTCAGCAGCTGCCCAGAAAGTTATCTGCGTAAACTAAATTGATTTAACCAGTCCCCTGTAAATGGGCACTTAAAGATGTTTGCCTGTTTTTACCTATTATAAACAGTGCTAAACAAATAGGAAAAGGAGTACGTCAAGGCTGTATATTGTCACCCTGCTTATTTAACTTATATGCAGAGTACATCATGAGAAACGCTGGGCTGGAAGAAGCACAAGATTCTGGAATCAAGATTGCTGGGAGAAATATCAATAACCTCAGATATGCAGATGACACCACCCTTGTGGCAGAAAGTGAAGAGGAACTAAAAAGCCTCTTGATGAATGTCAAAGAGGAGAGTGAAAGAGTTGGCTTAAAGCTCAACATTCAGAAAACTAAAATCATGGCATCCGGTCCCATCAGTTAATGGGAAATAAATGGGGAAACAGTGGAAACAGTGTCAGACTTTATTTTTTTGGGCTCCAAAATCATTGCAGATGGTGATTGCAGCCATGAAATTAAAAGACGCTTACTCCTTGGAAGGAAAGTTATGACCAACCTAGATAGCGTATTCAAAAGCAGAGACATGACTTTGCCAACAAAGGTCCATCTGGTAAGGCTATGGTTTTTCCAGTGGTCATGTATGGGTGTGAGAGTTGGACTGTGAAGAAAGCTGAGTGCTGAAGAATTGATGCTTTTGAACTGTGGTTTTGGAGAAGACTTTTGAGAGTCCCTTGGACTGCAAGGAGATCCAATCAGTCCATTCTGGACTGCAACCAGGTCCAACCCAGATCAGTCCTGGGTGCTCTTTGGAAGGACTGATGCTAAAGCTGAAACTCCAATACTTTGACCACCTCATGCGAAGAATTGACTCATTGGAAAAGACTCTGATGCTGGGACGGATTAGGGGCAGGAGGAGAAGGGGACGACAGAGGATGAGATGGCTGGATGGCATCACCGACTCGATGGACATGAGTTTGGGTGAACTCCGGGAGTTGGTGATGGACAGGGAGGCCTGGCATGCTGCAATTCATGGGGTCGCAAAGAGTTGGACACGACTGAGTGACTGAACTGAACTGAAATAACATTTTTGTATGCATCTCTTTGCTTTCTTATCTGATTATTTCTCTAGGATTAATTTCTAGAAATGGAATCATAGGGTCAGGAGGTGTGTGTGAGTGTACAACTTTGATACATTTTGCCAAGTTGCTTTCTGGATCTGTTGTGCTAATTAAACACTTATCAGCTGTGCATAGTGAGGACCCCTTCCTCACATTCTTGCAAGCATCAAGCATGATCAGAAAAATATCACAATGTGATTTTTTTTTTTAAGTGAGGCTGAGCAATTTTTTTTTTTTTTTTTTAATGTATTTGGCCATTTGAATTTTGGAGACTGTTAATCCATTTCTTAGCATCTTCCTTTTCAGTTTAAGCAAATATTCTTATATCTTGTCTTACAGGACCTGCTTTTCATCTGTATGATCTAGGCCTTCTTTAGTTTCTCCACTTTTTTTTTCAACTGTGGGAATCAAATCTAGATACAAAATTTTAACAGAAACTCACTAATTTTTTTTTTTTTTAATTGTGCTGTGGTAACTGAGGAGGATAGTTATGTCATTTTTTTGGAATTGAAAATCTCCTGTCACTTTGTCTCCCAGTTGGTTTAGATACATAACCCATATGGGTACATTGATCTAGAAAATGAAAAATGTGCAGTTTCTTTTATTTATTTATTTTATTGTTTGCAGTTTCTTTTTTAAAGCTTGTAGTAGTGTTCATTTCTTCCATCTGTATAATGGTGATATAATAATAGTGCCCACCTGAAAAGAATGTCATGAGGACTTAAATAAGTTAATACATGAAAAGTGCTCAGGTTATTGCCTGGTACTTAGTAGGTCCTTAATACGTTGTTAGCTTTTAATTGTAGTGATGGTAGTAGTTTTTTCCTAGGCTACAGCTCCATGGCCACAGTATATATTTCCCTCTTCATCAGAGGGTTATGTAAATAAATACTGGTGCTGTACTTATAGTCAGACTTCCCTGGTGGCTCAGACGGTAAAGTGTCTGCGTACAATGCGGGAGACCGGGGTTCAATCCCTGGGTGGGGAAGATCCTCTCGAGAAGGAAATGGCAACTCACTCTAGTGAGAAAATCCCATGGGAGGAGTCTGGTAGGCTACAGTCCATGGGGTCACAAAGAGTTGGACATGACTGAACAACTTCACTTCACTTCATACTTAATAGTCACTGAAATGACTTAGCACGCACACACACACTTGTAGTAAGTTCTTTGGAGATTTAAAGTGCACACACAAAGTACATGCCAGGAAAAATATTAAGACATCATTTTTCTTCAGTTATTCATTCAACAACCTGGAGTCTGCCGTTTGCCAGCGCCCAGTTTGCCAAGGCTGAGCAGTCAGTCTCTGCCTCAGGACATTCACAGCGAGGTGTGGGGATAGGTAAACAAGATGTTAAAAGCATCATTTAAATGTTATTACATGAAAGCAGCCTCTCAACATGTTTCATTTTTGGGTTGATAAATAAACAGTGCTTACCCTCACTAATATTAAAAGGAACTTAAATAACATAATCTTTTACTTTCTTGGTGTTTTTTAATGAATGACTTTGGCTGTGCTGGGTCTTCGTTGCAGCCTGCAGGATCTTCAGTTGCGGCATCCAGACTCTTAGTTGCAGCACGTGGGAAGCTAGTTCCCTGACCAGGGATCGAACCTCGACCCCTTGCATTGCAACCACAAAGTCTTAGCCACTAGACTACCAGGGAAGTCCCTGTCTTTTATATAAAAATAAGTCATCAGCCTTTGATTTTCTGGGCTTTGGTTTATTCAAGTGGCAATAATGACAGTTTTCATGGGAATGCACTGTAACATGCCTAACAAAAATTGCTAATTGGTTTCAGGTATGTAAGTTCTGAACTCTGATACAGTATAGTTGATATGTTCAAATGAGGAGAAGTTAAGTTCGATTACCTTCCTTCCGTTGACAGAAGGGCGGTTTACTGAGGACACACAGTATTGAAAACATCGCACAGGGAGTCCACATTTTGTCAGCATCCAGACTTGGAAATGGCAGTGTAGTTGGTGTTCTTTCATCTGACCTGGTCATCATTTCTCTGGAACTGAAATATCTGTAGAGGGCTTTTCACGGCCAAAATGGTGTGTTAGCTGCTAGGGTGACGGTATGCACCCTGTGTCTGAAGGAGCTTACAGCATGCACAGCATGATATGTGTTGTAGCAGTGATGTGAAGGATCCTGGGAGAGAAAGGATTAACTGCATGGGAACCCCTGTCTCTAGACCCATTCTGTGCAGAGACTTTGGGCACTTGGCTCAGGACAGTTCACTACCGAAAAGGCTGTTTATTTAAAGGCTTTTTTAATATGAAAGGATCAAACTATTTTACATGAAACAGAAGGTTACTTGCATTGTGGTCCTCATTTTATTTTTAATACATTTTTTTACTTCAGAGTTTACTTTAAACTTTAACTGTATTTTAAATCGTAAGAGTAATACGTGATATCAAAATATTCAAACAGTTCAAAAGTGTATCAGATAAAAAGGAAAATATCCACAGTCTCCCTGGGTGACTCCTATTAGACAGTTTATAAACAGTTCCTTGTAAATAAAACTTGGATTTTAAGTACCTCATGCTCTGAGCATTTCCCCTTTTCCGTTTAAAGGGGAAAAATAAATTTCCCTTTTCAGAGAAGTCCTCTGGAACAATGGAGGATGTCTAGGAATGGTGAAATGGAAGGTAGCTAGTAGATTTCGGGAAGTCCATTGATCAGTCAGATTGCTGTGTCCTATAGGGCTTTTTAAGGATTTATTGACACACTTCATCAAGGTATTTGAGAGAGCATTCAGGGAAACCTACGAAATTCTGCAATTCTTTCCCCTCCCTTATAAATTCATGCCTGGTCAGAAATTACAGCTTGAGTGGGATGTCCCTCCACAGAACTCAAACGCACACTATCTATCATGTTACTTAGCACGGCAGTAATGTAAAATGGGAAGGATTTTTTCCTTTTGGTTTCTTTCTGTGAAGGGGCTCACCCAGCATATTTTATCCTCTGTCTCTCCATCTCTCTCTCATTTCAACTTCCACTTACTCCCCAATTCCCCACATCATTCTCTTAAGAGAAAAAATAAATAAATTTTGTCCACTGAGTCCTCTTTCTTATTTGATTTAAAAGGTCTTGGGTTGAATGTTTCTCACAAAAACACTTTGCATTCAGAATTAGCCCATCAAATTGTTGCCGCCACAGACCCCTGCACAGGCTGTGTGCCTTCTGCTGTGGGGCCCCCTGAGGTCGGAAAACCCAAGGCTGCCTTTGGTTTAGTTGTCATGATTTTAGAATATAAGTCCCCATGCCCTGCTTTGAAAAGTTATCCTGGTGGTGATTTTGTACCATAAAAAAAAAAAAAAAATCCTACTTTTGGTTCACACACAGTGGGACAGAACTCCTTCTGCTATTCCAGTCAAAACCATGGTCCTCCTAAGAGCACATTCATTTCTCTAAACCAGGGGGTATGTATGTGCCCATTCATAGGAGCCACAGGAGACATGGGTTCAATCCCTGGGTCAGAAAGATCCCTTGGAGGAGGAAATGGCAACACACTCCAGTATTCTTGCCTGGAGAATCCCATGGACAGAGGAGCCTGGCAGGCTACAGTCCATGAGGTTGCACAGTCGGACCCGGCTTAGCAACTAAACGACGACAACACATCTATATGTGTGTACACCTATATGAATGTATATAAATTCTACTTAAGCTCACGTTGGAAATGATATCGACTCATCCACATGGTGGGTGTTAAGGAATCTGTAACCTGCAGTGCTCTGTCTTAGTGGTAACGCCGTCCTGCTTTTGGAATATAGAACAAGCCCAAACAGTAATACTGACAGAATTCGGAATTATGATACAGTGCAGCCGTCACGTAATTCTTTGTTGAAGAAGTTAGGGCCTAAATGTTAAGGCTTATTGTTATTCCGAGTTGATAATCTCTGCCTTGCTTTAATAATTTTTCCTCATGCCTGGGTAGCCTGCGAGTTGCACAATAATCACTCACACAGCTTTGTAATCAATGCCCAAAGTAATAGGATTCCTCTGGCCACCGGCAATTAATAAATTTGTGTCTTTTTTAAAACACTAGCAAGTCGGGCCTGAAATACGACTGACTGGCTCTCCTCATTTGCATATTTATTGCAGTGGAAAAATTCTTACCAGATGATTGATGCCGGGCCTGCCTCTTGAATTCCAAGCAGCACGTTATTATGAAATGAAAAATGCTGGCCATACAGTTGATTAAAGTTGAAGACAGTGGAATCGGTGTTTTTTAAGATTGTGGGAGAATTAAAGGCATATTTTAATAGATGTTGACAAGAAGTGAACTAACAAAAGCAAAGCAAAGGATTTGCTTGAAAAGATTTAATCAAACGTCTTTCTGGGGGGATTAATTGCCAGGGATGACTAGTGCAAGTGGCAGGCTTGTGTGGATTTGAATGAAAAGTATTGTTCTCAGGCCGATACAGCGTGTGTCATTTTGACCTATAGTTTAGCTGCAGTTCTAGAGTTACTTTGCAAGAAGGGGGGGAAAAACTGTTCTTGCAATCTGTACCTTCTAGCTTAATGTATATATTTGGGAATAAAAGGAATGTAGGCGTTTATATATACTCGCACATAAATAATTGTATGTTTGCGTATTTGCTTTAAAAACAATGGTGTGGGATATTTAAAAACTGATAAGGCGAGCTTTATTTTATTTTATGCATTTGCTGTCCCCATTGCCCTCCATCTCCTCACCAGAAGTTTTACTTATTGGTTTATAATCTAATTAACGAACTGTGTGCCCATGTCCAAACTTATTCTCTGCCTCCAGTTTTGTTTATGTCGAACAGCCTAGATGAATCAAGGAAAAAAATAAAGCTGTTAGGTGAAAATGGTTTTTAGATTGGTGACATTTTATATATAGAATGCTTGCATATGGGCAGCATGTAAATGAATACTTAATGTGGGAATGTATGAATACTGGTTCTGTCTTAGCACTGTAGATCACAGCAAGCAGAGCCCGAGATTTTCGCTGTGTGAAAGATGCTGATTTTGTGATAGTAATATACTTTCTATTTTATAGCATTTAAACATTTGCAGCATACCTTAATATATACAAGCATTTGTTATTTTTCGCCTTAGTTCTGCAAGATAACCAGGCAAAGGATTATCTGCATGGTGTAGATGAGATTGTTGAGACTCGAAGAGATTAAATGGGGGGGGTCCACTCAGTGGAAAACGACTAGTTAGGGATAGTTTCTGTTAAAATCCAGGGCTCCTAGCCCTCAGTAAAATACTCTTTCCATTTATTCTTTACTTGGGAAATTATTTCTAAGGCTGGTGCCCAGGTGCTTAGTTTGAGTCTTGGTAATAAGGTCAGTCATGTGTCCTTCTTAATCTCCTTGTAAGGCAAAGGCCTCTGGAAATGGACCAGGTAGGACAAAATAGACATATATGTCCTTGCCAGTCTCTGTTTGCTTTGTGGCCACGAGCCAGGGGGGAGAGAGAAGACAGTATGCGTGCATCTCTGCTGCTTTCCTTAGCTGTGAACTCTGGCAGAGAAACTAGAGGTGAATTACAAAGTGTTGATTCTATTCCCTTGACCATTCATAGGGTTGAACAAGTGGGATTCAACTTTGTACGAGTGACAGAGTTCTTTGGTTTGGTTCGTTTTGGTCTGGGGCTGGGAAGAACTCACTGTGGGATCTGAGCCTTCAGGGGAGCGTCTTTCCTCACCCGGGTCAACTGTGGCTTCGAGGGGGCCTGCCGAGTCTAGCAGAGGATTGCTCACTGTTTCTTCAGGTTTTACATTAAAACTTCACTGGAAGGAAATGTGACCCTAATAGTGCAAAGAAACGAGAATTGGGTTCTGGCTTTTAAATCTCTTTAGAGGAGGTTGTCCATGTATTGACCACTGATGACTTGACTTTGATAAACTTTTTTTTTTTTTTTTTTTTTTGGTGGTGGTGGTGGTGGTTAGAAGCACAGAATTGCAGATTTCATCTCTGGTAGATCTCCTGACACTTTGATGCATGGTGGTGCTATCCCTGAATGGAGCTTAAATACTTCAGGGCTACTTCTGACTGGGTGAAGGGGTGTATAAAATGACGACGTATGAGAGAGTATTAACAGAAAGGCACACTTTGATTTACTGATATTGGCTCTCTGCCTTCTCATTGGATTGATATGCTGTCTAATATATCTGCAATGGATTTTTTTAAACTGACTTGAGCAAAATAAAAGGGCTTGTATAGCTACTTGAAAGTGGCCCTTAAAAGTAGTGGTCTCTGTGTTGGATGTTTTCACAATTCTTGGTTATGTTACATGTGAGAATCAAATTATGACTTACTTGTTGGGGGCAAGCAGCCGTAAACATTATGGACTGCTTTGCCGCTGCTTCTCTACATGGTTCTTGATCTCCTATTTTAGATCATGGACACGTGGTACCTGGAGGAAGTAAGGGACAGGTACTTGTTTTTCCTGTTCTTATAATTATTTTTTATTGTGGCAAAAAGATACATAGCATGAAAATTACCATTCTAAGTGTACAGTGCAATAATGTTAAGTATAATTACATTGTTGTACATCCAATCGCCAGAACTTTTTGATTTTGTGAAACTAAAACCCTGTACCCATTAAATAAGAATTCTCCATTTCCCTCTCCCCCCAACCCTTGACACGCACCATTCTCCTCTCTGTTTTTATGAATTAGACTACTCTAGATACCTCGTATACTGGAGACGGCAATGGCAACCCACTCCAGTACTCTTGCCTGGAAAATCCCATGGACAGAGGAGCCTGGTAGGCTGCAGTCCATGGGGTTGCTAAGAGTCAGGCTCGACTGAGCGACTTCACTTTCACTTTTCACTTTCATGCATTGGAGAAGGAAATGGCAACCCACTCCAGTATTCTTGCCTGGAGAATCCCAGGAATGGGGGAGCCTAGTGGGCTGCCGTCTACAGGGTCGCACAGAGTCGGACACGACTGAAGCGACTTAGCAGCAGCAGCAGCAGCAGCAGCAGATACCTTGTATAAGTGGGATGATACAATATTTGTCCTTCTGTGACTGACTTATTTCACTGAGCACAGTGTCCTCAAGGCTCATCCATGTTGTGGCATGTGTCAGAATTCCCCTCCTTTTTAAGACTGAGTAGCATTCCGTTGTTCTTTGAGACTAGGCTCCAGACCGAAGGATTGTAGATGACTTTTCCTGTGTAGAGATAGAGTGGGGAGGTAGAGTTATTATTACTCCAGCCTTGAATAGCACAGCTCGGCCGCCGGTACATTCACCTTGTCCTGCCACCATCGTCACTGCTGTCCATCCCGAAAACGTTTTTCTCATCCCAAGCTGAAACTTTGTGTCCACTGAACAGGGAGTCCCCATCCCCACCTCTCCCCAGCCACTCTTCTGTTTTCTGTCTGTGAATTTGACTGTAGTTTTAGGTTCCTCTTATAAGCGTAATCACACAGTATATGTCCTTTTGCAACTGGCTTATTTCACATAGCCTAATATTTTCAAGATTTAGTCTTGGGAATTTTGAGGACCACTTTGCAGATGCAAAATTGATTTGTGGTTTCACTTTGGAGAACATGGGCTGTCTTACAAATAGCTGTTTCTAGAAAAGGAGTAAAAACAATGGTTCATACTTGCATAGAATTGGGATGAGATGAGATTTCTGTTTTCATGGGCTTCCTTACAAGTGTTAGTGTCTCTCGTATTTTCTCAAGTTTCTTGCTATAACGTACTTTCAGAACATTAGCTGTTATGGGCTCTCTGTTTATAATTGTCAGCTATTTTCATAGGTGCTCACTGATGGTAACATAGTGTTTGTAGGTGCCATTTTTATTCTTTGCTTTCCTCACTATTGTAATTATTTCCGTACACACACATACTTTTGCATCATCCCAGTTACGCTTACCACATGCATGTGTGCTATGTTGCTTCAGTCGTGTCTGACTCTGTGATGCCCCATGGACTGTAGCTGCCAGGCTCCGCTGTCCACGGGGTTCTCTGGGCAAGAGCACTGGAGTGGGTTGCCATTTCCTCCTCCAGAGGAAGCTTCCTGATCCAGGAATAGAACCGGTATCTCCTGTGTGTCCTGCATTGAAGGCAGATTCTTTACTGGCTGAGCTGTCTGGGAAGTTACACACTTAGCACATTTAGACTTTAAAGTAATTCTTGTCTTTAAAATTGTTATGTCTAAGACTTCTCTGGTGATCCAGCGGGTAAGACTCTGCCCTTCCAATGCAGAGGGCACAGGTTTGATGCCTGGTCAGGGAACTCAGATCATACATGCTGTGTGATGTGACCTAAAAAAGAAAAAATTGTTATGTCTTTATTCTTTTTTTTCTTCTTGCCTACTTCTCATCTATTTATACTTAATCCATTTCCCTAAAACTATCAGAGGAATAATTCTGTATTATTTTTTCCTCTTGAGAATAATTTTTTATCATTATAGTTGGTGGAAAGTTTTGTTAAAATTCAGAGCAACGGGTTGAGAATCTTGGGTTGGAACACAAGGCATTTTGGATTTCTTCAGATATTGCAGGTCCTCCCAAGTGATATGGATATGTACTGATTATAAAAGGATTAGAATGTGGTATTTATAAATGATAAATGATCAAGGATCTTATGCTATTTATAAACAGGGAAGTTGTATTTATATAGTCTTATATGGAGATTATTGGAGGAATGCAAAGTAGCTGTTAGGTCACTGAGTTCCTTCTGGCCAATCCAGGGGGGCTTTCTCAGGTAAGCTCTTATCTTAGCCTTACAGTGAAATGGGATGCTACAGCATGATCTGTTTGGAGAACTGGTCTGAGTCATGTGTTGGTTTCCCAGTGATAAAATAGGTTGGGATGCAAAATAGTGAGGAAGTTACTCAGCAGAAGCAGACGAGTTAGAATCAAATGTATAAAAATCAGATAAACTGAAGTTTTGTGAGCTGGTTAGTCTGGAATGTGAAAAAGAAATGAATGTGCTGCTGCTGCTTAGTCGCTTCAGTTGTTATCTGACTCTGTGCGACCCTATGAACTGCAGCCCGCCAGGCTCCTCTGTCCATGGGATTCTGCAGGCAAGAATGAATACTGGAGTGGGTTGCCATGCCCTCCTCCAGGGGAGCTTCCCGACCCAGGGATTGAACCTGGGTCTCCTGCATTGCAGGCAGATTCTTTACCGAATGAGCCATGACATGAATAAATGAAATAAAGCCCAAGAAATGAATGTAGGGTCTGCTAAATGAGAGTCAGGATGCTTGAAAGAAGATTATGTTTCCTTAAGGGAAAGAGGGAAGGACTGATAGAAGCATAGCCAGAGACAAATGGACAACTCTTAGTGATAATACGTATGGAAAACACAGGATTTAGCCACTGATTGAATATACTGAATACCGGCACCAAAATGTCAGTGATCGCCTATGAAAATTAAACAGAGACGAGAGAAGCAGACAAAGGAGAAGGATTGGATTGGAAGAAAAAACTTTTGTTTCTGATATGGTGTGTTTGAGAGAGTGATGGAGTATCCAAGTGGAGATTTTCTTAGTTGCTGGAAATGTGAGAGTTTGATTATAAAGAGATGTCTGAATGCTATCAAAACATATCTAGTAATTATCAATGTCTAGTTAGCCCCTTTAGTAGGATTAGTAGGATTATGCTGATAAGGAAGGTAAGAGTTTGTTTCTCAGAGAGCCAGTTTATATTCTGAAAGCTCTTGGCCGTAGACGTTACACTTGATCCCGACCAGCTTTATTACGAACACATCTTGTTGGCTGTGAGGAGAACTGGGTGAGAACATGCACCCGATGAGCAGATCTCCAATACACAGTTCAGTACACTGGACGCTCCAGAGCCTGGGGTTCCATATCCTCACATCCAGCCAACTTTGAACCAACGATATTTGGAAAGAAAAAAAATGTCAGAAAGTTCCGAAAATTTGCAGCACTCTGACAACCATTTCCATAGTATTTGTATCATATTCACAACAATTTATGTAGCATTTACATTATACTAGTTGTTATAAGTAATCTAGAGATGATTTGAAGCATGTGTGAGGATATGGGTAGGTTATGTGGGTTATATGCAAATTAGGCCCTTGGATATAAGTAAGGGATTTGAGCATCTATGGGTTTTTGCTACCCAGGGGGAGAGGCCCTGGAACCGATCCCGTGAGGATACAGAGCAATCACTGTATTGCGAATAGGAAGTCGTTAACTTGGGTGTGTGTTCGTGAACAGGAACTTTCCATAAGGGTATATGCTGAGAGACTGAATGAATGAGGTGGCAGCTCACACCAGAGGCAGAGAAGATCTCTCAGGGAAGGGAGGTGGTGGTGATAGGAATCCTAGGACTAAGTTGTGCTTCTGGGGGGAAAAGAGAAGGTATTGCTTAAGGAGCCAGTTGATAAAGGGATAATCCAAGAGGCAACCTGTAGAAGGATAACTGAGATAACACCAGAGGAAGAAAATGATTGCTTATGATGACAGACAAGGAAGGATTTTGTCAAACTTAGTAAATTTAAGAACTCAGAACTTATTGCAGATGTTTTAAGTTTCTTACACATGTTTCCTTGCCTGTTCTCCACAAGGACTCTAGGAGGTAGGCACTGTTATTATTTCCTTTCAGGAATTCTGTATTTCAGAGAGTTCTTAGGCCCGGCCAGTCCTGTACACCTTCCCCGCCCCAGCCAGTAGTACTCAGGAGGCAGGCGTCAGAGGCATCCCCTTGCTTTGGAGCACTGTAGGTAATTAACTGTTCCTTTTCCCTGCTTTATTTCCCAGGTCACAAGGCACTGAAGGCACTGTTGAGGTCATTGGTGGGTCTCCAGGAAGAGTTGCTTTTCCAGTACCCAGACACTAGGTATCTCGTAGATGGGACAAAACCCAAAGCAGAAAGGTAAGGGGGAATGGAATATGGAATCTGTCTTTTCATCTGAATATTTTCCCACTGTTTATAAAATCAGGTCCTTCCAGAAGATATCAGACTTCTTAATGTTAGTAAACTATTAATAGAAAGAGCCTCTCACATTTAATTGGTAGCCAGGATGGCATATAAATTGGGAATTATCTTCTGGATTTTTATGTGGAGTTGTGCCTAATTGTGTTTGTGCATGTGTGCATGCTCAGTCGCTAGGTTGTGTCCAACTTTTTTGTGACCCTGTGGACTGTAGCCTGCCGGGCTTCTCTGTCCATGGGATTCTGCAGGCAAGAATACTGGAGTGGGTTGCCATTCCCTCCTCCAAGGGATCTTCCCAACCCAGGGATCAACCTGTGTCTCCTGCATTGCAGGTGGATTCTTCACCACTGAGCCACCTAGGAAGCCCAGTTACGTTTGTAAGCTTCTGCAAAAAACTTGCCTCTGGGGGTAGGGGGCTGCACCTCTCAGCTTGTGGGATCTTAGCTCCTCCACTAGGGATCAAACCCAGAGCCCTGGCAGTGAGATCACTGAGGCTTAACCACTGGACCACCAGGGAATTCCCCAAACTTGCCTTGTTTTTTAGATCTAGTGAAATTATTGGTGAAAGCACATTTTTAGTGTGAATGCTTAATTGATGTTTATGAAGCCCTTTGTTGCCCATACATGGAATTGCCAGTTGCAACCATCGACTTTTTAGTAAGGGAAGAAGCAGTTATTTTGACGGGTGGAAACATTTTGGAAAATAGCAGAATAAACCTTTTTTTCCCGTCCTGAAATGATCACATCTGATGAAGGGTCACCCCCTCCTTGACTTCTCCCTCTGGCTGAGCCTGCTGCAAGTGGTACCTGCCTGTTGTTTTCCGTTGCGCCTCTCTTTCACTCCACTCCTTTCCACTGCGTTAGCTTGAAGGACAGAGGAGAGGAGCTCTCTTGTAGGAAGCACTTCCTGTGTGTTGGGGTTGGCAGTCCACAGAGTGCAGCTGGTTCTAACTGGAGGCTCTGGTACGTTCTCAGGCGGTTGAGGGCATTGCAGTCTAGCTTGGGTTCTGTGGCCTATCGCTTTGAGTTTTCTTCATGTTCTGCTTCTCTTCATTTGGTTCAACTAATACTATTCAGCCTACCCGAACAATTGGTTACAGAGAGACATATTCCCCTTATTGATTTGGGGATTAAGGTCATAAAAGTATGATTATATGTTTAATTTTTAAAGACCCTGCTATTACAGTATAGGCCTGGTTCATGTGCATTTCTAATAATGTTTTTAACAACCTCATTTACTTTTATGGTTTTCTTACCTTTTAAAAATATTTTTGAAACCACCTATTTTTATGTTTATTTGAAAAAGTACAGAAGTTTTTGTTTGACCGTGTGAATGCTCTCTTACAACAGAAAAAAGCCATACTCTTTAAAAAAAAAAAAAAATTTATTTATTTGTTTGGCTGCGTGGGATCTTTAGTTGCCACACGTGGTATCAAGTTCCCTGACCAGGTGTCGAACTCGGGCCCCCTGCTTTGGGAGCGCAGAGTCTTAGCTACTGGGCCACCAGGGAATACTCCTGACTGCACGTGGGCCTAGGTTTTACTCAGGTAACATTTATTTACATTGGACTCTTACTGGGTTTTCCAGTGAAGAGGAGATTTCCAGTGACGATGAAGAGCTCGTAGAGAAGAAGCCGCAGAGGAGGGGCCCGGCAAAGAGGAAGCTGGAGACGGAGGACTACCCCAGCTTCATGGCGAAGCGCTTCACCGACTTCACCGTCTATAGGAACCGCACGCTCCAGAAGTGGCACGATAAGACCAAGCTGGCTTCTGGAAAACTGGGGAAGGCAAGCGTGGGTGCCTGTGTGTGTGTGTATGTGAGTGTGTGAGGCAGGTCGTGGCAACCTGAAGCGGCTGTGAGAAATGGGAGCTACAGCTCCCTTATATGGATGATGCCTTGATGTGGTAGTCATCCGTCATCTCTGTGGAAAAATTTACTGAACTCCTACCACTGAGGTTTATACCATTCAGGCGTGGGTTTTCAACTTTATTAGTGAGGAGTGTTTTAAGTCTAGAAATGGTGGCCTTGTAAGTGTTGGGAAAACAAAATACCTTAAAGAAACGGATTTTACCACAATTAATATTAAAGGAGCAGAAGTTAATCTCTGTGTATAGGAAAGTAATGTGACCTGCTTAAGACTAATTTTTAATTTTTTTCTGAGAACAATCACAGCCATTCACCCACTCAGCCTTTAACCGAAAGCCCCTCCTGGAAAGAGGATTGTCTGTTTCTCTGCTGACACAGAAAGATAGAGAAACCAACGTCGCTGGCTTCTGCAGAGACTTTGCGCGTTATCTGACACTGGTTGTGATATTGTTG
The DNA here is from genome assembly GCF_029407905.1 of Bubalus kerabau. Classification (NCBI taxonomy): domain Eukaryota; kingdom Metazoa; phylum Chordata; class Mammalia; order Artiodactyla; family Bovidae; genus Bubalus; species Bubalus kerabau. Next base: position 51,135,719 of record NC_073627.1, on the reverse strand, counting down.
CAGGGTTTTGGTGCCTTTGAACGCTCAATCTTGACTCAGATCGATCATATTCTGATGGACAAAGAAAGATTACTTCGAAGGACACAGACCAAGCGTTCTGTCTACCGAGTTCTTGGCAAACCTGAGCCAGCAGTCCAGCCTGTCCCGGAGAGTCTGCCAGGGCAGCCGGTAAGGACTCTGATGCATGGTGATTACGGGAGCAGTTCCTAAAGGAGGCTAATTAACCGGACGATCTGCTCACCTCCTTGTAGGTATTCCTTGGGGTATAAGAAATAAACGAAAGAAAGGGGGGGAGGAAAGCACTGCTTTGTTTGAGAAACTGAGATGATGATGGAGGGGAGAGTTTTTAAAAAATGAAGCCATTGGGGCACAGTTCTTGAGGTGCTAGCCTGCTGTGTTACCCCGTTGCCTGGCAAAGAAATAAAGCCACTCTTTGTCCTAAACAAAAAATAATAATGAATAAAGCTGTTATTAACTTGTGTATAGCCTTCTCTTAATTTTGAGTTTGATATGAGTCTGGTCATGGAAGCATTTGTAATTCAGTTTTTAAAATTCAGTTTTAAAGCTCCTTCTTTAGAAGCACTAATATTGAGTTGAGTGTGTACTTTAGACTTTCCTTTGCATGTTTATATGCTCCAGGAAAGGATCCAGAATTGGAAGAGGCAGATTCTTCTGTCTAAAGGAAACTCTTTTATTTATAGTAGAAATATATACTTAATATGTATTTCTTAAGTTTAGAAGAACTTTAAATGAAAAGTAAAATTCCCCTAGTCTGAAAATTCCACTCCTTAGGTTTAACCAATGTTCGTAGTTGTAACAAGCTTTTAGGTATTTTCTACACAGACACACACACACACACACACGTATATAAGACATATGCATTCATAAAAATACGGTTTTTGGAACTTTCCTCTTGGCCCAGTGGTTAAGACCCCATGCTCCCAATGCAGTGGGCATGGGTTCGATCCCTGGTTGGGGAACTAAGATCCCACATAGCCTGCATGGCATGGCCAAAAAAACAAAAAAAAATTGTCTATTTTTTTTTTTAACTAAATGGGATGGATATATATATGTGTATAAATATATAAATTATACATACAATCTTACAGCTTTCTAAATTATTCTAGATATTTTTCCAGGCTGTTACGTAGAGATCTACCTCATTTTTTCTAATGGCTAGAGTATTCCATTGTATAGATGTGTGCTAGAATTTATTTGAACAGTGGATATTTATGTTTTCTCTAGTTTTAGAAACAGTGCTATAAGAAACATTCCTGAGCATTTATATGCTTTTGTTTTTATGTGAACATGTGGATGCACTTCTAGAAGTGGAAATATTAAGGAGAATATGCATTTTAAATTCTGATAGATGTTGTAAAATTGCCTCAAAAAGGCTGCTGTATTTTCCATTACTGAAGATTGCCTGTTTTAGAGGTGAAAAATGATGTTTTTTCATCTCAATTTGCTTGTATTAGAATGAGATTCAATATATTTTCATATAACCATTGAGTATTTGTGTTTTTTTCTGTCAAGTGCCTATTAATGTTTTGCCCATTTTTCAACAGCATTATTTTTGTTCTTTAATTGTGAGAGCTCTTTATATCTTAAGGAAGATAGTGCTTTTACTGTTCTACACATTCTTTATAGTCACTGCATTACTTTGGTAACCTCATTGGGATTCACTTTTTCCTTCTTGCTGATGTAGGAGATCCTTCCTGAGGCCCCTGCCAATGCCCACCTGAAGGACTTGGATGAAGAAATCTTTGATGATGATGACTTTTATCACCAGGTATGATTTTTACACTCTTTTCTTTTGTTATAAATCAGGCTTTAGCATTTTAAGACACCTGATAGAATTCTGTGACCTAAAGGTAGCTATCTTACTTCAGAAGGATAGAGTCAGACAGGGTTTCTGAACGTGTACTCAGAATTGACTTGCTGTGTAGTTCTAGATGTGTTACTTTGGTTTTATATTTTTCCTTCTGAAATGAAAATAGCTACAGCTTCTTTGTTAGTTGTTATAGTGTGTAAGTTATTGTAGAATAGTTTCAGTGTCTTTGCATCAGGTGACTTATTCTCTCTCAGCCACTTTTGATGATGTTCCTGGAGGATTTATTTTTTGTTTGGTTTCTTGTCCTGTTACTAGTAGGTAAGGACATGGAGTTGAAAGGCCAGGATCCCAGAATTCTTGAATTGTGCTTCTGCTTCTGTCATATTACATCTCTTCTCTTAAAACTTTCTTGTGTGTGTGCATGTTCAAATCAGTCAGGTACGCATTGAGGTTGCCTGCCACTGTTGATTATAATAATAGTGTAGTGCTTTGAAAACAGAAGGAATTGCTAGAGGTTGAAATCTAGTCCAGTTCTCAGTGTCTCCTCACAGTCATTCCCCCTGTTCTTGCCCTGCCCCTGCCATCTGCTGTCGTGCTGATCTTTCTGATGACGGTTGTACCATCTAGGTAGACTAAACATCTGGGCTATTCTAAAGAACTAAAATAATTTCCTCTAATCCTGGGTCTCTTATCAGTCATACTTAATGAAACGTGCTGTAGGCTGTCCCCTCTCTAGCTCTGGAGAGTCAGGGATGCTGTTCAGTTTTGGTTGAGTCATTATTTGTCACAATGATCCTTGTTAACTTTTATGGAAGACTTTTCAAATGCTTGTTGGAGGTGTAGTCGTAATGACAGTCCTGTGCAGTATATGGAAGTATGAAGGAAGGAACGCAGGAAAACTGTACTGTGAAGAAAGTAGAAAAAGTGATTCTGTATTGAGGAAACCTCTGGTTTTGCCCTAAAAAAGAGAGAGAGATTTTTTTAAAATTAATCTTGCTGTTCACTCGAATGTTCCATAAAATTATTGCTGTGCATCTTAAAAGTAATGATGAGAGGGTGGAGGCAAGAGGATTGGTGTGTGGCCCCAGGTGTTCCCAGTCAGAGGTCTTGATTCTTTTTTCCTGTTTTTCTATTATAATGTCCATTTGTCAGAAGAGTGGGGAACTCTGTTTTGCTCTAGAATGTCTAAGAGAGTACCCGACATGGGATATAATGCTGTGTGAATGTGTGAGATCATGGGAGACAATCCAAAATGTTCCAGTCTTCACTAATTGAAGTGTACATTGTTCGATAGAAAGTGCATCATAAATTAAATAGACCTAATGAAATAAACTGAAATTACTGGGGGAAGCTGCTTCCACTGGCAATCCTTAGTCTGGAAGATTTTTTTTTTTTTTGGCCTGGAGGTCTGCTTAAAAAGAAATAGCATTACTTGATTGGCCCTTCATCCCAATTAATAATTTTAACTTCGATAAATTCTGATTTCAGTTATGACTAGTCACATCTTCGCTTTTCCCCTTGCTGGTTAATTGGGGTGCTGGGGTTAATCTAAATTAAAACTTAAACTAATAGAGGTCAGCAAGGCAGCTGAAACACCTGAGTGAAACAAATGGGGCTGCCAGGCACAACTTTATCTTGGCTGTTTCCCAAGAGGGAAGTGGCAGCAAATTGGAGTTGTTTCAGCCTTCTGTAAAGGTGAATGATGGGTGGCACTTGTTAATGTACAGCATCTCCAGAAGCATTCCAGATTGTTTGCTGCCGCACCAACTGCTGCCATGCACGCATAGTCAGTAGGAGCTGGACCAGTTGCCAGCATCTGGCAGCACAGCAAGGAATGGGTGCAAGGCTTGAAACCCCGCAGATTCTAAATATGGTGCTTAGAAGTGTGCAGGCTTTAATCACTTACCACTCTTTGGCAGCAGGCTACGACAGCTTATCCCAGCCTCGTACATCACAGTCGACATCTGCTGAGCCGCCAGGCAGCTGCACATTCATTTTCTTTTCTTGCCTTTTCTCTTTGCCTCCTATTCCTCTTCTTCTTCGCACTAACCCCCCACTTTCCCTCCCCCCAACCCCATCCCCCGCCTGCCTTCAGTTTTCCTCCCCCTCCCCCAGTATGCTTCTTGGGAGAGATGATCTGTAAAGATTACCGCTTCATTGTGTGCAAGTAATTGTGGTGATGCCAGGCCCTTGACAGACACAACGTAGCACCTGTTCTGCTGACCTGGTTAATTTCTTCTGTTGAGTGGGATTTACCAGAGATTGGAGCTGAAGCCAATTCAATGATAAGGCTAAAGAAAATGGCTGTATGTTTTCTGTCACCTCCCAATTAAATTGGCTTCATAAAGTGCTTTCCTTTATTTGTCAGGGTAGTAAGCCTGAGCTAAGTGTTGCATTCAGAAGTGGTACAATGTATTACAATGGGCTGTGAGTTTTCATTTGTGTTTTTTGATGCGGTGGGTTGTTTGGAAGAGCTTGGTGGTGAATATAATAACGTTTTGCCTTTTTTTTTTTTTTTTTAACCATACTTGAAGCCAGACTCTTTGGGTCCATGTTTTGTAAGGAAGAGATTATAGCCACGTTGAATTTTAATGTTTCATTGTAAGGGTTTAAAGGCTTACTTGGTTAAGTCATGTGTCTCGAGGCTGTGTAAATGCCCTCACCACCGAGAATGGTGTTCAGGGTCAGAATACATACACTCTCACTCTTTGTTTCATAATGGGCCTTAAATCACTATGACTTAAAAAATATGTCTGTGTTATTTAATAAAGGTACATGCGAGTGTGTATGTGTATGTATAAACAAATACATATGGAGTAAGGAGAGGACTGGAGAGTATCAGATACTGTAATGGTACTTTTTTTGAGCTGATAAGAACCTCACAATAATGAGTCCCTGAGACATTAAGTAACTTACTGAAAGTCACATACTAGTACTCGATCCAAGATTTTTAGGCCAAGCCCTGTTCTTCCCATGTTTCTTAAATATTTCATTTGTGAGCCACAGGAAGACTTCACTATAGTATTATGCTTTTCATTTTGTAAATAACTGAGCTCCATTTTCTTAGAACCAGAAGAAACATTATGTTGTGTTAGAAAGTAATTTTTTTCTCCCTTTGAAGGCAAATGATTTATTGAACTCCTGGTTTCTTAACAATTCTAATGAAAAAAATTAACCTTCTGGTTGTGTTCCTGGTTTGTTTGGAGTTGCTGAAAGCCCAGAGTATGCCCAGTGGTGATGATTTTAGGAGGGAAACTGTTCACAGGCTTCAAACGTTGCTGAGTTCTCACTCGCTGGTAGGATCAGCTCGCATCTGGCTCAGTTGTTGTTAGAGTTCATCCCTAGAGATTATTTCATAAAATATGAAGGTTACAAATGACCATGATGGAAGGGCTATGTTTTCAGTGTCTATTGTTCATTTTCATGATCCCGTTTGCAACTTTTTTTTTTGACATTAAGTGCTTTTAAGGTTGGAGAAGGCTATGGCACCCCACTCCAGTACTTTTGCCTAGAAAATCCCATGGACGGAGGAGCCCGGTAGGCTGCAGTCCATGGGGTCGCTAGAGTCGGACACGACTGAGCGACTTCACTTTCACTTTTCACTTTCATGCATTGGAGAAGGAAATGGCAACCTACTCCAGTGTCCTTGCCTGGAGAATCCCAGGGACGGGGGAGCCTGGTGGGCTGCCGTCTATGGGGTCACATAGAGTCGGACACGACTGAAGCGACTTAGCAGCAGCAGCTTTTAAGGTATGTTGTCTATATTGCCATTTAAAGTTGATTTTTGACTCGATAGGCCTGAGTTCTCAAAGAACGGAGGGAGGACTAATGTTTACTGAACACTAGTAACCTGCCAGTTCCTGGACTGATTAGACGGGTACTTGACTCCTGTCTTCATTTCATCCTCCCAGGATTCCCAGGTTGAGCTATGACTGTACTTAGTAATAAGCTATAAAGTGACTGTAAAGTGACTGAGTTTTTTTTAAAGCATTTAAAAAAAAAATTTTTTTTTTTTAATTAATTATTGCTGCCCACAGGCTTTCTCTAGTTGCAGTGAGCGGGAGCTGCTCCCCAGCTGTGGTGTGTGGACTCCTTGCGGTGGCTCCTGGTACTGAGCACAGGCTCTGAGTGTACAGGCTTCAGCTGCGGTGTGTGGCCTCTGGAGCGCGGGCTCGCTGGCGGTGGCGCCCTGGCAAGTGACTGGGTTTGTTCTTTTCATAGCCGAGACCTCAAATTAGTTTCTTGTCACCTCATGAGGTATTTTGCTCTGAAAGGACTAATTGAGCTTAGATATTGACGGGTCGATACCTGGATTTCTGAGGGTTCATTAGGGTTTCATATGTTGCTTCTAACTCTGTTTAGTTTTGATCTGGTTTGTCCTGTCACTTTGAATTTAACCAAGAGCATCTGGAGAAAGGCATAATAGATTCTGTTCTTTTGATGACCACTTTGATGGGTTAAATTTCTCCTTTCATCTGCCATCAGGACATGTCTATAGCTGACCCTGCCACATGCTGGACGTATGTGTCTAAGACATTTGATAATGTCATAAACAAGTAATTACTAATGCAGTGAACTATTAAAAGTCCATAATGTTAAGAAATAGAGAAGAGGCAAGCTTTCTGACAGGGTGGTTTACTTTAGTTAAATTGGTGAGTGATTAATATGGATGGCTGATAGGGTGGCTTTAATTGTATGCATTTAGATTGTAGTGTGAATAAGGGATGTGTAAGGCCATTCCTATGGTTAACGGCCATAAATGTTCTTGTTGGCCTGTGTCTTTCCAGTGGTTCGGTTGATGGCTGAGAATATGCTTTAAAGTTTGATTGGAACCTACTCCTTTTAATTTGTTGCTGGAAAACAGATCTGTTCAGAGCAGTATTTCATTTTTAGTTTGACTTTGAGATGTTGCTGCTATTTGAGATGTGGATAGTGTTTCTTAAAAGTTTGATAAAATTTATTACATGTATATCTTCTTGGTGACTTTAGAGAGGATGTATATATGAAGTGCAAAATTTTGAAAACTGAAATTATGGCTGAAGTTAGAGCAGAGAGTTAATCAGTTAGGTTTCTTAAGATGTAATAAAGGAGTTAAAAAAACAAACCCCAAACCAATATCAATGTCTAATTAAACCCCAGTTTTAATAATTACAAGATTATGTTTTGAATCTATGCAAGAATTTTATTTGAGATACATTCTAGTTTCTGTGTTGCCATTGTCTGTCTGTCAGTGTTTAGTCCCAAAGATAGTATCAGTATTGGCATTTGATAGCTAGCGTGGGCTTGCTATTATGGAGCCTGCACACACAAAAGCCACATTTTAAATGCAAGGTCGAGAAATTTCATCAAACAGCAGCGTCAAGGGAAGGCACACACGACTGGCCCTCATTTCTTTCAGTTCTCGTGCTTTAAAAAAACACTGGAGCATGACTTTGGTTCTAACTGCTTTGTGTAGACAAAGGTAAAACCTCAGAACAAAGCCTAAAACAGGCTGCATTTGATGGAGCCAGCTAGGAAAGAAAGAAGAATTGGCCTCAAACCATCGAAGAAACTTTTCAAATGCAAGTGGTCCCGTGGTAGTTTACTAGGCAAATATGTGGCCAAAATTGCCTTTTCTATACTCATGTTAAACCCAGTGTGAGCTGGTTAAGTGTCAGCTAGACACAGGATTCCAGCAGTGTTTGAGTAGACTCCAGTGAAGAGTTTGGCACTTTAGAAATGGGGGCACTACCTGTTAACTGTGCCTGGTGTCGTCTTATTTTTAAATTATATTCAGTGTATGTAGCTCCTTAAAGCTTTACTTTAAAAGTAAATTATAGGGACAGTGACTTAGCATAAAAGGGGAAGTTAATAAACAGCTTTAAAAATTATGTGTATTGTAGATCTAGCATAGAACCTAATTGCTCTGAAGTTAGATAGTGTCTCTGAAAATTGTCCATTCCAAACTGTCTTTCTACTGGAGCCTAGGGGACTAGGGTAGGATCGTCTCGTCTTTAGACACTGAAATCCAGGTGGTGTTGGTCCCCGTTTGATTTTCTTATTTCTTATTCACTTATGTGTGGCTGCCCTGGGTCTTGGCTGCGGTGCATGGCTTCTCTTCAGCAGCTTCTCCAGTTGTGGGGCCGCGGGGTCTGGTGTGGGGGCTTTAGTAGTTGCAGCATGCCGGCTCAGTAGTTGTGGCGCATGGGTTTAGTTGCTCTGAGGCATGTGGGATCTTCCCCGACCAGGGATTGAACCTGTGTCCCTTGAATTGGCAGGCAGATTCTTGACCACCAGCAAAGTCCTGACTTGCTAGCATATTACGCTGCCTTTTGACCTGATACACTTAAAAGTCCATTTGAGTGTTTTCTTTTCAGATTCATAACTGTTTAGGAAACTGAAGATCCAGAGTGTATGTTCATACTGTGACAGTTCACGTGTGTCACTTTCATGCGGTTATGTGCTTCATTCACTAATTGCTATACCAGATGCTGGGTTTACAAAGACTAATAAGACAAACCCCTGCCCGAGGAATTTGTCATCTAATGAGAGCAAAAGTGAAAGTCTTAGTCACTCAGTCATGTCTGACTCTTTACAACCCCATGGACTGTAGCCCGCCAGGTTCCTCTGCAGGCAAGAATACAAGAGTGGGTAGCCATTCCCTTCTCCAGGGGATCTTCCCAACCCAGGGATGGAACCTGGGTCTCCTGGATTGCAGGTGGATTCTTTAAGGTCTGAGCCACCAGGGGGAGTCCTAACAAGAGCAGAATTCTCAATTTTGTAGTCAGATAGCTCCTCTTTCAGAGTATGACTTTAATAAAATTTAAATGAAGAAAATAAATGGTGCACAAGAGCAATCAGGTCCTTGATATGAAAACATACATGTAGCTAAGACTGAGCTCCCAATGCAGGGGGCCTGGGTTCGATCCCTGGTCAGAGAACTGGATCCTACATGCCGAACTAAGAGTTCACATTCCACAACTAAAATTCCTTCATGCCACAGCTAAGACCTGGCACAGCCAAATAAATAAATAATGTTTAAACAAAACAAAACCATGTAGTTCTGTAGTGCTGTCTTATCACAAATGTACCTCACATACTTGTTGGCACACAGGTTTTTCTCTCAACAGACTCCTAATTCCTAAAGTCATGTCTCAGTAACCTGTAAAAGACCCTGAGACATGCCGTTAGATATAAACTCTGAATAATATTATAAATTCACTATTTTCCAAGAATTTAGTGATTTTTCGAAGCCAGTATTGCGAATCTGATATCCACTGAAACTTATTTCAGGTTAGAGGAGCCTTCAGGGAGATACTGCTTTGGGGAAGATCCCTGATCTTCCCCTTGCTTACAGAAAGTAATAATAAAACCTTCCTGCTCCCGGCCGGGGGTGAAGGGGAGTGGAGGGGAAAGCATTCAGGTTGGTGATGCATATTTAAAGGTTCATTTTTCCGTAGTCTACCTCTGTGTATTTTTTTTTAATTTTCTGTAATAAAAAGTTGAGAAGAAAAGTCTTTCAGATTTCTTTCTTCCTTCCATTAATTGATTCAGCAAATATGTGAATATCAACTATGTATTTATCGAGTAACTGTTGCTCTAGGCTGTGCTATCTGATGCAGTAGCCACTGGCCACATGTAGCTATTTAAATTTCAGTTGTAGCTAATTAATTAAAGTTGAAAATTCAGTCTGTCAGTCATGCTAGTTACATATCAAGAGCTGTAGCCACATGTGCTAGGGGCTATTGTACTGGACAATGCAAATAGCGAACATTTACATCATCACAGAGGCTTCCCAGGTGGCTCAGTGGTAAAGAATCCACCTGCCAATACCAGAGACTTGGGTTCAATCCCTGGGTCAGAAAGTGCCCCAGGAGAAGGAAATGCCAACCCACTCTAGTATTCTTGCCTGGGAAATCCCATGGACAGAGGATCCTGGCAGGCCACAGTCCGTGGGGTCACAAAGAGTCAGACAGGACTGAGCACACACACACACATCATCACAGAAAGGTCTGTTGGAGCTCTGTGAGGGGCTGGAACAAAGCAAAGGCCTGCCCTCTGACTTAGAAACTTTCAGTCTTAGAAACAGGATGATACTGCAGTGGAAAACAGTAAAACTGGGTATGGATGACGGGGTCTAGGACAGCGACAGGATGATTACTGTTTTCAGGTAGGATGGTCAGGAGATTCAGTGATACTTGAGCAGAGCCCTGAGGGCAGTGCATACCAGACCATGAAAGTTCTGGGGGAAAGGGAATGGCGAGTGCAAAGGCTCCAAGGCCCTGCCGAGGCTAGCGTGTTCTAGGGAATAGGGAGGCCTGCGCCCCCGGGGTGGGGTAGGTAAGAAAGAGTGGGATAGGAGAGCCATAAGTCAGAGCTGTAATGGGAGGCCAGGTCCTGAAGGAGCTTGTAGGCCATCCTAAGGCTTTGGCTTTCACTAGGAAGCCACTGGAGAGTTTTGAACAGAGGAGTCACATGATTGGACTAATATTTTTGAAGCATCACTCTGATGTGTTGAGAATAAATTTTAAGGAGGCAAACAGGAAACAGGAGGCTCTCGTGATAGTCAGGCAAGAGATGGCAGTAGCTGGGACTGCGATGTTTTAGAGGGAGTGCTGACAAGTGGCTGGACTCTGAATTTATGCTGAAAGTTGAACTGATGGGTTTGGCTGATGGATTGTGTGTGCAGTGTGGGAAGAGAGGGATCTAGGATGACTTTAGGGATTTTGGTCTGAGCAGTTGGATGGATGAAGTTGCTATTTACTGAACTGGGGACAAACAGTGAGAGAAGCTAGTTTGGAGAAGGAATCGGAACTCAGCTTCGGTTACACTAGATTCCACACCCTGCCCCACCCTGACCCCATGGACCTATGCTGACTTTAATTATTTTTATTCCAAATTGGTTATATTAAGCTATCACTGAAGTAGTCATAGGAAATTGTTGAGGAGGTAGTTATGTATATAATTTTGGAGTTCATGAAGAGGTCTGAACTGAAGGGATGAATCTGAGAGCATATAGATTGTATTTAATACCATATATAGATTGTATATCTAATACCAAATATAGATTGTATCAGCATATAGATTGTATTTAATACCATGAGACTGGATGAGATCACCTAGGGATTGAAAATGGAGAGAAAAAAAGAAAGAGATGCAAAGCCCACATCCTGGGGCATTCAACATTTTGAGGTTGGGGAGATGAAGAGGATCTAGTATAGGTGTTGGAGAAGGTGAGAGAGAATAAAGGAAGAGTGATTTCCCAGGTTTCGTATCAAAGTGATTCAAGGAGGAGGAAATCCAGTATCATCCTGATACCAAAACCAGGCAAAAATATCACAGGGAAAGAAAACTACCGACCAATATCTCTAATGAATAGAGATACAAAAGTCAGCAATCTACTAGCAAACTCACTCCAGCAACACATAGGCAAGAATACTGGAGTGGGTTGCCACGCCCTCCTCCAAGGGATCTTCCCAACCCAGGGCTCGAACCTGGGTCTCCCACATTGCAGGCAGATTCTTTACCGTCTGAGCCACCAGGAAAGCCCCCCCACCCCCCGCCCCCCCCCCAAAAAATTATATACCATAACTAAGTGGGATTTAGCCCAGGAATTCAAGATTGTTTTAACATCAAAAATCAGTTAATGTAATCAAATGTTATAAGGGCCAAAAACATGATCATCTCAATAGATGCAGAAAATTGTTTGACACCCTTTCATGATAAACACTCAACAAATAGGGATGGAAGAGGATTCCTTACCTATTAAAGAACATCTGTGAAAACCCGTAACTAACATCCTATTCAGTGGTGAAAGACAGAAAACTTTCCCCAAAGATTAGAAGTAAGGCAAGGATGCTCTTGCCACTAATATTCAACATTGTACTGGAGTAAATTAGCAAGGGCAGTTAGAAAGAAATAAAAGGCATCTAAGTTGGAAAAGAAGAAGTAAAAGTATCTCTTATTTGCAGTTGCCATGATCCTATATATAGAAATACCAAAGAAGCCACCAGAAAACTACTCAATCATGAATTGCAGGATACAGAATAAACACAAAAAAATCAGTTGTGTCTCTGTACACCAGCAGTAAGCAATCTGAAAAGTTAAGAAAGCTATTCCATTTACAATAGCATCCAGAAGAGGAAAATACCCGAGAATAAATTTAACCAAGGAGGTAAAAGACTTACATTGTTGTGTGTGTGTGGGGGTGTGTGTGTGTGTGTGTGTGTGTGTGTGTGTGTGTGTGTGTGCGCGCGCGCGCGCGTGCTCAGTTATATCCAACTCTTTGTGACCCCATGGACTGTAGCCTACCAGGCTCCTCTGTCCATGGAATGTTTCCAGGCAAGAGTACTGGAGCAGGTTGGCGTTTCCTACTCCAGGGGATCTTCCCAGCCCAGGGTCTGAACCTGTGTCTCTTGCATCTCCTGCATTGGCAGGCAGATTCTTTACCATTGGTGCCACCTGTGAAGCCCAAAGACCTGTATGCAAAAAGTTGTAAACTTTGCTGGGGGGAAAAAAAAAAAAAACAAACAACTTTGCTGAAATAAATTTTAAAAGACCTAGATAAATGGAAAGCCATCCCATTTCATGGATTAGAAAAATTCTAATTTATGGATTAGAAGACTTAAGTATTGTTAAAATGACAGTACTCCTCAATTGATATACAGATTCAACTCAATCTCTATCAGAATCCCAGCTATCTTTCTGCTGAAAGTGATGAGCAGATCCTAAAATTGATATGGAAATACAAAAGACCCAGTATAGCCAAAGCAATCTTGAAAAAGATCAAAGTTGGAGGACTCATAGTTCCTAATTTCAAAACTTATTACAAAGCTATAGTCATCAAGATGTTGTGGTACTGGTATAAGGTTAGGTATATAGATCAATAGAATACGGTTGAGAATTCAGAAATAAACCTTTACAGTTATGGTCAATTGATTTTCAACAGGGGTGCCAAGACAGCAGTGAGAAGTCTTTATAACAAATAATGCTAGGACAACCGGATACCCACTTGCAGAAGAGTGAAGTTAGAGCCCTCTCTCATTCCTACGCGAAGATTAACTCTTAAGTTGATATATACCTACACACAAGAGACAGAACTATAAAACTTTTAGAAAAAAACACAGGAATAAGTCTTCATGACTTCGGGTTAGGAAATAGTTTCTTATATATGACAACAAAAGCACAAGTGACAAAACAGAATAAAAACAGATACGTTGGACTTCATCGAAATTGAAAACTTTTGAGCTGCAAGAGGTCCTACCGGAAAAGTGAAAAGACCCACAGAGTGGGAGAAAATATTTTTACATCGTCTATCTGATAAAGGACTGGTATCTAGAATATATAAAGAACTCTTAAACTCAATAATAAAAGCAAATAACCTACTAAAAAATGGCGAATGATCTGAATAACCATTTCTCCAAAGAAGGTATTTAAACGACTAGTAAGATGCTCACCGTTACTAGTCTTTGGGGAAATACAAATCAGAACCACAGTGAAGACTACTTTGATCACTAGGATAGCTATGATCAAAAAAAACAGATGAGAACAAGTTTGGGGAGAATATGGAGAATCTGGAACCCTCATACACTGTTGGTAGAAATATAAATTGGCGCAGCCTCTATGGAAAACAGTTTGGTAGTTCCTCAGGTCAACCATAGAGTTACCATACGACCCAGCAGTTCTGCTCTGAGGTTTACACCCAAAAGAAATTAAAATCATATGTCCACACAAAAACTTGTACAAGAATATCTGTAGCGTTATTCATAATAGCCATAAAGGAAACAACCCAAGTGACCATCAACTGATAAACAAAACATGGTATATCCATACAATAAATACTATTCAATCATAAAGAGGATGAAGGACTGAAACTTGTAACATGGATAAACTTTTGAGAACATTATGGTAAGTTAAGTGAAACAAGAGAGTCATAGACCATATCTGTATGATTTATTAAATGCTCCGAATAGGCACACTTTATAGAAGCGAGGAAGTGGATAGGTGGTTGCCTAGGGCTGGCAATATTGGGGGTGAAATGGGAGTAGCTGATGAAAAAAAAAGCCTGTCTTTTGACAGTGATGAAAATATTCTGAAATTGATTGTGATGATGGTTGCACACCTCAGTGAATATACAGAACCATTGACTCATAGTTTAAATTGGTGAGCTCTATTGTATGTGCTTTTTATCTGAATAAGGGGTTTTTTTCTGTTAAAGAAAAGAGCGACATACTGTGTTGAATGTTGCAGATAGGTCAAATAAGGTAAGGAGTGAGAACTGGCTATTTGGTTCAGCAATGTGGAAGCCATTGGGACCTTCACAGAAACTGTTTTGTTCGAGTGTTGAAGCAGGTTCAAGAGAGAATGGAGGGAGAAAAGTTGGAGGCGGCATAGACAGTCTGGAGAAAGCTTGCCCTAAAGGGGAGAAATGGTCAGCAGGGGTCAGGAGTGGGTTTCTTGTTTGGGTTTCAGGTAGATGTCCTCTGTATGTTGCTTTTGTTGTTGTCCATTTGTTTATTTTTTAGGCTGTGCAGGGTCTTTGTTGCTGTACACAGGCTTCTCGTCTTGGAGCGTGGGCTCTAGAGCCCACAGCCTCAGTAGTGGCAGCCCTCAGGCTTAGCTGCTTGTGGGATCTTGGTTCCCCAATCAGGGATCCTGTATACTGTTTTCTGATGGAAATGATCCCGTAGAGGGCATCATGCACGTTTCAGGAAGGAGGTGAGAGTGGCTGCTGCTGTGTACACAGGTAGAGAGGGGTTGGTCTCATGGGCAGCTCTTGTGTAGGTATGGGCGTGAGGACAGAGTGTAGGAACTCTTGTTCCCAAGGAGCTATGGGGAGGGTAGTATGTGAGGTTCTTACCTGAGTGCAGGGTCTGGAGGTTTGAGAAAAGAGAAGATACGGCAGAGTCTTCGAGCAGAGCAGGAGAGTGTAATTGGGAACACTGGAGACCTGCATAAGGTTAGTGGAACCAGTTCAGTCCATCTTGTTTGTTTCTACACTCATTGCAGCCATATGGATGCGGTACTGAGATTTAACAAGCAAATACAGGTACATAATCCCTCACCTGCAATTCTGACACTGAACACTTACAGTATTGAGCTTGTTTGTTTTTGTAAGTTTGGTGGCAACATCTGAATGGTTCTGAAGCCATATTAACCTATGAAAGTGAAAGTCATTCAGCCGTGTCCGACTCTTTGTGACCCCATAGACTATACAGAATTCTCCAGGCCAGAATACTGGAGTGGGTAGCCTTTGCCTTCTCCAGGGGATCGTCCCAACCCAGAGATTGAACCTAGGTCTCCCCCACTGCAGGCAGATTATGTACCAACTGAACTACTAGGGAAGCCTGCGTATTAACCTGTGAGGCTTTATTTATCCCACTAGGTGGGGATACTCATGTATTTTGCTGCAGAGGTGTTGATGTGTTTGACTTTGGGGTGCTGCCCCAGGCTTCGCTGGGGCATTTATGGTGCATATACTGTATCATCAGCTTCCCCCAAATCCCAAAAGCTCTGAATTCCAGGACATATCAGTCCCCGAGGGACCGTATGGCATACAGACCGTGGATCTGTATGACCAAGGGACAGCACAAAGCAGACTTGAGGGCATTTACCGGAAGTGACCGTCCTGGTGGATGGTGGCATCGCATGCCCATAAGTATGGAGAGAGGCGAGCATGTGAGGAGGAGCGGGGGAGGCATGCTGAAAAGGCCGCAGGATCAGTGGGCTATTGATCTGAGCTGGGAGGAATACTGGAGTCTGCAGGCTAAAGGGAGAATCCTGGAAGGAGAGGCTGAGGTTTGTTTCCTCTGGGCTTTTAATCCTTAGAGGACATAATGCAGAATATAGGTAAGCACTGCACTCTTGGTTCCTTGTAAAGCCTTTTTAGCAAAATAGTCTCTAGTTCTGAACGACTTCCTCTTCATTCTTTCAATACAAATCTTACATAGCATAGTGTCATTATACAATAGAATACCATATAATGCCCAGAAATAGTCAGTGATTGATCTAGTATCCAAAAGGATGTATAACCCCTCTCCTCACCTTTTATTTTATAGATAGGAAAAAAATATATATATATATATATATATATATATACACACACACACACACGTACACGCACACGCACACACGCACACACCAGGACATCTATCCGTTTACCAGGAGACAGAATCCTGGAAATGGGGCTGTGGGAAATTCTAAACAATAGCACTCCTGGTACCTTGTCCCTTTTGGTATAGATTAGGAGGAACGGCTTAATGCAGTCACTTAATCCTTGTAAAAAATTTTTTATGTATGGGAAAAAGAAAGGAAAAGCAAGTTCTTTAGCAGTCAAATTGCCTAATTCTCTCTCTGTCTTCACATATCAGAGCTGAATACTGGTAATGATTTACTTACACTTCTAGTTAATAATTAGACATTGGGAGACACCATATATCATGCCTAATGGAATATATAAGGTCTGATGAGAAAGTTTTCTGTTTTGACTAATAAATTTTAACCCAAATGGCCAGGCCTGGTGAAATATTACGGCCTTCGAAATATTTTAGAACTTGTGCTGAGGAAACAGTGTGAATTTCCTCAGCGAATGAATTTATCATCCCTTCCAAATCACAGGCCTTAGCTCCAGCTGTGGAGTGGAGGCACGAAGCAACACTGAATCAGAAAGTGGAAAAACTAATCAAATCCTTAAAAGACTGAGGGCAGTGAGGCAGAGTTAAGGCTGACTTCTTCAGCGGTCGCCTCGAGCGGTACATTTTCTGATTTTAGTAACCAAAGGTGGGCTATCTGGAACTTCAGTAGGAAGATGCGCTCGGGTTTTTATTCACGCATTTGACTTCCCTCCGTGCTTCTCTCTGTTATTAATATTATTCTTGTAAATATTGTACTTGCCGCTGCAGAAGTGGGATGCTTTTCATCTTTGATCCAAAGATCTAGAACTTAACTCTTTCCTTTCAGAGATACTATTGAATAGTCACTGTGAGCAAGGCAGTGTGCAGAGTTCTGAAGGAGGAGAGAATTTTGAGTGAGACTGTGCCTTGCCCCCAGGACGCTTACAGTCAAGCAAAGGAGCTGTAAACAACCAGAGTGCTGGGCGAGGGAGTGATAAAGAATTCAAGAGAAGGGAGATTCTTAATGGTCTGGCAGAATCAGAGAAGGCTGTGGGGAGGTGATGGCGTTTGATCGAGGCCTTTGCAGAGGGGTGGATAGGATGCTGCAGAAGGTGAGGTGGAGGGGTGGCTGCGGGAGCAGAGGGTGATGGGGTGGGTGCAGGTCCTGGAGAGCAAAGAGCAGTTAGTTGTCCTAATGAATAAATGGTAAAGGAGAGGATCACTTGTGCCTGAATTAATCATGGTTTGGTTTGGAGAAAGTCCTTCAAATAACAGTCTGCTTTTCAGGTATTGACTTACTACTCTTGTGAGTTTTTTCTGTGCTTTTTACACTTTGTCCTTCCATTCTGATTTTCCTTCATTACATATCCTATTTGCTATCCACTGTTGGCAATCAGTAGAAAGGAACTTTGAATTATCATATTTGCTCATTGTTATTGTTAGCAGCTGTGGTGATTCAGCTATGGAATTTTTTTGTCCCAAATTGAGTTCTGTCTTTATCTCTGAGTATCATTATCTGATGTCAACAGTATTTTAATTTATTGAACACTTGCATTTTGCAAAGTGCTTTACTTTTATCATCTTTTAAGATTGCAAATCAACTTTATGAGGTACAGTTACTATGAGGAAACCGAGTCTCAGAAGGGACAAATAACTTGTCCCAAACTTCACATCTAATAAAGGGCACAGAGCCCAGGTGTGTCAGACTCCATAGCCATGGCATTTTACAGACTTACTGGGCGGTGTTCACAGTTATGCTGAACCATGGGGCAGAGTTGAAAACTCATACATGGGATCATTAGATCTTAGAAGGCGGGAGATGGGCACCTGCAACTGGGATTTGACAAACCGATAAAAGAAGCACTGACAACAGAAAACACTTATGAAATGGATTCCCACCTTTATTACAAAGATGTCAGGACACAAGTTGGTAAAAAGACCAACTTGAAGATACTACAGAAAGAATCAGTGTATGACGGGGCATGGGGGAGATGGTTAGAGGAAGAACAAAAGACCTGTTCCCGCTCTTCTTTTCCTGAGAAGAACCAGCTCTCTCCCTTGGGAAATGAGACCCAAGAGGGAGGCAAGATCGACATCATTTTAACAGTAAAATAATGAGAAGTGTTTTGAGATTTTTTTTCATTCATTTGGATTAAGTAGATTTTTGAAAAATTCAGGTTCTCTTGGGATGGTTAAAAAAAGGGTAATTCCCACACACTTAAACCACACAGTTCTCTAGGCCCTGTGCAAGACATGGGAGAAAGAGAATGTTGTTTGAGGAGGAGGAGGTGCTGGTAATCATGCAGTCACTTCAGTCTCGTCCGACTCTTGGAGACCCTGTAGACCGCAGCCCGCCAGACTCCTCTGTCGATGGGATTCTCCAGGCAGGAATACTGGAGCGGGTTAGCATGCCCTCTTCCAGGGGAGCTTCCCAACTCCAGGATTGAGCCCATGTCTCTTATTTCTCCTGCACTGGCAGGCAGGTTCTTTACCACTAGTGCCAAGAGATTAAAAACCAAGAGGTTCCCCAGTTGCTTAAGTAGATAGTAGTACTCTGGATTAAAAGCAAGGTATTACACAGTATGATTCCTTTTGTTTAAAAACAAAAGGAGTCTGTGTGTGTGTGATAAAGTAAATAAAAATTTGATATTTTCTGCCAGAAACAATTCCCCCACTCTGTGCATGTATGTATTTATTGAGCTCCTTCAGTGGGCCAGTGGACAGGATAGAGTGGTGAGCACACTGTACATTCTCTGCTTTCTGTGAAGCAGACAGTCGGCTAGTGGAGGAAATAGACATTAATCATGTACTCCACTAATAAAATGTAAATTAAATACATCAGGAACATCATATGAATGTGTATGGAGGGCTGCAGTTAAGAGAGGCTTTCCTGAGAACGGAGGTAATTGAGCTGAGATTTAGCAAGGAGGTAGACAGGGTGGCGCAGTGGTCAAGAATCTGCCTGCCAGTGTAGGAGATGCAAGAGACATGGGTTTGATCCCTGGGTCTGAAGATCCTCTGGAGGAGGGTATGGCAACCGACTCCAGTACTCTTGCCTGGAGAATCCCATGGACAGAGGAGCCTGGTGGGCTGCAGTCCATGGTGTCAGGAAAGTCGCACACGACTGAGCACACACATGGAGGGTGTGATGTAAGCCGTTGGTGGTTGGGGAAGCATGTTCCAGGCGGTGCAGGTGCAGAAGAGGGTTCCAAAGACACCTCCTGTCTTTGTCCTTCTGGCCACATGCTCTCATTTTACCGACGCACATCTTCCTGTGAAAGAGCCTGTGGAAGGTAAATTATTGAGTCCTTGCCTGTGTGAAATGCTTTATGAACTCTCATCCTTGGTTAGTGCTTTGGCTGTGTATGGAACTTGAGGTTGAAAGTCATTTTCCTCAGCATTTTGAAGGTTTTGCTCTGCTGTCCTCTGACATCTGTTATTGCTATTGAGATGTCTAATCCCATTTAGATTTATGTTCCTTAATGTTTTGGATGACTGTATAATTCATTGTCAAGACTGGGACCCTTGGGGTGCTAGCCTGAAGAAATAGCAGGATGGGAGACTTTAGCCAGGACTCTCTGTGGTAGATGGGGCCATACAGTCACCCTCTTTACATGTGACTTATTCTCCCTCTCCCCCTTTAGGATCTTTTCTTTGCTTCTAGAGTTCCACATTTCATGACGATGTGTCTTATGAAAGGTTCTTTTTCCTTCATTGCACTAGGTTGCATTGGGTGGTGGTTATTAGTTCATTCCTGTCCTTCGATTTGGGGAGGTTTTCATAATTATTTCTTTAATAATTTTCTCCCAGCCTTTGTTAGGTAGGTGTTTACCTTCCTGGATTATCCTCTAAGTTATTTTCTTCTTTCACACATAATCAAGAGCTAGAGATTTTTGTACATTTGTCTTCCAGTTCTGTTGCAAATGTTAAACGTTTCTTGTGTTCAGTCTCTCATTGTACTCTTCTGTCACAGCACCCCATTCTTGTGGAAGTGTGTTTCTCTCACTTCTCTGAGGGTGTCCTCAGAGAGGAGGAGGAGGAGTTGTGAGTTCTTTTTCTTTTCTTTCTTTTGTCTGTGTGTGTTTTGTTTGTTCCTTGTATTGCTTTCTTAAGTTGCTTTTTTCCCATTTGTTTGGTCTCTGTCTAAGGCTTTCCTCAGATGCTGCTGATCCTTAGCTGTCACTTCATGTTTCAGAGTACAGCATTCTAAAGTATCTCTGAAACCTGGGTGGACCTTTCTGTCTCCTTTGTATGTAATTTTGCTGAGAAGTAACCTCTTGGTTCTCAGAACTTGGAAATCTTCTTTTCTGGGGAGCTGGGGGATGACCATGCAGTTTCTCCAGAAAACACTCCCCTGCTGTCCTGCCTAGGAACTTGTCACGTGGCGACAGTGTGCTGGGCACAGGGTGGGGAAGGAGACAGAAGGTCCCAGATGTCAGCCTTCTGTGCCTCGTATCTCTCAGTTTGGAGCTTCTGTGGCTCCGTTTTTCCGGAGAATCGAGCCTCCTTCCCCTCCGTGGGGCAGTCACTTGGCCATGTGGACACTCCAGAAGGCCCCGTGGTTCTGCCCCTGCCCTCCTTTTAGGGGAGCCGCCCTCTTGAGCTCCTGCTCACGGGGGTTCCATGGGCCTGATTCACTCACCTTCATTGCCTGTGGGCCCTTGGGCTATAACTTCCTTTTTGCTCTTCATCTCCTGACTATCTTGGAAAATTCTGTGAAAATCTACTCTCACTAGTTCTCCCTTTCCTCTTTTTTCCTTGTGGGTTAATACATCTTTTTATTTTTTCCTCCTCTACTGTCTCTTGGAGGAGTTGAGAAGGGAGACGAGATAAACCAATGTGTTCAGCCTGCCATTTTAAACTGATTCCAGCATGCCTTTTTCCAGGCAGAGTATGGTAACTGCTGGTTAGATTCTGATAGTACTATCAATGCCATTCCTTGCATATGTGGTTATGGGTCACATAGGTTTTTGTGGGCTGACTGGGGAACCCACCCACATATATGATTTTCCCCTAGAACTAGAGAACAGACTAGAACGAAAATATTTCACATACCTCTCCATTTTCCAGATCACATAGAAGATTACAGATACTGTATCATTATTGTTGAAATGAAAACCTCTGGTAACTACCAGAAACCTTAATTTTAATGGAAAAGTTTGTTTCTAAGTGAAGCCATAAAAATTGAACTAAGGCAAAGCTAAATTCTTCCATCAGTATCCCTAAAACTTCATTTTTCAGCAACTTTTTGGAAAGCAGTATTCCTGATTAAATTTAAGCCTAGTGTTAGTGAGAGCTGTGGGAAATGGCAATAGCCAGGAGAAGAGTTTATTTACCTGTATTTTCTTGCTGCTTTCTTATTCCTGCCTTGCACACAACACAGTCTTCTCACACTGAATGAATTCATCGGGCTGCACGGATAACCTAGACTCAGCCAGACAGACCAGTAAAACTCTCTTCCTAACCACAAGTGACTAAGAATAGCTGTGTAAAGCACCAAGGTGATGAAAGTGCAACCCACAATATGTAAAGCGCACAGGGTGCCTGAGAGTAAATGCTGCACCAGCTTGGTGTTGGAATCGCAGGGACTGCTGTGCGTGTCACACCCCCGCTGTGGGCGTGGGGCTCCCGTTTCCAGCCATCTCCATTGTGCTGGGGCAGCTTTCCCCGAGCTCCCAGTGGCTGTCATGGCCCCATTCTCAAGGGATCAGAGACCGTTAGGAAAACCAGGAATGGTGACTGTTCTCTCTTACATGGCTGAAACAAGGTAAGTAAGGGCAATGAGATGTAGTCATTCCATTATTTATTTTCCTTCCTTTTAAAAAAAAAAAAATTTATTTATAATAGATTGATGATTGCTTTGCAATTTTGGTTTGATTTCTGTCACACATCAACATGAATTAACCATAGGTGTACATATGTCCCTTCCCTCTTGAATCTCTCTCCCACCTCCTGCCCTTTCCCACCCCTCTAGATTATTACAGAATAAGCCCCACTGGGGCTTCCCTGGTGACTCAGATGGTGAAGAATTTGCCTGCAATGCAGGAGACCCGGGTTCAATCCCTGGGTTGGGAAGATCCCCTGGAGAAGGGAATGGTAACCCACTCCAGTGTTTTTGCCTGGAGAATCCCATGGACAGAGGAGCCTGGTGGGCTATAGTCCATGGGGTCACGAAGAGTCGGACAGGACTGAGCAACTAGCGCGGTGTGAGTTCCCTGAGTCATACAGCAAATCCCCATTGGCTATCTATTTACATATGTACATTCATCCACGCTACTCTCTGTTTATCTCACCCTCTCCCTCTTCTCCTCACCATTGTCCATAACTCTGTTCTCTGTGTCTCCATTGCTGTTCTGCAAACAGATTCATCAATACGTTTTCCTTCCTTTTTATTCTTTTTCTTTCTTTAAAAAAATTTTTTTTTGTTAAGCTGTCTTCCCTCTGCCTGCGCAGCCTTGCTTTTGACAGGATGTTGACTAGGAACCAGAGCCCATTTTGGCTCAGCCTTAAGGGCAGCTGTTTACAGAGTAGCATGTTACACGGGGCTCCTGTGTCGAACGTCTGTGTAACACTGGATTTGGATCTTGTATTTAGCTGCCAGAAGTGACTGTGATGAAGTAGGGGAGATAAACTGATAGATTGGCTGCCAGAAAGATGTTGGGAGTCAATCAGATAAACAGGGCAGAGAAATAGCTTGCTGTTTTCCAGTGATAATAAAACAGAGGCCTCCGGTCCCCACATTTTTAAACATAATTGCCACGGTAATAATGTCTAAAATAAGCAAATGAAAAAACAGCACAGGGGGTTTTTTATTTGCGACTGAGATTGCCTTTTCCCTTTTGCAATAAAGATTCATCCTATATGGAAATGAATATTTTTACAAATTTGTTTTCCTTCTCCCAGTGCTCACTTACATAAGCAAATGACAATTAGAGAGTGAACTGCTTTCGTAGGAATTTATCCCTTTATTCCCCTCAGACTTCAACTATTTAACTTGGTGAACTATATATATGTTGCTTCTGTGCCTTACCTACAAAATAATTACTTATGTTTGTGAAGAAACAAGTTTTAAAGTCAAACCTATATTCTTGACTGGTGACAAGCCGGAAGGGGTTTATTTTTAGGATTTCTTTCAGAAGATTTTTGAAATTTTAATCTCTGTTGCTGTTTCCCTGCACCGCATAGCACTTGTGTAGGAGAGATGATAATCTAGTTTTATTATTATAAGTTAAAATTCTCCTCCTTTAATGTCTAACTTTTAAATCTATTGCTTCTCCTGGCTAAGACTTTTTAAGATCCAATGCAGATTCTTCAGTGTGTGTGAGAGCTAGAGAAGCAGACGTAGCTTGCACGCGGGGGACTAACTAGGATTAAGAGGAGAGCTGGAGAGTGGTTTAGTTCCCATGGAGTTAGTTGTGCGCAATGAGAGACTGGCTCTCTGGGTTGTGTTCAGAGTACAACTTTCTTTAGTTCCCTCTTAAAATTACTATGACTGTAAATGTGTTGGTATCATATATGGTTGGGCTTCCCAGGAGGCTCAGTGGTACAGAATCTGCCTGCAATGCAGGAAATGCAGGTTTGATCCTGAGTCGGGAAGATCCCCTCAAGTATTCAGAAGATCCAGTATTCCTTACCTGGAAAATTCAATGGACAGAAGAGCCTGACAGGCTACAGTCTGTGGGGTCGCAAGAGTCAGATCTGACTTAGTGACTGAGCACTGCTTTGCAGACTGCATGGTTAAAACATTTATTCATAAGCATGGTAGAGTATCAGGTATGGAAGGCAACAGCAGAAAGTCCACAGTTCTAATTATATCCAGTAAAGGCTTTTTGCCTAAAGAAGACCATCCTGACTGCTGGGGTTATAGGTCAGAAGTTAACCACGTACCATTATCTTGTGGGTGAGAAGCCCATGCATTTTCCTTTTCGCCACCCAGCCCTTCCCACCTGACCTTTTAAAGATTCTCCATTGATATCAACGAGGACAAGACTAATCATAAAAACAACGAAGGGGATGTTGCATACTCATTGATCCGTTTGAGATGAACTGCGGGACAATAAGTCTTCCAAATGGACTTCTGCTCTCAGTTATTGCGATGGCCACCTTTTTAAAGATATATAAATATGAAAGGGTTAACGGGAATTCGGTCATGCTCTCGCCTGGGTTGTCCCTTATTGATTGTAGTTTCAGAGCTGTCGCTGCCATTCAGAATTCCTCCCGTGCCCTTTTAAAGTCAGTTGGTGCTGGGAGATGATAAATAAGTCACCTGCTTTCCTTTCTCCCCTAGCTTCTCCGAGAACTCATAGAACGGAAGACCAGCTCCTTGGACCCCAATGATCAGGTGGCCATGGGAAGGTAATTTGGATATGGCTTTCTGTTCATATAGGCAGCCTGTGTAATAGTTTCTCCATCTGAGTCCCCTTAATTCTACTTCCAAGGCAACGACTGGTTGTAGAATTATGAAAGCTGGGAGTTCCTTGGTGGCCTAGTGATTAGGATTCCAGGTTTTCTCTGCCTTGGCCAGGATTCAGTTTCTGGTCGGGGAATTGAGATCCTGTAAGCTGTGTGACGTGGCTAGCAAAAAAAAGTTAAGCATGATAACAAGAGCTAGACAGACAAAGTGATGGAAATTGTTTCCTCTACATTGCCATAACTTGAATGGCAATTTGAATGAGATTACCAAATATGTACCTGTAAAGGGTTTATTTTAGGGTTTGTTTCACAAAGTCCATTTTAAGCTCCTTGCATTGAAATGAGATCTGTATCAGTCTCTGATCAGTGGATAAAAATGTGTGCTCTCAGCTGTCAGGACCTGGCACTGGGCACAACCTGTTCCTCGCTCTGTGAGTCTGCTCTCATTTAGACCTCTGCCCCTTCAGTGAAAGCTGCCGCAGAATTAGACGTGGAACTCGGCAGCATTGCCCAGATGTCAGGGTAGGATGGAACACAGTGAAGGAAGGAAGACCCTTGTGCGTATGCTTCATCCTGTGGTTGGAAAACAAAAAAGACATTTAAAGTGCTACCTAATGAATAGTGTACATTTAAATAGCCATGAGCCGTAACTTGCAAGAGCATAAATGGAAACCAAAGCTGCAGGTGTCAGAATGGGATTCTGGGGAAGAGCAGCATTCTGAGAGATCACAAGGAAAAATTTGTGCTGATGAAATAATTTTATGTGAGTAAAACCTTTGAATTTTAGGATAGGATGTTAATATTTTGTATATCACTGGAATGCTATAGAGAGCTGTTCACTATAAATTTAATGTGATCGAGCAAATTGCATTTAAGTGGTGATTATATTGTACATCTATCTGACTTTACAATAAAATAGATTATGGTAATTAAGATTATATTAAGATTACAGTAATTGGATTTCCCTAGATTTTTTTTTTTTTTTAATGTTGAACTTTCATTTGAGTCAGGTAAGATGACCAGCTGCTGCTCTTTCTCCGTTTTCCCCCCACATTTTGTTCATATACGCAATTTATGAAGATTTTCTTAGCCCAGTATCCTTTATTTGAAAAATGAATTTCTTTTAATTTAAAATGACTTGCTGAAAATATGACTCTTGTTTGAATCCTGATTCAAACAAACCAACTGTAAAATTGAGACAATCTGGAAAATTCAAAGACTGACTGAATATTTGATATTTAACTTTTCTTTGGTGTGACAGTGGTATTGAGATTATTTGGGGGCTCCTGGTATTGAGATTATTTTGGGGGGGGCAAGCCCTTTCAGCAAAACATTCTGAAATAATGTAGCTGAAATGAAAATTAAATAAAATGACTATAAAACTAGTATCAATAGCAGATAATTCTTAACACTTAGAAAAAATGGAAAGCACAAGGAAAAGCAGCTGGGTATTAACAATGGGAAAATTAGATTTAAATAATTCACATGTTCAAACCAAACAGCAGGTGCAATATTAGTCATAGAATAGGCTGTGCAACTAAACATCAACAGCAAACCCAAGCAGCTACACTCAGTATGATGGGTTTCCCTGCAGACTGGTAGATTTAGTGCTTGCCACAGTAACTCCACATACTAAGGGGCGTTGTTCACCAAATCTGCTGGAGAATTTCCCAGCTGCCATTTTTTTTTACCGTTTTAGTCGCTTTGGCCCCAGTCTGTCTTGAGGAGCTTGGTGTAGATTGAATGATTTCTTTATGCAGCGTTGTTAGTGAGAAAAATTCTGATTTGTCAACACATGTAACTATTTCTGTTGATGATGCATAATATCACTTGTAAATTTCCCAGGCAGTGGCTTGCAATCCAGAAGCTAAGAAGCAAAATCCACAAGAAAGTAGATAGAAAAGCCAGCAAAGGAAGGAAACTTCGGTGAGTTACTTTTTAGAACAAATGTTAACATTGTGTTTTGTTACTACTTGTTTTGCATGTTGGCTATGACATTTTTTTCTATTCTTCTGATGATTCTATGTTTAAGGAGCAGAAAAATCACTAGAGCAATATTTGAGGCTTTTTTGAGATTCAGTTTTTCTTACTCTGAAATGGAAAGATAGTGTCAGTTACTTTTTGTTTTACTGCTGTGAATGAATAGGTTGAATAATATTTGTATTTCCCTGAAAGAGACATAATCAAAAAAGAAGACAAGAGAATTGAAATTGCCTTAGTTTTGAAAAATGATTTCCTTATTACAATGTAAAAATTGTACTTTGGAGTCTTATTTAAGCAGAATTATATTGGTCCATTTTCATGATGCCATACATGTACCTAGTATGCTAAAAAGATAAAAAATGAAGGCTTCCAGAGATTGTTAACACTGTGCTTAAATGAGGTGAGGAGTGGAACTTTTATGAGAATACAGAAACATATCTGAGTGGAGGAGAGCCCTCAAACCTGTGAGCCCTTGAAAGTCTTAAAAAGAATGGAAACAAGGAACCAGAGTAGAAGTGACATTGGTGTGCTTTCAGACTGAGATTCCTTGTAACTATTTTTATATATTACATAATATCACTCACACAAGGCCTCAGTGTCGAAGAAACTACTTGTAATTCAAGTGCACATTGAAAAAAAAAATCTTAGACTCATTGTGTTAGGCCAGTTTTCGGCAGATAGCTAATCCCACATTTTTGTTAGAGCCTGCCTGTCATTAAAATTATTTCTGGACAAATGTGGATCTATGTCATTTTTAAGTATCTTCAGAGAAGCAGATTCCACTACTTTAATTAACCCTTTTTAGTATTTAACAGAACTCATCAGGAAATGATTATTTTTCTTTAAGTTTGAAGAAGTGCAAAGTAGCTTTTCATTATCTTTTGACTGAAAGTCACTTTTCTTAAATCTCAATCTTAAATTGTTACAATTTGTTTAACTTTTTTCATGTGCTGAAGTTTCCAAACCTTTCTGCTTCTCCCAAGTTTGTTTTCAATGTACCTACCAGTTAAGAGCATGGACTCAAGAGCCAGACTCCCTAAGTCTGAATCCCACCCTTGACACCAATTAGTAGTTACTCTGAGCAAGACCCTTAAACTCTCCGTTCTAGTTTCTTCATCTGTAGAATGGGGGTGATAATAGTACCAGACTTGTAGGGTTGCTGTGGGGATTAAATGAGTACATGTATGTACCGCTTTTAGACCAGCACCAGGAACACAGCATGGGGAAGGGCGTGGCAGCCCACTCCAGTGTTCTTGTTGGAGAATCCCAGGGACAGTGGAGCCTGGCGGCTGCAGTCCACAGGGGCCACACAGAGTCAGACACGACTTGAGCGACTAACACAGTACAACAACCGGGACATAGCAAGCGCTATGTAAGTGTCTTTGCCTTATTCCTATCATTGCTACTGCTGTTATTATCCCAAGACTGGATCAGTCTCCTACTGGAATGTTCATTTACTTGCTCACTCACGTACGTGTCTCACTGGTACCTGTCTCTTCTGTACCCCCATCCCTGATAGGATTTAAAGAAGAATGTTACCACTGCTATGTCACTTCAGTCATGTCCGACTCTGTGTGACCCCATAGACAGCCTCCTACCAGGCTCCTCTGTCCCTGGGATTCTCCAGACAAGAACACTGGAGTGGGTTGCCATTTCCCTCTCCAATGCATGAAAGTGAAAGTGAAGTCACTCAATCGTGTCCAACTCTTAGCGACCCAAGGACTGCAGCCCACCAGGCTCCCCCGTCCCTGAGATTCTCCAGGCAAGAACACTGGAGTGGGTTGCCATTTCCTTCTCCAATGCATGAAAGTGAAAAGTGAAAGTGAAGTCGCTCAGTCGTGTCCGACTCTTAGCGACCTCATGGACTGCAGCCTACCAGGCTCCTCTGTCCCTGGGATTCTCCAGGCAAGAACACTGGAGTGGGGTGCCATTTCCTTCTCCAATGCATGAAAGTGAAAAGTGAAAGTGAAGTCGCTCAGTCGTGTCCGACTCCTAGCGACCTCATGGACTGCAGCCTACCAGGCTCCTCTGTCCATGGGATTTTCCAGGCAGGAGTACTGGAGTGGGGTGCCATTGCCTTCTCCTAGTACTTTATAATTGATCAGGCCGAATAAATACCTGTTCTTTAATTTTGAGATTAGACTTTTCTCCAATACTGCACTTTTAAAATTGTAACTTTGAAAAAGACATATACCGTATGTATGTTATCACTTTCATGTGGAATCTAAGAAATAAAACAAATGAATGTACATGATAAAACAGAAACAGGCTCACAGAGGGAACAAATCAGTGGCTCCCAGTGAGGAGAAGGAGGGGTGAGATGGGGATATGGGGATTAAAAGACAAACTACTGTGTACAAAATACAATGGCAGCAAGGACAAATTGAACAGCACAGGGAAGTATAGCCATTATTTTATAATCACTTTAAATGGAGTATAATCTATAAAAATATTGAATCACAATGTTGTTGTGTATCTGAAACTAATACAATGTTGTAGATCAACTATACTTCTAGTTAGTTAATTAATTAATAGCTCTGTGAGGCTTTAAATGTTCTCTTGAGGGAGGAGCCCAGGATTTCAGTCAGGAGGCTGGCTCTGTCTGGCTGTATGATGTTGGTTGCTCTTTATTCTCTGAGCCTCACTTTACTCATTTAATAAGTGGAGATACTAATCCGTGTGTGTGTGTGTGTGTGTGTGTGTGTCTGTCAGTCGTGTCCAACTGTCTGTGATCCCATGGACTGTAGCTCTCCAGGCTCCTCTGTCCATGGAATTCTCTAGGCAAGAATACTGAAGTGGGTCGCCATGCCCTTCTCCAGGGGATCTTTCTGATCCAGGGATCAAACCTGGGTTTCCCGCATTGCAGGCAGATTCTTTACTTACTGTCTGAGCCACCAAGGAAGCCTGATTTGGTTTGAGGGATGGATTTGATTTGAGGATTCAAATAATGTGTATATGTCTGGTACATAATAAACATTTGAAAGTGTTAGATTCTTCAATTTCTCTTGTGTTTATCTGTTGGCGTTGCTGTTGCAAATACATGGTCTTCAAAAGAATTGAAAAGAGCAAAAGATGTCTTTTTTCATTATTGTATTTTTGTGAGTTTTAAAGCTGCTAGGGCAAATATCTATAATCGTGTGTCCCTTGAGGGCAAGAATTGTGCTGATTTTTTCAAGTTAATTCCAACCTTAATGCCTACTGTAGTGCCTCACACACATGTTTTTGGATGATTATGACAGTGAAAGTAACCCGCTTATCAAGTAAGACTTCCAGTGAGATGCAACATTCACACTTCACACTGAGCAGACTAGGAAGAGTTAGCCTATGGAAAGGCCAAAAAGAATAATGTTTGCCAAAACACAGGCTTGAGAATATCCCCGTCTGTTTTGGGAACCAAAGTTCATTTGTTTTGGCAGAGACTTGAAGTAAATATGGGGGAATAACAGGAGGTGAGACTATGTGAAGTAAGTGGGTGCTAAATCGTGGTCATGCTCGACATTTGGACTTTATTCTGTTGACTGTAGCAAGTCACTGAAGAACAAGGAGGCCTGAGCAGCTGTCAGAGCTTGGAGCGTGCATTGCAGCTCACTGCACTGCAGGGCCCTAGATCGGGTCCTGGGAAGACAGAGGGCAGTAGGGCAAAAAACGGGCACACTTGCATGCGGCCTGTGGTTTAGGTTATGTATCGCACAGATGTTAATTCCTAATTGTGATAATGACATTTGTATGAGTTGTTACCATTCGAGGAAGCGAGGTGAAGGTGCACATGAACTCTGCACTGTTTTTGTAACTTTCCCATAGGTCTACATTATAGCACAGCACAAGAAGTAAAAAGAAAAGTAATAAATAAGGTCACATGCTTTGAATTGTGTTGCAGTTTCATCACCCGTATTCATCGAGGCTTTCTTTGTGACCATGAACGTGTGGGGATGTGGTCAGAATCAGTGATGTTCATATATAGCAATAACGATAACTAACATTTATAAAACTCTCTCTGTCGGGCACTGCAGAGCAGTTTACATGCAGAAGTGGAAAAGACACAACCTCCGATGCTAAAATGTTCAGGTTTGAAATCTGGCTCTTGCACTTACTGGCCTTAAGACCCCTTGGAAAAAAAAAAAAAAGACCCCTTGGGCAAGTCACTTAACATCTCTTTGTGCTTCAGTTTCCTCATCTGTCAAGCCAGTATGATAATAGAAGGCACATCCCATAGGACTGTCATGCAGATTGAAATTAGCTAACTCATGTAAAATACTGAAGAAGAAGAGTGACTCACCCACTGTTACAGAGCTAGTAATCATGAACGTAGATTTAAGCTAATTGGTCTGATTCCAGAGTCCACTTCTAACCTGTGGCTCTTGAGTTGTTTCTCTGGCCAGGACTTCTCAGGTACCGAAATGATATCTAGGCTACATTAGAACTTTGCTGGGAAGGTTTTAACAAAGGGCCTATGAGAATAGGTTTAGTTGCTCAGTCGTGTCCGACTCTTGCAACCCCATGGACTGTAGCCCATGAGGCTCCTCTGTCCGTGGCATTCTCCAGGCAAGACTACTGGAGTGGGTTGCCATTTCCTTCTCCAGGATAGATAGGAATACATGTCATAAATAACTTCGTTTAAATTAGACCCCCAGAAGAGCTGGTGATGTGCCAGCTCTCATCACTGGTGCTAGGTTCCACCATGGGCAGCCTTTGCTTGTGGTTCAGTTCAGTCGCTCAGTCGTGTCCGACTCTTTGCGACCCCATGAATTGCAGCACGCTGGGCCTCCCTGTCCATCACCAACCCTCGGAGTTCACTCAAACTCACGTCCATTGAGTCAGTGATACCATCCAGCTATCTCATCCTCTTTCGTCCCCTTCTCGTGCCCCCAGTCCCTCCCAGCATCAGTGTCTTTTCCAATATGTCAGCTCTTCGCATGAGGTGGCCAAAGTATTGGAGTTTCAGCCTCAGTATCAGTCCTTCCAATGAACACCGGACCGATCTTTAGGAAGGACTGGTTTGACCTCCTTGCAGTCCAAGGGACTCTCAAGAGTCTTCTCCAACACCACAGTTCAAAAGCATCAATTCTTTAGCGCTCAGCTTTCTTCACAGTCCAACTCTCACATCTGTACATGACCACTGGAAAAACCATAGCCTTGACTAGATGGACTTTTGATGGCAAAGTAATATCTCTGCTTTTTAAGGTTGGTCATAACTTTCCTTCCAAGGAGTAAGCGTCTTTTAATTTCATGGCTGCAGTCACCATCTGCAGTGACGTTGGAGCCCAAAAAAATAAAGTCTGGCACTGTTTGTATTGTTTCCCCATCTATTTTCCATGAAGTGATGAGACCAGATGCCATGATCTTAGTTTTCTGAATGTTGAGCTTTAAGCCAACTTTTTCACTCGCCTCTTTCAGTTTCATCAAGAGGCTTTTTAGTTCCTCTTCACTTTCTGCCATAAGGGTGGTATGTTTGTGGTAGGGTTGGAGAAAAAAGAAATATCATAGCAAAGGTGAACACTGCCTTGTGGAAACATTAATTTCAATGATAGCAGGTCAGTGGCATCACCCTGGTCAGATTGGGTGTTAGCAGTTTGCTGGTTGGATGCTAGAAAATAACTTAAAAAAAAAGAAATATGCTGGTTTGGGGAAATAATTATAATTATTAATTACCAGTATTTTACTCAGCATTATCTATAAGTGGATTTGATCCTGATTTAAGCAGAATCTTAATGTAAATGAATTAAACTCTCAGGCCTTTAATAATGAAATGTCATATTGTGTTTTGTATTTGTCTGTTCTTCTGCAACAAAATTATATTTATCTCTTAATATGGTTGGTAATTTTAATACTAAAACATGCATCCATCCTCAGTACTGAGATGAGGTAAAAATGCATTGTATTAAATCATCTTTATTTTGATTACTACTTAAAAGCCTGTCCTTCATCATGCACTTACTAGTTATTGAATATATTGTATTAAAGTGTAAAGGTATTCCACAGAGCAGTGCCATCCAATAAAAAGTATCTTTACATGTGTAATTTTTTTAATTTTTCTTTTTAATTAGAAGATAATTGCTTTGCAGTGTTGTGTTGGTTTCTTCCGTGTATCAGGATGAATCAGCTATAAGTATACACATGATTATACTCCTTCCCGCCCCGCGCCTCCAGGTCATCACAGAGCCGCAGGCTGCACTCCTCTGTTGCACAGTGACTTCACTGGCTCTCTCTCTCACACCTTGTGATGTGTATGTCTCAGTGCTGCTCTCTCAATCTGTCCCACCCTCTCCTTCCCCGACTGTGTCCATGAGTCCATTCTCTTAAGTCTGTGACTCCTACTCCTGTCCTTCAAATAGGTTCATCAGTTGCATGTGTAATTTTCAATGTTCTAGTAGCCGCAATTAAAAAGGGGGAAAAAGAAATAAGTGTACTTAAGTAATAATACATTTCATTTAGCCCAATATCTAGCTAATATTATTTCAACAATTTATTGTTTTAAAATTATTAGTGATATATTTTACATTTTTTCCATCTGAAATTTTCAAAATCTGGTGCACACTTCCCGTGTTCAGTAAGCCACATGTGGCCAATGACCCCTGGATCAGACAACGCAACTATTGGGTATAGTTCATAGTCTTTGTCTAGACAGTGAATTAATCCTGTCTTTGAACATAGCCAAGAATAGTTTTCATTTTTTCAGATGAAAAATGAAGTTTGGTGAAGCCTAAAAGACATTAAAGGGCTTCCCTGGTGGCCCAGACAGTAAAGAATCTGCCTACAATGTGGGAGACTTGGGTTCGATCCCTGGGTTGGGAAAATCCCCTGGAGGAGGGCATGGCAACCTAGAATGGATAAGCAACAAGGTCCTACTGTATAGCACAGGGAACTGTATTCAAAACCCTGTGATAAACCATTGTGGAAAAGTATATGAAAAAAATGTGTGTGTGTATGTATGTGTGTGTGTGTGTGTGTGTGTGTGTGTGTATATATATATATATATATATATATCAGTTCAGTTCAGTCTCTCAGTCATGTCCAACTCTTTGTGACCCCATGGACTGCAGCATGCCAGGCTTCCCTACCCATTACCAACTCTGGTAGCTTGCTCAGACTCATGTTCATCCATCAAGTCAGTGATGCCATCCAACCATCCATCTCATCCTCTGTCATCCCCTTCTCCTCCTGCTTGCAATTTTTCCCAGCATCAGGTCTTTTCCAGTGAGTCAGTTCTTCACATCAGGTGGCCGAAGAATTGGAGCCCCAGCCTCAGCATCAGTCCTTCCAATGAATATTCAGGACCGATTTCCTTTATCCTTTGATCTGATCTCCTTGCAGTCCAAGGACTCTCAAGAGTCTTTTCCAACACCACAGTTCAAAAGCATCAATTCTTTGGCACTCAGCTTTCTTTATGGTCCAACTCTCACATCCATACATGACTACTGCAAAAGCTACAGCTTTGATTTGACGGACCTTTGTCGGCAAAGTTATGTCTCTGCTTTTTAATATGCTGACTAGGTTGGTAGTAGCTTTTCTTTCAAGAAGCAAGCATCTTTTAATTTTATGGCTGCAGTCACCATCAGCAGTGATTATGGAGCCCAAGAAAATAGTCTGTCACTGTTTCCATTGTTTCCCCGTCCATTTGCCATGAAGTAATGAGTCAGGATGCCATGATGTTCATTATTTGAATGTGGAGTTTTAAGCCAGCTTTTTCACTCTCTTCTTTCACCTTCATCAAGAGGCTCTTCAGTTACTCTTCTCTTTCTGCCATAAGGGTGGTGTCATCTGCATATCTGAGGTTATTGATATTTCTCTCAGCAATCTTGATTCCATGTTGTGCTTCATCCAGCCTGGCATTTCGCATGATATACTCTGCATATAAGTTAAATACACACACATGTATATATATATATACACACACACGGAATCACTTTGCTATACAGCAGAAATTAGCAGAACTTTGTAAATCAATTATGCTTCAATAAAATAAAAGAATCTTCACTTTAGCACTGTTTATAATGCTTTTTTAAGGGGGAAGACTGTATAAATGCTTATCAATAGAAGGTTTAGTAAATTACAATATGATGCAACAAAATATTCTGGAACTATGAAAAAGAATACAATATGACATAGTAGAAAAACGCATAATGCATGAGCATATTAAGTTTATATTTGTCTTACATATGGAGAATGCTACAGGCAAACTCAATTAACAGTGATGGTTTCTAGAGATTACAGGGGACTTGTCAGTTCTTTCTGTATTTCTGAATTTGTAATTATATATTAATTTTTATAATTAGGAGATAATGGGCATAAAGAAAGTATGATGAACAGCGATTTTGTTTTTGCATCTTATAAGAAGTGAAGAATTGGAAACAATACAACTGTTCAGAAATATGAAAATGTATTTATAGTACTTCCTGGAATTTTGTATACAGCTATGGAGATACAGTGCTAAGTGAAAAAAAGAATAGGAAATTGTGTTGTGTGGATTACTATGTAAAATGAACATAATTAACCAAAATATGAATAATATTAATAAAGGTTAATAATAGTCCTTCTGTAGATAAAAGAATATGTATGCATTTTTTGTGTGCTTAGTTGGTTTTCCAAATTTTCTGTAATGGATTTATGCTTTTTTCTATTACACCTGTAATGGGAAAAATCTTATCACTATTAGTCTTTAAAATTCATTTGTTAAAAGATTGAAATTTGGCAGGCTTGGCTATTTGGTGGTAGAGAATCAAATTCTTTGATGTGTGTAAAAATGTTTTTTAAATGGTGAAACATTACACATATGTTATATCATTTTTATGTGGATAGTGTTTTGCCCAAGAAGAGGTTTTTTTTTTTTTGGTTAGAATGTTATATGACATGTCCTGCAGCCTCTTCTTTTATAAATAGAAAGGGATACCTTCTTTGAATTCTCTTAGCTATAATTTGGTCTGTGTAAGGTCAAATATTTCTTCAGCCTCCTTCACCAGAGGGTCTCAAAGCACTTCGTATAAAAATACCTCTTTTTTTCTACTGGTGGGAGATGGAATTGACGTAACTTCAATTTTTATAACCCCTTGACTGAAGTATAGGGAGTAGACTCCTCATGCACTCAGTTGTGCGCCTTAGTTTAAGAGGGGCGAAGTGAACGATCTGGTGGGACTGGTGAATGAAGGTGATTCTGGAAGCCTTTTCTGACTCAGGGAACTGGTGCTAGTGAGTGATGAAGTGTTCCATTTGGATGGTACGCCACTGCCTCTGCTCCCGACTGAAAAATGATTAGGATGTATGCAGAGAAGGGGACAATGGGGTAATCCGGTCCTCACCGTCTCTTGTCTGGAGTGATGTTTAAGGCTTAGTGTGTTGCTTCAGGGCACAGATGTGTGCCCCTTTTGGGGCCATGATACAGTGGAGTTGTGTAGAACTGCTGTCATTTACAATGTGCTTTTATCAGACTTTTCTCCTGTAGCATTGAGGAAAAAGGGTTTTTATGGTTATGAGTGGCACATGCCTAGAAACTGTTCCCTGCTCCACTCTGGAGCCAGATATTCTTGTGATCATCTGGAGTTTGTTACCTCATAGAATGTGTTTCCTTTTCTAGGTTAATAGTTACTAATGTTGCTGCCTGTTTGTTTCCTATTTACTTAGGTTTCATGTGCTTAGCAAGCTGCTGAGCTTCATGGCACCTATTGACCATACCACAATGAATGATGATGCCAGGTGAGTAATAGATTAATTATATGTCTCACGTGGCTTCCTGAAAGCCCAGTATTGACCTGTGCTAAAGCCTGTCGCCCTCTCTGTTTCTTCTTAGCAGCTAACCATTTGTCATCGGCATTGTTGAAAGGGTCCTTGTAACATCTCTTCACTCCCATAGTTACTGTAAAACCAAAACAAAATTTTCGTAAATCTCAGTGCTGCCTCTGGTGGTTTTTTGTTTTTGCTGTTTTGTTTTTAACATTAGCCACCTGCTTTGGCCATCTGAGCTCTTCTCTAGAGAGATGGGTTAGGACAGCACACACACACTTGCTTCATGTGTTTGGGATTTTATGTGTATGTTCTCCTTTTAAAAATGGGTGTAGAGCTTGCTCTGGGGATGTGCATTACGTTGTGTTTGTTCAGGGTACTGTTGAGGATTTTGGGGTTTTTTTGAGTATTTTTTACAAAAGAAGTACATGCTTATTTTGAAAAATGGAAATGTGTACACAAAAAAATGTATACTCATATAATTCAGAGATAATTAAAGAATTAACTATTTTTTAAAGAATCATTCCTTCTATATTTTTTAGTTGGCATTCTACTACAACATAATATTTTTATAACTTTACTTATCTAGCCATATCTCTTCTTTGTTATTTACATTCATTTATATCAATATGGACTCATGCTTTCCTATTTTATTCAGTTAGTTAGAATCTGTTGCTGTCATTGATTTTGGTTTAAAATTGTCTCAGATTAATAGAGGTCCCTTCAAGCGGGTTTCATCTTTTTGAGATATCCCCAGTTATTCACTGAGCACTTCTTAGTTTCTACCACAACAAGGTATTCTAGGATCATCTCACATGTTCCCATTTCCAGTCCTGGAATCAGTCTTTCTCCAAGGAATGCTGACTGTTTTTAATGGAGTATGGTTTTTAGAAACCAAGTTCTGGGCGCTGAGATGCTCATTGTTATAGGCATCATCGTTTCTAGGTTCTCTCAGTGCGCGGAGATAGGACGTGTGTGTATGCACACATAACACATATATATGCACGGGATATTACCACTTTTAACATCTGAGGGTATTTCTTTCAGTCTTTATGGTTTCCCTTTTAGTATGTTCTTGTTTTTCTTTTTATTTAATTAAAATTATATTCTACTCTTGTAATCTTTTTATTTAAATATTTTGCATACTCTGACCATTTAGTATCATTTAAATTATTCAAAAATTTAAGTGACTATGTAATATCTATTTTAGCCCTTCACTAATTTTTGGAAATTTAAATTGTTTTAAATTATCATTGTTGTAATGCTGTGATAGACGTTTTAAAACATAAATCTTTACCAAGTGATATTATTAGTCATAATGTAGGCACATGTGGATTTTGCCAGCTTTATCCCTCAAGCTATACTTAGCCTTTTTATTTGAGAGTATTTAGTTTGCTACTAAACTCTAAACTCCATCAGATTTCCTCCCCTTGAAAAGTAGTAGATATGCAAGTTTAGTTGAACACAGTGATGATTAATTTTTTTGTTTGCTTTTGTTCTGATGACAAAACAGCTTATAGATGATTCTGAGTGCATTTATACTCACATCTTTGTGACTTCCTATGCTTGTCTGTGAATGCTTATGTCTAGCTGGTTTTGCTTGTTTTGTTTTAGGTTTTTTGTTTTCATTTATTTCTTGATCTAGTCTGTTTTTAAAAATAATAAGTGAAATGCGTGCTTTTTAGATTCTCTGTCAGGATGACATGAAAAATTACTTCAACTGGAAAGGAAAATCAGGTTCTTATAAATGAAAACAAACCTATCCAGGTAGCACTATTATTCCAGACATAAAGTGAAACCTAGTTTAAATATTAGTGGCATCTTTTGAATACAGTACTGCTGCATCATTTAGAAATCAGTTGTCATTCCTAGTTGGGATTTTTCTTGAGTCATCTGATTCCCCAGGATACTTTCTTTTCCAGAATCTAATTTATTTACTCACAATTTTTGAGGGCCTGCTGTATTCTAGATGTAAAGATAACTTGAAGGTGACTTTATTATTAAGGATTATGTTGGGCTTGATATGTAAGAAGCAAAACCTGACTACATAGGCATAAGAAAACAGGAGTTTATTTTTCTGGCAGAATAATTCTAGAGGAGGCAGGTAGTGACTAGCAGTGTTTTTCCCTTCTCAGTGGTATTGGGGCCAGCATCTCTTGGTCTTTCCCCTGTGGTCCCAAGGTGGCTGCTGCAGCTTTAGCCATCAAGCATGCATTTCAGGCAGGAAGAAGAGGAAAGGAGTGGTGTCGGCCACATTGATTTTCTTTTATCAGAGCAGTAAAAGCTTCTCAGAAAGACCGCCAAAGACTTCCTCACATCTCGTTGGCCAGAACTGTGTTACGTTGCCACTTCAGTAGAGCAGGTGATAGAGGAGGTGATGGGATTGTGTTTGCTGGGCAACAGTTATGCGGCATTTGGAGCTTGTAGGAAAAAGAAGCTGTCGCTTGTGGACGTGGCTAATCATCAGCATTGTTCTCAGCTGGTTTAGCCACTGTGTGTGTGGCAAGGCGTTAAATAGAGGTCTCAGAGCTGGAGAACCCAGCATACTCCTCTGCGTGGCTCCTGAGGGCGCTAAGGCTGGCACATGGGCTCATGCTCATGCTGTGTGGTCTGGATAGACCAGACGAACCACAGGCCAAATAAGTGGGCATTCGTTCTTTCTGCTTCGAATATCAAGTCTTCCAGAGCCAGCCGGTAGTGTTACTTTCTCTTAGGAGGAAGGCCTATATTGTTTTTGTTTAGATAATTCCATAAATGGAAATAATCTAGTATTGTACTATTTGGTTTCCCACTTTGTGTATACCACAAAATGCTGAGAAATGGAAAACTTTCTTTTCAATATCAGTGCATATTACTTTTCTCTAGGTGAATAATTTTGGTTTTGCTAAATTACAGATATGCCTTTTTTTTTTTTAATGGTATCTAGATTTGTTGAAGGTAAGCCTCTGGGGAAATCCAACCCATTTTCACAGTTGTGTCTATGGTAGAGTACAACAGAGTTACGGGCATGTCATTCTTGGTGCACATGTATGAATAGAGAATACTAAATGATTTTGAGGTAGAGAAAGGCTTTGTAAGCACGACGCCAAGGCCAGAAGCCACAGAGAAAGGTATTGGTAGATCTGACTACATGAGTCAGTTAAAAAAGATATCAAAAACAAAGTTATAAGTATATGAAAAAATTGTAAAGAAAAAGTTCAGTGTAACATGACTTTACCATGTAATAATGCTGTGTAAAGAGTTTTTACAGATCTCTTAAGAATATCCCAATAAAAATAGCGGGTGAAGCATGTCAATGCTCAAACGTAGAAATTATAAAAGAAAAATCACAAATGGCAAAAAAAATAGATTGTCAATCTTATTAATCAAAGAGATGTAAATTAAAATAATGGCATTTCATTTTTTCTTATTAAACTGGAAAGCATGAGAAGATTGATAATCCCCATGTTGATGGTGTGAGGAGCAGACACTTTCATTTACTGTTGTTAAGAACGTGATTGGCAGAATCACTCTGGAGGGGTATTTGGCAACGCTTTAAAAAATTTTTAATGTAAATGTATCTGTTGACCCAGAAAAATTCATTTCTAGCAATTAACCTAAGAAAATAGCAAGTTGGCAAATATTTTTGTATAGAGTCTTTACTGCAACATTGTTTAAATGGAGAAAAAAATTAAAAAATCCAAATGACCATCAATAGGGAACTAGTTAAAATGAATCACAGAAAAGAATTCAGTGAAGTTATAAGCAACTATTAAAGGAATAAGTGGAGCTGTATGTATTAACATAATGTTTAGTGTAGTAAGTAGACTACAAAGTACTGTAGTATAATCCTACTTTTGAATAAATAGACATGTGTGATCAAAAAAGAGTGATGCCTTTAAAAATATGCTGGTATGGAAATATCTCCAGATTATTTTGTTAACTATAAAAAAAAGAGGTTTTTGTAATCTCCATTTATGTTTTAAAAATAAAAATTAAGCAGCTAAATATGTACAAATATGTGAATATATATGTTACAGAACTTACATTGATAATATTTAAAATACCTATGGGGAAACAACTCAGATGAGGAACGGACAAAGGGAGATGTTTTATTTTCATGCTTCTGTTTTGCTTTAATTTCCTGCCGTGAGAGTGAGACCCAGTGGCTGCGGCTCCCAGGCTCTGGAGCATGGGCTCAGTAGCTGTGGCACGGGGCCTTAGTTGTGTCTGGGGTCTTCCTGGACCAGGGATCGAACCCTCGTCTTCTGCACTGGTATGTAGATTCTTGACCACTGAGCCACCAGGGAAGCCCATAACAAGTTTCCTAGCCCTTTTGGTAGAGGCCGCTCTACCTGTGGTTCCTACCACACCCAGATCTGGAGAGAGAATCCCTTCTCTTCTTTAGTTGTTTCTTGGCTCCAGTTTATCGCCTCACACATTTGCCTGAGTTAGATTAATACCCAGGATTAATAAAGAGAGGAGAAGGAGAGAATCCAAGTGCTGTTACTTGGTCTTGAATCCTCCATGTCATTTGTCCACTCTGAGCTCAAAAAATCTGCCCTTGGTGGAACTGAACTGAACTGAGACCAGAGCATAGCTCTCATTAAGGGAAAGAACGCAGAGGGCTTTAACACAGGGTATTAGAATATTCTTAGTGGAGGAAGAATTACTATCTGTAAAAGGATCTTTACAAAGATAGCGAGCGGCGTCTTCATTTTATTTCGCCTGTGGTGCAGTCTGTGTAGTGTTATCTATTTAGGTAATTTCTGCTGATACATATTCTTTTCTCATGCTAGGTGATTTACTCTTCAAGCAATCTACTTAAAACTCTTTTAAGGTGTGGAGTAGCCCAGTTTGCGCCTGTATTACCAGAATTCCGTTTGGGGGCATCATCTAGGTAAACCTTGCATACCGATTCACATGACTTTACACGCCCTCAGGTTTCCTTTGTTAGTGAAAGTCTCAGGTAACCACTGACACTTCATACCACCCCGTTAGGAGGGAAGCAGGGGGTTTCTATTGCAGGCCTGAGGAGCGCTTCTGGTACTGAGAGGAAAGAAGAGAAACCCCACTTTGCCCCCGTATCACGTGTTTGCATGCAAGTGAGGAGGTTACTACGAGGCTAAAAACAATCGCTGGCATTGCTGGACCCTCGGGTGCTCTTGGCATGGGGCAGTGCCGCTCCTGTGTGCCCTTCACACTCACCTTTGTGAGGAGGGCAGAGTGGCATGTGACCCTGAAGCAGCGGAGCTAGTCCATGGGCTGAGGACAGAGGCCTTGTCGCCTTGACAGCAGAGGTTCCTCTAGACGCAGTGCTGCCGCCAGGAGCAGGCCAGAATGTGACCTGCAGGATTCACAGGGTTGCTGCTCACCTCACCGACTGTTGAAGCTATTCCACGCTCACCAAGCTTATCAAGGATATTTTAGAACCAGCTTACACTACACGGCGGCAAGCCCTGGAGTGCTGTTAGACCAGAGGGAGGGAGGGCACAGCGGAAATTCAGGTGGCCTTTTGTTATGGTTCTAACGAAATGAAGAATTTGTCAGTTGTGGAAATAATCACCTGCGTTTTTGTCTGTATTTTTGAGAGACCCTCCAAGTTAGACTTTTTTCTTAAATACTTTTAAAGTTTATTTTGGCTTCACTGAGTGTTAGTTATGGCACGCAGGATCTGGAATCTTCCAGCTGAGGCATGCAAACTCTTAGTTGCCGTGTGT
Organism: Bubalus kerabau; assembly: GCF_029407905.1. Lineage (NCBI taxonomy): Eukaryota > Metazoa > Chordata > Mammalia > Artiodactyla > Bovidae > Bubalus > Bubalus kerabau. The sequence goes on along the minus strand of NC_073627.1, from coordinate 51,093,990 downwards.
GAGACCAGTTTCCTGCCTACAGGTTGAACCCAGGCCCCCTCCATCGGGAGCATGGAGTCTAAGCCACTGGACCCGCAGGGAAACCCCCGAGGCAGACTTTTATTTTTTATTTTTGGCTGTGCTGGGTCTTCACTTGCTGCTCAGGCTTCCCCCCCACCCCCCTCTGGTAGTGGAGAGCGGGGCTACTCTCTAATTGCAGTGTGTGGGCTTCTCATCCAGGTGGCTTCTCTGGGGCTCGCAGGTTTCAGTGGTTACAGCACAGGGATTCGGTAGTTGTGGCTCCTGGGCTCTACAGTGCAGGCTCAGTAGTTGGGGCCCACAGGCTTAGTTGCTCCGTGGCATATGGGATCTTCCTGGACCAGGGATTGAACCCATGCCTCCTGCATTGGTAGGCAGATTCTTTACCACTGAGCCACCAGGGAAGTCTCCCAAGGCAGACTTTTAAAGAAGTTTGTTGTTCTTCATTTGCCACGTTGATGGAGGTCAGATAGTAAAATGCTGGTGTAAAAAGTATGAGAAGTAAATTCTGAGTCAGACTGAGACAGGTTCCTCCAAGCTGGCCACGGCCCCAGTTCTGGGAAGGGGGCTCATGGGAACTGCTTGCTCTGCCACTGTGGGTTTTGTTGTCAGCACAGAAGCAGGCCAAGCAGCAGCAGTCAGCTTGCTGTACCCCTAAGAAAACTGATGTTTTCCTTGCATTTAACTGCAGCTTCAGAGAGCAATAAGCTAAATCCAGTTTAACTGCCCATGAAAAGGGTTAGGTTCTTGTATTTTCCTAAGAAGCTTTTTTCTTGTTACAAAAATGATAGCAATCTCAACATTTTGTAGGTACTCCATCCCTTTGCAAAGAACTTAAATTCTCAATAGGAACAGCAGGAACTTTCATTTAGGCCCCCTTTCTCGCCTTCCCAGTCAAAAACCACTTTTCCCCACACCTTCCAGAAAGCTCCTGGCTTTAAAAAGAACAAGGAGAGAATCCTTTAATGATAACCACTAAGCACCAAATACATTATTGTTTTACATCTGAAATTTTAGAAACGTACAGATGTGATCCAGCCTTGTAAAGTGCTTTGTCAACATCACTGCCACGTTGCTCTTGAGGTGCCTCCGTGTAATAGAATTTGTGCAGGCAATTTATCTTCTTGCACCATTTTTAAAGTGTGTGGGTCTGCACCATGAGTATGAGCATATCGTATCCATGGCATTCTTGTCGCCCTAATTGGTAACCCAGAGGTTACTTAGACCATTTTTGATTCCCCATTACCTACTTTACCCACCCCCATACACACTTTTTATTAGACATAATGCGCTGAATAATGGTGAAATATTTCAATGAAGTTAGCTCAGCATTTGAGAGCACATTGTCTAATATCCCCAGAAATACCCTCCACAGAGCAGTTTTCGTTGCTGAAAATCTTGCCAGCAAGAATGGTTAAGATACAGATGTTTTCTCTGAGGCTGCTTATCTCCTAAAAAGACACAGGTTGTTCTGACAGGTGAAACAAGCCTGCGCAAATATGCAACACTGATCTAATCAGCGGGAACGCTTGGACGGGCCCTGCCTCTCCCCAGCATCATTAAAAGCTCCCATTACTCTTTTATTAGAGGCTCCCTCTCTTCCTTATCAGATTACAGAATGAACATAACTCATGGCAGTGATTTGATCTCTTGTTAAAGAGGATTACAGCTTTGCATTAACTCGGATTGACACAGTTTATAATTCACTTGTTGATACTCGGGTGGGCGGCATCCCATGTTTGACGCCCCCCAGCAGGGCTAAGGGGCCAAGGACTCTCATATATCATCATTGAAGACGGCGTCCAGCCTGGAGCGAGGGGGCCTGAGGCCTTCCACCTCCAGAAAGGACAGAAGGGACATTCTCAAGTTCAAACCTGACACTTGGGCCAGAGTTTTAAAAACGCCTGCAAAGAAGGCACTGCTCTTGTTTCTTCTGTATCTTCTGAAGCGCTCCTGTTAAGTCTTCACACAGTTCTAGAGAATTGGCATTCTCTAATGGAAGCCCTGGTTGCAAGCAGGTTCTAAAGAGAGAGAAAAGCACATTTTCCAAAAGGAGATTGCATATGCTGAACAGATTAAATCTTTGCTCAAAACAGGACTTCTTGACTATAGTTCTCATTTCTGCAGGCAGATTCCCACCATTTCTTCAAAAGACTGTGGTTCTTACTGTTTTTTCCCAAAGAGATGTTTCACATGCATTAAAGTGAGTGTAAATGTTCCTCTTAGTTCAGTTCAGTCGCTCAGTTGTGTCCAACTCTTTGCGACCCCATGAATCACAGCACGCCAGGCCTCCCTGTCCATCACCAACTCCCGGAGTTCACCCAGACTCACATCCATCGAGTCAGTGATGCCATCCAGCCATCTCATCCTCTGTCATCCCCTTCTACTCCTGCCCCCAATCCCCCCCAGCATCGGAGTCTTCCTAATGAGTCAACTCTTCGCATGAGGTGGCCAAAGTACTGGAGTTTCAGCTTTAGCATCATTCCTTCCAAAGAAATCCCAGGGCTGATCTCCTTCAGAATGGACTGGTTGGATGTCCTTGCAGTCCAAGGGACTCTCAAGAGTCTTCTCCAACACCACAGTTCAAAAGCATCAATTCTTCGGCGCTCAGCCTTCTTCACAGTCCAACTCTCACATCCATACATGATCACTGGAAAAACCATAGCCTTGACTAGACGGACCTTTGTTGGCAAAGTAATGTCTCTGCTTTTGAATATGCTATCTAGGTAGGACATAACTTTCCTTCCAAGGAGTGAGCGTCTTTTAATTTCATAGAACTATTATTTTTAAGTTGTTATATTCTATTATTATCATCTTATAAAATGTGATATTGTATAGATGGCTGTGTTAGACACAGTGAACTAACATGCAGGTGGGCAGGCAACAGGTAATGTTTTTCACCTGAATTTAGGTGAGTCGTCCATACATGCTACTGAGCCACCTGAGCAACTTGGGTTGCTAAGATGTGCATCATCTGTTTTTAAGTGTGTTCATCCTTTGCTCTGATTTATCCACTCTAAGTCTGCCACCCTGTTTCTGATTGGCAGTGAAATGACATAGAATGATAACTTCATATTCAACCTATTATTACTATTATTTTTGGTCAAGCCTCGCAGCTTCCAAGATCTTAGTTTCCCGACCAGGGATTGAACCTGGGCCCTGGCAGTGAAAGTCCAGATTCCTAACCACTAGGCCACCAGGGAGCTCCCTCATATTCCACTTATTGAATGTTTACTGTATCTGAGACACTGTACTAAGCTCTTCACATGTATTTTCATCCAGTCCTTATAAGAAACCACTGAAGTGGTTGATATTATCTACATTCTTTGGTAAGAATACTGAGGCACAGAGCAATTAAGTAATTTGCCCAAGATAGCCAAGTTCCGAGCGGAACTGGTTTCTGCATCTGGGAGTGTGGCTCCTGACCCCTGCCCCTGTTCCCGAGACATCAGCAAGCTTTCAGAAATATGTGGGAGCGATGTGCTGGAGGGCAGCTTGCTCCTCGCCCCCAACCCCACCACCAGCACACATACTCAGAGCCTTTCTCTTCATCAAAACTGGTTCAGAGTAAAATGACTTTTTCTTTCTGTTATAGTAAAGATGCTTTCTTTTTTTAAAAAATTATTTATATTTGTTTATGGCGCGCTGGGTCTTCCTTGCTGTGTGTGGGTTTCTCTCTCTGCGGTGAGCAGGGCTGCTCTCTGTTGCAGTGCGTGGGCTTCTCAGGTGGTAACTTCTGAAACTACAGCACAGGCTGTAGGCGCGTGGGCTCCAGTAGCTGTGGCGTGTGGGCTTAGTTACTCTGAGGCATGTGGGATCTTAGTGCCTGACCAGGGATTGAACCCCTGCATTGGCAGGTGAATTCTTAACCTCTGGACCACCAGGGAAGTCCCTAAAGATGCTTTCTGTGTGGGAAGATTTTGCCTGTCAAGCCATTCACATTGTAGTGTAAATCACTGAATTTGCAGGCCTGTTCTTATGGTCACCCTGTTCTTTGATGACAAAGACCCTAAGCCTCATAATTGGCTTTGAAACCTGGTCCAGTGTATTCAGTCCTTTTGCTCTGACAGTGCTCCTGGTTTCAGGTGCCTGTCACCTACTTTCCTTAGAGACTGTATTCTTCCCCTATCATAAAAACAAGACATGCTTATAGAAGAAGATTTGGAACATATAGAAAGGACAAAGGAAAATTCATGTTATCTGCCACTGGGAAAATAATATTATTAATACTCAATTATTAATATTGTTAATACATTAATATAGTAATAATATTTATACTTTTTATTATCTTGCAGAACTTTTTGTGTATATATTTTATAAAGACCTATTTGTATGTTTGAATCCCTTCTGTTTTAAAATTTTCATTTATTTGAAAAAAAAAAAATGCCATTTATTTGGCTATGCCAGGTCTTAGTTGTAGCATGTGGGATCTAGTTCCCTGACCAGGGATTGAACCCAGGTCCCCTGCATTGGGAGAGCGGAGCCTTACCCACTGGACCACCAGGGAAGTCCCTGAATCCCTTTTCCCAGTTAACTACTACAAGCATTTTAATGGCATATGTTTTTTTAAAGGCATCCTAAATAACCTTCTAATATTCTATTATGGAGTACTTATTCTTGGACATTTAGGTTATTTCTGACTGTTTTTATTTCTCTTTAGGGTAATGCTGCAGTGAGCATATTGATATAGAAACCCATGTTCTAAGGTTTGCTTGTATCTTTAGAATAGCTTCTGAAGAGTAGCAGGGTAATTTCTGGACCAAAGGCATAAACGTTTAAACATTTTTTCATTGAAGTACAGTTTATTTTCAGTTTTCTGGTGTATAGTAAAATGATCCATCCATATTTTCTAGTGGTTCATAATGGGTTGTACTAATTTCTGTCCCCCGTCCCCGCCTCCTGAGGTTCATGTCATTTACCTCTGCCGATATGAGAGTGCATTGCGTGACACTTTACTGGGGCCCACATGGCACTAGGCACTGGGCTAAGTATCTAATGTTTATTTTCTCATTTAGTAATAACCTTGAAGAGCATGTATGTTTATTAATCATTTATATTTCTGTTTTTAATCCTTTGTCCATTTTTTCTTCTTTGGGTTTAATTTTTCTCTGCAGTTTGTATGAATTCTGTATGTGATGATTATATACCATATTTCCTGTTTTTGTAGATTTCTCCCATTTTGCTTACCTGTTGGTATTAATGACTTTTATTGGTCATGTATAAATTTTATTTTCTATGTGATCCAAAACATAAGTTCTTTGTGGTGTTTTTCATTGCTTTTATGCCTTGGCATGGGTTTCTCAGGTGGCTCAGTGGTAAAAAACCTGCCTGCAATGCAGGAGACGTGGGTTTGATCCCTGGTTCGGGAAGACCCCCTGGAGAAGGAAATAGCAACCCACTCCAGTTCTCTTGCCTTTAAAATGCCATGGACCGAGGAGCCTGGTAGGCTACAGCCCACGGAGTCGCAAGGCGTTGAACATGACTGAGCAACTTCACTTCACTTGCAGCATTCTTGCTGGGAAATCCCATGGACAAGAGTAGCCTGCTGGGCTACAGCCCATAGGGTCACGAAGAGTCGTACACAACTAAAGCGACCAAGCTCACACACACTTGCTTGGGCCTTCCTTCCTGGATTCTAGGACCAGCTGTTAGCTGATATTTTTCTGTGACTTTTGTCTGATTTCTTTTCTTACTTTTCATCTGCTTGGAACTTTATTGTCATATGTTGCCCAGTGGTCTCTGCACTCTGCTCCTAATGCTGCTTTGTGAGCCCAGAATTTTTTTTCCCCACTTCCTAGCATTTCACTTTCACTGTGACACCAGCAGCCTCTTAACCACAGTCTGGTCGAATCATTTCTGTGTGTCTTTGCCAGATTACACCTTCCTAAAATGTTACTTAGAACATGCCACTCCTGGTGGCCTACCGAATAAAATCTGAGCCTGCCACCAAGGCCTGTGGTGACTTTGCCCTGCCTCCTTTCTCGCCTTGTCACCTGGCTCGGTGTGCACCCTCTGGTGCTGTCCTGCTGGCCCCCCAGGTCCCCGGACACCCTCCCGCCCCGGGTGCCTCCTCACCCCTTGCCCACCTCCCCTGTCCCACCTCTGTCCTTTCCTGCTGCAGGGCCCGTGGTCCTTGGTCCACACCAGCCTTTCCAGAGGGACTGTGCTGATTCTCCACCACCCACTGAGTAGGGGCTCTTTCGTCTTCAAACCCCTATTTTATTTGTTTCTAACAGTACTTAATATACTTCACAAAAACATTTATTAGGGTGTTTTTTTTCTCTTGTTAAGAATGCGTAATTTATAAGTCAAAATTGTATGCATAAGTTTACTATCATCCCATGTTTGGTGTTATCAAGGTTTTATGCTCTTACGTTTGGGTTAATATATTTTGATTCCAGTTGAATGCTGCCTTACTTACTATATGGGCTTCCCTGATAGCACAGTTGGTAAGGAATCCACCTGCAATGTAGGGGATCCTGGTTCAATTCCTGGGTCAGGAAGATCCACTGGAGAAAGGATAGGCTACCCACTCCAGTATTCTTGGGCTTCCCTTATGGCTCAGGTGGTAAAGAATCCACCTGCAATGCAGAAGACCTGGGTTCGATCCCTGGGTTGGGGAAATCCCGTGGAGAAGGGAAGGGCTACGCACTCCAGTATCCTTACCTGCAGAATTCCATGGACTGTATAGTCCCTGGGGTCACAAAGAGTCGGACACAGCTGAGCGACTGTCACTTTTCACATAGTTACTGTATACCATTTCTGTAGCACGTTTTATTTGTAGAACAAGTCAAGTCTTTTCCCAGTTGATGTCAGCCTTCCCTCGGCTAGAAAGCTGACTCCAGATCCTTGACCACCTGTTCTGCCCCAGCTCACAGGCAGGATCACAATGTGACCTTGAAGAAATCTTCTCTTTGGGCTTCTGTTGTTGTTCAGTCGTGTCCAACTCTTTGCGACGCTGTGGACTGCGGCACGCGCAGGCTTCCCTGTCCTTCACCGTCTCCTGGAGCTTGCTCAGACTCATGTCCATTGAGTTGATGATGCCACCCAACCATCTCATTCTCGGTCATCCCCTTCTCCTCCCACCTTCAATCTTTCCCAGCATCAGGATCTTTTCCAGTGAGTCAGCTCTTCACATCAGGTGGCCAAACTGCTAGCATCAGTCCTTCCAATGAATATTCAGGGTTGATTTCCTTTAAGATTGACTGGTTTGATCACTTGTAGTCCAAGGGACTCTCAGGAGTCTTCTCCAGCACCACAGTTCGAAAGCATCAGTTCTTTGGTGCTCGGCCTTAGTTTCCTGCTTTATAAAGTGAAAATAGTCCTTCTTGCTCATTAGATTCTTTTTTAAAAAACATTTATTCTTTAATTTATCATTTATTTTTAGCTAAGCTGGGTCTTTGTTCCTGCACTCAGACTTTCTCTAGTTGTGATGTGCAGGTTTCTCATGTGGTGGCTTCTCTTGTTGCAGAGCTTCGGCTCTAAAGTGTGAGCTCAGTAGTTGTGGCACATGGGCTTAGTTGCTCCGCAGCATGTGAAGTCTTCCTGGACCAGGGATCGAACCCCTGTCCCCTGCATTGGCAAGCAGGTTCTTAACCACTGGACCACCAGGGAAGTAAGTCTTCATTAGAGAATGAAATAGTCTTTGTAATTTTTTGTTTCTGAAAGGACTGTTTTAATGATACCTGTACAAATAGTTACTTAAACAAAATTTGTGTTTTTATACATGTACCTATTATGTCCTTGTTCCTTTGCCTCCAAGGCAGACATACCTATTTTTTTGTACCTGAGAAGAATTAGCTCTAGGCCTCCTGTCTGAAATGCCTTGAAAGGCCTTCGGCTTATGAGTCTATTGCTTGTAAGTAATTTGCTGGTAAGATTATTTTAGCAATCCGTCCTGTAAGACGGATGAACAAACTTTTTTGCCTCTTTTACTAAGATTGCTCCACAGTATCTAACTCTTAACTCTAATACAAAGATCTTCATTGACCCAATAAACCCATCATAGGTTGAAAATATCGTAAGTTGAAAATACAGTTAATACGCCTAACCTGCTGACATCACGGCTGATTGTCACCCACCTTAGACATGCCCAGGACACTTCCATTAGCCTACCGTTAGGCAGAGGCATCCAACGCAAAGGCCTATTTCATGATAAAGTGGCATGCCGATTGTGTCATTGACCGAATGCTGCAGGTGAGCGGCAGCAGGGCTGTGTGGGCACAGAGTGGTGTGTGCCGTTCGTCCGTTGTCACCATCGCGAGAGGGTCTGCCCCACGTCCCAGCCCGGGAAGAGAGAGGTTACAGTTCAAAATTCGAAGTACAGCTTCTACTAAACGCATGTTGCGTTCACACCGTTGTCAAGTTGAAAGATGTTTGAGTCAAACATCTTTTTATTTTTTAATGACTGTGCTGGCTCTTGTTGCTACTCAGGCTTTTCTCTTGTCGAGGCGAGCGGGGCTGCTCTCTAGCGCTGGTGTGCGGGCTCCTCCTCATGGCAGTGGCTCCTCTCACCGCGGAGCGTGGGCTCCGGATGAGCACGCTGTGTGTGCAGCGTGCAGGCTCGGTTGTTGCAGCTCCCAGGCCCTGGAGCACAGGCTCAGCGGTTGTGGCGCACGGGCATAGCTGCTCCATGGCATGTGGAGTCTTCCCAGAGCAGGGATCGAACCCGAGTCCCCTGCCCTGGAAGGTGGCTTCACCTCGGAGCCTCCAGGGAAGCCCGGTCAAGCGTCCGGGACCGTCCTCACGTCGCTCTGCTCCCCTGGCACTCGGTGCCCGGCCAGTTCACCAGCAGCGTGGGCCCGATCCTCTGCGGGCTTTATCTCCACACAGGAACATTGCCCCACCCAAGGGCCAGCTCCATGGTTTCTTCTTTGCTTGTGGCCAGGCTGGAAAAGCCCAGAAATAGAGTCCAGCCCTGGGACTTCATTCTTTACCTCGAGGGTTTTGGAAGTCGTTTTACTTAGGGTGAGCCCTGGGAAAAGGTCACAGTCTACACCACAGACGTGTGTTGTATGAAGGTCTTCTCCTGCCCATCTTGGCTGTGATAGCCATACTGGGTGTGGTTTCTGGTGGCCCTTCTACACATTACTAGTTACCATGGAAACAGAGTGTATGGACAGGGCCCTGGGTTGATCAATTCTCATTGTAGGACAGTTTTTTTTTTTTTTTTGGGACTACTCGCAGGATTTTGTTTGGTTTAAGAAGAAAACAGCTCTGGAATGGCTCCTGTATGTGCATTAACAAAGCATAATAGTCCCTGGTTTCCTTTTGTTATTTTTACTGTTGGTTTTAAGTGTCAAGCCAAAAAAAGGATATTTAGATAAAGGGCATTGCCTGAGTGTACTTTGAGTTCCAGGTGCTGGGGAGCCGGCATCTGTAATGGGAAGCTATTACTAACTACCCTGGAAATGAGGTCTTGAATGAGCCATAACCACACCTTGTGTTTTATCCATTGTCTCCCTCTGGGGAGCAGAACACTTTATAAACATTAACTCTTTTACCCTCTGGGCACCTCCACTTAAAAGGTAAATAAGACTGAAGGCTCTTTCCTCTCCAATATAGATGAGGAAACATCAGCCGGGAGAGGGAGATTACTGGCTGGAGGCAGGGGAGGCATTTGCAGCCCAGGGTGTTTGGCATGTCCTCCTGCCAACCCCCTCCTGCCGCGGCAGTGGACCCCAACACCCTGGTGGCCTCTGACAGCCAGTAGCTGCCCCACAAGGTTCCCCTTTCTGCCTCTCGGAGGCTGGTGGGGGTTGGGCCCTTTGTCTGGTGTGGAATGTGAAATGCAGCAAAGAGGACCAATTGTTCCTCACTGCTTTGTGCTCCTTTATAAGAAAGAAGAAATCAATACACATTTTCTCCTGCATGCACTTGGCAGCGCTCGGCCTCCCTGTCCGCCTCTCCGTCCTGCAGGGGAGGCACAGCCGTGCAACACAGCGGACTCCCCAGCTTCCAGGGGCAGAAACGCAAACTACTTATTTTGCACGGAGCAGTCAGGCTTTTAAAAACCAGTCCTGTAACTGGCTGAGGTCATCAGACTGCTGACTTCAGTGACTGGCTGGTGATCCAAGGCGCTTGAGTGGGGAGGCAGCCCCAGGGTAGATACCCAGAAGCTCCGGACCCCAGGGCACTGCCCTGGGGAAGGTTTCCCTGGCAGGTAGCTGGGAGAAACCTTTTTTCCAAATCTCTCTCGATACACAGAAGAGAGGAGCAAGTTCTTTGAAGGAAGATACTAAAAACCAAACAGGATTGACAGGTGGAGGGCATCAGTTTGCATTTTATCATTTAATTTAAATAAATTGTCCAAACAGGACCCTTAAGGTAGGGACCTTGTAGAGAGCTGAGACAGGAATCTTGCAGATTTTATTTTTTAATCAGAAAATGTGGTGTTGATCCCTATAACTTTGTAGCTTCCTGCCATTAAACAGTTAAGTGTGGGACATGACTGTTATAACAAAGGTGGTTTGTTTTTTAAATTTTTTTGAAGTACAGTTGATTTGCAGTGTTTTAGATATACAGCAAAGTGATTCAGATATATGTATGTATGTATGTGTGTATATACATAAATAGACACATATATCTCTTTTTCATATTCATTTCCACTATAGGTTATTATAAGATATTGAATATAGTTCCCTGTGCTACACAGTAGGTCCTTGCTATTTATCTGTTTTAAATATAATGGTGTGTATCTTTTAATCCCAAACTCCTAACTTCTCCTTCCACCCTTTCCCCTTTGGTAATGGTAAGTTTGTTTTCTACATTTGTGGGTCTATTTCTGTTTTGTAAATAGGCCGCTTTGTATCGTATTTTTAGATTCCACATGTAATGATACTGTGTGCCATTTAACAAAGGTAATTTAGGGGGCAGAACAGCCTCGCAGGGCCTGGTGAGGTCTGCAGGCAGGTTCTTGGGTACAGTGCTTCCTTTGCACCCAGGAGATCGCTGGGGCTGGAGTGTGGATGGTTTACCAGGGAAAGGAAGGAGGACCGAGAACAGAACCCAGGGAAGGGTGGTGGGGGGAAGAGAAAAGGATGAGGGCAGAGCAGGAACAGCCAGGGTTTCCCCCTGGGCGGAGCGTGTGGGGACCGGGGCAGGTGGGCGGCTCCTGGCCCCAGGGCCCTGCGGTACCTTTGTGTCCTGCGGGCTGAGCTGAACCCGTGGCTCGGCATCCCGAGCTGCTTTTATGTTCGGATAAAAAAAAGTCTCTGCTTTTATATTCGGATCAGGACTGGGTTTTTTTTGGTCAAGTCAGTCCTTCAGCTTAGCACCAGCAGTAATGGAATGCCTTGCTGAAACTCCGGGTTGACCACAGACATCTTCGCTGATTCCTGTGTGTTTTGACCCCCTTGGAGTAGCTGAGAGAAGGATCTGAGAGAAGGGTCACACACCGCCCCCCACCCAGGCCCTGGGTCGTTGGGCAGCGGTCTTGATAGGGATACAAATGTAATTCAGTGTCAGCCTCCCCTTCCGTGTGGCTGGAGGAGGTGATTCACGTCTAAGCAGTGAAGCATCCCGTGGCTTTTAACAGGAGCTGTTAGAGGGGCTGCTGTTTGAACAAGGAGCTTCATCTTCCTGAAGCCAGCAGTCACAAAGCCATAAACACAACACTGGCCAACTCTATTGCCAGGATCGTGTCGGCCTGACGTTAATATTAAACATCTCCAGCAAGCAGAGAGCTCCCCAGCCCAGCCACAGAATAAAAATAAATAAAAATAAAGAGAAAACCCCGCTAAAAGCAGTGAGATGATTTGTCGTCCTTCCTCTGTGAGGCCATTTGTCTTCTTTCGCATCAAATCTGTTATAAAACAGTCAAACTGTGAAAGTGGAAATCATCCCAGAAATATGGAATATTAACGCACAGGAGAGGAGGCGACATCCCTTTTGTCGGGAGGTCCCTCCTCACCCCCCGGCCCCACCTCTTCTTTTTTGCAAGTCCCACCAAGGTAAATTATTTTCCTTTAAAAGAATTTGAAAGACTTGAAACTAGTGGTAGGATGATGGAAGTTTCAAGTGTTTTGCTTCCTTGTTTAAGGGGAGTGAATTTGTAACTGACAAGGGAACAAGGAGGGAACACGGGTGGGGAGAACGCTCTGCAGACTCACCCCTCGCATCCTCTCACCCATCGTTCCTCTTTCAGTTCCTTTGTCTGGGGCCTGAACCTGCATCTTTGAACGTTTATAAATCTCGAGTCTGATCTTTAGGAGACAGGCCAGAGGTCACATGTCACCATCTGTAATTTAAAGCTGTGGGGCTAAAAGCATTTGCAGAGGTTTGAAGGACCCAGTTCTGACCTGACCAAAGGAGCGAATTGGAACAGACCTTCCAGAGTCTCCTTCAAGCGCTGGGGAGGATGGTGAGGAGAGCAGAGGTGATGGGGAATTTATGGCCAGTTTGCCAGAGCCGCTCGTTGCCTAGTCCACTGAGACGTGCGTCGTGTGCTGCCACCTTGTGGCAGATCTGGGCAGCTGCGGCGAGCTGTCCTGTAGCTTATGTAGCGTTCAGCCTGGTTCTGAAGGGAGGTTTGTCCAGATGGAGGTAATTAGTGATAGGTAAGAGCGTTCTCTGAGTTACTGTTACTCTGCTCACTTGTCCCTGTTAACAGCCCACGATGAGAGAATATTGCTTTTTTCTCTTTTCTCCTTTCTTGGCTTTTTCTGTGTATTGTTTTAGGGCATGCAGTTGTGTTGGCATTTCAGGGGAGAAGCCACTCTTTGTTGCTGGGGATGCTGGGAGGAGAGGGAGGGAGTTAGGTGCTGACCCATTGGCTTTACCCAGGAACTCTGAGTTTTCTACGCTCATAATCTTTTTACATCACTGTGAGTGGCACTCCCTCCTTACAAGATGCACTTCTGTGGCTTCACTGGCATTGCCTTCCTCACTGTCCAGGCTTCCTGAAAGACAGAGTCTTGGCTGGGGGCTCTGCCCCACCCCCGGTCCCACCGCTGTGTGTGCACATGGCCCCCCCCCACCCCCGATCCCACCACTGTGTGTACACACGGTCCCCCACCCCCGGTCCCACCGCTGTGTGCGCACACGGCCCCCCACCCCCGGTCCCACCGCTGTGTGCGCACACGGCCCCCCACCCCCGGTCCCACCGCTGTGTGCGCACACGGCCCCCCACCCCCGGTCCCACCGCTGTGTGCGCACACGGCCCCCCACCCCCGGTCCCACCGCTGTGTGCGCACACGGCCCCCCACCCCCGGTCCCACCGCTGTGTGCGCACACGGCCCCCCACCCCCGGTCCCACCGCTGTGTGCGCACACGGCCCCCCACCCCCGGTCCCACCGCTGTGTGCGCACACGGCCCCCCACCCCCGGTCCCACCGCTGTGTGCGCACACGGCCCCCCACCCCCGGTCCCACCGCTGTGTGCGCACACGGCCCCCCACCCCCGGTCCCACCGCTGTGTGCGCACACGGCCCCCCACCCCCGGTCCCACCGCTGTGTGCGCACACGGCCCCCCACCCCCGGTCCCACCGCTGTGTGCGCACACGGCCCCCCACCCCCGGTCCCACCGCTGTGTGCGCACACGGCCCCCCACCCCCGGTCCCACCGCTGTGTGCGCACACGGCCCCCCACCCCCGGTCCCACCGCTGTGTGCGCACACGGCCCCCCACCCCCGGTCCCACCGCTGTGTGCGCACACGGCCCCCCACCCCCGGTCCCACCGCTGTGTGCGCACACGGCCCCCCACCCCCGGTCCCACCGCTGTGGGCGCACACGGCCCCCCACCCCCGGTCCCACCGCTGTGGGTGCACACGGCCCCCCACCCCCGATCTGACCTCTGTGTGTGCACATGGCCCCCCGGCGCCTGGGGCAGCCACCTGCCATCTGGATCCACACAGTTGCCCCTCTTAGGCCATAGAACCAGTTCTCAGACATCTTTCTCTCACCTGTAAAGTCTCTGATACAGAGTAGAATGGATTTGGGTGAGAGGAAGCAGGAGGAGTGAAAGATGCAAGAAGGTGGCGTCTAGTCCGTAGTGTTTGCGAGCAGACCCTAGCAGCTGGGTTAGGAGGACCCCTTGGTTTGGTGCCAAGTGATCATTGGCAAGACAGGTTTTTCCAGTTGGCATGTGGAATGCCCTGGACCTGTCTGCAGACAGAACAGAGAGACTGGGACTCTGTGAGGGCAGGAAAGGATATGCTGAACACAGAGGCGATGATAGAGCCTACCCTGCACGCCTGGGCCTCCTGGACCGTCCAGACCCCGAGGTGGGCTCAGAGGGTGCAGATGCTGACTGTTGGGCAACTGGAGGGCTCAGAGGGGTTCTGTCAGGCCAGCAGAAGAACCCCAACTTTGGCATAGCGGGATGGACTGTTTCTTTCCACCTGGAAAAGACCAGACTTAGTTAGGAGACAACAGTAGTTGAAATGCTGCCCCAGGGAAGAGCTGTCCCTGCGGCTTTGGACGGCTGGGCCATGGGTGGGGGTCCCACAGTGGCAGAGGGTGGCCCAGCCAGAGGAAGAGTGTTTCCACATCTCCAAATGGAGTGGGTTGTCCCAACAGAGTGACTCCATATGATCACCTTCCCAACTTAGCTTCTGCCGTGTCATTCCTATTTTGATAATCCTGCAAAAACCTGATAAGCATTCACATGTATTTTGTGAATCTGTTATACCTGTGTGTTACACTCTGAGACCAAGGAACCATCCTCACCTGATACAGGTTTATAAGCTTCCACAGCACTAACAAGTAAAATGTTTTGAAACACAAACATAAAAAAATCCTGCATCAGTAACATCACCAATAATTATTAAAAGCGCATCTGCCGTCAGCAACCACGGTGGTCAGTGTGAGTTTCTGCTCCGGCCGTGTCTGTCCTGACACGATTTGGGTTTAATCAAGGTTCTGCTGGACACGAGCGCTATTGTGATCAGAGCCTTAGTCTCCCTTTCCCTTTGTGTATTTCATCATCCTTGGATTCGCAAGTGTATGTCTAAGACGTGGAGTCCTGCAGAAGCACACGGCACAGGCCCTTCGGGTGTGCAGGGCCGAGGCGGGAATTACCGGGGAGGGTGGGCCCTCGTGGGATGCATCTTGTATATTTAGGGAGGAACCCCTCCACCTCACCCCCAGTGAAGCAACTGATGAGCAGTGTCAGATTAATCAAGGACAAATTCTGCATACAGTTTTAATCAGGAAAGCAGCAGTTGTCTCCACTGGCACTTTTGGAAGAATGGCTGGAGTCCCAGCATGTCTTACTTGCTCGGAGACCAGGAGGTACTTTTGGAGGTTGTGCAGGTTTCTTTAGGGAGCGGTGCCCTGGCTGCTTTCTCCTCTGCCTGCTTTTAAGGCCACAGGGCCAGGTGGGTGTAGCTTGGAGGTGTCCGGGGTGTGGCCGGTGCAGCTCCTTTGGTCCCAAGTGCTGCAAGCTCCTGACCTCTGACCGCACCCCCGCACAGGTCTCTGTGGGCTCAGAAGTGCCTTTGTCCTGAGCTGTGTTGCAGTTGGTGAGGAGTGCGTGCGGCTGGACTGCACCTTGACACACGTCCAGCCCCGTTTCCTTTAGGGCCCTGTTGAGCCTTGCCCGCCGCTCAAGTGATAGCATCTCACAGCCAGCTTGACTGGGCACACTTAAGTCTCTTTACCTCACATAATAAAAAGCTGAATCCTAGTACACACACACACACACACACACACACACACACACACACACATTCTGTCTTTATGGAAAATGGCTGCTAATCCATGATCATTTTTTTCCAGAAACAGGTTTTATGATAATATAGTAAAAATATTAAATTAGAAAATGCCTCACTAAGGGTTATAAAACCTTACTACACTAGAGATAGGTAATTATCCCCTCTACAGCCTAAATGACAGTTTAAAAGAAATAAAAATGTTAGTGCTCATTACTTGCTTTTGTAGGTTGCAATAAAGGGTAAGTTAAATTTTAATTCAAGGAAGAGCCCCTGCTATCGACCTTCTACCTTAGGTCCAAGTCCTGTTAATTACTCTGTGGGTCATTCTCCAGCATGATACCCCATTAATACATTTCCTGCAGTGGACGTTCCCACTGGCCATTGAGGCCGAGAGTGTGGGGGGCGGGGTAACAAAGGGGGGAAGGCATTTCAGCTCAGCGATTCAAATCTGGACTCTTAATGTGGTAAGGAGCAGGAATTATGTATTAAGGAAAAAAAACCCAACTTCATTATGCATAGCCTTAAGGGGACCTCAAGTATTAAACTACACGCTTACCCGGGAGAATCGGGTGGAGACAAGGTTAACCTGAAGGATTGATAGTTTAGCTTCTCTGCCTGGCTCAATCCCGGGTAGGAAAGATGCTGGGGTCGGGGCGGGCGGCGGGGAGCGCTCTGCAGCAGAAGGCCGGCTGGCCCTCTGTCCCACCGCGGCTTTTCCTTATCCGGTCCTGGTTTTAGTTTTGTTTTCCTGGCTCTGGGAGGGGACCCAAGTGTGTCCTGTTTCCTTCCACATGCTTTTCCCTCCCCCGAGCCCTGGGTCAACCACCCGCCTCGGGTGGGGGCACCGCTCAGTACCCACCCTGCCCCCCCACCTCAGTCTTCTCCCCGGGCCACAGAGAGATCTTCCTCCCCTGGGAAAGGAGATGCAGGGAGTTGGCAGGAATCAGTCTCCAGCTCTTTCCCGCAGCGGTCCTGGCCAAGCGGAGTTGCAGGTTCCCCTCCTCCCTTGCCTTTCACAGTTGCTTCACTGGACATGAAGCCCCTCCTTGCCCCAGAGTGGGGGAACCTCAAAGGACCAGTCAACATATTAGGGCAGGGATCACGACCGGCCGTGACCTGGGTCCAGGTAACAGAGCCCTGACGGCCAGGTGGCTCCCGGGTCTTTATTCTCAGCAGAATTGCAGGAGAACCTAATTGAGTTGTCAGCTGATAGATCATTAAAACTAATTTTTGGTGGGAGATCACTCTGAGACTGGGGGAGAAGGGCGATTAATTCAGAAGGAATTGAAAGGACTGGGTGTCACTGCTGTAGCAAAGCTCTCCTTTCCCACATCTGCTTGTTTGCATGGCAAGGTTTCTCATCACTGATGGCTACGCAAGCTAAAAAGCAGGACAGAATCGCTGCTGAACCTGCTTTCATCCTAGCGATAAATAATACTCATCCCTGGAATGGGAATGGAGGGGGAAGCCTCATCTATGTCATTAAGAGATAATTCCCAGTAACATTTTACACATACTAAAAATTTACCAAAATTATACCAAACTTTATTATATTGTTATCATATATATCAGTTGTATCCTAATAATAATTACAGTGATAACACAGTCCAGAAGTATAATTTTTCAAAATTAACTTAGAGCTTTATGGTCCCAAGAAATGAAAATATTTTTGTTTCAACTTTTTAAATTTCAAAAAGTGCATCAATTTGCATACTTATTTTTGTGGCCAAAGTATCATAGAGTAATCAATAAAAGACTTTCAAGCATAAATCAATTATATTAAGACAAAAACCTATAGGGAAAAATCAGATGGAAATCCGAGTTTAAGAAGAAAAGGATGCTGTAAAATTTCCAGGTTAACGAGTTTGTTTACTTGTTTAAATGAGCGGTGATGGATATCAGATCAGTATAGCACATAGGGTCCATGGGGTGTATTACAAACAGGATGCAAGAGTTTTATTTTAAAAGTTAGTATGCACAATTTTCTGATAATTATATCCTTTGTGCCTATTAACATTTATTGAGAAAAATTTTATATATCAATTTAAAAATGTGTGCAGAGGCTGCGGGATTTTGGAAAGTTGTGTAGGGGCTGTGCAGAGAGGTTGAGGACCAGACCACAGACCCCACCCTCACGGCGGTGCGTTTCCCACCTCCGCCCCGGGCAGGCCCTCTGCAGGGAAGAGGGCCGGGAGCCGAGCTGAGCAGCTGGAGTTTGGGGGGCTTCATCCTGGTCATGCTCTTGGACCCCAGGAGGGTCAGCTTTGTCCATCTCTAGAGCTTTAGACTAGGCCTGAGGGTCGTGGACAATGGGTAGGAGATGGGAACAGAAAAGTCTCTGAGGAGGCTGTCGCCACCTTCTTGGTGAGAGATGGTAGGATCTGAAATGACGGAGCCTGGAGGAGCAGGGACGTCTGAGGTACTTGGAGGGTGAAAACAGTCCCTGATTGGTGGTCGTGGGTGAGGAGGACTTGGAATTGAAATTGCTTGGGGATTCTCAGGTGGGAATAATCCCTGACTTGTGTTTTTTCTCTCTTTGCTGTAAAATATATTTTAAGAATGCAGACCACTCTGCCGTCCAGGTTGCTTTCCCATGAACAGCTGCATATGTTTGTCAGCCTTGCCCACCTGAGTGTGAAATGATGTTCTATCAAAACATGGGTTTCAGCATCCCCCTCTCCGCTCCTGACACGTGAACCCTGCTGCGGGCAGTGACTGCCGCGTGGCCCCGGCGGTTCGCTGATGTCGTGGCGCGGAGAGGAAGCATTTGCTCAGTGGTAATGATGGGTCTGGCGCGGGCGAGGCTAGAAGGGGTGATTATGAAAGGGCTCCACAGCCGCAAAGCCACACTGTCCTCTTTGTCACGGTGACCCTCCCCTTAACACCGTTTAATTTCTTTGTGGAAATGGCCGCAGAGACTTGCACTTATCGGCAGGTAGGCAGGCCATCGCGTGAGCAAGTCACACCTGGGCAGGGCAGGGCTGTCTTCTCTGTGATGGAGCCGGGGATTCAGAAGCCACTGCCTCCGGAAGGAGGCTGCCCGCCTGTCATTTGCGTGCGGTCCGCAGCTGCCTTCCCCTTGTGCACACGTCGGGGCCGTCCGGGCCGAGCCGGGCAGATGTGTATTTTCAGGGACAAAGAGACCCTGCGGCTCCGGGCGGACCGCAGCCTTTGTCGTCGGCCCAGGGGCACCCCGGTCGGCTGAAGGTACCGGCAGGTTCTTGCCATAACGTTCCTATAATAGTATGGGAGACCCACTGTTTTCTGGCCACTTTCCCTGCCTGCCCCGTGGTCCCCGGCATGACAAGGTTACTTTACATTCGTTGCTTCAGTGGTTCCTTCTTTAAGATTTTTCCATTTTCAGAGTTTCAATATGCTATTCCTGTTGCTGGGGTTTCTAATTAGAGTTCCTCTGTTGGGCTTCCCAGGTGGCTCTGTGGTAAAGAATCCTCCTGCAGTGCAGGAGACTTGGGTTCAATCTCCAGGTCAGGAAGATCTCCTGGAGAATGGGACGGCTACCCACTCCAGCATTCTTGCCTGGAGAATTCCATGGACAGAGGAGCCTGGGCTGCAGTTCATGGGGTCGCGAAGAGTCAGACATAACTGAGCGACTAACACTTTCACTGTTGGTACCCGAAACTGTAGCAGGGTGAATTCAAACAGACTTGTAAGATTTTGTGTTGAAATGTAGCTGGACCAGTAATAGCTGTCTGAAGCATGGGGGGTTTTTTGCTCTTTGTTTTGAAAATTAGATTTGCTGATGATGACTCTCAGGTAATAAGAGCACTTCTATCAGCCAGCCTGTCAAGGATAGCAGGCTGTGGCTTTTGACAACAGAGTGGGCAAAGCTTTCTCCCAAGCTCGTTCACTCACTGGTCTGTGACCTCTGCCCCGTGCCTGCCCTCCTTCCCTGAAGGTAGAGGTTTGGTCCCTGCCTCCCTGTGGTGTGACCCGCCTGGAGGCTCGTGGCTCCTCGAATCCCAGGGAGACCTGGCCCTCAACTCAGGGAAGAGTTTTGGGCTGCTGGGGCCCAGGGGCCCTTGACCACCCCTGCCGGGCGGCAGAAACACTAGTGCAAGTCATTTATTCATTTTCAGGGACCCAAGACCCTGGCATGTTAGGGTTATTATTTTTTTTCACGTCAAACCCAAATTTAGAAATAAATTAGCCAATCAAATTACCTATTTGATGGAGGATAGTGGAAGGGCGGGGTTTGGGGAAGAGCCCCTGTGCCCAAGCAGCTGCACGCGTGCTGGTAATTGGAATCTTGTTGCTGGGTCATTTTCATTGTTTTTCAAGTACTGCCAAGTCCAGGAAAATGTATGAAAACTAAATTATATCCCCTACATCCCATGTCTGATTGAATCCTCCTCGTGTGGCAGTCTCATACATCCTATTAAAATATTCAATCTTGTTTTCTTACTGGAAGAGCCTGTCTGTAAAGGGCAAACTTATAGAAAACTGGTTCCCTGGAGACAGGGTATCTAGCCACGCCGGACTATTTACATATTCTGCTGTTTGGCCCATTCTAGGTTCTTCCCCTCCTCTGTGTTTGTGAAGAAGAGCTGTGGGATGCATTTTTAATTACGCAGCTGTGTTTTCAATTGAAGACTCAGATTGGGGTATTTCCCAGCTTCCTGGTTCTTTTCTAACCTTGGAAAGTTAAACCAATGCATTAACCAGTTTGTTTCGTTTGTCTTCCAGGACAGAGCTGTATCGATCCCTTTTTGGCCAACTCAACCCCCGTGATGACAGCCACGGGGCCTGACGGTGCCCATCTCTCCAGCTCGAGGCCTGAGGTGGGGTCGCTGCGCACCCTGTCCCGGTGGAAGGTGGAGGAAGCCATGGGCTGTAATCCTGGGAATATGCGCTGTCCAGAAGGCGGCCTGAGGCGGGCCAGGAAGCCTCTTCCCACCGCGCCCCCACTCCCCACCCCATGGCCTTGAACCACCACAAATAAAGAGGATTTTTACTGTTGCTGCAGCCACACGTGATTCCTTCAGCAGCACCGAGTGATTTACGCTCCTGCAGGGCGACAGGCTCTTTGTTTCCCCAGCCCAGTGGCCTTCTCTCACAATATAAAACTTCACAGAAGGGGGACTTCCCCAGGGGTCCAGTGGTTAAGACTCTGCTTCCGATGCAGGGGTTGTGGGTTCAATCCCTGGTGAGGGAACTTCAGTCCCACATGCCTCAGGGTACAGTCAAACATTCTAAAAAATAAATAAAATGAACCCAGGATTTGGGAAAAAACAACTTCACAGAAGGAATAATCCCTGGGCAGAGGCTGCTCTCAGGTGGGTTATGTTCAGCAATTGATTGTGGCTCTGAGCAGCAGGCACACCCGCCCCGCACCCTGTCAGCTGAGCCTCGGTGGAGGTATCTGTCTGTTGTTGCTCAACAGCAATCTCTGACTTCTCTCTTGTTTCCTCTTTTCACCCATAAAGATTCTTCCAGAGTCCTTTTCCATTCTCACCATTCCTAAATCACTTTATTAAGATCAGCTCTGGTGTAAATCCAGCAGGAGGAAATGATTCACTTGTTTTTCATCCAAAGGTCAAAAGCTGAAAATTAAATCCCCATAAGGGGGATTTATTGGCCTGCTGTGGTCAGTATGCAATGAACTGATCTTGCATAAGTAATGTGTATGTGCCCACACGTGAGGCTGACCATCTCTCGGGTCCTGTGCCCCTATCTTCAGAGCTATGGAATTAAAGGAACATTGACTCCAGGCATCTGAGGGCAGTTGTAGTTAATGTCTAGTCATTGTTTTTACAGAGTCAGGTTTTGGTATTGTTTTAAAATGTCAAAACCAAGTGACAGATTTTTGTGCCCAGGGATCCCACGTTATCCTTGACTAGGTGTCCAGGGACCGAGGACACAGCGCCAAGAGGCTGGGCTCCAAATGAAGTGAGTCCGAAATGCAATCTGCATCACGGTTTAGTATTAAGGTGAGCATCTGGTGGGCTTGGGGTGGGCAGAGGCGGGGAGGAGGAGGGTTTCTCTGTCTCACAGTAATTGGACCTTGATACATCCTGATGTGTTTTTCTCCTCTTGGGCTTGACTGTCAGGAAAATGTTTAATTTTCAGTGTGTCTCCAGTTACTTAAAAGATCAATCAACAAAAATAGATTTCCCTCACTTTCACTCCCTTCAAAATGATCACTTTTAAAAATACAGATCATCCAACCCCATCCATCCAACTTGAGGATCCCAGATAGCGCATGTTAGAACAGCAGGTGGATAACCTCTTCACTGGCCACCCAGTGCAGACCCTCGTTTCCTAAAGAGATAGAACCTTTGTCATGGTCATTATCCAATGGAGAAAAAGATTTAAACAGGTACTTCAAAATATTTGGAGTCCATCATGTTTAATTAGAATGAATTAAAAGCCAAAGAGATGAGAAAGTGGACAGAATTTTCAGTTAAGGGAGGCTTGCATTTTAAAATTCAGAAGACTACCCTCCTTCCAGCCAAGAATAAATTGGATACTATTTTAATTGACACGGATACTGCAATTCAGTAACTGTTACCAGAAAGATTAGTTGATTGATTTGCATTTTAATAAAACTAATACTTTACATTTTGGTGGCTAATGCTGATTTTGAAATGAGTCGAGAACCGTTATCAAAGAGTTTCAATCCGGGGCCCTTTTTTCAGTGTTGACTGAAGCATTTCTCCCTTTTGTGTGAAGTTTGCTTATTTCCTTTTCATGCATTTTGACACCTCCTTGCACGGCGCTCCTAAGCCACAGCCCCTGAAGACGCCACCAGAGCCACGAGGAAGCTACGGCCCACCCGGCTCAGGTTTGCGCATGGGGCCAGAGCAGGCCGTGGGTGGTTCCTTCAGAATGGAGAAGAGAGGCTGTTTTCTTGTCTCAGTTTATTTCACGTCAAAAATTACAGAAACGTGGAAGGAACAAATGAAAATAAGACTTGGCTATAACCCCATACTTTGGTCACCTGATACAAAGAGCCAACTGTTTGGAAAAGACCCTGATGCTGAGAAAGATTGAAGGCAAAATGAGAAGGGGGCAGCCGAGGATGACATGGTTGGATAGCATCACCGACTCAATGGACTTGAGTTTGAGCAAACTCCGGGAGATAGTGAAGGACAGGGAAGCCAAGCCTGGAGTGCTACAGTCCAAGGGGTCGCAAGACATGACTTAGTGACTGAGCAACAACAAAAATTATCCCTCCACTCAAAAAGATCCCCTTCTCGTTGTTAACCTGTGTTCCTTCATCACCCTCGCCTGTATATAGATGCTGTGGTACCCAGTGGCCTCCTCTCGGGATGGGGGAGGGTCCAGGGAGCAGTGCAGGTGGAAGACTTCGTTTGTCCTTCTGGACTGTTTGAAATGTTACCCTTTTCAAAGCAGCAAAAACAAAATGCATGCGGCCCCCTCCACCTAACATCCATATACCACCCATTGAGAACCACCCATAGGTTGCACTCTGCATTTTATTCGTAGTACTACAAGAGAAGGTTGTTTCCACGTTTTTAAAGATCTCACTGAAATATTTTAATTGCTAACTAATAATTCCATTAGTCTTTGCCTACTAAACCAAATCCCCCTCTTGTTGAACACTTAGACTGTTACACTTGTTAGCTATTATGAATATTGTTTCAGGAGAATATTCCTGCATAAAGCTTCTTTGTTGTCCTTTGAAATTATTGTTTTTCTTGGCATGGATCTTTGGGAGTAAAATGAACCAAGTGAATGAGTCCAAATACTCTGAAAGTTCTGACAGAGGCTTGTTCTAGGGCCCACCTGCTTCTCACGTGCCGTAGGCTGGGCCATCTGCAGTGAAGGGTGTTGAGAGGCAGAGAGGAGGTTGGCCCTGGACTCTGATCCTGGGGTTTATTTCTTGCTCCCCAGGGAGCCCTTGAAATCAGCGTCCTCCTCGGGGAGGTTTAAAGAGCTACGGCCTCTCATGTGCTCTGAGATGCTCCAGTGAAAGATGGTGGATAAATAGAAAGTGACACGAGCCTCTCCCTCCCCGGCCCCCGTGTACGTTTTCTAGCTGCTGGATCACACATACGCTGCTCCCCCCTCTCCCCACGGGCTTCCTGCTCTTGCTACCTTCAGCGCTTTCATCCCGGCGGTCTCTTTGGTGCGTTTTCCTTGCCTTGCGTGAGTTTGTGTTCCTCCCCACACTGCCTTTAGGGTGTAGCCAGACTCTACATGGTCACCGGCCAAGAGTGCTTGTTGAGCATCGTTCAGGAACCCTGAGAGCCCACAGAACACCGGAGGATGTCGGTTCTGACAAGTTCAGCAACAAATTCTGTGTCTCCAGTTTAGGAAAGTCGATTCCTTTCAGTGGTTGAGTTTCCTGGTCTCCACATACGACTCGTCCGGGATTACTGCCTGTTTGCCTCTTACCATTTCATCCACAAGGAGCTGACTTTGAGGCTCAGTGGATCCGAACCTTCCCCACCATGGTGTGGTCACCGTGCATGTGAGACAGCAAGATCCATGCCTCCCTGGGCCAGGCTCACAGGCGACACAGCTGCTTCTCAGAGGCAAAGGGT
This sequence comes from Bubalus kerabau, assembly GCF_029407905.1. Lineage (NCBI taxonomy): Eukaryota > Metazoa > Chordata > Mammalia > Artiodactyla > Bovidae > Bubalus > Bubalus kerabau. Next base: position 51,069,794 of record NC_073627.1, on the reverse strand, counting down.
GTCGTGGGGAAGCCCGAGGTTCCTGCTACAGAAGTGTGGGTGTTCTGTGCCAGGGCAGATGGCTCCCCTCTCCTGACATCCTGATGGGCTGCACTTGGCGTTCAAGAAAGGCACGTACAAGCAGTGAGCCCTGTCTAAAGTGAATGAACTTTGTGTTCTGCATCTGAGTTTGTGTTTTTAATTTGTGTGTGTGGGTGTGTTTGTACTGGGGGGACAGTTGTGCTAGGAATTAAGTTGAACTTGCCTTGGTCATTCTTTCTGTTTAAATCTTACCTGTCTCACTTTCTCTTTTTTTCATTTCTTTTTCTTCATAACATTTAAAAAATAATTGCCAGTAATTTGCTAAGTTCATTAACTAATCCTTAAGTCCTGGGGATCCATATCACCCTGCTGACTTGCATATATTCAATTTGTTCAGCAGCTGTGTTGATGCAGCCCTCATTACCTGCTCCTCGTCTGGAGAGGAGAGCGATGGTGTAAATGCAGAGTAAGTATGCCTTATCTAACTTCTGTTTTCCTTGTCTGTCTATAGATTTCCTTTACCAGCCCCTTCTTGCCCGTCATGTGGGGTCTGCCAATAAAGCCGTCGCCTCAGTGGCATTTATATTCCTGAGAAGTTTGCTCGGTTTATTTCCCTGCTCCAGGGTTCTCAGTTCATTTGTTGAGGTCAAGGACACTGAATTCTCAGGAAAGAAAATTTAAAAGAATGGAGAGAGGGGAAAAAAAAAAAAAAATCCCAGATTACTGATAGGGAAGAAATGGAATCTAAGGTCCCCAGCAGGAACGGTAACACATAAAGATTCCTGCCCAGCCTTCGCCCGCCCCATCTGCCTCTTTATGGCGGGGCTGGAAATGAGCCGGGGTGCCCTGGACCGGCAGGCTCCCTGCCCTGTGGTGCTGGCTGCTTCTGCTGCCTGACCTCCCCTCCCCGGGTGTTGAAGGGTGTGTGCCCTGGTTCTCACATAGGCGTGGGAGCACAGAGTTTGTCCTGCAAGGGGCTGGTGTGACCTTCTGTGTCAAGGACAGATATGAACAGAAGGTGGTGGAGTGGGAAGAACATTGGATCAGAAATCAAACCTGCCAGGGTGTGACCTAGAGGAAGCCTGTTGACCTCTGAGCCTGGGGTGGGGCAGGGGGCCCTCCTCACTGCGATGAGAGTCAGCCACCCCGGTTCCTGAGGCCCCGGGTCCTAAAGCAGCTGTTGCCATGGAAAGGCGTGTCTTGCCTTGGGTCTAGCACGGATGCAGGAATGCTTTTCCCTCCACTCATCCGGGTAGGTGTTGACCTCTTGCTGTGTGCCAGGCTCTGGGGGAGGTTTATGGTAGCAGAGGACTTTCTGGACAGGTGACCTGGTCCCCAGTGGGGACTTTCTGTCCAGTGAGTCCTGCAACCTCTAACTTCAGTCTGATCGGACCCTTAGCTGCACTGGATTTGCTTGTATTAATGGTGGGACTCCGGCCCTATTTCAGGCCAGGGTATTTCCCGGGGCTCCGGTCCTCCAAGGTGAGAGCTCGGCCTGGTGGGAGGGCAGCTGCCACGGGACTCATGGGCCCTGGTGCTTGGGGCACTAACGTCCGCCTCCGCCTCTGACAGCGCGGGCCCAGGGCGCCCGGGTGTTGGTGTGCAGGTGAAGCTGATGCTGCGCACCAAGTGACGCGGCTCCCCGGCTTCCGCCTCCACGGCGAAGGCGCCTCCCAGCTCCGTGTGGCTCCTGCTTCCTCGTGGCCGGTTTGCCTTCTGCTCTCCTCTGGGGAGTCCCGGAGAGCCTCTTCGAACCCCGAGAGCATCCAGAGCGTCTAGACCACAGCCATGCAGTTGCGACTCCCGGGAGGACGGGAGAACCGCCAGTAGTCACTGGCGACGTGTGGCCTTTGAGCCCTTGCCGCGTGACTGGTGGGAGAGCGAGTCTACACGGGTATCTCCCGGTCTTCCACATGCATGTGTGCTAGGTCGCTTCAGTCGTGTCCGACTCTGTGCGAACCCACAGACTGCAGCCCACCAGGCTCCTCTGTCCATGGGATTCTCCAGGCAAGAGTACTGGGGTGGGTTGCATGCCCTCCTCCAGGGCATCTTTCCGACCCAGGGCTGGAACCAGCGGCTCTTAAGTCTCCCGCACTCGCAGGCGGGTTTTTTACCACTGACCCACTGGGAGGCCCTTCACGAGTCTCAGCAGACGCCAAAGCTCGAACCAAGGGAAGTGGAAACAGACAGGGCGCCAAGAGCTGCCGCTGTCCGGAGGCCCCGAGTGCAGCCAGCCGGGTCGGTGCCTCGCTGCAGGCCCGGGAGGGTGACCCGGGGTCTGGGGAAGCTGGGGTCTCCCGCCTCGACGCCCAGTGTGGCCACAGGACAGATGGGGAGCTTGGGCGTGAACTGAGAGCCGGCTCCCTGAGGCCAGAAAAGTATTCTCCAGTTTGGCTCTTGTGTCCTTTAAAGTTGAAGCGCAGGGCACTTGGTTTCAGAAGTTAAATGTAAGGCTAATACGGGCACTTTCAGTGTGATAACTTGGAGTTCATATTGTTGGGGGAGATAAGCAGCGGGAGCAGGTGCTTCTTGAATTCACTTATCAGCGCCCCGGCTGCCCAGGCGTTGTGGTGCTGCGGGAGCGTCTGGGAGCGAGGCTTCTTGGGCCCCCGGGGCCACCGTTTCATCTGCCGACCTCGCAGGTGAGGTGAGGCCTTCATTCCCAGGGGTGCGGGGCGGGGAAGAGGAGGCGGGGTCCCCAGCTCAATCCCTCAGAGAGGCTGCAGTTTAAGGTCACAGCCTGATGCTCGTGGAGGAGGGTGAGAGGGGAGGGACTCGAGGCCTAGTTCTCGGTTATATAATTAAGCCAAGATGTTCTTTCCTGAAGGAACAAAAAGAGGCCAAGGACAGCTTAATTGAAACCTGGAGATTGCTTCTCCAGGAGCGGCCTGAGCAAGCGGGCCGAGGCAGAGCGTCAGCCCTGGCTGGTGGGCCGCGCGACCTCGCAGGCCCTGGGCCTTGGTGCCGGCGCCCGCCTCCGTGGTTGAGGGGCGCGGGGGGCGTTACTTGGCGCGGGAGCCTCCCCTTGGCTTCCTGGGAGTTGAGCCTTTAGGTTCTTCAGGCCCCAGTGAGGACGTGTGGAGGGGAGCTGGCAGCCCTCACTGACCCTTCTCTCACCCTGTGGGTCCCTAAACGGCACGGGGTAGCCCCACCCACGGACGGTCTCCAGGGCCTTTAAAAGGTGCGCGCCTCTTGGCCAGGCTGGCTGTTGCGCAGTCGTTCCTGACCGGAGGAGTGATGGCGCAATGGTGATGCTTTATTAACTGCAGACAGGGCTGCTCCTGAGAACCCAGGCGTGTGTCTGATACCTGTTTATCCACTTGCTCCAGACGGAAAGGACTTTCCTCCCATCTCCTTCCCTCTCCCCCACCCCCAGAAGAGAATTTCAACTTTAAGACAAACAACTTCATTTACAAGTGTGTCTCTAATTAGCTCCAGAATTAGGAAAGCTGAGTTTTCCCCCATAGATCGGCTAAACCCTCGAGGGAGACTGGTGGGATAGAGAGAATCGAGTTTCCAATTATTTTGTTGAATTGCTAATTTAGTTATTGTGCCTGGTGTAATTGTGATGGGTATTGGGTGTGCAATTCAATTTGTTTTAAATATTTGTGGGAAGGCTGATCAGTAATGGAGCTGACCTATTTTGTGGCCCAAATTGAGGGAAAAAAAGACTAAAACACAACAGCCACAAAGATATAGTTTGTTTCCATTTTTATTTTGATCTCTCTTATCCCTCTTAAGACCACTGATGCAACAAAAGGATTAAATTCAAAGATGACAGCACTTTGATCTTCCCCCTTTGAAAGCTTAACTGTCCTTGGTCGTTTAATATGCAGATATTTTAGGGTCGGCCTCAGATGCAAGGCTGGAGTTGAGAGGTTTCTGCCTCCCAGTGTGTGCCTAAAAGTGGTTTGGGGGCTTGCACATGTGTAAGGCAGTGGAGGTGGTGTCTGTAGCCCCAGGGCTAGTTGGTCGGCTTCTGGGGCACCTTCTCTCCAGGCAGTGCTGCTCGCAGGGGCCAGAGACCCCGAGCCCCTCCCAGGCAGGGCTGCACCTGCTCTGTGCACCTGTGACCAGCGTTAGGCGCGAAGGCCCCTCACCGCTGACTCTGACGCTGGAGGGGCTCCTTGACGGCCAGCCTTGTCTGAATTCCCCTCTTCAGGGTCTCCCCACCACTCAGCCAGCATCTGGACCGGGGGGAGTTACATGCCTCTCAGGTGCCGAGTCAATCAGCCCGGTCTGGGCCAGGAGCAGGGCTGCGGCTTGTGGGCAAGAGCATCTCTCAGGGCTCTGCTGGGACTCGAGGTCGTAGGAACAAAGTGCAGGACTCTGCCTGCTTCTCGGGAAGCGTGCGTGTGAGTACCAGGTGGTACAGCGGCCAGTGCTGCGTGCAGCCTAGGAGCCCCTCACCAGGTCCCTGCAAAGCCTTCTCAGACGCAGGCAGGGTGTGGTTGGGTGAGATCAGAGGGTGGCAGACCTGAACAGATTTGGAGGAAAAGTAGTAATAAAATGCGTCATAGCCGAAAAATGATCCTAAAAAGATCATCCTGTAACTCGATTAACTTAGGCACCAGGGTCAGTTTCTGTACTTAAGCTGCCGAATTGAAGTTTACACTTTGTTCCTACGTGAGAGATCACCAGGGCCATCAGAAGGCACTTCTTGTTTCTCTCTGAACGAGCCTTGCTCCAGGGCCTGGGAGGGAAGAGCCCGTGGGCACAGCTCTGCGCGTGGAGGATCTGAGTCTTGTGGGAAAACTAACAGGAAGAAGGTCTGCACAGGCGATGCTGACTGTAAACGGCTCCCTGGGAAGTCTGGGAGGCTCTGGCAGAGCAAGCCGGCAGCGTGGGGAGGAGGAGTTAGTAAAATCAGCAGAGGCGGTAGGGCAGACTGTTGGGTGTTGCTGGTAAGGTTAGTGCACCCCAGCCCCTTGCTGGTTACAGTTTTTTTGCAGCTTTGATATTGAGGTATAATTTACATGCCATAAAATCCACTCATTGTAAAGGTGCAACTGGGGGATTTTTAGTAGCTTTGGCAAATTGTGCTGCCCGTTAGCACACTATCCATTTTAGAACATTTCATCACCCTAACAACTAACTCTGTGCTGGTTTGCAGTTGATCCTCAAGCCCGTCCCTGCCTGAGGCAATGACCGAACTGCTTTCTGTGGCTATAGGTTTGTCTTTTCTGAATGTTTCGTATAAATAAGATCACACACTATGCAGTCTTTGTGTCTGGCTTCTTTCACTGAGCTTAAGGTGCATCCACGTCAGAGCATATGTGGGTAGTTTGATTCTTTTTATCACAGACGGGTACCACATTTTGCTGACCTCTTTGCCTACTGATGACCATTTGGGTTGTTTCCAGACTTGGGCCGTTACGTGTGAGACTGACGTAAATAATCACAAGTCTTTGTGTAACATGTTTTCATTTCTCTTGGCTGGATACCTAGGTGTGGAATTGCTGGGTCATGTGGTAAGGTTACATTTAACTTTTTGAGAAACTGCCAAACTGTTTTCCACGGTGATGGCGCCACGTTATACTCCCACCAGCCGTGTGAGTTCCAGTCGCTCCACAGCTACACTTGTTATCATCTGCTTTATGTTTATAGCCGTTCTAGTGAGCGTGGGCTCGCACTGTGGCTTTAATTTCTATTTCCCTAATGACTAGCGAACTGCTATTCATGTGTTTATTGTCGGCTGGGTTCAGTTGCCAAGTCGTGTCTGACTCTTTGTCACCCCGTGGACAGCAGCCCACCGGCTTCCCTGTCCTCTACCATCGCCCGGCGTTTGCTCAGATTCACATCCATTGAGTCGGTGACGCTGTTTAACCATCTCATCCTAGGCCGCCCCCTACTCCTCCTGCCTTCAGTCTTTCCCAGCATCAAAGCCTTTCCACTCACTCAGCTCTTTGCATCAAGTGGCCAAAGTATTGGAACTTCAGCATCAGTCTTCCAATGAATATTCAAGACTGATTTCCCTTAGGATGGACTGGTTGGATCTCCTTGTATTCCAAGTGACTCTCAAGAGTCTTCTCCAGCACCACAGTTTGAAAGCATCAATTCTTCAATGCTCAGCCTTCTTTAAGGTCCAGCTCTCACACGTGTACATGATTACTGGTAAAAACCATAGCTTTGACTATACGGACCTTTGTCAGCAAAGTGACGTCTCTACTTTTATTCATATATTTACCTTCTTTGGTGAAGTGTCTATTCAGATTTTTTGCTCATTTTAATTGAGTTTCTTGTCTTATTGCATCATAAGAATTCTTTATATATTCTGCATACAGATACCCTATCGGAAAATGACTTGCAAATATTTTCCCCAGTTTGTAGCTAGTCTTTGCATGTTCTTAATGCTGTCCAGTGGTCATGTATGGATGTGAGAGTTGGACTGTGAAGAGAGCTGAGCACTCAAGAGTTGATGCTTTTGAACTGTGGTGTTGGAGAAGACTCTTGAGAGTCCCTTGGACTGCAAGGAGATCCAACCAGTCCATTCTGAAGGAGATCAGACCTGGCTATTCATTGGAAGGACTGATGCTAAAGCTGAAACTCCAGTACTTCGGCCACCTCGTGCAAAGAATTGACTCATTGGAAAAGACCCTGATGCTGGGAGGGATTGGGGGCAGGAGGAGAAGGGGACAACAGAGGATGAGATGGCTGGATGGCATCACTGACTTGATGGACGTGAGTCTGAGTGAACTCCGGGAGTTGGTGATGGACAGGGAGGCCTGGCGTGCTGCGATTCATGGGGTCGCAAAGAGTCAGACACGACTGAGCGACTGAACTGAACTGAACTGAATGCTGTCTTTTGAATTACAAACATTTAAAAATTTTGATGTTCTAATTTATCAGTTTTTTTCTTTTATGGATTGTTTTTGGTGTCAGACCTAAGAAATCTTAACCCAACCCAAGGCCCCAAAGATTTTTCTGTTATCCTTCAGAAGGTTTACAGTTTTCACTCTTACATTTAGGCCGATAATCCATTCTGAGTTAATTTTTGCCTATGATGTGAGGGTCTAAAAGTAAAATTTTTGCATGTGCATATCTAATTATCCCAGAATCATTTGTTAAAAAGATTATTTTTCCCCTCGTCGAATTGCCTTAACTCATTTGTAGAAAATCAATTGACCATAATGTGAGGATTTATTTCCAGACTCGTAATTTTGTCCCATTCTACTTGCCTGTTTTTATACCAGTGAAAGTTTTTTTATAATTGGGTAGTTTACGTTCACATTTTTATTAAAATCATTTTGGCTATTCTGGGTTCATTGTATTTCCATACACATTTTTGGACAAATTTGTTAGTTTCTCTAACAGTGCTTGCTGGGATTTTGATAGGGATTACACTGGGTCTATAGATCAATTTAGGGAGCAACGCCTTCGTAGCAGTGTTGACTTCCATTCATGAACATGGAATATCTCACTTCTATTCAGCGTTTCTCAGCAGGGTTTTATAATTTTCAATGTACAAACCTTGCAGTTCTTTTGTCAGATTTATTCCTAAGTATTTTATTGTTTTCGATGATATTGTCAATGAAATGTTTCCTTCGTTTCGTTTTTGAATTGTTCCTTGCTAGTATATAGAAATGCCATTGGTTTTTCTGGTGGTGGTTTAGTGATCTTGTCCCTATGACTTTGTTGAATTTGTTTATTAGTTCTAGTTTTTAAAAATAGATTCCTCAGAGGATCATTCCATCTGTGAGAAAAGACAGTTTTAATCTTTCTTTCCAATACATGACTTAAATTTTCATTTATTTAGCCTGTTCCACTGGCCCGAACCTCTAAAACTATGCTGAGTAGAAGTGGCAAGAGTTGACATTTTTGCCTTATTCCTGATCTTAGGAATAAAAACATTTAGCCTTTCACCATTAAGTTTGACATTAGTTGAGGTTTTTTTTTTTTCTTCTTCATAGATGCCCTTTATCAGGTTGAGGAAATTCCTTTCTCTTCAGTTTGTAGACAGTTTTTATCTGGAATGGGTGTTGGATTTTATGAAATGCTTTTTCTGCATCTGTTGAGATGGTCATGTGGTTTTTGCCTTTTGTGCTTTTAATATGGTGTATTAGTTAATTCATTTGTATGTTTGCCCTCCTGGGACAGATCTCACCTGGCTGTGTTGTATAATTTTTTTGAAATATGTTGCTGGATTCAACCAGCTATTATTTGCTAAGAATTTTTGTGTCTTACATCGTGAGACACATTTGTCTGTGGTTTCCTTTTCTTTTTTTAAATTTTATTTTATTTTTAAATTTTACATAATTGTATTGTGATGCCTTTGTTGGCTTTCATTTCAGGGTAATACTGTCCTCTAGAATGAATTGAAAAGTGTTCTTTCTTCTTTTTTGAAAAATATTTGTGAAAGAGTCATATTTCTTCTCTAAATATAGCAAATTCACCACTAAGACCTTCTAAGACTGAGCTTTTCTTTGTGAGATTTTTAATTACTAATTTAGTTTTTTTTTTTTTAAACCTCTTATAGGTCTATTCAGACTTTGTTTATTCCTAAGTCAGTTTTGGTAAATTGTGTCTTTCTAGGACTTCGTTCATTTAAGTTGTCTAATTTGTTGACATAGAGTGGCTTATACAATTCCTTTATTATCATCTTAATTTCCATAGGGTCACTAGCAATATCTCGCTTCATTTCTGAATCTGGAAATTTAATCTTCTCTCTTCTTGTCAATTTAAAAAATCTTTTCAAACCACTAACTTTTGATTTTATTAATGTTTCTCTTTCTTTTCTGTCTCATTAGTTATCACTCTGATCTTTATTTTTTGTTCATTCTGCTTACTTTGAGTTCAGTTTATTCTTTTTTTTCCAGTTTCTTAGGATGGAAGTTATTGATATAGGAATCTGTTATTGTTGAATTGTCTATTTTTTCATTTACTTCTGTTAATTTTTGCTTTATGTATTTTGGGACTCTGTTTTAGCTGTGTATGCATTTGAGGAAAAAACGGACATAAAAGTTACCAATAACTACATTAAGTTTGAAAAGACTAAACAGGCCAATCAAAAGACAGGGGCTGTCAGACTGGATGCAAAATAAATCAACTCTTCCAGGTCCACAAGAAACATACTTTAGATTCAAAGACAAATAAGGTTAAAAGTAGAGAAAACCCTATATCATAAACAGGATGGAGTGGCTACATTAACACTGGAAAAAATATAATTTAAATATCACTGAGACAAAAAGGAGGAATTATAATGATTAAAGCATTGACTTGTCAGGTGAAAGTGTGAGTCGCTCTCTCATATCCGACTCTTTGCAACCCCATGGACCATAGCCCGCAAGTCTGACAGTCCCTGTCTTTTGACTGGGACTTTCAAATTTCTTGTAGTTATTTTTTGTTCATTTTCTCCTCCCTTATGTCTTCTTTTGTGTTAAATATTATGCTATTTTAATTTCATTATTGTTGCTTTTGCTATATATATATATATTTTAAATTGTGGTAAAATACTTAAAATTTACTATCTTAATTTTATTTAAAATTTTTTTAAATTAATTTTTTTGGCCACACTGTGTGGCATGCGGAAGCTTAATTAGACCAGGGATCAAACCTCTGCTCCCTGCAGTGGAAACGCTGACTGCCAGGGTAGTCCTTAACCATTATAAAGTGTACGGTTTAGTAATGCCAAGTATATTCCCACTGTGGTGTAATAGAGCTCCAGAAATTACTCAGCTTGCAAAAGCTGAGATTCTATACCCATCAAGCAATAACGCCCCGTTTTCCTCTCCCTCTGCTGCTGCTAAGTCACTTCAGTCGTGTCCAACTCTGTGTTACCCCAGAGACGGCAGCCCACCAGGCTCCCCTGTCCCTGGGATTCTCCAGGCAAGAACACTAGAGTGGGTTGCCATTTCCTTCTCCAATGCAGGAAAGTGAAAAGTGAAAGTGAAGTCGCCCAGTCATGTCTGACTCTTAGTGACCCCATGGACTGCAGCCTACGAGGCTCCTCCGTCCATGGGATTTTCCAGGCAAGAGTACTGGAGTGGGGTGCCACCACTGTGCATTCTTTTTCATGAATCTTGGCTACTTTAGATATCTCATATAAATGAAATCCTACAGTATTTGTCTTTTCTTGTGACTGGCTTATTTCACGAAGCATCATGTCTTCTGCTTTCAACTATGTTGTGTATATACCTAGAATTTGGATTGTTGGATCATATGGTAATTCTATTTTTAATTTTTTTGAGGAATTGCCATATTGTTTTCTATAGTGGTTGCACCTTTTTACAATCTCACCAACAGTGCAAAGGGTTCTAATTTCTCCACATCCTCACCAACAGTATTTTTTTTTCTATAGAAGCTATCTCAGTGGTGTGAGGTGATATCTCATTGTGATCAACTTGCATTTCTCTAATGATTAGTAATGCTGAGGTGCTGAGCATCTTTTCATGTGCTTTTTGGCCATTTATATAGAATCCTAAGGGAAACATCTATTCAAGCTGTATGCCCATTTAAAAATCAAGTTATTTGGGTTTTTCTGTTGAATTGTAGAAGTTCTTTATATATTCTGTATATTAACTAAGAGATGTATGATTTGTATTTACTATGTATTGTTATTTTCTTAATGGTTGTTCTAAGGAGTACATTGTAAGCTGAGATAAATACTAACTTCTGGTAAAATATAGAACTTTGGTTTTTATATAGCTTGGTATTTCTTACCCTTCCCTTTGTCTTATCATATTTATTACATTTTCATATGCTGCAGACCCCCAGAATAGAGCGGTATAATTACTGTTTTATGTAACTGTATGCCTTGGAGAAGACTCTTCAGAGTCCCTTGAACTGCAAGGAGATCCAACCAGTCAATTCTAAAGGAGATTAGACCTGGGTGTTCATTGGAGGGACTGATGCTAAAGCTGAAACTCCCAACACTTTGGCCACCTCATGCAAAGAATTAACTCATTGGAAAAGTCCCTGATGCTGGGAGGGATTGGGGGCAGGAGGAGAAGGGAATGACAGAGGATGAGATGGCTGGATGGCATCACCAACTCGATGGACATGAGTTTGAGTGAACTCCGGTAGTTGGTGATGGATAGGGAGGCCTGGCGTGCTGTGATTCATGGGGTCACAAAGAGTCGGACAGGACTGAGCAACTAAACTGAACTGATGCCAACAAAGATTCGTCTAGTCAAGGCTATGGTTTTTCCAGTGGTCATGAATGGATGTGAGAGTTGGGACTATACAGAAAGCTGAGTGCCAGAGAATTGATGCTTTTGAACTGTGGTGTTGGAGAAGACTCTTGAGAGACCCTTGGACTGCAAGGAGATCCAACCAGTCCATCCTAAAGGAAATCAGTCCTGAATGTTCATTGGAAGGACTGATGCTGAAGCTGAAACTCCAATACTTTGGCCACCTGATGCAAAGAGCTGACTCATTGGAAAAGACCCTGATGCTGGGAAAGATCGAAGGTGGAAGGAGAAGGGGACGACAGAGGATGAGATGGTTGGATGGCATCACCAACTCAATGGACATGAGTTAGAGTATTTTACAAAGTTAAAAGAGAACACACAATTTACTCGTGTATTTGACTTTTCAAGTACCTCTCTCCTTATCTTTGTGTGGATTCAAATTACCACCTGAAAGTACCTGAATGATTGTTTGTAATGCTTTCTTGATGTACTTGTTTTTGGCTGTGCTGGCTGTCTTGCTGCACAGGCTTTCCTGTAGATGCGGCGAGCCGGGGCTACTCTTGGCTGCGGTGCTCGGGCTTCTCATTGTGGTGGCTTCGCTTGTTGCGGAGCGTCGGCTCCACGACCCTTGGGCTTCAGTAGTTGTGGCACAAGGGCTCAACAGTTTGGTTCGCAGACTCTAGAGTGCAGGCTCAACCACTGGGGAGCGCAGGCTTAGTTGCTTCTTGGGATGTGGGGTCTTCCCGGACCAGGGATCAAACCCGTATCTCTGCACGGATAGTGGATTCCTTACCACTGACTGAAGCACTAGGGAAGCCCAGCTTTAATTCTTATAAAGCCACGTATCTAGCAATGCATTCTTCCCCTCCGTTGGTGGTGGTAGGGGAGAGGGGAATGTCTTTATTTCATCTTTGTTTTGATGGATCCAGGATTCTTGGCCGACTGTGGAAGAATTGACAGTACTGTGAACGTGTCGGCTCCCTGCCTTGGCTTCCATTCCTGTTGCTTGTCATTTTTGTTTTGTTATTCCTCTGTACCTGGCGAGTTGTTTTTCTCTAGCTTCTTTCCAGAGTTTGTCTTTCAGCAGGTTGGCCATGAAGCATCCAGGTAGAGATCTTTCTGTGTTTAGCCTCCTTGGGACTAACTGAGCTTCTTGGATCTGCCCGTTGTTTTCCGTCCTGTTAGGAAGGTTTTGGCCATGATTTCTTCACGTATTTTCCCTCCCCTTTTCTCTTCTCTCCTTATGGCATGTCTGTTACACATCAGTTGTTGTACCTGATGTTGCTGTATGGATCTCTGAGGCTCTGTTCATTTTTCATTCTCTCTCCTTTCTTTTCTTCACATTGGTTACTTTCTAATGCTCTATCTTCAAGTTCAGCTTCTTTCTTCTGTCTTCTTGAGCCTACTACTTAGTCCCACTAGTTAATTTTTCACTTGTTATTATACTTTACAGCTCTAGAATTTTTAAATTGTAAAATATATGTAACGTAAGCTACCATTCTAAGTTTTTAGAAGCACAGTTCAGTAGCAGTAAGTACATTCACTCCGTTTTGCAGCCATCACCACTGTCCCTGTCCAAAGCTTTTTCATCATCCCAACTGAAACCCTACACCCATTCAACGATGCCTCCCTATTTCCTCCTCCCACAGTCCCTAGTAACCCCTCTTCTTCTTTCTGTCTCTCTGAATTTGATAATTCTAGGATACTTCGTATCAGTGGAATCACATAATATTTCCTATTTTGTATCTGACATAATGTTCCTTCCGTATCTTCATGGGTGAAGGCTCTCTTCTAGTCTGTGTTCATCTTGCTGTATCCTCACATGGCTACGGAAGTACTTGTTCGTATGGGCAAGAATGCTGTCGGCTTTTCTCCTAATTCAGGGCCTAGATGTCTTTGTTTCTGTCTCTCTCTACCCCAAAAGGCCAATCACAGAACCAGCACGTTTGGGATCAGGCCCACCATTCGACCTCCTCTGAGCTGCCATCTGTCTCATCTCCTGAAGAGTTGCTGATGGGCTGAGCCCACTGGGTGGATCTCAGTCCTCTCAGAGTTGAGGCTCCATGATCATTCTGCCCCTCTACCAACCACAGGGAATCCCATGTTTGGGGAGATTTTGCTTACTGAAATACTGCTTTTATAAAGATCTGTTGTCCCCAATATTTATTATTATTAACCTCCCATTGGAGCTTTTGGCCAGCATGAGGTAGCCAGGACCCCTTCCTGGGTAGGTAAATCTTAGCTATCAGGAAAAAAACAGCATCATGAGCTTTTGGCACCCAACCGAGACACATGTAAAATTTCTCGAGTATTGAAAATAGTAGACAGACGCCCATTAATATGTCTGTACCTCCTGGGGTGGCCTGGGCTTACTATCCTGGGTGACCCCTCTGGCTCAGGGACATCCACACGTGGAGCTGAGCTTGGAGCCAGATTTCTTGGTGCCCAAGGCTGTGCTCTTGTCATTCAGTGAGACTCATTTCTACATCTTTATGCTGTCTCCCCGTGCCCCACTCTCTCCAGGAGCATGCTGTTTGCTGGCCCAAAGTTCATCGTGATCTGTTGCCTGCTTGCTTTCCAAGTTTCCCTGTCCTCCCCCAGGTGACTGCTGTGCCCCTCCCAGCACTCCTGCTGTCTCTGGAGTAACTCTGCAAATGCTGGAGCCTGACTAGGGACGCCCGTCTTAGTGTCCCAGCTGGAACTTCCATCTCTCTGCCTGTAGGCTTTGGCCGTTCATCGTCTGCACATTCGTGGTCCTTAGCACTTTCAGCCTCAGCATGTGGATCGGGGCAGGCCTGAGTTTTACCCTTCTTGTGCCCAAGCTGAGGAGCCAGCATTTTTGTTTACATTTATTATTTATTTATTTGGCTGCACCAGGTCCTAGCTGCGGCACGTGGGGTCTTCTGGTTACAGCATGCAGGATCTTTAGTTGAGGCATGTGAACTCTAGTTACCACACGTGGGATCTAGTTCCTTGACCGGGGATCAAACCCGGGTGCCCTGCACTGGGAGCTCGGAGTCTTAGTCGCTGGACCACCAGGGAAGTCCCGGGAGCCAGCACTGGCATGAAGGTCCACCTCCCGCTCAGCACTTCTCCAGGCCTCGCACCACAGCCTGGCGCTGAGCCTTGCCTGTCAGGCGTGTGGGGCATGTCCTCCCTGGGGTGGCCCTCATTTGTCGCTGTGTTCTTGTTGTTTTCCATCTGGGGAGAGGGGTGGGCCCACGTTAGATCACAGAACCCTGGCTCTTTGGTCTGCTCCTGATTATCCCAAAGTAATACCACTGGATGTTTCACATTTTTGTTCATTAAAAACACAGATGAAGGAAATGTCGCTCCCCAGCAGATGAAGACGCTGTAGGTATCAGGCAGGTTCCTGGAGGCGGCGGCAGGATCTTCCCATTCCTCTCGTGACCTGCCTGGGAACCACTGGCTGGGGCTGGCTGGGCACAGGGTCGGCACCGGGTCTACACAGAGTCTGACCAGGAGGCGGGAGGAGGGCCCAGGCCTCTGTGGGGATCAGCACTCCCCGCCGAGGACAGCCGCGGCCTCCCCCGGGCCCTGAAGCTCCCTTCTCCCTCCTTTCTAGAACATCTAGCTTGGGGTGGTTCAGACTGATATTGTTTAAGCTCATTTTTGAAACCGCCTCCCTTTGCTTTGCTGTACATCCTCAACAGCGGTGGACACTGCCCCTCTCCTGCCTCTTGTGGCCATGCCTTTCTCTGCAGATGTTATTCCTGCTTCAGAGAAACTGAGGCAGAGGCTGAAGGCACACGAGCGTGAGCTCCCTGCCCCTCCTGCCTCTTTGTGCCCCAAGTTAATGTTCAAAAGGCATAAAGTCACCAAATCATTCAGAGAAGCTAAAACTGCTCCCTGTGACAATGGTTTGCTAGTCACTTCACCCAGAAAACAAATCGTGTCAACTCAGAGGTTCAGATTTTCATGTTCACGTCAAGACTAGTGAAACCGCCCAGCCCATCGAGGGAAGGTGGACCCGAAACCCGCCCAGCCTGGGAACTGCGTCCCTGTGCTCAGCCCGGGTCACACTCTGCGGCGGGGCTCACCCAACAAAGCTCCCTGGAACCAGCGCAAGGTGCTGGGCTGACGTGATGCACGGCGGTGACTGGTCTACCGGTGGGGAGGTTTATTTCAACAGAAAGGGAAAAGAATACATTTGACTGAAGCGCTGTGCTCATCAGGCTGTGCATCCACTGACTCCTCAGTGAGACCGGCGAAGGCTGCTTTGTGACTGGGGGGACGGACGACGCGGTGAGCTCAGCTCAGGCGGGCCTCGGTGTGTCACGCTCCTGCCTTGGCAGCCACGCGTGTGCAGTGGTGGCCTCGTGTGTGAAACGACTGTGCTGACTTGTCCTTAGACAAGAGCCCTGTCCAGGTAAAGACCTACAGTGGGGGCTCTGGGGATGGGGGAGTGAGCATCACTGAATTCTCGAGACGAAGCGTTCATTTAACGTGTCAGTTTGGTGGTGGAGAGTAAACCCGCGTCACCCACCCAGCCCCTGAAGAAACGCCAGGGCAAGCACAGGACCTCACACCACCTATAGGCGTGTGGATCTTTATTTATTGTAGAAAAGTATAGAGGAATAATCTGGTCAAAGATGGATCCAATTCTTGCTGGGTAAGCAGACACCAGCCACAGTGGACACTCTTCCTGGACCGAACGTCATCCCCGCCTTCTCCTGCCCAGGATGGCGCTGAACCGCGCAGCAGGGCCGCCGCGCTGAGGCTCCGGGGCCAGACGGCCACACGTCCGGCCCCACGGGGCCTCTCTGCACAGGCGGTTCCCGGGGACGGGGAGAGGGGCTCTCAAATTGTGCCTGAACTGGAGGGTTAAGGCTCAAAACTGGAGCGGGTACGAAAGCGTTCATCCCCCTGCTTCTCAGGCGTCTTACTGAGCTCCTCCTTGGTCACCAGCGCAGATGCGATAGCTGCGCTGTAGGAACCGCATGCTCGCCCAGCCTGCTCACCTGCCGCTCCTGCTTTAGGAACACCAGCAGGGGCACTGGGAAGCTCTTTCCTTGAATATACTGGTGGTTGAAAACAAACTCTCCATTGCCCGTGAGCAGGCCCCTGCCGCTGGCTGGGGAGGGGCCCATGAGCCCGGAGGACAGCAGCACCATGAGGGGGTCGTAGACAAGGTTCCGTGGGTCCTGTGTTCCCTGGAAGCCCCCCCACGGCGGGGAAGGCCAGTTCCTGGAGCCGAGGGCCCTGATGTCAGCGGGGCGCCTTTCCATGGCTGCACGCACTGCCTGTGCGTTCGATGAGGAGACGAGACCCTGAGCGAGCAGGAGCGTCCGCTGCTAGAAGGGTGGACCTGGGAACAGAGGCTGGCCGCGCAGGCACGCCTCACCCCGTGACTGTCAGCGCCCGGCTGGATGCTGCCAGCCTTCCACGTCCTACCCAGGCTAGCCGGCCCGCCCTTGCCGCCTGGTTTCCTTCAGGGACAGGAGGCAGCTCCCCAGCTCCTCCTCTGCCAGCCTGGATGGCGGCACCGCCAGTGGGGGCCCCGGGCACCTCAGCTGGCCATGCGGTGGCCCCTGGGGCCATGGCAGGTCAACCTCCCCGAGGTCGTTCTCAGAGAAGGGGACCCGGGCGGGGGCCCTGAAACCAGCAACAGTGACTTGGTTTCTCTACTTCTCGGATCACAGTTTTGCCCGTCTTTGAGTTCCGTGGACCTGCAGACCTCACACTCGGATTTGCCTTCCTAAGAAGTGCCTCGGTGCGAGGAGACCGGGTGCCCGGCTGGGTGCGGGGTGGAGAGACAGCAGCGCGAGGATCCCCCTCCCCGCTCCTGTTCCGGCCCTCCTCTGCTGCCAGCGGCCGCAGGCTCACGGGGCCAGGGCGGCCCTGCTCGGGTGCAGGAAGGCCTCGCGGTACGTGCTGTACCCGTCATTGCCTCTTAGGTTCGGGGTGGGGACAGGGGCCTGTGGCCACAGCCAGGGTAATAAATACTGAACGGGGTGGTGTGGCCCGCGGCCCGACGCGTCATGCGGAACCGGAACACATCGAGGGGAAGCAAAAAGCCACGTGACTCCAGCGCTGGTCTCCTGTGCCTGCTCGCTGCGGTGGTTTCGGGTGTGACCGGCCGCTCTGGCCCTCGGCGCCAGAGGCAGGGCGGGGATGGGCAGGAAGCTCTTCCTATGTTGACGGTGAGTCCATCGTGGAGAGGATCCGAACGACTTCTGCTCGCTGGGTGGGCGAGATGTGCTGCGTCATGTGGACGATGGAATCCATGGCGACCTCTGGGTTGGCCTGGACCAAGCTGCAAGGGGAAATTGGGGTTAGTGAGACCGAGAGAGACAACCGTGCCTGGATCAGCGGAGCTTTAGAACCGCCGGAAAACCTGCTCCCGGGGTTCATCGTGGATCCGGCAGCCCCTGCCTCACCTCATCTGTTTTCCTACTCGAGACAGGCCCCCCTCTCCACAGCACGGTCGGTACTAGGTGAACTGCAAATGCTCCACTATGTCAGAAAGTGCGGAAGTAGCTTAAACCAAAACCAAGACTGGGGCATGGCACAAAGATAGTGGGCCCTGCATGAAGCTGCTCCCACTGGCTAACCCTGGGACACTGGGGCATCAAAAAATGAGTTAAAATCATTGAAAAGATGGAAGACACTCACTGGTCTATACCAATAATGAATATATAAGAAATGGGGGCGGGGAGAGGACTTTTGCTGGTGGAAGAATCGGGGTGGTCACAGATGACTGGAGCGCGTGCAGGAGTTGGAACCTTACCATTTTGCAACCTCGCTGTAAAGACTGGATCGGGCATGACTCACCCCCAGTGCTAAATGTAAGCAGAAGTTCTGATGAGCAGGAATCTGCATGGCCTGTGTCTCTCCACAGACTGGCTAGTAGGTTTGAGGAGAAAGATCAGGAGTTGGACAGTGGGGGAGTCGAGCAGCAGCTCGACCAGGAGATGGAAGCTAACATGGGGACCGGCAGGTGACGTCACACGCCCTCAGACGCGGCGCCCCGTGGGCCCCACCCTCACGGACGTGACATCTGAGCTGTGAATGCACAGCCTGAATCTAATCATGAGAAGACACGGGGCAAACTCAAAACAAGCAGTGGTCTACAAAGGGTGGTTTAGATAAAAAGGCGTGGTGGTCAACTTATAATCATTTTACCATGGTTATGTCAGGGAACAGCCCTATTAGCAAAGGCATACTGAAGTACTGGGGGTAAAGGGCCATGACAGATGTAACTTACCTTTAAATGGTTCCGACAAAGGAAGAAATGCACATATGAGTGTGCTTATTCCTTTTATATATAAAAAACACACAAATGACACAGCAAATGAAGACTGGGAAGAAGGGACAGTTAGGGAGCTTGGGATGGACAGGTACACGTGCTTTATTTAAAATGGATAACCAGCAGGAACCTCCTCAGAGCACAGGAAACTGCTCCATGTTAGGTGCAGCGTGGAAGGGAAGGGGTCTGGGGGACCATGGACACGTGTATGTACGGCTGAGTCCCTTTGCTGTTCTCCTGAAACTATCACAATTGGCTGTACTCCAATATGATATAAAACAAGTTTAAAAAAAAACTAAAAATGATACAGCAAATGAGGCGAAATGTAAATAGCAGGCACGTCTGGGTTCAGATTTGTTCTCTGTACTGTGTTTAGCTTTGCAGTTTTTCTGTAAGGGAAATGTAGTCCAAATGAAAAGTTCAGAAAAATGTCCCCTGCAGTCTCTGCCACCCAGCCCGTGGAGGAGGCAGGAGCCTCTAGAACACAGCTCCCTCTTGGCTGGGGGAGGGGAGGAGGTGGTTTCCTAGGAAACCAGGATGCAAAGGGCTTTCCTCCCAGAGCGGGTCACCCAGTTTAAGGATCTGCATCTGGAGCTAACAGTTGGGCGCGGTGAGCTCAGCCATCATCGCTAAGTGCCTCTGGGGACCAGCCGCTGAGCTAGCACGGTGCTCCTGGACTCTGCTCTGATCTGATCAGTGTCTCAAACAGAAGGGGCGGAAAAGACCGCGTGGCATCATCATCTCGCCGTTGATGCAGACATCATCGTTCCCCAGAAGCGAGCCCGCCTGTGCTGAGCAGCCCCTCCCTGGGGTCTCACCTGCGGATCTGCTTGAGGACGTAGTCCCTGCTGATGCACTTGATGTTCTCTCCGATCACCGAGCGCACGCCGTCTTCCTCTGTGACCTGTTTCTCCAGCCACTCCACCAGGTCCTTGTTGTTGTCCCAGACATAGGCCTGCGGGCAGATGACGCCTGGTCACATGCCAGGGCCCACCCAGGCCGCACACCCTGGCTGTTCTACATCTGGGAGGGCCACTGCAGAAGTGTCCTCAGCATAAAAGAGTCATGCCCATTTCCTCCCTGGCAGCTGTCTCTGTAGGAGGCAGTGGAAGCAGGCCTCAGGACAGGAGCCGTCCTCGCCCTCCCTGGCCAGCTTTCTGATGTGACACACACGCCTGGAGAATCCACCTGGGCACTGCCCAGAGGCATCCGTGCTCACAGGGATGCTGGTGCCGCTGTTTTGTCCCTGACTGTTTAGTCAAGAGCTGAATGGGCGTGAAACACATGCGGGACTTCCCGACGGCTAAGACTCCATGCTCCCGATGCAGGGGGCCCGGGTTCAATCCCTGGTTGGGGAACTAGATCCCATACACAACTCAGAGTTCGAATGCCAAAGTCAGGATCCCAAGTGCTGCAGTTAAGACCCAGGGCAGCCAAATGAACAGATAAATAAATGCTGAAAAAAGAGAAAGCAACTTGTGCTTTTTGAGGAGCTGAGACACAATTCCTAAGCATAGGACTCTGGTCGCCTACGGCCATGGAGCCCGAGGCGGCCAGAGGAGACGGGGGTCCTGCCGCCAGGTCAGAAACCTAAACCCCAGTTCACTGTGCAAGTTTCCCGAACGGTCAGGACGTCCATTGCCCCGAAAATCTCGACACACCACCTCTCACCACCTCCTTTCAAGATCATTTAGCCAAGCATTTCCCAGGTAGTTGACTCCATAATAATTCAGGAGTGTGTTAGAAACCTAATAGCCTTCTCCTGGCTCTCGTCTCCTCTCATTTTCTTTACAAATCATTTAGGAATCGTTTTTGTTAATGGTTTCCGGAAAACCAAGTACTGCCATTAGGGCTCATTCATATTTATGTCATTTTGTTTGGGTAATTAAACACAAAGCTCGTCATTTAAAGGTGTGCTATCCTCCTCTGTTATCACTAACCAAGTCAAAGTCAGAATGACAATGAGTTTGGTGCTGTAATTTAATAGGTGGGTGCATTAGGGAGCTCGGGAGGTGGCCCAGGAAGCCTGGATACCCACGAAGGCGCCTGCACCGCGGCTGGGGCGCGGGGGGCCTGCCAGGCACGGAGGGCGCATCCTCACCACATCCCGCTAGAGGCGGCACGCGGGAGGCCAGGAGCCGCGCTGCTTCCTAAGGGTCCACGCTGGGCGCCCCCCACACCCCCCGTCCCCATCTCTGCCTCGGCTCATAAGCCCATGGGGGCTGGTTGGTTATTATATACCTTGTAACTGACTTCCACGTTTCTAATGGGTCTTAAGGAGTCCTTCACAGTGGAACAATTAAGGAGCCCCAGGATTAAGGATCAGCATTCTAGTTCTTTTGTCCATTTCCTTTGCTGGCCCCAAATTTGCCCATCCCTGCTTGTCATCACTGGTGAGAAGGTCAGTTCTCCTGATCAGGGCGGGGTGGCCAGGACAGGGCGAGGCTGAGGGGAGGTCGTCTCCCAGCTCTGTGCACGGGCAGCATGCTGGCACCCCGAGGCTGAACGGCAGGCGAGTACTTTGTTCCGAGAAAAAGGAGGCACCACACCACTCTCTATCAACAAGGGTCGGGGTGGCGATCGTCCCCACGGTGCGGTGGTCTTAGCATCATGTGCCAGCCCCCGTCCACCCCACTCGTGGACAGCGTGCTGACGTGCCCATCTCCACCGTGGTAATTTGGACTTCTGCACATGCCCTTACTTACGAGGATTTAGGGGGAGGAAGAAAGAAAACAATGCATGCTTCTTGGGTTTCAGAATGGGGGTGGGGAACCCTAGATTTACCCCAGAATTCCAAAGCCTTTAGTTTAGGAGAATATTTAATACTCTTATTAATCATTTTTAATCCGTTTGCTTTTAATTAAGAAACAGCATGATGCTTTCCTATCAACATATGCCAGGGAGCAGATTAATTGTGGCTTAAGATAACTCTCCTTGATTGGTGTAATGTATTAGCTAACGAGATGCCTGCTTCTAACGACGCTCAGACGCTGCACTGGCAGGCCCGCTGCCCTCCAGAGAACACGGCTCTCCCGTCCCCTCCTGCAGCCACAGAGTACGCTAGGTGTTCCAACACCGGAAAAGTTCCCAGATAGAATTAAAGCAACACGTTCCCAAGGTCTGGAAAATGTAGGCCCCCTTATATGAACGGTTTGCTGGTCACTCAAAATATGAGTGGACAATGACCCCCAAGTCCAACCCTGGTCAAGTGTCAACTACAGCGCTGAGCGCACAGCAGCCACGGGGTCATGATCCTGGTCAACAGCGTTTTTAGCAAGAATCAACAAACGTAGGCACTGCAGCCCCACGCGTTTTTTTTTTAAATAACAGACCTGGGAGGGTTTGCTCTGCGAGTGTGAGCACACTTCCCCCACCCAGGGCCGGGGAGTCTGCAGCGCCTCATCTGCCCTCCCGGGACAGAGCCACGAGGCGCGTCGCTCCATCCAGCACGGCCGACGCTCTGCTGCCGCCATTTCCCTCCCTGAAACTAGGAAAACTGCTTGACTACTCCCACTGTGGATGTCAAGCAGCTGCGACACGCTGGGCTGCTCATCTCATGACGGGCCTGGGCCCGTATGTTACCTGCCTGCGCTCATCCCAATCGCAAAGTTTTAATACCAGTAAAGTATCCATGATTAAAGGTCAGAGCAGCATGGCCTCACAGTACGTGTTCAGCAGGCACTTTATCTGGCTGTGCATCTGTGGGTCAGTATCTCTGGCACGACTCGGCTCACTAATTGTGTGTAATTAGTCTATCTTACAAAATCTAAATGACTTGTTGGGAAAGTTTCATTCCTAATGTATCGGATTGCTGTTACGGCCTCCTTACGGGGTGCTGCAGCAGGGCCTGGGGGTGAACGGGCCGCAGGCTGATGGATGTGAGCCCGAAGCCCAGGCCTCACAGATAATTCACCTCGTGAGCGGCCTGGAGACGCCTGTAGCGAAGTGATTTTTCTTTTTTTTCCTGAGGCTTTGGAGTACACTAGCGGTAGCCCCGTGGGCTGGGGTGGCCTGCTGGACCTCGTTTCTGGAGAGCCGCCCCAGCCCAGCCCTGCTGCCCAGGTTCCACCTCACCTCCTCCCTTCCTGGCCCCAAATCAGAAGTTTGGTGCCCAAGACTTGTTCACGGGAAGCTTGGGGACAGTGGAAATCAGATGGCCCTACGAGTGGTGCTGCCTCCTCTCCCGACTTCACGAGGGCCTCCACCGGCCATTGGTCTCATTTGGGAATCCAGAAGAAGAACGGATTTGCAGCTTCCTGGGTGGTAAGGGAGCACCATGGCATCCTGGATCTTGGACAGATTAGGTCCAAGTCAAGGGCTTCCCTGGTGGCTCAGCGGTGAAGAATCCGCCTGTCTCCAGAGGAGTCCCCAAGCAGGGGACTCGGGTTTGTTCCCTGAGTCGGGAAGATCCTCTGGAGAAAGAACTGGCAACCCACTCCAGTGTTCCTGCCTGGGAAATGCCATGGACAGAGGAGCCTGGTGGGCTCCAGTCCATTGGGTCACAAAGAGTTGGACACGACTGAGCAATGACAACAAGAAGGCCGAGAGCTGCTGAGTGCATGGGGCGCCCGGCTCAGTTTCTAGCCGCGCTGTTACTGAGCCCGCCTTCGAGCACGCCACGCTGAGGGGCCAGGAGGAAGCCGAGCGCCAGACACGGGGCTCGGTCCTTACAGTGTCGCTCAACATGCCCCGACCCTTGTGAGACAAACAACATCCCTATTTGACACGTGAGGAAGGGACGGTTAAGTACGTCCGAGCCAGCACATGGCAAAGCGGGGATCCAAAAAGTGTTACGATTCCAGAAAACACATCCTTCTACTGGAGCTTGGATGGGGTTGGGGGTGGGGTGGGAAGTCAGCCTGTCTGAAAAACCACACACCTTCAATTATGGATCTGACAGTCAGCAGAGGAAATGTGCCCGAGAGACACGTGTGCCTTGCTCTGACAGCCAGATTGGACCTAAGCTCTTGTTATCTTTTCAGGGAACTGTGGCGATGCTTCTCTTCTCCCTGCAGTCACACTACGAACCGTAAACCCCACAACTTCCTACCGTGGGACTGCCCCTGTGGATTCAAACAGTCCCATAACTCATGGCAACAGATTCCTCTCAGGGAGACAAAAGAGCTCTACTCCTCAGTTATACAGCATCACGGTGTCTTCAGACTTGCTGTCCCAGAATCTCTTTATTCAGGACTAAGATTTAAAGCAAAGAAAAGAAATTTCTATGAAGAAAAAAACGCACAGCACGGCCCACAGGCGCCTACACTAAGCGCCCTCCTCACCAGCAGCCACAGTGAGGGTCCGAGGGGCCGAGCCAGGCCCCAGGCCCCGAGCGCCGGCACCGCACAACGCCCACCCTGTCTGAGAACCGGGGGAGGGTGCGGGTTTTGAGGTGCTCCCAAGCACCGAGCAGGCTTGGCCCCTCCGAGGCAGCCACACGGCTTTTCAACAGGACAACACTCTGCTCTCAAGGGCGCTGCAGACTTTATCACCTGCCTCCCACTAACCCGAGTTCTGCTGAGCCCGCAGAATCCGGAAAGAGGTTTCAAAGCCGCACAGAGGGATCGCCCACCCTTCCTCTCTCTCCCCCTGCCCTGACCGCTGCAGGGGACGCTGTCTTCTGTAGATGGGGGAGCGATACATTTGGGTCCCGGAGCCTCTGGTCTCCCCTCCTGAGCTGGGGCGTCCTCTGCTCTTGACCTTCAGCCAGGAGCGTATCCACACGGGTGGCTGTTCCTCCATCGACAAGGGAGGCGCGACCCGCTTCCCCGCCAGGCCACCCCCGGAGGGCGGGGGCGCCCCCAAAGGGCCTGTTGCTGGCTTCCGCTCAGAGGGGGCCCGCCTTCCCGCACCCTTGTGCCCACCACGGCCGTGCGTGGCCGTCAGTGACTAAGGCGGGAGGAAGGCCCTCTCCCGGCAGCCCGTGCACACTCCATTTACCTGGCCGGTCGCTCCGAACTGCACAACCACCTCTTATTTTACACTTGCGTGACTTTCAATGCCAACTTCCACGCAAAGCTGCCAGTGGCCGCTGACAAAATCGTCTCACTCAATTATGAGGCCGTGGACTGACCTGAACCTGAACCGCAAGTCGCAGAAGGCTGTGCTCCCCGGCTGCACATCCGAAACATTTATCCAAGGCAGCTTTTCAGTCGTAAAGAAGAGGGGGGACTTAACACGGGGGGATCTTAGAATCACCCCGACCCACTGACTTTAAAACTGACAGCAGGCCTTGGAACTGCTTCCTGGGAACAGTCAGCGGAGACCTCAGGCGACACTTCCCGGGAGGAGGCCGGCGAGCCTACCATCTGGCCCTCCAGGCAGCCCCTCAGCAGTGCTCTAAGCCAGCAGTCACCAACTGTTTTCCGTCACACGGCTACCAGGAAGAGAGAAGTGTATTTCCAGCACGTACTACCCATATGCTGATAAAATGTATGTATGATGTTTATGATTCAGTCCAGATAGTCACTATGAATAAAGGTTGACTGCTTTTTCTTAGTAAGAATAAATAGAAATAAAAGTTCATACTTTTCCTGCCCATCTTCCCGTGGACAGTTGTGTGCAGCCCAGGGTTCCAGAGGCAGGAGCTGGGGCCTGGCTGTCCCGGCCACAGCCCCAGGGCAGGATTGCTAGGGACGCGGCCTCAGTGGGCGCTACACCCGGCCCGCTCCACGCTGTCACCCCCGGGAGCTGTGGACCTGAGATCGGAAGACCTTCAGCAGGAGCCTTCGTGCCCACGTCAGGGTCCCGCCACTCAGCACCGCCCCTGAGGGGTGGTACGCCTCACACAGGTCCCACTGCCCGTGAGACACTCAGCGGCTCCCGCAGAGCCCAGGACAGCCCAGCCCCTCCGCACGCTCCCCCGGCCTCGCCACCCCAGCTCCGGGCCATCCCGAGGTACCTGCGGTGCCCCATGTGTGGCACCCCCGCCATCAGGCTCGGAACGTGCTGCTCCTTCTGCCTGAGACGTTCCTTCCTCCCCTAGTCCAGCTTTGCCTCTGCTTCCTTCCTACTCTGTTTTCAGGTCTCTGCTGAGACATCACTTCTAAAAATCTTCCCAGACTCTGCCCTCCCTGCCCACAGAGCGGGTCAGACTCTGATTTGCCATGGCTTGCCATGGCAGGTTTGCCATGGTTGATGTCGGCCACTCTTGTGCGTGACCTCTTGAGGCCTCAGTCACCCTGCCTTGGCGGTGGGCTCAGCGAGGACAGGAGCAATGTCTGCCTCTCTCCCTGGCCAGTATTTATTGATCGGAAGCATTCAGGAAGGTTTGCTGGATGACTGAATGAGCTGCAAGGAATGCCCGACTGCCCCTCTCCCAAGCCATCAGGACGTGTTACTGCGGGGAGGACATAGGCTGAGGCCCATAACCCCTCCCCTTCCGAGGCCCAGAGACTCTCAGACGCCGAGCTGGGCGGTGCTGGGGTTGGGGGTGAGGAGCGGCGTGAAGGCCCCTCCAGGGGCGCCCACCTACCTTCACAGTTCCCTCCACCTCCACAAACCAGCGCCTTAACATGGCCTGGATCTGGCCGTCGGTCAGCTCGGGGTTGGCGTTGTGGATTTTCTTCTTGACCAGGTCCTCCAGCAACAGCCGCCTCAGCCGCCAGTAGAAGAAGGTGCGTGAAGTCTTCCAATCCAGGATGTCCTACCCCGGGACAACAGAAAGCTCAGTCCCCCGAGCTCGGTGCCCAGGCCGGAGGCACTCCATGGGCACAAACCCTACTCTCCAGTAAGTGCCTCGGAGACCTGAGAGCCGGCCATGAGCTCCCAGCCCCTGCAGACGTCTCCCTGGTTCAGAGCCACAGCCCCGCGCACACCTGACCGCAGCACCGTGCAGGGATGGGCCTGGCTGACGGCAGGCCCACACGTGACCGAGATGTTCTGGGGCGGGGGGTGTCTTGAGTTCCCAGATAGCCAGCGTGTGGGGCTGGTTTTGAGCAGATACCTCAACTTGCATGCAGGTTTTGGTTTCCCTGCTGGCCCAGATGGTAAAGAATCCTCCTGCAGTGCAGGAGACCTGGGTTCCATCCCTGGGTTGGGAAGATCCCCTGGAGGAGGGCATGGTGACCCACTCCAGTATTCTTGCCTGGAGACTCCCAGGGACAGAGGAGCCTGGCGGGCTACAGTCCACGGGGTCGCCAAGAATGAGACACGACCGAGCAACTAACACTTCATTTTAAATGAGGACTGGCTGCTGCTGGACTTGACCCTGGAGGAACCCACAGCCTGAGGACCCCTGGGGCGGCTGTCCCCAGGGCACTGCGTAGGACTGTTTCCCGCTAGTAAAATGGAGCCCGCCTCCTGAGTTGTCCCCAGGAACCTAAATCATGAACTGTTTTAGGATGATAACGGGCATAGCAAAGGAACAAGGTCTCCTCTGCAGAAGAGAACACGGGCTCCTCCACGCACGAGCCGACAGCTCCCTGCGAGGGAGCCCGTGTGCGCGCGTGCCAAGTGGACGTGGGCTGGCAGCATGTCTCTGACAAGCCGGTCTCAGCAGCGGGGCTGCGCACTCACGTTAATGACCCCCTTCTCCTGCATGCGGCCTGGGGTGTCGTGCAGGTCTGCAAACTGCACGGCCACCTGGTGGTAGATGGGAAGGAGGAACTCCTCTCGCTCCTTCAGCTTGCTCTCCAGCTCCTTCCGCTCGGCCGTGCTGAGCTCGGGGGTGCCTGCGAGGAGACAGACCGTCAGGGGTGGGGGGCCATGGTCCTGGGTGGCTTGGGGGCCCGGCTCTCTGCTGTCTTCGCCGCCTCTGCTGATAACTGGACCCCGCGAACGCCAGACCTGCCATGGGGCCCTTCCCGGTGGGGGTGAGTCATAAAAGCAGCCTCCGGGGGGGCCCAATCCCCAGGCAGGTGCCAGCTGCCTCCTGGAGACCTCTCCCCATCTCACCAACAGGAGGCCCACGAAGGACACTGTCCCGTGCCCCGCGAGCAGCCCCAGAGTGGCTGCCCCGCCCGGAGCGTGGACCATCTGGGGACGCCCTCCGCCTCTGCACACCCAGCAGCAGTGCTTCCCTCCCCACGTCTGGTCACCTGCCCACCCCACCGAGGACCTGCTGTCCTCAGAGCTGGAGCTGCCTGGCTTCACAGCTCTAAACTCACATTTGGATACTCTTAACCTGAAATTTGTCAGAATCCACCCCAGTGAGAGCCTGAAGCACATGGCTCATGCTGGCTCAGTGGATTAGCCTGCCTCCTCGTCTCCTGCCTGGGCTCTTATGGCCAGAGCCAACCCCTGACCACCGTGACCAAGACACTCTAGTTCTTGGGCTAAAAGAAGAGGAGGAGAAAAGAGAAAGGCAGGGGACTTCCCTGGTGGTCCAGTGGCTGAGACCTCGTGCTCCCAATGCAGGGGGCCCAGGTTTGATCCCTGGTCAGGGAAGTAGATCCCGCAAGCCACAACTAAGACCCACCTGGCACAGCCAAATAAACAAAAGACAGTCCACAAACCCCATCTGGATCACCCAACTTACAAGCACGTGGCACCCTCACTCAATAGATGAGACCGTGGAATTACTTATAACAAGGAGCCTCCCGCCCCCACTCAACAGTATCCCAGGAGAGGAGCTGCCCCGTTGTACTTTTTTCCCTAATGACTCTCAGAATGAGACTTGCAATCAATACCGAAAATTTAGCTGTCTGCCTAGCAAGGACGCGTAAGTCTAGCTGAAGGAGCGATAGGTGACAGCCCCTGGTGTTGGCGACAACCTGAAGTGCTTGGTCACCAACGCTGACAAACGACTGCGTGGCCACAGGTGACGGCACGCAGAAGGGAAAGGCCTGTTTCCAGCACGTCCGTCTGGAACGGGCCTCGCTTTTTATGCCGCTATGAATCACAAGCCGTAAACAGCCTTGGGCTGCCGAGCGAGCTGTAAGTATCCTCCACAAACACATGTTAACAGATCAGGGGTGGAACTCTAGTACCTAGTTTCAGGTTTATGAGGTTTTTGGATACCCAAGTCCACTCTTTTTGTTTTCTTTCTTTAAACCCACTGCTACTTTGAGGCTGTGATGGGCAGTGGGGAGGGCGATCCTTCCTTGGGCTCTCACACTGACCGATCACACTGGGCCCCTGGCCCTTCAGCAGCCTTCTTTCCAAAGCAGGAGCATGGCGCGACAACAGCGGGCCCCGAGCCGTGAGATGAGACGGAGGCCCGTTCACTCCAGGCCAGAGAATCCCTGGGAGGACAGCTGACCAGCTTCTTCTGAGATGAGACAGTCACGGGTATAATACCCTTGATAGGAAAGCAAAGATCTTTTCTTCTCCAATAAAAGGAACCAAGAGACTCCTCGGAGAAATGGTTGATTCCAGGGCTGGGGCAGGAGAAATATTAAGATGAACCTGGAACGTACTGTCACAAAATGTGGGCAAGCACTCAAAACCTGACTGGGCGTGTAACAAGGGTACAGGCGGGACTTCCCTGGCGGTCCAGTGGTGACGAGTCTGTGCCTCTGCTGCAGGGGGTGCAAGTCTGATCCTTGGTCAAGGAACTAAGACGCCACATGCCATGTGGCCAAAACAAAATAAAGAACTTCTTAAAAAAAAAAAAAAAAAAGACACAAGAGCCAGTGTGAAGGTGTTCCAGCAGGCTAAATCTGGGACAATTTGCGCATCGGGCTGAATATTTATGGAATTAAATAAGAACCTGTAAGTCACCCTGACACACGTAATTAAATGGAAGAGAAGGGGAAAGAAAGCCCTCCCTCTCCCCAGACCAACAACTAATAGAGAAGGACAATCACCATCAGAATTAGAAAATCACCATTTTACAGCCATCACGGTCATCGATTCTGCCAAGAATTATCAACAGATACTAACACTAGTGCGTGAGCGTTTGACGAGGAACAGGAGGATATTTACATAGTCTCAAAGTATCTCCTTACAAATCACTAATTAATTACAAAGGGGGAAGATGGAAACGTTACAGTGGATTAACCCAGTGAACAAAACCTTAAACAAGGAATCCAAGCTGACCAGCACCAAGAGCAGGACAAGCTGACGTCATGTGCCTCCTGACAAAACGTCCTGGGAAGGACATGACATCACTTTTGCAATATTCCTGCCAAAAGTGCATAATCTCTAACCCCAGGGAAACGTAACACAGACCCAAATGGCGGAACATGCTACAGAGAGTGACCTGGACTTTCTAAACAATGTCAAGATCATGAAAGTCAAAGAAAGGGCCAAGAACTATCCCAGATTAAAGGAGACAAAATCCTGGAGGACAAATTGCAACATGTGCTGAGATTAGGTCTCAGATCTGGAACAAACAAACAAACAAAAAACCTAGAAAGGCTGTAAAGGACATTATTAGGACAGCTGGTAAATTTTAATATGAATCATGGATTAGACAGTAGTACTGTATCAATGTTACAGCTTCTGATTTTAATAAATGTATTTTGCCTATGTAAGAGAAAGTCTCTTCTTAGAAACATACACTGAATACGTATGGACAAAGGAGCGTGATGTCTACAAATGATCTCAGACGGTTCAAACAAAGCGCATACATGTGTGGGGGGAGTGAGCGAGGCAGCACATGGATGTGAAAATGGTAAAGCGAGTCAGACAAGATGGCAACAGCAGGTGAATCTGAGAAAAGGGCATCTGAAGTCCATTGTACCATTCTTGTAACTTTTCTATAAAATTTTATAAAATGGAAAAAATTAGAAAAATAAGTGCCACTAAAAAAAAAAGTTTATCTTGGCCCCCTAGTGCGTATAATCAATTAACCAAAGCTAATACATACAGGGCACTGCTCTAAGTGCTTTTCATCCATTAACCTGTTTAATCCTTACAACGACCTTATGAGGCTACCATTCCTGTTGAGGATTCATCTTACAGGCGAGGAAACTGGGCACTGCTTATTTATATAACTTATCGAGGTCACAGAGCTGGAACGGGGCCAAGCCAGGCCCCATGTGCAGCAGCTGGGCTCCTGAAGCTTTTGCAAGTTGTGCTGTGTGTGTTCCCGGCTTATGTGTACACGTGTTTTGGTAGTGGTATCCCTTAAAACTTTAGAAAAGGCTAAATCAGAGGACGGCAGATTCCTACCTGAGGAAGCTGAGGCGCCACCTCAGTCTCATTCCACAACCAGAGCAAGACAACGTGGCCAATGAACCCCACTCTGTGAGTGGCTAGGACATGACTCCCTGTTACAGGCATACCTAGAGAATACTTTATTGCTAAAAAATGCCGAAACAAGTACAAAAACATCAAAACATAATATCAAAGGTCACTGATCACAGATCACCATGAGGAATGTAATAATAATAATGAAAAAGTTTGAAAATGCAACGAAGCTAGGTATACCTGTAACTGTGCTTGTTATGGTGAAATCAAACAACGCTCTCAAGCAGGAGTGCACTACAAGCAGGCGCGCACTACCAGGGAATCGCTGGCGAAGGAGGCAACCGATGCAGCCCCGGCTTTTCTCTCATTTTAAGAAACTGCCACAGCCGCCCCAAGCTTCAGCAGCCACCGCTCTCATCAGTCAGCAGCCGTCAACAGTAAGGCAAGACCCTCCACCAGCAACAGCAAAAGGATTATGATTCGCTGAAGGTGCTCAGATAAATGGTGAACACTTTTTTTAGCACTGAAGTGGTTTTAAATTAGGGTAAGTGCATAGTTTTTTAAGATAGTATAATGCTACTGCACACTTAACAGACAGCAGTATAGTAGCAGCGTAACTCTTCTATGAACTGGGAAACCAAAGAAATCATGGGACTCACTCTATTGCAAGATTCACTTTATCGTGGGGGTCTGGAACTGTGGCTCGGCGGTAAAGAATCTGCCTGCCAATGCAGGGAACAGGATTAGATCCCTGGGTCCGGAAGATCCCCTGGAGAAGGAAATGGCAACCCACTCCAGTACTCTTGCCTGCGAAATCCCACAGACAGAAGAGCCTGGTGGGCTACAGTCCATGGCTCTGAAAAGAGTAGGACACGACTTAGTGAGTAAACAACAACTGGAACTGAACTCGAAATACCCCGAGGCGCCTCAAGACCAGCAGGGATCACAGCCCTGCTGGGGGCCCAGGAACGGCAGGGCCGAGCACGTGCCTGAACAGGGGCTTCCAGACCCTCCCAGCATGCCCCCTCTAGGTCAACAACATCCATTCCGATATGTGCCCCGTGTGTAACACACACCATTTACTGAGCATTTCCCGTGTGCCAGGCACTGCACTCCATGGTTTCAGGAACACACAGCTCATAAGTCACCACAGCTCAGACTCGGGTCTGGTCAGCAGCTAACACTGTGGCTGCCAGCAGGCCACCTCAGTGTTACTGAACACCATCTCTAATCCTTATACCAACCCAACCTTCCAGACAGGGTCTGAGTACACCAAGGCTCTGAAATGTGACAGAGACTTGCCCAACGGCACCTAGCTCTTAGGTAGAGAAGTCAGATTTACACTTGGCTCTGGCTGTCTCAAAAGCCTGTACGTTAAATAGTACTGAAAGTGGCTAAGCAGTGACCAGAGGAGGGCAACTGGCCAGAGTCTGGTCCAGTGTTAGGCGGAGTTAAGAGCACAGCTCAGCACTGGGTGCAGAATGGGAGGACTTCTGGGCTTAGGAACAGGGCATTCTGGGAACAAGGCCTTGGAGGGATAACTGGCCCCTTCACCAGCAACGGGGACAAGAAGGCTAGTTCCCAGACTAACAAAATTCTCATCCACCCAGTCAAGCTATTCTAGAGCTCTGAAAGAATAATGAAATAAACCCCCTCCGACAGCCTGGCCCTCCGAAACTAGGAGGATCCCAGAGCATCCCCCGAAGCCTGCAGGGTCTGATTCCTTTGGCAATGCCTCTGATTATAGTTCAGACCTACTTCCCCAAAAGCAGCAAAGCAAGGCAAAGACATTAGTAGAGAAGGTATGCATTTTTAAATGCCCGTGAGAAAGACGAGTGTACTTAAAGAGGGGGAATAAAAGGTTTTCTCAATTTTATTTTCTACAAATAAAAAGGCTGCTCTTCAGCTGGTTACGGCACACGGGGGCCCCTCTCCTTGTACAGCAAAGCAGCCAGTCCCGGTAATGATTTAGGGGAGATTAACAAATATGTCAATGTCTATTTTCTGCTTAATTTAAAAGCAGCGTCTATAAAGATTTTTGACTTCTGAACCCTGTTCTCCTGGAAGAAAGGAGGTAAGAATGAGGAGGGGGATAAAGAGTGATTATCCTATCATTGATCGTTTGTCAGGAGCATTTCTTATTCACTGGACTATTGTAAAAAGCTAAGCTCTCGATCAATCCTGTAAGCTCCCTGTACAATTAAATATCTTGGAATGGTTTTCTTTCTTTTCTAGCCAGATTGCAGGGCCTCAGGGTTTTTAGGGAAGCAAGCCGGCATGTGTGCGTGTGTTTAAGAATATGCCTCTGAGAGGAAAGTCATTCCTTCTAGAATCCTACTTTAGGACAAGGCTGAAATGGGAAAAGAGAGGTAGGTCATTCCCATGTCCTTCTGTCCCCCAAAATACAGTCCCCACGAAAACCTAAAAATCCAGCCTTATAATGAAAAATGTTTGAAGAGGGACTTCCCTGGCAGTCCAGTGGCTAAGACTCTGCACTCTCAGTGCTCGGGGCCTGGGTTCGGTCCCTGGTCAGGGAACTAGAGCCTGCATGCTGCAGCTAAAGATGCCACGTCTTGCCACAAAAATCAAAGATTCCGTGGGCCCTAACTAAGACCTGGCGAGCCAAAGAAATAAATGAATAAGTATTTTTTAAAAATGTTTAAAGAGTTAAATGCAAGAAGAGATACTATTAGTGTGATCTAATGAAAGCTAACATTATTGAGATATTCCCATACACTCATGTGTAAGTACTGTTCATCTCCTTTCATCTTCACGACAAAAGATCGCTGTGATTTCTTAGATGGGGAAACTGAAGCACACACAGAAGTGAAGTCCAAGGCCACAAAGGCAGGAAATGGTGGGGCTGGATTTGCACTTAAGCAGTCTGGCTTCAGAGTCCATACTTTTGAAATGAAACAAGTTAAACTGACTTGCAAGTGTCCATAGGACGGCAGCCTGTCAGGTGTCCCCCTGGGGCCAGGACGGAAGGAAAAGCCACCTCTCTCCTCCAGGGGGTCAAAGTTGAAGAGAAGTTTCTGAGGAGAACACCGATTTCAGCAGCAGAGGTGTTTCTACCCAGCCTTGACCCTGGGGGAGACAGGAGGTGGTCGACCTTATCCTAGGCATGAGCAGAGCGTCCTATAGAGTAGGATTTCGGGGGGAGGGTGAGACCTTCAAAGCTCAGAACAAAAGTCAGAGTGGTAGGTTAAAACTTCTCCGCTCAGCCAAAGGCACTGGGTGATCTTGCAGAAATTTCTTCCCTTTTCTGAGCTGCCTCTCATTTATGGAACAACCATCCTAATTGGGCAAATAGGAAAAATGTTTTATAAAAGAATGTGATATTGAATGTGTGTGTTCTTTTAATTCTTAACTTTTTTTTTAGTCCTATGAAGAAGCCTATGTAAATTTAAACCCAATTTTAACTTTTATGGGCCCTTCTTCTTCCTAAGAAGAAAGCAATTTGCTTTGATTGGTTAAATACTTATAATGCTAGAGAAAAAGGACTAGATCACCCTCCCCACTAAGCTCCTGAATATTTCAGCTCTGAGAACACACACCCATTCCTCAACCTGGAGACTGAAAAATCAGCATAAAAAAAGACTGGAATCTTATTAAGATTCTGAAGTACAAACATAAGTAGCTGTTTAAAAAGATCTATGTAACCCCATTTTCTATGCTGAAAGAAATTTCTCTACAAAGATAGTAAGATAGGACGCAAAGAGAAAAGAAAAAAAAAACCACCAAAACCCTGCAAAACGATTTCTGTACCCATAACGGGTGTGCCTTTCTTTACCCAAAAGCGTTCTTGAAAAACTGTGTAAATCAGATCCTGTTTTTAATGCCTTAAGGGAGCTATTTAGAAGGAGCCCTGCAGTGACTCCTTTGGTAAAGCAAATAATCCTTTTGTAATGGGAATAATTTCTCCCAATGTATCTATTTTTTTTTCTTAAATCCCATTTTCATATATCTGCTTTTCTTCAGAGGGAGCTATACCTATCTAAATACAACTGTATTTGCATATTGATTTTAACAGCAACTCTCTCAAGGGACATTTAACCCTGAGGTTTCTTGTTAGTGCTCTGCTAAGGTGTTAGTCCTCTACTGTTCATATTTTTAAGAATCCTTATAGTCAACCCAGAGATTTCCAAGTGGGACTAACAGATATTAAATATATTACTTGTCCCCTGGGCCACCCTGCACACATCCCACACAGAAGGCTCAGCAAACAGCGCAGATTCTCTGAGTTCTAGTGGCAGGAAGCCTGGCAGTCTGTTTTCCTTCTCCAGGGTGCTCTCCCTAAGGTGGAAGGACAGGGATCTGAGTCACCAGGGACCCACAGGGGAAGAGGGTCCCTCTGACAAGTTCTGACCACCTTGGGCAGGCAGAAGCTTAGGTTCAGTCTCACAAAGGGCCTGCCGGGTCCCTCCAGCCTGATGGACTTGTGACTCACTCCTTCCTGGGAAGAGGTAAGCCCAGATGCTTCAACAAACAAAATCCGATTAGCAGAGCACACCAAAAGGACCCCTTCTTCCCAGAAAAAGCTGTCACGACTGCACTAAACTGCACGAGGGCCAAAGAGCTTCTGAACCGGTGCGATGAGGTGGGTTTTAAGCTGGGCCTCCTTAAGAGGGGGCTTCCCTGGTGGCTCAGACGGTAAAGGAATCTGTCTGCAATGCAGGAGACCTGAGTTTGATCCCTGGGTCAGGAAGATTCCCTGAAGAAGAGAATGGCAACCCACTCCAGTATTCTTGCCAAGAGAATTCCATGAACAGAGGAGCCTGGCTGGCTACAGTCCATGGGGTCATCATAAAGAGTCAGACATGATTGAAGGACTAACAATTTTCACCTTCACTTCCTTAAGATGGGAGGCACAATCCCACCCTCGCCTTCATGATTTAACCTTCAGCAGTCACCTATCACAGGGACCAGGGCTTGGGGCCTCGATGCCCCCAGGCGGACACTCCACATACAGCAGAGAGAGGGCCAGAGGCCACTCCCCAGGCTGACTGGTAGGGCTTCTTTCCTGTGCTCAGCTTTCCAGGCAGGGACACTGCTTCCTGCTTCAACAGGCCACGCGGGCTTTTCCGCTTACAGCATCCCAAAGACGACATAAGAGATGGAAAAGCACACGGAGCGCAGAGACTCCATCATCTCTGCCAGAGAGAGCAGCTCAGCTGAGTCCCCTTAACTCAAGGACGCATCAGTTTCCTGTCATCCTGGTGGCTAAAGGGGAAGCTCAGGAGGGAAGCAGGCCTGAGGGTCTTCAGACACGTGGCTCCTCACCCTCAGTCACAACATTCCCTCTGCGCCTGGGCTGCCCCAGGCTGGAAGGCGTGGGGTGAAGGGTAGGTGTGCGTGCAGATCTGGGCAGGGGCCAGCTCACTGGGGCTGCCTCTGCCTGCCTCAGACCACCACTCCCAGGGCATGCTCCATCCTTGTGGGCACAGCTGGCATGCAGCACGGCAGGCTGCCCGGCTGTCCGGGAACAGGGCCACGGCCAAGACGTGTGTCTGGAGAAGAAAGAAGCTCCACCAAGCGGCCCCTTGGCCCGGGTATTCTTAGCATCGAGGACAGGGGCTGCAGGGAGCGTACAGTGGCTTTGCACTTGGACCGGACGGCTCCCCCTCCGCCTAAATTGATGTGTCACTTCCCTCTGAACATGGGAGGAGGGCGAAGATGCGGGAGGACCATACATCACAGCATCAAGAGGCCAGGCTGTGAAGGCCGACCCGCTCCCCGGCCACCCTGCCTGTCCCGGAGGTAGAAGGATGTCAGAGCGAGACGGGGAGGCCTTGGGGGGCTGCACGCTGCGTCCAGAGATGGAGCTTCATTTCCTCACGGCAACCAGACGGAGGACATGCTCCCCTCGGCACTGACTCTGCCAAGCCCTGGTTCCGAGGACTCAGGGTCAGAACCCACCTGGCAATGCAAGATTCCGGGATCTGGGCCGACACTGCATTTTTTGCTGGGGCAATCCCCTTTTCCTTCATCAGGGGCCAATCTACATACTGATTTCATCCTCTCTGTTGTAACCAGAGAACTGCGCACTAGTAATTCACCACCACCATCCAAACTAATTGGATAAGATGACAAGAGGTCATTTTCTCAAAAATAAAATCCCCAAAGACATGAAGTTACTGTTCAGTCGCTAAGTCGTGTCTGACTCTTTGCAACCCATGGACTGCAGCATGCCAGGGTTGCCTGAAGTCAGCTGTTCAAAATTAAATTATTCACTAAGTATTATTAATGAGTAAATACCATTTACGATTTTGACCACAGTCAGTCACCGTGCACTGGTCTAAGTGGCTGGACAGCACGCTCCCCCGGGCCAAGGCCGACTGGGAAGGGACGGGGAGCGCAGGACAACATCCACTCCCACAGGCTCCCTCCTGCAGCAGGTTCCTCTCGGGGCAGCTGGGTTCAGATCACAAAGGGAAGTGCTCTTGTTTAACTTTGATCAGGCTCAGTACCCAAGGCAAATCGGAGGAAATCCTGAGAAGAGCGGCGCACAGGGAACCAGAAATTCCCTCCTGGGCACAGGCATATATTTATTTTGTATCTTGGATGACTTATTTAACGCTTCCTTCTGCCTCAATCTCCCAATCTGGAAAATTAAGTCATTTTTACCCATTTTGTAAAAGAAAAAAAGGCATTTTGGCAGTCTGCTTCTAGGCACAAAGAAAGGAGTCAGACGCTGATGTGAACCCCAAAGGAGCTGGCTTTGCGACACTCCTCCCGTTACACCGCTGCTGACCTGTCCTGTCACAAACACGCCTGAATGCCCACGGTCTCCCCATCCCACCGAGAACGCCTGAGAGACGAGACTGCTGCCACTGCTGCTCTCACGTTTCCTTCCCTGTGCCACTCGCTCCCAAAGTGGGCCGAAGCCACCCAGAGCGCTCGATTCCAACGCGGCACCTGTGGCTGCTTCTGGCAACCAGGATGGAGAGGAAAGGATGCCGATCCCCACGTTTGGAAGGTGCTTTGCAGATTCAGAGCAAACGCATGTTCATCCAATCCCGATGCTGACCAGGAAGGGGCAGTGGCCCCCACGCTCCGGATGAAAGAACGGATGCTCGGAGAAGTTCAACAACCTTCCTGCAAGCAACACACCCAGGACTTGCACACACTTATCTCACTCCACATGCACACACAGGAGACAGGAGATGCGGGTTCGATCCCTGGGTGGGAAAGATGCCCTGGAGAAGGAAATGGCAACTCACTCCAGTGCTCTTGCCTGGAGAATCCCATGGACAGAGGAGCCTAGTGGGCTGCAGTCCATGGGGTCGTAGAGTCAGACAGGACTGAGCAACTAACACTTTCGCTTTCTTTCATTTTTCCTCCAGCTCCACTGCTCATGTCCCAGGCTGCCCCAGGGCAGAGCCTGCTTCACATTTAGCCCACTGAGGAGTCTTTCTCTTGTGCCATTTTGGTCAAGGTTAAATAAATCTGGTTTTCTTCAACGTGGATTGGAAATTGATAATGAGATGATTTGTAACAAATGATTAAATGGCCATCACTTGGGAAGCTCCTCCTTTTCCCCTTCCCACGTTTCAAAAGTTGAAAGGTGCTGGGTGAAGGTGGGAGCGATGTCACTTGCCTCCCAGAGAAAGAAGCTTCAGCCCCACACCCCTCACCCTCCAGCCACTCTGCAAACAGATGTCAGAGAGGATCCCTCTGCCTACCACCCAGTTACTCTGAAGGGATGATAACAGCCATTGGGGGGTTAAAAAGAGGCAGTGAACCCCCAGTTAATGAGGAGGAATTCAGCAGGCAGTGTAAGATAAATGGAGCTCTCTCTGCTTCTGCTGGAGTCAGCATGAACTGCGGCCCTGCGGCTTGTTTGTGGCAAATGGAGTGCGCGAAATATCAAAGGGCAGTGATCCAGAAGAAGACCGACTTTGACAAATTTTAAATTGGCCAGAAAGAAAACCAGCAAAAAAAAAAAAAAAAGAAGGAAAAAAGAAAAAAAAGAGAGAGAAAATTGTGTAATTCGCAGTGTCCTGCAATTGTGGCGTTGCTGCCTTTGTATGGAATGAGGGGTAAAAACTGCAGCAACGATCGCCGGATGCTGCGAGCAATTACGAGCATCTGGGCGAGATGCTTATCGGTGGCTGAAGCTTTTAGAGCTCTCTCTGTGTACAGTTGTGAGGAACTTGCACTTGAGCTGCAGTTACTTTAATTAACGTGTATGGGGTTGGTCAGAAGTTAATTATCCTGTTTGGAGAAGAAAGAAGGGGAAAAAAAAAACAAAAAACCACCTCAACAATTCTGGGTGGCAGTAGATTTTAGAAACCTGGCCAATTTCTGGCTGTCTGTGTGCAGATCCTGTAAAAGGATCAGGCTGTGCTATTGGCAGCTGTTCCCTAACGGCAAACAATGGGGCACGAACGGGCTTTACGGTAGCCCGAGTCGCTGCGTACAGCAAACACTGGACAGCCCCATGGGCGGAGGAGCCTGCAGGCCTGCGTTCGTGGGGTTGCCCAGAGTCGGATGCGACTGAGCACACACGCTCGTGCACGGCTCAGGGCTCCAGAGCGAGGGAAGGCACACCCAGCAGCTTCTGTGTCTCTCGATGGGGCGGGTGTAGAGGGCTCACCAACGGTACTTCACTAATTAAACTATTACTTGGAACATAAAGAGCTAGCATCTCTTGTTTTACGTCTTCCATTCACTGGATTTCACTACCTTTTAAAGACAATCTCTCTGTTCCTTTAGAAAAAAACAAAATCAAACCAAACCAACAAACAAAAGAACCTCAAGTCATGATCTTTTACTAACACAGCAAAGGTCTCAGTGGGAGACCTGGGCAGAAAATCAGTGTTTTAAGAGACTCAGAAACTCTTTCAGGCTTTGGACTCAACACAGGGCTCCCACGGTTTAGTCCAATGTTCTAATCGCAAGAGCCTTCCAAAAGCCCCGGAAACAAGTGAGCAACCCGGTAAAGGCTGGACGCACGGAGCACAGATGCTCCTGGGGCACTGCTGCCTGGCCTCTGCTGTACATACACAGTGCGCGCTCTCTGCTTCCACTTCTCCAGCTCGGGATGGCCCTAGCGTGCCGCTGGGCAAGGGCTGTGGCTTTCCCATCCCATGACACGGACTCTTACATCCCTCAGCAATGAGGTGGGCTTGTCCACAGAGATGAGCAGGAACAGGATACTTAGGCTGACCGTGCTTTCTGCCTGGCCAGCCTGCCCCCAACAGCAGTGTACCGCTAACCGTTCTGGACAAGGACATCCACAAGCCTAGAAAGATGGGCTGCTTGAACTGTAAGGAAATATCAGAAGGAAAATCGGGTGACTTTTGCCTGTTTAGGGCCCACTTCCCCTCCTATTACACACACTGTTTCATTCTACCAAGGTTCTTACCATAGAGAGGACAGTAAATAAAGATTATCATGAATTTGATCAAATGCTTCAGTACCTCTTCCCCTGGCCTATGAATGCACTCATTACAAATCAGCTGAACGGCTCATTGACTTGCCAGGAGGACAAGCAGACATACCCAATCGCTCAGCCAAGTGGATGTAGACTGGGTCCACCCGACGCATGGTTTTCACCAGATCCTTTCTGCGGAATTTGATTTCGACTGTCCCTTCCGGCTCCAGAACGGATCCCCTGGATCAGAGAGAAAAGAAGGGAGACAAAACAGAAACAGAGGCACTTTAACGAAAGGAGACAACACAGAGAGAGGCCGCTTACTGTCTGTGGACCAGGAAATAGCTTCGCTATGGTTCTGCCCACCCTCAGTTCACAGAGGTAACCCCGGGGGGGGGAGGAGCAGGCACCAGAGAGTCTAAGTGGGCTGCGAGAGAGGCCTGGCAGAAAGCAAATAAATTCATTCTCATTATGACATCAGTCTACTTCCATCTCAAAGGGAGAAGATACAGGTTCCACCATCTACAGCTGAGAAGGGTGAAAGAAGTCACATTTTCCAGAAAAAGAAAAAAAAAAAAAAAAGTTGATGTAGGTGCAGTGGCAGTTGGACAATCTCCATCACGCGCGCTGTGCAACGAGGGGAGCGGGTGCCGACCAGTCCCGCACGCACGCACGCTGTGCAATGAGGGGAGCGGGTGCCGACCAGTCCCGCACGCACGCACGCTGTGCAATGAGGGGAGCGGGTGCCGACCAGTCCCGCACGCACGCACGCTGTGCAATGAGGGGAGCGGGTGCCGACCAGTCCCGCACGCACGCACGCTGTGCAATGAGGGGAGCGGGTGCCGACCAGTCCCGCACGCAAGCTGTGCAACGAGGGGAGCGGGTGCCGACCAGTCCCGCACGCACGCACGCTGTGCAATGAGGGGAGCGGGTGCCGACCAGTCCCGCACGCAAGCTGTGCAACGAGGGCAGCGCGTGCCGACCAGTCCTGCACGCACGCTGTGCAACGAGGGGAGCGGGTGCCGACCAGTCCCGCACGCACGGCAGCCTGCTGTTTGCACTCGGGCTCACGGGGCCAGGCCAAGCAGGGGAGGAAACGGGCAGCCTGCCGCCATGGAAATGACAGGGTGAGGGACTTCAGGGTCACTTCCAGTACATACTGATGATGTTCTATTACCAGGAAGTTCACCCTAAACACCTTTCTTTTAGAAAAACCTTCTACACATTAAAAAAATAATATACATATGTATATTATTTTACATATATATAATTTTTGAAGTGTAGAAGGTTTTATTAAAAACAAAAAAAAAATATATATATATATATACACACACATAGTGACTTCCTAGGTGGCACCTATGGTAAAGAATCTGCCGATGCAGCAATGCAAGAGACGTGGGTTCGATGCCTGGGTGGGGAACATCCCCTGGAGTAGAAAGTGGCAACCCACGCCACTATTCTTGCCTGGAAAATTCCATGGACAGAGGAGCCTGGCAGGCTACAGTCCATGGGTTCGCAAAGAGTCAGACACAACTGAGCGACTAACACACTCACTGGTTGATATGTGTACATGTATATGTATATAACCTGATATCAGATCAGAGGCTAAGCTGGGACTTAAAAGTCAGTCCTTAAGTACAGAACGTTAGCACAGCGATTTGACAATAAAACCACTGGATTCTCTTAAGCAGCTATTGAAATAAGAGGCTGAAATTTTGGGGAAAGGGGGGAGACATAGGTGCTCTAACAAAATGACTGGATATAGGGACTGGCGTGGAAAATGTCAAGGAAATATGATGTAAGATTTATGAAAGGGCTGAAAACAGATCATGAAAGGAAGTTGGATTTGGTCTGTTTTGTTTCAGGTGCCAATGCCTAACGGAAGCTTGGGATTTTCATTGCAGTTCTCTGCGAGCTGAGAACACTGCTGTCCAAGCCTCGAGGGAGGCACTGCCCTGGGGGAGAAGCTTGGGTTGGAACCACAGAACGTGGGTGCCGTGAAGCACCTCGATGGTCATCCAGCTCATCCCACAGACAAGGGGAAGCAGCTCAGGGAGAGTGAGGACGGCTCCAATTTCCCTTCTAGCCTGCGGCAAGGTCTGGTGAAGACTCCAGGACTCCAGACTAACAGCTCAGTCCTTCTGCCCCACCTCACTGTAAGCCACCTCTGCCACACATCTAAGAAAGAGATAGTGAGGGACTTCCCTGGTGGTCCAGTGGTTGAGATTTCTCCTTCCAACGCAGGGAGTGTGGGTTCGATTCCTAGTCGGGGAGCTAGGATTCCACACGCCTCATGGCCAAAAAACCAAAACATGAAATAGAAGCAATACTGTCACAAATTCAAAGGAGACTTTAAAAATGGTCCATATTAAGAAAAAAAAAAAATCTTAAAAAAAGAGAGATACTGAATAGGTCGATCTGAACAACCAATAGGAGACAGTCTCTCAAGTTGGGGGGCCCG
The DNA here is from genome assembly GCF_029407905.1 of Bubalus kerabau. NCBI lineage: Eukaryota > Metazoa > Chordata > Mammalia > Artiodactyla > Bovidae > Bubalus > Bubalus kerabau. The sequence goes on along the minus strand of NC_073627.1, from coordinate 51,027,459 downwards.
GATGGAGAATTTCATGGTAAAAGAGTCGAGGGTGGGGGACCACATGGGAAAGTCTGACTCCAGCCTGGCTCCCTTCTCGTGCTGGCGGATGCTACCTAGAAAGCCTAGCTTTGTGACCCTGGAGCCCTCTGGGGACAGTCTGAGTCAGGTAAAGGCCCCTCGGTTAGACAGGCTCTCCGGAGGACACCCGACAGTGGGAGGCTCCCCAGGGGCAGCGAGAGGAAGCAAGGAAGGAGAACTACCTGCTCTCGCGGTCCGCATACATCTCCATGTGCCGCGGGTTGATGGTGGGGTCAATCACCACCCAGGAGCCGCCTCGGAGCTCAGCCTGAGGGGGGATGTAGACCATTACGGGCTGCGAGCACTCCCGTAAGCCGTCCACGATGTAAGCGCCGAACTTCAGCACCTGGTCGTACATATCTGGGGAGAAAGAGACAAATCAAAGGCCATGAAGCTTCCAAACACTGTTCCCGTCACAGTACACAGAGAAATAAGGCTGCTCGTGGCCAGAGGTGACAGGTCTGGGGGTGCAGCCACCCCAGGTCCTGGAGACTAAAGCGGCCAGTGTCCCCAGCTGTGTCCTGTTTAAGACCCCAGGCGATCTTCAAAAGCACGCCAGCTGTGCACTGTCTGGGTGTCCCTGGTGGTCTAGGGGTTAAGAATCCGCCTGCCCATGTAGGGGACACAGGTTTGACCCCTGGTCTAGGAGGATCCCACATGCCGCAGGGCAACTATGTCCATGTGCTGCAACTGCTAAGCCTGTGCTCCACAAGAGAAGTCACCGCAACAAGAAGCCCACGCAACACAACGAAGAGGAGCCCCTGCTGGCCGCGACTAGAGAAAGCCTGCGCAGTAACGGAGACCCAGCACAGCCAAAACGAAAATAAATACATCTTAAAAAAAAAAAAAAAAGTGTACTGTCTTTCATGAGATACAGGGTGCAGGCCCTGTGGGCTGCATCTCCATTTTACATCTCCCCTGAATTTCTGTACTCAGGTTTCACCGCATTAATTCACACTCGCTCTACCAGCGTTGAGTATTTTTCATGTCAATATGTGATCTCTCTCACTACATTAAGTTTTCTGAAGGAACTATTCAAGTTCTTTTCAATTCTTCTCATGACACTTAGCATATGATAAGCCCTCCGAGTGCACAGCTAATGAAACTGGATCCTTCAAATATTTTATCTCCAAAAAACTGCATCTTCCATCTTTGCATCCCCAGGGTCCTGGCCGGTGCCTGGAACATAGTGCTGAGTAAGTGTCTGCTGAATAAATGAATGAGTACATGCATGCTTTGCAAAAAAACACAGTGAGAAAGAAAAAATTAATTATCAGCTGCATTTTTATCAGGGTATCAATGAGAGAAAACATTTTAAATGCATATGTATTTATTGGAAATATCACACAACCACAGGAAAAGAGGAAACACCTCTTTATTCTGCAAAATAGCATGCTCTGTAACACCCCTCACCTCCCGCCCACCCCCCCCCTCCCCGCCCCAGCCAACGCCAGAAGCAGCCTAAAGAAAAGGGACCCCTGGTGTGAAAATAGAGTCAGTCCTTGGAAAGTGGGATCCGGGATCCGTTATTTATTTCCCAATAATTTATGGCTTTTCCCCATTTCCTAGCTCACTGAAGTCTAAACACTGCTAAAGTTTTAGGTTTATGATTCCAGATGTTTAATGAGTATTTCAGTGGAACCACAATGGATCCTTTGAAACACCAAATAGCAGGTTCAACTGAGTTCAAACTTTCCTATCAAAGAGAGGATCTCAATTTGGAATAAATCAGTCTGGAAAGCCAAAGCAAAGGATTTTTTTCAGGAACTTAAGAGCAGACCAAAGAGAAATTGCTTTCATTGTAGTTACTGGCAAATTAAACTGCTACCTTCTCCAAAGTAAAAACGGCCTTCTCTCTATATGAATCATCAGTGAGCACAAGGGACCCGTGGAGGGAAGCGCGCCTCTCCCCACTGCTCCAACCTGGCTGGCTGGTCTGTGAAGGAATCACCCCAGTTCAGAAGTTGCCCCAGGAAAAACTCCCCACTCTGTGTGCAATGTGAATGGGCATACACTCTGTATATATGATCAGAACAAAGACATTTATTCCTTTGGGAGGAAAGCAAAGATCCAAAAAATTTACTGCTAATTACACAACTGCTGTATGAAGAGCAGGGAATAAAGGACTTTAAGCGCTTTACGCTAATTCCGTGGTTATGAAAATAATTGCTCAGTTCAAATTATTTTAACTAAATTAATTCTTTAGTGGATATTTCAACCAGAGCTACATAATAAAATAATTGTGTAATTAGCAGTACATTTTTCAGTGCTGCCAAGAGTATAGTCTCAGAAACTGAGTAACAGAAAGGAGTGGCCCTCAGTGGTATCACGCGCGGAGAAATGGGAAGCGGAGATAAAATGACCAAGTGGAACATCAGGAAATGGCACAAAACAGTCGTTCCATGTGAAAAACAAAAAGTAAGTTAAGAGGTAAATGACTGCATTTCCAGCCTCTTCGCTCACTTCTGTTGGGTTTGGGTGTTTTAAGTCTTCACTGAATTTGGTACAATATCGCTTCTGTTGTTTATGTTCTGGTTTTTGGCCTGTGAGGCATATGGGATATTAGTTCTACAAACAGGGATCAAACATGCATCTTTTTGCATGGGAAAGCAAACTATTAACCACTGGCCTACCAGAGAAGTTGGCTCTGTTAAAGACGTGTCTACATCGAAATCCAGCTCTGTACTGTGATGAATAGATCCGGCTCCCAAAAAAGTAGAGGACTTTATTCAAAATGTACTTCCCGTGTATAATTTAAAAAACCTTGATTTTGCGCATAAGCAAATTGTTTGGGATAAAGCTGAGTATATGTGCATTTTATTTTTGTGAAATGGACTTTGGTCCCTCTTTTTATCTTCACAGCTAGCTTACTATATACCAGGGAGCATGACTGCATATACACACACGTATGAATCAATCATCAGAAAACTCTTCTTCTTGTACCCAAGTGACAGGTGAGTAAACCGAGCTTAAGCAAGTAAGAGGCAGAGTTGAGACTTTGAACCCAGATCTTTCTGGCTCTTATAAGTCCACATTCTACTACTACATTCTTTTTTTTTTTTTAAGAGTTTTTAAAAAGATTTTTTGATGTGGACTATTTTTTGAGTCTTTAATGAATGTGTTACAATATTGCTTCTATTTTATGTTTTGGTTTTTTGGCCAGGAGGCATGTAGGACCTTAGCTTCCCAAGCAGGGATGGAACCCACACTGCCTGCTTTAGGAGACTAAGTCTTAACCAATGGACCACCGGGGAAGTACCTTTACTGCTACATTCTTAGCCCACCACTGTTAATTCGAGAAAAGAGCATGAAACCAAAATAATCTGCTGTCCTGGATCTGATGCAACAGCTGAGTCAAATGAAAGCCTGAAGAGAGACATGAATAAATGAGTATTTTTGAATTTTGCCTGGACTTTTGATTCTGTTCAGAGATAGCAGAACTTGTACTAGCAGCTTTGTCCTGGGCTTGGATCTGACTGTCAAACAATTATCTTCAGGCCTCCAAGACTGTGAGCAGAAAAGAAGCATCAAGCTTCACTGAACCTGACAAGTTCGGGACAGAAAACAATGCCCCCATCTAACCTGGACCATCAACAGCCCCCCTCAACCCCCACCCCCACCAATCCTAACCATCAAAACATGCAGAAAGCAACAAAGGCTGTTAGAATATAATAAACACACACACAAACTCTACACACAACATGCTTGTACTGGGTCCCAGCTGCCCCAAACCACACATTTCTGCAAGGCAGGTTGGAGCGCTTAGCAATGATCTGAATCACATTTGTTTGAAATCCCTTCATATTTCAGAGGCAGAGCAAAAGCACAGCCAGAAGCAGCAGGGGAAGGGGGATCCCCAAGGGTTTCGGCTAGACATCAGTCTGGGGAACTGCAAAGCGATGCATATGCTGACTGTCAACTCTCGGAGCTGAGAAACACAACGGGAATGGAAAATACTGATAGGTTCGTCCTTGGAGAGGCGGGAGCCTGCGGATTTCTAAGTGTTCTGAGCAAAACCCATCTGCGTCAATGGTGATCACGCAGCCTTCCCAGGGTTTTGGCACCCCAGCACCAACCCTGTCTGGGGCATTCATTGTGACCCAACTGGGATACTCCTCGGCAGCCACATGTACCAAACAAGAGAGGAGGGTGGCAGGGTCCCACTCTTTCAAAACCAAGACAGATCTCATTGGGTTGGGGCGAGATTATCTTAGGAGCTGAAGGTAAACGTCAGGCGTACACGGGCTGCAGACACATCACGTCTCTTATGAGTTCATTATGGCTGGCTGACGCGGTATTTCAACATCCAAGTAATCAGAGACTTTAAAGTAGACTTTCATTCCAGTTAAAGTTTTCGATAAATGTGTTTTTTTTATTGTTATTTATAACCTGTCCTGGGAAAAAATAATAAGTATAACATGAAAAGCCGACTGAGAGTGACCCTGTAGCACCAGCAGTGAGGCAGCTTAATATCACTGGGATTTGCATCCTATCAAGCTATTCATGCTGAGGCTGGGACCCTGGTGCTAATTTCTAGTAAATTTCACGCTTGATGTCTCCCTGTTGTGGGTCATTGCCGGTTCGTCTAAATAAACTGCTTCCAAATGGCTCTTCCATCTAAATATTCAGCCAGTTTTTATAATTTAATTTTGCATTATGCTGAATAGCCTTCCGGCCAGATAGAGCTCATTGGGAGAAAAAGCACCAATACCATCTTGACATGCTTTTATTTATTTATTTATATTTTTACTGCTCGAATTAGACCTCCTAGGCCGACTAGTAAAGAGTTTTTTTTTCCCCCCTCCACTAATGTCAATTTTCAGCATAGCAAGAGCTGTCTCTAATCTTTTCCTACTCATTACACACAATTTTGGAGTCATTTTACCCACAGTGCAGTCGGCTCCTGGCTGTGTGTTTGTGTGCACTCAGGGATGGCATAATTGTTTATTTTCCCTCCCTGCATAATCCCCAGCCAGTATTGAAACCCAAACTGCAAACATCTCCCCCAGGGATATGGAATGACTCTCAGCTTTGGTCCCTTTACATGAGATAATATGTAGGAAACATCCTGACCTGTATGTAAATATGAGGGGGAGGCTGTTCCTCCCCTCCCACTGCCACACTCCTCTCTATCTTCCCCAAAGCTTATTTGTCTTAAGCGATGTGTAAATGAATGCATCAGCACCACAAATTCAGAAAACACAGCTGATCTTGTTCCATATCAGGCTAATAATTCATTTTTGATTAGGGATGGGGGTGGGGATGGGGAGTTACTATTTAATGGGTATAGAGTTTTATGTCAGGGATGATGAAAAAGTTTGGGGTATAGAGAAAAGTGATGGTTATACAACATTGCGAGTGTATTTAATGCTGACAAATTATACATTTACAAATGGTTAATATGACAAACATAATGTTATGTATATTTTACAATAAAAAAACTGTAACTCATTTTCTGAGTTCTTGCAGTTTCTTGTCACAATCATCCCAAATCAGAGGGGAGGTAGGTGGACAATTATACTTTCTCAGGAACCCAGATATTCTATCCTTGGGATAGTATAGGAGGTCTTGTTCTGGCTCGTGGCTCTAAACTGTGCTGCAGGAAGTAAAATGGATCTGTGTTCTCATTTTTTAGCTAAATGATCTTGGGAAATTTACTTAACCTAAAGTCTCAATTTATGTAAATTGTGGATAATAATATAACTCACCCCTTAGAGGGGCTTGTTGTGACGATTATGTAAGATAATGCATGTAAAACGGTGAATGCGGTTTCTGGTGAAAAGAGCTCAATGAATCTTAATTGCTGTTGCTCTTCTGGTTAGAGGGCGAGCAGCCAATGGGGCAGAGCCAAATGTGCAGGAGAATTAAGCTGCCCCTACAAGCGGCACATTGCAAACTTCTGAGCCCTAAATTTGTTGGGACAGAGTAGCTAGGCTGACTTACTCCTAAGTAATGTCAGGATGAGTGAATTTTTCATGGTTTCCTAGAAAAGAGGTAGCTAAGGAGGAATAGCATTTGTATTCTCTTCCAAGTCTTAAAGTTTTTTTTTTTCTTTTGCTCAGTCGTGTCCAACTCTTTGCGAACCCATGGACTGAAGCCTGCCAGGGTCCTTTGTCCACGGGATTTTCCAGGCAAGAAGACTGGAATGGGTTGCCATTTCCCTATCCAGGGGATCTTCCCAGCGCAGGGATCAGACCTGCATCTTTCGTGTCTCCTGCACTGGCAGGCGGGTTCTTTCCACTAGTGCTACTGGGAAGTGACTTTTAATGTAAGTCTTACAGCCAAGGGGTCTGGGGTCAAGGGAAATCTGATGAATCTCAAACATACATACAGGAAAGCGATTTCAGAGACTTCCCTGGCAGTCCAATGGCTAAGACCCTGTGCTTCCAAAGCAGGGGGCATGGATTTGATCCCTAGTCAGGGGACTGAGATCCCACATGCCATGGGGCATGGCCACAGAAATAAAAACAAACAAAAAAATAAACGAAAGGGATTTCAGCTACCTCCCCACCCCCAACCCCCTATACAGCATCATTCTCCTTTGAACACTGCAATATTTTGTTTATACATCATGGGTTTAACTTTCTGCACAGGACATTTTTCTTGACTCCTTCAGGCAATGACTTTCCTGACTTATTTTTGTTTTCTCTGAAGCAGCATAGCTAGCTCCCTGCACGTAGGAACTCAATAAAAATGTGTAGGATTGACTTGTTTAACCTAGACTCTCAGTATCTCATGGTAGTTCCACTGATTTATTATCTTGGTCAAAAAATAATTCACCTTGAATAGGAACGTATACAAACACTAATTTGCATGTATAGTCCAAGTCTCCCCAAAGAAAGTGCAAGATGGGGCAGTTCTCCGGTAAATGTGGACAAAGGGGGCCTTTTCTACTAAAATAAAACAAAACAAAAAAACCCAGAAAAATTGCCCTGGCTGTCTACACTTGGGTAGGGAGGCTGGCCATCCATGCAGGGGTTTTCCTGGCTGAGGAAGGGAAAGGTGTCGGCAGAAGGCTCTCACTCCCTCCACACACAGCTGATGATCTGAAAGAGGATAACTTCTCCGGGCTTTTCTTCCCTCAAAGGCAAGAGATGCCCCTGCCCCAAGCTACTCTGGGTGCTTTACTGAGTTCGTTCCCTCACATATTCTCTGCCTTCCCTCGGATCACGCTCTTCACCTCACAGGATCGACTGCCCCTCCCTCTCCTCCCCTAATCCACTCTTGAGCTCGCCCTGAGTCAGTCCTCTCTGGCTTCCACACAGCCGTGAACTCGAGCCACTGGAGACAAAGCTTCACGATGCTGGGAGGAAGAGTGCGTTTGCCAGAACCGTCCACGGTGGCCCCGCGCACAGGAGTCTTGGTAATGGCATTTCGGGCATGAAGCAGGGCCTCCTAATCACGGTCTAATGCGCTGGAGTCACAGGCCTGCGGCTGCTGTCGGATCACCATAAAACACAGCACAGATTGCCACCGACAACACCCTCTGGTATCGGATTTGTTCATTTTCTCCTGATGAGGGCTAATTTCAGTATCTATTTTAGTCAGGGTAGAGCATTAAAGAGTAACACCAACAAAGAGAATGGCCACAAAAGAGGCATAAGGACTTAGCACGACTCAGGACCATCAGAAAGTCCACTGCTCACTAAACCGCCAACGGCAGTCCACCTAGATAACCCTAGTAGATGGTTCTGAAACTTTGTATGGAGCAGTTAAAAATGAATTTTCCCATTCAAGTTACAACTCGGAAGGTATCTCAGAGCGTAACCCCCCAAGGAGAAGGCAATGGCACCCCACTCCAGTACTCTTGCCTGAAAAATCCCATGGACAGAGGAGCCTGGTAGGCTATAGTCCATCGGGTCACGAAGAGTCGGACATGACTGAGCGAATTCACTTTCACTTTTCACTTTCATGCATTGGAGAAGGAAATGGCAACCCACTCCAGTGTTCTTGCCTGGAGAATCCCAAGGACAGAGGAGCCTGGTGGGCTGCCGTCTATGGGGTCGCACAGAGTTGGACACGACTGAAGCGATGCAGCAGCAGAAGCAACCCCCCAAAGCCTAGGGTGATGTGCTCAGGACACCCAGAAGTTCTGTGTGATATGAACACTTGCCACCTCTGCTGCAGGGTTCAGGGGCACTGGTCCCACCCTCCAGCCCAGGGCCGGACCAGTCACCTTTCATCCCACCGGAGAAGCCTCTCCAGTTGGCAAAGACCATCAGAGGCAGCCCTTCACGGTTGAAGTCCTTAATGGCCTGATACGTCTTAAACGCGGAGTCTGGGAACCAAACCTGGCCAGCCTGCTGGATAATCTGTTGGGAAAAGCCAAAGAGAAAGACACAAATAATGACACAGCTTGAAGGGGGAATCTCTTCAAGAGGGCGAGGTTTTCTAGTTAAAAACTAGAAAAAAAAAAATTAAACCAAAGTTGTTCATCAAGATCAGCATCTTTCAAATAAAAAAGAAGAAAGGATCCTGGCTCTTGGACTTTGTTAAATATGCCTCTTTTTCAGCCTTGATTCCACCACAGCCCTTAGCCCCAAGGGGGGAGCCTTACTGCTTCCAAGGGAAGGACGGGACCTGAGGCATTCTCAATCAATGCTTCCTAGGGCCACCTGAGGTGACCTGACTACACAACCCCAGCAAGCCCCCTGGTTAGTCTCCACGTGCGGCTACCTCTGTGCCTGGCACAGCTTCCCTCCTCTGCTTAGTCAGCGGCACCCAGGGGCCCCCACTGCATAGCCTCCTCTTGTCCCTCCCCCGACCCCTAGGGAGGCTGTGAAAACCTAATCCAGAGTGCAGCATTCACGTCTGGCGTTGAGGGCAGGCGTCCTTATCAGTTCCAGAAGCAGCTCTGCCACGCATGTGCTCGGAGAACCCAGGACCAGTGAGCCCGCAGCATCACCTCAGCCGTCTTCCAGCAAGACCATGTTCTCCACAAAAGGAGACTTTTTTCTAGCATCTGTAAGACCACTGTAAAGACCTAAGAATTTAGCTTGTGGTGGATTCCGAGTCATCTTAAAAGTAAGCACGTGATGGTCTAGACTCATTCAAGGCTGTTGACTGTCTAAATTTGGTTGCCTCTAAAATTGGTGGTTCGCAGTGCTCCCAGTACATCCACGGCTCTGCAGTGGGGAAAACAGAGCCCCAAGCATGGGCACTCAGGGTACTAGAGGTGACCTACCTTGGCTTCAGAATCCAGGTTTGCAGGATCAGCCGGGATGCTCAGCTCCACTGTTCGGGTTTCTACAGCAACTACTCCCACGGGTATTCCTCCTAGCCTGATAAAAAATGAGCCGTGTGAGGGCCTGGTGGACGTCATCGTTACAGCTAGTCATTTATTTTCCAATCCTACATCAACACCTTGGTGGAGGAGGAAGTGGAGACAAATATAGAGGCGGGGGAAATCAGACTCTTCCTGGGGTAAAATATTACTTTACAGATTTGGTAAATATGGTAAATTAGAAGGAAAGTACCCTCAGGGTCACTCCTATTCCCCAGCACAGGATAAATTTAAACCAAGGGTTGTACCAGGGAAGCCTCTTCATTAAGACTCAATAGCCTAGTACGTGTATGAGATCTTGTGCACATGAGCATGTGTGCACACATGTGCACGCACACACACACATTTTCAACCACTGTAATAGGTGAAATTGCTCAGTTCACAGCAGGTCTTTGGTAAAGATGGAGGGGAGTGGCTGGACAGGCGGTGGCAACCTGAAACTTCACCACACCAGAGCTGTCATTGTCTACGGACTAATAACAGGGCTCCAGGTAAGACGTGACGGGAGAGCAGGTCTCACCATCGGGCGTATGGATGGGGAGTCTGCAGGCGTGTTGTAGGATGATGAAAGATATACACCAAGGGTCGGGAGGTGGTTAAACAAGCCCTCAACTTCCTCTTCCATTGGAAAAGAGCGAGGGGCCAGGGACAACCTTCAGAAGTAACCTTGGTGGAACAGGTGATCTATATTGGAAGGATATATTTAATCTCCATGCTCTGTTAATTAAAAAAAAAAGTTCTTCAGGGGCTCCAAGCCTCTGCATCTGTACTTCGTGACACCCTCCCACACGTGGTCCTCATAAAGATTTCCTAGTAAAAATCAGGAAGGCAGAGAGAAAGTGGGTGACTGCAAGTGAGTCTGCAAAGTACACGGTGAGTCCTCACTCTGGAAAAAGTGATTCAATCTTCACCTTCTGAGCTGCATTCCTTGGGGTTGGGGCTGGAGCGGGTTATAGTCTCTCATTCCGCACAGCATCTCCGTAACAAAGTTTTCCGTGGAGGATGCTCTTTGGTTGTCACACTGGCTATTGGAGATGGATTCCTGTCATCATAAGAGACCTGACAGGGGCCAGAGTGGGGACCACCCACCCCCTTGTCACTTGCCTGCACTGAATCAGAACCAAAAGCCCTCTAGACAACCAGACAACGAGCGGCAGGTACACAGGAGGGTTCAGAAATATTTCTGTTCACAATGATTAACAATCCAACTGGAAACTTGTAATTGCAAAAGCCACCCTAAATCGGTAACTTATAACTTATATATTAGGGCCCATGTGACCTAATAAAGAACATCTTTATCCGAGTATTACAGTTATTTATTGAACTTGAAAACAGCTCAGAACAACTTCTGTTTTCTATTATACTTCATATAAATTTTATCAGGCTAGCACATGAAGATGCTACATCTTGTTTTATAGTGTGTCCCTGGACAAGGTGCCATGGAATAATAAAAGACAATTTACAGCCAATAGCACACATATTCCAAACATACATACCAAAGATGAGTTTTGGCAGCACTTACAGTAACAATCCCAGAAGAATACATTTATATTTATTTCTCGAAATGCCATTGCTTTAGAAAGAAGCTGGCTCCATTTGTGTTTTATATACTTGTGAGCATGTGTGTGTGGTTTGGAGTGAGAAGCCCAAAACTCATCAGATGGAAAGAAAGAGAGTCAGGGTGAGTGTTGCAATAAACAATGGCAGAGCTAGCCGAAGCCAAGCTTGACTGATCTTGCTCGTGGAACAAGCCCTGTTCTTCCCATCAGAAGTGGGAAGCATTATTCTCTTATTTCCCACGGGAGGATCTTAAAGACATTAACAAAGGTTTGGTTTATATGAGGCTTAAAATCAGGCATGTTTTTTACGGAGGGGAAAACTGAAGCAGAGTATAGTTGAGAGATGCTTTCTCAAAAAGTTGGTCCCAGTGTCCTTCAAAGACTCCCTATAGCAAACCAATAGGTCCCAAGTAGGGGGGCTCTCTCCCCAGTGGGACTTCTCTAGACACAAAGAATAATCCTCCTTGGGACTCGGAAGCCCGTGGTAAGGCAGAAGCCTGGGATGCCAGAAAAAAATGGGAACTAGTCCCTGGGAGCCGTGGTTGGGGCCAACTCCAGGCTGACTCTTATTCAGACCCACAGGGAAAGAGCCCGTCTGTGGGATTTGCCATCTGATGGCCCCTTGTCACTGGAAGCACGAGGTCTGGTGACCGGCTGGGCAGAGACAACCACAAAGCCTAGAATTATTTTCAAGGCTAGAATCTAAATCTCCCCCCGACGTGGCATGCTTGAGAATCTGGAGCAGGTGCCACTTTTCACCAAGATAAGGGAAACTGATTGCCCCCGAGAGGCAGGTGAGCTCCAGATGTGGGTCCCCAGGGCGGCGTGTCTCCGCGGCGCGGGGCCAGATTAAGATCAGCCTTGGCAGGTGCTCGTTATGGCAAGCGGCGCAGATTATTCCGTGCAGGGCTTGCTGTTGAGTGAAGCGCTTCTTAGAGTGGGTATTAAAATTTAATAGAAACTTCGATTTCCCACTTGAAAAATAGAGGTATTCCTGCAAACTATTCCAGCTTATTTTACTCCTGTTTCAGGTCAACTCTTTTTTTTTTTGTAATTCAAATCTGATGATAAGCCAGTCTAGTGCATTTGTTACTAGAATAATCTCGATGCCCTGAAGGAACTTCTTCCGGTTACACCGATCTTTCGGGGGGTCACATAGAGAAGTAGATGAGTCTGATTCACTGGGAACCTACTCTGAAAAGAAAATGTTCTTTGAAGGTCGTAGTGGGGGGTGTCTCTGGTGAGCTATGGCTATTGTGGTTGGGCTTTACGGCCCCCAGAGAGCTTTGCTTGTGGCATTACGAAAAGGAAATGTTGTCAAAACCAGACTTCAGATTAAACGCGTCGCTGGAGTTACATGCTGAATGACCACTGGGAACCAGGGCTCCAGTCAGGCTGCCTCAGGCATGACTACAATCCAGTACTCTTAGAAAATTTAGCCAAAGAGAGCATTGATGGTAAAAACCTATAGGCCTTTGCTATTGCTGTTGTTGTTCAGTCACTAACTCCTGTCCAGCTTTCTGCAACCCCATGACAGTAGCTCACCAGGCTCCTCGGTCCTTCACTACCTTCTGGAGTGTGCTCAAATTCATGTTCACTGAGTCGGTGATGCTATCTAACCACCTCATCTTGTTGCTTCCAAAACAAAAGGGGTCTTACCTGGCTCTGCCAACCACCACAGTCTGTGCCCACGGTTGCATGATCTCTGAGAAAGAGCCATAGTCAAAAAATCCACTCAACCACTGACCTTTCTGGGCTATAGAAGGGAAAGCAAGGAAACAGAAAATAAAGATGATCAGTTCATTCAAAATACACCAGAACTGGCAAATGGAAGGGTGGATCTGAGGGGTTATTTGGGGGAGTCTGTTGTTGTTTTTAAACATATTATAGTAGATGGAAACATTAGGCAGCTCAATGTTCATCTGCCTTCAGACCTCATCTCCTATTTCATTTGCTAGTCTGAATAAAAAGAATCATTTATCAGCGAAAGCATCATTTATTGTTAAACGATGGGGTTCAGCTAGCAGAGTTTGCGTGTTTTTAAATAAATAACCTGGCTTCTTTCGCAAAACACCACAAACATTTGCCAAAAGGCAGCCGAGTCATTAAAGATGTTTTCAAAATGTCTATTTCTACTTTAAAACTTAGCTTACAATTTTGTTTGACTCCACTGATTTCCTTTTGTTTGCTGTTGTTATATCATTATAGTACAAACTGTATTCATGTAATAGTCATGCTCTGCATTTGAAGGGGGGAAATAGGATTAAATTATTACAGGTAATATTTTAAAATTTGATTCCACTGATTTTCTTTCAATGGAAATATGAAGATAGGGAAATGATAAGTATCAATATTAATGATCAGATGAGGACCCCAATTTGGGGAAGAGCGTCTCTGCTAGAAAAGCACTTTTCTGCTAGAAAAGATACACTTGCTTTATTTACCGCTGACAAGGATAATCCTACTAAAAGAAAGGGCCATGCCCATATACTCTTAAAAGGTATCAGAAATAGGAGGGTCTGATACCTACACTTAATGTCATTAACCTCCCTCGTGCACGGGATTTCCTTCACTGGCAAGACAGATGACTTTCAACATCTTACTTTAAGAGAAACAACTTCTGTTCCACAGGTCTCCATGTTTGACCAAGGCCCCATCAAAGCCTCTGCAAACAGCTGTTTTCTAGCTGCCCTCTCAGCTCACCATTTCTCAGTGAGTCTTCTAATTTGAACGTGGCCCTCCGCCCTCTAAAAACCCAAGTCCAAAACCAATTAAAAGTGGAGATCCGAGCAAGCTAACCTCTGCTGACTTAAACAGGATGGAGAGTGTTTTATCAAGACTAAACTTGTAATTACTGTGTTCTACATCCCTTGCCTCTATGGCCCCCATGTAAAATGTGATCATCCATTTCAAAATTATCTCTCTATCATGAGCCCAAAGCCGATCGTTTAGATTCTGGGCTCGTGTTGGGCGTCAGTTTGAAGAATATCGTGGCACTATCTCCTCTAATAAATGACTTTAACTTTTCACCTAGAAGATATCTGCTTTAACTTATCACAGGGAATCATCTGCTTTCTTTAACGCTTCCACTAAATTAAAATCTGAAGTCACTCGATTTGGGAGCGAGTGTTAGCTGCACAGAGACAGCAGGATGAATTGCTAGGGAGTTGATGAAAAAATATTATCCCCAAACTAGAAAACTTAGTTTATCACAAATTCATTTGATTCTGCAGTTCTCATTAATAATAGCCAGGATAATGCCCATCTACACATGCACACACACCTGTTCAACTCCTGAAAAAGGGTTCAGATTTTGATGAGGGTTCTAAACCAAACTTCTAAGTGCCTCAGGTTATCGAAGTTTTGTTAAAAAATAATTTTATCCATTTATTTATTTTTGGCTGTGCTGGGTCTTCACTGCTGCGTGGGCTTCTCTCTCGTTGCAGAGCATGCGCTCTAGGACATGTGGGCTCATTAGCTGCCGCTCCCTGGGCTCTATCTAGAGCACAGGCTCAACAGTTGTGGTGCATGGGCCTGGTTGCTCCGAGGCATGTGGGATCTTCCCAGACCAGGGATTGAACCCATGTCCCCTGCAGTGGAAGGCGATTCCTTACCACTGAGCCACCAGGGAAGCCCAAGATACTGAAATTTTAACTTTGTATGCTTGGATCATTTTATGGTCCTTACTTCAATAATAATGATTTGGAACTACAGAATTCATTTCAAAGTGGAAATATTTTTTCTTTAAAACCCCTCCTGCCTAATATGTTGGTTGATGGAGGGGAGTCATTGGAGGGCTACAGGTATTATAGGTGGGCTTTACTGGGCCCCCTCAAAGAGCAGGTCATGTTCAGTTCATCAGTAGAACTTAGAAGCCACTTAACATGGCTCTACATTATTCCCAGGAGAACACTCACTAGGTCTTGTTCTGATTTCTCCCAGAAAAGTCCTGCATTTTATGACTGATAAGATATCTTAGGCTCATGGCTCTTATTATAAGTTTTGGTATAAAAACAAGAGGTAGGGCAAAGATTACTATGATGATTCTTCTATGTCAGAAAAACTATTTAATTTTATTAAGATTAGCAAGAAAGGGCATTGACGACAACAGGTAAGGTTTTAAATTAAAGTCAACCCTGCTGCTGGGGCTGCTGCTGAGTCGCTTCAGTCGTGCCCGACTCTGTGCGGCCCCACAGATGGCAGCCCAACAGGCTCCCCCGTCCCTGGGATTCTCCAGGCAAGAACACTGGAGTGGGGTGCCACTGCCTTCTCCAAAAGCCAACCCTACTCTGGTGATTTTTCTGTCTATAGTTAGGTTTCTGAATTAAGCCAAACTCCTAAGTATTACCTGTGTGACCTTGCCCAAATCACTTAACTTCTCTGAGCTTGTATAATGGTCATCTCATTTTATCTCTGAGAAACAGGAAGTCCAAATAAGATGGTGTATATGGAAGTGCTTTACAGTCCCACCTAGCTTTTCAGGGGGTGCCCACATAGGATTACTAAGCTTTCCTTAGGAAGAATTATTTTTTCTTTTTTAACTCTTTGGCGGCACAACACGGCACGGCGGATCTTAGTTCACCAACCAGGGACCCAACTCACGCACATGCACTGGAAACGCAAAGCCTTAACCACGGGGCTGCCAGGAGTCCCTGCACACCTCCTTCTCTTTCGGCAAAGTCACAGTGACTTTTAAATTTAAGGAATTATCTTCTGCATTCCATTCTTTTAAATATAGCCCTTTGTAGGGGGGTGGGGGAGGGAACAGTTGAAAGAAACATGCAAAAAAGAACACTTTCCCAAAAAGCCTAAAAAGGTAGATTCAAAATGTAGCAGGAGGATTTGGGGCTTCACGAAAGAACTTCCTGCTAAATAAGATTTGTTAAAATCGCCAAGTGGGCTGGCAAACGGGAATGTACATTTGCCTTCCGGTGGAGTGACCTCTTTTTTCCCCTGTTGTTGCTTTTTAAGTTTGGTATAAAATAAGCCCCAAAACAGAGGAATATATTAGATATATTAGAGGAAGGGCTTGTTCTAACTCAATATAGCTATCAAATTAAAAGTTCTGTCTTCCAACCAGGGAAAGACAGTAACTTCCCAGGTGGCACAGTGGGTATGAAGCCGCCTGCTGATGCAGGGGACCTGGGTTCAATCCCTGGTCTGGGAAGATCCCACACGCTGCGGAGCAACTAAACCCACGCACCACAACTAGCAGAGTCCACTTACCGCAACGAGCGATGCCGCGCGCCACAACGAGGACCCGACACAGCCGAAGAAAGAAATACAGCTTCAAAAACGACCGCAGAATAAATAAAACGTCTCTGTTTACACAGGCTAGATGCTCGAAGATTCTGGTCCTATCACTCTTTGACTTTATGGGTTATATTTAACTGTTTTAAAGTTTTTTAAGACCATTAAGTAATAAGGGCTCCAATAACAGAATAAAGAGAAGAAACGCACTAACGACTACAGGGCTTAGAACTGACTCAACAGCTGGTTTCATTCATTTTTCATTTGTTCTTGATGGATTTTCTACCTTTTTCTTCAGAGAGCTGTTGTTTTTCCAGATTTCCCTCATTCCCAGGTACTTCCGGGGCTCTGTTTTCTTTGTCACATGCTATTGTGCAGGAATTGGTTAGTGACGGAAAGGAACACTGAGAGCGTGAGGGCCAGGGTGCCACGGACCCTCTAAAATACACATACTTGGGTGAGGCCGGCCTGCCAGCATCCACCGAGGGTCATACGGCGCCTTCGTGGGCACAAACTCGATGACTCTGTCTATCGGATCCTTGGAATTCAGGAGAGGAACTGAACTGTATACACTCTAGAAGGCGATGGGAGGGAAAGAGCACAGCGGTCAGTGAACAACTCGTAACTCAGCAATAGTGACAGACAAAGAGAGCAGGACCCACATATGGAAGCATACCCGTTAGTCCCATCCATCAGCTGGAAGGACCCCAATCGAGAGCCAGGCCCTGAGGAAGAGGTACAGCTCGCAAGTCTCACGTGGGAGCCTGGTAGAAAGTGGGGCGATTGGACTCTTGACTTCAGTGCGCCCAGGCTCTCTGGGAAGTCCCCTAGAGGGGTGGACACCGATGACAAAGGGGAAAGCCCCACAATGAGAACAAAGCCTTAAGAAGCTGGGGTCTGAGCCCAGACACGACTCAAGGCTTCCCTGGCTGGAAATCATCAGAAGGGGGCCTGACCCCTGAAATCCAAAGGTGTTTTTAAAGAAAGGTAGGAGGCAAAAGATGGCTTTAAGAAAAAAAAAAAAAGAAATCAACAGCTTCTAGAGAATATTCTGTAAGAAAAAAATCCTTCTCCCATAAAGGAGTCTCACACGCTGAGGCAGTGAGCTGTGGTGAAAAGGCTGGGTTCTCCGAGCTTTTCGGTGCCGGCAGCAAGCGGGGAGGACTCACCTTCGGCATGTAAGACAGCCAGTGCAGGACGGTGAACACCCCCTCGAAGTCGTCACAGACGGTGCTGTGCGTCACCCCGTTGTTGTGCATGATCTGGATGCCCCCCAGCTGGTTGTTGGAGGTGTATACTTCCCTCCCGAGGACCTAGAGAAACAGGCCAGAGAAGACGTTCATCCAGTCAGAGAGAAAGGCAAGGTCTGTCTCGTAACTGCCACTAAAATGGATTCTTTTTTCTGCAAGACAGAGTCCGGCCTCCGTGGGCTGTGTCGAGGGACTGTCTGGACCTTTGTCCTAAAAAGGAAACTCAGAAGACACAAAGGGCGTTTTAGACAATCACATACTCTGCTGCAATTTAAACACCAGCAAGCCCCTCTTTATCAGCCGCCACAGACGCATGGTGGCATCCTGGGCTCTGGGGGGAGACCACAGTGGTGGGTAACGCTGGGGCCCCGAGAGGCAGGCCACACCACGCTGCTGCCCGCAGACGCAGAAGGGGGAGTGCCTGGCTGCTGACACCCTCGAGTGACGAGTCTCAGTTAAACAGGAGCATCGAGAAGTTTGGACTCCTCGTTTTTTCCAAGGGTTACTTTTCCCCTTTATATTTGATGTTTCAAACGAAATCCTGAAGCAACTCATGACACATACATGAAGCCTTGAGCCTAAAGTCCTCTTTGTGTGCTGGGCAAAGGGCAGTGATTTATGCCCAAACCCACTTCTCCTGGGTCCTTTCCTCCCCAGGTTCCAGGGACTTCAGGGCCTCAATTCCCTGGTCTATCCACCCCTGGAGGAGTTTAACTCTTGTGAAGATGAAAGGCACCTGCGATTGGAAATCATAAAGTTACCTTTAAAAAAGAAAAAAAGAAGAAAGAACATTCTTCGACTTGGAAATTGTAGGGCTTCTTTTCCCCTTGAAGATTGGTTAATCATTTCATTTGGGGAGGGAGGTTTTCCGACCCAGCAGATGGAAGCTGGGCAGCCTGACCACGGACTCCGGCAAACTGCTGAGTGTGTAGTAATTGCCAGTCATCTACGGTAGCCCTGGAGAGCTCTTAACAGCTGTGGAGCCGCTTACTGTATGTTACCTTTTCTTTCTTTCCCCTTTCTCCTCCTCCTCCTCTGGAAAATAACCACAACACAAAATTTCTTCCTTACTTTTATTCATTTCCAGCCTCTGGGGGAGAACCTAATAAAGGAGAGACCAGCGAATTCTACCTGTATATTCCCATTTTGCCCCTTCCTGTTCAGAGCTGTGAGCGGGGCTGGGTCAGCCCCGGGGATCAAGACCTGCCAAAGGCTGAGGAAGGGAGCAGCCAGAGCCATCACCTCTCTGAGACCCAGCTGGTCTGGGTTCCATTTAGCTTCAGCTACAAAGGGGAGAGGGGCAGGCTTCCCAGGGGGCTCACTGGTAAAGAATCCGCCTGACAATACAGCAGATGTAGGTTCGATCCCTGGGTGGGGAAGAACCCCTAGAGAAGGAAATCACAATCCACTCCAGTATTCTTGCCTGGAAAATTCCATGGACAGAGGAGCCTGGAGGGCTACAGTCCACGGGGTCGCAAAAGAATCAGACACTCACTTAGCAACTACACAGCAGAAGGAAAGGTGGAAGAGATTCTTCTGAAAGGAATATGGGGAGCAAAACGGCTCTCAGATTTCTGCTTTCCTTACTAGAGAAGCACAGAGACAAGCCTCCGCAGGCACCTCTGAGCTGAGCGACGGGCCCGGCAGCGTCTTTGAAGGAGCCCCCGGAAGCGGGGAGGCCGAATCTGACCACTGGGCTCCCGTCCTCTGCCCGGTCCGCCTTTCATCTCAGCCCAGGCGCCGCAGCTCTATTCTCATTCTCCTGCTGTCTCTTTCCATTTGCCCTCTCCCTGACTGATACACTGATCTCTCGGTCACTTGGCTTTCTGCTCCACTGCGTCCATATTACTAATAACACCTCCGCCACGGCCAGTTTACCTCATGAAGGCAGGAGCACATCATTACAAAATAAACTCATAACTTTGACATTCTAGCAAATACACGCCGTTTGTTATTTTTATGGCTTTAGTCTTTCTAACAGGCAGAGGGCATTACATACCTGTTTCCTTTCTATCTTTAAATGTGTGCACACGCGCACACTCGCACATGCACCAGGAAACAAGACAGAGCAAAAAAACCAAAAACAAACCCAACCCCCAGCAAATGTCCAGAGCAGTCAGACGACGGGGCACCCTGGTGGAGGCAGAAGCCCTGTCACTCAGGAGGCCGCGCTCCGATCTGGCTCTGGTTTTATGGACGTCGTAAACCCGATGGCCCACAGCTGGTCCTTCTGGGACAGACTGCCTCTCTGCCAGAAGTCGTTCGGTGTGATCAGCAGTATTTTTAATTATTAAAATAAAATTGGAAAGGGGGAAAAGAAATAAAAAGGAGACACTGCACTGACCCTGACTATCTGATACCCAGAGAGTATGTCAGGGGCCCAGAATGCCTTGCTGCCTAGAAGCAAGAAAAGAGCTAGGGCTATTTTGTACTCAGAAATGCTATTTCCTTTCCCATGAAACCCTGTCTCTAGGACTTGATAAGGTCCAACCACTTAGAACCCCACGCCTCTCCCAAATCAGTAATGGCCCCATCGAGAACCAATCTCAGAAAAAGGGACTGAAACTGATGAAGAGATGCTTCGCTGTTCAAATACACCTTCCTCAGACATCTTTGCCCCCTCATTTCAAAGAGGAAGAGAGGCTCCAGAACTGGGTTCCTCCTGGAGGCTTCCTTGTCCACCCATTCCACCCCATATTCTTACATCTGATGGGAGTCAGATCTGGAAGGAGCTAATCACTTAGCATGCCTTCCCTTTACCAGTGGAAACTCAGGTTCTGACATCTTGGCACTGTTCTGAAAAGGCAGCAGTATTTCTACATTTCTTCTCCTCTGAGGAAGAAAACCAGGGCTTACTACAGCCAACAACATCATCCTGGGCTAAAGAAATGTTTGCCATCTGAGACGATTCATTGCATTTGGGAACTAAAGATAAAAATTATATGGCAGACAGAGTATCCGAAGAGCTCCCTCTGGTCAGCCCTATCGCAGGAGGTAGGCGGTAGGGGGTGGGGGCAGGTGCAGAGGGGAAGGACACACAAAAAATGAAGCCTGCTTCACTAACCACAAACAAATGCCAACAATCATGGCTACTTAACAACTGGGGAAGAGAAAGCAGGAGCCTCCAGTTCATCTTCAATGACCACATGTGTGCAGCATGTACCAGGAGAAAGGGGTGCACACAACAGCTCCTGACTGATAGGGGTCGGGGCTGACTCAAGTGGTTTTAATGATTTTAGAATACTTCACAACAAAAGCTCCAACTGCAGAAGCTGAATCTGGGCGAAGACAAAACCCATCCTGCCCAACTCTGAAATGATGGCACTGGAGCAGTTACGTTAACCCTGATGAGCGTCAGGAAGGCAGAGAAAAGGACCCACCCAACCACTGTTACAGTCTTTAATCTGTTGCCCTACCAACCTTCTATGGCAAAACCTGGGGTACACAACCCTCATCAACGTATCATTTTCGTGAAGTAGGTGAGCTTCGTTCATCAGTTTTTTTCAACTGGACATACCCATTCGTACATAGGTCATGCTGCTTGCCACATTCCATTTCCGAAATTATTCCTTGCACATTTTATACTACATGATACAAACTCTTGGTTTATCTGCCCAACAGCATCAATAACCACTTGAACATAGGAACCACTCAAAACAGGGGACTCTGCTGAGGCCCTACTTCGCCACCTCCTCCCAAGTCTGAGGGGAGAGGCAGTGCCATGAAATACTAGGAACAGGCACCATCTCAGGTCCCCTGCTGAAGAGTGTCGATGCCGACAGAGCTGAATGAGGGCTCAGCCTGAAAGAGGATCTCCGTTCACTCCCCACATAAAATTAAGTCTCATCCAGCACTCAGGCATTGCAGCTGGCGGACCTGGGAATTCAGGGCACTGCCTCTAGCCGGTGATTAGCAGAACACCAATGTTAGAGGCTCCGTGAAAGATGCTGCAGAGCCTTTAGAAATTTTGAGGTGCACAGGCAGTACCGATGAATGCAGTCACACACACACACACAGAGGCCCGCGCCACTGCTTCTGCTTATCTAGAGACGCTGCAGACAGCTCAGGTTTACCCCGGCTGACAGGCAATGAAAACGGTCTAATATACCGCCTGCTCTCGCCCTTAAATCCCTTTTTGGAGATCAAGATAAACTCGTTTCTTCCCTTCCCCAGTGCTCCAGACGTTTGAGTGAAGTGGCAGAGTATTGTGAGGTTTTGTGCAAATGAAATCACTGTGTAATACTGAATGAGTGTAGTATTTACTTGTCAGGATATTCATCAGCACCCAGGCTTTGAGCCTTCCGAGTTTCATAGATGCAACTTTAGCTCAAATTTTTTCAAAAAAATTGCTTTTGTCCTGATGTATACATATTATATCACGGCCCCTCAGATTTATAAGCAAATATTTGCAATTGTGTGCTGCAGATGTGAAAAATAATGATGCATATTGATGCATAAAAAATGAAAATTCTGCTGCTGTTTTCTCCCACTTTATTGAACCTTTTCCCCTTTAAACATTCCTGGTGGATCTAAGAATTTGGCTATGTACGTGGAGTCCATCCTCTTTCTCATGAAGGTATTTCCACTTTCAAGAGGATTTCAGGAGGGGTTTTGTAAATTTCCTGAGCAATTGTCATCACTGGATTTCCTCCATGATTTTAGACATTAAAGTCACTCTGGGATCTGTTGGGTTATTGATAAAGGTTTGGCTAAGGCAGAAAGGGAGAGAGAGATGAGAAAGAAAAAGTGGGAAGAAGTGCTAAAATAGGGACAAAGGAAAGGAGAAAGGATGAGAGAGAGGAGAAGGGAGGGGGAGTGAAAAGAGGAAGGGGAAGAAAAAAATGTAATAGCTCATCTACTCCTGGTGCTAACACCCTCCTCCTTGACCTGAGAGGACTACATTTTTAAAAGCTGACACGTAATTCAATCTCCAATTAACAATTTTAAGTGGTGCAGCACATATTACTGTGTAAATGTTTCTCCAGGAATACATCCAAGGGTGAATGGAATTAAACCTCTAGGGAGATAGGACCAGTGCCCACGAGACCAAGAATATTTGGGGGTTCCAAAATATAGTCCCTTAATACAGAGACCCAGGGTTGCAAATTCCTCCCCTGCTTTGTTGCTGCTATTATCACTGGCAAACCGGAGAGCTGGTTGGCAGCTGGCAGGCTGGCGCTAGACAAGGGGCACAGTGGCACACTGGCGGCACAGGACGGGGAAGCCTCTGGGCCATGGCTGGATTCAATGCCACCCACCGCAAGACCCAAAATCCCTCTATGTGTGTGTGCGTGTTCAGTCTTGTCCAACTCTTTGCGACCCCAACGCACTGTCTGTGGAATTTTCCTGGCAAGAATACTGGAGTGGGTTGCCATTTCCTTCTCCAGGGGACTCTGGCGTCTCCTGCATTGGCAGGTAGATTCTTTACCCCTGCGCCACCTGGGAAGCCCAAAAATCTCTATAAGCAGCAAAATTACAAAGTGGTCGGGTCTGCTGATGGATAAACTGGAGCACAGGGGCTGTGCTACCAGTGGTGGGAAGGATATTTAGGGGACTTCCCTCATGGTCCCACGGTTAAGAATCCTCCTGCCAATGCAGGGGACACAGACCGGATCCCTGGCCCAGGAACTAGGGTCCCACACGCCACAACCGACCTGTGAGCCACAACGACTGGAGTCAGGCTTTGTAACAAGAGATGCCACTGCGATGAGAAGCCAGCGCACCACAGCGAGAGAGAGGTCGCGCGGAGCAACGGAGACCCAGTGCAGTCCAAAAGAAGTAAATGTTTTAAAAAAGAAAAGATATTTATGCAAAAAGAAACTGAGATACAGGGAGAATAGAGGAATAAGGTAGATGGCAGGAGGAGGAACTGGGGTAGAGAGGAACCTCATGACGGTTTACTTGTCAAACGTATGAGAAAAAGGCATAGACTTCCAGAGTCAAAACTGATGCCAGAGGAAATCACTCATCTCAGGGATCCATCAACTGCTCATTTAGCTGCAGACTTGAGCACACTGACAATAAATTATTTCCAAATACAGAAAAAAAATGTAAAAGTCTGGTCTACTGACATACAATTCACATATAGTGAAACTGTCCAATTTTAGGTGTACAATTCTATGAAATCTGACATCACATAGGTGTATAACCACTACCCACAATTGCCTCAAAAGTTTTCATCAGCCCCCAAAATGTTCTCATTTCCTTTGTAATCAATTCCCTTCTCCCAGCCCTTGGATGGATCCCTGTGTCTCAAAAACGCTGCCTGTTCTAGAATGTTATGCGTCTAGCTTCTTTCAGAAGCATTATGCATCTGAGAGTCATTGACGCTGACCCAGGTGGCAGCTCCTTTCTTACTGCAGATAGTATTCCATGTTATGGAAATACTACCACCTGTCCATCTGCTTGCTGTTAGTTGACACTTGGGCTGTCTCCAGTGTCAGGCAACTATGAATAAAGCTGCTGTACATTCCCACACAGGTTTTTTATCAATGTACGTTTTCGTTTCTGTTGAGTAAATACCTAGGAGTAAGACGCTAGCAAAAGGAGAAGAGGGCACCCGAGGATGATATGGTTAGATAACACCACGGACTCAACGGACACGAATCTGAGTCAACTCCGGGAGACAGGGAAGGACAGCGAAGCCTGGCCTGCTGTAGTCCACGGGGTCACAAAGAGCAGGACACGACTTAAGAGACTGAACAGCAGGATTGCTAGGATACACTGGAAGTGGGTAACTTTTTTAAAAGAAAGCTAGACTTTTTCTAGGTGAGTGTACCATTTTGCAGTCCCACCAACACATGTGAGATTTCTAGCTGTTTTGCATACTCACCAACATTTAGTATGTCAACTTAAATTTTTATTAGTAGGGTCTAACTGTGGTTTTAATTTGTGTCTCCCTAATGACTAATACGGAGAAGGCAATGGCAACCCACTCCAGTACTCTTGCCTGGAAAATCCCATGGGTGGAGGAGCCTGGTGGGCTGCAGTCCATGGGGTCGCTAAGAGTCGGACACGACTGAGCGACTTCCCTTTCACTTTTCACTTTCCTGAATTGGAAAAGGAAATGGCAACCCACTCCAGTGCTCTTGCCTGGAGAATCCTAGGGATGGGGGAGCCTGGTGGGCTGCCATCTATGGGGTCGCACAGAGTCGGACACGACTGAAGCGACTTAGCAGCAGCAGCAGCAATGACTAATAGATAAATATCTTTTTATGTGCTAACGATAATATCTTTTTATGTGCTTATTTACCCATCTTTATACCTTTGGTGAAAGGTCTGTTCAAATTTCTTACCCATTTAAAAAGTTACTGGGTTGTTTCCTATTATTGAGTTGTGAGAACTCTTCATATATATATATATATTTTTTTTTTTTTTTTTTTTTCCAGTCACCTCCCAGTGGTTTTTCTGACTAGGTATGGGAAATGAGGTCGGTACTGGAAGGCAGCTGGCTGTGTGACTGCCTCTGCCCACCAGTGGAGAGGCACAGAGTTTGGTGCCTGCTGTGACCTGGCTTCTTGGGGAGTAACACCGACCTTTCATCTCTTCAGCCTTTCTGTTTGTGTTTTCTCATCTACATCTGGTGGGCGGCAATTTAGTGTTTTCCTCTTAAAACACGTGAAAAGCCTGTTACTGTCTTAACACAACAGGCACACAATAAATGCCGGTGAACTGCCATCGTTCTCACCGTTCCATAAAAACTCAGCCCTGGCTGGTATTTTCAGCAAGCTGAACTACTATAAGCAATAGAAGCCTTTCCTATTAGTGCTAATATGTGTTAGGGCTTCCTTAAGCAAAACGAGTGGTTTGGTTTTCCTCTCCTTTTAGTTTTCCCCAGTGGAGATACTGGGTTTTTCTTTCAAAATTCTTTACCTGGGCTAGAATTAAGCTAGTAACTCTATATACTATAAAGTCATATTACATTAGGGTTGCTCTACTGAGCTGCATAAACCTGCTTTATCTGTTGAGAAGACATTTTCTCAAAGGGTTAGATAGAAAATGAAGATACCCACAAGTTGATGATATGTTCCAACGGTCTTGACTTCCCATATTTGCATCTTATGCTTTGGTTAAATTTGGATGAGTTCCTTTCCTAAATAAACACTGATTTCTCACTTTCTCTTATGTGCAAACTATTTTAAAAGGCTTAAATTCCAGACTCTAAGACATTTAAACTATTAGGACCCAGTCAAGAATCAACCAGAAAAACTCGACGCCTGGGCATGGTAATTTGTTATCAATCTAAACTGCTCTTAAAGCTTCTCCTTTCATAATTCAACACTCCTGACGGCGGACGTTTGCTGATTAGACGGTGTGAAGGCGGCCACTCTGAATGAGAGGGGACACACCCAGATCTGGATCCAGGCACAGGGGACATTCCCGAGAATGATGAACAGTCAGGAGTCAGGTTTCTAAACAGTCTCGTTTCCTGCGTCTTTATCATATTCACACAGCAGTCTGTGCACAGCCAGGGACCAGGTCTGTCTTCGCCCCAGAAGACTGAAGCCCTTGCATTTCTAATCTACCAACGTGTGCAGTTCTTGCACTTTTAATTTATGAGTGTTTGGGGGGGAACTCTCTGACTTGGGAACATATTGGCTCGGTCTAATGCTTGGAGATTATTAAACTCGGAGCTATGCTCCACTATCAAGTCTACAGATCTTTTATTTAGAAGATATGGTGCTCTAAATGCACAAAGAGCTCCCTGTCACCTTCACATTAAAGCCCCTAGTGCCTGGTAAATGGAATTATATAGCTGTCATCTCCTTTCCCCAAAGTTTTAAGAGTACAATGGGCTCATTTTTTCACACTCCATCCCAGCTTCAGAACTAAGAGACCTACTTTGTATTGATTTAAGGTCTCAGAAATAAATAAACCTGCTTCACCGCTGTGATTCACAACAAATTCATGATACACTATTGCATGATATATTTCAAGCTCTGGCCCTGGTTCTCTTTTTCCTCTGGTGAGTGATGGGGGAGGTGGGAGGTAGTGGGGAGCTGCAGAGCTGACAGCCGGATGGTTATTGGAGATGGCTGCTGACTGCAAATCCAAGAACAGACACTGCTGGAGGAGTATGGGAATTTTTTTTTTTAAACTGGGGGGCAGGGGTGAGAAGCTAATTTACTTGGGTTTCAGGCAGGGGTTGGGGGGAGAAGAAAGGTTAAGGGGAGAGGAGAGGGAGAGACACAACAGCAGAGCTTCGACTGAACACTAATTTGCAAAGACAGAGCGATGAACATGGCTGGAAAGAAAAGTGAAGAAAATCCAGCACAAGGAGGCATAACATCTAAATGACTGGGAAGATGAAGATGCGGAGCTGCTCTGCTGAGGGCACCAGTCCTTGGGGGGCACTTAGCCTGAGTTCAGGGATGATGTTTTATGACAGGCAGAACATGTACAGATCCTACACACCCCAGAACCTGTGAAGTGGAGGCATCTTTGATTCCAAGACTCAGGGAGCATCCAGTCCTGGGGGCTGGATAGGATGCTCTGGAGAGAGGGCAGACATAGAGCAGAGGTCACACGTATGTGTGAGCCAGAGATTGCTCCCTGAGCTGAGTGGGTGAGAAATTAGCATCTTGGTTTGTGTGCCCAGAGGACTTCAAAGTCCCTCAGTCTACATCACCCTACTGATTTCTGAAACAAGTCCCACTAAACTAATTTTAACAAGTATCTGAATATATAGCTCTCAAAAAGACCTATCTTTGGACTTCCCTGGTGACCCAGTGGTTGCGAATCCACTGCCAATGCAGGCGACACAGGTTCAATCCCTGGTCTGGGAAGATCCACATGCTGCGAGGAACAACTAAAACCAAGAGCCTCAACTCCTGAAGCCCATGTGCGGAGAGCCAGTGCTCAGCAATAGGAGCAGCCACCGCGATGAGGAGCCCGAGCACCGCAGCTGGAGAGGGGCCCCCACTCTCAACAACTGGAGAAACCCCATGTGCAGCAACGAAGACCCAGTGCAGCAAAAAATAATAAAAAAGACCCTATCTTCCAGCCCTGTATCACGACCTTGACTTTTGACAAGGCGGGTGATGAGAAGGTATAAAAGCCTGGGCGGACAGCATGCAGCAGATCCCTAAGGTTCTAGAGTACTATTTCCGAGTGGTGAGTTTTAGCTGTTCCTCCAGTAATTAAAAGTCATTTCATATTTTCAGCTGGCCGGAATGTTATGAATCCAATTTCTTTGCTATCTTTGAAGAGCATTTTCATCTTCACTACGTTTGTTCTTGAGACAAGACTGGACTTTGAAAGCGAAAATACATGGGAAAGAGTTTGGTTTTGTTCAGTTCTACAACAGGCTAGAGCATCAAACTGGGAGTCACTTTGTTAATTTTGAACTACTATTTAAGAGGAATTAGTTTGTCTGTATAGAGAAACAGACTAGGAAGAACTTCATACAGATTAAACGGATTGGCTTAAAGAGTACTGAGTTGCCCTTCAGTCGAATTTTTCAAGCATCGCTGAATGACTATTTGGTAATGGAGTTACAGCGGAAATTCAAACAACAGTTGGGCAGTGGGACTTGGAAGGATCCTTCCGCTTCCAGTAATAATTCTAGGACCACTTGTTTTCATCATGAACTACATCACTACCATCACCACCTGGTACTTAACTCTTCTGTAATATGGAAAAAAAAAAAAATTAAACTGTTACGCTCTACAACTCCCATTCCTAACCTTGCTAATACATAGTAATTTTATATATTACTAGTATGTAATCGCACTAACACAGAATTCTCTTACATGTAGTCACTTTTTTAGACTCCCCACCAGTGCTCCAATCTATTCTCTCCCTGCCCCAACCTAACACAACTCCCTGGCTACAAGTCAAGACACATCTTCATAGCATAAGAGAGTACTAGAAATTAAAAAGAATTTAAGATTCAGAGACCCTCTGGTCTTCACCTTAAGATAGGAAATGTATTTTACATAGAGGAAAGTGAGCCCCAAAGAGACAAGAGCCCAAAGTTGCTTTGGGCTAGTTGCTTTGCTAGTACATGGCAAGGAGAGCAATAATAAAAAAAAATTTTATTTGCTTTTTCTTAGAAAAAAAAATCTGAGGGACTTCCCTGGTGATGGTTAAGAATCTGCCTTGCAATGCAGTGGGGTCCATCCCTGGTTGGGGAACTAAGATCTCATGTGCCGAGAAGCAACTAAGCCCATGCATCGCAACTTAGAGGGTCCAAACTCTGCCAACGAAGATCTTGCGTGCTCCAACCAAGATCCCATGCAGCCGAATAAATAATAAATACATAATTTTTAAAAAATCTAAAGGCTCTGATGGGCTTCCCAGGTGGTGCTAGTGGTAAAAAAAACCCATCTGCCAATGCAGAAGACATAAGAGACACAGGTTCAATCCCTGGGTTGGGAAGATCCCCTGGAGGAGGGCATGGCAACCCACTCCAGTATTCTTCCCTGGAGAATCCCATGGACAGAGGAGCCTGGAGGGCTACAGTCCATGGGGGTCACAAAGAGGGTCACAAAGAGTTGGACATAACTGAGTGACTAACATCAAAGGCTTTGAAACTTCAAAAGGTTTTAGCACATTTATAATAGGCTGTCGAACATGATCATTCCCAAGTCTCAATGCCCAGGCAGAGCCTCAGAACTCTAGAAGCTCCAGAGTGATGCTTGTGTGGGCTCTCCCATCCTGAGTGTCTAGGCCACCATGCCCATGCGGGCTCTCTTAGAGGGTCAGAGGCCGTGGACCCCTGAATGACAATTCCACCAGAGAGCAGGGATCAGACTGCCAGCTGATGACCTCAGCGCACTCATGGTGTCAAACAGCCCTGCTCACAGTTTCCTCCCAGACCCGAGGAATACTGGGTGAGAAACTAAACAACTCCCCAGATGGGGTCAGGTGGCCCCTATTTTACGTGTGCGCAGGGGGAAAGGCCTGAAAACCAAGGGGATGGGCAACCTTTTCTGAGAGCTCATTCCTCATGCTAAAGAGAGGCTGACTCCGAGAGGAAGCTCACATGCCCTCTTTAGAAAGGAGACTGATCCCATCTGGAGCTTCGGAGAACAGGGCCTGTCTGTTGTGAAAATAGGTAGTTAGGGACTTTTAAAAATGCAAATTGCTGGACTGATCCTTAGAGTGATTATGGGCTATTGTACCAACAAGTCCTTGGGGACCTGCGCAGACAGATGACTGACACATATACTACCCTATCAGGGCCGGACATGGTGCCTCTCGTGTTAATGGCTTTCCAAAGTGTGTGATTGTCTTCAGATAACATCTATGGGGAAAGTCAATATGTGGATGTACTGCCACAGTGAGGACTGACATCTAACATTTTCTTAAAGGAATCTTCGCCTTCCAAGGGTCAGAAAGTAGAGAGGGTGTTGTGTTTGTATTTCACTTCCACGTCTCAGATAAAGAGCTGCACTGAGACAGGCCCCTAAATGCATCTTAGGGAAGACGACAACACTACCAGTGAATTACCTGTATTAACTCATTTAATCCTCACAAGGGTCTGTTACAAGCCCTGTTTTATGGTTAACACTACTGTGACCTGGAAGGGTTAAGTACTTTGTTCAAGGTCGCTCCACTCACAGTTGGCAGAGCCTGGATTCAAACCTGGCCAGTCTATTTCTCTTATTTTTTTTTTTTTTTTGGTTTCACCATGAGGCTTGTGGGATCTTAGTTCCCTGACCAGGGATGGAACTCCTACTCCCTGCATTGGGAGCTCTGAGCCTTAACCTCTGGACCTCCAGGGAAGTCCCCAGTCTGCCTCTTTAAGTTACGTGACAGTTACAAGGCAGCCAGAGCTGAAGAACCATCCCTTCCTTTCTCAAGCCCCCATGACTGACTCACATTGTGCATGAGAGTGTCATGGGCAAGGACAGAGAATGCATAGTGCAGGCTCCTGGTGCTACAAGCTCCTGGGAGGAGCTCTGATACTGTACCCCAAAGAGTCACGTTTCATGTTGTACAGACAAACAAATGTATGTATTTGGAAACTGAGATCCAGTGTGGGCCTGATACCAAGTTTCAAAAGCAAGATTAGCAGAATTAACAGGCTTAACACATAGCCCTAGCCACACTCATCATAAAATTTATTTTTTCTTGGCAGATCCATTGGTACCAGGGACCTGGTCTCTCTAAAGGGAATGAGATTATTGGATATTTTTTCCCCCTTAATGCAGAAGCTTTAAAATGCTTTAGCATAAGAACATCATACATCACCTCTTGAATGAATCTATAATCCACCTATCAGACCACTGGCACATGCCTTACCTCCAGAGACAATTATTGTCCAGAGGACAAGTCATAAACTGCAATTCTGATTTCTTGGTATAAAGAGAGAGCTTTTACCATATCTGGGCAGTGGATGAGAACTGGCAGGCCTTAGTCTATATCCCTTATATTTCTAGGTCCTCCCAGCCTACCGACCTCTTGATGTCACAGTAAACAGAACAGAGCAAAGAGTGGAAGGAGAGGAAGTGGATCTGAAAGTCACTGCAAACGTCCAATGTCGCCTTGACTTAGGAGTTTATGACTCTACAAATTGTCACAGCCCATTAAGGGTCTCTTTTTCCAGTTTCCCAAGCACACAAGCTGCTGCCTTTGCCAAGCCAGCCTGACTCCCTTCTGGCAGGCAGTCTTTCATGTCCATCAAGTCCGTCCTTACCTCTCAGTGAGGAATTTTGAAGGATCTGCCCACCCACTGCCTACTGTTTGAAGAACTGGGAACCCATGATCCACTACCTTGAGTGACATGAGAGAGCAGGCCCTTAGGAGCTTCTCTTACTTATGTTATCACTCTCATGACATTTGGACAAAAAGTAAAATGACCACTGGGACGTCCCTGATGGTCTAGTGGCTGAGAGTCCGTCTGCCAATGCAGGGAATACAGGTTCGATCCCTGGTCCAGGAAGATCCCACATGCCGAGGAGTAACTAAGCCACAACTACTGAAGCCCTCTTGCCTAGAGCCAGTGTTCCGCAACAAGAGAAGCCGCCACAATGACAAGCTCAAGCCCCACAACGAAGAGTAGCCCCCGTGTGCTGCAACTAGAGAAGGCCCACGCAGCAATGAAGACCCAGTGCAGCTGAAAGTAAAATAAATAATTAAAAAAATAAAATGATCACACTACTTTCTCTTCTCAGGCCTTGTGGACACTGAGCCCAGGGAACTCAGCGCACCTTAAATGAAACTCAGGGACGTGGAGGTTCATGTTCTGCTGCTAGTTCTAGTCTCTGTCGGTGGAACGAATAGACAAAGGTATTCTTCTACCTTCTGCTGTTTCTGTCTTCCCATCTGTAAAATGGCCCTCATGCCACCAGCCCACCCAGAAAGTTACAAGGAGCCACACAGATGTTCTTAAGTTTCAAATAAAGTTATCCAGGCTGCCCCTATCACCAGCCCATCGCCTTGAGTACAAATATCAACTCTGTTTTTGCGACGCTTAAGAAAACTGGATCTTGTATCTCTCCTCACCTGTGTAATATTCTGAATATTTCACACATAACTACAGGCAGCAAAGAACATGGCATTCAAGGAATGAGGATATACAAATACTCAGATGACAAGGACCGGGGATCAAAGCACACATGTGGGGAGCACTTTCTGGTTTTGGAAAACAAAAGACAGAATGGCAGAGGACAGAGCCCCTAAAAAAGATGTGTAAGTGAACAGTGAAAGCACTGACAGGAAGAAACAGGAAACCCTGGGGATGGTCATGTTTTATGTGCAGGTGACCACTGCCGGCTACAAAAAGAAATCCTTTAAAAGTTAAGAGTCTTTGGAACAGAGAGGTAGGAAGGGCTAAACTAATTAAAACCGGGTTGGCTAATGACGGGCAGCACCACGTGGGTGCTGAGATGGAGTGCAGCCATAAAAGCTTGACGCAGACACACAGTGTATTAAGTTGGGAATGTGTGTCTTTCCAGCTTCGTTTCTATTAAAGGAACAAACAATTTACATGTGGCTGCGTTACAGAAGTGTGATATGTGGAGTGTCAACCCTTTCTCTTCACACCCAACTGTGTTCAGTCAAAGGAGACACGGGGTGGAGGGGGGCGGGGAGGGGGAGGAGAAGAGCGAGGAGAAAGAAAGTTTTTAAAAAAATCTCTGCCTCAGCAAAAGTTTTCATTAAAATTTTAGACAAATGATCCCTGTGTCCTTCTCCCTTGCTGCCTGGGGCTCCATGCTATTTCTATGCAAATAACAACCTCGTGGTTTATATCTTATTATTTCCACCGTAGCTGCAGCGACATGACCTGAGACGTGTAAGAGGTGGGGGGGGGTGGGGGGGAGGTGGAGTTAGAAAGGAGAGAGAGAAAGAGAGAAGAGGAGAGAGAGAGATGAAGTGGGTGTTCACTCAAGTGTGAAAAAAATACTGTCAGGAGTGCGCGTCAAGAACAAAAAAAAAAAATCGCAGGGATAACGTGTTTATTTCAGTACCACCCCCACCCCCCTACCCCCCCTCTGCAATCCAGCACCTTTTAAAATTCATTGGGCATCCGGCGATCATGCACAATCCATCTGCTTTCACTTTATCATTTGCATTTCATGCCTCCTGGCTTTTGATGTGCTGATACTTTGATGCAGTCAGGAGACGCGCATTATCATTATTTCAATTTTCAAAGGGGTCAACGGGATCGGCACTTGCACACACAGATTTTTTTTTTCCCTACAACCTCTGCATGCCCCCCCCCCTCCCTTCTGACTCTTCGCCCTAATGTTTAACATAAAGGATGAAGACTCAGAAAGGTAGGGGTCAAATGTTTACAGTCTAAAGGCTCGTGTCCACCACCTACAATTACACAGGTACACGCGTATGACAGGCTAGATGGTCAGGGCTTGGGGAGGCTCTATGGGGCTTCAGACACACACAAAGACTTTCTCACACATGGAGACTCAGGGAAGCACACAGAGAGGGATCCAGACACAAAGAGACAGAGACTAGCGCCCAGGCAGGAAGAGACACGCACTCATAGTGACCTGGACACACACCCAGCGGATGTGAGACACAGATTCCTATAGAAGAAAAGGCAGACGTGTAGAGCGATAGCGGTGCACACAAAGACAGGATGTGCACAAGCAGGAAGGCGGAGGAGGCAGCCGGAGTATGTGGCTCCTGTCTAGTCCCCTTCCTCATACTTGAGAGGCACAGGGGCAGACAGGACATTTTAATGAATTTGCATGAAATCGAGGGTCTGCCAGCTCCATGGCTCCATGTAAGAGGACAGTGAAGCAGTCAGGGCAGGGTAACCCCTATAACTGATCACTCCATTCAGCTACGAATGATCATATCCTTCTGGAAATGAGCATTGTAGGGTAAGTTACAGCTGCAGCTTCACTGTCTCTTCCCTACAACTAGACTTCTTTAACCAGCAGCCCTGCAGGCTAAGAGGACGATGAATATAATGAATTTGATCACAGCAATTTAACCAGATTTTAAGAAAACAAAACAAAACCCCTAATGCTTTCTTTGTAGCATGATTGAAATTCAACTACCAAGCTTTCAGGAGAAAACAAACAAAACCCCCAGCAGCACTGACAATAACACAACAATGACAACACCTCTGCCTTTTGGAATAGTCTTGCTATCAGGGAAAAAATAAGAAACTCAGTGTGACAAGACACTTTTCAGAAATTAGCTCTTTGCGCAGATAGAGGAACATTACAGAAATGTAGGTGTCTTCGTTACCTTGGATCCTCACAGATAATGGTACGTACAGTTCTCTTCAGCATGCATCAATATCTCATTCTAAGAAAAAGGATCCAAAAGAACAACTTTTTTTTAAAACGTAAGACTCTCAGCCAGTTTCATTCAGAGCAATAATCTCCCTCAGTAGAGACAGTTCACAATTTTTATGTCCAGGCTACTCTCTAAAGGAAGAGCAGGACATCCAAGCCGGCCTCTGTGGGCACTGCTCTACTTTCCTTGGAGAGAAAGGCAAACCCAGAGAAGGATGCAGAGTTCACACGGGTGCAGAGAGCAAGCTTCTCGCCTCACACCATTCTCATTTCTGGCGTTCCGCCAAAGTTAACTGGACTGATGGCAGCGTCAACTTATTCTAAATGGGGACGATAGGCTGGGACACTGAATTCCAATCCTTCTACTTGAAAGTCAAGGCTGGATTAAAAAAAAAAAAAAGTGTGTGCAAGTCTAATAAACAACTAACTTAGCACACGTGTAATTCCGCAAGTTCGATCCCCAAACCATATGGACAGAGGAAAAGGTAACTGCACCGTGCAGGCCAATGCTTTGTGCCGAGTTCTAGATGCTTTTACCTGTGTTTCCTCATTTAAAGGAGGAAATTATTACTCATCTTTGACAGATAAAGAAAGATGAGAGGTTATGTGAGCTGTATGAGGTCAGTCAGCCAGCCTTAGACTTATACATATTCCTAGCTTTGGAGAGAAAATAATTTTCCTATGCCTGCAAAGAAGGGGGAACCACATGGTCCTTTGTATATGTAGGTATTCTTAGGTACTGAGGTCACTGTAAGAGTGAAAGCTATATATATTTTTTCCCCTCTGTGGAAAAGCCACTATGAACTTGGATTGAACAGGCACAAGCATTTCTTTGGAAGGGAAAGTAAATGTCCATGTCACACTCTTTTCTTAGCAATCCATCCATGCATCCATCCACCCACTTTCCATTCAACATTTACCAAGTACTTCCTTACCTATAAGGGACCATGTCTTAAGTGCTCCTCTTCAGAGGTGCTTTCACAAATTTCTCAAAACTTTAAAACCTGACACCCTTGCCATGTTCAGAGGATGTTTCATAGGTATAAATCTCACATTGCTTGCTCACAGGTGAGAAAAAGGGAGGGAGGGCAGAACAGATGCAGTCAATCTGATCTTTCTAGAAAGACATCAGAATGTAAACTCTTTGCAGCAGGAGTTATATATGGTTTGTTTATTAACATATCCACAGGGCTTGGAATAGTGTCAGGCACATAGTAGGTACTCATAACACTCATTATGTCAAAAGAATGAATAGGCAGAGAAGATGGAGAGAGGAGGAGAGAGAGACTAAGGAATGCGTGAGCTGAATATCTTCCTCCACCAATCAAGACCTGGAATTAAGAATTCACAACAGTCTTTGAAAAGCTTCACACACTTCTCCCAAACCCTAGAAACTTACTTTGTTGAGGGCCCCAGCTCCTGTCAGGATTAAGTGAGAATTTTCGACCTGGATGGTTCTTTGTCCCAGTCGGACGAGGTAAGCCCCAATCCCAATGGCCCTGCATGTAACCTTAAAAAAAGAATAAATTCGATGTGTCACATATTTATGTTCCCTCCCAAGCTATAAGAATTAAGCTATAGGTATACAAAAAATTCACATTAACAGAAGCTAGGTGTGTGGTTTTTTTTTTTTTTTTTTAAAGGAAATCTGTTTGGTTAAATGACAATACAAAAACATAATTTCCTGGTTAAAGCTAAGAAGGTAACATAATTCATTAAATGATTCAAGTAACAGTTCAAGGGTCTCAGAGCCTTTACTTCTCTTACACTTTTGCCTGTTCCACAGATGTGTGGCATCCACACTAGAGGTATGAAAAAGGAAACTAGTTAAGAGGAAAAGAAGTTTAAGCTGTTAATACTATGTAGAATATTTGAGAAATAAGTTAAACTAAAAGCTAACACAAGGTGCTAGTTTTATCTGGGGAATCCAATTATGTACATTACCCTATAGTCCTACTATTATGCACAATTAAAATCAAATTGCAGATTTACAATTTTAAAGCAATGCTCCTGGGGCTTCCCTGGTGGCACAGAGATAGGAATCCGCCTGCCAGTGCAGGAGACACGGGTTCGATCCCTGGACTGGGAAGATCCAACATGCCATGGGGCAACTAAGCCCATGCTCCAGAGCCCGGGGAACTGCAAATACTGAAGCCTGCACACCCTAGAGCCCATGGTCCACAACGAGAGAAGCCACCACAATGAGAACCCTGCACTGCAGTTAGAGAGTAGCTCCCACTCGCTGCAAGTAGAGAAAAGCACGCTCAGCCTCAAAGACCCAGCACTGCCAAGAAATCAATATATATATATATATTTTTTTTTAAAGAAATGCTCTCATTTGAGGCTGAACAGCAGTGATGGTGGCAAAGGCAAATCCTAGCCGCAGCCAGCTCTCCAAAAATCTCCCACGCGGCCAAGACGCACCAGGCTGATGGTGATGATCTCGTCGTAGGCCAATGAGGATTCCCCAGCAATCATTCCAGACCCTCGAAGGTTCTCTGCTCCAAGTCCTTCTTCCTTCCCAATAATGTCAGTGATCTTGTACCTGGTGGATAGAGCCATGCCAAATTAGACAGGTTAAACACAGTAACAACAATCCGTTAAGAGAACAGCCACCATTAATAGGCTGTTAAAAGCACACCGAACTCATATTTAACACCAGAGCTCTGTACATTTTTTATACTCGTCATTCATATATCTTTCCTTCTTAGCTTGGTGCCTATTTTGTCTGGAAGCAACATGGTATAGCGGGAAGAGCAAAATCTGGAACTAAGCAGACAGGTTTAAATCCCGGCTCTGACACATACAGCAGCACAACTCTAGGGGTAAGGTAACTTGTGTAAGACGGGAATTAGAGGGCATCCACTTCTCAGAGCTGAGTTGAGTTAAATTAAGCAGCAATGAGAGGGTTTGACACATAGATGGCGCTCCAGTGTCAGAAGACCTCTTACATTCTAGGACATGTATCTCTACAGTAAGCCACAGCCATTAAATCAAACATTTTAGATGAATGTTACCCAGGAATTAAAAAAAAAAAAAAAAAAAAAAATCCAGAGGCACTGTGAGAACAGTTTCTCAAGTTCCAAATCCTCTCTTTCCAAGACAAGGATGAAGGGAAGGTCAACACAGTGCACTCTATCCCTGCTCCTTGGCAAGTACCCAGTGTATGTACGAGAGTTCCTCGCACAGTGCTCTGGAGGGGCAGGGGGACTGGGTGTAAATGTAAAATGCTGGGCAAGTTGTCCAGAAAGCAGCCTGTGGATCCAAGGGGAGCCACTCATGGGTCTTCTCAGTGGGAGATTAGGAGTGATAGCTGATAATGCGAAATGGGAGATGGGGAATGCAACTAATAAAGGAAAAATACAAAGTGGGACACAGAGATGGGCATATGTTATTTATTGTTCCACGTGTACCCAGAAGGCTTGGCACTGGGCACAGTTTTAGAAACTGAAATAATAAATAAATATCCCAAAGTGGCTCTTAAACTATTTTTTTTTTGCCCCCATTATTTCTCTGTTCCTTTACTTCCAGCCTTCCAGCAATTCCTTTTCTTTGCTATCGCTGTTGTTCTGTGGCTTTGTGTTTCTGCTTCCCAGATTCCCAGTAATTCCTTCTCCCAGTTCTTCATTTGGCTCTGTATCTAGGCTCTATCCAGATTTCAGACTTACGTTACAGGTCAAGTTAATCTGCTTTAATGGGTTAACGAGCCACAGTAATTTGGTGGTGGGGGAGGGGGTTAAGTGTTCTTTTTATAAGGCCCACATGCCATATAGTCACACATACCCATGGGCCCAGCCTGCCTTCCTTGCAAAGCAGATCTTTTCCCTCCTAAGGAGTGCATACTGCTTCAGAGGTGTTTATGATTTGTTAAGTGACACCTTTTCCTATTGCATTACATGAAAGAGAGTAAAAAATTTCCCATTTTCTGCTCTATGATCTAAGTCTTCTACCTTTAAGACTATCATTCTTTAAAGTAGTACCAGGGACTTCCCTGGAGATACAGTGGTTAAGACTCTGCGCTTCCACTGTAAGGAGCACAGGTTTGATCCCTGGTCAGGGAACTAGATTCCGCATGTCATATCACATGGGCAAAAAACAAAAAAGGTAGTACCACATTTTAATGTTTCTTATAATAAAAACCTTTGTATGCTGCTGCTGCTGTTGCTAAGTTGCGTCACTCGTGTCCGACTCTGTGCGATCCCAGAGATGGCCGCCCACCAGGCTCCCCCGTCCCTGGGATTCTCCAGGCAAGAACACTGGAGTGGGTTGCCATTTCCTTCTCCAATGCATGAAAGTGAAAAGTGAAAGCAAAGTCGCTCGGTCGTGTCCGACTCCTAGCGACCCCATGGACTGCAGCCTACCAGGCTCCTCCGTCCATGGGATTTTCCAGGCAAGAGTACTGGAGTGGGGTGCCATTGCCTTCTCCGAACCTTTGTGTAATGTAATACAATTACAGAAGATTCATGTGTGCCACTTCTGATCCTCACAACAGTACAGTGTGATAAGGAATATCATCTCCATTATCATAGGTAATAACAGCCAGGATCTGTGATTGCTCACTATGTGCTTAGTTCTGTGCCAGTAAGGGCTTCACATATATAAGCTCACTTGATTCTTCTCTGTACAGATGAGGAAACTGAAGCTCAGAGAAGAAAACTGATTTATTTTAACAAAAGCAATATACAAAAATCAAGTCTTCTGAGATACCAGTAACAGAGAGTTAAAAAATACAATGGCAGGGGTGGGGTGGGAATCCTGTTCAAAGTAGCAAGAAAAAGTGCAAAACATTTAGAGCTATTTAAAAAAATGGCAAAATCCCACCATACCTACACTGTACACCAAGACATCCTGGGATGGGTGCTGCAGTGAACCCTCAGGGGCACTGCCTGCTGCTGCTGCTAAGTCGCTTCAGTCGTGTCCGACTCTGTGCGACCCCATAGACCGCAGCCCACCAGGCTCCCCCGTCCCTGGGATTCTCCAGGCAAGAACACTGGAGTGGGTTGCCATTTCCTTCTCCAATGCATGAAAGTGAAAAGTGAAAGTGAAATCGCTCAGTTGTGTCTGACTCTTAGCGACCCCATGGACTGCAGCCTACCAGGGTCCTCCATCCATGGGATTTTCCAGGCAAGAGTACTGGAGTGGGGTGCCATTGCCTTCTCCCAGGGGCACTGAAGGATGTTTCAAATTTTTGAGAGAAATACTCTGTGATATCTGATGGCTCCCATGTGAACTACTAGTTTCAAGTAGTTCGTGGTTTAACACTAGGTAGTGCTACATTCCTTCTGACAATCGTTGCAAAGCTGGGTTTTCAGTTTTGAAGGCGGTGTGGGGTGGAGGGCATTCTACACAAAAACCAATGCAGAATGTGAGGGTGGCAATGTCCAAGCTGACTCTAAGATTTGCAACGTCGTGCAGATCCAAATATCCCATATGTAAGTAACTGCAATTATTTAAGAATGACATAAAACAAATTTTCAGCTATGATAATATATTATACAGTTGACCCTTGAACAACAGCCAGAGTTAGGGGCATCCACCCTCAGGAGGTGAAAATTCAAGTATCACTTATAGTTGGTGCTCAATTGTTAATACATGGTTCTTCCATGTCTATAAATAGATTCAACCAACCACAGATGGTATAGTACTGTTGCATTTACTGTTGAAAATGTCCATGTAGAAGTGGACTCAAGAAATTCAAACCCATGTTGTTCACGGCAGAAACACTTATGAAGCTCTCTGGGTTTGACTACTCAATAATCAGAAATACGAGGTATATCTTTTTGCCTAAAGCTGCTATGAAAAAATTACAGAGACAATGTGGGTGCTGTGAACCAAGAAAGACTGGGACCTTCTGGCATAACCTATGTGAAGAAAACTATAAAACTTCAAATATACACTTAAATAATTAGAAACACACACCATATATCTTGTTGGAAAAAGTTAATATTATAAAGCACTCAGATCTTCCTAAATTAATTTATAAACCTAATGCAACTTGGATCAAAATCATTATGGGAGGTTTTGGGGAATTTTAAAAAAATGAGCCTATATGTAAAAAGACAAAAATAATTGATAAAATTTGGGGGAAAAATTAAGAATGTGAGGAACCCTGGCCCATTAGAGCAGTTAAAACTGTGTGGCATTAGTCCAAGAATAGACAGAACAAAAAACAGAATATAAAGCCTGGTAATTGAGTTAAGATTATTATAAAAGTGAAGAAAGTATGAATTATTCAATAAATGATACTGGAGCAACAGATTAACATTCTGGAAAATACTTTCAGATAGATTATAAAAATGTTCAACTTCACTGGTGATCAAAAAATACCAGTTAAAATAACAATTGCTGTTTTCATCCTATTTTATTGACAATAATCAATGCTGGCAAGGATGGAGAACAATTAAACAGCGTGAACAAGCACTACATATACTGCTCGTGGGAATGCAGCTCTTGAGAAGACAATTTGAAATTATTAAAAAAAATTTTTTTTAAATGGACATACTTTTTGACTACTAATTCTACTTTTTAGAAATTAACACAAAGTAAATAACCAGAGATATTCCTCAAAGTTTACATAAAAGAATGATCAGTCCAGGGATATAGCAGTAAAAATTAGAATTGTCTGAATGCTCAAATATGATACATTCATTAAAAAGATTTATATGAAGCCATTAAATATCACATTCTCAAATAATATTGTAAGAATATAAAAAGTTACCCCCCAAATAATTTTTTGTGGAAAGAATAAATTACAAAAGACCTTTTCTATTATGACCCCAATTATGTAGGAAAAGAGATGTATATACATATGACAGAAAGAATATAATATATATCAATAACTGTGATCTCTTGGTAGGACTATAGTTGGTTTTTACTTTTTATTCATAATTATTTGTATGTTCCAACTTTTCAAATGCATATAATAAACAATTTTAAAGCCTCAATGAATAATTTTGCTTTTTAGCTAGTAAGTGGTAGAGCAGAGATACCTAAGGCTTTAGATTATGCAACAAGCAATCTTCATTGCTCAAGGTCATGATCAACAGGACAGTGAGAAAAAAATGATCAAATTCTCCTTTCTTGAATCCATGGCCAAATTATTCTGATAGATAATACCTACCTGGATTCTCCTTCATCTTCCACATGTTCACAATGGACAGAGTTGAGAGCACTGACTCTCTTGTAATCTTGAGGGGTCAGATATAAATATTTGTATCCCTGTGGGAAGCACAAATAGTTTTTAACCCATTATTTGCCATCACCACATGACCAGAAGACCCAGCAAAGTACATATGATGCAGTGGTTCTAAGCTAGCTTTAAATTGCCAAATCATGTCTTAGAGTTACTGTCTCATAGAATATTAGCATAGAGAGTGCTCCTTTGAAAGATGGAGGTGTCTGTTTCTGTATCATTGTACCCTTGAAATTAGGTATCTTGCAGCTGCAACCTCAGGTACTAAAACATTCCAGTCATTTCCTTTTCATCAAGGTTAATGGGTCATTCTCTAATCTTAAGTGATACCTCCATTAAAAAAATCAACACAAAATTAAAGATTTGCATGAATTACTATTCATCATTTTCTCACAATGGTACCATCGTACCATCAAAATATAGATGGGTCAAGGATAATTGAGAGCATCACAAAACTGGAGTATTCAATCTTAAAATCAGATGTCTATGCTAATGATCAGTAAACACTAAGCTTGAACCTTTTGCTTTTTTAAATAAACATTTTATTTTTTAAATAAAAAAGCAAAAAAAATTTGCTTTTTAAAATAAATAATCCCTAGGTACATTAACAAGTCATACTAACATTTCATAATTGGCTTATTTTTATACATACATATGCACACTCACATACAGAGTTATTTAATACATGTATTCACCTTAAGTGAAGGAGTCACTCAGACCAAAAAACAAAAAAAGCAAGCAGGGAAAAACACTTAAAATACTACGAGAAACTATGTCCATG
Organism: Bubalus kerabau; assembly: GCF_029407905.1. Classification (NCBI taxonomy): domain Eukaryota; kingdom Metazoa; phylum Chordata; class Mammalia; order Artiodactyla; family Bovidae; genus Bubalus; species Bubalus kerabau. Next base: position 50,985,369 of record NC_073627.1, on the reverse strand, counting down.
GTTTAACTGAACTTGTCCCACAGTGAGCACAGCATGCCAGAGACATGAATTTGAATTTGCCGCCGATTCTGCCTGACTCTTGCTGAGAAAGCAGGGAGTGTCAGCAGTATGTCAGCCAGCCACATTTATCGGGCGCCTACTACATGAAAGGCGCTGGCCAAGGCACGGGGAAAACAGGAACGGACAAAACAGGCAAAAGTTTCTGGTGTTACACAACTTATCTTCTAGTAGGAGATACAGGAAATACACAAAATAAGTAAGTTAAATATACAATGTTAATGAGAATAACGTTTGAGGGGAAAAAATAAAATAGAGGAAGGAGACAGGACAGCTGGGAGAGTCGACCTTCTAGAAGAACAGCCAGGGAAGGCTTTGCTGAAAATGTCATTTGAGCCAATACCTGAAGTGCTGTGGAAGTGAGACATGGGGGTATTTGGCGGAAAAGCACACCAGGCAGCAGGAACCACAAGCGTGAAGGTGCCGACTGTGGCCCGCAGGCTCAAGACAGAGCGGGGAGGCCGGAGGAGCCACGGTGTGGGATGCGACGGGAGCAGACGAGGACGGGGCCACTGGAGGCCCGCCTAGGAGGGCCGTGCCGGCAACTGCAGGGTTTCCGGCCCTCATGTGAGTTAGTTGGGAAGCCTTTAAAGGGTTTTAATCACAGGAAAGTTTGGAGTCACGATCTGATTTACATTTAACTGGATCATTCCACTTTCCTTCCCTTCCGTTTTTATTTTTGGTCATGCTGGGTCTTTGTTGCCACGCTGGCTTTTCTCGGGTTGCGGCAAGCAGGGGCTACTCTTCAGTTGCGGTGTATGCTCTTCTCATTGCATGGCTTCTCTTGTTGTGGAGCAGGGACTCTGGGGCGCGCGGGCTGCCGTAGTTGCAGCTCCCAGGCTCTAGAGCACAGGCCCAATAGTCATGGTGCTTGGGCTGAGTTGCTCTGCTGCATGTGGGATCTTCCCGGACCAGGGACTGAACCTGTGTCTCCTGCATTGGCTGGCAGATTCTTTACCACCGATCCACCAGGGAAGCCCTCCACTTCCTGTTGAGAGTAGACTTTGGGTAGGGGGAGGGGCAAGGCCAGAAGCAGGAAAGTCCATGAGGAAGCGACCGCAATAAATGCAGTAAGAGATGACGGGGACCTAGACCACGGGGCAGCAGCAGAAGCACTCAGAGGCGGTTGTGCTCTGGGGTATATTTTGAAGGCTGGGATGCACACGCGATTCACTGACAGAGAGGATGTGGGATGTGAGAAGACAGGTCAAGCATAACTCTACGATCTTTTACTTACACGGAAGAACAGAGGTATCACTTACTGAGCTAGAGAAGACTGCAGGAAGAACAAATGCAAGGAAGGTGACTAGAAGCTGCCGTGAGGCAGATGTGCAGGAAGAGAGGTTGAGTCCGCACAGATGAATCTGACGTCCAGGGGTAGGATATCAATTTAGAAGTTTATCAGCTTATAGATGGAATTTAAATCTTGAGGACTGGGTGAGATGATCAAGGGTAGGTGAATAGAGACAAGAGAAGTTCAGGGACTGAGTGTTTTAGGGACTGAGCCCTAAAACACTTTTTTTCTTTCTACCTCACCTTCTGTAAAAGCTATCTTGCCAAAGCGGCAGGTGAGACGGCTCTGGGCCCTGATGGGGTTGAGGCTGGGAGATCCTGGACTTGGTACTGCTACAGCCTTTGTGACCCTGAAATATATCTCCATTCACATTTTAAAAAATAATTTGAAAAATTTGAGATAAAATTCACATTAACATAAAACTGGCCATCATACAGTATACAATTCAGCAGTTTCTAATATATTCAGATATAGTACAACCACCACCACTATCTAATTCTAGGATACGTCCATCATCCCAAAAGAAACCCTGTATTTAATAGTAAAAGTGAAAGTCACTCAGTCATGTCTGACTCTTTGTGACCCCATGGAACTCTCCAGGCCAGAATACTGGAATGGGTAGCCATTTCCATCTCCAGGGGATCTTCCCAATGCAGGGACCAAACCCAGGTCTGCCGCATAACAGGCAGATTCTCTACCAGCTGAGCCACAAGGGAAGCCCAAGAATACTGCAGTGGGTAGCCTATCCCTTCTCCAGCAGATCTTCCCAACCCAGGAATTGAACCAGGGTCTCCAGCATTGCAGGCAGATTCTTTACCAGCTGAGCTGCCAGGGAAGCCCAAGTACTTGAGAGTGGTCATGAACAATTCTCATATACTTTTGAAATGAATTTTACTGAAGCATAATTTACAGGCAACAAAATCCATCAGTTTTAAGTGTTGAAGTTTGATGAATTCTGATAAATGTATACACTTGTGCGTATTTGCCATTACAATCAAAATATAGAACATTTCCATCATCCCTTGACACTCTTAAAGACGTAAAAGGCAGCAAAGGAAACTGAGAAGGAGTGGTTAGAAGGGTAAAAAGGAGGTTATGGGGTCCTGGAAACTAAGAGAATAAAGTATTGCAAGGATGAAGGCGTAAACAACTGCATGGAATGCTGCTGAAACGTCACATAAGTGAGATTCACAACAGAGTTTAACAATACGGAATCAATGGCAACCTTGACATAAGCAGCTCCAGTGGAACGGTGTGGGTGCAGGAGAAAGAGATGGGTTCCAGAGGGGATGGGAGGGAGAAGCGTATCTGGAAACCGCAAGAAGAGAAACTCTTTCTAAGAAGTCTTGCTGTGGAGTTCCTCTGGTGACTCAGTAGTAAGGAATCCACCTGCCAATGCAGGACACGCCAGTTTGATCCCTGATCTGGGAAGATTCCACGTGATAAGCGGGACATGTAAGCCGGCGAGCCACAACTACTGAGCCCACACGCTGCAACTACTGAAGTCCATGTACTTTAGAGCACGTGCTCTGCGACAAGAGAAGCCATCACAATGAGAAGGCCTTGCACGGTAACTGGGGAGTAGCCCCCACTTGCCGCAACTACAGAAAGCCAGAATGCAGGCCAGCACAGCCAAAAGACAAATAAATCTTGAAGTTTTGCTATCAGTTCAGTTCAGTTGCTCAGTTGTGTCCAACTCTTTGTGACCCCATGAATTGCAGCACACCAGGCCTCCCTGTCCATCACCAACTCCCGGAGTTCACCCAAACCCATGTGCATTGAGTCGGTGATGCCATCCAGCCATCTCATCCTCTGTCGTCCCCTTCTCCTCCTGCCCCTAATCCCTCCCAGCATCAGAGACTTTTCCAATGAGGCAACTCTTCGCATGAGGTGGCCAAAGTACTGGAGTTTCAGCTTTAGCATCAGTCCTTCCAATGAACACCCAGGACTGATCTTTAGAATGGACTGGTTGGATCTCCTTGCAGTCCAAGGGACTCTCAAGAGTCTTCTCCAATACCACAGTTCAAAAGCATCAACTCTTGAGTGCTCAGCTTTCTTAACAGTCCAACTCTCACATCCATACATGACCACTGGAAAAACCAAAGCCTGACTGACTAGACGGATCTTTGTTGGCAAAGTAATGTCTCTGCTTTTGAATATGCTATCTAGGTTGGTCATGACTTTCCTTCCAAGGAGTAAGCGTCTTTTAATTTCATGGCTGCAATCACCATCTGCCGGGATTTTAGAGTGCAAAAAATTAAAGTCTGACACTGTTTCCACTGTTTCCCCATCTATTTCCCATGAAATAATGGGACCAGATGCCGTGATCTTCATTTTCTGAATGTTGAGCTTTAAGCCAACTTATTCACTCTCCTCTTTCACTTTCCTTAAGAGGCTTTTTAGTTCCTTTTCACTTTCTGCCATAAGGGTGGTGTCATCTGCATATCTGAGGTCATTGATATTTCTCCCTGCAATCTTGATTCCAGCTTGTGCTTCTTCCAGCCCAGCGTTTCTCAGGATGTACTCTGCATATAAGTTAAATAAGCAGGGTGACAATATACAGCCTTGACGTACTCCTTTTCCTATTTGGAACCAGTCTGTTGTTCCATGTCCAGTTCTAACTGTTGCTTCCTGACCTGCATATAGGTTTCTCAAGAGGCAGGTCAGGTGGTCTGGTATTCCCATCTCTTTCAGAGTTTTCCAGAGTTTATTGTGATCCACACAGTCAAAGGCTTTGGCATAGTCAATAAAGCAGAAATAGATGTTTTTCTGGAACTCTCTTGCTTTTTCCATGATCCAGCGGATGTTGACAATTTGATCTCTGGTTCCTCTGCCTTTCCTAAAACCAGCTTGAATATCTGGAAGTTCACGGTTCACGTATTGCTGAAGCCTGGCTTGGAGACTTTTGAGCATTACTTTACTAGCATGTGAGATGAGTGCAACTATGCTGTAGTTTGAGCATTCTTTGGCATTGCCTTTCTTTGGGACTGGAATTAAAACGGACCTTTTCCAGTCCTGTGGCCACTGCTGAGTTTTCCAAATTTGCTGGCATATTGAGTGTAGCACTTTCAAAGCATCATCTTCCAGGATTTGAAAGAGCTCAACTGGAATTCCATCACCTCCACTAGCTTTGTTCATAGTGATGCTTTCTAAGGCCCACTTGACTTCACATTCCAGCATGTCTGGCTCTAGGTCAGCGATCACACCATCGTGATTATCTTGGTCGTGAAGATCTTTTTTGTACAGTTCTTCTGTGTATTCTTGCCACCTCTTCTTAATATCTTCTGCTTCTGTTAGGTCCATAGCATTTCTGTCCTTTATAGAGCCCATCTTTGCATGAAATGTTCCCTTGGTATCTCTAATTTTCTTGAAGAGATCTCTAGTCTTTCCCATTCTGTTGTTTTCCTCTATTTATTTGCATTGATCACTGAGGAAGGCTTTCTTATCTCTCCTTGCTATTCTTTGGAACTCTGCATTCAGATGCTTATATCTTTCCTTTTCTCCTTTGCTTTTCACTTCTCTTCTTTTCACAGCTATTTGTAAGGCCTCCTCAGACAGCCATTTTGCTTTTCTGCATTTCTTTTCCATGGGGATGGTCTTGATCCCTGTCTCCTGTACAATGTCACGAATTTCTGTCCATAGTTCATCAGGCACTCTGTCTATCAGATCTAGTCCTTAAATCTATTTCTCACTTCCACTGTATAATCATAAGGAATTTGATTTAGGTCATCCCTGAACGGTCTAGTGGTTTTCCCTGCTTTCTTCAATTTAAGCCTGAATTTGGCAATAAGGAGTTCATGATAAACAGAAGGAAAAAACGGGGTAGGGTTGGTGACTGGAGGGGTCAGTATCTATGTGCTAAAGACACAGACGTGTCTTCTTCTAACAGAGAGGGAAAACATGATGATGCAAGAAAGAAGGGGGAGGAGCTTTGATCTATATCCTTACGCTGGCAAGAAGGGAAAGGACCAAACACAGTGGGATTAGACAGGGGGAGGGACTCTTCATCAAAGTCTCTCTCCAGGCTCTGTGGCACAAGGGAAAGAGAAACCATTCGCCACGTAAGAAGGAAGACGAGTCTTCGGAGGTCAGGCAGGTTTCAAGTAGAGCAAGAAGGTTGGAGAACAATCAGAGAAGCTGAGGATCTGAGAGATTTTGCTGATAACTGACCACATGTCTTAGAAGACAAGGTGGAATAATTTAATAGGAAAATTAGTAATAATAATTTTCTGGCTTAACATGTCTTACATTAAATGCACACCTACTATTTCCATCTAGTGCAACCCAAGAAATGGTGTTTATTTCCAAGCTGGAGGAAAGACCAGGTGAACATACTGAGAGAGAATTTACAGTGCAGTTGCTAACTTTTGAACTTAAACCTCTACTTCTCTCCCACCTTGTACACACACACACACACACACACACACACATCCATAAAGTAATCGGAAGTATTATCTTCTCTTAATCTGTACCTTGTAAGGATCCTCAGGATCTACCCAGGCCACGTGAAACATATGACGAATTTCCTCTGCCAGTCCAATTCTTGCTCCACTGTTGGCTGCTACATAGATGCGTGGGATGCCCTCTGCCCTGGCAAGCTCAGAAGCTCTGAGAAACAGCAAATCCTCTTGGGGTCCAAAGGACCCAATTCGGTAAGTGATGTCATTGCCAATAACAATGATATCTCGGCCGTCTGGATATTCTGGACTTTTAAGGGTCATTTTCCAAGCTACCATGCCAATCTGCAAAGGCATAAACAGACAGACAAATCAATACAAGCTTCTTACATGCAGAATTTTGTTCCAGGCTCCTTGAAGATATCAGACTGAATGCAGACACAACCTTTGTGTAAAGATATGCAATGCTAAAGAGCCAAGCTCCCTGTGGGAAACTAGAGCAAATATTCTGGCATACTTTTCTAAGATTATGTTGAGAACAGCTGGTTTACTATGTATGTATTTCACAGCTGTCTCAATTTCTTCTTTGGGTTTGCTCAAAGAAGATGGAAACACCAAAGTCTAAATGCACTCAGCATATGTATGGAAGAATATACTGTGGCCCTGGGAATTAAATCCAGTATTCCCTAAACTATTACCTTATTTTGTGAGATTCTTTCCAAGAAACCTTTAACATGTAGGAAAGCAGGAAGAGGACTACCTCTCATGACTGTACAATTTTTACAGTCCTGGGCCCTTTTATTGTCCTCTAGTATTTGATAGGGCTACCCCTGCGGCTCAGTGGTAAAGAATCCGCCTGCAATACAGGAGATGTGGGTTTGATCCCTAGGTTGGGAAAATCCCCTGGAGAAGGAAATGGCAATCCACTCCATTATTCTTGCCAGAGAAATCCCATGGACAGAGGGGCCTGGAGGGCTATAGTCCCTGGGGTCGCAAAACAAGTCAGACATGACTCAGCGACTAAACAACAAGTATTTGATAGGAATAATGGCAACATTCTTTACTGGCTTGCTTCAGGTATCTTCTATTTCTGCAGGAACTGCTGTATCTCAACATTGCCTCCTCTGAGCACCTCTTGTCACTTTCTCCCAACACCAGAACACCAAAGGATGCAAGTATGCAAGTAACCGACCTCTTGCTGCACTAATATATGTAAATCTCTGCTCACTGTTCAGTAGCATCTGTCCAGCCACACAAATAAATGATACTGACCTAACAGGCGGGGGTGACATGTCTCTTCCCAAACCCTCACAGCCCTCTCCTCTTTTAATCCCCTTCCAAATGAGAACTAGTCAATCCCTCTACTTGTTTATTCGCTAGTTCCATTTCTTTTCTAGTCACTCATACCTCAGTTACGGCTGCAATTTTTCATGTCTGCCTGTCTGCTTCCCTATACCTAGATAAGTAATGTTTTTCATTCTTTTCTCTGCCCCCCTCCAGAATCTTTCTGTCTACCCTGCTTCCCACCCCCATCACTTGCCCCCAAACACAAAGCCTACCAGTGAGCAATCCTGGTTCTGCCTAATGGAGCCCAGCCACATTCGCAGCCTTGGGCCCTCATCCCCGGACTGCTGCGTGTCACCTCATTGGGGAGCTGGCCATCAAGAAGGGCCATTAACAGATGTAAATAGCGGCATCCCTGGAAAGCCACATGCATCACCCAGACTCGAGCGGGCCAGTGATCATAAGCTCTTGAGTACACATTCTTCAATCCAATTGCACATCCTCTGTAATCAGGCTGGTTGAAGCTTTCCACACAGCTATTTGTGATTCTCAGCATTAAGAAATATATATACAAAACACCCACAGATAAATATAAGCTATTTAATATATACCATTGGCCAAATACAAATCAAAATGGATAAAAATCCAATCACCTTTGGAAGTAAGGCAGGATTACACTATCTGCTCATTAAAGACAGAGAAGAGGAGGAAGAAACAAGATCATCCAAAAAAATAGCACAGAGAAACTCCAAATATCAGGTTAATTTTGGTCTTTTTTTTTCATTTTTAAGAAATTGATCAATATAATGCCTGTGTGGGGAAAAATATTTTAACTGCCTTCTCATGTGGCCCTCTAAACCCAACACTTCTTTTGCTTTTCAGGAAGGAAAAGCTATTCCCTGTGAACACATTTGTAACTGGGAAGGTTGGGTTTCACACCAAATTTTATGGTATATTAACCTTTGCTACCTAGGCCAGAGCCACTTAGATATGAGCCCATAAGAATCTGCTTGAGCATTTGCATTCTAATGCAAACACTGTGTCCAAGTGGCACCGGGCAAGCAAATAACACTCTTCTCTTTTGCCAGTACCTGGGGACTCTGTGTCACTCAGGCAGTCAGTTCAGCGATTGGCCAGGTCATTCTGCTCACAATATTGACTTCTAATTAGGTGTCAATACAGCAGCACCAAGAGCACGCTTCTCTTTATCAATGTCTTTTCAAAGTGTGTTCCTCATCGACTGTCCCCCTCCCCACTTAAAAAGTACCAGTACAGGATAGAGAGTGTTGTCTGAGTCTCGGCACAGTGAGATTCCTTTTCGATTGAGTTTTGAATAAGCACAATGGATAAGTATGTAAGGAAGCATCTGTTGCTCAATTTTTAAATTTTAAATTATATTTAAATTTAAATATATTTTTATATATTTAAAATATTTATATATATTTATATAAATATATATATGTTTATATAAAAATATTTTTATATATTTAAATTTAAATTATATTAGATTTTACTGCTAGCCAAATGATGGGAAACATAATGCTGAATGTAGGGCTGGGGAATCAAACAAACTCAGATCCACATCTAAGCCCTGCCATTTATTAACTGTGTGACCCTGGGAAATTCACTTAACTTCATTGAGCTTCAAAGTCCCCATGTACAAAATTAATATTACCTATGGGTTTGATGAACAACTATTAGAAGCAGTAATCTATAATATTAACTTTACCATTGGAAGTTTTCCTTTGTCTTTCCTCTCAACCTATCCAAATTTTACCCATTCCATAAAGTTCACTCAAATTCCATTTCCTTAGAAAGCTTTCCCTAGTCTGAAGTGATTCCTCTCTTCCCAGATCTCCTACTAAGGACTTCATGTAGAGAATTCGTTTGATAATTATTCACATATGGATTAGGACTGCTTTTAGTTTGTCAGCTTGAACCGTCATATCATCTGCTTCATCACATAACAGGACTCCTACACATTCCTACACATAATATGGAAGTAATAAATATTTGCTGGTTCCATAGTCATTTCATTTTTAAAACGATAGCTGGAAAATACTCAACATCAAGAGCTTAGAACATCATCCACAATTTATCTCTAGGGATCATAGAATAACAGTACTAAAATATGATTAAAGTATTTTATTTTTTAAAAATAATAAGAATAATAGCTACCATCATTTGAACACTTATGTTGTATGATATTATAAAAAGTGAAAGTGAAGTCGCTCAGTTGTGTGACTCTTTGCGACCCCATGGACTGTAGCCTACCACGCTCCTCCATCCATCGGATTTTCCAGGCAAGAGTACTGGAGTGGGGTGCCATTTCCTTCTCCAGAGGATCTTCCCGACTCAGGGATCAAACCCGGGTCTCCCACATTGTAGGCAGATGCTTTACCGTCTCAGCCATCAGGGAAGTTGTATGATACTATAAATGTTAACAAATACTAATAATAGTTAAGAGATTAAACCGTAAAGTCTGTCTTGGTTCAGTTGTATAGCCTTGGACAAGCTGTAGAACTTTGGACAAGTCACACAACCTTGTGTAGCCTTAATTTTTCTAATTATAAAGTGGGGATAATAGTATCCTTCTGGAGGGATTGTTGAGAGGAACATCACATTAAATTAGTACAGAGCCTGGCATATAAAAGTCCTCAAATAGTAGCTATTATCATTATTAACTTAAAAAACCATTATGATTGCCATAAGAAAACCAAGGCACAGAGGAATGAAGTAACTTGTCCTTATACCTAGAATGAATTACTTACTGTTCAAGGTATGAGTCACAATTACCTTTACTAGAGAAATTAAGGAACTATGTTCCAGCCTAGTGCCACTGCACTTAGCTGAAACAATACAGAAAGATAAACATCAATTGTGACACAAACATAAACATCACTGACAACTAAATGCAATGTATGGATTGGACCCTGGAACACAAAAAGGACATTAGTAAAAAAAAAAAAAAACAAACAAAAAACTGGTGAAACCCAAAACAAAGTCGATATCTTATTTAATAGTATTGTACCAATGTTAATTTCTTAGTTTTTAAAATTATACCGTGGTTATATAAGAGGTTAATGTTAGGGGGAGCTGGGTGAAGATTAAAAATGGGAACTCTATGATTTTTATAACATTTCTGTAAATCTAATATTAAGATAAAAAGCAGAAAAAATAAATGTCAAGATAAAAACTTTCCTCGAGGGAATATATTGACTAGTGGCGTCATTGCTAGTGTTCTGAACAGCCTTATAAAACTATGAACAGTATCTTAAAACACCCATGATGCAATGATAAATTTTAAGAAGACAGCAAGGAGATCAAACTGGTCAATCCTAAAGGAAATCAACCCTGAATATTCCCTGGAAGGACTGATGCTAAAGCTGAAGCTCCAATACTTTGGCCACCTGATGCTAAGAGTCGACTCACTGGAAAAGACCCTGATGCTGGGAAAGACTGAGGGCAGGAGGAGAAGGGGACGGCAGAGGATGAGATGGTTGGATGGCATCATCAATTCAATGGACTTGAGTTTGGGCAAACCCTGGGAGACAATAAAGGACAGGGAAGCCTGGCGTGCTGCAGTCCATGGGATCTAAAGAGTCAGACACGACTGAATGACTGAACAACAACAAAGGATAACAAAATTGCATGTATACCCTAATAACAGAGGAAGAACGAGGCAGTGGTTAAGAACACAGATTCAGAAACCAGCTGCAATGAATCTGAATCTAATGGAATCTGACTCTGACAGAATAAAGATTCAGTCTGTTTTCTAGCCACATAAACTTAGGTAAGATATTAATCTCTATATGCCTGAATTTCCTCATCAATAAAATGGGGTAATAACAACCTAGTCTGCTGTGAAGACAAATGCATGTTAAACCTCAGCATCTTCTACCTGGCATATAGTAAGCACACAGTGTTGCAACGCACAGGCACATACATACACACACGCTCTATCTCTGAAAGCAAAGCATGCTGGGGAGTAGAGTGAACAGAACTAAAGAAAACAGCAAAATGGGATGGTAATATAGGACGATGGGACTTTGCATTTGTTTCCATTTTCTAAATTTCTTTAATATGCTTATGCCTTGATAATTTAAAATTTTTATAATGAAAGAGGGAGATGGGACTTCCCTGGTGGTCCAGTGGCTAAGACTCTGCACTCCCAGTGCAGGGGACACGGGTTCAATCCCTGGTTGGGGAACTAAGATCCTGTATGTTGTAGGGCACAAAAAAAAAAAAACAAAACCCACTACAAAATGTTTCTTTACTGGGTAATAGGTACATGGGAGCTGATATTATTAACTCTATTTTAGTGTGCATTTGAACATTTTCATAGTGAAAAAAAAAATTTAAGGAGAAAAAAAAATTCTCACCAACCTAACAGATTTCTCAAGTTTGAGAGGAACTGATACTAGGTTTTACTTACACGACAACAGATCACATTTATATAACATTAGAAAGAAGGGAATAAACATACGAAAACATAAAATCAAGACTCACTTTAAAGGGAGCAGAACATCAAGAACTCTGTTGGGGCTCTCATCAACTTTTTTTTTTTAAGAAATGCTCTGCACTGATGTGGTATAATGTAAACATATGCATATATAGGTTTATACAATATTAATATCTCTACCTGAGAAGTAACTGCTTCAGTGTTTTTCTGGTCTGATGGTTAAATACATATTTATACTTTTAAAGTCAATATTTGTACAATAGACAAGAACAGTGCCTATCAGCTAAATACATATTTAGGACTGTACCACATGTATTACAAACATGTACTAAAATCGAAAGCTCATATTTATACAGAGCCTTTCATCTTGAAGGGGGCTAAAGAGCTTTATAAACATATGTACATAAAAGGACGTTTGCCACTGATAGGCAGGCAAGGTATCACTTCACCCGCTCCCCTGTTCCTTCCAGCAGTCCTGGGTAGGAACGCATGGTATCAACAGATGCAGGTCTGTGTCAGCTGCGGAGACGTAACACAATAACCCACACTGCCATGCACAGTCCCTGAAAAGGGGCTGCAACTTGAGCACAGCAACTGCTCTCCTCCAGAGCAGAAGCATCACGGCCATTTCCAGCTTTGTGTTTTTAAATTATTCTCTACCAAACTCAACTAATCACTTGACAGAATTGAATTTGATACTGGAAATGGCTTCTGAATGCAAAATACTTTCTGTCTGATGATGAAAACTAGGTTGAAAAGTGCTTCCCTCTGCTCTTGTTCGATTTAGAGGGAGAGAGGGGGGAAAAAAAGGGGTCACAACATTCAGGAGAAATGATTCAAAATATCCTATCTAAGAATAGCTTTGTCTCAGAGGATTGGGTCATTACTTCAGAAGACAGTCATATTTGCCTCCCGTTTAATTAGGACACTGTTAAGTTTTTCAGTCAAATTACTTTATATGGACAGGGTCTATCTATATTATATACACAATGGAGGTTTTATATTGAAAATTCTGTAACTGCCATATAAAAGCATACACAAGTGTGATACTGTGATCAGGAATATGACATTCACTGATTTCACCTAAAGCCAAGCTGCCTTGTTTATTAACTTAAAAATAACAACTGAAGGAAATTCCATCGCTGAATCCCCTTGTTTTTAGCTCCTCTCTCCCTTTAATGCTTCTATGCAATGAAACCTAGTGAAATGGACACTCCAGGACGGAGAGCTAAGGAAACAACAAAAGGAGAACACGTAGCCTGAAAGGGGCTTGGGTGGGTTTGTGGTCTTAGGAGCCTCAGACTCAGGCTTTTGGGCCCTGGCAGTGCCACAGACTTCTCTGACCACCGTGTCACCCAGGCACAGACTCACCCAATGGTTCTAGGCACTTACAGCCAGTTAGAGTTTCATTAATATAGCCATAATTCATTATTTTTAAAAATATCTAATTTTAGATTATTTTTGATAACAGAGCGTTCCAATTAGCAGGCTTCTTAGGTGCAGGATTATCCACCTAAACTAATTACCTTAAAGTGAGAAAGGGAAGAGGATCAAAAGAATTACTGCGAATAAGGTGAGGATAAGAAGAAATAAATATCTGTTTTCTTTATACAAGTTCTAAGGAAGAAAATATTTCTTTGGCCACAGTCGGATCCTGGAATAAACACGCACCGACGAGGGAGGAGGGGACTGGGGAGGAGAAGGCAGGCAGAAGAGAACAGTCTTATTTAACTGTTTTTATGTGGGTAAAATGATTTGTGCCACAGTATTTCCATAAGAAGTGGGACCATTATTTTCCTGTAGAAACACATTTGGTTTGAAAAGTATCACTGGACAGGACGTGAAAATCAAACCCAATGAATTATTCACAACCTCCGATCAGAGGTGATCATTATTTCTGATGCTCCAAACAGTGATTAGGATTCTGCCCTGAGATGTCATTTTCTCTCTGAGTAGCACCAGTGATACAGAAAGGCATTATCTATCTATCCATACATGTATTTTTTTCTCCTGGGAGGACCTTGGTTTAATGTTACTATAACAGATAATAAAAACATGTAACATTAACATTTATTCTGATGGTGCCCATAAATGCCATTAGTCTGACACAAAGTGTCAACACTAATCATGACCCAAAATTAACACCCAAATTGACATCCACATTAATTGTACTATCAGTGTGAACAGCATGTGCAAGTGTACATATGCACACGTGCCCACCTGCGCTTTCCAAAGCTGCTGTTGCCACAAAGTAAAACAACAACGTTAAGCTCAATAAAGAAATCTGAAGGGAAAACTAAGGGGCAGAATGGGACAGGAATTTGTTGTCAGGGATGTAGGAAGCATTCATCAAGTCTAGCTATGCCGTGGGAAGCAGAAAGGGAATGTCTTTGCCTTGCCTGCCTTTCTTATATCTCCACACTTTTGAGTTCAGCTATAATAATATTTTTCTATATGGATTTAGATACAGGTTAGATTGTGGCTGAGATGCTGAAGCTTTATTTTCCATGCTGACAATCTAAAAGTTGAGTGTTTCTGGCAAAGCCTCCAGTGACTTTTGTGCTTCTATCACTAATGCCAGGAAGATGACCATCCAACAAGGTCCTTGGGCAGATACACAAAGAATCCTAGAATATGAGAGCCAAAACAGATGTAGGCAGCCTCTGCATCATGAAGGTCAAAAAACCAAGATCCAGAGAGAAGCAAGCTGAAGTGGAGTTCCTTTTCAGACAGATAACAAAATGCTACCTTTCCTCCTTCCTTTTGTATGTTGGGTAGAGTATTAAATCTTCACTTTTAATTGATACTAACAAAAAACAATTGCAGTTTAAACTCAGAACCTCATGGGGAAAAAAATACCTTATGAAATATTAGAAAATACTGTATAGGTCTTAAAAGGTGCATTTTTAAACCATAAGGAATTATAATATTTGACTTAATCTGTGCCATTCACAAAAACCATGGTGAAAATAATGTCAATGCCTTTCCATATTGTATTATCTGCTGGATATCATGTCCCATTGCCTAGTGTCGTATGATCACATAAAAGAGCTGAAAACAATTTCCTTAACAGCTGAAAAACTCTCTTTTTTCATGCTTGGATAATTCAAAAATGGCTGAACAAACTTACCTCAACCCTTCTCAAAAGCCATGAAAGGATAAGAAAAATATCATTTTGAGAGCGAAAAAACTTTCTTCTCAGAGGCTAATTCTTCAAAAATGTTACCAAGATTAGAAGTAATCATTTTAAACAGGGGAATCATTTTTTCCTGTACTACATATGTACATGAAACCACACTGATTTTTAACACATGTATACAAAATGTCTTAATACACATACCAATTTAAAAAAATACAGGCAATGGAGCACATACAAGCCAGTGGTATTGAAAGACGGGGCACCGGAGTAATCAGTTTGATAGGGAAATTAACGAAGCCTCACCTATGAACCATGTAACCGAATGCTGAACTCTGATGCTCCACACCACATCTCACCCTCTGGTGTCATCTGTTGCTGTCCTGATGCTCATTATTGCCTCTAGTTGGAGCTGTAAAATTACTTGTCATAGGGTACTATATCACAGCCTTTTTCTGTAAAGTCTTAAAAATTAAGATGTATGAAAATGCTAGCAAGTATACCCTTTTGTTTAAAGCCTATCCTTAGGATTTGCTTTTTTTTTTTTTTAAGATTTTCTGTTGTGGACCATTTTTTTAAAAGTCTTTATTGAATTTGTTACAATATTGCTTCTATGTTTTTTGTTGTTGTTTTTTTGGCCACGGAGGCATGTGGGATCCCAACTCCCCAAGCAGGGATCAAACCCATGCCCCTGGCATTGGAGGGTAAAGTCTTAGCCACTGGACCACCAGGGAAGTCCCAGGACTTACTTTTGGAGAGGCACGAGGGGCCCTCTCCGCAAGTGCCGCTTTGGTTGGCCAAGGGATACGTCAGGATTTCCCAAGTTAGTCAAGTTCATTGGTCCTTGGTTTGCTTCTAGTGAAATGAGTCAGGATCAGTGAGAAATCTCCAGCTCCAATGACAGGCATTAAGAGGGAGTTTGAAGAAAACTATACATATCCCAAAAGGGTTAGGCATTCATTAGAAGTAATTCCAAGGCAGGAAGACCTAGCTTTCAAAATTAGCCTACTTTTCTCATGAGGGACTCAACTTTGGTCCTGAAGATCATTTCAAAGACTTATAACTAAATATGCTCACTTAGAGGCTAAAAGAAGAAATGTACACAATAATTTTAAATAAAACTATCTTACCATGTATTTCATAATATGTCTTTTTCCATACTTGAAATTCCTATCTTGCTAGGCTAAAAGGATTCAAAATTGGTTTTTCAAAGTCCTTGATGAAAAATAAGGTAAGTGCCAAGTATGAATGTTTATATGTCATCAGTGGAATGTGATAGTTTTCTGATGAGGATCTCAAAGCACTTACACACACTCTTCCATCTTCAGGGGCAGATAGGTGGCAAGGACCATTAGTCTCTTTTTATGACTTGAGCACTTGGTGCACAGACCACGATCCTGTTTTTCAGATCTGCTCTTCTCAGGTCTATTTCACAGCTCACCTTCAGCATGCTACCATATAAACACTTCTCTTTTCCAGCACATATCTAAAAGACTGATATGGACTCAATTTCCACACCCAGCATGAAAAGGTAAACTGATTTCAAAGGAATAAGACAAAAGCACAGTAAAATACACTCAAATCAGCTTCCCATTCTGGAGCTATTCTGAGGTTAAATCGAGTAAAACAATATGCAAAGGCCTAATGTTAAACTAGAAAAATATTTGGGTTTTGTTCGCATGAGAAATGGTCAACCCTTTCCTTACTCAAGCCCACAAATGCTCTCTCCAGTCAAAGGATAATGGGTTCCACTAGGAGCAGAGTCCAGGAAAGCCCAAGCAATTCCTTTGAGGGTATGGAAAATGTCAACCAAGTGAATTAAGATAGAGGGTTATGGTGTTTTTTCTAAAATAAGAGGTCCTTTGGGTTAAGAGGTCCAGCGTAAGAACTGTCAAAATGGATCTACTAATTAATTTCTTCCAATCTTTCAGACGTATATAAGCTTACCAACTTCCTTATCCAACTCCTACATTTTATTTTTGTTTTTATACTCAAATGAGAGATTTCAAAGGACTATGGCAAAAAATCAGTGAGGCGCAGGATCAAAATGGTAAGATTTGTTTAAGCCAGTCAATACATGTAGAGATATTTATCATATCTCTCTTCCAATTTTTCTATAGGCTTGCAATATTTTGTAGTAAAAAGAAAATCAAAGAGACACTTATACTTTGGTAGAACTGGACAACAGTGCTTTGCCAACAATTACATGACAACTAAATGTGGGCTGGGCTGAGCAGTTTTAGAACTGAATTCCTAATCGCCACCATTTCACTCCTCAGAATATAAAGCAGAGCTGAAGCCAAGATACCAGTCAGAATGGCAGCTAGCCTTTCAACTTTAATTTATACTACTTTTTTCCCCCCTTCAATCATCCCCTAAAAAAAATGTTTCCCGTGAAAATGTGCAGTCATGATATAAGATTCAACAGATCTCCACCCAAAGGGTTAAAAACGCAATGGCATGTTCTTGGAAAATGAGGTAAAGCCCACCAGACCAACTGGAAAAGAGAGAAGGCTATCGCTAGATTTGCCTCCCAAAGCAGGACAAGTCAAGGGGCTCATCTGAATGCTAGACTGCTGAGAAGAAGAACCCTGACACCTAGTGCCCGTCTGAAAACACGAAGTCTTGGAGCCACTGCAGTTTTAAGCCTGGTAGTGTGTATGTGGAGGTGACCATTACATTGCATTCAATTTGGAACACACTTAACCCCCAGAAAAAAGTTTAAGGAAATAATGAAGTGCCATGCAAGAATTCCAGTCTCTAACTACCAATCCTTTTCAGAGGACGCATCCTAAACCTAATTATTATAACTGCTTCTAGACACAGCATCTTCTTCTTATCACCGTTTTTCATTATGACAGGAGCAATGAGAGGGAAGGGATGGATTCATATTGTTAAAAAGCCTGTGTTCTGATACAGTAAGGAAAACAGGGCCCTCATTTCTATCCACACCAATTTTGCTATAAAAGGTACCTGTCTATCGTATCTTTCATCATTGCCTGGTTTGGAGATTCATCATGTAGTTCACAGAGAAGTTTAAGGACATTTAATAAAAGGATGCTAAAAACATTTCAGAATAAGTAAGAACTCAGTTTCAAGAAGGCCAGTGCTTTCTTTGTCCTTCTGGGCAAAGTTAAGTTGTTCTCCGTCAAGTCGGTTATCAGCCGTTGGCTTGATCTTAGCCTGAGCCTTTTAATAACAGGATTTGGTGCGAAAAGCAGCTGCCTTGGATTGTGAACTGTTACTCAAAATGTTCCCACCTGCAATTACAGCTTCCACCAAATGATCAAAACAGATTAGCAAACTGGCAGGAAAAAGAAAACAATTCCCCCCAAATTGAGAAGTGGTGACTTCTTTTGTATCCAGGTTCAACAGCACACATTCATCCAGCTGGGTATTTATATACAGTGCCCATCACAGGAGCGTGAAATCAGTTTAGTCTATGTTCCAATCACATTTTCCTCAATTTTCTTCTTTACTTGAAACTATTAGGGAAAAAAAAAAATCCTAGACAACTCATCTTTGGAGCTATTTGCAAGGAACACAATTCACAGATTTGGTCTACATCTTTTTTATTCCTACTCTAAATTCATACTAAACGCAATGCCATTCAAAATCTGACAATGAGAAAAATGTATTCTCCTATAGCTTTCATCATGCATAAGGTGGCATTCCTTCAGTTACATCTCTCGATGGGAAAGGGACAACTAGGAAAATAGAAAAGAGATAGCAGCTAACACCACCTCAAAAAAGCTCTCTTTCTCTTGCTTTTAACACAGCCGCAGTGTTCGAAATGCAGGTCACATCTCCGCTGAAACAGCCAATATTCTTCCTCAAATGGCAAACAAGTTCCCTAAAACTAAATGGAACTGAATTGTTCCAAGTTCTGGTCCCATCACCATTTTACCTATTTACTGTCCTGGGGGGAAAAAAAAATAGGGGGGGAAAAAAAATAGGGGAGAAAGACTGGCTACGCACCTAGCCGATGGTCTGGTAAGTGCAGGCTTTCTGCCTTTGATTATGGGGAGAAGCATCTCAATTCATGGGGAAACTCTGCAGGAATCTTTTGTTTTACTTGTATGCCTTATATCCATGGGCTGGCTTTGAAACCCAGAAACTCCAGTCCTTCAAGGTAATGCAGTGCCACCCACCATGATGACCTGGTGGAGCCGCCACCTTTGGAGAACACCAATTATGATGATTTAATGTCTGTGGAGCATCGATGCTTTTACATCGCGCCTTGGCTCTTGGAACACTAACAGGTCATTTTTTTAATCCCTGTCTTTAATACAACTATTTCTCAAGGCTCCGTTCAGATGCCCATTCTCTTTGGGACTGGACCGATTTGCTCCCGATCTCATCAGCATGAGCTCTTTTCCTTCCCCTCACATCATTCTTGGGATAATATGTAGAGCGCCAGGCTCATGACAAACTTGTCTCTTTGGCCAAAGAAAATTAAATCGCAATTGCTGAAAGTCAGCTTGCCCTGATAAAACTGGGCTCGGCACAAGCAAATACATCCCCCTGCCACCAGCTCGTCTCTTAGGCAAGGCTGTCCCTCTGAGCTCTGACTGCTGAAACTCCATCTTCAGACTGGTCAGTCTCTCAGTGGACATGCTCCATTGTACGTCCCAGCTCTCAGTAACAGTCTGATACTAATAACCGCGACCTCATTCCTGTCGTGCAGGGGCCCTATAATCTAGCGCTGGCCACTGACTGACTTCACCAGCCATGCCGGGCATTAGTCACTAACTGCTCACCCCTCCAGAGCTCAAGGACTCAAACAGCAAGCTAACGCTCAGCTTCAGTCCTACTCGGTCATTCAATGGAAAGGAAAAGAGAACAAAGAACACAGGCAATGAGGAGGGAAAAGAGTAGGACAAGATGAAAGTCAAAACTGACGAAAAGCAAAAAGAAAAAATTTTTAATACAATTAGATTTCTGGATTTCAAAATTATTATTAAAGCACTGAGCAAAGGAAAACACATGGTCTACTGCTCATAGCCATAGTCCTGTGCCGTTAAGACATCCCTT
The DNA here is from genome assembly GCF_029407905.1 of Bubalus kerabau. Classification (NCBI taxonomy): domain Eukaryota; kingdom Metazoa; phylum Chordata; class Mammalia; order Artiodactyla; family Bovidae; genus Bubalus; species Bubalus kerabau. The sequence continues at coordinate 50,965,705 of NC_073627.1, read as the reverse complement.
TTCCACCAAGGTTTGTTGTGTCTTTAAAGGGTTAAAAAAAACCTTAAAAAAATTTTTTTTATTCGTGTGTGTGCGTGTGTGTGTGTGTGTGGGTGTCTTTGGGTACAGAGTCCCGTATAATAAGACTATTTGTATTCATACTGGCAGAGTAAACACTACATGTTCATGCCCAGGCAGCTCTGTGCTTGTAATTTCAGCAAGAACAGAGCTCTGTCCCTCTGGGACTTCACTATTCCCCCAGTCTCCACTCGCTCAAACACAGAATGAGAGCTGAGAGAAAGCAGGACAGAAAGATCGTGGCAAGAGGTTTTATACGGTGCTGCGGCTAGCTTTCACGTGGCCAAAAACCTCATTTTGTGTTTTAATTACATTAGTTAAGAGCGTTTTTCTCTCAGTCCCATGTTCACAAGGGTGCCTTCCATTCCTGAAGACGACACTGTTCAATGAATCAGAATTTAAATCTAGCATGATGAGGCTTTTCTTTCTGCTGAGGGCTTCACTAAGTAGATGCTACACACAGTGGCATAAACCTCTGCTGCAACTTTGTGTGCTAACAAGTAGACATATACCTACTCTTGTCAAAATTCAATACATCCTGCCTCCCTAGCCTCTCACTTCTGCTATCTGTTGAGGCATTAGATTAGAACTCCTAGAAGTCCAATTGGGTCCAATGCTCGCATCTATCTTAATACCAAAGGATTTAAATTTGGCAGCCCTGGTATACTTAATAAATAGTCATGCACCTTGTACATTTAGCAAAACTTTTTGAAAAAAAGATATTGAATAAAACGGGAAATAACTGCATTTATCTCCAAAGGTCTACCCAGTCTGTTTATGGTGAACACTCAGGTAGAGATTACTCCTTCTAAGGGACCAGTTTTATCCAGGGATGAGTTCTAAGGTTAAAATAAAAACATATCTCATTTTAGGCTTATTACTATTGTTATCACTGTTGTTATAACTGTACTTTAGAAGCATAGTTAGAATCAGGAAGAATCTCAATGCATGGGGCAGAATATGACTTTACATAATTATTAACAGTGTTCTAGAGGAAAGAGGGATCTAAAGCCAAAAACACAGGAGTCACAGGTTCTCTGTTATCTCCTTCGATGTTTAAACTCCTGGTTCTGATGGAGCCCTTTTATGAAGAAAATATCTCTCATGCTCACAACAGCACTAGATAAAATCACCTGAGCATGAAAAACATACTAAAAACCATACACCAGTAAGGATCCAAATAAGAAAAAACATCCAGAAATATTTAAAGGCTTTTATCATAGAAAAATCTCAGAATCTCAAACATGTACAAAAATAGAGAAAATAATCTATTCCTGTGTACCTATCACCTAGCTTCAATTAACAACTCATGACCAGTCTTGTTTCATCTGCACTCCCACATGCACATCCCTACATACTTTTGAAGCAACTCCTAGACATTAGCTCATTTCATCGGTAACTATTTTAGTAGGCATCTCTAACAGAAGACAATACTCTTTTTTATAAAGCAAAATTGTAATACTGTTTAAAAAAATGTAATCTTATTATTACACCTGAAAAATTAAGGATAGTCCTCGTTGTCCAGTCTGTGTTCTCTGGCTAAAGAATTCTGCCAATAGGACTACAACTTCTACTTCAATAAGACTAGAGTACTTCTACCAATGCTGCCTATGCCACTCAGATCTTATTTAATACTATTTAATGACCACCTCCATAGAAAGTTGGTATTCGTGGGCACAGAGATAAGAAAGTGGGGAGGGGAATCTCCAGGACTTGCCTCATTTCCTCCTGGAAGCCTGTTCATGTGAACCAGTTGACCTTGATCATCCAACACGAGCTCAGTGTACGTCAGTATGTCTGAAGGCAGAGGGGGCGGTGGAAGGAATGCTTGGGAGGACATAGATTCCCAGAGTTTGATCAGGGACTAAAGGAGGAGAAAAGTTTGACTAATCAGTAACAATCAGCATTTCAACATGAACAAAATAAATATTAAAACATGGTCAATTTAGTTTTGCTCTTTCTTTTCTAAGCATTCTACTGAGCATCTAAATGTAAGACCAAATTCTGGAGTTCTCATTCTCCATTAAAATAGACTTGTAATTATTTTTCACATAACATTTTTTACATGCCCCAAATCAGATGCTTTGCCAATAACATTCAACTACTGAGGGATCATGAATCAGTAGGAGACCATTAACAAACACAACGGACCTAACAATGTCCTGGGAAAATTAAAATAAAAAACTAAAGTAGCAGCAATACCTCTTTAAAAAAGGAAGAACAATCCTGGAGAAACTCAGCCATAGAAAAATAACCAGGAAACTGACTGACACTCAGCTAATACAAAGCAAACCCAAGAACACAAGGATAGTTTCTACTAGAGGTTCAGGGGATGCATGCTCTAGTATATTTTCAAAGCTACAGGTCCATACGTGGGAATTAGCTCACTAGAGGTGGATGATTGTTTGTACATATACAGATCAAGTCTGCTCAGATATGAGAGAATGGAGACACACATCATTTTTAAACCATTCTGATGTCCATTTCAAATTTCATATTACCAAAACGAATGTGGCATGAAGTGGGAACTAGTTCAGTTGTTTTTCTGCTTGACTCAGAGCAACATTTAAATCCAAGGTGACTCATTCATACCTACAAGCCCAAATCACTGTGCTTACGTCTATTCTATAGGATAAATTATATGGAAAGTGATTTCTGTTTATGGCGCCAGCACTAGGGAACAGAATCAACACTCAACTTATAGGCTGACAGTACTAGTAATACTGAATGAAGACAGCTATGTGTCGAGAGACCGACCTTGTAAACAAATGGCTACATAATGGAAATCTCTCGTATTTCTGAATAATACAGGAATTACAAATAGACTATTTACTAAGACCACATATATTACTTTATTAAAATTCAAATGTGGTAACGCTGGTATTTTTGACTAGAAGAGTTGGGAAAATTCTATATTCATAGATTTTTTTTTAAGGACAAATTCAGTATTCTTTTGATACCTTCTTCATCTGTTGCATTTTCTGCTGGTGATATACTTTTCTTGCCTTCTATTGATGGAAGAAAAATCTGCAGCCTAGACATGATTCACCATACAGATCAAAGGAATTTATTTTCATATGGAGGATGAGATTCATAATGTCGTATTTTCTCACACTAGTTTTTATTCCACTGTAATAAATCTCCCACAAAAGAACTGATACTTTAAAATGTGTACCATGCACTCTATATCCATTTGTATATGTTATATACTGATTCTCATCATATTAACCTAGGCTATCAGTTAGAGACCTGGGTTATCTTGGAAAATGAGAACCAGAATTTCAAACCTCTTTTTGACTTGAATACAGGCTTTGGAAATAGACACCTGAAGGTAACTCCTCACAGAGGTCATCATTAACTACCATCAGATGTGCGTAGTCTGCTTACTCTTTTCTACTCAACAGAGGCCTCTATCCTCACCATTCTTCCTGTTCATTCATAAAGAGCCATCCACCATCTGAGCTAGCAGTCACAACCCCAGAAGACAAAGAAGTGAGAACAGTGTCAAGACAATTCCTGCTTTTTGAAAGTGTCCTATTTCAGTGTAAGCTGTATCTGATGAAAATTCAGGAAAAATCTTGTCTCTCTGGCACACGTCAGAGCCCCCACCCCCAGGTAGCCACCTTTACCTGCCGAAACATTTCTGGGATGTCATATATGTATGTTGTCCCTAAGGACTGTGCCTGGAACCTCTTGGATTGAAGCAGGTCTTTGGTCACGTACGGAGTGTTGATTAACATTCCATGTAATGGTCCCTGTTTGTCTCCATATGCCTGAAACATGATCTGCAAGAAAAAGAGGATGGCATGGGGAATTAAAACACAAGAGAAAAAAAAAAAAAAAATCACATGAGTTGCCTAGAGGGACTTTTTTCCACAAATGTTATTTCTTGAAACACATTTTTGGTGAGTTGAATAGCTAAGATACACCTCTTAACATTGGGTACATGGTACTCTCGCCTCTACAGATTAACCAACTCCAAAAAATGGTATGTAACCAACCACAAATCACACGCTCCTCCTCTCACTTTTGAATTAGTGGAAATCAACGAGAAAGCACCAGAGTAAATTTCATGTTTCTGAGACAGACTGATAATGCTTGCCTGTCAAAATGACTTGAATCCCATATTCAGAAATGAAGGTCAACTAACCAACTAAGCAGTCCTGGTATTTAAGTTGAGGAACAGCTAGGCACCAAAGAGAACTCTGTTCTATCTTCAAAGATAGAAGGCCAGGTCAAGGCTCTACCGGGTCACCTATACTTTATAGTCCACTGGCTCAGAAGGTACTTCATAAGTACAATTAGCTACACAAAGGCTTCAAAGATTTGACACAAGTAGATTTTACCCATCCATCTAGCTAGCTGATTCTTGTGAGCTCATAAGACAGAGCCTTTAGTAAAAATATATATATTTTATTAAATATAATACACATATATATATATATTTCCCCCAGTATACTGTGTCTACAACTAGTGAATAGCTCCTACAATACCTATATTTGTCACATAATAAAATCACCACACCAGTTTTTAATCATATTAACTCAAATATTTCTAGAAGAGTACCTCATATTTCATATATTTAGATAGTTTTATTTGCTTATGAATATTTATAAGGAATGCCATTATTTCAATTCAATTAATATTTATTGAGTGCCCAGGGGTTGTATGACACTAAGCTAGGCACTTTATGCATGAATACATAAAACATAGATTCCCAGTGCAGTGAATACAAATGGACACTGGGAAGTGAGGGTATGTGTGTATACCCACCTATCTCTTTGGGCCTAAAATATATAAGCTTAAGTCTACCATTAATGAATAGATTTGCAGGCCTGCTAAATAGGCACCAGGAGAGAATGAGGTATTCTCCTAAATCCTGGGTACAGTTCAAGTAAGTAAATCGTTAGCCCTTTAGATCAAAAGGAACAAACGTGTTCTACTTACTTGTCAATCAGGTCCTATTCTGGGCAAAATCTGTTGTGGACTGCTTAAAGACCCACAGAATCGAGCTCCCAATCCTCTTCCACAGAGCTAATGATGAAAGTCCCCAGGTGAGAGGTAGAATTAGCAATGTCTTAGTAATGTGGGAGGCAGAAATAGAAATGTTTCAAGAGATTTGAAGTTTTAAGTGAGGCTAGGGTGTAAGTATGTAAAAACTGGACTTAGAGGAGATAACCCAAGTCAAAATAAGGGGGGCAGAAAAAAAAGAGCAAAAGCAATAGGTTCTTGAAACTACTGGGTTGGCCAAAAAGTTTGCTCAGGTTTTTATATAAGATCCTATGGAAAATCCAAATATACTTTTTGGCCAATCCCAATACATTCCTGTCTACTAGGAAAGACAAGACCAACAGGTACAGTTTTTGCAAGGTCTGGAATAAAGTCAAGCTGGTCATTCAAGCAACATAACTCTGTGGACTGAGAAAGCAGGTTGGAGAAAGCTCTCTGGGTACTTTCACTGCTGGCGGGAATTTAATGTGGTTAAATTAAACTTACTACGCCCCAATAATTGTACTCATAGATTTACTCAAATGAAAACAAATCTACACAAATATTTGGAAACCAGTGTTCACAGCAGCTTTACTCACAATAGCCCAAACTGAAAAATAAAACTTCGGATGCCCATCAACAGGTTAATGAATATAAAAATTTTGGTATATCCATAAAATGGAACACTACTCAGCAACAAAAAGGAGCACACCCATGATTCATACAACATGGATGATTCTCAAAAACACTGCGTTTACCAAAAGGAGCCAGACACAAAATAGCATATATTGTCTAACTTCATTTATCTGATATTCCAGGACAGGCAAAAATTACTCTATAAAATTAGAAGGCAGATTGGTGGGTGGCTAGGGCTGAGGAGGGTACCTGACTGCAAAGGAGAACAAGAGAATTTTTGAGGGTGTCAAGTGGCCTCTATCAGGACTGTGACGGCGGTCACAAGTGTGTACAATCTGAGGATAAATTAAACTGTACACATAAAGTGAGTCCTTTCATTACATCTAAGTTCTATCTCAATAAAGATGATTTTGAAATGTATATTTCTCTCTTACACTGAACACTGGAAATCAATGGACTTATGTAATGGATTACTCAAATCGCCCTACTCTGCCTGCCTGACAGCAGTGCTCAGGATAGTAATACCACAGAGACCACACAAGGAAAGTGAAATAAAATGAACGCAAGCCAGTCAGCCTTGCTTCTTGTTGACAGAAAGAATGAAAAATTATTCTTGAACAAGAAGTTGATAACAATGGATGGCCCTGGAAGTCTCTGAATGATAGATAACTGTTGTAACAGATACACATTAGATATATTAGATGTATTATATTAGATAGTTATCTATCTATGTTACCTAATTCCATTTTCTGCTATCATGGCCACAGTCATTAAAAATTGATAAAGTATATACTTTACAAATTCATGAACATATGTACATATTTTATTGATCACACACCTGTTACCAGAGGCCATCAAAAGGGCTTCTCCTGGGAGAAAAATCTCTGATCCCATACAGTCTGCTCCCTTAGAACCATGGACTTATTTTTTGATGGCACAAATCAAATCATACAACAGAGAAACTAATTATCTGTCTTCTTCCATCATGGGTAAATTTCTTGAGAAGAAATATCACTTTTTACCTCTGTATCCCTACTGCTTGATACATCGTAAGTGGTCAATAAATGTTAAATTAATGAACAAACAACTGAATGATACACATGGTCCTATGCTGTTTTAGATTCGTGTAATGACTCACTAGAGCACAGAAAGGGGAAAAATAAATTGCTGATAAGCATCAAGGAGGCTTTTGGAGTGCCAGAACTGAGTTAGAGGCTTTCTTTTGCTAGCTCCCTCCTCCAGCTGTGGGCTCTTGCACTCACACTTGGCAGCGGCCACTGAATCTCAACTGAAGAGCCTGAGGGAGACCCCTTTCTCCAGGGCTTCCTAAATACACAGGACCCATGGTAAGAAGGGAGCTCCCTCAGGCAGAAGGCAGCTCATTTATTTGTCAAATACTTGTGCCAAACATAAGTCACTTAGTCGTGTCTGACTCTTTGAGACTCCATGGACTGTATCCTGCGCAACTCCTCTGTCCGTGGGATTTTCCAGGCAAGAATACTGCAGTGAGTTGCATTTCCTTCTACTAAACCCTGAATAAAGGCGTTTGTGCCTCTCACGCCCCTGTGTCACCACTGGCCAGCACGAGGGAAACCTCAGAGCTTTCTAATAAAAGAAAGGACAGGGGGAGTAGTTATGAAGAACAAACATATTTATCAAAAACATTAAAATCTCAAGTGGCCATCTTATTTTTCACAAGAATAGACCTGCCTTGAAGCCACTGTAGAAGTTAATTAAAAACATCACTGCCCATGGAAAGCTTTGACTGAAAATGTCTTTAAGGTTGTCTTGAAAAACATCAAATGCAGCGAAAATTATTGAATACTCTTTCTCTTGCTCACCCCTTGCACTCTTGCGTGCACTTTCTGTTTTAACTGTTCACTTCTCACGGGATAGATTTCTCTGGCCATCTAAGTGGGAATCAAAGCACGAAATGAAAGGTCGCTCAGACAACTGTCCAAACCCAGAGTTTTAAGATTTGTCTTCAAAATCCTGGCAAAAAAGTCTTTTCTTACTGCTGTTCCCAGACTTAAAAGGATGTAGATAAAAACAAGAGACACATAATCTCTTCATCACCCAATACATAGAATAGACTGAGATCTTATGTACAGATACAAAGGAGCAAGTTCATCCTTTAACGACAAGAAAGGCATTTGCCAAGTTCGGGCCAGAGACCTAAAATTAACATCCCAGTTCTTAAAAAGATATAATGGTGAATAATGGTGAACAAAGCTAAATCCTGTACCATAGCCAATGGCCCAAAGATTTAGAAACTAAGGTGATCAAACAGATTAAAAGGGAACTCTGTTATCATAGAACCAATCTACTTTGAAAGTCACTTTTCATTTTCACATTCTCAATTCTTCTACCTGAAAAAAATAGGTTAAAGTTTGCCACTTTGCTTTTTTATAGATATATGATACTCTGAACTCTTTGAAGGCAAGACAATGTGTATAAGTGCAACAAAGGGTAAACAAGATAAAATCTCTGCTTGATCTTGCTCAAGCTATTATTATATTATGTTGAAACTTCCTTCTTCGAGATATTTCCTACTTCAATAATTCTCCTTCCTTTCCTTGCCAAGGAAATTCTCCTTCCTTCCTTGAGTGGTCTAACTAGGCTGAAAACAGGAACAAGGACAAATCAGATCAGAGAAGACAAAATTCTTCAAGTAGCCCAAGAACCCTAAATCGCACAATTACTCTGGAGTCAGGTTCACTTGGCACCTGTTAGGGCTCCCCAACTCATGACCAAAGGTTAAGGGTTTCAAAACATTCAGGACTACGACAGAGGCGCTGCTTATGAGGCAAATGAAGTGTTTCAAGTTCATGCAACCATTTACGCTGAGCGAGGATAACCCCCACTAGGCGGAAAAACGGGATTTGTGAATTTGGGTCTTTCTGTAACAAGGACAAGTGGCTTCTCTCTGGGGGAACCAAGTCAAAATTGTGAGGAGCCTGCTAACTGCTGTACCTGTGCTGTCCTGGAATCAGTCACTTCCTTGTACAGGCTGATGTCCAAGTAATAGCCAGACTCGTTCGTCAGGAAGAGGCGGATGGGAATTGCTTTTCCAGTTGGTGTCAGGCGAATGTTGATTTTCAGTTCTGCCTGGAGGACACGCAGCTTCCACAGCCGACTTCCATAGCGCATCACCATGCTCCGCACGGATTCCTCGATCTGACACAGACACATCACCAAGCACAAAACTTCAGTGCCTTGTAACCAGCACCTGACTCAGGTCTGCCCATCTTTGGGAAGGGAGAACGGGAACAGACTCTGGTTTCTGGAGATGTGTCCTCCATGTATTCCTTCCAAAAAGACACACAGTTTCTCCCCAACCCTACTCTTAGAACAAGTCAGGGACAATTTCATGCTGGCCTGGCATTTGAGTGGTTTTCTCTGGCTCACAACACCCAAATCTGTGCAACTCCCTTCCTCTTTCCCAACTGTATTCATATTCTATGCCAAAGATCTGCAATATCTAAAATTAGAAGCCATGGGATTTAAGAGAAGGCCCCAAATAAGAATAAAATCTCTAGTTAAACTGCTATTAAGTAGCATTTATATGCATGGTAACTACGTTTCATTGCACTTTCAGGACCTTAAATCAACATAGCAATTATCACCATGAGCTTTTTTCCATACAATTTTATTAAACTTTATAATATATGTTTCTTGGTAAATTGCACAAATTAAAGAAAGGCAGTTTGTAGGTGGTGCTAGAATGTTCTCTCTAAACAGAGCTCTGAAGCTAGGTCACTGCTAAGTCCAACTAGGATTTAACGAGATGGGGCAAATGTTCCCTCATTTTTCTTACCTTTGTACCAAGGCAGCTTAGTGGCCCTCATTTTTAGGGTTTGGTGAGTTATTTTAATCAAATGGCCTTAGATGTGATTTTTCCTTTTTGACATACTAAAGCAAAAAAGAATTTTTTTATTCCCAATATGGCTACAGGCAGCTAAGACATACTACTCAAAACAATGTTTTCTTAAATGAAGTATCTCTCTAAAATGCTTTCTCAACGTCTTAGAGAATTTTTTAAAAAATCTCATGCCATCCTTCATTTGTGACTCTTTGGAAGTATGTGCCACTCTTGTAGTTTATTTCTGTTCCAAAGAATTTCAGGTTAAAATGAGTTTCAAGGAGTTAACATCTCTATTCCCACACTTGCTTGTTAACCAAGAGATATCTATCCATTCTTTTTTTGAGGGAACAAAAGTCAACAATTTCTAAATAGAGGAAATTGACAGCTATCTATGATTAGAAAGACAGAGTTAGGACATATGAGCATTTGGAGTAGAAACAGAGAGGCTGACAGCAAAAACTCATTGAGGAATGCTAAGTCATATCTACAAATATACTGATAAAGTGTCCAGGGCACGTTTTAACTCTCCTAGTTTCATCAATCCCAGGATGCTCAAGAGAACCTTTGCTTAAACCGAATGATGAGACTTTGTGAAACTCAGTAAGTAGCCCTGACCTCGGCTTTCCTGGCAGACAAGGCAACTAATCAGTAGTTTGAGTCTAGAAGAAAAAAACAGTAGAAAATGATTTCTTGGGTCTTAGATGCTAAGTTCAAAAAGCAAAAGTCCATGCCTACAATGGCTCTTGAGAAAGAGGTCTCCTATTCAAATATACTGGTTCTCCTATTCAAATTCCACAATATCATAAAAAGGTTAGAGGGAGTAGTAGAAACAAGAGAGCAACCTGTCTTTATTACACCTGGGATAAAAGGTCAAGTACAGAGTCACCTTGCTTTCCTTCCTTAAATTATATGGAATGCATTTTAGAATAGAGCCTTGGGGAACAAACCAAACATTGTTATGTGTGGAATTCCACATCAACCAAATTTTCCTCTGTGGAAAAATACTAATGAGAAATAGGTTAGACACTTTGGGAAGGTGTATTACTGCTCAAAGGACATCAGATGACCAGTAAAAAGAGGCAGTAATTTTTCCAAAATGCCCAATAATAGCAGTTAGTTATACCAGATGAGAAATCCTAGGGAATTAAACAAAATAGGACTGCTATCATGGTAAATATCGTAAAATATCCAGTTACCAATGGAAGAAGAGGAAAAAGTTTTACATTTTTGTACTGCTTATAAGTGACTATCAAGATAACATCAAACCACCTTCAGTGTTTTAAACCTTATACTTAAATGGATGTATTTAATTATATACAAATTATATCACAAGATTTTTAGTGGCTTATATCTCCTGCAATACAATGGACTAGATATACTTTTAAATTATATCCATGAAAGCAAACAAAACTATGAGTTAATATTTAATGATTACATTAAAATGTATGTATTAATGTAAATTAAACATAATTATAAGTTAAAAACATAAATTAAAATGTATGATTATGAAATTTCTACTCACAGCTAAGTCTCATGGTAAATTATGATTGCTTTAAAAATTTTTAAATCGCTGTGTTTAAAGGTTATTTACTCAGAGATCACTATAGCAAGGGAGTCAGACACCATCACATGCTTTTCAGCAGAAATTCAAAGGCAGGTAGTGGAGAAGTAAAGCTTCATAGTAGAACAAAGAGACACCTTCAGTTTTGAGGTATGCTTTCAATGGTTATATCAAATTTTTGATATCATCCCAGAAAGCCAGTCCTAGAAGTATTCTGTAAACTTTAAAGATCAAGGGTTCAGTCACCTGACCAAGAAAGTACCTGTTTCCAGGTCCAAGTGCAAACAAATAAGAATGACTCTGCTGTGCTGGCAGGTGCTGGGTGCAAAGCTACGGAGAAATGTACCTTCGATGGGTCCATGATGACTGTAGGAACAAAGTTGAGGAAGATGTGGTTGCAGTCAGTCCGGACATTTGTATTATTAAAGGCGACTTCCAACTCATCCATGGCTTCCAGGAGGAGCCGCTCCCCTTCATTTTGTAGATATTCGAAGGAAGCTTCCTATGCAGGAAAGAAAATCACCATCAACATTAATGTTTTATAGGGTTGGCCAAAAAATTTGTTTGGGTTTTGGCCAACCCAACAAGTCATAAGGCTTTTATGTAGATGCTATTTATCTTTCTTCCTGGGGTCAACCCAAAGACCACAGGCAACAGGAGCTAGCAAGGGTCAGATAAAGAGTTCCCACCAGCCCTTCCTCCTGCCTGTTCAGTACCATTTTCTTACAATAAGTGGAGATCCTGGGCACCCCTAGAGCTGCAACCCTAGTAGGGTCAGAACTGCCAGACAGAGCAGCGTAGAAAGGAAATCTGTTTAGAAAGGAAAAGTCGCAGAAAGGTTATGGTTATGGGATGCAGGAACAAGTCACACACCAGCTGTGTACAGAAACTATCCCCACTTTTAGACAGGTTTACCACGGAGTCATCTTTACCTTTTCATTTTATCCTCTATCATCATCCAAACTTCCCTGTGGTTTTTCTGTTCGCATGGTTTTCCTTTTCTCAAGCAAGTACTATCATGCTTCCATTACCAAGAAAAATCAAATGAAAGGGGAAAAAAGCCCTTAATTGCACGGAATATTTACCTCTGTTAGAGAAGTGACTCTTAGGCTTCTGGTGGATATTGGACAATAGGATGAAAGAGAACAAGAGCCTTAATTCAGGAGGAAAACCTGATTTTGAATCATGGCTGTGTCTCTGTCCCTTCCCTCAGAGATAACTTTCCATTAAAGTACAGCACCCGGGGTCTTCTCTGGTGGCCCAGCGGTTAGGACTCTGTGCTTCCACTACAGTGGGCACAGGTTCGATCCCTGGTCAGGGAACTGACATACTGCAAGCCGAGAGGCATAGCACCCCCGCCCAAGGAAAAAAGAGAAGAAAGTACAGTACCCACCTTGGTGACCAGATCAGAATGCCTGATGATTGCACGAACAAAGAACCTGTAGTCTGTCACTTCTGTGCCCACTTCCACCTTGGCTGCCCCGAGATACAAGTGCATCTTGTGATTGGCACATGGGATGGCAGTAAGGTCAAAATTTCTCATCCGGTTCAGCTCTAACTGGAAAGCTAGGGCAGGCTCCAGGTGACGATAGATACGATCTTCCTCAAACTGAATACAAGAATTGGAGGAAAGAACAGTTTACAAGAGGCAGTTACAAAATTATATTATGAAATTGTATATAAAAGAAATGCTTAAAAAAGAAACATGAGCCACGTTGTGCCAATGAACCAAAGGGGAAAAAAGAGGAGCTACATACAAGGAAACTGCAATAACTGACGCAAGATTAGGCACGAGAGGCCCTGTTTACTTTGTAAGCTTTCATCATTTATACTTTTACAACTGGTGACGCTCTCCATTAAAAACAAACAAAAACCCCCCACCTAGTCCCTCAGAACTCCTCTAGCATTTAAAGCCTTCATAGTTCATTTTTTTAACAATTAACCGAACTACATCACATTACTATCTACTTCACATACCAGTGTTTTAGTTTTATCCAACTAATCTAAAACACGTATGGGCAGGATCCATGTCTCATACTCTTACCATTTCTGGCAGACTGAAAAAGGACACAGGAAAACAAATGTTATATAATATTGAAAAATAGGTATTTGGCTATGGAATATCCTGTATCCATGCATAATTATTCATATTTCTTCTTTAAAGTTGCATTTACATTTACTGTATGTTTTGCTGAAGCCAGACATGTTTAGAGTACATCTCCATAGAGTAAATGGAGAGAGAAAGCCAAAAACATAAGCTAGTAATAAGAAGAAATTAATGTGGTCTGAAATTCTATATTTTAAAATTGAAAAATGCACATAAACAAGCCTTGATAAATGAACTGTCTGTGGGTGACGAGAATAATCCAGTAACTATAGTAGTCCTTTCATATTACATCATTAGGATTATCCTAACGGATGATTTTGAAAGTTATCACTGTCTTCGGTAGGTCAGGACATTACAGTGTTTCCTGAACCAAACTCTTTTGGAAGGGAACTTTGTTTAGTTCGAAGATATATGTAAGACAAAGGGAAGTATAAGTTCAATCAGAGAAAGAAGATGGTAAGAACATATGGCACAGATATACTACTCTTGGGCTTTTAAGGAAAAAACAAAGATTTTTTTTTTTAAAAAAAGAGGAAAAAAAATCAGTCCTTACCTTATCCCTTGCTCGGAACGTGAAAAATTTAGGAAATTCTCTCTGCATTAAAGAAGGAGGGAAAATGTGTCAGTCTTTCATAGATATGACTCTTTGGGGATAAACACATGGTAGAGAAACAGTCAAGCATCCAGAAGACAGTTGCCTAGAAAACACGATCCTTACCTAAGCTTAGTCTGGAGAAAATGAATGATCCTCTGGGTAACCGTCACTTTGACCCCACTTACAAATTTGAGAACCACTACGATACTAACCCAACTAATAGCTACCCTCTTCTAGGGTGAAAAATGGTATTTTTTTCATCTCCCAAGTGGAAAACGTCTTCTTGGCTGCTACCCATGGCAGAAACTGGCACATAAGACCAACACATCCTTATACTGAAGCACTGCAATAGTAGTTACTGGATTGATTTCCCAAGTTTCTCCTTAAGAAACTCAAAGTGTAAACTCACCAGAGAATATAGCATCCCCAATCCACGCTTTTTTCCCCCCTCATTCACTCTCAAGTTGATAATTTCAAAGGTTTAAACAATAACATTTCAAGACAAAGAAAAGTGTGAGATGTTACTTTGGTCAGTAGCCCTCTACGTCTAGGAAAGAACAGGGTGGAGCTAGTGAACATGCAATCATTAGGTCTTACTGCTCTTTTGCAGGGCATTACCCAAGAAAGCAACCAATTTACTAGAACCTTATTAATTAACAAAGATGAATTCAATTAGCAGAGTCCATTAGTTTCTGAAATTTAACTTATTAACACCAAATACCCCTGTTTCTCGGATGGGAAGCTCTACTGGCAGTGCTGGAATCAAGTCATTACTATTTGCCTCCATAGGAGGTTTCATTAAGGCATCTTCTTCATTATGAGCGCAATGTAATCAAACACTTACGGGTACAAGGCAGAGAGACCAGGACTAGCTGCCTAAATACCCGTCAATGAACTTCAGGAACCATGAAGGAAACATGAACTGAAAGCCTTGCGGGTGGCAGGTGCTCTCATGTGCTGACCGTCGAATGTTCTCAACAACCTCTCTGGAAGAGTACTGCTTTTTTTTTTTAAAGTAAGTTTTTATTGTTGTATAGTTGCTATGCAATATTGTGTTAGTTTCCACTGTATGGCAGTGAATCAGTTGTACATATACATATATCCCCTCTTTTTTGGAATTCCTTTCCATTCAGTTCAGCACAGAGCACTGAGGAGAGTTCCCTGTGCTATAGAGTAGGTTCTCATTAGTTATCTGTTTTATACATAGTATTGTTAGTGTATATATGTCAATCCCAATTATTATGACCCTGGAACATGAACCTGGGTCTAAGGCTAGAGCCCATGCCATTTCATCTCTACCTAGCAAGTATAGGATGTTAACTATCTATTCTTCTTTTTAATCCAAATTCCTTATTTAGAGGACTTCTCTTTCAAGAACCATGCTTGTTTTTGAGACAAAAACCAAAAACCCCAGAAACTGAAATTAAGGCTTTCAGGAAAAAAAGGAAAAAAGGAAAAAAAAAAAAGGCAAAATTCATGGTTCTTAAATTTATGGAAAACTTCTTGAACACCTTCCATAGGTCTTACACTTCACTTTAACTATAACTTGCTCAGTTAATAAATCTTTTTACATTTTCCTTGGCATTTTAACTGAAAAACAGCTTCTAGGAGCTTGTTTAGCAAGGCCAGCAAACCACTTGTCCAGGCGTGGGTCTTCAAAAGCCCTTTGAAAGTGGATTTTACACAGCACTGATCTTTTACTGATGATGTTTTGTCCTAAATAATTCTCTAATTCCCCTGAACAACAGTGAAGAGCATGGGGATGACTTCAAGGTTAAGCAGGAAGATATTGAGCTGAATTGTCAGTAGATTTCATGCTCCGGGCTTTATACAGTCTAGTTTTGGTTTTATTCTCAAGAGGTATGGCTTTCAGAGCATTAGCTAAAAAGTAACATGAGTCAAAAAAGAAGGGTAACAAAGTCCTTCCATGAGATTTTTCTGAAAGAAAAGTAAAGGAAAGTAATGATACAATCTTTTAATCACATATTCTTCAATTCCTTCTTAACTTTAATTCGTTAACCTAAAACAGTTACTTAGTATACCATTTACGAAAAAGATGAGATGACATAAACAAATGTTCTTAAACTTTTGAGTAAATTTTTAGTTCCACAGTGAAGTCCTCACTAAGCACAAAGCATTTAGAATAGGAGATGGCACGAACTTCCATGCAATGGTAAACCAGGATTAATGAGCAATTCTCTAAGACAGGGAAAGACTTTTGTAGAAAATTGCTTTTTTTTTTCACTCAAAAGTCACAGAAATACAGAAAACACAGAAAAGAAGAAATCCCAAAGTCTGATTATAGTTTTAGTAAATTCCTTCATCCTACCGGATCCTCATACAGCCAATTTTTCCACTAACGGCATTCAAGCTTACTCCGTCACTAATGTAATTGCTTTCTAGGCATTCTACTAGTGTTATGGGCAAATATCATAATTGAATGTACACAAAGAAAAACCCTCTTAGTGTTCTGGTACCAAAAAACAAAAGAATGCAACATTTCTCTGGAAGAAATTATACCCCTGCTGTGTTCTAATCAGCCAACCATCATCAAGACAATCAAAATAATTTGCCTAAATTAGCCAATCAAGACACCCTGCAAATCAGAGAATGTGAAAACCTGCAACAGAAAACATCATAGCTGATTATGATACTAATAATCGTGTTAAAAACCTAATGAGATGAAGAAATTGGAAGCTTGCTGGTGCAATTCTCTTTTACCTCAACATGCTGAGAACTAATTATATAGACTGTAATTAAAACAAAAACTCAAACCAAACCTTCTGAAAAACTAATAGTTGATCCACTAGCAAACAGAACTGCCAATTTTTTCTAGCTTTATTGAGATATAATTGACATATCAGTTTTTTTTTTTAAAGAAATGAACTACTAACCATGATAACTGTTTTCGATAGTGGGCTCTTCCTTCAGGCGAAAACAATCCAAAACATTTAAAGTGGGAGTCGCTCACATAAAAATCAGTAAAACTGCAATTATCTCCTAGGTGATTTACAGCAGAATTTTTAAAAATCTCATGAAATCTTATAAACAAGAAACAAAAGGAAACTACAGGTGGAAATCTGATTTAGAATCTCATCATGGTTTCTGGACCTCATGCTCTGTTTGGGCAGCCAAGTATAAGAAAAGATCTGAGAAACACGCATTTTAGCATCCTTAACAAAACTTTGCTGGAAAAAAAATATGCAAAGCTTCTTAAAGTATACTTTATGTTAGAATTAAATAGCATCTTCTGCTGCACTTTTTGGAATTCTAGATCTGAATGTGCGTGAAACAAACAGAGACTTAGTACTCCATAAAACTGGAGAACAGCAACTTAATATAGAAATTCAGAGAGTCTTCTTTTGCTTTCAAGGCCTCAATTTTTTTTTTTAATATGAAGAAGATATTTACAAGGATAGACTTGCTTTTCCTCAAACTTTCTGTTTAAATATCAATGTTAAGCATTGATAGTCAAAGTCCCATTATGGGTATTTGCTTTAATTAGATGGTTATGGAAACAGACTCAGACACCAAGATGCCTTAATGTTGGTAACTACTGCCTGCTCAGAAGAATGGTCTCCATGTAGAGCCAAGACACTTAGGCATCAGCAGACATTCTGGTGGACAGATCTCCGGGGACTGTGTTGATGAAACAATATTGGAAATAATTCCAGCCTTTGCTGCCATGTGAATAAACACCTAATATCCACACTCTCTAGGAACCTCCACCCAGCAACGTTCTAGTCCTGAAGCAGCCCAAGAGACGATGACTATGGAACAGCATGGCTGCCTCCTTCCACACCAGCCATGTTGTTCTTGAACCTAACATGGTAACCTTCCTCCTCTCCTTGCCCTCTCCCGCGCGTGTCTCCTCTTCTACTCAATAATATAGTGTAGAGCAGGGGAGGCTGCATACATAACAGTGGATTACCAGGAAGCCACAGAGATCAAGGGATTCATCACCAACGTCCCGGAAAGCTTCCTCTTTTTCACACTACACTAACTACGGGGCAAGCGCACGTCGGATGGCACGACAGAGGCCAGGCATCCTTCAAGCACCACCAGCGGAGTATCTCGGAGCAGCACCATGACGGTGAGCCCCAGATTCATACAACTCCCGCCAGGGCTTCCTGGCTATGGCAGATCCTGGCCAGAGTTCAGTAATAGTCACCCTTGCCTGCTGCATAATTGCTAATCATGCCTGACATAAAAACACCCCAACTCCTCTGCCACCCAATTCTTCAGGGCAAATCCAGTCCATACCCAAACCTTCATGTTCTCCGCACGCTAAAGCAACGCTTACTACACTTGTGACAGGTCAAGCCACTCGATAATTTAACTGGTTTCCCACTTCTTGCCACTATAAATGGAAACTGGACAGTGAATGATTGGGAAGACCACCTGCTGGGCTCATTTCCAAGCAGATCTTGCTTATACATGTCTCTATTCAACTGAAATCCGGAAATATTAAGAGAGCAGGGAGAAAAAAAAATGTTTCAAAGCTGTTAGATGTTTTCTAGGACAAGATGTAGATTCAATGATAAGAAAGTGTACCCCAAAAATGTCCGTGACAATTAATTGCTTTGGCCTTTAAAAAAAATTCAGTGGAGGGTTTTATCACAGAATGCTGATTATAGAAAACCAGTTAGTGTGCAATAGACATGAAGACTCTAAGGAAAAGGGAAAACAATTTTACAAATTCAGTATTACTCCTCAGAATAATATATATTCCAAAGTCAGTGATGAAAGAACAAATCAGATAAGCGCTTAAGAACCTAGCCCGATACTTTTTCTAAATCCAGGGCCTGGCTCTGGCATGTCTACCTGAGTTCTGATCAGCATCTACCAGCCACAGTATTTATTCGCAGATTCTCATACTCTATCCCAAAGTATCAATTTTATTCTCTAAGCTCCTGATTTTTCTTCCTAAAGCCCCAGGGTTCTCTTTAAGCTCCTCATACTTCTCCACTGCCTCCTGTCTCCTATCTACAGTTATTGATTGATATATATCTGCACTCTGCTTGATTTCCTGACATCAGTAACACAGGGGAATTGTGGAGTCCACAACATTTCCTAAAGCATTTCAGAAAATCCTAGCTCTTTAGCCTGCAGGCTAGGCTCTCTTGTTTCTCTATAGACTAGACCAACAAGGTGAACTGTGAAATGGAAAACAGAAAGGCAAGTGTTAGAGACCTAACAAACAAAGGGGCAGTAAAAGCCACCCACACACAGGTCTTTGGGTTTAGGAAGTCCTTTCCAGCATCCCAAATGTTACCTTCACTACAAACAAGTGAGCAGGGCTTGAAAACTAACTTAATTATCTTGATTGCTAAAAACAAAATAAAATTCTCATCAGAAACATTAAGACTTTATAAATATCCTTTGGAATCTTACTTCACCATATCAGGAGGAATTTTTAAAGAAATATTTTGACTACATTCAGCCCTTTGAGAAAATGACATCCTGACTGCAAACTGGATTTTTGACCTCTCTGCTATAATGATACTCAGTATGCTCATACACAAATACACCATGGTTCAGATACCAGGCTATTTAGTGAGTTCTCCTTATTTACGTTTTTCAATAAAAATTTTAAACTCATAAATATTAATAGTTAATTTGGTTACATGGGAGAACCAGCAACTTAATTTTTATTTATTTCCTCCTCGTAGAATTAACATAAGACAAAAACACTAACTTGGGCTCGGTTAAGGCATTTTAAATAATAAATGATTGTTCTTCAGAATTGGCAGATCTCAATAATAGAATCTGAATCCATCTTCAGTAGAAGTCAAGACCTCAAGTACGAGTGGCAGTCTTTGATTACTGATTTGCTGTGTGTGCAGAAGAAATTACTAGTTAGCGCCTGCTTCTACTTTATTCATTTGGAAAAATGCATGTGCTCACTCTTAACTATTTCTCAGAGATACACTGAGAATTCATTATATGGGGAAAAAAGTGGGGGGAACCTTTTAGTCTGAATACTCTGTAAAAGACCTGAATATCCATTCTAATACTTTTTCAAAGTAGAGGGACCAAATATCAGACCAGCCCTTCTAAAAATAACCAGCAGCTAACAGATAAAACAGTAAGTGATCTTTCATCATGGTTTCTCTTACTTACATGAAATCTCTGATCCACTTCATAGTTGACTTGTTTCCTGAAATCCTTTCAAATGAAAGACAGAAAGGAAGGGGAAAAAAAGCAGAAGGCAATTAGAAATAAAATTTAAAAAGAATTGAGTAAAAGGAGATGACAAACTAATGCTTTTCTTGATTAAATTTATACTGAAACAGTTATTTCTTTACATAAATTCTACAAGTAAGCATATGGTTATCATTCCATTTTTCACTTTTAAAGTTCTAGCAGCAGCGTAAGAAATGTTACAGAGGTACATAATTCACATGCCAATACCTTTTGTGCAACCAGGAAAGTAAGGCGTCGGATCCCATGTTCAACCAGGGTAGCTTTCTACAAACAAACATGTAAAAACAGAAGATACATGAGACCACCATTCATCCTAAATGTTAGCCTATTCAGTCCTCAGAAGGCCCTGAGTGGGCTAAGCATTCTTTTTGGATATCTATATCTTGACTCGGCACCTTCACACTTGCAAATAAATAAGTCTCAACCTGGCTCCTGGGAATGAGTCTTACAGAATAGGTTTTATATATTGATCTGGATGAAATGGGAAGAGAACTATGTGGAGGAGAAAGGGTCATATGGGGTCATCTAACTTCTCTAAGGACTCATACAAATCAAGGTAGACAGTAACACACTTTCTGCTTATAGAAATTGCACTGTTTGACATGTATTGAAATGTGAAGAACAATACTGATACAGAAGCTAAATGAAATCAGTAGAGGAAAAATACGAAACTTCCACAAAACAGAAAACTTAAGTCCTAAACTGTTATTTAGACTATAGACATCACCTACCATCTGATACAGCATTCCTGGAATTCAACCTAACAAATTCTAACCTTATCAATTCTAAAACATTTCCTCCTTATTTTATATGGAGGCATTTTTTAAAGGATTCTGTTTAAAAGTTGTTAAAAACAATGTCTAATGGGCATTTAAATTCAGTGATTATTCATATTTCTGCTTGGCATAGGCAAGCAGTATATTAGAAGTCAACTGGGACTTCCTTGGAGGTCAGTGGTTAAGACTCCACACTCCCAAAACAGGGGCATGGGTTTGATCCCTGGTTGGGGTACTAAGATCCCACATGCCTTATGTGTGTGTGTAAGACATTCAGTTGTGTTCGACTCTTTGCAACCCCAAGGACTACAGCCTGCCATGTTCCTCTGTCCATGGTTTTTCTCCAGGCAAGAATACTGGAGTGGGTTGCTGTTCCCTTCTTCAGGGGATCTTTGCAACCCAGGGATTGAACCCGGGTCTCCTGCATTGCAGGCAGCTTCTTTAGTCTGAGCCACCAGGGAAACCCTACATGCCTCAAGGCATGGCCTAAAAAATAAATAAATAAATAAAAATAAGACAATATGGGCTGGGGTGGGAGGTGGGAGGGAGGCTCAAGAGGGAGGGGACATATGTGTACCTATGGCTGATCTATGTTGATGTATGGCAGAAACCAATACTGTAATTATCCTTCAATTAAAAATAAATAAAATGACAAAAACACCATGGTAAAAAAAAAAAAAAATGTAAAAAAAAAAAAAAAGAAGTCAACAGAGACTAGCAGTTTCAGAACAGTTCCTTCTGTGAGTCTGGGGCCTTGGGCTCTAAGCCTTCCTATATTCTGTCCTGCTCACTCATCTCAAAAGGCAGAGAGAAAGAAACAGATGAATGAACTAAGTAAAAGACATGCTCTTAAAGGTCCCTAATAAAGAGGGGCTACCCGGCAACAAGCAGAAAAGCAATCCCACTTGTTGGATGATCTGACAACATACATGAATAACACCAATAGAAAAAAACTATGCCGACTTTCACAACTCACATCCGGACTTTACTTTGATCATATACTTCGCTTAACTCTGAGAGATATATTCATAAACCAATTCTTAACTTTCTTGATACTATATATATTTTAAATCCAAATTGGCTTCCCCCTATAAATAAGCACATCCCTGGGCCATTCCCTCTTATTTTTCCATTTTTTATTATGGCAATTTTTAGTAACAAAACTAATCAACAGCATAAGCAAAAGTAGAAAAAATTAATTTCCTAATAATAAATTCCTAGGTCAGATATAAATAAATTTTGGTTTAACTACATTTAAAAATGATTGGTATGGGCATCATACTCACAAGTGTAAATAAGCAAGTGTTGATACTACAATAAGAAAAGAAAGGGAGGAAGGAAGGGAAAAAGGGAGGAAGGCATGGAGGGAGAAGGGGAGGGAGAAGAGGGAGGAATAATAAGGTGGGGTGGGGCGGTGGTGGCTCTCTGATTCTGTATGCCAAGGTATAGAAACATTTCTTCTGTCACTAACAAAGAATTCCACTACAGCCAACTCCTTCGAAGATAAGCATCAATAGCTATGTTCCGGCAAGGGAAGAAAATAACTTTAATAATGCCATGATTTAAAATCAAAATTGTTATTGCTTTAAAAATTCCACAAGTGGCTAACAATAACAGCAGAGCAACAGGATTCTGATTACATTGTAATAATGCGGGGCTCACAGCAAGTCCACAGCTATTACCCAGCGATTAGGCGTCAGCACCTGGAGAAACTCCATTTACACTGGCTGCTTCAATCTCCTCCACAAGTCATTTACAAATATATGATCCTAATTTCTATGAGAGAAAAAAAGACATGCTGGGACTAGAAGATTATTTGGACAATTTGGATCAACCTATTTGATAGTTTAATGTGTGCTTTAAAAAAAAAAAACAACTTTTTCTAAACTGTTAGAAGCATGATTATGAAGTGAAAAACAAAACTAGTTATCACTTCATCTTTTTAACTGTTTTTGTTTCCTTTTCTTTTTATATTTTTTTAAAAACAAGTAGGTGAAAATGTTTAATATTCCTGGGTAAGCACGGTACGTGACGCATAGCTTCTCCAGGCTTGGACTGTTGACACAGACTACCCTTTCCCTACTGAACAGCCACAGGCAAAGACTCTGGGTTTCTCTGTGCCTCAGTTTACAAGGCCAGTCAAGGAAAAAAGAAAAATTTCTTATCATCACTTAATGTTACAAATAAACATAGTGAAAAGGAGAAACTGCCTCTGTAAATCAATGTGTGCTGACATACAATTGATCTGATTGTAATAAAAAGCCTAAGTGGAGGCTGAAACAATCAAATGTGCGGAATTAGTGCTCAAAACCTGGGAAGAAACTCTGATAGATTACTTCATCAAGCACCAACATCAGCAGCCAAGCACAATACTAGGACTCTCCCCGTCTCCTTGGTCACTGGTCTCAGGTTAATTTTATGTGATCACGCACAAGTCAAGGGCAAGACAGAAGGTAGATTTCTCTTCCGGAGAAAAATTCCCAGGCACGGCCTCCGACTTTGACTTCTCTGGAAGGACCTTTCCTCACTACAGCCCCACATTCCAGTTCACATGCTGTGAAAGCATCATGGGGAAAATGCTAGGACACATGTTAAGCACAAAATTACCATCTTTTCCTTGGTCTGACCATTAGCATGACAGGATGTGAGCACCTGTGGCACTAATTGTTTACACTGTGGGATTTTTAAAAATCTCTCGGACATCACTGATGGTCCAGTGGTTAAGATGCCATGTTTCCAATGCAGTGGATGTGGGTTCAATCCCTGGTTGGGGAACTAAGATCCCACATGCCACCAGGTGTGGCCAAAAAAGAAAAAAATCCATTGAGTTCTTTAGACAAGCACTACGGGCTAGATGCTTTCTGTTCAAAGAGCACACACTGTAATGAAGGGCAGCTGAGGAAGGGTACACTGGCATTTATCATACGGCACAGACGATCATTTTGAACATTAGACTACAAGCATCTGAATGTATTATTTATTAAAGTGCCTAGATCTGTGCCCCCTAGAGCTGGTATCAAAGCCTTAAATTCTAGTTGTTTTTCTCTATCACCTGCCAACTGGTGATTAAAGGGCTTTAACCTCTTTGAGCTTGAGCTTTTCCCCACATGTATAGCTGGAATAATTCCTGATTAATCTAACCCCATGGGATTGTAGTAAAGTGTTAGTAAGTTAAAAAATTTACACAGGTGGCTTTCAAAATTAAAAGTATTATTATTGTTAATCAATTTATACTGACCAACTAGAAATCCAAGGGAGGAAAACACATCTTAGTTAAGGCTACCCAGAGAAGCCCTCATAAAAGAGGGAAAATTGGAGACAGTTCTTAAAACAGGATTTAGATAATAAGGGGGAGGGGGAGACAGGAGACAGGAAGGAAGAAGGAAGAAAAGTAGAAAACATTCCAGATAAGGGGCAGCTGAAGAGAGCAAGCAGACAAGGTAGATGAGACAAAGACCTGGGTCTTTTCATGGAAAAGCAAAGGCTAGACTGTGGGCCTTCATTAATAGGCTGATGTTAAACAGTAAGACGAGGAGGTGCCCGGAAGGTCAGAGAGAATCACTGCTGAGTGCAAGGGGGCACCGTGGACATCTGTCTTTGTGCCCGTCAGCGGAATGGAGACTCTCTGGAGGGGATGCGTGAGGATCAGAAGTAAGCCTGTCACAATGTCTCAGTGAGGTGAGGAGGGGTCTAAACTAGAGAGATGGTAGTGGGAATTAAAAACTGAAAAGAAGGGGGCTGGAAGCGAAGGGAGGAAGGAACGGGCAGGGAGGGAGGGGTAGAATAAGTGACTGCAAACAAGAGAAAGAAGGCAATGATTTCTGAATGACTGGGCACAAAGGGTTTGGTTACTTGAGGTTATTTTTGTTCCTGTTTAGTTTTTTGGTGGGGGATGTGGGAATCAGAAGATGTGAAGGAAAATGATGGGAATTCAGGCCTCGACTATGGAGTGTGATGTCAACACAAGATATCCAAGTGACATAAAATTGAAAGGAGGATGGAACTATAACTGATATTTTCAGGGCTGAGAGGGAAAGACATAGAGGGAGCATGAGGGGAGCTTGGGCCTAGACATGTGTGGTTAAGTCATCAAAGGAAATTCAGCAGGTGAAGTTCAAGACTGGAGCTCTGGAAAAGATCCAGCAATATACTTCTCTTCCTTAAAACATTTTGAATACTTAAGTTCTATACTTCTTGACATAAAAAAGATATGTATTTCACACTATTAAATCACTTTGGAATTTTACCCCTAGAGGCAGAACTATGTCAAAGACACAGCCATTGTCAGTGATAAGGCCTTATAAGTAGCAATTGAGAAAAGGGTGGATATGTCACACAGGCTGCAGGAAAGGGGCCATCACCAGTGTCCACCCACATGAAGACTTACGTTTTGCTGGGTAAACTCTCGGAACATAGCTGCTAGACTGTCATCCTCGATGTCACAGTCTGTTTTGATAGCCACATTCAAAATGTGAATTGGTTCATCCCTGGGGACCTGTAACCCAAGAATATGACACAAAGCACTCAGGAGGTTAGCTAATACGGGGGCAGAGAAAAGTTACAGTACTTGGTAGGATACTAGGAAAAGAGACATGCCCCCCCTTTCCAGAATATTTTTGGGTTGCCCACTTGTGTGAATAAGACAATGAAACCACTGCCCAACACCCACAATGGAGACTAAAGACACCTAACTTTTAAAAAATACGGTGGCAAAGGCATAATTAGAGGTGGCCCCAAATCTTAACTTGCTATGAACTTGAAGACCACTGTCTCAACCTTTTCACCGATAAAATGGGAATGAAACCATTTGCAACATTTCTTCACATAATGTAAAGGAAAAGGAGGAAAAGAAGCTATCTGAACATATTCCCAGGTAATATATTTCCTAACAATTTGTCAAACAGAGGAAACATCGAACCATTCTGGGAAAATAACCTGGTAGGGAAAAACCAGGACCAAGTGCTTACTGAGAAATGGAAAGAAGGGTTTAATAAAAGGACAAAATTTTAAACAAAATGCCTATTTTCTTCTACTATCTGAAGCCCACCATTTATTGAAGATACAAAAGCACTGCTCTGCAAATATACAAGCCATCCATGATTAAGAGTTAAAGCAACCAAAGCTCAAGTCTTTGAAGCAATATTCAGAGACTCAGAGGCAGCTGCAGAGCATATAGCCGAGTTCATTCTACACTATGGATTCCATGCTTAATAAAGTTATTTTTGTTTTTAGGTTAAAATTTATGTTCTACCTGTTTCCAAAAATACTTAAATGAGGTATATATAATTAAATAATAATAATAAAGAGAGTACACAGGGGACCTCCCTGGTGGTTCAGTGGTTTAGAATCCATCTTGCAATGCAGGGAACATGGGTTTGATCCCTGGTCAGGGAACTAAGATCCTGATGCTGGGAGGGATTGGGGGCAGGAGGAGAAGGGGACGACAGAGGATGAGATGGCTGGATGGCATCACCGACTCGATGGACGTGAGTTTGAGTGAACTCCGGGAGTTGGTGATGGACAGGGAGGCCTGGCGTGCTGCGATTCAAGGGGTAGCAAAGAGTCGGGCACGACGGAGTGACTGAACTGAACTGAACTGAGGCCTCAGAGCAACTAAGCCTATGTGCCAGAACTAAGACCCGCTGCAGCCAAATAAATAAAAAATTTAAATAAATAAATGTTTGAGAGAGAGAGAGTACACAGTACAAGTTCTGAATCTGAAGAGGCAAAGCATTCTCCCAAAAGGGACACTGTACCTTGTCTTCGTCATACAGAGACGTGTGACCTGCCTCAGGGAAGGTCGGGCTTTGGGGTGGGGAATCACAGAAGCAGCCCATCACGTCATCAAAGATCCTAAAAAATACCAAATACCAAAGAAACACCCACCATGAAAAGGGGCAGAAACCCGAAGTGGCAGAAGACGAACACTGCCATGGCCAGCTCTGTCTGAAAGAACCATCTGTCCTATCCCGTGCTCAGCAGTCAACTGAACAGAATCACCAGTGGCTAGAGAGGACATGCAGAATTTCTACCATGGGGCAGAAATTAGGAGGATGGATGGCTTAAACTTTACTAAAGCATACATAAACCCTATTTTAAAAAGAACAGTCTCGAGCTTTGCGGCTGTGCTTTCTGTTTGCTTCATATGAAAGCTGCGAGCACCGCTGTCGCCACCGGCCTTAAAGTAACGGGAGCGCCTGGGCTAGGGCAGTGGCAGACCACGGTAGCTACCCCTGCCCCAGGCTAATGCGTCAGGGTACACCCAGAGATAGGTGCTGAATGCATTTAATCAAAAGATGCTTCGTCTCTGGTGGGGCTCACTCTAGTGTTGTGTTTAATTTCTCCTGACATGTCACTCATCACAGAGCAGACAGCTGCTTCTTCTAGCTACTGAGGAAAAGATGGTTTTTGTTTGTTCCTTTTCTTCTGACCAGACCCATATAACAAGTAGAGGCTTGTAGGGTCTGCACGGGGCGAGTGGAAAGGAAGGACAGATACCTCTCCTGGGGCATGTAACAGTGAGGGCTACATCTCCTTAGCGGGCTCGTGGCTAATCCGGGAGCCTCTATTCACTCCGCAGAAATCTGAGATGCCTTACCTGACAAAATCTTCAAAGGTCCGAAAAGAGACCATCCCGCCCATCCGCTGACACGGCGGAGTGAACGCGTTGTCCAGCAGCACGTCGCTGACACTGGCTACGTGAGTCATGCCGTAGTGGTTGAGGTTGGAGGAGAAGGACATTCTAAATGGTAATTCAATCGAGTGCGTTAGACAAGGAGGGTAGGAGCAAGGACTGGGAGAGCCACAACAGAGGAAAGGAGCTGGGAGAGAGGTGAAACAGGGTCGGGTGGCAGAGAGCAGGTTTGGTTTTTGACCCACTGTGGAGAAGCCCATGTTTCTAGACTCACGTTAACGCTTGCCTTGGGATTTTCCCTCCACACAAACAATATTTTTACCACCCCATAAATTTCTCCACGTAAAAACCTAAGGAATAATAACATGGCGGTTTTCACACACTGACATCATGACATGTCTAGTGAATGAAGAGCACATAGGGGTGAAAAACCATCCTGCATCTTCCCCTTCCCCCAAACATCCTCTCTTTTAAAAGGAAGTAAGCCAGCCAAGTGAGTGGTAGCTAGGCAACACTGGAGGTATTTTTCTCTAGGAACTGTAATAGATTAAGGATTCACAGATAGATATCCACATGTACAACAACAACTCTAAGTCATCTGGAATGGTTTAGTGAATCATTATTAAAAAAAAAAACACAGACACAAAAACCCATGTTTCATCAAAGAGAAGCAAGTCGCAGTCTATAAAAGGAACTTTACTGAGGTATCTATCTTTTCCTTTACTGGGCTGATGGGAAGAGTAGTCATAAGGATTATAGCTCCTCCCTTTTTGAAAGAGAAACAGTTTTGCCAAATTGCCTTTTTTATATTTAAACGTTTCTATACCAAAGTAAGCATATCGTTAGTAAAAGCCCTTAATTCATCCCAGCAGAGTACAAAAGGGCAGAGCATGCGTCTCAAAGTATGTGTAAGCAGGACCAACATGTATAAATGGAGATGCTCAAAGGGAATGGATCTGTTCAATCTAAAAATGTAATGAACCTGGATATTCCTTGATGTGCCGCAGCAGTGCGTACTGACAGGCACTGCTGGACAGTGTGGTGATGCCCAGCCAATCAGGACAGCCTCTCAGGAAGGACCACCCTAAAGGGTGCCTCCAGGACTTCCCGACACATGTTACCGGCATACTGAGCGGAAGCAAGTTCAGAGCATGGCAATGGCACCTGAACTCTGGGGAGCTGCTCAAAAATCTCCAAATGCACCACCTGCAGTATTGCAGGGCGCAAGACGCCAGCAAGGTGGACTCCAGATATGGGTATATATTGTTGCAAATACTCTGTTGCAAATGCAATATACTCTGTTGCAATTATAAATGGCAACGGAATTTTTTATAAATGGGACTGTTGCTCACACAGACTATAGAGACTGACACTCCAGGTTTTTATTCCCTTGGCAGACGACCATGAAAAAGTACTTCATCTTCTGACAGTACCAGGGACTAGAAGGTAGAGTGGGAGAGGAAACCACTGATACCATGAATGAGACAGACAGACGAAGCACATGGCAAGCAAGTCTTACACATGGTGCTCACTAGAAACCGGGATTCAGAGCTGTATAAACTCAGAAATGCTATCATCCTCTTTTCTAGGATCACCAAATGTATTTAGTAAAGGAGCAAGTTTGTGAGGCATTGTATCTTTTCTACCTGCCTGGTGTTAGACAGGAAAGAGAGTCCAGATAACCCTTAAAGGGAACTCCTGAAGTTGCTAACAGGTTGTGTTTGCGGCAAGCATGGGGTTAAGCATCTTTATCGCTCAACTGAGACCCCATGGGAAAAATACCCATATTTCTGTTTCCTCTGATACTACGCTCTTGGGCCAGGACAGCTAAAGGCAGGCAGGAATGAAGCAAGCCTACCCTCCAAGAGCAGACGAGGGGACCAAACAGAAGCACTCCCTTTCCTCTCCCCATCCAAACTGGAGGCTATAAAAGCTATATCCAGTTTTGATTACTTAATATTTAAAGGGAGAGGCACAAAATAAACACAAGTCTATACATATTTCAGTGTACAGCTGGTCATCTACAAAGAGCTCAACACCAACTGTAGCACTTGGTGGATTCCAATCAGAATTACTTTCCTCTCAAACTTGCATTGTGTTGCCTTGCTGGGTTCAGGAGCAGAAGGAACTCAACGTATTAAAAGTACCACTCTGTTATATCAGTCTGGAAACGTCTTCACAGGGCTACACACATCAAAACTTTAGATACACTCTTCCAGTGTCAAACTCATTATAGGTCTGAGATAAAACTTGACTTGCATAGCATCGTTAACACTTTAGAAAAACAGCTAACAAACTGATAAAACATGAGATCAGCTATTTCTGCCTGTGCGTTCCTCACAAAGGAGGCGCAAATTAGAGAAACTAAAAAATTGAAAAACTGAGGAATAGTTTGCCAGGATAGGAGTGACCATAAGGGTTTCTCCTCTGAAAGCCCCAAACTAGACAGAGAACTTAGCAAAAGAAGATGTTTACAGCAAAGCTGAACATCGGACAGCTGATTCATTCCCCTACTGTCCACAGCGAGACAGGAGCTGTCCATACTTTTTGAGTGTTGCTTTTTGAATGGCTGGAGAAAAGCTGAAGACATGTTTTCCAAACACAAAGTATAGTTTAGTATGTCCAGAGGGGAGCTCAGGACCTCCGAGCAGAAAGATAACATATTAGCTTGTCAAATGAAGTGTTATTTTTTTCTCCTGGTTTCACTAAGTTACAAAAAAAGATGCTTTTAATTGGAAAAAAACTAAATATACGGTACCTGTTTAGCGTGGGGATGTTCCCTCTGTAATTAAACAACCACAGTTAGTTACCAAGAGGTTAGGGAAAGCCACAATAAAAGAACTGTCAGAGCAGATACAGACCCGTCGTGAGGAGTCCCAGGGTGGCGGCTCTGGCCTTCAGCAGACATAGTTAAGTGCTCATTACGCTTCTACCCGCTGGGTGCCTCCAAAGAGGCTGACCTACCTTACCACAGCAGCTGTTGATGGAAAGGGTCAAAGTGTATTTTCCACTTTTTTTTTAATAGCTCTATTACCAAAAATAATGCAGAGTAAAGATAAAAGATAGGCTCATGAAAATTAATTGAAGCTGTATGATATGGTATATTATCTTAAGCTTCAACATGAGGTATAATTCTTGACAAGATTCTGAGAGCATCTTACTTGCTCCTGTTTTACTAAAAATGCCATAAGGAGGTTCAGAGAAGTTGACGCCACAGCCTTTCCCACATTAATTGATCTTCCAGGATGTGTGAGGAACCTAAAAACTCTCCTCTAAATTAGAGAAAAGACACCAGGAATCTGGGTTCCCAAGTACTTTTTCTAGTTCTCTTTCACCCCACTCCTGTAGAGTGGTGGGGGTGGGGTTGGGGGTGGTGTAGGAAAGACAGGTATTCTGTGCTATAGGAGCTTAAAGCTAAAATTATGCAGGAAGGTGTTGATTAACGATTCCCTGATTAGACTAGTTAAACTGTTACAAATTAATATTTTTTAAACAAAATTAATTTAGGGCAATCTTGACATTTAAACATTTAAAATCTCTGGGCCTTCCGTGAATACAACCTTACCTAGATTTGGCAAGCCCTAGAATCTCCTGATAGAGAATGCTTCCGAATCATGAGAGGAACTCTAGGATAAGAATGGAAACTGTGAAGCAAGTCTCTTGCATTATCTTTGGTCTTTACCACCAATGCTTTTCTCCCCCTTTAATTTGACATCAGTCATTTCCTCAACTGAAACAAACAAACAAATCAAAAAACCCCAAATAAAAGCCCTTATTTTCAATGGTAAAAGGGAAAAGTTACACTCACCACCTACAATTTAGGAGTCCTGTAAGGGGGTTGATTGGTTGATATTTTAACCTTCTAACACTCTTTTATCAGCATTTAATCATTGTTGGGGTTTTCTGGCACACAGAGGACTTAATGGGCAGAACAGAGTGGGTGGTGCTGATGATATGTGGGAAGGAGGAGAGAGGGAGGAAAATGATGCACTTTCCATGGCAGTGAAAGGAGCAGAATAGACTGAGCTGGCCATATAAATAAAGAGCTGTGACATATCACTGCACACAAACTGTATACCTCGCGTGATTTGTGAGTAGCGATGCTCTTTGCATCAAACCTGTATCACAGAGTGGATTCCTAAGGCAGCAAGAGCAACCTCTGAGTGCAAAAGCCTGCACCTTTGCTCTTTGGATTCTTTCAGTCTCTCTTTGGGGGAATGGGTTTCATTTTACAAGAGGTCCTTCGTTATCATGCACTTGGTCCTCATCAGCAAACAACAAGCACTCATGGGTTCTAGAGCAGAAGCAGAAAACTAATAGGAAATGCTAATGAGAATATAGGAAAGTCTTCCTTTTAAGATATAAAGGATTCTCAAGAAAAAGGCCACCTGCACAGGCTCTAAACGATAAACTTCAGTGCAGAGAGAAGGACCCTACAAACAAAGCATCTCAGGGTCCTTTGCATCCAGAGTTCAGGGATTCAGAAACCAGGGTA
Organism: Bubalus kerabau; assembly: GCF_029407905.1. Taxonomy (NCBI): domain Eukaryota; kingdom Metazoa; phylum Chordata; class Mammalia; order Artiodactyla; family Bovidae; genus Bubalus; species Bubalus kerabau. The sequence goes on along the minus strand of NC_073627.1, from coordinate 50,933,783 downwards.
ATCTCTCTCAACTGTTAACTAATTTCTTACACTAATAAAATGGTCTCACTGCTTCTGTGGCTCCACTCGAATCCCTTAGGGAGTCCTTCCCAGGATGAGGGCCAAGTTTTCAGCAGAAAAGCGCCTGAATTGAAAAGAATGCCACCAACAAAAAGACAGCCCTTTCTCTATCAGCAATCCGTTAGCTCGCACAGGGAGCCCCCTGCTGCTTTGTTATAGAATCGGGCACCACCTACACAGTATGGGGTAAGAACAAAACTCCCAATGTCTCCAGTCTTTAAAGGACTGGCCTCAGATCGATCATCTAGGAGGTAAGTTTAGAGTCAGTTTATCCCCTTTGGTAGAATAAGAATCTGTGGGGCTGTTGGGGAGATAAGCAGGGAAGGTTAAACTCTCTACTACAAAGTAAATACTTAGCTGTGTCCGTAACAATCATTTATATATTTTGTTACTCTATATAGGGGCTATTTGATCAATTTAAGAAAATGACCTATGTGGCACACTGCACACTACTGTGATATACCAGAAAGCTTGATCAGTGGTCTGCACATAAATCAACAACCAACATGGAGATCGTATATAAGTCAAATATCCCATTTATATAGCTGAAAATAAAATAAAATCTGCCATATTTCACTGCATACTCATCATGCAAAAATAAATTGCTCAATCTCTGACAGGGCAATCAATTGCATTCTCAAATACAAAAAAAAAAAAAAGTATAAATTCATTTGTAAGATATTTGCTGTTTAGGTCTTCAGAGAACTTAAGATGACGAATCTTCATTCACTATGTTTTGAAAAATATTAGAATCATTTTCCTTCCAGGAGATTAGCTCCATTTTACAGATGTGGTAACTGAGAAATCAAAGGGGATGTTTTCCAAGGACACTGCTAAATAAAGTGTCATAAACCAGAATCCAGACCTGGCATTTTCTCACCTCAGCTCCAGAGGCTAGCATTCCACATCGATATAGACTAAATTTAAAGGAGGACAAGAGAAATCCTATGAATGCTGAGGTCCTCAGCATTAAGTCACCTCTGATTTTATTGATCTGCCTGCCTAGGATGGCTGGAGAGCCTGCTTCAATATGAATGCAAAGTCAGAGTTGCTGCCGGCTGGCTGAATCCTCTTTATTTAAGGAACACTGACTTCTCTGGCAGTCACAAGTTCTCGGAGCCTTTTACCATCCCTTCCAGCTGAATTTCATTTTGCTGAATTCGAGCTGGCCCTACATAAATCTAGTATCATATAAAAATGTTCCTGATTCTTCTGCCTTCTAACTTGTAGGGGAAAAAAAGGAGACCCTATAGGAAAATGATTGGGGATGCATGCAAACAAGCAGTGGTTATATAAAGCTGTGACTCAGAGCCAGGATAAGGAAAATCTTTTGAAATCAGGCAGCAAAGCAGAATCAGAAGAGGTCGGCTGAATAACCTACTAGTGGTTGCTAACAGCAGTACCATCGGAGAAAGAGCAATTTGACTGGCTGTGACCAGTGGTGGTCTCCTTGTGTGACTATGTTTCTGCAGAAGAGTCTGAATCAGGAGCTGTAAAACACATCTGAACCATGTATTTCTGTTGGCGTCTCCCTGACCACCTCCTTGCTGTTCAGATGCCCCAATTCCATGGCAGAGCTTTCATTTACAGTAAAATGAACACTGTTTCATTCATCTGCAGCCCTCTTCCAAGCCCCTTCTTTGCCCTGTTGGAAGGTTCTGCTCTTTCCGAAACGAGTCTGCCAACAGAGCTACAACACATTACTATTGCCTGCTGTATAATTAGCCACAAATCCACAGCACAAAACTACAGGGATTTACAGGTGCCCAGGATTCCACTCTTCCTTCCCCCTGGAATCAGCTAGTCCTCCTTGACAAGAAGGGACCTTGGGCTACCTTAATGATATATTGAGAGTTTTAAACTCGACTCTCCAAGCTTACGAGCCTAGAGTGCCAAAATAACGCAGCAGAGACCAGAAGCTGAGCCACAGATACCAGAAAGCACGATGGTAAGCACTTAAACCTGCTGAGAATCTTCCCTTCTGCCAGATGCTTGCATCTTATCAGCAGACTCCCTTGAATGAAGGAAGCAAGAGATGTAGGGGTTTTATTTATTTATAGCTCATTCTGGCCTGCCAACTACAACCAAGCGCTCCCACTGCTAAAAAATGCTACAAATTGGACGGCTTCTGAGTCTCTGAGTACAAGCCAAAGAAGGGTTCTAATCTCTGGGTGTCAAAGATTACCAGGATTCTCAAGAATGGCAATGGGTCACTGATGAGTCCCATGGTAGGGGCCTCTGATTTCTAAACTTCCTCACAACCTCCTTCGTGAAAAGAAGGTCCAGAGGCCACCCACCTACAGTGAAACTGAAGGTGTCAAGAGCCTAAATACAGTCATGACCGAAACGTGCTATCAGGGGACAACACAGCCGATCTCTTCTGGATGTGAGACAAGAGAAGTGGAAAGTGTTTGAATGAAAACATTCTATCACAGGGGGCCAAGTTCACAAGGAGCAAATAGCAGAGAAAGTGCAGTGCAACTCAAGTTAACGTAAAACATGGATTTCCGTCTAAGAAATCGGTCCTCACCCATTATGTTTGTACAGAAATACACAACAAATTGTATTTCCATCTTCTGATTCAACTGTGATGCTTCTTATCTGAATCACAAATAAAAAGTTTTAAAAAACGAACTGTGTTCACTAATAGGTATTACTTATGAAAATCATTTGGAGTTTTAAATTTCATACTCTCAGACTGTCATAATATGCACAGCCATATGCAGAGCTATAGAGTTTATGAGATAATATACTTTACATATGTTTGCATAAATATAGTTATATTTTAGAAGATGAAATACACAGGCTGCCTAAAGAGCCTATTTGTTTCCAGATTATTCTGAGTTGCTTAATACGTCCAAAGCTAAGTAAAATTGTGAATGTCAAACGATTCGATGAATCGTCAAAAACACATTTAGGATGAGGCTTTAGTGTAACAAGCTTTTCTATCACCAGCACAAGAGAATGATAGAACTATGGATTCAGAATAAGAAAAAATACACACATACACACACACCTATGAGTCTAAATTCTGGGCCTCCCTGGAAATAGAGAAAAGGGAATACTGAATGATAGCAGTTTGAGTTCTAGGATTAATCCATGCAAAATATTGGTTGAACTCAATGAAGAGCTGGCCTGATGAAATCTTAGACAAAAGAATTAAGCCCTAAAAGTCTGCGTGATAATAAAATGTTCTCTCAGTGTGGATCAGCTATCATGACTACGCCTGCACCAAGAAAATGACTAAAAGAAACCCACTCATTTCTCTCTGAAAGACTACAAATTACCTTAAAAAAAAAAAAAAAGATCCAAAATCTCCTCCCCTCAAAAAAAAAAATTCACATACAATAAGACATAGTCCTTACTTGCTAAGAAGATAAAGAGGGAAGAAAACACACACATTTCTCATATATGTAGGTGTTCCATATACACTGGTTTCCTATTATGCTTAAGTCAGGAATTTAAGAAGGGAATTTAACAAGAATAGGGTACGTCTAGCCAGGAGTTTCCCTCGGTAAAGGGAAACTGGATAATACCTGGACACTGGTGAGTAAGACCTGAGCATGCTAAATAAGTTCCAACTACAGTTCCCCGCCCCCCCCAAAAAAATTGGAACTCTTGCATGGAAGAGCAAGAAGAAGATAATATACCTTAGTGAAGCCTACCTAGCAAGAAGGATGATAAGAAAGGTCACAGAAATAAGAAATGGTTATTTCTTTTAAATGACTGTTTAGTCATGTGATGCCTTTCCTAACACTGAGAAGTGTATTAGAAAAAAAAAACACAGTCAAATTATACTGAAACACACAGTAATTAAATGTCAAACAAGTTCCAGTCCAGCAAAATGAATAAGCCAGAGAGTTATGCTGTGCGATACTGTACCTAAAGTCAGTAATATACTATATACTTAAAAATTTAAGAGGGTAGATCTCATGTTAAATGTTCTTTCCACAATAAAATTTTTTAAAAATTTTAATATTGAAAAACATCAAGCAATACAAAGTATCTCAATAAATCTAAGCAAAAAGGCACCAAACATGTCCGCCACATGCTAATTGCCCAAGTATGCTAAAATAAAAAGAGGGGGGTGTCTTCTCTCTTCTCAGAGGCTGCTCCACTTATCTGCCATGGCAGCTGCTTGTGTTTTGCCTACTTCTCTAAATAATCAAAACATGTACAAATGAGACATGGCCTTCAATCCAAGTGGCCTCTAGGGCATTTTCCTGAAAAAATACCCTGCTGTTGTCAGTCTGCAGACAGAGAGCCATGTTTCATCCAAACCCACAGAGGCTAAATCGCTAGTCAAAAACAAACTACAGGAATGGAATTCCACAAGATGACCCCATACACAACAAGAGACTGTGTTTTGCTTTGAAAATACAGCATAGAAAGATACTCCCAAGGACTTTCTGGATAGGTCTGGTCTACTTCGAAGGAATGCCTGGCTAGGAATGGGAAGACCAAGTATCAGGAAAGAAAATGCAAAAAACTGGTTAAAGAATGTATGTAATTTTTTCCCTAAGAATTTTTGGTTTGTTAAGAGTACTGGAGTGGGTTGCCATTTTCTTCTCCAGGGAATTTGCCCGACCCAGGGATCAAACCCAGGTCGCCCACATTACAGACAGACGCTTTACCATCTGAGCTACCAGGAAAATAATTTAGAATTAGATATGTAAAATGTGTATATTCATATGCCTGTTCTATGTTCTCACTGAATAATTTTTAAAACATGCATAAAATACTGTAGTATATCTATAGTGTCAGAAGTGAATGCTTCCTGTAACCATTTACAAAATAAGCAACATAAAAGTTTGTAAAAAAAAAAAAAAAAAAAAAATTCTTCCAGGGGCACTACCACTAACATAAAACAGAGCACTCAGTGTGATTGCCCTAATTAATTCTTGATCAGTTGAGTTGACTATGTGGCTAGGAAGTGCTGGAAATATGGCTAGTCTGTATTGAGACATGCTGGAAGCAGAGAATACACTCTAAATTCCAAAAAGTTAGTAAGAAGAATGGAAAATATCTGGTTAATAACTTTTTATTACATATTAATATAAAACTTTGGATACAATGGGTTAAATAAAATGTTAAAGTAATTTTATCTGAGCATTTCCTGGCAGTCCAGTGGTTAGAACTCCGCTCTCTCACTGCCAAAGGCCCAGGTTCAATCCCTGGTTGGGGAACTAAGATCCCACAAGCCATGCAGTGTGGTGCAACAACAACAACAACAAAAAATTATTATTTTATCTGTTTCTTATTAGATATGCCCGATAGAAAATTTTAAATTATATATATGGCTTGCAATATATGTCCAATATATTTCTATTGGACAGCGCTGGTCTAGTGGTAAAAGTGAAAATCAAAGTTGCTCAGTCGTGTCTGACTCTTTGCAACCCCATGCATGGACTAAACAGTCCATGGAATTCTCCAGGCCAGAATACTGGAGTGGGTAGCCGTTCCCTTCTCCAGGGGATCTTCCCAACCCAGGGATTGAACCCAGGTCTCCCACATGGCAGGCGGATTCTTTACTAGCTGAGCCACCAGGGAAAGTCTGGTAGTACTGATTCCCAACTGCAGATGTTCAACAGAATTATCAGAGAAGCTTTTTCAAAAAAGTGATACCCTGGACTCTGGTTTGAAATGAATCAGAATCTTGAGAGCCAGGAACCCAGTAGGTTTATTTTTTAAAATACTTAGCAGCTAATTCTGAGAATCACTAATCTAGAGGTTAGTGGACATAATCGTATCCTTGAGTTTTACGGAACTTAGAGTGGAATGAACACTGGTAGACAGTCCCCTGTAACTGACTTCTGTAGAATTAGAAACAATAATCTTTATTGCCTGCCGTTGACAACAAGAATAGAAAACAACAGAAGTCCTGAGGTTAGGAAAAAAGTTGGAACTTGGCTCAAAAAGAGCTAAAACTAAGATACTCAAGAATTCTTTTGTAAGGGTGGTAGGTCTATGAAATAATAAAGAACTTGGCTTTTGTCTAAATCCTTGGAATTTCTCAAGTAATAGAAGTGCCTTCATTATTCATGAGCTCCTTGGATTACACCTGAGTTTATGTTAAGAGATGAGATAACTCAGGACAGGGTCTGCTCACTAGAAAAACCAACCATGTGACTAGAGGGTCAGCTGGACCTCTGGGGAGGGGACAGGAGCTGGAGGGTGAGTTTAATCAAGTGGCCAATGATTCAATCAATGGTGCCATCGTAATGAAATCCTGATAGAAACACTGAACCCTGAAGTTCAATGGAACTTCTTGGTTGATGAACAGATTGATATGCTAGGAGGACTAGGTACCTGGATTGTACAGGGAAAGAAGGGGAAAACTCTTTTAGGACCCACCCAGACCTCACTCTATGTATCTCTTCATTGAGTTGGTCCGGATCTGTATCTTTTATAATAAAACTGTGCTTATACGTACAGTACTTTGCTGAGTTCTGTAAGTTGTTCTAGTGAATTACTGAACTCAAAGGGGTCATGGGTCCCCCCCCAAATTTACAGCCAGTTGGTCAGAAGTGTGGGCAGCCGAGGAAACCCACTTGTGGCCACATTCTGAAGTAGGGGCAGTTTTGTGAGGATCTGAGCCCTTAACGTGTGGCATCTAACGCCAGGTGGTAAATGTCAGAACTGAATGGCAGTATACCAACCGATGTCAGGATAAAGTCATAACTGCAAATTGTTAACAGAAACATTTGTAAGAAAATGTAAGATCTTACAAAACTAAATTCAAGCAAATTTGTAATAAGTGAATAAACTATGTTCTTAAAATTGAATACAGTTTTCTGTAATTAAAAGCTGATAATTCATTTTATGGGCTTCCCTGGTGGCTCAGTGGTAAAGAATCCCATCTGGCAATGCAGGAAACACAGGTTCAATCCCTGGGATGGGAATATGCCCTGGAGAAGGAAATGGCCACCCACTCCAGTATTCTTGCCTGGGAAATCCCACAGACAGAGGAGCCCGGCCGGCTACAGTCCATGGGGTCACAAAAGGGTCAGACACGACTTAGCCACTAAACAACAGTAAATTTTATATTACTAAACTAACAAAAGGACTTTAGATCTAAAACAGCATTAAAACAATTCAGGCATTTTCTCTGGTTTTCACAAAGATTATTTTATCTTTCCTTCTATTTTTTTAAGTCTTTGTTGAAGCAGTTACAATACTGCTTCTGTTGTTTAAGTTTATAATTCTGAATACACAAGGAAGACTTTAGAAAGCCAGCAAGACTACAGCGAGATTCGGTTCAGGTCTCCAGAAGAATGTGTGCCCCTTGGATGTTGGGAGGGACAGGTATACAAGTCTTGACACCATATCAAGAATCATCATACCAGAGTCACACCCCTGAGAAGGAAAGGTGAATAAGATTTCTTAACAGTTCAGAGGCATTCCTCTCAATTTTCCAACCGACTTTCCCTCACCAAACTGGACACAGATCCTCAAATAAAGAAAGTAGGACAGGGAGAGCAATTCAGAGAGACAAGGGGAGCAATGAGGAGGGAAGGAGATCAGAAGCAGCACTGCAGCCAGACTACAAATCACTGCCCAAAGCAGGAAGAAAAAAGCGAACGTCCTGAGCATTACAAAGGGTGGGAAGCACAGCGTGTAGTTCTCCACAGTTACTCAAGGAAGGCAGGAGAGGAAAGAGCCCGAGTGCTGAGCCCGTGTGCGCCACGAGCACCCTGCCTGCCCGCTGAAGGACAGCCATTCGTTTCTGGAAAATGAGATTCTGAAATCCATGGAGGCGAAAATGTACTGAGAGATGCTTGCTAAATCAAGGATATATGCTTTTTTCTGCCAGCCATAAGGTATTTTCGAGGGAGAGGAGTGAAGGGACCTTCTGAGACAAAGAAGACAAGTACTTTTTTCTGAAGACGCTGCTGCTCGGCTGCTGACCTCTGCTGGATCGACACTGGCATTCAGTGGCCGCAAGTCTCCGCGCACACCTCTTTGTCTCTAGGAAGAGCTGCTATTGCTTTGGGTGAAGTGGCAATTCAGAACAGAACCATTTCTGTTGTCTGTAACTAAGGATCCCCAAAGACACAGTACTTTGTAATACAGAGTGAAGAACCAAAGGCCATAAAGAAGAAATGGAGGGGGTGCAGCTTAAGATTGGCTGTGGTTATTTATATTTCCTGTGGTATTACTGAGGAGAATGAAAATACGGAAGGGAGATGACTAGAGGTGGGGATGAAATTCCTAGGTTTTTCACTGCCTGGGAATACTTGAAAAAAAAATGAGATTATTAGAGAAAGTATTTCCATCTTAAAGCCAAAGCAATATTTTGGTATTATTGTTGGAACTGGAAACAATTTACCATATGTACATTTTTTTTAAGGGCGTAAGAAGGTAAAATTAATGGAATTAACACGGCTTATATGAGTAATTTACTTGAATTTAAGTTTGCTTTCTGAAGTGTGATTTTTAAAAACTGAATTTCAACTGCTAAATTTACATGTGTGCTTTTGGAGAGATCATGAAACTGGTTCAGGTTCAACCCACAGCAAACATAAAGGGGAAAAAGGCATTCCACCCTAAATATTTTTACATCCTGTTGACTTAAACTGCTACAAATGTGATTTTCTGGCAAAACTCCAGAAATAAAATGTCAGTAAATTCTAACTTAAAAAAAGAAAGAACTATGCCTCCTCCATGACAGAACACAAGTAAAAATGAATGAAATCACCTTAACCTTGTATCTAAATTAGACCATATTGTCTCTCTCCAGGTCAAAGATTAAAAAGTTAAAAAAAAAAAAAAAAAAGAAATAGCTGCCAAGAGGCTCTTCTCTCATGGTTTAAATGTATGCATTGTCTGCTCTACATTTCTAGCTAAGAAAATAACCACAGAGAACGGTCACACACATTACCCCACCCCACCCGCAAACTCCCCAGAGCTCTGGTTGGCTCGAGTGCACACAGCAGCTCAGACTCACCTGTTTGGATGCGATGTGGGCAGCATGAACTGGAATTCCACCACGCAGGTGTTGTCCTTCAGCTGCCGGTGTTGTACGCTATTAAGCTCATAGGCGATATAAGCCCTTCGAACATACACCTGGTTAAAAAATAATCCTCAGTAAATACACTTGAAAAACAGAAACTCAGAGGTGGTTAGCACAGGGAAAAGACAGTCCTGAAAAGAGATGTATGGTGCAGAAGATGGTCTCTGCTGACAGAAGTCCCAGTGCCGAATACATACATAAATACCTTGCTTTAATTAATACGGCTGGAGTCTTACAACTATACCCATGACTATAAATGGAAAGGAAACCAGCCTGCCTCTGCTGGACACCTCTAGGTGTGCTGAAAGCCCTTTACACTGATCTAAACTCGAGAGCAACTTTGATCATTAGCAGAAGAGCATACAGAACCATGACTATTAATTCATTACACATGATGATGTCAACAGAAGATAAAATCAGGGCCCTCCCTGATGGTCTAGAGATTAAGAATCCGCTTTCTAATGCAGGGGACACAGGTTCGATCCCTGGTCCAGGAAGATCCCACATGCCCCCAAGGCAACCGACCCCATGTGCCATGACTGCTGAGTCCACGTCCTCTGGAGCCTGCACGCTGCACCTAGAGAGATCAAGCACCACAACGAAGATCCCACATGCCACAATGAGGACCCGATGCAGCCAAATAAATAATTTTTTTGTAAAAAGAAGATGAAAGCAAACAGGGAGAAAAATAAGAGGTGCTGATTCTGGGCCACCTGAGGCGTGAAGATACAAAACAGAAACAACCAAGGTACAGTCTCACTCATTCACTATCTTGTATCTTTCTTCTGTTTTCCCACTGGCCCAAATCAATTTTACATTGTTCATATCGCCCAAATCCTCGGCAAAATCTGAAGGCATAATTTGACATATAATATCTCAAATACACTAACTTGACTCAAAGAAACAGCAACAGGCTGTTTCTCAGGAAAACCTGTCAGTTCAACCTCATGAACTTCACAGCCAATTTGCCGTGCACACACGATGGAACATGGAATCCTATCATCATGTGAGGTATACAAGGAGACTTTGCATTAAATAGCATGAAAGCATTGTAGAACACTTAGATGTTCTCCAATTTTGGTATTTACTGAGTAGGATTCCTGACAGTCTCCCCACAGAATACAAATAAAAAGTAACCCAAAGGAGCACGCAGAAGGCTGTAGCGGTGTCACATCACATAAACATCATCTAAGACACTCCTTTTCCTCACCTCCAAAACACACCTCCTTGGCAAACTTTACAGCAGTATTTGGAGCCTGCAGTTTTTGTGCTTAATGAGACAGTATGCTAGAGCGGACACAGCAAAGTCCGTGAGTCAGAATGAGCTGGGTTCAAATGCAAACTGTTCCACTTATTATCCATGTGAATATAGACAACTCACTTAACCTCTCAGTCTTACTTTCTTCTACTTCATGAAGTATTTGGAGGATTAAATGAGAAAAATAAAGCACCTAAAGCACAGTTCATTAAACTTTCCTTCTCACGCTGAAATAGTTCATAAGTTCATAAGAACTGCTTGACAATTCAGAATATGACTAGAATCCATTCTACTTGGCCCAAATCACAAAATGGTACTGTTCTGATCAGCCACATATTTTTTTCACTTACTGTGTTACAGGGCATCCTCATCACTATGAAATGGAAGGATTCAAGTACTTGGAAAGTAGAACTGAAAAATGCTGGTAGCTGTGACTGGAACCCAGAAACTGGTGATCAGTTGAGTTGGCACACTTGAATAAAAGTAAGACCAAAGTCCATCATTTGTTTCAGAGGAAAAAACTCTACTCTGGAGAACCAACATTAAGGCCAAAGAAGAAGGTCTGATAACAATAGCCAAGCAGGCAAAAGGAGTCGGCCAGAAGCTGAGAAAAAGGTGACGTCATGTTACTATGAGAACCCACCTCCAGAGCTGCCATCCTCACGACCTGGTTGCTGTGGTAGAAGAAGTTTGGTAGTACATCAAAAATTGACGTTTCGGACAAGATGAGTTTCTGGAAGGTACAAAGACAAGCTTCAACCATTACATCCATAAGAGAACACTTCCAATGGACAATATTTAGCATTAGAAACATTAGTGAAACTTCAAGCATTTTGTCTGCAAACTTATAAACTTATCTTCTCTTTGCATGAACTTACCTTCTCTCTGCCTTGGCTTCCTCAGATACAAAATGGGGAAAATAATAATACCTATCCTCAAGGGCTGTCATGGGTGTTAGACAGTACATGTAAAATTCTTAGACATGCATTAACAGTGCATTAATTTTAATGCTATTAAATGTTTATGGCTATTATTATCCTTTCTGACATATAGCTGAACTTAACGTTTAATATATTGTCTCAGTACAATATATGGTAAACCATAGATTTGAACTCTCTATTTCAACCATGAACCAAATAAACAAAAATATCCTTCCCCCCACTCTGTCCCCACTTCCTTAGTTTCCCCAGGAGAAATCTAAGAGAAAGCTAGAAGATTCCCTTGGCTAGGTATGATAATATTATCATTATTTCCAAGTAGAAAAATACAAAGTCATTCCTGACAAAATGATGTTTAAAAAACAACAGTCGAGGTTCTTTGAATTAGCAGTAAAATTAGCCAATATTCTTTTATACAATGGCTCTGTACAAAGCTTAACAGTAAGCATTAAAATAAAACTGCATGATTATTTAAGTAGCTTTTCCCTGTTTAACCTATTTATACATCGGATTCAAATATCAGAAATCAACCAGTACTACCACTTCATTGTGTCCTAGAACACTTTCTAGATATAAGCACAAGAGGTGGAGACCTCAACAGGACACGTCCATCAAGCCCAGCCTATGCAACTTTTAAGCTAAGCCACAATTCTAACAGCATTTTTATGGGGAGAAAAAAAAAGTACAAATCGTCTTATAAAGTCGAGGAATGAAACTTTATTACACAGAAAATCATAATTGACTGAAACTGATTACTTAATTAAACTATGCTTGGGAAGGACAGCAGTGCAGAGGGGTAGAAATGGGCTGTGATGCATGAATACCTGCAGGTTCTCGATGCAGAACTGATGTCCGTACATGTCAATGGCGGATAGGAAGATAGACTCGACTTGGTTGTGGCGAAGCTCATAGGATGGCAAATGGGAAGCAATAAGAACCTAGAGTGAGAGCAAAGTGAGAGGCGTTAAGTTCCTGAGGGAGTGATTATTCTAGGCTCCCATTAGGCAGCTCTGATACAAAAGCAATAAATATAAATCTGGATGTGCAGGCATCAAAGATAAAACAGAGACTAAGTACAAAAAACAACTTGTGGGTCCTGTAACAGAAAGCCAGGGCCACCAAGTGCTGCGTCTCAGCTGACTCCCGCCATGATTTGCGTGGTGAGCGGTCTCCAGTGGGGGCCGGGGAGGGAAGGGAGAGCAAACAGCCTCCCTCAAGCTCCGTCGGTGCAGCTGTTTACCCCGTGAAGCCGCTGGTGCTGGGGACTGCATGACTAGCTGGTAATTGGGGATCAGGTCTGGCAGGGGGCAGCTGTGGGGGAGGTGGATGCTGCAGAGCTAGCCCCTTGTAACTCTAAAGGGGAAAGACAGACTAGGAAAAGCTGCTCCGACAGCCCCAGGTACTCGGTAGAGGAGAGGGCATCAGAATGTGACACCCACGCGTGTAAGGGGCAGAGAGAAAGAACGCGGTGTTGCAGACAAAGAGAGACATGGTGGGACCTGAATACCCTCAGCAGGTCGCTCAGAGGTTCAATAACTTTGAGTAATTCAGTGACATGGATACAATTGTAGAGAAAGCAGAAGGTCACTGAACAGCTTCAAATGCAGCTTCCTTGTCAATGCCCGCGCACTGGAACACAAAACACAAAGGGAGTGCCAAACCCTGGCTTCCCTGCTGAAACCTTCTGGAGTGGAAATGCGGACTACAGGGTGAAAGTAACTGCACTGCTCTGGGGCTGCGCTGACTGCCAGCACCGAAGAGTCATTTCATCATCTTTTTGCTCTCCACACTTGATGTTTTGCTGGACACTTAGAAGTTTCACCTGCTTCTAAGCCCCCTTTGTAAAGTAAGAAATATCAAACCTATTGTCTTCCTTCAGGTTCCTTTCCTCCACCTGACTTAACAGGGAATGATAACAGGACTTTCTGATGGGGGCGGGCTCTTATTTTAAAGAAATTTGAGGTTAATCTTTTCCATTCTCTTTAAAAAAACATACAATACATGAGAACATTTGCTCTGAAGGCAATGAGACATATGTGGGAAATTGCATGACCTTTGGAAGGTGCTGGGGAAGAGCTCATGGAACCGACCGCCCAACCTGGGAAGACCATTCTTCCCTCCGGATAACCAACTCAGTCCTTACCTGGCGTGCTCGGAGTGCCACCTTCGCGTTGGTGGTCTTGCTGAGTTGAGTTAGCTCCGTGAGGATATTCAGCAGCTCATCAGTGAGGGTGGGGTCCCGGCCACACAGCTGATCCTAATTGTTAATGTGACAAAGAACATACACATTCATGTCAAAAACAACTAAACCCGGAACTCTGCTCAATGTTATGTGGCAGCCTGGATGGGAGGGGGATTTGGGGGAGAACGGATCCTTGTATATGTGTCGCCGAGTCCCTTCCCTGTTCACCTGAAATTATCACAACATTGTTAAATTGGCTATTCTGCTGCTGCCAAGTCGCTTCAGCTGTGTTTGACTCTTTGCAACCCTCATGGACTGTAGCCCACCAGGCTCCTCTGTCCATGGGATTCTCCAGGCAAGGATACTGTAGTGGATTGCCATTCCCTCCTCCAGGGGATCTTCTCCCTTCTCCAGGGTTCGAACCCACATCTCTTATATCTCCTGTATTGGCAGGTAGGTTCTTTACCTCTAGCACCACCGGGGAAGCCCTAAATTGGCTATACCACAGTACAAAATGAGAAGCTTAAAAAAAAGAACTGAGGTGGTGAGAACTTTGAATTGGGACAAGGAAATAAAAACAAAGTAAAGAGAGCTGGATTCCTAAGATGCAAACATCCTGTTACCTTTATCCTAAACAGTGCGGTAAAGAGATCCCAGAGGAAGCTGCTGCCAAGGAGAAGCCCAAGGCCCTCGGCCAATCAGGCTCAAAATTCCTAATGCATTTCTTTATGAACCAACGCTATACTTTAAACATGCAGAAGAAGTCATCAGAGACCATTAAAAAGGGACAAGGGATCCTGGGTAAAAAAAAATAACAGATGATGTCTCAAAGTTTTGCTGCTGGTAAGTCGCTTCAGTCGTGTCCGACTCTGTGCGACCCCATAGACTGCAGCCCACCAGGCTCCCCCGTCCCTGGGATTCTCCAGGCAAGAACACTGGAGTGGGTTGCCATTTCCTTCTCCAAGGCATGAAAGTGAAAAGTCAAAGTGAAGTCACTCAGTCGTGTCTGACTCTTAGCGACCCCATGGACTGCAGCCTACCAGGCTCCTCCGTCTATGGGATTTTCCAGGCAAGAGTACTGGAGTGGGGAGCCATTGCCTTCTCCGCTCAAAGTTTTAAGAGGTTTTAAATAATATAAGGCCTAAAAGCTGTCTTGGTCCTTCTTCCACTTTTGGAAAGAAGGAAAAATAAGGCAAAAGGAACCACTCCTGGTGGTTTTCATTTCATAAACCAAATGTCCAGCATCCCAGGAGGGCACAGAACAGAAACATAAGCACAAGTTATTCATTTAGAAACACACGCTGACAATTCTATATCCCAAATCACATATCCTCCTGCTATACAAAGAACCACTCCATGATACCTAAACATGGTGAATCCTTAGAGGCATTAGAGGGGAAAACCAAACTCCTACTATGTGATCCATGGTGTAATTCAGGACTGGGTCCTTAGTCTCTGAAAAATTAAAGAATTTTAAGAAAAAAAAAATCTCTATCATATGAGAAAACATTCCTTCTCCAGTGCAGTATCAGTTTATTCCCTAAATTCACCCATTATCCATGTAATTTTCATCTAAACTGAAAAAAAAACCCTGCAGATGCAGTTTTTATAAATGCCTGTCATTCTTGAAATTTACAGAGTGATCAGTAGCAGTAGTTCTGAATACCACATCACATAGTTCCCTCTACTTGGAGTTTTGAAATAATTGCCTTTATATGTTAGTCTTTTTTTTAATAGTCTCTCTCATGTCACTATCAAACAGGACATGAAGGACAGCCAGATCCTAAATGGCTTCTTGTTGCTGCCGTTTATTCTTTCCCCTTTCTCGATTGCTGCCTTTTTCTTGAGGACTCTCCATTTCATCTTAAACCTCCCGTCTCAGGAAGCCTGCTTACCGCCCTTCACCACAGCACCACAGGTGCGAGTGGGGCTTTGGGGCAGACACACATTCCCCAAGCACTATTCTACAATCCCCATCACCTTCCACGCCACAGCGTACACAGTTTTGGAGTACTCAACATTAGAACGGTGGAAAGACAGTCTCTCAAACATTTTAAAGCAGGAAATATTTTCTGGTTCCCCAATCCACGACCAGAGGTCTGCTCCAGAGTAGTAAACCACGTGATGGTATTTACAGTTAAGGAAGTACAAGTACTGTTTTCACCCATGCCAACAAAGGTCCGTCTAGTCAAAGCTATGGTTTCTCCAGTAGTCACGCATGGATATGAGAGTTGGACTATAAAGAAAGCTGAGCGCCAAAGAATTGATGCTTTTGAACTGTGGTGTTGGAGAAGACTCTTGAGAGTCCCTTGGACTGCAAGAAGATCCAACCAGTCCATCCTAAAGGAGATCAGTCCTGGGTGTTCATTGGAGGGACTGATGCTGAAGCTGAAACTCCAATACTTTGGCCACCTGATATGAAGAACTGACTCATTGGAGAAGACCCTGAAGCTGGGAAAAATCTAAGGCAGGAGGAGAAAGGAACGATAGAGGATGAGATGGTTGGATGACATCACTGACTCAATGGACATGACTCTGAGTAAGCTCCAGGAATTGGTGATGGATAGGGAAGCCTGGCGTGTTGCAGTCTGTGGGGTCACAAAGAGTGGGACACAACTGAGCAACTGAACTGAACTGATTCACTCATCTGAGTGGAAGAAGAAAGTAACTGTAAATTCCGGGCTTGGTTGAGCATATGGTCACAGACTGAAGGACCTGTTCCTCCCATCCCAGGGCACAAAAGAAAGAGCAGGGAGAAAATATAATGAAGTCTCATCTTTTACTGAGAACTTAGGAGCAAAACAGAATTTCAAGGGAATATACAAAATCACCAGCAATTGAACCCCCCCCCAGCAGCCCAATGGTTAGGACTTCACGCTTTCATTGCTGAGGGCCCAGATTTGATTCCTGGCTTCCCTGGTGGCTCAGAGGGTAAAGCGGCTGCCCACAGTGTGAGAGACCCAGGTTCGATCCCTGGGTCAGGAAGATCCTCTGGAGAAATAAATGGCAACCCACTCCAGTATTCTTGCCTGGAAAGTCCCATGAATGGAGAAGCCTGGTAGGCTACAGTCCATGGGGTCGCAAAGAGTCTGACACGACTAAGAGACTTCACTTTCTTTTCTTTTCTGGGGAACTAGGATCCTGCAAGCTGCACAGCAAGGCCAAGAAACAAACAAAATAAATAAAATCACCAGCAACAAGACCATAACAAAACAGAAGGAAAGAAGAGATAACAGTGGGTAGGGAAAACAAGATAAGCTTTTCCTACCTAAATCCCTCTTTACCTACTGAAAGATAATCCTTTCTGAGGTACTTACTCCAGTCTTCAGAACTACCCTCTGAAAGATCCCAAAACCCAAGCAATGTCCTGGGTAACAGACTCAGCTATCCACCAGGGAAGCCCACTCTGCAAAAAGCCAGGCTAAACTCTCAATACAACAAAAACAAACACAAGCCAACAATAAAAGTCAGCACAACAAAACAGAAACACCAGCCACCTACTCAACCTATATTGGATTTGATATGGACTGGTTTCCCTCAGAAAAAAATCCAGGTTTGCCTTTCCAGATTACATTAAAATAATCAAATAAAAATGGAGTTACCAGCTTGTCTAACTACAGATCACATTCTAACTAAAGCACACACACACAAAACTACTTAAAAGTAAAACCTTTTCATTTCTTCTTTCTACTATGAGAGAGAGGGGGTGAGAAAGGGGGTAGAGAAGCTTGCTTTCTGTAAGAAAAGTGAACTATGGAGGTTAGAAAAAAATAATAGGGAAGTAATTATTCATTCACGATCACCACTGACAATCTTCCTGGGCTCCCAGTGATAAAGTGCAGAAACCAGACCTTTCTGGAACATGAAATATCAAACACAGTATGAATAAACCACTACTTCCAATAATTTATCATGCCTTGACTCCTATATCCTCTACTTTTCTGTATGTTCATTTTATTCATTTTTGAGAGTTTGATATTGAAACTCCAACTGAAAAGCTTATTTATCTACTTAAAAAATAAATTGTAATATATAGCAGAACTATATGTGACTTTGTTCTGTATATTCCAAGTCTCTTAATGTGTTATACTTTCATAATTTAAAAAATAAAAGAGAAAAAAAATTTTTTTAAATTATCATGACTTGAAAATTTTGCATTTGTATATTATTTTCTCCATTGTCATCACTAGAACTTAGGAAAAGATTGGTAATAGAAAATTGTCTTGTAGAGTAATCTTCTCAATCCTCTCCTGTCCTTAGCCTCAACACAGAGTTCAGGTCCTGAAAGAAATCATGAGGGATGGAAGATGATTCTGTTATCAGAACCACCCATCCTAAGATGTAAACCTCCAAGAGGAAGTTTACGGGCCTCTGGTCTAGACACAGATGTCCTTTGGGCCACCGGACAGCCCAGCACCCCCGTCTGACTCTGCAGAACATCCTGTAGCAGTTAACACTAAAGGGTGATGGTGCCAGCGTGTGTTTCCTCAATGCAGAGGCTCATTTAACGAGCCTACCTCCTGGTTTGGGGCTTACCTGCATAAATCTGCAAGCCAAGATGAAAATTATTTAGTAATGGCTAAGGTTGGTAGCACACACTTATTTCTTGTTTTCATTCTTAACCTGGGTGGTAGCTAATTCCAAGGAATAGCTCAGATTTGCAGAAATATAACAAGCATGCTTAAATTTCAAAACTTCTGCCAAAGTTATGCAGCTGACTTGCAGGAGAGCCCCATACAGCCAACTTGATCCTCACATCCTAAAATCTGAAGGCAATTCAAAATGAGAAGAATGTGATGTAATGGGTAATGTTCTCAACACATTAACTACTGTCCAGCTGGGTGAGGCGCCATTCCCCAAACCAAAAATGGACTGGCAACTTTGTCCGGTCACAGCTAGATGTTTTTTAAATTCTTTAATTGGAGGGAAACTGCTTTACAATGTTGCTTTGGTTTCTGCCGTACAACACAATTCAGTCATAATTACACATATATCCCCTCCCTCTTGAGTTTCCCTCCCCTCCTCCATGCTAACCCCTCTAGGTCATCACAGAGCACCAGGCTGGGGTCCCTGTGCCATTCAGCAACTTCTCACCAGCTCAAAAATGCTGTGGGGCAGGTTTAACAAGAAATGTTAATATCACCCTTATTCAGGAAACCTGAGTTTACTGAGAAAGACTTTTCTCCTTTATTATATATTGGACAAAATTATTTGCAGTTATGTTGAGAGAAGGATAGAAGGGTGTTTAAATGCTCTGGCCTTCCCTGGTGGCTCAGTCAGTAGAGAATCCGCCTGCAATGCAGGAGATCTGGGTTTCATCCCTTGGTTGGGAAGATGCCTTGGAAGAGGGCATGGCAACCCACTCCAGTATTCTTACCTGGAGAATCCCTGTGGACAGAGGAGCCTGGCGGGCTGCAGTCCTTCGGGTTGCCAAGAGTCAGATATGACTGAGCGATTAAGCGCAGCACAGTCTAAACCAAATCAGAGGCTCACAGGCAGGCCACTACTCCTAGCAAAGCATGGGCCATAACACGTTCATGAGGACCACACCAGAAATAAGGCAAGTAGTGAGGGAAGACTACTCAGAATCAAGGTGGGTACAAGACACATACTCTTTCGTCTAGAGCTGTGAAGAGGTTGATCCTTTTCATCAGCACAAAATTTGGCTAAAGAGTCCCTCAAACCTCTCTGAGCAAACATGAACAATGTCCTAAGTGTTTTCCTATAAAATTAAGAAATAAGAGCTTCCAAAAAATAAACTTCCTTTGTTTTCAATGTGGCACCATGTTCCTCCACATGGAGAAAACTGCACAAAACTTTAGTGTTTTACTTGATATTTTGCTCTCCAGATACAGTGAAAGATTGGACGAAATTTGTTAGTGAGACTATGAGGCAAGTGATGCCACCACCTGGAAGGCAGGGTGGCTTCCTCGGAGCAGCCCACATTCTGCAACACTGATTCACAGAGGCTCAATCTTCTTGATTCCCACCCTCTAGGTTCAGAAGTCCCAGACATCATTGTCTAGTTCAGCAAAGCACACCATCGACAGTCCTACTTCTAGAAAGCAGAGATGGGAATGCTGGGCACATAACCATCGATCAGGAAGCCAAGGTAAGCAAAGAAAGGGGGAACCAGCAGAGAATGCAAGCTGGGGGAATGGAACGCTGCCATAGCCAGGTGATAGCCATTAGAGAGAGTAATCCAAACAGCTGAAATGGCTTTTACCAGCCACCCCCGCTAATGCAGATGTGAGGTCGGGGACTGGACACCGCCCCCCCACCCCCGCCGGAAGAAGGCAGATCGGAGAGCAGTGCTGTGCCAGCCTTCATCCTTGCTCCCCAAGTCACTGCTAGCTGATCCTCAGCTCAGTCACAGCAATTAACTTCTTGTTTTCCAAATCTCTGGGACGAGGTCAAAATAACTGATATTTCAAAAGCAATTTAATGATATAAAAGCCTACAGATGTTTACCAAGTTTTCTTTTGTTGTTTTTTTTTAAAGACAAATGTGAAATGCCAAAAGAAAGAAAAGGAAGAATCCATCTTTCTGGTTCACATCTTCAACCCTCCTCCTCCTTCCCCCTCCCCTTCCCTCTCCCTCCTCCCCTTCCCTCTCCCTCCTCCCAGCCCCTCCTCCCCCTCCTCCTCCTCTCCTTCCTATTCATCTAAACCAAAACACTAAACAAACGACTCTTTTCTCCAAAGAGCTCGGCCTGCTGGAAAGAAAGTTTGGGTACCATCCACGCAGGTAGGAAGTAATCAGGATGACAAGGTGGGGAAAAAAAAGAACTAGCAGCAAGCCAGAGTCCCATTGGCTTCTGCCTGTCCTGACTGGCAAAAGCAGAAAGCACAGCCTCAAACCAGCTCTCTGACAGGGCCCAACGCCTCTGCAGCACCCCCCGTGTAATTACACACTTGAGTGACTGGACTCTGAAGAAAATTGAAGGCCTGAGCTCCGAACAGCTGCCATTTTCTCTCTCCATCACACCAGCGTGATTACTTGAGAAATGAACAGCCCCGGCTCAAAGCTACTCCAGAATTCTCTGAGGAAATATGGCTCCGTGTTCCAATAATGAGATTCTTAAGGCAAGCGTTACTTACAATCACTCCGCAAAAGGAGCGAGCCGAGCCCCTATATCTTACAAATTAGAATTTAAGAAACCCAGCGACAGTCTTGGACAATCATTACTCTTCTGCTGCTCCAAGGTTTCTGGGCTTTGGTCTATTTTTAGTGCAGAAAAACTGTTAAGTCCTTAAAAAGGTAATCATAATAACATGAAAACTCACTATAATTAGCTTCCTAAAACGGCAAATTCTACCCCGTTTTTAGGTCCAAACTGACAGATTCTTCCACATCCTCATCATTGCCCTTTCCTGCCAGAAAAGTCTTGGCTTTAACCAAATGAGAGTTAGCAATCCCTTTCATTAAAATTTAAGGAAAAAATCTAATTAGTCAGAGGTTTCTTTCCTCTTCCAATTGAGAGAAAGAAAATCAGCAGGTTGCCAAAGGTAATATCTTCTTTGCTGAAACCTATCACTTGGAGAAGTTGAAATATTACATTGTGCTGATATTTTTTTTTTCCTTTCAAATGCATCTGCTGGTTTCCCCACCGTCTAGCCATTCTAGGGTAGCAAAGGTAATGAACTCTCCCTATGATTACATATTTTTTAAAGTGGCTATTTCTAAGAAATGTTATATCCTCCAGAGTTAGCCACCTAGGCAGATAACGGAGAGAGTGGCACTGTTGTTAACCAGAGATGTGAAGCAGATAGTTTCCCTTCACTCTGAACCATGCAATAAAATATAGCAGAAGATGTGTAGTTTTTTCCCTCCAAGAAGAAAGGATGGAATTAAGGTACCAAGAACGCCAATCCCACAAAAAGGCAAGAAAGAAAACCACAGGAGCAAAAAGGTAATATAGTCTCCCCAAAACACAAACATGTAGCAGCAAGGCAATTAATTGTTCACAGAGTGGGAAACTGTTCGTGGGATGGGACTGGTGGGGGGAGGTTTTGAAGACCAGTGCTACTGTCCTGATTCCTACCTAGAATGAGCGAGAAAAACTGACGAGTGGAGAGCTTACAAATCATCTTTAAAAATCCTCAAGGCCACAGAAATTCTACCCACTGGTCAAATGTACATCAGTCCCACTCATGTTTACTAGTCTCCCTTCTCATTGCCTCTTTCTACTAATTCTCAAATTACTGAGTTATGGGGACAAAAGCATGTATCTACTACCAATACAATAATCTGAGCTTCAGTTCAGTGCAGTTCCGTCGCTCAGTCGTGTCCGACTCTTTGCGACCCCATGAATTACAGCACGCCAGGCCTCCCTGTCCATCACCAACTCCCGGAGTTCACTCAAACTCACGTCCATCGAGTCGGTGATGCCATCCAGCCATCTCATCCTCTGTCGTTCCCTTCTCCTCCTGCCCCCAATCCCTCCCAGCATCAGAGTCTTTTCCAATGAGTCAACTCTTAGACGTCCATATAAATAAGACAGAAAGGGATCAAAGAAGATGAGGAATAAACTTAAGTGTGTTTTGAGTCGGGAAGGAACAGTACTAGACTTCTAACAGTTACTTTTTGTTATTAAGTTTTGGATATGAGAGCCATTGCTGACATTCATAGAACAAACAAAAGTTATAATGGGACAGTACATTGGCTAGATAGGGCTTCCCTGGTGGCTCAGTGGTAAAGAATCCGCCTGCCAATGGAGAAGACACAGGTTTGATCCCAGAGTCGGGAAGATCCCCTGGAGAAGGAAATGGCAACCCACTCTGGTATTCTTCCCTGGGAAATCCCATGGACAGAAGAGCCTAGTGGGCTACAATCCCTGAGGTCACAAAAGGGTGAGACACAACATGGCAACTAAACAACAACCACGCTGGCTAGATAAGACTCCATTATAAAGCTACTGTCGTGAGCGACAACAGGAGTGGGGAAACATGAGGCAACTGCGAGTAGAGCCACGGGCTTTGAGTTCTTGTGTAAGATGATATGAATAAGCCTCTTCAATAAACGGTGCTAGGAAAACTGGACAGCTACCTGTAAAAGAATGAAATTAGAACAGTTCTTAACATCATACACAAAGATAAACTCAAGATGGATTAAAGACCTAAATGGAAGATCAGAAACTATAAAACTCTTAGAGGAAAACATAGGCAGAACACCCGATGACATAAATCAAAGCAAGATCCTCTGTGACCCACCTCCTAGAGTAACGGAACTAAAAACAAAAGTAAACAAATGGGACCTGATTAAAAGCTTTTGCACAGCAAAGGAAACGATAAGCAATGTGAAAAGACAACCCTCAGAATGGGAGGAAAAAATAGCAAATGAAACAACTGACAAAGGATTAATTTCCAAAATATCCAAACAGCTCATACAACTCAATACCAGAAAAACAAACAACCCAATCAAAAAGTGGGAAAAGACCTAAACAGACATTTCTCCAAAGAAGACATACAGATGGTCAACAAACACATGAAAAGATGCTCAACATCACTCATTATTAGAGAAATGCAAATCAAAACTACAATGAGATATCACCTCACACCAGTCAGAATGGCCATCATCAAAGTCTACAAACAATAAATGCTGGAGAGGGTGTGGAAAAAAGGGAACGCTCTTGCATTGTTGGTGGCAATGTAAATTGATACAGCCACTATGGAAGATGGTATGGAGATTCTTTAGAAAACCACCATATGACCCAGCAATCCCACTCCTAGGCATATACCCTGAGGAAACCAAAACTGAAAAAGACACATGTATTCCACTGTTCACTGCGGCACTATTTACAATAGCTAGAATATGGAAGCAACCTAGATGCCCATAGACAGATGAATGGATAAAGTTGTGGTACATGTATACAATGTAATATTACTCAGCCATAAAAAGGAATGCATTTGAGTCAGTTCTAATGAGGTGGATGAACCTAGAGCCTATTATACAGAGTGAAGTAAGGCAGAAAGAGAAATATCATATTCTAACACATATATACAGAATCTAGAAAAATGGTACTGAAGAATTTATTTACAAGGCAGCAATGGAGAAACAGACATAGAGAACAGACATGGACATGGGGAGGGGAGGAGAGGGTGAGATGTATGGAAAGAGTAACAAGGAAACTTATATTATCATATGTAAAACAGATAGCCAATGGGAATTTGCTATATGGCTCAGGAAACCCAAACAGGGGCTCTGTATCAACCTAGAGGGGTGGGGTGGGGAGACGGGAGGGAGGTTCAAAAGGGAGGAGATATATGTATACCTATGACTGATTCATGTTGAGGTTTGACAGAAAACAGGAAAATTCTGTAAAGCAATTATCCTTCAATTAAAAAAATAAATTAATTTTTAAAAATGATATGAATAATTGGCAGAACAATTCTTTCCCAACTGGAGCAAGTTCCTTCAGGTCAAGGGCAAAGACGGGCGTGAGAAACTATTAACCCACAACTCGAGCCCCGCTCATCCCAGAATCACACAAGACAGGAGCTTTCCCTCTGACCAGAGCCATCACAGGGAGAAACACTTTTTTTGGTATCATCAACCATCCTTACAGGTTCTGAAAAGTGGTACTCACGATAAGCATGGTGACCAGAAGATTCTTCTTGGTGACTTGAGCATGAGAGAAGATGTAGTTCAGCACAGTGTTCATATCACTCTTGTTCTCCTCCCGGAGGGCGAACACGCATTTGTCATAGTGACCTACAAGCAGCAAAAAGAACTGGTCACCACCCAGGTATGCACGTTCACATTTACATGCTATTTAGAAAATTAATAAGCAGTGAGAAGAAACATCTTGAGAATTTTCTTAGGTAGATTTCTATAGAATTTGCAGTGTGGTTTATTAAGAACAACTCTGGGCTAGGAGTCAGGTAATCTGGTATAAAAGCCCTGGGCTCAAAGCTTAGCTCTGTTACCAAATGGTGATGCACTCCTGGGCAAATCACTTTACTTCTCTAAGTCTTATTTTCATTTAAAAATTTTGACAGGTGGGGAAGGGTGTGTCTTAGGGCCTGAGAGTCCCAGCCCCGACCCTTACTCTAAACTCTCTTATTTAGCTTCCTGCAATGGTTTCCTTGGGCTTCCCAGCTGGCACTAGTGGTAAAGAATCCACCTGCCAATGCAGGAGACCCCAAGAGACATGGGTTTCATCCCTGGGTTGGCAGTATTCTTGCCTGGAGAATTCTCTGGACACAGGACCCTGATAGGCTACATCCATGGGGCTGCAAAGAGTTGGACGAGACTGAGCACACAACCTGAACAACATGGTTTCCTTAGAAGAGAGGGTTCAGCTACTTAAAAAGAAATGTCAACATCATTAAACCCCAGCTAGAGATTCTGGTTCCATGTTTCACTCACCAAAACTGTTTCACCCCAACTAGAAGGCATGGTTTTAGTTCAAAACTAAAACATCCAAACTTATCAATATCCACAAGAAGGATGGCTGCTTCCTCTGGAATCAACATTTTCTCTTGTAAGTCCACAGAATAGTTAAGCAATGCCTAGGAATTCCAAATCCAAACTAAGACACAGATCAGGAAGAACCCTGCATGAAGGTAAAAGGTCTGTAGGGAGAGTACAGGTATGCATATTTTCATTGGCCTTTCACAAGGCCACCAGAGGCAGGTTAGTTCTCACGTGCAGGGCTATGTTTTGCAACAGAAGCGTAAGCCTCAGGTATACCGTAGTTGACTTCTACCACGGGATATAAGTAATATTCAGTTCTTTAGAAAACAGCTTACCTCAGAATTAAATTTACAAGTAAAGGAGAATGAGCATCCAAATAGTCTAAAGGGTAAGAATTTTTATGAAATCATGAAAATACTAAAGGATTATCACCTAGTTCAGACTGCATGTTAAGTTACAAACCAGAAGAGTGGCATTCAAACTGCACTGCCATGTATTCCTAGAACATCAAGTACAATCAACGAAGGCAACTCTGCTTTTATCTGTTTTTTTTTTTTTTTTTTTTTTTTTAAGATTATTTTGATTTGGACCATTTTTAAAGTCTTCATTGAATCTGCTACAATATTGCTTCTATTTAATGTTTTGGTTTTTTCTGGACCGGAGGTAAGTGGAATCTTAGCTCCCTGACCCGGGATCAAACCCACACGCTCTGCATTGAAAAGCAAAGTCTTAACTGCTGGACCACAAGGGAAGTCCCTTACCTGTTTTAAATATTAGTGACTGACATAAGATTTTTTTCAAAATCAAACTAAATATATTTGAAAAACAGTGAACTTCAGTATTTAGAGAGCTGCCAATTTCATAAAATATCCAATTGCGACAAAATGGAAGCTGTTGGTTATCCTATATAAATTCATATTTCTCCCTAAAGTGACAACAGAAATATATCTTGGTGATGGAAATTACTAGGGCCAGGGGAAATATGAAGAACATTTACCCAGGGGAGAGGCAGCAGAGACACTAAGCAGAAAGAAAGCAATGATGCCAAGTACCTCTTTTAAAAAAACTTTTTTCTGCGACACATACATTCAGAAGAATGAACGCCCAAGCAACTACCATCTATCAGAACACTTTTAGTATCTTTGTATGTACTCCTATGTACTCCTCCTCAAAAATAACCACTAAACTGAACTTTATGTTAATCGTTCTTTTGTTCTTTACATTTACCACAAATGTGTGTGTGTACATATATATATGTATCCATGAATGTATATATTCACTTTTCCTGTTTTCAACTTGGTAACAATGGAATGTTTGGATCCTTCTGTAACTTGTTTCTTTCCCTGACCATTATGTTTTGGAGATGCATCTTTGTTCCATTTTCACTGCTGTAGACTAATCCATTGTAGAAATATACTAGAATTCAATTATCTATTCAACTTTTGTATATTTGGGTTGTTTCCAGTCTTTTTTGCTATTAATGAATAATGATGCCACCAACAGTCCTGAATATGTCTCCTTAATAAACATGTGTAACAGTTTCTCTAGAGCATGTCATCTAAGAGTGAAATTGGTAGGTTGAAGAATATAAATAAGTTCAATTCCATTAGGTACTGATGAACTGTTTTCCAAAGTGGTTGTAACAATTTGCACTTCTGCTTATAGAAGTGGTGGAAGATGATGTGAATTTTAAATTTTTGCCAATCTTATTGTGGTTTTGGTTCATAGCTCTCTAATTAGTAAGAAGATCGAACATCTTTTCATTGATCATTTGGGTGTGATCATTTGCGCTTCCTCTTCTCCAAATTATCTTTTTTTTATCTTTTGCCCATTTTTCTAGTAGGTCCTCTTTTACTTATTGACTCAAGGCAGTGCTCTATAGATTCTAATCCTTTCTCAGTTGTTACGATTTATAAATATCTTCCTCCACTTTATGGCTTGTATTTTCAAAGTCTTTTTATGGGATCTTTTCATGAACAGAATTTCTTAAGTGATGTCAACTTATTTATCCTTTTCCTTTATAGTTTGTTCCTGCTGGTTTTACATGACAAAATCTTCTTGGTCTTGAGGTCAATAAGGATATTCTCCTAAAAATTAAGTAGCTTTGCCCCTTTAGTATGTGTTTAAGTTTTAAATTAATCTGGAATCGATTTTTGTGCATCTTGTCTAGGCATCTTTTTTTTTTGGAGGGGTGGTGGCAAATGAATAATCCATTACCTAGTAGCAAACTATCCTTTCCCCAAGACATACAACACATGCTCTGTTGTAAAGCAATTTTTCATGTATCTGCCTCTGGGTTAACAGAGCCAATGTCCCATTGTTCTATTAATCTGCCCTAACACCAATATCACAATCTCTTCATTAATATGGCTTTATCTCAAATCTTGATATCTAACTGGACAAATACCTCCATAGTGTATTTCTTTAGAAGAATCTTGGTTTCCTTTCATGTGAATTATAGAACTAGCCCGACAAATTCCATAGAAATATACTAGTAAGATATTTATTGGAAAGTCAATGAATCTACATATGAACTCCGAGAGAATCAACACTTTGCAAATATATATATTCCAATCCAAGGCCATGATATTTATCTAGATCTTCTTTATTATTTCTACTGATTACAACTTTCTCCAAAAAAGGTTGCAAATTTTTTTGTTAGACTTATTCCGCAGAATTTCATATTTTGGGTTGCTATTTCAAATGGAATACTTTTATAAACTATTCTACTATAAAATTTTAATTTTGTATATTGACTTTTTAAATTTAATTAATTAATTAATTAATTTTGGCTGTGCTGGGTCTTTGCTGTGGTGCAAGCTTTTTTTCTCCAGCTGCAGAGAGCAGATGCTACTCTTTAGCTGTGGTGTATAGGCTTTTCATTGCGGTGGCTTCTCTTATTGCGGAGCACGGGCTCTAGGCTACGTGGGCTAAGTGGTTATGGCTCACGGGCTTAGTTGCTCTGTGGCACATGGGATCTTCCCAGACCAGGGATCAAACCTGTATCTCCCATGCTGGCACGCAGATTCTTTACCACTGAGCTCCCAGGGAAGCCCCATATACTGACTTTTGTATCCAGCAACTTTGCTAGATTTTAAATAATTCTAATAATAAACATGTGGATACTTTGAGGCTTTCCGGGTAGACCTCATGTCATACATAATAGTGGCTGATGTACTTCTGTACTCCTTTCCATACCTTTACTCCACTCCTCATACTTTTTTATTCTTTTTTCTTGCCTTACAAAAGCAGCTGGGATGATGCTGAAGAGCAGTAATGATAGCAGGCATCCTTGTCTTATTTTTAACCTTAAAGATATTGCTTTCAACATTTTACCACTATGTATGATGTAGCCTACAGATTTTTTTGTAGGAGAATTTTACATGATAAAAAGTACCATTTCATTCTCAGTTGGGCAAGGACTTATCATGAATGGATATTCAATTTTGTCAAAGGCTTGTATCACCCATATCTTAAGATGATGGCCATGTTTTTTCCTCTTTTTATCCATTACATGATAAATGATTCACATATTAATCAAGCTTACACTAGTGGGATAAAGACAACTGGGTTGTGACGTATTATTTTACACACTGCCAGATTCAGTCTGCAACATTTACTTGAGTATTTCTGCTTGTCATGAGTGGCAGAGTCATCCTTTAAGGATGGAAAAATGAGCAAAACAGAGCAAAGAGCATGAAGAGGCAATCTTTCAAACTCTGTGGCATTTCACTGCCATCTTGTGGCAGAAAGCAGTATCCGCAGTATGGAGCGTTCAAATCTTAGCCACAGTGCTTTAGAGACGAAAATTCTGAAAGAGAAGGGAATACCAGACCACCTGACCTGCCTCTTGAGAAACCTGTATGCAGGTCAGGAAGCAACAGTTAGAACTGGACATGGAACAACAGACTGGTTCCAAATAGGAAAAGGAGTACATCAAGGCTGTATATTGTCACCCCGCTTATTTAACTTCTATGCAGAGTAGTACATCATGAGAAACGCTGGACTGGAAGAAACACAAGCTGGAATCAAGACTGCCGGGAGAAATATCAATAACCTCAGATATGCAGATGACACCACCGTTATGGCAGAAAGTGAAGAGGAACTAAAGAGCCTCTTGATGAAAGTAAAAGTGGAGAGTGAAAAAGTTGGCTTAAAGCTCAACATTCAGAAAATGAAGATCATGGCATCCGGTCCCATCACTTCATGGGAAATAGATGGAGAAACAGTGTCAGACTTTATTTTTCTGGGCTCCAAAATCACTGCAGATGGTGACTGCAGCCATGAAATTAAAAGACGCTTACTCCTTGGAAGAAAAGTTATGACCAACCTAGATAGCATATTCAAAAGCAGAGACATTACTTTGCCAACAAAGGTCCGTCTAGTCAAGGCTATGGTTTTTCCTGTGGTCATGTATGGATGTGAGAGTTGGACTGTGAAGAAGGCTGAGCGCTGAAGAATTGATGCTTTTGAACTGTGGTGTTGGAGAAGACTCTTGCGAGTCCATTGGACTGCAAGGAGATCCAACCAGTCCATTCTGAAGGAGATCAGCCCTGGCATTTCTTTGGAAGGAATGATGCTAAAGCTGAAACTCCAGTACTTTGGCCACCTCATGTGAAGAGATGACTCATTGGAAAAGACTCTGATGCTGGGAGGGATTGGGGGCAGGAGGAGAAGGGGACGACAGAGGATGAGATGGCTGGATGGCATCACTGACTCGATGGACATGAGTGTGAGTGAACTCCGGGAGTTGGTGATAGACAGGGAGGCCCAGCGTGCTGCGATTCATGGGGTCGCAAAGAGTTGGACACGACTGAGCGACTGAACTGAACTGAACTGAAGTCATTAGTGACACTATACAGAGAAAGTGATGGATAAACTCCACCCAAATGATACACTGGAAAGCATTAGAAAATCTGAGCCTTTTTCAGATGTCTGTGGTTCATTCCTGGATGAGCTGCTGAGAGGCAAGCTCTTCGGATAGGCTTTCTCAATTTCAGCCTGGTCTGACTCAACTAACCCTCACTATATAAGGTCAAGAAGAGGCCAATGGGGAATGCTGATCTCTTCTAGAAAAATTATGTCAGCCCTCTTGCAGAAGCACACTGATTCAGTGTCATCAAGTTGTGTTTTGTTGTTCTTTCTTAGGTGTTAGTGGGACAGAGCAGTTTAGTTTTTAAGGGACTGGTGAAAGGAGGAAGATGGCTGTTCGTGTCAAGTGTTGGTGACAGGATGGACTGGCTCAGCTATCGCTCAGCCCTCGAAGGAGACGCTCTCGGGTACAGAGCCTCAGGAAGGAGCTTACCGTTCTGGAATTGTGTCTCTACTCGCAGGTACTGCCGCAGCAGGTCCATCACCACAGCCTTCATGTGTCCTCGGATGCCACTGCGGTACCTAGGCAGACAGAGGAAGGTATAAATAAATAACATGAATTCAAGTCTAGAAGAAAATCCTGACAGGCTAACACTGTTAAATAACCAACCATGAAACAATAAACCCAAAGCTTACTAGGCTTCCTATAGAATGGCCTTCCCTGTGTATATAGGACTGGACAGGAGCCAGTCTAGAATCAATTAACCAGCTCAATTTAAATTCAAGCCGGCCTCCCTGGTGCTCCAGTGGTTGAGAATCTGCCCGCCAGTGCAGGCGACGCAGGTTCGATCCCTGGTCTGGGAGGAACCCACGTGCCGTGGGGCAGCTAAGCTCGTGCGCCACAACCACTGAGCCCACGTGCGGCAACCACTGAAGCCCACACGCCCTAGAGCCTGAGCTCCGCAGGAGAATCCACCACCATAAGAAGCCAGTGTGGCCCACAGCTAGAGAGTAAACCCCGCTCACAACAATTAGAGAGGAAGTATGCACAGTGACGAGGACGTAGCACAGCCAAAAATAATGAATAAATAACATAAATCCAAGTCTAAAAGAAATGTGGCCACAGACAAGACTTTTTTTCTTATAAAGAAATAGAGAAAAAAGAGAGAAAACAAAACCAAAACCACTTGATAGCCCTACCCAACAACACACTGGTTCAGTCCCTCATTGCTAAGCAGAAACAATCACCACAGCCTTGAAATGGCTAAGGGAAATCTGAAAATTTTATGAATATCCTGAAGTTGAAAAAGTCCTGTGAAGATACCTTTAGCCCAATAATTGATCCCATGAGCTAATAAGAGTAAATGTCAAAGAGGGCCCTATGCCAGAAGAAAAATTAGGAGTTCAAGGGAAATTGTAAGGAAAAAAAGAAAACAGTGAGATTCATGCCTTAATAATTGATGGAAAGATGCCGAATAGAAAGAAGTCATCAGAAACGTTGAGTAGGAGAGTTAGCTCACAATTCTAAGATATTTAGTAGACATAGGTATTTTCTAAGATACGAGGTGCTCTCTAAGTTCTCTAAGGTGAACTGAAGGTAAACCTCTTTGTGAATACTGAGAAGGAAGGAAGGTGTGGGGATGGGCAGGTCTGGGACTCTGGAGTTCCATGTACCTACCTCTGCACCAGCTGGACGATGCTCTGAGTGTTCATGAAGAAGACTTCTCGTTCAGATTTCCGGTTCAGTGTGGCTGCGTGGCTATCTAGGATGTTGGCAATCTAAAGTATAAGAAAGGAGAAAAATGAAGCCCAACTCAACAAAGGGACCCAAAACATTAGCCTGCGTAATAGCATCAACACTAGGAATCCTGATGTTGTTGTTTTAATTGGAGTATAACTGCTTTAATGTTAATTTTTACTGTACAACAAAGTGAATCGGCTATAGGTAAACATATATCCCCACCCTCTTGAGCCTCCCTGCCACCCCTGCTGCCATTCTCCTCTCCAGGTCATCACCGAGCACCGTGCTGAGCTCCCTGTGCTGCACAGCACTTCCCACTACCACCTGTTTCCCACATGGCAGTGTCTACACGGCAGCGGCACTCTCCCGATCCATACCACCCTCCCCTTCCCCCACGGCATCCATGTGTCAGCTCTCTATGTCTGGGTCTCTATTGGAATCTTCATCATTGTAACATGATTATTTCTATCTTTCACATGTTGAGAGCAGCTGAATGCTACTAGGCATAGTTTAGGGGTTCATTCATGATAAATAAGAAAGCAATGTCTATGTCTTTTCACCCTTTGCCAGATGAACTAAAGAGCGCATCACAAAAACTAGCGCCTTACCAGAGGTCCTGACATGCAAGACACGCTTAATGCCCCACTTGTCCAGCTTTACTCCCTACATGTAAGTCTGGATCAGAGGCACAGAGTAATCAGCATGCTGCACAGGTAGTGAGGAAGTCTCTGATGAAAGAGCTACAAATATCCGCCTGCTTTAGAATCATGAAAGTACTTCTAATCAGGGTGCAGCCCCAGGGACAAACCCCTATGGGGTACACGACCAATATGCTTTTCTCTGAACCACAGATACCTTACATTTCACACCCAGCACTTAACTTACTGGGCTTGCATCATGAGGCAGTTTTGTAAAGGGCACAATGCTTACAACTTCAAAAGTACAACATCCAGGCGGTGAGGAGGCTCCAAACAGGAAGGACTCCCACTGCATGAACTCCAGGGTGGGCAGCCAGCAGAACATGGCAGCGTTAGTCTGTAAGTACCTGCTGGCTGGGAAACTGACAGAGGACGGATGTGATGTTGCTGGCATACTGAGCCATCTCCTTCTTGATAGACTTTTCCACGTTGGGCGGGATACGACCAGAGACGCTGGTCATGATATCCTGCAATTCTAGGAGAGGCAAGGAGGGGTCTCTGAGGGTCTTCATCAACCGTTCAACCCAGTCTTTCATCTGAGAAGAAGGAAATGATAAAATAGGATCTGGACAAAATTAACACAATCCCCCAAACAAAATTATATGTCTGAACTCACTACCAAACAGTATAGCGTACCATGCTTTATCGTGCGCTGCTTTACTGCACTTTGCAAACATTGCGGTTTTTAACAAACTGAAGATTTCATGTAAAACCTGTGTCAAGCAAGTCTATTGGCACCATTTTTCCAACGGCATTTGCTCATTTCATGTCTCTGTGTCACATTTTGGTAATTCTAGTATTTCAAACCCTCCACCAGCAAAACCATTGCGACTCCTTAAAGGCTCAGGAGATGATTTGTCTTTTTTAGCAAGAAAACATTTTTTAATTAAGGTATGTACATTTTTTAGACGTAATGCTATTACACACTTAATAGACTACGTGCCTGCTAAGTCACTTCAGTCATGTCTGACTCTTTGTGACCCATGGACTATAGCCCACCAGGCTCCTCTGTCCATGGGATTCTCCAGGCAAGAATACTGGAGTGGGTTGCCATTTCCTCCCCCAGGGGATCGTCCCAACCCAGGGATCGAACCCACATCTCTTATGTCTCCTGCACTGGCAGGCAGGTTCTTGATCAATATGTAAACATAACTTTTCTATGCACTGGGAAACAAGAAATTTGTGTGATTTTCTTTCTTGTAATATTCACTTTATTGCAGCGGTCTGGAATCAAACCTGCAATATCCCCAAGGTATGCCGGTACTTACTTTGAAATTATAAACAACTAACATTGTCCTTGTTCACTGGTTTAAATCCCAATTAAATGTGAAGTCAATGACAGAGATAAGAAGCAAGGATATAAAGACTTCAAATCCTACAATTAACAGTGGCAGAATTTTGGTCAAACAGCTCTATCTTCCTCCCTCTTAAAAAAATTCCCTGTATGAATTTTAAACTATGTTGGAGAACACCCATTCTCCAAGATGTACACCTGTTCCCCTACCCCACCCCACCTAAGAAAAGTGATTCATACCCTGCTGCTAAAGAAAGGATCTGGAAGGCAGTATCCATTCATCACATTGACCAGATTATCCAGGACATAGTGGAACACTCGATGGAGCTTCTCGCCTCTGAGCGCTGTGCTCTGGATCCGTGGCAGACTGCCTGTGTGAAGCTCAGCCTGTCAACCCCAATGAGAGATCAAGTCATCCACTACCTTCAGACACACCACTGCAACTTAGATTCGTCATGTAAAATCAAGACTTCCC
Organism: Bubalus kerabau; assembly: GCF_029407905.1. NCBI lineage: Eukaryota > Metazoa > Chordata > Mammalia > Artiodactyla > Bovidae > Bubalus > Bubalus kerabau. The sequence goes on along the minus strand of NC_073627.1, from coordinate 50,899,894 downwards.
TTTAGGGACTTCCCTGGTGGTCCAGTGGTTAAGAGTCAGCCATCCAGGAGGAATTAAGATCCCACAAGTGGTGGGGCAACTAAGCCTGTGCAAAGCAACTGCCGAGCCCGTGTGCCACAACTAGAGAGAAACCCACACGCTGCACTAGAGAAGCCCGCACACAGAAACAAAGAGCCCGCATGCCACAACTAAGACCCCATGCAGTCCAAGTAATTAATTAAAAGAAAGAAAGAAAGACTTCCCTTTACTACATCCAGCAACAAGGAGAGAAGCATCATGAGGAAAATCACAGATTCTTAGTATCATAGTAACTCTTACAAATTCTAGATGCATGATACCAAAGGCACAAATACAAAGGCATAAGGCATAAAATGAGGGGTAAAAAGTTGAAGGAGAAACTGGAAAACCAGGGATTGAGATCACTTGCCTCTCCAGACTAACCCTACCGTGTACCCAGCTCTTGGAGAGCAATATTAAGAGTGTCTATCCGCCTACTTGCCTGCTGGACCTTGCTGGGGTTGTCCAGTTGCATTTTGGCTATTACACAGCCCGGGTCAAGAGCTGCTCCAGGCCGCTTGACATAATGGATACAGCCAGACTCTGCGGCTGTTAAGGTCATTACCATCTTCATCACCTACAAGGAAAACCAAAATCTCTCAGGACCTAGCTTTAGGGATTAATGACAACTGCTAATGGTTCCCGTTTCTAATGTTTAAACCCATTTTTGCCATGGTTGGTTTTGACTTGTCTTATACCGAGAAATGATGAACAATTTATCTTCCTCATACCTGTGGATCCAGGTACTTACACTGTCTATCTATGATATCCAGACCAAAACCTAAGGATCATTCTCCCTCCTTTTTCTCCCTTATCTACCAGTCACAAGCTAGGCTGAATGTATCTTCTAAACCTCTCTCAAAAATATTCCTGTCTTGCCAACCCTTTGGTTTAGGCCCTTATCACTTCTGGTCTAGAGGAGTTCAGAAATCTCCCAACAGGGACTTTCCTGGTGGTCCAGGGGCTAGGACTCTGCACTTCCCGTACAGGGGGCCCAGGTTTGGGCCTGGTCAGGGAAACAGATCCCACATGCCACAGCTAAGAGTGTGCATGTCGCAACTAAGACTTGGTGCAGTCAAATAAATTTTTAAAAATCAAGAAAAAAAAACAACCTCCCCATAGACATCTTTACATGCTATGCACCTCCTATAAGGCCACTAGAAGCAATCATTCTAGAGCCCAAACCTCATTCCATCACTTTTCTGTGTCATATCCTTCAGTGACACCACCAGCCTTGAGGAGAGTCTAAACTTCTTAGTATGTTTTATAAGGTCCTTCATGATCTCAAATTCTGACGACTCATTTGGCATCTCTGCTTGCCATTTCCCGTTAAACCTCAGTCTGTTCTCAAGCGATGTCAATATGGACTTACAGCTCCCTCTATACACCACACGCTCTCGCTTCTGTGCCTCTGTATGTGCTGTGTCTTCACCTTTAAACAGCGTTGCCTGGCCTTCCTCACCTGGTCTATCGCTGTCTATCTTTCAATGCCAAGACCAAAGTCCCCTCTTTCAGGAATTCTTCTCGCGCTGCCCATCCAGCCCCATACTGACTTGGGCAGGTGGCTGTCTGCACTTTGTGCTCAGCCTTCTCAAAAGTCATATTTCATGACAAGTCTGTTTCCAGGTCCCATTCCACCTATCATATTCTTTCTGTATAACCAGTACTTGGCATAATCCCTAACACTCAATAAGTGCCACTGCCCAGGATCTATTCTTTAGAGCTAGAGGTTCCTCATCTATCCAAGGAAAAGTATGAGCTTTTAATGTGTTTTTAAAATCTTAAGGTTCAGGGACTTCCCTGGCAGTCCAGTCGTGAAGACTGCATGCTTCCAATGCAAGGGGTGCAGGTTCCATCTCTGGTTGGGGAACTAAGATGCCACATGCCATATGGCACAGCCAAGAAAATATTTTTTTTAATAAAGAAAATGCTAAGGTTCATAACCCCAATTAAACAGATACTCTTTCCTTTCTATTTTCTACTTCCTTGCTGTCCCTCTTGAGTCCTAGTCCATCCCAGCCAACTCTTTCCCCACCTCCCCCTCCCATGACCCGGAAGCCCAGTGACCACCGTGACCTCGATCTCGGCGTAGCACTGGCCCGCAAACACGTGGCCTCCATCCTCCACAATGTACTGGATCAACTTCCCAGCAGAGGGCGAGCGCAGCACCGAGGGGTCATTTTCCTTCTCAAACACACAAGTTTTATTGCCAATTGTGATGCGATATCTAGGAGATAATTGGGAGTATCTAAGTTAATAAAGCATCTTAAGTTGTAAAGAATAAAAGTAGAATGATGTCAATCTTATAAAAACCTGAAAACTTCATTGTACACACACACACACACAGAACATTTACTGCATCTTTGTTTACAATGCCAAATAACCAAAATTCCCTTCAATAATGGTCAAATTAAATTAATTATGGTACATCCAAATAATGGAAGATTATCTGACCGTTAAAAAGCATAGGCATCTCCATTAAGCAGGAAGAAAAAACGCATGAAGGTGCTAATGATGTAATAGCTAAGATGTTTCAAACTCGGACTAACTTCCAAGCAATGGTCTACAAGCAATGGTCTACACACTTTCCATGTGTTAATTCATTTAATTATCACAACAACACAGTGATTGGTGTTGAATAGTGTACAATATGTTAAAGGAAAAAATAAGGTGCAGAACTAAAGGTTACTTTTATTTGTGAATATGTTTAAAAGAAAAACACAGTATGTACATGTATATAACTTATATATGCATACAAAATTTCAGTAAAGACATATAAGAAACTGTTAACAGTAGTAGCCTATAAAAAGGGGGATTTATTTTTCATTGTTTGCCCACACTAGAGTGGCGGAGAGACATTGTTTTTAATTTTAAACGACTTCTGATACTCTTGAAATTTTTATTAGGTACATGTACTATTTTTTAAAAAATTAGAATAGACTTCCCCAAAAGACCTTGAAAACCCCAAGAGTTAAACACGCCTACTGAGAGAAAAGGTTGGTGCAGTGATCAGCAAATGGAGCCCAAAGAGCCACTCACCTATCCACCTCCTCCTTCATGTATGTGGTGTAACTGCTGCCGTCATAGGACAAGAGCAGTCCACCGTCGCTCAGTCGGTGCACGTCTACCTCCACACACGAGCCGTTCATGATCACCACGTAGGAGTTTGGGGACTGTCGAGTCACCTGTTAAGAAATGAGAAACCAAAGAGACAAGTCAGCGTGTTCCTTCCAGGGAGAGTACCAGACAAAATTTCAGTATCTCAGAGATCGAGGTGAGCAAGCTCCATCAGATGGGACTTTCCTGGTGGTCCAGTGGCTGAGACTCCAAGTTCCCAATGCAAGAGGCCCAGGCTCGATCCCATATGCCACAACTAAGAGTTTCCATGACTCAGTTAAAGATCCTGCACGCTCCAAGTAAAACCCAATGCAGCCAAATAAAATAAATAAATAAAAACAGTTAAAGGAAGCTCTGTTGGAGAGGACAGAAATTCATGGCACTGGTGTCTGAGCACTAGCGCTGTGCGCGCGGCTCAGCCCTGCCGCAAGCAAACAGGGGGCCTTAGATCCATCTCCCTGCTCTGATGGTTCTGTCTCCTTCATCTCCTGGTTGCACATGTGAAGTTGACCAGCGAAAATATTTTCAGAGCCTCATCAAGTACTGCTTTGACACAGGCTATTGACACTAATAATGACTGTAATTTCACTAATGCCCAGCCCCGCAGTAAACCAAAATTTCCCTCCACCACCTGACCTAAAGGAAGCACGCTGACAAAGACAGAGGCAAAAAAGACAGCACAGACTTTATGAGGCTCAGCATACCTTCAGTACGTACTTCACTCCCTCGTAGATAAGTTCAACATCTACTGTATTCAGAAGGGTATGAGCAGAGAGGACTTGACCCCTGAAAGATAGCAACATGAGAGCTACTTCTGAAAGTTCTAAAAAGTTACATAGGACTCTCAAAGGTGACTGGCTATAGCATTTCCTGGAATGTCAAGACTGAAAACAACCCAAAGGACCATCAGTAAAAGACAGAGATATAAATTTTGAAAAAGCCACATAAATGAATATTATGCAGCCATTAAAAAGGTGAAGTCTTTTATGCACTAATATGAAACACTCTCTAAAACACACTATTAGATTTAAAAAGCAAGTGAAATTGTACAGGATAGTTTCACAGTATGCAATCACTTGTGATTAAAAAAAATGGAGGTAGGAAGGAACAAATATTACATATATATGCTTATATGTATCTACCATATATCTGAAAAGATAACAGAAAATAAAAACAGAGGCTGAGTATAGGGAAGTAAACTAGGTGGCCAGGAAACAGAGGTAAGGAGGAGACTCATCGCTATATATTTTTTAGTGCCTTTTGAATTTTGAACTATGTGAATATATTACCTGTTCACACTGAGCGTCAGTGCAACACAGTGAGAGATCTTCGTGGTAAGACAAATGAAATCTCAGTTGAATTAAAATGCCTGTGATAAAGTGCTTTAAATGGTTAGCCTTGTGGACAATTCCTCCAGGGACTTGGAGGCAGAGCTTAGTTTCCAGAACCAGTGCTGGAAATACGTTTAGCCACACACAGTCTGATCCTATACTTGAAAGACTTGTGAGGTCATCATGAATATCAGCCTCAATTATTAATTCCTGAAAGGTGCTGCAGGTAATATATGAAGTATTCAGGGTGCCTTACTAGAGAAAAATACCAGATTTTTATCACCAGGGCTCAGAGAGATTGGATGCTTGTACCGTACAGAAAGATTTCAGTTTTTACAAAGCAACCAATTCTAACCATGGTATAAACCAATTTCTAGAATCTACACTTAAAGCTCCCAAACCATTAGCCATCAACTCCTGCATCCCTTCTCCTCCCTGCCCCCTCGGTCAGTGAACAAGTAGCACTCACAAGCTGCCAGCGACAGACAGAAGAATAAACGGGTCTCTGAATGTCAGTCCCGTACTCAGGACCACGGCTTAGCCTGCAAGGAACACGGAATGCCAAGCCTACCTCTCTAAGGAGTGAAGGAAGTTGGAGATGCTATTCCGCAGGCTCACGTCTGCCACGTGGAGAGCCCCACAGACAACTCCCAGCATGGTGTCAGGTCGCTCCGCCTGAAAGGGACGAAAAGAGGGCAAATCAAAAGCGGAGTCAGTCACTTGGCACCATGGCCCCTCAATTTAAATAAGGCTCAAATGTGCTTGAAGAATCAGCGACCACTGAGAATCTCCATCCTCGTTATCCAACTGATTTTTGAGACAAAAACACATTTTTAGAATTTGAATAGAGATGAAAAACACCTTTCCCCTCACCCTCCTAAGATTTCCACTGAGCCAATCAGAGACTAGCTCAAAAACAAACTTCTATCACAAATAAATTCAAAAAAAGTGCAAAGATTTGGCTACTGATAATCTCAAAGAAAAATGGTGTATAAACTACCTCCAGGTAATACACATGAATCCAACAATTTTATACAAAATTGAGTAATTTATATGAGCCCAGCAGTTCAGGAACAAAGGGTAACTTCTGTTGATTAAAATGAAGCCCTCTCATCAGTACTTGGAGACAGCTAGAACTCAGCCACATTTAATATCAAGTGAAGAAAGAAAGAATTTCAATCTCTGCACGCCTCTCTTCAACTATATCCTTGGAAGTAATACTATACAACAACCTATACAATGACTGTGTCACAAGGCACAAGAACGCTTACTTACAGTGCTAAACTCACACTGACTCCTAGACTTTTACACACAGACCTAGAACCATTTGTATTAGAATCAAATAAATTTTATCTAATGGCATGGACTGATCTCATCACAAGCCTATAAAAACCCAATCCCAGAAGCTGTAAGTGGAGAAATACCCACCTGTACTTTTTCTGCTATCAGTCTGTCCAGCCAGCCCGTGTCAATTCTGTTCAACTGAAAGCTTTCAGTCTCCAGCAGTTTGATCAGGTACTCGACTGTGGTCCGGAAGTCGCCCCGGATAGACAGCTCCTTCAAAGCCACCACCATGTTTCTGGGAGAAGGACAGAAGCAGATCTCTTTCAGCAACAAATGTCCTACTGTTTTCCAACTACTTTCAAGAACTATTTCATCCCTTTGGGGTCTTAGGAGGGAGGGGAAAGAAACAGTTCCAAGAACAAACGAGGGTACAAGATACACATGTGCTCATTCCAGACAGAATTTTCAAGAAGTCAGCAAACTTGTGAGTCTGACTAATCTGACCATCTGAGCATCAGCAGATCACAGACACTTCGTTATACAGAACACAGAACAAATTATTGCTGCTAAGTCACTTCAGTCGCATCCGACTGTGTGACCCCATAGACGACAGCCCACCAGGCTCTCCCGTCCCTGGGGTTCTCCAGGCAAGAACACTGGAGTGGGTTGCCATTTCCTTCTCCAATGCATGAAATTATGTGCAAACCACTCTTCATTTTCACTGTTTCCATCATTCCATTCATTAACTGCTGGTTAACTAGAATTAGGGCATAATTCTCCCCTTCTTAAACCCTTTTTATTTGATCTAAGTAAAATTTACATATAATAAAATATACTTAAGTATACTGTTCAATGAATTTTTACAAACACTAAGACCTTAACTTTAAGGTTTCCATACAATGAAGGTAACCGGCTAGAGAAAGTTGGGGATCAGCCTGACACTACATGTGAGAGTGTTTCTTTTTTTTAAGCTGTGTTTTAGCCAACTATAGAATGAGTTGCTCATTACTTTGCTTACTTCCCAATTAAGTGTTAAATAACCACATTTTAACAAGATTTCAATACTGTGAGCTTTTTCCCAGTATAACTTTGACATTTATTATGCATCTCACAGACCTAAGACACATACTAAGCTCTTAAGGGTGAGAGAATGTGGAGACAGTAATCACTTTAAACATTTATGGTAGAATATCATAAATACCAGTAGAGAGATAAAAGCAAAGCACCAAGGGGTTCTAAGAAGGGAGAAAACCTGCCTCCCTTTGGTTTCACAAAGAACGTAAGATCTGACACAGAAAACAAACTTAATGGTTACCAAAGGGGAAAGGGAGCGGGGAGGGGTAAATTAGGGGTGTGAGATTAATAGATACTGCTATACCTAAAATAGATAAGCAATATTGATCTATTGCATAGCACAGGGAATTACAGTCAACATCTTATAATTACCTATAATGGAAAATAATCTGAAATAATATATATTAAAAAACCAAATCACTTTACTGTACACCTGAAACTAAGACAACACTGTAAACCAACCACTCCTCAATTAAGAAAAAAAAGAATATGGGATCTGAAATGCAATAAAAGTAAAGCTAAGATTACGACTGAGACAGAAATATTCTTCCAGGTGGTCCAGGAGTTCTCAGCCAAGAATATTACCCTGTTTCCCACCTCCAGCCTCCTCTCTACGCCCTCTCTTGGCCTGGCTGATTCCTCCACACATTTCAGATATGAGTCTAGATGTCCCTTCCTTTTGGGAAACCTTCCCTGACCCATTCTGGATGGAGTTAGCTGACTCAGCTCTACACTCCTGTAACACCCTCACGTAATCTCACTATCAGAGACAGCACCTCCTACATTCTGTTCAATGGCTAACTTGCCTCTCTTACCCTGGATCACTAAGTTCCATGATGGCACAGACCCTATGGTGGTCCTCGTTATATTGCAAGAAGCATTAAGATATTCAGGAAGTATTTGTTGAATGGAGTAAATGAATGAATGGAGAGAGGGAACAGCAGAAACAAAGGGGAAAAGGAAGTAAAGAGGGGTTGTGTACCAGGAATGTTACAACTGAAGCAGACAGTGATGGGGACAAGGATGAAGGGCAAGTCCACTCATTCAACACTGACGGAGCACTCACTACATGCAGGGGACACCGCAGCAACGAGACATACACCGTTCTGTTCTCATGGTATTTAGATTACAATCCATGGAAAACAATAAGGGAAACATGGACTGGGACTAGTCTAGAGAAGAGTAGTGAACACCAATCTCAAGAATATAAGCCTAATGTCATGAAGAAAGAAGAAACAAACTCTGAGCTGAAGAATGAACTCCGGCATGGTGTCAAGATGCAAGCTTCAGGATTTCCCTGCTGGTTCAGTTAAGACTCCACCTTGCAATGCAAGGGCCATGGGTTTGATCCCTGGCTGGGGAACTAAGATCCCATAGGCTGCAGGGCAACTCAGCCCGTGTGCTCCAGAGCCCACGTGCCACAACTAGAGAGTCCTGAGCCACAATAAAGACCCCAAGTGCCACAACTAAGACCTGATGAAGCCAAATAAATAAATAAAATATTTAAAAAAAGAAAGCAATCTTATTGCAGAGACCATAATTTTCACATGCTCAACGTTAGCCTGGTAGCTTTACACTGCAGATAAATGTCCAGAGCAGGTTGGGAAGTAAGGAGCAAGACTTTGGGAGCAAGTCATATGACATGTCCTGGAGGGAAGGCTTGGTGGCCTGCCAATCAAGACTGGAAACCTAAATATCAATAGCGGCCACTCTGGGGATGTAAACAAATGAGGCAGGCTGGACGGGGGACTGTGTGAACTAGAGAGTTCGTGTTTCCTCTAAAAGAAGCAGTCACACAAAGCTTCAGTTAACTTTGGCCAAGTGGAATATAAAACCAATGTTACTGTCACCCCATTTTTTTCAAGACATGGCAGTAATGCATGTATTTATTTCAATCTCCCACTTTTTAAACAATACTCTATAAGCCAATCAAAACACATCAGTGGCTGTGACTAGCCAGAAAACCACCGGTCTGCAAGCTCTAGTTTCTTCATAACATTAGGTTTATATTCTAGTTTATTCATAACATTAGGTTTATATTCTTCACTTTGGCAAAGCAGGATGCAAAAGGCAGATGGTTTTTCTGGGAGCACTGCTTTGTAGAGCACAAAATACAGAAAAACTGGGATTTCCCAACTTCTGAAAACATTATTAATAAGTGTTTACTGATTATATAATCTAGGTGTACAGGTAAAAAGTCAAAGGAATAGTATTAAATCCTTGGTGAAATTCAATTGACAATTAAAAAATATAAAACAGGTAAATCAATTTTGGATAGACATTCTAAAACATCTAACTTGTCAAAATCACCTCTTAAGGCCCTACTTTTCAGGCAAGCAAAACTTAATATTAAATTAAATATTAAATGTTTATGCTAATAGAAATATTAACTAATACCTATGATATACTAGTTATATTGTAAGTTGTGCGTATATTTCATAGCACATTGAGGTCTCTCATATAAAGTGACGTGGACAGTTCCCTTAAGCCCTTTTCATGTAATAAGCAGCTTAACTTTATTATTTTAAATGACTACAGGACATATATAGCTATACCTTTATTTTGATGACAAATAATGGATCTTATCCATGATATAAGATACCAAGATCTTAGTCAAAAATCTACTTCTGCCCCAAATAACAATACTATTTCTATAGAAAAATATGACATCTTTAGGGTAATCAATTTTATAAGTTGATCAAAAACACATGAAAACAAAAAATCACTTGAAAAGGCTCAGAGTAACAGAAAAACATCTGCCAAACACTGCATAAACTAAATACAACGTGAATGCAACTACAATTGAAGATGTATTTCTTCAAGAAGGTTATCCATACGAGTACTTCTAGAGCAATACACGGTTCCCTTTCCCATGCTCACAATTCACTGAAGATTACCACAAGTTTATTTTTTGAAATGCAACAACATACGATTATACTCACGAAATTGCTTCCTCTCGGTTTTCTCCCCAGGAAAAGCAGTGACCAAACTGAGAATCAGCAAATTCATGAAGCCCTCCTGCAGCAGCAACACTGAAATAACCCCAAACGTTCTTATTGCTGCGAAAATTCAGCTCTTGAACTGTTCCTGAGCTGGGCTTAAAACCCTGTTAGGGAGTGAAGAATATGAGATGATATTATATTTACAAGAAAGAGAACATGCATATACTCACTGGTCAGGTTCTATGTAATCACATACACACAGGAAAGTGGAAATGACACACAAAAGTCATGAAGGCTTTCGGGCTAAGGTCCAGCGCTACAGACCCACTGAGGACTCGACGGCGACTGAGGTAGGACTGAATGACCAGTGGAACACTGATCACTTACATGTCTGCTCCGATGAAGCCTCTATAAATTTCCCTCTCCAGGGGAGGTCCCAAGATACTTCAGATATGCCTTCAGATAGCATCTTAATATTAAAGTTCACAATGGGGGGAAAAAAAAAAGTGTAAACCTTTTAAGTGATGGGTTACCTCATCTGGATTTTCACTAGTGATACGAGCAGCAATAACATGGCCCCTTGGGCAAGGAACGTGAGCCGAATTTTCAAAATCAATGGGAGCATCGCCCCAGGGAGAGACCCCGTACATCATTCGGATATCCTTGATTCTGTACAGAGGGATCCCCATGGCAATCTGAAAGGTAATAAAACACACATCACTCATCTTTCACAGTTACTTCCCTTAAAACGTGGAGGCTATCAGATGACGGAAAAGACTTTTCACTTGAGTAGCCACCACCTAAAACACTTTGTTTTTATAGTCTACATTCTACATCATTGAATAAGCAACTCTAAATTACTTGAAACAAAACACACAGAAGGTGTTAATTACTTCCCACTTCTTAAAAAGTCCCCAAATCCCTAATGCAATAGACATGAGCTTCCCTCTAATCGTCCTTTCTCCATCACCCTTATTTGTAAAGTGTCTTTCAAAAATACGACATTTTTAATCAGAATGAAAATATCCAAGGGAAATGTCAGTGGCTCTCCAAGAAGTTCAGACAGCTAAAAAGTCCTAACTATGTCATAATTACCTCCAAATTATCCCCACAAATCAATGGAAAAAGTAGATTTATATACATAAGTCTTCGTTTACTGGGTTCCTTAATAGGGACCACTGGGGACCAAAAGGGGTTCCCATTGTTGGACAAAGAATATGTATTTACAAATCAAATCAAACTTCATCATTAGCTATTACTGCTTCCCACAGCATCTGTTTCCTGGGCAGAATGGAGAAAATAATATTAACAGTGGTACTGTAAACATTATAAAAATACATGTGTGCTGCCACACTCTTGCCAGGAGAAACCTCAGCCACCACTCTGAAGTGGAATTACTTCAATTTATAACACTAGGAAAAAAGAAGCTGCTGTTTAGTCACTAGGCCAGATCCAGCTCTTTTGTGACCCCATGGACTGTAGCCCACCAGACTCCTCTGCACCGTGGGATTTCCCAGGCAAGAATACTGGAGTGGGTTGCCATTTCCTTCTCCAGGGGATCTTCCCAAACTAGAGATCAAATCCATATCTCCTACATTGGCAGGTGGATTCTTTACCACTGAGCCACCAGGGAAACTTAAAAAAATGACCCAATGGACTGTAGCCCTCCAGGCTCCTCTGCCCCATGGGATTTTCCAGGCAAGAATACTGGAATGGGTTGCCATTTCCTTCTCCAGGGAGGAAAAAGGAATAGAGGACAATTAAAAAGCAAGGTTTCTCAGAATTGAAATAGCTGAATATAGCATATTCTTTGTAAAGGGTCTTGCAAAAATATGACATTTTATATCAGATGTGTCAGGCTAAAAAGAAATACTCCAGAATTGCTCCATATCAGGAAAACCCACCCACACATCCCAAGTCATCCAGCGCAAGACAGGAGCATCACATGAGACTTGGATAGGAGGCACTTTCCTCTTAACAAAGGCAGGTTGAGCCAGTTTGGCATGCATTTGTCATTCCAAACTTCTCTAGGCAACCCTCTGAGCCGAGAGCAGGGTGACTCACCTGGAGCTGTGCGGCAGGGAGGTTGACATCGGCCACCATCTCTGTACAGGGGTGCTCCACCTGTAGCCGAGGGTTCAGTTCCAGAAAGTAGAAGCTGCCATCCTGGCTGTAGAGGTATTCCACAGTCCCCGCACTCACATAACCAACCATCCTGGCAAGTTTCACCGCACACTCAAAGAAGAAAGAGAAGCCAATCTAAGTACCTCACCTGATCCAGCGGATGGCCCACTGCTCGTCTGAAGCTTCGCCCTCTCAAAGAGCCAGAGTTTATGGGAACCACCAAAGGCTTGTGGCCATATGAGAGTAAATTTCACCCTCTTTGATTATTACACAAGATTCCTATACATGGATGACAAACTCAGTTCAAAGCTGAGTGAAAACAGTGTTTTCCACCTGGGGTCATAGGTAATCCCACCTTATGCAGGCAAGATAAAGCACCATGGCAGAGTCTTCACTGTATTTCCAGTATTCTTCCTAGAAACATGGGTGTCCAGCTAGAGACTAGATTTTCCACTCTGACAGCAAGTGACAAAGTTTTAACAAATGCAATGTCAGAATGGGTGGGTGAAGGGTAATCCCTGATTCATGTTTTGAAAAGGAATTGCTTACCCTCTATTCTCAGCTTTTTCCTGTCTACGGACTGGAATGTGGTCATGACACTGCAAGCCTGTCTCATCATGCAGCTGAGAACATACTAAGAGTGACAAAACCAAACAGAAAGAACCTGAATCCCAAAATGGTCTCGTGGAGCAGAATGGTCCTAATCACCTCAGGTTATGAATGAAATGAAAAATAAATTTCTAACCTATTGTGCGGTTGTATTTTTTAGATTTCGTTACTACAATAGCTTAACCTGTACGCTAATCAATACAGAAACTATTAAATTCAGGAAGGATGTTGCTGTTTAAAAAAACTGATGTGATACTGAGTTAAAAATAGGGTAGTAGCTCTCAAGGAAACAGATACTGCAAACTGGAAAACTGGTGACCTCCTTGTGAGGCATAAGAAAACATTCGGAGGGACTTCCCTGGCAGTACAGTGGTTAAGACTCCACGTGTCTACTGCAGAGGGCATGAGTTTGATTCCTGGTTGGGGAACTAAGATACTGCAAGCCACACACCGAGGCAAACACACACACATTTGGTAAACTGTCTCCTAAAGTAACTTGGAATGCAAACAAAATACCAACTAAGCCCTAGGAAAAATGGCTAGAAAAAGTCAGAATGCGAAAAAACCAAAAGGCTTTGGACCCCTAAACTAAAGATGATAATCTTGCCTTGAAGCAACCCAGTCAAAGATGAGATCAAGGGCGGCTGCTGTAGTTTCAGCTGGCCTCGAGGTAGTCTTACTGAATGGAGGAGAGAAAAAGGGCTGAACGCAGAAGGCAGTAAATAAAGAGGAAAACATTATGTCCAGAGAAACCTTGGGTATGATTACTCCTACGTGAAGCTGACGAGAAGCAAGGAGTCCAGAAACTTACTCAGTTTTGAATGAATCATATTGCTAAACATACCAAAAACCTGGCTTTCCAAACCCACGACTGATAATCTCAGTAATCTTTGTGGCCCCAATCCTGCACTCAGGAGGTGAGCTGGGAAAGTTCTTCTAAAGAAGGCGTGATCACCCAAGCTCAACCACAGAGGGAGGTGAACAAGGAAGAACATCCTAGAGAATAAGGCCTTAAAGACGGGCAAAGAATTTACTTTCAGAGAGCAGAACCAAGGGGAGTCAGAGGGCTCACTGAAGAGTTACTCCACCGCATGACAGGAGATGACCACAGTCCCTGCCTACAAGAATGTGACTGCTGTGGACCAGTGACTATTGTCTGTTTTTCATTCTTTTTTTCTAAATGGGAGCCATCCTGTTCCTACTCAGCACTATATAAGGCGAAAGGAGGTGTCACAAGGTAATTTGTGATTACTGGTCCATAAAAAGCTACATGCACATATAACAGAGGACTGCACACCATCTAGAGAGCCTGGACTTTGGGTTGAACATAGTTAACTGGATGGGACCTGGGGCTGTCTTCTATGGGGGAAGGCTAAGTAAGTTCTAAGAGTAAGAAAAAGGGTGTGAAAGGATAATGGGTAGCCAGAGGAGCAGACTGAGACACAGAATGTTAAACGCCCTCCAGTAACTTTTCTTTGCGTCATCCATTTAGCAGTACAATCTCCTGAATTTCAGCTGAGCATAAGGCTGCTCAACTAGCAATTACAACTCCTAACAGCCAATGCAGCTAGGTGTGATTGTGTAACTTAATTTTGTCTGGTGAAAAGTGAGCAGAAGTAAGATGTGTGACTTCTGGATCTCACTTAATTAATTAATTTATTTTAATTGGAGGATAAAGAACACTGTGATGGTTTTTGCCACAACATCAGCATGAATCAGCCACAGGTATACAAGCTTGTCTTCCAAGTCCTCTCTCCCCCCCGCCAACACACTACAATGTGAACAAGTTCTTGTAGGCCAGCTTTAATAATGAAGATGATGACACCTTAAGACAAGGGTTGGCAAACTTTCAGTAAAAGGCAATTAATAATTATGTTCAGCTTTGTGGGCCATACAGTGTCTGTCACAATGACTCAATTTTGTCACTGCAGAGATAAAACAGCCATAGATAATAGATAAATAAATTAGCAAGCTGTGTTACAAAAAATTTTGTTGACAAAATAGGTGACAGGCTGGATTTCGCCTGCTAGCTGTAGTTTGCTGTTCTCTTCTAGGAAATGGCCTTCCCTTGTGGCTCACTCAGTGAAGAACACACCTGCAATGCAGGAGACCTGGGCTTAAAATTCAACATTCAGAAATCTAAGATCGTGGCATCCGGTCCCATCACTTCATGGCAAATAGATGGGGAAACAGTGGAAACAGCGGCTGACTTTATTTTTCTGGGCTCCAAAATCACTGCAGATGGTGGTTGCAGCCATGAAATTAAAAGACGCTTACTCCTTGGAAGGAAAGTTATGACCAACCTAGACAGCGTATTAAAAAGCAAAGACATTACTTTGTCAACAAAGATCCTTCTAATCAGGCTATGGTTTTTCCAGTAGTCATGTATGGATGTGAGAGTTGGACTATAAAGAAAGCTGAGTGCCAAAGAATTGATGCTTTTGAACTGTGGTGCTGGAGAAGACTCTTTAGAGTCCTTAGACTGCAAGGAGATCCAACCAGTCCATCCTAAAGGAGATCAGTCCTGGGTGTTCATTGGAAGGACTGATGTTGAAGCTGAACCTCCAATACTTTGGCCACCTGACACAAAGAGCTAACTCATTTGAAAAAACCCTGATGCTGGGAAAGATTGAAGGCAGGAAGAGAAGGGGACGACAGAGGATGAGATGGTTGGATGGTATCACTGACTCAATGGACATGAGTTTGGGTAAACTCAGGGAGTTGGTGATGAACAGGGAGGCCTGGTGTGCTGTGGTTCATAGGGTCACAAAGAGTCAGGCACGACTGAGCAACTGAACTGAAATGTGTATTTTGGGGGTTTTATATTTGTTTTTTATCTTTGGCCGCACTGAATGGCTTGCAGGATCCCTGTTTACCAACCAGGGATTGAACCTGGCCATGGCAGGTTCAATCCCTGAACCTGAAAGCCCAGGATCCTAATCACTAAGCCACCAGGGAACTCCCTAAGCCACTGTATTTTGGAAGTCACTTTACTACTACTTTAACTACTAATAGTAGTTAAAGAATAAATCTCAATACACACACAAACATACACACGTAGAAATGAAATGTAAAAACACAGACAACCATATATTTAGCTTCTTGGGAATCCAGGGGTAAAAAAAGAAATGGAAAACATATCTCCAATAAGATGAAGATTGAGTTCCAAAAAAGACCATGTTCAGATTTCTAAACTACAGCTAATTCCAAGGGACCCTATAAAACTGCTGAGAGATTCTTTTTTTCATAAAATAATACAGAATATGTAAACTTGAAAGCTACTTAGAGTACCTTGTAAGAGATAAAGGACTTGAATAAATGCATCTGAAGACTGAGGGATAATCAATCTAGAAAATGGAACTACCAGCTTAACCACCAGCTTATCACGTGCTTATTAAAGAACCAAACCATAAGATTAAAGATCCCCAAACATGTCTTTATCCCTTCTCAAAATAGTACACTGAAATTCTTTGTCAAAAGCATTAACTAATTTAGAGTTTGCAGTGTTCACTGGCATCTCTACTAGAAGGAGAAAAGAAAGAAAATTTTTATTTTTCCTCTAGGTAAAGAATACTTTCTAAAATGTACTTTTAATTGGATGACAATTGCTTTACAATATTGTGTTGGTTTCTGTCATACATCAACATGAATCAGCCATAGATATATCTCTGTCCTCTCCCTCTTGAAGGATAGAACTTATCAATTATCCAGAATCATTGCCTGATATTGCACTATTCTCAGATGGGCATATGAATTAAATGAGTAGTAGTTCTGTGCAAGAAAACAAAACTTCGAGCTTTTCACATACATACCTGTTCCATATGTTCAAATACTGCTGGAGTAGCGATAGCAGCAGGAGCTTCTTCAATAATCTTCTGATGCCTGCGTTGCACAGAGCAATCACGACCAAACAAAGAGATAGCGTTGCCATACTGATCTGCTAAGATCTGCACCTCCAGATGACGAGACTGTTTGGCTAGTCTCATGACAAAGATAGGAGACCCAGGAACTTCAGCTTGAACCTATATTAGACAAGAAAATAGGACAAATTCTTAAGGGGTAAGTACTTTTCTATTTTGATAAGCTGCTTCCACTTCAATAGGCAAATAAATGCCTGGGAGTGTCAGGGACCATGTTAGAAATACACACAAAAAAATTTTATTTATATATATATATATATATATATATAGTTCATACCCTCATCTATTCTTAAAACACTGTATTCTCAATTATATAACTAATATTAACTGATGGATACCTAAACACATGTTACAAGGGCAAAGAACAAAATATTATGAAAACACACACAAATTCCAGAAAAGGGCAAAGTATTACCATTAATTCCAAACAGCCAAATGTACAATTTGCTCCAGATGAAAAACTTTCCTGGTTCACATTACATTACATATTGTTGTAGTCAAAGAACTTTCATCAGTTTTGAAGCATATTCCCATTAGATATAGAATTCTATACTAGCATTCATTTTCTTTCGGCACTTTAAAGATACCCCAATGTTTTCTTGTTTCTACTGAGATGAGAGCTAACAATCTTACTGTCATTCCTTTGAAAGTAATCTGTTTTTTCCAGCTGCTTTAGGATTTTCTCTTTTTTCGGGGAGTGAGGTGGCAGATTTACTCTGATAAGCTTAGATGTGGTTTTCTCTATACTTCTTGCAGGGCTCATCGTGGTTTTTGAGTCTAAGCTTGATACCTTTTCAAGAAATTCTGAGCCATTAGTTCATTAGTTCAGAAAGATTCTTAGCCGTTGTCTCTTCCCCAGTGGCTCAGCAGGTAAAGAATCCACCTGTAATGCTGAAGACATGGATTTGATCCCTCAATCAGGAAGAGCCCCTGGAGGAGGAAATAGCAGCCCACTCCAGTATTCTTGCCTGAAAAATCCCATGGCTGGAGGAGCATGGCGGGCTACAGGGTCACAAAGACTTGGACATGACTGAGGACAATCACGATGCAACGATGCTTCAAATGTTGCTTCCATTCCGTGATTTCTTCAAACATTGCTTCTGCTCCATTTGCTCTCTCTTCTCCTCTGAGACTCAAAGTATGTAATGTTAGATGATTTCACTGTCTTCTATGTGCCAAATCTCTTATGCTCTGTTCTGTTACATAACAAGTCACCTCAAAACTCAGCAGCTTGCTTAGGACACCAACCATTTTCTTTGCTTGTGATGCTGTGCTCATCTAGGCAATTCTGGTGGTGCCTGTGGTCACTCAATGTGCATATCATCATCTGGTGACTTGAGTGGGGCCGAATGGTCTCATTCAAATGCCTGACGGTCTGTGTCAACTGTTAGCTGGTGGGTCTATGGAGCCTCAACTGGAACAGCTCATCTCTATCGCATGTGACCTCTCACCCTCCAGTAGGCTAAACCAGGCCTTCTTCAATGCAGTGCTCTAAGAAGTGGGTGAAGACAGAGCTGCAAGCCTATACAAGCACTAACCTCCAGAACTTACACAATACCACTCTGGCCACATTCTAATGGTCTAAGCAAGCCACAAGGCCAGCTAAGATTCAGTTCAGTTCAGTTGCTCAGTCGTGTCTGACTCTTTGCGACCCCATGGACTGCAACACGCCAGGCTTCCCTGTCCACCACCAACTCCCAGAGCTTACTCAAACTCATGTCCACTGAGTCGGTGATGCCATCCAACCATCTCATCCTCTGTCATCCCCTTCTCCTCCTGCCTTCAAACTTTCCCAGCATCAGGGTCTTTTCAAATGAGTCAGTTCTTCACATCAGGTGGCCAAAGTATCGGAGTTTCGGCTTCAGCATCAGTTCTTTCAGTGAATATTCAGGGTTGATTTCCTTTAGGATTCAGTTTAGCCTACTGGAGGGTGAGAGGTCACATGCAATAGAGACGAGCTGTTCCAGTTGAGGCTCCAAAGACCCACCAGCCAACAGAATCTTTCCTTTAGGACTCTCAAGAGTCTTCTCCAACACCACGGTTCAAAAGCATCAATTCTTTGGCTCTCAGCTTTCTTTATATTCCAACTCTCACATCCATACACGACTACTGAAAAAACCATAGCTTTGATTAGACGGACCTTTGTTGGCAAAGTCATGTCTCTGCTTTTGGGGTGGGAAAAGAGATGTCATCTCTTAATGGGAGAAAAGCCAAAGTCACACTGCCAACGGATATACATACAAAGATGGGAGGAGTTATCGCAGCCATCTCTACAAACAAGCTACTATGGTCTGCCTCTGGCAGTAATTCACATATTTCCCACATGCAAAACAGACTCACCCCCTCCCAAGACCCCCTAAGTCATCCAATCATGGCATCAGGCCCGAGGTCCATTTTCCCATGAGTCACACAAGTCATGTCCACAAGCAAAAGAGACTTCTTGGGTGCAGCTCCTCCTATTTTTGCAAAGATCTGGGAACTAAAAAGACAAATTATCTGTCCCCAACACTTCCAACATTTAATGATAAAATGGGGATTAAAAAATACTCCAATTCAAAGGAGAAACAATAGGAGGTACATTAACAGTCACTGCTGCTGCTGCTAAGTCGTTTCAGTCGTGTCCGACTCTGTGCGACCCCAGAGACAGCAGCCCACCAGGTTATCCCTGGGATTCTCCAGGCAAGAACACTGGAGTGGGTTGCTATTTCCTTCTCCAATGCATGAAAGTGAAAAGTGAAAGTAAAGTCGCTCAGTTGGGTCCGACTCTTAGCGACCCCATGGACTGCAGCCTACCAGGCTCCTCCATCCATGGGATTTTCCAGGCAAGAGTACTGGAGTGGGGTGCCATTGCCTTCTCCGTAACAGTCACTGGTCCACACCAATTCTGAAGTCCAGATGGGTAGACATTGTCAGGTTTCCTTATTCCACAGGCATGGAATTTGTTTTGCTTTTCTCTGTGGTTCAATTCTGATCCCTGGGAGTGGCTTCCTAATCCATGGTTCCCCTCTGTTCTTAGCGGCCCTCAGGGGTCCGGAAAAATCTCCCTTACTACGAGAAATGACTAATGTTTACAGCTGAACAACTTTCCCAGTCTGCTTCCTATTCATAGGAAATTGAAAGTTCTGAGGCCTCTTTAAAGTTTGAACTGTCTCTGTCACTTGCAGTCCCTTTGGTACATTCATCAATATAAGTATCTTGAAAAGTTTATGAGTTTCGTATGAATCATATTGAAAATTCACTTCTTGCCCCAAAAACATTTTTATAATTTTTCTGCACAGACCTCTCTATACCTTGGGCATGTCAGGCTGCTGTGGGACAACGTTTTTAAAATTCTTAGAAGTCCTTTTTTTCCTAGCTCTTAAATTATTTCTGAGGTTTTAAAGGATCTCCCAGGCACTCCTGATTTGGCCTCTACTCTGAAGTCATTTTTTACTTTGAAAATTTTTTGCCAGCACCAGAGAGATCAGTAATGAGAAACAGCTCTATTTTTAAACTCAACAAGTTTGGAATACCTTTTTTAGTTCACTTCTTTTTTATAGTTAAAAAACAATCGTAAGCATTCAATAGATACTTTAAACACTTTATCTAAAAAGATCTCTTTAAGTAGATCTAGGAGTTCAGTACAGTCTCTGCTTTCCAAATTACCTCAGGTAACTGTTGCATCATTACAGAACATGGGTGACCTTTCCCCTCATTTCCGTTCCATCCTGCACCAAAAGTTTTTTTATCATTCCTCTAGGCTTCATTACCAAGCTCCTTACCATCTTTTCCAGACGTCACCTATGAGCCAGTCTCAAAGCAAATGCCACATCAGTGGAGTTTAGTGCAGTCGCTCAAGTCGCGTCCGACTCTTTGCGACCCCATGAATCGCAGCACGCCAGGCCTCCCTGTCCATCACCAACTCCTGGAGTTCACCCAGACTCATGTCCATCGAGTCAGTGATGCCATCCAGCCATCTCATCCTCTCTCATCCCCTTCTCCTCCTGCCCTCAATCCCTCCCAGCATCAGAGTCTTTTCCAATGAGTCAACTCTTTGCATGAGGTGGCCAAAGTCCTGGAGTTTCAGCTTTAGCATTATTCCTTTCAAAGAAATCCCAGGGCTGATCTCCTTCAGAATGGACTGGTTGGATCTCCTTGCAGTCCAAGGGACTCTCAAGAGTCTTCTCCAACACCACAGTTCAAAAGCACCAATTATTCGGCGCTCAGCTTTCTTCACAGTCCAACTCTCACATCCATACAAGACCACTGGAAAAACCATAGCCTTGACTAGACAGACCTTTGTTGGCAAAGTAACGTCTCTGCTTTTCACTATGCTATCTAGGTTGGTCATAACTTTCCTTCCAAGGAGTAAGTGTCTTTTAATTTCATGGCTGCAGTCACCATCTGCAGTGATTTTGGAGCCCCCCCAAAAAATAAAGTCTGACACTGTTTCCACTGTTTCCCCATCTATTTCCCATGAAGTGATGGGACCAGATGCCATGATCTTCATCTTCTGAATGTTGACCTTTAAGCCAACTTTTTCACTCTCCTCTTTCACTTTCATCAAGAGGCTTTTTAGTTCCTCTTCACTTTCTGCCATAAGGGTGGTGTCATCTGCATATCTGAGGTTATTGATATTTCTCCCGGCAATCTTGATTCCAGCTCGTGCCTCTTCCAGCCCAGAGTTTCTCATGATGTACTCTGCATATAAGTTAAGTAAGCAGGGTGACAATATACAGCCTTGACGAACTCCTTTTCCTATTTGGAACCAGTCTGTTGTTCCATGTCCAGTTCTAACTGTTGCTTCCTGATCTGCATACAGGTTTCTCAAGAGGCAGGTCAGGTGGTCTGGTATTCCCATCTCTTGAAGAATTTTCCACAGTTGATTGTGATCCACACAGTCAAAGGCTTTGGCATAGTCAATAAAGCAGAAATAGATGTTTTTCTGGAACTCTCTTGCTTTTTCGATGATCCAGCGGATGTTGGCAATTTGATCTCTGGTTCCTCTGCCTTTTCTAAAACCAGCTTGAACATCTGGAGGTTCACGGTTCATGTACTGCCGAAGCCTGGCTTGGAGAATTTTGAGCATTACTTTACTAGCGTGTGAGTTTAGTGCAGTTGTGCTGTAGTTTAGTTACTTTTTTTGCCAGGGCAGCATTACACCTTTAGGTATCAGTTTTTAGGTCAGTTATCCATTGATGCCTACCAAACCACCAAAATTTCAGTGACTTAGGGCACTAACCATTTTGCTTACAGCAATTTGAGCTGGGCTTAGTTGGGCAGTTCTTCTGCTGATGTTGGCTTGGAGCCACTCAGGGAGTTAGCCATCTAGCAACTTAACTAAGCTTGGAAGGTTTAATATGAACTCATGTACATGTCTCAAAGGTACAGATGAAACTGTCAGGTCTAGGAAGCCTCAGATGAGACAACTCATCTCTGCTTTGTGTGGCCTCTCTTTTTCCAGAAGCCTAGACTATGCTCTTCACAAGGCGAGTCTGAGGCTCATTCCAAAAGGCCAAGGGCAGAAGCCAGAAACCACTTGCAGCTTTGGTTTTGAAACTAGTCACCATTTCTACTGTATTCTATTGGTGAACACAAGTCACAAGGTCAACCAAAACTCAAAGGGTGGAAGGAAAAAAAAGTCACTATTTCTTTATGGGAAGAAGGCGAAATCATACTATAAAGGAAGCGTACACAGGGATGGAAAGAGATATCATGGTCATCTTTGCAAATAATCTCTCACAAGCTCTTTTCTGTATTTTTCATCCTTTTTGTCTCTTCATGCTTCAGTCTGAGCTTTCTTCTGACTTGCCTTCCAGTTGCTAATTATTTCTTCAGTTGCATCTAAGATGCCATTAAACCCCTCTATTGACTTAATTTTCAGTTCAGTTCAGTTGCTCAGTCCTGCCCAGCTTTTTGTGACCCCATGGACTGTAGTACACTAGGCTTCCCTGTCCATCACCAACTCCCGGAGCTTACTCAAACTCATGTCCATTGAGTCAGTGATGCCATCCAACCATCTCATCTTCTGTCACCCCCATCTCCTCCTGCCTTCAATCTTTCCTAGCATCAGGGTCTTTTCTAATGAGTCAGTTCTTTGCATCAGGTGGCCAAAGTATTGGAGCTTCATCATCAATTCTTCCAATGAATATTCAAAACTTGAATATTCAGAACTGGTTTGATCTTCCTGCTGTCCAAGGGACTCTCAAGAGTCTTCTCCAACACCACAGTTCAAAAGCATCAATCCTTCAGCACGCAGCTTGCCTTATGGTCCAGCTCTCACATCCATACATGACTACTGGAAAAAACATAGCTTTGACTAGACGGACCTTTGCCGGTAAAGTAATGTCTCTGCTTTTTAATTTGCTGTCTAGGTTGGTCATAGCTTGTCTTCCAAGGAACAAGCGTCTTTTAATTTCATGGCTGCAATCACCATCTGCAGTGATTTTGGAGCCCAAGAACATAAAGTCTGTCACTGTTTCCACTGTTTCCCCATCTATTTGCCATGAAGTGATGGGACCAGATGCCATGATCTTAGTTTTTTGAATGTGGAGTTTTAAGCCAGCTTTTTCACTCACTCTTTCACCTTCATCAAGAGGCCCTTTAGTTCGTCTTCACTTTTGGCCATAAGGGTGGTATCATCTGCATATCTGAGGTTGATATTTCTCCCTGCAATCTTGATTCCAGCTTGTGCCTCATCCAGCCCGGCATTTCGCAAGATGTACTCTGCATATAAGTTAAATAAGCAAGGTAACAATATATAGCCTTGACGTATTCCTTTCCCAATGTGGAACCAGTCCATTGTTCCATGTCTGGTTCTGTTGTTTCTTGACCTGCATACAGATTCTGAGGAGGCAGGTGAGGTGGTCTGGTATTCCCATCTCTTGAAGAATTTTCCAGTTTGTTGTGATCCACATCGTCAAAGGCTTTGGCGTAATCAATGAAGCAGAAGTAGATGTTTTTCTGGAACTCTCTTGCTCTTTCTATGATCCAGCAGATGTTGGCCATTTGATCTCTGGTTCCTCTGCCTTTTCTAAATCCAGCTTGGACATCTGGATGTTCTCAGTTTATGCACTGTTGAAGCCTAGCTTGGAGAATTTTCAGTATTACTTAAGTTCAGAGAGCCTGAGTGAAGCCAAGCCAAGAGTATCCAGATCAGGAATTAACCATCCCACATACTTTATCTAAGATGTCAGCACAAGCAGGGCACAAAAACATAGGAAGGTACTGACTCTTCCTTGTTACTAGGAAGGCCTATGAGCCACACAAATCATATAGGGAAGAGCTATCTGAGAAACTGAGCAGTTTTACATAAGACAGAATAATTACTGCTTGAATTAGCTAAATGAATAAAACCTTAGATTGAATTGGACATTTCACTGATATTTTTTCCCCCTGCTACTAAGTAGGTAGAGGTTAAAGCGAATGATTAGATTAGTTACAAACAAAAAATTTAAATATTTTCTGGACATCCAAATTATAGTGTGAATTAAATCACATATCTCTGATATACATATTAGTTCAGATAAAGAACAACAACTTGTACTCCACCTGTCTGAAGAGGTTAGGGAAGTCATCTGCATTGTTGACTTTTCTGATTCCCTTCCCTCCTCCTCCTTCTGAGGCCTTGATCATTACTGGATATCCAACTTCCTCTGCTGCCTTCAAGAAGAAAGAGAAAAATTGAAGTGAGAATGCTATTAGTAGAGAAGGAGAAAACTGGCATTTTCTCCCTTTAAAAAATGCTGTCATCTGGTAGATCTATTAATATATACATTAAAATATCGACCACTGGTGATTTATAAAGGGAAGATGAGTAGATATAAACTTTCACTTTTTACTGTATTTATTACTGAAGATCCTGAAGATACGGTATTAGATGAGAAAAGAAGTACCAGAATAGTATTTGCAGTAATGGATTGATCCAAAAGAAACTGTGTTTGTCTTTTTTTAAAAAATACTTCTTTATTTATTCAACAGTGATGGGTCTCAGATGTGGCACGTGGGGTCTTTCACTGTGGCCCACGGACTCTCTGGCTGTGGTGTGTGGGCTCAGTTGCTCTGTGGCACGTGGGCCCTTAGTTCCCTGACCAGGGATCAAAACGAAGTCCCCTGCATTGCAAGGCAGATTCTTAACCACTGGACCACCAGAAAAGTCCCAAAAGAAACTGTATTTTTTGGTAGGTAAAAAATGGTTCTATATTGGCAATTTTGTATGGTTCAATCTAAAATAATCCCATATAGGTCAAAAACAAAGTAAAACTATATATATACACACATATATATATATAAAATTATGTACACATTCATACACTTACTTATTTAAGTACAAAAAAACAAGTCTAGACTATCAACCACTGGTGATTTATAAAGGGAAGATGAGTAGATATAAACTTTCACTTTTTACTGTATTTATTACTGTATTATTAGAATTTTTTATAATATGCAAGAATTTGTGCCTTAACCATACTTTTTATTTCTTAAAAATTTACCAAAGTGTACATTTTCTTTGTTCCATAACTTCTCTTTTTAAAAAAGACAAAGAAAACACAGGCAGTTCACTTAATATAAGCTGACCACCTCAGCACAGCTTCTGATCTTTTGACAACATAGAAGACTCAACAAATCAGGATTCTCACATATCCAGAAATTTTTTCTCACTCAACTTTTTATAAAAGATAAAAATAACAAGATACCAAAACATTAATAGTCAGAAAACTAATTTTAAACAAATGCCCTAAATGTGCTTTTCATATTTACAGTATTTTATGATGAGATGATCCCAAAACTTTTCGAATATTTAATTATATACCCATTAAGCAAGGAGCCAATTAAGTCAAAATATACCTATTTATTAGATTGCTATGCTATTATTAAAAGGTCTGAGGTAGCCTTTACATGTAATAATATGGAAGATATCCACATTGTAGCTAAGGCAAAAAGCAGATTGGGGAAAAGTTAACCAAAAGTTTAAAATAACTGAGTCATTCCTTTGTTGAAACATTCCAGTCTTATACAGTTTACATTATAAAAACATCTAAAAAATGTGTCACCAGAAAAAGACCATTTTGAAAATCCTTCAATCGTAGTCCCATTTCTTCTAAATTCTCTTAACTTCTATGCTTACAAGCAAAATCAGCATGAACTCAGTCAGTGGGTGATAAATGATTGAAGAAGCAGGCACAAATGTGGGAAAGACTAAAAAATAGGAGAGCCCACATGATATAAGAACAAGGCAGGCCTTTAAAATACGTACATTAAGTTCTAGACACAGGTCATCCATTTAAAGTATTTTAGAAAAATTTTAATGCCACGAGGAAAATTCTTATATATAGGAAGAAGAAATCTTGGATTACAAAAACAATATATATGGTAAGACCCTAATTTCATAACTATCATAACAGTTATAGTTATGGGAACCTATTAATAAAGACTGTCATTAAATGAATCTATGAACCAAAAAAGGCTGGCAAAAATTTTATGTTTATATTATAACCAGGAAAAAAGAATTTTAACTGATAAGCAATATAGCTAATTCCCTACGAAGGGTTTCTACTCTTTTGCAAATTATAGCAAATAGGACATACATCAGCAATTCAATTGGAAATATTAATTCTTCCTATTAAGGAGGTTACAGGATGCTTAACTTGAAATGCAAGCAACAGAGCAAAATCAGTTGAACATGCAGTGTTCCTCTTGAATTTATTGCAGATGAGTCAAACATGAGTAGCTCGCTTTTCTAAAATATAGCTCTTTGATCATCTCCCTGGTGGCATAACTGACACTTCCAACTAGTTAAAAAGTGAAAGGAGAAATAACTGGAGGGGACCGTGAAGGAAAGAAAAAATAATGTTGAAGAAAAGATCTCCTTTTGCTTCGGTGCATGTTTCTACATAGACAGACAATAATTAGAAGAACAGTTTCAGCCTCTATCAGCTCCCTCCCTCACTCCTCTCCAAAGAAAAAAGAATGAACTCTGATCTGTCAGTTAGGAAGGAGAAAC
This sequence comes from Bubalus kerabau, assembly GCF_029407905.1. NCBI lineage: Eukaryota > Metazoa > Chordata > Mammalia > Artiodactyla > Bovidae > Bubalus > Bubalus kerabau. The sequence continues at coordinate 50,873,454 of NC_073627.1, read as the reverse complement.
TGAGCATGTATAGCTCAGCCTCTTCACCTTTGAGATAAGCCCACTACACAGAACACATGTTCTTTCTCAGCTCTCAATCATACAATAAACCAAATGGCAAAAGCCGTCTCTGTGATTACTCACATTGCCAGTAACCAGTGAGTGAGCCTGCTTAACTGACGTTCACTTTACGAATCTGATTGTTGCTGCACAGTTAAGACATTTTCATCACCATATCTGTTCGTATTAAAGCTGACATTTTGATCTCTGTCTGCCAGGGTTCTCGGTTCTGAACTCAACGGGGCAAAAAAGCGGTTTGCCCCTAACTCCACCACACACACACACACACACACAAACACATACACTCTAACAGGTTGTGGAGAAAGAATCAGGACCTCCTTAAAGCTATGATTTAACCACCTAAGAAGTGTTCTGTCCAGGTGAGTGGCTTGCTTCAATACAAAATTTAAATTGTTTTTGTGAAACGTAGGTCACTTCCTCATTCTATTACATAAACTACATCTCCTGGTCTTACAACCCTAACACTATCATGGGTATATATCATAAACCAGGCTCCAAATCCCCATATTTGGGACTATAATTGGTCCGTTGAACATGATCACACCCCAGAGTTAGTAACCTACCTTCAGCCCATCATCCACATCCTTCACATAACCTTTTTCATATAGTTCCTGAGGAACATTTAAAATTCGTTTTGAAAAATCATTTTCATGCCAGTCCACACAAAGACCTGCAATAGATAACAGTGACTTAAAAGCAGCTACAAGAATTTCTGTTCTTGTCGATTTTCTTCTTACACCTTTCTTAAAATGCTTTCATATTTATTCAAACTTGAGGGTAGATGTGAGAAAGAAGAATACCATAAAACCCTAATCAGTCCTTGGAGTTAGCAGGATTTACCTAATATCAAGATCTGGCCATTTGGGTTCTGATGCTGGAAAAAGTCAAGAGGGATAATAGGCAGCAACTTAAAAAAAACCAAAACAGAAACGCAAGGACCTGAATACAAGACAAACAAACAAAAAAAAGCATGCCAGACTTCTCACAGAAACTCAGCAAGCAAAGGATCTTCGATTTGTGTGTTCAGGCCTGCTCCAGGGCCAGAGGTCTGAGAAATAATTCAATCTTTATGAGCCCTTGGAAATGGAAATGGCGGTTTTATTGGCCTCAGCAGAGTCATGACGCCAAGCTTCCTGACTGTCCCTGTACTCAGCCACAAGGGGAATGGTACAGCCTCTCCATTCAAACAAGAACAAACTCAACCTTTTATTTTAAACTGTTTGACCCAGCAGGTCTGGAAAGGATATTGCAATTCCCCTGGAGAGCCAGAGTAACAAGAGTTCAAATCTGTTCAGACTCAAAACAACGGTAGCTCCCATTTGTAAGAGGTTTTAGTGTGTGTCTGCTCCCTGTGCTTGAGGACCGCAAAACAGAAGTTCATAATACTGTCAGCTCTAATAATCCACATGGCACTCTTTAAGGGATCTGTCAAGAATAAATCATTTTTAGAAAAAATTCAGGCTTCTGCATGCTTGGAAGAAAGGTTGATTATTGACCCCAGTTTTCAGGGCAAATGAGTGGTTGAATGGTATTAAACAAGCAAAACAAACCGTCAACAGATTGTGGGCTCACATTAAGAAAATACTGGCCAAAAAGAATATATACGTGGATCCATACGACTGAATCACTTTGTTGTACACCTGAAACTAACACAACATTGTTAATCAACTATACGCCAATATAAAAATTTTCAAAATATAAAGACTGAATAAACAAAAAGAAAGAAGGAAACTACTGGCAGGCAAATATCTGAGTAAGCGGGTTTTAGCTTTTTCTTAGTGATTTCAGTCATCGCCCAGGCAAGTTCAAAGGCCTATTCCACCTAAGAAGACCATCTCTGAGGAAGATCCTAGCCTAGGAAGACCTATCCTAGCATAGATCTGAATCCACAGAAGCAGATGAATTTCCTCAGAGTTTTTCCAAATTAAGTCCCAAGATCATTTACATTACCGTTTAGCATCTCTGAACCGAGTACAAAATTTACATTCTTAAGACATGATAGGATGTTGTATGAAAGGAGCAAAGGTTAGCACTCCCCTTGACAAAGATGGAAGAGGCTCTTGGGCCTGACAACACGCATATGCTTAAGACATGATAGAATCATAGATACAGCAATTAAGCCAGGAGATACAAGCTACCAATCAATCAACTTGGATTCTATTTCTTGTCAAATATTTAATACATTTTAAAGCAGGCTTAAGCCCCCAGCCACAGTCCCAAATACCCTACTGAGCTTTTCTGCACTTTAAGATACAAACAAGAAATAAAATTTCTTACCACTGCCACTCCATGGAAGAGTTGGGATACCAGCAGTTTGAGCCACTATGGAAGATGCGATCTTATCCCCCAGAGCCCACATGGCTTGGCTTGGAGGACCTAAAAACAAAACAAGAAAAGAATCCTGACTGTAACATTTTGGCCTCATTTCTTTCTCAAGTATTTTGTCTTTCATATAATTGTTTTTGTATTTGTCTTGTATCCCCCACATCACATATTATCCATATCAGAAACTTGATTACGGGGACTGCTATGTTTTGGCTCATCTTTGTATCCTTTGTAGAACCTAATGTAGCAGATTTTTACACACAGAGAGAATTCAATATATGTAAATATATGCTGAATTAAATCCCTGACAAATCATCCTTCATGATCCAACTCTACCAGATTAACAAAGTCTTCTCTTTTTTTTATGATTATCCTGAAATAAGGACAATAAAGTTTTGGGGTTCAAGTCTAAAATATTATACTCTCCTTGGACTTAGGGAAACCCAAAAGGAAGATTTATCATTAATAGGCTTTACAAAGCATAATCATCATTGTTGAGACAAAGACAGAAACACTTACTGCCATATAACCTAGATTTTTCTCTATCTATAGGAGAGCAGAAAAGTCGGAAGAAATAACCCTCACTTACAGGAATATAACCTATATGCTTCAACGTGAAGGTACTGATTCATATTTAAGGGCACACTGCCAGGGTAGCCTAAGTATTCAATCATCTTTTCTACATAAAAACAGGTCCTTTCTCCACATGTTTTCTTAAGGTTAATGACAAAGTTTTTAAAGGCCAGTGTTCTGGATATCAGAGCCTCCTCCATATCTCATAGAAAACAACCCAGGGACAGAAAACACAATCAAGATACAAAATGTAAGAAGTGATAATGGTAGGAGAAAAAGAACATGAAGAAGAAGGTTACTCTCAGAGTTACTGATTGATGAATATAAAAGCCCAGTACGTGATGAAAAATAAAAGCCTAGTATGTGTTAAACAGAAGAAAAGCAAAATATAGAGGGGGAACATGGACCAAAATAACAGAGAGAAACAGAAAAGCAGGAACAGTACGTCAGAAAGGCTTACCCATGAAGGCGATGCCATTTTTCAGAAGAAGTTCTGGGAGCTTGGGATTCTCAGAAGCATGACCCCAGCCAGCCCAAACTGCCTACAAGGGAACACAATATGATTCATTCTTAAAATTCGTAGTAAAAAGAACACGATTTAACTGTATTCCTTTCTAACCAAGACTGGCCGTACTTCATGAGGTACAATAGTGCTATAGCAGCCTAATGCTTAATTCAGCTTTTATGCCTGATTCTTGGCCAACTTTTTACAGAACAACAATAAGCAGTCGACTGTGGTAAAACCTCTGAAGACGTCAAAAACAAGTTGAGATTGATGTTAAGATCCAGCTGGTATTGTTGCGCTTCAGGAAAGTCAGTTCATGGCCTTTCAACTACACTCTACAGAGCCTCTTCTAGAAATGCTGGTTTTCTTTTGTATATTGTATTACTTTGGCCACCCAACTCCACCTTTATATCTAGTGGTTATACTGCCATACAAATCTCAAGTTTTTTTCCTCTTTGGGCTTTAAGACACTTAGCCTAAACTCTCTACAACAATGTGATAGAGAAGAAAAAACCTCCTTCTACACTACCGTGTTCTAGACTACGAGTATTTCACTGGAAATAGGTAACTTTCACTTAGTGGGAGGTTTGAAGGTGAAATGGATAGAACAATCTCTGAAAGACCTTACAAATCTCGTTTAGATAATGTTTACTTTATGGTGACTCATTTCACTCTTCTCATCTTTCTTTTCCCTCTCTGTATATACCCTATAAAGGCTCTTATCAAGGTTCAGAAAAGGTGCTTTATATAAAATTAAAATTTCTTCACTGGCTATCCCCTCGTGCCTAATTGTAAAATGGTTGAATTTGGCACAGGGAACGCTTCTCAATAATCTATAATGACCTATTATGGGGAAAGAATCTAAAAAACAGTGGAAGACCTGAACCAAAGGCCAGACACTATAAAACTCTTAGAGAAAAACACAGAACACTCTTTGACATAAATTGCAGCAAGATCTTTTTTGACCCGCCTCCTAGAGTAATGAAAATAAAAACAAAAATTAACAAATGGGACCTAATCAAACTTAAAGCTTCTGCACAGCAAAGGAAACCATAAGCAAGGTGAAAGGACAATCTTCAGAATGGGAGAAAATATTTGCAAACGAAGCAACTGATATAAAACTGAGAATATGTTTTATTCTCCAAAACATAAGCATAATAGTGGATATATGTCTGTGGATACCTGATTCACTTTGCTGTACAGCAGAAACTAACACAACGTTTTAAATCAAACATACTCCAGTAAAAAAAAAAATTTTTTTTTTAAAGGCTGAATTTGGTTTTCAAGGAGACGCTGGCATGTCTTACTTGCACTGGGATCCTTTTAGCAATGTCAAGAATTAACTCCACATTTGCATAGTTGTTGTTGTTGGGGCCTCCTGGCACGGGCACGTAGTGATCTGCCATCTTAATGTATTCTGGAAACACAAGCACATTAACAATAATTAAAATTTATTTTCAGAAATGTAACATCAGAGCAAAAACTACACAAAAGACAAGTACCATCATAAGTAAGCATGGGACAAACTACATTCGTGGGAGAACTTCCAGAACCATTCATTTGGAGGCTCTTTGTTAAGTCACAGGCACTAAAATGTGATCATCTCAGGAAGCTCTGACACTAAGCAGCAGTTCTCAAACAGTTCACTGCGTCAGCTTTTTGAAGAGTCATTATGATCTATAGATTAAGGGTGATGTGTCACTGAGAGGCCCATTATTCTGTTCGGAGAAAAAGTTCTATGACACCTTTCATCTTTAACTTGCACTATATTCTGAGAAGGCCCCTTTCCTGATATAAAGCCGGGACAAAATGAGGAAACCTGGGAGAGACTGGAGGGTTTGTAGACTTGCTAAACAGGAAAGGTGAGTTACAGGAGTCTGTCAAGTGCTTGAAAAACATTTGTTTATCTGAAATGTTCAGGATACTACGTATTTGAAAGATACTTAAAAAGCTAACTTCTTTCCTTATTTTTTTGGGGGGGGCTCAGTATCCCCTTTCAAATCTGTGACCTGATGTTTCTTCCTTTTCTGGAAGTAATTGTGGCAGAGCAGCTACAATGTAAAGACTGTACTAAGCTCTTTATATACATTACTTTATTTAATACTCAGTAATCCTTTTTATAATAGGTATTATGAGCATCCAGTTTATAGGGAATTATGTCTTGGAGTGGTTAAATAATTTGCTCAAGGTCTATCTCCACCATATTTTTTAAAAAGACTCTTTTTGGGGGGTGGAATTTGGTTGCTGTGCTAGGTCTTTGTTGCTGCATGCCGGCTTTTCCCAGTTACAGGTACTAGGGTTACTCTTCATTGCAGTGAGCAGGCTTCTCATTGAGGTGGCTTCTTTCGCTGCAGAGCAAAGGTTCCAGGCGTGCGGGCTTCAGTAGCTAAGGCTCCCTGGCTCAGCAGTTGTGGAGCCTGGGCTTAATTGCTCCATGGCTTACGGGATCTTTGCAGACCAGGGAAGGAACCCGTGTCCCTTGAAAGATCCCACAAGCTGCAGGGCAACTAAGCCTGTGTGCCACAATTATTAAGCTTGTGCTCTAAAGCCTGGGAATTGCAACTATTAAAGACCACGAGCTCCAGAGCCTGTGCTCTGCAACAAGAGAAGCCATAGAATGAGAAGACTGTGCACTGCAAAAGAGAGTAGCCCCTGATCACAGAACTAGAGAAAAGCCTGCACAGCAATGAAGACCTAGCACAGCCAAAAATAAAAATAAAACGTTTTGCAAAAGAATGGAGCCCATCTCACTGGGAGACTTTTCCTTGCTGGCTTGCAGGAAGCAGTAAGTCATTTGGGGATGGCCCACATGGTAAGGAGCCAAGAACAGGCTTGTTGACTAGCAAACAACCAGAGACACATTCAGGCCCTCAGTCCAACAGCCCACAGAAAACTGAGTGCTGCGAACAACCACGTGAGCTTGAAGGCAGATCCATCCCAGGCTGAGCCTCAGACGGGACGGCAGCCCCACTCGAACACTGATGGCGGCCTGATAACCGGAAGTCAAAGACCCAGCTATAGAAACTGTGAGATAATAAATGCCCACTGCTGCTTTTCTTTGGAGGGATACTTGCCCTATGGAAATATAGTATTTTATTTATTCTGTCCATTAGTAGCTACTATTTGATAACATTTAAAATATTAATAGAACTTAATCTAAAAGAAGTTCAACTTACATTAGTTTTTTTGCATTTCAATACTGGATATTAAAATTATGATGGCCGAAATTTTATGTCAAAAATTTATAGTGGATGTTTGACATTAGTTGTTTACATACAATTCAGTTTTTGGTGGAAAATGGTTTGGCTGGAAGAGAGAACATTTGGTTTACTTCAACTAATAGGAGTATCTCTTAATGCTGGGATGGCCTCTTCGTATTTCTTCTGCTGTTGATTTTTGGAACAGTTATCTGTGACTGTATGAATGGAGCTGAGTGGAGAGGTGCTCATCATGCTTATTCCAAATAAGAGTATGTAACCAATTACTACAGGAATGAGGTGCAATTGCCCAATATTTTTGAGGCCAACAGGTTAAGTATAAGGAGTTTAGCCAAGATTCAGGAATTAGAGCCTGAAGCTTCACATGAAGCCAAACTGAGAGTCCAAAACCTTGCCAGTCTTCATATCCTCCAGTATTACCCTCCACAAACAGATCTTTCAAGTTGCTACCTGAATCATCCAATTATTTACACATATATTTTAAAGGTATCTATCTTTTAGATAAGATGCATGTTGAAATATTTACAGATGGAATAAATATTTGCTTTAGAAATTATGCTTGGAGGAGAAAGGAGGTGTAAATACAGCTGAAAGAAGTTGATTTTGGATAACAGATAGATGGGAAGGAGTTCATTATGCTCTTCCACATTTGAATTGTGAAAAACAAAAACTTATTCACTTAAAATGCAAATCTTTAATGTCTGATATACATGCAGACACAGACACACACACACACATACCTAAAAAGATAAAGTCCATGCTTTTAAGGATGAAAAACAAGACCATCCTTGACAAATACTAGGTCATGTCTAGATCTTGTCAGATAGATAAGCTATCTGCAGTTTCCAGATAACCTCTGTGTCACACCTTCAAATATTTGCATGTATGTTCTTTCTGCCTGTAATACCCTTGTCTTCCCTCTAGTTCAGTTCAGTCGCTCAGTCATGTCCGACTCTTTGCGATCCCATGAATCGCAGCACGCCAGGCCTCCCTGTCCATCACCAACTCCCAGAGTTCACTCAGACTCACGTCCATTGAGTCAGTGATGCCATCCAGCCATCTCATCCTCTCTCGTCCCCTTCTCCTCCTGCCCCCAATCCCTCCCAGCATCAGAGTCTTTTCCAATGAATCAACTCTTCGCATGAGGTGGCCAAAGTACTGGAGTTTCAGCTTTAGCATCATTCCTTTCAAAGAAATCCCAGGGCTAATCTCCTTCAGAATGGACTGGTTGGATCTCCTTGCAGTCCAAGGGACTCTCAAGAGTCTTCTCCAACACCACAGTTCAAAAGCACCAATTCTTTGGCGCTCAGCTTTCTTCACAGTCCAACTCTCACATCCATACAAGACCACTGGAAAAACCATAGCCTTGACTAGACGGACCTTTGTTGGCAAAGTAATGTCTCTGCTTTTCACTGTGCTATCTAGGTTGGTCATAACTTTTCTTCCAAGGAGTAAGCGTCTTTTAATTTCATGGCTGCAGTCACCATCTGCAGTGATTTTGGAGCCCCCCCAAAAAATAAAGTCTGACACTGTTTCCACTGTTTCCCCATCTATTTCCCATGAAGCGATGGGACCAGATGCCATGATCTTCGTCTTCTGAATGTTGAGCTTTAAGCCAAACTTTTCACTCTCCACTTTCATTTCCATCAAGAGGTTTTTGAGTTCCTCTTCACTTTCTGCCATAAGGGTGGTGTCATCTGCATATCTGAGGTTATTGATATTTCTCCCGGCAATCTTGATTCCAGCTTGTGCTTCTTCCAGTCCAGCGTTTCTCATGATGTACTCTGCATATAAGTTAAATAAGCAGAGTGACAATATACAGCCTTGACGTACTCCTTTTCCTATTTGGAACCAGTCTGTTGTTCCATGTCCAGTTCTAACTGTTGCTTCTTGACCTGCATACAGGTTTCTCAAGAGACAGGTCAGGTGGCCTGGTATTCCCATCTCTTTCAGAATTCTCCACACTTTATTGTGATCCACACAGTCAAAGGCTTTGGCATAGACAATAAAGTAGAAATAGATGCTTTTCTGGAACTCTCTTGCTTTTTCGATGATCCAGCAGATGTTGGCAATTTGATCTCTGGTTCCTCTGCCTTTTCTAAAACCAGCTTGAACATCTGGAAGTTCATGGTTCACGTATTGCTGAAGCCTGGCTTGGGGATTTTTGAGCATTACTTTACTAGCGTGTGAGATGAGTGCAACTGTGTGGTAGTTTGAGCATTCTTTGGCATTGCCTTTCTTTGGGATTGCAATGAAAACTGACCTTTTCCAGTCCTGTGGCCACTGCTGGGTTTTCCAAATTTGTTGGCATATTAAGTACAGCACTTTCACAGCATCATCTTTCAGGATTTGAAATAGCTCAACTGGAATTCCATCACCTCCACTAACTTTGTTCATAGTGATGCTTTCTAAGGCCCACTTGACTTCACATTCCAGGATGTCTGGCTCTAGGTCAGTGATCACACCATCGTGATTATCTGGGTCGTGAAGCTCTTTTTTGTACAGTTCTTCTGTGTATTGTTGCCACCTCTTCTTAATATCTTCTGCTTCTGTTAGGTCCATACCATTTCTGTCCTTTATCGAGCCCATCTTTGCATGAAATGTTCCCTTGGTATCACTAACTCTTACTCATTCTTGGGTAGACATAACCACTTTCAGAAATCTCTCTTAACTATGTTAACTCCTCTTAACTCTTAACCCAAGAGCAGGGACCAGAGTTAAGATGTCTCATCTCTGTGTTCTCATAGTACCCTGTACATATTCCTATTATAGCACTTACATCATTGCATTGAAATTATTCGTTTCCTAGAGCAAGATCACAGCGTATTAAACTGTGGGTCTCCATGCTCACTGAGTGAATGAATACATGAATTAATAGGAGTACCAAATAGAAATATGGAAAAAGAAATCATGCAAGGTAGCTTACATTTATTATAGACAACTTCTTCTTTACAACTATCCAGTGAAACAGACATGACTTTCCTTGTACAGATACAAGACTGCAGCTCAAAGATGTTGAAGGATCAATCTAAATGAACAACATCTGCTTTCCAGTCAACTGGTGCCTTCTCTTTTTCTAAAGATAACATTATAACCCTTACTGCCTTAGGAACAGTCTTAATATCATTGTCTCAAGACAGAGAGTACATATAAGACCAAAATGAGTTTTTAAAGACAACTCTTTAAAGACACAGGTTTGATCCCTGGTTCAGGAAGATACCACATGACACAGAGTGACTAAGTCCACATGCCACTAAGTTCGGGTACTCTAGAGACCGAGAACTACAACTACAGAGCCTACACACTTTAGAGCCCATGCTCTACAACAAGAGAAGCCATGGCAATGAGAAGCCCACACACCACAAATACAGAGTAGCCCCAGCTTGCCACAACTGAAGAAAAGCACGTGCAGCAACGAAGACCCAGTGCAGCCAAAAATAATTAATTAAATTATTATTTTTTAAAGTATGAAGCAGAAGTACTAGCTACAATCTTTCAACTATACCAACAATCTACAATAACCTACCACTCTCAGATGGAGGGTCATCTAAGCAGAAAGAATATGCAGAAGAGCCTACAGAGTAAAACTTACTTGGGTCCTAAGAGGTCTCTATCCCCAGGAGGAAGGGGAAAAAGAATCTTAACACTGAAATTCTCTAAAATTCAATGTAGTTCATAAGGGAAAGGGCACTTCCTTCCAAGCCTTTCTACTTACACATGCTATAAGAATGTGACTTAGCAAGTAACACTGAAAACCCAAATCAACACTTTGGTTAAATTAACACCCATTTTTACTTAGAAACAGGAGTTTATGTTGAGGCTACATAGAGTACAATCCTGGTCTACGCCTATTATTGACACTTTTTAAAAGACAAGTCCTTGGGTTTGGGAATCCCCCAAGTTGACATCCTCTTCCTTAAAGGTTGTGCCATTCAATGTTTTACGTTTGAGGATGCTGCTTTCTTAATGTTTAATAACTTACCTGCATTGGCTTTCAGGTCTTCAGGTGTGACCATGACAACAAATCGGATTGCACGTTCATTTCGAAACATCTCATAAGACCACCGGCGGATGGATCTCATGCATTTCACAGCTGCAATGCCATTGTTGGCAATGAGAACCTGGGAGAGTTGGGGGATGGGAATTGCAAAGAAAAGTGGAAAAGGCAGGCAAAGATGGAGGAAAAGACAAGAGAATATTTTTGTAAATCTTTCTCTGAAATGCCAGAGTTTCAACTAGGAATCTGTATAGCTGGTCTAGGCAATTAAGAACCAACTCCTGCACGGTCAAGGGATGTTTTAAGATGCTAGCAAAGCAAATACTTCAATGCTGCTGTTGTTTAGTCGCTAAGTTGTGTACGACTCTTACGACCCCATGGAATGCAGCCCACAAGGCTTTGTTGTCTATTGGATTTCCAAGGCAAGAAATATTGGAGTGAGTTGCCATTTCCTTCCCCAGGGGATCTTCCCGGTCCAGGCATCAAACCTGTGTCTCCTGCACTGCAGTGGATTCTTTACCACTGAGTCACCTGGAAAGTCCAAAATATGTGCCAGCTAAAACTTACTCCTTTCTTAGTTCACTTCCTGAAGGGACAAATCAGTTCCTTAAATCTTATAAGTTGAAAGAGACTCACAGACTTAGAGAACAAACTTATGGTTGCCGGTGGGGGCAGGGATAGTTAGGGAATTTGGGATGGACGTGGACACACTGCCATATTTTAAATGGATAATCAACAAGGACCTACTGCGCAGCACAAGGACCTCTGCTCAGTGTTATGTGGCAGCCTGGAAGGAAGGGGAGCTTGAGGGAGGATGGATACATGTATAAGCATGGCAGAGTCCCTTCCCTGTTCACCTAAAACTATCACAACATGGTTAATTGGCTACATGCCAACACAAAATAAAAAGTGTGAAAAAATAAAGAAGGCTACTTAAAAAAAAAGAAAATCTTGTGAGTCTGTGAATTATTCTACCATTCCTACAAGTAGGGAAGAGAAGAAACAAACTTTAGGGGGAAGATGGGTATCAAATAAGGCTAGGGGAAGTTTTTAACAGTGTAGTGTCATGCACTATTCTCTGCTGTAGTGAAGTAAGGCACACTGCCCTGAACATGTATAAGAACCCCTACACTGACCATCACCTCTCTCCAGAATGCTGACTCCAAATCCCTTAGAATTGTAGAGAAACTGCCCCAGAAAGGATGGTCACAAGAAAAAGAGTAAAGGATTAGTGATCCTGAGACTTCTCTGTTAAACCTTTCACCTCCTCACATGCAATCATGACCCTCAGGATAACAGAGGTGAGGAGACACGTAATCTATCCTCATTGGAAGACTAATGGAAGTACACTGCTGAAGCAATACTTTTAGGAGTGGGAATACAGGTCCCCACCCTTTAAACTTTTAATCACTGTAAGCTAAGTCAATCTCTCAGCTCTGACAGGATGTGGATAAAAGTGACTCAGATTTGCTCACATTTCAAAATACTTATAATCACTTAAAGTACTCTTGCCTGGAAAATCCCATGGACAGAGGAGCCTGGTAGGCTGCATTCCATAGGGTCGCTAGGAGTAGGACACAACTGAGCGACTTCACTTGCACTATCACTTTTATGCATTGGAGAAGGAAATGGCAACCCACTCCAGTGTTCTTGCCCGGAGAATCCCAGGGACGGGGGAGCCTGGTGGGCTGACGTCTATGGGGTCACACAGAGTCGGACACGACTGAAGCGACTTAGCAGCAGCAGCAGCAGCATACCCTCTAAATATCTCAAATTTCTGGTGGGATCCATAAGTTACAGTGTATCAAACTTGTTTAAGTCTTCTCTTCTGAAACTCTCTCCACTCCTTTAGCTCTAAATCCCAATTCAATGACACTGACCTCCCCATCACCACCCCACAAGCTAATCAATTTCTCATACCCTCTCATATCAGTGTAGCCCAACTCTAGGAAAACCTCGAAATCTTTCTAAAAGCAACTTATGGGCACTGCTTCACCTTCTTACTTAGTTATGATCAAATTATCAGTGGTAAATACATATTTCAGAAAATAGTGAAATTATCTAATCGTTTAATTTAATTATTTAATAAAGCTAGGGAGGCAGAAAGGATAATTCTGCACAGTCTCAGAAATTCAAGCCACATGCCAGTTTCAAGCAAATCTAGACTACAAATCGAGGCATTAAAACTCATGGGCTTTTGAAAAAATAATTGAGCAGGTTGTAACTTACCTTCTCAATCACTTTATTCCCACCAAAACGAGTAACAAATTCTGCTGGAGAGGCTACAGTGAAATCTCGCTGTGAGTCTATTTTCTTTCGGTCTCGACCTTGCTTGACTAGGTGCAAGCCAGACATGCTGGATCTGTAAACATAGAGAAATCACGAAAGTCTACGATGAGATTTCTTCACATTATCTGTCTCCCCTGGAGACCTGCTTTTCACTGCCCAGACTTGAAAGTGTACTTCCTATTGCACCCTTGTGGAAACTGCATGCTGGGAGACCACACAGTTTTTAAACAGAAGAGAGGAAAAGAAAATGATCACTGCTTGTGAAAATTTCAGGGGGGGCGTAAAAAAGTGTTCCTGAATAATAAAAGGCAATATTAAGGTTTACCAACAGACACCATCACAGAGAGGGGCAAAGAATAGATTAAAATGAGATGGTATGCTGCTGCTGCTGCTAAGTCGCTTCAGTCGTGTCTGACTCTGTGCGACCCCATAGACGGCAGCACACCAGGCTCCTCTGTCCCTGGGATTAATAATACTAATAGACTCAGAGAGACTGTTAAAACTAAAAAATAAACAGTTAGCCAGCCCGCTTCTGAACTATGGTTCTGACACACAGAGGGCCTGCACCTCTGTTAGCTCTAGCCTCCATCTTTCTTACTAGCTATAACTCCACATTTTTAAATGCCTACTAAACGTTTTAGTTGGGTATTCCATAGATGTTTCAAAATCAACAATTCCAAAAACAATTTATTTATGAGGCAGCATAAAAAAACAAATTTCATTGATCTTATGATAACACATTTTTTTTAGCTTTTTAAAATCTCTGAAATTGCTATGTATCTTACAACTGATGGTGTGCTTTATTTAAGTGGCAGAATTTCTTTTTCTTGTGGTACATACAATAATGGTGCCTCTAACAATTAATGGTGCTTAAATTATATAGCAGGGGAAACAGCATAAGCCTGCGTTTAAATTCCACATCTTCACCAAACAGCCTTGCTAAGCCTCACTTTTTATTTGATAAACTATGCATGGTATTGGGACTTCCCTGGTGGTCCAGTGGGTTAAGAATCTACCTGCCAACATAGGGAATACAGGTTAGACCCCTAGTCAAGGAACGAAGATCCCACATGCTGCAAGGCAACTAAGCCTACAAGTGGCAACTACTGAGCCCGTACACTGTAGAGTCTATGCTCTGCAACAAGAGAAGCCACTGCAATGAGAAGCCAGAACAGCCCCTGCTTGCCACAACTAGAGAAAATCTGCATGCAGGAACAAAGACCCAGCTTAGTCAAAAATAAACAAGAAGAAAGGAGTTGCAAAACATACAGACAGACAGACACACACACACACACACACACACACACACACACACACACAGTCCCTAGAGATTAGCTTTCAGTTTCTTAGGGAGAAAGAGACGGAGAAGGTATAAACCTAGGATAAATAAAGAACTGTCTAAGAATAAAACAATAAGGGAAGCAAAGTGTTTATTGATAAAATTAAGGTGGTGAAGGGACTGATCATATGGTCTAATCAATAGTTTAGAGAGCAAAGGAACGTTCTGAGGGTCACTTATAATCAAAAAAGGGAAAAAAACAGAAATACATATTACTTTTAATGATGGGATCCTTCATACAGCCATAATCAGAAGTTAGGCACCATGCTAAAAACAAGATGATAAAGTGGAAAGATAGAGAAGACCTCAAAATCTTTACTTCACACCTACCTTTTCTCAGAAAGCTTTTATAGAATGTTGTCTTTCAAAAAGATGAAGTAAACCAAGAAAAAGGGAGACAAGGAATGCAAGAAATAGCACAGAAGAAAAGAGAAGGGAATTCTCTTAGATGACTGTTAAAACTGGAGGACAGACTGCTCCAGGAAGAACGTCCCCTTGAAAAAATGGACAGATGGCCTACTGTACTTAATCACAGAAAAACAGAAGAAAACTCTGTGTGTGTATGGATGTGTGTAATAAATATATATATAAATATATGTGTGACCAAGGAAACCAGAATTGAAAGAGACACATGTACCCCAATGTTCATCGCAGCACTGTTTACAATAGCCAAGACATGGAAGCAACCTAGATGTCCATAGGCAGACGAATGGATAAGAAAGCTGTGGTACATATACACAATGGAGTATTACTCAGCCATTAAAAAGAATGCATTTGAATCAGTTCTAATGAGGTGGATGAAACTGGAGCCTATTATATAGAGTGAAGTAAGTCAGAAAGAAAAACAGCAATACAGTATACTAACGCATATATATAGAATTTAGAAAGATGGTAACGATGACCCTATATGCGAGACAGCAAAAGAGACACAGATGTAAAGAATAGTCTTTTGGACTCTGTGGGAGAAGGCAAGGGTGGGATGATTTGAGAGAATAGCATTGAAACATGTATATTATCATATGTGAAACAGATCGCCAGTCACAGGGTGCTCAGGGCTGGTGCCCTGGGATGACCCTGAGGGATGGGATGGGGAGGGAGGTGGGAGGGGGGTTCAGGATGGGGAACACAAGTATACCCATGGCTGATTCATGTCAATGTATGGCAAAAATCACTGCAATACTGTAAAGTAATTAGCCTCCAATTAAAATAAATAAAATAATAATAAAATAAAATATTAAATAAATTAATATGTGTGTATTGCTTATATATATGTCTGTTTTATATATACATAACAATATTATATATTTATATTTAGACAAATACAAGTCATTTTATATTTATTAAAATATATAAAACATGATAGAAAGTCATATATATGAAACAATGTATAATTTGTATATATAAAATATACCAGTTGCTTTTTACTTATTTAACTCTCAGTGGAAGATATGCTTGCTTCATCCTGCAACAGGTGGAAGAAGCCAAGTAAAAAGGAAAAAAGGATGATTATTTTAAAGACAACCTTTGCCAAATTGGTGTTTTTCATTTGTTTCTGTATTTGCCAGGGTTTATTCAATTTTCATTTTTCAAAATAAAAACTCCGGAATGCAAAAAGAAATAAGTACACAAACATACACATGAGATACTAGAGAGACATTTAATGACTGCCACCAAGCAAATCATTGAGGTCTTTCATGTCGACCCGCTGCTGGAGAGGCACAGACCTGCAGGAGGTCTGAAAGAGGGGACTTCCGTGGTGGTCCAGTGGTTAAGAGTGCGCCTTCCAACGCACTGGAGGCAGGTCCGGTCCCTGGCTGAGGAACTAAGGTGCCACATGCTGTGGAGCATCTCAGCCTGCTGCTGCAACTACTGAGCCCGGGCCCTCCAGAGCCCTGGCGCCACAACTGGAGAGTCTGCGTGTCGCAACTGCTGAAGTGGCTGCACCTGTGAACCTGCGGCACAACTAGAGTCCACGCTCCAGAACAGAGATCCCGCGTGCTGCTACTAAGGCCCAGCGTGGCCAAATAAATAAATTAAAAAGAGAGAGAGAGAGAAGTCTTAAGAAGGCCAAGCAGGCCTGATTCACTTCCTCCTCAGGTTGAGTTCTAAGAGCAGGAAGCAGAAAGATTCAAGGCAAGACACCTTGGCACCCGCAACAACTCCAGGCTGGCTGCCCAATCTCACACGATGCCAGGACAACAGCAGAGGGCACCTTTACTGGCCCTAGAGACAGAGTCTAAAAAAGTTTTCTGCAAAACTACCTTTGACAGGATGCTACCTACTATCCAGAGTTGCTATTTTCCTTCAAAATAGATGAAAAGACTTCACTCTTCAAAGTCCAGCCAAGCCCAGTGAACACATTTGGCACAGACTGAGTGTGGTCCCTTATCCAGGGAGCAGCTCGCAAGGTCTGCGCAAGGGTGCCTGCTTTCAACATAGCTACAATGTCACACGTGGTCTCGGATATCTTTGGTTCAAATTCTGAGTGTAAAATAAAGGTTCAGAAATTCAGGAGCAAACATGAGATTTTTAATTCATTTCCTTAAGAAAAAAAAGAGTTTCCTACAGACCCACAAAAAAAATCATCAAATCAGATCGCCCATAAATTCCAGGGCTTAGCTGTCAACGCCTTTACTGCTTTTAAAAGGCATATATTGCCTAGATAGGGCCCTCTAACACTTACCTTTGAAGCATGTAATATCTCATTTCCTTACTCTCCTCTGCAGAACCCTCCATATTAAGATGGCAAAGGAATAGAGGTTTTTCTCTTCAGCTGTCGGCCTTGTAAACACAAGCTGGAGTTCGTCCTCCCGCTGCAGGTGCTTAAAACCCAGGAGGACAAAAGATACTGTGCCTTCTGCCTACTTCTTGGCCCTGCTTCAGTCAGAGTAGAGTATTCCTCATGGCCTCAAACCACAGTCTTTTTGTCTACTCTGTCCCCAATCTCCATACTTCCCCTCCTGCTTGCCCCCCCCATTACATTGGGCTCCCACACAGCATCAGCTGATTTCCCAAGGGGACAGAGAGGAGAGGGGGAGAAATATAGAAGCAGGTATAACTCTAAAGTAGATCTCAGCAGCTTCCGCCTTAGCTGCAGCAAAAGTGCTTTAACAACGGTCACTTTCTTCTGACGGTCACTAGAGAGGCTCCGCGGCCTCTCCAGGCTGCCAGGGGCACGTGACAGGGTAGGCTCAGGGCAAAAAGAGAAGACCAAGCTTATGAGGACAGCTATGCCCAGAAAATAATGGGGTCAGGAAATCTAGAGGGAGGAGGAAAGAACAGGTGATTTCTGAGACCCAATCACAACAAGTAAGACTGAGTTTCAGACTCCAAGATGGGGGGGTGGGGAGCAGGTCAAGAGGGAAAGCAAGCCGGTCAGAAGGACAAGACACGCCACCACTGAGGAACTTGGAATAAAGTGGGGGTCACAACTCTAATTTTTAGGCCAGAGTAGTGGTGTACACACACCTTTTTTAAAAACAACAAAAATCTAAGATCTTATTCACTAAAATTTGAGAATAAGACTGGAGCTGGCACAAACAGGATAACAGAGAGGATGTGGATAAAAATCACAGAAACGTAAAGGGGCCCAGACAAGTATTTTAGACACAGAGGTCTAACCCAGAGTTTAAGCAGGGAAGAAAAATCCTGCCTAAAAAGCCACTGGGACACATTTATTGTTATGCTCATTTGCCACAGAGCGACAAATCACTTAAATAAAGAAATGGTGACTGAAAGGGAAATGGTATCCTGTTTTAGCTTTTAATTAAGTAGATGCTGAAAATACTGCTCCCTTGTCATGGCAGAAAAGACCATGATTTCCTGAGCCAAGTCCTCAGGAATGGTATTAATTCACCAGAGTCACATCTAACCTGATTCAGGCACCACAGAAAAATTCCTTCTCACCGAAATGTTGAATACAAATGGTTAACTCTTATCTGATGCAACTATGCTGCGAATCTATTAACATTCCACGAAAACCCTTCAAAACAGAAGTACACAAATGATCTGGAACACAGATAAAAATCAAATAGAAGATAAATTATTAAGACAAACCTTGATGTTAGGACATTCAGGTGACCCAAGGTGAAAAGACTCAATCAGGCCACTCACTCAATATGACCATTAGTCATAATAAAAAAAAAAAAAAAGGAAGTCCTGGATTGGTTTCTGGACTCTGCATCACTCCTTTTACACTGTGCTAACGTCTGATAAAGTCAGTAAAGTTTACTTTTTCCTTTAAAGAAGCAGATGCAGAGGAATCCTCCTATCTTGATCTCTCTTCAGGATAACAAGTCTCGAAAAACAGAGCACTGAAGCCTTTGGTTCAGAACAATTACAGTGACCACAGATGTAGAAGCAGCTTAATTTTTACACACATCTAAGGGTCTCTAGATGCAGGCACTTTCCAGAAGAGAATCACTCTCTGCCTTTGTTAAGTTCAACATTCAAAAAGCAAAGCATGGCATATAGAAAAAAAGCAGGTTATTTTGCTCTTGGTTATATAAAAAAATATACTAAAGAGGCACTCTCGGGAATCAAGCTTGTGCTTCCCTTCACCAAAGGGATCTTTCTAAAACAACCAAACGCTAACAGGGCACACCCAGCTCCAAAACAAAGCCAGTGTTTCTCATCTTTTACGGATGCTGCCTACCATCTTCCTATAATGTGAGAACACAAGAAATAAAAGGCCACATTCCCACATTCGTTCCTCCAAATTCAAGGCACCCTCATTTTTAATCTAACATGAAAAGAGAGTGTCCAAAGTAGACACATACCTGGCACCAAATCCAACTAGAAGCCCACACTGACCCCAGCATTGAAACATGCCAAGCACCAAGGATGACGTAGCAGTTTATCCGGCAGACAGTGATGCATTTAGCTGGCTCCGTTGCAAGGCAGTCTGAGTTATACTGCAGCACACGCTGGGAGACAGTGTTTTTACGCTGGGGCTTTCCCAAGCTAAGAAATCTTGCAGCAGGGATGTACCTCTTTGGAAAATCAGTCTGCTGTTAGGGACTTCCCTCCTGCTCCAGGGGCTGAGACTCTACACTCCCAACCTGGGGGGGCGGGGGGGTGGGGCTGGGTTTGATCCCTGGTCAGGGAACTAGGAAATGGCAACCCACTCCAGTATTCTCGCCTGGGAAATTCCACTGACAAAGAAGCCTGATGGACTACAGTCCAGGTGGTCACAAAGAGTCTGACAAAATTGAGCGCGCGTACACACACACACACACACACACACACACACACACACACACACACTGGGGTAGTAGATCTCACACACCACAGCTAAAAGTTCGCATGCTGCAACCAAAGAGCCCCGCAATGATGATGGAAGACCACACATACCACAACTTAGATGGCAAAGCCAGATAAATGAATATTGAAAAGAAAAAAAAAAAGAAGAGGATCAACCTTTTTATATATAAAAAGGTTTAGCTGTGGAACTTCCCTGGTGCTCTAGTGGTTAAGCATCCACCTTGCAAGGCAGAGGGCTCGGGGTAAAGAATTCACCTGCCAAGCAGGAGACATAGGTTCAGTCCCTGGATTGGAAAGATCCCCTGGAGAAGGAAATGGCAACTCACTCCAGTATTCTCGCCTGGGAAATCCCACGGACAGAGGAGCCTGGTGGGCAACAGTCCACAGGGTTGAGAAAGAATCAGATACGACTTAAGTGACTAAACAGCAGTAGCAGCAGACTTTAATTTCTCTCAGCAATGTAACATAATTTTAATGTACAAGTCTTATGCTTTTTTGTTAAATTGATTCCTAAGTATTTTATTCTTTTTGATGCCATTCTGAATAAAATTATTTCAGTTTATTTATTTATTTATTTTTTGCTTGCTCATTGCTAGCTAGTACATAGAAATGCAACTAATTTTTGTATATGGATCTTACACCCATTTAAAAATCCTTAACTTTATTGAGACAGAATTCACATACCATATATTTCAGCCATTTAAGGTATATAATTCAATGGTTTTTATTGTAGTCACAGAGTTGCGAACCATCATCACAAGTCCATTTTAGAACATTTTCAGCACCCGCCAAAGAAACGTGTACTCGGCAGCAGTCAGTCCGTATTTCCCTCAAACCACTCCCCAGTCCTAAGCAATGACTAATCTACTTTCCGTCTTTATAGATTTGCCTGTTCTGGATATATAAATGGGATGATATCATGTGTGGCTTCTCTCACTTAGCATAATGCTTTCATGTTGTAACATGTATCCATACTTCATTTTGCTTTACAGAAAACTTTCCACTGTGTGGACTTACTACATTTTGTTTATCCATTTATCAATTGATGGGTATTGGGTTGTTTCCACTCCGTAGCTATTATGAATAATGTTGCTGTGAACATTCACATACAAGTTTTTATGGGAACATATGCTTTCATTTCTTATAGGTAATTAGGAGTGAAATTATTGGATAATATGGCAAATATTTAGTTTTATAAGAAATTTCCATATTCTCTTCCAGACTGGCTGAAAAACAATTTACATTCATCCACATTCCCACCAACTACCCACAAAAGATCCAATTATTCCATATTCTTGCAAACATTTGGGGTTGTCACTTATTTTTATTTTAGGCACTCTGACAGTTGTTTACTAGAATCTTACTGTCTTTAACAGCTAGTGATTTAAAACATCTTTTCACATCTTTATTTGCGACCTGTACATCCTCTGGTGACATTTGCTTCTTATTTCTCTCTCCTTATTGAAAATATTATTTATTGATTCACTGTTGTCATACTTTTAACAAATTCTTTAAACATGTTTTCCTTTAGTTCTTTGAATACATTTATGATAGTTGCTTTGAAGACTGATAATCCGGCATCTAAATGCTCAGAGACAGTTTGTGTTCTTTTTTTTTCTAAATATGGCCTACACTGGCCCATTTCATGTCTCTTGATTTTTAACATACTAAATAATTTATTGTAGCAACTCTGGATTCTGATTTCTTTCACCCATGAAGATTGCTGCTGTTACCAATGTTTGCTCACTGGTTTTTCTTTCTTGGTTTAATAATTTGCCTGGGCTAAATCTGTGAGATCTGCCTCTCTCAAAAGTGTAGTCATTACTGTCTCCGTTCATTTTCTTCTTATTGTGCATGTTTTTATGTTTGAACCTCCTTTCTAAGGGGTTACTTCTCTACTTGTAAAACTTAATCAGTCAGTAATTAGGCAGTGGTTATACGCAAACGCCTGAAGCCTGTAAGGCTTTTGCATTCCGTCCATGTGTCCATGTATGCAGTAGAGTAGCACATTCAAAGTTCAGGACATTTTCAAGTTACGTCCTGGCTTCCACTTTCTGCTGAGCCTTATCACGCCTACTCTGTGCAGGCATGCAGCCTCAACCAGAAATATGCTTACCCCAACCACAAACACACCTCAAGCTAGAAGAGCCGGCGGCCCCCTCTCTCGTCTGCTGCAGGGATCGTCACTGGGAGCAGGGTACCATCTACTACTCAAAAGGAATATGCTCCCTTCAACTGCAGTAACAGCAACACCCATCCTCAGGGCACAACCACAGCAGTACAACGTCCATGCCAACCAAGCTGGGGGCAGGGAATAGGAATACTCCTGGCAAGAACACCACAGATGCCTACTGTTCTTACGGAATTTCAGCAGCTTTTCAAACATAAACTTTTCTCAGGCTGTTGCATGCCTTAAGGTTGATTTGAAGGCTGAAGTGGTTTTGTCGAGCTTTATAGCTGCTTTTTCTCACACACTAGTAAAGTAATGCTCAAAATTCTTCAAGCCAGGCTTCAGCAATATGTGAACCGTGAACTTCCTGATGTTCAAGCTGGTTTTAGAAAAGGCAGAGGAACCAGAGATCAAATTGCCAACATCCGCTGGATCATAGAAAAAGCAAGAGGGTTCCAGAAAAGCATCTATTTCTGCTTTATTGACTATGCCAAAGCCTTTGACTGTGTGGATCACAATCAACTGTGGAAAATTCTTCAAGAGATGGGAATACCAGACCACCTGATCTGCCTCTTGAGAAATTTGTATGCAGGTCAGGAAGCAACAGTTAGAACTGGACATGGAACAGACTGGTTCCAAATAGGAAAAGGAGCTCATCAAAGCTGTATATTGTCACCCTGTTTATTTAACTTATATTCAGAGTATATCATGAGAAATGCTGGACTGGAAGAAACACAAGCTGGAATCAAGATTGCCGGGAGAAATATCAAGAACCTCAGATATACAGATGACACCACCCTTATGGCAGAAAGTGAAGAGAAACTAAAAAGCCTCTTGATGAAAGTGAAAGAGGAGAGTGAAAAAGTTGGCTTAAAGCTCAACATTCAGAAAACGAAGATCATGGCATTAGGTCCCAACACTTCATGGGAAATAGATGTGGAAACAGTGGAAACAGTGGAAACAGTGTCAGACTTTATTTTTGGGGGGGGGGCTCCAAAATCACTGCAGATGGTGACTGCAGCCATGAAATTAAAAGACGCTTACTCCTTGGAAGGAAAGTTATGACCAACCTAGATAGCGTATTCAAAAGCAGAGACATTACTTTGCCAACAAAGGTTCGTCTAGTCAAGGCTATGGTTTTTCCTGTGGTCATGTATGGATGTGAGAGTTGGACTGTGAAGAAGGCTGAGTGCCGATGAATTGATGCTTTTGAACTGTGGTGTTGGAGAAGATGCTTGAGAGTCCCTTGGACTGCAAGGAGATCCAACCAGTCCATTCTGAAGGAGATCAGCGCTGGGATTTCTTTGGAAGGAATGATGCTAAAGCTGAAACTCCAGTACTTTGGCCACCTCACTCGAAGAGTTGACTCATTGGAAAAGACTCTGATGCTGGGAGGGATTGGGGGCAGGAGGAGAAGGGGACGACAGAGGATGAGATGGCTGGATGGCATCACTGACTCAATGGACGTGAGTCTGAGTGAACTCTGGGAGTTGGTGATGGACAGGGAGGCCTGGCGTGCTGCGATTCATGGGGTCGCGAAGAGTCGGACACGACTGAGCGACTGATCTGATAGCTGCTTTTTGGTGTTAAGGATTTGTTCATCTCCTCATTTGGTTACAGCTGAAGTCCTGCTTGTTTTATTTACTTCTGAAATGTAACATCACAGAATAAAGTGCAAAAGTCTTAATAATACATTTAGTTAATTTTACATACGTATATACACATAACCAACCACTCCATCAGGGTATAGATCATTTCCAGAGCCTCAGAAGGATCCAGTGTGCTTTCTTCCCAGTCAACATCTTCCCCAGTGTAAACACTATTCTGAACTCTATCACCATCAATCAATTTTGCCTACTTCTGAACTTCATATGTATACTGTCCTACTGTATGGATTTCATCAATATTATGTTCATGAAATTCATCCACGATGTGGCATAGCAGTACTTTGGTTTCACTGTGTGTAATAGTACATTGAGTGACTATTGCATGATTTATTTATTTATTCAATTGATGGACATTCGTGTTATTTACAAATTTTGATTATACTTGGACTTGGTTTCTGGTGGACAAATGCATTCATTTCTTTTGGACAAACAGCCAGGAATGGCTTTGCTTATTGATAGAGTATATGTATGTTTACTACCCCAAAGTGGTTGTGCAACTTTTATTTCCATCAGCTATGTATAAGACTTTCACATACATACACGTATCTCACACCCTTGCTAACACTTGACATTGTCAGTCTTTTAATTTGGGCCTTTTGGGATGGCAGTTAATTCACTGTGATTTCTAATTTGCAAATCCCAGATGACCGATAATATTAAACACCTTTTCATAAGCTTATTTGCCAGCCGGCTATCTTCTTTTCTGAAGTTCAAGTCTTTTTCCCTATATTTCTATTGGGTTGAAATGTCTTCAAAAGACACTGAAATTCTTTTTCTTACTGATTTATAGGTTTCTGGCAGTGAGATTAATTAATATTCTTCTTTCAGCAACAGAGAACAATTAGGCAAAAAAACATCAAGAATACAGAAGAATAACGCAATCGAAAAACTCCACTTAACTGACAAGTATAGAAACTGGAAGGCCAAATGACCAGAAGAGAATATCAAAATAGGAGAAAGAACAAGAAGAATTTCACAGCCCAGGCAGCATTTGAGAAGAACCTTGAAACTTAAAGTCTCCAAAGTATGAAAGGAATTTCAACTGTCAGGCTAAGAGCATTCCAACAAGAAAACCAGAGAGAGGGCTGGAGCAGGAGAAGGAAAGAGAGGGAGAGGGGAGAGTAGTGGGAAGGGAAGTGGGAGGACACCAGTGGGAGAGCAGGCAGGCGAGCAGATCCTATGATGCCCTTGAGTAACTACTGTCTTTTCTTTCTTGCCATCAACTTCATAAGAGCTGACCTGTTGAAATTCCTGCTCTTTCACCATTTGTTACTGCTTAATCTCTTGATATCTACTAAAGCTGTTCATCTCAAGCTCTCCAACTCACTCCCTGGTGCTTTCTCTCCAGCTTCCATCACCATCCACCACTTCATGCTACATCTTCTACCTTTAAATTATCTTCTCCGTGGTTCTCCTTCTACCTCACTAATCATTTCCTTGTCCGCTTTTTCCTCCTCCTCTCATCAAAAGGTAGACAGTTCCTTAAGATACATTTCCCTTCTACCTATCTCCTCTTCCTCAAAATGATCTAATCTACTTGCACAACTTTAATTTCAATGCAACAAACATTTATTGAGCATATACTATACCCCCAGCAGTGCTCTAAACTCTGAGAAAGTAGTTCTCAGTTCAGGTTTCAGATCAGACTCACCTGGAGAGTAGCAGAAGACCAGAGACTGTAACTTAATTAGTCTGGGACAGGACTCAGGAATCCCTATTTCTTTAAAGCTCTGCAGGTGATTCTATTACACAGCCAAACCTCAATACTGTGTTCCATTTTACACATGTCTTAGTGTGACATACACGATCCTTAATGATCTGACCTCTATCTTACCAACCTCTTCTTCCATCGCACTAAGCACCCTGTCCCCCACATATTCCAGTACTACTCAATGTCTTATCACTGCCTGAACATGGTAGATGTTTTCGCAATCTGGTACCTTTACACATGTTGTCAACCCCACCATCTCTACCCTTCCTCCTACACACAAACCTACCTGTTAGCTTGTCTGTTTTATGTTCATCCTTCAAAACCTAGTTCAAACATCTCTGAGACATAACAGATCTCATTAAGCCCACCATAATAATGATTATAGCTGTCATATCACAAATAACATTAGAACCCCGGCACAATGTGTGGCTAGAAAGTCATATGTAACAGGGACCCAATGAATAGTGCTGTGAGATGATCAGTTTACATCAGAAAGACCGCAATGACCGTGTGGCACTTCCACTGAAGGGGGAAAGAGACTGAAGAAAAGCTAAAATACTACCACCATGAGAAATAAGAACAAGAGCGATGGCAGTAACAATGGAAAAAGGGGATGGAGTCAATAATTATTAGGGGCTGTTTGATGGAAAACAACAAAATTCTGTAAAGCAATTATCCTTCAATTAAACAATAAATAAATTTGAAAAAAATTATTAGGGGATAGTATGAAAAAGAATATGTAATTAGGAGTGAGGGATACTTGGAAGACCAGAGAAGTGGCTATGCCATTAATTAAAGACAGACCTAGGGAGAGGATCAGAGAAGGCAATGGCAGCCCATTCCAGTATACTCTTGCCTGGCAAGTCCCATGGACGGAGGAGCCTGGTGGGCTGCAGTCCATGGGGTCACTGGGAGTCAGACATGACTGAGCAACTTCACTTTCACTTTTCACTTTCATGCACTGGAGAAGGCAATGGCAACCCACTCCAGTGTTCTTGCCTGGAGAATCCCAGGGATGGGGAAGCCTGGGGGGCTGCTGTCTCTGGGGCCACACAGAGTCAGACATGACTGAAGCGACTTAGCAGGGAGAGGATGTGGTATAAGAAGAACAGGGGTTTACAGCAGGAATGGGGGAAAATTGGGGGGCAGGGCTATTTAGGGAGTTTGTGACCAACATGTACAGACTGCGATGTTTAAAATGGATAACTAACAAGGACCTGCTGTTGGTAGGGCACAGGGGACTCTGCTCAATGTTACATGGAAGCCTGGAAGGAAAGGGAGTTTGCGGGAGGGAGGGTTCATGTATATTATGGCTGAGTCCCTTTGTCCCTTTGTTGTTCACCGGAAACTATCACTTTGTTAAACAGCTAGACTTCAATATAAAATAAAAAGTTACCAAAAAAAAAAAGAAGAGGGCTGAAGCCAGAAAGCTTTGCAGAAGACCACCAATTAAGGGGCATGTGGGAGAAGAAAGCCTACTGAGGCACCTAAGAGATCCTAATGTTATAATGTATTCTGATAATTTGCTACCTTCTTTTTCAACAAGTCACTAATCACTGTCTCCAAAATAAGAGAGGGTAACAAGATAGACTAAGAAATTTAAGGAATACAATATACAATGTATGGTCGTAGGGGCTTCCCAGGTGGCGCTAGTGGTAAAGAACCCGTCTATCAATGCAGAGACTGGGTCAAGAAGATCCCCTCCTGGAGGAGGGCATGGCAACCCACTCTAATATTCTTGCCTGAAGAATCCATGGACAGAGGAGCCTGGCAGGCCACAGTCCATAGGGTCACAAAAAAGTCAGATACAACTGGAGTGACTTAGTGTGTGTGCACAAACACGTGCATGGTCCTAGACTGGGTACCAGTTTGGGTGAACCAGGATTTTGGAGTCAAGTGAAGAAACTTTAATATGACGTACATATTAGGTGAAATGAAAATATATTGAAATACAAAAGTGGAAACTTTTGACAAAAACAGAGATTGTAAAACAGTGTGTACCGGATGATCTCATTTCAGCAGTGAGAAATGCAATATGCCCATGTGCACAGATAAGGATTCAGAAGACTATACAACAGGGTATGAGCAGGAGTTATCTCTGGGTGATGGATAAACAAGGCTTTATTTTTGGTTTCTTGTATTTTGTTTTTAATTTTTCTTATTGCTTCTTTGATAAAGCATTCTTTAAAAATAGTTTTTTCTAGGACTTCCCTGGCTGTCCAGGGGTTAAGAATCTGCCTTGCAAGGCAGGGGACAGGTGTTCAATCCCTGGTCCAGGAACTAAGATCCCACGTGTCATGGAGCAACTAAGCCCGTGTGCTATAACTACTGAGTCAGCACGCTAGAGCACGTGCTCTGCAACAGAAGTCACTCTAATGAGAAGTCGGTGCAGCACAGCAAAGAAGAGCCCCTGCTCGCCGCAACTAGAGAAAGCCTGGGCACAGAAACGAAGATCCAGTGAGCCATAAATAAATAAATATCAAATACATATATATGTGTATATATTTCCAAATTCTGTCTCTTTTACATAAGGCTGAGATTTAATCAGAGGAAAACTGCTCAAAGAGAACACCAACATATCTATCACACCCAAGGTTTGAGTCAGGTCTAGTGGCTGACGGTATGAGCTCTGACTGAATTCCATACACAATGTGCTGTGTGACCTCCAGCATGTTACTTAACCTGTGTCTCAATTCCCCACCCTAAATGGTGGGTAATAAAAGTAACATTATTTGGCTCATGGAGATTAAGCATGACACTCCACGTAAACTATGTCAGAGAGTTTGACATGTAATAGTCAAGCATGTGATGATACAGGTTCGATCCCTGGTAGGGGAACTAAGATCCACATGCCACTGGCCAACTAAGCTGTGTGCCACAACTAAGACCCTATGGAGCCAAAAATAAATAAGTTTAAAAAAAAAAGCTTCAAAACTCTCTAGTTTAATGCTTCTGAAGACTCAAACATGTTATAGGCAATCTCACATGTGAGTTCTAAATTTTCTTAAGATACTGGTAAAGTTCTTTTCCTTCTAGACCATAAAGGTGATAAAGAATATAACTCACCTTCAAGGAGCCCTTCCTGAGTGAATTTAATGACTCTCCCCTTCTTCCATAGCACCAACTACTGTCTTAAACCCTGGCAACAGCACATTATTAGTTTTGATTCATATAGATAAAATGTTGGCCATCTGACATTTGGAATAAACATTTTAAGAAGTTTAAGAGACAATTAAGATGGCATTTCAAACAAGTGAATTATAGGATAAAAAAGGTTTAAAGAAATCACAATACCGGCACTTTCCTGGTGGCCCAGTGGCTAAGACTCTCCTCTCCCAATGTTGGGGGCCCTAGTTCTATCCTTGGGTCAGAGAACTAGATTCCACATGTGACAACTAGAGATCCCACGCACTGCAACTGAAAGATCCCGCAGGCTACAAACAAGATCTGGCACAAATAAACAATCAATAAAGAAATATTTTTTTAGAAAAAAAAAAGGAAAGAAATCACAGTACCTTAAGAGGTAAAAGAGGCAACTGTGGGGCTTATCTTCTCCCAACTGGACTTCAACCAGGATACTAGTTGACATAACTGACTGCAATCTTTGTTTGGTTGATAGTGTGACAGGTGGGGTAATCTGGATTTGCACAGCATTGTAAGTAGGCAGAACAGTGTGACCTCAAGTAACATTTCACAAGGAGCAGAGAAAACGTCAATATCTATACAACCAGAAGCCTCTGTTAAATGCCACCAAACCATACATTAGGTATCAAAATTGAGATGCCTATGTTCACTCGTTAATGGTCTTTCTCCTCAAATGTCCACTACTACTAATGAGGTTCAGAAATAGAGCAACCTAGCTGATATACAGGTCACATAGCCTAGCTCATCTTCTCTAAAAAGAAAAAGCCAAAGCACAGTTATCTACCATGAGGTCTGTATAGACCCACCAAGCTATAATTACTTTCTAAGGGTATTATTTTCAAATGTCTGCTTAGAGAGTGATTTATCCAATCTTTCACTAGAGCATATGTGATGCAAACCATCTCCAACTCTGGGAAAGTCTATTTCCTTCTCCTGACTACCCATTCATCACACCCACCAGCCTTCTCACTGAGCACCTAAAATCAAGCCCTAACTTGAAAGAGGGGCCCACTCATTCTATACTATGGCAGGTATTTCACTGGGCTTTAGATGACCGCCAGTGAGTGTTTTCTGAGAATGTACAGATTAGGCTATTCATTCTGGGAGCTAATCCTAAACTCAACCAGTCTCTATTTAACTTTGGGTTCAAAGGATGAAAAGGAGTATCTGAATCAATGTCATCCTTTTCACAGCTTAGGAATATCAGTCTAAAGAGGTAACATGAATTACCTGCGATCACGTACTTAATTGGTGGCAGGTGTCAGAACAGGGTCTTTCTAATATATAAAGTGAATCTGGATCAACTTAAGTTACCCCAAGTGACTTAAATGAATCAACGGAGAACCTGTGCTCTATTTGGAACATTAGCTGTCTCAGAAGCAAGTAGGAACTGGCACTGTCTCCTTCCCAGGCTGCTGATCACACTTCAATTCATGGTTCCTCCACGAGCTACAGGCATGAGTTTTGCAATGGCAGGGCATGCAAATAAATTATCAGGCACTCATATCATTGACTACACAGTCTTTGCAATAAGAAACATCAACTTTGGGAATGATTTGGCAACCATAAACTGCCTTGTAATATCATCAGCTGAATATCTTAAAACGGTATTTATCTCACCACTGCCAAACTCACAATTTCCTAACCCAATAAATGGATATTCTGCTTCACTTGGCCTCAAACTGGACAAATTTCTCAAGATGCTGTGGGTCTTTAAAGATCTAGATTTCTCCCGGTGTTTCTCAACAGGAGCAATATGACATTATGAGAACTATCCTCAGTGTGTTGTGTGTGATTATCCAGTACACGGCAGAAGGTTTAGAATCTTTGGTTCTGTCTTCCAAATGCAAGTAACCCATGAGTCACAACCTCTACACATCTACAAATGACCTCGGGGAGGAAGATGCCATCCACCAGTATTAGCCTTCAGGCCAATCATTAAGTGAAAATTAAGTAAGAAAAAATGTTTACATAAAGACCTGACCTCTTTTCCCTGCCACTAAATACTGACTTCCATTCCTCTTTTTTTAGCCCAGAGATTAGACATAATATTTTATTCACTAGCTCCTAAAAACCAGCTTTGTGGGAACTATATAATTAGAACACTTGAGGAGACAAGTTACTGATATGGAATCAGGGCATCTAACTTTGAACTCCAGTTTCTAGCTATTTATCTTTAGGCAAGTTCTTTTCCCTCTTCAGTCCTCAGTTTTATCATCTATTTAAACAAAAGGCATTAGTCTAAATTCTCTCTCTGGTTCATTGAAGTTTGGGGAATCTGTGAAGTAAAACATAATTAACTTTCTTAACTCTTTTCTTTGGACCTCCATGTAGCCAAACATGGGTGACCACTGGTACTCACTACTTCCTCTTTCAGAAGCAAGGACCCCAAATCCCCAGGGATAACCATAAGACAGGACAGTCACATTCAGCCAGATCCAGCATATGATTTTACTACAGATTCTGATCCTTAAGTGTATAAAAAGGAGCTGAATTCTTCTACAAGCCATTAATAATGGAAGCACCAAGATAGTAACAGCAGCAACAGTCACCCTAATTTATGTTTGTCTAAGCTTACCAATAATCTCAACCCTGGATGCATGTTATAATCACTTAAATACCTTAAAAAAATGCCCCAACTCTAAGCCAAGCCAGTATCAAGTGAATCAGAATCTCTGGGGATGGGGCTCATTTCTCAAGATTCCCCAAGAGATTCTTATGTACAGTGAAAACCAAGAACCACTAATTCAGACCCTGTAATCCAAGAAATGCAAAGCAAATGAGCACAAGTTTACATGTTGGTTGTAGAAGCAAACATCAATAAATAATAATATCAGATCAGATCAGTCGCTCAGTCGTGTCCGACTCTTCGAGACCCCATGAATCGCAGCACGCCAGGCCTCCCTGTCCATCACTCCTGGAGTTCACTGAGACTCACATCCATCGAGTCAGTGATGCCATCCAGCCATCTCATCCTCTGTCGTCCCCTTCTCCTGCCCCAGTCCCTCCCAGCATCAGTCTTTTCCAAAGAGGAAAAGTTTCTTTTCACATGAGGTGGCCAAAGTACTGGAGTTTCAGCTTTAGCATCATTCCTTCCAAAGAAATCCCAGGGCTGATCTCCTTCAGAATGGACTGGTTGGATCTCCTTGCAGTCCAAGGGACTCTCAAGAGTCTTCTCCAACACCACAGTTCAAAAGCATCAATTCTTCGGCGCTCAGCTTTCTTCACAGTCCAACTCTCACATCCATACATGACCACTGGAAAAAACATAGCCTTGACTAGACGAACCTTTGTTGGCAAAGTAATGTATCTGCTTTTCAATATGCTATCTAGGTTGGTCATAACTTTTCTTCCAAGGAGTAAGTGTCTTTTAATTTCATGGCTGTAGTCACCATCTGCAGTGATTTTGGAGCCCAGAAAAATAAAGTCTGACACTGTTTCCACTGTTTCCCCATCTATTTCCCATGAAGTGGTGGGACCGGATGCCATGATCTTTGTTTTCTGAATGTTGAGCTTTAAGCCAACTTTTTCACTCTCCACTTTCACTTTCATCAAGAGGCTTTTGAGTTCCTCTTCACTTTCCACCATAAGGGTGGTGTCATCTGAGGTTATTGATATTTCTCCCGGCAATCTTGATTCCAGCTTGTGTTTCTTCCAGTCCAACATTTCTCATGATGTACTCTGCATATAAGTTAAATAAACAGGGTGACAATATACAGCCTTGACGAACTCCTTTTCCTATTTGGAACCAGTCTGTTGTTCCATGTCCAGTTCTAACTGTTGCTTCCTGACCTGCATACAAATTTCTCAAGAGGCAGATCAGGTGGTTGGGTATTCCCATCTCTTGAAGAATTTTCCACAGTTGATTGTGATCCACACAGTCAAAGGCTTTGGCATAGTCAATAAAGCAGAAATAGATGTTTTTCTGGAACTCTCTTGCTTTTTCGATGATCCAGCAGATGTTGGCAATTTGATCTCTGGTTCCTCTGCCTTTTCTAAAACCAGCTTGAACATCAGGAAGTTCACGGTTCACATATTGCTGAAGCCTGGCTTGGAGAATTTTGAGCATTACTTTACTAGCGTGTGAGATGAGTGCAACTGTATGGTAGTTTGAGCATTCTTTGGCATTGCCTTTCTTTGGGATTGGGATGAAAACGGACCTTTTCCAGTCCTGTGGCCACTGCTGAGTTTTCCAAATTTGCTGACATATTGAGTGCAGCACTTTCACAGCACCATCTTTCAGGATTTGGAATAGCTCAACTGGAATTCCATCACCTCCACTAACTTTGTTCGTAGTGATGCTTTCTAAGGCCCACTTGACTTCACATTCCAGCATGTCTGGCTCTAGGTCAGTGATCACACCATCGTAATTATCTGGGTCGTGAAGATCTTTTTTGTACAGTTCTTCTGTGTATTCTTGCCATCTCTTCTTACTATCTTCTGCTTCTGTTAGGTCCATAGCATTTCTGTCCTTTATCGAGCTCATCTTTGCATGAAATGTTCCTTTGGTATCTCTGATTTTCTTGAAGAGATCTCTAGTTTTTCCCATTCTATTGTTTTCCTCTATTTCTTTGCACTGATCGCTGAAGAAGGCTTTCTTATCTCTTCTTGCTATTCTTTGGAACTCTGCATTCAGATGTTTATATCTTTCCTTTTCTCCTTTGCTTTTCACTTCTCTTCTTTTCACAGCTATTTGTAAGGCCTCCCTAGACAGCCATTTTGCTTTTCTGCATTTCTTTTCTATGGGAATGGTCTTGATTCCTGTCTCTTGTACAATGTCACGAACCTCATTCCATAGTTCATCAGGCACTCTATCTATCAGATCTAGGCCCTTAAATCTATTTCTCACTTCCACTGTATAATAATAAGGGATTTGATTTAGGTCATACCTGAATGGTCTAGTGGTTTTCCCTACTTTCTTCAATTTAAGTCTGAATTTGGCAATAAGGAGTTCATGATCTGAGCCACAGTCAGCTCCTGGTCTTGTTTTTGCTGACTGTATAGAGCTTCTCCATCTTTGGCTGCAAAGAATATAATCAATCTGATTTCGGTGTTGACCATCTGGTGATGTCCATGTGTAGAGTCTTCTCTTGTGTTGTTGGAAGAGGGTGTTTGTTATGACCAGTGCATTTTCTTGGCAAAACTCTATTAGTCTTTGCCCTGCTTCATTCCGTATTCCAAGGCCAAATTTGCCTGTTACTCCAGGTGTTTCTTGACTTCCTACTTTTACATTCCAGTCCCCTATAATGAAAAGGACATCTTTTTTGGGTGTTAGTTCTAAAAGGTCTTGTAGGTCTTCATAGAACCGTTCAACTTCAGCTTCTTCAGCATTACTGGTTGGGGCACAGACTTGGATTACTGTGATATTGAATGGTTTGCCTTGGAAACGAACAGAGATCATTCTGTCGTTTTTGAGATTGCATCCAAGTACTGCATTTTGGACTCTTTTGTTGACCACGATGGCCACTCTATTTCTTCTGAGGGATTCCTGCCCGCAGTAGTAGATATAATGGTCATCTGAGTTAAATTCACCCATTCCAGTCCATTTCAGTTCGCTGATTCCTAGAATGTTGACATTCACTCTTGCCATCTCTTGTTTGACCACTTCCAATTTGCCTTGATTCATGGACCTGACATTCCAGGTTCCTATGAAATATTGCTCTTTACAGCATCGGACCTTGCTTCTATCACCAGTCACATCCACAGCTGGGTATTGTTTTTGCTTTGGCTCCATCCCTTCATTCTTTCTGGAGTTATTTATGGACATTCTCAATTATACCCAGAGAACTGCATTTCTAGAGAAAAAGGAGAGCTCTACAACAACCCCTTGTTCCTCAGTAAAGACTGGCCTTGGGACTTCGCTGGTGATCCAGAGGTTAAGAATCCACCTTGCAATGCAGAGGACGCGGGTTCGATCCCTGGTCAGGGAACGAAGATGCCACATGCCAAAGGACAAGTAAGCCTGTGTACCACAACTACTGCGCTTGTGCTCCAGAGCCCGTGCTCTGTACAGCCAACATAAATTTAAAAAAAAAGAATATAACTTCCTGACATGATCAAGCAGTTCAGAGAAAGATTACTACCAGATTACTACCATCCCTGCAAACGCCCTATCAGTCACTGGAGAGTTATAACAATATTAGTCAAAGTAATAGAGACTGAAATTCCTCAGCCTCACTTGCTGAGTCTCGCTAGAAGACCCCTCGTAAGAAGAACAAGAGAACAGTGAGAGGAAACATTTGGGAAAAGATGCTTTCAAAAACCTGCACCCCAGGCAAAATAGATTATCTCCCACTTACTCATCAAAACTTTAAGTCCAGTGATGTAGATAAAGGGGAAATAATCTGGACTCAGCAAATCCTTGCTCTTTCTAGAACAAGATCAGTGAAACCAACAGGACAGGTTCAGTAAGAAAAACATTCAGCTTCTCTGACTTACCTCATGTGTAAGGCCAAACCATCCTGGAGGCTCGAGATGCCCAAGTCAGAGAGCGTGTCTGAGCTGACCGAGGCTGGTGACAGAGAGCCCTCCTTCTCCTCCAGCAGGTCGAGCTTCACCAGGTTGCTAATCTCATCCTCCGAATTATCTTCAGACACGGAGCCAATTATGAATCGGGAGTGCTGGTTCAGCTCCAGAGGTTTGGCCAAGGAAGAAGGTTCATCCATTGTTTCTTCAAAATGAGCTCTCAGAGCTACGGAGAAGACAAAGAGTAAGTGAGAAAAACAGCTGATGAATAATAACCTGAGGGAATAATAATCTGAGGAAAGCCACAAGTTAGACCTAATACACCACAGCTGGCAGGCACCTGGAGCAAGGCAGAGTCTGAGATCTAGTGTTCTTGGCTATTCTTTTTCAAGGATTTGCTTTCATTTTTTTCCTTAATTCTTTTTTTTTTTTTTTTTTTAAATTTTGGCCCACACTACACAGCATGTGGGATCCTAGTTCCGTGGGCCAGGGATCGAGCCTCCTGTTTTGACAGCACAGAGTCCTAACCATGGACCACCAGGGAAGTCCCAAGAATTTTGCTTTCTAAAAGAAAATTCAGATCATGGGAACTACACCTAAATAAATTAAAACCAGTTCTGTTTTGCTCAAGGAACATTCTCTCTAAAAACTATAAGCCATTCCCAATGTCTATAAATTTGGTGATGTCCAGGAACTAATAATGACCAACAGAGAAATCTTTGCAAGTAGGTGAAAGCTGCTTGCTGTGACATTGTGATTTCAGCTGTTAGTATTGGGGCTTCCCAGTAACTCAAAGGGTAAAGAATCCACCTGCAATGCAGGAGTCCCGGGTTTGATCCCTGGGTTGGGACAATCCCCTGGAGAAGTGAATGTCTACCCACTCCAGTATTCTTACCTGGAGAAATTCATGGACAGAGAAGCCTGGTGGGTTATAGACCATGAGGTTGCAAAGAGTCGGATACGACTGAGCGACTAACACTGACACTCATTAGAGAGAATGCAGGGTAAGGGTTTGGGGACAGCAACGGGCTTTTGAAACTTGGTGTTTAAAGTTAAGTATACAACTATAACCTGGTTCCAAATATTACACTGTGAGAGACTATGAATTTTATGTAACTGTATATATTTATTATACTTAGGTGAAATAATATATAACAAATTATATATATTTATTATACATAAGTGAAATATATTTATAAATGTACATACATATATAAAGAAAACTAAATGTGTATATATACTACACACTACACACACACACACATATAGTTTGCTTTAAAGCAAATTCCAAATGAGTATTTCTTAATTTAAAAAAATCTTTACTTGTTCCCATGAATTTTTTCTTAAAATTACATCTGTTAAAAATTCATCCCAAAATCTCTGTTTGGGGCTCTAATGTCCTGACTGCTGACATGATAGGGAGAAAGTGAATCTACTATCAAATTCAAAATCTGTAATTATAATTACAGAAGTGTTATCTCAATTAGGTATAAGTTTTCTAGATACATGGCCTTACTAGTCAAGAGTAGATGTTACCAACCGCTAACAAACTAATTAACAAAGATCAAAACATAGCTCAAAGATGATAACAATAATAAAAGCAAAAAGTAAATGAAATAATATTTACTCTGTCATTTCAAAAACCCTATTTTAAAAAGTCAAAACTACACATCAAATTGGTATTGAACAGCTTACTGCCTGACCAACAATTCTAACTGAGAGAAATGATTCCCAGTTCTGATACTGAGATGCTCTAAGAAAGTTACAATAATAAACTTATTATTAATAACTTCATATGCTATAAACCACTTTGATGGATAAAAGTTAGAGTTCTTTGACATTAGATAATAAAACATCAAGATTTTAAAATATTTGAGAATTATCACTAAATATGTTAAAACCACTGATACACCATTAGCTTTGTGTAAGTTATGAATCAGAGCTTATTCACTTACAGAAACAAAACAGGATCTGCAAACGCTAGAGCAGTGGTTCTCCACGTGTGGTTGCTGGACCATGACAGCAGCCACAGCAACCACGTCACGGGGCTCTGCCACGGACTAGCTGACTGTACCTAAACCCACGTGTCGGGGCACAGTAATCCATTTTTTAACGAGTCCTGAAATTTGAAATCCACTGTGCTAGAAGAATGGAACAATAATAAAAATTTGGCAGGAATGCTAGAAATTACCTATAGACATTTCCTAAAAGTGAGCTGGGGATTACTTAGTTTTTCATTTTAAAAACCGGAATCAAATATTAATATAAAAGCATCACATGACAGGAAAAACTTGATGTCTAAATTCACTATACAGGGGGCTTCCCTGGCAGTCCAGTAGTTTAAAGACTCCATGCTTCCACTGCAAGAAGCCCAGGTTTGATCCCTGGTCTGGGAACCAAGATTCCTCATGCTGTGCAGTGTGGCCAAAAATAAAATAAATAAATTCCCTATACATTTCTCCTTTAGAATATCAGGTTTCTTTTTTTTTTTAAAAAAATTTAATATCTCCAAATTTTATAAAGAGGCTCATTTCCAGAATGCTTGGTTTTCAAAAAAACCAAGTCATTAAAAAGAAAAAAAAGATATAAGGGGAAAAGGAAGAGAGAGGGAAAAACTGTAACAGATTTACCACTCTGAAGAACACCAACAGGTACAGCAGCAAAAAGGCTGCTTCTTTCATATTTTTAGAGCAGTGACTAATCAAGCTTAAAAATACTAGATTAAAAAAAAATTTCCAAATTCCATCTCAACTAACACAGAAAATGATAGTTGCCTTCTTCACAAGAAATATAAGTAAGGCACTCAGGGACAGATTCTAGTTTATAGTCTAAGCAAAATTAGATAACTGAACACACACACACAACATCCTATTGAGAAACGACCAATTCTCTGATTCCAAGGGAGAAGAAAAAGAAAGGACTAAATAAATGAAAGGCTCCATATGGTCAACTTCAAATTGTTCTTTCCAAGCTATGAACATGAAGACAGCCTTCCCTATAGGTTCCAGAGACTGAAAGCAGCTAAGAGTCAACATCTTAAAAGCCTGTCCACCAACTGGCAACTCTACTTGAGCGGTATTCCCAGGCGACAAGTCTACAAACCACAGAAAAGAGAAGTCGTGTATGGAAAATCACTGAGTAGCTGCCAGACACTCTAGAAGCTACTCCACCACCCATCTCCAGTGATTCCAGCCGGAATTAAGGAGAAAAGGTGGTGGATTCCCACCACTGTCAGTCTCCTCCACTTCAGGCTACCCCCTCTCAATCTGCTCATATTCTTTTGTGGAAGGCAACTTTTAACATGAAAGTCTATAATTCCTTATTTCAGCACATGAACATAAAACTTTTAACACATTGTACACATGAAAGAGCATTATTTGTAACTGACCTCTTATAATTCTTATTGTCTGAGCAGATATCCACTTCCAAAAAGAACTAAAGAGAGAAAGAGAGAGATTTGAAGTGTTTGTTGTTTGTTTTTTTTTTTAAGAAACTCAAATTTTATCAATTGCTGTTTTGTTCATCTAAGTATAAAACTAAATACTCAAAGTATCATTTTTTTGGTCAAATATACTATTTATTAACTTGAAGTTCAAAGTTCAGTTGATTGTTTAAATCTGTAAATCAAAAGCATTATACATTCAAAGACTTTATTATTCATGAAAAGTATTAAACAGTAATCCAAGCTTACCATTCCACAAGGTGCCTTTTCCAACTGTGTGTCTCGATGGACACATTCTGACCCTATGACTCCCAATATTTCATCAAAAAGGAGGCAGTGGGGACAAGAGAACCACTAGATTCTCTACAATTCACTCAGGCTCTGATTATGTTTCCACAAAGGTTGGGAGCCAAGGAGAGGACAGGTCTCTAATTATTAAATCCCTAAACTAAGGGAGCCAAGAATCTCTAGCTATTTCCCAAATACTCAGTTTCCTTCTTTGCCCAACAATTATAATGTATTCAGGGTAGAAATTCTCAACTTTGACTACATGTAACAATCACCTGTGGGTTTTTTTTTTTAAACAAATAAATGGATCAAGAAGATGGGGTGTATGTATACAATGTAATATTAGCCATAAAAAATGAAATTTTGCCATTTGCAACAACACAGATGGATTTGGAGGGTATTAAGTGAAATAAGTCAGGCAGAGAATGGCAGATATTGTATGATTCCAGTTACATGTGGAATCTAAAAAATACAACAAACTAGGAAGTGAATATAACAACAACAACAAAAAGGCAGATTCACACATACAGAGAAAAGACCAGTGATTACCGGTAGGGAGAGAGAAGGTGGGGAGGAACGATAAAGGAGTAGGGGATTAAGAGGCACAAACTATTTTGCATAAAATAAGCTACAAGGATATATTGTGTAACACAGGGACTATAACCAATATTTTATAGTAACTGTAAATGAAGTATAACATTTAAAAACTGTTGACTCTATATTGTACACCTATATATAATATTGTATATAATATTGAACATCAACTATACTTCAATTTAAAAAATTATTTAAAAAACAAACAAACAAAAAATATATATATAATGTCTAGGTCCATTTCAGATCTTCTGAACCAGAATCCCTGCTAGAGAACCAGAAATCTGAGTATTAAGTTCCACGACTGACTGAACCTCTTATAAATCTGGGCTTGGGGCTTTCCTGGTGGTCCTGAGGTTAAGAATACACCTTGCAATGCAGGGGACGCGGATTCCATCCCTGGTCTGGGAAGGTCCCACGTGCCTTGGGGGAACTAGGCCTGTGAGCCCCAACTACTAAAGCCTGCATGCCCTGAATCCTCTGCTCCTGCAACAAGGGAAGCCACCGCAATGAGAAGCCCGTGCACTGCAATTACAGAGTAGCCCCCACTCTCCACCACTAGAGAAAGCCTTTGCACAGCAGTGAAGATCCAGCACAGCCAAAAATCAATTAAAAAAATTATAAAGTAAATAAATAAATCTAGGCTTGAAAATCATTGCTCTAGAGTACAGAAGAAAAAAGAAGGAAACAACCTCTTTATACAGATAGGAAAATCCAGACGCTCAAAGAGAAGACCCCAGATGACAAGCAACAGGACTGGGGACAGTGCAGGTATGCCAAGTCTCAAGTTAGGATTACCCGATTGTGTGGTCTGAGCTAGTAGTATTCCCTACAATTATGGCGAAGAAGGCAGTGAAGAGAGGCAGGAAAAGGTATGTAAGTATGGATGGAACGTAAACAAAGGAGTCAAAACCAAGGGCCAAGATAACACCCTGACCCTACCACATACTGGCAGCACACCGGGACAAGTCACTAAACGTCTCCGAGTCGCCTCATCTGCGAAGATAAAAAGAAGTCACATGTACTTCATGGGACTGCTGTGAGGACTGAGAATACAGGAAAAGCTTTTACAAATGGTGATGCACTGTGTTTCAAACGTGAGCTAACCAACAATCAGAATACTAAGACATTAATGTAGGGAGTTACAACCAACATTTTAAAGATCAAGTGGAACAGAAAATCCTGGGGCTCCCCTGGCGGTCCAGTGGTGAGGAATCCACCTCGCAACGCAGGGGATTCGATTCCTGGTCAGGGAACTAAGACCCCACACGCTAAGGAGCAACTAAGCGCTTGCACCACAACTCTGCAACTATTGAGACTATGCGCTGCAGCCATAGAATCTGTGCCCCATGGATCCGCAAGAGACAAAAGATCCTGCATGCCACAACTAAGACCCGATGCAGCCAAACAATATACATTACAAGACAAAGAAAAATAAGTATTTTTTAAAAAGAAATGGTTAACAGTGCACCATACTATAAGGATAAATATTGCTTTGTAAATTTTTGTATCAATTACATATATTTCATAATGTTAACAACATCTTATTATGGTTGAGTCCAAAAAGTTAAGTCCTTTTTTTTTTTTTTGGCCACACCTCCTGGCTTGCAAGATCTCATTTTCCCAGCCAGGGATTGAACCCATGTCCTCAGTGAAAACCCTGAGTCCTAACCACTGGACCTCCAGGGAATTCCCCAAAAAGTTAAATCTTAAAAGTCACAATTAATCTCCAAACTGCCCCCTCCACTTTATCCTCTCTAGCAAATGCAGTGGGTGAAGTACCTAAACCAATGGCTCTTAAAGTTTCCTAAGTCAAGATACTACCAGAAATCTGATAAAAGCTAAGGTCCTTTTTCTGACAAAAATTCTTGCTCTCCCAAATTTTGCTTGCACACAAGTTTGGGAACCCTAAAGCCTTGCCATGAAATAGGCTTAGACTTTTTTCTCTAAGTGGTCAAAGAATGGAGTTGAGCCCTCAAGAAGGCTCATACTGCTGCTGTCTTATCACCTCTAAAAGAAGGCCTTTCCCCAAATAGAGCTGTAGAACATTCTACTTAGCCAAATAAATACTTCATTATATCAAATGTTAGTAAGGTCAAATTTTCTTTTATTTAAAAATACATATAGTTGACTCTTGAACGACAGCAGGGGTTAGGGGTGCCAACCCTCCACACAGTCAAAAAGTCGGGTATCACTTGGAGGGGGCCCTCTCTATATGCATTTCCTCCAAATCCAAGATTCAGCATCCACAGATGTGACCAACCTTGGTTCCCATAGTAATTACAGTATTTACTACTGAAAACAGTCCACATATAAGTGGACCCATGCAGTCCAAACCCCTGTCATTCAAAGATCACCTGTCGATATTCGTGAACTTTTATTTGGGGACCTGAAAATATTTGCAGAAGGCTCCCAAACTGTACCCTATGTCCCTTAAAAAATGAGGTAAAGCTAACTATAGCTAATGCACTTATTTAGACATTTCTCTAAATAAAATAGAACAGACTTTGCCAAACTTACGAAACATATTCTTGAACTCAAATGGCATTGTATTTTCCCAGCAATTCTAATAAAGAGGCAGCAATTAGTTTTCACAGTGACTAATAAAAGTATCCAAGCTAACACAGCCTACCCTTGCCTTTTTAAGCCATAGTAACTTCACTGAAATTTTAATTAAAAATAATTACTGAATTTTCTTGGTCATTTTTATCATCCTACTGATGAACTCTTCACTCCAGTATCCTTGTCTGGAAAATCCCAAGGACAGAGGAGCCTGGTGGGCTACGGTCTATGGGGTCTCAGAGAGTCAGACACGACTTAGCACATAAAAGGATTTTGGTATTAATTCAATATCCATGAGGGTTATACAGTTCTTTTTTAATTAACTGATTTACTTATTTGGCTGCGTCAGGTCTTACTTGCAGCACTCGGGATTCTCGCTGCGGCGCACAGAGGCTTCAGCAGCTGCGGCTCATGGGCTCTTGAGTGCGGGCTCAGTAGCTGTGGTACTCAGGCTTAGCTGCTCTGCAGCATACGGGATCTTAGCTCCCCAACCAGGGGTCGAACTTGTGTCCTCTGCATTGCAAGGCAGATTCTTAACCGCTGGACCACCACGGAAGTCCCTATACAATTTTTTTTAAGCCACATTTTATTTTCCTGCAAGATCTGAATTTTAAAATAACAAGCACTTGTGTTCCGACTAGTGAGATAAATGACAATATATTCAAAGATAAATAAGATTTGGTCCCTGGCAACAATTACAGTAGTATAATAGTTGCTAGGTGTGGAAACACAAGAGAAGGTAAGGCAACACAAACCTGGAGGTGATAATGATGAGGGCAGGGATCAAAGAAGAGGTCCTGGAGTGGGAAAGCATTAGCAAGGATTAACTAAGACGAAAATCAAGGAGGGAGACAAAGGAAGGAATTCCATGTAGAAGAAACCACTGAATAAAGACCTAGGTAGAATATGATTTATGCAAAATACTACATCTGAATGCCCCTCCCAAGTGGTGCTAGTGGTAAAGAACCCACCTGCCAATGCAGGAGACACAAGAGACACGGGTTCAATCCCTGGGTCGGGCAGATACCCTGGAGTAGGAAATGGCAACTAATGCAGTATTCTTGCCTGGAGAATCCCATGGACAGAGGAGCCTGGTGGGCTACAATCCAGGGGGTCACACAGAGTCAGACACAACTGAAATGACTTAGCATGCAGCACATCTGAATGGCTGCAAGAATTTGAGGCCATTTCCTTCAAGAGCCAGCTGGAGACTTTGGGGTTGTTGTTTGTTTGTTTGATGGTGGGGGGGGTGTTTATTTTGTTTTGTTTGTTTTTGGTAAACAGGAACGGATCTCTTTAGGATATAATAGTCAGAGAAAATAATACGGTGTACTTATCTGTCCTAGTCTTCATTTCTCAGTCTAGGGATTTAGATTATTTATCAAGGAGGAAGCTGGTGCAAATTTCTGCACCTTTTAAGAAATCTTTAAAGAAGACTTGCCAAACTTCTGGATAAGGATGGTAAGGTGAATGCATATCCACTTTTGCTCCTGCTTGAAAATCCCATTAAAACAAAAGGAAAGAAAAAATTTTAAAAGCATAAGCCAAAGAAAGTCACCTCTTCTTTCCTCCCCCCCAGAAAAGTCAGGGGAGACTACAGCAAGATAATTTTCTTGAAAGAGAGATGGAAGAGTGATAAATGACTACACAGACCCAAGAAAATGAAATCACGACCCATTGTGGTAAACACAGAATCAGTATAATTTACATCATAGAATCTCTAAAATGTTCAGGAAGTGGAAGTGAAAGATGGAACTATAAAGAGGATTGGAGGAATTCTATCTCAGAAGCTTCAGATCCTCAGATTTTGTCCCCAACTGTAAACCCAGGTGCCTGCTGCTCTACCATCCTGATAAGAGACTGAAGATTTATTCTCTAGAGAGTAAAATGGAGGGTTTCTAGGCTGAGGGATGCTGGCAACAGTAAAAGGAAGGATACCATATTGAAAGTGGAGAGATAAAGTAAACACATTGAGTAAGACTTCCCAGCCTTCCCTCCCCAGTTTTCACCCTCCAAGAGGGGAAACTGAAGGATCATTATTTGCAGAATCTAACCAGATGAATGAAAGGAAAAAAAAAAAAAAAAAAAGCCTCAAGTAGAACAACAACGAAGAACATTCAGTTCAGTTCAGTTCAGTCGCTCAGTCGTGTCCGACTCTTCGAGACCCCATGAATCGCAGCACGTCAGGCCTCCCTGTCCATCACCAACTCCCGGAGTTTACTCAGACTCACGTCCATCGAGTCAGTGATGCCATCCAGCCATCTCATCCTCTGTCGTCCCCTTCTCCTCCTGCCCCCAATCCCTCCCAGCATCAGAGTCTTTTCCAATGAGTCAACTCTTCGCATGAGGTGGCCAAAGTACTGGAGTTTCAGCTTCAGAATCATTCCTTCCAAAGAAATCCCAGGGCTGATCTCCTTCAGAATGGACTGGTTGGATCTCCTTGCAATCCAACGGACTCTCAAGAGTCTTCTCCAACACCACAGTTCAAAAGCATCAATTCTTCGGCGTTCAGCCTTCTTCACAGTCCAACTCTCACATCCATACATGACCACAGGAAAAACCATAGCCTTGACTAGACAAACCTTTGTTGGCAAAGTAATGTATCTGCTTTTGAATATGCTATCTAGGTTGGTCATAACTTTCCTTCCAAGGAGTAAGCGTCTTTTAATTTCATGGCTGCAGTCACCATCTGCAGTGATTTGGAGCCCAGAAAAATAAAGTCTGACACTGTTTCCACTGTTTCCCCATCCCATGAAGTGATGGGACCAGATGCCATGATCTTCTTTTTCTGAATGTTGAGCTTTAAGCCAACTTTTTCACTTTCCACTTTCACTTTCATCAAGAGGCTTTTGAGTTCCTCTTCACTTTCTGCCATAAG
The DNA here is from genome assembly GCF_029407905.1 of Bubalus kerabau. NCBI lineage: Eukaryota > Metazoa > Chordata > Mammalia > Artiodactyla > Bovidae > Bubalus > Bubalus kerabau. The sequence continues at coordinate 50,828,965 of NC_073627.1, read as the reverse complement.
GGTGGTGTCATCTGCATATATGAGATTATTGATATTTCTCCCGGCAATCTTGATTCCAGCTTGTGTTTCTTCCAGTCCAGCGTTTCTCATGATGTACTCTGCATATAAGTTAAATAAGCAGGGTGACAATACACAGCCTTGACGTACTCCTTTTTCTATTTGGAACCAGTCTGTTGTTCCATGTCTAGTTCTAACTGTTGCTTCCTGACCTGCATAGAAATTTCTCAAGAGGCAGGTCAGGTGATCTGGTATTCCCATCTCTTGAAGAATTTTCCACAGTTGATTGTGATCCACACAGTCAAAGGCTTTGGCATAGTCAATAAAGCAGAAATAGATGTTTCTCTGGAACTCTCTTGCTTTTTCGATGATCCAGCAGATGTTGGCAATTTGATCTCTGGTTCCTCTGCCTTTTCTAAAACCAGCTTGAACATCAGGAAGTTCACGGTTCACATATTGCTGAAGCCTGGCTTGGAGAATTTTGAGCATTACTTTACTAGCGTGTGAGATGAGTGCAATTGTGCCATAGTTTGAGCATTCTTTGGCATTGCCTTTCTTTGGGATTGCAATGAAAACTGACCTTTTCCAGTGCTGTGGCCACTGCTGAGTTTTCCAAATTTGCTGGCATATTGAGTGCAGCACTTTCACAGCATCATCTTTCAGGATTTAAAATAGCTCAACTGGAATTCCATCACCTCCACTAACTTTGTTCGTAGTGATGCTTTCTAAGGCCCACTTGACTTCACATTCCAGCATGTCTGGCTCTAGGTCAGTGATCACACCATCGTGGTTATCTTGGTCGTGAAGATCTTTTTTGTACAGTTCTTCTGTGTATTCTTGCCACCTCTTCTTAATAGCTTCTGCTTCTGTTAGGTCCATACCATTTCTGTCCTTTATCGAGCCCGTCTTTGCATGAAATGTCCCCTTGGTATCTCTAATTTTCTTGAAGAGATCTCTAGTCTTTCCCATTCTGTTGTTTTCCTCTATTTCTTTGCATTGATCACTGAGGAAGGCTTTCTCATCTCTTCTTGCTATTCTTTGGAACTCTGCATTCAGATGCTTATATCTTTCCTTTTCTCCTTTGCTTTTCACTTCTCTTCTTTTCACAGCTATTTGTAAGGCCTCCCCAGACATCCATTTTGCTTTTCTGCATTTCTTTTCCATGGGGATGGTCTTGATCCCTGTCTCCTGTACAATGTCATGAACCTCATTCCACAGTTCATCAGGCACTCTATCTATCAGATCTAAGCCCTTAAATCTATTTCTCACTTCCACTGTATAATAATAAGGGATTTGATTTAGGTCATACCTGAATGGTCTAGTGGTTTTCCCTACTTTCTTCAATTTAAGTCTGAATTTGGTAATAAGGAGTTCATGATCTGGGCCACAGTCAGCTCCTGGTCTTGTTTTTGTTGACTGTATAGAGCTTCTCTATCTTGGGCTGCAAAGAATATAATCAATCTGATTTCGGTGTTGACCATCTGGTGATGTCCATGTGTAGAGTCTTCTCCTAAGTAAACACATCGAGTAAGACTTCCCAGCCTTCTCTCCCCAATTTTCACCCTCCAAGAGGGAAACTGAAGGATCATTCTTTGCAGAATCTAACCAAATGAATGAAAGGAAAAAAAAAAAAAAAGCCTCAAGTAGAACAACAACAAAGAACATAGAGATCCCAAATTAAAATGCCCAGTCAGATCACCCCACAGTGAAATAAACAGTCAATGAGCCTCATTCACATTTTCATAATCTTGGATTAGTTTTTCAATCCCCTCTCTTAAAGTTTAGCAGTCAATTAAGGATTACTAGATGTCTGAGAAAAACATGAAAGAATTCTTTTTTTAAATAATGACTACCTGTAGAAAACAATGCAACTTGAAGAGATTATGCAATACAAAAAAATTTCAATTAGGGGAGGGGACGCAGGAAGGCAACCTAACTTCTGCGGTATTTTTCCTATAAACACATAACCCTAGAATAATCATGAGAAAACATCAGACAAATTTGAATTAAAGGACAAAATACTTGAACAGTTCTCTTCAAAACTGTCAAGATCATTAAAAAAAAAAAAGAAAAGAAAGACTAAGAAACTACACAGATCAAGGGAGACTAAAGAGACATCACGACTAAATACATGCAGTTTCTTGGATTAGATCCTGGAACAATAAACTGGAGAAATCTAAATTAAGTCTATAGTTTAATATTACTAAACCAATGTTAACTTCTTAGTTTTGACAAAAGTACTGTAATTATACAAGATATTAACACTGAAGGAAGTTTGGTGGAGGGTATTCAGGAATCTTATGTATGCTATTTGCAACTTTCCTGTAAATCTAAAAATCACTTCAAAATTCAAAACAAAATTAAAATGTCTAATTTTAAAGGACTATCATTATCCTGAGAGAACTAAGATATTACTTACATGAAACACATGGGATATTTTTAAAGGAAACATTTAAAGAACAAGAAAGAGTTCTTGTAAGTTAAAAATACAACCACAGCAATGAAAACTCAGTACAAAAGTTAGAAGATAAAGAAATATCTTTCATAAATCAGAACAAAAAGAAAAAAGAATGAACAATAAGAGAAAAAATATAAGTACTAGAGAATCTATTCAGAAGGTCCAAAATATGAAGAAGAAAGCATGAAAGTGTTAGTCGCTCAGCAGCGTCCAACACTTTGTGACCCCATGGACTGTATGTAGCCCACCAGGCTCCTCTGTCCATGGGATTTCCCAGGCAAGAATACTGGAGTCGGTTGCCACTCCCTTTTCTAGGGATCTCCCCTACCCAGGGATCAAAGCCAGGTCTCCTACATTGCAATCAGATTCTTTACCATCTGAGCCACCAGGGAAGCCCATATGAAGAAGTGGCACTCTCAAAACAGAACAAAATAGAGGAAAAGCTAAAACTGATGTAATAAGTCAATAAACTTCCTAAAACTGAAAGGCATAATGCTCAGATTAAGAAGGCCCATCAAAAGTCTACCACAACAAACAAAAACAGACAGGCACCAAGCAACATCACTAAAATTTTTAAAAAATGAAGACAAAGAAAAGATTCCACAAGCCTCCAGAGAGGAAAAAAAGGTCACATACAAAGGAGCAAGCATCAGAATACCCTTCATACCAAACAGCCTGAAAAAAATAATGGAAGCCTGAAACAATGCTTTCAAAATTCTGAAAGAAAATTATTTCAAACCTAAAATTCTATGGCCAACCAACTATAAGGATAAAGATATTTTTAGGCAGCAGAATCTCAAAATAATTACTTCCTAAAATGAAGCAATTAGAAAATATATTTCATTTTACAAACAGTAATACAATAATTGGTACAGCCCAGAATCATAAATATATGTTAAAACCATTGGAAAAGAGATTATTCCAAAACAGGATATTCCCGTAGTGTTAAAAAAGAAAATCGCCTTACAGAAGAGGATTCTGGGAAGACAGTAGAGTAGCAAGTACTAGGAATCTGTGTCTCCAATTAGACAATAATTGCACTGGCAGAATCTGCCTAGTGTAACTATACTGGAACTTGGGAATCTACTGAAAGCTTGCAAGTTCCATGGACAGACTTTGAAGATTAATTGTGGTTGATTACAGGCAATTTTCCCTGGAGAAGGAAATGGCAAGTCACTCCAGTATTCTCGCCTGGAGAATTCCATGGACAGAGGAGTCTGGCGGGCTACAGTCCGTGGAGTCGCAAAGAGTAGGACATGACCGAGTGACTATCACTCATTGATGGTCAATTTTACTCGGGAGTAGAGCAACAACTCTCCATCTGCCAGCTCAAGTCATACGCAGCCCCACCGCACTGTGCACAGGCTCTTCACACACAGGCTATAGAAGCCAAGGTGGACAGAAACAACCCTGTCCTTCAAACACCGGGGACCTGTGCTCTGATCACTGACTGCTGTTTCTGATCATACAGGTGTGGACAAAGAGGCAGACAGCTACAGTTGTTACACCTCCTCCCCCTGGTGCAAGTCCCTCATCCTCCAGCTGAAGTGACTGCCAGGGGCCTTAAATAACCAGTGCCCGGAACTTCCCTGCTGGTCCAGTGGTTGAGAGTCCACCTTGCAACTCAGGGGACATGGGTTTTATCCCTGGCCAGGGAACCAGGATTCCACATGCCACGGGGCAACTAAGCCCTTGAGCCCCAACAAAGGATCCTACATGCTGCAACTAAGACCCAACACAGACAAATAAAGAAATATTTGAAAAAAAAGAGAGAGCGAGCGAGCCAGCGCTCTTTTATGTCCCCTTCATTTTCCTTTTTCCCCCTTTTGGGAGCCAGACACTAAACACTAGTACATTCAAAAAGTACTTCATGTACAGGGAAAAATTAGAAAGTGACTGAATATGCTGAGGGGAAGACTCAGAAAAGACCTGAAGAGACCCAACATCTATATCTCAGGCTGACCTTCTGCATGGAGACTGTCTACAACAGTCAAAAAAAAACAAAAATGACAATTCAAAAAAAAATCAAATTCTAGGAAGAAAGAAAATCTGATTTCCAAAATTACCACATTATTAAAATCAAATATCCAGTTTTCAACAAAAGATCATAAGGCATACAAAGCATGAGGAAAGTATGGCCATTTGAAAAAAAAAAACAAAACCTAAATCAGCAAAAATTATTCCTAAAAACACCTGATGGCAGATATAGTAGACAAAAATATTAAAGCAGCTGTCTAAAAGATGCTCAAAGAACTAAAGGAATATGGGGACAAAGTCAAGAAAACAATCTCTGAATAAAATGGAAATAAGAATAAAGAAATAGAAACCTAAAAACGAACCAAAAAGAAATTCTGGAGCTGAAAAGTACAATAACTGAAGTGAAAAATTCACTAACACAAACTTGAGCAAGCAGAAGAAAGAATCTGCAAACTCTAAGGCAGGACGTATAAATTATCAAGTTGGAGGGATGGAAAGAAAACAGATAGGCCAAAAGCGAACAGAGACTAAGAGCACTGCTAGACACCATCAAGAGACCAAAATGTGCGCTGTGAGATCTCAGGAGAAGAGAGAAAAGAGCAGAGAGAATATTCGAAGAAATAAGGGCTGAAAACTTGCCAAATGTGATGAAAGACAGGAATATAAATGTTGAAGAAGTTTAACAAACTCTGAATGAGACAAACTTAAAAGACCAATAGGCATACTTTATAATCAAACTTTTAAAAGTCAAAAGACACAGAGAATCTTGAAAGCAGCAAGAGAAAAGACTCATCAACTGTACACCAACACTTCGGATAATCTAGGTGAAATGGATAAATTCCTAGAAACAAAACTAAATCACAAAGAAATACAAACTCTGAATAGACCTATAACTGGTAAGGAGAATAGTAATCAAAAATCTCCCAGTGAAGAAAAGTCCTGGATCTGACACCTCCCCTGGTGAATTCTACCAAACAATTAAAGATGAACTGATATCAATTCTTCTCAAATTTCTTCAAAACACTGAAGAGAACACTTCCTAACTCATTCTATGAGGCCACAGTTACTTTAAATATCCTCGACAAAAAACTAGCAAACAGAATTCAGCAGCGTATTAAAAGACTTATTATATACCATTTCCAACTGGGATGCAAGGATTCCACTGGAAAGAATGCAAAGATGATTCAACATACATAAGTTAATCAATGTAATACACCACAGTATCAGAATGAAGGGAAAAAACCCACACGATCATCTCAACTAATACAGAAAAAGCATCTGAAGAAATTCAATACATATTCATGATAAAAAACATTCCGGAATAGAAGGAAATCTCACACCAAAAAAGTCATATATGAAAACCCCACAGCAAGTATTATACTCAGCGGTAAAAGACTAAAAGCTTTCCTCTGAGACATACAGAGGATGTCCACTTTTACAACTTCTATTCAATACAGAAATTCTATCCAGAGCAATTAGGTAAGGAAAAAGGAAAAGGAAAAGACAATCAAATTGGAAAGGAAAAAATGCAATTATCTCTGGAGGTGATATGATCTTAGATGTAAAATCTCTAAAGATTTTACACACACCAAAATAGAAAAACAAAAACCATTAGAGCTAATGAATTCAGCAAAGTGGCAGAACACAAAGTCAACACACAAGTCCGTTGTATTTCTATACACTAACAGTGAATAAGCTGAAAAGGAAATTACAAGAACAATTCCATTTACAATAGCATTTAAAAGAATAAAATATATAGGAATTAACTAAACCAAAGAGGTAAAAGACTTGTACAATGAAAACTTTTATAGTTTTTATAGTTTTATACATTGCTGAAAGAAATTAAAGACATAAATAAATGGAAACACATGCCATGTTCATGGATTGGAAGACTGAATTTTGTTAAAATATCAATACTGCCCAAATTCAGGGCAATTCCTATCAAAATCCCAAGGACATTTTCTGCAGAAACAGGAAAAACCTACCCTAAAATTCATATGGAATCTCAAGGGTTCTTGAATAGTCCCCCGACCAAAAAAAAAAAATCTTGAAAAAGAACAAACTGGAGAACTTACACTTCCTGATTTCAAGAACTGCTTCAAAGCTACAGTGGCCAAAGCCATGTGATATTGGCATAAAGACAGACATGAAGACCAGTGGAATACAAGGGAGATTCCAGAAAGAAACCCTTGTTTATAGGGTCAAATGATATTTGACAAGGGTGCCAAGACTATTTAATGGGAAAAGGACTGCCTTTTCAACAAATGGTGCTGAGAAAACTGAATCTCCACATGCAAACAAATAAAATCAGACACCTAACACCACAGACAAAAATTAACTCAAATGGATCAAAGACCTAATGTAAGACTTAGAACAACAAAATGCTTAGAAAAAAACACGGGACAAAAACTTCACATCATGGATTTGGCAAAGATTTCTTGGCTATGACATCAAGAGTATAGGTAACAAAAACAGACAAATTGGATTTCTTGAAAATTAAAAGAAGTTTGTTCATCCAAAGACTCTATCAACAAGAGTAAAAATGCAATCCAAAGAATGGGAGAAAATATTTGCAAATCATATACTTGATAAGTAATAAATATCCAGAATATTATAGAGAACTTCTAAAACTCAACAACAGAAAACAACCCAATTCAAAACTGGACAAAAAATTTGAATAAACATTTCTCCAAAGAGGACCTATGAATGTCCAATAAGCCCCTCAATATGCTCAACATTACTAATCATTTGTTGTTGTTGTTTACTTGCTAAGGCATGTCCGACTCTTTTGTGACCCCATGAGCCTGCCAGGCTCCTCTGCCCATGGACTTCCCAGGCAAGAATATTGGAGTGGGCTGCCATTTCCTTCTCCAGGGGAATCTTCCCAACCCAGGGATCAAACCCACATCTCGTGCATTGGCAGGAGGATTCTTTACCACTGGGTCACCAGGGAAGTCCTTACTAATCATTAGGGAAACACAAATCAAAACTAAAATAAGAAGCCACTCCACAGTAATTAGGATGGCCACTATCAAAAACAGAGAAAACAAGTATTGGTAAGGATGTGGAGAAATCAGAACCCTTGGGGTGCTGTGGGGTGTAAACTGGTACTACTATGGAAAACGGCATGATGGTTCCTCAAAAAATTAAAAACAGAATTACCATATGACCCACCAATTCCACTCTGGGTATATACTCAAAAGAACTGAAAGCAGGATCTCAAAGCTATATCTGTACACCCATGTTCATAACAGCATTATGCAGAGTAACTAAAACTTGGAAAAAACCAAGCACGCATTGATAGATAAGCAAAATGTAACATATACATACAATAAAATATTATTCAACCTTAAAACGCAATATGCTACGATGAACCTTGAGCACATTATGCTAGGTGAAATTAGTCAGTCACAAAAAGACAAATACTGTATGGTTCCACTTATATGAGGTCCTCAGTCAAAATTATAGACCAAGAGTAGAATGGTGGTTGAAGGGGGCTGGGGAAGAGGAAAACTTACTGTTTAAAGGTATAGCAGTTCAGTTTCACAAGATGAAAAAAGCTCCAGAAATGGATGGCAGTGACAGTTGCACAGCATTATGAATGTATTAAATATCATAATGCAAAACTGTACATTTTTTAATGGTTAAGATGGTAAATGTTCAGTTCAGTTCAGTTGCTCAGTCGTGTCCGACTCTTTGCGACTCCATGAATCGCAGCACGCCAGGCCTCCCTGTCCATCTCCAACTCCCGGAGTTCACCCAAACTCATGTGATGCCATCCAGCCATCTCATCCTCTGTCGTCCCCTTCTCCAACTGCCCCCAATCCCTCCCAGCATCAGAGTCTTTTCCAATGAGTCAACTCTTCGCATGAGGTGGCCAAAGTACTGGAGTTTCAGCTTTAGCATCAGTCCTTCCAATGAACACCCAGGACTGATCTCCTTTAGAGTGGACTGGTTGGATCTCCTTGTAGTCCAAGGGACTCTCAAGAGTCATTTTATAATCTTATATGTTATTTAAATGTTATATGTTAATTTAAATGTTACATGTTATTTTACCACAAGAAAAAGTGAAGAAAAATCACCTAATGAGCTATATATTAATTACAAAAGTGAATAAGGATTTTTATAACAAATAAATATGGTGGAGGACATCTCTGGTGGTCCAGTGGTTGAGCGTCTGTCCGTCAATGCAGGGGACATGGGTTCAATCCCTGGTCCAAAAGATCCTACATGCTACAGAGGGACTAAGCCCACACTCTAGAGCCTCTGAGCCTCAACTACTGAGCCTGTGTGCCACAACTACTGAAGCCTGCAGGCCTAGAGCCAGTGCTCCACAAAAGAGAAGCCACCGCAGTGAGAAGCCCACTTACCACAACTGGAGAAAGCCCCAGCGCAGCCACAAAGACACCGTGCAGCCAACAAGAACCCACTATATGCACATATTACTCTGATGAAAATAAAAAGGTAAACAGCTCACCATGTAATGGTAAGTGAAGAAATCAAAGATGAAGGATGGTGTATAAAGAATGTATTTGTTGTTGTTGTTTAGTTGCTAAGTCTGTGTCTGACTCTTTTGCAACCCCATGTGTGTTGACCTGCCAGGTTCCTCTGTCCATGGGATTTCCCAGGCAAGAGTACTGGAGCGGGCTGTCATTTCCTTCTCCAGGGGATCTTCCAGACCCAGCAATCAAACCCATATACCCTGCATTGCCAAGTGGGTTCTTTGCCACTGAGCCACCAGGGAAGCCAAAGTATGTACTGCTGCTGCTGCTGCTAAGTCGCTTCAGTCGTGTCCAACTCTGTGCGACCCCACAGACGGCAGCCCACCAGGCTCCCCCGTCCCTGGGATTCTCCAGGCAAGAACACTGGAGTGGGTTGCCATTTCCTTCTCCAATGCATGAAAGTGAAAAGTGGAAGTGAAGTCGCACAGTCATGTACAACTCTTCGCGACCCCATGGACTGCAGCCTACCAGGCTCCTCTGTCCATGGGATTTTCCAAGCAAGAGTACTGGAGTGGGGTGCCATTGCCTTCTCCGCAAAGTATGTACAGTTTGTATTAAAAAACTGGCAGAGTAGGGGGCTTCCCTGTTGGTCGAGTGGCTAAGACTCCTTACTCCCACTGCAGGCGGCCCAGGCTCGAGCCCTGGTCTGGGAACTAGATCCCTTGTGCCGCAACTAAAGATTCCACATCCCACACACCACGAGTAAGACTTGCTGTGGCCAAAGACAGAAAGAAAGAATAGACATTTTTTAAAGTTGGCAGAGTAGGAAGAGAATACAAGAGCATCTGTGTTAATATGAATAAAATATCTGGTTATTATTAAGAAATACTTAATTAAATTTAAATTAACATATCTGATAATTACTATTAAAAGTTATAGTAAGAAATAAATAACACTGCTTGTCTCTGGTAAGGAGAACTGAATGGCTGCAAGACAAAGTCAGGAGAGAGAATGTCACTGTATACACTTTTGTACACTTACAATTTTGAACTATGTGAAGGTACTATTTACTAGCAACTAAAATTTCAAATGTTTAATAAAAAGCTTTACCCATTAGTTTCATGCCACTCTAATTCCTTATCTCATATATCTGCCCGAGCATTTAAGAAGACAACTGGTGCGTCACTCACTCTATTTAGTTAGTGGTGGTTGTGCTGGGTCTTCGCTGCTGCTCAGGGGCTTTCTCGAGCTGTGGCGAGCGGGGGCTGCTCTCTAGGTGCGGCGCATAGGATTCCTGTTGTGGCGGCTTCTTTTGTGGCAGAGCATAACCTCTAAAATGCGGGCTCAGTAGTTGTGGCGCACAGGCTTAGTTGCTCCGCAGCATGTGGAATCTGCCCAGTTCAGGGATTGAACCCATGTTCCCTGCACTGGTATGGATTCGTGCTAAGTCGCTTCAGTCATATCCAGTCATGTCCAACTCTTTGCAACCCCATGGGCTGTAGCCCACCAGGCTCCTCTGTCCATGGGATTCTCCAGGCAAGAATACTGGAGTGGGTTGCCATGCCCTCTTCCAGGGCTGCATTGCTAGGCAAATTCTTAACGACTGGACCACCAGGGAAATCCCATTCATTTATTAGTTGATATATATATATATATATTTATTTAACTTTTGGCTGCACCCTGCAGCATATGAGATCTTAGTTCCCCAACCAGGGATCAAACCCACACTCCCTGAATTGGAAGGCAGAGTCTTAACCACCAAGGAAGTTTTTCCATTCATTTATTAACATGTGTTACTGTGTAACTGACTCTGTTATCTCCTCAGTGAAGCTGGAAAATCTATTGTCTCTTCCAATTGTCTGAAATCTACTACCCTAACACTTGACAATGCTGTGTAAACACTAGGCTTTTGTAGGCTGTGTTCCATAGAAATTCAAATGAATATGAGGTATGACGAAACTCGGAGATGTGAATCATGTGTTCAAATTTCAAACAGTATTCCCTTGAAACATTTAGAGGCCTCCAGGTAAAAAGCCATTTTGTGAATTCAAAAATCTCTGGGATTATGAATCAATTCCTCCCCATAATCTTATTTCATAGAGCAGCATTTAGAAAAAGCTGAAACCATGATATAAGAGTTGGACTGTAAAGAAAGCTGAGTGCCGAAGAATTGAAGCTTTTGAACTGTGGTGTTGGAGAAGACTCTTGAGAGTCCCTTGGACTACAAGGAGATCCAACCAGTCCATCCTAAAGGAGATCAGCCCTGAGTGTTCATTGGAAGGACTGATGTTGAAGCTGAAACTCCAATACTTTGGCCACCTGATGAGACGAGCTGATTCATTTGAAAAAACCCTGATGCTGGGAAAGATTGAAGGCGGGACGAGAAGGGGATGACAGAGGATGAGATGGTTGGATGGCATCACCAACTCAATGGACATGAGTTTGGGTAAACTCTGGGAGTTGGTGATGGGCAGGGAGGCCTGGCATGTTGTAGTCCATGGGGTTGCAAAGAGTCAGACACGACTGAGCGACTGGACTGAACTGAACTGAAACCATGATTCAGGTGTCAGCTACCTTCCAGAGAGCACCCAGGATTCAAGGATAAGAACAATTTCTTCCTTGAAGAACTGTTGTTTGATTTTATTTATTTATTTTGGCCTGCCCCCAAGTGTTCTGGATGTGTTAAGCATTGTATTTTACATTATTTGGCAGAAATGTGGAGCTGGTGAAATTTACATGTTAAAGCCAGAAGTCCTAATCCTCTTGGAAATACAACATATTATAGGTTTTAGGGAGACAGTTTTAGGTTGAAAATAATGAACAACTCTCAAAAATTAGTTGCCTGATGATGTACCAGTCAGACGATGAACTACCTAGAGCTGGAAGTTTCCAACAGGAGCACTGGATAAAATATTTTCATATTAACGATAAAGTTGAACTAGAAAATTCCTAAGGTATATTCTAATACTAAAAGTTCCATTCAGTTCTCAGATTTTTATAAGATGGAATCAAAGGGAAATGTTTGCCTTGCCAGGCTCAGGAATACCACTAAATGCTGAAGCACAAAACACAAACAACCCAGCCATCTATCCTCTTGGTGCCAATTTGCTGATATCATTTCTAGTAAACTTAAAAAGCAATCAAGCTCCTATCAACCTACTGTCCCCCCAACTTGGCATGTGTGTAAATACATACACGTAAACCTGTGCCAACTTATGACTTAAGAACAGGTTTGAGTGGTCTACAAAAACAAAGGATGATTTTTAGGAACCCCATTAGAGTACTCTCTTATTTCTATCATATGTGTGTGCTAAGTTGCTACAGTCGTGCCAGACTCTTGGCGACTCCATGGACTGTAGCCCACCAGGCTCTTCTTCTGTCCATGGGATTCTCCAGGCAAAAATACTGGAGTGGGTTGGCATGCCCTTCTCCAAGGGATCTTCCTGACCCAGGGATCCAACTCAAGTCTCTTATGTCTCCTGCATTGGCAGGTGGGTTCTTTACCACTAGCACCACATGGGAAGCCCATTCTATTATAGGAGATAGTCAAATATTCATAAACAAAACCTTACACTTACTGAAAAAATCTGTCCAAAACTGAGTCTGCTTTTCAAACTTAACTCCACGAATTCATTCAGAATTTTCAAACTCCATGTTATCATTTCCAAACACAAAAATCATTATTCAAACGTACTCTATGTGGGATGACTACTTTGTAACTACTACTGCCATGCAACTTCAGTCTCTGATGCCATGTAATGGGAAACACTCCTGTGGTTCCTTATACGAAGGAAGGTGCATGTAGCAACCTGAAAGGATGGGATAAACCTAAGTCTCAAATAACATCCGTCAAAGGCCCAACCAACTGGGACCACCAGCCTTTTGGTAAGGTGCTAACATCCTTTGTTGCTGAAGTTTCTTTACACTTGCTTCCTTCAACATCCTGAGACTAGAGACTAAATGGCTTTATGATGGCTTGAATAAACAACAAATTGGTAAGAGAACTGTGTATCATGAGAGCATACATAGTAAGATTGACTTGTTGAACTCATAAAAACCTGTGCCCTATTAATGAGATTTATTCTTTGTATAAGTGAAATGACCTCTGACCACTATTTGTCATAGTTTCCTCTATAAATATCATCTCACATAACCCATTAGAGCCAAGTAGTGGATACTCACTGAACTTTAAAAATCAATGAAACAAAAAACTAGATAAGCAACAATCTGTTACAGTGGAAGATCAATAAAGATTTCCTTTAAAAATGTTACTTGCCTCAATAGTTAAAAGAAAATTTTTTGGCCAATGAGTCTTCGGTGTTCATTTACTTCTTCATAATCTTACTGTTTTAAGGGCTTGGAAAGACACGTGGTGCATATCTGCTATTATTATTAATCTTTAAGAACAATTTTAGATAATGATGATATAAAAATCTTTTTCTGAATTGTAAAAAGAATCCTCCAATTAAAAATATTAAATTCCAACATATTATTCCAATAATTTTTATTTTAACTTACTTCTTTCTTCAACCAAGACTTTTAGGATATTAGCTATCCAAAAAAAAAATTTTTTTAAGAAAGAAAAACACTAGTCCAGACCTGTTATGTTAGCCAGTCTGTGTGACAGACAAAAAAACTTCCTAGTCATTGACTGAAAAGGAAATCAAACGTTACATAGTGATCTACACCTGAATGTGTCCATGGCACTTTGAAAAGGCAAGGATGGGATGAGAGTTCTAAGGCTGGCTTTCACAATACTAGTTCACTGACATAATCTTGTCTTCTGAACTATTAAGATAACTAAACCAAATGTCACCATTTCTCAACGTTTCCTCCCACTTTAAAAACCATGACATCTTAAGGGAGATGTATTTCTGCTCTGCACTGGTTAATTCCAGACAAAACCTGTGCCACACAAATAAACTCAGGTGACTTCATAAACTAATACTTTGACATCTTTCTTATGCCATTTTACAATGTTTGCTAATTATCCTGAAATTCACAACAGTTCCTCCTGTTATTAAAATGAGGAAACTGAGGCAAGAGAAGTGAGTTGCTACTCTGCAGCAAGTGGGCATCTCTCCCGACACTGCAAGCTCCTGTCCTGCCCTATTAAACCACAGTGCTTTTCTTAAAGGTTTAGTGGTTAAATGGCTGTGACTCTCTGTGGCCCCATGAACTGTAGCCGGCTAGGCTTCTCCGTCTGTGGGATTTCCCAGGCAAAAGTGCCTATCAAATAAATAGGCACCCAGAAAGCCTTCTCCTCACGGACATGCAAGACATCCCCACCAAGAAGAGACAAAGAAGAGAATTCCTATCCGTGCCCCCCAGGAAGAAGAAACCATAAAACCAAAGTACCCAGGCTTCTCAATCTGCACTGCGGACAAGGGGGTAATAAACGAAAGAAAAGAGGGAGTCGAGGGGGACCAACTTCTGAGACTGAAGACGACGTTATCAGGTTTATTCCGCACACTGGGAAATTACTGAAACACTACTTAAGGACAAACGGAATCAGAAATTTGGAGATTTCAGTCTTAAACCCCAAAACAAAAGCACCTGAAATTAAAGTTATTTCCGAAACCTGTACAGTTGTTAGCTTATTCTTGCTTGCTTCTATAAAACCCACAAAGCCTACTTGGAGTCCCTAGTATTTACAGCTGATTCTTAGTGTTCACCAGCGTCCACTTTCCCGCGTCCAATTCCAGAAATACTGTTGGGTCTGACCCAGGCAGGATCTTCCGGCACGTTTTCCTCTGAAATTCATTAGCCTCACACCACCTGGAGACGTCCTACCTCCGACAGCTTCCCGTGAACAGTACCATAAACGTGAAGGAGAGAGTAAGAGCAGGCATGTACCTTTTACTACGTCCCTTAGAGAAAATAATAAAACTCTGGGAGCAGAAACTGGCAAGGGACACCTCGCCCGGCCCCTGCCTCCCACCACGATACAAAGACAGCGAAAGCAGCCCGGGGTCTCTGCACCCCACAACCTCCCTCTCTCTCTGCAAGAGAGAAGCAGACTTTCGGGGCAACTGGACCCAGCCCTCAACACCCCCCCCCCACGTGGATCGCCTTCCTCTCCGCAGCGCAGGGTCGCACTGGAGACTGGGGTCTGGAAGGGATCAGACCACGCCGGGGCTGGCGCGGGAGGATGGGGGGACCCGCTCCAGGCAGACACACCAGCCCCTTCCTAGAGGCCCTGGGTTGTAAGCCTCCCGGTTCCGGGGTTTGAGCTCCGACGCCCGGAGACGCCCCCCCAGGTCCCTCCACGTCTCCCCCAGAGGGAAACGCGAAGCCCCAGAAGAACTGCGGGGAGAGCCGGGCTGCCAAGCACCGGGTCCGGGCGGGATGGAGCCCGGGCCGCGTGCGGCGGAAGATGGGAGGCGGCCCTTAGCAGCCACCGCCCCTCCCCGGGCCCCGGCCTCTCCCGGTCCCGAATCGCAGGCTGCGGGGCGGCCTTCCCCTCCTCACCTCAAGGCGGCGGCGGCGGCGTCCCGCGGTCCGGCGGTCCCGGACCCCTGCGTGTAGGCGGCGCTGGGCGGGAGGAGACGCCGGTAGCTCCGGCGATGGCTGACAGGCGCGCAGCACCAGGCCGGCCCGGCACACGGGGAGGGGCGGGGCTTCAGGGCACCGGCCCCGCCCCGCCCCGCCCCGCCCCGCTCCCACCTCAGCCGGCGAGCCCCATGAGGTGACTACGTCCGGGGTTACTCGAGGCCGTTCACCTCCGACCCCGCTCCCCGCGGCGGCGCGGTCTGGCCGGCCACGCAGAGAGGCGCGGTTCCCGAGGGCCCGGCGACAGCCAATGGGAGGACGGCGCGGGGCGGGGCGACGTGAGGCGATACGGATGGTCCGAGCGCCGCTCTGCCATTCGGGGCCCAGCGGCTAGAGGGCGGGCGGGTCCCGGGTGGCCGCCGGCCCTTTCTCCGGGCGCGGTGCCGAGCCGGCGGCTCGGCCGGCTCCCCCTCCCGGCGAAGCCGGGAATGGGGGAATGGCGCGGCGGGCCATGCGGCTTGCGGCGCGGGAAGGGAGCCCTGGATCGAGCAGGACTGAACGAGGCGGGCGGTGCGCAGGCCGCTTGAGGACCTTACCCTGTTCAATCCCCGTGCCCCGACGCGGAGGGTATCGCATTCATGAACTGCCCAGGATCACACAGGCTGGTTTCCAAGTTCGTGCTGGCAAACAAGCCCTGTTCTGAGACAACCGGCCTCGCTGGGTGGCCCAGCCCAAAGGAGTCTGAGGTGCTGAATCCTGAAGCACTTGAGGGGAAGCCTCGATGAAGGAAGCTCAGTAAGAAGGGCAGAGTGCCAAAGGACAGGCTCCTGCGCCTGCCCCGAGCCTGGACGGCAACCAACTCCCGGCTTCTTGGAAAGGAGCGCGCCTCCTCATGTCCACGGTGGTTACACCAGGTCTTTGAGAAGAAGGCAGCCGATTTCTCTAGTTTTGCCAGTTATTTTACAGCAAGATATTCATGGTGATTCTGTGTTGAAAATTAATTCTTTCCAGTAACTGGAAAGAATCCAAACATATAATAAAACTATAGAGCAGGAGAGAAAGAAAATTAGAGAAAATTAAACTTCAGAAGAAAGAGTGAGATCTTTCCAATCCTGCCCAGGGTACTTTTCGGAACTGCTAACAAGCTTGTGCTAACAAGCTTGTACCAAGAGTGGTACAGAGAATCACAGTTTGGTGGGAAGAAGTCCTGAGCCAGGGGGCAAAGAATGAACAGGGTAGAAATACACAACCTGAGGTCAGAAGTTCTTGGAGGGAAGCAGAAGCAGGAAGATAGGAAGGTTGGTCAACAGGGAAGAGTATTCTAGAAGCCCTCATCATACCTTTAGGTGATGACTTCTCCAAGAGTTTACCAACCTATTTGAGTAGAATAGAGACTGGAAACACATTCAGGAGGAAACTGTGAACTTTATATAGAGCAGTCACCCAAGTTTCACAATAACTGTCATTAAATGCACCTGTCAGTTAAACAAAGAGAGGAGAATCAGAATATAAAGATAACTGAGCAAGGCCTCTCTGTTTAACAAGAGGTTTGACTTGATTGACGGGAAAAAAAAAAAAAAAAGGCATGGAAAGAGGAAACTTTGTCTCTTCCCTATGAAGCTGCCATGAAGGAAGCGACTTTACAAAGAACTAAAAATCTTGAGGTTATTTGTCTTATTTTTCGTCTACCTTTCCTAGTTCCTACTACTTAATAGATTCTTTCTTAGTGATATTGCTGTTTATCAGCCGTAGTAATACTGCAGAACCAGGGGGTCGTGCTCAGAAACTGTCCTTATGTGAACCTTCAGCAAACCCTTACATGTCTTGCTTTTGACCTCATTGAACATTTGAAGCAACTGAGCTCTGTAAAGTACTAGCCAAGGAGAGACGTAATAAATAAGCTACCATGAAAGAAAATGAAGGATGAGTTAAGATACACCAAGACTATTTACAAAGGATATAGTAATCTAATTTCTCAAGTAACAGTTGGACCAAGAGTGGGCAGAAAGCTGTGTCTTTAAGACAGTTCACCTGGATTTCAACTCCGAATTCTTGTTTTGTTTGGTGCATGCCACAACCTGCCCATCTCCACTATAGGCTCTTTAGCGCTGTTCCATAGGTACTTGCCACACAAGCTTCTGTCTGTAAGAAGTGGTGGAGGAGAGTTAGAGGGTGGAGAGCTTACTCTACAAGACTAACAGGTGTAAGAGAAGGGAGAGAGTGGCACATTTCTAGGTGCCATAATGGCTGTAACAGACTGAACTGTGATCTAAATTTATATGTCAAAGTCTCAACCCTCAGGACCTCAGAATATTAGTTGGAGATTGGCTCTTTAAAGAGGAAACTGAACTGAAATGAAGTCATTAGGTGGGCCCTAATTCCAAATGACCGGGGACCTTATAGGAAGAGATTAGGACACAGACACACAATGAGGGAAGACCATCTGTGAATCACAATTGATGAAGCCTTTACCAGATGTGTTTGTTTTGCTGGAGAAGATGGTCAACTACGAGCCAAAGAGAGAAGCCTAAGAAGAAACCAACTCTGCTGACATTTTAATCTTAGACTTACAGCCTCTAGAACTGTGAAGAAATAAACTTCCATCGTTTAAGTCACCCAGTCTGTGATACTCTATCATGGCAGCCCTAAAAAAACGAATACAAGTTTCCAAATACCAAATGGCTTCCAGGTTTTTAAAGAAGGTTAGATTAAGGTATCAGGGATTTTCCCCTGAGCATTCCAACCTTAAAGATGGTCTGTCACCCTACTATGGGGCAAATAAGAAAAGCCTGAGGGCATACCTATCTTTAAGATATCCCAATCTAGTTTGGAAGACAAAACTAAACACCCAAACAGAGTGTCTAGATCTTGCTCTTTAATTGATAACCATGGAAGTTTTAGAAGAGCTGTACAAAAAAGAGGATAAATTCTCAAAACTAAGTCCAGAAATACATAAGCAGTATGTGTGACTGTCCAGCGCATTTTGGCACTTCATTGTCAACGTCAGTTTGCAGTAGTCTTTCTCAAAATATGTTCCACTGACCACCTGAAACAGAATCAGTCGGTGCTTGTTAAAAATACAGGTTACCAGCCCCACTTCAGACTCGTTTTTTAAGCAGTAATTATTCACCCTGGAGTTAAAGAACAATAGTTCAGGATTTATCATTATTTTTCCCTCTTTGCTGTCAGTGTCTCCAATGAAGAACAACATGTCCTACACCTGCACAAACTAGACAGAAAAGTCTGGCAGGTCAGGCCAAAGTTGAACCAAGGTAGGAAAGAATGTGCCTGAATAGAAAATGGACCCATAGGACTTCCCTGGTGGTCCATCGGTTAAGAATCTGCCTGCTAGTGCAGGGGATGCAGGTTCAGTCCTTGGTCCGGGAAGATCCCCCATGCTGCAGAGCAACTAAGCCCATGCACCACAACTACTGAGCCCACAAGCCCACCGCAATGAGAAGCCCATGCACTGCAACGAAGAGTAGCTCCCCACTCATTGCAACTAGAGAAAGCCCACGAGGAGCAACCAAGACCCAGCAGAGCCAGAAATAAAAATAAATAAATAGAAAATATTTATTATTTTTTAAAAAGTAAATGGACCCTCAGAAAGCACCCTCTCCTGGTGGCTGTCTGGCCACGGTTCCAAATTCCTCAAATGGCAGAGTCAGTGATAGACCTTTAGGACAGTATTCTTGCCTGGGAAATCCCATGGACAGAGGAGCCTGGCAGGCTGCAGTCCATGGCGTCACATAAGAGTTGGACATGACTTAGCAACTAAACAACAGCACAATACAGGGGATACAATACGATGTTATTTCCCACTGGCCCCCAATACAGAACACTTACACTAATCTGGCTTCCAGCTCCTGCCGTGCTTATCTTTACTTTTGCTTATGCTGGCAAACTTGTGCTGCCTCTTTCCTAATTTTCTGAATTTTTCTATAGTCTGTGGGAGTCCCATTTTCTCAAAGAAGATCTCTTTTATTTCTCCAGCTCCTACTGATTATCCTTCCTTTGAATTCTACTAGCAATCTGGTCACCACCACATGGTTCAGCATTTACTGGGCTAAAAATTTTTTGTGGGTATGTTGGTTTCAACTCCCTAGCTGAATTTTAATTGTCTTAAAAGCAGAAAGCATTTCTTACACTTTGGTACAGCCCTCAATAGCTAGGTAGAGATATTCGTACGGGCTTCACTGACTGAAAATAAAGGCTGGCTCTGTACCTCAGAGACCTCTCTGCTTCCAACGTCTGCTTGTCCGTCTTCAGGTCGCGTCTGGGAGGCAAAAACCTCCAGAAGGATACTTCACAGATGGACAGACTTCAAGAAAGTCACTGCCTTGACCAGAACGGAGGCTCTAGTCATAAGATAAGAGAAAAAAGAAGACAAGAAGACCTGATCAGAACACTGTGTTCTTCAACTCTGGTCAGCCGTGCAGGTTTGTCCAGGATTAAGAGCCTGAGGGAACTTCACACCAAAAGGTCAGAAACTGTCTGCAGGAAGGCAGCTTTATAAGTCTGGTCCTGATGATGAAAGGCAAGATTACACAACAAGAAAGACAGAGTTCGCCACAGAGGCTCCACACAATGTTTTCACATGGACACTTGAGTTTTCACAAGGCATTTCAGATTCTCCTCCCTCCTTATTATCCAATCGCAGACACTGCCAAGGCCTAGCTGTCCTATCTATAATTGGCAGTCACCAAAACTTGGCTGCCTCTTGCACCTCCAGTATCTTTTCTTTTGGCTCTGCTGGGTCTTCCTTGCAGCGCATGGGCTTTCTCTAGTTGTGGCACAAGGGCTTAGTAGCCCCGGAGCATGTGGAATCCTAGTTACCTGACCAGGAATCATTCAAACCTGTGTCCCCTGCATTGGAAGGCAGATTCTGAACCACTGGACCACAAGGGAAGTCCCCAGTATCATTTTTTTTTTAAGCCCTTTCTAAGTCCTATACACTTCATTACTAAATACCTGGAGAAATTTTAAGTGGACCTTTATCTGAAGGCAGGGAGGCTAACATGTTTAAGTCTTGCCTGTTCTTGGGATTCTCACATTTCACAGTGATCAGCTTTGGGCCTTCTCATTTCCCACCTCACTCTCCTGCAACCCCAGGAGAGCCTTCCCGGAGAGCTTACTCCCTGTTCCTGCCTTACTGTCTCTTCAGCTTCTCCAGCATCTCCATCTCTCCTGAGTCTGACTTAGCTTTCTCCTGCTACATGTTTAGACCTCACCTGTCTATCCCAAATAAATACCCTCACTTCCCACCACTACTATTATATATACATGCATCCTAAGTTGCCTCAGTTCAGTTCAGTTCAGTCGCTCAGTCGTGTCCGACTCTTTGCAACCCCATGAATCGCAGCACGCCAGGCCTCCCTGTCCATCACCAACTCCCAGAGTTCACCCAAACTCATGTGCGTCAAGTCGGTGATGCCATCCAGCCATCTCATCCTCTGTCGTCCCCTTTTCCTCCTGCCCCCAATCCCTCCCAGCATCAGGGTCTTTTCCAATGAGTCAGCTCTTCGCATGAGGTGGCCAAAGTACTGGAGTTTCAGCCTCAGCATCAGTCCTTCCAATGAACACCCAGGACTGGTCTCCTGTAGGATGGACTGATTGGATCTCCTTGCAGTTCAAGGGACTTGCAAGAGTCTTCTCCAACACCACAGTTCAAAAGCATCAATTCTTCAGCACTCAGCTTTCTTCACAGTCCAACTCTCACATCCATACATGACCACTGGAAAAACCATAGCCTTGACTAGATGGACCTTTGTTGGCAAAGTAATGTCTCTGCTTTTCAATATGCTATCTAGGTTGGTCATAACTTTTCTTCCAAGGAGTAAGCGTCTTTTAATTTCATGGCTGCAATCACCATCTGCCGGGATTTTGGAGCCCAAAAAAATAAAGTCTGACACTGTTTCCACTGCTTCCCCATCTATTTGCCATGAAGTGATGGGACCAGATGCCATGATATTAGTTTTCTGAATGTTGAGCTTTAAGCCAACTTTTTCACTCTCCTCTTTCACTTTCATCAAGAAGCTTTTTAGTTCCTCTTCACTTTCTGCCATAAGGGGGGTGTCATCTGCATATCTGAGATTATTGATATTTCTCCCGGCAATCTTGATCCCAGCTTGTGTTTCTTCCAGTCCAGCGTTTCTCAGGATGTACTCTGCATAGAAGTTAAATAAGCAGGGTGACAATACACAGCCTTGACGTACTCCTTTTCCTATTTGGAACCAGTCTGTTGTTCCATGTCCAGTTCTAACTGTTGCTTCCTGACCTGCATACAAATTTCTCAAGAGGCAGGTCAGGTGGTCTGGTATTCCCATCTCTTTCAGAATTCTCCACAGTTTATTGTGATCCACACAGTCAAAGGCTTTGGCATAGTCAATAAAGCAGAAATAGATGTTTTTCTGGAACTCTCTTGCTTTTTCGATGATCCAGCAGATGTTGGCGATTTGATCTCTGGTTCCTCTGCCTTTTCTAAAACCAGCTTGAACATCTGGAAGTTCACGGTTCACATATTGCTGAAGCCTGGCTTGGAGAACTTTGAGCATTAGTTTACTAAGTCGCCTCAGTCATGTCCAATTCTGTGTGACCCCATGGACTGTAACCTGCCAGGCTCCTCTGTCCATGGGATTCTCCAGGCAAGAATACTGGAGAGGGTTGCTATGCCCTCCTCCAAGGGATCTTCCCGACTCAGGGATTGAACCTGCATCTCTTAGGTCTCCTGCATTGGTGTGTGCGGGTTCTTAACTGCTAGCACCACCTGGGAAGCCCCTACTATTATGTATGAAACACAATAAGTAATAAAACACAACACCAATAATTTTTGAAGAGCCTTTACTTTCAAGGAAAACTGAACCATCACTCAACTTCCTTTCATTCTTTTCATCCCTTCAGTCTTTAAAATAATTTTTAAAATTTTGTTTATTTTTGGATGTGCTGGGTCTTTGTTGCTTTTCTCTAGCTGTGGTGCGCGATCTTCCTGTTGCTATGGCTTCTCTTGTTGAGGATCATGGGCTCTAGGGCGTTCGGGCTTCAGTAGTTGCGGCACATGGGCTCAGTAGTTGTGGCTCCCCTGCTCTAGAACACAGGCTCAGTAGTTGTGGCATCTGGGCTTAGTTGCTCTGCCACATGTGGGATCCTCCCAAACTAGGGATCAAACCCATGTCTCCTGCATTGGCAGGTGGATTCTTTACCACTGAGTCACCAGGGAAGTCCCATCCCTTCAGTCTTCAAGTTTCCCTCTCTTATAACTTGGAATAGAAGATTTCAGTGTCCCTGTCTTTTTAAATCTCACCTCTAGTTAACATACTAGACCAGCAGGTAGAAAGCAATCTGCACAAGTCTTATTTATCAGTGGACCTGCTTCACTGATGTGCCCAAATTTCTTAATGAAAAGAAAGAAGTGGATACCAAAAATGAATGAAAATAAAATGTAATTTAAATCAATGAATGAGATGGCCATATCGATTGACTAGTATAGTTCTGGGGGTGAATACAGGCAAGCAGTCCTGAGAAGCACTGGTTCTTGGTATTGGTGATCTTAGCCAACAGAGAAGGAGGGACGCTGCTTTCCCTGCGTTCTGCACTGTAGAGAGCTGAGCTCTTTAATCAGGTAAACCAGGCTTCACATCCTGACGCCATCACTTAATTAGGTCTGTGACCTAGAGCGAATGACCCCCCTTCTGGGCCTCAGTTTCCTCGTCTATAAAACTGAGATAGAACACCTACCTTGTAAGGTTGTGTTTTGGATTAAATGTTATAGCCAAAACGTAAAGTTTCTAACACAGAACTTGGAGGCAGGCTAAAACTATTACTTCCCCCTTTCTCTCCATTCCCCTGTCCATGTCCCATTAATGTTCAGTTCAAGAACAAAATATCCTGTGGATGCTCGATTGGATTCAGGACTGATTAGGGTACTAAGTTCACTACCCAACCCCAGCCCAGGGCCAATATTCCCAGAGGAACGGAGCATGTGATCAGAGATCTGGGGTTACATCTGAACCTTTTACCCATACTTGGAGGGAGCAAGTAAACAGGAGAGTGGCTCTGGCCTGAGCTTCTGGGAACGAACTGAAAGGCTGGCAATGTGAGCGTTCGCCAGGCCTTGCTCAGCCCCGTGGTTGCACCACACTAAGAAAGCAATTTGGCCCCTGTAGGACAAAAGGAATTTTCATATACTGTCAATGGGAGTGTAAATGGGGACAACCTCTTAGAAAACAGTTTGGCATTAGTTAGTGAAGCTGACCATATCCTGCATTGCTATAACCCAGGTTCCAGTTATGGATTTATATTCTGGAGAAACTTTCAAATGTGTCCCAGGAACATTTTCTCTTCTGGTCCCAAACTGGAAACAACCCAACATCTCTCAGCAGTAGAATGGATAAATAAGCTATGGTGCAATCCAAAGAAGAGGGGATATGTGTATACATGCAGCTGATTCACTTTACTATACAGCAGAAACTAATACAACATTGCAAAGCAACTACATACTCCAATAAAATTTTTAAAAATAAATTATGATACTTTCATACAGTAAAATATTATAAAGCAATGAGAATGAACAAACTCCTGCTACAAGAAATAATATGGAAGACTTTCACACACATAATATTGAGCAAAAAAAAGCCAGACACCAAAGAGTGTGTTTCTTCAAAAATAGGCAAAATTCATTTGTGATGGTAAAAATCTGAAATCATGGTTACTCCTGATGGTGGGTAGTGACTGGGAGACAGCACGAAGACAATCCACTTTGCGTTATATGTAATAAAAAGTTTACTTTAAAATTACATAGGGTGTGATCTATCCATTTACGTAAGTACAACAGCAGGTAAAAAGTATCTAAGTACAAAAGCAGGTAAAAAGTACAAGAGCACTAAAAAGTAATTTGGGGGACGATAGAGGATGAGATGGCTGGATGGCATCACTGACTCGATGGACGTGAGTCTGAGTGAACTCCGGGAGCTGGTGATGGACAGGGAGGCCTGGCGTGCTGCAATTCATGGGGTCACAAAGAATCGGACACGACTGAGCGACTGATCTGATCTGATCTGATTGATAGTTCACTATTTTTTTAAAAAGTCTGGGAAACAAATGACTGGGAGAAGGGAAAGGAGTGTGACCAGAGGGATAGACATACAAAGAGCTTCTCAGCTATTGAGAAAGTGAAAGTGATAGTCACTCAGTCGTGTCCGACTCTTTCGCAACCCCATGCACTGTAATCCGCCAGGCTCCTCTGTCCACAGAATTCTCCGGGCAAGAAATTGGAGTGGGTTGCCATTCTCTTCTCCAGGGGATCTTCCCGACTCAGGGAATGAACCCCGGTCTCCTGCATTGCAGTCAGATTCTTTACTGTCTGAGCCACCAGGGAAGCTACAGGTAATGTTCAATTTCTTACTCTGGGTGATGGTTACATATGTTCATATTATCATTACTAAAAATATGCTTGTGTTGGGATTTCTCTGGTAGTCCAGTGGCTAAGACTCTGCATGCCCAATGCAGGGGTCCCGGGTTCAGTCCCTGGTCAGGGAACTAGATCCCACATTCCACAACTGAAGACCCCAAGAGCAGCAAATAAGGCCTATTATTCAAATAAATAAATAATAAATACTTTTAAAAATATGCTTATATTCTATATACTCTTCTATAGATATGCTATATTCCACAATAAAAGAATTAAACATAAACCCAAATAAAAATACACACCCTTAAAAGATAAGAGTAGCAGAATGTAGCACTGAAATCATTTTCAAGCTGGAACAGCCCTTTGAAAACATCTTGTCCAATCATCTCATTCAAGAAACTGAAACAGAAGTCAGAAAAGGTTTTTCTGACTCAGTCGATTACAGAGCCTAATCGGGAACCTAGGTGACCTCCTGTCTTCTGGTGAAGTACTCCAGAGACCCATCCAGACTCACCCCATCAGCTCTAGCTTCCTACTGTCTTCAGAGTCTCATCTCTCATCTTCACACTCCATGAACCTCACTATCTTACAGCTTGTTTTCCTCCTAAACTTGAAAGTTTTGCGTTGGGGAAATGAGATCAGGAATGAGATCGCCCCTTCTACAGATACTGCAAACATTTAGAAAACCACTCAAAACGTTGCGTAGAAGGGGAAAAAAAATCTAGTAGTATAGAAACAGTTCTGGGTCTATTTTTCCACTACTGGATATTCTGACTCATTAATGAAGCTCTGCAGCTTCTCCTTGCCTCTGCTGTAGGGGGCACGGGTGAAGTCCCTGGTTGGGGAACTAAGATCCCACATGCTTGGCAGCATGGCTAAACAAAGAAAAGAAAAGAAAACTCTTCTCTTTGTCCCAGCTTGTTGTTGTTCAGTCGATAAGTCATGTCCAACTCTTTGCGACCTCGTGGACTGCAGCACGCCAGGCTCCTCCGTCCTCCACAACCTCTCGGAGTTTGCTCAAATTTGTGTCCATTGCGTTGGTGATCTCCTAGCACAAGCTTTGTTTTTGCAAAGAGTGAGCTCTTCTGCCACCTTGTGACAGAGAATGAGAACAGCCTTCACAGCCTTTCCTAAACCTGCTCCAAAGTGGCAGCACTGAAACAGGCTACTACTAAGTCGCTTCAGTCGTGTCCGACTCTGTGCGACCCCATGGACTGCAGCCCACCAAGCTTCTCCGTCCCTGGGATTCTCCAGGCAAGAACACTGGAGTGGGTTGCCATTTCCCCCTCCAATGCATGAAAGTGAAAAGTCAAAGTGAAGTCGCTCAGTCGTGTCCGCCTCTTAGCGACCCCATGGACTGCAGCCTACCAGGCTCCTCCATCCATGGGATTTTCCAGGCAACAGTACTGGAGTGGGGTGCCATTGCCTTCCAGATACTAATGGACAGAAAATTTCAGAGAGACAGACAGTAGGGAAAATTTCTGATACCAGAAGGGAGCAGAGAACCATGCAATCATATTAACGAACTAGTAAGTAAAAACCATGAAACCGAGGAAAAACAACGGAGCCCCTTTACTCTCTACCCACATGCCCTGCCAGGAGAATCTGGCAACTAAGATGGTGCTGCTCTGGACCATTGAAGATCTGAGGCGCTGAGGTTCCCTCCATTTGGCTTGCTTCACTTCGTGCCCTTCCATAGGCAGATGTCTTTCAAAGGGCTTGCTTCACTTCGTGCCCTTCCATAGGCACGAAGTGAAGATGAAAGACCCTTTGAAGGGTCTTTCAAAGATGACCTACGCTTCTTCACCTCCAATTCACTCAACCCCCGCCTACTTCCACCAACTCTGCTAGAACCACTGTTACAAAATCGTTAAATCCAGTGAACTTCTATCCTCCTTATACACTCTGCTCAGTGTTTGATCAATTCACAATTCCTTCCTTGAAATACCCTCCTTTCTTGGCTTCTAGGACATCCATTCTCCTGGTTTCCTTAGCTCAGATGCCACCTCCTCAGAGAAGTCTTCTCTGACTCCCCTACTTAAAGTGGCTTCTGGGAACTCCCTGGTGGTCCAGGGTTCAGTCTGAACTTTCACTACCGAGGGCCCAGGTTCAATCCCTGGGTGGGGAACTGAGACCCTGCAAGTCGTGCAACACAGCCTAATAATAATAATAATAACTTCCCTGGTGGTCCAGTGGTAAAGACTCTGCCTGCCAATGCAGGGGACACAGGTGCGATTCCTGGTCCGGGAAGATTATACCAGTCATGGAGCAACTAAGCCCAGGCACCACAGCTACTGAGCCCACACGCTCCAGAGTCCATGCTCCGAAACAAGACAAGCCACTGCAATGAGAAGCTCGTGCACCGCAACCAAGAGCTGCCCCCCACTCGCCACAACTAGAGAAAGCATGGCAACAGAGATCCAGCGCAGCCAAAAATAAATAAATTACTTTTTAAAAAGTAACTTAAAATAATAATAATAATAAAGGGGCCTCTGTCAGTTCTCCTTCACCTCACCACCCTGTTGCTTCATGATGATTATCACAATCTTTAATTATCTGGTATATGTATTTGTGTATTACTTTTTGTTAGCCCCTTACCCTATTTGGGGGCTTTCCAGATGGCTCAGTGGTAAAGAATCCACCAGCAATGCAGGAGGCGCAGGAGACACGGGTTTGATCCCTTGGTCGGGAAGATCCCCTGTAGTAGGAAACGGCAACCCACTCCAGGATTCTTGCCTGGATAAACCCATGGGCAGAGGAGCCTGGCATGGGGACGCAAAGAGCCCCCCATGGACAGAGGACCCATGAGGTTGCAAAGAGTTGGACAGGAATGAGCACCCAAGCATGCACACACTATTTTATTTCCAACTGTTTACTGTCTGCTTCTCATCGTTTCACATGAACGCAGATTTGGCTGGCTCACTTCGAGAAAGGTGTCTGGCACACAATAGGCGCATAATAAAAATGTGTGGCATGAAGGAATGAACTGAAAGGCACTGCGGCTGCATGCTCAGCACTTCTTCCCCTTCTTCCACATTTCAGGAAACACGTCTTTCAGGGACACCTCTGTCCTTTCTGTTTTCGCACCAAGATTTTCCTTCATGCTCCATTTGGCCAGATTTCAACTTGAATTTAAATGTCAGGAAACAGAACAGTACTTAAATTATAATTTGACTCAGATCTTATGAACTCCCTTAAGGAAAGTGCCTTGAATCAAGCTCCCTTTATATCATCAGAGCATCAGCCTCTAGAACCAACTTATGCATAGTCAAACGTATGTTGGTTCCAATGGAGTAAGTGCACTCACAGTGGGTAGAGCAACTCCAGAGCCTCTGGACTCAGGCAGAGAGTCTGAGTAGATCTTCATTTCTGCTTTATGATCCCCGTAGCTATGTTGCCACAAGGTCTAGAAAGTATTACATGAGATGGACTGTTGTGCTGTTGAGAGTGATAGTAGCTGCCGTGTCTGACTCTTGGCAACCCCATGGACTGTAGCCCGCCAGACCCCTCTGTCCACAGAATTCTCCAGGCAAGAATAATGGAGTGGGTTGTCATTCCCTTCTCCAGGGGATCTTCCCAACCGAGGGACTGAACCTAGGTCTCCTGCACTATAGGCAGATTCTTTACCATCTGAGCCACCAGGGACGCTCCCTACACAAGATATATACTCTTTATAAAAAAAAAATACAATGTTTGAAAAATCTACAACAGTTATGTTTAGGAAAGCCTTCCCAAACTGTACACAGTATCACTTCTAGTGCAGTTAGCTCTTCCTCACAACTTCTCATCCCAACAGTCATATGAATGTGGTCCACCAACAGTCACTTGACTTTTTTATTTGGTAAATATTTACTTGTTTGTTTCTCTTTGGCTGCACTGGGTCCTGGTTGGGCCACATGGGATCTTTTCACTGTAGCACATGGGTTCTGCCTTGAGGTGTGCAGGCTTAGCTGCCCCATCGCATGTGGGATCTGAGTTCCCCTACCAGGGATCGAACCCATGTCCCCTGCATTGCAAGGCAGATTCTTAACCACTGGACCACCAGGGAATTCCCTCACTTCACTTTTCAGAAGTGTGAAAATGTGCACAACTAGACAGGTACGTCTGTGCTCAGGTAAGTTTATGTGTATAACAGTGAATGAATTCTAGAGATGACTGGGTTGGAATGCTCCATTCACAGAGGAGAAAACTGTAATTCAGAGAAGTCAAGCAACTTTCTCTCGTTGATACATTTAACTGCAGGGGCTCACCTGGAACCCACTTCTGTTGATTCCCAGTCCAGTGCCCTCTTCAGTGTAACTCACTGGATCAGTCCTAGTTGTCTGCACTACTCTAGAAATAATTTTCCTTAATAGAAATCTCGGCACGTCTTTATGTTGGTGTGTAAATCTATGTGCTCGTGTCAGTGAGCATGCATGCGAATGTCTACGTGTCTCCCTGCGAGTATTTGTTAAGCATATCACCTCTGTTTATGCCCTTTCTCCAGGGGAAACCTCTAGTTAATTACAGTTCCTTATGTCCCCACTAGCAGTGAAGTCAGGTGAAGATATTCTGAATCAATCATTAACAAGCAAACTTGATCCTCTCTCCAATAAACTTTATTCCTGGGTCCTGAGAAAATGTGGCAGATCAATTAGGGTGGAACCAGACTTGCCCAGGGTCAAACTTAGTTCTAGGGCAGTGAAAGCATTTAGAGACAAGGCTGTGAGTGGTGGTGTCAGACCAGCTACATACAGTCTCTACAAGGAGAATGTGCTCAAGCTAACATGGATACCATCTTGGTTTTCAGCCTAATCATTACATCCTACGATGTTACCAAGAAAGGTAAGTACTCTTCTAGCCGACTGTCCTGAGAAATCCTGAGAGAGGCCTAGAAAGTGTTTGGGGGTCTGTTCTGTCAGATAAAGATACAGGCAATACTCAGCACATGAGGCTTTCCAGTCACCCCCAAGTAGCCTCTGAATAGAACATATTCAACTCAGAAAGACAGCTGTCTGTTTCATAGGAGGAAGTCTTCAGAGTATGTGATGCATTCTTCTGCTTTGTTCATGTAACTAACGTTAAAATTCCTTTCACTATTAGATTTCTTTGCTGGAAGGGGTTGTCACAGTTTCACTAAGACTCCCAAATTCATTACCCTTCATAAGATGTCCTCCTTTTTAAAATTATTCATTTATTTATTGGCTGCACTGGGTCTTCATTGCTGTGTGTGGGTTTTCTCTGGTTGTGGCAGCCCAGGCTTCTCATTGCAGTGGCTTCTCTTGTTGCAGAGCACGGGCTCTAGAGCATGTGGGCTTCAGTAGTTGTAGCACATGAGTCAGGAGTTATGGCTCACGGGCTCAAGAGTGTGGGCTCAGTAGCTGTGGGGCTGTTGCCTCTCAGTGTGTGGAATCTTCCTGGATCAGGGATCAACCCTGTGTCTCCTGCTTTGGCAGGTGGATTCTTATCCACTGGACCACCAGGGATGAACAGATGTCTTCCTTTTCTAAAGCATTATGTCCTAATAGATGGGGATGCTCTTGGGTGGGAAAAGCTGAGAGAAAAGGTAATGTGAGGGTAGAATGGTACCACTTACCGCTTTCATGGGCTTCCCTGGTGGCTCAGATTATTAATAATCTGCCTGCCAAAGCAGAAGACTCATGTTTGATCCCTGGGTCAGGAAGATCCCCTGGAGAAAGAAATGCCAACCCACTCCAGTATTCTTGCCTGGGAAATCCCATGGACAGAGAAGCCTGGTAGGCTATAGTTCATGGGGTTGCAAAGACCCCGACATGACTGAAGCGACTAAACAGCAGCAGCAGCAACTGCTCTTTGATAACTGTTTATTTAAAACATGATTTTTCAAAGTGTCCTAAATGTTTCATCTCTAAAATTAGCTCATCAGCGCTAAGGCCAAACAGCATGAGGTGAGGCAGCAACAAATTTAACAAATGAAGAACCCTGTGATTTATGTGCCAAAAAGCATAACTGTGGCCTATGGTTCTATGGGAAGCTAGAGAGATACCTTGTCCAATGCTACACTTAATAAATAAACTTTGAAAAGTTGTAATACAAGAAGGTAGATGGGACAGGAAGGGGAAGTGATAATAAGCAGTGTTTGAAGGAATGAGTCGGTTCATCTTTCATTAACTTAGTTAACTCATCTTTTTTTCCCCCTAAGGATAATAAACTGGTATTCAGTTTTATTTATACTTTGCTACCTCCCACTTGCATAAATCTTAAAGTTCTGGGAATTCCCTGGTGGCCCAGAGGTTAAGACTCTGAACTTTCAATGCAGGGGGACACAATTTGGTTGGGAACCTGCATGCTGCAAGGAGCAGCAAAAAATAAAACATCTTAAAGTTTTTTTGGGGAAATGTCTGATCTCCCCAAGTTTTGTAAGAAGAAACTGCATTCTCTTTTTATCTGCCTCTCCAGTGCCCAGAATTCCAAAGAGAAAGGACCCAGTCAAACCTTACCTTTTTTTCCCTTCCCCCAGAACTCAGGGATAGCAGCTGCCAAGTGGAACCACTGCCCGATCTCTTCCCAAAGGATGTGAGAAGCATCAGAGCTGAGCTAATTCGAGGTAGGCAATGGGCCCTTCCTGAAGAATCACTTTGCCACTCCAGGACCTTTTTCACCTTCAAAAGATGCTTGTCTCCCCCATTCTGAGCCCAGCTCTCAAACATTCTATTCTAAAGCTATCGATCCCCGAGAGGCTTTCTGGAAAACTTTTTTTTTTTCTTTTCTGGCCACACTGCGTGCAGGGATGTCAGTTCCCTGACCAGGGATGGAAACAGCGCCCCTGTAGTGGAAGTGTGGAGTCCTGACCACTGAACCATCGGGGAGGTCCTTGAAAACCCATTTTAAAATTAACTGTTATGGAGACTTCCCTGGTGGTCCAGCGGTTAAGACTCTGTTTCCAATGCAGGGGGCGTGGGTTCAATCTCTGGTTGGGGAACTAAGATCGCATGTGCTTCACCACATAAATAAATAATCAGCTTCTGTTTAAAAAGATAAACTCTTACGAACCAAGGCAGAGCAACATAAATCAAAGAGATGGGGTGAAGAAAGCGGAAGCAGATCTCAGGCCCCTCTGCGTTAGAGAAAACAACTGAGGAGCATCTCTCTGCACATACTACTGTCACCACCGTCTTCAGGGGACCCGTGGCGGAACAGGGAAAGGCAAGGCTTATATATTTAGTACCGTAGACACATGCTGAGGAAGACCTGATGGAAAAAGAGGAGAAAGTACAGCAATGGGCCGTGAATGGAAGTGGGTTGGCAGGGCACCATTCAGATTAGGAAGTGGCTTCATTTTCCTCTCTTGTTTTTCTCTTTTCAGAAGCTCAGGCAGAAGCCAAAAGGCCCATGTTCATTCAAAACCAGACTGTGGCTACCTTGCAGTGTCTTGGTTCTGGGAGCAAAGTGAAAGTTAACCTTGCATATTCAGAAAAAAGGCAAAAGGTCAAGGACATTCTGAAGAACCTGAGAGTCGTGACTGTTCCCTGCAGAAACAGCACGGCCCCCCCAAGCTGTCACCTAACCCCTGCATCCAAGGTTCAGGCTGGATTCCTTGTGACAGGCAAAGGTGAGATTGGAAGTTGAGATGGAGGTGGGTGCTCACTTTTAATTGACATCCTTGGAGGCAGGTGGAGCTTGAGAGTAAAAGTGTTAGTCACTCAGTTGTGTCTGACTCTTTGTGACCCATGGGCTATACCCGCCAGGTTCCTCTGTCCATGGAATTCTCCAGGCAACAACATTGGACTGGGTTGCCATTTTCTTCTCCAAGGGATCTTCCCAACCCAGGGATTGAACCTGGGTCTCCTTCATTGCAGATTCTTTAGCATCTGAGCCACCAGAGAAGCCCCCTAAGTGGAGCTAAAGCCTCAAGGACATGGATTAGCCTCTTCTTTAGGCAAATCTATGTAAATCTTTTAAATGTAATTTTAGGGCATGGATTAAACTCTTTGGCATTTGATTAGTAGTAACTGATTTCCTGCCGTCTGTTCACCCCATGTAACACTGTGGGATACAAGAGAAGTGACATCAAACAAGTGTTTATTCTGATATTATCACCTTTGACAAATTACTTAATTTCTCCAATGTTCAGTTTTCATAGCTACAAATGAGAGATTTGACTAGATGGTCTAATTTCTAGGTATGTAAGTCCCACAGCAATATGTAAGACCTCTTAAATAGCCTTTTCAAGCTGTTAATATTATGGCAGAATAATCTCTAAGATTTCCATTTAAATATAACGTACCTAATGCTTCCTATTTAAAACAAATTATTTTGTAATAAAGGAAAGCATCATCTCCTAAGTTATCCATTTCATCAATTTGGATTTTTATAGAGCTTCTTTAGAAGTGAGGGAATTCTTGCTCAAATATCCTTAACCAAAGAAAAGCTAATGGTGCGATTCCATCAGCACTGGGAATGGAGTGTTTTGTGTTTACAGACGTGCTCCACCTTAACACCCAGTTACCTAGCAGAGGAGGCCTAAAAGAGAGGAGATGCCAACAGGGATGACATTACTTAGAACTCTGTTTATTTTCAGCTGCGCTGGGTTTTTGTTGCTGCTTGCCGTCTTTCTGTAGTTGCAGTGAGCAGGGGCTGCTCTCCAGTTGCTGTGCGCGGGCTTCTCATTACAGCACCTTCTTCTGTTGTGGAGCACAGGCTCTAGAGTACAGGCTCAGTAGTAGCGGTGCAAGGGGTTAGTTACGCCCCTCGGCCTGTGGAATCTTCCCGGACCACTTGTCCCCTTCGTTGGAAGGTATCTTAACCACTGAGCCGCTAGGGATAGGGAAGTCCTGGACATTAATTTACAAGCTGGGAAGAACTGGAAATACACCGACCGATTTTGAAATAGTGTAGATTTTGAAACAGTGTCTCCCAGGAGGTAGAAGAAAAGCCACACTGAAATACCATGATCCCTGTGG
Source organism: Bubalus kerabau (assembly GCF_029407905.1). Taxonomy (NCBI): domain Eukaryota; kingdom Metazoa; phylum Chordata; class Mammalia; order Artiodactyla; family Bovidae; genus Bubalus; species Bubalus kerabau. Next base: position 50,795,272 of record NC_073627.1, on the reverse strand, counting down.
CTAGTGGGCACAGTTCTTCTATGCAGGGAGAGGATCTCTAGGTTTTGCCTCCTCTCTCTGTTTTTAAATGTTGGTTGGTTGTTTATTTATGTTTTGGCCACACTACACTGCTCGTGGGATTGTAGTTCCCTGACCTGGGATCGAACCCTGGGCCCTCAGCAACGAAAGCGCACAACCCTAATCACTGAACAGCCAGGGAATTCCCCTTTCCTCCTCTTTCAATCATAACATCACTGAGTTTGCAAGGTGTTTTTCACACCTGCTTTCTCATTCTTCTTACCTATCTTCACATCACTCCTGTGACATAGAACAAGAATTATTTTTGCTATAACCATCCTGCAGATAAGGAAATGAAAACTCAGAGGACTTCTGTTACTTGTCCAAAGTGAGATTTATTTACCTTCATCTCATCTGACCCGGAAACACATCAGTTATCATTTCACAGAACTGACTGACTCTAGGATAGGAACAAAATTCTACGTAATTCTCTCGTTTTTCCTTTTGAGCCCGTTGGCTCTTTGTCTCTGCTTATCTTTGCCAACAGTCTTCCTGATTAAATAATAATAGGACTATTCCCCTGCGATTCGTGTACAGCACCTGTTACTGTGCCCACTGGTCTCTGAAGTAAAAAAACTGTCATTTTTCACATCAACTCAAGACCTGGGAGAGTAGTTCAGAAAAGTCAAGTAGGACGTATGGACCTGCATTTAATAGGCAATGACAGGAGACCATTAAAAATAGAACAGGAACCACTGTCCAAATTGGGTTAGGTCAATTCTGGAGGCACGTGAAGGTGGCTCCAGACCACAGCCAGCACCCATCCGCGTTCCGTCTTTTCCACGGCTGTCTGAGTCACTGCCATCTCTCACTTGGATTCTGCAAGAGCCTCTCAGCAGGTTGCTCTGCTTCTATCAGGCGCCCCTCTACTGTCCATTTTCAACTCAGCAGCCCACGGAATCTTTAAAAACAAAGCCATCCATCCGGTCACTTCTCTGCAAAAAGACTTGCAATGGATTACCATTCCAAGCAGAACGAGAACCGAAGTCCTCCAACTGGCCTGCAAGGCCCAGTGACGTGAATCCATTTGCTTCAGAAACTCCTTCATCCCCTACGACTGTCACCGTGCTCACTCCACTCCAGTCTCACTGGCTTACGCGCTCTCCCTCTAAAACTGTAACAGGACACGCTCCGGCCTGGGCCTCTAACTGTTTCCTCTGCCTAAGTTCCCCGGCATCTGTCTGGCTAGTGCTCTCACCTCCTTCACATCTTTGTCCAGTCCTCATCTTCTCAATGAAACTCCTGCAGGTCGCCCAACCACTGCCCACCTGCACCCCCCACGCTGCGCTCTACTTTGCTTCTTTCCAGAGCACGCATCCCCTTCTAACCAACAACACAGAACTCACTGTACTTATGTCGTCTGCTTCTCCATGTCCTCCCTTGGCCCTCCTTCCCCTTTGCTAGCTCCCATGCTAGAGTGTGTTCAGCTGCTATGTCCACAGTATGGAAGCAGACCCTGGCACAGCTAGATCTTCATTTATTTAATGGTTATTGATTTGGCTGCACCAGGTCTTGGTTGCGGCACTCAAGATCTTCGTCGCATCACGGCGCCTGGACTCTTGTCGCACCCGAATGGGCTTAGTGGCTGTGCGGCACGTGGGATCTTAGTTTCCCAACCAGGGATCAAACCCACATACCCTTTATTGCAAGATGGATTCTGAACCACTGGACCACCAGGGAAGTTCCTAGATCTTCATTTTTAAATATATGCTGAGAGAATGAAATTGAGGGGTGCGTGAAGCTGAGTGGTCTCCCTTTCTTCCAGTTCCTCCTCTTTCTCCAATTCTCTCTCAAAGTCATTGATTTAGACTTCACTCACTAGACAGACCTGCCACAAACTATACTACTTCAGTTCTTCCTTGGACTTTAAAGCCATCTTTTTTAAAGAAGGGACTTTCAACACTGCTATACCTTCCCATCCTTATTATTATTATGGCTGTATGAGTGATAAGCCAAGAAAACATGGTCCACTCCTTCATTCTGATTCTACATTAGTCAAAAGCATCAGGGGATTTAATCCATATCTCTTATTACCATATCCTCACTCATTCTTTCACGTTATCAAGGCCCACGCCTTAAACCTATGGACAGGTCAACAGAGCCGCAGTTAGAAGCTGTGTATCAGCTGGGTAAACTCAGGGTTTTGACAGGTGAAACCAAAGGCAGGATAAAGTTTTCTCAGTTGTCCTTCATTGTTTCTTTCTTGTTTTACAGCTTTTTTACCAGGGGTCTCTCAGTGTAAGGTCTATCCAGTGATGGGGGCTTCATCAGAGACTTATCCCTCCACTACTACCTCCATAACTCCTGGGAAGAAAGGAGACAAAACTACAAAGATTGATGGTTTTTCTAGTCCTCTGAATCAAGGTACAGAATGTGTAGGGGTGAGACAAGAACACACAGAAAAATTCTCAGCCCCAGCACTAGCCTGGGTCTCCTAGAATTTTCCTGGAAGTAGAGAAGCTACATACAGTTTGCATGAGAACATCACTCCATTTCTTATGGAAAAAAAACAAACAAACAGCTTCTCTGTAAAGAAGGTCCCAGAAATGTCTGTAGTTTGATACTTTTAATAATCCTTCACCTCCACACAAGTGAGCTCACCTTGTTGCCAGATTTGGGGACAACATACAGGGTTTTGGTGTGATGGGTAAGATCCAATGTGTGAACAGAGGAGAGACAATGTTTAAACTCTAATCGATCATTACGGTGATGACAACCAAGAAGCACGTTTTTATCTGCATTGTTTTAACAAATAGCCCTCCCTAAATTGGCCAGGACTCACATTCTGTAGGATTCCATTTGGGTTACTTCCCAGTTCCAACAGGAGAAATGTAAATATGAGATTAATAATAACAAGATGCTTATGAGCCATTTGGCCCCAAATTTGGCTTATGACTCCAAAACGATGGCAATTTACTGAAAGTCGCTCAGTCGCGTCCAAATCTTTGTGTCCCCATGGACTATACAGTCCCTGGGATTCTCTAGGCCAGAATACTGGAGTGGGTAGCCTATCCCTTCTCCAGGACATCTTCCCAACCCAGGAATAGAACCGGGGTCTCCTGCATTGCAACTTGGGTCTCTTTACCAACTGAGCTATCAGGGAAGCCCCCTATTCTTAAATTGAAAGGAACATAGAAAAGTTGATTTGCTAATCCCATGTGGTATGTATGTTGGGGTACAAGGGCAGAGATCCTGAGAGGGCTGCTAGAGACAGATTCCCTTGTGTAGCTTTGCTTCCCATGAAAGCTGTACAAGAATCAATCCTCCCAGCAAGCTCACTACTGGGCACATACCATGATAAACCATAATTCAAAAAGACACATGTACCCCAATGTTCATAGCAGCACTATTTACAATAGCTAGGGCATGGAAGCAACCTAGATGTCCATCAATAGATGAATGGAAATAAAGAAGTTGTAGTACATATATACGATGGAATATTACTCAGCTGTAAAAAGGAATGAATTAGAGTCAGTTGTAGTGAGGTGGATGAACCTAGAGCTGTTACATAGAGTGAAGCAAGTCAGAAAGAGAGAAACAAATGTCATATATTAATGCAAATATTATGGAATCTAGAAAAATGGCACTGATGAACCTGTTTGCACGGCAGGAATAGAGACACAGAGAATGGACTTGTGGACACAGCAGAGGAAGGAGTGGGGGGATGAACTGGGGGAGTAGCATTGAAATACATACATTACCATGTATACGACTGACACCTAGTGGGAAGCTGCCGTATAACACAGGGAGCTCAGCCTGGTGCTCTGTGACGATCTAGAGAGGTGGGGTGAGGGGGGTGGGAGGGAGGTAGAAGAGGGTGGGGATATGTGTGTGTGTGTGTGTGTGTGTGTGTGTGTATATAGCTGATTCATGTTGTTGTACAGCAGAACCCAACATAACATTTGCAAAGCAATTATCTTCCAAAAAAAAAAAACCCAAAAAGCTACCGGGCAAACCGCTCTGGACCAGGAATCCCTAAGAGAATCCTGGCGCCACCGAAGTTTCCAGTGGTGGCCAGCTCTCGGAATTGCCGGAAGGAGCCTCCGTCTCTCTGAGCCGCAAAAAAAAAAAAAAAAAAGAAAAAGAAAATTTTAAAAAAGAATCAATCCTACTTGATCATGGAAAAATTCCAAATCCTAGTAAAGGTGACTCTGGGAAGACACTGCAAAGGAGGTGAGGGCAGAGGCCATGATGCCCACCCCACTCCTGACTCTCAGTCTGAACTGGAAATTCAGTTTCTGCCTCTGAATCAGGCTGGGCCCCTCTTGGTCTTGTGAACCAGAAGTCCTGCAAGTCAAAGGGTCAATCTCTTCCCTCTCTTCAGTTCTCACTTCTCCCTGTCTACTCCTCTCTCTCTTTTTAGACACAGATGAGAACCTAGAGAAGAGGAAGAAATGGAGCATTGTGGTCAAGGTTCTGATTGCAGTCACCTTGTTTGTCAGTGGACTCGCCATTACCGTGTTCGTCATTTTTGAAGTGCCGTGCCCTGTGAGTTTGCTGATGTCCTGGGTCCTTGGACTTGATCTATAAAGACCTCCTTCTGTCCCAGAGGCAGGCGGGCATAATAAGAAAAGCACAGACTGTGGAGTGTGGACACAGCTGCCACTCAACACTCACCAGCTGAGTGGCTTGGAGAAAGTTGTCTGCCTTCTCCAACCTCAGTTGCCTCATCTTTAAAATGGGACTGACGATATTTGCCTCTTATGGTGGTTAAGAAGTTTCAGTGAGATTCTGTGAGAAAGGTTTCTGGCATATAGGTTGTTGTTCAGCCGCTAACTCGTGTCTGACTCTTTTGGGACCCTATGGACTGTAGCCCACCAGGCTCCTCTGTCCATGGAATTCTCCAGGCAAGAATACTGGAGTGGGTTGTCTTGTCCTTCTCCAGGGGATCTTTCCAACCCAGGGACTGAACCTGAGTCTCCTGCTTGGCAGGCAGATTCTTTACCTGAGCTACATGGGAAGCACCCTGGCATATAGGAGGTGCTTACTAAATGCAAGTTCCTTTCCTCTGTTGTACTTGGACATTCTCTAGGGAGGATACAGCCAACAGGGATGAATATTTGCTTTTCTTTAGAAGGGGTGATTTTTGGTAATTCTCTGGTGGTCTAACGGTTAGGACTCTGCACTTTTACTGCCAGGGGCTGGATTTGATCCTTGGTCAGGGAACTAAGATTCCGAAAGCTGTGTGACATGGTAAAAAAAAAAAGAGAGAGAGCGAGAGAGATGATTTTCTTTAAATCGTCTGATGTGAGGTTTGGAAGATAATCAGATGCATACCAGCCACCTGAAGTTAATACCAGTCATTTTCCCCCTTCAGAGTCGATGTCAACAAGTCAGAGAGCTATGCCAGTGCCAGCGGTTGTGGAGAAGGCCAAGGAAGGAAGACCGGCAACCTGGGACAGCTGAATCCCAGCCTGACACTCAGCCCAAAAAGGAAAGTGTTTTCTGTATGGCTGTTGTCATTTGCCTGGAGAAAATGGGGTTCATGTATAAATTCTAGGAGACAGGGAGCTGCTTTAGTCGTGAAGCAAATGTGGGTAATTCTTTTATGTGTCAGGAAATGGGCAGGTACAATACTGCTATAATGCAATAGAGTACTTACTGAAAATACCTACTTCTGGGGATCAGATATAATGAATCAGAGTGGCTAGAGTGGGACCAGGAATCTTATGATAGACTTTTAAGTAGAGGTAGATTTACTGTGAAATTAATGATGCTTAAATTCAGGACCCATAGGACCTGCACACTGGCCTTGTATCCAATTTTGTACTTTTTATATTTGCGCTCTTTTTACTTAAAAAAATGGTCCCTGACATTGTAAGAGCTACAGAGCCCATAATTTATGTCTCCAAAGGCTGGATGCAGCTTCTGAATATAAGAAATTGATGGGTGCCCTCTCTACATCTACAAAAACACACTGAAGCAGAGAGATGAGGTCTCCAATACTTTTTACATTAAAGAAGGTGGCTGTTTTTGTAGAATTACAGCACTGAGAATGAATCTCAAAGATTATCTAGTCCAGGATGGGACACATGCTACCACTCTTTTAATTCCATGTTAACTGAAAATATCTATAATCAAGGGACCTCCCTGGTGGCCCAGTGGTTGGGATTCCAAGCTTCCAAATCAGGGAGGGGCTTCCCTGGTCAAGGAACCAGGACCCAACATGCCACGCAGCACAGCCAAAAAATAAATAAAATAACAATAAGAATAAGAAAATAATTTTAAAAGAAATACTTAAAAAATCATAACATATCAGAGTACAATTAGAAGCTGAATATGTTCCAGAAGTCTAACGCACAGCACTGTGATTCCAGTCCCAATACTGCATCACATACTTCAAAACTGCTAATAAACTAGACTTTATACATTCCCACCACAAAAAAGAAATGATAATTATATGATGTAATAGAGTGTGAGCTAAAGCTACTGTGGTAATCACGCTGCAATTTATAAATGCATCAAATCAAAACGTTGCACACCTTAAACGTACACCATGTTATATGAAAATTATATTTCAATTTTAAAAAATCAAGCGTGGCACTCTTTCCACCCAGGCATGGCATCAGAATCTTTCTTACGACAGTACTTTAGGTAAGAAATGATGAAATATTTGTCATTTTTACAATTTTCTATAATCCTGTTTCTGCTAATATTAGATGATGTGCCCTTGGAATTAGTATAATTCTATAGTTTGGTGTATTTTTAGTTCTATAATCCCATTTACATTATTATTTCTACTGAACATTGAAATAAACAGGCCTGAAGAGGACTAAGAAGTCTAGTCCAGAGTTAAAAGTAACCATGTAACAGCAACTCTGATTGAATTTCTCCCATGAACAAAATAAACTTATTAAATGATGAAGGAGTTAATTTTAAAAAAGCAATTTTTTACACACTGCCACATCTGAACCTCATAAAAATCCTGAGAGGTAGCTAGGATGGGTATCTACATCTTATTGATACTTAAGCTAATGCTCAGAGAAGTTATGTGACTTTCCCATGGTCACACAGCCACGAGAAACAGAACTAAATTCAGAACTAAAATTAATTCCTGTACTTATTAGCTTATTCACCTCTTCCACAAAATTTCACTAAAAAGCTTCTATGTGCCAAGTTCCCTCTGTTCAAGAGGTTTACAGTCTATGTTCTACAACAGTTAAGAATTTAGAAAATACATACAAAATCAGATGGGGAATGAATCAGGTATAATGAGAGTGTAATGGGATTAGTAAAAAATATTTGGCCCACGGACTTCCCTGGTGGTCTAGTGGTAAAGAATCCACCTGCCAATGCAGGGGGCACGGGTTCAATCCTTGGTCCAGGAAATTTCCACTTGCCACAGGGCAACTAAACCTGTGCCCAACTACTGAGCCTGTACTCTAGGGCCCGCGCTCCACAACAAGGGAAGCCTGTGCATTGCAACTAGAAAAAGCCCGTGCACAGCAATGAAGACCCAGTGCAGCCAAAAATAAATTTTAAAACAAATATTAAATTAAAAATACATATTTTTAATTATGAAAAAATAAATATCTGGGTCTACATTGCCCCAGATCTCTGCAGTGGTGGTTTAGTCACTAAGTCATTTTGACTCAGGTCTCTGCCCCTTCTCAAACACAGTGAGATTGTTCGGGCCGGATTCCAGGAATGAAGTAGAATTCCTGTGCATCTGGGATTCAAAATAGCTGCACATCCAGGGCCCTTTCCACTCAAAGCAAATAGGTCAAGCAAAGGGTGGCTGGGCTGTTTGCTAGGAGGTTATAGGTTCCAACAAACTAGCTTCTCATACATAAGTGCACCTTGCTGATACTTTCTCAGTGTAAGCACAATAACTTTTCCTAAGATTAATGGGTAACAAGGAGGCAAAATGATGCGTCCTTGGAATTTTACGGGGTTCTGTACTAAGCCATCTCTTTGTTGGACCATAAAGAAATGCCTATTTGTGTCCTTTATTTTTCATACTTGATTTCAATCCACAGGTTGGACAAGAGGCTCCCAATTCATCAAGTCCCAAGAAAGCTGTAGAAATCACCGTGGTCCACCAGACATACTTCTGAAAAGTTCTGCTGTGCCTCACACACTGGAAGAAGGGTAGCACACTCTCTTCTCCCTACTATTAATCAATATGGGCAGATTCTTGCCAATTTCACCCTCGTATCTTCAGCAGGAACATTACGATCAGACAGTAACGCCAGGTCAGTGAGGAGAAAGCCTGGACTTACAGTCAGAGTTACTCTAATGTCTTTGCTACTGACTCAGCCACAAGCCTTTGAAATTCACTTGGAACTCAAACGAAAAATGGATATTTTTCATCTCATCAAATGAAATCAAAGGTCTTCCCTCTAAGCGCTATATGAATGGACACTTTGCTCTCTTTGACAAAAGGTTTAAACACAGTCTCCGAGGAACTGAGCAAAGCAGCCCCCGGTGTGGCACACGGACTCTCAGCTGACCTCCTGCTCTGGCTCTCAGCCAGCTGAGGGTGGGGCTCCTGTTTTCCCGCTGGCGTTCACCGGGCTTTAAACCTGTGCCCCAGCTCTCCACGCACTGGAAGGGAACGTGACCCTGAGCATTCCAAAGGGCCTCCTCGTGACTCATCCCCAAGGGCATACAAACAGGACCCAGACAAGATCTCTTGATAATGCAGAATTCCTGACGTGGAATTATACTCTACCATCACAGTAAGCTGCAGACATTCACAAGCAATCCAGAGCAACGCAATTATGATGTTCTTTCTCACAGAGGCATGGCTCAGAGTCAAGCCTGACCTCACTCAGAGTTTAGTGAGAAGGTGCAAAGTCTGATTTAAAAAAAAAAACAAACTGAATGCAACATTTATTGTATTTCTTACCTGTTGTATCTTCCTTTCCCTTATTTCAGCTAAGAGATAGTCCAAGAAAGGCTCAGTTTATATGGAACTTCCCTGGTGGTCCAGTGGTTAGGAATCCACCTTCCAATGCAGGGGATGCCGGTTCGATTCTTGGTTGAGAAACTAAGATTCCACGTACCTCGGGGCAACTAAGCCTGAGTCTCAAAAAACCAGAGAGCCTGCCACACCACAACTCCTGAGCCTGAGCTCTGGAGCCCACGAGCCACAACTTGAGACAAGCTGTGCGCCACGCCAAAGAGCATGTGTGCCTCAATGTTGCCAAAATAAAAAGGCTCAGTGTATAGAATTTATCATGAAATTAGATTTTCAATTATACATTGTAATTTAATTATTCATGAAACTCACAACTGTGGGTTACAGTGCATATGACTTTTGACAGTGAAACACAACATAAACAATCTATTTTGTATAGCAAAGAATATTCTATTTATTTTACCATTAAAAACTGTTTTATTCAAGAGATTTTTCTAAAAAATTGTCACCTAACATATCGATACTTTCAACGTTAAGATAACTGTGTATTACCTAACGATGAATTTTTGCAACGACTAATCTTACAAATTCAAAATTACAAAACTCAAATTTGTGCTCTAAAAACTGCATTTTGGGAAATGCTTTTTTTATGATGGCACGAGACAGCTGACCTTAAAACAGAGTTTAGGTGGAAAGAGGACTGGCAGAAGGGATAAGAAGGATGTTGTCCTGCTTCTTTTCCTTTTTTTTTTCCTTTTTATTTAACTATTTTTTAAATGTGTTTTTGAGTTTTATTTTTTGGCTGCACTGTGCAGTGTGTGGGATCTTAGTTCCCCAACCAGAGATTGAACCCATGCACCCAGCAGCGGAAGCATGGAGTCAACCACTGGACCACCAGGGAAGTCCCCTACTATTTATTCTTTTGTCCTGCTTTGTTTCAAGAGTCTGAAACCATCCCATTTCATTTTGGTGAAATGTACCTGTACCTAAGTAAATTGTGTGATGAAGTTTTATTAAAGTATAAAGGAGATAGAGGAAGCTTCTGACACAGACATCAGAAGTGGGTAGAAAGACGCTTGCTAGTGTTAGCAATGGAGTTATATACTCTCCAATGAATCCAAAGAATGTCTGGAAGTTGTAAATCCCTGGGGGCTCAGATGGTAAAGCGTCTGCCTGTAATGCGGGAGACCCAGGTTCGATCCCTGGGTCAGGAAGATCCCCTGGAGGAGGAAATGGCAACCCACTCCAGTACTCTTGCCTGGAAAATTTCCAAGGACTGAGGAGCCTGGTAGGCTACAGTCCATGGGGGTTGCAAAGAGTCGGACATGGCTGAGCGACTTCACTTTCACCAGACCTATTTCCATAACTTACATTTTAAGATAACAGAATTAGCCAGAAGGTTTAATCCAGAGACTGTCCTCAGGCAGGATATAGTATTGTTATATAATCCTAAGGACTGTAGAGGGGAAAAAAAAAAAGTTTGTCCTTTCTTCCTTCTTGAGAATTCCAGACCCCTCTCTCCTTGGGGACCCCTTAGACTTATCAACCTGCCTAGGAAATGACTCTCTCAATCTGATACTCAAACTGAGCCTTGAAGAGATGGAACCAAGCATGGAAGACGCTAGTTTTCAAGGAAGCCCTAGAGATCCTGTGCTTGTGTGTTCAGTCATGTCTGATTGTTTGTGATCCTTTGAATTGTAGCCCGCCACGCTCCTCTGTCCATGGGGATTCTCCAGGCAGGAATACTGGAGTGAAAAATAAAAAAAGAATACTGGAAGAAATACATTTTCTCCTCCAGGGGATCTTCCCGACCTAGGGTTGAACCTGCACTCCTCTGTGTCTCCAGCACTGCAGACAGATTATTTACCACTGAGCCATCGGGGGAAGCCCAGAGATCCTGCGGGTGCCCTAAAGTTCCATAGAGCTTTCTCTGAAAATACACTGGGTGGAGAGGATAGGGCACAGGGGCTGGCATTGGAACAGATGAGCATTGCCCTCCACTGGTGCACAACATCACCTCCAGTTTATCCTGCCATCTGTGGCTCAGTCTAACCAGGAAATAGTGGCGGGGTTGGGGCGGGGGAGGGGAGAAGCCTGCTCCTTCCCAAGACCACTGGGGAGGATGATCAAAAGCTTTCCATACTTCATGCTTTTGGTCAAGGACTGATGCCTACAGTCAGCTCCACCTTCCCAGGCTTATCCACCAGAGCAAGTGCTTTCATCCAGAAACAGGCAATAAAACTTGCAGCAAAGTCTATACTCATTAGGTCTTCTGCCAGAATATAATGTAGGCAACGTGTATAGTGACTTTTCTTTATAGAGATTCACCGATGGAATCAAAATTGTTTACACTGCTCTGGGGACTTGTTTCCCCAGACAAAGAAAGGTCCCTGTGAGGATTTTCTGACTGCCTAATCAGTTACCAATTTTCAATCTCCTATTTTCTTACCACTGGGGATCTTTGAAAACCAAAAGATAGGGGAGAGAGAGGAAGGGAAGGGAGAATGCCCAGGCGGACCTTGAGATGTGACCTGTATTCTGCAGATCGCTTCACAGTGGGGCACAATTCTTCCTGTCACCACGACAGGCTTAGCTATAAACTCACCTTGATAAAATGCCATTTCTATGGGGAGCCAATTACTCCTCTGGAAGTGACTATTACTACCATATTTCCAGTTAGCACAAGTGTTGTGTTTTTTTCAAGTCATAGGCTAGACAGGCCTTAAAGTCATTCCACCTTTTTTAAGAATCTGAGTCATCCCAATTTTTTTGTTGTTTTTACTCTTTGGCTATGCTGGGTCTTAGTTGAGGCACGTGGCCTCTTTAGTTGTGGCATGTGGGATCTAGTTCCCTGACTGGGGATCAAGCCTGGGCCCCTTGCATTGGGAATGCAGAGTCAGCCACTAGACCAGCAGGGAAATCCCTCAGTACTTTTTGATAGGCCTAATGATGGCAGTTACTTCGGGTAGAGAAAACACATTCACAGACATCTCCGATTTAACTTTTGCTGCTACTGCTAAAGAACGTTAAGTAAATAGCTGTATTTCTGCACAACTTTATTCAATGACTTTATTCAATATAAGCACTTAAAATATACAATTGTATACCTTGGTTTTTCCATTTTTTCATTTATTAAGATATACCTGTGATTTCAAAAATCAGTGACTGAGGAATCTTTGGGCCTCTGACAGGCCTGAGCAGGCCACTAGCACCCCTCCTTCTCTGCACCCCTAGGCTAGTCCAAGGGGTTACTAATCAGAGAGGGACATAAGGGGGTTCTAGCCCTGTACATTTCCCCCCATCCCAAGTCCTTCCTCTTATTTTGGAAACTTCTTAAGCACAGTCCAGTAGTTTCTGATCTAAAGCACTTTCCTTACATCATGCCCCAACCTAGCCATTTTCCAGGACTTCCCTGGTGGTTCAGTGGTTAAGACTCTGAGATGCCACTGTAAGGGGCATGGGTTCAACCCCTGGCTGGGGAACTAAGATCCCATGTGCTGCACAGCGTGGTGCCCCCCAAATAATAAATCTGTTTTAAAAAAAATCTACACAACTAGACATTTTCTAAGGAAGAGTTGCTTTTAATATATGTAGCTTTTTTCTTGTCCACACCACATGGATGGGTCCCCAACCAGGTATGAAACCATGCCCCCTGCAGTGGAAGCACTGAGTGTTAACCACTGAACCGCCAGCGCACTCCCTGCCATATGGACTTACGACTAATGGCCGGAAACCCTTTGTTTTGACCTGTTCAGGTCGATGGTCTTATGGTTCCTCCTCCCCTTCCTTCCAGAAACGCCTCCCCCGTCTCCACCCTTCCCCTGCATTCTCAGAGAGGATTCCTTTCCAAGTTCACACCATGGCCATCATGCTTTGTTGGGCTGCTCTTTATCCTTTGATACATACTCCCCAGTTCTTCTGTTTGAAGCCTGTTGTGTTTGTATTAACTTGTTGCTGTTAGTCACTAAGTCCTGTCCGACTCTTCTGCAGCCCTAAGCACTGTATCCTGCCAGGCTTCTCTGCCCATGGGATTTCCCAGGGAAGAACACTGGAGTGGGTATCCATTTCCTTCTCCAGGGGATCTTCTCAACCCAGGGATCGAACATGCATCTCCTGCAATGCCAGGAGGATTCTTTACCACTGAGCCACCTGGGAAACCTCGTGTTAACTTGTATGTCTCTGTATTACCTGGTAACCAACAAAGCACCATGATCATAGTACACATTCGAAAAAATTGTTGACAATGCCACACCTCTAAATGGATAGCTGAGGGTGGCATAAGTGACTTTTTATTAATAGAAGAAAATGAGGTAACCTTTACTTTTACATCAAAGTTGCTATTGGTCACCAGGTGAATGCAAACTAATGAGGGCCCAACCTGCAATTGTTGGTTTAACACTTGAATTCATCTCTCTAGACTTACAATCTTTAAAAATATATATATTCTTAAAAATATTTATTTTTACTCACTTATTTGGCTGTGCTGGGTCTTAGTTACAGCACACGGGGTCTTTAGTTGTGGCATGTGAACTCTTAGCTTCAGCATGTGGGGTCTAATTCCCTGACCAGGGATTGAACCTGGGTCCCCTGTACTGGGAGCATGGAGTCTTAGTCACCAGAATACCAGGAAAGTTCCTAGACTCACAGTCTTTTATCTCAATGCTCCTTTGTCTCTTTATCTTTCTTTTCCTGCTCCTTCTTCCAACACTTTTCTTTTTCCTTTCCCTTTTTCTGTGTCATCCAATATCGAAAATTTCTCTTAATTTGCACTGCTAGGGAATTTGATTCCATGTCTATAGTACATGAGTTTCAGTCTCCAGAAGACTTTTCACGGCTGACCCTCTTTTACCTGCTGTACCTTGGTCTGTACTACCCACTCCAGTATTCTTGCCTGGAGAATTCTATGGACGGAGGAGGCTGGTGAGCTTCAGTCCATGGGGTCACAGAGTTTGACATGACTGAGCCACTAACAACACACATACACACTTCCACCAGACTCTTATGAATTTGCGCCACCCAGTGGTTAAAGTTGCTAATGTCATCCTCTGAAAAGAGCAGTGTGCATAAATGATTATACAACCTCAGATATGCAAATGATACCACTCTAATGGCAGAAAATGAAGAGGATCTGAAGAGCCTCTTGATGAGGGTGAAAGAGGGGAGTGAAAAATCTGGCTTAAAACTGAACATTCAAAAAACTAAGATCATAGTATCCAGTCCCATCACATCAGTGCAAACAGAGGGGAAAAAGCAGAAACAGTGACAGATTTTATTTTCCTGGGCTCCAAAATCACTGCAGACAGTGACTCCAGCCATGAAATTTTAAAAGTCGCTTGCTCCTTGGAAGAAAAGCTATGACAAACTTAGCATGTTAAAAAGCAGAGACATCACTTTGCTGACAAAGAACCATATAGTCAAAGCTATGATTTTTCTAGTAGTCACGTATGGATGTGAGAGTTAGTTCCACCTCCTCCCTAATTTGGAAATCTCAGACTTAAAAATTTTTGCCAATGGATGACTGTAGTCTCTTTTTATTGCTCCTACGTGCATTTGTCCGCTTAATGGTGAGGTTGAGCATCTTTCTATATATTTACTTGCCTTCAGGTTTTCTCTTGCTTGCTTATATCCTCTCCTTTTTCTTCTGTTGTGTTGATGTTTTTTTAATTGAGTCATAGAAGTCCTGTATTTCTGGCTGTATTTCAGGATACTAATCCTCTGACTGTGAATCACGGTATAATCAAAAGTATATTCCTAATATAATACAATCCTCCAGACAAAAAAAAAACAAAAAACAAAAAACAATCCTCCAGGCAGAGTTACACATATTAATAAATAAACACCTGTCAGGCTCTGGAGCTCTGGGAGTCCCATTTGGCTCCAAGATTCTGTTTCCATTTGTACTTCTGCATTTAAAAAGCTATTGGTTTGCAGCAACATGGATGGACCTAGAGATTGTCATACTGAGTGAATTAAGTCGGACAGAGAAAGGGAAATATCATAGCACATGACATCCCTTATATGCGGAATCTAAAAAGAAATGAAACAAATGAACTTATTTACAAACCAGAAACAGGCTCACAGACCTAGAGAACAGACTTACGGTCACCAGGGGGAAGGATGGGAGGAAGGGATAGTTAGGGAGTTTGGGATGGACGTGTACACATTGCTATATTTAAAATGGATAACCAACAAGAACCTCCTGCATAGCACATGGAACTCTGCTCAATGTGTTATGTGGCAGCCTGGATGGCAGGGGAGTTTGGAAGAGAATGGATACATGTATATGTATGGCTGAGTCACTTTGCTGTCCACCTGAAACCATCACAACAGTGTTAACCAGCTATACTCCAATATAAAATAAATTTTTTAATAAAAAAATTTTTTTTTAAGCTATTGATGCTTATGTTTTGAAGTCCCACAAAACTGAACATATTCCTTGGAAGGACTTCATGAATTCCCACCTTGAAGGACTCTGCTTTGCCAGCACATCCGTGACAAAATAAGGCAGCTGGGTCATCAGCCTGCCTCAGCTCTATTCAGTTCTTTACAGCAGGCAGAGAAAAGGGCAGCTCTCAAAAAACTACTAGAATCTGCCATTGTCTTATTCTGAAATTAAACCAGCTAAGTAATACAAAGGTTCAATTCCAGAGTGATTTATTCAGATATTGCTTTCCTAGGCATTTATAACGACTCCATGGTATTGAAAAGAAATGCAACCTGTAGCAATATCTAAACTCCTGGGCCTATTTCACACTAAAAAGCACTGAGCTCCCAGAGTGAGCCATACAGTACCTTTGCCTAATGTTTTTATTTGCCTAAGCATGGAGAAGGTGAACTTTGACAGAACAGACAGCCTATGTGCCAAAGCAACATCACATTAGAGAATTCTCTCTGGTCTTCTCTCTGTTGTGAAATCACCAGTTTACCCTTTTAGCTCTCTTCTTCCGATCTAAAAGAAAATCACGTTTCTCATGGCTATACTTCCCATGAAATCACTCCAACGTGCTTGTTCTTCCTAGTGGATTAATTTTAAGCCTTTTACCTCTAAAATGAGAGCTTCCCAGGTGGTTCTAGTGGTAAAGAATCTGCCTGCCAATGCAGGAGACGCAAGAGACGCAGGTTCCATCCCTAGATTGAGAGGAAGGATTCCCTGGGGCAGAGAATAGCACCCCACTCCAGTACTCTTCCCTGGAAAATTCCATGGGCAGAGGAGGCTGGCAGGCTACCGCCCATGGGGCCTCAAAGAGTCGGGTATGACTGAGTGACTGAGCACATCTCTCACTGAAGATAATAATAATAGATAACACACAATGCAGATCTACTATGTAAGAATAAAAGCTTGTCTTCTGCTAAAGTAACACTAGGGAACAGGTAGGCTAGGGAGCATCTCACGGTTCTGAACCACCATAGCCTTCCCAAGGCCACTTTCACATGTCTCTTCAACTTTAACACAGGTCTCCACCCTGCAGCCAGAGTAAGCTATCCACAATGCAAATTAGATCTTGTTGCTCTTCAGCTAAAAAACATCCAGGGACTTGCCACTACTCTCAGGATAAAACTCCAAATCCTTAATACTGTTGACTGCCAATGTTAATCAACTAGGCCACAGTAAGAAAGATTACATTTTAAGACTGTCAAGGCCATCCATTGTCCAGTCTGCCCCCTTGTCCAGTCTCATCTCCCCTCACTCATTCCTTTACTCCAGCTACAGCCACAGTGGACTAGCTGCCTTCTTCCTTCCCTTAGGGTCCCCACTGTCCCCTCTGCCTGGAACACTGTTTCCACTCCCTCATCTCACGTTCCCCTTCTTTACTATTTGCCTATTCAATACCTACTCAAATTTCAGATATTGGATTGATTGCTCAGTTGCTAAGTCATGTCTGACTCTCTGTGACCCCATGGACTGCAGCATGCCAGGCTTCCCTGTCCTCTACTGTCTCCTGGAGTCTGTTCAAACTCATGTCCATTGAGTCGGTGATGCCATCCAACCATCTCATCCTCTGTTGCCCCCTTCTCCTTCTGCCCTCAGTCCTTCCCAGCATCAGGGTCTTTTCCAATGAGTTGGCTCTTCACATCAGGTGGCCCAAAGTACTGGATCTTCAGCTTCAGCATCAGTCCTTCCAATGAATATTCAGGGTTGATTTCCTTCAGGATTGACTGAAGGTTGGATCTCCTTGCTGTCCACGGGACTCTCAAGAGTCTTCTTCAACAGCACAGTTCAAAAGCATCAATTCTTCGGTGCTTAGCCTTCTTTATGGTCCAACTCTCACATCCACACATGACTACTGGAAAACCATAGCTTTGACTAGATGGACCTTTGTCAGCAAGGTGATGTCTCTGCTTTTTAATACGCTGTCTAGGTTTGTCATAGCTTTTCTGCCAAGGAACAAGCATCTTTTAATCTCATGGATTGATAGAATCTCCTTAATAGAGCCCCCCTTGGGACTTCCCTGGTGGTCCAGTGGTTAGGACTCAACGCTTTCATGGCAGTGGCTCAGGTTCAGTCTCTGGTCGGGGTACTACTTGGCAGAGCCCTGTCAACTTATATCTTCGTTGATATTTTTCTTGGGTGGCTGATCTCTTATCTATTTCCTTACATTAGGGGGATTCACTAGTTTTGCAATGTAGTCATAAAAAAAAAAATAGAGCCCTCCTTGACCTCCCAAACTCCACCCGGTTCTCCTACTATCTGCCCCCCATCCTGCTTTTTGGGGGGCTGTGCGGGCCATAGCTGTGGCATGCAGGATCTTTTCATTGCAGAGTGTGGGATCTAGCTTCCTGACCTGGGACTGAACATGCCCCCCGCATTGGGAGCACAGAGTCTTAGCCACTGAATCACCAGGGAAGTTCCCCATTTCCTTCATGGTATGCATCTGTTTGTAATGATGTATTTCTGTGGCATTTGATTGACACCTCTCTCACAGAAGTAAGCTACAATGAGGACCAAGGCCAGGTCTGTCTTGCTTGCATTTATCTTCTATCCTTAGGCCTAGGGCTGTGTCTAACACTTAGAGGGGCTTAGTAAATATTAATAACTGCCCTTAATGGAAGAAGAGACATATGGGAATTGAATGGTTTCTCTTCCCTGAATCTCTTTATTTCAAGGATCCCAGATACTAGAAATTTAGAACCCAGATCTCCCCTGTGTCCTTCCTTCTATCACCATGAGTCACTAGCCTGGCCTTCATCTCACTTAAACCTCTGAAGTAGCTACAATTACCTGCATTTTATAGAAAACTGATGATCTGAGACTTGCCCAAGGTCACAGAGCGAGTAAGTGGAGACAGCTGGGATTCCAATATAAGTCATTGACCTTAATCTCTATGCTCTTAATCACAACACATAAGCCCTGTCGATTTATATCTTCATTGATATTTGTCTTGGGTGGCTGATCGCTTATCTATTTCCTTATATTAGGGGGACTATTCTTTATGATATGAGTTGCAAACATTCTTTTCCATCTTCTATATATGTTTTGACATTGCTTTAAAGTGTTATGTCGCTCTGCATAAATTTTGAGTGTTGTGTGGTTAAATCATTAACCTCTCCTTTTATGCCTTCTACATTCTGGGTCATAGTTAGAAAGATTTCCCTTCCCCACAGTAAGGTTATAAAGGAATTTTCTCATATTTTCTTTTACAGTTTTTAATTTTTAAATATTTAATCCATTTGGAGTTTACCCTCAAGTGAGATAAACTGACATTTATTTTTACCCCAGATGGTTGTCCAATTGTCTATGCCATTTATTGAGTAGTCCATCTTTAGCATATACTAATTCCAGTATGTATTTTGGTTTACTTCTGGACTTTCCTCTTCCACTAGTATGGGAGTCTATTCATATGCTGGAATAATTGGTACTATTTCTTTTTGTTCCAGTGGGCACATTTTAACATTTATCTTTGACTTCTCTGTGGTACTTGGCATCATTGACTGATCCACTTTGATGTATTCTCAGTGCTATATTGTTAGATTACTGAGTAGGTGTATAAACATGTATTTAGGGCGCTAGCAGATCAAGGACACTGAAATAAAGACAGTGAGGATATAATCAAAGAGGTCACCATAGAAAAGTCAGAACTTTGTTGGACTTCCCTTACATCTATTCTATAGCTTACAATATTTTAAAATATTGTTTATTTATTCATTAGCTGTGCCTGGTGTTAGTTGTGGCATTTGGGATTTTTATCTGTGTCCTGTGGGATCTAGTTCCCTGATCAGGGATCAAACGTGGGCCCCTGCATTGGGAGCATGGAGTCTTAGCCACTGGACCACCAGAGAAGTCCCTAAAGCTTATACATTTTTTTTTTTTTTTACAGATTTATTTATTTAGGCCATGTCACGTGGCTTGCAGGATCTGTTTCCTGACCAGGGATTGAACTCTGGTTCATGGCAGTGAAAGCACTAAGTCCTAATCACTGGGCCGCCAGGGAAGTCTCAATAGTTTTAAATTACGTGGGAAGCACTATATTTTCAGTTATTTAGAGCCTATATTGGAGAAGGCAATGGCACCCCACTCCAGTACTCTTGCCTGGAAAATCCCATGGGCGGAGGAGCCTGGTGGGCTGCAATCCATGGGGTTGCGAAGAGTCAGACACGACTGAGTGACTTCACTTTCACTTTTCACTTTCATGCATTGGAGAAGGAAATGGCAACCCACTCCAGTGTTCTTGCCTGGAGAATCCCAGGGACAGGGGAGCCTGATGGGCTGCCGTCTATGGGGTCACACAGAGTTGGACACGACTGAAGTGACTTAGCAGCAGCGGAGTCTATATGGTCTTTTTAAAATTAATACTTAACTAATTAATTTGACTGGGTTGGGTCTTAGTTGTGTCACGTGGGATCTTTCACTGCAGGGCATGGACTCGATATTTGTGGCTTGGGCTTAGTTGCCCCAAGGCATGTGGGGTCTAAGTTCCCCGACCAGGGATCAAATCCATGTCCCCTTCATTGCAAGGTGGATTCTTAACCACTGGACCACCAGGGAAGTCCCTAGAGCCTAGAGGGTCTTAATGCTCTGCTGACCGCCTCCCACTCCCCATCTTTACTATCACTTCTCTCTCTTCAATCTACTTCTTTTCTAGACTAAGGGCTCTTCCTCTGTGTCTTTCCTGTCATTGTCATTCAAGTTTCTACTCTTCACCTTTCTTTTCTTTTTCTATTCAATGAGCTCAGACAATCTCATCCTCTCCCGTGACTTCAAAATTCCCAGATTTGTGCTGATTTCCTAATCTGTCTCTCTGACCCAGATCTCTCCTTTAGCTTTTTATTTTTAATTTATTTTTGGTTGCACTGAGTTTTCGTTCCTGGGCGTGGGTTTTCTCAAGCTGCAGAGAGCGGGGACTACTTGCTAGCTGCAGTCGCAGACTTATTGCAGTGACTCCTCCCGCTGCGGAGCACAGGCTCTAGGCACAACGGCTTCAGTAGTTGCCGCTCGTGGGCTCTGGAGCACTGGCACAGTAGTTGTGGCACAGAGGCGTAGCTGCTCTGAGGCTTGAGGATTCTTTCCGGACCAGGGATTGAACCCATGTTCCCTGGACTGCGAAACAGATACTTAACCTCTGGACGACCAGGGAAGTCCTCTCTTTTAGCTTTAGAATCTGCCAACTGAACATCACCTGTACAGCCTGCTGCTGCTGCTGCTGCTAAGTCGCTTCAGTCGTGTCCGACTCTGTGCAACCCATAGACGGCAGCCCACCAGGCTCCCCCGTCCCTGGGTTCTCCAGGCAAGAACACTGGAGTGGGTTGCCATTTCCTTCTCCAATGCATGAAAGTGAAAAGTGAAAGGGAAGTTCCTCGGTCGTGTCAGACTCTTTGCGACCCCATGGACTGCAGCCTACCAGGCTCCTCCGTCCATGGGATTTTCCAGGCAAGGGTACTGGAGTGGGGTGCCATTGCTGCAAACACCTCAAACTCAAAGTTTACAGAACAAACCTGCCCTTTCCCCCTTTGTGTCTGTTTGCCCTATGGTCCCTCTCTTGGTTAGAAGTGCCATTATCCACCCAGTTACCTGAGCTGGACATTTGAGAATCATCTTTAATCCTACCAACTTACTCCTCCCCACCCCACACTATTATTATTAACGATTACTATTTTAGACACAACACTCGACCTGTAGGATTTTAGTTTTCCAACCAGGGATCAAACTTGGGCCCATGGCAGCTGAGAGCACAAAGACCTAGCCACGGAAGCACCATGGAATTCCCCTCCATTACTTCTTAAACACCTTAAATCCATTTACTTTTCCTCATCCCCATTCCAACCATGTTAGTTCAAGCCCTCATCATCTCTTACTTGGACTTCTGAAATTCCTGGTCTTTCCTTTTGCCACCTCTTAGTCCACATCACTGCCAGAGAGCTAGATCTAAAACCAGATTAGTTATTACCACTCCCCAACTCAAAATACCCTACTGGCTCGCCACAGCCTCTGGAGTAACATCCAAAGCCTGCTCTGGTCTGACCCCTGCGCACCGTGCAGCTTCACAGTCAATGGCTCTCCTTTCTTGCTCTCTGTACTCCAATCACACAGACCAAATTGATCGTGCTATCTCATGCTTCTTTGGATAATTTGATCTGTTTGGAATTTCCTTCCCATTCTTCTCTAAGACTTAACTCATCACTTCCCAGAGACCTACCCCTTAATTCTCCCTAGAATTGGCCGATCTGTTCTCGGAGCCCTCGATGTACTAGCACATCACTGTTACAGCACATATTACTTTGTATTGTAACTATCTGCTGTCCATCTCTCCACTGGACACCGAGCTTCTTTTCGAGGGCAGAGCCTGTTTTATTATGTGTGTGTGTGTGTGTGTGTGTGCTTAGTCGCTCAGTCACTCTTCTGCAACTCCAAGGACTGTGTAGTCTACCAGGCTCTTCTGTCCATGTGATTCTCCAGGCAAGAATACTGGAGTGGGTTGCCATGTCCTCCTCCAGGGGATCTTTCCCACCCAGGGATCAAACCTGCATCTCTTAAGTCTCCTGCATTGGCAGGTGGGTTCTCTACCACAAGTGCCACCTGGGAGGCCTATATACACACACACACACACACACATATATATAATGCTTAAAATTTGTTGGCTAAGACTCTCTTCCTTGAATGGGCAGAAGAAAATCAGCTTCAACAGGTTCCAGTTCTTCCATTATTAACTAATCCCTCCCTCTTGAAGGCTGACTTCTTCTCCCTTTGGACGTGTGTACATATTCCATATTTCTAAAGAGCCATTCTATTTTCTAAAAAAAAAAAAAACAAAAAACGACATATCTCTGCTGGGGTGCACTACCTTCTGAGGTTGTATAAAGTCTAGAGGCTGGTAACAGAAGTCTGATCCTCTACTACGCTGCCTGCTTCCATTCTCTGAGCATCAATTTCTGCACCAGTAAAAATGAGAGTAACAACACCTCCCTTAAGAGATTTTTAAGGACTGAAACGAGAAAGTATATACAAAGAGCCTTGCACTGTGTGTGTGCCAAGTCGTGTCTGACTCTTTATGACCCCACAGACTGTAGCCCATCAGGCTCCTCTGTTCATGGAATTTTCCAGGCAAGAATCCTATTTCCTACTCTAGGGGATCTTCCCAATCCCGAGATTGAACTCACATCTCTTGGGTCTCCTGCATTGGCAGGCGGGTTCTTTACCACTAGTGCCACCTGAGAAGCCCACGAAGAACCTTGCAAAGTAGCTATTTTTAGTGTCAGGTTGGGAGTCATTACTGCTGTGTCATTTTGAAGAGTATGCTTGTGTGTGTATGAGCGTGTGATTTAATAGTAAAGTGCTTCAGGGAAAACTGCTGTCCTTGGCATGATTATAGATTCCAGAAAATTAATAAAGTGAGCAAACACTAAAAAATGTGTTTCACTGCATAAAAACAACCGGTTAGACCATTTACGTAAACAGCCTAACATTTAAGGTTTAATTATCATGCAGCACAATAACAATTATATATATCATTAAATATGCATCAGATTAACCTTGTGAGTTTTATTTGATTACAGTAGTACTCTATAGAACATTTTTGTAGTTAATTGCTTGTAATGCATAAGTCTGTACACTATTTACATCAATTAAATGAGACAGAGCTCCTGAGTGTGTCCTGCATTTGAGGTAAGCCTGATTATCTATCCTTGATTGCAACTATACACTTGCCCTATGACCTGTAAGATAACGTACACCTTCTTTAGTTTTGTATAGTGAGGAAGATGCTAAAGAAGAAGGCAGTGAGACTTCCTTGGTGGTCCAGTGGTTAAGAATCCACCTGCCAATGCAGGGGACATGGGTTCGATCCCTGGTCCAGGAAGGTTCCACATGCCTCAGGGCGACTGAGCCCGTGCACAGCGACTATGGAGCCTTCACTCCAGAGCCTGAGAGCCACGACTACTCAGCCTAGGTGACACAACCACTGAAGCCCGCGAGCTCTAAGGCTCATGCTCTGCAACCAGAGAAACCACCACGAGAAGCCCGCACACCGCAACTAGAGAGTAGCCCCTGCTCTCCGCAACTAGAGAAAGCCTATTCAACAACGAAGGCTCAGTGCAGCCAAAATAAATGAATAATAACTTTAAAAAAAGGGCTTCCCTGATAGCTCAATGGGTAAAGAATCCGTCTGTAATGCAGGAGACCCTGGTTCGATTCCTGGGTTGGGAAGATCTGCTGGAGAAGGGATATGCTACCCACTCCAGTATTCTTGGGCTTCCCTTGTGGCTCAGCTGGTAAAGAATCTGCCCGCAACGTGGGAGACCCGGGTTCGATCCCTAGGTTGGGAAGATTCCCTGGAGAAAGGAAAGGCTACCCACTCCAGTATTCTGGTTTGATTTAAAAAAGTCAAACTCATTACTAAATTGTTTTAAAAGAAAAAGAAGCATGCAGCAAAAGAAAATTCTGTTTAATTGCTCAGTGTTTAAGAAACCTACAGGTTTCCAGAAGATAGTTCTTGATTCAAATAACAAAAATATTCTAATGCTGACCACTAGCGAACATAGCCTAAAATAACTTCTAAGCAAGTCCCAAGGTCATACTATGGAGCACTTTTGGAATTAAAATTAAAACCACAATTATAATTTATTTGACCCCCACCATGAATTAGGTACTATACATACACCATCATATCCTTATAAGAGTCTTATAAATTAGGTATTATTTTCATTTTATGCATGAGGAGAAAAGAGGCACAAAAAGGTAATAATTTGCCTAAATGCTTGAAGGTTGTCAAGGGTGGAACAGGATTCAAATTCAGGAAAGGCTTCTTTCCTGAAGCCTTCTTTCAAACTACATACCTTTTCAATTATATTAATTGGTTTCTAACAATTCATGTTTCAAACATGTACTTGTTGGTTGCAAGAGTAGAGACTGCCTGTCATCAAATTACACAGAACACTTTAGAAGTCTGTTTGGAAAGCCAAAAGGTGGAGGCCTTGTCCATCAGGCTGAAAGGCATGCAGCTAGGCTGCCTAGTAGGCATATAAAATTTTCCAGGTAAACAGGAGTCATTCAGCAATAAGACATTTCTGGTTCACCTAGCTTTTTAGATCCTACCCCAGACCTGCTGTTCCAAGAGACATCCTATGCATTACAGAGATCAAAAAGAAGACAGGGAGGGAACTGCCTGCCAGTCCAATGGTTAGGACTTGGCACTCTCACTGCCAGGGCCCAGGTTCCATCCCTGACAGGAGAATTAAGATCCCACAAGCTACACAGTATAGCCAAAAATTAAAAATGTCAGTGAGGTGAGGAAGAGGCAGAAGAGATGGGTAGCAAAGGGCTAGATTCATGAAAATCAGGCTTAATGGCCCTGGGATTATGAAAATCCTAAAACTTGCTAACTTTTCAGCTTGAATAGCCAGCAGGAGTTTATTAGTTACATTTGGACAGACATGATTTTAATTCTGGCTGTACTACCTAGGAACTGAAGGACTTAGGGTAAGAGGTTTTACCTCTCTGCACCTCATTTCTACTTATCTGAAGAATGGGTTGTAGTGGGGTCCTTTAGCAGAACTTATCCCCTTCTTGCTCACCTTTGAGATCTCTGCATGAGTGCTAAGCCACTTCAGTTGTGTCTGACGCTGTGTGACCCTATGGACTGTAGCCCACCAGGCTCCTCGGTCCATGGGATTCTCCAGGCAAGAATACTGGAGCGGGTTTGCCATGTCCTTCTCCAGGAGATCTTCCCAACCCAGGGATTAAAACCATGTCTCTTATGTCTCCTGCATTGGCAGGCGGGTTCTTTACCACTAGCGCCACCTGGAAACTTTAGGGCATTCTCACTTATGCAGAAGAACCCCAGATATACACTGTGTAGAGAAACAACTGTATGCAGACCTTACATTTCTTTAAGTAGATTAGCAAAAGTACTTCAATCCTTCCTTGGCAGAATGGTCATGGTTGAGGGTGATCAAGTGAGAAGAGCAGTCTAGCAAATGGTGGTGAAGTGGGAGTGGGGAGGAAAAGAATAAGAGCAGGAGTCTGGGATTAGCAGATGCAAATTAGTATATATAGGATGGATAAATAACAAGGTCCTTCTGTATAGCAGAGAGAACTATATTCAATACTCTGATAAAACGTAATAGAAAAGAACATGAAAAAGAATGTATTTATGTATATATATGTGTAACAGAGTCACTTTGCTGTACAGCAGTAATTAACACAACACTGTAATTCAACCATACTTCAATAAAAGTAAATAAAAAGAAAAGGGACCTCCCTGGTGGTCCAATGGTTAAGAATCTGCCTGTCAAGGCAAGGGACACAGGTTCAATCCCTGGTCCTGCAAGATCCCACACGCCACGAAACAACTGAGCCCATGTGCCACAACTATTGAAACCTTTGAGCCCTAGAGCCTGTGCTCCACAACCACAGAAGTCACCACACTGAGAAGCCTGTGTACTGCAACGAACAGAAGCCTCCACTCTCTGCAACAGAAAATCCACCCAAAGTAACCAAGATGCAGCACAGCCAAAAATAAATAATTTTAAAATTAATTAATTAAAAAAAAAAGCAATCTAGGAACCTCCTAGAAGGAATACTATTATTCCCTAACTCCTTTGACTAGGGTGGCCATCAAAGGAGAAAGCTATGGAGGGACAGAGCCAATGAAAACAAGAGGATTGAAATGCTCCTGAATGGAAGAGGCAGCAACAGAGGCTGGACCAGCCGTGAGCTGGGCCGTGGTGGAGTCAGTTTTTTTTTGTTGGTGTTTAGTTGTTAAGTTGCGTCCAACTCTTTGTGACCCCATGGACTGCAGCACGCTAGGCTCCTAGTGTGTGAACTCAAAGAGCTGAGCCCTAAGGAGCTGCAATCCCTGGGCTCAGGCCTTTAGTGGAGTGGCGCCCTGTCTACTGAGTGCATCACAAGACACTCCTTGCCTTTAAGAGACCTTGTATTTGGCACAGAGCTCTGCTCCCGGAACTAAACCTCTGGCTAATTTACATTGACTGGCATTATCTGAGTTTAAAGGGAAGGAAGTTGAAATGGGGAAAGCATGGCTAGATTTTTAGATGTTCTGTTCTTATCTATTTGTATACTACACTACAAACTGCCACCTTAGATACAAGAAAAATAAATAAAAGAGGAGATCAAGTTTCTAGTCTTTCAGCACTCAGGACATAGTAACTAGAAATGACTATCATTTTCACAGGGAGGAAGGCTCAAAAACTGCACTTCGAATTCTAACCACTGCGATTAAGTAGTGGGAGAGGAGTTTGGGGCAGATTTTGGACTCAATCGATGGCAGCCACGTTACAGAGCCTGATGGGAGGATGGAATTTTCCTTGTTGGGATTTGAGTTCAAAAGTCAACCTCCTTAGTTAGTGAAGAATGGAAGGGCTTGGAGAAGGTGCTATTAGTCTGTCCTGAAGGTCACTCTTAAAAATATTAGTTCAACGGGGACTGGTCTTAGTATTATTAATGTAACTTTCTGTCTTTAAGAGGACAAGAGTTGTTTTTTTCAGGTTCCTTGACAGACAATGCTTGGTGAGGGAGCAACAAGGTACTGAGTTGTCTCTCCTAGCACAGGTTAAGCACAGATCACTGGAAGCATGCAAGAGGGATACCAGATCCAGACCTGGGGAGGTCAGAAGCGATGTACCTGAGGAAATGAAGTCTAAGTTGAAGTGAAGGTACCTTAGCAAAGGAAACTTGGAAGTAGTGCCTAGGGGCAAAAGGAGGTGCTTCTACCAGGTGGGAGAATGAAGAGTAAGATGGGGGCAATAATGACAAAGAAAGAGAAAGACATTGGACCCTGAAGGGCCTTCTTCAAAGAGTGACCATATAATTTACTGTACAGAGACACTTCTAAGAGGGAAATGCAACCTCGCTAATTATAGGGGGATAATAGGTATAAACCAGGACTGTTCTGAGCAAATCGGGACTTATCACCCCACTCAGAGGTCATGTTCAGGTGTGTAGCCCTCTGGTGAAAGCATAAACTGGACATCACCTCTTTTTACCTTACACAATCTTTCTTTTGCCTGAGGACTTCATGCATGCCTTTGCTTTTACCTGCTCATTTTGCAAATATTTGTCCAGGAAGCTCTTCTGGGTACTGAGGTTACAAAGAAAACCTACATCCAAAGAAACAGTTCTAATACAGTTAAACCGTTTTAGCCCTGGTCTCTCCTCTTAGCTTCAGACTTATAAGTCATTCCCATATGCAGGTTGCAAAGCAGATCTGAAACAGAATCTTTCATTTCTCCTCCAAATTTGTGTTCCTCATGTTATAACTGATGCCACTGCAATACTGAAGGCAGAAACTGAGAAAAACACCGCTTTCATCACTGTTATCCTTCCCCTCACTATGCATTTTTAATTTCTCCACATCTTTCTTAAGCACAATGGCTAAATTGGGGCTTAGAATTCTAATGAGGGCCTCACATCAATTGAAGAGGAAGGGTAATTTCCAGGTGCTGGAATGCTGTGTTTCTAATGAATAGATCCTGAATCACGTGGGACTGTTTTTCAACAGTACAAGCTGATGACTCATATCAGTTTGTTGACAGTGATGACGTCCAGATGTGGATACACACCCTAGCCAGTATCAAAAACTTTCAGTTTAGGAGAAAAAAACACGAAGATAAGTCCTAAAGGTTTGATGCCAGTTTCCATTTGTGGAGGTGAGAGTGGTTGTAAAGGCGTAGGTCAAACACCAGTACACTGTTAAAAATGGATGATTGAAAGGGCAATTTTAACGCTTCTGCTATCTATTCTCCACACAACTGCCAGTGATTCTTTTTAAAACAAATCTGATCAACAATCCGCCTGCGATGCAGGAGACCTGGATTCAATCCCAGGGTTGGGAAGATTCCCTGGAGAAGGGAAAGGCTACCCACTGCAGTATTCTGGCCTAGAGAATCCCACCGACTGTACAGTCCACCGGGTTGCAAAGGGTCAGACAGGACTGAGCAACTTTCACTTTCACTAATCCAAGGCTGCAATTAAAACAAATCTGATGATTCCTTTGTTCTCAACCCTTCCATGGTATTCTGTCACATTCTAATAAAATCCAAAGTCCAACGTGGCTTACCAGATACATGATCTGGCTTCTGCCTATTTCCCAACTTCTTTCTCTAATTTCTAGCTTCTTCTTCAAAGTGCCAAGCAATCAGGGCTATTTTAATTGCCATTTCTTTTTTCCTAGAACAGTTTCTCTCTAGAAATACATACAGCTACCTCCCTCATTAATGATTAGATTTCAGCTTATGATGTAGAGGCCTTTCTTGTCTGCCCCATCCCATCACTCTTATCCCTTTGTCTTGATTTTTTTTTAAAACTTGCCACATTATTGGGCATTAGCTATTACATAGTAATATAGTTTATGTATTGCTTATTGTCAATCTCCCCATTATATGAGGCAGAAACTTATTCACTGCTGAATTCCCAGCATGTACAACAGTGTCTTCTCATTAAATATTTGATTAATGAATGAATAAACAGATTTTCAGGATACAACATATGTAAAACGATTCTATATTTATTGACATTAAGCATAAAAAATATCTAAAAGAGTGTATAGCAAAATGTTAAATTACATGGGGGGAGCTGGTTTTCACATTATTTTTGCTCATGCAAATATTCTTTTTTTTTCCAGAACGAACTTGTATGACTCAGATACTAAAAAAAAAGAAAAAAATGAATAAAGAGACCACGCTGGCAGAAAGTGTAAATGAATTCTATAAGAGGTTGGGCAAATTTATGAATGAAAGACTTAAACAGATATAGTAGCATAATGGTTAAGCTCAGCAACTGTGTGAATCCCCTTTCATACATGATCTAGCATGTAATCCCAAATTATTCACAAGGCAGCGTCTAAAGGTTTTCATCTGGAAAATGGGGATGGTAACAATGAGTGTCCACCCCACAAGGCTGTTTCTGAAGATTAAATGAGACCATGTTTGCAACCTCCTTTGTACAATACCTGGCATGCAGTAAATACCCAACAAATGGCAGCTATTACAATAATTAGTAGTAGTAACAAGAGATGTCGGGACATACCTAGCCCTCAAGATTGACATCAGAGTGGACCACCACATCCTCTCATCATTGCGCATCAATCTGGGCCCCTGAAGCCCAAAGAGGGGATGGTTCTTTCCAAAGATGATAATTTCGACGTTCCAGGAGCATCTGAATCAAACGTACCCCGTGTACCCTTAAACCATTCAGGCAGTCTGATTAATCCACGAGCGGCACTGCAAGATACGGCTTCGAGAGGCCACCCCTGCTCGCCGTCCTTGGGCCCAAGCGCTTAGCCTCGATCTCCTTCGAGGCGGTAACAAGGGTGGGAGTGGGAATGTCAGAAAACACAAAAGCGGGGCAGTAGTGGCCCGCTCCGGCTCAGCGCACTCTGGAGCGGATACAACGGCGGCACCAGGCATCGGCCGGCCCGCGGCGACCAGCAACACGCCCTCAGGAAAAAGTAATCACTGGTCCCACTCAAAACTCGGGCAGGCAGCTCAGAGTCCCAGCCTCTCAGGCCTCTCTGCAAGAGGCCGGCGGCGGGCGCGCGGCGAGAGCCCCGGACCGGGGCCGAGCCAGGGGCGGCGGCAGGCGCGCCACCCGCGACGGGGCTTCGACGGCCGGGGCGGGGACGGGGCGGAGGCGGCGGGCGCGCAGGCCGCTCGCGCCTGCGTCGCCCGCAGGGAGCGCGCACGCAAGCTCGGGCGCGCGCACGGCTGGCGTTTCCTCGGCGCGGAGGAGGGGGAACGCGCTGAGGTGAGGCACGAGGCGCTGCGGGGAGCTTGTCCGCCGGCCGTGAGCCCCACTCGCGGGACGAGGTGGGAGGCGGGGACCGCGAGGGGCGGCCAGGTTGCGGGCGGGCTGCGGGCCCCGGCGGCGTCAGGGGCGAGAGGGGCAGGCGGGCGGGCGTGAGGCACGGGCCACGCCGCGCGGTGGGGGAGGGCGCCGCGGGCCGGGACTGAGCCCTGGGGCCGCGCCCCGCCCCCTGAACGGTCCGCTGGGTCCCCGCCTCGGCATTCCTGTCGCTGCTGTGGCGGAGCGCGAAATCCCGTTGTTAACAAAGGGCTGACGTGACCCCTTGTTTTCAGATAGGCCTTCCAAGTAGACATTTCGTATCTATAGAGCTGGGGTTGTCTGAGTCTCCAGTAAAATGACGCTCAAGATCATATAATTAATGAGGGACCAAGTGAGGCTTCGAATCTTGTCTGCGAATCTCGTCCAAGCCTGCCCCTGTCCTCTGTTTCACGCCCCTTTCCTCCTCTTCCCAGTAACTTCTTGGACTTTGGCAAATGTTAACTTGGAGGTAGCAGCCACCCTTTCGTGAATGTTAGCGTCAGAAATGTCTCCAGTGAGAAGAACGGAGTGGAGAAAGAATATTCTGCTTACTGCAATATTGTGCTTACAACATGGAGCATTTATGAGGCTATACACATCCTTTAGTTGACTATCTCTATTAATCTCTGTTGAAGTGACGCTGCTGTTCACTAACTGTTAAGACATTGTGCAAATAATCTTTCAGGGCTTCTTTCCCTCCTTGAAAAAGCTCCATGCCTCAGAAGATTGTAAGGATTCACAGATAATCCACATACAGTAGTGCCACAGTGTCTAGCTTAAGAGAAAACTTCAATAAATGTTCACTATTTGTGGCCCAGAGAGGAAAGAATCTAGCTGCAATGCAGGAGACCCGGGTTCAATCCCTGGGTGGGGAACGTCCCGTGGAGAAGAGAATGGCAACCCACTCCAGTATTCCTGCCTGGAAAATCCCATGGACAGAGTAACCTGGTGGGCTACAGGCAGAGTCGGACATGACTGAGCAACTAACACAGTATTTTGTTACTGAGTGCATAATACCTCTTACTGAACTCGTGTTTTTTCAAACTCATTTTTTCCGGTCTAGAGCAGAGGGAGAACCACTCCGACTCATCCTGAAAAAGACAAGTTCATTGACAGTGTTATCTGAGCTTTGTATACACTTAATGATGACTTATTCTAAGCTAAAACTGTTAGGTGAAAAAAGTCACTGTCGGAGAACTAAAGATAAACTAACCTTTTTGTAGAACTAATACTTATTTGTCCAGTGTTGTTGTTTAGTTACTAAGTCATGGCAGAGTTGAACCCATATCTCTGACATTAGCAGGCAGATTCTTAACCATTGAGCCACCTGGGAAGCCCTCATTTGTCCACTACATTTGTATTTATTGAATTCTTTCTGCTTGGCACTATGTACCAAGTACTTAAGACATACAAATTTGTTATTTGATGTGGTCCCTGCTTTCGCTAGTTTAGAAGTGGGAAAAATATGCATTCAGAAGTAATTCTTACAAAGGAGAAAGTAAACAATGCCGAAGAAAAGAGAGAGAGAGAGAGAAGGCTATGGGAGATTAGAAAGGGGGGATTTTTTTTTTGGCTTAGTGTGAAATAGGAATTCATTTATGTCTTCAGACTCTGTGGGAGAGGGAGAGGGTGAGATGATTTGGGAGAATGGCATTGAAACATGTATAATATCATATAAGAAACGAATGGCCAGTCCAGGTTTGATGCAGGATACAGGATGCTTGGGGCTGGTGCACTGGGATGACCCAGAGGGATGGTACGGGGACAGAGGTGGGAGGGGGTTTCAGGATGGGGAACAGGTGTACACCTGTGGCGGATTCATGGCAAAACCAATACAATATTGTAAAGTAATTAGCCTCCAATTAAAATACATAAATTTATTAAAAAAAAAAATGTGACTTGGTATATTGTACATACCTACTTCCCTAGAGGTCCAATGGCTAAGACTCTGCGCTCCCAATACAGGGAGCCCAGGTTCAATCCCTAGTCAGGGACCTAGATCCTGCAGGCCTCAACTAAGACCTAACACAAATAAATACAGGAAAAAAAAATTTGTTCAAATAATAAATTAGTGAACAAAATGTATGTTGTAATAGATAGGATTCCTAAGTTTTCAAGTAATAGAAGTTCATTCAGATTAAAGTATTATTGGAAAGATAGAGAAATAAGGGGGGAAAAAAAAAGCTTAAACAGTTAGGCCACCCCTGGGGATGGGAATCTTGAAGGGCCAGATCTCATGGACCATATTCTTTGGCTAGTGAATGACTGAGCTCCAACTACCCTCTGTCCTTGTGTATCTTACTCAGTATTCAGGCTTCTGTAAGACCAGATTGGATTGCTTTAGCTGCTGTGGAGGTGGAGGATAGAGTGTTGTGATTCACAATCCCACCAAAGCCTTAGGAGATGTGGGAGAGTCCATTTTCCAAAGGATGGAGGGCTAAGGAGAGAAGTGATACCAGACAGAGAAAATCAGTTGTTGTTTATTAGAACTGTGTAGCCTTTATAGAGGACTTAGTATGGGCCAGGCACTATGGTATATTATTTATCTGGCTTTTGATATTTAACCCTCAACAGCTCTAGGAAGTAGGTATGATTGTAGCATATCCATTTTACAGAGGAGGAAATGAGCTTATAGAGATAAAATAATTTGCTTAGCCTTAACAAAACTAGGATGTGGTACAATTGAGTACACAGCATTATTTTCTCTTTCTCTTGTCCCTTTGTTTTTTTTTTTTTCTTGTCCCTTTGAATTATTTCCTTATCCAGGTGCCACTTCTGTTTGTTCACAGGGAGCGGTCATCAGCTTTGGTATTGGCAGGTTCTGAAATCTTCTTGAAGCAACTCAGATTAAAGAAGATCAAAGCAACAGAGTCTTTGCCAACTGGAGAATGGACCGATTGGGTTCCTTTAGCAGTAAGTACTGTGGGAACAAGTCCCAGGTTAATATTCATAGTAAACTAAAGTGGAAGTTGATCAAAGAAGAAAAATAAGTACTTTGAAGTTAAAGCCATGTGAATCTGATCCTAAAAGAATAAGAATATCAAATCAAAATAAAATCAACCAATACTACTGATTGCCCACTGAACACTTGACACAAACATATCGCCCTAGGTCTTATAAGAAAACTAAGCTCAAATGGACCGTGCATAGTATGATTAACCCATAGTTCAACTGAAAAAAGCAGTTGGAATTTAGCTTTAGAATCAATAACATATTTCAGGTGCCTTGGTAAGAAATAATGTCAGTGGTGGAATAAAGGAAATGTTCCTGCCCTCTGTTTTTAGCAGAACTTGTATTCTCAGAGTAAGCTACAGTGTAATAACAGTGCAGAGAATTATGGAGTATGTGTGAAATAAATCCAGGCAGCCATAACTGGAGGGAAAAAATCATTACTTTTTCCCTGATTCTGAAGATAAGATATTTGGCAGAAATAGAAATCCACTGTTAGATGTTAGTAGCGTCCCAATGAGAGGAATTAGAAAGGCACATTTGGAGTGTGGACTGTTCAGCGATTTCTTAAGGGGAAATCTAATTTGCTCACTCATCATACTCCCTCTATAAATTTAGGACAGAATGGAGTTTTCAGGCACATCTAGTTTAAATATCATTTTATATACAAAGAAAACCTAAATGAATTATCCCCATGCTGGGAGTGTAAACGGAAACCAGTCTACCTTTTAAAAATAATTTTTAAATTTTAAAAATAATTTATAAACTAAACTTTAAAAATTTGATTTGGAAATAATCTCATAGGAAAGTTGGAAGGATAGTACAAAGAATCCCCATACACCTTTTGTAAACCTTTTACCTTATTTGCATATATTATCTCTAAATACACACATTTACTTACGTAAGTATGTATATATAAGTAGACATACTCCATTTTTTTTTTTCCCAGAATCATTTGAGGCTAAGGGACATACGTCATGGCTTTACCCTCAAGTAGTTTAGTGTTTATTTCCTAAGACTAAAGATATTCTGTTCTAACCTCACTGACTCGATGGACGTGAGTCTGAGTGAACTCCGGGTGTTGGTGATGGACAGGGAGGCCTGGCGTGCTGCGATTCATGGGGTCACAAAGAGTTGGACACTACTCAGTGACTGAACTGAACCTCAGTAGAGTTACCAACTTTTGTAAGATAACACTGATAACATATTTTTTCCTAACCCACCATCTGTATTCCAGTTTTGTCAGCTGACTCAGTAATGTCCTTTATGGTATTTTTTTTTCCCTTCCTTCCCATACAGGATACAGTCAGGTCATGTCTTGCATTAAGTTTAACTCCTTTAAACTGAAACATTTTCACAGCCTTTGTCTTTAGTGACTGACACTTTTGGGGAATCAGGCCTTTTCCTCCCTTTTTAAAAATAGAGGTGTCTCCTTTTGGGTTTGTCTGGTCTTGCTCTGTCCCTCATTAATGATGTTAACTTTGAAAATCCAATCAAGGTGTACATTTAAGTTCTTCACCGTATAATTTTTTTTTCTCTTACATATAATAAGCAACTCGTAAGGAGACACTTTCTCAGACCATAAAATATTTTGTTCCTTGTCAGAATTTCTCCCTAGTTAGCATCCATTGATGATTTTTGCATTTACTATGATGGTTACAAAATGATTTTTTCCCCACACCCCAGCACTTCAGCACTCTCTATTAGTTAGCATTTTATTGTAGTCAAGAGACTGCTTGTTTCACTTATTTATTTAAGTATGGATATGAATTGCTGCTGTTTCAATGATTTATAGTTCATTATCATACTAAGTTATTTTGGTTCTCAGATTGTCCTAATTTGACTGCTTTGAGTCCCGTCAAGGTGTCTCTTGCAGCCTTGTGACTTGTCCCCACCCTCCATCACTTTGTTGAGTATCTCCTTACTTTTTGGTATGGCTACACGTTCCAGGTGCATCTTACCTCCTATCACCCAGCTCTGAAATTAGCCACTTCTGTGAGGAGTCCTTGGTCCTTTTAGAGAGGAATGACGTTAGAAACCAAGATCTGGTCATTGCTTATTGCTGCTAGAGTGTGTTGGCGTCTTGGCTTTTTTGGCCCACAGAGCTCAGAAATACATGTGTGTATATGGTATAAAGATAAATACCAATATATATATTCACATATACATGTATATACCTATAGGTAACACTTTTTAAGAAATCATGAGTTCACATTGATACCTCCAGTTTATCTTGATAGGTTTTTTCCTTATTTTGTGTCCCTTCATCAGTGAAAACCCTGGCTTCCAAAACTTCAGCACATTTGCTCAGTCTTTTAATATATCCAAAAGTATTTCAGAATTGCTTTGTGAGTACCACTACATAAAGCAGACCTACTTCAACAAATTCAGGGTTTGTTTACAATTCTCTGCATCACCCAGTACTGAAGGTCTGTTGTTAAATATTCATAAATTACTTGGATTTGTTCTTTTTTTTCCCTTTCTCATTGTGGTTACAGTGTTCTTTTGAAATACTTTTGGGTTTATCTGTTCGTTCTGCTTTCAGTTTTTCCTTTCCATATTTACTGATTTTATTTTTTAATTTGTAGAACATAAATATATTTCCAAAAGTCAAAACTATGGAGATTTTTTATACATATACATAATTTTTACTCCTTATGTCTCTTCCACTCCATTCCATTTCCTCATTCAGCCCTTCATAAGTTTCCAGCTTCACTGTTTTCTAGTTTATCTGTCCTTTATTTCTTTTCACAAAGACAAATAGGCATGTATATATATATTTTTTTTAATTTATTTATTTTTAATTGGAAGCTAATTGCTTTACAATGTAGCGTTGGTTTCTGCCATACATCAGCATGAATCAGCCATAGGTATACATATGTCCCCTCCCTCTTAAACCTTCCTCCCACCCCATCACACCCCCCTCTAGGTTGTCACAGAGCACCAGTTTGAGCTCGCTGTGTTGTATAGCAACTTCCCATTAGCTATCTGTTTTACATATGGTAATGTATATATTTCAGTGCTACATTCTCAATTCATCCCACCCTCTCCTGCATCCATAAGTCTGTTGTCTATGTCTGAGTCTCTATTCTTACTCTGCAAATAGGTTCATTGGTACCATTTTTCTAGATTTCATGTATATGCATTAATACACAATATTTGTTTTTCCGTTTATGACTGACTTCACTGTTTGTAATAGGCTCTTAGTTTCATCTGCCTCACTAGAACTGACTCAAATTTGTTCCTTTTTATGGCCGAGTAATATTCCATTGTATATATGTACCACAACTTCTTTATCCATTTATCTGTCCATGGACATCTGGGTTGCTTCTGTGCTGTCTGTTGTAACTAGTGCTTCAGTGAGCATTGGGGTTCATGAAATGAATATATTTTTGTTTTTCCTAATTTCTTACTGTAAAGATAACATACTATGTATCTTTGCACCTTTTTTTTTCCTTCCCCGTTTAATAGTATCTCCTGGAAATACTATATTACTTTATGGAGTTTTTTTTTAATAGTTACATATACTACTCCATTATGTGGATATACTATAGTTGGATCAACTTCTGTCCAGTGCTTGGACATCAAAATAGTTTTTTGCAGTTACAATTAATATTCTAATGCATAACCTTGTGTTGTTGGGGGTGTATATTCAGGTAAATTTTTAGAAGTGGAATTCTTGTGTTCAAAGATAAATGGATATTTAGATACTGCTAAATTCCCTGATAAAGGAGTTGTGCCTTTTTGCATCTCCATAGGCAATATATGAAGATGCCTATTTCCCCACAGCTTGTTGAGAAACTATATTATCAAGCTTTTGAATTTTTGCCAGTCTGATGGGTGAGAACTTTCTGTAGATTGCTCTTATTGTGAGTGAAGTTGAATGTCTTTTCATGTTTAAGGTTCATATTCATCTTTCTTAATTAAGTCTTCATGACTTTCACAATAGGATTTTTGGTTCTTTTTTTTTCCTTCTCAGTTTTTTTTTTTTTTAATTAATTATTTTGTCTGAGCTGGGTCTTTGTTGCTTTTCTTAGGCTTTCTCTAGTTGTAGCAGGTGGAGGCTACTCTTTGTTGTGGTGTGCAGACTTCTCATTGCCGTGGTTCTTTTGTTGCAGAGCACAGGCTCTGGAAGTACATGGGTTTCCAGTAGTGGGCCCAGTAGTTGTGGCACATGGAATCTTCCTGGCCTAGGGATCAAACCCATGACCTCTGCGTTGGCAGGCAGATTCTTATCAACTGTGCCACCCGGGAAGTTCCTTTCTCTCAGTTTTTAAAGGTTCATTCTATGTTAAGGGTGTTAGCCCTTTGTCTATGATATGTTTACAAGTATTTTCTTCTAGTTTATTTGCTTTCTATATTATGATTTTTTTTTTTGCCAAAAAGATTTTTGTTTATTTTGTCTATGTAGTCAAATTTATTACTCTTTTATTGCCTCTGGATTTTGAATGATTGTTTAAAAAAAGTCTTTCCTTCCTCCTAGGTTACAGAAAAGTTCTGGATCCTTTGTGAGGGATAGTTTGTCTGTATATATCAGAAACCTTCTACATACTTAACAGTTGTAGCTGTAGGAAAATAGAAATCCTGAGGAACAAAATGTGAAATGTTATATACTAGGTTGGTGCAAACATAATTGCAGTTTTGGACTGTGAATTTTAAATCATTATAGCTAGGCTCAAAGTTATCTTTATTAATCAGAATAGGAAACATTGCAATCAACATATTTTTGCCAACAAGAAAGAAGTTTATTCTTACAATGTAAAAATCCATGTTTTGGGATTCAACAAACTCTTGGAAAGCATTTTCTGCCTCCTGCTGGTTATGAAAACATTT
This sequence comes from Bubalus kerabau, assembly GCF_029407905.1. NCBI lineage: Eukaryota > Metazoa > Chordata > Mammalia > Artiodactyla > Bovidae > Bubalus > Bubalus kerabau. The sequence continues at coordinate 50,757,299 of NC_073627.1, read as the reverse complement.
TCCCTGCAAAAAGTTATCAAGATTCTTGAAGAAGTGGTAGTCAGTTGGCAGGAGGTCAGGTGAATATGGCAGATGAGGCAAAACTTCGTAGCCCAATTCGTCCAACCTTTGAAGCCTTGGTTGTGCAACGTGCAGTCAGGCATTGTCATGAAGAAGAATTGGGTCCTTTCTGTTGACCAGTACCAGGCATTTTAGTTTCTGGTGCGTTTCATCGGTAAACTGAGCATACTTCTTAGATGTAATGGTTTTGCTGAGATTCAGAAAGCTGTAGTAGATCAGACTGGCAGCAGACCACCAAACAGTGACCATGACCTTTTTTGGGTGGGAGTTTGGCTTTGGGAAGTGCTTTGGAGCTGCTTCTTGGTCCAGCCACTGAACTGGTTGTTATTGGTTGTCGTATACAATCCACTTTTTGTTGCATGTCATAGTCTAATCAAGAAATGGTTCATTGTTGTGTAGAATAAGAGAAGACTGCCGAGGTCCAGCCCCGGCTGATCCAGGGAGTTCGAAGGGGAGACGGTATCGGCGATTACACTGGCTTTATTTAAATATTCTTCAGAGATATAAAGAGTAATAGAATGAGGATAGCTCAGTAGGAAAATTCAGCAGAGAAAAGAGGCTGAGTAGCTTGGTTTACGCGGAAAATAAATATAACCTGTGACATCAGGTTAGCTCTGACCACGGAGGCCAAAGGTGCCCTCTCAAATAGCGGAAGGTGCCCCACCTTAGGCACCTTCTCGAGTGGGTCTTAGAAGCCCAGGCAAATAAATGGTCGTAGAGGACCTCTGCGCTCCAGATGGAAACTTCAGCCAGAGGTTGAAGAGAAAGAATGACATGGGGAGACCAAGCTTCGGTGAGCAAGGCCCATAGCTTTATTTTCAACAGGGGCTTTTATACCCTAAGTTGTACATAGAGGATAATAAGGAGTGTGAAATCATGCAAAGTAAGCAGTCTTTGATTCTTATCAAAACCAGGGTTTCTTTCCTGCAAATTTATCGTATACAAATGGTTTAGGTGATTTACATCATTTTCTGGCCAGAAGGCCTATTAACATTTTATGACTCTGATAAAGATTTGTCAACCATAAGACTTATTTTCTTTAAGAGTAATTATTTTAAAGTTTGGCAGCATCCTCCGAAGGTGTTAGATAAAGTTGCATTCCTATAGGGCAGAGGTGCAGTGGGTTTACAACAAGGGAAAGAATTTATTACCTTAAGGGTCTAAAGTTGCTAGCGCCAAGGCCACTACTTATTTTTTCTACATACCAAGTATATTAATTAATACACATTCAAGGATACAATACAGGGGGTGTGGAAACTTGGCAGCAAGCATTGGCTCATCAATGAAATCTTTTACTAGTTTTATTCTGACAGTTTCTATCTCTCCGAGAGGCTCTAAGCTATTTGAATATGTTAAGCTTCCGTTGCCTCTCGAGGCTGGGAGACTGTAAACAATCGTATGCATAGCTGTAGGAGTCCCCGTAAACTTGTCAGAGCTACCTGAGGGGTTTGGATTTAAACACTCCTAATGCCCAGGAACTTTATTAACTGGAGCTGTAAGTTAACTCTTTATCAGAGAGAGAGAGATGGTGGTGGGGGACAGCCCCCAGTAAAGTCAGAGGTGAGAGCACAAAGCAGTAAAGTAGGCAGACTCTAGTTTTTGGGGGCAGATGCTCGAGAATATCCAGGGGGACTCCTGAGGCTCGATCCGGCCTTTGCGTATGCCGAGCCTCCTCCTTCATGACCTTTGCCACGGGCTCCCAGCAGAAGACGATAACTTCAAAATGATGATTTTTTTTTATTTCAGTCAGTTCATGAGGCACACATTATCAAGCTTTTTCACCTTTCCAATTTGCTTCAAATGCCGAGCAACCGTAGAGTGGTCGACATTGAGTTCTTCAGCAGCTTCTTGTATAGTTGTATACAGCTTCTTGTATAGTTGTATACAGCTTCTTGTATAGCCATCATCAACTTCAATGATGGCTCGCAATTGGTTGTTGGCTTCCGATAGCCAGCCACTGTGCTCCTCATCTCAAGCCTCTTGTTTCCTTTGCAGAACTTCCTGAACCACCACTGCACTGTATGTTCACTAGCACTTCCTGGGCCAAATGTGTTGTTGATGTTGTGCATTGTCTCTGCTGCTTTATGAACCATTTTGAACTTGAATAAAAAAATCACTTGAATTTGCTTTTTTGTCTATTATTTCTATAGTCTAAAATAAATATAAAATAAATAGCAAGTATTAAGTCATTAGCAAAAAAACATAAAGCAAGAAATGTGCATTAAAATGTTGTATAACGTAACCACATTTAAGAATTATTCCAATATCAAATGGCAAGGTTCAATAGTGCAAAACTGTAGCTACTTTTGCACCAACCTAACATACAGGAACATTGACTTCAGCATTTTTTATAATAGTGAAAAATTGGAAACAACATAAATGCCCAGCAGCAGGGAACTGGTTAGACTAGTGGTTCTCAATATTATGAGACTCAGTGTTTGATTTTTATGTTTTTAAAGCCTCTTTTACTATTTGGAAATGAAATGCATAGATAACATATCTATGCCCATGATTTCAAAGAAATAAAAATAATACCCTAACTATACTATAAAGGATAAATAAAAGAAGTAATATATAATAATGTAATTTATAACAAAATAATACCTATCTGCATGTGTTTAGTCATTACAGTGGAACACATAATGCCTTAGTAGTCAGATGCTTGTATTCATATGCTGAATCACTGTGCATATTACAACTACAAATGCACAGTGATTCATGCGTGTTGCATTGGTGATTCAGAAATACCACAACTTAAGTCTTAGTAAAATTCTGAACAAAACAAGATAAAATCTCCTCTTGAAGTAATGCAGCTGCCTTCCTGGAAAATTCAACACATATTAGATTCTATCAGGAACATTTTGTCTTATGTGTAATTAGGTTTCAGGTCATGTAATTATGAATAAGTTTTCACCTACTTGAACATCTGGTGGGACATTTGAAAGTTGTGCAGTGGACAGGCCAGTTCTGTGGTGTGTAGTAATGTCTTGAGTGCTGTAGGATGTCTAGCATCCCTGGTCCCTGCTGCTGAGTGCAGTAGTGCTCCCTAGTCGTCATGGCAACAGGAAGGCCTCTCCTCAGATTTACACAGTGCTTTCCTAGGAGGCAGCTGAAAACCACTAGGTTAGGAAATTGATATACTGGAATATTATTCATCCATTAAAAAGAATGGGGGAGCTTTGTGTGTGCTGTCATGATGGATGTTGAGTATATATTGTCAAGTGGAAAAAAAACAGGCTATAAAACATCATGTGTGGTATCCCACGTTTGTTAAATATATACACACACATACAAGGAAGAAGGGCTGGAAATCAGCATGTTAATAGAGGGTAACAGTCTTTTATTGTCTAAAATCTTTAAAACTATAAGTTGGATTATTTTTTGTAAAACAATTCTTGACATAAAAGTTTAAAAACTAGGTCAGTCATTGGTCAATTTTTTTGTTGTTATCGTTGAAGAAAGTTTGAGGAAAGAAAAACTTATCATTAAAAGGATGTGAGAAAGAAGGTAATTTGATAAAAATTGACGTTTAATATAAAATCATTTTTGTTTTAAATGGGAGAAATGGGATAGTTTCTGTTCCAGATATTTACTTTGAAGCTATGGCCAGAAAGATTACCTTTCTTTCCTGTCACCTTTCTACAGGTCTTCATTTAGGAAAAAAAGAATAATAATCACCACTTAAAGGAGGGAAAGGTGCCTTGAAGAGTGTTTCTTGGATTTTAGGAAGAAGCATTCTATTAGAGAATGTGAGAAATGTCTGCCTCAGGCCAAACAGATTAAATCCCTTCTCTACCTTCAAGCCTGTGTTCTTAGATTCCTGTGGATCACAGAGAACAACTCTGCTGTGTTGCCCTGACTCGAGAGTGGCAGTTTGGGGCAGCCAGGGACACACATGTATGCATTTTTATAACTTTAGACCTTAGAGTTTGGGTTGTACTCCTTGCCTTGGTATTTCAGAGATAGTACTGTCATTGGAACTGGAGGAAGGTCTGCTCTGTTCTCTGCTTACTATGGGAGAAGGGGAGGGAGCTGTCCTAGGTTTAACTCCCAACTCAGGTATAAATTAGTACATCCCAAGGTGTATAGTTAAAGAGTTTTTGCTCCCAACTTTTTGTTATGAAAAATTTCAAACTTGTAAAGAATTTGAAACAACAGTACAGTGATTACTTGTAGCCCATTACCCAGATACAGCAGTTATTAACATTTTGTCAGATGGGCTTTATCTGTAACTGTATATGTGTTAGGTAGGTATGTGACATTATTTTCCCATGGGAAAATAAATTGTGGGCATTATGAGACTTCCAGTTAAAACTTGTGTTTGTTTCTCTGCAGGTGCCATATCTACTTAAATGCTTGAAATAGTAGGTACTGTAGGAATGAACAAAGCTGCCCTGAAATAACAAGGAGCATCATTTTTGTGTTTTCCTATTTGGAATGAGCTCATCTTATCTCCATGAACTTTTCAGCACAATGTATTACCTTGTGTAAGCTTTTGCAGATTTCTAGCTTCTGGTGCTGAAGATAGTCATACAGTGTTTTAAAGCTAGTAATTTTTCTTTATGTTCTAGATGATCCCTCTGATAAGCCACCTTGCCGAGGCTGCTCCTCTTACCTCATGGAGCCTTATATCAAGTGTGCAGAATGTGGTCCACCTCCTTTTTTCCTCTGCTTACAGGTAACTCATTAAGGGGAGGCTTGACTAGTTTTATAGGCATAGTAAATTCAGTGATGACTGTCAGTTGCTCAGGACTGTACGTAGTTAAATCTATTTTTTCTAGTCAGTCTTTAATTATACATTTTACCAGTGAAAAATTGGAGAAGAGAGCAAGATGGATGAGATAGTCTGTTGAATATTCCACTTCCTCCTGTATCAACCTAATGCTGTTTTTGCCAGTAGATTTCAAGTATTGGGACTACAGGAAACAGAATTGGAGGATTATTCCTTTTGATACCTCCTGTGACACTGTTTTTTATCTTATTGAAGAGTGATGTTTGGGCAGGTGACAAAGGAACAAAGTGTTCTGTCGATGATGATAGTAATAGCAGAACTGATAAGTGCTTACTCTGTGCCAGGCTCTATTTTGAGTACTTTGCATGAATTAACTTTTAAGTCATCACTGCAGCCCTAGGAAGTAGTAATGATTAGTACTCCTATTTTACAGAGGAAACTTGGCCAAAGAGAGGTTAAATAGTTGCTTCAAGGTCACACAGCAAATACCATATTTTATCAGATCCAGAATGCTATTGATTAAAAGAAACATCCCAATTTCAGAGATGTTAAAGTGTAAAAATGGCTGATGGAAGTTGTAATATACTTTTTATTATAAGACGAATCCACATTTCAGAGTTTGAAAATATGACAAAATGTATCTTAGAATTGCTGAAATACACTAAGAGCAACGATTCAATTTTAGACAGTCTGCTTCCAGGGCTTATGCTTTTCTAAAAGGAGGAGTTGTCCTAGGAATAAGTCTTTTTTCCCAGATTGTTGTTTTTTCTCTATGAGGGCCATTGAAAAGCTGTGATCACGAACCTAACCTTTGAGTTGTGGCTGCAAACAAGAGTAAATGAATTCTTAAAAACTCATTCAAGAGTAAAATACCCCCAAGTCATCTTCTATCCTTTAAGAAAGCATTTCAAAATGTAACTTTTTGGTAACTTAATTTTCCTTTCTTTTTCAGTGTTTCACACGAGGATTTGAGTACAAGAAACATCAAAGTGATCATACTTATGAAATAATGGTAATGAAGTTGTAGGAATTTCCCTTCATTTTCAGATTTTATACTGGATATTAGTCTTTCTTCATCTGCAAGTATCTCCCTTTTCTTTCCCCCATGTCTGAATTAGGTAATCATTGCCCAATAAGCTTTTTAGGATTTTATGGATCTACTAAAGCATTCAAGTCTGAAAATCATTTTATATACTCAGATTTTTGGTTTAATTTAGAAGGAATTTAAAGGAAGTATTCTTTGAGATGTACTATGTAAGGGTCAGAGGTGTGCTGCTTTCTAGGTTCATTTATAAACAGTAAATGTATTGTTACTGTGTTTGGCTAATGGTATTTTTATGTGGTTCATGTGGGCAGTGGTGAGATTTATGTCTGGCACTCCACCTTCTCGGCCTTGGAGAAATTGGTTACCCTTGGAGAGTTAAGTTGTAAAATGAATATAGGGTGAATGATATAGAAATATGTAAACTCACTTTGAAGAGATAGATTGACTCATAGACCAGAGTAAGACTTGACTATAATTTGATTTTTTTGACACCTGTAAAGAAGGAACGAGAGATGGATGGATATTAGTAGTGTCCTTCCAATATCTTGGAGAAGGAAATGGGAACCCACTCCGGTATTCCTGCCTGGAGAATCCCATGGACAGCTGGCAGAGTCGCACAGAGTCAGACACGACTGAAGTGACAGCATGCATTCCAATATCTAGCCAGAGGAGTGGGCACTTTACTAAGCCAAAGTAAAGATCTGGTATGCTTGGCAGGCGTGTATACAATACCTTTGTCTGTTATCAGAGCCTATCGCCTGGTTCACCAAGTAGTTTTCTTACATTTGGCCTCCTTTGTTGGTTTTTCTTGAAGGAATGCTGGTTGGACATCTTCTTGACAGTAGTCTCACATCATGGATTAATCGATTGATACTTGTGTAGTTTTCTCTTGCTGCCATAACAACTTATCAAAAATGAGGCAGCTTAAGACAATAGGAATTTATTATCTCAGTTCTGTTGGTCAGAAGACCAATTATGTTAATTGGTTTGCTCCAGATTCCATAAGGCTGAAATGAAAGTGTTGGTCTGTCTGGATTTTTATCTGGAGACCCTAGGGGAGAATCCACTTTCAGTCCCTTCCCATTCAAGTTGTTGACAGAATTCACTGCCTGGAGGTTGTAGGAGTGATGATACTGTTTCCTTCTTGATTGTTGGCTGGGACTTGCTCTCAGCCTCTAGAGGTTCCTGACCCGCTTTGTCCATATTCAAAGCCACCAACAGCAGGGAGGTCTTGAAGGTTATTGATGAAATACTTGGCCTCTCTGACCTCTCCTGGTTCATGACTCCTGTGCTGGATCTCTCTGACTCCTCTTTCTCTCTTAAGGCCTATGTGATTACAGTGGATTTACCTGCATAATCGCCCTATTTTACAGTCAGTTAATTAGTACCTGGTCAGCATAGTCCCTTCACAAGAATATTTAGTTAGTGTTTGACTAATCAGGGGACAAGAAACTTTGGGGAGTGGAGGGCATCTTTAGAATTCTGTCTACCACAGTGCTGTAGTATGTCTATTTCTGTCTTTTAGAAGTTTGAAAAGGGGAACTCAGCATCTCCAAGTCTTATGTGTGAAGCCTTGAGTGAATTTCTGGGCCTGTAATGCTGAGTCAGGTCCTGGTCTATAATGAATTAGTTCAAGAAATGCTCCTTGGTAAGAGTTCTTGGCAGCCAACTGTCTGGCCTTCCCCTACCTCTCTCTAAACACCTTCAGTCTTCTAAGTATTTTCTTCACTAATTGTAAGGTTTGGAGTATATTTTTTAATATCAGGCTTTGATTTTTAGATCAGTTATAAGTTCACAGCAAAATCGAGTACAAAGTACATAAATTTCACATGTATCCTCTGCCCCCACAAATGCATTGCCTCCCCTATTATCAGCATCCCCCAGCAGAATTGCACATAAATTATCACTGAGGAACCTACATTGACCCTCATTATCACCCAAAGTCCATAGTTTAGATTAGGGTTCACTCTGCGTGTTAACACATTCTATAGATTTGTGGAAATACACAACAACATGCATCTACCATTATAGTATCATACAGAGTAGTTTCACGGTCCTAAAAGTCTTCTGTGTTCTGCCTCTTCATCCTCCCCTCCCCCTAACTCCTGGCAACCATGGATCTTTTGGTGACCTCCATGGTTTTGCCTTTTCCAAAATGTCATAGAGTTGGGATTGTATAGAGAGTACCCTCTTCAGATTGGCTTCTTTCACTAAGGAATGTGTATATAAGTTCCCTGCATGTCTTTTCATGGCTTGATAGCTTGTTTATTTTTTAGCCCTGAATAATAGTCTGTTGTCTAGATGTACCACAGTTTATTTATTCATCCACCTACTGAAGGATATCTTGGTTGCTTCCAAGTTTTGACAATTAAGAATAAAGCAACGATAGATATCCACGTACAGGTTTTTCTTCAGACCTAAGTTTTCAGTTCCTTTGGGTAAATACCAAGAAACATGGTTGCTGGATCATATGGTAAGGGTATGTTTCGTTTTGTAAGAAACCATCAAACTGCCCAAAGTGGCTGTGCCATCTTGTGTTCCCACCAGCGGTGGAAGAGAGTTCCTGTTGCTCCACACCCTTGCCAGCATTTGGTGTTGTCAGTGTTCTGGGTTTTGGCCATTCTGATAGATACATGGTGCTGTCTCATTTTAACTTGCATTTCTCTGACAACATATGATATGGAATATATGAAATAAGAATTTTTTTCCCTTTTGTTTCTCTTTTGTTAATTGCAAAGTGAATACAGGATTGGAGGAAGAGTGTGGTCAGAGTAGCTGTGGCTCTGAGTTCATTTCACTAAGGTTATCCCATCTTCAAAAGTTAGCTTTATTCATCCCAAATTCACACAAGAATGCTAAGAAGCAGAATACATATTTATTTATTTGAATTGTGATTTAATGTACTTTAAGTAGATTGAGATTATCCTCTGCAGGAAGACTGACCATGAACTCGCTTTAACTGTTCTGGGCACCATGCCTTCTGCCTAATGCTGATGGCACGAAGTTTCTCTCCAAGTCCATCTAACTCTTCAGATTACATCATTCTTTTCTCACCTATTCTACACCCATTCAAACACTTTTCAGAATTCTGTTCTTTATTTTATAGTGCTTTTGGAGATTACGAATGATCTTTTTTTAATTCTTCTAATCTTTGCTCCCAGATAAGGAAAAGATGAATCTCCTTCCATAGGAATGATGACCAAATTTTGGTTTTCTATACATGAAACCACTAAAACCTTGATTTTTTTTTTTTTCCATATGAAGCCTCAGAAAACTTTAAATGGTTTTCAGTACTTTTGCCATCTCACAGTGCTGTATTTTTGGAAGTTACTCATGCTGTGGTGGGTGGTGCATTAATCAAGATTTCTGAGCTCTTTGCCTATTTTTGTCTTATAATTCTTAGAACCTTGAACAAGTCAAGGCACCTCTTTTTGCCACACCCTTTATACCAGTGATTCTTAAACTTTAGTGCATAAGAATCACCTGGGAGCTTCTTAATATTAAAGATTCCTAGACCTTGCTATTAGAGATTCTTGTTCAGTAGGGCCAAGATTCGGAGAAGGCAATGGCAACCCACTCCAGTACTCTTGCCTGGAAAATCCCATAGACGGAGGAGCCTGGTAGGCTGCAGTCCATGGGGTTGCTAAGAGTCGGGCACAACTGAGCGACTTGACTTTCACTTTTCACTTCCATGCATTGGAGAAGGAAATGGCAACCCACTCCAGTGTTCTTGCCTGGAGAATCCCAGGGACGGGGGAGCCTGGTGGGCTGCCGTCTATGGGGTCACACAGAGTCAGACACGACTGAAGTGACTTAGCAGCAGCAGGGCCAAGATTGGGTTCAGAAATTGAGAAACATTGATTCAACTTTAAGAAAAACTGCCTTTTATGCCCATTTTGCTTTGGTGTAGAAAGTCTTTCTGGTTTATCTTATAGTAAAGTTGGTGAGGGCTAATTAATATTAGAAAATACACTTTCAGAAATACAGGCTTTTCAACTATGAGTTGTTGTATTTGCCTGTATTTATGATACTTTCCAGATTGAGTGATTATTTTGAATTTAATACAGATACAAGCTCTGAAATTTCTCATTTGGATCTCATAGTACCTCACGTGAGGCATATTCCTAGTAGGTGCTCAGATAAAATGTATTGCTTATTAGTAATATAATTTGACAGACCACAGAGGGTTTTTTATGTGTGTGTGTCATTAACAGAAGATAGAACAATTTCTAAACACCTGTGTGATTGAAGGATCGCTCTTCTATTTATTTATTTGGCCCTGCCGGGTCTTAGTTGTGGGGATCTTCTCTCGTCGTTGCAGCATGCGAACTCTTGGTTGCAGCATGCCAGCTCCTTGACCAGAGTTTGAAATTGCACCCCCTATGTTGAGAGCAGAATCCTAGCCACTGGACCACTAGGAGAATTCCTAAAGATCTCGTGTGTGTGCATGCGTGTGTGCTAGGAAGTACTCAGGAAGTGTCCAACTCTTTGCAACCCCATGGACTATAGCCTGCCAGGCTCCTCTGTCCATGGGATTTCCCAGACAAGAATACTGGAGTGGGTTGCCATTTTCTCCAGGGGGTCTTCCCCACCCAGGGATTAAACCCATGTCTCCTGTGTGTCTCCTGCATTGTAGACAGATTCTTCACCTGCTGAGCCACCAGGGAAGCCCAGGCTCTTGTGTGACATTTGTTTTGTTTTGTTTTGTTTTTTAACTATTCTAGGTTGGTTACCTTATATATTTATCCTATGGGTTCTTCCTGTCCTTCCTACCCCTCCCTCACTCTTTTTCTTGTTTCATATAGTTTGATTGTTTAAAAACCTGCGTTGTTTGTCTTATGGATGTTCACGCAGTCTAGATTTTGCCGATTAACATGTTCTCTGACTTCTGTGTTTCCCACAAATTAGTAGTAACATATATTGGCTATATCAGATTCATTCACGATCATTGTCTAGATTTGTTCTTCTAGGATTGCAAAATACATAAGTTCTCTTTTAATTCTATCACTTCTTTTTAATTTAGGGGTTAAAATAATTCTATAAAAAGAAACATCCCACTGAGGTAAAGTTTGTACAGAAAGGCAGGATAAATTATTTCCCTTTGTTACTAGTTTTGAATATATGAGTTCCTTCTCTGGCATCCTCTAGACATTGAGAATGTTTGGCATGTTTTAAACCTTTGCAATTGTTGTTCTTTTTAATGTTCAAAATGTTCAAAATTTTTAGTTGGTGGGAACCTCTACAAGTTGACCTCTGAATCCTTTTGACATAACCCTTATATTCTTTGAGAGTTTCTTTGCTTTCCAGTATAACAAAATTTTCCAGTCTCATCTTGTACATTTCCTCCCCAAAACTAAAATGAGTCTTGAAACAGCCCTGATTCCTTTAGTGGAAAATTGTACTTAGAGACCGCACACAGGGCACTGGAAGTATTCATTGTTGTTGGATTAGTCATTTTTTCTAGATCTTTTCATTGAACAGTGTTAGGACAGGTTTTTTTTTTTTTTTTTTTTTTTTTTAATTTCCTACACAGTTTTTAAAGGTTACACTTGATTTACAGTTATTACAAAACATTGGCTGTGTTCCTTGTGTTGTACAATACATCTTTGTAGTCTGTCTTACACCCAATAGTTTGTACCTCCCACTCCTTCACCCCTATATTTTACTCCCCACATACATACTGGTAATCGCTAGTTGTGCTCTGTGTTGGAAATTTTTCTTTTAAGACAAAATACATTATGAGTTCATACTAAAACTTCCATTTCAAATACAAGACCACATGGTTTTACATAACCTCATAGATCACCTATCTTTTTTTTCCCCCAAGCCCCAAATCCCACTGTCCAGTGACACCAGTACGGTTACTTGACAGCTTTATCCCACACTGCATCAACATAGAATAATCTCAGAATAACTCTACCAACACTATTTGAAAACAGTAGTTGTCAATCACTACTTGGTTTTTTTGGCAGTTTGTTTTACTTTTTAAAGTATATTCTACGATAAATATATAGTCAAATTATTGTGTTTTAAAGTCACCTGGAAAAAAAAATAAAAAAATAAAGTCACCTGGGATTGCTTCTTTCTGTGTGAGTATGCCTTAAAATTAATCCATAGGTTAATTTGTTACATTTTACTTTTGATTCTTGTGATTTTAAAATTTAATACTTAGTGTACAGTATTTATGTTTTCAAAGTCAGGTCTACAAAAAAGGAATATTCAGAGAGGACCAGCTTTTATCCTTGTCCTTTCCATCCTGTCTTCTCCCTCCCTCCCCAATAGGTAACTTTGGTTCTAATATATGATTCAATCGTGCATTTTAATAGATAGAAATATACACATTTGTATTCCTCTCTTAACTAAATGGGAACACATATTATTATACTTATCTCTACCTTTGTGCTAAGTTTAAGAAACGTATTTCTACATGAGCTAAATGGCATTTGTGGTTGATAGTATTTATTGGAGATCCTAATGGTAGAACTAGAGGTGGGGAGTGTGAACAACTAATGAGGACGTTCTCCAGGCGTCTCAACACCATGGGAATGACAGCTATTGGACTTAACTAGCATTACGTTTGGGGGTGCTGGGTTCTATTTCTCTATCTGTTCTTAGGCAGAACTTTTTCTTCCTCAGACCTCAGATTTTCCTGTTCTTGATCCCAGCTGGACTGCTCAAGAAGAAATGGCTCTTTTAGAAGCTGTGATGGACTGTGGCTTTGGAAATTGGTAAGAGCTTGGGAGGAGGGGTTGTCCTGCCCTAGCGGGCTCCAAAAAGACAGTGCTGTTGAAATAAAAGGAGGAACCTCAGAAAAAGGAGGTAGGGGCCGTATGTTGCTTTTCTCTTGACCCATGACTTAGAGACAAGTCCTTTTCCCTTCTACACGTGTTTTTCCAAGGCTGAAATGCCTCACAAGGCTACAGGATGTTTAGTGGTCTGTAACTGACCAGCTTTAAAAGACGACTTTGGACATATCAAACCATGGAAGGTTGATTATTCCTTTCTGAATAGTGGGAAAGTATAGACTCTTATTAGTTATTCTTCCTTTCTGATTTTATGAACTTTTCTTGGCTGTAGATGGCCTTGTCATTTAAGTGAGTCAGACTTCAGATTAATGGCCATAGCTTGCCTGAGATTCAAATTTGATAGACTACCTATTCGCGTTTTCTGGTTTTAGCTTGTATGTACTTGCTTAGTCCTAGCATGGCAGAATTGAACAGCGTTCAGTTGCCTTATGAGGTGACACTGCTTAATAATGATACTGCTACTTTCATTTTTACCTTTTTGGAGTACTTTCAAACTGATGATTTCTTTTTATGAACTAGATAGCAGAGGCATTATTGAATATATTTTGTTCATGAAGAATCTGAAGCTTAGGAAGTTAAAAAAGGACTTCTTATGACCACATAGTTTATTAATGTTGCCAGAGGACCCTTAAATAGCTCTTCCTTGTCCTGACTTTCCAGAGTATATTCTTTATCAGATGTTGATAAAATATATCATGCTGCCTCCCTTATGTCCAGGGCCTTGAAGAAATAGATTTCAGTTCCATTCATATTTTGCTTATATTTGTTAAGCATCATAAAATTTTGTTTACTATGGGAATATCAAAGAAGATAGAAAAAAAGTGATCATTTTCTTACTAGTCTTCTTTGGCCTAGTTTTTCATTTTTTGTCTAAAAGGGGCTATTCTTCTTTGTGCCCCTTCCTTAGCAAAGACCATCGTTTCTCCTCTGTGGGTAAGGTACTAAGCTTGGTGGTGAGGATGCTGGAGCCAAGAATTATGACAATGTATCCTGTCTTCAGGAAGCTTGTAGTCTAGTAGGGGAATCAGCATGTATGTACAGTTGGTTGAAGTACATGAATCAGAGTATAGTATGCCTTAGGAGGCAAGTGAAGTGGAGGCACGTGCCTTAGGAGGCACGAAACAAGTGAAGTGTCATGGAAGAGAGGTTGAGAGGGGACTTCGAGAGATTTCACCTCTACCTCTGCATCATCTGTGCCAGGAGTCAGGGTTTGTCAGTACAAATTGAGTGGCTTTGACACTTCCGTGTTTTGTGTTTTTAAGCAAGTTTGTTAACCTCTTTGGGCCTCATTTTTTTCATCTGTGAAACTGAGATAGTAAATACACTGCACAGTTAATACTAGCATTGATTTCAATTATGTTGTACATATTTCCAGCTTAGAGCTTGGTCTGTCATGAGAGCTCTAGTAAAGAAATGTTTGTTCACATGAAGTATTTTGTAAACTATAAAATATGCAAATATAAATGTTCTGGCTTATTATTAATTAAAGCAATTCTTTCAATAGAGCCTAGCTCACAAGGAAATTCACAGATTTTCTAGTAATCTTCCTTATTTTGGTGGAAAGAAAAGGACTTTTTTAGATACTGGCACCTCTATTATGGAATAGCAGGATTTGAAACATCAGATTATACCAATACTATGTTTATATTTGTCTCACTATTCTGCCAATAGCTGCATTATATCAGTTTGTGGGTATCAAGTTCCACACATTATATCAGTGGGACTTAAAATATGCAAAGAACAAACCATACTTTGACCATTATGTATAAATGAAAACTCTGCCTCCTTTTCTCACTTCCCACACTCTAGGCAGGATGTAGCCAATCAGATGTGCACCAAGACCAAGGAGGAGTGTGAGAAGCACTATATGAAGCATTTCATCAATAACCCTCTGTTTGCTTCTACCCTGCTGAACCTGAAGCAAGCAGAGGAGGCAAAAACTGCTGACACAGCCATTCCATTTCACTGTAAGTACCTCCCTGTATCAGTAAGACAGTCCAGTATTGAACTCATTATAATTAACCATCCCAGTATTAAGTCCAAGAAGCAGCTTGTTATTTTTGTGCACTTGGTTGTGGCAATTATAACAAACTTTTTTTTTTTTAATCTCATGTGACTTAGGGACTCATGGGTCTAACAAAACATAACCAAACCCATGATGAATTATAAATGGACATCTTTTCTGAATGAATCCCAGGGCACAAATAATGAGATATGATTATTTTTCTTTCCCCTGCCTCTTTTCCTCATACTTTCTGGAGACAGTTTCATAGCTGACTAACTCAAAACCTAGGGCTATCTCCTGTTTGGATAGCCCTTTGGATGTTAGCACTTTGTTCTCAAATGGCTTAGACCATTTCTTCCTCATGGCAATGCAGTGAGACAGAAAGAGCCAAGTGCTTTGGTTTTGCACACAAAGAACCTGAAATTCAGAAAGGTTAAGTAATTTGTGCAAGATCCCAGGACTAGTGACTCAATTCTAGCTCACTCCAAATCCAGTGGGGTTTTTGCCTATCAGTTGGATGGGATTTGTAAATTGATACTGAGAAGGGAGCTGAAGCAGACAGGGTAAATACTTAAGTTCTATAATGCTAAAGAAAAGATCCTTGATTTTCTTTTATATTAGGGAAGTAAAAAGCAGAGGGAATTTTCCATATTTACTTAGAGGATTCCCTAAATCTGTTTCTTTTTTTTTTTTTTTTTCTCTCTTTTCCCTGCTCTTTGTAGCATGTGGGGTCTTAGTTCCCCAACCAGGAATCGAACCCATGTCCCTTGCAGTGGAAATGCAGTCTTAACCACTAGACCACCAGGGAAGTCCCCTAAATTTCTTTTTTAAGAAATCAGTTTGTTTCCATAATACTTTACTTTTTTACTTTCCTTTATAAAAATCTTTTGAATTTTATTTATTCTCTCAGACACTGTCTTTCTCCAAATAAAAATATTTCAGAATCTAAATGAGAACTTTGTGTTACTTTTTTTTATGCTAGTATTTTATTAAGTTATTAAGAAAAACTCAAAATTCTTTCAGCTGCAGATGACCCTCCCCGACCTACCTTTGACTCCTTGCTTTCTCGGGACATGGCAGGATACATGCCAGCTCGAGCAGATTTCATTGAGGTAGGAGAAACTTGTTTTTGTTTTGGATGAGGCCGTATCTCTTACCTATAGGTTCCATACCACTGAAAAGCTTTTCAAAACACTGTAATTTGTAGGGCCTTAGGCAGTCTCATTTTCTCCATCTGAGTGCCTTTTCTCTTTTGTAAACTTTTTTTTTAGAAAGGTAGAAGTTCTTCAGACCAAGAACTTATTTCTTAAGTCCCATTTCCTTAGTAACTATAGGGTTTCTATAGTCTGATTCTCATTCCACACTGAGAGGGTTCCAAGGTTGTATTATGTCAGGGGGTTGGGAAACTTTTCTATTAAGGTCCAGATAGTAAATATTTTAGATTTTGTAGACCATAAATTCTCTGTTGGAACTAAACTTTGCCATAATTATGCAAAAAGCAGCATAGGTAATAGTAAACAAATGAGCATGCTGGTGCACCAGTAAAACTTTATTTACAAAAATAGGCAGTGGGCTAAATTTGGTCTATAGGCTGTAGTTTGTTATCTTTTGTATTATATTCACAAGTGTATAAAGAATGATGAATGTGTGGAAAAGCTACATGTTCTTGCAGCCATAAAGCCATGTGAATGTAGTCACACGTCTCTTGGTTTACCACCTCATCCACAATTATAGCACTCCTGGAGGTAATTAAAGTTTAGCAAACTATAAACAATTTTGCTGGCCACACCCAGGTCAGCATTTTGTTCTTGGCAGCTGCTGTTGTAGAGCTCCCTCATAGACACCATCCCTGCAGATTGTACTCATTGAACAGAATATGAACAAATCTACCCACTGAGCTGTATAACCAATATTCTGGAATAAATAGAGCCCTCAGAAGGTGGTAGAAAGGTAGATGAATTAATGCACACAATTTTCTTACCTAAATACTTGAAGGACTAGTCAGAGTGAGATTTTCTTGATTTACATTTTATGAACAGACTACTTTTAGAACCAAATATCTCTTCCTGGACTCACAACTTCCTCATTTTTTTGCTGTCACTATTGCCTGAAAGCCTCTCATCAGATTTTTCCCATGATTTGTTACTTACAGCAGTTATCCTGGCCTTGTACCCCATTCAGTACTTTTTAACAAGTGTTTGTATATTTGCTGTTTGCTTTTAAAGCATGGCTCCTATAAAGGCATTACTCAAAGCTGATGGATCTGAGGTGGGAATTTTTTTCCCCCAAACAGGAGTTTGACAATTATGCGGAGTGGGACTTGAGAGATATTGATTTTGTCGAAGATGACTCGGACATTTTACACGGTAACATTTTATTTCAATAAGTGTTCCTATTGATTGCAACCTGTAATGAGACTGTGCTGGCTTCTAGGAATGTAAGAATGAATAAGATAGTCTCCTGCCCCTTATGGGACTGAAAGTATAGTGGTTAAGATGCTGAATGTATCATGTTGCCAGGATTTGACCATAATGAGAAGGTCATTTGTGATGATGGTGAGAATGTTGATCATATAATGGTAGTTGGGAATATCCCATCCCTTGGACTATGTGAGCTTTCTTTTAATTGAGACAAGCCTGTGCTGAGGTAAATGGTTAAATGGTCCTCACTGCCTCCTTAAAAGAAAAGGAATCAGGGTGAAAACCTGGGACTTCAACAGCAACTACTGATACTAAATGTTCATTGTAATTTGTTATCCCACATTTCCCATAGCAGGGGAAAAGAATGGAAGTTCAAGAGTTTTTAGACCAAGACTGAAAATTTCTTCTTTCTCAGAACTGTTGGATTTTTAGCACTTCTAAATTCTTAAGATTAGCCTGATTTACTAACTCTTTTGTTATAAGTAAATGCTTAATGTCAATAAGACTCTTTTGGTTAGACTTTTATTGGAATATCTTTTTTTCCCTTTCTTTCCATTTTCAATGAACTATGTCTTTAAAATAATCCCAAATCTTCTGTTTCATTTCAGTCCAGAATTAAGGATGATGTATGTAGTAGGTGAATCCCTTGGATTCTCTATTTCCTAAACAACATCTTTGTTATTTCTCTTAACTGTATATGCCAGGTAGGAAGGGCAAGTTAGACTCCTTGTTGATTTATAAATCGAGTTTTCAGGTTGCATTAACTGGTCCTCTGTCCCTTGAAGGGGAAATTTTACTCTTCCCTTCATAGAAGAGCTGTCTAGGTAAATGTTACACCAGATCTGGGACCAAGAAAGAGTCTGCATAAAAATTTTACCTTTAGAATTTTTTCTCTACATACTTCTTGAACAGTTTTCTTTGCAAAATTTCATTTCTCTCCTTTTCTCCCACACAACTTTAAGGGAAAGTCAAAGTGACGCAGATTGAACTAAAAGAGGAAAGCTTGAAGGCAAACTACTTTAGTGTTCACTGGAGCCATTGTACTTGTTCAGTCTTCCATGTCAATCTCTGCTTTTCAACCCTGGTAACTCATGTTATTGTCTGTTCTCACCTCATGGTGGTGTCCCCTTGAAGGTAGTGTGCAGATTGCCATTCAGTATTTCTCCTCATACATGCCAGCTTTAATTAAAATGGTATTATTTCCTGGCTTGTATCATTCTTATCCAGAATGCAAAAAAGCAGTTTTATAAGTATCATTTTTTTAGATGCTATTCAGAAGTACTGAACTTCTGAAAGTCAAAATCTCTAATGTCAATAATGTCTCAACTATGTAAAGGACTTGCTGAATCACATCTCTAGGCCTTAGTCCAAGATCTTCATTCTTAAGCCTCAACATTATTAAGAAAACTATAGTGATGATTGGTATTTCATTTTACTCTGCATTCTTTGTGAAAGTAGGATTTGCAGTTTCTTCTGGTGCATTTATGGTCCTTTCTATAATTAAGGGGGGCAAAAGGAAAAAAATAAAAAAGAAGCAATTGATTAGCAAGTTTTATTTTAGTTAGCATTTCAAACCTTTAGCATACTTTAGTTATTTGTGTTCTTTCTACAGATTCTGCAGCCTTTTAAGTTACTTGATTCTAATTCATTCAAACTACAACTGAAACTTCAGTTATTGTTATACATAAGTAGTTTCAATTAAAACTGTAATAATCTCTGCCTCCGCTTTCCCTCTGTGTCTAGTACTGAACTATAAGATGTTTAGATGGGTGCTTTTTGAAAGGTGACAACATCATTGAGAGGGTTGGCAGGACTGGAGATCAAAGGGGTGCTTTGTTGATGGCTCTGAGTTCTCATATTCCTCCTCTGGCAGCACGGCCCCACTGTCCAGTGGGGCATATTGCCCTTGAGCTTAGCAGTTTCTCCCAGAACACTCAAGTGCAGGGGACTAGGAGCCTAAGGAGAGTAGGGAGAAATGAGAAGGAGCTTTTTATGCACACCCAGAGCAGAGAGTGGGGCACCTGTTTTCTGCAGATCAGGACAGTGATTCAACCTCGGTCTTGCTTCTGAGTCACTTGGAATCCTGCTTGCTATTTCTTTGTGTCCACGGCCAACAAAGAAGGATGACACTGACTAGTCAGGGTGAATGTCTCCAATGGAAGAGGGTTCATAATTCAGATTGATGTTATTACCATTTCATTATACTATTACACTCTTAATATTACTGAGCATTTATAACATTCCTTTTATATTTCCTCACTCACAACTACTAGAAGGAAGTAAATTGTTTGGCTGGATTTTGTATCCTGTTCCCAGGCATCTAGAAGACTGGGTGATGCCACCAAGCTCTTTTTCTTTCCCAAGACTTTTGCTATGATTGATGGAATTTGTCTAATAAAGGAGGTTTAAATGGTCCGTTATAGAGGCCTAGGACACAATGGAGGAATAGATGGTTACATTCCAGCCATACCAAACATCTTTCAGAATGGGCCCCAAAAGATAACTGCCTGTGAAGTAATGTCTGAGGAAGACAGTAAGGAAGTTCTGGGATCGCTAAACGAAACCTCCTCATACTTTATTGAGATTACTGGTCTAGAGAGGGAGATGCAGAAGACCCGTAACTCAGTGCCCCCGTGTCACAGTGTGTTGTGAGACGTCAGTGGTGGCACACAGCGCGTTTCCCTTTTCCTCAGGGAACGTTGCTCCCCATCTGCTTTTATTGGGAAAATCTCTCCTAAATTTGTGGACTGGTCTTTCTCAGAGTTTTCCAGGTGGTAAGCCTTAGCACAGCATCTTCTAATCATTGCCAGCCAGTAACCTGGGCAAGCAGGAGTTGTCATGAGCTCCTTTCTCTGTATTGGGTCTGTGTTCTCAGCACTTCTCAGGGTTGCACACCAGAGAAATTTACTCTCCCTCTATTTGGAAAGTTAATGTCAGCAAAACTTCTTGATCAGACATGGGTATGTTCGCCTTCGTGCCCCCGATTTTCTTTCTTTGGTCCGTATTGTCAGCCTTTGGTCCTCCCAGGTGGCTCAGTGGGAAAAAATCCACCTGCCAATGCAGGAGATGTGGGTTCAGTCCTTGGGTCGGGAAGATCCCCTGGAGCAGTAAATGGCAACCTGCTCCAGTATTCTTGCCTGGGAAATCCTATGGACAGACGAGCCCGGTGGGCTCTCTGTCCATGGGGTCGCACAAGAGTTGGACACGACAGAGCAACCAAACAGCAATTTTCAGTCTCAATGGTATTTATGTCTAAACAGTCCTAAGCACAAAGCAGCCAAATCACCATCAAGGGAAAGAAACTGCCAATAGGTAGGTGTGTAGGCACAGTGACCAGGCTGGACCTCTGATCTTCTAACTGTTAAAGGCTGTAAATAATAATAATTAATACGTACAGCACTCTCTGTTTGCCAGGTACCGTTTAAGTTCTTGATACGTGTGAACTCACTTAATCCTCACAAAGCTCTTTGGGTTGGGCGTTCCTATGCCCATTTTATAGATGGGGAAATTGAGGAGTAGAAATATCAAGGTCAAGTTATAACCTGCAAGTGGCAGAGCCATCTCAAGCTCTTAATACTACTGTGCTTAATACATCTGTGCTCTTAATACTACTAGACTTACTGTATCTACCATCTTGAACCTTTTTTTTCTTTTTAGATTTCACATTTTTTATGATCTATGACTTAATCACATTCCTGAGAAGTGGAAATAGTCATTTTCCCATTCTACCTTCAGGGAAATGTACAAAGGAGTGAAGCGACTTGCTTCAGGTTTCCTGGTTGCTGACTTTGACCATGAGGTCACATAGTCATCCTTTTTTCATAGCCCGATTGTGTCCATCTCGGCCAAAAGCTTCAGGGCAGGGGAATGACTTTTAAGAAGCTTCATTCTGGGGAATACCTGATTCACAGGTTTGTGCTCGTGTGCTTGCTTGATTGGTTTCCCCAGAGTTAAGGCCTCTGAGTTGCTTTTCCTGCCAAGAAAGCAGTAAGTGCCTTCTGTCAGGAAAACAGAAACATGTTGCCAGCTATTTTGAACAGTGTTAGAAATACACTGCAGTGGGAAGGAGCTGCCTCTGACTGCTGCCCACTTCTTGTAATATTTTAAGGCAGCCATTTGGAGACTTTGTTATCAGTCCCCAGTGTAATCACAGGGAGACTAGTCATCCCCCCAGACTGGGATTTCAGAGGCCTGGCAGCAGTGGAGAGGTTATGGGTGGTTTGGGTTGGTTGGTTTTTAAGGAGCTCTGGGTCTTTGTGTGCCTACTCTACTCAACTCTCCAGTCACTTTTTAAGAAGAGTGTGAACCTGTGATTGTCCTTCATTCAGTGTCTCCTTCTCATTTCTGTTCTGCCTGCTGTGCTGTGTCCTCCCTGGGTTTTTCATGCAGTTAAGACCTTATAATCAGTTGTTGTGATCCGAGTGTGCTTCATCAAGACAAGAGAGAGCTTCAGCTGTGAAATTTTTTCCCTGGGAGAATTCCATTTCTCCTTGCATTTGTTGACCTGTGTTCCCTTTCTCCCCTTTGTTCTCAGCTTCCACTACTGAATTGATCAAGCACCAGAACCGTTTATCAGCAGGATTTATTTATAGAGGCTTTTGTAACACAGTCTCGTCAGTTTTTTTTTCTGTTTTAATTCTTTCCCACACAAATCTTAGGAAACAACATGATATGTTAGTATATTAGAAAAATTACAGAACTGTTTTGTCAAAATTAGCACTGACCTCCCCACTGGATTTTCTGATAGTTTCTTTCCTACTGAACTCATCTTGTTATTCAGTGGATAAATGAGATAAGGCACCTAAAGAGCTTGGAACATGATAAATACTCAGTGTATGTTAGCTCTTTACCTATTTGCTGATTTGTTCTGTTTGCTTCTCTTTCTGCCTTGAACTGTTGACTTCCTAATTCTCTTTCTCCTAAGAAGGAACGTAGAGTCCACGCTAAAACTTGTATTTGGTTGTGCTGCTGCTGCTGCTAAGTCGCTTCAGTCATGTCCAACTCTGTGCGACCCATAGATGGCAGCCCACCAGGCTCCCCCGTCCCTGGGATTCTCCAGGCAAGAACACTGGAGTGGGTTGCCATTTCCTTCTCCAATGCATAAAAGTGAAAAAATAAAGTGAAGTCGCTCAGTCGTGTCCGATTCCTAGTGACCCCATGGACTGTAGCCCACCAGGCCCCTCCGTCCATGGGATTTTCCAGGCAAGAGTACTGGAGTGGGGTGCCATTGCCTTCTCCGGTATTTGGTTGTAGTGCATGTCAAAAACAAATCGTCTCCTCCCCATTCCTCCTGCCACTTCCACCATAGACTTACATAAAGCCTGTCTCCCCCAGCACAGCATTCTAGGACTTGTCATTCCACAGCAGGTGTATTAGGAAACACCGGTAGGGTCTGGGCATTCTGTGATATCTATGCTTCTATAAGAAACACGTATAAATCAAGAAAGAGTTCGTATAGAGAGAGAGTTCTGCAACCTGAAAAAGAGGTTTGAAATCCATTGCCTTAAATCTTGGACCTGATATTATTGAATTATTTTTAGTTTGTGGGTGGTGATGAGGAAAAATGAAGCAGTGTTGTTTAAATTTTTGAACTTGTTAGAAATGAATGACAACAAATCTGTGATACCCAATACTTTTTTTTTTTTTTAATAACTGAAGTTTAAAAAATACTGCATTCAGTTCTCTCTTCAGATCATCCAGCTAGAATTTGTTATTTTTATCTCAGACCCAAGGGAGGATGGCCTGGATAAAGTATTCCTGGTCATTTCCCAGCGACTGAAGTTGTATATGGCTATAGTGCATCTGCTTATAGCCCAGCATGTTAGATTTCAGTATTTCTCTCTCCTAATCTGAAACTCTGATATGTGTAATTTCTAGCCCATGTTTTTATCAAAGTTCAGACTCCTTGTTGAACTGTTATATGAAAGTTAATATACATAGCAAGGCATGGTCAAAGTAGATGTTTAGTAGAAAGCAGAATTTGTTATCATAGGGTAATCCCTTGTAAACATATACTTAGGAAAAAGAATTTCACTGTAATTTACTGATTGAGAAATTCAGTATCCTAGGATATTTTTTTGTTTCCAAGAGACAGATTTTTTAGACCAGTGAATGTGGAGTAGTGAGCAATACGAGGTTATAAGTTTAGAATAGCTTGGGCAAAAGATTTCTTCTTGCCTTGGCTATATTTATATGTAGGTGTTTGTTTGTTTATAGCTCTGAAGATGGCTGTAGTGGATATCTATCATTCCAGGTTAAAGGAGCGACAAAGACGAAAAAAGTAAGTCTGGGAAACCATTCTGCCTTCTTTTGCCTTTGGACTTTTGACCACATATAGCCCATAAGATCAAGTTCCCACCTGTGGCTTATCTTATGACCTTGAGGAATACCCTTAACTTCCTTGACTCTCAATTTTTCCATCTGTTAAAGGTTAATATTACCTCTCCCTTTTTTGCCTTTTTTACCTCCTCCTTCCTTAATGTTATGACCAATGAATAATATGGGTATGTTCTTTTAAGGAAAAAAGCAACAAGAAAAATTCAAGATATTATTAAGTTGTTACGCTTTTTCTAATGCTCCATTCTGACTGCTGAGTTTTTATGAGAAATCTTTTATCTAAAAGGATTTCAAAGGAATCATGAGCAAGTTTTAGGCACTCTTGATTTCTCCTCTTTGCAACAGAACAAAAACCATACATTCAGACTGAGAAATTATGGATCCCAGATCTCTGTTGGATTACAGAGACTTTAACAGTTCAGAGAAGGGTACTCGCAGGTGTGTGTGTATATATGCGTAGGCATGTTACTAACTAGAGACATGATGGCAACACAATGAGAAAAAGAAATAGGACTTATGAGACACTCTGGAGGGACCAAGACATGATCTGAAGTAAAACTTACTCTCTGCATATCTGGAGTTAGCTTCCAGTGAGCGCTGAAGATTATTCAGCTGTTCTTGAGAGAAGCTTCATTGCTAGGCTTCAATAGAAATTGAAGGTTCCAGACATGGAACTCTACATGGTTTACCTAAATTATGTTCTGCTTAATGCAATTAGAACTAGATAGTATTGTAGAACTCAGTTGTTGAGGTCTCTATTAGATCTTGTGTTTTATGATGCCCTTCCATTAAACATGCACAAGATTTATTTCAAATAGCTTCAAGGCATTCTGTGAATGTACATTTGTAAACATTGAGTGTGTGATCATGGCACCCTTCATTGTTAACAGATTTCCCTTAAATGGTTATTCTCACTTAGCATTTCCCAAAAGCTGAATAGATAATTTTTATGCCATGGACAGATTCCCTTCCAAGTCTAAGTTACAGACACGTGTTTTTCAGTATTTGTGGGTGCTCATTGATTCATCCAGCAAATAGTTATTGCCCAAGGGGAGGAAAAATACATGATTCTTGAGAGCTTAAAATTGTGCTAGTGACTCGGTGAGCTGCAGAACTGTGAGAGGAGTGGCTTCTCTGGACCTCCATACTCCCCCTTGTAGTGTTTACGGTGTCTAATGAAAGCTGCTTGTGGAAGACATTGTTAAATGTGAAATTAATTATCATAGATAATTCTTTTCATTCTAGAATTATAAGAGACCATGGATTAATCAACCTTAGGAAGTTTCAATGTAAGTATTAGCATTTTTATTTAATTTAAAATTTTTCCCATCATTATTGAATAGTTTTAAATCATTTATGGCAGTAGTTCTTAATCCAAGTTGCATATTAGCATCACTAGGGCCTGATAAAGGACAGAAATGGTATGGACCTAACAGAAGCAGAAGATATTAAGAAGAGGTAGCAAGAATACACAGAAGAACTGTACAAAAAAGATCTTCATGACCCAGATAATCACGATGGTGTGATCACTCACCTAGAGCCAGACATCCTGGAATGTAAAGTCAAGTGGGCCTTAGGAAGCATCACTACCAACAAAGCTAGTGGAGGTGATGGAATTCCAGTTGAGCTGTTTCAAAATCCTGGAAGATGATGCTGTGAAAGTGCTGCACTCAATATGCCAGCAAATTTGGAAAAGTCAGCAGTGACCACAGGACTGGAAAAGGTCAGTTTTCATTCCAATCCCAAAGAAAGGCAATGCCAAAGAATGCTCAAACTACCGCACAATTGTACTCATCTCACATGCTAGTAAAGTAATACTCCAAATTCTCCAAGCCAGGCTTCAGCAATACATGAACCATGAACTTCCAGATGTTCAAGCTGGTTTTAGAAAAGATAGAGGAACCAGAGATCGAATTGCCAACATCTGCTGGATCATGGAAAAAGCAAGAGAGTCCAGAAAAACATGTATTTCTGCTTTATTGACTATGCCAAAGCCTTTGACTGTGTGAATCACAATAAACTGTGGAAAATTCTGAAAGAGAATGGAATACCAGACCACCTGACCTGCCTCTTGAGAAACCTGTATGCAGGTCAGGAAGCAACAGTTAGAACTGGACATGGGGAGAAGGAAATGGCAACCCACTCCAGTATTCTTGCCTGGAAAATTCCATGGACTGAGGAGCCTGGTAGGCTACAGTCCATGGGGTCGCCAAAAAAAAAAAAAAAGAACTGGACATGGAACAACAGACTGGTTCCACATAGGAAAAGGAGTACGCCAAGGCTGTATATTGTCACCCTGCTTATTTAACTTCTATGCAGAGTACATCCTGAGAAACGCTGGGCTGGAAGAAGCACAAGCTGGAATCAAGATTGCCGGGAGAAATATCAATAACCTCAGATAGGCAGATGATACCACCATGGCAGAAAGTGAAGAGGAACTAAAGAGCCTCTTGATGAAAGTGAAAGAGGAGAGTGAAAAAGTTGGCTTAAAGCTCAACATTCAGAAAATGAAGATCATGGCATCTGGTCCCATCACTTCATAGCAAATAGATGGGGAAACAGTGGCTGACTTTATTTTTCTGGACTCCAGAATCACCGCAGATGGTGATTGCAGCCATGAAATTAAAAGATGCTTACTCCTTGGAAGGAAGGTTATGACCAACCTAGATAGCATATTCAAAAGCAGAGACATTACTTTGCCAACAAAGGTCCATCTAGTCAAGGCTATGGTTTTTCCAGTGGTCATGTATGGATGTGAGAGTTGGGACTGTGAAGAAAGCTGAGCGCCAAAGAATTGATGCTTTTGAACTGTGTTGTTGGAGAAGACTCTTGAGAGTCCCTTGGACTGCAAGGAGATCCAGCCAGTCCATTCTAAAGGAAATCAGCCCTGGGTGTTCTTTGGAAGGAATGATGCTAAAGCTGAAGCTCCAGTACTTTGGCCACCTCATGTGAAGAGTTGACTCATTGGAAAAGACTGATGCTGGGAGGGATTGGGGGCAGGAGGAGAAGGGGACGACAGAGGATGAGATGGCTGGATGGCATCACCGACTCGATGGACATGAGTTTGGGTGAACTCCAGGAGTTGGTGATGGACAGGGAGGCCTGGCGTGCTGCGATTCGTGGGGTCACAAAGAGTCGGACACGACTGAGCAACTGAACTGAGGGAGCTTTAAAAATTTATGATGCCCAACAGTCACCTCTGATTAAGTCAGAATCTCTGGAGGTAGAGCTCCAGCATCTATTTTTTTAAAGTCTTCAAGGCAATTCTGTTGTATACTAAGAGTCTCAAACCAGTAATATATAGTCAATAACACTAGCATGAGAAATGTTTTTTAAATTAGTGTATTAATTAAAACCTGAATATTAATGGATCGTTTTCCAAAACTGAATAGGATTGTGTTTCAGAATTATATATTAAACATGATATAACTATAATCATCAGGTTGTGAAAATATTTTTATGGAAAGAATTAACAGAAAGTGACACCTTTATTTTGCATCGTGGAGGCGCTAACAAACAAGACATTAATATTGCATGATGAAAATAAACCTATAATGATTTTTAAGTGATTTCTAACTTTGACCTTACTCTTAAATATTGGTAATATCTAGGCTGGGCAGAAAGAGTTTCTCTACATTTTCTTTTACACTGTAGAGTTTGTTTAGCACATAAGAATCATATCATAATAATTGCGGTATTTATATATGTTTATAATAAGTGTATGCCACAAGATTCTGTTTTGTAAAAGTAACCTAATGAGATTGTGCTTCATATGCCAGTTGTTAGAATCTTACAGGGTTTGACACTCTGCCGCTGGAGGGTCCAGGTCAGCCAGTCTTGGGTTGAATATCTTTCAACAGAGTCATGATCATAAGTAGGTTACATTTTACGTCGTTTAGTTTTTCATTTTCCGCTACACATTTTTTAAGCTATTGTAGTGTTTTGATGATATCCCTTCTAATATGTTACATAATATGTTATACCAGTAACTTTACATATAATATACGATGTGCTTAACCTGTCTTTATTATTGGATATTTAGCATATTTGCAGTTTTTTTTTTAAATCATTACAAATAGCACAAAGGTAAACTTGTTTGTGAATAAAGCTTTGCCTGCATTTAGAATTTTTTTTAGATAGATTCCGAGAAGTGGAATTACTAGGTCAAAGAACATGATTATTAAAAATGCTTAACACGTGCTGCTAGATTGTTTCCTGAAAGATATATTAATTTATATTCCTTCTGCCAGTATACATTATTGCTTGTTTAGCCTCGTCCTAATCGAGAGCTGTGGGTTTGCAAAAATAACTCCAGGTCAGCTCTCCCTTGCCCTTTTTGTCGACAATAATTGGTCATGTTCTGTTAGTGAATCCCTATGTCTGAAATTGCTGGGCTTTTGGATTTTAACCTGTATGTAGTAGCCCTTGACTCTTGCATAAATTCTGTTCCCAGCTGGTGGACAGAGGTCAGCTTAGCCTCTTTATTCTTTAACTGTATTTTTACAGATAGACCTGAGGGGAGGCTCGGTTGCTTCCAAGAAAGACATGGCATATGCAGTGTGGTCTGAGAGGTTTTCACTTGCCATTGTGCTGAATGCACGTGTGACCTTACTATCGTAGGCATAGGAGCTTTGTCATCAGACTAAATTACTCCAAACTTTTGTATTATTCCTGTAGAAGTAGGGTTGTTTGGTGGTGAATAAAATGAATTTGTGGCTGCCCATCAAATCAGCCCCTAGAATTTGTGGGCAAGAATTTTCCTGCTAAGGAAGAGATTCATCTGAAAAGACGACAATTTAAGTAACTGTCATAAGTAACAGCCTGTATTTTTAGCCTGAGAGTGGACAGAGGTAGCCTAGTTATCTTATTGAAATGACTGAGTAGCAATTCGAGAATTCCTGATCATTCCAATCTACCAATTATTGTTGGTGGGTTTTCCTATCCCTCTTTTTGCTGATAGCTCTTTTTATTAGAAATTTGGTCAGTAGTGATCCTCAAAGGTGCTGATTCTGGCTACCTGTAAGGGTATCCCAGGTGGCATATATGACCATTTGCTTCCATGATAGTTATTAAAATATAACTTCATTCGTAGTATATTATGTTGTGGTAGTTAAGTTTAGAGAAAGGCAAAATGACCCATGTAGAGAGTGAAAAAATAAACGCCTCACTTGAGGATATGGAGTTACAGAGAAGATTTTTAGTGGGACATGGGAGAGATCACACACTTTCGCCAAACTGATCTACCTCTTCTAGATGAATTAGCATGTCCTCACGTCCCTTGTTCTGCAGAAGTCAATACCGGAGATTTTGCCCTACATTGTTCCTAAGAATGCATGATCTGCCGTGTTTTTCCTGTTACTGCCAGCACTTCCTGCCCCTGTGCAGATTGAGAGACAGCGAGGTGTGGGGGTCACCAGAGTGCAGGTGCTCTCTGGCCATGACAGCGTCCCTGAGACGTAGTCCCTCTGGTTCTGTGAGCATCATGATTAGTGTGCTGCATTCCTTAGCTTTCTGGTTTGCTTCCTGTCATGGATAAATTAATCGTGTGAGGTTAGGAATAATATTCTTCCATTTTACTACTTGTTAAAAAAAAAATACAGAAAACTTAGAGATCTTTATATTCTTTACTTTCTCTGTAGTAATGGAACGACGATATCCCAAGGAAGTCCAAGATCTTTATGAAACAATGAGGCGATTTGCAAGGATAGTGGGGCCGGTGGAGCATGACAAGTTCATCGAAAGCCATGCATGTAGGTGGTTTTTTAACCTTGACCATATATTTCTCTGTGTGTGTGTGTGTGTGTGTTTATATAAATAGGAACGATAATGGTGTTTTTTGTGAAATTCTGTAAATAAATAAGTGGATTTTTTTTTTTTTTAATTATTTCTTCCTCTTTATTGCTCTGAGATAAATTTGGAACTTGGGGAATGGAGAAGAAAGCTTAAAAATATTAGTGGCTTCCCCCCCCTTAGATAAACAGTAGTTTAGTAGCTTTTCCCCCCATTTTTAATATGGGAGTATGCAAATACATGGGGGTTCATTATACTATGATATACATGTATCCATCACCCAACTTTAGCAGTTAACCATCCAGTGGCTGATCCAGTGTCATCTTTACCACCCATTCCTTTCCCATCCTCAACTGGATTATTTTGAAGATAATCATATTATTTTGTTCATAATTATTTTAGTATTAAAACTAGTTTCCAGGTGGGGACAGAGTTGGGTGACTCATGGAAATAATATATAGCACTTCCATCATTTTCCTGCCTTTTTTCTCTGAGAGAGATCTACATAGTTACCATTTGATTTCTCACTATAAAAAATTGAAGTTGTTAAGGCAGTAACGCCTGGACTATAAAACAGTCTGGACTGAGGGGCTGAGTCTGTGCCTTTCATCATGAGATTCAGGTATTTGATTTTGACTCCCAAATTTAGTTCAGGAAGGTACTTCATGAAGGCTTGTATCCTGTTCTCATTGTGCAGATATTTCTTGCATGACACTGCAGGCATTTATCTGAACCGGCTTGGTTGTCCTCACAGACACCCTGTTTATTTGGCATTCTTTGTGTGATTTATCCTGGGTGGCTGATCTTTACTTCCTGTCCCAGTTTGTACCATCCCTGGTTTATGTGTCACTCCAGGGAACTACACCCCGTGGATTGTCCAGGTTCTTCCTTCATCTGCTTTTTCAAAGCACCTAGATTTGAACATTCCATCACATAATAATCTGAGCAGTGCAACCTGATCTGTGTGCTCAGTGGAGGCAGAAATCTTGGTTTATGGAAAACACACTGCTCTTTTGTCCCTGTAAGAGAAAAGCTGTAAAGAAACCATCGGGAACTTGAGCACAGAATTTTGTCCTTCCCTTGCAAAAATGTCTGTGTCATGTAATACCAGAGATAGGTTTCATACCGAAATTTGTCTTTGTGGCTAGAACTTTTAACATGGAATAAATAAAGCAGGGGAACTTGGTGGTTTGAGAAATTATATTCATTACTACTGTAGCTAAATGAATTCAGCCAGGTCACTATGAATTGTTTCTAAGAAACAATTCCAGCTGCTTTCTGCAACTGGAGACAGAAGCTAAAAGACCACTGCAGTACATTTTTGTCAGCTCTTAAGTAAAATTTCTAACGGGATATTAGCAACAATTAGGATTCCCCAAATGGAATTGCCCAGTCTTTTATAGAAGGCAGAATTACTGAAAATATTTAGCAGTAAAAGTGCTCATTGATGTTGATGTTGTTTTTCCGATTTTTCTCTTTTTTGGGGGGATAAACAGTGGAATTTGAACTCCGAAGGGAAATCAAAAGGCTCCAGGAATACAGGACGGCAGGCATTACCAATTTTTGTAGTAAGTATGCTTGTGCTCCACATTAAATCAGAGGGCAGGTGCCTTCCAAACATATAAACAAGCTTTCACATTTCAGAATGAGTTTTTGATCTTTCCAATAAGTTTCATCTATTTAATCCTTATAAATACTATTATATAGATTATCTGAGGTGAAATAAAAAGTATGACAGAGTTGCTATTTTAGATTTAGGATTCTGTTGTGACCTCTTAAAAAAAAAAAGATTTTGTATTCCAACTTTTAGCCTCAGCCTTTTTAAATTTAGTGATGCATCATCTGATCATTCCCATTAAGCACACTTCAGTTGGTTCTAGGCACTTGCGTCCCAGTTACTTGAGTTAGAGATGATTATATTCAGGGCACCTAACTGTTCACCATGCATTGGACTGTACCCTTTGTACTTTACCAACTTAAGAGAGGGACTTCTCTGGTGGCTCAGACGGTAAAGCATTGCCTACAGTGTTGGAGACCTGGGTTTGATCCCTGGGTTGGGAATATCCCCTGGAGAAATGAATGGCAGCCCACTCCAGTATTCTTGCCTGGAAAATCCCATGGACGGAGGAGCCTCGTGGGCCATGGGGTCGCAAAGAGTCGGACACGACTGAACGACTTGACTTTCACTTTCAACTTAAGAGATGGGTATTGTTATTCTCATTTAATAGAGAAACTAAGGATGTAAGTGATTAAGTAACTAGTTGTAGTAGAGCCAGGTTGTAAGAGAAGACAGCTGTGTTAGCAGTTAAGAGCTGAAGTCTAGGCTTGGACAGCTTGGGTTTGGATTCTGGCTCTTTTACCAGATCTGTAATTCTATTTGTTTCAATTTTCCAAGTCTCTTAGAGTTCATGTGAAG
Source organism: Bubalus kerabau (assembly GCF_029407905.1). Lineage (NCBI taxonomy): Eukaryota > Metazoa > Chordata > Mammalia > Artiodactyla > Bovidae > Bubalus > Bubalus kerabau. The sequence continues at coordinate 50,725,689 of NC_073627.1, read as the reverse complement.
ATTAAATGAGCGATGATGCATGAAAACATAGTATAGTACCTGACGCACCAAATCCTCAATAAATGGCAATTTCTGTCGTTCTGTTGTTTTGGGGATGGTCTTCAGCATTTCCTCCTTCCTGTTGGTTGAAAGCTGTCACCCGTTCACCCAGTGCTCAAGTTCAGCCCAGCAAAATGGCTCTTTATTTCTAACATTGGAAACTGTTTACAAAATGAAATTTTATGTGGAGTACTAATCCATAAATAAAAGTGGAACTCCTTAGGTTGAAGTCTGATGATTCAGATCATGTGTGGAGCCCAGGACCACCAGTATGTTCACAGTAATCCCTGAGATATTTTCATGGTAACCTGGGCCTCTGTGGAACTTGGCTTGAAACCCACTGGTTTGATATTTTGGATTTTTATACATTAATAGTGTGGAAAACACTATACAGCTGTTAGCAAGATGCGTGTAAAGACTCTGATGCCAGATTTGGGTTGCCTGATGCTGGCTGTCTCCAGGAAAGAGGTGAACAGAATAATAATAGTCAATGAGGATTTATTTTTGTTTGTAATCCTAACTGGTTTTTAAGGAACAGTGTATGTGCATAGCATTTGTGTGACTTGAAAAAATATATGGATAGAAAAAATAGAGCAGGAAGTAAATATAACAGTATTAAGTTACTTTTAGGGGATGGAAATATGAGCAACTCCAACTTTCTTTGTACTTTTCTGTTTTGGGGATTCCCTCTCTCAAATTTCTTAAAGGTAGAAAAGGAATAAACACATTTTCATTTCTTACCCAAAAGAGATTTCAAACTAGGGGAAATCACTTTGTTTGCTCCTAGAAAAATAATTCTGGAAGCAGTTTTTCAAAGGAAATTAAAAAAACGACTGGGAATCCCCTGGCATCCAATGGTTAGGGCTCTGCGCTTTCACTGCCATGGGCCTGGGTTTGATCCTTGGTTGGGGAACTGAGATCCCATGAGCCTAAGCAAGGCCAAAAAAATTAAAAATTAAAAAAGATGAACTGTTTGTTGATGAGTTAGGAAGCCCTTTGGTTAGTTCTGCTACCTTGTCATTGTAGTCACTTTTTTAACACCTACAGGTGCCAGGACCTACGATCACCTCAAGAAGACTCGCGAAGAGGAGCGCCTCAAGCGCACCATGCTCTCGGAGGTCCTCCAGTACATCCAGGACAGCAGCGCCTGCCAGCAGTGGCTCCGCCGGCAGGCTGACATGTGAGGAGTTAGGCCGGGGACACCTTCACGGAGCTTTCGGCCTTTATCTGTATTTTCAGACAGTCCCATGGGTGCCCTACCCTGAATGGCAGAGCTGTAATAATTAGGTAGCTAGAAGAATTCAGAAAACTTGAGCAGGATGTCTCAAACAGTACAGTACTGACAGTTTTGAGAAATGTAACTGGCCTCCTAGAATCCTACTTTGCTACTTTGGCATTATTTCTTTAAGATTAATGTATTCCCTTGCCACACCTTCTTTCTTCTTCTGTATCTACTGGTGTGATTTTCACTGGAAGATCAAATGCCTGCTTTTTGCTCATGAATGGTCTCTGTGATGTGCCACACCAGGACCTCTTCTTAACAAATCTAAGCAGTTTCCTTCCCTGGAACAGATTTCCTTTCCTCAGTTGTGTACAGTTGGGATAGCCTGTAAAAACATAGTCTAGTCTGTCTCATTACTTCTCTTCAAAGTAGCTGACCTGATAAATGTTACCCGGGCTCATGGGCTTTGGGAATTGCTTTCTTTGATGTGACATAAGTTTAAATTCCTCTTCTTTTTTGTAGTGATTCTGGCCTGAGTCCTTCTGTTCCCATGACTTCGAATTCAGGTAATTATTTTTCAGGCTGGAGCAAGTCACAATTGTGGAGTTTTCATCCTGGGAATTTTAGTGACCCAACAAACCCTCCCGCCTTTGTGGAAGCCAGGTGCTTAGGCAAAGGAATGGTGATTGTTATACAGATTCATAAACATCAGCAAGTTGTTAGAATCTTCATGGCCAAACAGGAACTTCCCTTGGGTTTACAGTACAAAGACGGGGAGGAGAGGACCTCAGACAAGTGTTTTTTCTATTTTACCAATGTTCACAGGCAGTTTGTTTACTATGATTTTATCTACCACGGACTTCAAGATTGTCTCACAGGGGATAATTTAAAGGCTTTGTGTCCTATATGAGCAAGGAGGCACATTACTTGCCAGAAAAGTAAGACTTTATAAGTTGGAGACTTAAAAGTATTTCTCTTTCTTATCCGGCATGTCCTATTTTGAGGTCAGTTTACAGGGCAAGATTAAGCCATATGATATCTGATAATCCTTGCTGCTTGGTAATTAATAAATGGTAGTGTGGGGTGGTATTAGTTGTAGAATGCTGATCTAAGATCATGATGTTCGTTTGCCTGTTTTCTTGGTTATCATTCATCCCTGCTCCATATGGTAGATTAGCCACTTCCCCTGATCAGAACATACAGACCACTCCACTGTTTACAGACTGGATTTGGCGAAAAGATAACCCATTTGTAGTTTTAACCATTTTTTAAAGCTGGGAAAAACAGACCTTGTGATCCCATTCAAAAAATCTCCGGTTCAGGACCCAGACAGGGCTCAGAGAATGCCACTGCAGGGGTGATATATGTATTTTTTTTCATTTATTCCTGTGTTTCAGGTAATTACTTTTTAATATTCAGAGGAGAAAAGAGCCTTTTAGGGAATAGCCAAGACAGTTAAGTTTTATAAGTTCCTCACGTCCAAATCCTCCCCCAGTCTAAATACAGAAATAAGAAAATTTAACGTTGGCTGCTTCTCTGGTATTTGTGTTTTCTGAACCATTTGCACTCACTCTTGGTTGCTTCCTTGGCGCGGGCATCAGCTTCCCTCAGCTCCAGTGTTTAGGTTGAGATGACCCTTTGCTCCTTTTCACCCTCTTGAGTTGCTGCTAAGGCAGTGCAGAGTTGGAAACCTGAATCACTGATCATAGTGTAGCCTCTTGGAACTGGTAAGGCATTTGAGTGATCGTAATCTCTGTTTCAGGGCATTTAGGGTCAAGCTAGGCCTGGCATTGCAGAGCAGCTCCCATTCCCTCTGTCAGTATTAAAGGGAAGCCTGTTTCGTTGCAGAGCGAGCTGTAACAGCCTGTCCCCCTGCTCTCCACCACCTAAGCAGCACCCCACCCCCAAGAAGTGTAACGTAGTATTCTACATTTTCTTTTGCTTAACACAGCCCATTCACTCAAGTATACATTCAAAACAAATCCCCAGAGTTGTGCACATCAGGCTTCCCATCCTGGGCAGTGAGCTCGTTCTTGGGTCTCTTTCTCAAGGTATGTGAGTTCACCTCAGCCTCTGCTTTGCCATGTACTGGCTCACTCTTTCTCTGTGTGGGTCTTTGAGGTAAACAGGGCTACTTTGGGAGGAACAGATATTCCCTCAAATAATACATAATGAAGGCCTTTTGCTGGCCTGACTCTGCCTTTGATCTCAAGGTGAACGGCACCTGGGTAATTGCCATGTCTGCCTGCATTGCTGGCAGAATGGCCAGTGTTAGGGAAGTCTCTCCTGCAGAGTTGTTATTTCCATTCATCAGCTGTCAAGACAGGCGGCATGGGACCTTTCTTAACTGGATGACATCTGGGCTGTAGATTTTAGAATCTTCTACTGGGTTAGGAAGAATAATCTTATTTGACTCTGAGGTACGTGTGATTATATGTGCATTTTATCAAGGCAAAGGGCACTTGACTTACTTTTTTTAAAAATTCTTTTCTTTAATCTTTATCTTATTTTTGGCTGTGCTGGGTCCTCGTTGCTGTCGTGTGGGCTTGCTTGCGTAGTTGCAGCGAGTAGGGGCTACTCTTCATTGCAGTGCGTGGGCTTCTCATGATGGCGTCTCTTGTTGCAGAGCACCGGCTCTAGGCACAAGGGCTTCAGTAGTTGCAGCTCATGGACCCAGTAGTTGTCAAGGACATGGGCTTAGTTACTCTGCAGCACGTGGAATCTTCCCCAGCCAGGGAGCGAACCTGTGTCCCCTGCGTCAGCAGGCACGTTATTATCCATGGCACCTCTAGGGAAGTCCTTGACTTACTGTTTTTATTTTCAAGTGAACTTTGGGGTACCCGATATATAGTAGTTTTGTACCTAACAGGCCTGACCGTGGTGAACTTTGTTACACTTTTTACTCCTGAGGTACTGTCTCTCACAAAATACATGGCTTTTTCTGTCTGTATCTATAGGTAGACGAAGTGCACCACCCTTGAACCTCACGGGCCTCCCTGGCACAGAGAAGTTGAATGAGAAAGAAAAGGAGGTAACAAAAAGAAGGGGGAGCTGGTTAGAGGAAAGAGAGTAGGGGCCGGTTATTCACTGAGTTGCGTGAAAAACACATTATAGGATCAAACCCATTTTGCTCTGCTCACATCACACATGTGCACGTTCAGCTCTAGTCATCCTCAAGGTCTCGGTGTTAAGAACCGACCTTAGCAGGTCTCAGGGACTCCTTTCCTCATCACCCTGCCACCGTTCATCTGCTGAGAGAACAGCATATGATACATAAATCTAAATAATACCAACTATCATTTATTGAGCATTTACCATGTACCAGATACTGTACTAAGTACTTTATTTACTGAATTTAATTTTTTACAAACTTAAAATAACTTATATATGGAAATGGTTATTTCCTATAAGAGTGGGCACTTTCAGAAGTTCTACTCTTATTCCAACAATATGACCATTACTTAAAAGATTTTTGAGTTGTCTCCATGGTATGTATATAAGCACATAAGAGGAATCCATCATCATATATAGTCACACATTAATTTTGATTAAAAAAGCCATGACCTACTTTTCTTTTCCACCATAATCACTTAATCACTGGATGTGTCTTCTTATGACTGTTAGCTGTTTCTAAACTTTTAAGTCCAGCCTCAAATGAGTCATCATCAAGCATTTTCCAAATAATATGCAACAACTCTCAAGTCCATTCCAAAGAGGAATTCCTCCTTTGTTCCTGGTGTGTTCTTTTTTATAGTTCGCAAGATGGGTGTCCTCATCTGCCACTCCGTATCAGAAATTCAGGTCAGACAGAACGGAATAGGGGCTAGTATTAGACTTTTATTTTACCCAGTAGGAACAGTGGATATGAGTGTGGGAGGAGAAGGGAGTGTGTGTTATATCCAGGTGTTGCTGAAGAAGGATTGCCATTCTGATTCAAGTGTGGAATGACCCAGGGTTTTAAGCAGTTTTTTGTCCTTACTCACAAAATGGTGACCTCAGACTGTTCATTGCTGGATAAATGGTAGGTGAACTGGAATTAAACTAGCTTTTTGGATCTTTAGTAGTTAAAGTGACCTCTTAGCAAGATCTCTAGACCTCCTTTCCCTCCAAAGTAGGAAGTATAATCACAAAAGTAGGGACTATGGGCTTATGCTGATACCAGACATAATGTGATTCACACTTGGGAAGCCAAGTGTCAGCACCCCCACCCCGGGCTCTGCGACTCTTCCCTGACAGGCTGGGCCAGAACGTGCCGGGCCTCTGCCCCAGGCCAGTCCTCAGGACACAGACTTGCACCCGGGACAAACCCCGGGGAGCCGGCTGATAGGTGCCGCAGCTCTCCCGGCATCACTCGCAGCCTTTTTCTGTCTCCTGAGACTGTTCTCACCAAAGAAAAGACGGAATGGAATGTGGTCTGTCCACCAGCAGCTCCTGTAAATAGTTGGAGGTTGAAGTCACTCTTTACACTTTTATTATGGCTATACCTGCTGGATTAAATTTTAAGACTGACAGATGTTAACGTTCATTAAATTTGCCATGTCTTGCAGCTCTGTCAGATGGTGAGGTTGGTCCCGGGAGCCTATTTAGAATACAAGTCTGCTCTATTGAATGAATGTAACAAGCAAGGAGGCTTGAGACTGGCACAGGCAAGAGCACTCATCAAGATAGACGTGAACAAAACCCGGAAAATCTATGATTTCCTCATCCGAGAAGGATACATCACCAAAGCCTGAGGCTCCCCAGGAGTGTGGTGGGCCAAAAGACCACACGGGCATTCTGGAGCCTTGTTTTTGAACTGAATTCTCATTGTGAAAAGAGGGGAAGAACAAAGGAAATCTTCAGTTTTATTAGTGTCTGCTTTCTTCTCCACCCTGCTTTAAAATACTCCTGTTGTTGGTATTGTGCTGCAGAGTTATGTGCTAGATAAGCTATTGTTAATTGTGTGTGGGCATTCATTCCTAACACCTCTTGTAACTAAAACAAGAACCATAGTACCTCACATCACAGTGTTAGTAGAAATAGAACTAAACCAGTATGTAATCCCAGGAGTCCAGCTCAGATCCTTGTACCTGCTTGGGAGGTTGGTTTTCTGATTATGTTTTACCTTCAAACGTTACAGATAGATTTGAAATAAAGAGGTTATAGTGAGAGAAAGCTTTCTTTTTCTGTCTGAGGGTTTCTTTTTAAGCTGACAACTCATGTTTATGAGTAGAAAGGAGAAAAACCTCCCCATGATGGTCTTGTCCCAAACTGTACTTTGTTGAATGTCTGGCTCTGTAATCTGCAGTCCGACTGTCTAATCTGCAGAAGACTTTTGAGGAGGTAGCAATGGATATAAAATGTCTCTGTTATTTTTAGAATTGATTAAAATGTTTTGCTACTTAATTTGCGGCTTTGTCCAATATTCTGGTCACTAAAGCACGCTTAGGGTGTTGGATGCCCACCTCATCACGCTGCACTGCCTGTGCTAACACGTGTGTCCTGGGCTCGCCCCTGTTGTTGCCAGGGGCTTCCCGGGATACCAGGTCCCCGAGGATGGAGATGATTCAGTTAATTTCAGCATTGCTTGGACGACACCTGAACCCTAGTTTCTCAACGGTGAAAGGGTAGCCTACAAGAAGAGCTACTTTTCAAACAAAAGGAAAGCCTTTTCATGTGTGGAACTCACTAGGTATGAGGGTGAGTGACTCCACCACATCTGAAAGTTGGTCCTTACATCTTTTTGCACAGTAGGAAGCCAAACTGAGAGGGTTATCCCTGTTCCGTTGGAAGCAAACAGAATCTTCACAAATTACCTCCGATAGCTGACTGATTCTTTAGTTCTTTCATCATTCAAAATACCTAATTCAAATATTGTATACTTGGTTGGAAATATCGGCACAAACTTCTTGGCTGATGTAAATATGCATGTGGTTTGCTAATGGACTTCATCTAGGGTTTACAAATGAAAAGGAAACCCTTAGCATCTGAAGGAATTAGAAAAAAGGACTTCAGTACTTTAAAAGGGTGGCTAGTGGTTTTCTTTTTTTGTTTTCTTGACATAGTCCTATTTTTAGAAAACAGTCTATCACCACCATCACCCCATGTTGATTATAAAGGGATTGCCTCTTTTTTTTTTTAATGCTAAGACTTTTAAAAAATATATTTATTTATTATTTTTGGCTGCACCGGGTCTTCGTTGCTGCACGTGGGCTTTCTCTAGTTGTGGTGCTCGGGCTTCTCATTTCTGTGACTTCTCTTGTGGCATACGGGCTCTAGAGTGTGGGCTCAGGAGTTGTGGCACACAGGCTTAGTTGCCCTTCAACATGTGGAGTCCTCCCAGACTAGAGATTGAATGTGTGTCGCCTGCATTGGCAGGCAGATTCCTAACCACTGGACCCCCAGGGAAGTCCAGCTTCTTTTAAGTATTGTTCTAAAAGTGCATTAGATGTCAGTGTAGGGTGATGTCCGCTGTAGTCTGAGGTCCTTAATCTTGATTAAGGAAGGCTTCTTGGGAGAGGTGAGTTTTTGAGGCAATGATAAGATGGAGATGAGAGAAATAAAATGGCAGATGGAAGAGGGAGACTGTTCCAGACATCATGGGTGGAGGAGGATGTGGAGGCAGCCATGGGAGTAAGGAAAATGGTGCCAAGAGATTTAGTTGGCTGAGACACAAGGGGCAGCTGTGGTGGTTAGGAGTGGGAGGACGGCGGGACAGTCTGATAGAAACCTTGGATCCAGTTGAAGTCTGAAAAGCTGATTGGGGAATCAGATTTGATGAAAATGGCATGATTGAAAACAGTGACAAAAATAAGGCTGTAATTTCAAAAGACTAGAGTTTAGAAAGTGGGATTATTATGGTTTTGGTAAACCCAATTTTGCAGAATTTAAGACTTAAAACTCTAGGGGATTTCTCAAACCAAGCCATAATTTTGGGTGAGGAGTACTCAAAAGTAGTCACTATCCTTTTGCATTTATAATAGAAAAGCATTTGCTGATATTTGATGTCGCTGACTAGCTTACTACATTATTTCCTTCCTTCCTTCTTGTCACCAAAGGAAGGCCCTTCTTACTAAAAATCCAGAGCTAGCAAGAACTTTTCAAAGAATATTCCATCCTTCCCCTTTTCTACTAGATGGGATTGGCCATAAGCCAACTACATTGATATAGGTCTTTCTTGGTCCAGATCATCTCAGAAGAAGGAAAGTTTAAAACTCAACAGTAATAAACAATGAATAAAGACCTATAACTGTGAAGGATTTTTATTACAATTTAAAGGATTTCTGTTGGAACATTTTCTTTGTGTTCAGTGACCCCTTCTTGTGCTCAGAGACTTTAACAGTCTCTACTGAAACAAACTATTTGTGATTTATCTCTTCTTAGGTTCCAGATTTCATCCTTTTATCGTTTACACCTCCCCCAACCCCAAGCCCCCGTTTTAAATCTGGACTTGGTTAACCAGTCACTGCTAAATGATAAGAACAAACTTCCCAGTTTTGAGTAATGAGATCCTCAGCTTGTGGTTACGGGAAAGGGAAGACGACCAGTAACATTCATCAATAACAAAGTTCTACTTGGAAAGTCATTGAAACTGTTAGGTAGAGTAGGGAAAAGGAGTCCAAAATGGCGGTGGCTTAAAGACAAGGAAGGGAAAAGCCTGCGGAAATAGAACAAAAGAAGGTCCGAGGACTGGAGTGAGGACCTCAGGTAAAACAAACAATGCTCCTGGCTGGCCCAGTTTACATAGGACAGGCCCAGGGAGAGAAAAACATAAAGAGAGGAGCCAAAGCTAGCTCTCTTTCTCTTTCTCTCTCTCCCCCGCGCGCTGGGGTGCTCTTCTCCTCCTGTCTTTGGATTGACGTGCCCTCACGCCTCGAAGATGGATTTTCCTGCTATCTTCTAAATAAAATAGAGCTGTAGCACTGAGCTGTAACACTGATTTGTCTAAGAGCTATAACACAATCCATTCGAGACCGAGAGCTATAACACAGTCTATCCAAGACCTGAGAGCTCACAGTCTATCCAAGACCTGAGAGCTGTGACATGCCAAGGAGGCTTTAATGTCCGTCACTCCAAATCTTTGTTGTGGTGAGACAAAGAGCCGAGGAACATACACTCGCGTGACATCACTTTAGGAAAAATGTAGATATATAATAACTAAAGTTTCCAGCATGATGAGTCAGAAGACCAAACTTAGAAGCTTTGGAAAGCTAACTCGTTTGTAACTCCGAAACACCTTGACTGGTTTCCAAGCAAGAGAGCTGTACTGTGTTCTAAACAGCATTCTGGAATATCGCCCATTGTTTTTTTAAAATTTATTAATTTGGCTGTGCCGGATCTTGCTTGTGGCACATAGATAGGGTCTTTAGTTGCAGCACTTGGAATCCAGTTCTCTGATCAGGGATTGAACCCAGACTCCTTGCCCTGGGAGCATGGAATCTTAGCCATTGGACCATCAGGGAAGTCCCTCTCCCATTCATTTTTAAGGATGTCTTTGTAGATACCTTATACACTGTTATTAACACAAAAAGCTTTCCTACACCTTACATGTACCTGGCTTTTTAATCTGAATTTCTGAAAGTTAGTTCCATTCAAGAGGAAGCTTTGCTTTCCTTTCCAGTGTGTTCAGCTGGATGTGAGTAACCTCTCCCAGATCGGCCAGAAAGGACCACCTCTGCTACAGTGGGACACTGCCGTGTCTGTAGCCTGTGCAGAAGAGGTAGCCCAGCCATAATAAAGACTTTCCCTTCAGTCGGACACAATAACCAGCCCTCTGCATGAAATGTAAGCGATACTGATCTCAGGGTGCAAGGAGAGCCAGAGCAGCCTGGACAGGATGGCACTGGTCGTGCTGACACGGACACTTGTTTGGGGAGAGGGAACGGTAGTGAAGAGTAGCTTGGAAGTATCTTGGAACCGAAGTCTCCTATCCACGGAGTCCTCATTGGCATTGTATGCTGCTTCTGCAGGCTAGAGGGTGGGGACAGGTAAATCATTTCCCAGAAACTTGGAAAGCCGGTTTTTGTTTCTAATGGAGGCAGTTCTTTGTCTGTTCATTGTTTGCTTTGTTGCTTTGGCTTCTACCAGTTGAGATGCACTGAGATAAACTGCCCTTTGATTCAACTGACCAGCCTTACAAGGCAAGAGACACAGGTACTCGAAGGATAAATGTCTTGCATCTGACATTAAAATTCCTTTGTCACTATGAGTTACTTGCTTTGTATGTGTTACGTACTGGGCCCCCTTCCCTGTTAAGAGTAGAAATAAGGAAGTTGAGATAAGAATGTAGAAAATGACCATTAAAATGTTTAATACCCCAAAGTGAAAGCTACAAAAATGTTGATTTAATAGATAAAGCCTTGAATAGCACCATACCTCCCCTTGTCTTTGAAAGCTGTGGTTAACCTATGCCAGCCCAGATTTGTTTTTCATCTTTCCGGGCCAGGTAATTAAGTCCAAAGCACTTATATTCTACTGTCGAGCACCGGGGATGGATTTCTGTGGCAGCAGATAAACCATTTGATTGAATTAATCTCATGTTCTTAATCAAGCCACACGGTTTTTCAGCTTTCTCTGGCCTCCCTGGAGGTCTTACGTGACACCTTTCAGGTAGTTGGCGATTAATCTTGTCTTGGTCCAGAGTTATGTTGATCAGAAGTAGCATCTCAAGAAGTGTGGAGAGGAGAAAGCCTCACAATTGTTTTAAGAAGTTAGCACTTTATTACTAACCAAAGTAAAAAATGCTGAAATGCTGTCGTCACCATTGTGAACTGACAGCTAAGTGCCAACTCATAACACTTCCAATGTACCTCTCTCCTCCCCGGAGAGCTTTCCTTCCTCCAAGTACACTCCTCGTATCTGTATTGTTGGCTAACCTAACCCTCTTTTCTCTCACTAAACAATAGATAACTATTTGAATTCCCCGTCCCACCCCCCACCCCCATTATCACAACATAAAACATTATTTTAAGAAATAAAAAAATACTGGGACCTGCACTGTGGAGTTTAATTTTAATGTTCCCAAACAGTATACCCTATTGGAAAACTGAGTTGGGACTAAGTATCTGATGTTCTTATTTCAGTTTCCGATCTTAGGATGTTGTCTAAGATGAAAAAGGCCATTTTCAGGGTAATTTAATCGCTTTTCCCCAAAATCATTGAAAAGGGGTGAAAAGTTCAGAAGTGCCATGAAGACACCAGCTCCCAAGTACCAGGGGCCTCGGAGATGGGTGAACTGAAAGGAACGCTCAGGAGAGGAGGAGAGCACCGCAGTGGGCCAACCTTCACCGCGTGGGAATTTGCTTTGCCTTTGAGAGGTGAAACGGTTTTCCCACATAGTATCCTGTGGGGAGCCTCTTTTTAAGCAAAGTCAAACTGCAGCAGAAAAGCCACTGGACTAGGGGCAGGAGCCAGAGCCCCCCCCCTTTTTTTTTTTTTTGCCTAGAGGATGACATCTTGAGATAGATAGATAGATTTTTTTTTTTTTTTTTTTTTTTACCAAAGGGCATTTATCTAAGCTCTAGCCACAGGTAAGTGACAGCAATGTCCATCTTACCTGGCTGCCCCCCCCCCCCCCCAGCTAAGATCTTTGCTTTGTTTTGGGTGTGCATAGTTTCAGATTCAAGACACCTGTCAGATCTCAGTGAGCATAGGTTTAGCTTCAATGATGTAAAGCAAAACGCTTTTGAGAGCAAAATCTCCCAGGAGTGTCTCCACCCCCAGCAACTGCAGAAAAGAAGGCGTTGGTGGGAGAGAGGGGTGGCTATAGACGTCATTGCATCTTCCAGATCCCAGCTGTGACCTGGCTTAGAGTTTTACTGTTGAAAATAACCAGGGCTTAGAGTTGGGGGGTGGGGGTTGGTAAACTGTTTCGTCTCCATGGAAACAAGGAGGCGGGTGGGGGGAAGCCAAGCCTTGGATTTCCAGCAGATGTGGCAAGAGGGGGCGGATGTAGGGGCTGGGAGTTTAGAAGCCCTCTGGTGAAGGAAGATATCCCTGATTAGCATCCAGATTGTAGTCAGACATTGCTCCAGGGTTCTGGAGACAGAACTGCAGAGGTTATGTTTGCGACAATGTATACATTTTGGGTGGGTGCAATCCTGTTTGAGGCTTACAATTTCCTGTAACACAGATTTGCTACTATTTGGCAAAGCAGAGAGCAGATGAGCAACACAGTAGGTTAGATGCTGCCTTCTAACCAATCTGGGAACCTCTGCTACACCCCCACCCCTTCAGTTTCCCTTGTTTTTATTTGTATAGTCAGAGGTTTGACATCAGAATATTGTCACAATTTATAACTAGAGGGGGCTGGTCTTCGGCAGCCTGGGCTAATATGGTCATTAACTCCCTTTCAGTAGGATCAGGTTTTTTCTCTTTGGTGTTGTAGGAGATTATGCAAAGTGGCATTAATTACTAGTAAGTCCTTAAAGTTATCTCTTACCATTTCTGGTATTATTACAACAAGAGGTTACTAACTCGTGGTGGGGGAGGAAGTATTTTATTTTTTCATTTCCCTTTTCTTTGAAGGTTTCCTTTGAAACAATTTTTTTCCCCTCAAGAAATACATGAATATATTCTAGTTAAAAAAAAATAATAAAGTCCCTCTATTTTCCTTTTTAAATGATGGGTGCATATGCTTTCTTGTTTACCTGTCTGGCATACTGGGGTGACTTAAGTGCTAATCTTTGTACTGCTACTTAATAATAATACAACCTTGGGCAAGTTCTTTTAACCCCTCATTTCTGAACTATGGTTGATAAAACCTACCCAACTGTGTTTGATGAAGATAAATGGGATAAATAAAGTATATAATTCACCTGACACCTCCCTTCCCTTCCCATTGAGCCTTTAATCTTTTCATTTAACTCCAGCCAGGTATGAAGAAGCCTTTGATTTTCCCTGGTAAATGGTAAATTCACACCACGATAAAGTCTCACAGAGGGACACTAAGATCTGAAGAATACAGATCAAATGTTAAAATAGGCACAGGTGCATTTTTTCCTGGATGTTGTTTATATTGGAATCTTCATCACTGTGCATCATTGCCACAGCCCCAGGGTTGAATTAAGGGCAGAGCATTTCAGAGACAGATAGATAGATACTAAATGTCTAGTTATCCTAGACATGTTGCGATAATATTTCCTTATATAATGCCTAGCTCAAGAAGCTTGAACTCAGGTTGCAAAATTGTAGGTACACTGTAAGAAAACTAAATAATCAGGCATGGAAGAAAAAAATCAGAAAAAGATGCTAATAGTTGTTTCGTTAAGTAGTAAAATTAGGGGTGATGCTTCTCTAGACCTGTCTCTCCTGGGTGTTTTGTTTTTTGTAATGTGACTTTTTTATCGATGGAAAAATAAATTACATGAGAACTAGTAAGACTGTACAAATAGAAGTTTATAGTATTTTGCAATGAATAATATCTAGTTAATCCTTATGATAGCCATATAAGGCGCTATCTTACATCTTATAAAATAGCACAAGCATTAGGCAAGTTTCTATAGTAAATGAAATATGTTTTTTTTTTATTTCTACCCCTCTTGTTTTGGGGGTTTTTTGTTTTTAAATATTTTCCACATTTATACAGTTTTCTCCCAGATACCTGGTGTCCACTGTCCCTCTTAAATGTGTGAGAGGACAGTAACATCAAGCTTTACTTCCCTGGGGGATTTGCCTTTTTATAGCTATTAATGGCATAGACTCTGGAATTACAGGTATTAGTAAGCAGGCATTCCAGACCCCTGGGACCTGATGACACCCTGAAATCAAGATTCTATAGACTGGGGAGCCCTGAACACAGCTATCTTCCACTTGTGACAGATACGTCAAATCTGTCGCCCATTTGTTAACCAGAAGCAATACAAGTGGAAGATGTAACTATTTGAGGGACTCATAAAGGTCTGATTAGTCTCAGGAGCAGTCATCGCCCAAGCAATTACGGAGAACATTTTTGGAAAGGCAGACATCAGAAGCCAAGCAGAGTAGATGTTTCCACCCTCTATTTACTGGGTCTAATCAGATCAGCTCTTATTTGGCACAGAATCTACACTGCTCTAAAGCACTGCTTATATAGATGTAGTCAGGAGCATCCACACCTTCCCGGGGCACAGACAAGTCAGATTTTTACAGCAGACTATCTCTAAGACCTTCCTACATCTAAAATAATTGACACCTATAAATGTACCTATTTATAGTCTAGTAAAGCGCTGCCCAGTAAGGAAGTCACTGGCCTCATGAGGCTATTTACATTTAAGTTGATTAAAATTAATTACAATTTAAAAGTCAGTTCTTCAGTCACACTAGTCACATTTCAAGAGCTCAAAAGCCACGTGAGGCTAGCAGCTGCCATACTGGACAGTGCAGTACAGGTAATCTCCAGCCCCCAAAGTTCTATCCGACACTGCTGGTCTGGAAGACAACACCTTCAAACTGCATTTTTTTGTTGAGGCCTCTGTAAGCCCACATTTCCACATTCTGTAAAGGGATAAAGCACCTCCCTACCCACAGGCATATATGTACAGTCACTAAATGATCTTTCTGAGTTTAGCACTTCTTCCTACTTTCCTTAATCTCTAGATCTTTACACATACATTACACTCAGCACAAACTTTATTTTAGCCCTCCTCCCTCCTCTTCCCTGATGAGGATTTGATTCTTCATGGTAGGCTTAGTTCTACAATGTGTGAAAATGCCCAGTTCCTTGTCACCAAGGAGCTGTTCTGGAAACCTGCCTTCTGTGTAATAAACAAGCTTGAATCTGAAGAGGGATGTATCTATGCGTGCTGCTGAGTCACCAAATTGAAGGAAAGACTGTGGGGGGAGAAACAGAGAGGAAAGCAGCATACAATCGTTTCTATTAGAGATTTTGCTATTTTGGTATTGGCATGTCAAAAATAAGTCACTAGATGAATTGATGGTGGCGCAATTTGGTACTGGGAAGATGCCTTTCCCAGGCAAGATTTGAACTCCTAATGTGTTATCCTGAATCAGATTCTGCATTGTTCTCTCTTCGAAAGATTAATTTTGCTTAATTTTAAGGCTTTCTCTCTTTATGATGGGAAAACTAGACATCTTTCCATTCTAGGCCTTTTTAGCTCCCTTAAAATGATCACTAAAATGGCTTTGATGTTATATTTTTGTCTGGAAAGCAGACAGAACTTTTGGATATTCCTGCACCCACGGATTGACTCGGAATCCGGTTGGAGATCAGAAAGAGCATGAAAAAGCCTTAAAGCTTGCGGTTGAAGATGCAGGAGGTCAGGAGAGTGGGATGCAAACCCAAAGCGCTGTGTTCACATCCCTCACCCATCCCTCCTCCCAAAACTATGATTACTCGTTTGACTGATCAGCAACTCTGATGCCAATGATTTACACCGGTGAGGAGCTGGGGCTGGTGAGTAAAGGGCTGGGTGTGGAGTCGGGACTCTTAGGAGCCTGACTCACTGCCCAGCCTCGAGGAAGTTGTTTATACCTCCCCTCACCCGCCAGGGCAGGGATGTATTGAATGTCCGCTCTGCATCTACTCAGGTTATAGATGGACAAACCTACATTAAAAAGAAAAAAAAAAAGACCCTCAGAGTGACACAGCAAATAAGCCCTCCATGAATTAATGCATTCAGCCTGCGCTCCCGAGACCCTCAGCCCTGCCTTGGAGGCACAAGGTGTGAACTTGGTGTTTTGAAACTCAGGTGGTACCTGTGGTTCATGACAGTGGGTTGGCGGTCTTGGGGCAGGCAGAAGATGACCACATCTATAGCCATTTCTGGGCTTCTTTGGTGGGTCAGACGGTAAAGAATCGCCTGCAATGCGGGAGACCGGAATTCGATCCCTGGGTTGGGAAGATCCCCTGAAGGAGGGCATGGCAACCCACTCCAGCATTCTTGCCTAGAGAATCCCCATGGACAGAGGAGCCTGACGGACTACAGTCCATGGGGTGGCAAAGAGTCGGACACGACTGAGCGACTAAGCACAGCACAGCACATAGCCCCTTGAGTCTCTGACAACATAGCCTCCCACAGTCGCTGGAAACTGCCCATACCTGCCCAAGCAAAATTCAGCCAACAGTTGCCATGAGATTTATTTTCTCTTCCCTCTTTGGTTCCAACTCCGGGCTCCCCCTTGCAGGATGGAAGGTGGGGGTAGGAGATTAGTCACTAACTGCAATCTTCACACCTTTTATATTTGTATCGTTTTCTTGCCTTTAACCCTCTCACATCCACAAAGTACCCTAGTTCGCCATCCCTTGGCCCTCGCCGAAACCTAGTTTGGAGGAAGACGCTCAAGTGGGAAAACAGCAGGGTTGTATGTTGTGACACAGACGGGGACACCGCTGCGGTCCTTTGAGCAGAGGTCTGCCGGGGTACCAGGGATGCGCGCGCGGGATGCCAGACTCGGTGGCGGAGCGAACAGTGCGCACGCGCGCCGCCTGCGGCTCCGCGCGCCCCCGGGTCTGCGGGCCCGCCGCGAGCCTCTCGCGCCGATGCCCCGCTCCCGCCCCGAGCGCCGAGGCCCCGCCCCCTACCCGAGCGACCGCCCCGCCCGCGGGAGAGGGCGGAGGGGCGCAGCGAGCGTGCGCGCGGCCCGCCCCGGGCGCGGGCGGAGGAGAGAAGGAGGGGTGCGCGCGGCGGCCAGCCCGCAGACGCCGGGAGCCGCGCAGCAGAGAAGAACGCTGGCCGCGAGCCTGGGCGAGCCGGTACGGGGCCCGCGGGCTCGGGCGGGGGGCAGCGGGCGGGCGGGACTTGGCGCCGACCGGGCCCCGGGGGCCCTAGCCGGAGCGGACAGCCATGGGCCCGCGCGAGCCGGCTCTCCAGAAACTTTGTGCCGGCGTCCCCCACCTGCTCCCGGGAGCTTCTCGCATCTTCTGGTCGGCGGGGAGCGGAGAGGCCCGGCGACCTCCGCCGCGACCCCTCCTTCCCACCCGGCCCCTCCTCGCGGGCGCTCGGAGCACCCCCAACTCCGGCCGCCCACCCGGGCTGCTCTCCTGCTGCGGCGGCGCCTGGGCCCGGGTCCCGGCCCTCGGCTCCTCGCGAGCATCCTCTCTGCTCCCCTCCCCCTCCCTGACCCCTCTGCTCCCCGGTCCAGCCATGGCCTCTCTCTGCCTCCTCGCCCCGCCGCCACCGTTCTCCGGCTCCGAGCCTCGGGAGCGTCGGTGGCTTCTTGCCTCTTCCGAAGGTTTCTGGTGCATTGATAGAAGCAACTTGACTTTCAGCAATGCCAAGTATTCAACTTGAGGGTTTCTCTACGGTGGTGGATTGGTGTGCACACACGTTATCTTTTTATTTCTCTTAAGTATCCTTGCTCCAAAGCGAAGTTGAGTTCTTGTTTGTGTGCGAGAGGAGTTAGTTGCATGTTGTATGTAGCTGCCTTCTCTGGATTGTATAACTATATTTTATTTAGGTGGATGTTGCCAATGGCACCAGCTAGTGTTATGGTAACTGGGCATCCCAGAGGCAAGGGAAGGAGGTGTGACTTTAAAATGCAGTTCTACTGTGTAGGGATTTTTTTTTTTTTTTTTTAAGTACCGTGTTCTTTTCATCCAGGAAGACCTCAGGGCATTTAGCATGTGTTAACTAGCTGTTAGTTTTATGAGAGAGGTAGGTAAAGAGCAGTACCATCCTATTTTACAGATGTGAACATGGAGGCAAGAAGTCAAGTCCTGATTGTTTACTCATCTGAAAAGAATATAGACCAGGGTTCCTGGAATTCCTAGTCCATGAGGGATTCTTAGTCAGAAGTGTCATGGAATGTTGGAACTGACTCCCTGAGATTGTACAGAGCAGTTAAAAAGCCACAGAGGCTGGAACTGTCGGCATCTCCATGCTTGAGACTCAGCGGTGTCACAGAGTTAAGTGATACCAGACAAGTCATAGCTGCTCTCCGTGTGTTTCCTGCTCTTTACAACCAGAGGAACAGAGGTGCTGTATTCTTTCCAAAGTTATCTGAACGTGTGTGGAAGCTCCACTTTCTTGCGCTGCGTTTGGTGTTTCGTGATTGTTCCTTGTTGTGGGCTCCTAAAGGCCTCCATTCTCGGGTTGTCTTTAGAAATGCGGGGAAGGAAGCACCCGTTAGAATGAATAGCTGCCTCTTCAGGAGACACCCCTGAGCCTTCACACCAGAGACAGGCTGAGGCAGAGACCCTGACCTGGGTGGGGGCAGAGGGTTGCCTGGTGAAGGTAGGAAGGCGCCCTGCACGGGCGGCTTGACACATGGGCCCTATTCCTGCCTCCAGCTCTGACTCATCTTCTGACGCTTGGGGGAGGAGAGGTAGATGCTTGATATTTTTGGCTTTCCCCCCATAAAACGGGAGACAGTTTCCTTCATTCCAAGGCTTTTGAACGTCAGTGTCCAACGTGTCTGTCTATGCTGAGTTCTCAGTTGAACTCTCTCACAGTGGTTGAATGCAGGTATGATTTCTGCAATATTCTTTAATACAATGGTATAAGTATATATTCTTATTATTTAAAAAAAAAACCTGGCCAGGTGTGTAAGTCCAAGAAATCCTTTAAAACTTTAGCTTTTTTTTTTTAACTTTAGCATTTTTAAATGTTGGTTCTTAAGGAGGAATCTTTGTTTGGTAGATTCTTTTGCAATTGGGATTTTATTTTAGGGCAAGATGGTTTACAAATACTTTTTCCCAATACCACAAGAATTAAACATTCTGTTTTAAAAAATTACGGAGAAGGCAATGGCACCCCACTCCAGTACTCTTGCCTGGAAAATCCCATGGACAGAGGAGCCTGGTAGGCTGCAGTCCATGGGGTCGCAAAAAAAAAAAAAAAATTAAAACTTTGCAGATAAGATTAAAACTTTCTTTAGAGCATCTGTCCCCAAAGTAATCGCTGTGTATATTTTTATTGGTTTATGTGTGTTCTTTCAGACTTTGCTAAGCATTTTCTTGAATGTTTGTACAGAATGATTCTTTTTTCTGGTTTGCATAGTCTGAAAACGTCTAGCTTTTCTATTTTTTTTTTGAGTGACATTTTTAACTAAATTATTTTATTTTATTATTTTTAAGTATTAACTTTAAAATGTCCTGTTTATAGACACTTGGTTTCTGTCTAGAACAGGTAGCTATGTGCTTTTAGTCCAGCTGGTCATTAAGTTTTACTAACCCTGATAGCACTGGTAGTATTTGCTCCAGACAATAGGCAAATGATCCTTTCTTAACTTTAAAACAATTAAATCATTAAGATCCTTGGTGCTTCTCTTGGTTGCAAAGGAAAACTTTGCCATTAAAAAATCTCGTATATTTGTCTTTTCTTTGCTTGTGAGGAGGCGTAAAAGGGAGTGGAAGGCGAAGGGAGTTGCTGAAGCAAAAACAGTCCTGGGTGTAAACTTAGCGAGCGTTTAAGATGATAGCTTTAGTTATTTATGACAGTCTCACTGGAGTGAAGACAGAGAAAGGAAAACATTAACGTTTTCTGTGAAAACCGTTCAAATCAGTAATTTCAGAAGATAGGTGAGCTAAAACAAAATTCACATCAAAGAGTTTATGGGCTCCTGGTGGTCCAGTGGTTAGGACCCTGCGATTTTGCTGCCGAGTCCTGGGTCTAGTCTCTGATCAGGGAATTAAGATTTCACAAGTTGCTGGGCATGGCCAAAAAAAAAAGAGTTTATGGATTTATGTGTTAGACATTTATTGGGACTTCTGCTATGTGAAAAGTTAAGTGCTGAATACTGGGGTAGAAGGCAAATAAGGTCACTGACCTCATGAAACTGACAGGCGGTAGTGATATTCCAAGCAGAAGGATTCTCTCCCCAGATTGGCCAGAATTTGTAAGGCTTCTGAATTCCTGAAAACCAACATTGTGTTTATTTAACCTTTCTTAAGTTGTGAATAGTAAAACACAAAAGGGTATAAAATATAAATGGATAACTTAATTATTTTAAAGAATACACAGCTGTAACCATCTTGCAGGTGAGGAAGCACGCTCTTTCCCAGTGACCACCTCTCTCCTCACCCTAGAGGTAACCTAGCCAGTACTAGCTTCATTTTTGCGAAAATATCCCCTTTGTTTTCTGTAGTTTTTATCACCTAAATATATGTATATTTTAATTAATTAATTTCATTTTTGGCTGCTCTGGGTCTTTGTTCCTGTGCACAGTCTTTCCTTGGTTGCGGTGAGTGGGGGCTGTGCTCGTTGCGTGGCGCAAGCTGCTTCTTGCGGCTTCTCTCGTTTCCGAACTTGGACTCTACTTACGCAGGCTTCAGCAGTTGTGGCTCACAAGCTTAGTTGCCCCGTGGCATGTATGATCTTCCAGACCAGGGTTTGAACTCATGTCCTGTGCATTGGCAGGTGGATTCTTATCCACTGTACTGCTAGGGAGGTCCTGTCACCTAAAGATTCATCTCTAAACAATATAGTTTCATTTTGCCTGGTTTTCATCTTTATGCAAGGAGAATCAAAGTAGGTATTCTTGTAAATCCTTTTTTGGGGGGTGGCAGCCAATGTCACATATGTATATATATGTAAGTGTGTGTATATATACATTCATATATGTATTTACACATGTATATGATTTTTTGGTTTGAATTCTTGCTGCATTACAGTTTTTTAAGATTCATCCAGAGTTGTTACCTGTGACTGTAATTAGTTCATATTTGCATGAATATTCCACATTTATCTATTTGTCATCTGCTGTTGATGGACGTCTGGGTTCTTGTCCGGGGCGGTGCTGAGTACTGCTGTGTCATAGATGCGTATCCTCAACTTTACTAGCTGAGGCCAATTTTCCAAAGTGGTTGTACCAATTTACATTCCTCCAGTGGTGTCAGCCTTGAATTTATAATCCACTGTGCTTGCTGTTTAACCACAATATGTTTGGATATTTCCTGAGTGAATGAATAAATGTCACAGAGGTGGTTTGATTTGACCCCTGGCCCTTCCTGTACCACTGTATTTTTATATACTTATGTTTAATTGTATGGTTTGAACTAACATAACACCCAGCGCCAGAGATGGTTTTCCACTCTATGGCTGAGAAATATACAATAGAATCCTTCCAAAGATCTTTTTTTTCTTAGATAGATGTGTAGTTATAGGGCAATTTAGAGATTGTAAAAGGAAGCATTAAAAATTAAAGTGTCTAGTAGTCTTGTAAAGGTTTTGGAAGACTTACCGCTTGGGCCACGAGATGCCTTGTGGTGAGGTGTGTCGTGCTGGAGAAGACTTGCTTGGTTCCAGGCCCTGAATGTGTAGGCTTAGCGTGTGACATGTGCAGGAACCCAGGCTAGTCGTGTGAAAATACCGTCTGAGGGAGGGTTGGTACTCACATGCTTGTGTACAGATCCCGAGAGGCACCAACGCAGGAATTCCCTGGCAATACCAAAGGAACCACAGCTTCTTTGCTATGAGAAGAAATGCTTTCACAGTCTTTGAAATGTTTCTCCAGGTCTCCCTTCCTACTGGATGTTCACAACTGGGGTTGATAGTTCCTGCTCTCTGAGTAACCAGTTGCCGGGTTAACTTGAATCGCTTGTGTTTGGTGTTGCTAGCTGGATTTGAAACTGGTGTATGTGTGTGAGAGAGAGAGAGAGAGAAGAGGAAAGAGGGAGGGAGAGAGGATAGGGAGGTCATGTTAGGACAATTATTAAATTATTAATTCCAGGTGTGTGTTGAGCATCTTGTGTACCTGGTATTATCTGCTAACAGTCTGTTTATATCCTGGGGGCAGAATTACAGTTCTGTAGGTTCAGAAAACATCCTTCAACTGTCACCATGAAATTTAACTGATAAACTAGCATCTGGAAAAAAAAAAAAAATGAAAACAGGGCTTCCCCGATGGCTCAGCAGTAAAGAAATCTGCCTGCAATGCAGAAGACCTGGGTTCGATCCCTGAGTTGGGAAGATCCCCTGGAGAAGGAAATGGCAACCCACTCCAGTATTTTCCTGGGAAAATATCCCAGTCCATAGGGTCACAAAGAGTCAGACACAACTGAGTGACTAAGCACACACATATACACACAAATGAATATAAGATTTTTAATATACTAAAGGGTTCCCCCCCAGATTCTCTAAAATAACCATAATTTAAAAAAACTACTTATATATAAATCAGAATTTTTTGAGAAAAGATACCCATGGGGGAAGATGAAAAGTAGAGTCAGAACCTCTTAGTCTTAGTGATGGGGGAGATAACTTATTTGTGTTTTTTGATATCCTTTTCCAAAGGATGTAGTTTACAGAGGAACTGCGTTTTCCCCCGTTGCAGGGAGGAGGAGGAGCTCTGGTGCCGAGGTCACGGCCCTGCCTGCTCACCTCATCATTTCCCATTCTTACCCTTATGTTGACAGAGAGTGACCTCCCATCCAGTTTGGTCAGCTTTCTGCTACCATCTGGAGGTCTCCGTGGACAGAGGGGCCCTTTTGAAATTCATATGCAACTGCTGGGCCCACTGGTGCCTTGTCCCAGAACAGTTCCATCGTCAGTGGGCCGTGGTGGGTCTTTCTGACTCTTTAGGTCTTTGAGCTTGTGGAGTGGCAGGAGAAAACTCTTTAACAAGAGGGTGTTGGTTCTGTTGACTAGTAAACAGTGACGTAGGGGATAGAGCACCTCTGGAGCCTTCCAGCCAGCAGCCCAGTGAGTCTCATGCAGGATTCTCATGCAGGGTCCTCAGGGCCACTTGGAAAAATATTTCTTTGCCATCTACTGTGATGGCTTTATAACATAATTTCAGGGGTAGGCAGTTTTTTTTCTATGAAGGGTCAGATAGTACATATTTTAGGCTCCTGGGTCATACAGTTTCTGTTGCAACTATTTAACTTGCTGTTTTAAACATACCTTGTGACACAAAAAGGCGTAGTTAATATGTAACAAATGAGCGTGGCCGTGCTCCAGTAAAAACTTGACTCATGAACACTGAAATTTTAATCTCATACAGTTGTTGTGTGCCATGGAATGCTGTTCTTTTGAGTTCTCTGTTAACGGTTTAGAAATGTATTAACCATTCTTAGCTCATGGGCGGTAGAGAAAGAGATGACTGACCAGACATGGCCCGCCTGCCACAGTTTGCCGGCCCCTGATTTGAACAAGAGTAGAGTTTAGGTTTGGGGGCTTCCCAGGTGGAGCTAGTGGTAAAGAATCGGCCTGCCAATGCAGGAGATGCAAGAGACGCAGTTTCGATCCCTGGGTTGGGAAGATGCCCTGGAGAAGGAAATGGCAACCCACCCCAGTGTTGCTGGGATAATCCCATGGACAGAGGAGCCTGGCAGGCTACAGTTCGTGGGGTCGCAAAGAATCAGACACGACTGAGCAGGCGCACAGAATGAGGTTCGTAGGCCAGTGGATTCTCATTTAGCATGTGACGGGGGAGCCTGCCGTCTATGGGGTCGCACAGAATCAGACATGACTGAAGCGACTTAGCAGCAGCAGCGGCAGTAATTAGTAGTGTAATCTACAAAGAACAATGTGTATTATCTTTTTGTGTCAGACTATTTTTCACTTAGTTTTGGCTGCACAGGGTCTTCGTTGCTGTGTGTGGGCTTTCTCTAGTTTCAGTGGCTTCTTTTGTTGCCGAGCATGGGCTCTAGGGTGCACAGGCTCAGGAGTTGTGGCGCTTGGGCTCTGTTGTTCCACAGTATGTGACATCTTCCTGGATCAGGGATTGAACCCGTGTCTCCTGCACTGGCAGGAGGATTCTTTATCATGGAGCCACCAGGGAAGCCTAAGATTATTTCTTTAGGAGACAGGTAAAGCCAAGGGAATAACTTCAGGATACTGTGTTCTTTGACTCCTGTTTAACTAAAACTTTGATTTCTCCCTTTGCTCCAGGAAGGCTGAGATACACAGTTGCCCTCAGAATTCGGGAAGCCTGCTGTCCTTTGGCAGGGATATAGGAGTATGTGTGGCATTATCGGGTTCCCTCCCTCCAGCTAATTGGAAAGATCTAACCTGGTTATCTTGTTGAGCTCAGAAACTCTCATACATGCCGCTTCCCTAGTGGCTCAGCTGGTAAAGAATCCGTCTGTAAGACAGGAGACCTGGGTTCTTTCCCCGGGTTGGGAAGATCCCCTGGAGAAGGGAAAGGCTACCCACTCCAGTATTCTGGCCTGGAGAATCCCATGGACTATAGAGTCCATGGGTCGCAAAGAATCGAACACGATGAGTGACTTTCACTTTTGGTTTATAAAGAAAAATGGGAGGTTAATTCATCAATAGTTTACAAATGAAATTAATTTGGTATAAAAGTACTAAAAATGTGGAATTTGGCCAGGGGTATGAAAAAGAAATCCCTGTGGGGAGAAAGTTGAGGCTTACAGCTTGAGTTTTTGTTTTTTTTTTTGTTTTGTTTTGTTTTTTAACTTTACAGTATTGTATTGGTTTTGCCATATATCGAAATGAATCCGCCACAGGTATACATGTGTTCCCCATCCTGAACCCTCCTCCCTCCTCCCTCCCCATACCATCCCTCTGGGTCGTCCCAGTGCACCAGCCCCAAGCATCCAGTATCGTGCATCGAACCTGGACTGGCGACTCGTTTCATATATGATATTATACATGTTTCAGTGCCATTCTCCCAAATCATCCCACCCTCTCCCTCTCCCACAGAGTCCAAAAGACTGTTCTATACATCAGTGTCTCTTTCGCTGTCTCGTATACAAGGTTATTGTTACCATCTTTCTAAATTCCATATATATGCGTTAGTATACTGTATTGGTGTTTTTCTTTCTGGCTTACTTCACTCTGCATAATAGGCTCTAGTTTCATCCACCTCATTAGAACTGATTTAAATGTATTCTTTTTAATGGCTGAGTAATACTCTATTGTGTATATGTACCACAGCTTTCTTATCCATTCATCTGCTGATGGACATCTAGGTTGCTTCCATGTCCTGGCTATTATAAACAGTGCTGCGATGAACATTGGGGTACACGTGTCTCTTTCCCTTCTGGTTTCCTCAGTGTGTATGCCCAGCAGTGGGATTGCTGGATCATAAGGCAGTTCTATTTCCAGTTTTTTTAAGGAATCTCCACACTGTTCTCCATAGTGGCTGTACTAGTTTGCATTCCCACCAACAGTGTAAGAGGGTTCCCTTTTCTCCACACCCTCTCCAGCATTTATTGCTTGTAGACTTTTGGATCGCAGCCATTCTGACTGGCGTGAAATGGTACCTCATAGTGGTTTTGATTTGCATTTCTCTGATAATGAGTGATGTTGAGCATCTTTTCATGTGTTTGTTAGCCATCTGTATGTCTTCTTTGGGGAAATGTCTATTTAGTTCTTTGGCCCATTTTTTGATTGGGTCATTTATTTTTCTGGAATTGAGCTGCAGGAGTTGCTTGTATATTTTTGAGATTAGTTGTTTGTCAGTTGCTTCATTTGCTATTATTTTCTCCCATTCTGAAGGCTGTCTTTTCACCTTGCTTATAGTTTCCTCTGTTGTGCAGAAGCTTTTAAGTTTAATTAGGTCCCATTTGTTTATTTTTGCTTTTATTTCCAGTATTCTGGGAGGTGGGTCATAGAGGATCCTGCTGTGATGTATGTCGGAGAGTGTGTTGTCTATGTTCTCCTCTAGGAGTTTTATAGTTTCTAGTCTTACAGCTTGAGTTTTAAAGATATTGATACATCCAGTGAGACGTCAAATGGTTAGATGATCAGAGTGCTCAACTCTTCACTCTTGAGCTCTTAGTCCTATGAAGTTTATTCTAATTTTTAAATTCATTTTTGTCTTCTTTAAGTTAATAATGAACATCTAAGTACTGAGATCTTATTTGTGAATGGACCTGAGATATCACGATTCTGCTTTTCAAGGAATTTTGAGGCAAACTTATACTTACCTTGGGTTTAGTTGCTGATATGTGATTTTTTTCTTTTCTTTTCTTTTTTTTAATACTGTGGGTCGGGCTTTCCTGGTGGCTCAGACAGTAAAGAATCCACCTACAATGCAGGAGACCTGGGTTGGGAAGATCCCCTGGAGGAGGGCATGGCAACCCACTCCAATATTTGCCTGAAGAATCCCAATGGACTGAGGAGCCTTGGAGGGCAAAGAGTCGGACACAACTGAGCGACTAAGCACAGCACAGCTGGATACTGTGGGTCCAGATGTTCTTCCCTATGGAAATCAAAGATTACCAGGAATCTATGATTCATGTTAAAGTATTATTTGTATAGGCTGTGGCATAAATTGGTTTCCACTTATTACCAAGCAAGCTTAAATGTGATTGTGGAAATATTGCACCCATTTTCTTGGTTCAAGTTGATCAGATTTTTCACACCCAAAGACCATCTCATACCACTTAGCGGTTTAGGATTTTTTAGATGAAGATCCATATTATAGGTGAAGCACAGTCAGACCAGCCTTACATTCCTTAATTTCTTTCTTTGTTTAGTTTTGTTTTCTTCCCTGGTGAGATGTACATTTTGGTAGTCTTCAGTCAGTCTGTTGTGGTCAGATTGTATGACTCATCAACAGATGAACCACTCGAGGAGAAGGGGTTCTGGCCCCAGCAGGGGTGCTCACTTTCTGGGTAGTCTGGGAAAGCCTCTTGGCGCCCGTTTACCTGATTCCTCATCTGGGAACCATGACAGCACAAGGATACTGACCCCGGAGAGGCTGAGCGTGCTCACGTGGCTTCAGCAAAACAGGCGCTGAGTTTGCCTGCGCAAGTCCTGCGGGACCGACGGAGGCAGATTAATGAGACCTGCGCCTCTCGCCCTTCAGTGTGTGTACAGCTTACCTGGGATCTTGTTAAGCTGCAGCATCGGATTCCACAGGTGTGGGGTGGGGCCCGAGATTCTGCATTCAGGCTCCAGGTTGATGGCTACTGGGCCCTGGACCACATTTTGTGAGCAGTGAGGGGCTATAGCGAAGGGCTGGTGTTCTTCATTTGGAATCTCCAAATAGGGAGACTTCTTGCAAAGCAGGAACGGAACGGCGCCTGCTTTAAATGGATCGGAGAAGAAGCGTGATAGTGTAGTCTCTGAGACACTTCCCCGAGAACAGCTCAGGTTTTCAGCACCACTGACTGTTTTGCTTTGTCTTGACCCTGTGCCTTCTCTGCATTGCTGCAGCACCCACTGTTGGCACCGCTCATTCGATTCACTTGATGTTAGTCTCTTATTGTTGCTCACCTGTTTTATACGTATATCTTGTGTCATTTCTTGAAGATGATGAAATCCTAGCACAGGGTGATGTCTCTTGTTACCCTATATCCCTGTTGTGGTGACTCTTGGTGCATAGCACACCATTCCAGAACCCAGTGGTGTAAAAGTCATTTTTCTTTTGCTCACAGATTCATGTAGGTCGAGAATTTGGACCTTATGTAGTAAAGACAACTTGTCTTTGCTCCACAGTGTCTGGAGGTGACTTGATGATTGGGAGCTAGGTTCTCTGGGGTGTCTTTTTTTTTTTTTTTTTAAATACTTTTATTTATTTATTTGGCTGTGCTGGGTCTTAGTTGCCGCATGTGGGATCTAGTTTCCTGACGAGGGATGGAACCCAGGCCCCCTGCACTGGGAGTGTGAAGTCTCGGCCACTAGACCTCCAGGAAAGTCCCGAGAACCACTGAAGTGTCTTGATTCACATATTTAGTAGTTGATGCTGGCTGTCAGCTGGGATGTCTGCTAGGCTGCTGGCTGGAACTCTCACAAGTGACCTCTCCACACGGTGACTCTGGCTTCTTTGGGCTGCCTCACAGCATGGCAGCTGGGTTCCAAGAGCACGCGTTAGGAGACCAGGGGGAGGTGTATGACTTGTTCATGATCTAGCCTCAGAAGCATCACTTCTACTGTTCTGTTTTGGTTGGTCACGTGGGATGCAGGGTGTTATTGTGGCCATTTTTGGCAAATACATTCTGCCATAGTCCCCTGCTGCAGTTGGAGTAGTGTAAACATGTGGCATGAACTCAGGAAGTAGTGTTGTGTGAATGAGCGGCAGATAAACATCTAGGGAGACGAGGACCAGGTTCAAAACCTCAGTTCCAAATGGGAACAGGTTGCCTCTGGTACAAGTACATGCATACTTTCACCTTTTATAGGTAGGTATTCATAGTCTCTGATTCTGTTCGCAACATGAGAATCTGTGAGTTTATCAGTGGAGCTCAACTTCTGAAGTCTGCGCGTCCCTGTCACTGTCGGCACGCTTTCCTCCCTGCTCTCAGCAGTTGGGCTGCTCCTGTCTTCCTTTGGACTGTGGTCTGTTCCTCCACTCAGCAGCTGGCTAGTGCCTTAAAATGATAAGCCTTTGTTAGGCTCAGTTCATGGGCCGGTTGGTGGTCCATAGGAGGATATCGAGATGTCAGCCAGGCCACGAGGACACAGGCAGTTGCTCTACAGCTGCACTCGATGGAATATCTGTGGCCAAACTATCAAAATGGTGATTCTCAGATCCCTTAGTTCTCTGTGTGTTATGCATATCTGTCCTCTTCCCAACCATTGCATCAGTTAAATTATATGGCAGGAAAAGCAAAAACAACCCCTCCCCCAAAACTAAGATGTTTTAGCAAATTAGCTTTCCCAATTTAGCTCTCTAGATAAGTGAGAACAATTTGTGAATATTTTTTACTTCGTTTTAACATGAATGCAGCTCAGTATTTGTTTGAATTTTTTTATTCTCAATGTTTTATCAGAAAGTTTTTTTTTTTCCCCTTGAATTTTGCCACACTGTGATTTTTATTTGTAAGAGTTAACTTTTCTCCCCAGTGGAACACATTTCTTTTATTTAATATTTTTTGAATATTTATATTTATTTGGCTCCTCCAGGTCTTCGTTATTGCACACGGGATCTTTAGTTGTTGCATGCAGACTCTTAGCTGTGGCACGTGGGATCTAGATCCCCGACCAGGGATCAAACCCAGGCCCCCTGCATTGGGAGCACAGAGTCTTAGCCACTGGACCAGCAGGGAAGTCCCCCCAATGGAACACATTTCTGATTTAATAATGAAAAAAGTAGTATTTATTTACTTACAGCAATGTAGGCTAATGCCTCTATTTTGATGACTTTAAGGGTGTTTTTTTTTTTGAAAGTAGACATTTAATGGAAGAAAAAAATGTGATTACATAGGCTTTTCATGTATTAAAAAAATAAAAAATATAGGCCTCCAGTATATATTACAAACCTCTGAAATTCCTAAAGCTAAAAATATCTTAGATCATTTTAAAGGGTCATCACTGGCACTGCTGTGGCCATTTTTTTCTGCTTATTCAAAAGAAGAAAAAGCTGTAGATAGAATTTCAGTTCTTTAAGTCCTGATTCTAGTGGTTTTCTTGTCGTGTTTTTTTTTTTTTAAAGGTGGCTTCTGTGGCAGTGGGATGGGTCCTGTGAATAGACTGACTGCAGGTAGCCAGTCTGCACCTGCTCCGGGTTAGATCCTGGCGCCCACATCCCAGGAGCACTCCAGTTGTTAAAGCTTATGCTTTCCTGAGATTATAGGCCCCCTAGGTAGACACTAATTCTGCATTTTGTTTAGCACTTAGCCCTTTGATGTTCATTATTCAGAGACCAGCATCATCCCTGGCATTTCTTATAACTTGTTAAAAAAAAAAAACTCCCTGGGGTTGGTTTAGGACAGCTCCTCCTTTTTGTCCTTCACCTCACCCCTATTCTCCTGGCCCAGAAAGCATTTGTTCCCTCTCAGAAGTAAATGTAGCTGAACACTGTGAACATCAGTGAATGAGCTGAACACCATGGACAGCGACGTGGACATTCCTTGGCGTTCTCTCTGGTCACCCTTGTCCCAGAGACCAGGGCGCTGCAGCGGGAGCAGTGCTGTCCCTCAGAGGGCACCTTGGAACCCCTGACCCCTCAAACATGGTCAGTCTTTACTCTCCCAGTAGATACCCGGTTTTCCCTGCATACATTCACTGGGTTGATTTTGACACACCTGTGATGTCATACCCATGTTTTCTTTTATTCACTTTGATTAGAATCTCCTCATCTTAGACATGAAGAAGACTAGGGCTTCTTGCTCTGCCTTCCCGGGGCCTGCTCCTCGCGGTGGTCCCTCCCTCTGCCATCAGGAGGGCTTTCTGGGACCTGGAGGCTGTACCGTCTGTGGCGCTGTCTCTGTCTTCTGGGCAGTAGGAGAAGCCGGAGCAGCTCAGCCTATCTGGGTCAGTCTTTTCTGTGTGGAGCCCTTGATCTGCTTAGGCAGAGCTAAGGCCCCTCTCGTGCACCGAAGGCGCTGGTGGCGTGGGGGCGCTGGAAGGGCGGGTGAGGAGGCCGCCGCCGCGCCCCACGTGAAGCCGGCTGTGGGCTTGAGCCGGGAGCCCGGCCGCCTTGGGCCTCTTCTTGTGAAGAACCCAGCGCCTTGCCCTCTCCCAGCTGAAATCCCTCGCCCTTTCCGAACCTTATGTTTCCGGTCTGCGAGAAGGGTTTAGGAGTCTCAGTCAGAGGAGCATCTGTATACCGGTGCCCTCTGAGTGCTCTCTGGCAGAAGTTGTTTTTCTGAACCTTGGACTCGGCTTTGGCAGTTTAAGCAGGTTTTTGGCACGAGACTGACAAGCAGCAGCAGGGAGGGAGCATCCTGTCTGTCTCGCTTGGATTCTGCCCCAGGGATTCACAATCTGCTTGCTTTTCCCTGCAGCTTAAGTACCCTCTCACTGCCCAGCGAAGGAGGAGTTAACTGAGTGAGCTAGGCTTTCAGCCCACCCATCCCTTAACCATGGCCCTTGATAAAGACCTTTCCGCTGAAAAGGCCAGTGAGCCTGGGACCCCAGCCTCAGGAGGGCAAGTGGCTTCCCAAACAGGATAATTATTTGGGAGACCACAGGACATGAATCCCTCTTAATTAGACAGTCACTGGATAACCTGGTTGGAAATTTGATGAGCATCTTCCACATTGAGGAAGGAGTTAGCAGCAGCAGTTCAGAAGCTTTACTTGGTGTATTTACTGCCACGCGGTGACTTTGCTTTTTAAACTATTAGGATTCTGCCAGGGAGAGACTTGGAAGCGGCATGAGACTGCGCTCTGCTGCAGGACGGGCTGTTCTCCCAAAGTTCTGCCCGTTCCAGGTACATCTAACCCTCACGTCCGCACTCGTTTCCTCATGCAGCTGCTTCTTTGTCGTCTTGATGCGATTTCACCTACACACGACCCCTGTGTTAGTGGTCGGCCGATGTGGGGCCCCACACAAGGGGTGGTAAGCCTGGGAGAGGCAGCTCCCTTGTAGCGAGCAAGGGCAGTTTCTGGGGAGACGCTGAGGGGTCAGCACCGGCACTCTGAGTGCCTCAGTCTGGAAGGGGAATTGGCGGCGCACCGCGGCATCACCTCTGCAGGGGTGCTCAGTTCCCCCAGCCAGCAGCAGCAGCGTCACCTGGGAAATAAATGCCAGCTCCCGAGCCCCCTCTGTGAACCACTAGGTCACGACCTCTGGGGGCGGGGCCTAGCAGTCTGCTTCAACAAGTCCTCCAGGTGTTTCTGAGGCTCACCAAGTGTGAGAGCCACTGCGGTATAAAGGTGCAGCACGTTACGTCAGTTTCAGGAATGCCACGTAACGATTCCACGTGTGTACATGCTGCAGAATGGTCACCACGGTAAAGTCTGTCACCGTAGTTAACAAAGTTTTCTTGTGGCAAGAACTTTTAAGATTATTCTCTTAGCAGCTTTCAAATATGCAGTACAGCGCTGATGATAGTCACCAGGCTACATATCACATCCCCGTGACTGACTGTAAAACTGGAATTTTGTATCTTTTAACCCTCCTCATCCATTTAATCCCCACTTCTGAGAACCAGCAATC
Organism: Bubalus kerabau; assembly: GCF_029407905.1. Classification (NCBI taxonomy): domain Eukaryota; kingdom Metazoa; phylum Chordata; class Mammalia; order Artiodactyla; family Bovidae; genus Bubalus; species Bubalus kerabau. The sequence continues at coordinate 50,693,772 of NC_073627.1, read as the reverse complement.
TGTTCTCTGTAGCTTTGAGCTCTTTCCCCCTAAGATTCCACGTGTAACTGCTGCTATGCAATATTTGACTGACTTAGCATAATGCCCTCAAGATCCATCTATGTTGTTGTAAATGGCAAGATCTCCTCTTTTTTATGGCTCATTAGTATTCCACGTGTTTGTATCTATACCGCATTTTCTTTATCTATTCATCCACGCATGGACACATTAGGTTGTTTTCATGTCTTGGCAGTGAACGTGGGGATGCATCCATCTTCTTGAGTTAGTGTTTTTATTTTTGTTGGATAAATACCCAGAAATGGAATTGCCAGTTCATACGGTAATCCTATTTTTAACTTTTCAGGGACCCTGCAGAGGGTTTTCTGTAGTGGTTGCACCAACTTATATTTGCATACATGGTGCACAGGGGTTCCTTTTTCTCCACATCCTTGCCAATACTTGTTATTTCTTGTCTTTTTGATAGTGAAGTGAGGTTTTGGTTTGTATTTCCGTGATAATTAGTGATGTTGAATACCTTTTCATGTACCTGTTGACCATCTGTATGTCTTCTGTGGGAAAATGTCTATTCAACCCTCTGCCCATTTTAGAATTTGATTTTTTTTTTCTCTTGAATTGCATGCATTTTTTATATAGTTTGGATCTTAACCCATTATTGGTCAAATCATTTGCAAATATTTTCTCCCCTTCCATATGCTGCCTTTTTATTTTGTTTCGTTTCCTTTGCTGTGCAAGAGCTTTTTACTTTGATGTTGTCCTCCTTGTTTATTTTTGCTTTTGTTGCCAAATCCAAAGTATCACTCCTAAGACCAATGTCAAGGGGCTTGCCTCCTGGATTTTCTTCTCAGAGTTTTATGGCTCCATCCCTTCATTATTGTGGTGTGTCACACTGACTGATTTGCAGATATTGTACCATCCTTGAATTCCTGGGATAAATTCCACCAGATCATTGTGTATGATCCTTTTAGTATATTCAGCAGTATAGTTTGTTGATATTTTGTTGAGGAGTTTTGCATTAGGTTTATCAGAGATACTGGTCTGTAATTTTCTTGTGGTGTCCTTGTCTGGTTTTGGTATTAATGTCATGCTGGCCTTGTAGGATGAGTTTGGAAGTGTTTGCTCCTCTTCTGTGTTTTAGAAGAGTTTGAGCATTGGTACATGTTCTGTAAATGTTTGGTAGAATTCACTGTAAAAGCCATCTGTATCTTAAACTTTTGTTCATTGGTGGCACGGGGTTGTGGGAGGTGGGGGTTGATTAGGGATTCAGTTTTCCTCTGGTTACTGGTCTGTTCAGATTTTTTATTTCTTCATGATTCAGCCTAGGTGTATAATTACTAGTAGTCTCTTAATGATCCTCTGTATTTCTGTTGTGTATCAGTTGTGAAATTTTTTCCTTCACGTCTGATTTTAAGTCCTTTGTGTGTGTGTGAGTCTAGCTAAAGATTTGCCAATTTTATCTATTCAAGGAGTGACCTCTTAGTTTCCTTGATCTTTTCTATTGTCTTTTTAAAAATGTTTATTTGGTTGCTTTGGGGCTTAGTTGCAGCACCCATTCTTTGGTCTTCGTGGCAGCAGGCGAACTCTTGTTGCAGCCTGTGGGATCGAGTTCCCCGACTAGGGTTCACACCCAAGCCCCCTGCAGCGGGAGCTGGAAGTCTCAGCCACTCAGCCACCAAGGAAGCCCTTCTTATCTTTCATAGACTCTGTTTCTTTTCACTCTGATCTTCCTTACTTCTTTCCTTTTACTAACTTGGGACTTTGTTCTTTTCCTGGTTCCTTGAAGTGTCTGTCGAGTTAGACTCTGAGATCTTGTTTCTAGACGTGCAGGCATCTGTCATTGTGAGTGTCTTAGGGCTGCTTTTGCTGTTTCCCGTAGGTTTGGTACGCTGTATTTCCACTCTCATTTGTTGCAGGTATGCTTTTATTTCTCTTTTGTTTTCTTCTATGACCCATTGGTTGTTCAGTAAAATGTGGTTTAATCTCCACTTATTTGTGAATTTTCCAGTTTTCTTCTTGTGATGATTTCTAGTTTCAGACTGGTGTGACTGGAAAAGATTCTTGATGTGATTTCAGTCTTAAGTTTATTAAGAGTTGTGTTGTGGCCTAAGTATATGATCTGTCTTGGAGATTGTCGCATGTGCACTTGACAAGAATATGTGTTCTGCTGCTTTTGGATGAAATGTTCTGTATATATGCGTTAAGGTTACCTGGCCTAACGTGTTTGTTTAAAACTGATACGTGCTTACTGATATTCTGTCTGGATGATCTGTCCATTGATGAAAGTGGAGTATAAAGTCCCGTATTATTATATCACTGTCTGCTTCTCCCTTGAGGTCTGTTAATATTGCTTTATATATTTAGATGCCCCTATATTGGGTGCAGAAATATTTACAAATGTTTTATCCTTTCATTGACACCCCCCCCTTATCATTATGTAATGCCCTTCGTTGTCTCCATTTTAAAGTCTGTTTTGTCTAAGTGTAGCTACCCCAGCTTTCTTTTGATTTCCATTTGTATGGAATATCTTTTCCCATCCTCACCTTCAATCTGTATATCCTTACATCAGAGGTAGGCAGCACGTCTCTTTTTTTTTTTAAATCCATTCAGCCACTTTCTGTCTTTTGATTGTAGATTTAGTCCGTATACATTTAAAGTGATCACTGGTAAGTCTGTCCTTACTGCTCTTTGGTTCATTGTTTTCTGCCGTTTGGTAGTCTCTCTGTTCTCTTGCCGTCCTGCTTCGTTTATTTATTTATTTATGGCCGCCCTGGGTCTTCATTGCTGCCCGAGGGCTTTCTCTAGTTGTGGAGGAGGGGCTGCTCTTCAGTTGCGGTGTGCGGGCTTCCTGAGGTGGTGGCTTTTCTTGCTGTGGAGCACCAGCTCTAGGGTGCTCGGGCCCCAGTGGGTGCAGAGCGTGGGCTCAGGAGTCGTGGCGCACCTGCTCAGCTGGCCTGCGGCATGTGGAGGCTTCCTGGAGCAGGGCTGAATCCACGTCTCCTGCGTTGGTGGATTCTTAACCCCTGGACCACCAGGGAAGTCCTGATGGCTTTCTGTAGTAGTATGTTTAGATTCTTTTATTTCTCAGATCTTTTGTGAATCTCCCATGAATACATTTTTGCTTTATGATTACCGTGAGGGTTACACATAACTTATTAACAGTCACAGTTTCAGTCATTCTAAAACTCTACATTTTTACTCTATCCCCCATGTTTTTTTTTGTTGTTGTTGTTACATTTTACACCATTGTATCTTGTATATCCCTTAACTATTATATCTTTGCTAGTGTATTTTTTTAACCTTCATACTGGCTTTATGAGTAACTCATCCACACTACCGTTACATTTTATTTTTCTAAATTGTACTGTATTTACCTCTACCAGTGAGATTTATATTTTCATATATTTTCCTACTATTACTTAGTGGCCTTTATGTTTCAGCTTAAGAAAGTTGCCTTAATTCTTGTAAGGCCGATTTACTTTTTGCTAGCCTGGAAAACTTGATCTTTAAATTCTGAATGGCAGCTTTGCTGAGTATTCTTGTCTGGAAGTGTTTTCTTTCAGCATCTTGAATATATCATGCCACTCCCTTCTGACCTGGAAAGTTTCTGCTGAAAACTTGCTGATAGTCTCTGGTGGTTCCCCTTGTACGTACCTAGCTGTTTTCTTCTGCTTTTATGCAAGTTTTCTTGTGTTTTCACTTTTAACAATTATAACGTGTCTTGGTATGGGTCTCTCTGAGGTTTATTTGGAACTTTTCCAAACTTCCTGGATCTGAATGTGTTTTCATCCCTAGTTAGGGGGGTTTTCAGCACTTTTTCTTTCTTCTCATGCTGTGCTTATTTGCTCAGTCATGTCTGACTCTTGGCTACCCCATGGACTATGGCCCACCAGCCTCCTCTGTCCGTGCAGATTCTCTAGGCAAGAACACTGGAATGGGTTGCCATACCCTTCTCCAGGGGACCTTTCCAGCCCAGGGATTGAACTCAGGTCTCGGGCACTGCAGGCAGATTCTGTACTGTCTGAGCCACCAGGGAAGCTTGATGTTATCTCACAAGTCCCGTAAGCAGTCTTCACTTCTTTTTCATTCTTTTTTCTTTTTACTGCTCTGTTGGTTTGAGTCTCCCTGTGTTTGAGTTCATTAATCCTTTTTACTGTCATCTAGTCTGCTGCTGAACTCCTCGAGTGTATTTTTCAGATAAATTACTGTATCCTTCAACTCTGTGACTTCTTTTTGGTACTTTCTTGTATTTTCTCTTTGTTGAAGTTCATTCATTCTTTTCTCAAGTGACCATCATTATGACCATGATTTTGAACTCTTTAACAGGTGAATCATTTATCTCCTTTTCAGTAAGGACTTTTTCTGAGGTTTTATCTTGTTCTTTCACTTGGAACATAGCCCTCTACTTCTTCATCTCCCTTAACTCTCGGTTGGTTTCTGTCCATTAGATAAAACAGCCACCTCTCCCAGTTCTGGAGGAGTGACTTTTTGGTTGTCTCTCAGATCTTTGTGATTGTCTGAGTAGCCTATTTTTAGCGGCTCCCAGTAGTTGCAGGTGGACCCCAACTGTCAGAGTTCTACTGGGAAAGGTCTCAGTCACCAGCTTTTAAAGTGTGTAAATTCACAGGCTTGTGGGACCCCTAGCATTAAGTCCCACTGTCCACCAGAAACAGGTGATCTAGAGGTGTTCCCTGGGCCGCAGTCACAAAAATTGGGGTACCAGATGAGTATACAAATTCCTTTCTAGAAGTTGGAGTGAGACAGAGGGAGAACAAAAGATGGTGTCTGCCGACCTCTGTTCCCATCCCCAGAGCGTGCCGAAGCAGAAGCAGCCCCTCAAGTCGGAGCTCCCGGACAAGCAAATAGGCCTCTCACAGAAAGACTGAGTGTGTGCTGATACCTATGTAGTGCCCCAGGGCTGGTAGCCAGCCCAGAATTGTGTTTGCCCCCAGAGGTGGGTGATCAAGAAGTGTCCCCGGGTGGCAGCCACAGAATCCAGGGCACCGCACACACGGGTGCTCTGGGGCGCAGCAGAGCGAAAGCGCGAAGATGGCGCTCACCTGCTGAGGTCTTCGGGGAGGGTTGCGGTAGCCTGCCCACAGGTGGAAAGCTGTAACTGTTGTTTAAAAACGATTTTAAAATGTTAAATATGCACATGTCATATGACCCAGCCTTTCCACTCCATGGGCTTCCCTGGTTGGCTCAGCTGGTAAAGAATCTGCCTGCAACGCAGGAGACCTGGGTTCAATCCCTGGGTTGGGAAGATCCTCTGGAGAAGAGAAAGGCTGCCCACTCCAGTGTTCTGGCCTGGAGAATTTCCCTGTGTACAGTCCGTGGGGTCACAAAAGCCTCGGACACGACTGAGAGACTTTGACTTTCCATTCCTAGGTGGTTAACCAGGAGAAAGGAAGGTGTATATCCACTACCTGTACATTAATGTTTACGTCAGCTTCACTTGTGCTAGGCTAAAACTAGCGTCAGTAGATGAACAAACTACATCTGCACGCTGGAACACTACTCAGCAATAAAAGAAGGGAATGACCTGTGAATAGACAGTTTCACAGGTGAATGTGAAAATATTATGCTGAGTGAAAGCCAGACCAAACAGAAAAACCCTGTATTGAACGAGTCCACTGTACAAGTCTAGAAAACGTAAACTATAGCGACAGAAGGTGGATCAGTGGTTGCTTGGGAATGGGGCTGGAGGGTGAGGGGGCATGAGTTATAAAGGCACGTGAGGACATTCTGGGGGTGATGGATATGTTTATTATTTTGAGGTCATGGTGTCTTGAGTGTACATGTGTCAAAACTCATCGTTTTACATCAAATTGTATGTCAGTTATAGCTCCACAGAGCTGTAAAAAAAAAAAAAAAAATGAAAATTTAAGTGTAATGGTTACCTGGGAAAGGCAGAGGGACAAATAGGAGAGGAACAAACTCTTTTTCCCATTATGCACATACTGTTTTCCATTACGGTTTATCACAGGATCTGGTTCCTTGTACTTACGCAGCAGCACGTTGTTTATCCATCCTATATACAGTATTGATAGTTTGCAACCGTTAATCCTAAATGCCCACTCCTTCCCTCCCCCACAGCCCGTCCTTTTAGACAAGTCTGTTCTCTGTATCTGAGTCTGCTTTGTAGATATATTTGTATTTTAGATTCCACATATAAGTTATACCATATGGTATCTAATTTTCTGACTTAAGTTAGTGTAATGATATCTAGGTCCATCCACATGGCTGCAAATGGCATTATTTTGTTCTTTTTTATGGTTGAGTAATATTCCACTGTGTGTGTGTTCATCATATCTTTTTCCATCCACCACCTTCGGTGGTTTCCACGTTTTAGCTTTTGTTAACAGTGCTGTGAACACTGGTGTGCGTGTATCTTTTCAAATTAGTTTTGTCTGGATATCTGCCCAGGAGTGGGATTGCTGGAGTCGGACATGACTTAGTGACTGAACCACATACTACATGGTAACTCTTGGGCTTCCCTGATGGCTCAGCAGGTAAAGAAGAGACACAGGAGAGATGGATTTGATCCCTGGGTCGGGAAGATCCCCTGGAGGAGGAAATGGCAATCCTCTCCAGTACTCTTGCCTGAAAAACCCCATGGAAAGAGGAGCCTGGTGGGCTACAGTCTGTGGGGTCAGAGAGAGTCGGACGCGACTGCGCGCCTGAGCACGCGTGGTGACTCCTTTTAGTGCTGAGGAGCCTCCACACTCCTCCCCATAGGGACGGTACCAACTGACATTCCCCCCAGCAGTGCAGGAGGGTTCCCTATTCTCCACACCCCTTTCTGCATGTGTTATTTGTAAACTTTTAAATTATGTACATTCTGACTGGTGTGAGGTAGCACTTCGTTGTAGTTTTGATTTGCATTTCCCTAATAATTAGCCATAAGCATCTTTTCATGTGCCTATTGGTCATCTGTATGCCTTTTGGTGTCTGGTATTATGGTCTTCTGCCCACTTTTTGGTTGGGTTTATTTTGTTAAGAGTTGTATGAGCTGTTATATATTTTGGAAATTAAGCCCTTGTCTGTTGGATCATTTGCAAATATTTTCTCCCAGTCTGAGGGTTTTCTTCTCATTTTGTTTATGGTTTCCCTTGCTGTGCAAAAGCTTGTAAGTTTGATTAGGTCCCATTTGTTTATTTTTGCTTTTATTTCTATTGCCTTGGGAGACTGACCTCAGAAAACACTGGTACTAATATGTCAGAGATGGTCTTCCCTATGTTCTGGGAGTTTTGTGGTGTCATGTCTTGTATTTAGGTCTTAAGCCTTCTTGAGTTTATTTTTGTGTGTGGTGTGTTCTCACTTCATTGATTTGCATGTGGCTGGGGGAAGATTACATTTTTAATAATGCTGATTGGTGCTCACATTGTCACATAAACGAGTAAATGAGAGGGCCGACACGGACAAGAAAACAAAATGAAAGTCATTTCAGATTGCTCTCCACCACCGGCACCTCCAGGAGTTGACGTTCATGGCCAAGGCCACCTCTGCAGTGCTGCTCTTTGTGGAGCTGGCTGGCTCCCTGCACCCGGCTTGGCTGCTGCACCCAGCGTGGCGTCTGGTATACTGCACCCAGTCCCACACTGCTGGCCTGGCTGCTGGCACAGGGGAGAGAGTTCAGCTTCCTGTGCATTTCTTGCAGGCCTCGTGAGCAGAGCCTTACATGTCAATATGCTGTCTCTGAATTCTCCTCTCAAAAGTTCATCTTTACTATGGCCAAAAGTGCACTTATGTGCACGACACATAACCCGTGGTGTGAAAAATCTTAACAAAAAGCTGAGACTTGGGTTGATAGTTTTCAAAATATTTAACTGGCTGCGTTTACCTGGTCTCAGCTGCAGCACATGGGCTATGAACTCAGTTTGTTAAGTTGCAGCACGCGGGATCAAGTTCCCTGACCGGGGATCGAGCCCAGGCCCCCTGCATTGGGAGCATGGTGTCTTAGCCACCGGACCACCAGGGAAGTCCCAGGTTGATAGGTCTCACTCGCACATTCTTTACACATGGAGATACATTTAACACGCTTTCCACTTCCTAGCTTTATTCCAGTCAAACCTAGTTTCATAGTAAAAAAAAAAAAACAAAACCCAGGAGGATTTCTTTTGATCTTCCTGATTGACCACATTCCTACTTTCTTGTCTTTCTACAGATCTGATTTGTATCCAGTCTGATCAGCACTCCCTCACATAAGCCTTTCCAGGCCCAGGACTCCAGAGGAACCAGGCATCTCACAAGTGAGTAGCCCCAGCGCCACCTCTGTCTGTGAAACGGGGATGCTCTTCTGACTGGAATCACTCTGGGCAGCCCTGCGGGGCCCTGGGTGGGGGATACGCACACTTCTCGGGGCACAGACTAAAGTGGTGTGAAAGACGACATAGACATCCTGTTAAACTTTATTTCCAACACCCATCTTAAGCCAGGGGGGCAATACATCTTGGAGATTAGAAAAGTCTTGGGCTGAGAAAAGTGTATTTGGCCACATCCAGGGTCAGGTCAGCTAAAATGCTCATTAACTTAGACGAGTGAATTTTTGCTACCATGGCCTTGAAGTTACCTGGAATTGTTCCCATGGAAATGTCATAGCACAGGTATTCAGATGTCACAAATAATAAATATGATAGAGTTAGCTCTTTTAAATCATAAAGAGCTAAGGTGACCATATGTTCCTGGCTTTTCTATAACTGATCCAATTCAGTATCTCTCTAGTCTACAAAGCCCACTCATTGGAATGTAATACCTAAAGCGGTATCATTTTTACACCTTTGTAAGATCTGTATGTCTAGAGTTAGGCTTATGAAAGTATGGCCATCATAGCCGTGGAGATAGGCAGGAACATATGAAAGAGCATGGCCCTAGGTGGGATCAGAAGTTCTGATCTCTAATTACCACCGAACACCACTCCCCTCGGTAAGAGCAGGACCCCACAAGGCTGTTACTCAGGGATTAGCTGCACTTGCTTCTGTCTTTAACATTCCCTAAAATAGGAAGACTTTCTCTTTAGTGCCTTTAAAAAAAAAAAATCGTAGCGCTGAATTTTACATTGATTTTGCATGTTGGCGTCTTTGACTACCTTTCCTGTTAATCAATGAAAATGATTTGTCTCCATCCTGGGAAGAACACGCAATTATAGAAAATAGCCATCTCCAATCGTCTCACCTTCCCGTTCCACAGACACTGCAGAGGCTGCAGTCAATCGGTAGCATTTAGGATACTGATGGATACTGTATCTTGCAGGAAGGCGACTGTAACTTCCGATTCCTTGGTGGAGGAAAACACCCCCCTCTGGTCTTGCTTCCAACGATGCAAGTGTGATTGCTGGCGTCTTCATGAGCTCCAGAGGTCACAGCACACTCCCCCGGACTCTCATGGCCCCCCGGATGATTTCTGAGGGAGACCTGGGAGGCATTGCGCAGATCACCTCCTCGCTCTTCCTGGGCAGAGGCAGCGTCGCCTCCAACCGGCACCTCCTCCAGGCTCGAGGCATCACCTGCATTGTGAACGCTACCATTGAGATCCCCAATTTCAACTGGCCCCAGTTTGAATATGTTAAAGTGCCTCTGGCCGACATGCCCCACGCCCCCATTGGACTGTACTTTGACACCGTGGCCGACAAGATCCACAGCGTGAGCCGCAAACATGGGGCCACCCTGGTGCACTGTGCCGCGGGGGTCAGCCGCTCGGCCACGCTCTGCATCGCGTACCTGATGAAGTTCCACAGCGTGTGCCTGCTGGAGGCCTACAACTGGGTGAAAGCCCGGAGGCCCGTCATCAGGCCCAACGTCGGCTTCTGGAGGCAGCTGATAGACTACGAGCGCCAGCTTTTCGGCAAGTCGACAGTTAAAATGGTACAGACACCGTACGGCATAGTGCCAGACGTTTACGAGAAGGAGTCCCGACACCTGATGCCTTACTGGGGGATCTGAGCCACCGGAGCCCGCAGCAGCCCCTCGAGCGGTACCAGCATCTGCTACACGCCGTCTGCTCCCCTCCTCACCTTTCTTTCCAAATGGTGGACAAATGCTCCTCCCTGAAGTGTTTTTTTTTTTACATTGGGTGTTCATGTTTTATTTTGAGAGAGAGGGAGGGGAGGGGAGGAAGACACGGGGAATGCTCACATTGCTACTAACATTTTTAAAACTAACATTTTGGAATAGTGTTTATGAAAATCTTGAACTGGCTTTTAAACAGTTTCAAGTTTCAACATTTTTAACAATTTCAACAGTTTAATAAACTGTTTGGTTCTGCTCTGTTCTCAACCCCATGCCTCTTGGCATCATGGGAGGAGCTCAGTGCAAAAATCACTTTGGACCCCCATTAACCCTTTAGGTACAGGCTTTGCCCAGGCTGCCAACCAAACAAATGCTTAGGGAACACTGATACCAGCATCAGTCTCCACTGGATCAGCCTACTCTTTTCCTTTCCTTCTATTATTTAGTGACTCTGTAAGTTGAAAAAAAAAAAAAAAGCCTTTATTATTTAGCTGTTAAATAATTATAATGCAATCTGCTGCAAACACCCTCTTGGAATCAGTGTGCCCCAGGAGTATATTAGCATTATTTTTAATAAATACATCTGCTTAACATATTGGAGTTTTTACTAATGAGAATTTCAGGGGGGGGTGTGTGTGTGTGTGTTGATGGACAAAAGATAGCTCTTGAGTAACCATTAAGGGTATGGCTCCTGTGATAATTGTGAACGCTGCTTAAAACAAACATCCCCTTGAGTCGTGTCCGCGTTTCCCATCCTTGCAGATGGGCGGTATTAACCTCAGGAGACAAACAGCGTGGTCTACTACACTAAGTGCGATTCTCAGCCGTCTCTTGGTAACCGGAGGGCACCGATGCAGTGAGTCCTCCACGGAAGAAGTTGTTTTTTAACAAAACATATGCCCCTCTGCCTTCCTACTGACTTACACAGAAATGCCCTAGACCAAACCTCAGCACAAATGATAAGCTAACACAGTGGCTTCCTTTGTTGAAACTTGGAAATGTCACCGCCCCTCGTAAATCTGACAGCACAACGGGGTAGGTACCTGTGTCTGCTAGTGTCCATTCCATGCCCCTGGGAAGCCACCGCGAGCTCCCACGTTGCCCCTTCCTCTTCTAGGAGAGCCACCTGTCCCAGCAACAGCTTGCTTTTACTTCATTTGCCAGGTAGGTTGTAGCCTGCTTATCCATAGAAAAATTGCCTAGATTTTGGGTTTGTGTGGCAAGAAGCCCTACATATAATGCCAGTAGCTGCATATTTATATAAATCATATTCTTCAGATTTTACCTGGTTTGTGGCAATCGTCTCCCTCTGCGTTCTAATTTTGAAAATTTGCCCACTTAAAAACATGCGCCATTATTGTCTGCATGGGAAAATGAAAATGAAATTAATAGTTTCTGTGGGAAATCAGAGCAACCCATAAATGCCTTGGCAGCACATGATCAAAAATCAATCAGAAAACAAAACAATCTGTGGTTGTGGGGGCTGGGCTCCTCCAATATGAAGGCAAACTCTAGGCCTGGTGGTCTCTGGAGAAATACCCCAAACACTCTCTCTGCACAGGAGGACACCTGGTGGCAGAGGCCCTTTGTAATGAAGAGAATTCTCCTGCAGAGATCCTGGCAGACATCCATGCCAGGGTGGAGCTAAGCGCGCTCTTAACACTTACGGAGTCTAACACCTTTCTCATCTAAATGTCAGAGTTTATCAGCTAAAAGTCACAAAGGAAGCTGTGTGGCCTCCAAGGTGTGAGGGGAATTTTTAGTAGAGATCCATATCATAAAGGCCCTATCATTTTTTCTAAGCTTAAGAACACACTAGTCATTAAATAAAAAGCAGTTAGAAGGCACCTGTAAATAATTGCGTGGATGCACACCAAATATATTCAGATAATTTAAGCAACCTCTATGAACTGCTAACCAGTAGCCACAGGAAAAAACAAAGCATAAATAATATCCTGATAGACCCTGTGCTGCTGCTATCTCAAGCATGTCCAGACAAAAACTACACAGTAAGCCATAAAAAATTTAAAGGCAAAATACACCACCAAAACAGCTTACTAATTGCCACTCAAGCAGGGGGGTGAAGCAGCTTGCACAATGGACGTGAGTAACCTTGGTTACTGTTTCCAAGGACACTGGGCTCTTGGCTAACAAGCACTGAGGTGAAGCTGAATGCAGTGTGACTCATTTTAATAAACCTGCGTAAAGAAAACCAACGTGACGGAATTCCACACTCCCCAAATCTTTATTGGCAGATCTAATAAAGCATTTCCAATACTAAACAAGATCCTGAAAGTACTGAATACTCTGCAGCAAAAGCTTGTCGTTGACGCCTGCTGTATTTTTCCTCTGGCACCTCCCACGAGGTGACTAAACCTACCGTACTTGCTAAGGTCAGCAGTAATTACGAGTGTCGTCTGAGGCGTTCTGGGATACATCTAGAAGTGGAAGCCTATCTGGTTAACAGGTGAGCGCTGTCATCAATATGGACCACTGTGACAGAATAACAGTCCACAAAGCGTTTCCAAAAGTCTCTGCCGTGGAAATTCTGTCAAACTGGGAGACGTTTCTTGTTGCAAAGGTAGATTTGTGACCATGGTCTATCATGGAATGTATAACACCAATGAGAAGGCTGCTTGAATTTTGGAGCCATGTCGAAACCCGAGGCACTGCCCAGGCTGAAGTGGAGCCCGGAGGCCCCAGGCAAAGTTTACTAGAAACCGGCCCGTGTGTCGTCACTGACACCCGCTGGCCCTGCGGAGGGCAAAGGTAACAACTCAGAGACAGCTGTTCCGGTTGTTGGCAGCTGGAGATGGTATCATCCGCAACAGATGAGAAAAAAAAGTTACCTCAGCAGCCCTTGTCTGCATCCAGGCATGCAGCCAGGGAAAGCAGAAGCCCCAACAGCTCAGGAATGAAAATGTTCTCTACCTTTCTTGGGGAGGGTGGGAGTAAAAGATGTAAGATGGAGCAAAATCGAACTGCCCCAAGTTTTGTCCTGAGGAGGGGAAAATAATCTAATTAATTATGTAAAGAGACAAAACCAACTTTTCCAGTTTACAAACAAAAACTAAGTCTATGTCAGCTTAGGCCACACAAAGTGAAGCATCCAAGGTTCAAAATCGCCTCATAAGCACGTGATTCACAACAGAGAAACGTATGTGCCAGGAACAACACAGTCCTTTCTCCCTGACTTTTTCCCCGATTTTATGCATTTGGTTTAAGCAGCAAAGAAAATTTCCTGTACCAGAGAGCATGAAGGCACTCCCTGGTGGCCCAGTGGTGTAGACTGCGTGCTTTCACTGCTGAAGACGCAGGTTCAATCCCTGGTAGGGAAGCTATGATCCCACAAGCTACACAGTGAGGCCAAAAAAAAAAAAAACCCACACAACAGACAGCATGAGCCTTTTCCTTCTAAAATTCAATGCTGGTTCTGAGCAACATCCTGCCATTGCTTCTAAGTCACGTGCCTCTACCACAAATACACACATTATCCTTCTTGCTGGGCCATGAGCTCCACCGTCCAACCCTGAGCAATTTCCAGGTCTCTCACAGAGAAACGGATTGGTCCCTGTGCAGGCGTTCTTGGAAATCTGGACAGAGGCCTTCGCAAAGAGATTTCAATCAGCTGCCTTTCCAAACATTGAAAAAAACCACCACGTTTACAGCCTGTGAGTGAGGCAACACAGGGCCTTCAGTGAAGACCCCCAAGGGCAACGACTCATCCAGATACACCAAGATTCAGGGCTCGGTCGAAATGAACGTTCTCCACTGCAAAGTTCCCAGGTGTGCTTTGAAAGTTTTCTTGAAAGCTGACAGTCTTACAAATGCACGAGCAGAGAACTGCTTCTGTTGTGCCACTGAAGTTGGTAAACCCAGCCTCACCCACCTGCCACTGTCAGCGGAGAGCAGAAATTTTTCTATAAAAAGAGTATCCGTTTAATCACAATTTCCCCCTTTCTTTTCATGTTAGATATTAACACACTAAAGGTGGCTAAATGCATTCTACTTCACACAATAGTAAGTGTTCCAGATACACAAACACTGGGTCAAAATCCTTGCGACTCCAGTCCTTGAGCAAGAATTTAATTTTCTTCAAATGTCAATTCTTTACAGTTTCAATGCTGCAGCAGCGCATTACTCCTTAGATAAAGGCAATTGTGGTCCGTATTTTAAAACATCTTAAGAGAACTAGAGATAAGTTAGCAAACTTCCAGTGCCACGTGCAGTTTGGGTAGGGCGGTTTGACCTGAAATCCCAAAGACTGGCCGGGGAACTTGGGGGCAAAGTTCGTCTGTGGGAAAGACAGGAACTTGCACAGCCCCTCCCCCACCTCTTGAGGCTTTCCTCCTGGTGGGGTGGGCGGGGGGAGCTCCACAGCATTCCCATTCCGTTTATTGGTCCCTGTCACCCCAAGGGGTGTGGTGGAAAAAAACAAACCCAGCTGAGTACATCATAGAGGAGCTGTCAGGAGCTTTCAGAGCAAATCAGGCAGGATCAGGCCGGGAGGTTTCGGTTCGACACAGTTGATCCAGAAGTTGGCACAACTGGCGTGATACTGGTGTCCCCCGTACGCCAGCTTGAAGCTGTCAGTTTCCGAGTTGAACGCCTGCCAGGAAGAAACAGACACAGAGGGGGAGTGGTCAGGCTCCCTCCATGCCCAGGCGCTGACCGGCAGCCGCACGGACCCCGCTCCAGGACACAGAGGCTGAGGCCAGACTGGCGCACACACAAAAGCTGAGCAGGTGGCTACAGGAATTCAAGCGAGAGAAGTTTTGCGCCATGAATTAAAGGCATAAAAAAAAATCTTTACTGTTAAACCCAGTTTCAGCAAAAGGAGGCCATATCTTTCCTAGAAAAGGCACACAGAGGCTGTGGGGGGTTGGCAGGGGTCATGACAGGGGAACGAAAATAGCCAAGGGCCGGGGATCAGTTTGATCTCTTTGTGAAGAAGGAAGCCCTTCCCTGAGGCTGGCATTTGACTGTTACATGCCATCCCTGAGGTCTCGGAGGCTCTTAAAGTCCTATCATCAGAGAAAACTCAAGATTAAAATGGGTCTAATGCCACTGGGAGCTGAGAACCGAACTGACATCATTAAAATGTCCAAATAGGTTCAGGGCTTGTAAAAAAGGTACCAAACACCTAAGAATGCTTTCCAAATGAATAATGCTTGTAGGTAAGTTACAGCCAGCCAGGCCTAACCTCAACCACTTCCTAGGGTGTTTTCTAAACGTCTACAAATAAACAAAACTCTAACTGTCCCGCCCCCAAATTTGTTTCTGTCTGCTAACAGCCAAGCGCTGAAGCTCTCTAACCTCCTCTGTGTCACGATGACCTGGTTTTCCAGAAGCTGCCCTTTCTGTCACCCTGTTCCTCTGAGAGGAAAATAACCGCCATACCAGAAGCCGATTCTGAGCCACAAAGCATGCACACAAGACAGAAGTGACCCGCGTGGACACGTTAGTTGACTGAATCGGACACTGTGGGAATGGGAAGGACTCAGCAAAGCACGTATGATTGGAACAGCTCAGGATGACAGTGCAATCACTGAACTTGCCCTCCACATTCAAAATCAAGATGGGAGACGCTAAGGTAACAAGTAGTGGTTCATACTTTTTTAGGGTGCTCTTCTGCAGGCTTCTCTTCTTTCTGAAATAATGTTGAAACCATAAGGTCAACAAAATTCCCAGCACAGGGCCTCTGGCCCGCAAACAAGTCCTTACAGGTCGACCCTTCTCAGCCACCCTGCCTGCAGAGGGCGCTGCAGGCACAAGGCAAACGAGCCCGCTCCACGGACAGGCAAGACCCGCATCCACTCCTGCAACAGCTCCCCACACCGCCCCTCGGAAGGAAGTCTCTGCTTCTCTGGTCCCATCTCA
Source organism: Bubalus kerabau (assembly GCF_029407905.1). Lineage (NCBI taxonomy): Eukaryota > Metazoa > Chordata > Mammalia > Artiodactyla > Bovidae > Bubalus > Bubalus kerabau. Next base: position 50,677,891 of record NC_073627.1, on the reverse strand, counting down.
GGACTTGATCAGCTCCCCGCCTCTGGTCACAGACCGTGTGGAGAAGTAGGCCAGATGGGCTCGTGCCCTGGGTCCTGTTGGGGACGTGCTCTGCCTTGGAAGTGGTGGGGGGGAGGTGGTGACTTACCCGGCTCCTGGAGTCCACGTTCAAGAGGCACACCCCGCAAGCCAGCTCCTGAGCATTTTTAATCCCAGGCCGGAGCATACAAGAGGAAAAATCCAGTGAATTTTCATCAGGCTGTGATGACAAGACAAACGGGTAAGGAGACAGCAGTTCCCCCATGCTGCTTGGCTCAGCTGTCTGATCCCGCCTCCCAGTAGGTCCAGCAGCAAATTCAGCCAACGCTCTACCACCGTCAGCACGATCATTCCATTTCCCTGGGGATGTCGGGACGCGTGAAAAACGGTCCCTACCCTCAGAGCTCAGTTTAGGGTCGGGGTGAGCTGGGTATCAGGCAACACGGCGTGATGAGAGCCACACTAGCATGTGTGTAAGAACCGAGGGTCAGAGCAAAGCGCAGAGGGGCTGGGGCACTGACCGGGCTCAAGGGGAAAGGAGCAGGGTGGCAGAGAACGCTTCCTGGAACTTACAGTCATCGGGGCTGAGTCCTGAGGGGTGTTTGCTGGGGGAGGGGTGGGGGAGAGTGAGGTGGGGAGGGAAGGGTATTTATGTGGAATAAGCAGCATGGGCAAAGGCCTCTAAGCAGATCGGGTAGGAGGAGAAATCTAGGGGGTGGGGGCCAAGCTTACGGACAGAGGGAGGAGACGAAGTGGGAGCAGGAAGGCCTTGAAAGGAGTATGAGGGGCTGAGACTTCATCCTGGAGAGACTTAAGGGCTGTCACCATGCTGACAGGATGCGGTCTGCACTCTGGACAGACCCCCCCTGGCTGCAGCGCGGGTGATGAACTGGGAAACTGGTCTCATTACAAGGCTGCTGTAGTGAGCCAGGAGACAGGCCCTGAAGGGCAGAACGGAGGGAGCAACGGTGGAGAGAAATGGACACACGGGGAGCTGTTAAGGCCCCAGAATCAACAGGCCTGGAGGACTGGGCACCTGAGAGGATCCACCCTACCGAGGCGTGTGAGAGGAGAAGGAGTCTTGGGTGGAGACGGGGAGAAGAGCCCGGGTTGGTGAGAGCCGAATCGAAGCTGCCTGCGGGTCAGCGGAGCTCTGACGCTGCATGAGCAGGCAGGTGGATACATGGCTCTAGCGCTCCAGAAAGAGGGAGCTGGACATCACTGGCTACACAGAGTAAATACTGGGCTGGCCAGAACGTTCGTCAAGAGTTTTTCCATAAAATGTTACAGGAAAACCCCAACGACCTTGTATGCCAACCCAAGATAATAGCAGCTAATATGTCAAGAAGCCCTTACCTATGCTAAGCAGTACACTAGGCTCTTTATATACGTTATTTTATTTCTTACCAAAAAAAAAAGTATGAAATATGGAATGTAGACTAAAGATTAAAGCTGTTAATTTCTTAAATGTTATAATACACATCTATCATATGAAGCTTTTAATTCCTAGATGTTTATCCAAGAGAAATGCAAACACATTAACAAAAGTCTTGTATGACAAATGTTCACAGCAGCTCTATTCCTGTTAGCCCAGACTGCAAACAGCTTGTATCGATAAACAAGAAAATGGATTTTAAAAGAACATAGCATATTAATACAATGAATATTACTCAGTGATAAAAGGGGATCAAACTGATACACACAACACAGATGAATTTTTACAGCACACAGTGTAAAAGAAGCTGACACGAGGACATATGCAGCGTAATTCCATTTATATTAGGTTCCCGAACGGGCGAATCTAGGATAATGCAAGGTTACAGAAAATAGATGGCTGTTCTGGGAATCAGATCAGAGGGCTGGGAAGGGGCAAAAGGGAACTTGGGCGGGTGATGAAAGCTCTCCACCTATCGATGGGCGCAGGCTACATGGTTGTGTGCATTTGTCAAAATGATCCAACTATCCATTTACGGTCGGAGCATTTCATTACATCTAAGTTATTCTGCAATTATGAAATACACTGAATAATAAAACAAGACAAAAACAACCAAAAAGACAAAAGCAGAAAAATGAAACAAAAACCAGAATGGAAGAAAATATTTGCAAACAATGTGACTGACAGGGGCTTAATATCCAAAATATATCAACAGCTCATACAACGCAACAACAAAACAACCCAGTCAAAAATGGGCAGAGGACCTGAATAGATACCTCTTTAAACCAGACATACAGATGGCCAGCAGGCACGTGAAAAGATGCTCAACATCACTAATTATTAGATAAATGCAAATCAAAACTACAGTGAAGTACCGCCTCCCACCAGTCAGAAAGGCCATTATTAACAAGTCTACAAATAACAAATGCTGGAGAGAGTGTGAAGAAAAATGAACCTTCCTGCACTGTTGGTGGGAATATAAATTGGTGTAGCCACTATGGAGAACAGTGTGGATGTTCCTCAAAAAGCTGAAAAGAGAGTCTCCATGTGATGCAACAATCCCACTCCTGGCCTTATACCCAGACAAGACTGTAATTTGAAAAGACACACGCACCCCTCTGTTCACAGCGGCCCTATCTGGAATAGCCCAGACACGGAGACCACCCACTGACAGACAAACGGGCACAGAAGATGCGGCACATACGCACAAGGGGATGAAAAAGGACAGAGTAATGCCCACTGCAGCAACATGGATGGACCTGGAGATTATTATACAGAGTGAAGTCCGAAAGAAAACAGACAAATCCCATATGATACCACTTATATGTGGAATCTAAAATATGACACAGATGAGCCTACCTATGAACAGAAACACAGACAGAACAGTCTGGTGGCCAGGAGGGTGGGGACTGAGGGAGGGACAGAGCGGGGGCTGAGGTCAGCAGATATAAGCTTTTATATACAGAATAGAGAAACAACAGGGTCCCACAGTACAGCCCAGAGAACTATGTTCAGTATCCGATGATACACCATAATGGAAAAGAATATTAAAAAAAGAATGTATATATGTAAGTGAGCCACTTTTCTGTATAGCAGAAATCAATCTATTATAAATCAATTATACTTCAATATAAAAAATCTAATCAAGAAAATAAGATTTTGGATTCTTAATGGGTAGAAGTTAGGTATACCTGAACTAATTTATATTTCTTATATATGCCCTAGAACAGAGTTTCTTAAACTTGGCACCATTGACACTTTAAGCTGGTTAAATCTTTGCTGTGGGGCCTGTCCTCTGCATGTAGGATGTTCAGCAGGATCCCTGGCTAATTTGGGACAAAACTGCTCCCTTCCCCACTCCATTAAGAACTGACTTTCCAAAGAGGAAGACGTATGCATGCATGCATGTAAATATGTACATACGCACAAACCCACACACGTATGTAAGCTTATTATAAACTACTGATTTGAAGAATGTGTAGCGCACATTTTACAAATAATAAAATATACCATCCTTTTATTGTAAATTTCACATAGTATCTTTTTTTTTTTAACTGCACTGCACAGCATGTGGGATCTCAGTTGCCCCGACATTGAAAGTGTGGAGTCCCAGGGAAGTTCTTCCCCCGCCCACCGGCCCCCATAGTATCTTATTCTCACAAAATGCTTTCTTGGATTTTTGCCCAACTCTTAGATCAACAGGCAACCTCTGCTTGCTCTCCTGAAAGAGTGTTACTTCTAATATGAATGCTGATGTCTGATGTGAAGGACAAGGGCTAGAGTGCCACCACTCAGACATACTTTGGAACTTCATTTGTCTGTCAAATACGTGAGTGACTTCTTTGCTGAATCAGATAATAGTTTTTGAATACTGCGGAATCTTTACCCAACTTTTGGTTCTACTCTCAACATAAGGGCTACATACACAAAGAGCATACTTTTAAGTTTAACCTACATTAATATTGTCTCTATCACTTTAAATCTAGAAAATCAACAAGGCAAGCCCTAGTTTGAAGCATTTGTGGATTTCCATGGTATAGATTCTCCTCCACGGTTGATTCTGAGCTACCGGTGCAATGGCACTGAACACAGGGGTGGGAAGAGACCCCAGCATCAGACAGCATTCCCACACACGGAAACCCTGGGCCAGGGCGACCGACTTCCTGCTCAGTGCACAACTACCCCCATTTCATGGACTTCCTGGTGGTGCAGTGAATAAGAACCCACTGCCAGCGTGGGGGACATGGACTCGACTCCTGGTCTGGAGGATCCCACACGCCAAAAGGCAAGCAGGCCATGTGCCACAACTCCTGAGGCCTGCACCCCACGGAGCCCGCGCTCCGCGACGAGAAGCCACCGGGGCAAGCGAGCAGCCCCCACTCGCCGCAACTAGGAAAGCCTGCAGGCAGCAACGAAGACCCAGCACGGCCGAAAATAAATAAGTAACTTACAAAAAAAGACTGTGCCCATCTTAGCTCTGAGGAAACCCCTTGGTCCTGAGCTAACCAGGACAGCTGATTGTCCTTGGACAGACAGGAATAATCTCCAACGCTAAGGAACATGCTTCGGCACGTGGGAAGGAAGTGAGGATGCAAGGGAGTCCAAAGGAACACAGTGAAAGGGGCCACTGTCCCGTCTTGAGAACCAGAAACAAGAGCAGAACAAATCAAGAGCGAGAAAGGCCTTAAGTTGCCAAGTTGGGCTCAGAAAAACGTCTGAGTTTAAGACTGCCTCGGCTCTACGGTGTGATGCCTGATAACACAGTCTGGAGTGATCATGCCATGGGGTGGCTTCAGTGAAACAGAGATAAGGGTCTGTAGTCCAGAGTGTGACGGATCTGGGAGCCTGGCGAGTTGGCTTTGGTTTTTCTTCAAGAATACTGAGATGACCAGGAAAACGGCAAATCTGATGATAAAATAACGGCTACGTGTTCCATAGTTACTTTAGGCTGAGCTGCTGAGGAGTCACCACACTGTCTCTGTATTTGCATAACTATATTATTTTTTCCCAGAGGAAAAAAAAAGGGCTTCTCGCACCAGGAAAATGTGTAGATTATATATGATAGTTCCCCATCCCTTCTGAATCTGAAATGATAAACCACGTGCCAGGTTCCACAAACATCTCAAACTAACCTGAGCTAAATCCATTCAGATCACACGGAGGGAAGGAAGTATGACAGACAGTTCTCAAAGAAGAGAAGGGAGGTGGAAGACTGAACTGTATGAACCCACTCCACCTTAGCCAAGTGGAGGATAATTCCTTTTCTTTTTTAGTGCCATCATGACCTATTTGGTCAAACCAAAAAGCAGGCGGAACTGTCACCTGTCCGTCGTCCAATTCTGTCCTTTGTAAAAGGGCAACAATTTCACATGCCCTCCCTCCCTCCTTCAACTGGTGTTAGGGTCCTCACAGATACATAAAAAGGGCGCTAGAAAGGATCGAATACTCTAAATGATTATCACAATTATTCACATAAAACCTAAAATGCTCTTTGAACTGGTTAAAAACACAGCAGCATGTCTGTAATCTACATTACAGACATTCATCATGTTCTTGAAGAAGGCCTGTTTGAGAAATAATTAGAACCCAAGGAAACTAAATCCTGAAGAAAAAAAAAGTTAATAAAAGCCTTTAATATATGTTTACCAAAGGAATAAAAGAAGCAAACGAAAAGGTCATATTGTAAACTCCAGTGAAAATCATAAGGCTCTGCATAAATTACTCTGTAGTCAAATTAATCTTTCAAATGACAAAATTAACCTTTATAAATGCACATCTATTAGCAAGGGGATTACTATAGTCCACAGTAACAGCGCAACACCAAAGGGCCCTAATTCTGGAAGGGGGCGCGCCCTCTACAGGCCACCTTACACTGCGTGTCACCCACTTTAATTGGCAAGTACGTCACGTATTTAGCGAAGATGAAAAACCAGCGATATTATACTTGACCTGTATACACTGACAAATCCCAGAGGCAGGCTGGGATATACTGATATAATCCTGAATCTTTAGCCAATAATAAACTACTAAAATGGTATCCAAGAAAATCACTATTAAGGAAGAAGAGTTAGGTAGCAATTAGCATTCCTTACTGATAGCCTTATTCTCCCTCTCTGTCCCTCTGCATTAGACATGGCTGTGTGACTTGTCATGGTGTTGAGAGACTGAGGATAATACGCGCACTTCTTTAAGCACATTGGCCTTAAAGAAGGAAGCCTTTAAGGCCAATGTGCTACTTGTCATGTTCCCTTGATCCTCTCCTGGCGACCAGCTATTTTGTTCCACTCGGTGAAGCTCTATCAACCCAGATGCTGGAGTAAGGAGGGCATGGCATAGAGCCCCTCCAGCTTGAGATGGACATGGAGCAGGAGCCGGGGATAAAGCTCTGTTGTTTCACACTGCCAAAGAGGGTGGTGGTGGTCGTGGTGTTTGTTACCATCAAACTTAATTTGACTGAAATAAAATTTATTCTCTTAAGAGTTCTGGAGGTCAGAAGTCTAAAATGAGTTGGCAACACTGCTTTTCTTATAGGAATTCTAGGGGAGAACACACATCTTCGTATTTTCTAGTGTCTAGAGGCTGCCTGCACACTCTGGATCACAGTTCCATCTCCAAAGCCAAGAGTGCAGCATTTGCCAGTCTCTTTTTCTTTTGATTGTCATGCTGCTTTGCAGCCATGAAATTAAAAGATGCCTGTTATTGGAAGAAAAGCTATGACAAGCCTAGACAGCATATTAAAATGTAGAGACATCACTTTGCCAATAAGGTCCATATAGTCAAAGCAAGGTTTTTCCAGTGGTTATGTATGGATGTGAGAGTTGGATCATAAAGAAGGCTGAGTGCCGAAGAATTGATGTTTTCAAACTGTGGTGTTGGAGAAGATTCTTGAGAGTTCCTTGGACGGCAAGGAGAACAAAACAGGGCAATCCTAAAGAAAATCAACCCTGAGTATTCACTGGAAGGACTGATGCTGAAGCTCCAATACTTTAGCCACCTGATGCAAAGAGTTGACTCATTGGATAAGACCCTGATGCTGGGAAAGATTGAAGGCAGGAGGAGAAGGGGACCACCAGGCAAGTCCTCTTGCCTTCCTCTTATAAGGATCCTTGTCACGCCTCTGGGCCTGCTGAGATAATCCATGCTGTTTCCCATTCAAAGACCCTTAATGTAATCACATCTGCAAAGTCCCTTCTACCACCTAAGGTAAAACATTCACAGGTTCTAGGACTTAGAACATGAACATCCTGGGGGTGGGGAGGCGTTATCCTGTCTACCATATCTACCTTTGGTCAAATAGATAGTCGTGTGGAGACAATGAATATTCTGTCTCTAAAACACTATGCAGATCGGCCAGATGATAAAAATGCTATCGTTAAAAAAAATAAACTGCTCGCCTGACATGCCACAGCAACAGGAAGTACTCTGAAATTCACTGCTTATTTCACACTGAAAGGAAGCGGGGAAGAATTTTATTAGACTGAGGGTAACAGTGGAATCACAGAGCCTGGGTGATCTTCAGTTGACTAGAGGTTAGGAGAGTAACAGTCCTGTCTCTTCTCATAGATTTCATATGGCAAAATAAATCAGCTTTGTTTTCCAGGACTGAAGTCTTGGTTACAAACCTACTGAACTTCAATCCACAACCATGAGATAAAACCTCAACATAATACTTCACTCATCAGACTTCCCCGGTGGCACAGTGGATAGGAATCCGCCTGCCAACGCAGGGGACATGGGTTCGATCCCTGATCCAGGAAGATTCCACATGCTGCAGAGCAAATAAGCCCATGTGTCACAACTACCAAGCTGCGTGCTGCAACTCCTGAAGCCCGAGCGTTTTAGAGCCTGTGCTCTGCAACGAGAGAAAGGTGGGCTTCTCCGCCAGCATACTGAGAAGCCCACGCACCCCAACTAGAGAGCAGCCCCTGCTCTCAGCAACTAGAGCAAAGCCCTTGTGCAGCAACAAAGATCCACAGCAACCAGAAAAGAAAAAAGCACTCACCTCACTAAAATAGAGGATTTTTCTCTCTTGAGAAAAAAGTTTCTTCAATCAGTGCTCAGAAGAGGTACGCTTTTGCCACAAGAGGGAGTTACAGTCCATGGATTAAGGGAGCGTTAACCAGAGGGCCATGTAAAACTGCCGCCTGTGTAACTTCCCACTTAAAGAAATCGTACGGAGCCGCAATTTTGAGGTTAAGACTTGTGCTCTGCTTCCCTTAGGCCAAGCGTCACTGCTGCACCCAGAACTTTTTCACTTGGCAAAAGTAACGCAGTCTCCTTTTGATGCAGAAAGTCCCATAGAGTCTTTGGGGGAAGAAACAAGTCATTTTTTAATACTTTGGAAGCTGGGACTAACACAGTAGGAAAAGTGGTTTTAGGCAATGATTTACATTCAAATTCCAGGTTTGTGACTTTCAGGCAAGTTTCATCTTTTCTGAGCTCCAACTTCTGCACTTGTAAAACTGGGGATTACGCTGACCTTATGGGATTGTTACCAGGATTGAACGAGAAGGAATACAGCACAATGTCCAGCAGGTTCTCGGTGCAAAAGAAACAGTGACTATTGTCTCAGTGTTATTGGAACCAAAGAGCCTGGCTGTGGTGACTTAGTTGATTAAGTAGAGCACAGAGCACGGGGCCTCCAGGGACGCCCGCAGGTAAGGTTGAAGGACCGAAGGCCCACCAGTTAGCAAGAGCAAAGGTCATGGTATAATCAGGAGAAATATGAGTAGGGAATGACTATTTTTCACAGCTAACCTAGTGAAAAAAGCAATTATAACTGGAAGAGCATGGGTGACTGTGGAAATAAACACTCAGCGGCAGCCACAATGTGCAATGTACTCCTGTGCCGTCTAGTGGCGGACATCTATCCTTCTGGGGCCTAAAAAAACATCAGGTAAAGTCACTCAGGCATCCAGATCCAGACATGGATGCTAGGAACGGATGTGCCCAGTGGGAGTCTGAAGGGGAGGGCATGAATGCCTGGCCACTCTTCCCCTTCACTTCCTCTTTCGCCATGTGGAGGGATTCAGAGCCACCGTCCCAGGCTAGGCGGGTGACTAATGCACAGAATCACAAAACCAAGTTCTAAGGCTCCTTTAAAAAGGTCTGGGCAAAACTAATCCTTCATGTAAAAAATCAGAACATGGCTTATCTCTGAGTGGGGCGAAGTCAACAAAGGAGCGTAAGGAAAGCGTCTGGGACGACAGGCTATATTGGATCTCGACCAGGCCTGGGTTATGTGTGGCATGCATTTGTCAAGACCACTGAGCGGTATAACTAAGATTTTTGCATTTTATTAAGTATATATTTTATTAAAAAAGGAAAAAAGAAAAAAATTAAAGAAAGCCAGGAAGGACAATCAGAATCTCAAAGGCAAGCCTTTCTCATGAGCAAGATGTACAAGGATGAAACTGGCTTCCACCTCACTCCGACAGCAGCTCCCTCAGAGCCATAATCAAGGCTAAGCGTCTCCCCAAATACCCTTTGCTCCAAACAGAAAAGGGCTAGAACCTGCTTAACACACTTGGTCTTCTGTGATATCTTTTCTTTAGAGTTCACAGCCACCTTTTTCTAACAGTACCAGAAGAGATAGATTTGTATAGCAGTCTAGTTTTCAGTGTTAATAAGAAACCAACTGCCATCAAAACAAAGAACCTTAAAATCTAAGTGGCAAGGGGGCTCCTTTAAGCTCCTCTGCAGTCCTGAGATATTAACCGGGGAAAAAGTATACAGAAAATAACTTGACTGTTTAGATCAAGTCACTGCCAAGACAGACTTCTGGTGTTTCATCTCTTTAACCCCGAAGCTAAGGAACAACCCATCTTCCGCAAGAAGGCTTTTGCCTTTCTGCTTTCACCCATCCAATCTGCCCATTCAAGGAGGCAACAGAGTACTGTGGTTGAAAAAGCAGACTTAGGACTCTTTCAAACTGAGTCCAGGTCTCACCGATATCTCTGTGCTTCAGTTTCTTCATTTAATCTGGGGAGAATATTATTATCTACCCTCAAGACTGCTGTATTCATTATATCCATGTAGAGAGTCATGAATAGGGTCTGGCACACAGTAAGCACTCAGTAACTGTTGGCTAATGATGCGGACGATGTTTAGGCTTAATGTGGTCCATAGGTGTAGAGAGTGAGGAGCAGAAGATGGGTGACTTAGGAGACACCCAGACCCGCACATTCCTAATGTGTGGCTGGAGATATCTTGCTGCTAAAAAAACATGGAACAGATGGGTGTTGAGGTGAGACCTTTGTGAGACTGAATACGGAGGCTCTGATGAACGTTGACGCCAACAGTGCAAAGGGGACACGCTGGATTTTATGACAGCCCCCTCCATCTCACAGCCTCACGGGCACCCACGTGCATCGCCAGCCAATCAACTTCACTTGTGACTGGAGTTTGGAAATACTTTTTTAAAACGCCAGGGGTGGGACTTGCTGGTGGTCCAAGGGCTAAGACTTTGAGCTACTAATTCAGGGGGCCTGGGTTTGATCCCTGGCCAGGGAACTAGATCTTGCATGCCGCAACAGAGATCAAAGATGCCGGGTGCCACAACCACAGCCCAGCACAGCCAAATAAAACAAACAAAAACCGCCAGGGTTTTACGACCCACACACAATCCTACTACCGTTCTGGCATATTCCCTTCCAGCACTGTAATAATAGTTCTGTGTTATTTCAAACTTTGTGCTCCTTTAAAAAATGGCCATGTAACATCCTACTATGAAGATTCACACAATTAAATTCTCCAGATTTGGACTTTTAGGTTATTTTCAACTTTTCACTTTTACAAAGAACAACTTGTGCATTTGAGCTGCTTCTTTTTGTGAGTTTATATGTAGAACCCTCTACCTTAGGGAGTTTTCCAAAAAGTGGAACTACTTAATCAACTGCTCTGGAGGTCCATAAATCTTTTCATTCATTCAGCGTTTACTGGGTATTGACACGGTGCCTGGCACGGTGCTCAGAGCAGACAACGGACATGTGGTCCTGGTCCTTGTCCGCAATGAGTTCCCAGGTGGTAGGGAAAGCATGCTGCCAGACACCTTTCCCATTTGGTGGCACCAATTTCTTAATGAATTAATTCCCAAAAAATTCCCTAAGAAGCAGTCTAATTTTACCACATCAACATGCTAAAGGTTCAAATAAATAAACCAAATCCCAAACTCGGTTTATTGGGTGGTTAAAAAAAAATAAAAACCTTGTTTTAACTTGAATTATTGTTTACTGATTAGCTGTGCCTCCTCTTTTAAGAATCACTTCATGATTTTGCTCTGACTTTACTGGAAGCTGGTGTATTTCGCACTGATTTATGTGTTTTCTTTACCGAACAAAGACTTGAGGCCACTGTCAGTAAGAACTGCCACACTTTTTCTTCTCCTTACCATTTCATCTATTTTGCTTCCCACTTGGAATAACTTTCACTTACTGGGGCTATGCCATTTGATCTACAATGGAAGATTTCCTAAGAAACTACTCAGTGAAACCTGTTGCTTTCTGAAAGGGTTATTTTTGAAGATAATGTAGATGATGTTAGGTTCTTCTCTACGAGAACCCACAAAAGAAATTTATTTCAGATATGAGTACCAGGAATAGTTATGCTTCCTGAGTAGAGGGTTTATTTTTCTGTTATGAACACAGTGAATCATGGAACTGATCACGTCTTCTTTACATTAGTGCCTGGAAGGGTCAATGGTACACCAAGCTCACCACTAGCAAATGCCAACACTTTAAAAGCACACATTTTTGCACACAACTTCATTCCTGGCTTTAACATTTCCTGCCTTCATTTTCCCTTTATTTTCCTTATCCATTTATTAAAAAAATGTAAACCAGTTATTAAAATAATGAGGTATAAAAATGCTTATCTTGTTTGAAAATAAAGATAAGGTTCAAAAAGTATAAAATAAAAGATACGAAGCCCCACTAATTGCTACATTAGAACACAAAGAGATAAAGGACATACTCTATGATATCACCTACATATGGAATCTAAAAAGTATGAATGAATATATACACAACACAGACCCAGAGATATAGAAAACAAACTTATGGTTACCAAAGGAAAGAGGGAGGGGGGTGGACAAATTAGAGGAACATGAAACTAACAGATACAAACCACTAATACTACATAAAACAGTTAAGTAACAAGGATTTACTGTATAGCACAGGGAAGTATACCCAATGTCGTGTAATAACCTAAAGTGGAATATAATGTGTAAAAAAAACAAAACAAAATGAATCACTATGCTATATACCTGAAACTAACCCAATAGTGTAAAATCAACTTTATTTTTCTATTTTGGCTGAACTGTGCATATGGGATCTTAGTTCCCTGACAAGGGATTGAACCCACGTCCACTGCACTGGAAGTGCAGAGTCAACCACTGGACCACCAGGGAAGCCCCAAATCAAGGACACAGTCCTGATCTTAAGGAGCTGAGAAGCTAGTGGGCAAGAAATAAGAAGATACAATCACCAAGAAGCGTGGAAGTGCCTCCCTAACCAGAACACGCTATGGACACACACAGGAAGGGGGCATCTAATGCAGACTGAGGGCCTCTTGGGATGATTTCTGGGGAAAATGACGCAGAGTCCAGAGGGAAAAGCAATTTAACAGAGAAAGACAGGCCAGGGCAGCCCAAGTGATGGAAAAGACCTCCCACACTGAGCTAAGGAGTTTAAACTCGACCCTGAAGACCATGGAGAGTCACTGCAGGGTTTCAAATGGGATATAAATGCCACAATCAGATTAGCATTTTAGAAAGACCCGTCTGATAGTGGTGTGTAGAACACATTGACTGTGGATAAAAAAGCGAACCAGCAACTGCAGCTATGCAGCCAGAAGTGGTAAGGGCCTGAATGATTTACCACATTAAAAAAAAGAGGTTTCCATTTTTATTATGTTTTATTTCTATTGTTAATATATGAGAATGTGGTGAAGTTTTGCCAAACTCATTAAATTTAACCTCTCAAATTCAGTTTTCTGGAGGCATTTCTTATCATCAAATAAACAATTCTATCTCTTCTTTTCAAATATGCATACTTCAATTCTTATTGTATTGGCAACAATAGTATTTTTAAAAAATAATTATCCAAACAGTATGATTTTAAGTTATAAATCGAAAAATGGCCCAAAGGAATAACATAAGAGATTTCGGAAATGATTCAAATGCTTTCAGAACTTAATATTACAAACCAGAAGCAACGTAACAATGGTGAGGACCTGCCGCTGATGATAGACAGGTTGCTGGGCGACGTGGGGTCCTCCTGCCCAGCAGCGTGGCACAAAGAGAGCTGGTTGCTCTTAGAAATGGGGCGCCTGGTTCAGTGTGGGGAAAGGAGGAAAGAAAATGGAACTGCGCATTTATTCCAGCTGTGGAAGGAAGATAAATTTGACTATTGTGAAAAAAAGGATACTATCTGAGACAAACTGAATTAGCATGAATATATAAAAATAAAATAGCTTTGCCCAGTGAAATATTTAAAAAAAAAAAGGTGGAAGAAACCGAAGAGGCAAAAATTAACTGATATCATCTTATGCACATATGCGTGTGTGTGAATAAATCTATTACAAATATGAAATGTGTATGGTCAATAACAGTATTTCACTGAATATATGGCCAAAAGGTCAAAAGAGAGAGATGATCAGCTTACACACAAAGGAAATAAAAAGAGTAAATTATCATTTGAGACACTAGACAGTCCCTCGGGAAATGAAAGAAATTTAAAAAACACTTTCAGGGAACTGCTTACACACTTTTTAAATTAAGAAATTGACAAAGCTAGAATACCATGTGAGGAAAGGTATGCTTTTATACACTGCTGTCAACTAGCCTCTAAGCTACCTGGAAATCCACGTAACATGTGGAACAACAGCTACATGCAGGCATGCATGTACATGTGCAACCATGCACTCTGATTTAAGTCCACTTGCAGAAACCGTACCATCAAAAGGGGAAACAGTCATTGATTTAATGATATTCAGAGTAAAACTATTCGTAACGGGAAAAAATGAAAACAATTCAAGACCTTAAGAAAGTAAAATGGCTCAATGAACCACAGGACAGCAACAAGATGTATCATACAGTCTTCCGTCTGTTTTACTTAGGTCTAAAAAGAATTTTTTTTGCCGCATAGTTGATGTAGAATATTATATTAGTTTCATCTATTTAACAGTGAATCACAATTTTAAAAGGTTATATTCCCTTTATAGTTACTATACAATATTGCCTATATTCCCTATGCTGTACCATGTACCCTAGTAGCTTACTTACTTTCTACATAGCAGTTTGTGCCTATTAATCTGCTATTCCTCTGTTGCCGGTCCCTGCTTCCCTCCCCTCACTGGTAACACTGGTTTGTTTCTCTGTGAGTCTGCTTCTTTTCTGTGATACTCATTAGTTTGTTGTATTTTTTTTTTTTTGGATTCCACATATAAGTGATATTATTCTGTCTCAGTCTTTCTCTGACTTCTTTCACTTAGCATAATGCCCTTTTGGTCCACCCACATTGCTGAAGATGGCTAAATTCCACTCTTTTTCCATGGCTAAGTAGTATTTCGTCTTCTTTATCCATTCATCTGTATTGGACACTTAGGTTGCTTCCGTGTCTTGGCTGCTGTAAACAGTGCTGGTTTTGAATTAATATTAACATTTTTTTAAAAGGACACTAATGGGGAAAAAACTAGAAATGTAAAGGGAGAAACTCAAATCAACGCTTTGCAAAACAGTGACTTAAGGATATAGATAGACAATGTTTTCTGTAGCTACACTCTCATTTAGGCACAATGGGCCTGGAGGCCAACCTGGTGCTATTCAACTAACAGCACAAATGTTATTAGTATCTCCTTCTATATTTATAACATTAACTGGCTACAGGAGGGACCTTCATCCTCCAATCAAAGGAACATACAGTCAGCTTTATGGCTTAGGTTTTTTCAAGGAAAGCAACTGCTGAATTGTCTCGTGGGCTTACCGTGAGTGTGGCAAGTGACATGAAGCCAATTAGGTTATTCCATACTTTATCGATGTCCTTTAGCAGCTGCTGGAGTTTCTCACTGCACACCGCAGTGGCTTTTATCCCCAGCTCCACACGTTTCGTTACCCTGTACACCTCGACAACACCTGACAGGGTGAGAGAGGAAGAGTTAGGTGCTGGAGTGAAGAGAAAGAGATAACAAGACGCGGCAGCCTCACTGCTGGCTGATGTCCGAGGTGAAACAGGGACTGCATCTGGACAGATGTGAGCTTAACATTCCTTGGGATCAATCAACTTTTTTTTTTGGCCCGCAACCCCTGGCATGTGGGATCTTAGTTCCTTGATCAGGGATTGAACCTGCGCCCCCTGCAGTGGAAGCATGGAGTCTTTTTATTTATTTATTTATTTATTTTAAATTAATTTATTTAATTGGAGGCTAATTACTTTACAATATTGTAGTGGTTTCTGCCATACACTGACATGAATCAGCCATAGGTGTACATGTGTCCCCGATCCTGAACCCCACTCCCACCTCACTCCTCAGGGTCATCCCAGTGCACCAGCCCTGAGCACTCTGTCTCATGCATTGAACCTGGACTGGCAATCTATTTCACATATGATAATATGCATGTTTCAATGCTATTCTCTCAAATCATCCCACCCTCACCTTCTCCCAAAGTCTGTTCTTTACATCTGTGCCTCTTTTGCTATCTCGCATATAGGGTCATCGTTATCATCTTTCTAAATTCCATATATATGCATTAATATACTGTATTGCTGTTTTTCTTTCTGACTTATTTCACTCTGTATAATAAGCTCCAGTTTCATCCACCTCATTAAAACTGATTCAAATGCATTCTTTTTAATAGCTGAATATTTCATTGTGTATATGTACCACAGCTTTCTTACACATTCATCTGCCAATGGACAGCTAGGTTGGGAAGTGTGGAGTCTTAACCACTGGATCCCCAGGGAAGCCCAGGAGCCATCAACTGTTAACACTGCAGTATAAACTCCCTGGTAAGAGCACAGACTCTAGAGCTATACCACTTGGATTCAAGTCCAAGCTCTGCCACTTACTCGCTGTGTAACCTCAGGCAGGTAGCAAACCTCTCTGTATTTCAGTTTCCTCAAATGTAACACTGGGATGATAGTACCTTTTCAAAGGATGGTTGAAGAGGTTAAACTGGTTAAAACTGTAAAAGGCTTACAACAGCAGACGTTAACCAAATATTGGCTATTTTTTTCCTGGCATCTTTATGAGCCCCTCTGTTTGAATTTGGGAAATACATGTTATACTCACTGAAAATGGGAACATTAACAGTTTAAAAGAATCGCAATGTCAGGATCACTATAACACACAGGCACACCTTGCTTTACTGCACTTACCTCTGTTGTGGTTTCTAGATACAAATATATGAATTTTTTTTACAAATTGAAAGTTTGTGGTAACTGTGCATCAAGCACGTCTATAAGCACCATTTTCCTAGCAGCATCTGTTCGCTTTGCTTCTCTGTCGCAGTTTGGTAATTCTCACAGTAGTTCAAACATTTCCATCACCAGCATATTTGCTGTGGTGCCCTGTGGCCTATGATGTTACTGCTGAAGCTGCCTGGGGCACCATGAACCACACTGCATGTGCTCTGGCTGCTCCGCTGACCTGCTCCACCCGTCTCCTCCCCAGGCCTCCCTATTCCCTGAGACACAACAGTATTGAAATTTGGTCAGTTAACAACCCAGTGACAGCCTCTAAGTGTTCAAGGCAAAGAGGAATCTTATCCAAAAACTAGAAATGATTAAGCCTAGTGAGGAAGGCATGTCAAAAGACAAGACAGGTCTCTTGTGCCAGCTAACCAACTTTTGAAAGAAAGGAAAAGCTCTTGAAAGAAATCAAAAGGGCTACTCTAGGGAACACACGAATGATAAGAAAGCAAAACAGTCTTATATTGCTGATACACAGAAAGTCTGAGTGCTCTGGAGAGATGATCGTACCAGCCACAACATTCCCTCATCCTGAACAAGGCCCTGACTCTCTTCAGTTCTATGAGGGCTGAAACATAAGGAACCTGCAGAAGAAAAGTCTGAAGCCAGCAGAAGTTGCTCGTGAAGGTTAAAGAAAGAAGCCATCTCCATAACATCTCTATAACATAAAGGGGCAAGGTGAAGCAGCAAGTGATGATACAGAAGCTGCAAGTTACCCAGAAGATCTAGTTCAGATAATTAACGAAGGTGGTTACACTAACCAACAGGTTTTCAGTGTAGACGACACTGCTTTCTTATTGGAAGAAGATGCCATCCAGGAACTTTCATAGCTAGAGAGGAGAAGTCAATGCCTGCCTTCAAATCTTTCAATGGCAGGCTGACTTTCCTGTTAGGAGCTAATGCAGCTGGGGACTTTAAGCTGAAGCCAATGCTCATTTACTATTTCAGAAATCCTAGGGCCCTGAAGAATTATGCTACATCTACTTTGCCGGTGCTCTCTCTAGAAGTGGAACAACAAAGCCTGGATGATAACACATCTGTTCACAACATGGTTTACAGAATATTTTAAGCTCACTGTTGAGGCCTACTGCTCAGAAAAAAAAAAAAAAAAAAAAAAAAAAGATTAAAATATGACCTCTGATAAAGATATACAACAAGATTAATGTTTTCATGCCTGCTAATAACAGAACATCCATTCTGCAGCCCATGGGTCAAGTGATAATTTTGATTTTCAAGTCTTAGTCTTTAGGAAATATATTTTAAGAGGCTATAGTTGCCACAGATGGTAAGTCCTCTGGTAGATCTGGGGAAAGTAAATTGCAATGGTGAGGATTCACCATTCTAGATGTCATTAAGAACATCTAGGATTCATGGGAAGAGGTCACAATATCAACAAGAAGAATTTGGAAGAAGTTGATTCCAACCTTCATGGTTGACTTTGAGGGGTTCAAGACTTCAGTGGAGGAAGTAACCCTAGACATGATGGGAATAGCAAGGGAATTAGAAGTAGACCCTTAAGATGTGACTAATTTGCTACAATCTCATGATAAATCTTTAACAATGAGCAAAGAAAGTGGTTTCTTGGGGTGGAATCCACTCCTTGTGATGACTGTTAAAATGACAGCAAAGAACTTAGAATATTACATAAACTTAGCTGATAAAGCGGCGCAGATTTCAAGATTGACACCAATTCTGAAAAAAAGTTCTCCTGTGGGTAAAATGCTATCAAACAGCACTGCATACTATATAGAGAAACTGTTCATCAATGAAAGAGTCCATCGGTGAAACAAACTTCATTGTCTTATTTTAAGAAATGGCCACAGCCACCCCAACCTTCAGCAACTACCACCCTGATCTGCCAGCAGCCATCAACATCAAGGCAAGAGCCTCCACCAGCAGGAAGATTATGACTTGCTAAAGACTCAGATAGATGATGGCTAGCCTTTTTTAATCAATAGTTTTAATTTAAGGTTTTTTCAGACATAATGCTATCGCACACTTAATGGACTACAGTCATAAGGTAAACATAACTTTTCTATGAACTGGGAAACCAAAATATTCATGCAACTCGCTTCATTGAGCTATAAGCTTTACTGCAGTGGTCTGGAATCAAACCTTCAATGTCTCCCAGTGAAGTGAAAGTGAAAGTCGCTCAGTTGTGTCCAACTCTTTGCGACCCCATGGACTTTACAATCTGTGGAATTCTCCAGGCCACAATACTGGAGTGGGTAGCCATTCCCTTCTCCAGGGGAATCTTCCCAACCTAGGGATCAAACCCAGGTCTCCCACATTGCAGGTGGATTTTTTTTTACCAGCTGAGCCACAAGGGAAGCCCAAGATTACTGGAGTGGATAACCTGCCTCTTCTCCAGGGGATCTTCCTGACCCAGGAATAGAACTGGAGTCTCCTGCATTGCAAGCCAATTCTTTACCAACTCAGCTAACAGGGAAGCCCCAGTATCTCCCAGGTCTGCCTGTAATTAAGAAATATTTCACTCCTCTGAATGCCCAAAGATTTACAAAGTCTGTGGCTTCATGTATCTTTTACACACTTAACAGGACACAAAATGGTTCTTTTCTGGTGGTCTCTGAATTACGGCTGAATTCTTCCAGCAAGGATGAGAGATGCCAAGGTCTCCAAAGACTAAGGACAGCTGCCAGGCATAACCCAACCCCTCCCTCAGCCGGTTCCAGAGAGAACTAGAAGAATGCCAGGGGGTCTTCACTGGTACACGCTCAGCCTATATACAGCACTGTGGCTTGTCCTTCCTTCCCCAGGGGAAGGTTAGGAATTGCTGCCCACTCTGAGCCAAGTGAGGGGGCTTCTGAGTCAATCTTTCATGCTAGGAAACTACAAGAGGGAAAGACAGGCACCCCATGAGCTAGTGAGCATTTGTTTATGAAGCAGAATTATGCCTGTCTGAGCAGGAAAGAGGAACAAAAGCAGGAGGCAGGAATAAGGAGGGCTCACAGCCCGTCAGAGCCACTCACCCAGAGAGTATACGCGAGTGACCACTGGGCGCCCAGCACTAGGCGAGGTGCTGGAAACCCAGCCGGAAGCAAATCACACCCAAATCTCTCCCTTCTTGGAGGCGGATTTTAGTGGAGACAGACAGATAACAGATACAAATAATAGAAAGTAAAATATTTAAGATAGTAAATGTGACAGGGCTAGAGAGAAAATCAAGCAGGGAGACGGATAGCAAGTGACAGGGTGGGGAGAGGGAACAAGGTTTTGAGTGAGAGGGGCGAGAAGACCTCACTTAGAAGGTGACATCTGAGTAAAGGTCTGAAGAAGATCAGGGAGAGTCCAGTGCCTGTGGTTCTGGAAACACGCAAACCCTGAGCAGGAGAAGACCACTGAGAAGGACAGGGACTGAGATTTCACGTTAGACTGGGACGTGTGAGAGCTGAGGACGGCCAGGAAGCTAAGGAATCTGTGAGGTTGGTAAGGGGTAGAAAGGCAGAATTCAACAGAGCATGGTAAGAACTGACTGGGGACCCAATAACTTAATTTTCTTTTTTAAACCAATGATTTAATGTTAATGCCTCATCTAGTTCAGACTCTTTGATAAACCAGTAACATGTGACTTTACATTGTGTATAACAAGGACTGGGAAACCTGGCCACAGAGACCTTAAGTCAAATAGTTGTTTCTGGGTAGGATTTAAGTGTCTTATCTATAAAAGCAAAAGCTACTTAGTGAAGTCCTATGAGGCTTAGAGAGATCTAGATTCAACTACTTGACATAGGGACAACTGAAAAGCCTACAAAGTGTCATGATTTTGAAGAAGTATAATATGAAAGCACATACCTAATAAGTATTCCATGCCTTGAGCTGACTGAATTACTTCTGTGCATACAGAGCTACTACTGATTCCATTTAAAGTATCATTAGCCTTCTTAATGACCTACAAAGAAATGAAATCACATCACCTTACATAATCAGGAAAAGTCATTACAAAGCAGTTTACTATTAGTAGAAAACCCAACAGAAAGCTGGAAGGTGTGAAAATGCATGACTGATTGATGTATGTAGATGACTATGCTGAAACACATCTGAGAATTTAATTTTGACATTGACGAACCAAGCCTCTGTTTTTTTGGAAGTGGAAAGACAAAGGTTCTTCAGCTTAAATATTATTTTAACTTGGGCAGAGATAATGATATCATTTTGTTACACCTTAAACTCAGTGATGGAAGAGGGCACCGTAAGTGAGTGAGTGGGGTCTGCTACAATAGGTGGGGAAGAAGCCTCACTGTGTAACTTTCCACACAGGTCCTCCTAGCACAAGGCCATCAAGGCAGAGCTTGCCCCAAGTCCATCCAAAGGAACCAAGAAGGCAAGATGACACAAGAGGCATATGCGGACGTGTGAACACATGTGACAGACTCACCTCCAGAGCGCTCCCCAGACACCGCTGCCATTCATATGCATACCTCTCATTCTCCTGTGAAATTTATAAAAAGAACTGGGTCAAGCAGGCAAGCCTGGAACCCTACTTGTGACTTCTGTCAGGCCAGAGTCCTGAAGACTTACTTTCATGTCTATGAAAATCACTAATCCAAGTGCAGTTGATCTTCTGAACCCACTAATGATGATTTTTACTGATAGCTCCTGATAACTATAACTTCTGAACACATGACTTGTAAATTGGAGGGAGATGGTTTTTAGTGGATTCCCTTCATAAACGTTGCCTCATTTGTTCCATTAATAGTGGAAGCCTCTTTAAAGGTACACACCACGTAGGCGTCTAGCACGAGAGCCAGTATCAAACCATAGCTTCCTGCTCCACAGTCAGGAAGCTGTGTGTGCAAGTGAGCGCGGGTCTGACAGGACGGGGAGGAGGATGCTCAGAGTGTTGGCTGGAGGAGGAAGCAGCGTGGGATGCACGTTAACCGTGAGAGGATCCAGCACATCTGTCCTCTCTCTTTTTTTCTTAAAGATTTTTTTTTAATGTGGGCCAATTTTTAAATTAGCTACAATACTGCTTCTGATTTTTTCTTTTTCTTTTGTAATGTCTTGGTTTTTTGGCCATGAGGCATGTGGAATCTTAGCTCCCTGACCAGCAACCAAATCCATATCCCCGGCACTGGAAGGTGAAGCCCTAACCACTGGGCTTCCAGGGAAGTCCCCTGCCCCCCACCCCCTCCCCCGCCCCAGCACCGCCTTTTGAGGTTTTACCACTAAGATGATAAAGTCCACACGCTCAAAAAGAATTCCCTGAAGAAACACTTCCCTCCTTGTAAGGTCTCAGGAATAATTCCACTTTTAGGGTCACTAACTACTCTCAGTGATGTCACATCTAGGAGGCATCTTCATCCGGGGCTAAGGTCACCGTGCTCTCACTTATTTCATGACACATCTCACGCCCGGTGCCTTGGGACGGTCTGCCCCTCGCTCCCCAGGTGACAGAGGCAAGCACTTTCTCTCGGGGCCCTGGGGACGCAGAGCCTGCTCACCTCCACCTCTCCCGTCAGGTCTTTGTACTTGTCGCGGATGACGGGCAGGGCAGGCTTCTCGCTCAGCGTGTTGGAGCGGTCTCTGAAAGGCTGCTCCAAAGCCGGGGAAGGAGAAGAGCGGCTTATTTCTTTATCACCAAGGCTCAGGCTCCTCTTGTGCGATCCTGGGGGAGATGGATGGCGCAAAGGTGCTGATTACTCAGCTTAATCCAAGCAGAGGCTCTTCCTTGCTCACACAACCCTCTTCTCTAGATGCTGGTGTCAGGAGGTGGTCAGAATCACACTTCTCGTTCGGCCTGTCTGGCAAGCGGCATGCTGAACACTTTCCCTTGTTTTCTCATGCCTGAGTCCCCTGCCTTTAATTTTCTCCATTACGCTTCTTTAATCTGTCACAATACTTCCATAACTCTGAGTGTGGGATCACTGGAGTCTGGAGGACTAGGGTCTTTCTAAGTATCAGTGTGGCACTTTTCCAGTCATCACTTATGGATTGGTACTGACTTCCTCTATCCTTCTCAATGAACAGAAATCAATGAGCCCTTCTGTCAGGGTGGGATTAAAACCAAAGGGGCAAACTCAAATGCCTTCAGAGAGCAGGCAGGCAAAGGAAATGACTGAAGCAAGTCAGCTGGAGAGGAACATGGTGGGAACCATGACACAGGGCAGACCTCACATCATCTGCTGGAGGGGATCATGCTACTTCACTCCAGCTGATCATCAAGAGGCGGGAACGCAGGCCTAGGACTGCCAGATACTATGCCTTTCCAAGAAAAGCCAGAAATCCAGGTTATGAAGTGTCATGGTTTTTATGCATCGGCAACTGCTTCACGTATTAGAAATCCTTCAGTGTGGGTCAATCAAAACAGGTCTACAGACTGGACCCAGATGCATAGGTACTACGTGGCACCTCAGGATGAAAAGACATACTCTGCAGCCAGGGATCAAGAGCAGAACTCACTGGCCCACAAGGGGGTCAAACCATTTCTCTGGCTCTTCTAACACAGCACACTTCTCCCCAAAACAAGCCAACAAACTGACCATGTCCTGCACTTAATTTTAACCCCCAAAGCTGTCATCTGATGAATGCTGGTTTAATTTCAGTTCAGTCTCATGGAAACCCTCTTTTATAGTCTGTTGTCCCAGACTCTGATTTTAAACATTGGAAAATATATTTCCTGCTAACCCAGGGACCAACTTCTTACTCTAAGAAAGAACGAACACTTAAATGCAGTGGAAGAAACCAGGATGTAAAATCTGTGTTGAAAGCTACTCACCTTGAACAGAAAGGTCAAAGGTTGCTAGCTCATTTTTGATCATTTCTTCGCTGGATTTCATTTTGCCTTGTGAATTGGCCACTAAAAAGTCAAATTTGCTGATTTTGGGCTTCTCACTCTGAAACTCTCCGAAGTCATCTGTGCATTCCTTGGGGGTGTCGTGAGAAGTGCTGCTGGAGGCCGGGCTCAGGCACATGGCCTCTTGGCTCCGCTCGCCCACAGGCAGGTCTTGTCTGGCGAAATCCCTGAAGTCCCCGCTTTCGTATTCCTTTGGCTCGCTGGCCTGCGGGATCATGTCCTTAAAATTGGCGAAAGCTGGGAAGGTGGTCTCTGGAAGAGGGTCCTCGCTGGCGAAGGTTGTGACTTTGGAGAGAGATGTCACGGTGAGATTTTCGGAACTGCCGAACGAAGTCTCTTTCTTTTGAGGAACTGAGGCGGCTGCGGAGGCTCCACTTCCTGCTGAGAGGACAAATGGGGACAGTTTTCTGCCCTGAGAGGCATCATCCCTGTCTGACCAGTCATAGCTCGTAAGTGTGCTCACTGCAAAATTGCTACTGTAGGTTCCAAAAGCAGCATATTTTAAGTCCTCTATATCTGAAAGGGAAATAAGACCCCACAATTAGAGGCAAGCTCACCAGGTAGGCAAAATGCCCTAAACTCTGCAGAAGCAAAATGTCTAGCGTCTTTGATTAGTTCCATGCGATATTGGAATTGACTAAATTTAGAGCTTGTACTAAAATTAAAGGAGCTGGGCTGTGAAATCTGATCTTTAAAAACCCACATTAGCCTTGAGCTGGCATTTATATTTAGTAACAAAGAGTCCTTTTCTTCCTATATGACAGTTTCTAAAAAAAAAAAAAAGACAGGAGGTTCATCCACCAATGTATATACTGTTTGATAGAAGGATAGGGTCATTTAATAAAATGTCCATTCACTTGTAAACTTGAAAATGTATTTACAATATTCCCTGCCCCAAACAAGTCTCTTACACGTTTTGACTTCATTGGAACATGTTCATTTATAACATGCTCATATGAAATGTATATGACACACTAATTAAAAATTGACTATCTTGAAACTAAGGTAAAAAAAAATGTTATAGCTAACTTTTAATCAATTACTAGGAGTTTCTGTCTAGGCAAGGCCAAACATGAGATTTTAATTAAGTAGTTACTTACCCAGTTGTTATTTTGGTCACTATGGACGTCATACTGCTGTGATGGGAGTATGAGGAAAAAAAAGAATCAATCTAAGCTAACTTTAGCCTCTAAACAAATAGAATCAAAGGTCTGGGTCCGCTTGGGCTCTTGTTTCTCTTTCAACTACGTGTAACCTCCTCATTAAAAAAGGAAAAGAAAGAAACACGGGGGAGGAAGACTCATTTTACACGCTTAATATATATTTAAATATTTTAAGAGGTGGCACCAAACAGCAAAAAGAATACAGGTTTTTAATTCAGACAGACCTGCATTCAGCTCCCAGCTGTGCCACCTACCACTTGGGCGATACTAGGCGAGCTTATTTAACAGCTCAACTTTGGCTTGCTTACATGTAAAAAAAGACCAGGCACTTGGAAGGGCTGTGTTGTGCCATTAACGATAGTGTGTGTAAAGGGACCAGCCCAGAGTCTAGTGAGCAGCACAGCAATTATTATACAGCACAGCTGCCACCAGCCTCAATGTGAAATTTAGCTGCCTGCCTTAGGGCTTAAAACAGAACTGTTTCAAAGTAAAATGTGAAAAGTCAACCCATCACTTTGGTGGTCTTAGTAGGGAAAATTTCTTGCCCATTTTCTTGAAGCCAAACCAGCTAGGGCTGAGTCATACTGGTGTGGAGAAGCCACCTTCCAGCACCATGGTCCATTCAATCCGGCCGAGATGCATTTGGTCTCATTTTGGTCACTGTCTACCAGGTAAGAAAGCCAAATGCAAGACTCCCTCTCCGACAACCAAAAGCAGGGCTTACGAGGAAAATGCTCGAAAAGTTCTGTGACCTAGATTCTCATAACTCAGTTAAAACGTGAGCCAGCACCGGGTCTCCTCGTTTCTCTCACACAGCGATGCCACCTGGTTTATGAGAGGGAAGCCATTCCTGACACTGCTCCTCTAACAGTGCACCCCAAGTTTCTCTCTCAACCCTATTAGGAAAAGGGCACTAACTTAATATAAACAGGAGGGGAAAAAAAGATTTAGGTGAAAACATACAGTTTAGAATGAATGAAACAAAACTTTAGACAGAATGCCTTCTTAGTCTCTGGCTGTAGTGTCTGTTTTCCCCACTATTTAAAGGGATCAGAAGGTTCCCTGACTCAAATTAAGTGAAATTCAATCAGAGGGCAGATGCAGTTAAACACAAGATGAGTGAGTCTGCAAAGGGTTCATTCAGAACAAAGTGTCACAACATAAATTTTTTATTATTAGATCCTACCAGAAAGCTCTTTGAAGAGCTATGTTATGAACTACTCCTAGAATCTCATCTACTAAATTGGTGGCAATTTTCATAGAGACCAAAGATAAATTTAATAAAAAGTTAAGCTCTTGTTCAACCACAACTAAGTTGCTATGGTAATAAAAAAGATCCTTTTGTGCAATTATGCAACAAGAAAAAACAAGTTAAAAAAAAAATCCAGAAATGATTGTAATATAATCAGGTAAAAGGCATTATAAACACTAAGGGAATACCTTAGTTAAAGAGCTTTCAAGTATTTTGTGTAATACTTTAGGTCTTCAACAAATCTTATTTTTACTATGAATGATAAACACAGTATTTTGTCTTTTGGAACAACTCACGGAAATGACCAAACAAAGGACTAAAATGGAAATATTTTGTATTCTAAAAAATAATGAAGAGTAATTATACAGGATATATGAAAGTTAAACCTCAAGGCTGATTTTTAAATTTTATTTTTGCTTATTTACTGGCTAGACAGTGTTAAAAAAAATAAGTTACTAAAGTGCAATTCATTTGGACACAAAAGGAAGTTCTGCTATTATATAAGGAACATAAGAACACTGTATTCCTAAACCATAGCACTTTATAAGCAATATAAAAATGAGTTGTATTTCCTGGCATGGTGAATATTAGTAAACCATTTTTTTTTTTTGATGTGGTAAATCAGTTCACTAAGCGTAGGTTAAACCAAGAAAATTCATTTCCCACATTAACAGTTCTGCTTTCTAAGCAATCAAATGATATGTATTACTGTATGTTGGTCTTAAAAATATTAAAGATTCTGTAAAACCTACAACATGAGTGATGGAAAAACAACATGGAATAACCCACATTTTATATTGTAATCACTGAAGTTACTGTAGGTGAGTTTTCAATTTGACAGTTGAATTCTGAAAAGTGCAGGAGAAAAAGGAAAAGAAAACAGAATGGATGTAATAAAAGGAATAGAGAATCACTACTATGTTTCCAATTCTACTGGAAAACTCTTGGGCTGTGCTGGACTGAACTGCAATTGCACACAGATAATGCACCAAATCGTGTGCTTTAATATACTTATTTGTTTGCAACCAGCAATGTCCTATTACCAAGCCAGAGGAATAAACTACACAATCTGCTTTCCATCATGGGTCTCAAATCAAGACATGGATTTCCTGCTTATGCTGGCGAGTAACCCCATCAGTCTCTCCCACAACCTCTATTCAAATCCCATCTGAACGGATGTTGTACATGAGAACAAGGTATTTCTTGGAACAAAGAATGTGAGCTGCCACTACAGGATGCAGAATGTCACGCTGATTTCCATGGATCTTTTCTAAAGCTGTAAGCATGTGCCCAGGTGATTAAGAGTTATTAGCTTTTGAGAAAAGCATTTAGAAAAAGAAAAAAGAAAAGAGATACATGTGCAAATTCCAGCACTCCTCAGTGTTTAACAGAGCAATAAAAATGTTCGTTGGACTAAGGAATTTCCAATACTGATTTAGTCCAAACTCCGTTTTACCAAAGCAAGTCATGAAATACTCATACACTTAAACTTCTGTCCATTTCTGGTCTTATTCTTCCTTCTGAGATCAGTCATGTCCACAGTCTCTGTTAACTGTAGAGCCTGGTTTGACTGTATTGTCTTAAGGATCAAACACCCAGATGGTGTTGTTAAAGAAAACAGGAATGAAAGTGGTCACAGTGTAAGCATGACAGGGCATAAAACGCTGCTGCTTAATCGCCTTCCAGTATTTTCCAACCTGCATAGAAACCGACCATTCTTCATTTGTACACATCCATGTAAATCTAAGGTTTAAGTGCCGTCAGGCTATCAGTAAGTACCTGCAGGTTTCTGGGTCAGTGTTTTAAGTCCAATTGGGGGGGAAAAAAAAAAAGGTAATCCTCTGGATATTTTTAGTTGGAGGAGGCAGAAGGCCATGGAATAGTGCCAAGACATACAGTGGGACATGGTCACTTTAAAAAAACATTAAATGAGCACAGAAGATGGCAATTACAACTGGAGCCTTTGGGCCACACAAGGGAGAGGGCAGCACCCAGGAGAACCTCCTATGTATATCACCCCATATACAGTGACACTATACAGCCAACATTTTCCAAAGCATTCAACTGATGGAAAAACGAAGCTGGAAGCTCTTTAAAACTAAAATGGCTTGATTTTTTGAGCTATTTTAGGATTTAGCCCAGCTTCGATATTGACAAAATTATCACCATGTTCATCAGCTACTTTTAAAAATCAGTAGGGATTTTAATGAGAAAAACAGAGTGACTGTAAAATATAAATACATCTGAATAATTTCTCAGACACCGAAGTGTGAAGTCAGGCACTAACCACATCTCACTTTACTTGGCATGGGGGCAAACAAAATAGTATTTTTTGGTTTGTTGGAACTTACAGAAGAGAATATAGTCCTTCAAATATTTACTGTGAATTTATATTGTTATATGTATTATCAAAACTTTCTCCCTAAAAAGTAGTGTTGCTTTTATTGAGTAATTGTTCAATTTATGAATGTGATTATGTTTTATGCACAGTTATGTTCATTTTCTGCAGCCTGATTTAAAGGAGAAAGGAGTTAAAGCAGCCCCAGATGGACCACTCTACCACTAAACTCCACTGACAAAAGAATTCCTTCACCAAAGCCAAAAGACTGGCACAAGAAAATTCCAAACGAAAGGCAACTGATATTATTGCTAGACAGAAGCTACACCAAAATCTTTCTTCCAAATTAGTTAGCACAGATCATAATTAAAACATAATATGATTACACAAGGTTTTGCAAACCAAGTATTATTCAACTTGCTAAAGCATTATGCTCTGGAAAACACAATATTTTGAAGGGTAGACCCACACTTTCTTAGTCTCAATATGCAATTTCCACACCTGCCCCCTCCAACAGCATACTTCAGTTACTGAAAGTAATCTCCCAGGAATTCTATTCAAAATCTTCACCTTCAATGGTTTAATTTTCTTTCTGACTCAAATTTTTAAAAGGAAGTGTCAAAATATAAGAAAAAAATTAAAACCACGGAAATAACTCCTTTTCCCCAAAGTTTTTCACTATTACTATACTCTAAAATGGTTAAAAAAAAAAAAAAAAAAAAAAGCGTCCAAATTTGGCTTACTCTTGTGGCTGACTTTCATGGGTCTTTCTAAAAAAAAAAAATTCTTTTCTTAAAAATGCAGAGTTAAGAACTTGCCTCAGGGACTAAGTTAAAAAAGACCAAAGGAAGGTGGCTTCATAATACATTCTGAAGCTGGAAAGCTAACGCACCCTACAGTTAGAGGGGGAAGTACTCAACTTCACACTCCAATCAAACTCAGTCCTGGACACTCCCTAGTATTAACAATGAGCACTTTCCACTGCAGAGATTATCTATATTTGGTTCACATATACTCTGTTCAGAAGTCCATCTCAATATCTTTTGATAATTTATAGATACCTAGTTATTAACAGATGTGGCCCTCCTTCCCCAACACTAAACTGAGGTCTTTCCTTTCTCTCTCAGTTTAACTCCTAGTTGAGGCAGGCTCCAAGATGTTTACAAAGCAATAAAATCTACTCAGTTTTGTCACTAGAGGTAAGGAATAAAATTTCTAACATGTAACATAATGTAAGGTTTATACTTTTTAAATGTTTTAAGTTATATTTTAATCCAGTGCCATGTTAAACAGTTATATCAGTGGAATTATAAGAAGAAAAGGCTAAAATGTACCAATACTTTCTTAGGAAAAAGGTGTTTGAGGAAACAAAATAAACAAAAAGGAAAAAACCCTCAAACCACAGGAGGGTTTAAATTTGATATGGACCAGGTATTTTTATTTGGTCTAACCCTGGAGAAGTATAAATTACACACATCCCCACACTTTCAAAATATGCCAAAGAATTATTTATTAACGTAGGACTTACAGATCACAAAAGAGAGTGATACAGAAGAGCTGGAAAAAAAGTCATCAGAATAAGCATGCAGATCAGTATTTGCAGAGGAATATACCAAAGCAAGTTCGAAAAGGCACATTCACACAGAAAATGTCCCAATTGGAAAAAAAAAAAAAAAAGACATCAGAAAAGCAGCCAAAAAATAATAATAAGGCGCTGATTAAAATACAAAGATTTTCAATGTCAAAGAAGAGCTACTTTACAGGTAGGTAAGTAGGTAGCTACAGAAGTCTTGCTAACCCTTTGACAGTGTCACAAAGAGGGTCAGCTCTTGCTGCCAACGAAACCAGATGATCCCAATGACTGCACATCAAGCTGCTTTAGTGCTGAGAGTCAATTTAGTGGGGGTGGGGGGGAGAGGGGGGGTGGGGACAAAAGCAGCCTAGTTGAAATTATATGCAGCAAGGGTTCAAAGGGTTAAATGTAATAATACGCAGAGAAATCAGGCAATGTTATTAGTATTATCTACCTTCCATACAAAGAATCATAGCAGGAGTTAAAAGAGACAGTATCCCCTTCAGAGTTAAGTTAGGGTTTCCAAACAGGATTAAGGTACAGAGATAAACTACTAGGTCTTATTCTCTCTTCATTGGGTCACTTCTTATTTCTCGTTCAAAATGTACCTTTCAATCCACAATCTAAGAGAGCAAGAGCTACTGTGGTCAAGATGAGGATAATGTAAAACCAAACTGCACTGGAGAAGTCTCTGTGATTTACCTTCTCCAATACATTCACGCAGCACTTCTGCTCAAGAACAATACAGCTCATTGGTCAGACTTCAACCCCTTTTACAACCACTCTAAAGGGATACTGCTCCTTTCAGACAGGAGGTTTACAGATCAAAAGGAGAGAACAATCGGCTTTTAAGAATATCCTCAAATTGAAGAAACTTGGCTTGAACATTACAGGTTCCAAGCTGGGAATGTTCCAGACATATATACTAGGACATGAGCACAGAAGATTATCTTAACAGGTCAATCAGAACAAGCTCAGTCACGAAACCAACCTCCCCTCCCAAAATGGGGGGAAAAAAAAGACATCCCAAGCCCAGATTAGACTCATCTCATAACCACATCTAGTTTGGCACTGTGAAAAGAATAGAGACTCACTTTCAGAAAAATAGCTTCTAATTCATAACTTCAGAGTCCAAAAGGCTAGTGTAGATATTATGAGATTTTAAAATAAAAAGTCACTATTACTATTCAGAAAACAGAGTGCTTTGCAACCGACTGCTGTAGCTTAAGCAGCTCATACAAAAAAGAGAAACAGAATCTCTCCAGCAAACAAAGAGCAGCAAAACAGAAAAAAGAAAAACATCTGAAGAAAAGTACATTAAAAAAAGAAGTAGACAGGCAGGGGCACAAGTTGCCCTGCAGACAGCCCACTGCACTAGGCAAAGGCCTTAGCAAAGAGCCCGTGGAACACAGCACTCCTCCAATACCTTGCTCCCGATTCAGCACCCTGTTTAAGACCATTTCCAACATCTCAACAGCCAAAGGACGGATGTAATTTTGTTTTCTGACTTGACCAATTTGATGTATGCAAAAGCCGTCAGACTTTACAACTTCTGCCTCCATCTGTAAACTTGGGAGTGTATTGTGTGTCTCTCTGGTTAAACAACAATGAACCCTTCACACATGTATGCATTTTTCTGGAATAATACAGTAATGCTGAGATATTTCTCATTATTAAAGGCCACAAAATAGGTGTATTTCTATATATATATATCAAAGAATGAAACAAAATAAAGACTCAGACACTTGGGAATCTAGTTTTTCTGACAGAAGTTGGACTAGAGAATCAACTGCTACATGTAAATCCACATGGAATTTAAACAGGGTTCCCTTCTAAGATTTCTCTAACGTTTTCTGAGGAAGTTAGTAGTTACCCTATCCTACCGTCTACAGATCTGTTACGATTTAATACTTCTAGTCGTAGCGTTAGCACTGAAAAGCTTACCTGAATTCCACTAACCACTGGTGCCCTTCTCCTTGCCAGGCCCTGGCACGCCAGGTACCCACACACAAGCTCTTGCCCTCTGCTTCTCTTAGGGATCCGGCAAACTGCAGTACCTCTGGCTAGACACTCTTACTTACTTGGCCTAACACGAGTTGCTTTCTGCAAACCAAAAAGAATCCTCTGTGGCCAGCTGACAAACATACCCCGGAGAAGAAAAAAGGAGGAAACACTGACCTCACTCACAGAAACAGAGGGACGTTACTGACACCGCAAACGTCTTTATAAAATTTCTGGCAATGTGTGGCTCGTTTAGCAGTGGATTTTGATGTGCCTCGAACACCAAGCTGGTGTCAGGTTTCAAACGTCAAACTATTTTAGCTATCCAAGTTTCACTGTATTCACAGTTACCACATATCCGAGTAGCCAGAGAATCAAAAGCAACACTGCTTTAAGGGGACTGGCAATGAAGAGGTTAATTATCAGACATTCATGAAGGTTAAGAGCCAGAGCCTTCCTCTTCTGTAAATGAACACCCACAGAACCACCTCTGACATCTGCGTCACCATCACCAGAGTAATCTCACCAATTCCTCACCTGCGGCAGGAGGATGCTGGCCGCTAACTGTCGGTAAATCCAAAGAGCTATCAGACATGACATGCTTAAGCTCGCCTCCCACATCAGCCAGTTTCATGTCAAACTGAACAGAGAGCGCGTCTTCCGAGTCCTCCTTGCCGACACTGCTGCCCCCGAGGGAAGGGAGATCAAGGGACTTCACCGAAGCAGAGTCTTCTTTGGTGTGTCTGAAAGCCACCGCTTTCTCTCCCAGGGATTTGTCCGAGTTCACGGAGGAAAATTTACTGGAGTGGAAGTCAGCAAAATCATCATCGCTCTTGCCCGAAGAAGTGCTGTCTTTCAGCTCTTCACCACCTAGTCCAGATCCCTCGAGAGAGAGCTGTTTGAAGACGTCATATTTCGTGGACGTAGTAGCAGAGTTTTGTCCACTCTTCCCTGCGATGCCTGTGCTGCTGGTTAGAGGACCAGGACTAGCTTCCTCTTTAAGGGCCTCATATTTGTCATCTGCCTTTTGCTCTGACGAAACAGAACTATTACTGAAAGCCATAAAATCTGCAAAGTCATCCTGTTCCCCGACAGAGGCTGGACTAGAATATTCCCCGAAAAGGTTGAATTCTCCAAAATCATCAGCCAAACTAGCAGTCTTAGTTGACACCAATGTTGAACTGGGTGCCGCAGACCCTGCTGGCTGGGGTCGGGTGGAAACGGATTTTGATACGCTGAATGCAGCTGAAAAGGACAATGGTTTCTCGTTGCTGCAAGTAACTGAGGAAAACATATCTAGGTCTGCTAAGTTCAGAGGATTTTTCACTTGTGTTTGTGGTTTCTGTTGGGTAGCTCCTGAGGGGAAGGTGGCTGGAAAAGGTTTGTCTTTTGCTGGTGGCTCTAGTGGTGAGATACTATCGGCGGTTTTAAAATCAGTGAAGCCATCGTCGGTCCCTGCAGACCTGAATTCCGCAAAGTTTTCTCCTGAAAGAAAAAACACAACCAAATACAGAAGAATGCCAAGCTGAAAGGCACATGATGCAAAGCACGTTACAGAACAAGCATATTACAGACGTTTGCCCCACGGGCGCCACATTATCTAACCACTAGTTTGATAATACCCTACACCGTGTACCCCTTTTGTTTCCACAATGAAGGCTAGTGACAGGGAAATAAACGAAAATCAAACCGAACACACACATCATTTTCATTTTCTCATTTCAGTGTGGTAGGTCTGTACCAGCGCCCTCAACTGGCCGGAAGCATTGCTCTCAGGATGTTTCCTCACTGTGGCTACCCAGCCAAGCCTCCAGGAGAATGAGAAATGGGCGCTGGAGGTACCCGAAGAGAGGCGTATTAAAATCGTGGCCCTTTAACGATAAACTGTGATTTTTACAGTGATAAAATGTGATTACACAGTGATCAATCAGGGAAAAAAAAATCACGGTACCTATGAAATATTACAAAGAATCCTGCATCAAATATTTAGGATGTACAAGACTCTGCTCAGTTAGGCACTTAAAGCTTATGGTTAGATACTATGTGGTTTGCTGAAGTATACAAAGGCATTAATTTGAAGGAAATTTGGTGAAAATTTCTGAAAAGGCATCTACTTACTTGCAAAGCATTTTTGCTAAGGGCATATTATAAAGTATTAATAGCTTCTCCCCACGCTGTGAGACAAACAAACTGAATCTTACAAAAAGTAAAAAATCGACGACTACTTGGGCTTTTCTTGAAGTCAGCCATCTCACGGTACCAATCAGCTTTTGTTCCTATTAAAATTCAAAGGGATCTGAACACAAATTCTGTTATTAAAAATTTCGAGGGTTGGATTTAAACTTTATTTTATACTGGGCTCCTCTGGGGATAGAGGTACTGACAGAATTTATTTTTTTAGTTAGAGAAAATAGGTACTAAGGTATTTCTCAGAAATGATTAAACAGATGCAGTTAAGATACTGGTAAAAAAAATCTGGGCCATGGTTCTTAATAGGGTTTCTATTCTTTATTATCACAGTCACATTATCACTCGGGCTTCCCTGGTGGCTCAGACAGTAAAGAATCCGCCTGCAATGCAGGAGACCTGGGTTCAGTCCCTGGGTTGGGAAGATCCTCTGGAGGAGGGCATGGCAACCCACTCCAGTATTCTTGCCTGAAGAATCCTACGGACAGAGGAGCCTAGCAGGCTACAGTCTATGGGATCACGAAGAGTCGGACACAACTGAGCAACGAAAGCACAGCAGAGCATGTAATCACTCACAGGCATGACATTAGGACGTTCAAACAATCTCCATTTTCTAATAACACCTGAAGGTCTCCCATAAAATCCACTAGGTTATACCAGGTAATGAAAACCAGAGGTAAACCAATTATAAATATAGCTCATCACTTGTTATTTAAAAATACGAGTGCCATTCTGGAGAGTTATAAACCAAAACCCAAGAAGCTTTAATTTCCTCATCTACTTTTTAAAACTATATTTTTCCCTAAAAATGAGATAAAGAAGCATATAAACTAGAAAAATGTATGTAAAATCAAAATATAATTCTGAAAATTATCATGAAAATAATACAGGCTTTAAATAGTCTGTGCTTGTAACATGATATATACTTTGATATATCACATGAAAAAAAGCATGGAAAATAATGGAAGCTTATTTTTCTTCCTAATCTGAGATACTTAACCAATCCACCAGCATAATTTATCAACACAGAGAAATCTGTTTACTATTACTAGGGAAATTTTAGAGAGAGAGAGGAAGAGCATTCAGAGTTTCTATAGTTTATGTTTTCATACATACCACTAATAAAACTAAAGTCAATTTCACAAATTGACAGGAGAAGCAGATACAAAACTTAAAAAACTGCCCTAGAATTTTAGGCAAGTATATCACTGATATTTATTTCTGTAAAATAAAAAGGTAACAAGCAGCCAATTTTGTCATAGCCTAAATTTTTGAAGTGCTGCTTTAAAATATTTGTGAAATTGACAAGTTTTGCTTGGTTATTTTGTAAAAGAAATCACCACAGCAAACTAAACTTACTGATGAATTGTAAATGTTTCCACTAGAAATGTAAGCTGGGTGAAAGGGATAAAAAGAAATAAAAATGGGTGGGTTTACATGTTCAAAAACACAGGAGATTTTTGGGCAAATGAATTAGCCACAGTTATTGGACGCCTGCTTATCAGGAGGTACATAAAGCATACGACTTTGTGGCTACCTTTTCAGTCCCACTTCTGAATCCTCATTAAGTTTCCTGACCTCTACTTTCTAGGCTTTAAAAACATTTTAAAAGATATCACTTTCTGCTAAAACTTAAACAAAAAGTGTCACTTCTTTACACAGTATATTTTCTGCATCTACTTTATTGTTTAAACTATAGGGGTAGTAAAAAGGAAACATTATTAAACTTGATCATTCGGACTTAAGAAACTACACCTCTGCCGTAACAGTAATGAAGCCAGTCCAACTTTTTTGTGTGTGTGTTTATATAATCGAATGACAAAGAACTACTGAAATAAAATTGCTAAATTCTACACAAAACTGATTACTTGACTAATAATATTTTATCAAGGCAAGGCAATAATATTTTAACCCTTTGTGTTATTACCTTCTGTATCAAATATTTTAAAAAATCAATCCACCTTATCAGTTTTCTACAAAGTTCGCCTTTAACATGAGAGCCCCAGTCAACTGCAAAAGTGTTATAAGCCAACAAAGTTTCATTCCATAAGAGTCAGATGGCCTTCAAGGAGGTTTAATTGTCACACAATCATCTTCCTATTTTACTTCAAATTTTTGCAGTCCAATGTATTCTTAACAAGAGTAGAATTAAAATATATTCTCCCAAAAGGAACAAGTTGGCATCGCTACATGGAGAGGCTTAAAGGTAAGACTGGAATGAGAGCATGACCACAGCAACGACCGGGGTTCTGTCGGGAAGGCACTGAGAAAGCAGGGCCCGGCTGTACTGCTTACACTGTGGGGGCACCACAGCGTTTCCCAGGAGCAACACAGGTAT
This sequence comes from Bubalus kerabau, assembly GCF_029407905.1. NCBI lineage: Eukaryota > Metazoa > Chordata > Mammalia > Artiodactyla > Bovidae > Bubalus > Bubalus kerabau. Next base: position 50,641,806 of record NC_073627.1, on the reverse strand, counting down.
CACCCAGCCGCTAACACCAGAGCACAGAAAGAACCGTGATATTAACCCACGCTCTTTACTCCAGACTAGCCTTGGCCCACGAGTTGATGACAGCAACACCAGGAGCAAATGCCAAACCAACAAACCTAAGGCCCTCTGGGGCTTGTCTTTGTCCTCCTACTACCTAATACAAGCACGGAGCTATTACATTCTATACCATTACTAGGAAACCCAAGGAAACAGTTCTAGAACCTAAGAGCTGTAAAATATTAAATATTTCTAGAGACATTTAAGCAGAATACTTTCTGTTGATAGTTTAAATTTCACATGTATGCCTTACCCTTCCTGTAACTTCCCTTCACCTTCCCGAACCCACCCCATAACTTGGAGAGAAGGTTGAAACAAATGACTGTGGAAAGATGTTCCAACTTTGAGTGTCCAATACAAAAAGGTAGAATGTGGTACTGTCCACAGGAAGAACTCCTCAGTAGAGGACACGAATTTCACAGCATGCATTGGTTAAGTTTTAAAGGATGTCATTTGACCTATGGATTATCTAAACCCTACACATGAGGTTTTTAGCAGGATTTTGCCACAAATAAAACTTTTGGTCTTCACATATATGGCTCTCAAATTATCGCTCTAAATTCCCTTCCACTCTATTTAAGTCCTTCTATTAGAGATGGGAACCACATAGGCACACAAACCCCCCTCACTCTTCTCATTAAATTACAGCTAATTTTGAAAATCTTGAGGCATACAGACTGGTTGCTGCTGCCTTTTGCACAGTCCACAGATGGCCACACTGCCAAGAGCTCCAAGTCTTACTGAGCATTAAAATAACTGAAAGTGGCCACAGGAGCCTAAGGTGACGTGAAGGCTTCCGGTGAAAGGGAATGCACTGTCTTCAAAGGAAATTGCATCAATTTGGGGTCTGCCCCAATTTTTAGAAAATAATTTCCAATAACTGAACCACATTTCACTTCCTTGTAATTTCCAGAGCCACAAAACAAAACAAAAACACAGCCACAAACAGTAAAATATAAAAGAACGTTTGGGATGTTACTGAAAGAGTTGTAAAAATCTCGTATTAAACAATGAAATAATTCATCCATTTAAGGAATCAAAAACTCACCCAAAGATTTACTCTCTGCTGTCTGTTCGAGCTCTCTGAAAGCACTATATTTATCACCAGGCTCTATGATGAAAAGACAGAAGCTCAATTAAGGTTAGGAACCTTGAGATCACAACTCAAGGACATTTACCATAAAAGGTCACCACTAAAAACCAAGATTTACATTCACAGGCTCATGAATTTATGAACTGCTTTTACCTCCAAACGGAACAGTATTTTCAGAGGGCTTGTCAGCTGCAATTCCTTTAAACACAGCATATTTATCTGTTGAAGCTGATGCTTTAGTTCCAGGAAGAGGCATCAACAAAGAAGGGGCACTAAAAGGGAAAAAGAAATATTTCTTAATGACCAGAACATTGTCTCCCTACCATGTCATCAAGGAAGAGCTTAGAATTAAAATGGCACACAGATACCTAGTAAAAACTCGTGGCTCCCTGCTTTAAAGAAACTATATATGTACACCACATGTGACCAAAGACATTTTTTTTCCTTGAAAAAAATAGACTGAAACAACATTTAAGCAGTAATTCTTTCCTTGATTATGTGAAGAGGGGTCAGATCCATGCTGACCATCTAAATCATCTTTTAAAGCCATAAAAACCACTGGAGTGGGATTTTCTGGTGGTCCAGTGATTAAGAATCTGCCTGCCCATGCAGGGGACATGGGTTCCATACATGCCACAGGGCAGCAAAGCTTGTGTGCCACAACTCCTGAAGCCCGCACTCCTAGAGCCTGTTCTCTGCACCGAGAGAAGCCACCGCGGTGAGAAGCCCGTGCGCTGCGACCAGGGGTCACCTCTGCTCTCCGCTACTAGAGAAAGCCCACGTGCAGCAAGGAAGACCCAGCATAGCCAAAAAATAAATTAATTAATTAAAGAAAAAGACCCACTGGAATGGCATTAGAAATAATTATTACAGAACAACGACCACCTGCAGTTTTATATTTAAATCTGTGAAAGTCATAAACACATAAATCTGTGAAAGTGAACTGCTCCAAGTACGTAAACCCAGTATTTTAAATTATGTTAAGCTTCATGTAAATTATTCTCTCAAATGGGTTCAGAATGCAGAGGCGGAATAGTTTAGATAAAAATCTATTTCTGCAATGCTGTTCAACCAAGATGCAAACTGTCCCTCCTGATCATACTACACCGCTTACTGGCAGGAGTTCCCACCTATGATAAGTAGCAGTAAGAGTTAATACATTCACTCTGCTTTATTACAAGGATCACATCAAGAAGTTGCGGAAGCTATCTTTGCAGCAAAACAACAATCACTTCAAAATTAGATAAAGATACTTTTTCCTGTGGACACATTTCCCTGCTGAATGGAAAAACAGTGTAATGAGTAGTATCTGTGTGGGTAATTCTTGGATGGCTTAAACACAAACTACAAAAGCTTTGCCTTTTTTTTTTTCTTATCAGACCCTGGCAGCTCCCTGGAAGAACCACCTTTACATATGAATGACTACATTCCACTACTATTTTGTGTCATTCAATACCACCACACACGGTAAGTTATATAAATGGATTTCTATTGAGCTCTTTGTCCTGGAGCAAAAATCTTTCCACAGTCATTTAAATCTTCTTATCAGTGGCCTACAAGCAAGGTAAAAACCCAGCTCATACACATGCGTGCTAACGGGCACCCACAGTGCTGGAGGAGTTAGTGCTTCCAAATACCGGCACTTCACTCCACTACCAGACACCGGCTACACATTTGATCTGGCCGAATAGGTCACTGTTTATACAGAATAGGTGGGTTTTTAACAATTCCATAAATAATTAAACGACAACTCATTGAACAGAATGCTGCACAGGAATAAAGGTAATCAATGTCTCAGGAAAAAAACCACAGAGTTGAGTGATTTTTCATGATTTGCGAGTGTTAGCTCTGGGCTTTTAAAGTCTATTGTAAAATCTACTAAATGTGATATTTATTTGAATATCATTAATTTAAAAATTATTTTCAGAAGTGGGAAAAAATAGAGGCTCTTCAGGGTAAGGAAGCAAAAAAAAGCTATGACTCAGATTGTAATTTTACACATATTAAAAAGAAATAATTTCAGTTCTAACCTTGAAGCAATTACTAAATAAAACTGTAATCATTATGAAAGTGTTTATGCCAGTCATGTAACATGTTTCATGTTCCAAACATGGAAATGGTTATTACGATTGTTTAATACTAATGAAAGGCACTCAGTGAGAGGGGCATATCGTTTTAAAATTTAAGAACCTGCATTCTATTGAAAGATGAGACTTAAATGATTTAGTCACCAAAAACTGTTTTCTTCTTTTTCTCTAGTTATCATTTAGGTTTTACAGTTACTCCATGCGGCTGTGGTAGATGATTTTACCTAGTTGCTCACCCTGCTAAATAAATCCATTTCAAAAGCAAAAGAAGGACTTCCCTGGTGGTCCAGGGGTTAAGAATCTGCCTGCCCCTACCAATGAAGGGGACAGGGGTTCATTCCCTGATCCGGGAGGACCCACATGCCATCAGGCAACTAAGCCCGTGCACCACAATTACTGACTCCACGCTCCGCAACAAGAGAAGCCACAGCAGTAAGAAGGCTGCACCCCGAACCTAGAGAGTAGACCCCACGCACCACAGAGAAGGTCATGCACAGCAACCGAGACCCAGCACAGCCAAAAATATATAAATTTTAAAAATAAATAAAAATTAAAAAGCAAAAGAAAATAAGCCAACTCAAAACCCCCATGTGCTTTAATCCTTTTGAACTATTCTAGCATCAGCACCCCATGTCTGCTTTGTTTTACTATATGCAGTTCCCCAGTGCCTGGCACACAGCAAGTATTTTCCAAATGGATAAATGAATGATGTTGCTCCCTTCCAGATGCCCTTTCGTGCCAGCTCTCCAGGACTCTGACATCCAGTTCAACACTGAGTCCAACCAATTTCTCAGATAAACCCTTCTCAGTACCTGTCACTCTAAACTGAGAGCATCTCATCATCTCACAACAGGATTACCATGGAAGCTGCATTTATCCCATATACAGTAGCAAGAATCACTTTCACCATGCCACTTATTTCTAAAACGCTTTACAGATTATGTCACAAATCATAAGGCAGTCCATAACCAGTGCCTGCTCTTAACGTCATTTTTCCCTACAAACGATACTCTCCGCTCCAGCCTATTTCTAACACTTTATTTGCCTTTTCATCTTCTCAAACAATGCCTATTTTTTGGTTATAAATGCTGCCCAAAGTGGTCTTACCTAGGCTTAACTATTTATATCATGACTTAACAAATATCCTTTTCAAATAATTCACAATATGGAATATCGATCATCGTTAAGATAGGGAATTCATTACACATGAACATACACATGACTGAAGGAGCAATTCTAAGAGAGTTTTATTAGACAATATAAATACTCAGATAAAGCTAAGCATCTTTAGAGCAGGAACTGTGCCTTTTGCTTTTGTATTTTATTTACAGTGACTATCCCAATGTCTGGCGCACAGCAGATGCTATGTAAATGTGTCTGAATGAATAAACAAACACTGAGTGTGAATTCTTAGACATGAACAAATGTTTTCATGCAAGGAAACCATAGTAGCAGTCAAGCCAGAACTGAAGAAGAAAAACCTGCAAAGTATGGCTATACATGAAAGTAAACTATTTATGTGGAGATAATGCCACACAAAATTGCTAATACCCTATTAAACAGTTCAAGTCAGGCCACCACCTTAAAACTGTCTATGCTCAAATTTCAATTTCATCTGCTGAAGAGTTTTCTCCCAGAGGAATGAATCATCAATTTGATAAATTCAGTTTGTAACCTTCATACTACAATATATTCATCCAACAAACCTTTATGAACTATATATTGTGGGCTAAGTAATATATATAGACACATGAAATCCTGTCGTCAGTTACCTACAGCGGAGGGAGGGGGAACAATCAGGTAAACCAGTCATGGCAGTTAGGGCACAGATATTCACAAGCTGCCAGGGCAGTAGAGAAGGAGACGCCATGAACTCATCTTGGAGGTAGGGACTGATGGAGAAGGGTTAGTAAAACCTTCCTGCATTAAATCAATTTTTGACATGGAACTAGAATTAACTTTAGAGAGAGCTTCAGATGGAAGAAAATGGGATGTAGAAAGCCAGAAGCTTGAGAGAGCATGGTCAGTCTGGCGGTTTAGGTGTGGCTGGAGATAAGCTGTGGGGAAATGGCAACAGTCAAGAGGGCTGGCAGAAGCCAGATCACACAGGGCCTTTTCCCACACCAAGCAGGAGCGAGGAGGGGGTCAAAAACAACACATTTCTGATTAGGTGACTGGATATGTGATTTAACAAATTTTTATTTAGCTTTAGCAGGAAAATAATGAATCATTTTATGCAGGTAATTTGAGATGCCTTGGGTATTCAGACATGTTCTAGACAAGAGCAGAACAGATCAATATGTGGGATTTCCCTAGTGGTCCAGTGGCTAGGACTCCACGTTCCCAATGCAGAGGGCCCAGGTTCAATCCCTGGTCAGGGAACTAGATCCCACAACTCACGACTAAAGATTCCACGTGTCACAACTAAGATCTGGCAGAACCAAATACATACATATTAAAATAATAATAATAATAATATATATATATATATCAATTTGTGCACAGGAAGAGACCTGAGAAAGAAGGATTATGTGTTTACCACATTAATAATACATGTGTGGCTTGAACTCCCAGTACTTTACAGTCACATCCCTCATATGTCTCTTCTATGTGTCATTTACAAGTGTTTGATGTAGTCTTAAAATTAAGAAAATAATTCTTTCCCTATGTCTATCCCTAAGTTGTTCTTATAGTGTCTGCAGGAAGTGCTAAGAGATAATTGGTTAAAACAGAAAAGATAAGTGAAGTTGCACAAACAGGAATATAAGAGAAATGGAATATGTATCCTGACAAAAACAAGTTCCCAAAACAACCAAAGAAATTCACACTGCTTACTCAAAGCCTTATATGCTTTACTTGGTGGAAGAAGTATTTATTAATGAATACTTTTAAAAAATGAAGGAGGGATTTCCCTGGTAGTCCAGTGGTTAAGAATCCGCCTGCCAATGCAGAGGACATGGGTTCGATCCCTAGTCAGGAAACTAAGATCCTATATGTCTCTGGGCAACTAAGCCCACGCATCAAAACTACTGAAGTCCATGCGCCCAAGAGCCCGTGCTCCACAAGAGAAGCGACTACAACGAGAATCTCAAGCACTGCAACTAGAGAAAGCCTGCATGAAGCAATGAAGACCCAGCACAGCCAAAAATAAGTAAATAAATTTTTTAAAAATAACAGAGGGACTTCCTTGGCCTGTCAGTGGTTAAGACTTTAACCTCCAATGCAGGAGGTGGGGTTCAATCCCTGGTCGGGGAGCCAAGACCCTACATGCCTTGTGGCCAAAAAACCAAGGCATAAAACAGAAGCAATGTTGTAAGCAATTGACTTACAGCAATGTTGTAAGTCTCGTTGTAGTGGCTTCTCTTGTTGTGGAGCATGGGCTCTTGGGCGCATGGACTTCAGTAGTTTTGATGCATGGGCTTAGTTGCCCAGAGACATCTAGGATCTTAGTTTCCTGACTAGGGATTGAACCCATGTCCTCTGCATTGGCAGGCGGATTCTTAATGTAATGAAGATTTTAAGAATGGTCCATAACAAACAAACAAAAAAAGTCTTAAAAAAAAGATGGAAAGGTGTTGACCACATCCTGAATCAGTTACTGTACCTAAAAGTTAAGCTAGTACATAAAACATTAGAAAAACATTTACGCAACTGTGGCTCAGATGGTAAAGAATCTGCCTACAACAAGGCAGGAGACCTGGATTCGATTCCTGGGTCAGAAAGATCCACTGGAGAAGCAAATGGCTACCCACTCCAGTATTCTTGCCAGGAGAATCCCAAGGACACAGGAGCCTGGCGGGCTACAGTCTATGGGGTCACAAAGAGTCAGACACAACTGAGTGACTAACATTTTCACACAAACGCAAACCTCAAGGCCTAAAAGTCACCGATTTCAACTTAAACGTAAGAGAGACATGAATTTTTATATTTCATGTCTATTCATACTTCATATTTCAATTTGAAATATATATGCATTTCAATTTCTAAATGATTTCTGCAGATAGTATACAATAATATATTAGTATATAGTATAGATTAGCAATAATATATACTATATTGCAACATGTTAAAATATGTACCCCTGTCTATAAAGCTTTTCAGCAGTTGAAGACCTGAATCTAATATAAGAATATGAAGTCATCCTTGCCACAAATACACTCAGTTGTAATAAATCAGGTTTAGCACAAGCAGAAAGAAATATTGTCAAGTAGGTGTATACTGGGAGGAATGGTAGAAACTGAAGTTTAAGGTGGACAAAGGGGAAAGAAGCTTGGAGAATAAAAATATGAATACAGTGGGAATCATCTAGAAATCATGAGAGTAAGGAGTCTTAATTCTCTTATATTTAGGCTTCTTATCGTGAACTGTCTCTTTCTCAATTATTAAATACTATATTAACGATATGCAACTCTTTTCTACCTGTTTCCATGCTGAGAATTATTTGATTTTGAAGAAGCCGGCAACTCTTGGAAATCACTGAATGAGTCATCAAGTGACCCTGACTTGGAAGCATCTTGAAAATCCTGGAAGTCGTCATCTTCTGGTTTGACCACCTAGGTTTACAGAAGACATTGAAACAGAAAACATCCAATAATAAAAAGCTAAATAACAAATCTTTAACCATCAACCTCAAAGACAACCTTTTAAAATGTTCCCATTTCAGTACAAATACCTAATTTTAGGAGAACACCCTTTAGACATAACATCAGCTCAACCGCTTAAGGCAAGAATGCTGCTCAGTACTTGTAAATACTCTTGTAAAAATGGTAAAAGACTGGTTTAACTTAATTTATATAATTTTTAAATAGCTGAATCACATTTAATAGATTGAGAAACTGCCATCTTTATGAAACATATATTGTTTGTATATGACAAGTGACACAAACTTGTTTTAATCTATCACATATATGTATAAACTGTGAACACTCGTAATCCCATGCTCTAGGAAGTGAACACTGTTAACAGTTCGTTTGTTTTATTGAAAAACAAGCTTGTACTATATTGTTTTGCACTTAAATGAAATTATTCAACATGGACATCTTTTTCATGCAGTACATGTGCATCCACCACATTCATCTGAATAATCCAATAGTTTGCCACTGTATAGATAAACCAAAGCTTATTTAACATTTTTCTTCTGGTTGATAGATATGCAGCTATTCCTAATTTTCACTCTAACAACACTACAACAAATATTCTTGTATATTTTTGCTCATTTGAGTTACTAGCTCTGTGAGATGGACTCCTAAAAGCATGACTGCTGGGTAAGAAGACTCGAATATTTAGAATTTTGATAGCTATTGCCAAATGTGCCTTCCAAAAAGGCTGTACCAAAAAATCCTTTCCCCACATTTTTACTAACACTAAATATATGTTTAAAATTTTTTTTTTGCTAAACTGAGAAATGAAAAATAAAAGGAAACATCTTAATTAGGCTTAGCAGCTTTTTCAAAAGAAACAGCTTAAGGATTTAACTAGCTTTATTAAACTTGACGTTTAAAATACATATGATAAAGAACTACACATTTTTAGCCAAAATTCAAGTATCTGAAGGCTTCAGAAATTCTTTTGCTTTTTAAATAATGAAAAATTCAACGTTGTACTGTTTTGCTGCTGCTGCTGCTGCTAAGTCGCTTCAGTTGTGTCCGACTCTTCGCGACCCCATAGACGGCAGCTCACCAGGCTCCGCCATCCCTGGGATTCTCCAGGCAAGAACACTGGAGTGGGGTGCCATTTAACACTGCTTAATTTCCACTGCCAGTGTCCATCATAATCCAGCAATCTTTACTACATTTCTTGGAAAAAACACTTGCTCGGATTCACTTTCAGAGATAATTTGGAATACACACAGCCTCTTCATCTACCTGATTTGCAGGGTAAGCTGACATGAAGCCGCTGGAAGTCTGGGCTGCAGCTCCCCCGACTGGCCCAACAAGGTTAATGCCCATGACTGGCTGCCCGAGGGTGAGGGGCATGGAGCCTGCAGGGCCTGAGGGCATCCCCGTGGGCTGACTCACAGCAGCTGGCAAAGTCACAGGAAAGCCACTTAACGTTGGAACAGGAGCCGCTGGAAACTGATTCAAAGCATCGGGACTCATGGCAGGAACACCCCTCTACACAGAACATGAGGAAAACGGGGACATTTTAGGAAACGGCAAACCACATACAGCCCACATCTGACACAGAGACCTAAATGTAAAATCTGCAGCCCTGGGGTTTTCTCTCTGACTCTCCCAGGACTCAGGAATTTGACATCAGAAAGTAAGTTATAAGGTTAATGTAAATCTAATATGTAGCAAAGAAATGGCCAACACACACTCAATATGACATTTTCACTCTCTGACAAGTTTGGTTAATTCACTGTAATCAAATCCTTTACAATGATTTTGTAATATGAGAAAAACTGCTGCCAGACCGAGTACACTTTATCTAAGGAATTTTAGACAAGGACTTCAAAGGACAGAGAAACTTCATCTATTACTAACTTTCAAGCTCAAAAGGATTACAGATAGGTCAGAGAATGTTAATATATTAAAGCCTTTAAATAAAAGAGTATTGTGCTAGCATGCATATCATATAAACAGTACATTCTGAAGAACTCTATCCTGAAAATAACCTATATTTTAATGTTCAAAGAGTTCTATAAGTTGTAGGAAAAAGGATTCATATTCTCTCAGTTTATATTGAAAATATAAACCTAACCTTCAAAAGAATGTCTACCTGTGTTACTGCTATCATGGCAAGAACGGTATAAAGTTCTTCTTTAGTCAGTTTTCCAGGTGTGGTTCGATTAGCTAAGGCCCATATCTGTCCAAGAGTTTCCCTGGGAAGCCCAGATGACATCAGGATGGGATAAAGTTTAGCAGTGTCTATTCCAGTTGGAGTCATTGTGGTTTCTAAAATTTTCTTATAGGCATCTATTAAAGGAAAGACCAGATAACAAATGTAAACATATTACAAATGATTCACCTTTTTTGTTGTCATTGATGCTTATACATGAATAATCCTAAGTCAAACTGCTTTTACAGAACTGAAGCCACATCAAGGGTTTGAGTTGCTATAAAGATATTCAAGTGGAAATGTCCAGCAGACAATTAGAGTCTGGAGCTTAGAAAAGAGGCTGGAGCTTGGTTCTACAGATGAAGATTTTGGGTTAAAGGTAAGAGGGAGTCTTCTCACTGGGAGACAGTAACAGCAGTAAGACAGAGGTGGTATGAGCAGATGCTTTGGATTTTAAAAAAGAAGTTGTAAAGTAATGATGGTGGAACTAATCTGCAAATATTAATAGCAGTGGGAAGCACAAAGTATACCCATATCACCTTTGTCTTGTCCCAGTGAAGCAGAGGCTATTAGAGAAAACATCATTGGGTAGGGTGTTTGGGAACAGAGCCTTCAGAGGAAGACACAGTTACAGTTGAAGTGAGAGAGGAGAACAAGTGTTTGAAAAAAAGGAAGGGTTCACTGGGGAGTCTTTGACAATAAAATGGACTTTCCAAAAGACAAAGTGGGAAAAGCTGTTAGGCATAGGGTTGCTGAATAAAATACAGGATGCCAATATTGCATGGGGTATACTTATTCTAAATAATTATTTGCTGTTCATATAAAATTCAAATTTAACTGGATGTTCTGTATGCGGATTTGCTGAATCTGGTGACCTAGTTAGAGGAGTTGATGGACGAAAGTAGGTTTAAGGTAGACAGAGAAAAATGTTTAAAAAGAAATTTTACATCTAGCATTACATAGGGATTAAAGGTTAGTAGGCGTACCGTACGAACATATGTTTTTTAAGTTTGTATTTATTTATTTGGCTGTGCTGGGTCTTCACTCCTGCATGCGGGCTTCTTACTGCAGTGGCTTCTTTTGCTGCGGAGCATGGGATCCAGTGCACGCGGGCTTCAGCAGTTGTGGCTCATGGGCTTAGCTGCTCTGTGGCATGTGGGATCCTCCCAGACCAGGCATGGAACCCATGTCCCCTGCATTGGCAGGCGATTCTTAACTACTGGACCACCAGGGAAGTCCAAGAACACATATTTTGGCTAGGAAATTACGTGTGTGTTTAAAAGCTTCAGTTGCTAAGTCGCGTCCAATTTTTGCGACCTCGTGGACTGCAGCGCGCCAGGATTCCCTGTTCTTCACTATCTCTCTGAGTTTGCTCTAATTCATGTCCACTGAGTTGGTGATGCTATATTTTGATAGTGTCTTTTAAAATAGTAAATTTAAGACAAACTTTTAGAAATAAAAGTTATATGATGGTCATTAAAACATTACAGCAAAACATTTTTCCTTCATTTATATAGTTATTTCATATATGAGGCAGTCATAAACACTAGCTGTATTTAATTTTCTGTACTCTTTCAGAAAAAATAAAGTTATAATTTCTTCTGCATATTCTGTAGCCACAATAGTAAACATTTACAACTACACTACAACATTTGAAGTAAAGTATCCAGATAGGAATCTTGGGCAAAAAAGCTTTTTACCTGGAACCAAACTCTCATTGTAAATCCAAGGAGGCATTCTGGGCTGAACAGGATCCTGTGAGGGAAATACCCCCACACCTAGGAGATAAAGAACATCATCTAATGTATGTAATGGTCTGTGCAACAGAAGTGGAAATCACACTGAGTCATGGCTTTTTATAAGAAGCGTGCTGGCTGGAGACACTAAAAAAAAGTCACCAATTCAACTAAACTTCGGTTTCTAACCAACTCTTGTACATTAACATTGTCCTAAGGCATAAACTAAAAACACAGTTTATGTTTTTATAAAAACATAAAACAAACAAAAAACCCTAAGATGTATCAAATCAATACTCTGGATCATATGAAGCTTGTACCATTCACATATATTACAAATTAAAGGCAAAAACATGACAGGCAATGGTTTAAAAATTACGTGTACAAAAAAAAAAATTGCCCAAGCTTCACTTGCAGCTTTTCATAATGTTTCTTTGCAAAGTTTTATGTTTTAAAATCTTGAAAATGACACTGCTGCCTCAGATGTATAGCATTTTTATTTAAATTTTTTTGTTTTCACTTTGTCCTGTAAAACAGCCTCCAAGAGTTTGCCTCCTGGGTTGTCCACATTCATCTCTGCAAGTTGAGTTTACAAAAATGTGGATCTTCAGGCAGCAGTGTGTATGGTTTATTTCAAAGAAGCAAAACATATTCTCATTGGTGACTTTTCCAGTTAAATTTTAACTTTTCAACCTTAAAGAAGAACAGAAAGTTTAAGAGGGGAAAAAGTTTTTATAAAATAAAAGAAGAAATTTTAAATCAGGAATGATTTTGATTAAAGAAACTGGTTATCAAAAAAAATTTTTTTAAAGGAGTAACAGTGTATTGAAAGAATTCAGAGCAAAATCGTAGGGGTTAATTACAGAAAAGAATGCATTACATATATTTTAAGCAAAAAATTTCAATTAGCAAAATCAAGCAGCATTCATTTTAAGATTAACGCTTAAGGTGTTAGCATTTGAGCGACATTTGGTTAAATGAACTTTTTGCTGAAAATTTCATGAGCTCACCACTCTCTTCAATGGACAGGTTTTGGTCTGAAGTCTTTTCTGCCTCTGCAGTAGTGGTACCACTTACACGTCCATCTACAGCACCCCCATTATTGGCCATTAAACTGGGATGGTTCTTACTGGAACCTGGGCCTAGGGCTTTGTGCCCAACTTCAGAGGTATTAAATTTAATTTGTTCCTGCCCAGATGTACTTAAATCACAAGATACTAGGAGCTTCTCCTCCAAGGAAGAGCCTAAACAAACAGCATGAAGGATTATTTGTATATTATTGCAAGCTTCTAATTTTTCAACCATCCATTTCCACCCCCAGATTCTAAATGGAAGGCCCTGCCACATATAATTTAAATTCTGAAATAATTCAAGCCCACACGTTTGTACAGAACTGGAGATACTTCAGTGATTTTAGAAAACTTTATCATCATTATCTTCTTTGATTCTCAGGAATTCTGTGAGACAGTAGGTAGAAGAGCGTGGGGGAAGATGTGTTACCTTAGAAATTTGGTGACCTACACAAGATATAGACATTTCTATAGACTATGCCTATTTCTGCATCTGTCAATTGAGAAAGTGTAGACAAGAACATGTCAGCTAAGAGCCCTCTCAGCACTATTCTAAATCTCAAGACAGAGTAAGTGCCCCACTCACCCCTCATTCCCACGTGTGATTAAAACCGAGGTACAGAAATGTTCAAAGATTTGTCCAAGGACAAACTGATAGTAAATGGATACCCTGGGCTTCTGAACCCCCACATGCTTTATCACAGAACCAGAGAGCACTTTCTAAAGCAGCTTTCCCTGGCTAATTACTCTTAAGAAAATGATCATGGGTATTTCCCCAAACAAGAGTCACCTTCTGAAAAAATCAGTTTGTTCCTACAGTTCTAACATGGTTTAAATGGATCATAACTTCTTAGATACACCTATCGTTTAAAAGTGGGCATTTAATTTCTAAATACATGGGGCTTTTAAAGTAATCTTTGATATTAATTCTCATTTTGAAATTAATTTCTCATTTAAATTTTTCTTCTCTGCAATCAGCCTCTGTGTTTTTTCAGTCTTTTAACTTTATTGAGGCTTTCAAAGGCTAAGTTTTGGTAAATGTCACAGTGCACTTGAAAATATGTGGGTTATTTTCAAATAACTTTTGATATTGATTTCTAATATAATTTCATAGTAATAAAGAACAGACTCTGTATCCTTTCAATACCTTTAGACCATGAAACTTCTGCACCTTGTTTTTTTTCACCTTGCTTTATGTCCCTGGATATGTTCCAGTGTCTCCTGATTTACAGTTCAGGAAATATAAACAGGGTTTGTATCCTGCTGTTGTATGAAAACCATATAAATCTTAATTGTTGAATTGATTCACAGTGCTTTTCAGGTCTACTATATACCTCTATTTTTCTGTCTGTTCATTCTATTAATTTTTGAGAGCTTGATACTGAAACTTTAACAAAAAAATCTTAATTTACTTAAAAATAATTGTAATATTTAGTGGAACTGTAACTTTTTTTCTGTATTTTCCAAGTCTGCTTTAAATGTGTTAGCATACTTTTGTAATTTTAAAAATAATAATAAAAAATAGGTCCCAAATTTAGCAATAGAAGTTTCAAATCACTTTTTCAGAATGTGAGGCCCCCAGATTTTTTTTTAAAAATCTAGATTCTTATCTAGAGTCTTATTTTGGTGAATTTCAATAGTACTCACATATTCAGGCCCATGTTTCTTTGCCAACATCACTGTATTATTCTATGTATGTAAGTGAAATAAACTTTTCTAGATTTTTCAAAATACTTTCATTAAGAGCTTAGGAGTTACCTGTTTCCTGCACATTGTATGAGGCCGAAGCAGTAAAGAAACAAGGAATTTGCCCAGGGACACCATGTAAGGCAACAGACATCGGACTCTGACCTGGAGGGAGAGGCTGTGCTCCAGCCTTCGGTACATGCAACTGGCCAAGTGGGGTGGTGGAATGGAAAGACTGAAAAGGCTGGGAAGTGGAGGAAGGCCCACATGTGGGAACTTCAACAGGCCCCTGCATAAAGTCACTGAATTCTTCTTCATCAAGAAAGGCAGGTGATGGGGAGACAGTTTTAGTAGAATGAGATGATGTGGGATAATCTGCAAAACGGAAAATGGCAATGAAACACACAGAAATGAAAATTAACAGGGGAAAAGAAACTGAGATGTAGCACAACTCCAACAGAACATACTGAAGCATGAACAGTGGAGGCGACTAAGAAAGAACATGTAACGACAGTCACACGGAATCATACAATGAATGCAAAACACTTTGATATCTATCTATAAATAGCCTTTTGGTCTTTTTAAAAAAGAGGTTTTATAGCTATTTTGCATTTGGTTCAAAAGCAGAAAACTGTAAAATTCAAAATTTCTTTCCTTTTATTAGAATAGCACTCATTTTTTTCCTTGAGACCACTAGTAATTTACATCAAAGTGGTGATTACTTTTGAAACTCAACTGATCTATTTGGATAATATTTTCTCAAACCAATATAAATAAGAAAAGCTGCCTATATGCTGCTGAATACATTTCAGAGATACACGCTGATGACTAAATTTCATGAGGCCAGTAAAAAACCAATGCATGACACATACTTATAATTTTTGATAAATCCTGCCTAATTGACACACTTAGCATAGTTCACATTTCATATGAGGATGAAAGCTACTATACAGGGAATGAAAACTACAGGTGCAACAAGAACATCAAACACATTACCAAAGTGATGCTTTCTTGGGAGAAGCACCAAAATTAGGACACCATCAAGTCTTAAGTCAAATAACTTAGCAGCCAATTAAAAAAATAAACCCTAGCTAAGCGCTATGTTGAAAAGAACTCTGCCTCTAAAAGATACAAATGTCACTATGGCTTTTTACTGTCAAATATGAGATTCACTTACGTAATAAACCTCTCTACAGGGATTAGGTTTAATAATCTAAGGCTCATTCACAATAATAATATTGTTGCTTCTTCACATTGCAAACTAGGAGCAGTCTTTTTTTTTTTTAAGCCCTCATTTGAAAAATGGGGACACTATGTGCTTCTCTTTTGGATCCATGAAATAAAACCTGGAAGCATTAAAGTTCTATGAAAAATGCAAAATGACTATAAAAAATGAAAAAAAAAAAAAAAAAAAAAAAGCCATGTCATAATGAATCCCAACCCTCCCAGTAATGGTTACTGAGAGTGTCTGAGAGTGTGTACTTAAGTTCTCAGTTTCGGTTCTCTGACCATTACTGGTAGAAAATAGCAATAATGGAAAACTGAGAGCTACTATGAATATTTTTAGATGGATCCTATTTGGGCTAAACCAATTTTTTTTTTTTAGGCTATACCAATATTTCTTTGCATTTGACTGGAATTACTTTAATTCTATGTGGTATATATTTGGCTTAAAAACTCATAGCTATATATATATGATTAATAAGAAGTATAAAAATTATGTGATACAGTTTGTATTCACTATTTTAAGATAAACAGTCTATAGGCGAGAATTAAAAGATATCTTTGGTGGAAAAAGGCTGGAAACCCTTTAGGTGCTTTAGGCCTAGGTTTAAGATCCTAGCTGTAGAAGCTCTGGTAATTCCTTGGGCTTGCTTCAGAAAAAAAGTATTTTTCTAGCTAAGCATGAAGCAGTTAACTAGAAACAGCTAACTGCATGCATGCTGAATGAACTCAAGAGATTAACTGAACATCAAAACCCCAATTTATTATTTAACCTGTGAGGTTGTTAAACAATACTTGGTTGCCCAAACGAGGTATTCTATATGGATAGAACAGTATGTGACCTGACAATGACCATCCCTCTCTGCCTTCTTTTTCTAAGCTCCATGCTGGGTCCAATGTTACCATTCCAATGACGATACTCCAATGATTTACTGACTAGCTCATTCAGCTTATACATTTTCACCTTGAGGTATGCTTTTCCTTTCTGAACTCATTCTGATCACTAATATCCATTCTCTTTTCAATCTCAGTATATATTTTACTTTGGGGCACACTTTTTGTAATGATAACCTGAGTATATAATCTAACAAGTGAAATTAATGGGCAGAGGCAAAGCTGTCCCAGAAAGTCAAGAACTCATTACTGTGCCAACATTAGATTATTTCTTCCTGATATCATCTATAAAAGATAGTATAAAGGTTTAAGATAAAATTTGTCAATATGACATATGCTAGGAAATACAGTATTTAGCTGAATTATTTATGAAAACTATTCACCCATTAATGGTAAGCTAATCTTGAAATTAGCTGAGAATAAAATGTCAAAATATTAAATTTTTAAAAAGGATGTGGTAACAGCTATGTGAAGATAAGATTCATTTCAACTGCTACATGTTTAACACATGTGCAATCCCGCCCCCTGCCCCCCATGAATTTCCTTTACTCTGCTTTATCAGGTACTTTTCCTTTGCTTATTTGATGATGACATAATGAGAGGAATATAAAAAATAATGAAATAAAAACTACAAAGAAACATATTTTCATTTCTACAAAGAAAAAACTAAAATTTCACAAGAAAATTATTAAATCCATGACTTTTTAAAGGAATCACTGAGAAAATTTGTAAGTTTAATCACATTGAGTAAAACCTAAACTAGTTCACTAGTTCATAAAAAGTAAAATTAATTTAAAATAATAAGAATGCAATAGTAAACTCATTTACTACATTTGCTTTGAGTGAATGAGTTTTACTAATGTTAACATACTCATTTATACAGAAGATTTGTAAGTAAAGTTGACATACTGACATTTACTAGAAGACAGGAAGGTTTTCCCCACAGGACAGTTATCTAGACCAGAGCTCTTAATCTACTATAAATTTTAAAACATCTAAATCTGTATTTAGCTTGAAGGAAGAATTCAACACTCACTCCCCCCCCACCCCCCCAACACACACATCAGTTAAAAACACAGGGATTTCAATCATCTTCCATCAAAAGAAAATTAAAATTAAAACTACCTGGTTTCTTAGGGTGTGATGCTGGAGTAGGGTGCATCTTAGCATCTCTGGAAAACCCATCTAAGTTTCCTTTTATGGCTTCCAAAGCATCATCTCTACTCTTCTCTCCTGTCTGAGAGACAATAAATGTATATATATTTCTTCACTTACCTCTCACACTTTGTCCTAAATCCACACAAGTTGAAAGAGAACTGCAGATATTCAACTATTTCCAATATTTTTACCACATATGTCAGGCAGTGAATTCCAAGTCAGAAAAACATTACACACAGCAAAAGAAAATACTCCATAGAATCTTATTAAAAGGTCCATTTAAGACTACTTTAGGGCAGTGGTCCCCAACCTTTTTGGCACCAGGGCCCGGTTCGTGGAAGACAATTTCTCCGCAGATGGGGACGGGGATGGGAGGTGTGTGTGTGGGGTGGGGCGATGGGGAAGGCGGAGATTGCTTTAGGATAATTCAAGCACATGACATTTGTTATGCACTTAATTTCTATTACATCAGCTCCACTTCAGATCATCAGGAATTAGATCCCAGAGGCTGGGGACCCCTGCTTCAGGGTATAGGTGTTCGATATTAAGTCTCCAGTGTTAATGCTTTCCAAGAAAAGGTTATAAGCACCCCAAAGGTAGTACAGACAGGTGGAGAAGATAATATCTGACATCTCATTCCCTTCAACAATAAAGTCTCTTAACAGAAAAAGAGAAGTCCTTCACTTTTGGACTTAAGACAAAAGGAAAATCAATCAACCACACCTACAGCCTGGGCTGGTGTCCCGGTGACAAAATCCACTGAATGAGTGAGAGGAGGCACGCAGTGGGTGCGCGTGGGGCGGAGGACGTTACCTTGGGTTTCACGCTACTCAGAAGTCTGAGCTTTTGCTTCTGCTCTTCAAACTGGCGTCTTTTTCTTTCTTCTTCTAAGAGCTTTTGCTGCTGTTCAAATCGTTTTCTGAAGGAAAAACAACCATTAAAGAGCCAGCTTCAGGGATTATTAACTGACTGTTAGATTCATACTTCTTCTACCCATAGTTTCAGCAATGTCACCTTGCATTTCTAGAACTAAAAACTTCACTGATAATTGTACCTAATTTTCTGAAGATAATCCTATGTCTCCACTATATGAATTTCCAAATATATGAAATAAGCCTAAAAAATGATTTACCTAAATTATAGACGTGAACTTATTTCTTACCTAATTCGAAAAAGTAGGAGACAACATTCTACATTCAAAGTATATATATATATATATATAAACAAACAGGGAGGTGGACAAAATAAACACACTCTTTGCTCTGCATACAAAAAAGAAACTTCTACTCGGGGAGGCAGTACCATACATGAGAAAGAGCAACAGCTCTGGGAATCACGAGGCCTGCACTTGGGTCCAGGTTTTTCCAGTAACTGTATAGCCTGGGCTGACAAGTTGCTTATTTCTTTGGACTTCATTGGACTTCCCAAGATGTAACATCAGTGGATTGAATTCTAGGATCTCTAAGGTCCCTTCTGGCTTTAAACTTTTAAATAATAAGAGCATTTTAAAGAGCTTTAAGGGCACTGTGACTGTTTCCTCTTCAAATCTGCACTACAGATTATTTGACCATTTTAAACTTAAGCGCTATCATGCATCTTTATCCTTGCATTCTGAGGTTTCTTACTGCTGCTCCTCGGCAAACTGCTTCTGCATGTCTGGAGTGTACTGTGGGCCTGGAGGACGCATTCCCAGGAATGGTGCTTGTCCCAGGTAAGGCATTCCTCCTGCTGGTATTGGTCCCATTGGGATCCCTGCCTAGAAACAACAGACAAAGACTTAAAAAACACAATTTCTCCTTTTTTTTTTTGGCTGTGCTACACAGCATGTGGGATCAGTTCCCTGGCCAGGGATGGAACCCGTGCCCCCTGCAGTGAAAGCATGGGGTCTTAACCACTGGATCGCCAAGGAAGTCCCCACAACTTTTTCTTTTAACTACTACAAAGAACAACTGTAGCTTCCATAACTTTTCTTTTCCTCTTTAGTTGGTGGTGCATGCTTCTCATCGCGGTAGCTTCCCTTGCAGAGCACAGGCTCTAGGGTGCTCGGGCGTCCGCAGTCGTGGCGAACGGGCTTAACTGCCTGGCGCCACACGGAATCTTCCCGGCGCAGGGAAGACAGGACCTGTGTCCCCTGCATTGGCAGGCAGATTCTTAGCCACTGGGCCACAAGAGAAGGCCTGTATTAACTAACTTTAATAGAAGATTCAAAGGACATAGGCTAAAAATGAAAAGCTCCCCTTAATATCTTGCCTCTTCCACTGCCTTCGTGTCTTCGAGAGGACCACCACTGCTAACAGTCTGAGGAAGTGTGCATCAAATCTTTCAGACTGGGTGTGTTAGAAGGCGCACACACACACATAAACACACGTTATATCTGGTGAGCTCACTGATCCATACTCTCTGAGGTGTCGTATCTTAAATGTCTTTGTATTTCTAGCAATAGATAAGAGCCTGGCATACAGCAGTTATTCCACAAATGAGATTAAACACGTATTTCCAATATGTATGATAGGATAATGAATATTTTGATATTATTATACCCTTGGTATCCCAACTTTTACAGAAAAAAATATATTTAATGAATACTAAATGACATATTTTCAAGATCTTTCTGTGTTGTTGGGTGTTGTCATTATAAACATGCCTGAACCAGCTAAGTCTGCTCCTGCCCCTAAAAAGGGCTCTAAAAAAGCTGTGACCAAGGCCCAGAAGAAGCACGGCAAGAAGCGCAAGTGCAGCCGCAAGGAGAGCTACTCCGTGTACGTGTACAAGGCGCTGAAGCAAGTCCATCTGGACACCGGCATCTCGTCCAAGGCCATGGGAATCATGAACTCCTTCGTCAACGACATTTTCGAGTGCATCGCTGGCAAGGCATCGTGCCTGGCGCATTACAACAAGCGCTTGACTATCATATCCAGGGAGATCCAGACTGCCGTGCGCTTGCTGCTACCTGGGGAGCTGGCCAAGCACGCCGTGTCCGAGGGCACTAAGGCTGTCACCAAGTATACCAGCTCCAAGTAAATATAATATGCCTGGCCGCTGTTAACAGAGAAGGCAATGGCACCCCACTCCAGTACTCTTGCCTGGAAAATCCCATGGACGGAGGGCCTGGTGGGCTGCAGTCCATGGGGTCGCTAAGAGTCGGACACGACTGAGCGACTTCACTTTCACATGACATATCAATACAATAGTATAAAGTTTACTGAAGTGTCCAGAAGAATAGCATTGCACAAGAGCTAACCACAAAACTTAATATGAATCATGATGACGGTGACGATGGAAATGATGGTTAACAGCTAATTTTTACTGAGTGAAAATGTCTCTATTCTTCAACCTTCTCTCTGAAAGGTTCCCCTTCAGTTCCCTAACTTGAAACTTGGCTGTCCCTGGAAGCCCTCTCTCTTGGAGACTGCTACTTTTCTTCAAACATTTCCCGTAAATGGACAATATTCTCCTTGGTTCCAAACCCCTTTTCTCGTCTCTTGTCCTTCAAAACCCTGAACACATTTTAATTTCTTGCAATCAGACTTCATCAGTTACTCTCCTATCCTATTTATGCCATCTACTCCCTCACTCTTCAACTTCAAATCCTTGCTATGGTCCATTCTACTCTTAAACTGCTCCTGGTCAATAATCATGAGGATGACTCATCTAACACTGGCGTTTCAGGTCTCCTCATCACAATCATGTTCAACATACCACTCTAGTTTCCCATTCCATGGTCATCGCCCCGCTCATCTGGCCCAGTAGCTGCATCATCTCCAAAATCTTGATTTTAAGCATGCCAATAATTGACCACCACTTTCTATTCTTCCAGTTCATGCTCTCCAGCAATTCTTTTATTTCATTAATACTTCCCTCCCATCCATTCATCTTTCCACTTTCCCGCCATCCATCATGCTCATCATGTCCTCACTTCTTGTCTTGCTCAGCTTAGACTCCAGGATTCAATATTAAATATCCTTGTAAACATCCTTCGCTCCCCTACCTCTGGCTTCCTTGGTATGGTCACCTGGGACTTCATTCTTGTTTGTCAACTAATCACTTTCTCTTATCCTTATACCCAAACCACTTAATCTTACTGGAGAGAAAAACCTTGAAGAGTCACCTTAAATTCTTTAAAAAAATGTTTGTTTTTGGCTGTGCTGAGTCTTGGCTGCTGTGAGGGCTTTTCTCTAGTTGTGGTGAGCAGGGGCTACTCTCTAGAGGCGGTGCACACACTTCTCACTGAGGTGTCTTCTCCCACTATGGAGCACAGACTCTAGGGCATGCAGGCCTCAGCAGCTGCAGCTCCCAGGCTCTAGAGCACAGGCTCAATAGTTGTGGAACATGGGCCTGGGTGCTCCAAGGCATGTGGGATCTTCCCAGACCAGGGACTGAATCCGTACTATAGCCTGAACTGGCAGGTAGATTCTTTGTCGATGGGCCACCAGGAAAGCCCCATCTTAAATTTCTGCCTACAAATCTCAAATGGTTTCCCAATACAGGAGCCTTACAGGGACTCCTACCTTATAAGATTTCAATCCTTTGAGTTGCTTGAGATTTGCTATGGCCCAGCATATTTCAATTTCAATATTCCATGTTTGCTTAAAAAGAAAGTAATTTTGAGGACTTCCTTGGTGGTCCAGTGATTAAGACTGCATGCTCCCAAAGCAGGGGCATGAGTCCGATCCCTGGTTGGGGAGCTAGGATCCTGTATGCCACACTGTGTGGCCAAAAAAAAAGTGTTTTACAATTGTTGGACACAGTATCCTATTATCCATCAATCAAGTTTGTTAAGAAGCTCGTTTAAAATGTGTATCTTTACTGATTGTGAACTTGTCTATTTCTCCTTATTTTTCCATCAGTTTCTATCTTACACATTTTGAGGCCAGGTTATTAGGTGCATACAAACTAATATCTTTCTGATGAATTTAATTTCTTATCAAGTGAAATGCCCTCTTACCTCCAGGCTTTTAAGGCTTTCTGCCTTAAAAGTATATTTTGTCTGATTTTCCTTTAATAGAAATCATGTTAGTATTTCCCTCAAATTAAAAAAAAAGTATTTCTTTTGAACTTTTCCAAAATACCTTCTTGTTCTGAACCTTTACTGAGACCGTGGAAGACTGTTTTAAGGTTTAGAAGTAATACAATACGTGTAAAGTACCTGGAACACTGTTTAGCACATATGAGTAAATAAATAGCAGCTATTATAAAATAATTATCTTTAACATTAGAAGTAATACTGATGACAGAATAGAATACTTTCAAAAACAGTAATGATTCCATTTTTTTTTCCTGAAACAAGATTCTTCAAATACAGAAATAAACAACTAGATAAAAGAACACAATAGTTGTAATACAGATATCATTTTATTGTGTTCCTGCCATACGTCAGCCATAAAACTAGTCATATGTATACATAATTCTCAATAAATGTAAGATCACAAGAATTAGAGATAATTCTAATAATGATTAATAAATAGACCTTAATAAGAACAAACACTTATGAAGTCTGTACTAAGTCCCAGGGGCTTTTCTAAGTGCTTTATATGTATCAATTAATTGAACCCTTATAATAAACCTACGCAGTAGGTGCTCCTATTATTATCATTTTACAGATGAGGAAACTGAAGTAGAAAATAGTTAAGTATCTCACTCATTACTGGCAATGACAGAGCCAGGATTAGAACCAGGCAGCTTCTGGTTCCAAAATCCATTTTCTCCATCATGCTATGCTGCCTGTCCAGTTACCAACAACCACCACCAAAGTCAGACTTAAAATTATTTTAAATGTTTTTTTCTGCCTATTCATATGCTCAGACACATTACCTGTTCAATGAATACTAGCAACCTGGCAGGTTTATAAATAGTTTCCAGTACTTTACAACTGAAGTTACAAGTAATATTGCTTAATTACTAACACTCTATTCTAAATCCTGGATGGTGGTGGCCATGAATATTTATTTTTAATCACAGTGTGGTTCTCTTGCTGCTAAAAATTAGTGTCATAGTCCTAGTATTATATTTCTCCTTCGCCCACTATAATGTAATCAGTTTCTTATTTTTTCCAGTTTTATTGAGATAATTTGACATATGATAATATGTCAAAGGTAGGTAAGTTTAAGTTTAGGTAGGTAACACGATTATTTGATACACTTGTTTATATATCACAAAATGATTACCACCATAGCATTAACATTTCTGTCATATCACATAATTACCATTTCTTTTTTGAGGTAAGGGATTAAATTTCTTTTTAAATTTTGACTTAGTTTACCCAAATCAAAACTTGTTCTTAGTTATGTTCAATAACATAGAACACAGAAGAAATCACTCAAATCAAACAGGCTAAAAGACAAAATGAGATATTCCACAAAAATAACAAAGAATGAAAGAAGATGTTATTATCAACACTGCCTTTCTAGTTACACAATTCTGTTCTTCAAGAAGATTCAAACTTTCTAAATGGCATTGTGTGTTTCTCCTATTCCTTAAAAGTAACTTTATACATGTCATACAGCCTAATTTTAGGCTTTCTTTTGAAATCTAGATAAACTGAAAGGTTAAGAGATACCAATCCTTATCTATACAGTGAATGAAAATAACACAGCAAAAAACAAACAAACAAACAAAAAAAAAACCCACTCAGAAATCTGAGATACATTCAATAAACTACTCAAAAGACTAAAACATAAATAAATTAACCCCCAAGTTGAAAGTTACCCAAGACTACTGAAAACCTGAACAAGTGGAGAGATGCGACAGCAAGACTAAATGAGTGAAAATGTCAATTTCGATCAAAATCCCTACAGGTTTTACATGGAATTTGATCAACTGATCTCAAAATTCATACTGAAGGGGATGTGGCCATGAGTAGCCATAATTCTTTAAAAGAACAACAGAGGCTCCACTCCACCAGATAAAGGCTCATCTTGGGTTAGAACACAAGACAGTAAGACATTTACTGATGCAGGTACAGACACATATAGCAATGAGACAAACGAAAGAGCTTAGAAACTAAAGAAAGCATATGAAGAAAGTAGGCATTACAGGAGTAATCTCAGATTTCAACTGGTACAGAATGGGCTACTGATAAATGATTTGGGGGACAACTGTCTATTCAAATAGAAAATAAAATTAGGCCCTTCAGCATCATACTGATACCCAAAGAACAATTCCAGGTAGGTTAAAGACCTATATATAAAAAATTTAATTTTTTAATAAGAAAACACAGGAGAATATCAGTACTACCTCTGGGTTGGATTATGTCATAGATGAGACACAAAAAGCTCAAACCATAAAAAAAATGATTTATCCATCAGACTTAACTTCTACAAAACATGACACCATTGACAAAGTTAATAAATAAGCCAAAGTCTAGAAGGACATACTGATGGCACAAATAACCACAAAGGTTAGAATCCAGAATACATAATGAACACTTATACAGAGTGAAGTAAGTCAGAAAGAAAAGCAGCAATACAGTACACTAACGCATATATATGAAATTTAGAAAGATGGTAATGATGACCCTGTATGTGAGACAGCAAAAGAGATACAGATGTATAGAACAGTCTTTTGGACTCTGTGGGAGAGGGAGAGGATGGGATGATTTGGGAGAATGGCATTGAAACATGTATATTATCATAAGTGAGACAGATCGCCAGTCCAGGTTTGATGAGTGAGACAGGGCGCTCAGGGCTGGTGCACTGGGACGACCCTGAGGGATGGGATGGGGAGGGAGGTGGGAGGAGGGTTCAGTATGGGGAACATGTGTACACCCATGGCTGATTCATGTCCATGTATGGCAAAAATCACTACAATATTACAAAGTAATTAGCCTCCAATTAAAATAAATTTTTAAAAAAATCCATAAACTCAAAACAGAAAGCAAAAAATTGGGAGCAACTTAAATGTCCATCAACAGAAGAATACATACATATATTTTCATGCAACATAATACTACATAGCAGGTGTGTGTGCACCTGGTCATGTCTGACTCTTTGCAACCCCACAGACTGTAACCCGCCAGCTCCTCTGGAATTTTCCAGGCAAGAATACTGGAGTGGGTTGTCATTTCCTTCTCCAGGGGATCTTTCCAACCTAGGGATGGAACCCATGTCTTCTGTGTTTCCTGCACTGGCAGGTAGATTCTTTACCACTGTGCCACCTGGGAAGCCCCAGCAGCTATATGAACACTTAAAAAAAAAAAAAACCTTTAAATAATACAGTTATAATTTTCTTCCTCTATTTCCCCAGAGATTATCACTGTCATAAATTCACTTTTGTTTCCTTTCATTTCTGTATATAATTCATGAATGTCATAATCTCTAGGTTTTAAAATTTTACGTGTGTTTCCTTCTGTATTTGACTTTTTTCACTTAACAATGGTTTTCTCCAAAGATTTATCCCAGTTATGGAATGATGCTGATGAAAAATAAAAACAGTGTTGGAAGAAATTAGTCATAAATAAACAGAAACATAATCCATATTTCATGGATTGGAAAACTTAATATTGTTAAAATGTTAATATTACCCAAAGCAATCTACGAAAGAAATCCCTATAAAAATCCCGATGAGATTTTTGCAGCAATAAAAAATCCATCCTAAAATTGATACAGAATCTCAAGGGACCCCTAATAGCCAAACAGTCTTGAAAAAGAACAACAAAACTGGAGGATTCAAGCTTCCAGATTTCAAAACCTACCACCAAACTACAGCTATCAAAACAGTAATAGTACTGCCATAAAGCGGGCTTCCCTTTTGGCTCAGATGGTAAAGAATCCGCCTGCAATGCAGGAGACCTGGGTTTGATCCCTGGGATGGGAAAACCCCCTGGAGAAGGGAACGGCTACCCACTCCAGTATTCTGGCCTGGAAAATTCCACGGTCTGTATAATTCATGGGCTTGCGAAGAGTCGGACACGACTGAGCAACTTGCACTTCACTTTCACTGGCATAAAGTAAGACTGTTACAGACCAGTGGAAAAGAACAGAAAGCCAGAAATAAACTCTTGTATATATGGGTCAAATGATTTTTGATGAAGGTGCTAAGACCTGGGTAAACAACAGTCTTTTTCAACAAATGGTGGTCATCAACAGAACTGGGCCCTTAGCCAACACCCTATACAAAAACCAAAATGTAAGGACCTAGAACAATAAAACTTTTAGTAGAAAACACAGAACAGAAACTTCATAACACTGGATTTTGCAATGATTTCTTGAATATGACATCAGGCATAGTTAACAAAAGAATGAATAGACAACCTGGATTTCAAGAAAATTTTAAAAATGTGTATATTAAGAGACACAACCCACAGAGTAAAAAGGCCACCCACAGAATGGGAGTTAATATTTGCAAATCACATATATGATACGGGATTCATGTCCAAAATAAACAGGAAATTCCTAAAACTCAACAACAAAAAACTCAATTCAAAAATGGGCAAAGAACTTGAACAGACATTTCTCCAAAGATATTCAAATGGCCGATAAAACCATGAGAATATATTCAACATCACTAATCATGAGAAATGCAAATCAGAACTATGAGATTTCACTTCACACTCATTACTATGGCTCCTATTAAAAAACATAAAATGTCAAAACACAGGATATGCAACTCAAAAGACTGAATCCTGATGTAGACTATGAACTGTAGTTCATCGAAATGTATCAACACTGGCTCACTAATTTCACTTATTATAACAAATGCGCCACACTCATATAGGATGTTGAGGAAACTGTATACTGGAGGAGGGAAGGAGGCACACTGGAGATCTCTGTGCTTTCCAGTCAACTTTTTTATAAAACTAAAGCTCCTCTATAAAACAGTCAAAGAATTTAAAACAACAACAAAAAACATGTGTTGCAAGGATGCGGAAAAACTGAAACTCTTTTGTATTGGTGGTGGGAATAAAATGGTACAGCTTCTGTGGAAAACAGTATGGAGGTTCCTCAAAAATCAAAATAGAACTACCATATGACTCAGCAATTCCATTTCTGAGTATATACCCAAAAGAATTGAGAAGAGTCTAGAAGAGATACTGGAACATCCATATCCATAGCAACTTCATTCACAATAGCTAAAACACAGAGGCAACCCAAGTGTCCACAGACCAACGAAAGTATAAGTAAAATGTGGTATGTGCAGACAATGGACATTAGTCTTAAAAAGGAAGCAAATTCTGCAATGTTACAACACAGATAAACCTTGAGCACTATGCTAGTGAAAATAAACCAGTCACAAAAAGACAAAGACTGTATGCTTCTATTTACATGAGGTACTTAGAGTAGTCAAAATCACAAAGACTTAAAGTATAAGGGTAGATGCATGGGGTTGGAGGGAGAGGAGAATGGGGAGTTATCGTACAATAAGTATAATTTTAGATTTACAAAATGAAGAGAGTTACAAGAATGGATAGTGGTAATGGCTGCATAACAATGTGAATATATTTAATACCACTAAACTGTACACTTAAAAATAGTTAACATGGTAAACTTTATGTGTATTTTACCGTAACAGTGTTGGAGAAAACATGGGAGGAATCATATTACACAGCTAACATAATCAAGACTAGCAGACACACGCATCAGTGAACTGGAACACAGAACCTAGAAAAACACTCAGATAAACATGCCTAAGTGCTATGGTCGACTATGTTGCCACTCTGATCTTGAACTTCCAGCCTCTAGAACTGGGAAAAATAAATTTCTGTCGTTTATAAGCTATCCAATCTCTCATATTTTGTTACAGTAGCCTGAACAGACTAAAAAACAAGACAAAAACTGACAGAAAATATCTGCAAACCACACATCCAACAAAGGGCTAGAATGCAGAATATATAAAGATCTCTTGACATTTAACAGTTGACTGCTTATGGTGAACAGTGTCAGAATTTGTGGTCTCTGAAGGAGAAAATTTCACTCTGGGACCCAAAAGACACAGTCTCAGTCACTCAAGAGTTTTGTGTAGCAAAGTTTTATTACAGTGAACGATAGAGTGAGCCTCCACCAAAAGGCACTTAAAAAGCAGGTAGCAGAGTGCCTGCCTCACCAGTTGCAACCATGCATTATGTACTCTTCAACTGGCTGCTTGAATAGATAAAAAACAACACTTCAAGGCTGTACAAATTCCATTAGACCCTTTCCCAAGGCATACATCCTTGAGATAACTTCAGTACAAGATTAGCCAGAAGGAACCTGTTCCAGGCAAGGTGTTTCTGGGCGAGATATATTGTTGCTGAGAAATAGGCTCCCAGGCAAGATTTGTTACAATTTTAATTATTAACATAGAGTCTAAGAAAAGCATTTCCACCAGTAAGACACTGTGCCTTGTGATCATTAGCTCCTAAAGAAAGGCCAGTTCTTGGGCAAGATACATTGTTGCACAAGGCTTAAGGAAAGCAAGAGGGAGAAAGTTCACCTCCTCCTTAAAGGGCCTGGGCCTGCCTAAGCTTTAACTCTCTCACAGTAAAATAACAAAAAAATCCAACAAGAAAATGGACAGAAGATAGGACCAGACACTTCTTCGAAGAGAATATAAGGACAGCAAGTAAGCACATGAAAATATGTCTAGCATCATTAAAGAAAAACCAATATGGAGGCCGCACTCTGAATATATCCCTAGACCACAGGCTCACAGTCACATAACCAAATTGTAACACTGTTCTGATTTCCCTGAAATGCTGCCTGACCTTAAACAAAACCTAAGCTTTCTTCATGTCAATGTGACCCCACAGTATTCTAGCTAATAAGCTACAAAAAAGTAAGCTTAGCAATGAAAAGGAAAGTAAATTTCTAGAAACTAATCACAGTAGAAAACAATGAATTCATTCATGTTTATAATGAATTGCTGGAATCACTTGTGGTTTGAAGTCTCCCTGTTCAGGAATAATTTATTTCTTGCCCAATAAAATATCCGTATCAAGTAAAGCTCCCTGAATTTTCTTTTGACATTAGTCACAAGGGAAATGCAAATTAAAATCATGAGATATCACAACACACCTATCAAATGGCTACAACAGAAAATAACACCAAATGTTAGCAAGGATGTAGAGAAACTGGATCACTCCTATATTGCCTGTCATAATGTAAAAGGGTATAACCACTCTAGAAAATAGTTTAACAATTTCTTTAAAAACTAAACTTCCAAATACCATGCCATCTAGCATTCCTGGGCATTAATCCCAGAAAAATGAAGCCTTATGTTCGAAAATCTCTATCACAGCTAAAAAGTAAAAACAGTCCAGATGTCCTTCAGTGGGTGGATGGTTAAGCAGACAATAGTATATCCAATAATGCAATATCACTCAATAATAAAAATGAAGGGAAATATTGATGCATGCAACAACTTGGATGAGTTTAAAGAGAATTATGCAGAGCAAAAAAAGCCAATCTCAAAAGGTTAGTGATTCAATTTAGGTAATGCTGAAATCATATAATTATAGAAATGGGGGACATATATATTAGTGATTGACACGAGTTAGGGGGGCATTAAGTGGGAGGGAAGTGAATTTGGTTACAAAATGGCAACATGAGGAGATCCCTGGGGTGGTGGGAATGTTCTGTATCTTGACTGTATCAATGCCAACATCCAGCTGTGATATTATACTATCATTCTCCAAGCGGTTACCACTGGGGGACTCTCTGTATTATTTCTTATATACACATGTACCTACTTTACCTCAAAATTAAAAGTTTAACTAAAAATGGTTTACTGGCTCACACATTGTTCATCATATATTTCATTCTTACCTGAATAACTGAAATATTTTTAATATTAACCTCAAAACGTATTTGAAATCTTGTTAAGTGTGTTCTTTTTATGAGTTCTAGGGAGTAAAGGGCTATGAGGCAACCAAGACTAATTTTCATCTTTGACTTTTATCTGTGTATCCTTCAAAGATTTAAGGGATGACTAAAGAAGAAGAGGTATTCTTCATACATGTCTGTGGTTGGTTAAGGGTATTAAGTTTGGAGGAAAAAGGTAAGATTTCTGTAAGTTTCTCCTTTAAGAATAGTGAACAGATTCCAAGTAGCATATAATACCTGCCAGCAAGACTAAAGGTTATGGAAAAAGATTTTGGATTCTTTATCATTTTTTAAAATGTATTTATTTAGGCTGCACTGGGTCTTCATTGCTGCACGCGGGCTTTCTCTAGTTGCAGCAAGCAGGGTCTACTCTTCTTTGCGGGATCTTCCTGGAGGAGGGATCAAACCCATGTTCCCTGTATTGGCAGGTGGATTCTTAACCACTGGACCACCAGGGAAGTCTCTCTACTTTAAGATCATTTAGGAGCTCCTGATACTGAGGGAAATTATTTCCATGGTATCAAACCTAGTAGTAGTTCACTTATTTACTGTTGCTCTGCATATTAGAGATCCTTACTGTGTTTTGGTTATTTCAAACTCCTTAACACATTTTTCAGATAATTACATAAGTCAGAAGGGGCTTCCCAGGTGGTGCAGTGGTAAAGAATCCACCTGCCAATGCAGGAGACGCATGTTCAATACCCAGGTTGGGACAATCCCCTGGAGAAGGAAATGGTAACCTACTCCATCCAGTATTCTTACCTGGAAAAATTCCATGGGCAGAGAAGACTGAGGGCTATAGCCATGGGGTCACAACTGAGCAAACACATGTGCAAGTCAGAAAACAGTATTTAGTGTGAAAATTGATTTTAAAATTGTATCCTTTGTTAAGATTTCAGCAGGAAGCTTCAGTTCAGTTCAGTTGCTCAGTCGTGTCTGACTCTTTGCGACCCCATGAATCACAGCACGCCAAGCCTCTCTGTCCATCACCAACTCCTGGAGTTCACTCAAACTAATGTCCATTGAGTCGGTGATGTCATCCAGCCATCTCATCCTCTGTCGTCCCCTTCTCCTCCTGCCCCCAATCCCTCCCAGCATCAGAGTCTTTTCCAATGAGTCAACTCTTCGAGTGAGGTGGCCAAAGTACTGGAGTTTCAGCTTTAGCATCAGTCCTTCTAATGAACACCCGGGACTGATCTCCTTCAGAATGGACTGGTTGGATCTCCTTGCAGTCCAAGGGACTCTCAAGAGTCTTCTCCAACACCACAGTTCAAAAGCATCCATTCTTCGGCACTCAGCTTTCTTCACAGTCCAACTCTCACATCCATACATGACCACTGGAAAAACCATAGCCTTGACTAGACGGATCTTTGTTGGCAAAGTAATGTCTCTGCTTTTGAATATGCTATCTAGGTTGGTCATAACTTTTCTTCCAAGGAGTGTCTTTTAATTTCATGGCTGCAATCATCATCTGCAGTGATTTTAGAGCCCAGAAAAATAAAGTCAGCCACTGTTTCCCCATCTATTTGTCATGAAGTGATGGGACCAGATGCCATGATCTTAGTTTTCTGAATGTTGAGCTTTAAGCCAACTTTTTCACTCTCCTCTTTCATCAAGAAGCCCGTTAGTTCCTCCTCACTTTCCGCCATAAGGGTGGTGTCATCTGCATATCTGAGGTTATTGAGATTTCTCCTGGCAATCTTGATTCCAGCTTGTGCTTCTTCCAGTCCAGCATTTCTCATGATGTACTCTGCATATGAGTTGAATAAGCAGGGTGACAATATCCAGCCTTGACGTACTCCTTTTCCTATTGGGAACCAGTCTGTTGTTCCATGTCCAGTTCTAACTGTTGCTTCCTGACCCGCATATAGATTTCTCAAGAGGTAGGTCAGGTGGTCTGGTATTCCCATCTCTTTCAGAATTTTCCACAGTTTATTGTGATCCACACAGTCAAAGGCTTTGGCATAGTCAATAAAGCAGAAATAGATGCTTTTCTGGAACTCTCTTGCTTTGTTGACGATCCAGCGGATGTTGGCAATTTAATCTCTGGTTCCTATGCCTTTTCTAAAGCCAGCTTGAACATCTGGAAGTTCACGGTTCACGTATTACTGAAGCAGGAAGCTTACTAAATCTTAATTAGAAACACATGGTATTCTTTGGTGGACTGTTTACAGTGACTTGCTGCCCTTACTATAAGAAGTTGGCACATCCCTCTGTGGTGTGCATTCCTCCTGGTAGACTCCCCATTGATGTTTGTTTGGGCCACGTTACCTTTGTAAGCAGAAGTGTGACTGATAACTCCTACCTTTGACAGAAGGCTTTAAAAGACATCACAGGGTTTGGTCATCTCTTTTCATTTATGCCAGGAGTCTGGGATGTCCTAGGTAAAGGTCTCAGGATAAAGAACACAGAGCTGAGTCAGAGCCAACTCATCCAAGGACATGTATCTCAAATGAGAAATCTGTTTCTGTAAGTCATTGAGAGTTAGGGATTTTTGTTTCTGCAGCATAACCTAGTGAAAGCTGAGTAACTTGAACTTAAACCCTACAAAAGCTTAATTTATTCCCATTTTCTTCCTAGTGGAGATGAATAAAGAATGACTTGGGGATTTCCCCAAGTGGTTCAGAGGTTAGGAATACACCTGCCAATGCAGAGGACACAGATTTAATCCCTGGTCCAAGAAGATTCCACATGCCATGGGGCAACTAAGCCCCTGTGCCCCAGCTACCGAGCACGTGTGCCGTAGAGCCCGTGCTCTGCAACAGGAGGAGCCACTGTGGTAAGAAGCCCATGCACCACAACCAGAGAACAGCCCCACCAGACGCAGCTAGAGAAAGCCTGCACACAGCAACGAAGACCCAGCACAGTCAAAACTTTTTAAAACTAAATAAAATTAAAAAGAAAAGAATTTGGAAGTTTTCCTAAATCTTTACAGACAACATAGAAACTTTATTTGCTTAAATGACTTCAATGTGACAACAGTTTAAACTTAAATTCTGATTAACTCAACATTATTTATAAGTTATATACATGTGCTCTTGTACTAATATATATATAAAACATGCAGAAATAGAAAATTTTAAATAATTCGGTAAAAAATGAAATATATGGCACTTCAAATATTAGTAATACAAAATTATTTTGCTCTGGTTTATTTGTGAATGATTTTTCCCCCCTTTTTTCTTTCTCCTTCTCCCTTTTAAAAAAATAATATAACACTTTTTTTGAATTCCACCAAAGATTTGACTCCTGGATTCAGTTTACTTGGTTTAAATGGATACCATGGCTGAAGATAGTTTACAAAGATATGGAAATCTAAATGGATATGGATAAAGCCCATTTCTTAGGCTGCACTTATTAAGTCATGATACTATAAATTTCACTCACCGATTCTAAACCAAAACAGAATTATTTGCTTTAATCAACACTACCTGTGATCATGACCAGTTACACAGGTACACATGTTCAGCATGACAGCAGGAAAATTCTCTTTAATTCCACTGCAACTTTCAGATTCCCATTTATGTCTCGTTTTACATGTTATTTTCACCCAACCCCTCACTTTTTTTTTAAATCGAAAACTTACAGAAAACTTGAAAGAACACTATAAAATTAACACTTTGCTCTGTTTCTACACATCTATACTTTTTTTTTGGTTGAGCCACTTACAGGTAAATTGTAGACATAATTTCCCTTTTTTTTTTAAATGAAGAGAAAGTAAATATGAGGTTTATCAACTCCAGCGAGTAATAGCATCTAGCTAGTATTTAGTAATACTGTTTTGATTCACCATATTTATTTTTTGGTTATCCTCTGTTACAACGAACGAGGTTTTCTATTTACTTAATAACAAAAGACTTCTTTAAGAATTTTTAAAAACATAACAAATTAAAAATGTTAATTAAATAATACATGGCAAAAAAAAAGTCCACTCCTGTAATCAAGACAGTGGAGTAGAAGGACGTGCGCTCATCTTCTCCGGCAAAAGCACTAAAAATACAAACACCTGCTGAACGACCATTGACAGGAGGATGTTGTAACCCACCAAAAAAAGAATAGCCCATGGCCAAGGACAAAGGAAAAGCCGCAAGTAGGAGGGGCGCAATCACATTAAAATCAAATCCCATACTTGCCAGGTGGGCGACCCACTAACTGGAGAGCAATAATGCCAAAGAAGGTATCGCACTGTTGCAAAGCTTCTAGGCCCCACATCAGACTCCAACCTGAGGATCCAGCAAAGGGACAGGGAACCCCCAGGAATCTGACTCTGGACAGTGGGATTTGATTACAGAACGTCCACAGGACTCGGCAAAACAGAGACTCTTGGAGGGCACAAACAAAACCTTGTGCGCACCAGGACCCAGGGGAAAGGAACAGTGACCCCACAAGACTGAGCCAGACCTGCCTGTGAGTGTTTGAGGATCTCCCCGTGGAGGCGTGAGTTGGGGCAGTGGCATATATTCACTTCATTTCAAAGGAAGCCACCTAAGATGCAGACCACACTTATTTCTAAATATAACATTAAACTCCGAGTATGTAGCTTGGTATGTAGACAATTAACAATAACTTTGTAAACACTGGCTAAGAAGAGGCAAGTACCTGCATAGCAATAGGTCCCTGGGACATCTGAGAACTGTAATTCATCCCTATCATGCCTTGCATGTTAGGCTGCATGACAGAGACCATAGGAAATCCTTGCTGCTGCATCGGCATCAGACCTGCTGAGAAACAAAGATATCGTTAAGGTCAATGTGTTTTATACTTTACTTTCTTAAAACTCTAAGTACATAAAGGACTTGTTTCTTGGGAAGTGGCAGAGTAGAGAGGAAAAGGCATAGGCTCTGGTGTGAGACAGACTTGCTTTAAATTCCAGGTCCATCAGTTACTTAGCTTTGTGATCTTGGGCAAGCTAACAAAACTTCATCTGTAAAATGAAGATAATAATACTTGCACAGAATTTTTGTGCATACTTAAAAAATACACAACATGACCTATCTGGCCTTCAAGACAACCCCCAGGGATCTCTATCTCTTGGCATTCATGTCCTTGTCCTTCCCTCCCACACTGAATAGGGTTGACCAGTATAAGCAATGGGACACTGTGGAAACGAGGCTTGTTCTCAGTAACAGTGCAGCTTCATCCTTGTTCTCTGGGATCAGCTGTTGGGAAAGCCACTGCCACATCACAAGAATACTCAAGCGGTCCTATGGAGAATGGAGAATCCATGTGGCAAGAACTGAAACCTACTGCCAAAAGGCAGCACAAATTTGCCATCTATGTGAATGAGCCATCTCAGAAACAGATCTTCCAGCCCCATCAAACCTTTGGATGACTACAGTCCTAGCTGATGTCTTTACTGCAATCTCCCTGGTCCTGGGCCAGAACCACCCGGTGAGGTTACTCCCAGACACCTGACTCACAGACACAGCGTGGTTTACTATTTTAATAGAAAACTGTTTAAGTTTGGGGGTAATTTTCTATGCAGCAGCAAATAACTAGTAGTTAAGAGTTAATATTAATTAAGCTACTTTTAATACAAAAGTAGGTTAAGAGCATGAACTTCTGAAGCCAACTAAAAATATCACTTGCTAGGTTTGGGACCTTGGGCAAATTTGCTTAACTTCTTTCTGTACCTCAGTTTCACATTCACAAGACTGTTTAATACCTAATATGCTTAAAGAATTGGTACTTCTCTTCTCTTTCCTTACATGGTTAATATACCACCACAAAACAGCCATTGGCATGCAAAGTATATAATGGACGAAAGTATGATTTATAGTATGGTACCTCCCAAACTTTTCCAAAGTAGTCCCAAGAGGACAATGAA
Organism: Bubalus kerabau; assembly: GCF_029407905.1. Lineage (NCBI taxonomy): Eukaryota > Metazoa > Chordata > Mammalia > Artiodactyla > Bovidae > Bubalus > Bubalus kerabau. The sequence continues at coordinate 50,605,391 of NC_073627.1, read as the reverse complement.
AACTACATTCCTCCAGGGATTTAATAAATACTAAATGTCTACGATATTTTAGGCACAGTTCTAAATACTTGGTATGCAACAGAGAATAAAACAAAATCCCTACATAGCCTGAACACAAATTTCATCCTAATTTTATACTGTACCACAGATCACATCCATGCTAGTTCTAGTATAAGGATTAAAATAATCAAATTTTGATTAAAACAAATTAAAGGTCTGGTAAAGCGAAGAGTTGACTCATTGGAAAAGCCTCTGATGCTGGGAGGGATTGGGGGCAGGAGGAGAAGGGGACAACAGAGGATGAGATGGCTGGATGGCATCACCGACTCAGTGAACATGGGTTTGGTTGGCTCCGGGAGTTGGTGATGGACAGGGAGGCCTGGCGTGCTGTGATTCATGGGGTCGCAAAGAGTTGGACACAACTGAGCGACTGAACTGAACTGAAAGTCTACCATGTTTATCTAGTGGATTTTGTGTACCTTCAAGGTATTTACAGAGTTTAGGATCAGAAGCATGGATATTACATTTGAGGTAACACTGGTCAGTGGCAAGTTATTCACTTATATTAATCATTTATTCAAATATTTGAAGCCCTACTCTACGTCGGGCACCATTCTAGGTACACAGCATTGGACAAAGCCAGGTCTTTACTCTCATGGAACTTACACTGTAACTGGGGTAGATAATAAAAAGAAATAAGTAAACATCAGGTGAGGGTAAGGGGTGAGAGAGTCAGGGAGAGAAGTGGCTGCCATTTCATAGTCAGAAGAGGCTTCACCAAAAGGATGGCATTTAAGCAAAGACCTGAAAGAGTAAGGGAGTGAGCCATCATGCACAATGAGAATGCAGAGACTGGATATAGCACAGGAGGATGTTATCCCTCTGATGCCTTTGGAGCTACAGTTTTATTTATTTTCATAATTTTATTTAAGTCCTGAACAGGTAACTCAAAGATACGGCATGACATCTAAAGCCACAGAAGTACATACAGTTGAAAAACAAGTCTTGTTTCTCTTCTGTCTCCCATTCACTTTGGTGGCCACTCTTCTTGTCAGTTCCTTGTACAGGCTTTCAGAAATAACCCATGTGTAATTTAAATCCTTCAAAAGATCAAAAAGTCCACTCTAACACACTCCATTAAAAAAAAAAAAAAAAAGCCCTCAAAAACAGCTGCAAATTCCAGAAGAAAAAAATATCAGGCAACCTTTTGGGCTCTATCCTTGTCCTGTTCCTTTGCTTCATAGGTAGATTTTTACTTGAAAAGTTTATAAAAATGCAAAATTAGGAGCCACAAAAATAAACACAAAACGCTGTGATGTCTTCCTAAACAACAACAGATCTCCAACCACTTGATCCAAATCTAGGACACATCTAATTACAGAGAGCTTAAATAATGAATAAGTGTGAGCAAGAATACAACTGACCCTTGGAAAAATTTACCTGAAACTCAGCCTCCATCACTGATTATGAATGGAGACACTGCCCACCTGCTACTGAGCTGCTCCTTATCATTTATCTCTACTGGTGACCTGGGAGTCTCTGTTTCTGTAGCAGGCCTACCATAACCGGTCAACACTGGCTTTGTGAGAAGGGCCAGTTTTCAGGGAGGCTTGGACTGTGGAGAGGAAGTGGGTACACAGGAGTGGGAGAAGTGAGAAGACAGACAAGCATATGCTTCTGTCAATGTTCTGTCCCAGTGGTACAGAGACATGAGCTGAGATTATACCCCTTTACTACTGTTTCCTTGAAGACAAAGCTAGAATAGATATTGGTGGGCCCTTGTCTGAAACTGAAAGAGAAGGAATATACCTAGCAGAAAAACTGCTAGAAATAAAAGAGACTTAAAATAGTTTAAACAGAAGCAGAATATGTGATAACTTATGTACATGAGTATAGTAAGATCAAATTCATATACAGAAAACATAGGCTAAAACAACTAAAGAGGTTCATTTATTCATTCCATAAGCAGCTATAAAAGACCTGATTATTTCCTATCAGCATGCTGGGTGCTGGAGATACTCATGAGCATAAGGCAGACACAGCCCTTGCCCCACAGAGCTAACAATCTAGAAGACAGGAGAAAGTTTGCATTCAGAGAACTACAATTCATTTCATTTTTGTCACTTGTTTCTTTAATACTCCTGTCTTAAAAGTCTCCTTCATCTCTGAGGTTAAATAACAACCTGTTGATTTGATATTTAAATAAGTTTGGGAGGAATGAGGAATAATTTTTCTTATTCCCCAGATTACCCAATTTTTGAGAAATTTTAGGAGTAAGCTGTCAGGTTCAAGACAACAAGAGAATTTTACTCTATTTGGCAGCAACAGAACTTTTTTTACTCATTTAATCCCCAAGTTCAGAAACAAATAGTGAAAAATGAAAGCTGACAACATAAACGTTCACATACCTTGAGGGGGCCTTAATCCACTGGCAACTGGAAACATGAAGCTGAAAACAGAACAAAGATACATCAGGACTGGGACTTCCCTGGTGGTCCAGTGGCTGAGAATCTGCCTTGCAATGCAGGGGATGCGGGTTTGATCACTGGCTGCAGAACGAAGACCCCACACGCCTAGGGGCAACTAAGCCTGCCTGTCCCAGCTACTGAACCAGCATGTCGCAACCGAGACCCGATGCAGCCAAATAAATAATATTTTTAAAAAATATATGAGGATCTTCCTAGTGCAAAGATTTCAGATAAAACGTAACATTTTACATAAGTAAAACTGTAGCCAGGGCCCTGGTATCTGTTCCACAGTATAATACAGTATTGAATTATCCACCATCAAAACAGGTTGAGCATCCATAGTATGCATGACAGTCAGCAGGTTAGCCAAGGGGGAAAATTTTGAACCAGAAGAGATAAGACTTTGAAACTGATCCTGCTTCTGTCGCTGTGTGACTCCCCTGGATTCCAATCTCTCCATCCATAAAATGAGAGGGCTGGATTAGATTCAATTCAGTGAACATTTATTGGGTGCCTATTACACGAAAGGCCTGAATGAGCTCAGGCTTGCTGAAGACACAGATGCAGGCAAATAACTTTTAACATAGGATAGACTGTACTAGGGCCTGTGAGAGGGCCAGAATACTAACAGAAATGAGAAGAAAACAGACTAATTGGATGGGTTAAATCTTGGGAAGGTTTCTGGAGGTGCCTCTTGAGCTATATCGTAAAAGAAAGGCACACTATACAGCAAGTTTGAACAGAAGTTCAGAGGCCGAAGCTGAAGCGCGTTCAGAAAAATGATTTAAGGCTGAATACAAGACACAGGACTGGAAAAGTAAGCAGACTGGAGAAGGCCTTTAAAATGTCTGATTTTGAATAGTACATAAAGTCAGATTTTTAAGAATTGTGGTAAAATATACATAATATAAAACTTTACCATTTTAACCATTTTTAAGTGTACAGTTCAATGGCATTACGATGTTGTACAACCACCAAGATCCATTTCCACAACTTTTTCACCATCACAAACAGAAACTCTGTAGCCATTAAACAATAACTCCCCATTACTCTCCCCCCCCCCATCAACCCCTGGTAACCACTATTCTACTTTTTGGTTTGATGCATTTGTCTAATCTAGCGACCTTAGATGGAATCATACAATACGAGTCCTTCTGCATCTGGCTTGTTTCACTTAGCATAACATTTTCAAGGTTCATCGAGTTGTAGCATGTGTCAGAATTTCATTCCCTTTTATGGCTGAGTAATATTCCATTGTTTGTACTTACCACATGTTGCTTATCCAACTCATCTGTTGATGGACAGTGGGTTGGCTGTTGTGAATAATGCTGTTATGAACATTGATGTACAAGTATTTCTTGGAGTCCCTCTTTCAATTCTTTTGGATCTCTACCTAGGAGTGGAGTTTCTGGGCCACAAAGTAATTCTCTGGTTACTTTTTGAAAAACTGCTTGTTTTCCACAGCAGCTGTGCCATTTTACATTTCCAATGGACCAGATGGAGGTTCCACATCCTTCACCAACACTTATTTTCTGGATTTTTGTTTGTTTATGATAGCTATCCTAATGAGTGTGAAGGATTACCTCATTGTGATTTGGATGTACATCTCCCTGATGTCAGAGGTTCTCAGCAGAGAAATGATCAGAAATGTGCTGTACGTTTCTCTGGTAATGGGGTATGCAGAGAAGACTTGAAGTAGTAAGAAACAGCTAAAGAAACTATCAAAGTAATCTTAATAAGAAAAGGGCCATAACCAGAGTAGTAGGAATGGAAAAGAAGAGGTGAATGAAAGTTATTTAAAAGGAAGAATCAACAGGACTTAGCAACTACCTGGATGGAGAAACAGTATTGAAAAAGCTGAAAGAACTGAAGATGCCTCTGAAATTTTGGGCCTGAGTGACTACAAGGATGGTGACGCTCTTCACTGCAGACAGGAGCCCAATGTTAGCAGGCGTGGGGAGCACGGTGCTAGGAAGCTGTCCACGAGGAGCATTCTAACAGGCAATCAGAGAAGTAACACCAGAGCAAGAGAAGGGTCTGCATCAATCTAGCTAGGCTCTTTTCTTTATTTTTTGGCCACACTTTGTGGCATGTGGGATCTTAGTTCTCTGACTAGGGATCAAATCCGTGCCCCCTGAAGTGGAAGTATAGAGTCTTAATCACTGGACCACCAGTGATTACGTAGGAAGTCCCCTAGGCTCTTTTAAATAAAGGTAAAAAGAGAAAAAAATATCAGGTCTGGTTGTGGATGAAGGAGTCAAAGGGATGTGTATACATAGTGAGAAGACAACAAAAGGCAACCCTGGAGAATTCTTAGTGAAAACTGTGTAGGGAATGGCCACTGAGAACCAAAGAAACTGATTATAACTGAAAGTTATAACTGGGGTAGGACCACATTTAAGGGAGTTACCAGTGTCTCATGCTATAGAGAAGTTGATAAGAATGGGGGTTAATAAATAAAGGCTGCTGTTTTTAAAAAGGATGATCTTTGAGTGAGCAGTTTCATCACAGGATACAGGAGCTGCAGTGATAAAGATTTAGGATACAAAAGATATAATTAGGGACTGAGAAACAAGGTTTTTGAGAGGATAGGATTAACACAGCAAAAGGATGAAGGACTTCTTTCTCTGAGACCAGAGGGAAAGAAAATGGGACTAATACTGAAGAAGAAAAAATCTGAGTGGGAAAAGTCCTTAAATCTGGAAGATAAGAATCTGAAGGGGATTTCTGAGAGTCTTTATACACACATAGTGAGACTCAGGAATATTATGCCAAATTTAGGTGTCTTTGCATTTTTTTATTGCACAACACCCCCCTTGACCAGGAAAAGGCCTAAAACCCAAACTGCAGAGTCTTCTAACTTTAAAATACTTTGATCAAGAACTTTTTTGGTAAGGTGGTTTACAAATTTCTAGTTGGACAGCTATCTGGTTACATGTCATTTAAAGCCTTGTAGAGGATCTGAAACACTCACAAATTCTGCTGACAAGTGGGCCTGCACCCAGATAGAGGCCTGAACAGTGAACAGCTTTTTTGAACAGCACACAAAATTTATTAGCTAAGCAATGTGTTAACTGGATAACATGTTTAAACTGCAAGTTGAAATTTCACAGGACTCAGTTTTTTTTTAAGTTAATCACACACTAAGATTTATAAACTGAGGAGCAATGCATTTAAGTAATCAACATATTGAGACTTCAAAATCAGTTTTAAAGATTATAGACCTATAAAGCTTACTTTGAAAACATACACAAAAACTAAATTAAGGATATTACTAGATAAAGAAGATGTAGTACATAATTACAATGAAATATCACATGGCAATAAAAGGGAACAGAACTGGGTCATTTGAAGAGACCTGAATGGACCTAGAGACTGTCACACAGAGTAAAGTAAGTCAGAAAGAGAAAAACAAATATCGTATATTAATGCATATATGTGGAATCTAGGAAAACAATACAGATGATCTTATTTGCCAAACAGAAATAGAGACACAGGCATAGAGAACAAAGGTATGAACCCCAAGGCGGAGAAGGGGAGCGGTGGGAGGAATTGAGAGGTAAGGATGACATATCTACACTACTTAGACTATACACTATATATATACTACGTAACTATGAGAACCTACTGTCTAGTCCAGGGAGCCCTGTTCAGTGCTCTGTGGTGACCTAAATAGGAAAGAAATCCAAGAAAGAGGGGGCATATGTATATGTATAGCTGATTCACTTTGCTGTACAGTAGAAACTGACATAAAACTGTAAAGCAACTACATTTTAACAAAAATTAATAAAAATAAGAGTATTCTTGACAAACATGACTTACTTCAATAATTATACAACAACCCAAACTACCTACTGACCTATGCACCACTCATAAGACTCTCTGAAATGTTTAGACCACTAACAGCCACCATACTTAAAGACTGGTAAGATACTGATAAAGATAGCAAAAGCTTGACCAAAAACTGGGCAGCAAGATGACAAGCAATTTGATTTCAAAGATGAAACCACTGTGCATTACTTATGTCCTGGTATGAAAGCAGCACTGTGAGCTCTACTCATCACATGCCTATCTCATTCCTCCTCCACTTTCAGCTACCTTCGCGACTAACCCAGATCAGCCTTTCCTTCTCTCTGAAGCCTGGACACAAGACGTCCCAATGGATCTCCCCACCTGCAGACTCTATGGCTTCTAATGCAGTTCATGTAGCACAGGTGAGGCACATCTCCCTAAAGGACCATTTGATAAGGCTGCATGTGTGCATGCTAAGTCGCTTCAGTCATGTCTGACTCTGTAAGACCCCATGGACTGTAGCCCTCCAGGCTCCTCTGTCCATGGGATTCTCCAGGCAAGAATACTGGAGTGGGTTGCATGCCCTCCTGCAGGGGATCTTCCCAACCCAGGGATCGAACCCACGTCTCTTACATCTCCTGTGCTGCCAGGCGGGTTCTTTACCACTAGCGCCACCTGGGAAGCCCTTGATAAGGCTGCTCCTGGGATTAAAACAATGTAGTGATTCCTCCTTAAATCAAATTTCCTTAGTTTATATTCAAGGCCCGCTCCAGCTGGACCAGAATTTTTTCAGTTTTCTCTCCCAACTCTTCTCTCTCACTTAGTGCCACAGTCCACCATCCAGCCTACCTGCTGTCCCCTACTGTTCACTAGGCCTTCCCATCTCCATGACAATCTCTTGACCCTTTCCTCTTCCTCAAAATGAAAGAAAGAGAAATTGCTCAGTCCTGTCCAACTCTTTGTGACCCTGTGGACTGTAGCCCACCAGGCTCCTCCGTCCATGGCATTCTCCAGGCAAGGATACTGGAGTGGGTTGCCATTTCCTTCTCCAGGGGATCTTCCGGATCCAGGGATCAAACCCAGGTCTCCCGCATTGCAGGCAGAAGCTTTAACCTCTGAGCCACCAGGGCAGACCCCTCCTCAAAGTGAGGCCCAGCTGAAATAGCTCTTGTTTGCCTCCAATGATGCTTGAATCCACAAATATTTATAGAATGTTTTCTGTGTGTACAATGTGCTATACCATGGAAGATAAAAAGATGAGGAGGCCCTTAAGGAGCTTATAAATGCAGGAAATGGACAAGCTTACTAATGATACTATCCCAGAAGGATACAGACTAACCAAGATTTTTCAACTTTTTTTTTTTTTTTCCCCTAGTATACTTGACTTAAAAAATGCTTTTTTACTTCTCATCTCTTGGGCAAATTTTGCCCTTTACACAACTCTACAATTTATTCCAAGTAGCCCATTCAGGATACCAGTCAAAAGTAGGCTAACATTAGTAAAGGTGGAAAATGCCAGTGCTTTTTGCTTCGCCTCTTAGCAGACAGACAAGTACCTAAGAAATACAGTAAATTATGGTTAATGTATTTCCTCTATTAAAAGCTGAGAGAGACCACCTGGTTCTTTTTCTTTTTCCCTAAAATATACTTAGGTTGCAGCCATAACGTTAGCTTCTTCAGCCCTCACCACTGGTCTCTAAAAACTGTCCACTTTTTAAATTAAGCATAGTTTCTCAGCCTCGGAAAATTTCCAATGCAGGGAATACTTACCACACATTTTTCAATATAAAATTGAGTTATTCTCTCATATATCCTCTAGTTTAATAATGCAACATTACTACAACCAAATTTTAAATAGAAAACAAAAATTTTAAAGTTCTAATTTCTATCACAATTCAGGACATATTTAGGGAAAAAAAAAAATTGTGCTCATGTTAAACTACTACAGACTAAAGGAAACGATCCACTCAACTTTCTACACCAAAGATGCCTTCATCTGTTTTGAAAACAAAACAAAAACAAACCCCAAATGAAAAACAACCCCCTCAAAAAAAAAACAACAAAAAACCCCCAAACCTGTGTCTAGAATGCCAAATTCTTTTAAGTTTATATTTCCCCAGAACTTGGTGCCATGCTTCATCATATACTTGATCAAATTAATGCCCCTCAAAAAATGTCCTGATGTTCAGGAAAGAGATTTACGTATTTGTCTTCTCCAGCCAGTAATGACTTATGCTAAAAAAAAAAAAAAAAATATGCTGAAAAACTAATGCAACAGTGAAAATCTGAAAACAAAAGGGAAAAAAAGCAGTCTTAAATCTAAAGGTGTAGAGAAAATGAAAGATGGAGTTGCACACAGGTGGTTTATTTAACAGCAACTGCTTCTTTTTTCTGGCATATATATATATGTATATTACAAGCACCTGCAAGAGGTGATGACTTTAAAGACTTTTCACTGTGGTATTCATGACTCCAAAATTTAAACCCTGCATATCAAAAAACTAACACTTGGTTTTCCAAAAATAATTTGGGATGCTTAAGATAAAGAACTAAATTTATCTCCAAATGTGTATGAACCTCGGGTTGGCTAGCAAAACAAAGTCAGACTAGGTCATTAACAGAAATGGGATATAAACTTCACAGAATCAAGCATTTCCTCAAATGGTAAACTTGCCAGGTTGCACTCATTCATTTCTTTTATCGTTCTGGATATGAGAAACACTGGCGATTAGCAGCTGAAATATGACAGAGAAAGCAAATTTGTTTAAGGATTAAGTACAAGTCTGGAAGCTTTGTCCTGATAACTGCCTACGTGCTGTTCAACAGTGAATTGGTGTTTATTGAGGAGACAGGTGTTAAGAATTACCTCTACAAGAGCTCTTTAGCAAATGCAAAGGTCTTCAGGTTTTCCTGTTTCTGGTATGTTAAGGAAGTAAAAGGACAAGACGGTGAAAGACGAAGTGTGCAAGAGACACACACACATATATCTTGGAAACACCTGTCCAGCTCTGTGAAAAGACCTTTCGGAGCCCCTGGTGAAGCCCTGGTAAAGGGAAGTCTCTGGCAGCTTCAGATACAGCCGGGCTAGAAGCGAGGCGTCGAGGTCCCTCCTTGACCCACCAGGCCGGCTGCCAACCGCGCCAAAGGGACCCTCGCCTCCTCCCCGTCTCCTCCCCGCTCGGCCCCAGAGCACCCCAGCGTAGAGGACCGGAGTCCGGCGCCCAGGCTCCATCCGCCCCTTCGGCCTAGGTTACCGGAGGACGACCCTTCTCCCGCAGCCCTAGTTTCCAGGGAACAGGCAGGGGTCGGCGCGGGGGAAAACCGCCATAACCGCCGACCACCCGTCGGCGGGGCGCGTCCTGGTCCAGCTCCTCACACCCACCTGCCTCCCCCGGCGGCCCCTGTGCCGGCTCCCGTGGCCCCGCCGCCGCCAGCTCCACTTCCCGGCCGCAGCGCCATCTTGCTCCGGGCCCTCCGCCGCCACCTTCCCAGCAGCTGTCAGCTCCCAACAGCCACTTCCGGGGCGAACGCCAGGCCCCACCTTGCCGCGGCCTGGGGCGACCGGGCGGGGCCGCGGGACCACGTGACCCTCAGCGCCTGGGGGAGGGGCCGCGCCACCTCGTCACGTGACCCGGCCGCCGAAGAGGGGACTCCGGGTGCAATTCTGGTTCGGGGAGACTGGCGGGGCGGTCTGGGCCCAGTTTTAAGGGCGCTGATTCGTTCTCTGGGAAGACTTTGTGGAGGACACAGCTGTCCGAGCTGCAGGGAGTCGTCGTTCCTGCGTTTGAATAAACCATTATCTTGGTTAATGGAAAGAATAGAACGAGTCCAGTTTGAAAAACTGGATGGTGGGTACAAGGGTGTTCTTTTATTGCTACTTTTTACACAAAGGATAGATGGAGCCTGGATGCCCCTTTGATAGCTTCACAACGTCCATTAGTGATGAGCTCTACTTTTCCCCTGGAACTTGGAAAAATTTTTTGGCACCTGTCCTAAAAGCTGAAGCTGTTTAGTCACCTGGTTTCCGCGTTTTTCTTTTACTTACAATCAGGGCCAAAACCGTGGTGCATGGGAAGGTTTATTGCACCTAACCTATCTGGGCATATTTTTACTGTGTTTTTTTTCCTAGTCAAACTACTGTAAGTAAATGTAAAAATTGAATGTAAACTTTTTCAAGCCTTGAGGTAGCGTTTGCTTATTAGCAAGTAACGGGTTTGTCGGGTTGAAGGAATTACAAGTTGGAATCAAGATTGCGGGGGTGGGGGTGGGGATATCGACAACCTCAGTTATGCAAATGATTGACAGAAAGTGAAGAAAAATTAAAGAGCCTCTTGATGAGAGTGAAAGAGGAGTGAAAAAGCTGGCTTGAAACTAAACATGAAAACAACTAAGGTCAGAACATCCAGCCCCATCACTTCATGGCAAACAGAAGGGGAAAAGGGGGAAAGTGACAGATTTTATTTTCTTGGGCTCCAAAATCACTACGGACAGTGCAGAAGGTAGCGGCAGTCATGAAATTAAAGGACGCTTGCTCCTTGGAAGGAAATCTATGACAAACATAGACAGTGTATTAAAAAGCAGAGACTCCTTTACTTTGCCGACAAAGGTTAGTGGACTCAAAGCTGTGGTTTTTCAAATAGTCATGTAAGGGTGTGAGTTGAACTATAAAGAAGGCTGAGCACCGAAGAAGTGATTCGTTGGAAGTGTGGTGCTGGAGAACTCTTCAGAGTCCCTTGGCTGTAAGGAGATCAAACTAGTCAATCCCCAAGGAAATCAATCCTGAATATTCATTGGAAAGACTAATGCTGAAGCTCCAATACTTTGGCTCCCTGATGCTAAGAGCTGAGTCATTGCAAAAGGCTCTGCAGCTGGGAAAGAGTGAAGGCAAAGGCAGACGGGGGCAGCGGAGGATGAGATGATTAGACAGCATCACCCAATGGACACGAATCTGAGCAAACTCTGGGAGATAGTGGAGGACAGGGGAGCCTGGCATGCTGCAGTCCTTGGGATTGCAGAGTCAGACACACTTAGCCACTGAACAAGTAACATTATAGTTAGCTTTATCTTTTACTCTTGCTTCAGGGCTTTTACAGGGAGACAGTTCGTAATAATAGTTATCCTTTATTGGGCACAAATCACTGGTTAGAAACTTTACTGTTTCAAATCCTCAGTGTCCCTAAGAGTTACTATTGGCATTTCACAGATAAAAAAACCAAGGTTAAAAGAATTTGTAATTCAGACCACACAGCTGCAAAACACCAGGACCAGGATCCAAGTTCAAGTGTTTGACCTCAAAGTCCTTGCTTATTTCAACTACAGTGTGCTATTTGGTTTTTTCCCTCATGTCCACAAATTTCATTCCTCCCCTTTTTAGCTGGAACTGTGTAGCAGATGTTCCAATTGATATAAACTGATACATACAACCAAACTCCATATAAATCCATTGACAAATCAAGTTGATATAGGCTTATGTAGCCACTTTAAAAGATGGGTGATTTTAAGACAGGAGAAACTACTTTAAAAAAAGAAATAAAAAGGGAGTATTTCAAGGATCATAAAGACATAATTTCTGTTTCTGCTGGGAATACTTTGTTCTCTGTTGCATGCTGGCTGTTGTAAGTCTCCGGCTGTCAGCTGCTCCTGACATTTCCAGTTCAGGTTAGCTGCTCTCATGTGACGCTTCAGCACTGTGGCCTTATGTCTAACATGGCACTTACCACGCTATTTGTCCTTGACTTTATCCCCGCCACTACACTGTTAGGGCAGGGACTATGTTATGAAGCTTTTATTCCTAACCAAACACATAATGTTTATTTAAAGAATATTTTTTTGTGACGTGACGTCAGGCACAGTGCTAAGTGCTTCTAATCTTGAGACATAGTTGGTATTACCCTCAATTTTAGTAATAATGCAAAAAAAAAAAAAAGATTGGCAAAAGGGTGGCACCAGTACATCCGCCTCCAGAATATATTGTGTCAAGGATCTGTTTGCAAGAACCAAAACATCACAGGCTTGTTACAGTATTTCTTGCACCTTGCAGCAATAGGTCTCCATTTACATAAATTATGAACAATTTTTGTCCCATCTAAAATATTTTAAGTTGCAGTCTACCCATCCTGACTCTAGAATAAAAGACTGACTAAAGGAAATAAATAAGTTTAATTCAAATGTTGCTGAGGAAAGTTTATTATAGTATCGATGACAATAACATTCATGTCAGGTGCCACTCCAGTACCTTACATGTATGAAGTCAATTTTTTATTCCACTGTACAAAACTCAGTTCACTCAGTCATATCCAACTCTTTGTGACCCCATGGACTGTAGCACATTAGGCCTCCCTGTCCATTGCCAACTCCCGGAGTTTACTCAAACTCGTGTTCATTGAGTCAATGATGCCATCCAACCATCTCATCCTCTGTCGTCCCCTTCTCCTCCTGCCTTCAACCTTTCCCAGCATGAGGGTCTTTTCAAATGAGTCAGTTCTCCGCATCAGGTGGCCAAAGTACTGGGATTTCAGCTTCAGCATCAGTCCTTCCAATGAATATTCAGGACTGATCTCCTTTAGGATGGACTGGTTGTATCTCCTTGCTGTCCAAGGGACTCTCAAGAGTCTTCTCCAGCACCATGGTTTAAAAGTATCAATTCTTTGGTGCTCAGCTTTCTTTATAGTCCAACTCTCACATCCACACATGACTACTGGAAAAACCACAGCTTTGACTAGCTGGACCTTTGTTGGCAAGGTAACGTCTCTGCTCTTTAATATGCTGTCCTAGATTGGTCATAACTTTTCTTCCAAGGACCGTTTTTCATGGCTGTAGTCACCATTTGCAGTGATTTTGGAGCCCCCCCCCTCAAAATAGGCTGTCATTGTTTCTTCATCTACTTGCCATGAAGTGATGGGACCAGATGCCATGATCTTAGTTTTCTGAATGTTGAGTTTTAAGCTAACTTTTTCACATTCCTCTTTCATCAAGAGGCTCTTTAGTTCTTCTTGGCTTTCTGCCATAAGGGTGGTGTCATCTGCATATGTGAGGTTATCGATATTTCTCCTGGCAATCTTGATTCCAGCTTGTGTTTCTTCCAGTCCAGCGTTTCTCATGATGTACTCTGCATAGAAGTTAAATAAGCAGGGTGACAATATACAGCCTTGACGTACTCCTTTTCCTATTTGGAACCAGTCTGTTGTTCCATGTCCAGTTCTAACTGTTGCTTCCTGACCTGCATACAAATTTCTCAAGAGGCAGATCAGGTGGTCTGGTATTCCCATCTCTTTAAGAATTTTCCAGTTTGTTGTGATAAACAGTCAAAGGCTTTGGCATAGTCAATAGAGCAGAAGTAGATGTTTTCTGAACTCTCTTGCTTTTTCAGTGATCCAACGGAAGTTGGCAATTTGATACCTGGTTCCTCTGCCTTTTCTAAATCCAGCTTGAACATCTGGAAGTTCATGGTTCACGTACTGTTGAAGCCTGACTTGGAGAATTTTGAGCATTAATTTGCAAGCGTGAGATGAGTGCAATTGTGCAGTAGTTTGAGCATTCTTTGGCATTGCCTTTCTTTAGGACTGGAATGAAAACTGACCTTTCCCAGTCCTGTGGTCACTGCTGAGTTTTCCAAATTTGTTGGCATATTGAGTGCAGCACTTTCACAGCATCATCTTTTAGGATTTCAAATAGCTCAACTGGAATTCCATCACCTCCACTAGCTTGTTCGTAGTGATGCTTCCTAAGGCCCACTTGTATAAAACTAGCAATTGAGAAAAATTTGCACAAGTCAATAGTCTGTAGCACTGTATAATCATAATCGTTTACCCTTGGCAGAGACTTGCATACTAACTGGACTGAAGGGCCATGAAGCCTCAGGAAAGATAAGCTGTAGGGGAATTGTACCAATGGTGTATCAAGCTACAGGGACATTCTGCCTTACCAGGATAAAATGTGTATCAGTTTTCTAGCAAAGTCATCTTGAATGGAAAGAGACAGGGAAGAACATGGTTAAATGACAGAAAACAAAGTAGGAAAGGGAGAAGCTGACCATATCCTGGTAGCTACAACGTTGTGAAAGGTAAGGTCTGAGCTATGTTACTGATGAAGTAAAAAGATATTTAACAGACCAAAGAATTTAAAACCTTAGGGAACTTGAATAACCAGTCACATAAAAGGACTCTCGTGTGGAGAATAGGGAATGCTCTTGCACCGTTGGTGGGAATATAAATTAATACAGATGGAAGACAGTACGGAAATTCAATTAAAAAAACTAGGAATAAAACCACCATATGACCCAGCAATCCCACTCCTAGGCATATACCCTGAGAAACCCCAAATTTAAAGACATATGTATCCCATTGTTCATTGCAACACTGTTTACAATAGCTAGAACATGGAAGCAAACTAGATATCCATGGACAGATGAATGGATAAAGAAGTTGTGGTACACATACGTACACATAATGGAATATTCAGTTCAGTCACTCAGTTGTGTCCGACTCTGCAACCCCAGGGATTGCAGTATGCCAGGCCTCCCTGTCCATCATCAACTCCCAGAGTTTACTCAAACTCATGTCCATCGAGTCGGTGATGCCATCCAACCATCTCATCTTCTGTCGTCCCCTTCTCCTACCACCTTCAATCTTTCCCAGCATCAGGGTCTTTTCAAATGAGTCAGTTCTCTGCATCAGGTGGCCAAAGTATTGGAGTTTCAGCTTCAACATCAGTCCTTCCAATGAATACTCAGGACTGATTTCCTTTAGGATGGACGGGTTGGATCTCCTTGCAGTCCAAGGGACTCTCAAAAGTCTTCTCCAACACCACAGTTCAAAAGCATCAATTTTTCAGCACTCAGCTTTCTTTATAGTCCAACTCTCACATCCATACATGACCACTGGAAAAACCATAGCCTTGACTAGACGGACCTTTGTTGGCAATGTAATGTCTTTGCTTTTTAATACGCTGTCTAGGTTGGTCATAACTTGTCTTCTAAGGAGTAAGCGTCTTTTAATTTCATGGCTGCAGTCACCATCTGCAGTGATTTTGGAGCCCAGAAAAATAAAATCTGACAGTTTCCACTGCTTCCCCATCTATTTCCCATGAAGTGATGGGACCAGATGCCATTATCTTAGTTTTCTGAATGTTGAGCTTTAAGCCAACTTTTTCACTCTCCACTTTCACTTTCATCAAGAGGCTCTTTAGTTCTTCACTTTCTGCCATAAGGGTGGTGTCATCTGCATATCTGAGGTTATTGATATTTCTCCCAGCAATCTGGATTCCAGCTGTGCTTCATCCAGTCCAGCATTTCTCATGATGTACTCTGCATAAGTTAAATAAGCAGGGTGACAATATACAGCCTTAACGTACTACTTTCTCTATGTGGAACCAGTCTTTTGTTCCATGTCCGGTTCTGAGTAATGGAATATTACTCGGCCATAAAAAGGGACACATTTGAGTCAGTTCTAATGAGGTGGATAAACCTAGAGCCTATCATACGAGTGAAGTCAGTCAGAAAGAGAAAGATAAATATCATATATTAACACATATACAGAATCTATAAAAAATGGTACTGAAGAATTTATCTGCAGGGCAGCAATGGAGAAACAGACATAGAGAACAGACTTATGGACAAGGGGAGAGGGGAGGAGAGGGTGAGATGTACGGAGAGAGTACCATGGAAATTTATATTACCATATGTAAAACAGATAGCCAACAGGAATTTGCTGTATGGGGGGGGAAAAAGGAATCTCATTGTTATGGCTCCTACTACAAAAAGCCATCAACAAATTTAGAAACAGCGAGATAGAGAGATGAGTAGATTTATTCTTGGTAGACAGCTTGTGTTGCCTCTTGTCCATTTCCCTTCCACCACACCCCCAAAAAAAGTGGGTTCTCAAGACTTTACTTTGCAATGTGGTTCCAAATGCCTCTCCACAGCATATACAACACCTGCCTTCACACTTGAAGGGAAAAATCCAGCTCACCACATTTGGGTGTTGTTACTTTTAGTATAAGCTTTAGTTCTTCTATAAGAAGTATCACTCTGGATTCAAACCACACGGATGTCAATGAATGTTTTTTCCACTGTATAATCATTTAAAAATCACCTACGAATTAGAACTTGACATGATACACTGAGAATTTAGGATCATTTTTCACCAGTCCCATGTTCTTGTGGTTGACTTCAAATGTTTGGTACAGGTGATTATAAGACGATATATTCCATGAAAAAAACATTCATGCTGGAATTATAAAATCACATTTGTGATATAGTTCTTTTAAAAGTCTGTTTTTAACTTTTGTCCTCAGGAGCTACTTTCTCCTTGTTCTGACCAGTGACCTTTTTCCTGTGACAATGAAAGGAAAGTTGAATTAGAAATTTTAGATATATGTACTTTCCAAAGCTCTACCAGTTTAATAAACATTTACTGAAACCTCCACGATCAAGTATATGAGACATTAGTAAAAAAAAAAAAAGCTGTGTCTCTGCCCTTTAGAAAAATACATCCACCTAAGTGAGACAGAAACACCACAATAAACTACATTACAACATGGCATAAAAGATTCTGACCTAATAAAAAGAGTTCACATTGATTAACTGCTAGACACTGTTATTTTTACATGTATCAACTCAGATCTTCTAACTTATGAAAAAGATTCTATTAGTATCCTTCTTATATAGATGTGGAAAACGAGGTGGAGTGGTTGAGTAACTTGCAGATCATCACACACTGATAATATTAGATATGAACTCTGATATTCTGATTTTAGAGTTTGGTGAATGGTGAATGCCACCAACCAACTCTTAACCCAAGAAAAACACTTCTGAGAAGATAATCAACATTTGCATACTACAGTATGCTACATTTGTATACTACAGTAGTAGTATACTACAGTAGACTAATGCCAATCAACTCACTTAATCCTTCACTAACAGCGGCAGAGTTATTATTTATATATTTCCATTATATATAGTGGGAAAGAGGCTTAAAGATGTGAAGTGATTTGTTCAAAATCACACAGGAAGAGGTGATATTAGAGCCAGTTCTTGCTCCAAATCCAGTCTCCTCCACCCTCTACTACACCAGGGTGAGTCTGTGGTGCCTGAAGTGAGGTCCACTAGGCAACAGGATTTAGGTGTATTACTCAGTTGGGAAGCAGGGTCTGAAGATATGGACTTAAGAGTAATCAGCACAGAGCTGAGGCCACAGATGTGGGTAGGATCATTATAGCAACATCTACAGTGGAAAGGCAAGCTGGTGTCAGATCAGCTCTTATGTGTATGTTATGTTAAGAAGTATGGTTTTTAAATGTGAAGAAAATAGACAACCAAAGCATCTTAAGCAGGGGCTAGGGACAGGTTTATATCAAGTGTCCTCAAAGTCTTAGTGCAGCCGTTAAGTTTTAATAACTTCAGGGCATAAAGGCTACGGACTTATAAAAATCAATTAAAATATAATTTAAAATATCAGTATTTCTTATTATAGTTCAACAGAGCCATGGTCTTATGCTCTAGTTGATTTTCCATCTTTGTAAAAACTTTCCTCAGCTGCTAGTCAGTACCTGAAAGGATTGCACTTTCAATCTTAGCTTTACGATCACCCAAGAATGAGGTTCTGATGTACATGCAACAATTCAGAAACAGTTCATCGCAAGAAAAAGTCTAGTGAGACAGATAAGGTGACAAAGCAGGGCAACCTCCTGTGCCAATGCACTGGTCTACTAATCCTCTACCAATCCACCCAGGAACTGTTGCCACAAAGAAGAAAAATAAAAAATGCATTAAGGAGGCACAAAACTGACTAGGTATGAATTAATCTTTCCAGTGATGTATTTTTGTAAGGTTGTAACATTTATTCCTCCCGTTATTAAAGCTTAAAACCACTAAACCCTTGGGACACTCTGTACATGCCATGTACTGGGTTGAACATGACTTCCCACAATTAATACAACATGTCAGGCTGACTCATTCTCTCAGAAGGAAAGTGCAGGCCAGTTTTCTCACCTGGGTTCACCTTGTTCCTTCTACATGCCTAAATTTTACGTATCCCTGAAGATAATTCTACTTCTGTAAAACTTTTTGCAAACAACACCAATTCATAATGATTTTTCCCTTCTCTAGCTTCTATTTTACTTAAAAATTATTTTCTAATTATTTTTTTCATGTATACTAATCTCATTTCCCTAACTTCAGGAAAGGGGTCTCATTTTACACCCTTTTAACATTTTACCACATATTATGTATGTAGTACATATGTAATACAGATATATGCAGTACAGCTAAAGATGGACAGTAAGTACTTGGTAAAGGCCCACATTTTATATACGTTATATGTTAACTGGTACTGACAGAATTTAAAGTGTCATTTTTCTTAAATAGTGGAAAGAATAGTACTATGCGGAATATTTCAGTCTACCCCATGAGATCATGGTTTCCTAGTAGTGATAGCCAAAAAAGGTAGTCCTGTGTACATTCTAAAAAAAAAAAGAAAAAGAAAAAACTGTACTTTGAAATCCTCAAAACATTAAGCTAAATGACTGAACTTATAGTTTGCTCAAGTTTATAATTTATATATAAACAAATTTGTATATAATTTCATATAAATATGTAAATCATGTTTATAATTTACATACAAATAAATTTATAATTTACTCAAATTATACTTTTAAGAGATGTTTCAACATGCTTCAGTGTAAATCCTACTGAAATCCTCTCCAGAATACGAAGCTTCAAGAAAGCCTCCACTGATGTGAGCTGACAATCCTACAAGCGGCTTCCATAGTGTGTCCAGATGCAGGCTGCATGGAGATAGTGCGTCCATGTGTCCTAAGTCACTGTGTCCGACTCTTTGTGACCCCATGGACTGTAGCTCGCCAGGCTCCTCTGTCCATGGGATTTTCCAGGCAAGAATACTGGAGTGGGCTGCCATGGCCTTCTGCAGGAGATCTTCCAGACCCAGGGATTAAACCTGTGTCTCTTTAGTCTCCTGCACTGGCAGGCGGGTTATTTACCACTAGTGCTACCTGGGAACTCCATGTGGAGATAGTGGACAGTGCAATTCTAATTCACAGTGAATTGAAATCATATTTCCAAAGATGGAAAAAAAATTCATTAATATGTTAAGACAAATTCCAAGATTGAATTAACCAAGTTTCCAAATCATTAGCAACCTGATATATTACTTTTATTAGATTCTATAATGGACTGTTGCTAATGTTTAGTCGCTCAGTTGTGTCCAATTCTTTGCGACCTCATGGACTGTAGCCCCCTAGGCTCCTCTGTCCATGGAATTTTCCAGGCAAGAATACTGGAGTGGGTTGCCATTTCCTTCTCCATAATGGACTGCAGACCTATCAAATTTTATTTCTAAAAATCTATCCTAAGGAAAAATAAAGCCCATGTTATATGAATATGACAGAGTCTAACTTTTACCATATACTTACCGTTTATCCTTTGCTTTTTCTAAAAAATATTTTGGAGTTGTACTAATGCTCTCCCTTTCCAAGGGCTTCTTAATCATCTTTTTCTTTTGTTTACTGGAAGTTACAAAGAGAAGAAAGAACTGAATTAAGTGCAACTTAATTTAGAGAGCTAAAACTAAAACTAGTTTTGGTTCTTGGTCACAAAATTTGTTTACCTACTTACTGGTTTACAGCGACAACACTGTCCACTTTAATATGCTGGTTACCTAATAGTATCTAGAGCGGCACGCCAAGGAGATGAAATGCAACCTAATAGTATCTAGAGCGGCATGCCAAGGAGATGAAATGCAACCTAACAGTATCTAGAGTGGCACGCCAAGGAGATGAAATGCAACCTAACAGTATCTAGAGCGGCACTCCAAGGAGATGAAATGCAACCAAGTTTAAAAGGCGCTGATTAGGATTAAAATACGTGTCACTCTCATATCCTGCCAATAAGCACTAGAGTCTGATTCTGGCCAATTAACTACTTTTTACTCGCTTTATGAATTAAAATCTGAGCATATTTCACTCAGATTTAATAATATTTTAAAAATCTGAGTACTTAAAATTTCAAGGATGAAAAACTGACAGGGAAAGAGCACACAATATTCACAAATATTTAAGAGGAAAGTTTTTACTTTAGAATGTTCTAAAATAGTAATGTTGCTAGAACTACAATGTACGAGTGTGAAAGTAAGAATGTACAGGCAAAGACAGAAAAACTCCCAAGTAAATTCAAGACTGTACCTTAGTAGTTTCTGGAAACCTTTTATGTATTCTGGGACAGGACATCCAGCCTGCTGGATAACATTGGCAACACTGAAAAAGGTACCGGTAAACATAAATTTGTATCTTGTCAAACTGTTGTTTATATACTTAAACCCTCTGCACAACAGAAGAGGAACTAAGACTACACAAACAAGAAACTAATCCAGTAAAGTGTTCTGATCAATTATTACCAGAAGCAATCACATTGGACTACTGAGAGCACAGTCTGCTGGACTGCAGTCAAGGTACTGATGAATAATTTTAGCTAGCAACCGCTTCTATTCAACAGGTATCAAGCCCTAACCAGCACAGCCCAGTGTTGGATGAAAATGCTGAAGTCAGAGTCACACTTAAATTTATTAAATCATAGGGCTTGGCTGACTTGAGCTTCTCATGTACAGTCACTTATTCAATGTACAGTCACTTAGAAGCTTTTATAGTAGTATCATCATTATCCCCATTTCCCAGATGGAAAAGAAAACTGAGGTGCACATACTGATATGGGGGGGTCATCAGAGTCACATGCTTAGAGCTGCTGAGGAGAACTCAGGTGCATCAAAGCTGCTGGAATATAGTCCCCTACAGCACACGAGAATGTCTGCTCACGACAAAACCAAGGTTGACCGAGCCAAGGCTCAGAAGGCACAAATCAAAATCTGTGCCACAACTGAGAAACAGGCCAATGTACAAACCACCTCCAGCCACAGCTTGATTTCAGTTGTTAGAAATATGAACTGCTGTCAGTTATCATCAGCCTAACATTTCTGTAGGCAGCCCAAGTGTAGGAAATACAACTCAGCTTTTACATTAACATCTAGGATGATGGGCTAAATTAAGATGAGATTCTAAATCATAGGTTACCCAGGCCTCAAGGGGCTACAATTGAATAATATTGGAGTGTGTTACTAAAACAGTTTTTCCTCTATGACAAGTGACCTGGGACTAAAGATAAACTCCATCTGCCCCTAAGAGTAATGGGAAGAAGGTACCATGCTAAGAGATCATTTTGACTAGGCTGTAACATAAGAGATTCAGGGATTAACTTTAACTATTCACTAATCCAAAAACCTTAATATTACCTTGTGATTAATATCAAGTGATGTTATTGGGAGAATTCTGTGAGTCTGAAACTTAAATGAATATTCTCTTGTGAATTTCCAAAATCTAACAATGGAAGGACAAAAATGAAGCCTTTTGATCATTTTTCTTTGCTTTTGATCATTTTTCTTTCATGGCTAACATGTGGTTGACTAATACCATAACAGAATTTGGGACACAGCCATTTTGTAATTATCCATTAATTGTGTATAAGAATAAACAACTAATTTTGTCAACTTAATGGTAAGCTATTTCTCCTAATTACCTTCTTAATAATGGTTTATCATCTTCAGTGAAAAATGTAATAGCTTTTCCTTTATGCCCAGCTCTTCCAGTTCGACCTAAGAGAAATCAGATCATTAAAAAACAAACAAAAAAACTCATTTTTGAGGGGAACAGGACCTTCAAGATTCACATATACAAGTCACTGGATTTTTACAGCACTGAAAAAATGAACATGCTGAAGGGACTCTGGTAGACGTGCTAAGACAGATGAGTGGGGGTGGGCATGTGACTCACCTATCCTGTGAATATATTCCACTGAGCTGGTTGGAAAGTCATAGTTGATAACCAAGTTCACACCTTTAAAATCGATCCCTCTGGCTAGCAAGGCTGTACAAATAAGAACCCAGATTTTTCCTGCTCTGAAGCTGTGGACTGTGTTATCTCTCTGGTTAAGAGAACATACAACAGATGTTTTAGTACCACTCTGGGAATGGAAAACAAGTGCTTCATAAATGCCAGTACTTAGTTCTTTGTTGCTTTGAAAGTTTACATTTGACTTTACCTGTTGCTGTGTTCTGTCTGCATGAATAACATCCACGTTAATACCTTCATATATGAGCTCATGAAAAAGTTCTTTAGCCCTTTCAATGGACTGAACAAAAACAAGAACAGGTGGATTGAAACCCTAAAAGAAAGCACACATAACCCATAACTAAGAATATAACTGCATCATTTCGTAAGATTTTAATTCATTTCAATTTAGAAATTGCCAAATTTCTCAGACCTGTGGTCTAAGTCTGCCTCCATCTTCCTCAGCATTCATTCTCTACAATGGGCTTTTCCTACTTACCTTCAACAGTACTCTCCATTTTGCTCATTCCAAAAATCTTGTCTAATTAATCCCCCTTCACCTGTCTACAGCAATGGATGTCCACTCCTTGAAATAAATATCTGTTTGCTTCTGTGCCTCAGAACATTTTTGTTCCTTCTTAAAATATAATAATCATCACTTTAATCCATTATTTATCCTAACTGTGGGTATTCCCCAAAGCTTAGTTCCTGGTTCTCAGTTCTCTCAAAATTATCTTATCAAGTTAGACAAAATTTAAGTTATAACTACCAGCTCTAAGCAAATGATTTTTACATTTTGTATTATCAAACCCTGCTTCTCTCTCAAACCAGCTTTCTATATTTTCAACTGTCAGCATTAGGACTTGACCTTGTTATTATGGTCCATACATCCTTTCAGAATCTAATGCAAGATACGAAGCTGTCTAATAGGTAGCCAGACATTCACACAAGTTCAGAAGGTTCACAAAACTGAAGTTCATACAAGGCTAAAAATCCCTGGAGTATCAGATCAGATCAGATCAGTCGCTCAGTCGTGTCTGACTCTTTGTGACCCCATGAATCGCAGCATGCCAGGCCTCCCTATCCCTCCCCAACTCCCAGAGTTCACTCAGACTCACGTCCATCGAGTCAGTGATGCCATCCAACCATCTCATCCTCTGTCGTCCCCTTCTCCTCCTGCCCCCAATCCCTCCCAGCATCAGAGTCTTCTCCAATGAGTCAACTCTTCACATGAGGTGGCCAAAGTACTGGAGTTTCAGCTTTAGCATCATTCCTTCCAAAGAAATCCCAGGGCTGATCTCCTTCAGAATGGACTGGTTGGATCTCCTTGCAGTCCAAGGGACTCTCAAGGGTCTTCTCCAACACCATAGTTCAAAAGCATCAATTCTTTGGCGCTCAGCCTTCTTCACAGTCCAACTCTATGTAAGTATCTGTGAAAACCTTCTATTTCTTATTGCCAAGCGATATCAATATTAGCAAAACTAACAAATATAGCACAATGTGCCAAGCACTATTCTAAGTACTATATTTGTATTAAATCAGTAATAAAACAAAAAACCCCACTCTAGTGGCAGCTACTCATGTAAGGCCCCAGTTCTACATGAAAGCAGCAGAGTGCTGGAGGGAGATTTATATATACATGCATACTCTTATTTTATTGCACTTTGTAGGTTTTTCATAAATCAAAGGTTTCTGGCAACCCTATGTTCAAGCAAGTCTATCGACACCATTTTTTTCCCAACACCATTTGCCTACTTCTTGTCTCTGTAACACATTTTGGTAATTCTTACAATATTTCAAACTTTTTCATAATTATTATATTTGCCTCGGTGAGTCGTGACCAGTCCTCTTTGATGTTACTAATACGACACACTGAAGGTGATGGTTAGCAAGTTTAGCAATAAAGTATTTTTAATTAAGGTGTGTACATTGTTGTTTTGACATAATGCCACTGCACACTTGACTACAGCATATGTAAACGCAATTTTCCTAGGCACTGGGAAATCCCCAAAATTCCTGTGACTCACTCAGTTGTGACACTGGCTTTACTGTGGTGGTCTGGAACTGAACCCCCAGTATCTCTGAGGTCTGCCAGTTCACAGATGTGGAAAAAGGAGGCTTTTGGGGCATCAACTAGGTCTTTTCCTAGCCTTCCCTGAGCTGGGGACATAAAACTTAACTTTATTCTCAGAGGTGAGCCTCTCCATTTGGGACGAGTTGCTCCAATGTGCTTCTTACTGATTTGCCACTGGATTGCTAAACACGACGGAGAAGGCAATGGCACCCCACTCCAGTACTCTTGCCTGGAAAATCCCATGGACAGAGGAGCCTGGTAGGCTGCAGTCCATGGGGTCGCTAGAGTTGGACATGGCTGAAGCGACTTAGCATGCAGGCATGCATTGGAGAAGGAAATGGCAACCCACTCCAGTGTTCTTGCCTGGAGAATCCCAGGGACGGGGGAGCCTGGTGGGCTGCCGTCTATGGGGTCACACAGAGTCGGACACGACTGAGGTGACTTAGCAGCAGCAGCAGTACTAAACACGATGCAGGAAAACGTGCTCAGCCTCCCGTCAGTAATACAAGGCTTGGTGAGCTTCATCAAAATTTGAAAATGCAGCCCAAATTTACCTTTTTAACAAGTTCTCTCATGGCCAGTAGTTTTCCAGTCTCCGAACCAACAAAGAGAAGCTCTTGTTCTACCGTCTCTACTGCAGAATTCCTGAGAAGGAAAACATATCTTACAGTGTGACAGCCAATCTTTGTTTTTCCCCATAAATTTTAAATAAATGAAAAAATTTACACACAACTCCAACAGAATGATTTTTTCCATTATCAATATAAGTACCTAATTATTTATATTTTAAAGACAAAGTTTTTTGAAATTTACTTTTACCTAGAGAATAACTGCTTTACAATGTTGTGTTGGTTTCTGCCATTTAACAACGTGAATCAGTCATAAGTGTACATATGTCCCCTCCCTCTTGAGCCTCTCTCCCTGTCCTACACCTCTCGGTTGTCACAGAGCTCCCTGTGTTATACCAAGGTTTTTAAATTTTAGTTCAAGTGCAGCTGATTTACAATGTTGCATTAGTCTCTGGTGATTCAGTTATACACACACACACACACATTTTTTCAAACTCTTTTCCATTATAGGTAATTATATGTGGTTTATGTATTTCACCTTTACAAGTTTGCATCTGCTAACCCCAAACTCCTGCTTTATCCCTCCCCCCTAATTTCCTCTTTGGTATTCGTAAGTTTGTTCTCTATGTCCATGAGTCTGCTTCTGTTTTGTAAATAAGTTCATTTGTATCATTTTTAGATTCTACACATAAGCAATATCATATTTTACTCTGACTTTCTCCACTTAGTATGATAATCTCTAGGTCCATCCACGTTGCTGCAAATGGCATCATTAAGAGCTGGACACGACTGAAGCGACTCAGCAGCAGCAGCAGCATTCCACTGTGTATGTACATATCACATCTTTACCCGTTTATCTGTCAGTGGACATTTAGGCTGTTTCCACATCTTAGCTGTTACAAATAGTGCTGCTATGAACACTGGGGTGCATGTATCTTTTCAAATTAGTTTCCTCTGGATATATGCCCAGGAATAAGATTGATGCATCATATGGCAACTCTATTTTTAATTTTTTAAGGAATCTCCATACTGTTCTCCATAGTGGCTGCATCAACCTATATTCCCACCAACAGTGTGGGAGGGTTCCCTTTCCTCTACGCCCTCTCTAGCATTTATTCTTTGTAGCCCTTCTGACGATGGCCATTCTGACTGGTGTGACGTGGTGCCTCATTGCAGTTTTCAGTTGCATTTCTCTAATAATTAGTGATATCGAGCATCTTCTCATGTGCCTATTGGCCATCTGGATGCCTTCTTCAGAGAAGTGTCTATTTAAGTCTTTAAATGTTCTCTTCTGATTATAAAAATGTTATTTCAATTAAAAAAAGACATAAACAATAAGTTGCCCACAATTCTACCATTTTACGATAAATTTTGATATTTTTGTTGTGTTCTAGTCATATATTTTCATCTTTCCAATCTTTCAAAATCTTTCTAAAGGTAAAATTAATGGGTTAAAATCAGAACATTTTAAAGGTTTCTTCATATGGCTAAATTTTTTTCATAATGATAGCAAAGGTTTATTTATAGACAGATAGTTGGAGTGAGGTATCTCAAGGCTTTATTAACACTCTATAAGCCACTGTAATATATTATACTATGTATAAATACTTTTTCCACTCTGTTATCTCCATTCATAATTATATTTATGGTGAATCTGTTCTATTTTTCTTTTTATACACAGGAGTTTTAAGTTGGAAGTAGCTAGGATATTCTTTATTATTTCATTTGGCTTTTTACTTAACATGGTATTACAAGCACTTTTTCATACAGCCACAATCTTCACTTTTACTACTTCATTTCCCTTCTCCTGGCAACAATACTGGAGTACATAGTCATTCCCTTCTCCAGGGAATCTTCCCAACCCAGCAATTGAACACAGGTCTCCTGCACTGCAGGCAGATTCTTTGCTGTCTGAGCCACCAGGGAAGCTCCATACTACTTCATGGGTTGCACTACAGTGTATCAAGGGGAAGTATTATAATTTCATAAAACTTTTTCCCTACCATTTAGCATACATGCACCCCAAAATATTTTTAAAAAGGAATTATAAAGCAAGTGGCTCAGTAACATCAGCTTCGTTCTCTCAGCCCTACTGAGTTAAGCCATCAAAGAGATTAAATCCTCTGGGTGGCCAAGAGCTCATGGTCATACTTTATGGAAGGGAAAAATCAACTAAATGCACGATGACAGTAATATCTACATGACAGTATGAGAATGTCCCTTTAGATTATTCTAACACAGAATATCCTTAATCAATCTTGACTTTAAAGAATATGTTTCTTTCAGTAAAACTCTTTTTATTATCTTAGGCCACACAACCTGTCTCTTTTAGTCTAAAATAATGACTTGTGTTTTTGTTTTTTTTTTTAAATCAGTGGGATAACGTGGAAGAATTACCTTGCTCCAATGGATACAGTAATGACATTGTCCAAGTTCAGTTTGCACCACTGTTCAACATCATAGGCAAAAGTTGCACTGAACATAGCTCTCTTCACCTTGTGGGATGTACAGGCCAAGAAAATGGAAGCCAGCTGGTCTCTGAACCCAGTTTTGCCATCTTCAAACAGTTTATCTGATTCATCTACTACCAGCCATTCAACACTACGAAACAACAACAAAAAACATTTGTAGTTTATTGAACTGAAAGATCCAGGACACGTCACTAAACTGTGGGAACACATAAAGAAGTCAAACCACAATGACGCTTCTCAGATCTACATATTGTACCAGAAAAAGGTACAAGAAAAATAAGCAATAAAAAGGTAAAACAAGATCAACATAAATTAATGTACCTATTCCATTAGACCCAAAGGATATGAAGTTCCACTGGCAATGTCAGAACCTCAGATAAACGTTAGGAACTCCATCACCACTGCTGAAAGATGTGAAAAATTTCTAGGGAAACTGTACTAATTGCTTATCAGAATCTGTTAACTTTATTTCAGGCCAGATATAGTTACTTTTTTCTCAGCACCAACACTGACTGAAAGCTGGCAGATAGCAAGCTCCAAATGGCAGTACTACAATTATTATATTATAGTTGAGAACAAAATATAATCAACTTAATGAAAAACAAACATAAAAGACATTATTAAAGTAATGTACCTCGTTAGGTCTATTCCTGGAGGATCTTGTTTTAATAAATAGATTAGTCGATTTGGAGTAGTCACAAGGATATCTGTAAGGAAAAACAAATGGTACAAATTGCAAAACATTCATCCCTCTTGAACTAGGGGATTAAGCCCCCTGCATTTCAGTTAATAACCTCAAGTGGGGAGAAGTGCTGATATGCACTATACCAATAATACAACAAACTAATGTACATATTTTTTTAATCCATCATAGCACAAACTGCTAAATCCTTACTCTCCTTTTATTTGACTTGCCTGGATCACAATAAACTGTGGAAAATTCTGAAAGAGATGGGAATACCAGACCACCTGACCTGACTCTTGAGAAACCTGTATGCAGGTCAGGAAGCAACAGTTAGAACTGGACATGGAACAACAGACGCGTTCCACATAGGAAAAGGAGTACGTTAAGGTTGTATATTGTCACCCTGCTTATTCAACTTATATGCAGAGTACATCATGAGAAACGCTGGGCTGGAGGAAGCACAAGCTGGAATCAAGATTGCCGGGAGAAATATCAATAACCTAGGATATGCAGATGACACCACCCTTATGGCAGAAAGTGAAGAAGAACTAAAGGCCCTCTTGAGGACAGTGAAAGAGGAGAGTGAAAAAGTTGGCTTAAAACTCAACATTCAGAAAACTAAGATCATGGCATCTGGTCCCATCACTTCATGGCAAATAGATGGGGAAACAGTGGAAACAGTGTCAGACTTTATTTTTCTGGGCTCCAAAATCACTGCAGATGGTGATTGCAGCCATGAAACTAAAAGACACTTACTCCTTGGAAGGAAAGTTATGATCAACCTAGTTAGCATATTCAAAAGCAGAGACATTAGTTTGCCAACAAAGGTCTGTCTAGTCAAGGCTATGGTTTTTCCAGTAGTCATGTATGGATTTGACAGTTGGACTGTGAAGAAAGCTGAGTGCCGAAGAATTGATGCTTTTGAACTGTGGTGTTGGAGAAGACTCTTGAGAGTCCCCTGGACTGCAAGGAGATCCAACCAGTCCATCCTAAAGGAGATCAGTCCTGGGTGTTCGTTGGAAGGACTGATGTTGAAGCTGAAACTCCAATATTTTGGCCACCTGATGCAAAGAGCTGACTCATTTGAAAAGACCCTGATGGTGGGAAAGATTCCGAGGGCAGGAGGAGAAGGGGACGACAGAGGATGAGATGGTTGGATGGCATCACCAACTCAATGGACATGAGTTTGGGTACACTCCGGGAGTTGGTGATGGACAGGGAGGTCTGGCGTGCTGTGGTTCATGGGGTCGCAAAGAGTTGGACGCAACTGAGCGACTGAACTGAACTTGGCCTCTAAGAGGCAAGAATACAATCATCCCACAGTCTGCTTTTCAAACATTCGTTTGTTTTTCAGGAATATACTTTCCTTAAACGGAATTTTATTCAAAAGTTCAAGATAAAAGCCAAGTAAAAGAGTTTCTCTGGTGGATGTTAAGAGTAGGGATGTAAGCCAGTCTTATCTGCAGAATATTTCCATGGCAGGTTAACAACCAATAGAATAAAGCAGGGATTCTCAGTCTCAGTACTACAGACATTTTGGTTCAGACAACTTGCTGTAGCAGGCTGTTCTGTGCACTGCAGGATGTGTAACAGTATCTCTGGCTTCCATCCCTCTAATAGTAGCACCTCTCCCCAGCTGTGACAAAATATCTCCATATATTGCCAAATATCCCTGGGGTGGAGGGTGAGGTGGAGAACCCCTGGTATATATTTATGTAACTACTGGGTGAGAGGAGATTTCTTTCAGCTTTTCTAAAAACTGAACTAACTACACTTTAAGAATTTTTAGGTGGCAATTAGGATATTTGAAATTTCCAAATCCCTTACACTTCAAGCATGAACTGAACTGAACTTACAGCTTCCATCCTCTTGAATGCATGCTCAGTTGTGTCAGGCTCTGTGACCCCATGGAGCCTGCCAGGCTCCTCTGTCCATGGAATTTTCAGACAAGAATACTGGAGTCAGTTGCCATTTCCTCCTCCAGGGGATCTTCCCCACCTAGGGATTCAACCCAAGTCTCTTACACTGGCAGGTGGACTCTTTACAATTTGTGCCACCTAATAATCCCTTACCAAATTTCTTAGATGATTTAGGTCCAAATTTCTTGGCTGCAACTGCTGCTTTGTGGATCATGTGTATCCTGAATCCTGTTCCCTCAGACAGTTTTACTAACTCTCGGTGAATCTAAAACAGAAATGATAAAAACATCAGCTGCTGAAATACTTGGATAAGATGTATAGTCACTTTTTTAGTCTTTATAAAATAGATCTAGTATCAATCCGTGAATACCTGAAATTAAGCTTATGATAATCTGTAGATTAACTTGGAATCTTGGCATTTTGGAACTTCAATGCCAAATAAGATTCAGTAGTTTCTTCAGGTCTAGTAAACCAGTTCCAAGAGATAGAATCAAAACTCTTCAACTCTGTATTATTTTTAAGAATAAAGTACCATTTCAAAACTATTTCATACTTGGCATGTGTTTACATTAAGCACACGGGGAGAGTCGAATGGATCACAGTATAGTTTTATTTTCTCAAAAACTGAGATGAGGTTTCCTTTTTTCTAAGTGAGAAAAAAAGTTTTAAAAGAGGAACTATATATTACAGACCACATCCCACTACTGTCTGTGGCTCAGACAGTAAAGAATCTGCCTGCAAGGCAGATGACCCAGGTGCGATCCCTAGCAAAGATCCCCTGGAAAAGGGAATGACAACCCACTCCAGGATTCTTGCCTGGAGAATCCATGGACAGAGGGGCCTGGCGGGCTACAGTCCATGGACTTGCAGAGTTGGACTCGACTAAGCGACTAACACACATATGTTACAGTAGCCTTCCAACTACAAGGATCTTAGAGCATATACCACAGTATAAATGCTAAGATCATCATATTTTAGAAAATTATAAGACTTTATGCAGTAAGACACTTAGAAGTATACTTTGTACACAATACTTGACCATGACAAAGACACGGCCCTTCTCTTCTGGACCTTTCTATTACCCTCAGATAAGAAAGATGACTGGCAAACACAAACACATACTTTCCAGAAACTACAGGTTATACCTGGCTGGCAAGTTCTCGTGTAGGTGATATAATCAAGGCTCTGAAGCCTTTATTTGTGGGTTGTTTCAGGTGCATTAAAATAGGAATGCTAAAAGCCAAAGTCTTTCCAGATCCAGTAGGAGCAGAAGCCAGCAGTTCTCGACCCTAAAAACAGAGTATATTAAGTATAAGGAAGAGTACATACATTTTTAGTGCCAGTCAAATAATGCTACCAGCCATAAAAATAAAATTATACACAGCAAGTCCAGATACTCACATTCCCATCATTTTTCTAACTTCTCCCATATTTGCTTTTCTAACATCACCCATCTCTGCTACCACCACCCCAACGAAGTTTCTGAGCATTATCACTAAAGTTAATTTGAACTGGGTAAAGAAACTAGATAACTAAAATCCAAAGATAATCCACAACCATATTCCCATTATTTCAATTTTCCTTTTCCCTAATCCTCTTTATCAAAGTTAAATCAGAAAACCAACTTTTGGTCCTGATATCTGTATTGCTCCATCCTTACGGAAAATTTTAATAAATAACAGAAGGACTAAATGTAAAATAAAAAGTGGTGATAACACCAGTGACAGTCATATATAGGTGACAACCTTCAAAAAGTCACTGTGCTTTTTAAAGCTTTAAGCTAAGGTCACTACAGAAACAACATTTTAATGAAAATTAAAAGCAAATTTGCTATAGTGTCAGTCAAAAACATCCTTCAAATATATTCTGATTTCAGTTTCCCAAAGAAAATGAAAAGGATTAATACAGATGCGGAGGGAGGGAACTCATACCCTTTGGCTACTACAATTGGGAAGGCCGCCTTGGTTATGTGGGGAGAAAAAGGCAGATCTCACTACTACAAAAAGAAACCTCAGAAAAACTTAATTTCCAAAAATCTAAGTTAACTCATACCTCTGTCAACAGTGCATAAACAAATCATGGTATACTCATACAAGAGAATACTACTCAGCATTTCATATATCAGTAACAAATTGATATATGCAACATGGAGGAATCTCAAAAAAAGTTCACAGAGTGAAAGAAAGAAACCAAAAATAAAAGAATACATATTGAATGATTCCACTTATATGAATTCTATAATATATGGCAGTAAGAACCAGAACAGGGCTTCCCTGGTGGCTAGCGGTAAAGAATCCACCTGAAATGTAGGAGACGTGGGTTTGATCCCTAGATTGAGAAGATCCCCTGGAGGAGGAAATGGCAACCCAATCCAGTATTCTGGTTTGAGAAATCCCGTGGACAGAGGAGTCTGGTGGGCTACAGTCTATGGGGTTGCAGAATCAGACACAACTGAGAGATTAAACAACACGAAGAACCAGAAGAGTGCTCACCTCTGGGTGAGGGTGGGGTGGGGACTGAATGGCAAGGGTATGAAACTGTTGAAATTCACTAAACTGTGCACTTAACATCTATGTATTTTTTTGGTACTTAAATATAGCTCAATAATAGAAGGTACTGGGATATGGGAACTCCCTGGCAGTCCAGTGGTTAGGACTCTGTGATTTCACTGCTGAGGGTGTGGGTACAATCCCTGGTTGGGGAATGAAGATCCCACAAGCTGCACGGCGTGGCCAAAATCTTTTAAAGTACTGGGATTAAAAACAAAGTCAGGTTATATACAAGAATTCAGTACTTCTGAAACAGTTCTTGGATATTATAAACCAAATCAATGATGGATAAACAGAACATAGTCTCTATCCTCAGAAGATGAACACTTTTAGTTAAATGGAAAATGTAAGTGCAGTTAGTGCAAATACATAGTATATAAAGTGTAAGATAAATGTTGCAAGAAAAAGAAAACACACGGAGAACTGGGTGTTAGGGGAAAGAGTGTTGGTAAAGGAAAAAGATCACATCAAGCAGTAGTGATCAAGACAAATTTTATGGAGACACAGGTATTAGAGATGGAGTTTAGAGCATGGCAAGGATTTCAACAAGGGGAGATAAGGCAGAAGGGAGGATCTCACAGAGGAAAGAGAATGAATGCACACACACATACACACGCACACTTCGAGGCCTTCACACTCACATGCAGCATAACTGGAATGGCTTGCATTTGGATTGGTGTAGGTGTCTGGAAGCCTGCATCTAGAATGTTCTGAAGCAGTCGAGAATTGATTTTATATTCCTGGTCAAGTTGCTGAAACGTAGCAATTGGGTCAGGAAGATCAGTTCCTTGGACATGAATTTTATGTTTATTCCGGAAGAAGTTTAGCTGAAAAGTAAAATATAGGGATTTGGTAAAATACATTGTCAGATGTTGTAAAGCAATAATAAGTTTCTGAAATAAGCTTTAGTAGCATATGAAGCTTTCTAGTTAAGTTCCAGGCCCTAAAAAAGACATATTAGGTACAATTTCCACCCTTTCATAGAAGGATGACCTTCCTAACAGTGAAACCTATCTATCCACACTTTCCACATTTAATGTGTCAATGCCATGAAGAACATTATTCATATTCACGTGCTACTGTCAGTCACAATCTTATATAAACTGCTAGAAGACAGGCACTGAATCAATCTATTTGCTTTATGTGGCACTTAGCACACAAGTGCCAATGCTTTGTAACGATCTACCCTAAAAACTCTACTTATTAAGACTGAATGCCACTAGAAGAGTCAAGTGATGTTGATTTTTCTTTTTTTTTTGGCTTTCCCACTCTCTGATCCAGACAGCCAAATTCTGGATTCAGGATTACTAAACGAGCTGAACAACACTCCACCTATAACACAGCAAGAGTGCAGCAAACTCGACAATGGCATATTCGTTGTCTCTTCTGAAGTCCACTCCTCCTAGTCCCAAGTTAGAAAACAGGTTTCTTAAGAATTCCAACTCTCAAATCCCTTGTCACATGAAATTCTTCAAAACCAGTGAGTTTAACATAAAGGATAAAGTGGGCCAATTTTATGTTTATCAAAGGGAAATAAATTAAAAAAATTAATTCTAAACACATTATCAAATTTGACCCTGTTTCAAGATTTTAAGATACTTTCAAGAATTTTAAATTTTAAAAATTCCAGCCATAGCACAAAGGCTACTTTAAGTTTTCATTAAAGTAAAATCTAGACTACTATAAATAACCTTCTATCTTAACAAAATCATACTGTGATGAACAAAAAAACCCAAGCACAGTGAAAAAGGCACAAGGCCAGAAAAACAATTAGGGTGAAGATATTTTTCTCACCTTTTCTTTTCTTAGCTGCTCTAACTTTCCTGAAGTTAGTTTATTTTCTCTTTTAACATTTTTATCTTCAATCTTTGCTTCCACAGATGATATCCACTGTATAGTAGAAAATTCTTCTTCAGAAGTAATTTCTAAAATATATATTTTTAAAAATTAAAAGGTGTGTAAACACAGTATGCTAGACTAGAGCTAATCTCCCTAACAAACTAAGAAGAGACAGATGAGCAGTATAATAGAAAAAAGGTGCAATACGACATGAGGAGGCAAATTATAACAATAGAAAAAGAAAACTCTCATACACTGCTGGTGGGCATCACCAATTGGAATGACTTTTTAAAAAAATAAAAAATTATGCTCACTTTTATGAGGAGACAGTTGGCATTAATAGACCCGAATCATTACTAATCCACAAGACCTTGAATTCTCCAATTAAAACTCTACGTCTATCAGCACTTGCTACTAAATGATTACAGGATGTATCTGTGTGTTTCTGGTTGCCCAATATTTGAATCTTTTCCCTAAGCTAGTGTCAGGTCTTTTTAGAATTCATCTTGATGGAAGGCTTTATAGTAAACTTCCCTGTAGCCAGGAAAGGAAAATGACTTTTATTGCAACACTGTCACCAAAACTGTGGAAGCAAAGTAAATGTTGGTAACACAGAAACTTGTCAAACCAATTATGGAACATCCCTACAACATATAGCAGGATACTGTGCTATGGCTCAATGAGCAAAGCAGTAGACTTCCTAATGATACCATGCTTCTGGTGGACAATTCCTAAATATCTAAATTTAAAATACGTTTATCTGTTAACTATGAAATCCCACTTTTAAGAGTTTATCAAAGAGATATGCCCACACATACACACCAAGTAGAATAACATTTACTGCAACACTGTGAAGGCAAAAGTGGAGAAACAAGTTTAAGGCCCACCACTTAGGAACTTGTTAAATCAATAACGGAATGTATAACGGGATATGACGCTGTATTAAAATGAACAAGGCAGCGCATTTCCTACTCATTCATAACAAATTCCAAGATACAGTTTTTTTAATAAAAGGGGTAGAGGGAAGGAAGTTTCAGAACAGAACAGCACGTAGAGTATGCAATCATTCATGCTTTTTAAGAGAGGTATAAATACATGTCAATAGACTATCTCTACAAAAATATGTAAGAAACTGAATAACAGAGGTTGCCTCTGGAGAAACAGGGGACTAGAGATAAAACGCTGGGAAGAAAATTTACTTTTCACCATTGTATATGGCACCCCACTCCAGTACTCTTGCCTGGAAA
This sequence comes from Bubalus kerabau, assembly GCF_029407905.1. NCBI lineage: Eukaryota > Metazoa > Chordata > Mammalia > Artiodactyla > Bovidae > Bubalus > Bubalus kerabau. Next base: position 50,569,887 of record NC_073627.1, on the reverse strand, counting down.
ATCCCATGGACGGAGGAGCCTGGTAGGCTACAGTCCATGGGGTCGCTAGAGTCAGACACCACTGAGGGACTTCACTTTCACTTTTCACTTTCATGCACTGGAGAAGGAAATGGCAACCCACTCCAGTGTTCTTGCCTGGAGAATCCCAGGGACAGGGGACCCTGGTGGGCTGCCGTCTCTGGAGTCGCACAGAGTCAGACACAACTGAAGCGACTTAGCAGCAGCAGCAGCATTGTATAACTTTTAAAAATTATATGTAAGTATTTACTTTACCAAAAAGGTAAAATGGCTAGGAAACTTAATAGACGAACAAGGAAAAAGACAAATACCCCTATAGTTGAGTACTGGGAAAAAAAAAACAACAACCTTCTGAAAAATAGCCAACGAGTACAAACAAGTCACAAAACTTGAAATGTAAATATCCAATAAAGCCTATGAAATGATGTTCAATCTCACCAGTTACCAAGAAAATATAAATAAAAAAGTTTCACTCATTAGATTAGGGAGGAAAAAAAAAGACCAACAGTATCCAACACTGCCATGGCTGTAGGAAGTCACTTTGCAGTTATCTGTTCAAAGGAAGAAGTGTGCGTGCCCTTTCGCCCACTGAATCCACTTTGGGGATGCTAATTACAGAAATAACAGCACCTGTATAAAAAGATATGTTTACAAGTATCTTTACTGTAACAATATTTGTAATCACAAACACCCTGAAACGACTTGAATGCTATCAAATGACAAACAGCCATATATTGTCTGACATGTAACCATAAGCTTGTACTATTTCTGTAAATGAAAAAAAATTAGAGACAAAAACCATAAATCAAGCCCTAACCTGAAGTCATCTTCTTCTTCTTTTTCCTGTTCTGCTCCTTCTTCCTTTCAATTTGGCTTTCTTCTTTTTTCTCTTCATCTTGTAGCTCCTGATGAGTTCTTAATGCCCCACAATCACCTGGGACAGGCTTTTTGTTTCCAAAAAAGTCCAATCCCTGTAGCACCTCCGAGGAATCAAAGTCATATTTCCTTTTTCCTATCTAAAACCCAAAAAACGTTAAATGAAATCTGTGGACACATTTGGCATTGTTATCACTCCAGCAGCACTGACAGTAAGGACGTGGGTACAATGACTCCCAATCTTTTTTGTCTTTCACCAAATATCTGTTGAGCTGACAAGAGTTTGGGCAAATGTCATCCAAGATGATACCTTTTCTGACTTTATAACAGTAATAATAATAATCATAATAGCAACTAACACTTTTAAGCCTAACACTTACGCTTAATCTGCGTAACAATAACACTGCATAATCGGGCAAATTTCTAACCATGTTTAGATATATTAAATTCCTCCTTCCTTCAACTACCCTAACAAGGTAAATAGCAATATTGCAGATGAAAAAAATCCGAGGCATTAACAGGTTAAGTAACTTTACCAAGGTCTCAAAACTGGTAACTGGTAGGCCGAGGATTTGAACTTGAATAATCTGGTTCCAGAGTTCAAACTCTTAACAACTACACTATACCGTCAGAGAAAGAAGAAACACAGGTGTGGCACACACACAAAAATGTCTCCAGTCCCAATACCAAAGTTGATATTCAAGATTTTTCACAACTGGGCCCCAACTTCTCTCGATTTATCACTCACTACTTTCCTCTGTAAGAGCGCCCATTTCAAATGGTTCTTCTCACTACTTAATACGCCGTGGAGTAGCGGGAATAAAAAAAAAAACCATGCCCAGGCAAGCCAAGACAAACACCGTGAAATAATCTGTTCTCTCCGTTTGGGGTTGTTGCTGTTTTTTAAATTATTTTCCATCAGTTTCGGAGAAAAGATAATTTTTGAGAGTTAGATTCTAACGGTGCTTTCAATAAACTCAGAAGAGCGGCCAGGGAGGTGGAGTGGAGGTGAAACATTTCCTTGCTAGACCCAAACAAGTCTACAGAAGGACAGGTAAACGGTTCATTCAGAAGGCTGCGGTAACCTGAACGCCAAATAAGGGAAAATGCCCCACAACCAGGCCACGGGGTCTCTGAGTGCGGGCTCCCCCAGCAGCCAGCAATTTCTCCGGCTCCCGCCCCTTCTCAGTTACTCGCGCTTCTGCCTGGAAGCGATACAATACCTGGAATCGAGCTGCGTCCGCTGAAAAGCGTCTCAAGTCGAATTTGGCCCCCACGCCGAGCCGGCGAAACAGATCGTGAGCATCCATCTTTACCCAGAAAGCTCCGCGGTCTCACAGCGCCTGCGCAGAGGACTTCCTCTCCCAGAAGGCCTAGGGCGGGCGGAAGTGGCTTGGGCAGGGGGCGGGGCCTCCTGGCTGTGAGACGTCGGGCGGGTTTACCGAGTTACGGTCTGTCGTTATTTGTTTGATTAGAAAAATATTTATCTAAATCATGCCAGGCACTCACTGTTCTATACTTTAGGGATAGTTTGGTAAACAACACTCCACGAATCTCACCTCAGGAAACTTACATTTTAGTGGTGATAGAAGATGTTAACAAACAAGTACAATAATTCCTGAATCAGAAAAGTGATATGAGACAAGGGTAAAAATGGCAACAGGGAGGTCAGTCAAAGTAGAAATGATGGTGGTGGCTTGGACTAGGGTGGTATCTGAGCTGATGGAATTAAATGAGTAAATTTGAGGTATGTTTTGGAGGCAGATCTAAGTGCACCTGATATATTTCATATGAGCGAAAGGGAGGAATCGCTCCTAGGTTTTTCTTTTAAAATCTGGGGTAAGTGGCATGCCGATGACTGAGTTAGGCAAGACGAAAGGAAGAACAGCTATTTTGTGTGAAGATGAAGCATGGAAGGTGAAAATCACTTATGTTTTAGGCATGTTAAGATGCCTCATAGATTTAAAGTGGCAGTTAAGTCCAAGTGGGCAGTTGATTCCATGAGTCTGAAGGTCAGGAGGAAAGGTCAGGGCTAGAAAAATAAATTTAGGAGTCATCAAAATATAAATGGTACAATGGGATCATATCAAACAAGCATTTAACTTGTTAATTGGGTTATACATATTCAACCATAGAGTGTGAGAAATACTTTAAATTGTGTGGCTCCTTTACATTCAAGAAAAGCAAATGTGGAGTGAGGAGGAGATGAGGGCTGAGAGTCTGCTGAACCCTCTGATGGAGTTGGTCCCTAATTCTCTCATAGCAGGAGCAGCTTGTTCCAACTGTGTCTGCTCTTTAAAAATAAGTACTTTTCATGAAATGTGAAAGTTCAAGTACTTTTTCATCTATTGCTCAATGAAAACAGTTTATCTCAGCACAGGAGGGGAAAAAAATCAACAGAGTTTTTAGGAAATGGAGTATTGGTCTTCAATTTGGCACATAAATATGGCCACAATCATATGTAAAATCAACATGTATGAAACCACAACTGCTGTAGTTTATGCGTGATTTAAGGAATTTCCAAGAATAGTTACTTAATGAGTTTTTTCTTTATGAGCTGACTTTAGAACCCAATCCCTGTGTAAGTGGTGACAAACCTATATGTAAAAGCATGATCATAAATTGGAGTACAGAATGAAGCAGGGCAAAGGCTAATAGAGTTCTGCCAAGAGAACGCATCAGTCATAGCAAACACCCTCTTCCAACAACACAAGAAAAGACTCTACACATGGACATCACCAGATGGTCAACACCAAAATCAGGTTGATTATATTATTTGCAGCCAAAGATGGAGAAGCTCTATACAGTCAGCAAAAACAAGACCAGGAGCTGACTGTGCCAAATTCAGACTTAAATTGAAGAAAGTGGGGAAAACCACTAGACCATTCAAGTATGACCTAAATCAAATCCCTTATGACTGTACAGTGGAAGTGAGAAATATATTTAAGGGACTAGATCTGATAGACAGAGTGCCTGATGAACTATGGACAGAGGTTCGTGACTCTGTACAGGAGACAGGAATCAAGACCATCCCCAAGAAAAAAAAATCCAAAAAGCAAAATGGCTGTCTGAGGAGGCCTTACAAATAGCTGTGAAAAGAAGAGAAGCGAAAAGCAAAGGAGAAAAGGAAAAACATACCTATTTGAATGCAGAGTTCCAAAGAATAGCAAGGAGAGATAAGAAAGCCTTCCTCAGTGATCAATACAAAGAAATAGAGGAAAACAATAGAATGGGAAACACTAGAGATCTCTTCAAGAAAATTAGAGATACCAAGGGAACATTTCATGCAAAGATAGGCTCGATAAAGGACAGAAATGGTATGGACCTAACAGAAGCAGAAGATATTAAGAAGAGGTGGCAAGAATACACAGAAGAACTGTACAAAAAACATCTTTACAACCCAGATAATCACAATGGTGTGGTCACACTCACCTAGAGCCAGACATCCTGGAATGTAAAGTCAAGTGGGCCTTAGGAAGCATCATTACGAACAAAGCTAGTAGAAGTGATGGAATTCCATTTGAGCTATTTTAAATCCTGAAAGATGATGCTGTGAAAGTGCTGCAATCAATATGCCAGCAAATTTGGAAAACTCAGCAGTGGCCACAGGACTGGAAAAGGTCAGTTTTCATTCCAATCCCAAAGAAAGGCAATGCCAAAGAATACTCAAACTACTGCACAATTGCACTCATCTCACACACGAGTAAAATAATGCTCAAAATTCTCCAAGCCAGGCTTCAACAATATGTGAACCATGAACTTCCAAATGTTCAAGCTGGTTTTAGAAAAAGCAGAGGAACCAGAGATCAAATTGCCAACATTTGCTGGATCATCGAAAAAGCAAGAGAGTTCCAGAAAAACATCTATTTCTGCTTTATTGGCTACACCAAAGCCTTTGACTGTGTAGATCACAATAAACTGTGGAAAATTCTGAAGAGATGGGAATACCAGACCACCTAACCTGCTTCTTGAGAAACCCTGTATGCAGGTCAGGAAGCAGCAGTCAGAACTTGACATGGAACAACGTACTGATTCCAAATAGGAAAAGGATTATGTCAAGGCTGTATATTGTCACCCTGTTTATTTAACTTATATGCAGAGTACATCATGAGGAATGCTGGGCTGGAAGAAGCACAAGCTGGAATCAAGATTGCCGGGAAAAATATCAATAACCTCAGATATGCAGATGACACCACCCTTATGGCAGAAAGTGAAGAAGAACTAAAGGGCCTCTTGATGAAAGTGAAAGAGGAGAGTGAAAAAGTTGGCTTAAAGCTCAACATTCTGAAAATTAAGATCATGGCATCCAGTCCCATCACTTCATGGCAAATAGACAGGGAAACACTGGAAACAGTGGCCTACTTTATTTTTCTGGGCTCCAAAATCACTGCAAATGATGATTGCAGCCATGAAATTAAAAGACGCTTACTCCTTGGAAGGAAAGTTATGACCAACCTAGACAGCATATTAAAAAGCAGAGATATCACTTTGTCAACAAAGGTCCGTCTAGTCAAGGCAATGGTTTTTCCAGTAGTCATGTATGGATGTGAGAGCTGGACTATAAAGAAAGCTGAGTGCTGAAGAATTGATGCTTTTGAACTGTGGTGTTGGAGAAGACTCTTGAGAGTCCCTTGGACTGCAAGGAGATCCAACCAGTCCATCCTAAAGGAGATCAGTCCTGGGTGTTCGTTGGAAGGACTGATGTTGAAGCTGAAACTCCAATACTTTGGCCACCTGATGTGAAGAGCTGACTCATCTGAAAAGACCATGGTGCTGGGAAAGACTGAGGGCAGGAGGAGAAGGGGACGACAGCAGATGAGATGGTTGGATGGCATCACCGACTCGATGGACATGGGTTTGGTTGGACTCCGGGAGTTGGTGATGGACAGGGAAGCCTGGCCTTCATGGTTCATGGGGTCGCAAAGAGTCGGACATGACTGAGTGACTGAACTGAACCGAACTGAAATGTAATCACTTAGATTCTGCGAATAGGGAAGAGAAGAGAACCCAGAACTGACTTTTAGTGTATTCCAGCATTTAGAGATCAGGTAGAAGAGAATGTAACTATAAAAATTTGAGAAGCGATCAGTGACCTAGGAAGACAAGGAATGTGGTATTCTGGCAGCCAGACAAAAGTTTCAGAAAGAATGTGGTGATCAGCTATTTAAAAAACTGTTGAGAGGCGGAGCATGAAGAAAAAAAGATCACTGCATTTGGCAACATGGCGGTCACTAATGACCTGATAATTTCAGTGGCAGGGAGGATGGAAATGATTGAATGGAGAACTGGAGACTGTGATGAAGCCAACTCTTTCCAAAGGTTTAACTGAGAAGGAAAGCAGAGAAGTAGAGTAGTAACTAGAGGCAGATAGGGGTTCAAAGGCAAGTTTTGCTTTTTGTGTTCAGTGTTTTTAAAGATGGGTTCTAAGGGAAATTAGTAAATTGCAAGGAATGATGCAGTGAAAAGATGGAAATTGTTGATGGAACAGAGAAGGGGAGAATAATGGGATGGATTTGGGATGTGATTTTTTCAGGCAGTGTAGGAGGGCTGAGGAGGAGGAAGTGATATGAAATAACATTCCATGTAGTCAAAGCTATGGGTTTTGAATGTATGAATGAATGTGAGAGTATGCACGTTGTGAGTTGAACCATAAAGAAAGCTGAGCGCAGAAGAATTGATGCTTTTGAAATGTGGTGCTGGAGAAGACTTGAGAGTTCCTTGGGCTGCAAGGAGATCAAACCAGCTAGTCCTAGAGGAAATCAGTCCTGAATATTCATTGGAAGGACTGATACTGAGGCTGAAACTCCAATACTTTGGCCACCTGATACAAAGAGCTGACTCATGGAAAAGACCCTAACGCTGGGAAAGATTGAAGGCAGGAGGAGAAGGGGACAACAGAGGACAAGGTTGGATGGCATCAACGACTCAATGGACGTGAGTTTGAGAAAGCTGCAGGAGATGGTGAAGGACAGGGAAGCCTGGCATGCCGCAGTCCATGGGGTCACACAGAATCGGACACAACTGAGTGACTAAACAACAACAACAACAACATTCTGTAAGAATGGGAAAATTTCTCTACTGGGGAAAAGCATGGTACCTCTGGGCAGAGAATGCTCATTGGAACTGGAGACAATGAATTAAAAACAGAGACTAATCAGCATGATTTAGCTGCTTAGATGAAAGTGTGAAGAAGTTGTATTGCTGGATTTAGCTAGGATTAAAGTTTTTCAGGTGTATGTGGTAGAAGATTATGGCAGAACCCTGTACTCCCTCTCCTCCAACAAAATCCCTAGGGCTTGATAGTCAACAAAGGTTTGACATCCTGAGAACCAAGAAGGAAGGGGAAGTATGTAGGCATGTGTCTCTTTTATTAAGAATAATATTCTTCATTATATTAATAAACCAACTTACTTCCCTCCTTTCAGAGGAAAGGGTTATATTGAGTGTTGAGTATGTGTATTTTACTTTCATAAGCACATAGTTGGAGTTAAGTCTGAGTTTAAATTCCTCCCAGCTTCTCTTCCTATTAGCTGTGACCTGTCAAATTAAACTCTCTTGGTCTAATTTCCTCATTTCTAAAATGAGGATCATGAAACCTATGACAGAATCGCTATGAGGATTAAGCAGCACTCATAAGGCAATGGCATACAGTGGAAGGAGCATGGGTTTTGGGTGTCAGAAAGACTTATGTGTGAATCATTTAATAATTCGATCTCCTTAGGTAGGTTATTTCACTGCTCTGTGCCTCAATTTCATCACTGGTAAAATGAGGATTATAGGATTATAATATCTACCTTGAAAGCTAGGAGTAATATTGGTTCAACACAGAGCTCAAATGGTGAGAACTGGCTCAGGATTCTCTCATCTGTGTATCTGTCAATCATCTATCATTTATCTTTCTACATACATATTAATCTATCTTATGTATATTTGTCTATGTTAGGAATATATATTACATACATGTGTGTCTTATTATATAAAGCTTTTGGAACAAAATTTCAAACACAGTAGATGCTTAGTGAATATTGCTCCTTATCTTTCTTGCAGTCCATTCTCCTAAAGCAATAGTTCTTTTTTTTGTTTTTAAGCAGTAGTTCTTGACCTTAACAGCACATGAGAATACCCCGAGGAACTTAAAAAACAAGACAAAAGAAAACTGGATCGCACCCCCAGAAATACTGTTCTGGAGTAGCTCTCTGGGCTGTAATTTTTGAAAGCTTCTGAAGTAAATCTAATTGCTATCAGGGTTAAGAATCACTGCTAGAGTCATCTTTCTAAAGCCCAAGTGACACTATGTTGCTCCTCTGCTTAAAAATTTCTCATGATTTTGGTGGTGGGCTAGTGGATAGGAATCCACTGCCAACGCAGGGGACGTGGGTTTGATCTGGTCTGTGTGCCGCAACTACTGAGCCTCCTTGCTTCAACTACTAAAGCCTGCGTACCTAGACCAGAGCCCATGCTTCACAAGAGAAGCCATGGCACGGAGAAGCCTGCATACCGCAACAAAGAGTAGCCCGCACACTGCAGCAGAGAGTACCCCCACTCGCCGCAACTAGAGGAAGCCCGAGCACAGCAATGCGAACCAGCATGGCCAAAAATAAATAAATCCATTTTAAAAAATTTCTCATCATTTCCCATCATCTACTGAGTGTGGTCTGAGCTCGTGTGGCATGTATGCTAGACCCCGAGCAGTGATTCTCAACACTCTCAGGACACATGACACACTCCCATAAATAACTTTGGCTTGGGTTCAACTGCCTCCAGTTCTCTTACTTGCTAGTTGTGTGATCTTAGGCAAGTTACTTATCCTCTCTAAGCTTTAATTTTATCATCTAATTTAAGCTATGCTTCGTCTAACTCTGAACATTTGGTCCTATTTTTCTTTCTTCTTGGAATGTCCTCTCTCTTTTTGCACTATGGCAGACACCTTATCTTCAAATTTCAGTTTTATGACTTATGATTACCAGGACTTCCCTGGTGGCTCAGATGGTAAAGCGTCTGCCTACAATGCGGGAGACCTGGGTTCAAACCCTGGGTTGGGAAGATCTCCTGGAGAAGGAAATGGCAACCCATACCAGTATTCTTGCCTGGAAAATCCCATGGACTGAAGAGCCTGGTAGGCTACAGTCCATGGGGTCGCAAAGAGTCGGACACGACTGAGCGACTTCACTTTCACTTTCATGATTACCAAAGGGGTGTGGGGGCGTGAAGGGATAAATTGGGAATTTGGGATTAATATATATAATATATATATTATATATGTAAACTGGATAAACAACAAGGGTCTATTGTATAGCTCAGGGAACTATATTCAATGTCCTATAATAACCCATAATAGAAAAGAATCTGGGGACTTCCCTGGTGATCCAGTGGTTAAAATTTCAGCTTCCAATGATCCAAAATCTTGAAAACAAGATGGAGTTACAGATAAATAGCCTGGAGACAAGGATTGAGAAGATGCAAGAAATGTTTAACAAGGACCTAGAAGAAATAAAAACAACTTCACCGTCCAATGCAGGCGGTGCATGATCCATCCCTGGTTGGGGAGCTAAGATTCCACATGCCTCCTGGCCAAAAAACATAAAACAGAAGCAACATTGTAACAAATTCAATAACGACTTATAATGACCCAGGTTAAAAAAAAAACTTAAAAAAAAGATTCTGAAAAAAGAATATGTGTGTGTGTGTGTGTTGTTGGTGCTAAGTCGCTTCAGTCATGTCTGACTCAGTGCGACCCCATAGATGGAAGCCCACCAGGCTCCCCCGTCCTTGGGATTCTCCAGGCAGGAACACTGGAGTGGGTTGCCATTTCCTTCTCCAATGCATGAAAGTGAAAAGTGAAAGGGAAGTTGCTCAGTCATGTCCAACTCTTATGGACTACAGCCTACCAGGCTCCTCCATCCATGGGATTTTCCAGGCAAGAGTACTGGAGTGGGGTGCCATTGCCTTCTCCGATATATATATATATATATCGTATATATATATATATACATATAAAACTGAAGCACTTTGCTGTGTACCCGAAACATTGTAAGTCAACTATACGTCAATTAAAAAATCAGTTTATGTGTTCTTTGCTAAGAAGCTTACCTTGAATGTCCGCTTCTTGACATAGTCCGTCTTCTTTCTCTGAGTTCTTATGGCACTTTGTAAATGTCTCTGTTTTAGCTGTTGCATTTTAATTGTTTTCCACATCATCATATACCAGACTGTAAGCTTTTTGAGGGCTGAGCCTGTATCTTATTTATCTTCATATTACGTTGGCCTAGCATGGATACTGTTTCATCCTGAAGCTATCAATAAATTTTGTTGAATGAATGAAGTGAAATAAAATAGACAAAGATTCCTGAAACTGCCAATCTTGTGGATTCAGCAAAGAACCTGTATCTTTTGCTTGGTGGTTTGTAATAAATTGTGGCTGAGCGAGTGAATAACGTCAAATGAAAACTGTCAGACTGATACCATTTTCAACTGTGACAATGTCCAGCTGACTCATTAAAGGACCATTTCCTCTTGAGAAAAAACAAAACAATTAAAAACCATTGTCAATAAAAGTGGTAAGGACTTTGAATCATGGTTTTGTATAACTGGAATTTCTCCAAAAACCAGTATGGTCTGACTGGTAGACACACATGGTTTCTCAGCTGTAGCAAGTGAGTACACAAACTTTGTATAACACTGCAGTGGGGTTGGTTGGGATATCTTGTTGTTATGGACAGAGTGACCCCTGCGTGCCCTAAATGTATGTTTTTGAAAATCTTTTTCTCCTCCACTCCCTGCTTCTCATTCAACAAACTTTGTTATTGTTTTCACAGTGTGCTTGGCATGGACTTGGGCCTGGAGATGCAGAGATAGATATAGTTCTTGTTTTCAAGTAGCTTGAAGTCTGCTAAGGATAGTGACTAAAATCTGTTAGAACCTGTTTCAAATAGAGCAAGCACTGTAACATGAGTTATAGGAGGTAAGGGAGTGTTCGGGCTGTGGTGTCAGAATGGGGCGGACTTCGTAGGAAACTAGGAAAAGTTTGTAGAGGAGGTAAAGCTTGCAAACTCTTAAAAAAATTGATGTTGATGAGTTAGATGGCAAAGCTATTCTGAACAAAGGGAACAGTAGCAACAAATGTAAGGGGTTATGATGATCCCTGTTGTGTTTGGGGATCTACTGGTGGTTCAACAAAACCAGAAGTGGATGATGCAGCAAGAGATGGAGCCGAGCAGATGGGTAAGGACTAGCTCCTGTACCCCTTATGAGCATGCCAAAGAGCTTGGACTTGATCTTGTAGGTACTGAGAGCCCTTAAAGGATGTCAAATCACTGATATAAACAGTGTTTTAATTTGAAAAGATCATGCTAGCAGCAACATGGAAAGGAGGCAAGTCTGGAGTCAGGGAGATCAGAACATCGCAGTAATAGTCAAGTGAGGGAAGAAGGCTATAGCACAAGGGAGGAGGAGAAAGCAGATCAAAAAGATGTGAAGGTTGCGATGTTGATCGTACTCCCTTAATGATTGAATGTAGGAAGACAGGGACAGGGAAGCAGCTCCCAGGTCTCAAACTTTGGTGACTCGGTGAGGGGGGCTCTGTTTATGGGGATGGGAAATATTGGAGGGCTAGGATAGTGTAAGAGCAATATGCTGCTGCTGCTGCTAAGTCGCTTCAGTCCTGTCTGACTCTGTGCGACCCCATAGATGGCAGCCCAACAGGCTCCCCCGTCCCTGGGATTCTCCAGGCAAGAACATTGCAGTGGGTTGCCATTTCCTTCTCCAATGCATGAAAGTGAAAAGTGAAAGTCAAGTCGCTCAGTCGTGTCTGACTCTTAGCGACCCCATGGACTGCAGCCTACCAGGCTCCTCCATCCATGGGATCTTCCAGGCAAGAGTACTGGAGTGGGGTGCCATTGCCTATAAGGTTTAATTTTAGAAAATTTAATTACGTTTAATTATTTTATTGCTTTACAATGTTGTGTTAGTTTCTGCTGTACAATGAAGTGAATCAGCTATATGTACACATATATCCCCTCCCTCTCGGACCTCCCTGCCCCTACCCCACCCATCTAAGTCATCAAAGAGCACCGAGCTGAGCTCCTTGGACTATACAGCAGCTTCCCACTACCTATTTACACGTGGTAGTATATAGAGTAAAGTTTAATTAAAAAAAAAAATTATTGTAGGGCTTCCCTGGTGGCTCGGTGGTAGAAAAATCTGCCTGCCAATGCAAGAGACACAGATTTGATTCCTGATCTGGGAAGATCCCAGATGCTGCAGAGCAGTTAAGCCCATGTGCCACAACTATCGAGCCCATGTGCTAAAGCTACTGAAACCCATGTGCCCAAGAACCTTGCAATAAGAAGCCCCAGTGAGAGGAAGCGGTGCAATGAGAAGCCTGCAAGAAAAGGCACTGCAATGAGAAGCCTGTGCATAGCAACTAGTAATTACACTTGTCACAACTAGAGAAATAAAATTTAATTTTAATTTTTATTTTTGGCTGTGCTGGGTCTTTGTCGCTGTGTCCAGGGTTTCTTTAGTTGTAGAGAGTCAGGGCGACCCTCTAGTTGTGGTGCTCGGGCTTCTCATTGCAATGGCTCCTCTTGATGCAGAACACGGACTCTAGGCACCCAGCCTTAAATAGTTCTGTCGCGTGAGCTTAGTTGCCCGGAGGCACATGGAATCTTCCTGGACCAGGAATCAAATCTGTGTCTCCTTCATTGGCAGGCTGACTCCTATCCACTGTACCACTAGGGAAGTCCTAAAGTTTAGAGAACAATTGAGTTTGAGATTTCTGTGAAACACCTAAGTGGAGTTTCTAATGATCATTTGGAAATAGGAATTACTAGTTCTTTGCAAAGGGAGCTAGAAACTTCTACATCACAGCTTCAGGGTCTTGTAGGTAACAAACCTGCAGCCATTCACACTTAGACAAAAATCTCACTTTCCCAGGGGCTAATTTTTCAATATCAAATTCTCAAGACTGACCAATACTCTAGTCCTTTAGAAATCCAAATCAAGGGCATAAGAAATCCAGATTCGTACACTTTTTGTACATTTCTGTTTTGCCATTGAGTTGAATGTACAAAATGTCAAAAGAGTAAAAGTATGGAATGTACTTTTCATGTTTTAATGACAGTAATGTGTGTGCTTAGTCGCTAAGTCGTGTCCAACTCTTTGTGATCCCATGGACTGCAGCCCTCCAGGCTCCTCTGTCCATGGGGATTCTTCAGGCAAGCATACTGGAATGGGTTGTCATGCCCTCCTCCAGGGGATCTTCCTGACCCAGGAATCGAACCAGGGTCTCCTGCATTGCAGGCAAATTCTTTACTAGCTGAACTACAGGGGAAGCCCCTTAATGACAGTAAATGCAGTGTAAATATGAGCACTCAAATATGCTTGTAATCAGACCAGAATTCAAGTAGGCTTTGCCAGGACCAAAGCTGACCTCAAGGTGGCACTCCGGTCTCACTGGAATAAAGGGCTCTGGCATCATCGTATTCACCTCGAAGTGGACAGTCCACACCGAAGTAAAGAGCTGGCATAAATTCTGTGTCCACAGACCCCAAAGTTAAACTTTCCGGGAGAATTTATAGGTAAGGAAGTGTGTTTGTGTGTATGTTTTAATCCACTCTGATCTAAGGCTGGATCAGCAAATAGGGTATAATATGGTAGAAGGTCTCCATCCAAAAAAGACATTTCACCAGGGTTCACAACTAACCAAAATAATATCCTAATTATTATGTAATAATAATTAATAATAAATAGCTACATGTATTGGTGGGCTTCCCTGGCGGCTCAGTCGGTGAAAAATCCACCTGGAGACTCAAGAGACACAGGTTTGATCCCTGGGTCGGGAAGATCCCCTAGAGGAGGGCATGGCAACCCACTCCAGTATTCTTGCCTGGAGAATCCCATGGACAGAGGAGCCTGGAGGGCTACAGTCCATGGGGTTGCATAGAGTCAGAAACGACTGAAGCAACCGAGCACTCACACACGGTGAGGACCCCTATTGTGAATTTGAGGCCTCTTCCTGAAACTCTTCACCACCTATAAGAAACAGATATTTACATAGTCATGAAATATGGCCCATGGTGTATTTATCAATTATCAATAGCAACTTTACAGTGGAGAAATCTAGCCGGTATGTTGAGACAGTGAAGTATAAATGAGAAAGCAAATGCAGTAAAGTACCAGTATTTGTGCCATAGAGAGATTCTTTTCCTTTCACAGTGGAAAAAACTAGGGTACCGGGAGGAGCTGTTGACCTGATTGGCCAGCAGTGGGGCAGAGGAGTAATTTCTATCTTTGATCTTCATCTGTGAAAGCCCAAATCCCACAAAAGTTTCCAAATGAAACATTTACCTTTCTAAGGGGTAGAGAATTATTGGTGAATCCTAGACTATATAAAGGAAGACTCCCAAGTGAAAGACACAAATAATAAAACTCCAGGATAATATTATTGTACTGACCATACACAGCAGAGGTGGGAGTTAGTTGTCCTTACTCCTGCAATGCTTAATCAAGAGTGTCCAATCATATTTATACAGCATTTTTTAAATGCCTTACGGACATCAAAGCCAAAAAGCTTCTCTGCCTCTCTAGGGGTTAATGTGAGCATTTTGTACATCGTCACCCTAACAGAATGACCAATTTGCCTGGGGTGTTTTTTTTGCTTTTTTTTTTCTCCCCTTTAAAGAGCTGTTATTTTAGTGAGAAGGAAAAGATGTCCAGAGAAGCTTTTTGTTCAACCTGTCGGTGTTTGCATGATTTACAGTATAATTAACCAGCCCTGTAGCACCAGCCGACCAGCTCCTTTCACTATTCATCATGTTTCCAGTGACTTCAGATCATCAGCTCTGCTGGGAGGAAATACCTCCTCCTTAGAGATGTAAAAATATTGTGTCCCTGATCATTCCCACAGGCGGAATGTGACCCATCTTTGTATTAGTATTGTTTTTCAGACCTAAGGGATTCCTCCCCTATCCCATTATTTCTGCCCATCATTACTCTCAGAGCTAAAATGTAATTAAGTAATTACATGCAAAATCTAATAATACTTAGGAAGAATTTTGCTATTTGATTGCTTATAGTTACTAGAACATATTTGTTAAGATATAAAAGTCTGTAACACAAAATCTAAAACAAAACACCTAAGAAATGCGTAATAAATATCATCACAAAAACTATTTTAAATCTCTATATTCAAACCTTGCTAGGTACCTAAAAAACTTTAAAGGTGTCTACTTTGGGTCCAGTAACTCTACTTCTAAAAAGTTATCCTAAATATACACCTCCAACAATATGAAAATACAAATGCACAAGGTTAATCATTGCAGTACTGTTTGTATTTGCAAAATATGGGACACTGTAAATGCCCATTAGCGGAAAGAGATTGAATAAACTATTGGTACAAACACATAATTGAGCACTATATATCTGTAAGAGAGACCGAAGATCATGGCTATAAACTGACAAGGAATAATTTCAAGGATATACAATTCAGTGAAAAAAAGCGAAAAACAAGAGTATCCACAATATGCTGCCTTTTGTGTAAGAAAAAAAAGGAAGTGAGAAAATACACAAGTGACTTTTTTGACCAAAAAGCAAACCAGGAAGGATAAACCAGAAATTAATGAGATTACTGTTACTTACAGGAAGTGGTTGGGAATGAGGTTGAAACGGTGAGTAGAAGACAGAAAGTGATATTTCTCTCGAATATTCCTCTTTGTATAGTTCTGTCTTTTGGAGCCATGTTAACGATTCATATATTAGGCAGAACACATACACACAGGAAAAGAGGAAAAGCCTAAAAATGGAATACAAATAAATCAACCTAGGTTTTAAATGAATGAAAGTGAAAGAAAGTGAAAGTGAAGTCTCTCAGTCATGTCCAACTCTTTGCGACCCTGTGGACTGGAGCCCTCCAGGCTCCTCCGTCCATGGGATTCTCCAGGCAAGAATACTGGAGTGGGTTGCCATTTCCTTCTCCGGGGGATCTTCCCGACCCAGGGATCGAAGCCAGGTCTCCCGCATTGCAGGCAGATGCTTTAACCTCTGAGCCACCAGGGAAGCCCTTAAATGAATAACCACATGGAAAAACGTGTATATATGTGGGACAGAGAATTAACCGAACCCAAGGAACTTTAGAATATATATTTTTTTTAGCTATATACTCTCAGACTAAAGAAAAAAGGAACTGTAAGTGAATATTAAACTTGGCTTGGTTTTTTGCAATTGTTGGGGGTTTTTTTTGGTAGCAATTCTAAGACTACTTTCTATGTATTCTGAGATTGGGTAAATAAATACACATATAAATATATTATGGACAATGAGTTCAAATTTCTCACTGAGAGAAAAGAGCTTTACAAATATGGAAAGAAAGAAGAGTAGAATGAATTCTATAGTATTGGATTAGAACTGGACATGACAACCCTTCCAGTGAGAAAGTCCAGAAGCAGTGTTACCCTAGGAGCAAATTCTGTTTGCTAATAAAAAGATCCATGACTCCTTGAAAGATTTGCTTATTCTAGAGCTAGATCTGGGAAAGAATGCACACACACACAAATAGAGGAAAAGTCTAAAATGGAATGCAGGCAAATCAACCTAATGGTTTTAAATGAATAATACAAGCACTTGGAAAAGCAGGTGTATGAATATGAGACAGAAAATTAACTGAACCCAAGGAATTTAGAATACGTTTTTTTGCTATATGCTCTCAGACTAAAGAAAAAAATGAACTGTAACTAAATATTAAACTGTATGCAGTTTTTGCAATGGTTGGGGTTTGGGTTTGTTTGGTTTTTTTTTGGTAGTAATTCTAAAACTACTTTCAGTGTATTTGAGATTGGGTAAATATTTATGGACAGTGAAATTCAAATTTTAAAGAACAAGATGACCCTTGAACTCATTGTATTAAATGAGTAAATTAGGAAATGCTCAAAAAATGGTGGGACATACCAGAATGACAAAAAAAAAAAAAAAAAAAAAAAACTACACTGAGAGACTTCCCTGGCAGTCCGATGGTTAACTCTAGGCTTCCAATGTAGGGAGCTCAGATTAGATCCTTGGTCAGGGAACCAAAATGCCGCATGCCTCATGGCAAAAGAAAAAAATGAGCTATACCAAAGGGACTAGTACGAGCCAAATCTGGGACAATGAAACGTAAAATAAACAATGAAAGCTGGGTATTATAACCCATTGAGTAAAATAAGAATATATCAACATATAGATAAATGAAAAGAGTAAAGAATGTGGAAGAAGATAAAGTGAGTCCCAGTAGAATGCCAGCTAATGAACATAGAAGGAATGATGGAATTAAAAAAATCACACACACAAATAATTGCTTTTCTAACAAGTAAAAAAAATAATTTATTAAAAAAAAATCACATACACAAAAGAAAAAAAATCACTATTTGGCAAGTGTCTCTGTAATAACTGAATGATGGATGGATGGTAAAATGAGTGGGTGAATTTGGATGAGAAACAGGATATTTACGTGACGAAGTGTGTTCTCACAAGATATTATTAATTACAAAGAGAAAAGTAGTGAATTTAGAGTGGAGAAATTGTCAGACGCCGTGTTAACAAAATGATCGAGGTAAATGACAATGCAAATTAAGAAAATAACAATATTTGGGAAATCTTGGTGAGACATTCACAGGAATTTTGGGTACTGTTTTTACAACTTTTCTGTAAGTCTGGGATTATATAAAAAGAAAAGGTTAGAAAAGGTAATTAAGGCACTTTTGAGGTGTTTGCTAGGCTATAACAGACAAAGGTCATAAAGGTCATAATCAGTATATAGGAAGTTAGTTCTGCTTACCTCCTTGGCAGACCAATTTATGGAAAGTCATTGTTGGGGAGTAGGGTGTGGCAGGAGGGCAAAAATTTTATTAAATGTTCCCTTGAATGATATTTAAAAAAATTTTTTTGAAATAATATAAACCTGTTGAAAAAGAATTTTTGATAGCAATTAAAAACATGTATATATAGCTGAATCATTTTGTTGTACACCCGAAAATAACAAACGATTGTAAGTCAACTATACTTCAATAAAAATAAAATAAAATAACAAAATACATAGCTAATTAAAAATGAAGCTTTTTTGTACTTAAAATCTAAGCAAAAGAATTCTATAACTACTATGCAAAATACTGTATAAAAAGAAAAGCACTAAAATTGTAGTAATTAACTGAAATAAAAATCAACACGACGTTCAAAAAAATAAATAAAATTTAAAACTCTCTACTATGTACCAGAGACAAATTCTTTTTCTAGTCTTTAAATAACTAGATGCAGATTTAAATCCCAGGAAATATACAAATCAAAGAGATTTTAAAGCATTGAGAATGAAGTAATTTCTGTTCTCTTCCCAGATAGTAAATTTAATAGAGATTTCTGATGATGATGGCACTTAGAAAGCTTTGATGTTACTGATGCAGAGATACACTCCAAAACTGTTTTTCTCTATCACATAGAGATAAGTCGAAGATCATTGAAAAGAACTGTCCTAGGTGACAAATACTACTACTGCAATGAGTTGTTAGACACTGTTCTAAGTATTGTTCACATGTTAATAATCCATTTAACGTCACTGCGACCCTGTCTAATAGTGTCTAATAGAGCAGTGGACACTATTATTAGACTCAGTTTACAATTGAGAAAATCAAGGCTCTCAAACTTCCTTGATTA
Organism: Bubalus kerabau; assembly: GCF_029407905.1. Taxonomy (NCBI): domain Eukaryota; kingdom Metazoa; phylum Chordata; class Mammalia; order Artiodactyla; family Bovidae; genus Bubalus; species Bubalus kerabau. The sequence goes on along the minus strand of NC_073627.1, from coordinate 50,551,317 downwards.
ACTGTGCTGTTAGTGTCTCAGTAGTTTTTTCATGGCAACTCAGGCCAATACCTAGTAATTCCATTAACAGAGTTGTTAGGGCCAGATATCTTAACATCTTCCCTTGAAAACAAGGGCTTGCCTTGTGGCTCAGCCTGTAAATAATCTGCCTGCAATGTGGGAAACCTGGGTTTGCTCCCTGGGTTGGGAAGATCCCCTGGAGAAGGGAAAGGCTACCCACTCCAGTATTCTGGCCTGGAGAATTCCATGAACTGTATAGTCCATGGGGTTGCCAACAGTCAGACTCAACTGAGCAACTCACTATCCACTATCACTATCTTAACATCTCTCTGTGATTTCACAACTTAGTAGCCATTAAAATACATATAAACTGAAAGAGAAAATATATTCTTATTTTATTGTTAAATAATCATCAGTTCAGTTCAGTCGCTTAGTCGTGTCTGACTCTTTGTGACCCCATGGACTGCAGCACGCCTCCCGGAGCTTACTCAAACTCATGTCCATTGCTAATGGGATGGATGAGCCTGTTGAGTGCTGTGTGTGTATCTGTGTGTGTGGGTGTGTTCAGTCACTCAGTCATGTCCAACTCTGCGACCCCATGGACTGTAGACCGCCAGGTTCTTCTTCTAGGCAAGAATACTGGAGTGCGTTGCCATGCCCTACTCCAGGGGATCTTTCTGACCTAGGGATTGAACCCATACCTCTTGTGTCTCCTGCATTGGCAGGTGGATTCTGTCCAGCTTTGAAAACTTTGAGCTCAGATCAGACACTGCCACACTTATTTCCTGTTCCGCACTGATATTAATGCAGTACTTGCTTTTCATCACAACTGCAGAAAATCCAACTTCTCAAAGACATGACATCACTGGGACTTCCCTGGTGGTCCAATAGTTAAGACTCTTCAGTCCCACTGGCAGGGGGCCTGAGTTTGCATCCCTGGTTGGGGAACTAAGATCCCAGATTTCACATGTCGTAACTTCCAAGCCCACACACCACAACTAGAGAAGCCTGTGGTCATCGAAGACCCAGCGCAGCCAAAAATAAATGAACAAAATTATAAAAAAAGAAAAGACATGACATTATCTAAAGGATAATAGTCTAATGCTGGAACCATGATCTATCTTGGTGTACTAGAAGTTCACGTAGTTTCAAACAGATGTTGAGTATCACTGTGTTGCCCGTGAAACTTTAAAATATTCTATGTTGCCCCATTAACTTGCTGCTGTGACTCTCTGCAGTGCCTTGGGGCACAGTTTGAGAACTGTGGCTCTAACACCGAATTATTACTCAGTCTTGCAGACAAAAATTCTTAGGGGAAAATCAAAATCAGAGTAGTGTGAACATTAACAAATTGAAGAAAGAGTTAATATTTTACAAATCTTGTTCTCTATGTATCTCTTCAATGTATGTTTTTTATTTTGTTTTTATCTGACTGCTTTGGGATAGATTATTTAAAAATAATTTTATTGAAACATAGTTGACTATAATATTTTATTAGCTTCAGGCATACAATATAGTGATTCAATACTTTTATAGGTTATACGGCATAGACTTCTATTTTGCAGATAACAAAACAGAAACAGAATCATCTGGAATGAACAATAAAATGTTCACATCATATAGGTCAAAGGTAAGTGCTGGCATTTAAGGAGTGGGGAGCAAGGACAGTGCATGATAAATGGTTTAGCTGATAATATATGTAATAAAAATATTTTATACTACGAAGCACAGAGAATGAACTCAAGGAAGTTTGCAAGTTTAATTGAACCTCTCTTTTAAGCAAATTTGTTACTTGAAAACCTGAATGTTTTAAACCATTATACAGGGGCTTGATTATTTTACAAAAGAGTATTATTTAAGATTCCTTGGTACATCTAAAGTATGATGTGGTTCACTGATATTAAAATGAATGCTGAATTTTTTAATGCATTAGTTGATAAAATATCTCTCTGCTGTTTACATTGCATTTTGAGTTTCTTTTCAAAAATTTTTATTTATTTGCTTATTTTTGGCTGTGCTGGGTCTTCATTTCTGCACATGGGCTTTCTCTAGTTGTGGCAAGCGGGGCCTGCTCTCTAGTTGGCATGTGTGGGGTTCTCATTGTGGTAGCTTCTCTTGCTGTGGAGAATGGGCTTATTAGCTTTGGGGGCATGCGAAATCCTCCTGGACCAAGGATTGAACCCATGTCCTCTGCATTGGCAGGCAGACTCTTAACCACTGGACCACCAGAGAAATCCTGCATTTTGAATGTTCTGTCTTTTAGGAGGATAGGAAGTAAAAATTCATCTCCTAATTGTCAACAGAGGGAAATGACATACAGAGAGAAGCAGTGAGTTTATTTAGCATCGTGTATTCAGAAATGAAAAGGCATCTCCTACTCATTTGGGTTGTAAAAAACTCATGTTAAAAATCACACCTGGCATTTTATTACCAAACAACTATAGTTCTTTTCACAATAAGGTGATGATATATAACAATCAATAAATAAAGTCTAAAGTGCCCAGTTCCACAAGATTTTGTATTAGAGCCAGTGCATGTGATTGTTGCCGAAGATTTTAAGTCTCAATTCTATTGACTGTGCTGACCTAGTAAAGATATTGTTGTTTAGTCGCTAAGTCATATCTGACTCTTTTTCACCCCATGGACTGGGGCCAGCCAGTCCTCTTCTGTCCATGGGATTTCCCAGGCAAGAATACTGCAGTGGGTTGCCATTTTCTACCACAGGAGATCTCAACCCAGGGGTCGAACCCACGTCGCTTGCATCTCCTGTATTGCAGGGAGATTCTTTACGGCTGAACCACAGGGGAAGTTCATAGTTAAGATAATGCCAGTGTATCCCATGAGTGATATGATGAAAATAGGCTTAATAACCGGAAATGCTTGCTCCTGTTTTATTCCAATGGCCATGATAAAGGGTTCATTTTGATTAGTGTAACTTCAGCTCATTGTTACAGCATGAAGAATCAAAGAAAACTTCATTTCACTTTGTCATCTTCATTTCAATGGCAGATTGACTCAACAAATCTGGGGTTCCTGGAGCATTGAGGGAAATACCACTGAGGTGTCTCTGCAAAGTTATTCTGCAGCCCAGACTGAAATGTCTTCCTTGGGGCCTCTGCTATTTTACTTTATCTATTTATTTATTTTAATTTATATTTTAATAGGAGTGTAATCGCTTTACAATGTTGTGTTAGTTTCCACTGTACAGCGAAGTGAATCAGTTATACATACACATACATCCCCTGTTTTGTAGATTTCCTTCCCATTTAAGGTCACCAGAGAGCGTGGAGTAGTTTCCTGTGTTATACAGTAGGTGCTCACTAGTTGTCTATTTTATCTGGGATTCTTTAAGGTAGAAATAAAGGCATTTCCCTGGGTCCTTGGGAAAAGCAGGGAAATCTAAGATAATCCCCCACGGCAAAGTGATCTTTTTATAGATCTGAATACTAGGTCTCTCGTCCGGGTGTCCTGAACAATCGTCTTCATGACTGTGAGCCATAGTTCACTATCTAAAGTTTCATCTAAATATCATCATGAATTGGCTGCAACAAGTAGATGGGGGAGGAATGTGAAGAATTTGTATAACAAAGAACCATAAATCATCTCTGGTACAGTGGGTCCCCTTATCCCCCAGCCTGTGGGCTTGTCAGGGGAGCTGCAGGGAGAAAGATGAGCGGGAGTGGGGCCTTCCAGCAGCAGGCTACAGCAGCCTGTGGACCGGGGAAAGCCATTTATCCCCAGCCAAATCCTTCTTGTGGTATCATCCACTCTTCATTAAGAAATATCCATCAAGTGAGTGCCCTCTGTGTGCAAGGCGCCATTCTAGATGCTATCAGGCTAGGAGGAGAGGAGGGGGAGAGTAGGACCAGGATGAGTCCCTGCCTTACTCTTTACTGGACACGGTTATGACAAGGACTCTGCTCCCTTCTTCAGCATAAACGCTGGTACATTATTAGGTGCGTGCTTCACTTTATGAAAGAGAAATATTTCTGAGCCTTTCTGGCATGCAAATAAATTCCCATCAAGTCAATCTCCTCTACATTCTCCATAAAGCCAACCCTGACATCCTCAGCTTTCCCTACGTTCCTGGGGCCCTCTCCTGTGCACGCACCTTGTGTCTTTCTTGGTAGGCCTCCCCCACCCCTTTTAAATGTTTGTCTTATTTATTTAGTGAGCGGTGCTGGATCTAAGTTGTGGTTGTAGCATGCAGTGTCCTTAGCTGTAGCGTGTGGCATCTAGTTCCCTGACCAGGGATCCCTGACTGGGCCCCCTGCGTTGAGAGCATGGAGTCTTAGTCACTGGGCCACCAGGGAAGTCCCTTGGTAGGCCTTTTTGATGCAATTGACATTGAGTGGGAAGTGAAAACAGCCTGGGCTCTGGAACCAACCAGGCTCAAATCAGAATCCTAGCTCTCCTACTCAATAGCCATGTGTGACCTGGTTAGTTTCTTAACACAGCTAAGTCTCAGTTTCTTCTGTAAAATGGGGATAAAAATAGTTCCTATTCTTTAGGACACTGGGAGAATTAAATGAGATGAGGTATGTTGGCATTGAGAAAATGCCTGGCTATGCAGTCAGCATTCAGGAGTTGTTAGTCATCACTATTAGGTGCTTTACAGATGATTGCTTTATAGGTGAGGAAACCAAAGCTCAAGATTTAATAACTTAGGTACATTATAACCTGGAGGAAGTATGGCAGTGTGTTTAAAAACTCTGGAGTCAAATAGACCTCATTCACATTCCTTCTCTGCCATTTATCATGTATACAACCCTGAACACACAATTTGATTTCCCTTAGCCTTCATTTTTCTATTTGTAAAATGGAGGTGATGATTGCTAATAATTTCTGCTTCGTGCTTATTATGAGGATTAAATGAGATGATGTGTGTAAAGTGCTTGGCACAAGGAATGCACTCAGAAAACAGGAGTCACTCTTATTACCAAAAGTCACCCAATCGACCAGTGACAAGACCTGGATTTAATGGCTCTGAATCCTAAGCGCTTACCCTTTTCTACTAAACTTACTCACCAACTCCTTTGCTCTCTGAGCTAGAATTCTAAGGAATTAGCAGATGTAATCAACACTTGGAAGGCTTTTTCTTTTGCAATGTGCGTGTGTGTGCGCTAAGTCGCTTCAGTTGTGTCCAACTCTGCGACTCCGTGGACTGTAGCCCGCCAGGCTCCTCTGTCCATAGGATTCTCCAGGTAAGAATACTGGAGTGGGTTGCCATGCCCTCCTCCAGGAGATCTTCCCAACCCAGGAATCGAACCCGCATCTCTTATGTCTCCTGCATTGGCAGGCAGGTTCTTTTACCACTAGCGCCACTGGGAAAGCCCCTTTTCTGCACAATAAAAATTCTTTACTTTCCTCTTCTGATGATTGGTTTTTTTTTTTTTCCCACAAATATGTACTCACATACCCATAATCTTGAACTAGCCTTTCCCTTCCTCATCAATGGAATATAAATATTTACTGATTTTCCAACCTCATAGAGGAATAGCTAACATCTCAAAGGAACGAAATACTGCCTTCACCCACATGAACGTTTCAAAGTGCTTGCCTTTGAAAGAGATCATCATCCTGGAGAAAGTATTATAGGGACTTTCTTATAATGAGGTTTGGACTAAAATTCAAGTTTGTGGAATGAAGCCCAGGTGAAAAGGAAAAGCCAGAGCTCACCTTCTTCCTAGCCAGCCCTGCCTCCAGTTACTGCCCGCTCCCCATCCCAGGAGGGAAGAGAGCCCAGCCTAGGGTCAAGGAGTGGTGACCAGGTTAGCAACAAGGGCAACAGGGGGAGGAGACAAAAGAACAGAAAGTGGCAGCGGCTGGCTGAATGCCTGAGCATGTTTCTTTGCTGAAAGAGAATGGCCGGACAGCGATTCAAACTGAGAGAGAGGAGGGTGGAGGGGGGAAGAGGACAGCTAATGGATAGGGTGGCCCAGCGGGGGTCAGAGGTCAGGAGGGCACTAAGGAAACTAATTGGCCACTCTGTGCATATTCACTTTCTGCTTCTAGCCTACAGCTGGGCCTGGAGGCAAAGCGATAGGGTGGAAGCTGGCTGTATTTTTTTTTTTTTTATGTCCCAAGATTCCAGGCCAATGAAAAGCAAGTGAGATAAGGACCTTCTTTACTTTTCCAGAAACACTTTTTCCTTCTTTCAAAGGAAAATGTTGAAGGTTCCACTTCACTCATTCATGCATGCATGCATTTCTTCTTCCCCTTCTCCTTGTCTTTCCTCTCCTCCTCCTCCTCCATCATCATTATCTCCAAATGTGAATTGGATGCCCTAGGAAACGTTATGCTGGGCACGTTCATAAGACGAGAAAGGATCCACCCCGAGCTTGGATCACAGATAATTAGTTAGGTCTAGGCTTCAGGGGTCACCTAGTCCAGCTCTCTTGTTTCAAGACCCATGGAAGGGAGGAAGGCAATTTGCTCAAACTCTCAGAGTAAGGAGCAGAGGAGGGAGCAGAGCTCAGGTCTTCTCCCTCCTGGGCCAGAGATTTTTTTCCATGACATTCTTCTCAGAAACATATCAACTTTGAAAACCTGAGCAGACTGGTTAACAGCTCAGCCTCTGGGCCAGACAGCCTGAACTAGAATGCTGGCTGCTAGCTTTGGGACCTTACGATCCTTACTTAAACTTTCAAGGCAGCAAGTTGCTCATCTGTAGAAAAACAGGGTTGTTATGGGGATTAAGTGAGCTAAATGCATGTAAGGTGAGCATATGCTTCACTAAATGTTAACTATTACTATTCTTATTTCTTCAGAGCCCAGCATAGACTGCGCTTATGGTGATAAACACGTAACGCAATGAATATCGACTCTTTCTTCTTCTATAATCTCCATGGGCAACACATTCCAAGATGAAAATTCTCATCCCCCTTAGTTAAGAGAGCTGTGAGGATTGGAGGGAAATTTTGGAGTCCTGTCTGAACCTTCTTCTGAAAGGCTCCCCAAATTTGGAAGGAGCTGACTCATGTCAACACATGCAAAAGGCTTAACGCAGTTGCAGGGTACAGAGTTAGCACTCAGGCAATGCCAGTTGTCATTATTATTATTATTCATGGGAAGGAGAGAGTGCTTTGTCTGTGCAGGCGATCAGGCATTAGGCTGGTTTACCCTTCATCAGGAATGTTGAGAGGGATATTCATGGATCAGTTGGTAGTTGGCCAAGATGAGGTCTGAGTTCTGTGAATTTTCTAACTTTTGTGTAGTTTAATAGAATCAGTTGTCTAGCTCTGCCCAGAGTTCTGAAACAGACCATCACTCCAGTACCATTGCACATGGACTCAGAAGCAGATAAAAAGATGAAAATACACTAGACACATAGACCATCTATGAACACTGGCTCTCCAACCCACACTGGCGCTTTATATTATGGACACGATAGGGTCACAGAGTGATACGAATTTCTATCCAAAACTTAATTTTGAAGCTCCTCTATGCCACATGTTCTCTCCATTACATTATTCATTCATTACTGAAGTGTAATTTACAGACAATAAAATGCAGATCTTAATGTTCAGTTCAGTGAATTTTGATAATGGTATATACTCTTGTAACTTGCACTCAAAACAAGGTCAGGAACAATTCTATCACCCCAGAAAGTTCCCTCTTGCTCCTTCCCATTCAACCTCCCAGTCTTCCTCTTCCCCTCTCTAGGAATTCATTTTTTCTTTTAAACTGTTTTATTTATTTATTTATTTTTGGCTATGTTGGGTCTTCGTTGCCTGCTTTCTTTAGTTGCAAAGAGCAAGGGCTGCTCTCTTGCTATAGTGCTTGGGCTTCTCGTTGCAATGATTTCTTTTGGCTTCTCATTGTGGTGGCTTCTCTTGTTGCAGAGCGCGGGCTCCAGGGCGGTGGCTCATAAGCTGTGACACATGGGCTTAGTTGCTCTGAGGCATGTGGAATCTTCCTGGACCAGGGATCGAACCCATGTCCCTGCATTGACAGGTGGATTCTTAGCCACTGGACCACCAGGGAAGTCCTCCTCTAGGCAATTCTGACTTCCATCACCCTAGATTCATTTTGGCTGTGGTCGGATGCTACACATTTTTCTTTATCTGCCTCCTTTTCTTAAGCATATTTTTTGGGATTCATTTGTGTTGTTCATGTACCAGTAATTCATTTCTCTTTATTGAATACTACTCCATTGTATAAATATACCACAACTTTTCCATTTTCTTGTGATGGACATTTGATTTTTTTCCAGTTTTTGGCTGTTATGAATAAAGCTGTTATGACTGTTCTTATATATTTTCCTGAGCCCCATTGCATTTATATTTTAATTATAAAATGTATGCAAACACTTCAGAGATTATTTCAGATATTCATATATCACCATTCATGTTTAATAAATGCTAACATTTTGCCATGTTCAGTTCTTTCAAAAGAAAGTTTATAGATTTAGTTGAAACTCACTCTATATCCCGCCCCACTCCTATTCTTCACCTCTGATCCTTCAGAAGTAACCACTTTTCTGAACTTCATTTGAATCCATTCTGAGTTTTTACATGTTTGATAACATATCTGTATGAAAGGATGTTTTCATTAACATGCTAGATACTTACTTCTAAGAAAATTTTCTTTCATTATTTATCTGAGAATTTCCCTTCTGGTTTCTTCTATGTTTTGCTTTGTTTTGTTTTCTTTTTGCATTTTACTTAAACTTTCTGGGAATCTTCTCAACTTTATCTTCCAACTCATTCATTAAGTTTTCCACTGATGTTATCATATATATTTAAATTTTCTAATTTTTTATTTTTTAATTGTCTAAGTGTTCCTTTTATAGTTTCCTGCTCTTGTTTTATGGATATGCTATCTACTCTTACCTGATAAGGAATAATAATTAGAGTCTTTTTTTTTTTTTGCCTTTATTTTGTTTATTTGCTTTTAGTTTCCTTTTCCTGCATAGAATCTGTTTTCTCCAGGTTGTAATTTCCTGTTTGTTTTGGTCTCTATTTTTCATGTTGGAGTTCTTCTTGAGGAGTCTGGTGGTTCTTAGATGCTCTCTAAAAGAGCATGGGGAACTTAAAAACTGATTGAAAGCTCTGAATTTGAGAGTAGGACTTATCAATTAAGAGGCTCACTGTAGATTTACCTGGCTGTTCCATTTCCTTGGGGGAACCCCTGATGTCAGAAGTGTTAGGCTTTTTCTTGTGGACTAGTGAGAATCCCTAGGGAAGCATTGCTCATTCTCCATCCTGGAGAATGAAGGCTTCCTTCACTTCATCAACATTTGGCATATGAACATTCACTTAATCCTCCTGTTCTCCATATAATAACCTGACCTCAGCTTTGTCTTGTTTTCTTTCCAGAGACTCTCTCTTCAAAGTCTTGGCTCCATGAAGCAAGGGAAAAAAATATGTGATCCTACTGGCTTTTTAAGGGGCCTCCCTGGTAGCTCAGCTGGTAAAGAATCTACCTGCAGTACAGGAGACCCCAGTTCAATTCCTGGGTTGGGAAGATCCCCTGGGGAAGGGATAGGCTATCCACTCCAGTATTCTTGGGCTTCCATGGTGGCTCAGATGGTAAAAAAATCTGCCTGCAGTGCAGGAGACCTGGGTTCGATCCCTGGGTTGGGAAGATCCCCTGGAGGAAGGCATGGCAACCCACTCCATTATTCTTGCCTGAAGAACTCTCATGGACAGAGGAGCCTGGTGGGAGGCAGTCCATGGGGTTGCAAAGAGTCAGACACGACTGAGTAAGCACACACATTGGCTTTTTAAAGATTTCCAACCAATCTTGATATGTTTCACTCCATCTTCACTCATCCTCATTGCCTGAAGTACTTGGTAGAACTACTTCCTACTTTCTCCACTTCTAGATTGGGATTCAGCTTTCTTAGGTTTACTGAGTCAGTTATCTCTCATTTATTTGCTTTCTAGCTTCCAAAATTTCCAAAATTTGTTGTAATCTCCTTTCCCATTCTCTTTATCCTTGTGAGTTTATGCCTTTTGTAAAAAGAATCTTTATTGTTATCTTATTGATGATGAAAATCTCTCTTATTGTGATTTTAAGTTAAATTTCTCAAAATATTACTGAGGTCTATTACCTTTGCATATACTTTTTACCTGTTAGGTTTCCATTTCTGTGACTTGTTTGGTTATATTCTTTGAAGATTTTCCTCTTTGGTTGTTGGTCTCTTTCTTATTGATTTGTTGGAATACCTTATATAATCTGGAACTCATCCTTTGTTAGTAGTATTCATTGTAAAGATTTTCTCCCACTCTGTGGTTTGACTTTTACCTTTATTTATAGTCTTTTTTCCATTTCAATAAAATAAACATTAAATCTATTTAATATATCAAATCTTCATTTCAATTCAGTCAAATTTATCCATTATGGTATTGTGTTTCAGGGTCTTACCTAAGAAATCCTATCCTACCCCAAGGGCACAAAACTATTCTCCAATATTTTCTTCTAAGAGCTTTAAAATTTTGCCTTTTTTAAATGAAAGCCGCTAAGTTGCTCTTTATATACAGTATGAAGTAGGAAGCTAATTTTATTTTATTTTTCCATATTGATAATCAGTCATTCTAGCACCATTTACTGAATTGTCCATCCTTTCTCAGTGATCTGTGATGTCATTTCTATAATATACCAAGTTCTTACATTCACAGGTCTATTTCTGAGCTCTCTATTCTATTCCATTGAAGCTATTTATCTTTCTGTGTGTCAAAATCATACATTTTAGGTTATTACAGCTTTATTTAGGTCATACCTGAATAGTCTAGTGGTTTTCCCTACTTTCTTCAATTTCAGTCTGAATTTGGCAATAAGGAGTTCATGATCTGAGCCACAGTCAGTTCCTGGTCTTGTTTTTGTAGACTGTATAGAGCTTCTCCTTCTTTGGCTGCAAAGAATAGAATCAATCTGATTTCGGTGTTGACCATCTGGTGATGTCCATGTGCAGAGTTTTCTCTTGTTTTGTTGGGAGAAGGTGTTTGCTATGACCAGTGCATTCTCTTGGCAAAACTCTATTAGCCTTTACCCTTCTTCATTCCATATTCCGAGGCCAAATTTGCCTGTTCCTCCAGGTGTTTCTTGACTTCCTACTTTTGCATTCCAGTCCCCTATAATGAAAAGGACATGTTTTGGGGGTGTTAATTCTAAAAGGTCTTGTAGGTCTTCACAGACTGGTTCAACTTCAGCTTCTTCAGCATTACTGGTTGGGGCATAGACTTGGATTACTGTGATATTGAATGGTTTGCCTTGGAAACGAACAGAGATCATTCTGTCGTTTTTGAGATTGCATCCAAGTACTGCATTTTGGACTTTTTTGTTGACCATGATGGCTACTCCATTTCTTCTAAGGGACTCTTGCCTGCGATAGTAGATATAATGGTCATCTGAGTTAAATTCACCCATTCCAGTCCATTTTAGTTCGCTGATTCCTAGAATGTTGACGTTCACTCTTGCCATCTCCTGTTTGATCACTTCCAATTTGCCTTGATTCATGGACCTAACATTCCAGGTTCCTATGCAATATTGCTCTTTACAGCATCGGACCTTGCTTCTGTCACCAGTCATATCCACAGCTGGGTATTGTTTTTGCTTTGGCTCCTTCCCTTCATTCTTTCTGGAGTTATTTCTCCACTGATCTCCAGTAGCATATTATTATATGATTATGATTATACAGTGGAAGTGAGAAATAGATTTAAGGAACTAGATCTGATAGATAGAGTGCCTGATGAACCATGGACTGAGGTTTGTGACCTTGTACAGGAGACAGGGATCAAGACTATCCCAATGGAAAAGAAATGCAAAAAAGCAAATGGCTGTCTGAGGAGGCCTTACAAATAGCTGTGAAAAGAAGAGAAGTGAAAAGCAAAGGAGAAAAGGAAAGATATAAGCACCTGAATGCAGAGTTCCAAAGAAGAGATAAGAAAGCCTTCCTCAGCGATCAATGCAAAGAAATAGAGGAAAACAACAGAATGGGAAAGACTAGAGATCTCTTCAAGAAAATTAGAGATACCAAGGGAACATTTCATGCAAAGATGGGCCCGATAAAGGACAGAAATGATATGGACCTAACAGAAGCAGAAGATATTAAGAAGAGGTGGCAAGAATACACAGAAGAACTGTACAAAAAAGATCTTCATGACCAAGATAATCACGATGGTGTGATCACTCACCTGGAGCCAGACATCCTGGAATGTAAAGTCAAGTGGGCCTTAGAAAGCATCACTATGAACAAAGCTAGTGGAGGTGATGGAATTCCAGTTGAGCTATTTCAAATCCTGAAAGATGATGCTGTGAAAGTGCTGCACTCAAGATGCCAGCAAATTTGGAAAACTCAGCAGTGGCCACAGGACTGGAAAAGGTCAGTTTTCATTCCAATCCCAAAGAAAGACAATGCCAAAGAATGCTCAAACTACTGCACAATTGCACTCATCCCACACGCTAGTAAAGTAATGCTCAAAATTCTCCAAGCCAGGCTTCAGCACTATGTGAACCATGAATTTCCAGATGTTCAAGCTGGTTTTAGAAAAAGCAGAGGAACCAGAGATCAAATTGCCAACATCTGCTGGATCATCGAAAAAGCAAGAGAGTTCCAGAAAAACATCTATTTCTGCTTTATTGACTATGCCAAAGCCTTTGACTGTGTAGATCACAATAAACTGTGGAAAATTCTTCGAGAGATGGGAATACCAGACCACCTGACCTGCCTCTTGGGAAACCTATATGCAGGTCAGGAAGCAACAGTTAAAACCGGACATGGAACAACAGACTGGTTCCAAATACGAAAAGGATTATGTCAAGTCTGTATATTGTCACCCTGCTTATTCAACTTATATGCAGAGTACATCATGAGAAACGCTGGGCTGGAAGAAGCACAAGCTGGAATCAAGATTGCCGGAAGAAATATCAATAACCTCAGATATGCAGATGACACCACCCTTATGGCAGAAAGTGAAGAGGAACTCAAAAGCCTCTTGATGAAAGTGGAGAGTGAAAAAGTTGGCTTAAAGCTCAACATTCAGAAAACTAAGATCATGGCATCTGGTCCCATCACTTCATGGCAAATAGATGGGGAAAAAGTGGAAACAGTGTCAGACTTTATTTTTTGGGGCTCCAAAATCACTGCAGATGGTGACTGCAGCCATGAAATTAAAAGACGCTTACTCCTTGGAAGAAAAGTCATGACCAACCTAGATAGCATATTGAAAAGCAGAGACATTACTTTGCCAACAAAGGTCTGTCTAGTCAAGGCTATGGTTTTTCCTGTGCTCATGTATGGATGCAAGAGTTGGACTGTGAGAAAGCCGAGCACTGAAGAATGGATGCTTTTGAACTGTGGTGTTGGAGAAGACTCTTGAGAGTCCCTTGGACTGCAAGGAGATCCAACCAGTCCATTCTGAAGGAGATCAGCCCTGGGTGTTCTTTAGAAGGAATAATGCTAAAGCTGAAACTCCAATACTTTGGCCATCTCATATGAAGAGTTGACTCATTGGAAAAGACTCTGATGCTGGGAGGGATTGGGGGCAGGAGGAGAAGGGGACGACAGAGGATGAGATGGCTGGATGGCATTACCGACTCGATGGATGTGAGTTTGAGTGAGCTCCAGGAGATGGTGATGGATAGGGAGGCCTGGTGTGCTGCGATTCATGGGGTTGCAAAGAGTCGGACACAACTGAGTGACTGAACTGAACTGAACTGAACAGCTTTATTAAAAACGTTTTACGTGTAGTAAGGCAAATGCCTCCTCCTTCTTTTTCAAGATTGTCCTAATTATTCTTAGCTTTTGTCTATCATACTTTAAGGTTAGCTTGTAAGTTTCCTATACATAGATACAGTCAAGTTGGTATTTTTATTGGAATTGCATTGAATCTATAATTTGGGATCAAAAAACAATATTGGGTTTTCCATCCATGAACACGGTATATTGCTCTATTTATTTAGACCTTCTGTTTGTCAATAAAGTTTTATTTTTCTCCACGTTGATTAAGACTTCTTTTAGTAGAGCCTTTACTAATATCTTTTAGTTTTGTGGACAAGGTGACAGAAACTCTTAAAGATAACATTTTCTACTTAGTTTTGTCCAGGCATATATAGGGATGATTTTTTATTTTTTTGGCATGCTGATCCTGAGTTCAGTCACCTTGCACAATTCTTTTAATAGTTTTGATCATTTATCTGCATATTCTCTTGGATTCTCTATGAAGACAATAGCAAATATCCTAGAAATTAATAGTCTCAAAGGGAAGGCCTAAGGAGAATAGACACATGGAAAGGTTAGTTATGGAGAGGAGAAAGGACAGTGCCCTCTGGACCAGTGGGCAGGTTGCGGATCCAAGTGAGAATCATTCAACTGTTTGACAGTGAGGTAAACCCACCTTGGGAGCCGGTAAAGCCTGGAGAATGATCTCTCAGGGATGTAGCATAAATGTAACTACATTAAAAAGGGGGTTGGATGAGATAAGAAACTCTGAAATTTGAGTTTTGGCCTGTCATGGGACAGCAGCCCCAAGTGACTTCACCTCCCTAACCAACCAGGTGCTTCCCTGCAGTCTGTTGGCTGCCGCCGAGCTGCTAAATCCATACATTTTCCATCTGAACTATATTACTGAAATTCGAGCTACCCAAATCCTCCTTGCCCTAATGACTATAGCGCTGACAATGCAATCATAAAAATTTAAAATATTCAATGCCACTTACTGCATGACACCCATTCTTCTAAGTACTTTATTTATGTTAGCTCATTTTGTCTTAACAACAAAGGCAAACTGTCTCTTGTGGTAGAGACTGTTATCATCCTTGTTTTATAGATGAGGATCCTGAGGCACAGAGATGTGCTTGTTCAAGGTCACACAGCTAAAATTGGCAGGTGGGACTGGATTCCAGGCAGTCAAGCTTTGGTGTCTGGCTCTAAACCACCATGGTTGCTGCTCCTATGAACTGTGAAGGGAGCTGCAGTGGATATGGTGTGTATGAGGTCTGCAGCCCCAAGCTTGGGTTTCTGCCCCAAAGCTATTCTTTGGCAAATGATTTCCTCTTATTATAATCCCCAAGAATGTTCTTAGGGTAGAATCTTTCAGTAGGTTTTAGCCCCTTTACAGCTGAAGAAACATAGGTTCAGAGTGTTAAATAATGGTCTTAGTATCACGTTGGGAGTAAGTGGCAGAATTAGAATGTGAACCCTGCTCTGGGTGGCTTTGTTTGTTTTATTGGCCATGCAGCTTGCAGGATCTTAGGATTGAACCCATGCAGTGTCCTAACCACTGAACTGCCGGGGAATTTCCTCTGGGTGCCTTTAGTGTTCACACACATCTCCTGCCCTACGCCATCTCTATCATGGAGCCAGATCTTCAGAAAGAGCCTACACACTCTCAATTCCCTCTTTTGCATGGGATGGGCAATATGTGGGGGACAGTCTTCAGGGAAAAACCACCATCATCATTATTATAAAAAATCCTGTTAAAGGCCCAGCTGGGTGCTGAACCTGACATCTGGGATCACTTTTCAGGCCTCAAAGTGAGGGTCCTTAGAAATGGGAGTCTTTCATCATTGACCTGGCAGCAGTAAGCTGAAGGGTAAACAAAGCCCAAGTAAGTAAATAAGTCCTAAGATAGGTTTCTCCATCTCTGGAGCTGATGGGTTGAATCAATTTACTTCTCTTAGATCCACAGACATAGAAAGCAAACTTATGGTTACCAAAGGGGAAAGTCGGGGGAAGGATAAATAGGAGGTTGAGACGAACATATACACACCACTATATGTAGAATGAAGGAGGGCATGGCAACCCACTCCAGTATTCTTGGCTGGAGAATCCCCATGGACAGAGGAGCCTGGAGGGCTACAGTCCATGGGGTTGCAAAGAGTCCAACATAACTGAGCAACTAATTACAGCATGGCACATACATAAAAGAGATAACCAATACTGATCTACTGTATAGCACAGAGAATCCTACTCAATAGTTTGTAATAAACCACAAGGGAAGTGGCAACCCACTCCAGTATTCTTGCCTGGAGAATCCCATGGACAAAGGAGTCTGGTGGGCTACAGTCCATAGGGTTGTAAAGAGTTGGATATGACTGAGGAACTAACACATAACACATGTAAGGGAAAAGAATGATATATATATATATTATATATACATATATATATATACACACATTCTGAATCACTTTGCTGTATACGTGAAACTAACACCATACTGTCGGAGAAGGCAATGGCACCCCACTCCAGTACTCTTGCCTGGAAAATCCCATGGACGGAGGAGCCTGGTAGGCTGCAGTCCATGCAGTCTCTAGGAGTCAGACACGACTGAGCGACTTCACTTTCACTTTTCACTTTCATGCATTGGAGAAGGAAATGGCAACCCACTCCAGTGTTCTTGCCTGGAGAATCCCAGGGACGGGGGAGCCTGGTGGGCTGCCATCTATGGGGTCGCACAGAGTTGGACATGACTGAAGCGATTTAGCAGCAGCAGCAGCAGCAACACCATACTGTAAATAGTTAGACTTTAAAAATATATGCATACATCTTTGAACAAAGTTTTATAATTTTTGCTATACAAATGTACTGCTATAAAAAATTTACTGTTTCTCATACACTGTTCTCTACTCTTGCTTTTAGATCAAGCATAAGAATTTGTTTTCAGAATTCAAATCAGGGGCATGATTCCTGGAGAACTGTGGAGTGGCGCCCGGGATCAGAGATGTGTACATTTTTGTGCAAACATGGCCCAAACAAGCACACACATCACACCACCACATTTATGATGAGCAGACCCTGGAGACAAGGTGGGCATTTGAGGAGCAGCAAGTTCATGGGCTCTGTGGTCTCCATTCCCAGTTCGTTGATGTGGCCAATTACTCCCTGCTGTAGTGGGGTGCAGCCTGCCTTTTTGGAACTGAGTCCCAGCTGGGACAGTCTTTCCAGAGGCTTATCCAGGGGTCTGGGGACAGTTCCTATCCCTTCTTCTTGGACTAGCAGGTCGGGTTGCCTAGTGCCCACATCACAGCCCTTAAGCAGGGTCCTGTGTTCTAGGTCGGCGCCAAGCCAGCCTTCCTCCAGCAACAATGCTGTCTTAGGTCAAAAGGGAAAGCATTGTCGCTGCCCTGTGGCCGGGCAAACAAGCAGCTAGCTTTGAAGTCTCAGTGGGGATTTGCTTAGGCTGGAGTAGGGAGCTTGAAGG
The DNA here is from genome assembly GCF_029407905.1 of Bubalus kerabau. Lineage (NCBI taxonomy): Eukaryota > Metazoa > Chordata > Mammalia > Artiodactyla > Bovidae > Bubalus > Bubalus kerabau. Next base: position 50,534,170 of record NC_073627.1, on the reverse strand, counting down.
AGAAGTTTTCAAGCCTCCCCTGAGCCTGGCTGTGTTTGTTAACTCCTCCCGGCCGCCCAGGCCTAGGATGTTTGATGTCTCAGGGGAAGCAGGAGGAGGGAGGCATCCTCTGAGAGACAGCTTTCAACTCCTGCAGAGCCTGTGGTCCTGCCTGCGAGCCGAATGCAGACCAGGTCTGAGTCCAGAAGAGCCATCACAGGGGACAGGCCTGTGATGGAAGGGAACACCCAGGCCCTTCCCTTCAAGGTGGGCTGCCAGGGTGTGGTCCAGGGAGGAAGGCAGAGGATGATGCTTCCCTTGGGCGCTATTTCTATTTAGGCTGTTGTTTAGACACTCAGTCGTTGGGTCTGACTCTTGGCGACACTCATGGACTGTAGCCCGCCAGGTGCACCTCTGTCCATGAGATTCTCCAGGTTAGAATACTGGAGTGGGTTACCGTTTCCCTCCTCCAAGGGACCTTCCTGATCCAGGGATTGAACTCACGTCTCCTGCATTGGCAGGCAGGTTCTTTACCACTGAGCCAACTGGGAAGCCCATATACTGTCTATTCAGGTGGTGGTAGGTAACAATGAATGACCAGGGGAGACTTTGAAGAAAGAGAAGACAGAGGCAGTACTGGTTCCTTCAGTAGCCGTAGACCTGAGGGTCCCACTTGCAGTCTCCTCTTCCCCATCTTCATCCTTCACCAATTGCCTCCTTGACTCCCCCTACCACACCACACCCTTTCTCCCCCCATCCCCAAAACAGCACAGAGGGTCAATTTTCCCTCCCCCAGGGACAGCACTGCTGTGTTCCTGCCTCAGAAACTCTAGGTATGACCAGAGACACTGCTCCCCAGCCCCTCTTGCAAACAACGAAATGCACTGGGTGAGGAACTCCAGTGGGAGGAGGGGGAGAAGCTTCTGGAAGCCTGGGCAACAGAATGCCCCCACTGGGCTGACTCTCAGGGCTTGCCTTAGGATTTCCAAAGCGTGTTTGTGACCTTTCAGGCCTGAGCCACAGGGAATGAGACAGGAAATTAAGCATTATTATTAACCAGTTCAGTGTCCAATACACTATTAGTTACGAACAGCTCCATTTCTGTCTCTTTCTCTTTCTTTCCTCCTAAATGCCCGTTATGCTACAGCTGAAGGTTCACATCTGCTGGAGTTTTACCTCCAACACTGCTCTCTGGTCCATCCCTACCCACCTGCCCCGCCCCCCCTCTCCCCCCGCCCCCAACCCCCTGACATGTTGAGATTGAGAAAAAGCTTGTTTATGATAAGACCTGGAGATCTGGAGTTATAAATCCTTCCAGGATGGCCACTCTATCTCCATGCTAATGCTGGTGGTGCCACCCAAAAGAGGCTCACCCGGTTGTGATCCATCCCCTCTCACTCCCCAAAGCCCCTGCTCCTCTTCTGCAAACACGAGACAATGAGCAAATGGGAGTTACCTGTCTCAACAGGTGTTAGCCTGGCCTCACTTTTCTACAGGGTGATGGAGAGGTCACCTCCGGGCCCCTCCCCTCCCCGGGCATTCCTGTGATTGCAAAAGCCCACCTTCAGATGTGACCCTTCCTTTGGTCCACCCACGACTTCAGCTGCAGGAGGCCAAGCCCAGCTCAGTGGACTTAGAAGACCTCCCTTCAGCTGCTGACCCCATTGGCTAGAGAGCACACAGCACCCTCGTTGTCTGGGGATGGGGAGGGGCGACTGCGGTGCTGCCACTCGGGTTTGCTCTGCCGCGCAGTCATCGTTTTTCATATTAGCGTTCTCTGCTAAGTCATGAGCCCCTTGAGGGAAGAGATTGTTTCTTATTCATCATCAAATCCCTATGCCCAGCAGACTGCACAGAACATAAATATTTAGTAAGTGACTTGGCCTAATGCTTGTCAAACTCATCACCAGCAAATATTTATTGAGGACAACTTCTGTGCAGTGATTCTGCTAAGCAGTGGTGGGCATAAAGATGAATGAGACCTCATTCCCACTCTCAGGGTTTTTGCTAGAGTCAGGGAGACCCAGAGGAGCTTCCCTTGCTAGGAGGTCAGAGGAAGGGGCAGGAGCTGGAACTGGGGACCCCGGGGAATCTGGCCACCAAAGTCTGCCAAAACGTAAACTCACTGTGGATGCCCCCAGACCCAGATAACCATTGTCTGAGCATCTCTATATATTTCAGAGTGGAGCTGTTCACTTACCGATGATCTACATGTCTAACTTTCCCCTATGTGATTCTGTGACTTTGTCTCAAATAAGTGAATAAAACCTAAAAAGTAGAGTCTTTACTTGGGAAGAATTTCTCAACCATTTGGTCCTGAGAACCAAGGAAGTGAAACTTGTCCCCGAGGAACCCCTCCCCGAGCCACACTTGTGAGCTGTGCCTGTAATTGTTTGGTTTGAGCTCTCCAGGGATTTTGAGGCCAGAGTTGCCACCGCCCTCTGGAGAAAGGAAGGTGGAAATGGAGGTGCCATTCTGGAGTTCAGGCTATCCCAACACAGCTCAGCACCTCTGTGCTGGCCACCAAGAATAGAGAAAACAATAGTGGGGTTATAACTCCTCCTCTCGGACAGAGGACTTTATATCTCCAAGAGCCTGAGAGGAAAACAAGTTAATCTCTTGGGGTCCCAGAGAGGCCAGACAATGCGGGGGCCCATTGCTGGGCCCATTGTCTCATCAAGGGCATCTTCACTGCAAGGACTGAGGGTCTAGCAGTGTTCAGGGACAGTGGGAGCACTTTCAGTGGGTGGCATTTTCCATGTGACTCTTTTCGGCTAGTGTTTCTGAAACTGTTCTACTCAAGTAACACTAGTAGCAGAGAAGAATCAACCTCACACTTCTTATTGGGCCTGAGGCTTTAGATCACTCAAACAGGAAATTTCTTTGACGCCCCATATTTGATCTTAAAAAATGCCTGTAACTTTTATATTTTCTATCATGACCTTTGAGGTTAAAATTACTTATCTCTGAATAAAATGGATGCTCCAAGATGAACTATGATTCTTATTGCTTCTTGGACCCCCTGACTCACTGGCCTGTATCCCAGTTTGAGAAGAAGGATGCCTTTCAGGACATCAGACCCAGACACCTGTTCCAACCCAAAGTGGACCTCTAACACACTCGAATGGCCCACAACCTTGATCCCAAACCACTCTTCCGGGTGCCTTTCAGGACATCAGACCCAGACACCTGTTCCAACCCAAAGTGGACCTCTAACACACTCGAATGGCCCACAACCTTGATCCCAAACCACTCTTCCGGGTTTGTCCTATGCTGCCCTGTTGGCACACTCCTCCAGTCTGACCCTGGGGGATCATCCCTTCATCTCTGGATTTATCCTGGTCCCTCTAGGAGAATTTGGACATATGCTGGCCAGCAACCCCATTCTTCAGATGTCTAGAGGCAATGGGTCTAAACTTTTTTGCAATCTTCACAGAGCATGTGCAGGACCGTATGTATGAGATCCTGAGCGGGGTCGAAAATAACTCCTAAAATGGATCCTTAATGAACGCATATCTAAAAGGTTCTTGGCTGAGGACCGTCCTTGCAATGGCCTTGGTAGGCTTTGCTTACCCTTATACAACTGCTCCATTGTACAAGGGACTGTACAAGGAAACTAGAAATCAAGGCTGCCTGCTTATGTGACGATGCAGAAGTTAGGTGATCTCAAGTTCCGAGGAGATTTATCATGGATTCACTATATCAACGGATTTCAACTTTCAAAAGAAGTGCCACTAATTCATTTATTCATTCATGAAGTTTCTATTCATTCAACAGCCTTTTATAGAGAATCTACTGTGTACCAGGCACTACACAAGGCACTGGAGGGGCAGACGTAAACAAGAATAACATGGTCTGGGCCCTCTTAGAACTTGCTAGTAGTAGACAGAACGAAATGGTCTCCAGGAAGCGAATAGAACGAGCTCAGATGGACCAAGCCCAGGGCTTTCTGCCACTGACCACTGCTGCCTTGGGTGTCACACTAACAGCATAACGATACAGTGAGACAGTCTGGAACTAAGTCAGAGTAAGGGTGAATTGCCTGCAACTCTTCCTAGAAAGGTTAAAAAAATATAAAATGAAATTTCTCTCCAAGTTTCCTGACCTGCCCAACTGCCCCAGAGACAATGCACCCAACCCTAAGTGTGCAAACACGCCCTAGAGTGAGGAAACTCATGGTTTTGTAAAGTCCTCTCATTAGAGCAGCCACGGGATAAGGCAATGGCACCCCACTCCAGTACTCTTGCCTGGCAAATCCCATGGATGGAGGAGCCTGGTGGGCTGCAGTCCATGGGGTCGCTAGGAGTCAGACATGACTGAACGACTTCACTTTGACTTTTCACTTTCACTCATTGGAGAAGGAAATGGCAACCCACTCTGGTATTCTTGCCTGGAGGATCCCACGGACCGGGGAGCCTGGTGGGCTGCTGTCTATGGGGTCACACAGAGTCGGACACGACTGAATTGACTTAGCAGCAGCAGCAGAGCAGCCACGTGAATTGGCACCAGGCTCTCCTCCATGTCACAGACACAGACCCCAAGGCCTTGGAGAAGGGACACAGCCTATGGAAGCCCCCTTGGCCAAGTTAGGCCTGGGATGGGGCTTACACGGGGAGGGGAGTGGGGGCAGAGTGGGGCCTAACTGTGACTCTTGACTCTACTGAATAGTGGGGGGCTGGAAGCTCCCATAACTTGCCAGACAGATGCCCATAGTTCTGGAGAGTCTAACCACAGACACTTCTCTTTTCTCCTTAGGATCTCTTCTGGTCTGATGGCACTCATCCTGAAAGCTCTAAACTCTAGAACTTGGCCAAGAGCCGGTGGACAATGGAAACCTGGGCTTTGGAATACATCTAAACAACCCCACAGCCTGTCTCCTCCTCCCCGAAGACTGACCAATGACCCCTAAACCCCTGGATTGTTCGTAAGAAATCTAGTGTAGCCTTGGCAGCTGCTTGGATTGCCACCCTTTTCACCCTTCAACACTAGATTCTCTGCATCTTAGCCTGCACACAATTCAACCAAATCCAGAGTCAGTTAGGTTGTATAGCTAATCATGTGTAGAGTCACCTTCTTATGACATTAAGACCTCCAGGGGAGCCACTGAAAAGTCTTGTGAGGTCTGCTAATTCCCCTGCGAGTGAGGAATGTGTTTATTCTTCCAAGGGGCAAAAATCCCCCACTCAAAGTGACGCTGCCGCATTGCGTAACCAGGAACACAGGTTGTTGCTGATGTAAACAAATGGCCTGGGACAGACCTGCCAGGAGCCCGGGCTCCTTTTCCCAAAGGTGTTTCTTATGAATGGTTGTGCCGAGTGAAGCAATTTCCTGCCTTGTAAATTTCTGCCCAGCAAACCACATCTCCTATCTAGCACTGCCTGGCTCTGGGTCATAAAACAAGTCCCCAGAGACCAATCAGAGCCTGATCAGGAGTCCCTGAGTAACAGGAAAATTACCCTCCACCTGCAGACGTAATGACACTCTACAAGCTAGTGGCTTTGCAGTTTCTGAACGTAAACATCACATGCCTTACCCCATGCCTCAGCTCTGCTCGTCTGAGATGTGGGGCCCACGTATCTGATTCTTAGGCCTTAGTTCACTTCTCAGAGGCACTGGCTGGCTAGTGACCCATTACCTTGACCCAAGAACCTACAGCCTGGAGAACATATTTCACTGTGTCAGATCACGGTTTGCAGAGCCAGGGCAAGAGAATTTCAGGCAGGGGGTCTTGGGCACACAGAAAACAGAAGTTTTGGGCTGAGACCATACTGGAACTGATCTGGACTTTCTTTTTGCATTTTGTGGGCCGTCGGTCTGAACTGTCTTCCCACCCCCTCCACCATCTGCCTGGTGAACTGACATTCATTCATGACGCAGTTCAAGTGTCCTCCAGGGAAACTTCTCTGATTTCCACCCAAACAGGATTTCTTCCACTGTCCTACCACTCTATCTTCTAACACTGACATAGCACATTGGTCACGATAACTTGCTAATTTTTCTGTCTCCCCCGTCAGGCAGGCAACTCCTTCAAGACATCTTGGAATATGCAGTACCCACCACTGTGCCCAGCTCAAGTCAGTGTGCAAAAGACATTTGTTGGATGAATGAGTGAATGGGCATCTATTATGTATCTCTTTGCTGCACTTAAGAGGCTTTGTATATGAAGCATGTACAAAGAATATTGTCAAAGGTATGAAGCTCTGGGTTAAGCCAGTAAAGAGAGGCATAACCTTCTGTCCTTGAGAAGTCTTCAATATGGTTATATTTCTTTGGGTGATGGGAATATTTGCCAAAGGTATAGAGGGCTTCCCAGGTGGTGCTAGTGGTAAAGAACCCACCTGCTAATGCAAGAGAATTGGGTTCAATCCGTGGGTTGGGAAGATCCCCTGGAGGAGGGCATGGCAACCCACTCCAGTATTCTTGCTTGGAGAATCCCATGGACAGAGGAGCCTGGCGGGGTATAGTCCAAAGAGTCAGAAATGGACATGACTGAAGCGACTTGGCACACATGCGTGTAGAGAGAGCAGACTCACAGGTAGACAGAAGTGGTTTGTTTTTGTTGTTGGTTTTCTTTTTTGCGCGTCAGCTCAGAAGCCAGAATGGGTTCCAAGCTGGTCTGTTGTGTTGCTGCTAAGTCGCTTCAGTCGTGTCCAACTCTGTGCGACCCCATAGACGGCAGCCCACCAGGATCCCCCATCCCTGGGATCCTCCAGGCAAGAACACTGGAGTGGGTTGCCATTTCCTTCTCCAATGCGTGAAAGTGAAGTCGCTCAGTCGTGTCCGACTCCTAGCAACCCCATGGACTGCAGCCTACCAGGCTCCTCCATCCATGGGATTTGCCAGGCAAGAGTACTGGAGTGGGGTGCCATCGCCTTCTCCTCCAAGCTGGTCTAACTAACCCTAATACTGAACTGGCCATAAGACATTACCTAGGACCTCTGTTTTCATCTCTTTCCTTTCTCGTGGCCCCAATTTATAACAGTAATAACAATGACTTGCTCCTTCTTTTGAAGCTTGGGAGGCCCAGACAACAGAGGTGGTGCTAGGTATAGGCTGGGGTCATTTTCCAGGCATACAACTAGTAAACTCTATGACATAGATACACAATGCATTCACTCAAAAAATGTTTACTGAGCGCCTAATGCATACCAGGTATTAGATGTTGGGGACAAAACAGTGAATAAAACTTTTAAGTCCCCACTCTCACAGAACTTACACCTCAGTTAGGGGCAGGCATTCAGTGACGATGGGGATGGGGATCATCATGTTCTCTCTCACATGGTCCAGAAAGACTGGATGCAAATAACTAACATTTAGTGCAGACTTTCTCAGGTAAAGGACTTGATCCACCTTGTATCTCATTTAATCCCTACAACAACCCCATTTTCAGATAATACAACAGGTTCAGAGAAGTTAAGCACCCTTCCCAAGCTTACACAGCTGGTAAATGGTAGAGTCAGGATTTGAACTTCAGTTTGCCTGACTCGCCCAGCCTGAGCTCCTCATCACGACTCTGTATGGCAGAGGTAAATATTTACCAGCTGAACAAAGGGCTGGATGAATGGTTAACCATCACGACAGTAGCGGCCTGTTGTTTTGCTTCCATGATACAAACGTGAGCACCATGTTTTAAGTTTTTCATTTACTAATTGTGTCCAGCTTTTCCAAAGTGTGACTCCACAGAAGGCAGATTTCATAAAGATGAACAAACAAGTGTCTTTCTCCTGCTCATCTGTATTTCCTGGGGAAGGCAAGCTCTTTTACAAAAATAATCATGAATTATCATTGATGAAGCTGTGCCAAAGAAACTAGCACCTTCAGTTTTCTTTCCTGGGTTTGTGGTAAAGTCTGTATTAGACTGTACGTGTGTGAGTGTGCACGCACATGCATGCACACACACCTAGTGGCTCAGCTGTGTCTGACTCTTTGTGGCCCCTCAGGGACCGCAGCTTGCCAGGCGTCTCTGTCCATGGAATTTTCATTCAAGAATATTGGGGCGGGTTGCCATTTCCTACTCCAGGGGATCTTCCTGAGCCAGGGATCGAACCCGTATCTCCTGCATTGGCAGGCAGATTCTTTAACCACTGAGCCACCTGGGCAGCCCTTTAGGCTGTATAACAACTCCCCAGAATATCAGGTCTGAATCTTTGGGAGCCGTCAAGGACTGTCAAGGACTCTTTTCCTTAAAGGTGAAGAGTTTTGGCAGATGTGATGAAGGAAGAATATCCTGGATAGTCTGGGTGGGCCCTACATGTGATGACATGCATCCTTAGAGGGAGGAGGAAGAGGGAGACTTGACCACAGGAGAGAGGACAGTGTGACCGGGGAGGCAGGGACTGGAGGGACCTGGCCGTTAAGTCAGGGATCCGGGAGGCTGCTAGCGCTGCAGGAGGCAAGGCAGATTCTCCTCTATAACCTCTGGAAGGACTTGGCCCTGCCAACACCTGGCTTGGGCGTGATGCCACTGGTTTTGGACTTCCAGCCCCAGACGGTCAGAATATATATTTCTGGTGTTTTAAGCCCCTGAGCATGTGGTCACTTGTTAGAGCAGCCACGGGGAGAACAAATTTTTGACCACCAGTGTAGGTGATTCAGAATTACGCTCTCTTTTAAAATGAAAAAATATGAGGTTGGCCAAAAAATTCGTTTGGGTTTTTCATAACATCTTATGGAAAAACTCAAGTGAATATTTGGTCAACCCAATAGAATTACCACATGATCCAGCAATCCCATTCCTGGGCATTTATCTAGATGAAACTTTAATCCAAAGAGATCCATGAATCCCTCTGTTCATAAAAGCACTATTCACAATAGCCAAGACATGGAAGCAACCTAAATGTCTATCAACAGATGAATGGATAAAGAAGATGTGGTGCCTATGTATGATGGAATACTACTCAGCCATAAAAAATAATGAAAGAATGAAATAATTTGCAGCAGCATGGATGCCACTCGAGGTAAATGAAGTAAGTTAGAAAGAGAAAGACAAATACTACAGGATATCACTTGTATGTGGAATCTAAAATACAACAGAGTACTTCCCTGATGGCTCAGTGGTAAACAATCTGCCTGTCAGTGCAGGAGACATGGGTTTGATCCCTGGTCTGGAAAGATGCCACATGCCGTGGAGGAACTAAACCCACGTGCCACAACTGTTGAACCTGGGTTCTAGAGCCTGGGAGCCTGGGCTAGCGTGCAGCAATGACTGAAGACTGCATACTCTAGAGCCTGTGGTCCACAACAAGGGAAGCCGCCGCAGTGAGAAGCCTGCGCATTGCAAAGAGAGAGTAGCCCCCAATCTCTGCAACTAGAGGAAGCCTGCACACAGCAACAAAGGCCCAGAGCAGTCAAAAGTACATCGATGAATAACTTAAATATGACACAAATGAAACAGATGCAGACTCATGGACACAGAGAACAGGCTTGTGGTTGCCAAGGGGGATGGGGTTGGGGGAGTGGTGGAGTGGAAGGTTAGAGCTAGCAGATGTAAGCTATCATATGTGGAAGAGACAACAAGATCCTACTGTGTAGCACAGGGAACTATAGCCAATAACCTGTCATAGACTATAACGGAAAAGAATACAAAACCTGAATCCCTTGGCTTTACAACAGAAATGAACAGAACGTTGTAAATCAACCACACTTTAATTAAAACAAACAAACATACATTCTGTTGCTAGTCAAGACGCCTCCAAGAAATCCCTGTCTTGGAAAGCAAGGGGATCCCCCTACCAAAATGACCCCACCTCCTTTCCCACCCCCGCCTCCTTCTCTCAGCTTTGTGTTGCTTTTCATTACCTATCAATCAATATCTGGCATATTGTATACTTTGCTTATTTCGTTATTGTTGGCTCCCTCCCAGTTGACTGTAAGCCCCATGGGAAGAGGAACATTTTTTTAACTGCTTTTCTCTCCATGCCCAGAAGAGTACGTAGTAAGCACTCAATAATTTATTGAGTGTTTCTTGGATGAATATCAGATGTCAGGTTACTGTCACCTGGCGAGCCCTGACATCACAGCATGCCATACTACCCAGATGCTTCCTAATGTGCCAGTTTACAAAATGCCTGACACAGAGTCTCTGTCCAGGTAATCCTGCTTTCTGTAGCATCAATTTCTATTTCCTGCTTTGTTCAGGCCCCAGACCTTGGAATTCTCTTTGATGTCACATAAAAACTATTAGAAAATCCTAGTGCCTTCAGATCCTCTCCCTTTAAAACCATATCCACAATCAGACAGGCTCTCCTCACCTCCACCACCAGCCCCTGGTATCAGGCTCCAGTGATGCAATGACTTCCTGATGGTCTCCTTGCTGCCACTCTTGGGCCTTCCCTACAACTCAGCAGCCAGGGGGATCCTTTTAAAGCATAAGCCAGGGACTTCTCTGGTGGTCCAGTGGTTAAGATGCTGCACTTCCAATGCAGGGGGCCTGGGGTTTGATCCCTAGTCAGGAAAGTAGATTCTGCATGTTGCAACTAAGAGCCCACATGTGGCAATGAAGATACGGCACAGCCAAAAAAAAAGCAAAACAGCATAAGACAGATCTTGCCCTTGCTCTGCTCACAACTTCCTGATGGCCTCCAGCTCCTTCAGAATAAAAGTCCTTCCAGTAGCTTATAGCAGTCCTTACCAAGGTGACAAACTCCTTGTCGCTGGTCATCACCCCCAGCCAGCACTCTGCTCACACCCTGACCCCCACGCTCCCTCTCACTCAGCTCTGTAGCTGCTCCGGTCTCCCTGCTGCACTGTTCACAGATCACCTGGCATGACCATACACACGTGCGCATGCTCACTGCTGCTTCCCTCCCTAACCAGAGTGTGACGCTCACAAGCGGAAATGAACTTTCATCTATTTGATTCATTGATGTATTCTCGGGGTCTAGAACAATGGTGCCTAGCACACAGTAGATGTATTTCTTTTTTTTTCTGTTCTTTGGCCATGTAGCATGTGGGATCTTAATGCCCCAACCAGGGATTGAACCCGCATTCTCTGCATTGCAACTGCAGAGTGTTAACCCCTGGACTATCAGGGAAGTCCCAGTAAGTATTTCTTGAATAAACAAATGAGAAATATTATTTTGGGCTAGATGATGTTTCCAAAAGCAAAGGGATACACAGAGGCTTTATAATGGCTTAGGAAATCAGGCATGCTTTCCTTAGAGTGTGATTTTTTTTTTTTTTTTGTCTTTTAAAAAACCAACTTTATCTTTTTATCCCTTTCATAATTAATTGGAAATCATTTAATATAATTGCTTTATTAAAGATGTCTGAACAATAGAGCACAGGAAGGAAACCAGCCTTTGGAGGATATCCCAATATGTATCTAGTGAGACAATTAAGTGTGTGGAAACTGCAAAGAAATTTTCGGTGGTCTGTTGGCATACACATCCATATACAGACTGCAAAAAACCTGCTTTGATGATTTCTGCTTTTGATGCCATTCTCCTCATGTTTGTTCTGCTCATTCTTCCTTAGAAAGTGGGAAACTGCCTGCAATGCGGGAGACCTGGGTTCGATCCCTGGGTTGGGAAGATCCCCTGGAGAAGGGAAAGGCTGCTGCTGCTAAGTCACTTCAGTCATGTCCGACTCTGTGCGACCCCACAGATGGCAGCCCACCAGGCTCCCCCGTCCCTGGGATTCTCCAGGCAAGAACACTGGCCAGTATTCTGGCCTGGGGATTTCCATGGTGTGTGTAGTCCATGGGATTGCAAAGAGTCAGACATGACTGAGCGACTTTGAAAAGAAAGGGAAAAAACTGGTCATCCAGGCATGTGTGAAGGTCTGCATACCCCAAAGATTCATTAATAAAATACTGTCATGTTATAAATCTTATCTGACAATCTAGTATTTACCCAGCTGGAATGACCTCTGTATGAAAGAGAGAGACAGACAGACTAAGACAGAGAGAGGCAGAGAGAAGGAGGGAAGGAGGGAGACAGGGAGGGGCTTTATAGACATTTTATTTAGCTGATTGCAACTTCTTGTAAATATTCAGTCTGTTTGAAACAACTGGGAAGTGTTTAGAGTATTTTAAAAAACATGGATTTGTCACTGTGTGGCAAATCCACTGTGTGGTCCATTATTGGCAATCTGTTCAGAACAGATTTCAGTGGCGTTTATTTGAATTTCTTCCTCATTCATAGGGGACACCTCAGCTCTGATTGTCCTTGGGAGCAACTTCACTCCTGCCTCTTCCTGACCCACTGTTCCTAGATCCCTGTATTTCCCATCACCACCCCACCACCACCAACGCCCTCAACCTTTAGGAGCTTATAGCCAGCTTTAGTCCTAGCTTCCTGGCTCTCTGTCATCTCCTCCCAATCATCCCCACCTTTTACCTTCTTCTTCCCCCAAAGAGACAGACTCCCCAGTCAAGCCTGCCCTCTCTCTCCTCAGACCTCTTCTCCCTGACTCATCCTTGGTTCTCTGCTTGGTTGGTCATGTACCATAGACATGAGCAAAATCATTTCACCAATTATTGGCAGTTTTCTTTACCAAACATCACATTTGTGATGAGGGTATCTGGAAAGATCAACCAGGTCCAGAAGAATATATGAGAAGGCACTCTGGAATTGTCATTTATAACCTTATTGCTACTTCTATCTCGGGTATGCCTTTAGAAAAGGTATATGGATTCATTACATATTCTAATGTATTATCTATAGATTATAAGATAAAGTCAAGCATGTATCTGCTGATACTTTTTAAGTTGACCCGTCTTTATACTTAAAAATGTCTCTTAATAGTAGGCTTCACTGGTGGCTCAGATGGTAAAGAATCTGCCTGCAGTGCAGGAGACCTGCGTTTGATCTCTGGTTGGGAAGATCCCCTGGAGAAGGAAATGGCAACCCACTCCAGTATCCTTGCCTGGAGAATTCCACGGACAGAGGAGCTTGGCGGGCTTCAGCACATGGGGTCACAATGAGCTGGAGAGAACTGAGCGACTATCACTCACTCTGGGACGAGAGAATAGTTAACACACAGTATTCACGATGTACCAGGCCCACGTCCAAGCACTTAACAAGCATGAACTCATTTACTCAACAATCCTATACAGTAGGTACTACTACAATCACCCAATTTTCCGTAGGAGGACAATGAGGACAGGGTTAGGTGGTGATGCTGGAGATCCTAATCAAGCCATTCTGGCTCCAAAAAGAACATCAGAGACCTTCTCCCCAACCCAGAGCTCAGATTCCCTGCTTGTCTACACTGTGTTCTTATCCACCTGAATCCAGTAGTTAACACTCCAGTTCTCTCTGCCTTTGGGGGAAATAATTTACTGTTTGGCATGGACCATTCAAATCCACTGTAAGGCAGGTTTCCATGACTGATTTCATTGCTTATCCACAATGTGAAAGTTAAATCTGCCTTCCCCAGAGCTCACCCAAGAAACCACAGCAGGTCATGGTGAAAACAGAATTGTCTATTAGCCTGAGCTCAGGGTGTAAAGAGATCTTCTGAAAATATTAGTCCGTAAGGAACTGATCCTTTGGCTCCTGGCTCCCCCAAACAATATTATTTAGGCTAAAGCATTCAAGAGAAAATTCATGGTTGGGTTGAAAAGGGTTGGGGCCTCGGCCAAGTACCATGTGAAAAAAGAGGCCAAGATTTGCTGTCTCTGGTTGAGACAGCATTTGAGACTCCTGGATCACTAAGAACTGCATCTCCCACTACACCAGGATTTTGAAAAACCTGTTGCTTGGGGTAGGAATTCCCAAGCGACTGGTCCATACGGGAAGAAGGCATGGGGGGCTTTAGTTGCAGATAAATCTTTGGAGGGGGTAATGCCCACCTGAGTCCATGCACAGTGAGCCTCCTTGCCACTCTTAGAGTCAGTGAGAAGAGAGATTGGCTTTAGAAGGGAGTGCTCTCAGCTACCAGGATCACCTTGTATGAGTCTTGGTCCACACAGGGTCTAGTTAAGAAAAGTTCCTAGAGATTTCCGCCCCTCCCCAAGTCCTCCACACTCCCGGATGACTTCTTGAGTAATTAAGACCTCCTGGGTTTTCAGGATTATTACAATAATGCAATGTAATAGATATAAAATCTACCAAATGCAGATACTTACTGCCCCAAAAACAATGTGAATTCAAACATAGGGCTCCAGTCGAGGCTGGAGTTCAAGACCTATATTCCCTTCCTCTTCCTGAACTCACAGGAGCCAACGAATAAGCCATCTCCACCAGAGTCAGCAAATCCTGGCCTCTCTTGACACAAGGTGCTCGGCTTTGGCCCCGGCCCTTTTCAACCCATCCGTGAATTTTCTCTCGACCACTTTAGCCCAAATAATATTGTCTGGAGGGGAGCCAGGAGCCAAAAGAGGTCAGCATTTCTAACAGTCTACATCCCTACCCTGGGCTCTCAGTACCTTTGCCTGGCTCACTAAGAACTGCATCTTCTACTACTTTGAGATTTTGAAAAACCTGTTGCTTGGGACCTCTTCAGCATGATGCCCTCGCTTGCAGCCAGCTTGGGAACTGCTCTGTCTAGAAGCCAGAAATCACAGGCTGGTAAGTCTGTGCTGGAGACGGCAAGGAGGAAAGGTCTTTCCTCCCTCTTCCTAGAGTCAACGCTGGATTATTTGTGGCAAAGTGCCTGCTAGAGAGTGTTTAGCCCTCTGGCTTTTCACCTTTGGGACTATTTGTCTTCAATACTATCCTTACCGGAGGCAAGAACCCGGGCAGGAGGTGATACCCACAGGAGCCATTCTCCTGACTACAGCCCCATGGGAGGGAAGAAAGGTTGGAGTTCATGCTTACAATGAAGCTGACAATGTTACCCACGGTGATTCCACGTTTCCTACTTTTTCTTCTGTTCCTGTGACCAACAGTCACCGAGAGTTGGCTCCAAGTCTACTCCGATGAGTCATAGAAAGACAAAGTATTGGAGTCTGACTGGGGGAAAAAACATTTCTTACCTTAGCAATAAGGCTGGCAGTGAGCCCCATGGAGTAAATGGAAAATTCCAAGACCAGGGGCCAGGGGTTCTTGGAGAAACCAAGGCAGGGAAAGCATCAGAGGTAGAAATATGAGACTCTGGGCCATGATAAAATAAATTGTTTTAATGGGAGGTTTTCTGAAAGGTCAACTTTTTCTTGTGCTATCAAACAGCCAGCGTCCCTGCCTTGGGGTTTCCTGGGGCTGTCCTGGCTGGCCCCCCAACCCTTCCGGAAGCTAAGACACTACTCTGACACTCTGTTCAGCCCTTCCAGGGACCCAGAGGTGTGTCTTAACATCAGGAGATCAGAGTGAGCTGGCAGTCAGTCCAAAATACACAGTCTCTGTGTGTGTCCAGGGCCGAGGAAGCAGGTCAAGGGCTTCACTGCTGCCTTAGGTATTTCTCCGTGGGGGAAGAGAGAGGGGGAGAATCACTTTGAAAATTCAACTCTGACCTTTACAAAGAAAATCGATAGACGCTTTAGTATTATATACAGGGCAGAGGGGAGAGGAAGTAGAGGGGGAAAATTGCACTTAATTACAGTAGTTTATAGTTTACACCCATTGGACAAATTTACTTCTTTAAAAGAAATCTCCAGATCAGCTGGGATGGGGGGCGGGACAGGGGGAGGTGGCTGATATTTACATTGTGTTTGGCTCAGTTCAATAGCACGTGTCCTCCTCTTCTCATTTCAGTAACAGATTCAAGTTTTCACTTCAGTTTGTTCGATGAAAGAGAGTGATGTAGACGCTACGGCTTTCTCTCTTCCTCTTCCGCCGCTTCTTTGTCCCCTGCCTCTAGGACAGACCAGACTTCTTGGGAGAGGCATCATGACAATACTGCATAGAAGGGGCTGTGCCTGTCAGAGCCAGTGTCCGAGGCGCCGGCAGGACTGCAGGTGAGCAGGGACCTCTCGCAGGTGCTGCATGTCGGGTCACTGTGCTTCTCCATGACAGCTGCCCAGAGGGTGATGATGTGGAAAATAAGGGTCCTTGTTGCTGTGCACAAAGTAAGTGATGTGTGGGCATCACCAGGCTTGGAGAGGACACTGCAGAGAGAGAGGAGAGACAGCTCAGCTATGCGCCTCTGGTGGGGACCTGGGCCCTTAGTGTCTGGCTTCTCTGGGGGAGCTGAGACCCAACTCAACCAGCAAAGAGCTGGAGGCTGGAGGTGTGGGGACCCTGTGCCCTCAGAGTCCTGCAGGGCTGGTCCTGAAACACGCTCCCTTTAGGAAAATCTAGGAGCCGGCCACTCCTAGAAGAGAGAAGTGAATTGCCAATTGCCTTGAAATAGTCATAACTTGCTGACCTTTATCCTGAAATGGGACTCCTCTTCCTGTGAGAGTGCTTTTTATAAATTGCTCAGTTTGGTGGCAATGACAGCTGGATGGGGAGCTTTTGCTTTTGAAGGAAGTAAGGGTCTCATTCTAAGAAATCTAAGAGCAGGGGTCCCCCAGATTCCTTCCCAAACGGAGTAGCAGAGATCCTGTTAAAAGGTAGATTCTGACTCAGTGGGCCGGGGGTGGGCCTAAGAACCTGCATTTCTAGTCAGCTCCCAGGTTGGGCTGATGCTGCTGGTCTGTGCTGAGCCCCAAGGCCACAGAGCACAAGAGAAAATCACCACGTACTAATGCTCCATCAGGAAAAAGTGTGGAAAATTGCAAAGTGCCTTCTATAATGCTTGCTACTACCAAGACAAGAAATCAGAGAACTGGGATCCAAGGGCTAAAGGCCTTTGAGACCAGGCTTCTGGGTGGGTTGGGGCAGGAGACCCAGCATGGAGGAGTCCCTGAGAAGAGCCAGACCCCCATGTGGGGCAGCCTCCACTCCCAGAGCCGTGGGCCTCGCTCATCTCAACTGTCATGCAAGATCACAGCTCGCGTTTTCCTTCCGGGGAGTCCCTTTTCCCCAGCTTTGCTTCTCTTCCTTCCCCTTCCCCTTTGTTGTCATCTCAGAGGAAGGTTCTGCCCTTTGACTTAACGGTTCATTTTCTCAAGACTCCCCCTCAAACACTCCCCCTTCCATACACAGACACAGACACAGCCACACACAACACGTTCACATATCTATCACACTGTTGAAGGCCTCTTATCCCACTATTATTCCATTAACCAGTTCTCCCAGCCATAACCTTGTATGGGGCTGCTATTATGTCCATTTTATAGATTAGGAAAGCAAGGTCAAAGAGAGTTCAGGAATTGCCCAAGGTTTCGGAATTAGGAGAGTGTGGGGCCAGAGATTCAAACCAGTTCTGGGAGACCTCCCAGACAGTGTTCTTTACATTACACTGAGGTTAAGAGCCTTCTATTAGCTTTTTTTTTTTTTTAATATTTATTTATTTGGCTGCGCCAGGTCTTAGCTATGACATGAGAACTCTTAGTTGCAGCATGTGGGATCCAGTTCTCTGACCAGGGATAATCCGGGCCCCTGGCCTTGGGGGTGTGGAGTCTTGGCCACTGGACCACTAGGGAAGTCCCTACGCGCTTTGCTCTTATTCAAACTCCTTTCTCTGGGCCTTGGTTTCCCCACCTTTATGATGAAGGTTGTTGGGGGATTAGATGGGCTGCTAGGCGTGCCGTCCTCCCCATGGTGCTGGTACAACTGTCCTTGTTAAGCTGCCTGGGGTGCCCTGGTCTGGGCTGCTCCCTGTGCTCCCCCGCCACCCCCCAGAGCTCCTCAGAGCGGGGCTGAGTGGTGCGTCCATGTTGCGGAGACAGGTTTCTGGCCCTTCTGCATTCTTGAGCCCCTGGGCAGGGTCCTCTGATATCTTTTGCCTCCTCTTCCTCCCTCCACCCACCCCTGCTCTCTCCAGTCCCTTTACTCCTCACTATCAAGCTTTTTCCAATTTTCAGATTTCAGGTGGAGGAGAGAGAAAACGGCTTGTGACCTTGCAGGTTTCAATGGAAGAGCAAACACCAAGAACAGATAAGCAGACGCCAGCAAGATTCTATGACCTGTCATTAGGGATGGGCTTCCCAGCTATCAAATGTTTGCTCACATAATAAAATGGTGGCAGAGCCCTAAATGTTGTCAAAGGAACTAGAGTTATTTGCCCCCTTCAGAGTCTAAACACAAACATCTGATAAGGGGCGTGCTGGGCTCCCTCAGAACAGAGGCCCGGCTCAGCCAGCCCCGCAGGGACCCTGCCTGGGGGTCCCCGAGTGACTACAGAGCCCTCTGTCTGGAGGGTGGGGCGGCTGGAGGATTCTTAAGGACGTCCTCACCCTAAGAAGATCTAATCCATAATGGGAAGAACTGACATCTACTGAGGTCCTACTGTGTGCCAGGCTGCATTGCTAAGGAAAGCCTTGACACGCATCATTCCATAGAATTCTCACATCACGCCTTTGAATCATCATTCATTCATTTAACACGGTTTTGTGGGTCTTCCCTATGCTCAGCACTTTCGCAGGCACTGGGCATGCAGCTGTGAACGGGACTCTGTCCCCACCCGCACTGAGCTGACATTTTAGTGAGAGTTTTGAACAATGAACGAGTTAAGAAATGCATCACATAAAAATTCAGAAGGAGATGGACACTCTCGAAAGATAAGCATGATAAAAGTCACAATGGCTAGAGGGAAGGGGGAAGAAATTATGCAGGGGGGTTGGGAGGTGATCCCCCCACTCTCTGAGGTTTGAGCTGGATGCAACGAGCATATGCAAAGATGCACACTAAAGTACACTCCAGCAGAAGGTGCCGCAGGAGCAGAAGTCTTGCGGTGGGAGCCCTTCAGCTCTGGTGCGGCTGAAGCCGAGGGACAGAGGAAGGAGAGGCTTCAGTCTGACCACATAGGGTCTTGGAAGTCTCTGCTTCAGTCTAGTTACAACCAGAAGCTAGTGGAGACTTTTGACAGGGGTGGGGGGTGGGGATGACATGATGGGTTTTCCTTTCTCAGAGACCACTCTGGCTGCTGAGTAGTGAACAGAGCACACCCATCTCTGTGGGGCAAGAATGGGAAGTTAGGGGCTGCTGCAGGAGCACAAGACTAATGGGGTGGGTAAGAAGCAGTCAGGTAGAGGATGCATTTTAAAGTACCCTTAGCAGAACTCGTTGATGGACGGGATGTGGAATGCGGGGTGTGAAATGATCACAGGTAATCTCAGGGGTCTCACCTGAACAACTGATGGCATTTTTGGAAATGGACAAGCCCAAGCAGAAAGCAATTTCAGTCAGGAGAAACTGGGGCAAAATGAAGAGCTGCTGTGTTAGGCAGACTTGATCTAAGATGCTAGTGAGGTATATTAGGCGTCCACCTGTACTTGCCAAAGAGGCACTGGGTTTGTGAATGTGCCCTGAAGGGAGAGGTCAGTACCGGAGATGGAATTATAAGACCCATGGTCGTGTACACCTGACCCAAATTCATGCCACTGGAGATCACCCAGGAATAAACATGGAGGAGAAGAGGCCAAAGAATGAGTCCCAGAGCCCCTCAACTAGTAAATGTTGCAAAGATGAGCTGGCAGCCAAGGAAATGAGGAGTGGCCAGTGCCATAGGAGGAGAACCAGGAATGGGTAATGTCCTAAGACTCAAGAGAGAAAAAGAGGGAGTGATCGGCTACGTCAGAGATAGAGATTGAGAAGTAACCACTGGATCTGGCAATGTGGAGATATTAGTGAACTGGACAAGAGGGGTTTCAGGAATGTGCGGACAAAAGCCAGTCTGCAATGCTCTCAAGAGAGAACTATGGGGGCGTACAGGTCTCTGTACAACCCCCACCCCAGGTATATACAATAGAATGCTGCTGCTGCTGCTGCTGCTAAGTCGCTTCAGTCTATGCAGCCATAAAAAAGAATGAAATTTCACATTTGCAACAGCATAGATGGATTAGGAGGGCATCATGCTTTAGTGAAATAAGTCAGACAGTGGAAGACAAATACTGTATGGTGTCACTACATGTGGAATTTAAAAAATACAACAAACTAGTGACTATAATAGAAAAGAGACAGACTCACAGATATGGAGAACAGACCAGTGGTTACCAGTGGGGAGAGGGGAGAGGGGTGGGACAAGAGAGGAAATTAAGAGGCACAAACTACTATGAATAAAATAAATAACCTACAAGGATCTAATGTGCAGCATGGATACTGGAATATAGCCAATATTTTATAATAACTATAAATGAAGTATAACCTTTAAAAATTGTGAATTGCTATGGTGAAACTCAGAGAATAAAGCAACTATACCTCAACAAAAATAAGAAAATAAAAAGAATTGGGGGTGACGAAGTGGAGACAGTGAATACAGATGATTATTAATAATCTATTAAGGTAGATTAATGATAGCTCTATTCATTACAAGTAATGATTATACTTGCAGTGTTTTAGATGAGGGAACTGAGGCTTAGAGAGATTTTAAATGACTTGCCCAGGATGTCTCAACAGAAAACCCACTATGTAAGATTACTGCCTTTTATCTTCTGAGTGGGACACCAGGGGGAAATAAATGCCCTTTACCATTTAAAATCCTCCTTCCTAAGCTCGAGAGATACCCAAGGTTACCCTCAGGGAAAGCCAAGGTTGACCCAGCTGCCACAGACTGGGTGTTCCCAGCCAAGCACTGAGCTGAGTGTTTTACAAGTTTTATTGCATTTTGCCCTTTCAATGATCCCACAAAGGAGAAATCGTTATCTTCATATTACAGGTAAGAAAACTGAAGTTCAGAGAGGCTGGACCTTTGCCTTTGGTCACATAGGTAGAAAGCGGCAGAAGCTGGGGACGGGGTCTGTCTAATTCCCACATTGGCTCTTTACCATCAAGCCCACACTGCCTCACCACTGCGGGGGGCGGGGGGGAAGGTCGGGAGCGCGTGGGAAAGGGGTAGGAGCGGGTGGTGGGGTGGGTGCAGTTTCAGGGGATTTATGATGAGGCTGCCCACCTCCTTCTCATCAGCACCCCTGATGGGTGACTGCACTGGGCAGAGGGTGGGGTCGAGGGGGTGGTGGTCCTCTCCTGACCTCTCTCTATATAAACTAGGAAGTGGAGCAGTGGGTAGAGTTGTGGAAACAGGAGTCTGCTCACAACCTGCCCACACTTGTTTTAGCCAAGGCTGGTGCTTGCTGTGGTCTGGTTTCCAGGCTAGAGGGCTGTTGTTTTTGCAGGAGGTTCAGGCAGAGACCCACTTAGATGGTAATTCGCCAGGACTCATTGTGGGGTGGGGAGGGGAGGCTGGTGACAGGAGACAGGCTCTGGAAAGGACAGAGGGCAGTAGCTGCCAAGGATTCCCAGCAAGAAAGTTCCAGCCGGAGGTTTCTGAAACATGATCCACAAGGTCTTGCGGCATGCCTGTCTTGACAGTGGAAAACACTGGGAGACAAGGTCAAATCCTGGCTTTAGCCTCAGGCCGGCATAACCTTGAGTCATTTTTATAAGCACTTTAAAAATGGATCTTAGAAGGTGAGTGTTGTTGAGTGGATTTGGAGTGAGAAGAACCAAAGTCTGGAACTCTAGCTCCAGATTTACCATCCTGTATGCTTAGCCAGATTCCACCCCATCTTTGAATCTCTGTTTTTGGCTCTGTAAATTAGGCATAAAAATTTCTACCTTGCAGGAGGGTTAGCCAGGAAAGGTAAGATGGAAAATCACCTGGAGTGCTACATGGCAAATGGGAGGTACTCAAAAAAAAAATGCTAGATTTGAATGTATTCATTCATTCACTCATTCATTCACTCACTCATTCATATTTACTGAATATCTACTAAAGGCCAGGCATTTGGCCACACACAAAGGGCTTGGGTGCTTTGAAAGGCCTGAACTACTGGCTTTTTTTCCTGGGAGGTGGGTGAAAGGGCATCCTTGTGTAGCAGGACAGTGGGAAGCAGGGATCTGGAGCCCCGGCCCAGGAGGCAGGATGTGCCAGAGAAATGGTCCCAACCCTGAGACATGTTATTGTCAGAACCTCCTTTGACCACGTGCAGACCAAGCAGTGAGTTCAATCCTGAAGGACCTAATGGAAGGTGTCTTCTAAGGGATCACAGACAGAAAGGGGTAGGAACAGGAAGGAAGCTGTCACTTCGAGCATATGACTCAGTACCAGGCATGATCTTCAGGCACTTTGAATATTCTGTATGAGGGAGGTGGGAGCTTCCCCTTTGGAGATGAAGAACCTGAGACTCACAGCCCTGAATTAACTGCCCAAGGTCATGGAGCAGGTGTGAAGGAGCCAGGATTGGCTCAGACCCTTTTCCTAGCATTCTACAATGCCTCTAAAGCAGCCCTGCCCAGGATGGGTCCCGGTTCAATGCCCACATTGGCACAGGAGAGATTCTGAGAAGCCCTGTCCTGTGGGGTTTCTGCTAAACCCAGCTGTTCCCCCAACACATTTGGCCAAGGAATCTTCCTCTCCTTATGTCATGGGCTCCTGGTTCCTAGCAATAGTCTTGAAATGCTTTTCGGAAAAGAACACTTTCAAACAACAAAAAAGCAGAATTGCCACCAATTCCCTTCTGAAACTCACTTCTAACCCTTTGCCTTCAGAACAGAGTGTGTACAACTTTTCCTCCCCTTGGGTTCCTCCTGCTGCCAGGAGGCGGCATCTTCACTCTCCTCTTATTTCATTCCATGTTTCCTACCCTCTCTTCTCCTGTTGTTTGCAGGAAGAAAGTTTCCTGACTGGAATATAGTTATGTAGGTTTAATTTTTACTCTTGTTCCTGACTGTTACAGACCACAAGAGCAGTGACTACCATAGGCGTTTTAAAGACGGGTATTGCCAGGACTTTCCCGGTGGTCCAGTGGTTAAGAATCTGCCTGCCAATGAACCTGGTCTGGGAAATAAGGTCCCACAAGCCTTGGCTCAATTAAGTCCCTGCGCCTCAACTACGGAGCCCATGAGCCCTAGAGCCTGTGCTCTGCAACAAGAGAAGCCACCTCAATGAGAAGCCTCTGTACTGCAAGGAAGAGCAGTCCCTGCTCGCTGCAACTAGAGAAAGCCCGTGCACAGCAGTGAAGACCCAAAGCAGTGAAAAATAAATAAAAAGATCGGTATTAGAAGATGAGTAGTGTTTTAGTGGGAAAGGTCCAGGATTTAGAATCTAAGACCAAAAGTCTGGAAGTTCAGTCCTAGCATATCATCTCTTGTGACTTTGGGCAGGTTACCCTGCATCTCTGAGCCTTGGTTTATTTCTTTGTACTTCTTAGGAGGTTTTGGCAAAAAGAAAACAACGAGATAACGTTCGTGAGAAGCATAAATTGTACAGTGTTACATGAAGAGTGTTAGCCTTACTAAATGTCATCGTCATCATCCTATAGAACTGTGAGTCTATCGTCAGACTCCTGAAATGTCTGGGGGTTTCGAGATGACTTCACAGTAGTTCTAGAGGCTCATTTATGTGGCGTCAAGGTCGGCTGGCCACTCAGTCCCATTTGGGGGCCGGTACAGCATCTCAGAGAGCATCTCGAAGTGTTTTGATTAAGAGGCCATTTCCTGAATTCAGAGGACTTTTTTCAACAAGCAAGCATCAAAGTCAACTTGGGAAAGACAGGAATCATTAATCACAGCCCCGTCCAGGGCTGCCCAAGCGGCAGATGGATTGATAAACCTTTCAAAGGGGAAGGTATTCCCAAGCAGGGCTGCTGCGCCTGGCTGCCCCCCTGATTGAGATTGGTGAGCACAGATAAATGCTTTCCCTGCTCACTACAAAGAGTGGGAAATCGCACGGGAGTCTAAGGGCAGGGCAACGGGGGCTGTCCTTTCATCTTCCAATGGGTGAGAGAAGGATAGCAAAGTGGGTCCCACACACCTCTCCCTCCCTACCCCACCTCATTCCACAGCCCGAAGGACTAGGTCATGTATGTTTCAGAGCCCAAGATGTGCCAGGCACTTAATCTACATGGCATAATCAAATCCGCCCAACAAGTAGATGCCACGACTTGTTTTAGAGATGAGGAAGGTGAAGGCTCAGGGAGGTCAAGGTCACCGAGCAAGTGGCAAAGCCAGGAACTGAATCCACCTGTTTCATGATACTGCAGGACCAGGAGGAGATGGGGGCAAAGGAAGAACAGAGAAGGCTGAGCCCATGAAATAACTTGCTCAGGAGCACATGGCATTGGATGAAGTGTGATTTGATGGGGGAAAAAAAAAAAGATCATCCACAGGACCAAACGCTGCCGAGAGCCTCTGACATGAAGTTCAAGGTTGTCACCTACTTATCTAACAATCAATAAAGGCCAAACAGTTCCCACACTGCACAGACCCCAGCTACTAAAAGGTCCTATTGTGTTACTCTGGAATTGCGACCTGCGTTCAGACGTCTGGTCCAGTTTCCTAACTCTCAGTGTCTCATTTGAGTCCAGCTGCCCAAGCTGTAGCCCCACCATGGGTCGTCTTTACCCTCATCCTCTCTATGTATGTGGAGGTGGGAGTTAGTCATCAACTGAAATGGTGACTAAGCCTCTGGATTCCCCACTTTCAATGCACCAGGAAGCTGATTCTGAGCTTCTCTATAAAACACCAAGTGAATACAGGCCCCTGGTAAGGCCAGGCTGTCTACTGGGGAGTCCCCGTGGGTTGGCAGAATTGGGTCATTTTCTGGAGCTTACAGCATTGGGGGTTCAGGATGAGTTCTGAACTGGGTGAATCAGCCTTGGGACCTCTGACTCACTGTTCGTTTTCTCTATTTGTTAACTGATGGGAAATCCTCAGGGATCCCTCTTGCAAAGCGTGAGACTCCAGAGGGTCTGACTTTCTGAGCCCTCCTTGGGAATACCCTGTCCGTGGATCATGACCAACCCACTGGGGAAACTCAACCCCAGTGCCTGCAGGCTCTGTATAATCCAGTCTGCAGCAGCTGAGCACACTTCACTACTCTAGTGCTCTTGTTAGGGATGCTAGGGGAGCAATAAGCCCCTTCAGCCTGTGGCCTTCTTTGCCTTGTGACCTCAGGGATTCTTTTAGAAAGTACCCAGGGAGCCTCAGAAGGACCACACTGAGGCCGAGTCCACACTGTCACGTGCTCTGCACATCAGCAGTCATAGTCATCCCTCCCCGTCCCCTACCTTCTTGCCAGCATTACCTGTTTACTGGAAGACATGTTGGTGAGCGTACTGATGCTGCTGGTATCTGTGACCACCATCGCAGATGGAAACCGGGAGGTGTGGGAATACTGGGGAGGTTCCTGCTTGTGTGTGTACACTGCAGAGACAGAGTGAAGACAAGGTCAAGGTGCAGATCCCGCAAGAGTGTAAGCACAGCTACAGACCACCCCTCATCCCACACCACTGTTCCTTTTTCCCCAGGCAGATAAAAGGGGGTGGGGGTGGGTGGTAGTTATGTTTGGGCAAGGCAGTGTGATGTGATCAAAAAGAATGGCCATGTGTTTAAATCCTGCCTCCTTAATCAACTCAGTTAGCCTCAGTTTCCTCCTCTGTAAAATGGGAATGCTATCTGTTGTAGGATTAAAAGAGACTGTGTTTAAAGCAGTTTACCAAATAGATAAATAGGTTTCCACAGTGCCTGGTGTATAGAGGTGGATGGCACTTCTGTGGCGGGAGCACTTTCTTTCCCTGACTTCCAAAGTATTAGATGCCTGGATATCAGCAAGTGATCCTGGGACTTCCCTGGTAATCCAGTGGCTAAGACTCCATGCTCCCAATGCAGGGGGCCGGGGTTCGATCCCTGGTCAGGGAACTACGTCCCACATGCTGCAACTAAGATTGGCACAGAAAGAAATATTCAAAGACAAACAAACAAACACCCCAAACACAACTGATCCTGTGGTATATGTGGTGCATCTGAGAATTTAAGTCCAAAAAAGTTCATAGTAGCTGGCAAAATGAAGGAGCTGGCCTGTTTGCTTACTTTTTCTGTAGTGACTCAAGTCCTAGGTCTCATGCTAGCAATTGTAGATTGATTAATAATTGTTAAATAGACATGGGTGTCATTACTTGTATAATTTTGGGCTGTCCCAGTTTGCACTAAAATGCCTTATGACATCACACAAATGAAATATGATGGACAAACGTGTTAGTTGCTCAGTCGTGTCTGACTCTTTACCACCCTACAGACTGTAGCCCTTCAGGCTCCTCTGTCCATTGGATTCTCCGTACTGGGGTGAGTTGCCATTCCCTTCTCCAGGGGATCTTCCTGACCCAGGGATTGAACCCACATCTCCTACATTGCAGGCAGATTCTTTACCGTCTGAGCCACCAGGGAAGCTCCCTGAGCCTAGATTTCAATAAAAGCTCCAGAAGCATGTGGTTTTCACTTTTTGTTTTTCCAGTATGTGTCCACCAAGTCTGGAAACTTTGACTCATGCTAGTTCATCCATAAGATTCATGTAAATTCCAGGTCACATGACCAACCCAGAAAGCATGTGGATGTTTGGCTTTGAGGGAGGGACCAGCTTGTTCTACCAAGGAGTCCTCCAGTAGGGAATGGGGGTAAAGGTCACAGCCTGCTGTCTCAGCCTGTCCTTCCCTTGGTGGGAGGCTGGTTATTTCCTGGTCTGGGGCCCCATGAGCTCTCTCTTCAGAGCCAGCCAGGACAGCGGGGCCTCGGCAGTGCACAGGTTGCTGGTGACCCCTCTCTGTCCCACCCAAGCCTCGCCACTGAGGAATCCTGCCCAGGTGAGGCGGGGAGGGACACTGTCAGGGCTGGGGAGGAAGGACAGTGTGACACACGTGGTCCCAGGCTCTGCCGCAGGCTGTGGCAGATTTTTTAAAAGCCACGAAAATGTGATTGGAATGTGAGATGGTACGCAGGAACCAGCTCTGCAGGCCTGGGGCGGGATGGAGCCCTGAGCATAGAAGGAAGCTGAACTTAGCAATTGCCCCTCAGATTTGCAGCCAGAAGAGCAATTGAAATCCTGTTTCCCAGCCCTGCCTCCTCCTATTAGACACCCTTAATAAATAATTATTTGCATTTTTATAACTCTTTTTAAATATTTATTTTTCAAATTTTTTGGCCACGTGGCATGTGGTATCTTAGTTCCCCAACCAGGGGTCAAACCCACACCCCTTGCACTGGAAGCATGAAGTCTTAACCACTGGACCACGAGGGAAGTCCGCATTTTAATAACTCTTAATGCTTACCAAACACAGTTCATACCTACTTTTGTTTCACTTTCATAGTGACTCCACATGCACACTATTTCCATTTTAAGATGAAAAAACTGAAGTTGAGAGTAGCTGAGGAAATTACCACCGGCTACATAGCTGCTAAGGCTCAGAGCCAGGATTTAAATCTAGGCCTGTCTGATGCAAGACTATTGCTCTATTCCAGAGGCAGCCCAGGTGTGTGCATGGGGTTGTGCTGGAAGATAGAAAACCATCCTTCCCATTTTTTCTCCCCAGACTCGGAAGCAAGGGCCGCCTGACATAGCCAGAGGGCTGGGGCTCTAGGGCTCAGGAGGGGGAGACATGGGGGCTAGGGGTAGGTGGGAAGTAAATGGTTGAAAGGGGGACTTCCCGGGGGTCCAGTGGTTAAGATCCTACCTTTCCAAGGTAGGGGGCACAGGTTTAATCCCTGGTTGGGGAACTAAGATCTCACAGGCTGCTCAGCATGGCAAAAACAAACAAACAAACAAACAAAAAAAACACACCCCCAAAGCTAAATGGTTGAAAGGTAGTCCTAGGGTAGGTGAAAACATCGGAGGTGGGAAGCAGCCTCTCTGCATGGGGCAGAAACTAATGTTCCGTGTGCAGGTGGTTTTTTCCACCTATGTTTATGGTTCTTGATTAGAGATGTTTGGCGGGTGGAAATCGGAGAGTGTGGGGACTTCAGAAGATTTTTCAAATTCAGAGAAGACACTTAGGAGGCAAGTTATATGCCAAGTCTGATCATCTGATAGCAGCTGCCTGGAATTTTGGGCTGAAAAGGCTAAGTTGAGGCTTGTCGGGAAAAGGGGTGAGCCTGCCTGAGGATCATGGGAACTAGGGCGGGAAAGGGGGCATGGGTTCGTCCCACATTTATCTTACCTCCCCAGATCTCTATCTCTAGCTTCTCTTCCCGTATCGGCCTTCACTGGTCTCTGCAAAATCTCCCCTGGGAATTCCAGGGGTAGAGAAGAGGACCAGAAAAGGCACAGCATCGCATAAGAGTTGTGCTTAAGAAATTGTCTTGGGACTTCCCAGGTGACCCAGTGGCTAAGACTCCGTGCTCCCAACGCAGGGGTCCCAGGTTCAATCCCTGGGCCGGGAACTAGATCCCATACGCTGTAACTAAGGATCCCACGTACTGTAACGAAGTGTGCCTCAACGAAGACTCAGTGCAGCCAAACACATTTTTTAAAAAAAGAAAGAAAGAAATTGTCTTGGTTGATCACAGGTAGGGAAAAGTGACCAAACCAGGAAGCTTCCAAGAAACTTCAGACCCAGAGAGTGAAGACACTGGCCATTGAGGCCCCTTGGGGCTCCCGCCCCGACATGCCCAGGTCCTTACTGTGTGAGTTCTGTAGCTGAGTTACTGCAGCCATGAAGGGCTGCTGGGCCATGTGGCTGCCCGGGCTCTGCTGCATGAGGGGCTGCTGGTGTGGGCTGTGCAGCTGCTGGGAGAACTGGACGGGCTGCAGGGCTGCCAGGCTGCCAGCCACGCTGTTGATGACGGGGACGCTCTGAGCTTGGGAGGAGTTGAGGCCTGTGGGAACGAGAGGAAGGATCAGAGACGGCTTCAGGGGTGAGCAAAGGCGAACAGACTTGAACGGTCATCAACAGAGCCCCTGCTGTTTGCCAGCACTGGGTTGAGGCTGTTGCATAAGAGGTTGCCCAGGAAGCAATTTTATAGACCCATTTTATAGACTGAAAAATCGAGGTTTAGAGAGATAAGGTGACTCGCCCACATTCCACAGACAGCTGTAGATGGAAATGGGGTTTCAACAGGTCTGACTGAGGTCTGAGGGTTTCCCAAAACTGTCCTGTTTCCCAAAGCCCCCTTGGGGTTGCAGCACTCTATGTCTGCCCACTCATTGGAAAAGATCTTCATGATGCGAAAGAATGAAAGTAGGAGAAGAGGATGACAGAAGATGAGAAGGTTGGACAGCATCACTGACTCAATGGACATGAACTCGGGCAAACTCTGGGACGCGGTGAAGGACAGGTAAGCCTGGCGTGCTGCAGTCCATGGGGTTGCAAAGAGTCGGACACGACTGAGCGACTGAACAACAGCAACAATATATCTGCCCACTCCATCCATGCCTGGCTCTGAGGGAGGCTTGCTCAGTAAGGTACAGATTACGGCCCAGATATGTCTGTCCGGCAGGGGGCAGGAGTGTGCAGGGGCCCACATTTTGATAAAAAAACAAAACCTCCTCCACAGTCCTAGAGGCGTGCAGCTTGAAGACCCTCCTTCGGTCGGCTGTGCGATGATCTGAGAGAGGTCAGATGCTCATTCTGTTAACTAGAGCAGAGGCGATAAAACACTGCGACTCAGCCAGAATATGAAGTGAGTGTGTCTTATCTGGCAGCACAGGGCTGGTGGCAACGGAAGGACCATGGACTGGAAGGAGGAAGTGATGAGCTGAAGGCTGGTGGTGAGCGTAGGTGCTGCCATCTTTCTGTTCTGGAGGACGGGGCCTCCGTGGTTCTGTACTGTGTCTATATCCTGAGGTCTCTTTAGAACTGGGGCCAGTGCTGCCAAGATCAGGTCCCTGGTACCCACCCTCCGTTGGCTCCCTGGACGGGATTCTGGGGCAGGTAGCTGAAGCGGGGTAGGGCTGGGGATGGGAGGATGAGGGGAAAGATACTCCCAACTTCTTTCTTGGAGTTGCCAAGGTTCCTTTGATTTGACCTCATTTTTTGGGGGACTTCCCTGGTGGTTCCGATGGTAAAGCGCCTGTCTGCAATGTGGGAGACCTGGGTTCAATCCCTGGGTTGGGAAGATCCTCTGGAGAAGGAAACGGCAGCCCACTCCAGTAGTCTTGCCTGGAGAATCTTGCCTGGTGGGCTACAGTCCATGGGGTCACAAAGAGTTGGACACGACTGAGTGACTCCACTTTCTTTCACTTTTTTCTGGGAAATGGTGGGGGGAGGGCTAGAACAAGCTGAAGACGGAAGCCCAGAAAAAAGATCTCTTTTTTAGGCAGATGCGGGAAAAGACACCTGGAGAGTCTTTCCTGAGATGGAGAGGGTTCCATAAGCAGGTTCACGGGAGGGGGAAGTGCTCCGTGGAGATAGCGCAGAGGCCTCAACAATTGCCTGCTCAGAGCTTTAGCTGATACCGTTATCAGAAACCTAAAAGGTGAGCAGAGAAGGGAAGGGGAATAAGCCCCCTCCTGGCTCACCTGGGTGGGGCTGGGAAGGAGGGGTCCTCTGATCACTCAGAACAGCACTATCTCTAACTCCCCAGGGGCTCGGCTTCTCCTCCAGGCTCTGTCTCGCTTGACACCCTGATCTGTTTCCTAACATTCCCATAAGGTCTCAGACTCCAAGGGAGCCCCATGGATTTGCTGTCTTCTCCCCAAGCCCATCGCCACTGCTTTTTTCAGGAAGTCTCTGCCTAGAAAAGCAAATGATGCCGTCTGGAGTGGATGACATTGGAGGACCTGGTTCTGCAACCAGCCTATTGTTTTCGACTTGTCCTGAGGAGCCCTTTAAGAAATACACATTCCTCGGCCCCACCCAAGATATAATGAGTCAGACCCTTTGGAGGTGAGGCCCAGGAATTTTATTTTCAACACAGGCTGTGCCCCTAATGTGCCTCAGTTCCAGGATGGAAAGCCACTGATGTCATCCAAGCTCCCGCAGAGTGTGACTCTTGGCTTTCCCATCTGTTTTCTGGGCACTGGTTCCTGCTTAAGAAGCATGTTATCCAGTCCAATAGGTGAGTAGGGAATGATGAATTGGCACTGCTGGGGGGGGTCTGTTATCACGTTCTCCTTGGGCCTCTGCAGTCACCAAGCAGGGCCCACATACTCAACAGGATGTGCGTGCTAAGTCGATTCAGTTGTGTCTGATTCTTTGCAACCCTATGGACTGCAGCCCACCACCAGGCTCCTCTGTCCAAGGGATTCTCCAGGCAAGAATACTGGAGTGTGTTGCCATGCCCTCCTCCAGGGCATCTTCCCAACCCAGGGATCGAACCCTTGTCTCATGTCTCTTGCATTGGCAGGCAGGCTCTTTACCACTAGCGCCACCTGGGAAGCCCTATTCAACAGGACAGGAGTTGGCTATTTATTGCCCAACAACTTGTCTCTTGATTTACTGGCCTGTGGTGTAGAGAACAGAACAAGCTCGGACTCCATAACCGATTCTTCATTCTGACACTCCCTGGGGTAGGACTGCTGTGTCTCAACCATGTTTGCTGGTGACCCTCACCATACTTCATGCTTTTCCCACTGCAAGTACACACACACACACACACACACACACACGCACACATCCATCTAAGGTCAGTGCACTCTGATATTGGCTGTCTGCAATTGGAGAATAAGATTATTATAAGAAGATAGAGAATTATAGGTAAGAAAAATTAGGAGGACCAAAATGAAAAAAAATGTGTAACAGCTCCAGGGAAAATTTTAATTCAGATAGTGCCTAAGAAAATATAGAACTGTGTGTGTCAACCAAAGCTGGAGTGAAGAAAGAAGGTAAATGGGACAGTTTGGTATAGTTTTGGTTGTAGGAATAGAGATGAGGTATCTTATCCATGGGCCTTTTAATCAAATCTCCTAGAAGTCAAGCAAGCTGGTTTCAGCCATAACGGCCCCATGAAAAGGAAGCAAATTTAAAATACCTTTTTTAATTTTGTGAGTCCTCTAAAGGTTCCTTTTATAAAACTAAGTGGGGAAGGTGTCAGTTTCCCAGCAGCTGAGGACAGAGAGGGGGCCAAATGTACTCATTCAATAGACTCAGGTGACTCCTATGGGCCTTGCTCTGTTTTGCCCTCAGGGAGCACAAGTCCATCCCTTCAGAAGTGATGTGAGGCTAGATAAGCTTTAGGAAGAATGGACAGAGGAGCGAAAAAGGCAGGAACAAATAAAAAAGTGGTTTATGTGGGCACTGGACACAGAGAGGCCACAAAGACAGCGGGTGATCCCCAGGGTAGAAGAAAGATGGGAAATGTACCTCCCATAGCTATCCCCAAGACCTCTCATGGATGCTTCCTGGATCACAGGGAAGACTTGGCCTGAGCTGTCAACACAAGGCTGAAAATACACTGAATACGCAGCAATGTCATTACTCTGAGAGTGGCATCCACAGGCACACCCATGGCAGCCTTCTTGCACTGAAATGGCCCATCTGTGATGGATGGGGAAAGACTGGCTGTGGAAGGTGAGCCCCCAGGGCTGGAAGGACCTGACGCCTCGCTCCATCTTCAGGCCTGGGCATAAACAATCTATTTCTCTTTAAACCTGCCAAGGCTCAGAGATGCTATGACCGTTTCACACAGAGTTCCTTCTCAGTATGTTTCACCACCTGCCAAAGAGGTCTCATTTGACCATACAGAATTCCCCATTAAGAAGGAAGCCCATGGACTTTCCAGGTGTCCAGTAGTT
This sequence comes from Bubalus kerabau, assembly GCF_029407905.1. Lineage (NCBI taxonomy): Eukaryota > Metazoa > Chordata > Mammalia > Artiodactyla > Bovidae > Bubalus > Bubalus kerabau. The sequence goes on along the minus strand of NC_073627.1, from coordinate 50,501,824 downwards.
AAGACTCTGCATTTCCAATGCAGGGGGTACAGGTTCAATCCCTAGTTGGGGAACTAAGATCCCACATGCCATGCCATGGGGGCATGTCCAAAATAAGATCAATCAATTAATAAATCTTATATTTTTTAAAAAAAGAAGGGAACCCCTCATGTCTTACTCCACCTCAAACAACACAAAGGAACATCAGCACAACCCAACCTCCTGGAAAACCCACCACACACTCAGGGATAGGAATGAACACTGGACAAAAATAGAAGCTACAATATTATACATATTCATACTTTATCAATGTACAAGCGTGTCTAAATACCCAGTCATTGGATTGTCCCAACAACCCATTTTACAGATGCGAAGACTGACCCTCATAAAGATGCAATAATTTGACCCAAGATGCACAGCTGGTGAGCTATGACCCAGATTCAACTCCATTCCCTAATTTCTTCTAATTTTAGGCTGAACCATCCAAATCATGAGGAGAGAGATAAGGAACGAAATGAGTTGAATCAAATCTACAAGTGGTGGATGAGTTGGAAGAATATCTTCTTTACTGTTTTTTTTTTTAAATCAGGTTGACTCATTTCCCAAAGCACTCCTCCCTGCCCCCAAGTTTTCTGACCAAGAACAGAGCTTACTTTGTGCAATGGCCATGACTCCAGAGAGGGGGGTCATGATGAGGTTTTGAGATTGCTGGGGATTGTGGTGGGACAGGCTGTGGATATTCGTCAAGGTGCTGACAGGGGGCAAACCTCCTCCCGAGACTGAGATCTGCTGGAGAGAAAAAACAAGAGCGGCATGAGTGGAACCCAGGAAAGAGCAGTGTCCAAAGTGACACCGCTTAGCAATTCCTCAGCACAGCTAAATCACTGGTGCATTCATGCATTCATTCAGTAGCAATTATTAAGCACCAACTGAGGGACAGGCACTGTTCTAGATACAGAGGAGAAAAAGGTAAGAAATACTGACCATAATCCCTTCCCTCATGTGCATTTTTGTTGACTTCCTTTGAATCACTAGCCTGTCTTAGAGATTCTTCAGCCCATGTGTATGATATGATTGTCCCTGGTTCATGTTGGAAATGGTTCTGGAAACAGACTCACAGATTTAGAGAATGAGTTTATGGTTGTCAGGAGGGGAGGAGGCTGGGAAGGGACAGTTACGGAGTTGGGGATGGACATGTACACACTGCTATATTTAAAATGGATAACCAACAAAGTCCTACCTTGTAGCACAGGGATCTCAGCTCAATGTTATAGGTCAGTCTGGATGGGGGCGGAGTTTGGGGGAGAATGGATACATGGATATGTGTGGCTGAGCCCCTTTGCTGTCTACCTGAAACTGTTACAACATTGTTAACTGGCTGTACTCCAATGTAAAAGAAAGAAGTTTAAAAAATAAAAAAGGAAAGAAAGTATCCTCTGTTCTGCTCTATGCTATCTATATTATTGGTGCTAAAAATATGTGATTGCTACAAATAATAACTGGAGAAATGCCCTGGGATTCCCTAGTGTAGCAGATTAGGGCCCAGGTCTAGAGCCCAGAGTACACGGAAGCTTTCACTGAGTACAGGATCTGGGAAACACTACTCATGGATTAACTCACAAACCTCACTATACCCATGAGGCAGATGCCTCTGCTATTCCCATTTCACAAACTAAAAAACAGGCTCAGAGTAGACATGCATATTACCTGAGAACCAACAACCAACAACCTAATAAACGATACCTCTGGTATTCCAACCTAGGTCTGTTTGACTCTAAAATTCAAGTTCTTACTTTTTATAGAGGGCTCTTCCCCTGCAATTATTACTAAGGTCTGTCTGGGGGAGATTAGTCATTATCCATCACTGGGCTTCTCTGCTTTTCCCAAATCTCTACTATACATTAAAAACAAACACCCCTCCCCCCCTTTTTTTTTCTTTCAAGGAGCTACTATCATAACGACAAAGCTACTAAATAAGGCTTGGTCCCAGGTACTCCCACTCTGTTTCATCATTATATTTTAATGACAGATTAGTAAGAGAAAGCTACTGAGTTCTGTGTATTTTATCCAAGGCCACTCTGATTCCTTTTATTAAGGATTGAATCCTTTCATTTATTCCTAATAGTGTCTTTTCCTTAATGATTGTCATTTTCCCAAGGGTATATATAATGGCATTACAAGCATATAATGCTAAAAAGGTCTCTCCTCCTTACTAGTGGTAATAGGTCTACGTGTCATATTGCATGGGTTAGAACTTTCTGAATAGTATTAACCAGTAACAGATGTAATACCAGTAACAATGTAATAGACATGCTTAATTTGATTCTATGTTATCAGAAACACTTCCACTATTTCCCCATGAATTATAAGGAGCTTTCAGTTTTACACACACACACACACACACAACACACACACATACACACAACATACTTTTATTCATGATTAAGTACCTTACTTTTTTGTGGTTTTAAAATAATTTTAAAAATTATTACTAAGAAAGGACTGCTCCCCCCTCACTGTGAACTAACCCAGACATTCTTCATGGCACCAGGAATGCTCACAGGTAGCTTAGGGTTGGGATACATACATCAGATGTTTGAGTCGCCTTTTCCTTGTGACCCAGAGCTCCTCAGATTATAGCTCTCACACCAGTACCCCTGGAAGACACTATCGCCTGCCTGCCCTTCTGATCAATCCCATAGCTTCCAAAGTGAAGTTCAAAAAGAAAGAAAGAAAAAAAAACCCCAAACAGGTTTGTTTGTGTTTTTAAAATGAGCATCACATTGTGAGTTAGGGGTCACATGACCAAGAAGGAATTTTGACCACATCAAACAAGAGAGAACCAGCTTGTTTGCTAGACTTGTTTTTCAAAATGTCAGAGTCATTAAAAAAAAAAAAAAAAAATCAGTGACCTGCCTGCTGACTCTCTTGAGTAATGCAGTCCTTTAAGAAAGTCAATGGAGTGACAGTAATCTCTGCCATTTCAATGTTTGGTTTCAATGGTGAAAGAGAAAAGTGGGTGCCGATAATAAAAACAAAATGTGTATGGCTTTAGTGTTGCTTTTCTTTAAATCATTCATGTAAAGCAGAATTTTCTTTTCAATTGGAGGATACTTGCTTTGCTATGTCGTGTTGCTTTCTGCTGTGCAACAATGTAATTCAGCTGTAAGTGCTCATATAGCCCCTCCTCCCTGAGCCTCTCTGCCCCGCCCCCCGCTTTAACGTTTCTAAAGTGCTTTCACTGATTGTCCTCAACAGATAAGGACACATGTAGGAAGGCATTATGATGATTGCCCTGTTTTATAGATTAAGAAGGGCTTCCCGTGTGGCTCAGTCTGTAAAGAATCTGCGTGCAATGCAGGAGACCAGAGTTCAGTCTCTGGGTTGGGAAGATCCCCTGAGAAGGGAATGGCACCCCACTCCAGTATTCTTGCCTGGAGAATCCCATGGACAGAGGTGCCTGGCAGGCTACGGTCCATGGTGTGGCAAGAGTTGGACACGACTGAGCAACTAAACCACTGCCACAGAATAAGTAAACTGAGCCTCAAAAGAGTCATGAGAGTAGCTCTGTGTCACCTGACTAATAAGCAAGGAAGCCAGAATTCAAATCCAGTTTTGCTGGACCCCAAACTCTATCTCCTTCCTATTTGCAGGGGTCACCTTGGTCAAGTTCCTTCCTACTCTAAAATGCAACCATTGGGACTTCCTTGGTGGTCCAGTGGTTAAAACTTCACCTTCCAATGTAGGGGTTGCAGGTTCCATCTCTGGTCAGAGGACTAAGATCCCAGATGCCTTGATGCCAAAAAAAAAAAATGATACGGCAACAAATTCAATAAAGACTTTAAAAATGATCCACATCAAAAAAAAAGAAAAAATGAATGTCATTTTAAAAATGACATAAAAAAATGAATAAAACGCAACGATCACCTCTTTGCCTCCAGGACTGATGGAAGACAGGGAGCTGCCAAGAGTATCAGTCTCCATCCTCACAGGGTAATCTGGAGAGTTTGGATGGTATCAGCGTTGCCTTCTGCAGTCCTTTGCTATGCGCTCCACATGCCTACTGCCTATGAGGGTGATGCTGTTACCCCTCCTTTGCAGACAAGGGAACGGAAGTTTGGAGAAATTAAGAAATGTGCGCAAGTGGTACAGTGGCCATGAAGGGCAGGCGATCTGCCTCTAGGGCTGAGCTTTTCACCGTGGGGGTCTGTTGCTTTGGTGCCGTGAGAGTATCCGGCGTGTGCTTTTCTAAACACAAGGTTCAACACTCACAGACGGCAACCTGAAAGCTGGCCAGCTCTTTGTGGACGTGTGCCACTCGGGAATGGGATGGGGTCCCTGGAGTGAAAAAGAAAGCTCAAATGCGTCACCCTCGTTTCCAAAACCAATCCCTGGGGAATGATTTCATATGCACATTCTACTTGAAGTCAGCACACAGAGACTGTCATTCCCTGGCTGGGGCTCACCCCCAAAACAGCAGAATTACAGGCAATCCTCGCCCCACCCCAGTGACGCAGGCATTGTTATCCCCCATTTTCCAGATGAGGAAACTGAAATTAGGCAATGTCCATCCTTCGGCTGATAAACAACAACAGCCCAAGACGTGGGCACACTGGTTCCCTTGCCGGCGTTATTTTTAACCTTCCTCTCCACTTCTGTCTTTGGTGGACCAAGATCTGCGATGGGCTGGTTACCTATTAACCGAAAACAGACTCCTGAATTTGGGCACCCAGCGATAGTGACATAACATACAAGCCAGGGTGTTGGAAACTAGTGAAAAGCTGGTCGCTGCAAACAAGCTTCCAGGTGTTTGCTAACGTTGAGGTGTGCTGTCCTGGTCAATCATCAATCCAATAACAGACTGCCCATTAGGGTGCTGTTGAGCAGAAGAGGAAGAAAAGAGCGTGTCCTGAGGCTGCCTGTGGAGCGCCCCAGCCTGGGCGAGGCCGTTTGCTTCTCAGGAGGAAGGAAAGAAGGGCTCACAGGGACCTTCAAGCAACAGGAGAGGTCTCCCTCCAGATGTCCTCCACTGGGGAGCCATGATCTCTTCCTCAAGGCTCCCCTCCTCCTCCGGGGAAGTCTGGGCAATCCTTGGGTCTCACGAGGCAGCCAAAGAAGAAGCTTAAGGGATGAGGGGTGGGCAAGGGGGCTGCAAAATGCCTCCCACGGGAACATCTTCTGTCTCCGGTTGCAGATCCCAGGACCAGGAAGCCATCGGCTCAGGTCCCCAGACTAGAGTTGGCGCCCCCCTCGGAAACTACACTTTGTTTTCCTCCAGGGAGCTGGGGACTCAATCACCTGTGACTCATCATTCCTGTGTTGCCTACACAGCGCACACGTCAAGGCCTAAAATGGCCTCGGCTCCCTGCCCTGCCCCCCACCTGCCTCCGGGTCAGACGCCTTGAGGGTGCAGGGCTCCACCTCAGGCTCGGAAGCCAGGAATCCGCAGCTCCTCCCTCCCCTGAAACACAGAGCATGACCCGAAGAATCAAGTTTTCCACGTCCTACCCTTCCCAGTGTCGCCACGCTCGTGTTGTCTCGGAAGCCACCCTCCCCAGGGTGCGCTGGTGCTGCTTGCGGCTTAGAACCTTGAAAATTCAGCATCAACTACTCTATTCCTCACCGGGGTGCTCAGCTGACATCTGAGAGGGTAGGCTGTGGTTACTGGTAGAGAAAACGTCACTGAGGGGAAAAGAATACTGATATTCACCTAAGAACCACCATGCTGTCATTCACGGAATATTTACCGTCCCAAACACAGTGCGGAGTACCTCTCGTGTTATCATATTTGTTCCGCCAACAACCCTAGTGTTATTACCCACGTTTTATAGACGAGAAAGAAAGAGCTTAGAACCTGGCCAAGGCTACACGGCTATTAAGTGCCAGAGCTGGGATTGGAACCCGGTCATTGCAAACTTCAAAGTCAGTGTTCCCCACTCCCCGCCCCTGCAATAAGCCCCACCCCACACACTGTTCTGTGCTAAGATCCTCACGGGCACCCAGTGGCCTTCAAAACCCCAGGGCCGCAAGCTTCACCACCTCCTGCCACCCACTCAATCCTGACTTCCCTCACCCTCCTGGGGAGCATCAGGGGAGTGCTGAAGAGAAAGGGAGGGGGGGCTTGTTTCAAAGTGACGTGCTCCCTGGGTTAAAAAATCTGGCTTTGGAGGCCCTGGGTTGGTTGAGGGGGGGTGGGGATGAATGAACATTTTTATCAACTTAAATGTCACTGGCAGCCCCAAAACAAACAGGGTCCCACCCGGCTTGCTCCTTTATGAGGCATTCAATCAATAAAATGAGAGCAGGGCTCTGTCAGATTTATTGGCTGGGTTCAAACCGAACACCTCTTCCACCCGCCGGAGGCTGGGTCACCGGCTCTACCTTTCCGTTCCAACTCTGGATGGCCCCCGTTTTCCCCGGTGGGGCTACAATGGTTCATTGTTTCAGGCAGGCCTTGTGAGAAGTTGTGTTTGTTTTGCCTCTTATCTTATCAGCTCCAGAGCTACAATGGCCCAGGTGTACTCACCATTTTACCATCAGGTGAGAGGAGATTGTGGCCCGGGTCCAGGCTGGCTGGAGAGACTTGCTGTAAAACCGACTGGCTAGTCACCATGGCGCTGTTGCCATGGTGACTGATTGTTGAGGAGGAAGTGACCTCATTGCTTGTCTGCTGGCTGTAACGCACTCCTGCAAAACAAGGCAGACCCAACAGCGGAATATTAGTGCCACCTGACCTCCCGGGATCACTTGTTTTCTAGGGTGGCCGACAAGCAGGGAAAACACTGCCTTCTTTCCCCTGTCTGTCTGTGAGACATATCAGCTGTCTTTCTCTAGGGCAGAGGTTGCTCGGCCTCTGCTTGAAGTCTGGAATGGAAGCTCCATGAGGGCAGCGTGTTTTTATTTCTGTGTTGTTTTGCTCCTTGCTGTATTCTCTTGGTTGGTGTTATTTAGTTGCTAGGTCGTGTTTGATTCTTTTGGGACTTCACGGACTATAGCCTGCCGGGCTCCTCTCTCTGTGGGATTTTCCAAGCAAGTATACTGGAGTAGGTGGCCCTTTTCTTCTCCAGGGGACCTTCCCGATCCAAGGATTGAACCTGTGTCTCCTGCATTGGCAGACAGATTCCTTACCACTGAGCCACCTGGGAAGCCCCTTCCCTTGGTAGCCACATGATAAATATGTCAAATGAATGAACGAACAGATGAATGGATTCTACTTCTTGTTGCTTCTACATAGTGCTTTTAGGTTTTAGGGGCTTTCCCATCCCAGCTGGAGTATTTCTTTTGCTCTTCAAAATACCTTTTAGAAATGTTTCCCTGGCATTGCTTGGCTATGTAGGGCTGCAGAGCATGAGCTGACAGGTTTTACAGAGACGCACTGGCCCAGTGACCCTTGAAAGTGAAAGTGGCTCCGTCGTGTCCAACTCTTTGTGACTCCATGGACTGTAGTCCATGGTATTCTCCAGGCCAGAATACTTGAATGGGTAGCCTTTTCCCTTCTCCAGGGTATCTTCCCAACCTAGGGATCGAACCCAGGTCTCCTGCATTGCAGGCAGATTCCTTACCAGCTGAGCTACAAGGGAAGCCCAAGAATACTGGAATGGGTAGCCTATCCCTTCTCCAGTGGTTCTTCCCGACCCAGGAATAGACCTGGGGTCTCCTGCATTGCAGATGGATTCTTTACCAACTGAGCTATCAGGGAAGCCATGACCCTTGTAAGGGCCACAACAAAATGCATTGTTCTGTGTACCACCATTCTGGCCAAGGCCCAGTGACCAATGGGACAACAGCAGAGCACGATGGGGCCAGGGCTGTAGCTAGGATGCTTTGGTCCTGGAACTCACATTCCTTCAGTGGGGTCCCCTTTGGCTGACTTCCAGGGCCCAGGGGAAGGTGTGTCTGCCCAGAGGTGGGGCAGGCAGCACCCACAGGCAGGAAGTGAATGCCTAGCAGACCACTGCTGTTTGGTCTGCAAGGGAGGGGAGAAGCAAGCATGTGTACAGCCTCGCTGCTCTGACTCTCCCTCTCCTCAGGAAAGGGACAGTGCTGGGAGACTGGAGGAAGCTGAAGGGGGAAGAGAACCTGGAGCCAGTGTACAGAGTTCAAGTCCTGTTTGATGTGCCCATGAAACAGCCAGAGACAAAGCTGAGGGGGTAGCTGGGCCATCCTGCCCTAAGCTCAAAGCTGAGAAAGACCGCGTTCTTATTTTCTGCCTTGGATTTGACAGGTTTAGGGGACCCTGTTCCTACCTGCAAGAGACAGAGAACAAATGCCTAAGGAATCCTGTGGCACGGAGGGCCAAATTCTCCTTCATTTCTCCTTCCGCCCAGTTCCCCAGGATGAAACATCACTGCATCAAGCATTCAAGTTCTGTTGGTCCGCTCACCCCCTGCCCCGCCTCTGGCCCCCAGGGGAGCACCCCCCCAACCTGCTCGAGGAGGCTACAAAAGCTCCCCTGAGAGCCAGGCAGGGCTGCCATAACCAGTAGCCTGTAATTCACCAAGACGGAGCTTGCCAAGAGGAGACCCAAGCCAGTTTTCCTTGGATTGTTCGAAGGACGTTCCCCAGGGCTGAAATGACCTAGAGCTTAAGAAAGGTGGGGAGAAAACAAACACATGCTGGAGCAGGAGTCTAACCTTCAAGAGCAGCTTGTCAGACTACAAAGTGGTCTGATGCGTGTTCTGTGTGTGTGCTTTTTCTGTTGGTTGTTTCCTTTGATGCAAGGGGCTGCTGATGGGGGTGGTGTCGGAGGCAGGAATTCAGTCGATACAGGGCTGGGGCACTATATTTTAGGGGGAACAGGGGCCACAACGTTCAAAGGAATAAAGGAAGACCTCCACGTCTCCAAACCAACATCGCCTGCCCAGTCCTGTCTGTCTTCCTCTGTACCTATCTGCAGTTCCTAGGTCTCATTGCCACTACCCCCTACTCCATCCCACTGGGTTTAAATTAGGTCCTTTTGCTCCGCTCATATCTGCCCCTGGGTTCCCAGCAGGATGCTTACCTAGGAGAAGAGAGATCTGAAACTTTGTGAGCTCAGTAGGCAGCTGGGTCCACCGGAAAAGGGGGGAGGCAGATTTCAAATCAATAAAAGGAAGGGTTTTCTAACGAGGAGGGCTAATGGGAAGACTGTGTGCTCTGGAGCGGGACAAACTTGGATTTCAATCCTAACTTTGCTCTTAACAAAGAGCAAAGATGTGTGATCTTGGGGAAATCACTTCTCTCTCTGTGGTTCAGTTTCCTCTTGTAAAAAGAAGAGATCACTTCCTTAATATGGCTAGTCTGGATCAGAAATAACATCTAGGAAACTCCTCGTAGAAAGTCAAATAAATCACACCCACGGCTTGGGATCCTACAGGAAGGGAGCTGGTGTAGGAGTGGACTCAAAGATATTTGTCCTAAGACTCCAGAATTCTGGACAATGGAGGGTAGATTCTAAGTCCTGAATGGAATTACTTCCCACGGAGAATCATTCCCAAAGAATCTGGCTCTGCTGCAACCACTGATGCTTCATCCTGGAAGCAACTTGGGAGGGAGACCTGGCCCGTGCCCTCTTGTTCTTTCCTTTCAGAGAAAATGGACTTCACCCTGCTTTTCTCCCACTTCCTCTGACTCCCTGACCAGCTATTTACCTCCCCAAGATGCTCTGCTCCTGAGAGTGTAGTGATAACGCTGGGAGTCAAGTGAGTTTTCACCTCCCAGCTTGTCCCCATCATCGATTTGGTCTCAAGTCAAACAGACGCTAGCTTTCCCCTATTTAATTTGGCTGAAGGAAGAGGGCCAGTCCTCAGACGATCAAATATGGGTCACCGGGAGACTTCTCCCCTACCCCCAGGCTACATAATTATTTATTTAAAAATAATTAACCAAAGGTATCCACAGGAAACAAAAGCCTGCTTTACATGGGAGCCTGGCAGGAGGGAGGCAAGAGCCATTTGTTAGGATCCAGGCGGTATAGCCCAAGGCTGCGGCACTTTGCAGTCCTTGTTTTCTCCCCTAGCAGAACCTCATTATGGGAGAAATGTAACAGGGAGATGCTCTCGAAAGGCAAATGGGCCTAGACCTCCACACCCTCCCTGAAGGACCTCTGGTTAAGAGACAGTGTCTGGCTGGGGACTAGGGGATCTCTGTTTTGAGCTCAGCTCTGCCGTCAGTGTATAGGGTGAGCTCCAGCCCCTCTTCAGCTCTCAGTCAGAGGACTGCCTGCTTTGGTTGGGGGAGGGGGGGTGGGGGGGGTGGAGAGGAGGGGCTTTTACCACTGCAAAGTGTGGTGGGAAGCAGGTGATTTTTTTTCAAGTATCACAATGTTTATTGATGGATACAAGTATATAAAATCAGAGCATGAACATGACCTGATAAATTAAGCAGACTTAATACCACTTACTAAGAGTCAAAGTGTTAGTTGCTCAGTTGTGTCAGACTCTCTGCAGCCCCACGGACTGTAGCCCACCACCAGGCTCTTCTGTCCACGGGACTCTCCAGACAAGAGTTTTGGAGTGGGTTGCCATTTCCTTCTCCAGGGGATCTTGCCGACCTAAGGATTGAACCTGGGTCTTCTGCATTGCAGGCAGATTCTTTACTGTCTAAGCCACCAGGAAACCCACGGCTAAGAGGGACCAGTTCAAAGTCTCACCGTTTGTTTCACACCTACAAAGACCACTTTAAGGGCATTTATTATGATCTCTCAAAACTGATCAGTTCTGTGCAAGGAAACCATGTTTCTTTTAAAAAGACTTGCACACTTGCCCAGGCTCAAGGATATTAAAATCTCGCACATAAAGCCCATTACTAGAGGCAGAAATACCTTTACCAATAGTGGCATGAGTGGTGGACCCCAGAGGAGGGCATGGCAACCCACTCCAGTATTCTTGCCTGGAGAATCCCATGGACAGAGGAGCCTACTATCTATGGGGTCGCAGAGTCAGACATGACTGACTAAGCACAGCATAGTGGTAAAGAACCCACCTGCCAACCCAGGAAACATAAGAGACTGGGGCTCGAACCCTGGGTTGGCAAGATCCCCTGAAGGAAGGCATGGCAACCCACCAGTATTCTTGCCTGGAAAATCCCATGGACAGGGAAGCCTGGTGGGCTACAGTCCATAGGGCTGCAAAGAATCAGACGTGACTAAAGCATCTTAGCATGCACATGCACTTGCCCAGGCTCAAGGATATTAAAATCAAGCACATAAAGCCCATTACTAGAGGTAGAAATACAGGCAATATACTATTACAGCAACTAACATCAATTACAGTTAAGAATTTTTCTGTAACAGCCAAATGGATAATCAAATATTGCAACAACCTGCTCCAGGGGCACCTGTAACCTTTCCTGCTGATGCTTCTCTCACCAAGAATTTGGCAATCACTCAGGCTCCTGAGAGGGAGGCCGTAATGGGCCAGCCACCTTAAAAGGGGATGCTGAGGTGAAGGGTAATATCACAAGGTCTCTGCCCCCGGCAAGACCAGCCATGTGTTCTTCTTACAGGATGGAGAGGCCAGGTCCTTGTGTATTTCACAAACTCAGAAGAGGGCTTGAAAGGAGAACCGAAGCAGAATAGGCTCTGGTGCCAGGTGACTGGGGTTTAGATCCTGATTCTACTACATAAGAGCTGTGTGACCTTGGGGGAATTACTTAACCTCTCTGATCTTTGGTTTCTTTATTGTTAACGGTTTCCATCTCTTCAGCCACTGGGGAAAAGAATGGATGTGTTAACGGGTGTGAAATTACCCAGATCATGTTTGGCATATAACAGTTACTTGAGACATCTGTTCCTCCTGTGGGGGGATGGTCTTTGTCTAAAAGGCATTTTTAGGAAGATTGAATTTACAGACCTCAGAACTTCACTGAGCACCTATCCTGTGCCAGGCACCATGGCAGGAAGCCTGGAAGAAGTGGAATGGCATGTTCCCTTCTCTGAAAATGAATATATGACGCTCTGGTTTAAAAGTGGCTGGCTAAAGGTGCCAGGCAGATAGCCACAGAGCTCCCACAGGAGCAATGAGAAGGCCAGAGAGTGGCCACGTATTTCCCACTCAATTCCTGGTTTCAATTCAGTTAATTGTCCACATCCCCATCACTGGCCCTAAGAACCACAGCAAGTGTGTCCAGCAGCAAAAAGCTGGTATCTAGAGACATTCCTGAGGCCTTAGTGAGGAGGTGTCTACTCTCACCTGTTTCCGGTCCTCAGCATCATGGGAGATGATGCTATTTCTGAATTGCCAACAGCATGTGGGACAGAGACAAATCACTTGGTTTCTATCCAGTATGGCTGCAAGCTTATGGTTTCAGAAGCCAGCCTCTCTCCATGCCCTGCATTCCTGCACCCACACCCATCTCCAGGGCACTCTTCACATTGCTGCACGTCGGGATTTCTTTCTAGAACAAAACTGCACCATCACACTGCCCTGTGGGACACTTAACACGGCTCTTCACTCCCTCCTGGAAAAGCCCCTACGCCTGAGACTGGTAGAATTAGGCCATTATGACTCCATTCTGCCTTATTTGTATCGTCTGTCACCACATCCCAGACAGTCATGTCAGAACCCTGCCATCTCCTGCCTCCGTGCCTTTGCTTATGCTGTTCCCTGTGTCTTCCCTTCTTCTCCATGTCCCATCCGTTAAGCAGGCTAAATGTCACCTCTTCCGTGAAGCTCTCCTAGATTCATCCAGTAGTTATCTGTTCTATCCTTTGTATTCTACACGCAGTAGTGACTCTGACAGCAGAGGCTGGTCACCTGCACAGAAATGCTTGGATGATATGTTTCCTTCTCTCTCTCTTACAGGAAGAGATGACTGTTTACTCATTCGTGCATCCTCAGAACCTAGCAGAGCAGCTGATGTGTGAATATTCACTGAATGAGAGAATAAGCCCTCGGGTGCTTTGAGCATCCCAGCCCCAGAACATGGGAGCATCCCTTCCGGCAGAAGGACAAAATAGTCAGTGCTGTGCTAATATTGATACTAAAAGTGTGGATTGGGGGAATTCCCTGGCAGTCCAGTGGTTAGGATGCTGTGATTTCACTATCCAGGGCGTGGGTTCAGTCCTTGATTGGGGAACTAAGATCTCGCAAGCTTTGTGGCAAGGCCAAATTAAACAAAAGTATGGGTTGACTCTGGGCTTCCCTGGTGGCTCAGATAGTAAAGAATCTGCCTGCAATGCAGGACACCCACGTTCAATCCCTGGGTTGGGAAGATCCCCTGGAGAAGGGAATGGCAACCCACCCCAGTATTCTTGCTGGAGAATCCCATGGACAGAGGAGCCTGGTGGCGGACTACAGTCCATGGGGTCACACAGAGTCGGACACGACTGAGCAACTAACACACACACAAGGATGGGCTTCAATTCTATTGATATATTAGGGAATAACGTGAGTGTAACATCCATTTCAGAAACCTGCATCCAGCTGAATGGAGCCACAATAGAAAAACCCTACAGTTTTTTTAAAAGCTTTTTTTAAAAAAAAAAAAAATTGAAGTATCATTGATTTACAGTGTTCTGTTGATTTCTGCTGTACAGCAAAGTGACTTAATTATATACATATATATATTCTTTTCTATATTATTTTCCATTCTGGGTTATCCCAGGATATTGAATAGAGTTCCCTGTGCTAAACAGTACGGCCTGGTTTATCCATTCACATAGGAATACAGTAAATGCATGTACACACACACACACACACACACACACACACTCTCACGCCCTTCAAACACGTCAATTCACTGCATGTGCCATAGCCACATCCATCCACATCATTTGAAGTTACAACTTTCCTTCCGATTTCAGATAAGTCTCTGCCCACCGCCTCAATAATTCACCAGCTTCGCTGCTTCCGACACCCACTTCAATAGGCAAACTTCAGAACTTTCTCAAGGTAAAGTGCCATATTTATTGTTGCACAGCGTTTATGTATTTCCTAAGCATTTAACAGGTGTAAAACTGCTAATGTTTTTTTATTAGACTCTTATCTTTTTTAAAAGGTATCACTGACGAAGTTTTTGAGTATTGTGCCCTTAACCCCATTTTTTTCCCATAAGCACTGCAAATTTTATTGTGTGACCTTGCAAAGCACGGTGGTTTTTACGATGGCTATGTCGGGTTCTAGAAAACTGAATGTGGCCCTATCTTCAAAGATGGATGCAACCGCCTGTCAGGAGGACCCTGGGGAGGAGCTGCCTAGGGTGTAATTGACCACAGGAACTTTCCATACCAGTGCTTCAGGAGCTCAGAACTACCGCCACAGAGCTCTCGACAAGTTTCAAAAAACAGTTTAGGAGTTTGGGATTAACATACACACACTACTAAATACAAACGAGATAAGCAACAAGGACCTACTGAATAGTGCAGGGAACTATACCCAATATTTTGTAATAACCTATAGGGGAGAAACCTGAAAAAGAATATATGCATGTATTACTGAATCACTTTGCTGTATACCTGAAACTAATGCAAAATTGTAAATTAACTATAATTTTTTTTTTGTCTGTCCCATGTACCCTTTATTTACGAAGTCCTTCCACAATTCATTTTTCATCCCATCAACTCTATGAGGAAGAAAGTAGACAGGACTTGTCTAGACTGGATACATAAAGCCGAGTCTTGTGGCTCCAGAGAGCCAGGGCACCACGCTCCTCGGGATGAGCCAGGGCAAAGTGCCGTCTTTCTCTACTCTTGACCCCCCATCTTCTGTCTCATGTAGTCCGCTCAACAGCAGGATCTAATGTGTGTGTGTGTGTGTGTGTGTGTGTGTGTGCAGTCACTCAGTCTTGTTCAACTATTTGTGACCCCATGGACTGTAGCCCTCCAGGCTCCTCTGTCCATGGGATTTTCCAGGCAAGAATACTGGAATGGGTTGCCATTTCCTCCTCCAGGGGAATCTTCCTGACCCGGGGATCAAATTTGTGTATCCTGCAGCTTCTGCACTGGCATGTAGATTTTTTTTTTTTTTTTTTTACCACCGAGCCACTTGGGAATCTCACTTCAATTTTTTTAAATGGTGAAAAAAAGACCAGTTGAGACCCCAATTCCACAGTTCTAGAAATCAACTGGGCACCAGTGTCCAGCCACTTTAAACTCATACTCTGCCTTTCTGCTTTGACTTTCTGATGATTTCTGGCCCGTCAATTTCTGGGCCTCAACATTTTTGTCTATAACCTGGGCATGCAGACCTCCCTTCCTCAGAAGCCAGAATGATAAATGAATAAAATGAAGTTAGAAAAAAATATATAAAGTTAGGAAAGCTCTGGGTTTTCCTGGAAAAGAAAATGCTGGGCAAACAGAAGAGCAGTGTCAGTTTAGAAAGTATGACCAGAATTGCTCTTTTATAGAAAGAAGCAAAGAGGTGGGGTCTCCTGGGCAGCGAGAGAGGCTCAGCTTGACGCCATGTGGCCTTTGACCCCCAAAGGGTCAAAGGGGGTCCCTTTCACTGGGGTTGTGAGCTGCACCCAGAATCCGGTGGGATGCCTTTCACCCTTGACATTTCCAAGCCAATCACCCATCCCTGATAATGCAGGAATGTTCCTCTGGCTAGTGGACCTCTGCCAGCTCAAGGGCTCGTCCCAGCCACCAACAGAGTAAACATTACTCAACCGACCAGGGCCCTGTCACACACATTCTTCCCCTGTGTTCCTAACCTCACGCAGAGCGCAGCTCAGCCCTGTCGGGTCTGGAAATGGGAATCGAAAAATCAGGCAGGAGCAAGAGTGCAGAGGAGAAAGCGCTTCCAAAAAGGAAACAACCGCGTCCATCAATTATAAGCAGACAGAGCTGTCTTCCCTGTGAAGTCAAAACACACTGGGTTGGCGGGGGTGGTGGCTGCAACAGAAAGGAATTAAGCCAGTCTTAATGGGTCCTTATAAATCCTTATAAATGGATCCTTATAAATCCTCTCCTCCTGTTCCTAAAGAGGAGTCACTTTTTAATTTTTAGTTGCCGCCTGCAGGATCTTGAGTTGAGGCAAGTGAACTCAGTAGAGGCATGTGGGATCTGGTTCCCTGACCAGGGATCAAACCCTGGTCCCTTGCATTGGGACCTCAGCCTTAGCCAGTGGACCACCAGGGAAGTCCTGAGGATTTCCCTTTCTTGAGGAGAGAGGCAGAGACAAATTATTCAGACTGGTGAACTTCTAAGACACTCATTTGGGGATGAAAGAATGTGAACAATTCCCCTGACTTGAAATTGAGAACTCAAAAAATGAAAACTTTCCAAGAGGCTGGCATTGCTACCTCAGTTTCCTCATTGGCCACACAGGACCATCGCCGGTTCTTATTAACATTTTCTTCTCTCCGAGGATACAGATGGATGTTTGCCAAAGATTAAAAATCTGAAAGCCTGGGAGTAAAAATCTGAGGCAAGATGAAAGCAATTTAAACACGGGGCTGGCTTCAATTCCAGATCTCTTTCTCCCCAAGGTGGCTTAGTTAGGAGTCCAATTCAAAAGAGGAGAAACACAGACAGACCTGCGGGGACGGTAAACATTCTTGAACTCAAGGAGTAAAAGTTGAGTGATACTTCAGGGAAGCCCACAAACTGGTTTTCTTATAAAAATCAAAGCAAACGTAACCAAGGAAAGAAAAAGGCTTCTATCAAAAGTATCTTGGTTGAGAAAAGAAGCAAATGTGCGTGCACCTGAGAAATGGCCCAGGTGGGGAGGTGGACAGGGCGCCAGCAACTCCGCCTGTCCTCCACACAAAGCCCAGCTCGGCCACCACGCCTGCTCCTTAGCAGAGAGAGGGTTTCTGCTGGCAAACGCCGGAGGGTTTGCAGGGAGCACGCCAGCCTGGAGATGCAATTGCAGGTGGAAGCCACCCGGGCTAACCCTCGAGAAGCTGAGAGGTCCTCACACCTGTAAGTGTTTTACACGGTCTGCTTCTCAGTGGGTTCCAGATGCCCACTGGACAGAGTGGAAAGCCAAGGTTCAAAGAGGAAGAAGTCATTTTCACCACCTCTTACCTAGGGTTTCCCAGCAAAGAAGAGCTATTCTAAAGCCGACCTCTCTCCTTTCCTGAAAGCCCCACATTGACCCCAGATACACACTGACCCCAGACTGAACCTCGGGGCTTCCCAGGTGGTGCTAGCGGTAAAGAACCTGCCTGCTAATGCAGGAGACATAAGAGACACGGGTTCGATCCCTGGGTCAGGATGATCCCCTGGAGGAGGGCATGGCAACCCACTCCAGTATTCTTGCCTGGAGACTCCCATGGACAGAGAAGCCTGGCAGACTACAGTCCATGGGGTCGCAAAGAGTCAGACACAACTGAAGTGACTTAGCATACACACACATGCTGAGCCTCCTATGATAATGCACAAATAGTTTGAAATGACTTTGTCTCTTTTCTTGTTTCTTGGCTGCATCTCTCACTGGAACATAAGCCCAATGAGGGCAGGACCTTGTCTGTCTTCTCCACAATCTCCTTCCTCAGAACCTTGCACAGACTATGCTCTGCCCTCAATAAGAGGACAGGAGGAATGAATGCATGACCTGCCCTTCAACCTGACCAAGCAGTGGAGAAGTGACGACGGTATCACTGATCCTCTGAATCTCTTGAGTTTTCTGAGGTTGATGAGACACATGTATTTTTAAGGAGGAAGAAGGGGGACTGAGAGAGATGGAGAGAGAGAGATTAAAATACAATCAAAATGAAGAGAGAGCATTGATGCATTTCAGCAACTTCATGTTGGAAGGTGCGAAATGCGGGTGCCGAGTAAGTATGACACAGCAGCTCTTTCTTTTCCCACCGGAGACCCCAGACAGTGCTTTATGTAGAGTGGAAAGAGCTGCTGGTGGGATGCTTGTGGGGAGCCTACCCATTTCCCACTTCCTTTTTTTAAAAAAACTTGTTATTTTATATTGGAGTATGGCCGATTAACAAGGTTGTGAGAGTCTCAGGTGGACAGTGAAGGGAATCAGTCATACATATACGTATATCCATCTCCCCCAGACTCCCTCCCATCCAGGCTGCCACATAACATTAAGCAGCACTCCTGGTGTTAGACAGTAGGTCCTTGCTATTTATCCATTTCAGATACAGCAGTGTGCCCATGTTTATTCCGACCTCCCTAACTATCCCTCCCTCCCGCATCCTTCCCATCCTTCCCTACCTCTTGAGGCCTAAGCATATACACAGGGCCTTTAACAGCGTGGGAATAGGCACCTCCGTTAACACGGGCTGACCATTTCTAAAGGGTTTAGGCTGCTGGCAGGAACCCCAAATTTAGTCTTGCCACGTTAGAACGCAGTTTTAGGCCCCTTGGGTTAATTCGGGGGTCAGGAGGATCAATTACTGGGGATTTACCATGGCAACCTGGGTAACTCAAACGGCTTTTTCTCCAGAGGAGTCTAAGGTGAAACTAAGAAGGGTTAACGATGGACATCGTTAGGCCTAAAGGCTGTGGGGGCAGACAGAGGCCTGCCGCAGTCTGGCTCCTGGGGTTTCCTTTCTGAGAGGCTGCCTTTGCTGGCAGGGTAATGTGGCTGCAACAAAGGCCCCCTCGGCTGAGCTGACGGGGAGAATCATGACGCTCCTAGTGGGGCTGGGGAATGGGGAGGGCCATAAAGTCATCAGCAGACTGAGCCACTGGGTGTCCACATAAAAGTGAGGGCCCATAAACAGACATCTGTATTGTGACTGAAGGGCTAATAAAACTGCCTTAGAAGAGAGAGGTTTTCCACTGCGACCTATTCATACGCAGGACCCTACTGGGGGGTGATACCCAAGAAGAAGATCCTTGGAGGCCTGGCAAGTGTCAGAACTGCCTCATTATGGGACGCTTGCCCGGCCAGACCCCAGCCCCTTTCTCACTGCCGTGGAGGGCAGCTCCAGCATCACCATCACCATCATCAGCGACAGACAGCCCCGGATCACCCGGCAGGCCTGCGGATGCTGGACCAGGGAGCAGCAGGTGCTGGGCACTGAGGCCACGGAACGTGGATGATCACTGGCTTCCACTGACCGGGAGCACCAGCAACATGCGTAGGGAGCACCCCGAGACCTGATAGCTGCTTGGTTTCCTTACTGTCTCTCCAGATGACTGGTAGGCAGTAAGTCCCATCCCTTTTCTAGACCTCAGTAGCTCAACGGAAACTCAGGAAGAGTGATTCTTGCTCTTTTCTTGCCCCAAGGGATGCTGGTAAGAGATGATAAAGGGAAGTAATCTAGAGTGAAGTACGTCAGACAGAGAAAGACACATATCCTATGATATCACTTATATGTGGAATCTTTAAAAAAAAAAAAAAAAAAGAGTACAAATGAACTTACCTACAAAGCAGAAATAGAGTTACAGATGTAGACCCCAAACTTATGGTCACCAGGGGTGGGAGGGAGGGATAAACTGGGAGATTGGAACTGACAAATACACACTACTATATATAGAACAGATAACTAATAAAGACCTACTGTATAGCACAGGGAACTCCACTCAGTACTCTGTAATGGCCTAAACGGGAAAAGAATCTACAAAAATGAATAGATATGTATCCGCCTGCAATGCGGGAGACCTGGGTTCGATCCCTGGGTCGGGAAGATCCCCTGGAGAAGGGAAAGGCTACCCACACCAGTACTCTGGCCTGGAGAATTCCATGGACTCTATAGTCCACGGGGTCGCAAAAAGTTGGACACGACTAAGCGACTTTCACTTTCACTCTTTCATGTATATATAACTGATTCACTTTGCTGTACACTTGAAACTAACACAACATTACAAATCAACTATACTCCAATATAAACTTTTTGAAAAAGGAAGTCATCTAGTAGAACTAAAACTGAACTAGTAATCCAAGCTAGTACACCAAACTAGGAGAAGCTAAATTAGTAGAACTTAAGGGAGAAAGAATAATAACTTGTTCTTTGAAGACTTCCTGGTAGTGTTTAACAGTGAGTGATTTTTTTGGCGAACTGTATACTTTAGTTAAGCAGTATTCATGGAAGTGGAGCTGAATGACATCGTTTCTAGAAAGGGGAGAATATACTTTATATAATAACATGTACATACATTATGAATAGAATGAAAGTAATTTCACGTTCAGCTTGAAAGTGAATAAGAGACTTATAAAGCAGGGCATTTACGTATGAGGCTTTTGGATAGGAAGCTGTCTGGAAGAGATACTGTCAGTCCACAAATACATAGAAGGTGTATCATGTGCCAGGCACGGGGCTGTGGGCTGGAAACTCAGTGGTGAAAAAAGCCAACTCGGGCTTAGATGTCAGCACAGCCCACGTTTCTCTCACTCGGCATGCATGTTAAGCTCAGCATCTGTCTCTCTCCCTCCTGGATGAGCTGGAGTTTTAGCGGGTTCAGGGATGACCTTCTTCATGGTGAGAGTAAGACTGACTTGTCTTGTTTCTCTGTCTTTGACAGGTAGGAATGCAAACCCTACACTCCACCTGGAAATAGGAGTCTCAAAAAGGAGGAAAAGGCTCATTTCCATTTCCATCTCTAAGACATCCTGAGATAAATTAAGCTCCTATTTTGTATCCACCATGTAAACCGATGTTTCACAAATGGGAGTTGCTGTCCAGAGGTTTTCCATCCTTGCTAAGCAAGGACTCACTGGGCCTCACTGCCAGCCCGATCCGACAGGTGCCAACTGCAAAGATGCCCCCTGTAGCGGGCAGGGCCAGAAGGCCTGGGCAGGCACGCTGCCACTCAAAGGTCCTGAAAGTGTTAATTTTCAGCAGTTATAGGTGTCTCGTTTATACCCATTATAAATCTGTTTATTGTGACTGGCCCCACCCAATCTGCTGGAGCTGTAAAGCTCTAATGGTCCCTAATAAAGGTGGAAGGCACACAGTTCCTGAAATGGGGAAGGAGAAAGGGAGCGAGGGTGACCAGGAGGGAGAGAGGCAGATATGAGCTTAACAATAAAATATCACAATGGCCAAATTCCCTCTGCAGCTTTAAACAGCAGAGCCCCGGAGCCCCAGTCTCCAAATAATAACCTGTCAGAGCTGAAAGGTCTCATCGGCCAGAATCTCTGAGATGTTAGACGATTGGCCCAAGGTCACCCCTGCTTCTCAGTGCCTCGGGGCTCCTGGATCCTAGTCTAGGACCCTCAGACCAGCTCTCTCACTTCTTCTGCTTTGACAGGAGACCTTCAAGACTGCCTCCAACCCCTTTAGACTCCAGCCTTGCCCCATCTAGCCTGTGATGTCCAACCTGACTATCCATCCACATTTCTTAGGGAGTTGTTGAAACTTCCCCTGCCTGTCCACTTATTCCATATTCTGACTCTAAAAGGAGTTGAAGGGGGTCTGTGCGTGTTTTCAGTTGCTTAGATGTGTCCGACTGTTTGTGACCCCATGGCCTGCAGCCCACCAGATTCCTCTGTTCATGGGATTTTCCAGGCAAGAAAGCTGGAGTGGGATGAAATGGCTTTCCTCACCCAGGGATTGAACCCGTGTCTCCTGCATCTCCTGCATCGGCAGGCAGGTTCTTTACCATTGAGACATCTGGGAAGCCCCAAAGACATAGGTACTTTTATAATAATAAGCTCCCCAGATGCCTTTGATGTGGCCTGGGAAGCAGATCTGAGAACCACAGATCTTGTCGATACTTGAGTTTCATTCTCCCTGATGTCTCAAATGACTAGCAGGGTTCATGAAAAGGGAAACTCTTCCAGGGTGAAACTGCAAACCACAACCTTGTCCAGAATTCAGGGAGAACCAAAGCTCTTCCTATCTCCTGACGCCCTGAGGGTACCTGAGTCAACCCAATAACTCCTTCCGGGTCAAGCACCATGTGGGGGTGCTGGATGCATTTTATCATGTTTAAGCCTCAAATGATAGCCTGAAGGAGATATATATTATGATCCCCATTTAACAAATGAAGAAACCAAGGCTCAGAGAAGCTAAGTCACTCATTTGAGGCCATATGGCCAGACAGTGACTGAATCACAATTCAAGCCCAAGCTTGTTTGGGGTGCTATACCTTGCTACCCAGACACACCCCTCTGAGCATGGTCCTGACAAGGGACTGCCTGTGACCAGTTCGCCTGGGGGATGTGGACTTCCCTTTGGAAAGTCATTAGACACTAAAGAGCGTCTACACGAACGGTGTGTCTCCAGCTTGGCAGGGACATGCAGTGTACACGTCCTGAGAAATCTCTTGACTACCCGAGAGCACTGGAGAGACTGAGCCTTGCTGGTCAAGCTCCTCCGTGGCTGAACTCACACAGGTGTGGTTTGGACAGGGCTGCTGAAGCCAGACCAGAGGGTGCTAGGGAGGTGTCTTAAAGCAGATGGCTCAGGTAGAGGAACGTCGCTTCTAGAAATTCAGCCCTCAGGAGTATCTGAGGTTTCTGGTGTTCACTGTGGGAACTGTGTCCACCCAACCCCTTCTTACTGCTCTTTTGCCTGAAGTTTGGGGAGCTTCCTTCCTAAGAACAAAGGTCATGAAGCTTCTCAGATTTGGCCTTCACCAGTAAAGCACCACACCCCCTCTAAGTGGCAGGTTTCCAGGACTAATTACCAACAAGCAAGGGTACTCACATCTTTCATTAAAGGAAAGGAATGCCTTATTAGGTGGGGGAAATTCGGGGTCATCTTATGTACCTGACCTTTTGCTACATGGTCATGACCCCCCTGTACCCCATGGCCATCCATGGTTCTTCCCAGCTTTCTCTCACTGTTTAGCATCAATCCACTGAAACCTATGGCAATGGATGTGTGCTCAGTCACTCAGTCATGTACATCTGACTCTTTGTGACCCCATGAACTGTAACCCACCAGGCTCCTCTGTCCATGGAATTTTCCAGGCAAGAATACTGGAGTGGGTTGTCATTTCCTCCTCCAGGGAATCTTCCTGACCCAGGGATCGAACCCGGGTCTCCTGCATGGCAGGTAGATGCTTTACTGCTGAGTCATTGGAAAAGCCCGTGGTATTGCAAATGCCCTATGGCTATCACAGAGCAGTCCTTCCTGGAAGTAGGAAAGCCTTCCTCAGACCCAATTACTCCAAGAAGCCAGCCTGAGTCTGCCACAAACACCAAGATGATTATCTAGTAGAACTACTCAAACTGTCTCAAAGTCAAGATCGAAAGATAAGAGGAACAGAAGGAAAGAGGAATAACCCAAACCACTAAGCTCTGCCAGGACTGCTAATAGGTACCATTTATGAGAGCCTGCTACATCCTGGGTGCTTTACATATATTATCTCATTTAATCCTTTGGCATCTGCATGAGTTCAGTTCAGTTCAGTCGCTCAGTCGTGTCCATCTCTTTGCGACCCCATGAATTGCAGCCTGCCAGGCCTCCCTGTCCATCACCAACTCCCGGAGTTCACTCAGACTCACGTCCATCGAGTCAGTGATGCCATCCAGCCATCTCATCCTCTGTCGTCCCCTTCTCCTCCTGCCCCCAATCCCTCCCAGCATCAGAGTCTTTTCCAATGAGTCAACTCTTGGCATGAGGTGGCCAAAGTACTGGAATTTCAGCTCTAGCATCATTCCTTCCAAAGAAATCCCAGGGCTGATCTCCTTCAGAATGGACTGGTTGGACCTCCTTGCAGTCCAAGGGACTCTCCAGAGTCTTCTCTAGCACCACAGTCCGAAGGCACTTCTGCACTCAGTCTTCTTTACTGCCCAACTCTCATATCTGTACATGACTACTGGAAAAACCATAGCCTGGAGTATCTTTAGCATGTATTAAATGTCAGTGTTGTTGATAGTCAGACATCTATGGCACGGCCAGGCACTGGGGTTTTTAGAAGTCCTCCGGTTGATTCTAAGGTGTGGTGAGATTTAGGAACCGCTGTCCTAGAACACAGGTCAGCAAACAGTGGTCTGCAGGCCAAAGCAGCCTGTTTTTGTGTGAACTATGAGCTCAGAATGGTTTTTATATCCTTAAGTGGTTTTTAAAAAGAAAAAAGAGTATTCTGTGATACACAAAAATCATAGGAAATTGAAATTTTAATCCCCACCACAGCCATGTTCATTTGTTCACACCTGGTCCATGGCTGCTTTTGCTCTCCAAAGGCAGAGCTGAGCAGCTGTGACTGAGACAATATGGCCTGAAAAGCCTGACACAGTCACCATCTGGCTCTTTACAGAAAGTTTGCCAACCTCAACACTAGAGTTCCTTTTTGAGGGGCTGCGCTGGGTCTTCATTGCTACATGTGGGCCTTCTCTAGCTGCAGCGAGTGGGGCTCCTCTCTAGTTGTGTTACATGGGCTTCTTATCGCAGTGGCTTCTCTTGTTGTGGTACCTGGGCTCTAGGTACACGGGCTTCAGTAGTTGCAGCGTGTGGGCTCAGTAGTTGGGGTGCCTGGGCTTAGTTGCTTCGAGGCATGCGGGATCTACCCCGACCAGGGATCGAACCTGTGTCCCCTGTATTGACAGGCAAATTCTTAACCACTGGACCACTGAACCACCAGGGAAGTTCTATAGCAGAGTTCTTATGAACAGCTAGGATGATAACCAGGACTGAATGTATTTGACTTTATTTTGGGGCTAGATTTCAAATATACACACATACATTATGGTATATACATATATATGCTTTTTTCCCCTCCCCATTCATGTTTGATATTGTGGTTTCCTATTGAGCAGTTAGCTTCAAACCTTGCACAGCTCCCTGCCTCTCTCTTTCTGCACCCTTGGCGCTTAATTCTCTCCCAGTTCTTGTCAGTTTCCATCAAACCTTCAACAAACAGACTCCAAGGACACTTCTCCCATAACCTGCAGGCAGGGGCAATGTGCTTGCATGCAGCTTCCTTCTACCTAAGGACCCCACGGGAGGCAGCAAGGAGTCCTTGAATTCCCTAAGGGACCTTCAGGGGGATTAGGCAGGCAGGTAGGGCTGCTCCAGCGATAGGACTCCAGTATCTGCTCGGCCCCTTTGTGATGAGGCTGGAGCCCCACTGGCCTGGGCAGCCGGGCTTCTTTGTATGCAGACCAGGGCTGGCCCGCTATCAGGGGGAGGCTGCCAGCAGAATGCTCTGAAAGCTGGGCCTCTTAATCTCATTAATATCCTGATTGTCTTCCCCAATCTAGTGGCAGCCGATGGGGTGGTACCCGCAAGATAAAATGACCTTTGAATTCAACAGATAAAAAGGCAGTCAGATAAAGTCCCTACAAGGAGAACACTGGAGCCCTGGCCACCCCGGAACTCCACATCTCTATAAACATGTTTTCTAAAATAGCAGACGACTCAAGGCAGGGCTTGCTTCTCTTCTGAACGAAAAGAAGCTTCTGCTGAGGGACAATGGGGCTTCTTTACTATGGGGAGGTTTGCTGCTGCGGAGATGAATATTTTTACAACTGCCCTCATAAACCCCCTCAGCTTGTCTGCTGCCCCGGGAGTGGGCGGGACTCCAGAGGTGAGCCGAGGTGCTCGCACCGTCTCCACAGCCCCATTAAGTTGTTAAGGCATTTAGTGCCCCAGACAGTGCCGACTGCAAGGGCAGTTCAAATCTCCACCCAGATGGGGATGGGGTGGTGGAAGAGGGGGTTTTGATTTCTTCCCTGGGCAGGGCACAGAATCCACCTTGGTCAGGGGCAACAGTTGCGGGGGTGGGGGGTGGAGTAAGGCGGGGAAGCCGCAAAATAGCCAGACTGGGAGACCCCACCCTTAAAGCCCCTTTGTCATTCAAAGAGGAATAGTAAGAACGTGGGAGAAAAAGGAACTGTGGGAGGATCCTGTGTGTGTTGATTTCCATGCTTGAAAGTGCTTAGCATCTGCGTAATGCAAAGAGAAAGTCGGGTGTATCCCTTCAAAACCGGTCTCTGCCGCTTATGAACTCTATGTGCATGCATGCTCAGTCACTCAGTCGTGTTCGACTCTTTACGATCCTGTGGACTGTAGCCTGTCAGGCCCCTCTGTCCATGGGATTCTCCAGGCAAGAATACTGAAGTGGGTTGCCATTTCATCTTTCAGGAGATTTTTCCCCACCCAGGGATTGAACCTGCGTCTCCTGAATTGCAGGCAAATTCTTTACCACTGAGCCACTGGGGAAGTTGGACAAAATACTTGCATTCTAAACACCTCACCTTCCTTGATTATAAAATGGGGTAAGGATATAGACAGTGTCTATCCTACGAAGTTGTGAGGATTAAATAAGATGATGCAAATATCAGCCCAGGGCCTGGTATCCAGGAAGGGCTCAATCAGCATTAGCTGATTATTCAAAGTTACTCACAGCCCTGCCACTGGGCACTTTTGAGATTTCCTTGGATTCTGTAGATTTCACTGTCAGGCAAAGTCAGAGTGACCACATGGATGTCCTGACCCAGGATCTGGTTAGTCTAAGACCCAGGGTTAGATTTCTGCAGGCAAGTTAGACATGTAACAGGGGATGAGGGGGAGGCAGGAGGCAGGATTCTCTGGTTGTCCAGCTCTGATCTGACCATGGCGGGGCGGGGGTGGTGAGGGGGGGCGGGCGGGACAAGGACAGCCCTGGGCTAGGAGAGGGAGGAATAGCATTTGCAGGGAGGGAGGAGCAAGCAGCCACAGAAATACACGTCTCTATAACAGTAGTAGCCCACCAGCTTAGTTGCCCCACAGCATGTGGGATCTTCCCAGATCAGGGATCGAACCCATGTCTCCTACGTTGGCAGATGGCTTCTTTACCACTGAGCCACCAGGGAACTATTGAGCCTGTGCTCTGAAGCCTGGGAGTCGCAATTACTCAAGCCTGTGCATCCTTGCTCTGGAACAAGAGAAGTCCTTGCATCACAACTAGAAAATAGCTCCTGCTTGCTTTAATCAGAGAAAACCCACACAGCAACAAAGGCCCCGCACTGCCAAAAATAAAGAAGTAAAATGATAACAAAACAACAACACAAAAGAAAGACACATCTCCTCTTGGGTAAAGAGGCTTTGGGGCTCAGGGCATCCAAAGGTTATCCTGCGAGGCTCCTTCTCGCCTCTGGGACTCCCTTTATTTCCAGGAGAATGAGCCTCTACCTCCTTGAAAGGTGATACAGGAGATCAGGTGTTGAGTGAGTGAAGGCTGATGGAGACCTCTGCCTCTCCCTTGTTGCAAGGAGGCCAAGAGACCTTGCTGGAGGCAGCTGGGCGAGTTTGCCACAGTCAGGAGGGGACAGTACGCAAGGCCACCAGAGATGATGTAGCCGATCCCAGGGCTTGAGCCAAGGCTGGCCCAGCTTCCATCCCACGCCAACTTCCTCCTCCTCCTCCGGCAGATCAATACAGGCACCAGTCTCCAACCAGTCCGCTTCCTCACCACAGCCCTGCTCTCTGACCTTTGGGGGGCCTTTCCCTTGATTCTGCTCCAGAATGGAGGTCGGGGCCATCACTCGGGGCCTGCTCAATGGCCTCAGAATGGGCTGTCACAGGGCCTATAACCGGGGACAGCTCCTGCTGGCGAGAGCTGGGATGGGGGGCTGCAGATAAAGGCCTTCCCGGCTGAAGATAAATGGCTGCTGGCAGCCGGCTACAGTAACTCCAGGCCCCCAAGCAGAGCAAACAAAGGGTGCCCCTGTGACGCTCCCTGGAAAGATGAAGGCCCATCAGCGGCAGCCAGGCTTGTTCAAAGCCCCAACTTAATTGTCAATTAAGCATGCATGAGGGACACAAAGCCATGACAACCCTGGGCTGCATGCTGGCGTGTGATTGTAAAGCCGGGAGGGGCAACGCTGAAAACAGCTGATTCTGCTGACCATGTGTGTGTAGGGCACCTTGTAACCAATCAGCCGCTGACAGAGGCAAAGGGCTCCTCCTGCCACTCCTATTGTGCTGGACATTCCAGGGCCAGGGTCACGCTGTGGTCACCATGGGCAGGTGGGGCCACAGCGCTGTCAGCGTGGCCAGGAGGGCGGGGGCTCAGGTACAGAAGAGATGCTCTCCTCCCCGGGGAGAAGGGTCAAGGGAAGATGCGTCTCGAGGCGCCTCCTGTCCTCCTGGCTCAGAGATTGGGATTTGGAGGGGAAAGAGGGGAGAAGGTGGGGGCTCGGGGATGGGGACTTTGTCTTGGGGATGGGGACTCGCAACTCAAGTTGCGAGTCTTGTCTGGATGTTCGTTTCTCCTTGGCCACTGTAGAGCTCTTTTCTGCATCCAGGTATGTTTGGGGCTTGGTTAGAGACCATACCTTGGTTGCAGGGACCGTGATGGGAAGTAAGCATATCATGAGGAGTGCAGACCAAAACTTCCCTGAGCACTGGGCTTCAGCCTGTCATCTGGGTGGCCCTGGGCACATTTCCCAGGAGATGGTCACAGCTCATGTGCTGCCCACCCTGGGAGCTGATGACAGGGACACCTCCTGAGGTGTAGCATCCTGTACCCCAGCCTCAGGGCCAGAACATTTCACTGTCTCTTAGCAACAAGGCCCCAATGTGTGAAACTGAAAAGGAAATAGATTCCTGCTGCCTGTCACAAAAGAGGCTTGAAAAGCTATGGCAGAAAAGCTACAACCAACCTAGATAGCATATTAAAAAGCAGAGACATTATTTTACCAACAAAGGTCCTACACTCAAAGCTATGGTTTTTCCAGTAGTCATGTATGGGTGTGAGAGTTGGGCTATAAAGAAAGCTGAACATCAATTCTAAAGAAGAATTGATGGTTTTGAACTGTGGTGGAGAAGACTCTTGAGAGTCCCTTGGACTGCAAGGAGATCCAACCAGTCAATCCTAAAGGAAATCAGTCCTGAATATTCATTGGAAGGACTGATGCTGAAGCTGAAACTCCAGTACTTTGGCCACCTGATGCGAAGAACTGACTCATTGGAAAAGACCCTGATGCTGGGAAAGATTGAGGGTGGGAGGAGAAGGGGATGACAAAGGATGAGATGGTTGGATGGCATCATTGACTTGACAGACATGAGTTTGAGCAAGCTCTGTGAGTTGGTGATGAACAGGGAAGTCTCCTGTGCTACAGCCCGTGGGGTCACAGAGTTGGGCACGGCTGAGCAATTGACCTGAACTGACTCTTGCCATGACCACTTGTTTAGCTTTCTGTGATAATGATAAAGTGAAAGTGAAAGTGAAGTCGCTCAGTTGTGTCCGACTCTTTGTGACCCCATAGACTGTAGCCTACCAGGCTCCTCTGTCCATGGGATTTTCCAGGCAATAGTACTGGAGTGGATTGCCATTTCCTTCTCCAGGGGATCTTCCCAACCCAGGGCTTGAACCTGGGTCTCCCGCATTGTAGACAGATGCTTTATTGTCTGAGCCACCAGGGAAGTCTGATAACGATAATGGTGACAGTAAGTGTGGTTTGGGCTTTCCTGGTGGTTCAGTGATAAAGAATCCTCCTGCCAATGCAGGAGACGTGGGTTCGATCCCTGGGTTGGGAAGATGCCCTGGAGAAGGAAGTGGCAACCCACACCAGTATTCTTGCCTGGGAAATCCCATGAACAGAGGAGCTTGGCAGGCTACAGTCCATGGGGTCACAAAAGAGTCAGACACAACAGCGACTAAACAACAACAAAACGGTTATGGTTTACTAGGAAAGACGCTGCTCACACAGTCTCTCATTGAATTCTCACGTGGACCGCAGGTGTTAGGTACCCTATCTCCATTTCACAGAACGGAAACTCAGACTCAGAGAAATTCTATGAACTGGCCGTGCTGCAGGTTATGGGGGTTAGAACCAGGATTCAAAACTAAGTCCAGAGAATCAGTCCCTGGTGGGTGTGGACCATCTTGATGAACTGAGTTAAAATTCAGGCAGAGAGAAAGGTAGGCACTAAAAATATACAGTGGCCCATAATTATTGTTCCATAAATAGCAGCTCCTCCCTACAAAGGGGCACAAAACTCTCAAAGATAAACTTGATCCCTGGCAGTTCTCCACGCCAGCCTCCCAACTAGCCCAGAAGCCCCCAGGGGCAGGGACGCATGTCTTACTCATCATTAGCTTGGTGCCTGCACTCAGCCTGTGTCTGTGCTGTAGGAAGGTACAGGGTGGCATTCTATAGCCCTGGGTTCTAGTCCTTGTTCCACTAACATCACCTTGGGGAACTCTGCAAAGTTACTACCTTTTTCTGGGCCTCAATTTCCTTCTTCTGAGTACCTCCCAGTTCTAACATTCCCTGATACGTAACACAGTCTCAACTTCCAGGGACTCTGGAGAATCCACGTCCAGTGGAACGTGCCTTCTGAGGCCGATCGATCGGTGGTGTCTTGGACTGTGTTGCCCGGCCCTCTGCCCAGGCCCTAGTACCTGCTCTGGCCCCTCCAGCCCCGCCTCTCTGGGTCTCCTGCCACTATACAGAATGCCTAAGCCGACGACCCCGTGGTGACCTCACCACAACCCCAGCTTGTCAGAAAGCCACTGGGCCTTTGTTTGGCTTGCAGGCTCCCTGACTTTGGTGTGGAGATCACAGGTCCCAGCACAATGGCCATTGTCTTCTCAATAACGCCCCTTGCCCCAGCCACGCCCCCCGCAGCTCTCAGCTCCAGCTCTGTGGATTACTACCGCAGAGGGGCTGCATTACTTTGCCATCGGGCCAGTGATCATCTGCAGGCTTCTCTGCCTCTCAGGAGTGACCCCAACTTTCTTCCTATGTGGCTTAGCTCTTCCCTTCGGAGGCAACAGCACCCAGAAAAGCGCCCCTCCCTGGCCCAGGCTTCACGCTGGACAGAGACCCCTGAGGAGGGCATGCCTGTGGTGTGGGGGGTGGGGGCACAGTGCAGAATGGATGCTTGCAGATGGGCCAGGTGGGGGCTCCAAGCCAGTGCCCTGGCACTCAGGTCAGGTCCCCGGTCTCAGGCCTCTTCCAGCAGAAGGGCAACCAGCTGGTGAGGGTGTGGAGCAGTTTAGAACCATCCCCAGAGTTGGAAGTGGTGCTCGACTCCATCTGCAGACCCCTCCCTGAGCAGGCAGTAGACCATACCACGCTCTGTCTACACAGGCACCACACCAACCTCAGTAAACTCATCACACTGGGAAGAAGCCAGCTTTCCCAGAAGGACCCACGTGGCCCTCAGCACATGGGGGTGGTCTCCCACCAGGAAGGAAGGTGTGGGATTCCGTCCTGACAAGCCCACGCCCCAGAACAGGGGCATTCTCACTCAGGCCGGGCGGGGCCTGGCACACACAGCACACAGTAGGTACTCAGCCAATTTTGACCAACTCATCACTGCCAAGGTTTCATGTGACCAAACCTACCCTAACTCTGGGAGCGCACAGATGTCCCCAAGCAGAGGGGTCCTTGCCCAGAGGCCCCTGGACGACTCCTGCTGCAGCTGGACAGAGCCCTGGGGATGCACATGAACGGGTGACCCCTCTGCCGGCGGTGTGGACACGGCACACCAACAAGACAGGCTGCTCTGTTTCATCTGGTGGCGGCCCTGACCTGCTGAGTCAGCAGCCACACACACACACACACACACACACACACACACACACACTCACACAGAAGAAAAGAGCCTGGAGAAGAATGGGGAGCAGGGCTCCCTGGAGGCCGAGCAAGGATGCAGAGGAAATCTGACCATGGCTACATGCAATTCTCATGAGAACTGTTCAGCAGCAGAAGGAAGTCAGCCCTAGGACCGTCCCAAAGCATTTCCTTTTCTGAGACATCATGAGACCCCTGGGGGAGAAGCCAGAAGGTCGGATTGCCAAGCGGTGGGGCTGGGCCCTGCTTACCTGGCAGCTTGTTTGGAGGGGAGGTGCTGGGCTGGTGGTGGGGGGAGCCATGGGAGAGCAGGGTGTTCAGGCCGTGCGTCTGGCTGGAGCTGTAGGCGTCCATGGCCAGCTTCTGCCGGAACGCCTCCTCCTTTCTGCGGTTTGCGAACCAGTTGTAGACGCGGACCTCAGTGACCAG
Source organism: Bubalus kerabau (assembly GCF_029407905.1). Classification (NCBI taxonomy): domain Eukaryota; kingdom Metazoa; phylum Chordata; class Mammalia; order Artiodactyla; family Bovidae; genus Bubalus; species Bubalus kerabau. The sequence goes on along the minus strand of NC_073627.1, from coordinate 50,470,127 downwards.
GTTGGAGCCCAGGCCATGGGCTTTGGAGGGGGAGACGCCTCGCTGCAAACATTCTGCCCTGAGAACAGGAGAGAGGGGAGATGGTAAGTGAGGGTGGTTGGTGGGGAGGCCCCCTGGCATTTGGCCCCAGGTACACGATAGCAGGGGGCTTCCCTGGTGGCTCAGTGGTCAAAGAATCCGCCTGTCAGATGGGAGACTCAGGTTCGATCTCTGGGTCAGGAAGATCCCCGGGAGAAGGGAATAACAAGTCACTCTAGTATTCCTGCCTGGGAAATCCCATGGACAGAGGAGCCTAGCGAGGTAACATACGGTCCATGGGGTCACAAAGAGTTGGACATGAGTGAGTGACTGAGCACATATGCATACTATCATGGAGCGGGGGGTGGGTGATGGCAAGGAGTGTGAAGCGTTCAAGGATAGAGTATGGGAAGCCTGAGAAATGGCCAGCCTGTGTAGTTATCTGATGAGATGGCTGGATGGCTGGAGCAGGGTGGAACACAGGTTCTGAGCAGGCTCACTGCCCCAGAAGTCTGGGGCTTAGCCTTTGGTGTGGCTCCTGAACAAGAGAGGAAGGTGAGGGGCAGGCATCTCAGGTGGAAGGTCCAGGTGAGCCTCCTGACACCGTATGTGACTATTTTTCTTGTCCTTCAAAAGACCATTTCGTTTGCTGGCCTAGTCTGAGCCCCTCCATAGCACTCTGAATGGACTTCTGGTCTTCCAGGGTTTGGACACCCCACAAAGGTGCCATGGAAGCCAGATTCCTTAGTCACATAATAGGAATCCCTTCCAAAGGGCAGGCTGGGTGAGGTATAAATGAGGACACAGCAGAGACAGCTGGTCTCCAGTCATCATCTCTGAGGAAACCCCAGGGCCAGGCGTGGGAGAGATTCTTAGACACCACTGGATACTGGGGGGCTTCCCTCTCATAGTGGGGGCCAGAGCACAGCTGAGGACTCTGTGACACATCTGGGCAGATGGTTTCATCTCCCCAGGCCCCTGCCAGACTTCCCTAGCTGCATCATCTCCCTGCCAGAGTGGTCCAGCCCAGAGACAACCACAGGTCTTAGCCAAAGCAAAGAGCAGATTTTTTAAAAAGTGAAGGTTGGAATCAGAGCAGATGGGGCAGGAATGAAGCTAAAGGATATATAGAGGATTTTCTAATGGTTTTCTTTAAAATGTGACAGCCTGGGTGGGAGGGGATTTGGGGGAGAATGGATACATGTATATATGCATGGCTGAGTCCCTTCACTGTTCACCTGAAATCATCACAACGTTGGTTGTTAATTGGCTATACCCCAATACAAAATAAAAGCTTAAAAAAAATGCCATGTCATTAAAAACAAATGAACTCTACAAAAACAACTCTAATCAGTGTGGACAGAGTGGAGGGAATTCTGACCAGTTCTTGCTCTCTTGCTAAGTTTCCCTTTGAACCAACATTTGGTCTCGTCCAAAGCCAGTCTGTGGCTAAGGAATAGCTTTCCCTTGGTCTGTAGGGGGATCAAACTCATGATTCTCCCTTCATTGGCATATTTTAGACCATCATTCTCCATCATTCCCTGGGATAACAGTTCATAGGGCTATGCCACAGAAAGAAATCCCCTGGTTAACAATCAGTTCAGCAAAGTGAAGTGCGTTTCTTGACTGCAGGACTTCTCAGAGCCTTTAATATAGGAATGCACGTTGTGACCCCCTAAGAGAAAGTTATGCAGATGATGGTTCTTAGACTGATTTATTAATGACTTGAAATGAGGGTTCTGCGGGACACACTTTGGGAAAGCCTGATTTAGCCGGATAAGTGGGTTTCCCTGGTGGCTCAGATGGTAACGAATCTGCCTGCAATGTGGGAGACCTGGGTTCAATCCCTGGGTTGGGATGATCCCCTGGAGGAGGGCATGACAACCCACTCCAGTATTCTTGCCTGGAGAATCCCCATGGACAGAGGAGCCTGGCGGGCTATGGTCCACAGGGTGGCAAAGAGTCGGACACGACGGAGCGACTCACTAGCGTCTCAACCTTCCAGGACTGAGGGGTGGAGCTCAGGCCCCTGTGCTCGCCCGCCTGCTCTCGGGGAGCTTCCGGTGGCGTTACCTGTTGCACTCCTCCACTAAGGCCTCCCTCTCTTCCTTGCTGGGGTTCTTTTGCCGGTCGTAGGCCTGGTACAAGATTTGCTGGGACGCGGGCCCCCATTTGAACCGGTTGCGACGCATCTTCTTGTTGGTGGGCTCAGAGCAGGCGTCATCGGACTGCCCAGGCCCCTGGTTCTGTTGACTGAACTCTGGAAAGAGAAACAGCAGCTGATCCTGACTGCTTTTGTCTGTCAAATTTCCAGAACTCTGGACTGTCTGGTTGAATTCTGAAAAGAGAAAGGAGTAGATTTGATAGGGTCTGTAGCCTTCACTCAGCAGATAGACAGACAGACAGATCAATGGACAAAAATACCCTTATGTCTCTCCTCTGAGCTTTGGGGGTCTGCTGTTAACTATAGGTGGGAATACAGGGGTGGGGGCAGGCTCACCCCAGGCTCCTCACTGCCCATTTCTGTTGGCTCCACCAAAACCAACCCCTTTCCTTTCTTTGGAGGAGCTCAAACGTGGCTGACCATTGTTCTCAGGACAATTTATTATTATTATTATTTCATTGGCTCGCTGGCTCTCAGACATGAAGCAACACTCTGAATCCTGAAGTCTTGTGTCAAGGAGATGAGTTCCACCAAGTCTCAGGTCTAGAGGGAAAAATGCTAAAAGGTACAGCTTGCACTTAGACAAAATGTTCAGAGGCTGAAAATAGCTCTCTCCACTCATAGATCCTAGGGACCCACATTATGTTATGCTCTTTGAAAAACCCCAAACCCCAAACCTTTTGACTACTGCTTTGAAATAAATGTAACTGGACCTTTGTATTGGAAAAAGAAGCAGCAGCTCTTTAGAGCTCAATCATCTCAAAGGCAATGGTGTGTGTGTGTGTTCAGGGGTCCATTTATGAGGAGAACAGCCCAAGAGGGAAAGGTCTTACACACCTGCCCACACATTTGAAAGATGGGAAGTGCAAGAGATGGCAAACACAGGACTTTCTTAAGAATGGTGTTTTAAGAATTGGAGACAAGTAAATATAGATGGTATGGAGCCTCCTGACAGTCCAGTTCCCAGGACCCAGGCATATCATGACCCTCAATATATTTTGATTGAATGAATGAAAGATGACCAGTCACCCAGTGGTGATCCTCTGTGGCTGCAATGAGATTTGATATTTACTCATGAAAGAGGCAGCCTCCTTGCTCTCTTCCTTACATCTGCATGAAGCAGAGTTCATCATGGTATTAACTCCATTTTACAGATGACCAAGCAGAGAGGCCAAGCACCCTGCTGAGCGAGGACCCATAACAGATTCATTTCCTAACTCCTGGTCCCCGTGTTCTGGACCTTGATGTTTTTCTTTCTTGGTTCCTGGAGTCCTTCCTGCACGTCTCAGAAAACTCTCAAGGTCCAAAGTCAGGCCACAGCTTGAATCCTCTGCATAACACCCTAGCGTGTGGCCTTCCACCTACCTACCTCCAGCAATAGGGAACTTGCTAAGATCTAAAGATCCGTTTCCATTTTGGCCCATCAAGTAGTGGTGGGTCCCTAACAAACCTAGACCCCCGATACAAGTAGTGCTGGCCTTTGTTTAATTAGTTCTTGATCAGCCGAGTTAACAAGCTGTGTCCTTGGTAGACAGACAGAACATGTTACTGGAACCCTTGATTGGAGCCCCATCCACTTTGGAAGATTCTCAGGCCACTTTGGGCTCTGTTTTCACTGGTTCCCAATAATTCCTTTAGATACCTAAGAGTGTCTCTGCAACATCTTCTAGCAGGAAGTCACTGACTCCATGGGATAATGAGGCTCCCAGCCAAGTTCTACAATTCCTGGTCCCTTGGCTTCTCTGCCTGTGGAATGGGCCTGGTGAGGACTGAAGGGCCCTAAAGAGTCTTTTAGAACATATGCCCCTGGTCAGGATGATGGTGACGACAATGATGGTCATCCAGATTCCCAGGGAAGTTCTACTTTTCAAAGCGCTTTTACAATTCCCGTATGATTTGGTCTTCACGGCAGCCATCTAAGTGCAGGGAGTTTGGGACAATCAGAGTGGGGAGAAGGAAGCCCCCTGCTCAGTGGATGTCTGTCTCAGTGTCTCCTCTCCTCCCTGTGGTCCTGTGGAGTTGTGAATAACAGCCAAAGCCACTACGGATAATCGCAAGAACCCAGGATCAATACAAGGTTCCTCATTTGATGTGAAGAGATAACCTGTCATCACAGTGAACGTGTAAAGAACCATTTCTACAGTGAGGTTATTATACAAAGTCCTCCAAATGTATCCCTTCAACTAACTCTCACACCTCTCTTAAGAAGAACTGTTATCTCCATTTTACAGATGAAGAAATTTGAGGTTCAGACCCATTAGAGGCAGGGGCAGGAGCCAGGATGTGAACCTAGCCTGCAGACGCTGAACTCACAACCCTTGATGGTGATGCCCCATATACATCACCTCTCACTAAAAACAAACCCAAAGCACACACCCAGAAAACCTTCCAACTGGCCTTGGATGCAGGTCACAGAACCTACTCCTGAAGTTCTGCCTGTGATGGGTGTGAGACACACTTGCAGCTGCCCACAGAGTAGGGGCCGCCTCTGGCTGTTGGCTGCCCTTTTTGAAGAACCAGACTCCCACACATTCTCCACCCACCACCAACTCTCCCCTACTCCTTTCCAGATTAATGGCAGGAGGGCCGGGGGGCGGTGCCCAGAAAATGTTTTTTGCCCATAAAAATTAACTTGGAGAAGATGGCATCAGTAACCTCTTTATAGGCTCATGAGCCAGTCTGGACAAGGAGATTCTATCTGTGAAGATAGGCTCATGAATATTACCACTTATTACTTTTAGCTTCTTATGAAAATTTGTTATCATGTGTGTTTTTTATTCTCCCGATTTTCTCTTACTACTTGTCACTTGTTACTTGTCCACTTGTGTCCTTCTTTTATTCACCTCTCTTTCTATTTTTCATCCAGTGCTAGTATATCTTGGATTTAACCTTCAAGAATTGGTTCAAATGACACCTCCTCCAGGAAGCCCTCCATGATGTCTCTAGGCAATTTAGCAATTCCTCTGGCTGTCCCTTGCATACACTTTTATAACACCTTTTAGAAAGCCATCATTATTTATTCAAACATCTCATCTTCCTCACTAGGTTGTAAGTCCCTGGAGAAAAGAACCTGTGTATCTCACAGGCCAACAAGTGCTTGGCACCTCATAGGTGCCCATATAATATTTACAGAGTGAAGGGATGCTTCTTAAGCTTTCTGTCTCATGGGACTTTAAAACAATAATAACAATAATTGAAAAATCCTTTGCAGAGATGGTCATACATTTTTGCAAAATGTCATTCTCAAGCATCTTGAGAACCTTTCTGGGACTTCTATCTTTTAGAAGTTTTTGGTTGATCTTTCCTGCCTCCATTTTTCTGAGGGAAATCCCACAGAACACAGAGAGGCAACTCAAATGGGAGATGATGCCTGAGGCTTGGACTGGAGTGAAAGCACATCCCAAGGGTTCTCTGGCCTTTGGGAGACTATGGCTCCGGAAGATTTTTTCTTGGGCTTTACAGGAATTACAGAGAGTTGCTTCATGTCAGACACACAAATTCTTAAAGACATAGTCACCATGGATGGTGGATCATCACAGAGTTTAAAAGGGGCCTCTTCCTCTCACTGTGCTTCTTATAACCTACTTATCTAACCACCAGGGAAGCTCCAACTTTTCTAATGCTACCAGCAAAAGAGCAAATCACTGCAATATAAGGTGAACCCCCAACCCTTTCCTTGCATTTTGAAGGCCTTTCCAGCCCATGGACATTGAGACAATAAATACTGAAACCATCACTTCAGGGCAGTGTGTGACAGAAAACAAGAGTGATTTTAAAAAGTAGTCCTCTAGTAAGAGGGGAAAAACTCAGCCCAGAAAGTGGTGGAAACTCATATCTTAACAAAGACAGAGAAGCCCACAGCCCAGAGGAGAGTATGTGGGAAGAGCGAAAACTTACATAAAATTTTCCTAGAAAAAGGGCTGGATTGAAATAATCAAAATATAATGTAAAAGTACACTTTTCCTAAAATAAAAACACTAGGTCACTGATACTCTTATCATTCAAATGCAGTTCAAACTTCCCTAGCCTTCGAAACAAAAATCTCTCAGGGTTATTGCGTGGAAGAAATCTTGGGACAGAAAGGAAATTTGGGAAAGACAATGGGAAGGATAAGAATTCATCACTCAGAGTTGCAGATGCAGATGCTTTTACTGAGTCCTGCCTTAGCCAGAAGCAGATTCTTCCTCTGACAGGCTCACCAGCTGGGGTCTCAAAGCTCTACTGATTTTGGTAAATGTGAGTAAGCATCTTAAGTTGCTTCAGAACTCAGTTGTACCCGCCCCCAACCCCATCCTCCCAAACAACAGAGTCAAGTTCCTAACATATCTATATGTACGAATGCCTTCTATTTTTTATACTCTTCAAGAGAGAAGGAAAATAATAATAACAGTGACAGATATTATTGATTGCTACTAAATGTCTTCCTTGGAAAGTCTGATCCATGGTCATGGATCAAGGCGAGAAGATGCTTGGCTTACTTTGGGTTCAATATTCTGCTGTTACCTACTTGGTTTCAAAGAGAAAGATGTTGGAAGCAGGGACCAAAATATTCAAGGTGTGCTACACACACTGATGGGCTTGTCAAATCGACTGGCTAGGGACTAGGGCATCTCTGGAGAAGAAAATGACATAAGCCAACTCATTGCAGGGCATCAAATCCACCTGACAGCTTCCTTATATTTGCCAAGTGCCACGCAGACCTTGTTGATGAGAAGGAAACTGAGGCATCGCGCAGGGGTCAGAGTTAGGGCAAAGGTCAGTCTTGGCTGAGGCAGAGGCCGGTTGAAAGCACTTACGTCGGAGGATCTCCCGCTGCTTTCGGACGTACCAGGTGTACAGGGCGGCGCGCTTCTGGGTCTTCATGGGGGTGCCTTTGTTGAGGTGCTGGGAGAGGTGTGATTGGTTCAGGCCGGTGACATCCACCACTTCCCTTTGAGGGATATTGTGCTGTTGCATGTAGCCCTTGATCATTTTGGCTGCCCTCCACGGGTCCTCGCTAGACAGATTAAGCAGAGGGTTAGGATGCTGGTGGAAGAGGTCGGGGACAAATATCCTCTTTCTAGAGGTTTTCCTTAAACTCTGTGCAAAACTCTGACCTTCCCCTATTTCTCCTCCTGCCCAAGTTACATCCTGGGGAGAGAGGCGAGGCCGAAATAGAGCCTGGACAAAAGAGGGGATGAAAGCTCCTATATAGTGCACTCCATCCCTTTCAACTGAGATGGGGAGAATAAAGAGGAAGATGATTTCCTTGCTTCAGTAATAGGAAAGCAAGCCCAGCACTCTCTCTCTGGAAGCAGAAAGAAAAGTTCCTGGGTGTTTCTTTTTGTTTTTGTTTTACGTTTTTGTTTGTTTGTTTGTTTTGCTTTCCTGCACTTTGCTGGAATGTGAGAGATTTTAAAGGAAGAGCAGAGGTGTCCTTCGCTTGTGACTAGGCTGGTTGATCCCCACGATAGGAGGTATCATCTCTAGATTCACCTGGACTTCTTCCACATCACCTCCCTTTGGGATGGGAGTCTCCACTTGTTGCTTAAAAAATGGCAGTAAAACATAAGTGACCACCTCCGGAGAAGCAAGGAGGATGTCTTAGCCAAATGTTAAACAGTTTTCAGAGTTTCAGAAAACTTTTAAGAAATGATGTTCCTCTCCTGGGGGGCTGAGGAATCACTGCACTGACGTGAGGCAAATAAAATTAAAACAAAAAATTCTTCACAGCCCCACCTCCCAAATAAGACCACACAGACAGATGGATAATTTCAATTTCTGAATAAGATGTGAATGATTCCAAATGCCACTCTCTTTCTATATTCTTACATGTCTCCTCGGATAGGGTAAGAGTGTCGGGAAGTTAATCTTTCTCATAAATTTCAAGCTTGGGGTAAGAACTTAAACTTTTCATTTAAGTTCATTTCATTCATAAACACAGGTAATGGAAAAAAACTTCTTTAGAACACTGTATTAGTGCCTCTTAATTTATTCCAAACGTTTTCAACTTTGCCAATATCTTTTCTTGCTTATTGAAAAGTGAGCAATCTAATTGAAAACAAAAATTAAGAGAAGAGTGCACAATATAGAACAAAGATATTCATGAAACAATAGATCCATATATATTATTTGTTTAAGGCAGCTACGTGATTAACTTAAAAAACCCCAGCATCCCCTTACGGTTGATGTATATAATAGCCTGATAAAACATGAAAAAAATGAAGGGAATAATTAGGTTCAGAGGTAACAATAAGCAAAATTTCAGAGGGCAAAAAACCAGATATAGGTGAAGATGAAATAAGTGATTTATTTCTAGATGATGTCTATGTCAACTACAATCACGTTTGTGTCATGAATTTTTTTAACCTAGTAATTAAACAGATTTTTGTAAGCATTTGAAAAATTGGGATTATTTTAGCAAGTCTTTGATATTAAATTTATGAGAACACAAGTTTTGATAGAGATGTTTTTGATAAATGCAAACTCAAAATTACATATAGCTTAATATCTCAAGTATTTATAAAGGTACTTCCAAGTAATACAACAATATTTAAGTAAAAACAGGAACAAAAAATGAGGAACTGCGTCCATTTCAAATATGGATAATTCACCTTGAGTAAGAGGAAAGTAATGTAACATTTTGAACATGCCCGTGTAAACATTAGCACTCATTTTAAAAGTTTATTTCTGCTAAATACTTGCACAGTATTTTTAGGGTAAAAAAACACCTTCAACAGATATCAACAACAGCTTCCAAAGTTAGAAAAAGTATCTGGGTTTTTAAAGGTAATGCTGCTTCGACAGATTCTTTAACATTTTTGGTTTTGTTTAAATTTTTTACTAGTATTTATTTTGTGTGTTTAAGAAACCTAACTGAAATAGTGTAATATTCCGAGAGCAAATAATTCCGTGGAAAAAGTGAATTAGCTTAACGACTGAAAAGGTTTAAAACAAAAAACAAAAGGCCAGGGAAACCATATAAATGATAGCAAATCTTTCAGCCCGCATTAAAGCCTGGGGATAAGATGGCGTAGTTACACCTTTATAGCTCCGACCACAGAATTCTCATGGATTCACCGGGAAGGGCCCCAAGAGTCGGTTACGTTTTGAAATTTAAAAATACAGCCAGTGATCTGGGGTTCGCAACCCCGGTAAACACACGGATCGGGAGAAGGGCGCCCGGCGTTGTCCTCAGGGCGCAGGTGTCAAGCGCCCGACCTCGGCGCCCGCCTGGTCGGCCCAGCATGCTCCTTTCCAAACAATGCCATGAACCGAGAGGCCCTGGACCCCGGCTCCGATCGCCGCGATTTCTTCGTTAAGAAGCCTCCACCGGGGCTTCTTGGGGAGCAACCAACTTTCCAACTTTTCACCGCGCGCGCCAGCCTAGAGCCGGGGCCGGAACCGGCAGCGCGCAGCCCCGACCCGCTTTCCCCGTCTCTCTCTTCTTGGAGATGGAAAGAGCGGCCAGCCGCTCCCCAAAGTGACTTGTCCTGTTCTTTTCTTTCCGCCTTAGCGGAGCAGTGTGGACCAAAAGGGGAGTGCGCGCCTCTGGCGTGTAGCAGCCAACTGCGCAGTGACCTGGGGGCCGCTAGCGATTTCTTGAAAAATTACTTTAATCAAGTCTGACCACTCCTGAAGGTGGGGGAGGGAAGTTAGCAGCCGCTGGGGAAAGGAGAAGAAACCTTAGGGCCTGGCCTGTGTGTTCCCCACCCCCGCCCCCGGTGGGGGTCTTGGGCCCCCTAGCCTGGCTCTCCGCCCCCTGGAGCCCGGAGCTCTGCGCAGCGAAGAGCGCTGAGGTCCGGAGCCCAGGGCCGGGCCTGGCTCTGTGCCCGCCCGGCCTGCGGTGTCGGCGACCTCCGGGGCAGCCCGGGTCAGGCGCGGGGCGCGGGGCGGCGCGGGGGCTCTCCTGGGAGGGCCGGTCAGCCCGGTGCGTGTGTGCTGGGAGCTGCGAACAGCCTCGCTAGTCCGCTTTCTGCTTTCCTTCCCTCTCGAAGCCGCGTTTACAACTTCACCAATGAATAACCCGCCTCTCCGTTCAACCTAATCACGACTTTTTGTGTATCTTTCTGTTGATGATTTATAGAAATAAATTAATAACACCCTAACTCCACGTGCTTCAGTTTATATTACATCTCTGCCACGTCTAACCCGGCGCGGGGCTGGGTGCCGAGGGACGCCCCAGGTTCTTCCAAAACCCCGCTGGAAGGCGGGTGCCTGCGGCCAGGCGGATGGGCCTAGGCCCCGCGGGCCCCGGTGCCGGGCGGCCGGACATCGGCGGTTCCTCCCGGCCCGGGGTCAATCTCCGGCCCGCCCCGGCGCCCCAGCCGCTCTTCTGACCCCTCTCACCTTCCTGCACCCCTAGCCCGGGCGGGGGAGAAACCGCCGCCAAGGGGGCAACCCGCCAGGCAAGAAAGAACCTCAAACCCTACGAACTAACTGTAGCAACAGACTTTCGGGAAGTTAGAAGAAAAAAAAAAATCTAGAAATTCCCCTGATTGTTTTGCTAGAGAGTAAGCCGCCGGGTCCCCAGGTAGCAAATTCAAATGCAAGGTCATAACGCATCCCAAACGGCCACTGCGGGCGGGTGACCCGGGTTGCCCCGGTCCTGGGCGCGACTCCGGCCTGGCCTTGCCTGGGGACTGCGGAGCTGAGGGTCCGAGGCCAAACGAGGGTCTCGGTCCCAGAGTAGCCTGGCTAGGAGCGACATGCGGTCTAAGGGAACCGCTTGGCTCTTTGGATAATTAGTAACAAGCTGTCAAAGCCCTAGGTCGCTCAGAAAGTCTTAGCAAACCACCCGGGGCCGGGAGACAGACGGCCGGGCGACCGGCCTGCCTGGATTACTCGGGGACGCCGGGGTGTCAGCGGCGAGATCCGGGAACGCCCTCCTTTCTCCCACCAAATCCACCGCAAACCCGAGGCTTGAACGCACTGATTCCTCGCTTGCTAGAGACGCGGTTTCATTGCCCCTTGCGAGTCCACTCCAACCCGACAACGTGCAAGCATTTCCTTTCGCAGATCTAAACGGGCTTTGGGGATTCCAGATAACCTCGGGGCCTTGCTCGGGCGCTGCAGACGAGAGTGCCCATCGGAGAAGGCGCCCCCCAGATCCCTGCCCCGGAGCCGCCGGTCCCTCTGCGGAGAGCCGCAGGACGCGGCTCCCCAGGCCGGTTCCGCAGATGCGGCTCCCCGGGAGAACTGCTTGTGGCCTGGGGTTGCTGCGGGCCCGGAGCCTCCGCACCGGCGAATCGCCGAGGTTTCACTGCGCCCATTCGCACCTTCGGCCGCGTGGGCAAGGGCTCTGCAAGCTCGGTTCTCCCAGGCCGAACCCCAACACTGCCTGGAGGGCCCCGCCGGTCCCGGGCGCTGGGCTGGGCAGGAATTCACGAAGTTTCGGGGCTCGGGCCGTCCGACTGAGGGGCTGGGAGGGGTCCAGGTGTTGGAAGAGAAGCGGAGCGCCCCCCGGGGACTTCTCTGGTGGAAACCAGGCTTGGCAACAGCAGTCGGGGGCCGTGTGGCTCAGCCACTGGGGCCCAGGGCTCCGGGTGTTCAGGCGCACCCCTCCGCACCTCGGCCCGCGCCTACCTGAGCATCCGGTCCACCTCCGCCCGCTGCTCCGCCGCCTCTTCGGTGTTGAGCGCTTGCAGCTCCTTGAGGATGGGAGGGGTGTCATAGTCGTCCCCGTCTTCGGAGCCCTCGTCTCCGGACAGGCGGCCCTTGGCGTGGCCGTTCGTCAGAGTGTGGAAGACCGGCTTGGTGTCCGGCTCGGCCCCGCTCCCAGGGGACAGGGGCAGCGTCTCCAGCTTCACCCCGAAACTCGGGGACGGCAGCAACTCCTCCAAGGCCTGGATCAACACCTCCTTGGTGACCCCGGAGCTCAGCAGGGCGCTCAGGAGTTCTTGCTGGAGCGACGTGAGCTTGGACACCATTTTCCAAGGACAGAGAAAGAAGGGGGTGAGGGGGCGGGCGGGTGGGTGCGAGAGAGGAGGGTGGAGGGGAGTTTCAGAAGCGAACCCCAAGTCCAGGAACCCCCCCCACCCTTCAGTCTCCAGACACCTGTTACTCCCCGGGGTCCCGGAGTCTCCTCCGAGAGGAGTCAGAAAACTTCTAACTTGCCATGATCGCCACCATTAGGCCATATAAGATATGCAAATTAGCGGGGAGGGCCCGGCTTTCGGCAAGATGCAAATGGTCGGCGGCGTGGGGTGGGGGTGGGGGGCCGCGGGGGGAGGGGAACCGAGAGAGTGAGAGTGTGAGAGGCAAACCCGAGAGCCCGAGACCCGAGCCGGGAGCCGGGATGCTAGGGTCCAGGGTATTCACTCCGGGGGTCTGAGGATATTCGTGCACCGCTTGCGTCTATCAGCCAAACTTCAGCTGACCTTTGGACTCGTTAAACAAGTAGCTTGCAGCCTGGTGTGCAAGGCGCCGGGACTTTTCCACCCGCTGCGGGTCCGGCTTTAAGTCTGGAGAGAAGGAGAAACTGCTCTCGGGGGCTCAGGTGAGGGCTGGAGGAAGCTGGGGTGCTCTTGGGAGAAGCAGACGGAGGAGTGGTACCCTCGCACGCGTCCCGACCAACCTGCGAGCAGTGGGCCCGGAGAGCCGGGCCGGCGGAGGAGGAAACTGACCGCAGGGGAGTGGACGCGGAGACCCGGGGAAAGAGGGGCGTGTTGGGCGGGGGTGAGTGTGGAATGCAGGGTGGGTGGCGGGCACTGAGTTCTACCTGAGTTACCGCTCTGCCGACCCCAGGCCTTCGGGCGCCGGGGCTGGCGGCTTGGATTTACAGAACTGTCGGCCCCAGAGCGTAGGCCAGAGGGAAGGAGGCCGGGAGAACCCTTGGGAAGAGGAGGCGCCGACTAACTGGGTGCAGCGGGGCCGCACCGGCACCCAGCCCGGCCAAGCCGCGGGGAGCTGGGCGCCCGGGCCCCTGGGATTTAAAACCCAGAATATCAAAGCGCGCGTTCGGGGCAAAACTGGGATCGCGGGGCCTCCTTTCTGCCAGTGAAAGTTGGCTGGGCAGTTGAAGCCGCACGTCTTCTGGGCGCACTGATTTCTGGTTTATTAGCAGCTCCAGGACACAGCGGTTCCCAGGGCCAGAGACTGATCTCTGTGGACGCGAGGTCAAGGCGGCGGTGGCTGGCGACTCCCACGCCAAGTTGGGAAGGGGCCGACCAAGCCAGCGAGGGACATAAGTGATTGTTCACGCCGGCCCGGCCCAGGAAGGAAGCCGGGAACCTCTCAGCGCTATCGGAGTTTCACCTGCATCTTCCCGAGGCGCTCAGGGGCGAGGAAGGAGGCAGGAGGTGCGCCCCGACTCCAGGCTGCCCTGGACCTGCAGAAGATCCAGGGTAGCAGGGGCTTTTTAGGACCCATGGCTCACAGTCCCATAGTTCCTGGGGCAGAGGACACCTCCTTCCCCTCTCTAAGCCCCAGGTTCATCACCTAAGAAATACTGAAACCTAAAGCCCAGAGGATGTGGCATTGTGTACATTGAGTGAGCCCACCTGTGAAACTCTGTATTCCAGGAACAGTATTCACACTTTTCTGAGAAGGCAGGCAGTCGGTTCCTAGTAGTAAAATCTAGCCCTAGGGAGGTTCAGGATTCTCAGAACCAGGCAAATTCAGCGCTGGGCTTGGAGGGACTGGGAGCTTAGGGACAAACATTCAGAATGAGCAGGGCATTTGCAAAGGAGCTTCTAAGCAAAGTCCCCCCACTTTCCCACCTTTTAAAGGCAGTTAGGAGGAAGAGGGGAATTTCAGCAGGAGTAGGAGTGGGAATGGGGAGGGTCATCAGATCTGTCTGCTTGGTTCAGGTACCAGGGCTGAAGCCCAGATGTTGTTGATCCAAGTCAGGCTGCTAAGGAGCCTGTCGTTGTTATTTAGTCCCTAAGTCGTGTCCTACTCTTTTGCGATCCCATGGACAGTGGCCCTGCCAGGCTCCTCTGTCCATGGGATTTCCCAGGCAAGAATACTGGAGTGGGTAGCCATTTCCTTCTCCAGGGGATTTTTTCCTGACTCAGGGATGGAACCCATGTCTGCTGCATTGGCAGGAGGATTCTTTACCACTGAGCAACCAGGGAAGCCCCACTAAGGACCTAGGTTGACTTTTTAAATTACAGGGTTTGCTCTGTACTCCTGGACCACCCACGAGAAAGGGGTGGTTGTGTGCACGGAGCTCTGGGTGACCTTTACAGCATCTCAGTGTCTTTCCCCGAGAAAGGGGTAAGAAGTTCATAGAAACGAGGGCTCTTCATTTCACCTTATTGTCTTGGAGTTTGTTGTGACATATGGCACCTCCTTGCCCCTCACAGTTCAGCCCAATGGGAGAACATTTTTTGCCTCCCCAGCTTCCCTCAGCAGGGATAATGAAGTGTTCAGAGTAAATGTCCCTGGAGAACAATCGCTTTTTCTCTGTCCCTCACTTGCTATCATGATAGAAGCAGTCAAGTGTAATGAAGATGAGTTTCTGTGTTTAGCTGGGAAAACCCATTAAAAAACCAGCCATCACTTCCCTTTTAACAACAAAGCTTTGATTTGCAGTTCCGACTGCTGTGTGCCCAGTCTGACTCGCAAGCTTCCTTATCTCTCAAAATTCAGGTGTCAGCAAACCCATTCTTCCCCCCTACCCCAGCCAATGGAAACACACAGAACGTTGCCCAGAGCACAAGGAAATTTCCTATGCGTGTCCAGGTAATCTGGCTAGTCAAAGTCAGCAGCTTCCTGTAACCCGCTTGCTCAGGTATAGGTATATACTACCTGATGCAATATGGGTGCTCACCAAGTAACTGCAGCTATAGATCTGTGGGCATACCCATTATCTATCTATTCATATGGAAATTTAGAAAGAAAAAGTGTAAGGATCCCAGCAGGGGGTCCTTTGGGATGTGGGTCACAAACATTCACCAAATGAATTATCTCAAAAAACACTTTGGTTAGGCTTCCTCTCAAAAGAAGAAGCCAGAACATAACTGAAATACTCTTATTTATGCTTCACAAAGGATAAAGTAATGATGGACTGAGACAGTAGCCCCATTTTAAAGAACTGGGAAAAGATGTAGGACGTTTTAAAGAGGTGGCTTGGAGCTACTGTAATAAGTTAAAGAAGGGTTGAGATTGGGGCTCAGGATTTTTGAGTAGGGCTTTAGGATGAAAGAGAAAGGGCTCCAGTTTTACTGTGTTGGGAGATGGGAAGTTGAAAGAGGGGATTCTGCTGTGATTCCACAGCAGAGAATAGAGAACAGATGTTGGAGTCAAACAGACCTAAATGTGGGTTCTGCAATCTACTTAACCAGCTGTGCAACTTGGATAAGCTTGCGTTGCACAAACTTCTGAGCTTCAGCTTCCTTAGGCGGAAAATGATCCTAATACTCTACTGGGTTTTTGTGACGGTGAAAAAATAATGAGTTGGTAACTGCAGGTTCAAGTGTCTGACATGTTTAGAAAGAGACAGCCCATCATGAAAACATGCAAAGAAGTAAGGCAGCTGATCTTCTGGGGCTCTTTTATTCCCAGCTTTTGTTTTTCTTTTTTGAGTTACTGAATTTAAGGAGACCAGATTAGGTTCTTCTACTCAAACAATGAATCCACTCGTTCACATCCCAAGATTTTTCTATGAGGAAATGTAGTCCCTGATCCAAGATAATTTAAAATACAGTTGGCTCATTAGTCTATGAAAGTTTTCTGGGCACCGTCTTGGAAGTTTCACAGAAGGGCCCTTGTGGTTCCCATGGCCTCAATCTCTCCCGTAACTTCACAGCCCAGGGGACCCTGCTTTCTAAGCTTGTGCACAGTCTTCTTCCTACTTTCCACGGTTCCCCTGATTTGCTTACAGCTGGGAGAACCCAGTCCTCTCTGTTCTCTGATGCTCCCCTCTCCACATTGATTCGGGAGAGTCTCTAGAAAGCCTCACAATGAAAGCATCTCTAGAGTTAAGCATGAATACCACCCTATCCTAGTCTGAAAGTGGTTGGAAGCCTTATTGTTAAGACAGCAGCGTTGCAGCCTAGAGAGCGTTCTAGACTGTGTCATTAGAGCCTGAGTTCCCATCTCTGGATACAAAACTCTTTTCCTGGTAACTCTTCACCTCCCCCAAAAGGCTTGGCTGGGCACCTTCTCTGATTCTGCTTTTGAAAGATGGCCACTTGGTCTGAATGGCCATTTAAGTTCCCCGTTTTTTCCATGATTTGAAATTCCAGAATGACCACGTTGTCCATTTCCAGACTTTTGGGCAGATGATACATGAGCTCAGGCTGGAACTCTGAGTAGTACTAGAAATAGGACACCATGGAAAGTAAACTCCAAGAAGATGGAGACCATCTCATGACTTACTCTTCAATGTCTGGAGAGGTGTCTGATCCATAAAACACACTCAATAAAACCTTGTTGAATAAATGAGCAAGTAATCATTCCTCCACAATACCATTAAGAGTGATTTTTGTGTCCTTATTTATACTTGATTTTTCTAGTTGTCAGCAAGGAAGTTGTAGTCTAAATAACTTTCCCAGACCCAAATGGGTATATCATGTGTGACTCCATTTATATAAAGTTAAAAACCAGGAAAAACTAATCCATGGTGATAGAGGTTAAATTTGAGGCTACTTGGGACTTCTCTGGTGGTCCAGTGGTTAAATCTTCGCCTTCCAATGCAGAGGGTGCAGGAATGATCCCTGGTTGGAGAGCTAAGATCCCACATGCCTCAGTGGTCAAAAAAACCTAAACATAAAGCAGAAGCAACACTGTAACAAATTCAATGAAGGCTTTTACAATGGTCCTCTTAAAAAAAATTGAGGTTACTTTGGGGGATGTATTCACAGGGATGGGTAATGAGGGAGCTTTCTGGGACGCTGGGAAAGTTCTCTCTTGATCAGGATGGTGGATATATCATCAGGCTACTCAGGATTTGTGGATGTTGCTATACATTAAAACTCTGTTCATGTTAGCTGCTCAGTCATGTCTGACTCTTTGCAACCGCATGGACTGTAGCCCACCAGGCTCCTCCATCCATGGGATTTTTCCAGGCAAGAATACTGGAGTGGGTTGCCATTACCTTCTCCGGGTAATCTTCCTGACCCAGGGATTGAACTCTGGTCTCCTGCATTTCAAGCAGACTCTTCACTGTCTGAGGCACTGGGGAAGACCAAATGATAACTTAGTAAAAAGTATATAATTCCAAAGCATAAAATGTAAACAGTGGCAGCCACCTCCTTACTGCCCTCTTGTTTACAGTTTCTGCATGGCCCTATACATTCTTTCCCACTTGTCATGTATGGTTTATTACCACTGAAACTTACAGGCGAGCATGTTTCAGGAGTGGGCAAACTTTTTCCATAAAGGGCTGGATCGTAACACACTGGTAAAGAATCTGCTTGCAGTGCAGGAGATGCAAGAAACTCGGGTTCGATCCCTGGGCTGGGAAGATCCCCTGGAGTAGGAAATGGCAACCCACTCCAGTATTCCTTCTTGGAAAATTCCATGGACAGAGGAGCCAGGTGGACTACCATCCATGGGGTCACAAAGGGTCAGACATGACGGAGCACATCAGTGTATTAGTAAGTGTTTTAGGCTTTTGAGGCTTATAGTTTCATCACAACTGCTCAATTCTGCTGTCATAGACAATACACAAATGAATTGTGTGGCTCTGTACCAATAAATGGAGAAGGAAATGGCAACCCACTCCAGTGTTCTTGCCTGGAGAATCCCAAGGATGGGGGAGCCTGGTGGGCTGCCGTCTATGGGGTCGCCCAGAGTCGGACACGACTGAAGTGACTTAGCAGCAGCAGCAGTACCAATAAAGCTACTTACAAAAGCAATTGGATGGACTTCACTGGTGATCCAGTGGTTAAAAATCCACTTGGCAATGCAGGACACAGCAAAACCAAACCAAAAAACAATTGGCTGGCTGGATTTAGCCTGTGGGCTACAGTTTTGCCGAACCTTGGATAAAACTATGTATCCGAAAGAGAACCTGAGAGGCATCTCACTTCACTTCTTCATCTTTGGGATGAGGAAACAGATTCAGGGAGGAGAAATAACTTTCCCAAGAGATATTAGCACAGATCACCTGGGAGATCCTGGATTTGGAGTCGAATAGAGCAGCTGTTTGTGGGTGTGGCTTTGGGAAAGTTACTTAATTTGAGTCTTCATATTAGCACCATATGTCAATGGTGATAATAGTGGAATTTCTATCTCCTAGGGTTATTGGAAGGATTAAATTAGATAACACAGGAAAACACCTTGTAGAGGGCTTGGACTTAGTTTCGAATGAAGTGCTTTCTCAATCATAGCACACAGCTCAAGGGCCCCTTCCTGCATCCCTTCCTTCCCTCCTCCTAAACCACAACTTCTAGGGTAAGTTCACTGACAAACACAACCACGTGTCTACTACCTGTGAAGTCCTCCGGGGACAGCTGCAAGCTTGGGACAAATGGCTCCCGGAGGATGTCAGATCCTACCAGCCCAGCCCTCAGCTTCCTTTCTAGAAATCCCTTCCAGCTCTGTGCTTTTATTTCCCCCAAACAAGCTGCTATCAGATGATCTTTGCCAGGAAAACTCCTAAGGGTAGAGGAGAGTTCTCTCATTTGATTCAACAACCCACCTCCTTCTTGCTGGGTCATTTTTAGAAATAGGGTGTTCCCAGGAGCTTGTAAAAGATTAAATTAAAAACGAGCGACCTAGTATGATATTAAACTAATAAATACTACACTTGGCATAGACAGCCTTCACTCCAGAGCAATAATCTAGCCCTTCTACTACACCCATGAAAAGTGAGGTTGGCAGGGGGCCCAGCACACAGCAGGGGCTGTATAAGTGTTTATTGAATCAACAATATGGGCCAGGCTAGTGTTCAGAAAAGAAAGAAAGGCGACACCCTTTACTAAGATTTCCTGGAATCTGTTTTCAGATTAATAGTCAAAGAATTGTTAGTGAGGGATCCTCATGGTACTCTTCTCTGTATTCTTCCCGCAAACCTGTGAGCTAGGCAGCATCAGTTCTGCTTTAATGATGAAGAAATAGAGGCTCTAAAAGGGTAAATACTGGCCCAAGGACCCACAAACGGTTAAGGAGTGGAACCTTGGCCTTGAACTGAGGACTCCATGGTGCTCCATTAAGTACCTTCCTTCTGGGGCCTTGGCATCTTCCAAACCCAAATGGGACGGGAGAGAAAGGGCATAGCGAAGCACCCTAAACAGTTTCAGGGCAGAGAAATCTTGTGATGTGTTAGAGAGAGAGAGGTCAAAGTCTTTCCTGTCTAAGGCGATTCCAGCCACATAAAGAACTCTTAACATTTGTACAGTGTTTTATGGTGTGCAAAGAGCTTCCTCCTTTCATCTGATCCTCAAAACAGTCTTGCAAAGAAGGCAAGGCAGGCATTAGTATTCACGTTTCACAGACGAGGAAACCGACGCTCAGAGAGGAAAAATGACCCACCAAAGATTCCAGTACCACCCTCTATTGACCCAAGTCTTCTGAAGCTGGACTCTACAGTCCTCTCCACAATATTGTGTTTGTACAATGATGAGATTAGCACAAGGCACAGCCCAGAACAGATATAAGATTTAAAGATAAGGTAAAAAGAGTTACCCCCCATTCTAGTCCTGAGGTCACACTCAAATGATGGAAAAGCTGGAACGGTGTCACCTCTTCTTCCATGGTGGACACGCCCCTGCTCTGCTGGGTGGTGTCTGCTCAGGAGGCTGGTGACTTGATCTGAGGCACAAGTGGCCACTGGGCCTCAGCTAAGGGATGAGCAAGGTCTTTAATGCTAGGTGACTAGACACAGACCCTGCTCCCAGGCCTGGGGGTGAAGAGCACACAGGGCTGCTGAGTCAATGCAACAAACATTTATTGAGCACCTACTGGATGCTGGGCACTCAGGAAGCTGTCTAGTCGTGCTGAGATGAATGTGATTCCGTTGCTGCTCTGAAAGAGTTGGTTTTATAATGGGAGAGATAGACACATATACACTCACTTATCTTTTTTAAAAAAATGTTTTGTTGAATAATTTTATGTTGTTTTTGGCCACACCATGTGACATGTGGGATCCTAGTTTTCTGATCAGTGATCTAACCCATGTCCTCTGCAGTGGAAGCAGAGTCTTAACCACTAGACCACCAGGGAAGCCCCACATACTCACTCCTATTGCTAGACAGGGTGGAGCAGGCTTTACAATAAGCACAGTGCTGACCACTTCACATAAGGCATCTCATTCATTCTTCATAACGGCCCTGTGAGATAAAACTATTCCTTCTACTTTTAGATTTCTCCATTTGTGCTCAGAAAGCTCAAGATGTACAGTGAGATCTTGTGTTGCCTAGCTTCACACATTTTCTGTACTTGCCAAGAGGCAGCAATGATAGGGGACTCAGGATAGGGCTTGGAATCAGGCTGATCTAAGTTTGCAACCTGTCTCTCCTGCTTCCCAGATGTGACCCTGGGCAAGCTGCCACTCGGAACCTCAGTTTCCTCATTGGTCAAAAGGAAAACAGTGTAGAATTTGGCAGGAAAGATAAATATGTAAGCCACTTGGCACAACGAATAAGTAGAAGCAAATGCTAATAATACTAGGGAAATCAGCCAAGTTCTGTGGGGACTCAGAGCGCTTGAAGGGTAAGTAGAATTTTGACAAGAACTCAGAGAACATTTCAGGCAGAAAGAATTATTAAGCAAAGGCTTGCAGGTATGAAAGTAGGTGAAGAGGTGATGGGGGCTGCAGAGGGCAAGCTGAGTTGTCTGGACCGTGGAGGGATCTTGCTAATGATGATGCTGGGAAGTTAGGGAGGACTGATATGAGCAAACCCTGGATGCCATGCCCGGGGGTCTGAACCTCTCTCCTTAGGCAAGGTGCGTGTGTGCGTGCACGCTCAGTCATGTCCGACTCTTCGTGAGCCCATGGCCTGTATGGACTGTAGCCTACCAGGCTCCTCTGTCTGTGGAATTTTCCAGACAAACATACTGGAGTGGGTTGCCATTTCCTACTTCAGGGGCTCTTCCCGACCTAGGGA
Organism: Bubalus kerabau; assembly: GCF_029407905.1. Taxonomy (NCBI): domain Eukaryota; kingdom Metazoa; phylum Chordata; class Mammalia; order Artiodactyla; family Bovidae; genus Bubalus; species Bubalus kerabau. The sequence continues at coordinate 50,448,968 of NC_073627.1, read as the reverse complement.
AGATCCTTTCTGGGGTGGGTTTGGGGCTCCAGCTGCAGGCCCCACCAGTCCTCTTTCTTCCCAACTCCCACCTGGTAACCACTGCCATCCTCAACACCCTTAGGGAGCCTGGTGTGGGCACAGAGAGGTGGGGAGAGCATGCTGGAGCCCCATGGCATTGCAGGGACAGGACAGTGGCCATCCCTGATCCAGGCTGACAGTGTCTGTCTGCTGTGGGTTGGAGCTGAGGCCCCAGGAGGAAGAGATGCTTGGCTTGACTTCTACAGCCTCAGTGGGGGCATCGTGCATTGGTCCAGCGGCTGGGCAAGGGGGAAACTGGCAGCTGGTGGGCTGTGTGCCCAGGTGTGTACTGAGTCACAGGCTGGCGTTCCCAGACAGTAACCTGTTATCTTCCCTATCCCCCCAGGGAATCAGGCATTAAATAGCAAATAAAAAATAAACAGAGAAGGAGAGAGACAGAGAGAGGGAGGCAGAGAGTGAGGGGGAATGTCCCCAAGATCCCTCTGGGCGGAGGCAGCGTGCGTTCTCCCCGCCCGGCCTTTGCCCAGACCTCAGCCTGGTAAGAACGTTCCGTCACAGTCTGTGGGCTGGACCTTGGCCTCTTTCCACACATTCAGAAACACCGGCTAATGAAGTGGATATTGTTTTCTGGTCCATCTCTCTCACCCGATGGCTAGTTCCCCTCCATGGGCCTCGCTCAGCAGTGGTGTCAGGAGTGATATAGAGGCTGACCGTTTCCCATCACTGTCCCACACACCTCATTAACTACTCCTTGCAGCTGGAGGTGACCATTACGGATTAGAAAAGCCAGAGGGCTCTTCAGAGAGCGGAGGGACCCGCGGTTTCCCAGAAGTTCCTGACCCACGTGTTCTCTCCTGTAAGACATGGGAGGTGACCTTCTGGGTTATAGAGCCACCAGAACAAAGGCATGTCTGCAGCTCTTAGAGAATCACTTTTTTTTTCTTTTTAATAAGAGACTTGCTTTTAAAAACAGAGGAATAGATTTGAAACTTACAAAAACAAACTAGTGAATGTAACAAAAAAGAATCAGATTCACTGATTCAGAGAACAAACTAGTGGTTACAAGTGGAGAGATGGAAGAGCTAAGGAGCAATAAAGGGGTAGGGAATTAAGAGGCAGAAACTATCAGACATACATTAAACTATAAGGATACACTGTACAACACAGGGAATCTAGCATATATTTTCTCTTAACTAAAATGATTAGGGGACTTCCCTGGTGGTCCAGTGGTTAAGACTTCGCTTTCCAAAGCAGGGAGTGTGGGTTCAATCCCCAGTTGAGGAGCTAAGATCCCACATGCCTTGCAGCCAAAAAACCAAAATGTAAAACAGAAGCAATCCTGTAACAAATTCAATAAAAGCTTTAAAAATGGTCCACATTGAAAAAGACTTTAAAAAATGATTAATACTGTAAACTTATGTATATTTTAAGTTATGTATATTCTACCACAATAAAAACTTAGAAAAAAAAAAAGAGGTGTGAGACAAGAGCACTTCAATGTGGAATAAAAGAATATTCTTTGGAATCAAAGAATGCCAAAAAAAGAAGAGTGCAAAATTACTTTACAAAATTACACCAGAGGAAACCTGAAGCATTATCTATTGAAAGATATGCCTCTGTTTTGAATCTGATCTAGCCCTGGCACTGGGAGGATGTGATACTTGTTGGGTGAAGGAATAAGTGAACGGTGTATTTTCATGACAGATCTGTGATGAGTCAAGGTGGACGGTGTCTCAGGAAGCAAAGTACCTGGTCACACAGTGCGGAAGCCGGTGGCAACGCCCCGTCCTCCACTGTCGCCTTTTTCCTAGCCGTCTTTTCGTCTCCTCTGGGATCTACCACTTGTCAAGACGCTCTGGTGAAGTCATCCTGTGAGGACAATGGCCTGTACTGAGCATCTACAAGAACCGACCAGCTGCTCCTGGCATCCAAACAGCCCCACTCCCTGGTCCTGAAGCTCTTCATTTTCACTGTGGTCTCCCATGGCTCATTAGTAAACATTTTTTTCTAATCTATGTGAGTATTCACTTAAAAAAAAAAACAGCAACCTACTTTTGTTTTCTAAGTTACAAAACTAATAAACTTCACCCTATGATCCAGCAATTCTGCTTTTGGGGGGATATACCAAAAAACTGAAAGCGGGGATATTTGCACACAAAAGTTCACAGCAGCCCTGGTCACAATAGCTGCAGTGTGGGCGGTTCCCTGGCAGTCCAGTGGTTAGGACTCAGCGCTTTCACTGCTGAGGGCCCAGGTTCATTGGCTGGTCAGGAAACTAAGATCCCACAAACCATGCAGGATGACAAAAAGAACAAAGAAAAAAAAAAAAAAAAAAACAAACCAGCTAACGTGTGGAAGTAACCCAAGTGGCCAGAGCAGATGGATGGATAAGCAAAATGTGGTGTCCACATATAGTGGAATATTTTCCAGCTTTGAGAAAGGAAGGGGATTCTGGCAAATGCTACAACACAGATGAACCTTGAGGACATTGTGCTAAGTGAAAGAAGTCAGTTCCAAGAGGACAAATACTGTATGAGTCCACTCAGAGGAGACACGGAGAACAATCAGATTTATAGAGGAGAGACTACAGAGACCGTTTCAAGGCAGGGTGGGGGTGGTGGAAGTGGGGAAAGGGTAGTTATTGTGTAATGGGTGCAGAGTTTCAGTCTGGCCAGATGAAAACCGTTCTAGAGAAAGATGGTGATGGTTACAGGGCACTATGCATGCACGTGATACCACTGAAATGTACATTTAAGAACGATTAAGACGATATATTCTGTTTTACCACAATTTTTAAGAACCTAACAGACATGCAAAACAGAAAACAATCAAAACTGGATCAAGTAAAAAGAGAGGCTCCTTTCTTACCTGTTCATTACCGGCTTCCCAATCCCCAACTGTCTCTTTCTCTGAGCATTTGCTGTTCAGTTTACCTGCTTCCTGCATGCATGCTCACACTGAGGGGTGTGTGTGTGTTTGTGTGTGTACTTAAAAAAAACCAAACCAAGGTCCCTGGTTCCCTCTTTTCCGTTGTATACTCCTCAGGGGCTGTCCAGAGGAGACTTCAAGCCCACGGGCAGCGGGGAGAGATTGCCGGGTCTGAATTTCCATTCCATTCTGTGACAGGGGACTAAAGGACTTAACCTCTCTGGAGCTCAGTTTCTGCATCTGAAAATGGGTACATTATTAATCCTTGTTCTCTGGAAGTTTCTCCCTTGACCTGGACTCTGAGAGCAGTCAGGGCTCAGGGAAGCCTGCAACCAGGGAAGGTGGGGGAGGACCTTCCAGGAGGTGGTAAACACCTATTTACAACGTGTGTTTCATCTTTCCGCAGATGGTCTAGCTAAGAACAAGTTATCTTTATCTCTCCAGCAATCGAGAGCAGCTGTTACAATATAGATATCCTTTTTAAAACAGTAGATCCTTGGAGTGAAAACCCATATTGCAAACTTTAAGAAGAGGTGATAGAGCAGTATCCAGAAAATATCTAGGACCCGGGGCACATGGATTGGTAATATTAGGAAGATACTGCCGTAGTGGATAATGTGAAGCACTTGGAGTCAAGGTGCCAAGTTCAAGTTCCACCTTATAGAAACAAATAACCTTGAGTCATACAAACTGTAATGCTGCCAGCCTCAGTTTCCTTGCCCAGAAAGAGAGCATCATATTTTGTATTATATAGAATTACTGTGAGGATTAAACTGCCATAGTAAGCAAAAGTGCTTTGCAAACCATACAGCTCTTGCTGCTGCTGCTGCTGCTAAGTCGCTTCAGTCGTGTCCGACTCTGTGCAACCCCATAGACAGCAGCCCACCAGGCTCTCCTGTCCCTGGGATTCTCCAGGCAAGAACACTGGAGTGGGTATATAGCTCTTAAGCAAGTGTAAATGATTATCACTGACTTATTGTGATAATGGATTTATGTCAATATTTTGCCACAGGCCCATGCAATAGCAGAATTTTTTTTTTAATTTTTCAAGAATGAAAATAATTTTTTTTCTTGGTAATATATAATCATTGTAAAAAAATTAAAGCAAAATGAAAAAGTACAAGTTTCAATAATTATAGCTGCTGTTGACACTTTGAAATCCTTATTTATTTAGAGAGATTTCAATAGATTAAATGAGGAAAAAGTTTCAAACATTTTTATAGTATGACCCTAGTAATAGCTTCGGAGAAGGCAATGGCACTCCACTCCAGTACTCTTGCCTGGAAAATCCCATGGGCGGAGGAGCCTGGTAGGCTGCAGTCCATGGGGTTGTGAAGAGTCGGACACGACTGAGCGACTTCACTTTCACTTTTCACTTTCACACATTGGAGAAGGAAATGGCAACCCACTCCAGTATTCTTGCCTGGAGAATCCCAGGGACGGGGGAGCCTGGTGGGCTGCCGTCTCTGGGGTCACACAGAGTCGGACACGACTGGAGTGACTTAGCAGCAGCAGCAGCAGTAATAGCTTATGAATTACTCCCAATCAAGTATTAGTGATGAGAAGAAACATGCAAGTTACTAATTAACATCATATGAGACTTCCCTGGTGGCACAGTGGATAGGAATCTGCCTCAGCAGACATGGGTTCAATCCCTGGTCTGGGAAGATCCCACACATCTCAGAGCAGTAACAAAGCTCATGGAACACGACTACTGATGCCTGCATGTTTGATCCGGTGCTCTACAACAAGAGAAGCCACCCCAGTGAGAAGCCTGCCCACCACAGCTAGAGAGTAGCCTCTGCTTGCCGCAACTAGAGAAAAGCCCACGCAGCAATGAAGACCCAGCACAGCCAAAAGTAAAATAAATAAGCAAACAAAATTATTAAAAAATAAGATACTATGATCTTTTAAGGTTTGTATAATCTGGAAATTCTATCATTTATAAAGAAGTTTCATGTATTTAAATTATAATAATGTACTAGTTAGGACCTAAGTTCAACGTGGGTAAAAATGGATCTAACAGAGTGTAAATTCATAGTTTTGGTGCAGATTAGATTAGAGAATGCACAGTGTTGTCAGAAACTGAGACTTCATAAATGTTAATTGCTTCTATTGTCACTAATAATATATTAAGTTTATTTTGTTCCTGCCTTCTGGTGACAGGTAGTTGATCCAACTAATCTGTGATCACCTGAGGTAAAGTAGTGGAATTCTCAATGTACAAGGTTTGAAGGTAGAACAGAGCTGAGATGATTGTATGAAGACTCTTTGAAAGTCAGGAGTGGTGGGTGGTAACGGACAGGTAGTCAGGCTGGGTGATGGTCCTGGGACTTCTAACCTGTGGTTACCACCGTGGCTTCTTTGGTCTAAACTTTAACCACTATACTGAGATTTCACGTGACTTTCTCCCTATCTTCCGGTCCAAAGCTGCTTTAGTGCTACTGCCGGATTTGCTAATATGTGAAGAAATAGTACTTTTTATCCCTCTGCCAAAGATGGGAAATATTATAGGAACCATCTCATAATTCAGAGCAGAAAAAATTTCTTCCACTTAATCTAATTCTACAGTCTTTCCCCTGTCCATATCAGATAGGAGTTGTTAACACGTGGTACATGCAAAGCTTGGGAGAGAATGAGAGACAGTTTTTTGACGTTTTAAAGTTACTTTTTATGTTTAGGGGAGAATGAGTACATGTATCTATATGGTTGAATCCCTTTGCTGTCCACCTGAAATGATCATAACATTGTGAGTAGGATATACTCCAATATAAAATAAAAAGTTAAAAGAATAAAAATAAAATGAAATGTTATTTTTTTTTAATGGTTAAAATATTGGGGAAAAAGTTACTTTTTAAAACCACTTTTGCTATCACAGGAAATTTCTTCTGTATCATGGAAAACACACACCTCTCCCAGTTTGCAATGAATAGTGTAAATAACATTTGTGACTTTAACTACAACAAAAATGTGCCACCTTTTAGGTGGTCTTTGAGGTTCACCTTTCAAAAACTATTTCAAGGAGCTAAGTTTTGGTTTTGTTTTTTTTCCTCTGATCACTGCTGACTGACTAAGGACTCCACGCTGTTTACACGGGAGAGCTTTAGATACGGTTATTTGTGTGGCATTGTATCAAGGCCTTCAAATATTTGCCGGGAGGTTTGGTGGAAAATGTCTAGGCCAGTGCAAACACTGCCGGCCCCAGAGAAATCCAGGAGGCTCAGAGGACCATTCCAGAACCCCTGCTCTGTCGTATTGTCCCTACAAGGGGACAATCTCTGAATCTCTGTCAGACAGAATGAGCCCATTAAAGAGACCTATATGGGTTCACGTCATGAGAGTCTCCTGATTTAGCCACCGCTGGATTCGATCATTCCTCATCTGTGAGAGGTATGGTGGAAAGCCGTTGACCTCACAGTCAGGCAAGCTGAGCACCAGCCCTCCGTCTGCTGGGCCACTTACTTGCTGGGCCACTTTGGCAAGTCACTGGCCCTCTCTGGGCTCTGATTTTCTTGATAGTAAAAGGAGATGACTGAACAAAATGAGCTCTAAGATCCCTTTCTTTGAGCCTATTTATAAGGGCTTCCCTGCTGCCTCAGACAGTAAAGAATCTGCCAGCAATGCAGGAGACTGGGGTTCAATCCGTGGGTGAGGAAGATCCCCTGGAGAAGGAAATGGCAACCCACTCCAGTACTCCTGCCTGGAGAATTCCATGGACGGAGGAGCCTGGCAGGCTACAGTCCACGGGGTCACAAAGAGTCAGACGGGACTTAGTGACTAAACAACAACAATCTCTCTATAAAGTACCTCTTGGGTGTAGTCACTGAACCAGGCCAGCAGCCGACGATACAAAGAAAAGTAGGTTCTTTGTCTTCAGAAAGTTTGATTGAATGTTTAAAGTCTTTTATTATTTCTCAGCTCCCAGCAGTTCCCTACAAGCTCACATTCTCAGAGGGTATACATGGGCACATAATAAATTATTTATTGATATATTACAATATCAGTTGTAATATATTGTAATATATTACAATGCATGTTGAAATAACACTGTCTGTTTCCCTGAAATAATATTGTCTGTCCACTCTGAATTTTTGTACAGGTGACCACACACTCAGAAGGCCAATGTCTGAATAAATCAATCTATAATAACAGTTACATTTACGTGTAACAATGGCCATAATTTATTAAGCACCTACTAGGTACCAAGCTCTTTGTTAGGTACTTTAAAATTTTTAGCTCAAGAATTCTCAGAACAGTCTTGTAAGGTAGGCTGTGTCATCTCCACTTTACAAACAAGGAAAACAAGACTTTTAAGAGGTAAAGAAACCAGCCCAAATTCATATTTATACTAAGAGGCTTCACGTTTGGCTTTCTGTGTTTTCAGAGTCGGGTCTCCTAGCCCCGAACCTCTTGCTTTGTATATAATATTCTGCATTTTACAAAGTGTGCATATATATACATATGTATTTATGTTTTCAGATTTTGAAGATAAGCAGATTCAAGCATAGAGAGCTTTAACTTGGTGCTCTGTGACAACCTAGAGGGGTGGGATGGCAGGGGTTTTTGGGAAGGGAAGTTCAAGAGGGAAGAAATATATGTATACCTACTTATCGGAGAAGGCAATGGCACCCCACTCCAGTACTCTTGCCTGGAAAATCCCATGGACGGAGGAGCCTGGTGGGCTGCAGTCCATGGGGTCACTAAGAGTCGGACACCACTGAATGATTTTGCTTTCACTTTCACCTACTTATGGCTGATTCACACTGTTGTGTGGAAGAGACCAATACAACATTGTAAAGGAATTATCATCCAATTAAAAATAAAACAATAATAATTTTAGAAAAGCATAGAGAGCTTACATGTCGTGCCCCCAAATCCCTCAACTAGAGTGGCAAATATGGGACTCCAAACCAGGTGTTCTGACTCAAAAAACCTGAACTTCCCCTCCTTGCCACATCACTTGTGCATTGATGACTGACTTGCTTCTCTATAGGATTTTTTGAACTGCCCACTTCCAGGTGGGGCCAGCATGCCACATGTATCTCCCCATTCCTACTGTTTATACACGGCTTCCTATTTCCTTCCTCAAACCTACTTTTCCTCCGATCCCCCAATTCTATAAATGGTACGTCCATCTTTCTACTGGTTCGTGCCTCCGAACAAGAAGGCATCCCTGTCCCTGACACCTGTATCTTACCTTCAGCAACCCCTGTTGGATCTTCCTTCAGAATAAACCCAGAATCTGATCCCTTCCTGGCACCCCCATCAACACCCCCTCCGTCATCCCAGGCATCTTTCCTGTTGTCTGATCTGGTCCCCCTGCTTCTGCTCTTGCCCCCTGTAGCCTGTTCTCTACAGAGCAGCCAAGGAGTTTTCGTTCAACCAAAAGGTAATATTTGGACTTGCCCTGTGGTCCAGTGGTTAAGAATTCACATGCCAATGTGGGGGACATGGGTTCGATCCCTGGAAGACTCCATATGCTGGGGGGCAACTAAAACTGTGCACCACCCCTACTGAAGCCCACGTGCTGCAATTACTGAAGCCTGAGCACGTAGAGCCTGAGCTCCACAACAAGAGAAGCTGCCGCCATGAGAAGCCTGTGCACAGAAATTAGAGAAATCTTATGTACAGTCAAAATAAAAAAATAAAAAAAAAAAGAGATTCATGTTGTTCTCTGCTTCTAAATATACAGTGGCTTCCTGTATCATTCAGAGCAAAAGCCTGATGGAAGGTACTTGACTCCAGCCACAGGGTCTCCTTGCTGTTCCTGGAAACTGCCAGGCACATCCCTGCCCCAGGGCCTTTACACTTGCTCTTTCCCTGCCCTGGGAGGCTTTCCCCAAAGATCTCTCCCTCAAGTCTCTACTGATTTGTCATCTTCTCTCTGAGGCTTTTCCTGCTCACCCTTAATAAAACTGTAGCCCACCTCTTATTTGATATTCTCAAGCCCCATTCCCTTGCCTTTTTTTCTTCTTCTCCAAAGCATTTATCATTATCTGACAAGTCATGTGCTGAACTACTTAATTCGGTTTATTGTCTGCTTTCTCAACACTAAGCCCCAGGAAGGCAGGGATTCCTTTTTTTTCCAGTGGGGTGGGGGCAGCGAGGTCGGGCTCATTCTCTGCTGGTAGAATCTACTAGTGCCACCTGGGCAACCCATATAACCCCAGAATCTAGAACAATGCCTGGCACGTAGTGGTCCCCAATAAGTGTTTTTTGAATGAATGAGTGAATGAATGAAAAACTCCTCTGGTGTTTGCATTTCAGTCCTGCCTGGTTTCATCTTTTCACCATCTGCAGAGCAGATCATTTTTATCTCAGTCACATGGCCATTCTTCTGAGGTATGGTTCATTTATCACTACCTCTTCACCTGAGCCCAGCTCCTACCCAAGAAGCTCTCCCAAGAGGCTTGGGTGATGCGTGGCGGTACTGGGAACTTCCGGACTAACCTGCATTCTGTGATTGTAACAAGGGACATTGACTTGGGCACTGTCCTAGACTCCTGGATGCTCCCCTCTCCTACACACTCTCATTTTTAGGAGTCACCCAGCTACTGAAGGCTAACCATTCTGCTTGTTGAATGATAATTATTCAAATGTTCAGCCACAAAGACAGAGAGTGAATCAGGCAAGAAAGAAACCTCATATGAATACCCATCATTTCCCCTCCTCTCTAAAGGGGTAAATGCCCTCGAAAGAGCCCCTGCATTTCTGGATTGAAGAGAGAGGGCAGGAGCACAGGAGGAGAGGCAAGGTTATTCATTTTGTAATTTGTGAGAAAGGAGTCACTGATCCAGGTTTCTGCCTGAGATATTGAATGATAGGATTGTCATTCAAAATTTCTTTAGGGGTGATGCTGTCGATTAAAAACGAAGCATGCACTTAATTTTGTGAATGAGGAAACAGACATCAAGGAACAGTGGTATTTGCCTTCATCTACCTGAAGTGTCCCTGACCATCTCTGGAGGAGCATGTCATCATGAAATTACCCAGCAATGAGACAGAGAGGAAGAAGTGAAACTCATTATTCAAGCCCTCCAATCCCCCCCCACCCCGCCAGTGTTGAGTCATGGCTGGGAGCAGAGAAGGCAGGGCTGGGAAGAACTTTAGAAGTGGCATCAGAGATCTAGCTGGGATGGTTCCTAGAGATGTCGAGAGCAAGCTCAGTGGTCACTGGCACATGGAGGCAGGGCAGAGGGAATAATGACTCTGGGTCCTGGTCACATGGGGAGTTCACGACTGGAGAAGAGCCAGAATTCACCCATCGTCGGGTGCCACATGGAGCCATATCCAGGGTCTCCTTAAATGACCTCGGTGACCAGCCGGTCTCATATCCTCATTTTCCAGATGAGGAAACAGAGACCAGTAAGGCAGAAAGAGCAGTGAGGCCAAGAAGGATATTTAAAATGGACCTTCACCCCTTCGGGTTCTCTTGAGTTTATTTAAGCAGGCCTTGCAGTTCTTTCTGTCCTTCAGTGTCAGAGTAACTGATGTATCAGTTCTGTCTAGTCTCTGAGGAAATGATCTTGAACTTGAAAATCAAATGCCTAAATTCACTGGACCAAGTTAGTTTCTTGTACTGTCCCTTCTGTTCCATGCCAGTGTTTCTGCCCAGGAGTGGGGTCAGTTTGGTCAGAGCAGAGGGAAGAAGTATAGGGGACTCTCTCAGGGCCATCACTTAACAACAAGGAAAGGAATGTCCTGCCGATCAATGAACTCCAGGTAGGTGAAGTGCAAGCTGGGGAACTGGAAGAAGATTCAAGGAGCCATGGGAGTTGTAGACACACTTTATTTTGATGCAGCAGCCAGGGACTTTCCGAGTGGCCTTATTTAGCACTGCCAGCAGAAGCGACAACTCTCCTAAGAATTGTATAATGGTGCACCTGTACCATATCCTATATGAGCTCATTTATCACATAAGCGTGCTAAGTCATTGTCTACAGGAAATGAGGTGAGAGAGCCTGATGGTCGCCATCTTGGCCTGGCAATGCTCCCCCACAGAGGGACACCTAGGACAGGCTCCCCAGAGCAGGCTCTCCCGGTGTTCTTGGCATACAGCAGGTGCTAAAGAGGTGATTGTTGGATTGCCCCAGTAGATGCCATGCTGGAACACTTGTAAGCTGTCAATTTCACCATTGGCCAATGCATGAGTTTACCCATCACTCAAGTACTCTACGTCCAGAATTATACTCATAATTGTGTAATAGTCAAGAGATATATGTGTGTTTTTATTCTGACCTTCATGGGTCTGGAAACCTTGTTCAGTTCCATCCCTGTGACACAAATTGAGCAAAATATGAGACAGTTCCCATGTAAGACCATATAACTGAGAAGACTGTGTGAGTGGATGTAAAAGCTGTTTAAAAAATTAATTATTATTTATTTTTGGCTGAGCTGGGTTTTCATTACTATACACAGGCTTTCTCTAGTTGCAATGAGCGTGGGGCTACTAGACAGTAATGGTTTGTGGGCTTTTCATTGGGGTGGCTTCTCTTGTTGCAGAGCATGGGCCCTAGGGTGTGTGGGCTTCAACAGTTACGTCACATGGTCTTATTTGCCCCGTGGCATGAAGAATCTTCCCAGACCAGGGATCAAACCCGTGTCCCCTGCATTGGCAGGCAGGTTCTTAACCACTGGACCAGCACGGAAGTCTCAGCAATGTCTCTACATTGTTGTGCTGATGTAACACTGTGTGCGTGCTAAGTCATGTCAGACTCTTTGTGACCCTATGGATTGCAGCCCTTTGGGCTTCTCTGTCCATGGGATTTCCCAGGCAAGAATAATGGAGTGGGTTGCCATTTCCTCTGCAATCCCGAACCAGGGATGGAACCCGAGTCTCCTGTGTCTCCTGCACTGCAGGCGAATTCTTTACTGCTTGAACCATCATGGGAAACCCAATGTAATAGTAATGGGTTTCCCTTGTAGTTTAGTTGTTAAAGAATCTGCCTACAATGTGGGAGACCTGGATTTAATCCTTGAGTTGGGAAGATCCCCTGGAGAAGGAAATGGCAACCCACACCAGTATTCTTGCCTGGAGAATTCCATGGACAGAGGAGCCTGGTGGGCTACCGTCCATTGGGTCTCAAAGAGTCAGACAAAAAACTAACACACTTTACTTTTCAGGGCTGAGTCAAACTGCAATGATTTTCATGGGCAAAACAAACAGAGCCTGGCAGGCATGGGGTCGCAAAGAGTCAGACCAACTGAGCGACTTTCACTCAGTAATAAAGATCATCATCATCATCATCATCATCATAGCTGCCTTTCTTTGAGCAGTCAATGAAGCTACTACTAAGTATCTGCTACTTAGTAGCACATGCTAATTACTTTACAGATGTTGTCTCATTTAATCTGCCTAACGACACTAGCAGGCTAATATTACCCCCTTGTCTGAGGTCTCATAGCCACAGAAGCTAGAATTTGAACCCAAGTCCTTCTTGCTCCAAAGCCACGTTCTTGGTTTTGACACCCACAACATGTACTCAGCCTTCTGCCCTACTCTAGGCCTCTGTGTGTGTGTGTGTGTGGCTTCTTTAAATATGACTCTTCGACCTTTTAAACTCTCTCCCCATCGACTGGCCACCATGTCTTTCCAGACCAGTGGCTCTCAAACTCACGCAAAACTGTCCAGACAAGTGAGAGAAGAAGGGGAACTGGCCGAAACCTGGGGCTCCTTTGCTTCCACGCTGTTTGAGAGTGGGGCGCACAAGCCGACACTGTCCCAGCATCACTGTCAGATGGAGCATCATCCCCGCTGCTCTGCTGCCTCTGTGCCCCTGACCTTCCTGTTTTCCTCTGTGCAAACTTGCTCTCGTGAGGTCTGCCTGAAATGCCAGTAATAAAATCGTCTCTAAAGCCAACTCTCCTTGAGTTACCTTAGGGCACACCTCTCACCCCATTCCTCACCCAGGTGTGTTTCCCTGGGGGTGGGCTCAGGTCCCATGGGTGACTAGTAACTTCTCCCGTCTAGAACTGTGCCTGGGAGCTGCAGCTCTCCTGTTCTGTTCTCAGGGGCTCTGGCATTTAGGTGCTGGATTACTTGGTTTCTTCTTATTTTTTGGCTCTGCCGTGTGGCCTGCAGGATTTTAGTTCTCTGACCAAGTATCTGCCCCCTGCAGTGGAAGCTCGGAGTCCTCACCACTGGGCCACTAGGGAGCTTCCTGAGTGCTGGATTTGAGTCGCACCCTCTCCTGCTCCTGTGGTCACACAGTCTCCGGGTTAATGTGGTAGGACACTAAGAGGACAAACCCATTCAACCTCCTCAAATCACTGCGTTGGCTTCTGGATACACTGAAATTCAAATCACCCTACCACAACTGCTAAAGGAAATCAACCCTGAATATTCATTGGAAGGACTGATACTGAAGCTGAAGCTCCAATACTGTGGCCACCTGATGCGAAGAGCCAACTCATCAGCAAAGACCCTGATGCTGGAAAAGATTGAAGGCAGGAAAAGAAGGGGTGACAGAGAATGAGATGGTTGGATGGCATCACTGACTCAATGGACATGAGTTTGAGCAAGCTCTGGGAGATGGTGAAGGACAGGGAAGCCCGGGGTGCTGCAGTACTTGGGGTAGCAAAGAGGGGGACACGAGTGAGCGACTGAACAGCAATGACTACTACCAGCACTACTGCTATCAGTACTCTCACTGTTACTGCTACCATGATTGCTGCTACCATTGTTCTTGCTACCACTACTACCACTATCACTGCTGCTGCCGCCGCCAAGTCGCTTCAGTCGTGTCCGACTCTGTGCGACCCCATAGCCGGCAGCCCACCAGGCTCCCCCGTCCCTGGGATTCTCCAGGCAAGAACACTGGAGTGGGTTGCCATTTCCTTCTCCAATGCATGAAAGTGAAAAGTGAAAGTGAAGTCGCTCAGTCGTGTCCGACTTCTAGCGACCCCATGGACTGCAGCCCACCAGGCTCCTCCGCCCATGGGATTTCCCAGGCGAGAGTACTGGAGTGGGGTGCCACTGCCTTCTCCACCACTATCACTCCTGGTAGCTGTAGCTGCTACCACTATTAATACTAGCACCGCCAGACTTCCTCCTGCCTCTACTGCCATCACCACCATTCCTACCATCATTCATTGGTTGCTGGTTTAGTCGCTAAATCGTATCCAACTCTTTGCAAGCCCATGGACTGTAGCCCGCCAAGCTCCTCTGTCGATGGGATTCTCCAGGCAAGAATACTGGAGTGGGTTGCCATTTCCTTCTCCAGGGCATCTTCCCGACCTGGGATCAAACCTGGGTCTCCTGCATTGCAGGCAGTTTCTTTACCAACCGAGCTATGAGGGAAGCCCACCATTAGTACCTCCATTACTATTACAATTACTACTCCTGCCCCTGTTATGGCTGGCTGCTGTCACCAAAGACTTTTGTGCTTGACTCAGGGTATTTTACTTAAATTGCTTCATTCCATTCTCACAACAATCCTTGAGGTAGGAAATACCCCCATCCTTATTTCACAGATAAGATAACTAAGCCTTGAAGAGACCCATGAGTTGTCAGAATTTCCACTGCTGGTAAGAGGCAAGTCAGGCTCTGAATCCGAATTGTCTGACTTTTGGAGCCCACGAGCTTCATCCCTGTGCTCGATGGTCTGCCGGGTGAGGAGGTAACGCCCGTGCTGGAGTCAGGAAGGCCTGGGTTAGACACCCCACCTAGGTGGGTAACAGGCAAGTTAGTCTTCCCTGTAAAATGGGGGTTTCCCTGACATATATAGAGTTCTTTTGAGGATTAAATGAGACGATGTATATAAAACATGTAACAGAGAAGCTGCACATAATGTACCCTGATTCCCAGGGAGCCTAGCAGACCTTCTATCTCTGACTCTCCGCCCACAGCCAACAATAGGTCCTCTGCAAACGTTTGCAGAATGACTCGCTCTCCACTTAGGCCATACACACTATGTGTTAATCATTCATTCTTTCACTCACTCATCACACAATTGTTGAGTACCTACTGTATGCCAGGCACAGTGCTCAGATCGTGGGGGGTAGAACGTGAGGAAAGCAGATATGGCACTGCCCTGGCAGACCATGCCCTGGTGTGCAGGCTCCAGGGTCTGCAAGGCCAGTGAAGGCACAGAGCAGCTAGGTGGTGGTGGGGTTTAGTCGCTAAGTCCTGTCTGACTCTTTGCAACCCGTGGATTATAACCTGACAGGCTCCTCTGTCCATGGGATTCTCCAGGCGAGAATACTGGAGTGGGTTGCCATTCCCTTCTCCAGGGGATCTTCCCAACCCATGAATCGAACCCCTGCACTGCAGGCAGATTCTTTACCAACTGAGCTCTGAGGGAAGCCCAAGCTATGAGGGAAGCCAGGTCAAATAATGTCTTAGCAGACTGGGGAATGGAGAGCTGAAAGGGAGAGAACTCCCATCAGAGGAAAGAGAAATTCCACTGGTGGATGGATCAGACGCATCTTGTCAAGGGAAAGGAAGTGGCCAAAGGTAGCAGCCCAGAGATGCATGCCAGGTGACCAGTGCCTCTTCGAGGGTAGTAACCTATTCTTCCATAGCAGTTCCATTGAAGAGGGGGCACCGGCACAGTAGAGGTTCCTTCAGAATCAGTAAGGGACAGATTACTAACCAAGAGAAAAGACTCCCATCTCATGCCAGGCGCTGGACTGGAGTCCAATTCTCACCACTCACGAATGGGCCCCCACTTCACAGATGAGAACTTTGAGGCTCTCAGACATTCAGTAACTTACTGAACTTCAGTAAGTTACTGAATGTGGATGTCAGCATGCAAACCTGGATCCATTTTGTTCCAAAGCCCAGACTCTTTCCATCATGGGACACGTTGCCTCTTTCTTTTACTGAAGAGGCAGGAAGCCCAGGGAATTTCCTCCCTCAGCTCTGATCCCCCAGGGGAGTCTGAGGTCTGAGGCAGTGTTTCCTGTGACCTAAGGGAATGGCAATGTCTTTCATATGAAGGAAGCAGTGCTTGGTACCACATAGGGTCATTGATGGGATGAGGTCAAGGCCATTGGGCAGTGTGGGTAGTGAAAGGCTATGGAGAACAGCAGTTGGTATCAGGTGGACCTGGGCTTGAATCTCAGCTGGGCCAGTTTTTTTTTTTTAACCTCTTTAAGCCTCAGTTTCCTCCTCTGTAAAGTAGAAGGTAAACTCGTGGTACTTATTGTAGGATTAAATCAGTTACTACAAGAGGAGCTTCTGCAATGCATGTATACGGTAAGCACCCAATGTGTATTACTGCTGCTGCTAAGTTGCTTCAGTCATGTCCGACTCTGTGCAACCCCAGAGATGGCAGCCCAGCAGGCTCCCCCATCCCTGGGATTCTCCAGGCAAGAACACTGGAGTGGGTTGCCATTTTATCAGTGCTTTTTTTTTTTTTTTTTGTTCTTTGTTTATTTGTTATTTATTTTTGGTCTGCACTGAATCTTTGTTGCTGCATGTGGGCTTTTTCTAGTTGCAGTGCGTGGGGTTCTCGTTGCTGTGGCCACATTTGTTTTGGAGCTCGAGAGAGGGTGCTAGGGCATGCAGGTTTCTGTAGTTGCGGCTCATGGGCTGAGTAGTTGAGGTGCATGGGCTTGCTGCCCCACAAGATGTGGGATCTTCCTGGACCAGGGATCGAACCCAAGTCCCCTGCCTTGGCAGGTAGATTCTTAACCACTGGACCACTGAAGAAGTGTTATGAGTGTTCTTTTATTAGAAGGACCTAGCACCATGCTAGGTCCTCGGGATACAGCTAGCTATGCGGCTTCTTTTTTTCTGGGGCCTGACAACATTCTGGCCACCATACCCCTTACCCGAGTCAAGTGGGTGCTTGGTGAGCTTATGAATTTTTATAAGGTTCTGTTTTTTCATGTGATGCTCCAGTGCCATTGGACACGTCAGCTCCTGACCTTTCGGCTGGTGGAGCGCTTCCCATAAACAGAGCCATAAAAGCCCACTGGTTTTCTCCTTGGCACTTGGTGCTCTCCCTCTCTCCTTCGCCATTTGAATAGTGATGTCATATTCCAATATCCTCTCACCTCTGCTGAAAAAGTCCTCCCTGTGATTCCCTCCTGAGCACTCAGCAATCCCCGGAGAGGAAGTTGTGGTTTCAACAAGGTGCAAGCATCATGAAACCGAGACAGAACTGGTGGGGTGGAGAAGTTACTCAAAGGTAGGAGACAGAGAAAGACACCTACGTACATTGATAAAGCCCCAGTCAGTGACCAAGTCGGGTTTTTTTGTTTGTTTGTTTGTTTTTGAGGCTTGCTGTTAAGACCTTGGCATGAAAACATTTAAGAACATATAAACAGAATAAAACATCCACTCATTTCCTCCCCTAAATGCTAGGCCAACTATTTTCCTCTGTGACTGCTTTCAAACATTTTTATTTATTTTATTTTGGCTGTGCTGGGTTTCTCTAGCTGTGTTGCATAAGCTTCTCTTGCTGCGGCGCCCGGGCTCTAGATCGAGCAGGCTCAGTAGTTGTGTCCCGAAGGCTCTAGATCAAGTGGACTCAGCAGTGGTATCCCACCAGCTTCATTGCCCATGGCACGTGGGATCTTAGTTCCCCAACCAGAAACCCACTTCCCAAGCACTGAAAGGCAGATTCTTAACCACTGGATCACCAGGGAAGTCTCTGCTTTCAGTTTTTACACATATTTTTATGAATATTATAATCAAATTGTGGGTTTAATTTGGAGACCTTCTCTGGTCCCATAAGGTTCTTTCAGGAAGGCCCCTTTAACATGGCTGAAACGTCTTCACGCTCATCGTGGAGGTCATGGCATCATGCTTTACTCCTGACACTCGCCGCTCCGGTGTCTGGGTCCCAAGTAATCCTTGGGATGAGCGGAACAAAGTTTTTGGTTCAAGCCTGGGTTCCGCCATTTATTAGGCATTCAGTGACCGCTTAGTGCTCTGAGCCTTGGTTTCCACATCTGTGACGGAGGTGTCGTGAGCTTTAGAAGGATGTCCAGACCTGTAAGAGAACCGCTTCAACAAGTAACAGCTAGTAACAGAGATGTGCTGTGGGATAGTTTTAAATTACACCAGGTTGGACATCTTCTATAGATTTTCTTTTGCTTTGGATTTTTCTTTTGATTATTTGGCCCAAGAGTATAGACCTCTTTGTGGCTTTTGATATGCCATGTCAATTTGCCTTCTGGAAAGCTGCTACCAATTCACAGAGCTGACAGTGTAACCTGTATTTGATCCAAAGTTAGCAGCAAAGGAAGGTGCAGGGACTAGTAATGTTAGTAACGCAGTTCAACAATAGGCAGGTTCTTTAGCAACCAAGATGCGGCAGTTAGTGGAATTCTGATGGCAAGACAGTATGGAGGTTGGGGAAGTTAGGCAGGGCATAGTTTAGACCAACCAAAGGCAGATATTTACCATCTGGGTGTTTGTTAAAACATGTACTCTGGTTGTTGTCGTTCAGTTGCTAAGTCATGTCTGACTCTTTGTGACCCCATGGACTGCAGCACACCAGGCTTCCCTGTCCTTCACTATCTCCCAGAGCTTGCTCAGATTCATGTCCATTGAGTCGGTGATGCTACCTAACCATCTCATCCTCTGTCGACCCCTTCTCCTTCTGTATTCAGTCTTTCCCAGGATCAGGGTCTTTTCCAATGAGTCAGCTCTTCACATCAGGTGGCCAAAGTACTGGACCTTCAGCTTCAGCATCAGTCCCAGTAGGGTTCAAGTATTTGATATTAGAATGTGTCTCTTCCCCATATACACACTGCTATATTTCAAATGTATAACCAACAAAGACCTATTATATAGCACGAGGAACTCTACTCAGTGTTATGTGGTAGCCTGATGGGAGGGGAGTTTGGGGGAGACTGGATAAATGTATATGTATGACTGAACCCCTTCACTGTTCACCTGAAACTGTCACAACATGGTCAATCAGATACACCCCAATACGAAATAAACAGTTTAAAAATAAAAAGAAAATAGGTCTCTTCCCCTAAAGTATTTCTGGCACTGGGGGGAAAAAATAAGTCTAAACAAAATTTCTGCTTAAAGCTCTGTGGGGGGTTAAACTGCTCCATGGAAGTGGTTCCATGTATCTAATCTTGGTTTTTATAATACACTGAAGCTATTGCTTTGCTGGGGTGTTTTTTTTTTGAGTTTTTACTTGTGTTTTATTTTTGAGTTTTTATTTCTGGCCAGCCAGACCGTAAACCTCAGTGCACAAGTACCATTTGCCTGTTTGGGGGATGGAAAATTCAGTGCTACGAAATTTTCACTGATGCTTTATGACCTACACTACATCTGTTCAGAGGGATGAAGAGAACGCTGAGTTGAGAACTGCTTGATCTGGGCTCAGGGCCCCATTCTCTAGTTACCTTACAATGTAATTTGGGGGCAACTTCCTGTTTCCCAAATTCTGATGCTTCCCTCCATGGGGACTTACTTCATGTAAGTCTGTAGGGGTTGTGCTACAGGTGACTGATGGAAATATAGCCCTTGGGCTAGCGTCTCCTTAAATTATTTTTTATTTCTGGGACTTCCTTGGTGGTCAATGGTTAAGATTCTGCGCTTCTGATGCAGGAGATGGGGGTTCTAACCCTGCTTGGGAAGCTAAGATTCCACATGACAAGCAGCACAGACAAAAACAAACAAGTAAATAAAATTATTTTTCATTTCTAATTGCTAAAATGACCCGAATTCCCAAGTTCAAGGGCATGGGCTTCTTGACTCTGCCTCGTACATCATTCACCTATACTATTCTACAGCCCCACGGGAATTTCTTTAGGAATCCACACCTTTAAATTGAGGATACTGAACTACATGATATTGAAGGTCTCCGTCTAGGTCTTATTTCCAAAAAAGATTTAGAGAATGTTGGAACTGACCCAGGAAAAACACCTGGGCATTGAAAAGTAGTTAGGTCATTATTTCTTAAGTTTGATTTACAAAAATGATATCTAGAAACAAACCAGTGTCCAACACTAGGGGATGGTTAAGTAAATTGTGGCACATTCACATCATAAAATATTTTGGGGGCCATTAAAAACACAAGAGCTTGAAAGAACATGGAAAAAGACTTTTGGGATAATGTTCAGACAATAAAATCAAGTATGACGTCAATTAAGTACTAAAAACATGCCTGTGTATAGAAAAGAAAACTGGAAGGAAATATCCAAAATGCCTTAATGATTTTTTTTTTCTGGGTCTGGGTATTCATATTTTGATTTTACTTTTTATTTCTTTTTAAATTTTCTTGGCCATGGGGCATGTGGGATCTTAATTCCCCAACCAGGGATCAAATCCACACCCTTGCATTGGAAGTGTGGAGTCTGACCACTGTACCCCCAGGAAAGTCTTGGTATTCAGATTTTGGTTGACTTTTTTATATTTTACCAAATGTTATATAATTTATTTCTATTTTTTAATAATCAGAAAAAAGTTTACTCAGGCTTTATACAAATTTTGAGACTAATCTAATCAGGAATCAGATTACCCCAAAGTTTAAAATTTTTCTAATGCTAGAAAGTAGGGTAAGAATAATCAATGATGACATTAAAGTAAATATGTGGATGAGGAAAATGGGCAAAATTTTCCCCTTTTTACAAAAATAAAACTACTTGGCATGATATGTTGAAAGTATTTTGAATCTGAGTCAGAGAACATGGGTTCTTACCCCAGTAGAATTCTGCTGAATGACCTTGAGCATAGTTAACTAATATTTCTAGCTGTCAGTTTCTTCATTTATAAAATGTATCTCTCAGGATTGTAGTAAAATCAAATGAGATAATGTCTGTAGAACTCTTCTGTACAATGTTAAGTTTGGTAGAGAAGACTAATAACTGGGGGTAAAAAAGGGAAGGGACCCTTCTTTGCTTTCCTTTGAAGGAATATAGCAAGGGTTTTCAAACTGCAGGTCCTGGTCCATTTAATGGGACATAAAGTCAATTTGTTGGTTCACAGACAGAAATCAGTTATTCTTCGAAGAATATGTTTGAAAATGCCAGTGGATGGTAGAGTAACGTTATTTTTTGTGAAGTATAACACCAGATTATGATGTAAAACGTGTATCTTACTGCCCTGAGGACCTGAGATGACTGAGAGGTCTGGAGAGTCTTGCTTTGAGGTCAATACCCTTGGGGAGACCAGAATAGCACAGGCCCCTTTCTCATGTTTGCTGCATGAAACTCAACAGAACCCATGTCTGGTGGCTCGTGAGTTAGTTTCAGGAGGAGAGGGGAAGTTAAGGAGGGGGAGGGTTTATTCTGCCTGATAGTGAAATATGTACATGTGTAACCTGCTTTGCCACTTGTAAATATTTTTGCACATATGATCCTACTTTCCAAAAGAAACTTGTTAGACAGTCAGTGATGTGGCCTAAATTGCATGCCCCTCACATATACATGTTGAAACTCTAACCCTCAATATGACTACATTTGGAGATTTGGAACTTTCAAGAGATAATGAAAATTAAAAGAAGTCAGAAAAGTAGAGCCCTAATCTAATATAACTGGGGTCCTTATAAGAAGATGAGGGCTTCCTGGGTGGCGCAGTGGTAAAGAATCTACCTGCCAATGCAAGAGACGCAAGAGATGCAGGTTTGATCCTTGGTTCGGGAAGATCCCCTGGAGTAGGAAATGGCAACCCACTCCAGTATTCTTTGTCTGAAGAATCCCATGGACAGAGGAGCCCGGCAGGCTACAGTCCATGGGGTTGCAAAGAGTCAGATATGACTGAGCTTGAGCTATCCTATAAGAACATGAAGAGAAACCAGGGATAAACACAGAGAGAAAAGGCCTTTTGATGACATAGGAAGAAGGAGGCTGTCTACAAATCAAGAAGAGAGGCCTTGAGAGAAATCAAACCTGCTGACATCTTGATCCTTGGATTTCCAGCCTCCAGAACTGTGAGAAAATAATGTTTCTGTTGCTTAAGACACTCAGTTAGTGGTATTTTGTTATAGAAACTCTAGCAAACTTATCGGAGAAGGCAATGGCACCCCACTCCAGTACTCTTGCCTGGAAAATCCCATGGATGGAGGAGCCTGGTAGGCTGCAGTCCATGGGGTCGCTAAGAGTCGGGCACGACTGAGCGACTTCACTTTCACTTTTCACTTTCATGCATTGGAGAAGGAAGTGGCAGCCCACTCCAGTGTTCTTGCCTGGAGAATCCCAGGGACAGGGGAGCCTGGTGGGTTGCCGTCTATGGGGTCACACAGAGTCGAACGTGACTGAAGTGACTTAGCAGCAGCAGCAGCAGCAGCAAACTTATACATCGATATGTGCTATATATGGTCCTAGGTCCTGGGACGGGTAGGGGGCGGAGTGGTGGTGGTCCAGAGATGAAAAGATCAGGTCCTTGTCTTTCTGGAGACAGATACACAAAAAATAATTTACAAGGCAATGTGTTAATTGCAGTATGATGCTGAATGCTGTTTAAGGTTCAAAGGGGCTCAAAGGTAAGTGTCTCTAAGTCTTCCCAAGGGAGTAGAGGCAGTGTCTCAGAGGAGGAAATTCTAGAGGCTTTTCCATTCACCCTATTTTCCGACACATTTTTTTCCTTTTTGGCTGCACAAGTTCTTTGCTGCGGTGCTAGGGTTCTTCTCATTGTGACTCATTGAATCTTAGCTCCTCAATCAGGGACTGAACTCTCATCCTCTGCACTGGAAGGCGGATTCCTAACCACTGGATGACCAGGGTAATCTCTCTGACACTGTTAATACCAGGTCAAAACACACATTTCTGATTTGGATGCCTTTATTTCTGATCTCTGACTATACCAATAGCAGACACAAGGTCTCAGATTGAAGGTGTACCGGTGATACCTTCACGGGAAAGGCTATGGTCTTTAAGGATCATGTGGAGGGACCACCGGAGGCTCTGATGAAGGGGCAGTCAGGGCTAATGTAGGTTGTCAAATGCAGGGAAGGCCCAGAGGTGAGAGAGGCAGCTCACAAAGACACGACCCTCTTTCCGCACAAGGGATTAATCCTTGCCCTCTCCATACACGGTCCTCTGTAAGCTTGTAGAGAATTGTCTTCATGAGTGATGTGTCCCACCCCTACCCCACCTTGGAAATTTCTAGCTTTAGATGGCAAAGCCTGGGATCACTTCCAACATCCTACTCCAAACATTTATTCTCGACATGAAGGGCTCACAAGCTCTTTCTGTAAAGGGCAAGATAGTGAATATTTTTGGCTTTGAACATGCTATAGTCTGTCCAGCTGAGGGACTTGGCCATTGTAGTATAAAATTGGCCGTAGTTAATCTGTAGACAAACTCACGTGGCTGCGTACCAAGACTTTACTTACAGACACTGAAATTTGAATTTTACCTAATTTTCTTGTCACGAAGTGTTATTTTTTGTTTGTTTGTTTTCTTCTCAACCATCCAAAAATGTGCAAACCATTCTCAACTCATGGGTGTCCAAACCAGAGGGCTGTGGTTTTCCTCCCCCTGACTTAACGTGGTCATATACATCTTTCATGAATGTGATGATTTTTTTT
The DNA here is from genome assembly GCF_029407905.1 of Bubalus kerabau. Classification (NCBI taxonomy): domain Eukaryota; kingdom Metazoa; phylum Chordata; class Mammalia; order Artiodactyla; family Bovidae; genus Bubalus; species Bubalus kerabau. The sequence goes on along the minus strand of NC_073627.1, from coordinate 50,425,575 downwards.
TCCCAAGTGAATCCAGGGAGTCCTGATAGTATCAAAGAGAAGGTTAAAGATGGTTGAGCTTGCTTTACAGCTCTTGAACCTTCACAGACCAGTTCTGAAGTCCTCCTTGATAATAGTCCAAGGGGATTTCATTAAAAGGACATAAGCCCATATTCTGTTTCATTATTTATTGATTTATTTTGGCTACACCGGGTCTTCATTGAGATTCAGGGGCTCATCATTGAGGTGTGCTGGCTTTCTCTAGTTACAATCTGTAGCAGAGGCGGGGGGCTTCTCTTGTTGCCTCGCAGCGTGTAGGATATTAGCTCCCCCAGCAGGGATTGAACCGCCGTCTGCTGCATTGGAAGGCAGATGCTTAAGCACTGAGCCAGCTGGGGAAGTCCCCTCATCCCTATATTTTCATAAATGCATTTAAAATATACTAGGAGTATTTGCATAGAGACTTGGGTCAACTCTTCCCCTGGCTGGGCCTTGGTTTCCCATTTGTAAACTGATCTAGACAACCTCTCAGGCTCCTCTCTTTCCAAAATTCCAGTGTCCCCAGAAGAGCTACCTCCATTCCCACTCCCATGCTAGCACTCTTGTTCTCTGCCTCTGATCATGCACTTGGGGTCTGTTGACTTTGAGGCACTCTGATCAGCTTAGCTGCTTTCCCCCTGTTAATCTTTAAGAAAGTAGTATTAGCCACTCTGTCATGTTTGACTCTTTGCGACCCCGTGGACTGTAGCCCTCCAGGCTCCTCTGTTCATGGGATTCTCCAGCCAAGAATATCGGAGTGGGTTTCCATTCTCTTCTCCAGGGGATCTTTTATAAGAAAGAAAGGATAAGATTTACAGAATTGGAGAGCTGAGGCTTTTGCATCTTTCTTGGCAGCAACACTTGGGTGGCCCCTTCGAGGAATTTACTTCCTCATCTTTGTTCCCTTTCCCAGCCGATTTCAAATAGCCTTTTGGAGAACTTGCTGTCAGAGTTGGCATGCCCGTTCCCAGAGGGAACAAGGCAGACTCCGGGTACCCAGCAGCTGCGGGCTGGCTCAGGGGACCCCATCTCAGTTTCATTTGCAGGAAGTGACTATGACCTGAGGGCCCTAGACACTGTTTATAGGCCGCAATCATTGCCAGTGAAAGAAAAATGCCCAGGGCGATGTAATTAAATGTAAATGAGATTATTACTGAAACACGGGTTTTTGTTGTTGTTGTTTCTGTGTTTTTCATTCTGTAAGAAAAAAATCCCACAGAGTCAGAGTAGCCGAGTTAAGGAGCTCTCACTCTAGAAGCACCCCAGCTATATGATAACCGAGAAGCAGATGGCCACCCCCTTTCATCACAATTTCCCCCTCTGCCCAGCACCGTACTAAGAAGTCAGGCATTCATGCCCTGTCTGGGACGGTGTCTCAAAACCAGGTGGACTCAGAGGAACCAGAGAGGCTGAAGTCTGGGTCAATATCTTCTGATTAGATGATTCGTCTAGTAATGGCCCCAGTACCGCAGAGGCACTGAGGGTGTGGGAGAGGACGGGGTCCTTGGGCCTGTGAGTATGCATGCCTGAAGGAGGCTGCCTTGGGTACACTTCTTCGTGAAAACTCAGGGAAAAAAAAAAAAAGCGTTAGCGTTAGTCACTAGAGAGGGAAATGAGTGCCCTGCAAGGAAATACATTGAAGTTTTCTGTGGTTAACCCAGGGAAATCGTTGGTTCTTCCTTCTCCTGTCACCTAGGATACTATGAACAGACTTTCACCCTAACCGCACACGTTTCCGGCCCGCATTTTCCTGTGGCCTTTGAACTCTCAGCTTTGAGAGTCTGGGTCTTTTCCTTCTCTCTTATACGTGGTTGCTCTTTTCCAACCTCTCAATGCCAACCCACGTGGTGCGTGTCCCCAACGCAGGGTGTGTCTTGTGTTAGATCCTTGCTAGTCGGAGCATGGTCTGTGGACCAGCCGCTCTGGACTCCCTGGGAGCTTGTTAAAAATGCAGAACCTCAGGCCCTATCCCAGACCTTCTTAATCAGAATCTGCATTTAAAAAATCACCCTGCGTGATCTGTGGTCAGTTACTGTCTGAGAAGCACTGAATTAGAGAACAGGTGTTTGCCGAGTGTATATGATGGTCTTAGTGTTGCTGACACTATTTGCCACTGTCTTGATCTGCAATTTTTTTTTTTTAAAAAGATGTTTTATGGCCACACAGCATGCAGGATCCTAGTTCCCTGATCAGATCAGGGATCAAACCAGCTCCCGCCTGCATTGGGAGGACGGAATCTTAACCATCAGCTTGCCAGAGAATTCCCTCATTGGTGTGCAATTTTTAGTAAGCAACTGAACAGTCTTGGGCCTCAGCTGCCTTTGGACTAGATCAAATAGGACAAAACAATTTTAAGCAGAACTTTACAGAACTATGGGCTTCCCAGGTGGCTCAGACAGTAAAGAATCTGCCTGCGGTGTGGGAAACTTGGGTTTGACCCCTGGGTTGGGAAGATCCTCTGGAGAAGGGAATGACTACCCACTCCAGTATTCTTGCCTGGAGAATTCCATGCATAGAGGAGCCTGGCAGATTAAGTCCAAGGGGTCACAAAGAGTCGGACACAGCTGAGCGACTTTCACTTTCACTTTCACTTACAGAACTATAAGATGAACCAGGCATGAGCCCTGACTTCAAGGGGTTTTGATTCCAGTGATGACGATGAGAAAAATATGCAAGCAGTGATAATACAGAATGAAAAGTGCCAGGTGCCCCAAGAGACGTGCAGAGCAGGGGCTCTGGGCTTCAGAGAAAGAGCAGGCTCCTGCAGGCTTGTTCTAAGTTCTGCCCTTCTGTGGCTTCAAGGGGAAAATGAATTTCATGTGGTAGGGCTTGTTGAGATACCTTATACTTTACAAGCTACCATGAAGTGAGGTCCAAAAATGCTGCTCTCACTGTTCAGGAGAAAGGGGAATTTTGAAAAATATTGTTCATTATTTTAGATGTAATCCCATAGACTGACTTATTGGTATGAATCAGCATTTTTTTGTTTGTTTGTTTTGGCCACCATGCGGCATGTGGGATCTTAGTTCCCTGACCAGGGATCGAACTCATGTCTCCTGCAGTCAAAGTGCAGAGTCTTAACCACTGGACCACCAGGGAAGTTCCAGAAGCAGAATTGTTTAGGAGGAATGCCAAAGATTCTAAGTAGGTGAATAAATGAAAATAAAATGGAAAAAAAAATCACAGAAAATTTCCATTTTTATCCATGTTTCGTATCATCCAGACTGTGAGGGTTTGGAGAGCCCTCATCCTGTTCATCTCTGTGTCCCCTGATGGCTCAGATGGTAAAGAATCCATGTGCAGTGAAGGAGACCCGGGTTCAATCCCTGGATCGGGAAGATCCCCTGGAGAAGGGAATGGCAACCCATTCCAGTATTCTTGCCTAGAGAATCCCATGGACAGAGGAGCCTGGTGGGCTACAGTCCATTGGGTCTCAAAGAGTCAGACAGAAAACTAGCACACTTTACTTTTCAGGGCTGAGTCAAACTGCAATGATTTTCATGGGCAAAACAAACGGAGCCTTCCCTGGGGTAGTTTCATGGCAGTATAAATAAAATCCTGTAATACAGCAAATTATTATCATGTCTTCATTCTAGAAAGGCAGATTGTAGAAACTATTTCCTTCAGTTGCTCAGGCTTGCATGGGAATTTTCTGAGGACCAGTCTTCCTCCTATAAGCCTTGCAAATTTCTTTTTTTTTTTTTTTTCTAAATTAAGGCTATATTATATACTGCTTAATACATATGCATTTTTTAAAACCTTGTATTTTATATTGGAGTGTAGCTGATTAACAATGTTGTGATAGTTTCAGGTAGACAGCAAAGGAACTCGGTCATACCTATACATGTATCTATTCTCCAGCAAACTCCCCTCTCACCTAAGCCTTGCACATTTCTAACACCCATGAAGAAGAGCTCATCAGTAATGTGCCTTGACATTGGACTGCTAGCATTGTTGGGAATAAATCACAATACACAAAAAGCTCTTTAGAACAATTCTTTGGGTCTTCTAATATTCCATAAGTTGGGTCAATAGAATTGCTTCCATTTTAAATAACACAAAAAAGTATATTTTCTGACTATTGTCACCAAATGTAACTAGGAGAGAACCTTGGTTCATGTGCCAAGACATGTCCACTAGAGTCACTGAACCCTATGTCTTATTTCCATATATCTAGGAAAGATGGCGGAGAAGGCAATGGCACCCCACTCCAGTATTCTTGCCTGGAAAATCCCATGGATGGAGGAGCCTATTAGGCTGCAGTCCATGGGGTCGCGAAGAGTCGGACACAACTGAACGACTTCATTTTCAGTTTTCACTTTCATGCATTGGAGAAGGAAATGGCAATCCACTCTAGTGTTCTTGCCTGGAGAATCCCAGGGACAGGGGAGCCTGGTGGGCTGCCCTCTATGGGGTCGCACGGAGTCGGACATGACTGAAGCAACTTAGCAGCAGCAGAAGCAGGAAAGATGGACAAGGTTCTTGGATTTCTATTTCTGATGTCAGGCTTCTCCTTTGAGTACATGTAAATAACTCATGCATATGGAATCTAGAAAGATGGTACTGATGAACCTATTTGCAGGGAAACAGTGGACATACAGACATAGAGAACAGACTTGCGGACCCAGTAGGGGAAGAAGAGGGTGGGATGAATTGAGAGAGTAACATGGAAACATATACATTATCACATGTGAACGAGATAGCCAGTGGGAACGTGCTGTGTGACACAGGGAGCTGAACCCAGCGCTCTGTGACAACCTAGCGGGGTGGGATGGGGTGGGAGACGGGAGGGAGGTGCAAGAGGGAGGGGACATATGTATACCTGTGGCTGACTCGTGTCGATGTATGGCAGAAACCAGCACAATATGGTAAAGCAATTATCTCCCAATAAAAAAATATTTTTTAAAAAAGTATAGACTTTAGAGCTGGAGGAATCTTGCATATCATTCATCAGAATGAGATTTCTGGAAATGTCTGGTTAATGAGATTGACTGACGTGGGCTTGTTTGTCTACAGATTCATATAAAATCTGGATTGAGTAGATCAAAAATTTCCCCCCAAAATACATCGTCGAGCTTGTAAGAAATAACGAGAGAGAAGGGTTCAAAGTTAGCATAGTAAGCAGGCACTGGGACTGTGATGCCTGACAGGGGTCTCAGATCCAGAGGCAGGCTAGGGAGGCTAAGTTTCAGTACTAAGCGAAGGCACAGCCGAGAAACTGAGGATAAGGAGAGGTGGGGACGTGGGGAGAATTCTCAGGGTTCCTCTGCATACGAATGGGAACTGGAGAGTTGCTCACCAACTTAGGGAATTTACCAGGAGTCTTAACATCCACCCGGACTCTGGATGGAAGAATAGATGCTCATGAGAAATTGTAAACCCCAGCCACTGTCATATGTCAGTGTGGAGTTTGAATTTATAATATCCAGGTGGTACAGCATAAGAACCAATCTGAACCAGCAAAATCGCTAAGGTCCTAGAAAAGTCATATGTGAAACGGCACGAAAGATAATCACTGCTGAAGATGAGACCAGGATGAAAACTTACAAACTACATTAGGAACCGAAGCACCATGAGGGAGAGTTAACAGAGATAATAAATGGGAGCATTTGTATCTATAATACAAAGCTATCAATAATAGAACATTTTGGAAAAGACTATAAAATGTGTGTGTTTAAAATATTTAAAGAGGTAAAAGGTTAAGAAAGGGACACAGTTTTTAGTACTTAGAATAAGGATGTCTGAAAAAGTGGACTTTTTAAAAATGAAAAATATAGGTCATTGGAACCAAAAACTTAATAAACTGGTTAGATGATAGAAAAGCTACAAATGAAGAGAAAATTAGTGATATGAAATGTGGAACTAAGGAAATCGCCCAAAATGAAACATAGTTAAGTAAAGAAAAATATGTTGTGGAAGGGGATTAAGAAACATGAAATATAGAATGAGAAGGTCCAACATGGTTTTAATAGTGATTCTAAAAGAGAGTCTAAAGAAAATTTAGAAATGGGAATATTTAAAGGGATCCTGGCTTCGAAATTTGGAAAAAAGATAAATGAGAAAGGAGTGTATTGAGTCACATGCAAGATAAATAAAAACAACTACACACGTAGACACATCAGCATAATGAAGCTGCAGAAGGAACATAGAGCAAAACAAAACACAAAAATGTTAAAAGCTATGTTAGTCAAATGTTAAAAGTGTGAAAAAGTATGAATACAAACACGTTTCCTATACAGCAATGTCAGACTGAAACAAGACCTCTTATTAGCCACCAAATGTGTCAGAATACGGTGGAAATAATCTTCAAAGTGCAAAGGAAGAACAATCATTGGTGTATAAATTTATACCCAGCTGAACTATTATTCAAGAGAGATGGCAAAATAATGACATTTTCAAACAAAGACAGAGTTTATCATCATAAACTCTTACTGGAGGGACTACTGAAGGATGTGCTTCAAGAAGTGAATAAGCCCAGACAGAAGGAGGTGCCTTGCAAGAAGCAATATGAGCAAAAATAAAATATATACATGAGCCCATTGCTATATCTAAATAATCTTCATACAAAATTTTTAAAGTAATTTTAGAGGTTTAAAAATAAAATAAAGCTAAAATACTATGGAATACTATAGGAATTTAGGAAGAACAGTTAAAATGTTCTAAAGTCTTTCTTTTTGGGGATAAGAAGTTAGAGATACTGGTTAACTTTATAGTCACTAAAGCAAGTATTTATGTTAAAATTTTAAGGGTTCCTACAAGAAGAATGGAAATAAAGTGGAAAACTTCCAAACCAAACAAAAGAAGATACAGTCAATTTGGTAGAATGCATAAAAAGAAGCGATCGAAAGAAAACACAAAGTAAAATGGTAGAAATAATTTCATCAGTATCGGTAATCATGACGACTCTAACTGGATGAAACTTAAAATTTCTGAACACGCATACGCTAGACACTAGGCACTGTTCAGTTGCAGACTCGTGGGACAAAAAAAACAATGATAACAATGGGCTAAAGGGAACACAGAATTCTATCTAGTAAAAGGAGGGGCACCCCCCTTTCAGTCTGTAGCGAGAAGGTTGGGGAAGACTTCCTGAAGATGGCGACCCTTCAGCTGCATCCTGCAGGATGAGTAAGAAGGCAGAAGGGATAGGAAGGGTGTGCCAGGGAAAGGCTACAGCGTGTGCAAAGTCACGGAAGTGTGAGAGAGCAAGGAATGCTCTGGTCCAACCTTCTTTTGTTATGGATGAGGAACCTGAACTTCAGAACAGGTAAGGAGACTGTCCCAAGGTCACCCATCTGGTTAGGAACAGAACCAGGATTTGGACCCAAGACTCCCACCTCCTCGAACACCCCCTTTCTACTGTACCACAGTGCCTTAGGTGTGCAGCAGGAGGTTCGAAGACTGCATATTGTTGAGATTCCAGCCGACTTGGAAAAAGAGCTGCCTCTGGGTGTGGGGCCTGGCTGTGTCTCTGGCTTATCCTGGGCTGGAGCAGAGCCAGGAACTTGGCAGTTTCCAGAGCTGAGCAGTCCAGCTCACCCCAAGGAAGCCATGGCACCGATGCCCAGTTTAATCATTAACTCCAAGTTCACGGGGCTGGAGCTGGAATGCACAGGACCTGGGGAGCAGTCTGGGTCTCCGGGAGCTAAGAGAAAGATGGCTCTTGAGAAGGGACTCAGGTTTATTTTATTTTTTATATTTTTGGCTGCACTGGATCTTCATTGCAGTGCCCAGGCTTCTACAATTGTTGGCAGGCGGGCTTCTCTAGTTGTGGCACGTGGGCTTTAGACGACATGGGCTCAACAACTGCAGCACAAGGGTTTAGCTGCAGCTTGTGGGATCTTAATTCTCTGACCAGGGATTGAACCCTGACCCCCTGCATTGGGAGCATGGAGTCTTATCCACTGGACCACCAGGGAAGTTCCAGGAACCAAGTTTAGACTGGGGTCTTTTGTCCCTGACTGGGTCTATACTCCGGGTTCAGGAATAAGCGTTTTTGCTGTTCCTCTCCATTTTGTTGGAGTTTACTTATCTTCTTGTTAACTTGGTTTCAGAATCCCTGTCAATATTCATAATATATCGTACTTACCTCTGCTGCAGCCCTTACCCTGAGCAGTAAGTCTTTACACATCCGTCTACCCCCAATAAACTGTGACCTCCTAGAGGGCAGGACTCAGTCTTTTAACTTAGTATCCTCGGCGTTTTGCAGAGCCTGGCACATAGTAGGTACTCATTGTTTGCTGACTGGTTGAATAGATGATGGGCTTCCCTGATAGCTCAGTTGGTAAAGAATCCAAAGCAGGAGACCCCACTTTGATTCCTGGGTCAAACTATTCCTGAACAGATGAGACCCTAATTCTGCATAAATGTGTTCCAAAGCACATGACTTTTTTTTTTTTTTATTAAAAGAAGTGGAGAGTGATTTTGCATAAAAAGTTCAACAGAGATTCACAAATATTTCTTAGGATATTCTGTGCTATCTTCATATATTACAGAGCCAAGGTGAGGTCCACTGGTCTAAATGGAAGGAATGCTGCTAAGGAGATGAGTCTTCTCCCCTTTCCGGGTTAGTGTCCAGGCGGCAGCAGAGCATACTGAAGATTGCTTGGGCACATTAGGGAGAGGGGCGCTCTTCAAGCATGAAAGTGAAAGGGTTAGCTACTCAGTCAGGTCTGACTCTTTGCGACCCCCATGGACTATGACCCGCCAGGCTCCTCCATCCTTGGAATTCTCCAGGCAAGACTACTGGAATGGGTCGCCATTCCCTTCTCCAGGGGATCTTTCTGAACTAGGGGTCAAACCCGGGTCTCAAACATGAGGTGACATTTTTTATTGAGGAGACAAAAGCCCTGAGGAGGGCAAATTCCACCAGCATGATAAAGCTAACTGCTCCTTATAATTTAAAAAAAAGCCTGCAGTTGGGAAGACCGCATTTGTAGCAGCATCACCAAGCCCTGAGAACACAACTATAAAGGAACTTCTGGATTCCATCGAAGAAACATTCCAATGGAAGGGGAGATACAGGAGGTGGCAAAATTTCCGTTTCTTTCTGGTGAACCTGATTTTCCTGATCTGTAAGGTAGAGGTGGTCATCTCTTCTTCATGAGGCACTTGTTGCAATTAAATGGAATGATGGCAAAGGAGCCTTGGTACGTAGAAAATGCTCAGTCATGGTGCAAACATCTTTTCTCTATTTTTGGAAGTAAGAATCCTGAACCTGTATAGAACCAGAGATGTGGAAATACATTCTGCTGTTAGAGACCATATGACTGGGTGACCAGGGATTCAGCAGCCCCATCTGGAAGGGATGGAGTCATTCTGCTGACTACGGGCTTCCAGTGCAAACATCTGCTGATACTGTTGTAGTAGAGCCAGCCCTGGAGGATGCTGGGAGAAGACATTCCTTGCAGGAACAGTCGCTTTCCCGGGAAAGCCAGCTTGCCTGGTTGGGGTTGAGCCAGAAAGACTGACTTTCACCCTAGCAAATTCTCTTTCACTCCAAGGTCTTGGATACAGTGGGAAGACTGCCCAACGTCAGGGAGCCTCTTTCTGTACCAACCTCTGGGTTCTTGCTAGCGGGTGGCAAATAATCTAACCAGTTCGCCTGCACCTCTTTCTACCACCTGTAAGCTCTCAGAGAACTGTGAGTTCTTTAGAATTTCCAGTGTGCGGGGATTGTGGTGTGAGTTAATTCAGAAAAGACCTAGGCTTAGATCCCTCCCGCTTCCCACCTGCTCTAGGTCCCCGCATCATCCAGAGCAGGTCACTGAGCTGCCCTGGTCACCTGGTTTCTTTTCCCTTGGCCTTTCCATTTCTCTCCATTGTTCCAAAGAACTGGGGTGAAATGAGAAGTCAATTGCCAAGGGAGATCCTCTCCTGGGGCAAATTTCCTGTTTCTGCCTACGGGCATGAAGACCCTGAGTGGGAAGGCCAGTGCGGGGCACTCTCCCAGAACCAGCCCTGGGGTGACAGGTGCAGGCTGTATCCACCCTTTTATGGTGTGTGTGGGGGTGGGGGTGGGGAAAGAGAGGGTTTAAAAGAGGAGGAGGAAGAAGAAAGACTGTGTAGAGACCCCAAGGCTGCTCCATTACTCCAAGCCCGCCCCTACCTGAAACTGTCGTCTCCACCAAGTCCCAGAGAGAGAGGGAGAAGCAGAGAGCTGGGGGTGGGGGAGAAAGAGACGGAGAGGGGGAATCAAAGAAAATTGCAAAAGTCAATGGCCTGGAACCAGAGGCAGCCTCAGCAACTGCAGTGTGACTTTGATTCCCCTATCATAACCCTGAATTAAAAATTCAGGCAATTATCTGCATGGCTTCCTTCTGATTAGAACGAGCCGGAGCCTCATTAATGCATCGGCACAGAGGAAAGCCATTAGGGTCTGTGAAATGGAATGTTTCTCTGAGAACAGGTTCCGCTTGATGTAGAATACCCAGCAAAAAGAAATTTCACACATTTTTGAGCTCAGAGTCACAGGACGGCACCCTGCTTCGGGGCTGCAGACCCTGCCATGGTCGTCCCCTCTCAGCTGGTTCTGGGTGAAAGCCACCTTTGTTTCCCAGCCTCTCTCTGGTACCTCCATCCGCTGGAGTTGTGTGTGTGTGTGTTGGGGGGGGTGTGTGTGTGTGAGGGAGTTGAGGGGCCAGAAGGGACTTCCTGGCCGTCCTGAGACACCGAGTCAGACTGGATGTCTGATCTCAGAGTCCTTGAGCCATGAGGAGCCCTGGCACTTTGGGGGGATTCACTGCCCTCCTTTGCTAGAAGAACCAGAACCGGGTTTGTTGGGGACAGGGAAGGTCCAAGACTCCAGAAAAGATCAGTGTATCTGCATGTTCCCAAGAGTCCTGGCGCTTTCCTGACCTGTATACTGACTTGGGCATCCCAAGGTGGCCCAAGCAGGATCTGGGGAAGCTGAGCCAGCCTTGGGGGCTTGTTGCTTAGAAAGGGGCGAAGGATTAGCATTCAGGAGGGCACCCTTTATTCATCCCGTATTCTGTGAGCTCGAAGCTTCCAGAGATGCAAATCTACCATCCTGTGCCTAAAGGGGTTAAAAAAAAAGTGAAGTGTTAGTCACTCAGTCTTGCCCAACTCTTTGTGACCCCATGGACTGTAGCCTGCCAGGCTCCTCTGTCCATGGAATTCTCCAAGCCAGAATACTGGAGTGGGTAGCCATCTTCTCCAGGGGATCTTCCTGACCCAGGGATGGAACCTGGTCTCCCGCATTGCAGGCGGATTCTTTCTTTACTGAGACACCAGGGAAGCATGCACACAATAACCGGCATTCGGAAGCTCTCATCAACCCCTTCTTTGGGATTTCTAGGGTGCAGCTCCCTTCTTCAAATGACTGTGTATTGCTTACAGGAGAACCCAAGAGCAGTTTTCCAAGATAACCACCCTCGCTGCCGGGGTAAGTTCATCTCTTGGGCTTGACCCTATGTCGTCTAGCTTTTCTTCAAGCTGGTGGATGGGACTTGGGTTCCCCCAGATCGACAGCTCGACATTCCTTTAATATAGGGGATTCTGGGGACACCAAACATTGATCCTTGGGATAAGCTACATAAAATAATCTCTTTAGGAGAAAAGCCAATCTGACATGATGAAGACTAGAAAGCCGTGAAAAAGTTTTTGTAGGAAGAAAACCAGTTACGGTCAGTAAGGTGCCAACCAGGAAAGCATTTTCCTTCAAAGTATTGGAACAAGCCACTTTCTTCTCCTGGCACACCTGTCCCCTATTCAGTGTTAAAAAACCAGGGCCAAGTGTCTGTGCAAAGCTATAAACACAGCCAGGCCGTCCTGAGAATAATGGAGTCAATGTGTCAATGACACAATTTGTACCAACGGCGCCCCCTACTGGACAGCAGCAACACCGGGCAACCTGCGGTCATTCAGGTTTCTCAGAACGTTTCCAGTGCCATCCCACGTTGGAGGGGACATTCCTGGCCACCAGGGAGTTTTTCTACAGCATGTTTTCAATACTGTGGACAGTTTTATGGGTGTAAGACTCCTAGAGGTTACCTCAACCTCTAAGACAAACAAGATGCTTGGTGATTCAACCATGTTCCTTTGTGGGTTCTGAGTGTCTGTTTTTTTCTAACGCTTTGCTCTCCTTGGACCAACACTCGCCAGAGTTAAACACAGTTGAGAATGACTTGTGACCATGGATGATCCCCGTGTAAAGGGCTGACCTAAAGGCACCCGGGGTCTTGGGTGGCTGGAGGTTATCTCTCGAGCCTCACCGGCTGGTATGGGAGTGAAAAGGACTGGCCAAAGGTCAGGAATGTGGGCCTTCTGGAGAGGGAAGCCACTCCACCAGCTTCACGGCCGAGCCTTTCTCTCTGTCGCTGAAAAGAATCAAATCTCAGCCTTTGCACCTTAGCCCCGTCTGCTGCATTCCTCAATATTTTAAACATAGACCCTCTGCTCAGTCTGACCATCCCTTTCTTGCCAAGATAACCCAGTCTCTACCTTTGTACCTTGTCACTCCTTATTCATTCCACGAATGTTTTCTTTGGACAACTGTTCTGTGCCAGACACTGTTCTAGGAAGGGGAGCTATAGCACTAAACGTGAAACAGAAAGTCTCTCATGTTCTCACTGGGGATGCTGTGCTGTGCTGTGCTAAGTCGCTCGGTCGTGTCTGACTGTGCAACCCTATGGACTGCAGCCCACCAGGTTCCCCTGTCCATGGGATTCTCCAGGCAAGAATACGGGAACTGGTTGCCTTGCCCTCCTCCAGAGGATCTTCCCGATCCAGAGATGGAACCCAGGTCTCGCAGGCAGATTCTCTACCGTCTAAGCCACCAGGGAAGCCCCTCGTTTGGGGATACAATTATAGAAAGACAAGTGTGAGCGAGTGGTGTAAGTGCTGCGAAGAGGCCAAGCTGGGAGAGAGGGGTAGAGAGGGAGGGTGGCTACTTCATCAGGGGAGGGAGTGTCTCTCTGCAAAGCCCTTTGGAAAAGCTTTGTGCTCTGTCCACGCTGGTGATCTGTCTGCTTTCTCTCCTTTAAAACCAGGACTGCCTCTTCCATGAAACTTCCCCAGTTCATGTTCCCTCTTCCAGTGACTCTGCCCTTCAGCTCATCCCTGCTCAAGCTTCTTCCTTCTCAGAAAGATGTTCGTTGATCTTAGATTGTGATCTCCTGGAGGAAAAGAGTCCTGTCTTCCACGTCTCTGCTTTGCTACCAGAGCAGGTGGTGGTGGTAGGGGAGGCGAGGAGGAGACAAGCATGTCTACTCTGTGCTAGAAGCACTCACACATTCCTTTCTCTGGTCCTCACAAAACTCCTGCAGACTCTGGCTTATTGTCCACATTTTATAAACAAGGAAAGTGGGGCTTCATTCACCCAAGAGCACACAACCAGTGAGTGGTGGAAATGGGGTCTGAACCCTGATCTCTTCAGCATCATGTGGTTTGTACTCTTCCCACCCCGGAGCCTATTTGTGAAGTATTCCTGCGGTGGCATCAGTGAGTTATGAGTACAAGGAAAGGATAAGCTTTGTTTTCTCATCAAAGAGCTGTGCAAAAAAAGTGAGAAGCCCCTACCCTTGTCTCTTGGGTTGGCGATTCTTCCTTCACTGTATTGTAACCACATAATCACAGGCGCCTCACTTCCCCTTCCAGGGGCTCATGACTTGTCTTTGTAAGTTAAGGTTAGGCTACAGGTGGCTCAGACAGTAAAGAATCTGCCTGCAATGCAGGAGACCCAGGTCAATCCCTGGGTCAGGAAGATCCCCTGGAGGAGGGTATGCCAACCCACTCCAGTATTCTTGCCTAGAGAATCCCATGGACAGAGGAGCCTGGCAGGCTATGACCCATGGGAGCCCAAAGAGTCAGACAGGACTGAGTGACTAACACTTCACACATGACCTCCCAGCTCTGACATTCTAAGGAATGTCATCTTCTTCAAGGAATGGGAGAGGATGGATTTCGGGGAAAAGTTACCGACTTTACTGCATCAAATATGATTTTTTAACATTAAGAGACAGAAACATAACAGGGTTTGCTCATTCAATTAAAATTCAACATATATTGAATAACTACTACATGCCTGACCATGGCATGTGCTGAGGATACAGAAATAAACTTTTAAAACATTGTTCTTTACCCTGGCATATATGTAAAAGGAAAGACAAATATCTCACGAAATTATCACAATGACAGCAGCTGATAGCTCACATGGAATCCACCCTTTGCCAGAAATTGTTCTGAGCACTTGAAACTTTTAACTCATTTTAACCTTCCCAACAAACTATGAGGGGAATATTATTTTTATTCCTACTTTACAAATGAGTAAACTGAGGCACAAAGAAGGGTGTATGCTGAAGAGGTATTGTGAGCATTAATATTTTTTAAGATTTCTTTGATATGGATCATTTTTAAAGCCTTTATTGAATCAGTTGCAATATTGCTTCTGTTTTATGTGTTGGTTTTTTGGCTGTGAGTCATGCGGAACCTTAGCTGCCTGAGCCAGGATGGAACCCACACCCCCAGCATTGGAAGGCGAAGTCTTAACCACTGGAGCTCCGGGAAGTCCCAAACGGTGCTTATTTACAGGGCCTGAGATGTCAAGATGAAGATAGGCCGTCATCCTGTGCTGCTAACAGCTGGTTTTTTCCCCCTGAAAGTGAAAGTGTTGCTCAGTCGTGTCCTACTCTTTTTGACCCCATGGACTGTAGCACACCAGGCTCCTCTGTCCATGGGATTTCCCAGGCAAGAATACTGGAGTGGGTTGCCATTTTCTTCTCCAGGGGATCTTCCTGACCCAGGGGTCAAACCCACATCTCCTGCATTGCAGGCAGATTCTTTACCATCTGAGCTACCAGGGAAGCCACTGTGGTTATTCCTTACTTGACCCTTCTGCCACTTGGGATCAGCCACACACGTCCAGCTGGAGGAAAGGATTTTCTGCAATGAGCAGAGGAGGCTTTAGGGTTTTGAAACTGAAAATCTGTAGCTGTCAAGTTACATGGAACATGGAATAAACTGGGTAAATTACAGCCAGTTTCCTGTCCACTGAGAAGGGGAGTGAGAAGAGGAAAGGGGCAAGCATGGATGCTCTGGGAAGTCGAGCACTAGCCCCTGCACCCACCTGAGCCAGATGTGTGGTGGGTCCTGGGGATCAGACCTCTCCCTGGGCCCTGATGTGGTGAGAGCAAGGGTACCCTGAACTTGAGGGCAGTTGGAAGGAGATAGGCTCTTAGCTCTGCAAGAGCTGACCACTGAGGCCAGTGTGGTGCACAGAGCAGAATGAATGTCTATCTTCCTAGGAGAAGGATGGAAGGAATAAGAGGGTCACCGGACACAGAGCCTTCTAGAGTGGGAACCAGAGAAAATGCTGCCCCAGGACCAAGTGAGGAGTGGATGCCTTGTGGCTGCTGAAAAGAGGCGGTGGGGTATAGAGGCCAGGATGGGGGCACCTCCAGGGCAAGGGGCTCTGTCTGCTTTGCTCATTGCTGCATCCAGAGGTAACAACAATCCACCAACATTCATTAAATGAAGGACCCTAGACGGCTGCCTCTAGAATCAGGCTGTTGGGTTTCATACCTCAGCTCTGCCTTTCACTCCCTGTGTCATCCTTGCATAAGTCTCTTCCCTTCTCTGTGCCTCACCTGTAAAATGGGGATAAAAATAGTGCAGATCAATACTGATCTGAGACCAAGAGAAAGAATGCCTCTGAAGCACTGAGTGTCTGCAGCAGCGCATGGGCTCAGGAGGATTTGCTCTGAGTAATGGAGGCCCTTGCCTCCATCCTTGCCCTGCACCTTATACCCCCTCAACTCCAACACCACCCTGAGCTTAGACACAACCTCGAAGAAAAGATGAGGACTCTGGTATTGGCGAAGATCAAGTTCCAACCATCACGATACAATAGAGACTCCTAAGGACATGAAGTTAAATGTTTTAATTTGAAACAGTTATTTTTCTTGCACAGTGAATTTTGTAGCCTGATAATCATATTCAAGATAAATGCAAGCCTGTGAAGAATCAGGTGTCCTTCTGAGAGCTTGGCTAGCATTTAAATTAAATTTGCTTGCTTCCTTGCAGATATGTTGACTCACAGAACAACCTACCTTTCACCTTACTTGTCTTTCTAGAAAAAGCCCAGTTCTTCAGGTGAGTTATTGTTTGCAAGTGCTGCTAACAGAAACTAACTTTAAGGCAAAGAGGTCAAGTCTAGGAAACAGAACTCTGTCCTTCCCCGCAAGAGCACTGGACTTTCCTGAACAAATTCAGTATCAAGGGTTTTATTTCTTATTAAGATATGTTCCCCTGAAGGTGAGTGATAAATATTATCATTAATTTTTTATTAAAAAAGAAAAACCTATCTGTATTTACCTGACTTCCCACTTATCTAAAGGCCAATAAGTGACTATCCTATTTTCCCAGATTGTATGCATTTTTAACACTGAAAGCCTCATATCCTGGGAAACCCTCTCTATTCCAGGCAAACAAAAAGTCTCTAAATGTCCCAGATAATCCGTAAATGCCAATGACAAACCAGGTAGACTTGTCAGCCCAAGGAAGTGTCTGCAGTTTTTTTGTTGTTGTTGTTAATGAGCAAGGAAATTTACTCATTTCAAATCACAAGAGCTCACCTCAGGGAGGAAAATCAAAACTGATCCCCTGGGGGCACTTTCCACCCTGCTGACAATCAGTAAGCCTGACCCTGGAGACCCTGCAAAGGGGGATACAGCCTGCCTGCCTCGATGATGAGGAGATGGGATGCAGACAGAAGACCATGTCACATGGGGGCCGCTGGACAAAGCTGCAGACCCTTGCCTTGGCATTCTTCCTGTCAAGTCCCTCGCTTTCGGTCAGACTCTCAATCCCTCAATGAACCCCAGCCATAGCGCAGGGCAGTTTCCACATCTGTAAGTTACTGTCCAGTCTGTCTGGCTGTGCAGAGCCCTGGGGTTTGTCCACAAGCAAGAGGAACCCAGGCACGGTGGTTCCCCTCAGGACACACGGAGTGGCTGCCCCAAGCCTCTGTGTGCGTCTCTTTCCTTCAGACCAAGTGTCTCTTGCTGTTTCTCTGGCGTCCTCAGACCTGACGGAATTGGTCCACTGCTTGCAGAGTGAGATTTGTTTCTACACATCACGGGGGAGAATAAGGACCCATCCGGACTGTGGGTGTTTGGCTCCGAGGTTGGATTCCTGAGGCCACAGGGTTCCTTCCAAGAGTCAGGGTCTCTTGTGAGATCGCAGTCGAGATGTTGGTGGGGCTGCTTCATCTGAAGGCTTGACTGGGGCGGGAGGGTCTGCTTTCAAGACAGCTCACCACACGGCTGTTGGCTGGAGGCCTCAGTTCCTCACCATAGCACCTCTTCATGGGGCTGCCTGGGTGTCTTCATGAGATGAAGTCAAGAGACAGAAAGCAAGAGAGAAGCCATGGAACGCCCACGCCCCGCACCCCCCACCCCACTGCCTTTTAAAAAATATTTACTTATTTGGCTTTGATGGGTCTTAGTTGCGGCATGCAGGTTTAGTTGCCCGGTGGCTTGTGGGATCTTAATTCACCGACCAGGCATCAAAACCTGCACCCCCTGCATTGCAAGGCAGATTCTGAACCGCTGGACCACCAGGGAAGTCCCCACAGTGCCTTTTAAGACCCAATCATGGGCTTGCCTTGTGGCTCAGTTGTAAAGAATCCACCTGCCAATGCAGGAGACATGGGTTCAGTCCCTGATCTGGGAAGACCCCACATGCTGCGGAGCAGCTAAACGCGTGCCCCACAATTATTGATTCTGTGTTCTAGAGCCTGAGAACTGCAACTGCTGAAGCTTGTGTGCTCCAGGCTCTGCAACAAGAGAAGCCACCAAAATGAGAAGCCTGCACATCACAACTAGAGAGTAGCCCCTGCTCACAGAAACTGGAGGAAAGCCCACATGACAATGAAGACCCAGAGCAGTCAAAAATAATTAAATAAAAAATTTTTAAAAAGACCCAATCATGCACCATCATTTCCTCCACATTCATTTGCTAGAAGAAAGCCATCAAGTCCAGCCTCACTCAAGGGGAGGGCAAAATAGGGAGGAAAGAATATTAAAGGATTTGTGTACATAGTTAAAAATCACTATTTCCCTAAACATTAAAGGACCATGGATGAATTCCCAGAAAGTTAGTTTTGGTAATTACATAGAAGGAAAAGCACAGATTTCAAGTCACATTTGAGGTTGATCCAAGGCCTTGCTTCTTTTCAGTTTGTGGGATTTGGGGCAAAATGATCATCTCTAAACATTACTACTACTACTACTATTAAGTCGCTTCAGTTGTGTCCGACTCTGTGCGACCCCACAGACGGCAGCCCACCAGGCTCCGCCATCCCTGGGATTCTCCAGGCAAGAACACTGGAGTGGGTTGCCATTTCCTTCTCCAACGCATGAAAGTGAAAAGTCAAAGTGAAGTCACTCAGTCGTGTCTGACTCTTCGCGACCCCATGGACTGCAGCCTACCAGGCTCCTCCGTCCATGGGATTTTCCAGGCAAGAGTACTGGAGTGGGGTGCCATTGCCTTCTCCTCTCTAAACCTTAGCGTCTTCATTTATAAAATGAAGATAATAGTAATTCTCTCATTGACTTACTATAATAATTAAATGAGATGACCTCCCGAGGGACAGATCCAAATTGTACAGGGTACTATGCTCTTATAAAATTGATATGGCCTTCTTTAAGAAAAGAGAAGGCAAAGTTACAATTAGATGTTAGGTGTAAAATGAACATTTATTTAGAATTAGAAATGGTAAAAAAAAACAAACAAACACATTGTCAAAGCTGATAAGTACTAGAACTATCACAAAACCTGGAAAAATGACAATTAAAAAATTCAATTACCTAAGCATTACCTCTTTATCTAATCTTTCCTACATTTTGACTGCACATTTTTGACCACTTCTCAACATGACAAAGATTTTGTAATATTTTCCATAGTCAGGAGAGAAAGATAAATCAGCCTTTGATTCAGCCTTACAATCTATTATTTGTAATGTTAGGTATTTCTTCAGCTGCTGCTTCTGCTAAGTCGCTTCAGTCGTGTCTGACTCTGTGCGACCCCAGAGACGGAAGCCCACCAGGCTCCCCCGTCCTTGGGCTTCTCCAGGCAAGAACACTGGAGTGGGTTGCCATTTCCTTCTCCAATGCATGAAAGTGAAAAGTGAAAGGGAAGTCGCTCAGTCGTGTCCGACTCTTGGCGACCCCATGGACTGCAGGCTGCCAGGCTCCTCTGTCCATGGGATTTTCCAGGCAAGAGTGCTGGAGGGTTGTTGTCAAATGTGGAAAACATCTATCATGTGTCTCTTATAGAGGTGCTTAGGGCATTTCGAAGCGTCGTGTGTAATGAATTGATGGCACCTGTTACCCAGGACCATTATAGGGGTCTGCACAAGAGAGGGGCTTAAAGCATCAGCCTCCCTGTATATCTTCCCCTGGAAGCAGGCATGCATGCAGCAGGGAGGCTGGCACGTATTAGGTGCTCAGGAAATGGGAAAAGCGTGGAGACAACCGTCATCCTCTTTCTCCATTGCCCCAGGCAAAGTCAGAGACTTCTCATCTTGATTTCATCTTCCTCCTTCTCCAGGAGCTCCTCCAGGGCCCCTCGGAAGGCAGGGACAAAAATACAGCCCTTGTTATTATGGAGTCGAATGAACACTGGGCTCAGAATGAAAAGCCCTGGGTCTGAGTCCTGACTTTATCACTTACCAGCTGAGAAATTACCCAACCGCTCTGTGTCTCAGTTTCCTCATCTCTGGGGTGAACGGTGCTATGCCAGCTTCGTGGGTTGTTGCAGAGAATAATGGCAGGCTATAAGAAAAAGGGCTTTGTAAATTGTAAGCAGTTTCACTAAGGTAAAGTGTTTATTCTGATGTCTGGAAGTTACTGAGGAGCCAGTTTGGACACTATCCAGTGTATCAGAATCTTGAATTCTTTGTTCTCTGTGGTCTCAAGGAGTTGGAAATTCAAAATGGACTTTCATCAAATTTGGCATAAAGACCAGGATAGCAAGATAGTGCACTCTTTCCATAGAAAGATACTGAGTCCCAGCTAGTGCCGTAATTTGTGCTAGAGATGAGAGTTCAAAGACGGACAAGACACACTCCTGGCCCTTTGTGGATGGGTAGATGGAATCCCAGACAGACATCTGCAGGTTACAGCCTCAGCGTCACTGTGTCTCAGAGCCTCCTTCTGTCAAGGGGTGTGGCTAAATGGCCAAACGGCATGGAAACTGATGGGTGGACGCTTGCAGATCGTGGAGAATCCTTGCGCAGGTGTCCGACAGAACCATTAGAGAGTTGCAGGGAGACCCTGCCGAGACTGACTGTTCTTGGGGGAATTTTCAGGAAGCTTTGAAGTGCCGCCAGGGCAAGGGAGGCTGCCCCATCCTGGAGGTGCATTCACTTGTAATTTACTCCTCCACGTGGGCTCTGGAGCTCCAGTCTCATAAATACATCACCCACGCAGCCCTGCCCTGTGTAAAGGAAGATGGACAGAGGAGGTGGAGGGGGGGCTGCAGAGGAAGAGGAATCCCTAAATTAAGAAGGTTCCCTGGGAGTCACTGGCCTACAGACAGGACCGATCCCCCCATCTCTCTCCTTGAAGCAGAAATATTTCCAACTAAGATCACAGACTCCCTTGTCATAAAATCAATGAAACCACAAGGGAAAATGACCTCTCGCTTGACTGCACCAGAGATATCTCAAACGGAGCCATTTCCCCTCCTGCAGAAGCAAGTATGCTGGGGCTCGGAACCGGCATCCAGGCTCTGCTGCGCAGAATTTTCGGTGAAAAGGAAATCAGGTGGGTTGGGAGCTTACTTACTTGTTTTACTTGCTGTGTTTAGAATGGTTTCTGAGCCACCCCTCCAGGGGAGACTTTTTCCTGGGGTCAGACCTGGGTCCAAGCTCCAGCTCCTCTAATTTCTGGCTGGGTGTCTTTGGGCAAAATGGAATCTCATCCCGGTTTCCTCATCTAGTAAAAAAAAAAAAAAAGCATGATACTGTAAGGTCTGCCTGCCCTACAGGGGAGGTGACAAGGTCAAGAGGTAAGTCTATGCAAATGCCTTTAAACCACAAAGCTCTTGATAAATAACAGGTTTTATTTTTAAAAGGTAAAAGCCGGACTTCCCTGGTGGTCCAGTGGTTAGGAATCTTCCTCGCAAGGCAGGGGACGCAGGTTCAATTCCTGGTCGGGGAACTAAAATCCCACGTTCCTCAGAGAAACTAAGCCAACACGCCGCAACTAGAGAGTCTGTGAGCCACAATGAAAGATCCTGCACGATGCAACGAAAATCTTGCATGCTGCAACTAAGACTCAACACAGCCAAATTAAAACAAACAAAAAAAAGACAGAAGCACGAAATCCTGACAGTGTCCCTGGTAGAACTTCTTATGTTGCAAGGGACAGAGAACCTGTCTCAAACTGGCTCAAACCACTTGGAGTTATTACAGCTTCTGCAACTGAAAAGGGCTGAGATAGGATTGATTCAGGTGATGTTCAAGGAATGTCACCAAGGGCCAGCTCTTTCCCATCCCTACAGGAACCACAAACCTCAGGTCTTAACAGGATGTCATCCAGAGGAAGGGAGGTCCTTTGTCCACTAACTTCTGTTGAAGAGAGGTGGAAAAGAAGTGAGAGGCTCTTCTCTTTCCAAACTCTGCACATGGGTCAGATTTCACTGGCTCTCTTTATGTTGTTGTCATTCAGTCACTAAGTTGTGTCTGACTCTTTTTGACCCCATAGACTGCAGCACGCCAGGCTTCCCTGCCCTTCACTATCTTCCAGAGTTTGCTCAAAGTCAAGTCCACTGAGTCGGTGATGCCATCCAACCATCTCATCCTGTCTCCCCCTTCTCCTTCCACCTCAGTCTTTCCCAGCATCAGGTCTTGTCTCTTTACATAGCCAGGGGACAGGGGATAAGACACACCGATCGGCTGAAGAGGATCAAGGCCCATCCCTAGATGTGGGTGGCAGGATCATGATGCCAACCAAACCACACTTGAAGGAGTTATTTTATCAGAAGTAAAGTGAGTAGGTGCTGAGTTGCAAAAACAGTATCAATCTAGCACAGTCCACGCCCTTTAGCTACTCAGTAGCCACACTCACCTATATCCCCATAAATATATCTTCAAAAATACCCACTCTCTACATAAACACAAGCAACCTCTTTTCCTAAAGGGATGAGGCACAGTTTCACCCAGTCTGGTTCTCTGGAACAGAACCTTGCAAATGGAGCTCTTTTGGTCCTATGTGGTCCAGTGAGGCTAAGTGGTTATATTTAACCACTGTTATGCACTCCGTAAACTGTAATGGAGAGAGAACAGAGTAATCACAGTAAAAAGTCTCATTTGGAAAAGAAAAGAACAAGAAACAACTCTCAATGGTCACTGTCCTTACATAACCCATGTCATACCGCGCAGAAATCACATGGATGTCCTGCCCTGGCAGCAAGTATGTATCTGCCCCAGTTCTACCCTGTGAAAGGCTCCCCTTTGCCCTTTGCCCTCTGTGGCTCCTGCTTGTCACTTCGGAAAAGTCTCTTCTGTGAATTGTCCTTCATGGACCATATGATGTGTGCATCATGCAGGACGCCCCTTTGGGGTTCAGCGCTGTTTTAGCAGCCCTCTTCCTATGATGTGAATTTGGGGGCTTGGAAATCCTTCTCACAGACCATTGTGGGACAGGTTTGAGGTTTCTTTAGCAAAATGATGCCCTTAAAAAGTTAACGGTCTGAAAACTATAAGACTCTGATGAAGGAAATTGAAGACGACATAAACAGATGTATGGATGTGAGAGTTGGACCATAAAGAAAGCTGAGCACTGAAGAATTGATGCCTTTGAACTGTGGTGTTGGAGGAGACTCTTGAGAGTCCCTTGGACAGCAAGGAGATCAAACCAGTCCATCCTAAAGGAGATCAGTCCTGAATATTCATCCAAAGGACTGATGCGGAAGCTGAAACTTCGATGCTTTGGCCACCTGATGCAAAGAACCGACTCATTGGAAAAGACCTGATGCTGGGAAAGATTGAAGGCAGGAGGAGAAGGGGACGACAGAGGATGAGATGGTTGGATGGCATCACCGACTCAACAGACATGAGTTTGAGCAATCTCCAGGAGTTGGTGATGGACAGGGAAGCCTGGTGTGCTGCAGTCCATGAAGTCTCAAAGAGTCGGACATGACTGAGTGAACTAAACTAACCCAAGGCAATCTATAGATTCAATACAATATCTGTCAAATTACCAGTGGCATTTTATGTTTTATTCTAAAATATTTATCAGTATTTCTTTTACATTTAGATTTCTTAAGTCATATGAATAAATTTTTCTGTATTATATGAGGTAGGAATTTGAGATTCATTTTTTCCCATATGCATAGCCCATTTAAAATGAATTAGGTTAGGCCAAATTTCAATTTGATGCCTTTGAACTGTGGTGTTGGAGGAGACTCTTGAGAGTCCCTTGGACAGCAAGGAGATCAAACCAGTCCATCCTAAAGGAGATCAGTCCTGAATATTCATCCAAAGGATGAAAATTTGGCCTAACCCAAACACTAACTCCTTTCTGAACAATTCTCACAGAATCCTAGTTAAAACGAACCAATTAATGAATCATTTAAAATTAATTGGATGAATCTTTTTTTTTTTTTTTGCACAGCTCATATTTGCTAGTTTAGCTAAGTTAGTAAGGGAAGACCCTTCAGAACTGACAGATTTGAGCTCAAATCTGATAAATGAAAGGATGCCAACCATGAGCAGAGTTGGGGAAGAAAACTCCAGGAAGAAGAAACAAGTCAGTAGGTAAAACTTGATACATGCAAAGAATGATGAGAAAGCCAGTGGGGCTGGAGTGTGATGCTGCAGAGAATCGCAGGGGCTCACTCTTTCAAATGTGAGCTCCAAGGAAAGAGAAGCAGGCTGCGGTCACCACGAGACAATGGAGCAATGCCTGAGGTTCTGAGGGAAGTTCTGTCTAGAGTGAGGGCACAGGGACTTCCCTGGGGGTCCAGTGGCTAAGACTCCTCACTCCCGATGCAGGGTCCTGGGTTCCATTCCTGGTCAGGGATCTAGATCCCACATGCCGCAACCAGGGGTTTGCCAGCTGCAGCTAAAGATCCCGCGTGCTGCAACTAAGACCCAGTGCAGCCAAATAAAAAAGAAAGAAAGGAGAAGGAGGGAAGAATGACTGGGAACAATGAAAATATTTCAGACTCATGAGAACTCAGTTACCTATAAAGCAAGTTTTCTTAGGCTCTTTATACCTCAGTCTACTCCAAGGCAAGGCCAAGAAGAGGACAACAAGGGCCGACCCAGGAAGACCACATGGACCACACCACTGTGATGGCAGTGTGATTTCCTTGGAGAACACTCTACAGGCCCCAGCCGTTTTGGAAGAAGTTTGTATTTGCAGCTTCTGCCTGTCCCCCTTCCAGTCTGTGTTCCACAGTGTTGCTCAAGCAAACTTGATCGAGTTTTAACATCCATCAGTTTAAACATCCTCTAATCGTTCCCCCTAAGTTTCAGAATAAAATCCAACTTTCAGTGTGATAGGAAGGTCCCTTGTTATTGACCCCTGCCCATCACTCACACTCTGGATGGCTGCTCATACCCGCTGCTCCAGGCATCGGTCATCCACAGACTTCTTACAGCTCTCTGCCACTTTGGAGCCTTCATTCCTGCTCCTCTCTCTCTGCAAGGAAACCCTTCTTCCCCTCCTTTCCCTGGTAGATTCTTCCTTTTTATTCAAACCTTGGTATCTTGGGGGGAACTTCCTTGACCACCTTGTGTTCCCCTCCTCCCACCACTGGTTCAAGTCCCCTTGGTTTTACCCCAAGGATTTCCCTGTATTACTCAACCTCTAGTACCAATCTGCCTGTTGAATTTTTTGTTTATTTACTCTTCTCCTCACTATATGATAATCTCCTTGAGAGTAGGATATTATTTTAATCATTATGGAAGTTTCTCTAATGGCTTCCTTGTAGTCAGCCTGCTTAGGTTAAAATTTCTGCTGCAAGACATCAAGAACAGACTTATGGACAGGGGTGGGGAGGAGGAAGGAGAGGGTGGGATGAATGGAGAGAGTAGCATGGAAACATATCCCTTCTCCAGGGGATCTTTCCAACCCAGGGATCGAACCCAGGTCTCCCACATTGCAGGCAGAGTCTTTACCAGCTGAGCCATAAGGGAAGACCAAGAATACTGGAATGGGTAGCCTATCCCTTCTCCAGCAGATCTTCCCGACCCAGGAATCAAACCCGGGTCTCCTGCATTGCAGGCAGATTCTCTACCAACTGAGCTATGAGGGAAACCCCAACATATATGCTGCTGCTGCTAAGTCACTTCAGTCGTGTCCGACTCTGTGCGACCCCATAGATGGCAGCCCACCAGGCCCCACTGTCCCTGGGATTCTCCAGGCAAGAACACTGGAGTGGGTTGCCGTTTCCTCCTCCAATGCATGTAAGTGAAAAGTGAAAGTGAAGTCGCTCAGTCGTGTCTGACTCTTCGCAACCCCATGGATTGCAGCCTACCAGGCTCCTCCGTCCATGGGATTTTCCAGGCAAGAGTACTGGAGTGGGGTGCCATTGCCTTCTCCCAACATATACGCTGCCGTTTGTCAAATAGAGAGCCAGTGGGAATTTGCAGTATGACTCCAGGAACTCAAACAAGGCTCTGTAACAACCTAGAGGGGCGGGAGTGGGTGGGAGGTGGGAGGGAGGTTCAAGAGAGAGGGGACAGATGTATGCCTATGGCTGATTCAGGTTGATGTATAGCAGAAACCAACACAATACTGTAGATCGATTATCCTTCCATTAAAAATAAAGTAAAAAGATTTCTATCGTGTCACTTGCTGTGTTGTCTTGGGAACTCTGAGTCTCAGTTTCCTCACTTGCCAATAGATGTGATATCTTTATCTGCAGCATCTGGCAAACAGGAGGTGCTCAGTAGGTTGTGCAGAATGAATCCAGACAGATGGGCAGAGTTCCAGGGTGGGCACCTCTTGGCAGGGGAGGAAGGGTGACTCACTCCAGCCAATCTTCATTCCTCCCCTCCCTTCTAAGGAGGAGGGCTCAGCTTCCTCTCAAGGACCGTTATGCCTTGTGAGGACTGTGAGGAAAATCTGAAAAATGTAGGCTCTGTTCTTGTTCACCCTTATCCATGGGTTGAGCTAAGGAATTCAGGATATTTCAGAGGTCAGAAATTTCCCAAACGTGTCACTGTCTGACCATTCTTAAGAGACTGTCTATCTATGGTGTTACTTTGGGATTCAAATTTCCCAAGATGTGGATGTCTTAACGAGAGGCTGCTGGGAGGAAGTGGAGGGATCGTGTACCCATTCTGCAGATGGTAAAACCTCACATCGTCTTCAAACTCCTCAGAGCCCAGGAACTCACCTAAGTTGTCAGGAATCTACAGAGAAGAGGTCCCTGGCTCCCAGGTGTCCCCTCTCCTCCAGCTAAATGATTCATCTCTTTTTGTTCTTATGGTGGGGGCAACATCCCCAGGGGGCCTTTCTACTTTGAATGAGTTTCTAGAAGCAAGAAAGAGAGTTGACCCTTCTCAATGCAGTCACAAGATATGAGGCAGAGTCAAGAATGGATTGCATGGACTTCCCTGCTGATCCAATGGCTAAGATTCTGGGCTTCCAGTGCAGGAGGCCTGGGTTCGATCCCTGGTCAGGGAGGTAGATCCCACATGCTACAACTAAGAGTTCATATGCTGCAACGAAAGCTTCTGCATGTCACAACTAAGGCAGCAAAAAAAAAAAAGATTGTGAATTGGTACATGAAGATTCACTTGAAGATTATTCACAATAGTCCCAAAGTAGAAATCACCAGAATACCCATCAGTGAATGAATGAGCAGATAAATAAGAGCAGAAAAAGGAATGAAGTACTGACCCATGCTATAGCATGGAGGAAGCTTGAGGGCCTCATGCTAAGTGAAAGAAACCAGACAGAAAAGACTACATGCTATATGATTCCCCTCATGTGAAGTGTTCAGAGTAGGTTAATTTGTAGAGACAGAAAGTAGGTTAATGATTGCTTAGGCCTGGGGGAAAGGGTGGACGTTGGGAGCAATGACATGTGGCTGCTAATAGGTAGGGGGGTTTCTTTGGGAGGTGATGAAAATGTTCTAATATTGATTGTAGTGATGGTCACACAACTCTGTGAATAGACTGAAAACCACTGAATTGTATACTTTAAATATGTGAACTGTATCTGAGTAAGTGAAAGTGTTAGTCACTCAGTCTTGTCTGACTCTTTGTGACCCCATGGATTGTAGCCCACCAGGCTCCTCTATCCATGGAATTCTTTAGGCAAGAATACTGGAGTGGGTTGCCATTCCCTTCTCCAGGGGATCTTCCTGACCCAGGGATTGAACTCAGGTCTCCTGTACTGCAGGCAGATTCTTTACCGTCTGAGCCACCAGGAAAGCCTATATCTCAGTAAAGGTGTTAAAAAGATGTGGATCTAGGGAAAAGAAACGAATTGCTTCTCTCAGCTATGTGCTCTTCCATGTATCTACTCCGGCAAGCAGTCATCTCGTAGGGAAAGAAACAAGATCCTAACAGTGGGTTTGAGACAGATTTCTGACCATCAGTTCTTCCTTTCCCTGCTCAGCAGAGAATAGTCAAGTATCAGAGTGGCCTTTAACATTCATTTTGCATTCTGAGTTTCTCCATTTACTTCCTTCTTCCTTCTTCTCTTCAAGGACCCCATTGTCCTGCGAGGGGACGAGGTGGACCACAGCTTGGATTACAGAACTGCGACAGCCAGTCTGTCTGGAAAGGGCATTGAGTATAACACCGATTCAGGGAACTTCAAGTGCATGTGGATTCAAGATGGTCCTTCAGCTTTTCTCTGTGCAAGATGCTGTAAAGATGGTCCCCGCCTGTAGAAAGCTTGTGGTCAAGCAGGGAGATTGGCCAGCTCATGTCAAAAAAGAGCTCAGAATGCAGGTAAAATTCCTGCCTTTTTCTCGATGAAATATTAAACTTGAGGCTGCCCATGGGAGGTCAGTTGTGGCTAGGAGGTACAGACAGAAAGGAATGGCTACCCACTTCGATGTTCTTGCCTGAAAATCCCAGCCCGTGGGGTCGCAAAAAGTTGACAATTGAGCAATTAACACTTACTTAAATTAAAGGCAATCCAGTTAAATTTGAATTTCAGAGAAATGAGTAATTTTTTAGTGTGTGTCCCATGCAATAATCTTTTCATGTTTGTCACCAAAATGTGTTCAATGTGGAAAACTTGCTTTTCTTACAAATGAACACTGTTTTCTGTCCCATTGAACACTGAGACTGTGCACCTCAAAGCAATGTTGATCCAACTTACTTTAAAAGCTAGGAGACATACGGGAAAGTGGCATTCAAGCCAAGGAAGGCCACAGAGTATTCCAAACTGCTGGAGTATTCCAGAAGTTTACCTTGATTCCATAAGAGGTACGACAGGGCAGGAACAGCTGGATGCGTGCAGTGATGTGGAGCAAACCAGGGAGTTGAGTTAACCATTAGGGCTTTGGCCCCTGAAGACTGTGTCACACTGTAGATGTTGAGATTGTGCTGTAATAATTGCTGACTTGTTTCATGTTGCTTTCATATCCCTTGAAGTATGCCAGCCCAAATTCTAGTGTTTGACATAGCTGAGAGAGCTAGTGATTATCTACTTATTTCCTAAAGTCCCTTCTGATTAAGATTGCTGGGTAAAATACAGGAAGGGCTTCTCTGGTGGCTCAGACAATAAAGAATAAGCCTGCAATACAGGACACCTGGGTTCAATCCCTGGGTCAGGAAGATCCTCTGAAGAAAGGAATGGCAACCCACTTCAATCTTCTTGCCTGAAAAATCCTATGTGTGGGGTGTTTTTTTGCCTTTTAAACCTTATTTTTTAACTTTTCATCTTGCATTGGGATATAGCCGATTAATAGGGCTTCCCTGGTGGCTCAGATGATAAAGAATCCACCTGGAATGCAGGAGACCTGGGTTTGATACCCTGAGTTGGGAAGATCCACTGGAGAAAGGAATGGCTACCCACTTCAATATTCTTGCCTGAAAATCCCAGCCCGTGGGGTCACAAAAAGTTGACAATTGAGCAATTAACACTTACTTACTTAAATTAAAGGCAATCCAGTTAAATTTGAATTTCAGAGAAATAAGTAATTTTTAAATGTGTGTCCCAGGCAATATTCATTGATCTGAAATTGAAGTTTAACTGGGAGTCTTCTATTTTTATCTACTAAATCTGGCAACCTTACCTCTGATTCCCTTCTAGTCACCACAAAAATGATAAATGCAGCCCCACTTCAGGGCTAATATTTTGTGATGTGCACCATCTAGTGGTTACACGAAGAGGAAACGAGGAACCGTCTCTTGAGAAACAACTTGAAAACTGCAAACCAGAAAGCTGAAGAGAAACAACTAGGCTTTAATTTTTAAAATTCTTAAAGAAGTTTTTTTTTACTTACTTCTTGGGTTTGCTGCCTGTGATCAGGTCAGCCCCTTAAAATGTCCGGCAAATATCTGAAATCTTTGGTAAATTGGCCAATGTTTAAACAGCAACCCTTGCTAGGCTGAGGCTCTGGGCTCCTCCGTTAATACCTAAAGGCAAACACCCAGGCTTGTCCTGGTCTGTTGTGGTCCCCAGCGTTCCTGGTGATGCTTTACAATAAGCATGTGGCATCCAGCCATATCCATCAAGTACAGTAAATGTCAGGCTAGTGCAATTTTATTAAACCCAGCCAGGCCTGCATGAAGACTGGAGGAAGCAAGTATTTCCTGTTTACTATTTTACCAAGAGGGTACAGGGTAAGTGCCAAAGGGAATTGGTCCGATCTGATGGGCCTCTAGCTGCACATTGCTATCACTTGTGGTGGTTTTTGCCTTTTAAACCTAATTGTTTTTATTTTTTAGCTTTTTATTTTGTATCGGGATATAGCCGATTAATAAGGCTTCCCTGGTGGCTCAGATAATAATCCACCTGGAATGCAGGAGACCTGGGTTCGATACCCTGAGTTGAGAAGATCCACTGGAGAAAGGAATGGCTACCCACTCTAGTATTCATGCCTCAATAACTCCATGGACAGAGGAGCCCAGCGAGCTACAGTCCATGGGGTCACAAAGAGTTGGACGTGACTGAGCATGCATGCACGCATCATTGACTAATAGTGTCGACTTAAGAAATAGTCACAACCTAAAAGCTAAGAGCTACGTTTTATTTGGTGGGAATTTTTAGGACTTCAAGCCCGGGGAAACAGCATCTCAAGTGACCCTGAGAGAACTGTTCCAAGGAGGAGGCGGTGGGGAGGAGTCAGATTATATAGAAGTTTGCAATGGGAGGGGAGGGGGTGCTGGAAGGTGGGGAGGTGGAGGGGGTGTGGGAGGGCAGCTAGTCTGAACATCAGAAGATTATTGTTAAGGAAAACCAGATATCTCAAGTTAAGGAATTTAGTGCTTTTCTATGTATGGGAAGATGGCTAGAGTCTGGGCTTACTGAAATCATGCCTTTAATATGCATCTCAGCTATCTGGGGCCAGTATCTAGTGTGTTCACATCCCCTCAGCTCCTTAGTGCTCACTGTAGGGAGTGGCTGCAGCTCTAAGGCTGCTAGATAGCAGGCATTGTTCTTTCTGGTTGCCCTCTGGGCTCAGAAATTCACTTTCGGAGGGCCGGAATCACTGATGCCTGCAACATCCTTATTTATTGACATGGCAGGAAATCCTCCATTTCTCAATAGTGTTGTGATAGTTTCAGATGGACAACTCAGCCAAAATAAACATATCCATTCTCACCTGGTGGCGCTAGTGGAAAAGAACCCCCCTGCTAATGCAGGGGACGTAAGAGACGTGGGTTCGATCCTTGGGTTGGGAAGATGCCCTGGAGGAGGAAGTGGCAACCCACTCCAGTACTTTTGCCTGGAGAATCCCATGGACAGAGGAGCCTGGTGGGCTATAGTTCATGGGGTTGCAAAGAGTTGGACATGACTGAGCGACTGAGCATTCTCACCGGGAGTGTTTTTGAAAGTCCCAGAGCCTGTGCCTTCCCACTTCAGCCTCTGTCTTTCCCTTCTCTTCCCTTGCCCTTCCTTCTCTTCTCTTTTTCTCCTATTTAAATCATGTGAGTTTATACATCTACGTGGGGTTACTCTAAAGGCCAAGCTGACAACAGTAAGAGATGGTCAGATTTCCGAAAACTGAAAACAGATTTCACCCTAGAACTTGAGATATTTTACGGACAAAACCTCAGCATATTCACTGAGGCCCTCTCTGGGTTCTTTTGCTTTACAGACCAGGCTGAAAGGCAAAGGAGCTTCCCTGCAGCCAATTCAGTGTCTGTGGTTCTGTGATTTCATCACAAATGCTCCTTACAAAATGATATAGAAACTCCACTGGCAGTTTAGCCTGGGAGAAAATTCCAGAGCTCAATTTGTTCTTTGAATAGGTTTTAGAATAAACTGGAAGGGGAGAGAGAATTTGGGGGATAGAAATTGAATTTCATAATACCCTCCAAATGGACAAGTTGTCTCTATCATAATAACAATTTTAATAGTGAAAACTAATACCTGCAATTTTTGATGGTCCCTTATTGATCAGGATGGTTTGCACACACACTATCCTCTTTAACTCTCAGAGCAACCCTAGGTGGCTGGGGACTATATCCCCATATCGCATGCATGCATGCATGCTAAGTCACTTCAGTCATGTCTGACTCTTTGTGACCCTATGGACTGTAGCCCGCCAGGCTCCTCTGTTCATGGGATTCTGCAGGCAAGAATACTGGAGTGGGTTGCTGTGCCCTTCTCCAGGGGATTTTCCTGATCCAGGGATTGAATTTGCATCTCCTATGTCTCCTGCATCGATAGATGGATTCCCTGGTAACTCAGCTGGTAAAAAAAAAATCCACCTGCAATGCAGAAGACCCCGGTTCAATTCCTGGGTTGGGAAGATCTTCTGGAGAAGGGATAGGCTACCCACTCCAGTGTTCTTGGGCTTCCCTTGTGGCTCAGCTGGTAAAGAATCTGCCTGCAATGTGGGAGACCTGGGTTTGATCCCTGGGTTGGGAAGTATTCTGGCCTGGAGAATTCCATGGACTGTATAGTCCATGGGGTTGCAAAGAGTCAGACACGACTGAGCGATTTTCACTTTATGACTAGCGCCACCTGGGAAGCCCATATTACGCACAAGCAAACTGAGGCTCAGGATTGGTGTAAATATTTCCCGCAAGGACACAACTGGTGAGCGGCACAGCTGCTTTTCACACCCAGCGTTCTCTGACTGCAAATCCTGGGCTCTTCCTGCTCTGATATTCTGCCAAGACTACAATGCATAGTGCTGCAGATTCCTTTGCCTTTTGGCTCAGGCTTGTGATGGAGAGCTCTCTGCCAAGTCACTCACATGTCAATGACACTCCATTGCCAGCCACAGCTGCCCAGTATGTTAAGGCCCTTGAAACCAGATTTTCAAAAATATTCACTTCCTTCTGGCTGGCTCAAGGAAGTCAAAAAGCAGTTTTCAGTTTTTATGACACTTACCTTTGGGTAGCTGAATCACCTTGGGGAGCCTTACTGGGGCTTTGGTGAGGATATTAAATAAAGGCTGTCTCTAAGGATCTGTGGAGCCCTCCTTGGAAAGAGCAACAGGAAACAACCACTGGTGAAAGGAATAGTGTAGATATACCAACCCAGAAACCGTGTTGCAGAATCAATTCATTCCTCCTGTTTGACGGCCCCTCATGCTGAAATGTCACCTCCTGTGAGAAGCCTTCTGGGATCTGCCTCTGTCCCAGGCCCATGTCCTTCTCACCCCACTGCCATTGGCACTGGCCTCTGCTCTCCTTCTCAGCACACAGGAATCAGAAGCGGGAGTGTGTGCACATACATCTTTCTTTGAGCAGAGCTGGTCTAGACTGGTTCAGGCTTCCAGAGTGAATCCGTGGGTGTCCAGAAGATGGGGTCCCAAGGAGTAGGCATAGGTGGTGGGCTGGAAGGAGGCAATTTTGCAAGACTTTGCTTGGTGATTCAGGGTCACATGGGTTAGTCACTGGGAGGGTTTTGAAAATCTTTACAGTGTCCTGGTACGGTCAACCTTGTCTATGTCACAGCCTGGGTTTTTCAGAGCACACTAGGTTTTCCCAAGCACCTTTAGCCTCTCCTCTGTGATCTGTCCTAGGACTTAACACACTTAATCTTTCATTCAACAAATATTTCTTGAGAGCTTGTTCGGGCCCAGGCACTATGCTGGGTACTGGAATCAGTAATAAACAAATCTGGATTTCCCCTGTAGTCCAGTGGTTAAGACTCAGTGTTCTCAGTGCAGGAAGCACAGATTTGATCCCTGGTCATGGAACTAAGATCCAGCATGCCGCAGGGCACAGCCAAATAATAATAATAATATAACCATCAGGGCAGTTGAGTGGTTTTATATATTCACAAGGTTGTACAACCATCACCACTATCTCATAGCAGATCGTTTTTATCAGCCCCACAATAAACCCCACGCCCATTAGCAATCACTGGTCACCCTCCCTGCCCCCAAGCTCTGGAAGCCATTCATCTGCTTCCTGTCCTCTGGGTTTGCCTTTTCTAGACATTTCACATAAATGAGATCATGCAATAATGTGGTCTTCTGTGACTAACTTCTTTCACTTAGTGTAATATTTCCAAGATTCATCCATGTTGGACCAGGGCTCCGTTCCTTTTTATGGCCAATATTATCCCACTCTGAATATTCCACCTTCTGTTTGTGCAGCCATTGGTGGCTCAGTTCAGTTCAGTCACTCAGTTGTGTCTGATTCTGCAACCCCATGGACTACAGCACGCCAGGCTTCCCTGTCCATCACCAATTCCCGGAGCTTGTTCAAACTCATGTCCATCGAATCAGTGATGCCATTTGACCCTTCTCCTCCCGCCTTCAATCTTTCCCAGCATCAGGGTCTTTTCCAGTGAGTCATTTCTTCACATCACGTGGCCAAAGTATCAGAGTTTCAGCTTCAGCATCAGTCCTTCCGATGAATATTCAGGACTGATCTTTAGGATTGACTGGTTTGATCTCCTTGCAGTCCAAGGGACTCTCAAGAGTCTTCTCCAACACCACAGTTCATGGGTGGCTAGACTGTTACTTTAAAAAAAAATCCGTTTATATTTAATGTAATTGTTCAGAAGGTGGGATTTATGTGTGCCAATTTGCTGTTTAATCTCTATATGACATACTTTTTTTTGGCACCATGCTGCATGTGGGCTCTTAGTTCCCTGACCAGGGGTTGAACCCACACTCCCTGCATTGAAAATATAAGATTTTTTTTAAAAAATAATTTTATCTATTTATTTATTTTTGGTTGTGCTGAGTCTTCATTGCTGTGAGCACTTTTCTCCAGTTGTTGCTAGTGGGAGGCTGCTCTCTAGCTTCGGTGCAGAGCTCCTCATCTTGCGGCTTCTCTTGTTGTGGAGCACCGGCTGTAAGATGCTCGGGCTTCTGCGGCACGTGGGCTCTGTATCATGACTCCTGGGCTCTAGAGCACGGGCTCAACAGCTGTGGAGCACGAACTTAGTTGTTCTGCCACGTGTGGGGTCTTCCCAGATCGGGGATTGAACCCACATCTCCTGCACTGGCAGGCAAGATTCTTCACTGCTGAGCCACCTGGAAAGTACAAAATCTTAACCCCTGGATTGCCCGGCAGTCCAGTGACAGTCACTTTTGAAGTCTGTACATTGCTGCCTTCCTGCTCCCTCTCACCCTGTCCTCTTGCCTGCCTCTCTCCTCTCTCCTTCACTCCTTCTCTCCCTGTTCCTGTTTTCCTCGCTCCGATGCTTGTTACTCCACACATTATGAGCCCTGTGATTAAACATCTCAGAAAGGTTCCAATCTAAGGGACCATTTAAAAGTTTTTAAGTAAATGCTTTATTTTGAAATAGTTTTAGGTGTATAGAAAGGCTGCGGAGATGGTAGAGAATTCCCACACACCCATCACCCAGTTTTCCCCAC
This sequence comes from Bubalus kerabau, assembly GCF_029407905.1. Lineage (NCBI taxonomy): Eukaryota > Metazoa > Chordata > Mammalia > Artiodactyla > Bovidae > Bubalus > Bubalus kerabau. The sequence continues at coordinate 50,390,601 of NC_073627.1, read as the reverse complement.
TGTTAACATCTTACATACTGTGGAACATTTGTTCCGACAAGGGAGCCTGGTAGGAGGCCGTCTATGGGGTTGCACAGAGTTGGACACGACTGAAGCGACTTAGCAGCAGCAGCAGCATCAAGGAGTCAGCATTGTTACCTTACTATTGACTAAACTCTGCCCTGTATTCAGATTTCGCTATCTTTTCCCTGATGGCCATTTCCTGTCCTAGGATCCCACCCAGGACACCTCACTGCATTTGATTATCATTGTCTCATTAGACTCTGCTCCTCTGTGACGGTCTCTCAGGCTTCCCTGTTTCTGATGACCTGGCTGGCTTTGAGGAGGACTGGGACCGTTCTTGGTGGAATGGCTCTACATTGGGGTTTGTCTGATGTTTTTCTCATGGTTAGGTGGGGGATTATGGGTTTGGAGCAGGGGGATGACCACTGAAGTGACATAAATTGCTGAAAAGCCCCGGAACTAAGAAAGGAGACTCGATTTTTCAAAATTACTCAGAAAAAGCTGGGAAACTTGACTTTGAACACCTTCAAATGGAAGAAGTGCTGTGTGGGAGGATTCCCTGATCTTTTTTCCAGAGAGAGTGCTAGGCTGCCTGTCCTCAGGGTGACGAGGAAGTGAGTTTTTATCGGACGTGTGAGCACAATGGGACACGTGGTCTCTCTCCTGTCGGCGCTACAGTGACCTTGGGTGAGTCGAGCCCTCTTTCTCGGTGTCTGTAGGACTGGGAAGTTCAGACCCACGAAAACTCCAGGGCCTCTTCCCACTGCAACTGTTTATACTCTGAGAGATGACCCATCGGTCCCTGCAACATCCGAGCGATTTCCAAAATTTGGCTTCCCGTTCTTTCTTGTCAGTCGCAGGCTGTCTGTATTCAGTTGTATCTTGTTCCCAAAGGATAAGCCCACCCCAATCCTACTTTTTTGTTTGCTTCCTGATTCATGTGTCCGTTCATCTCTGTCTGGCTGCATGGGGCCTTCACTGCTGTGCTCGCTTCTCTCCTCTTGTGGCGAGCGGGGGCTCCTTTCTAGTTGCAGTGCCTGGGCCTCTCATTGCGGTGGTGTCTCTTGTTGGGGAACCCAGGCTCTAGGTACATGGGCTCAGTAATTGTGGCTCGAGGGCTTAGCTGCTCTGTGGCACGTGGGATCCTCCGGGCCCAGGGATCAAACCCATGTCCCCTGCACTGCAAGGCAGACCCTCAACCATTGGACTGCCAGCGAAGCCCCCAATTCCATTTTTAAAACGTTTCTTGCAGACAAACAGACTGAAAAAAGCCAATCCAGCCCTTGGCCCCCAAGCCACACTGAGGGGCCCAGTGAGCATCCCAGAGCAGCAGTGCCCTGGGGAGGGGGGAACCCCACACTGGTCTCCCAGCTCCCCTGCTGACACAGCACGAGGCCCAGAGGAGGGTCACAGGCACATCCACAGCCTCACGGTGCTGGACGCTCTTCACCCCAAGGGGCTGTTTTGGTTCAGCAGCTCCCGGGGCTCGAATAAGTTAATCACTGATGACAAGAGATTAATTTGTAACTGCCCGGCAGACAAGATAGTTCAGACTCCGGTGGGGCGGCACTGAACTGTGACGTGGGCATGTCTCAGAAGCTTGGCGCAGAGGCTGAGAACTTAGGATCCACACCGCTTCCTAGAGGCCACCCCTCATCCCTCCAAAGGGAGGGGTGGTGTGCCGAAGACTCTCCCTTCCTCTCTGCAGTGTGTGCACTGGCCTTAGAAAACCTATCCACGCACCGGCCAGGCTCAGTAGCAAAGTTCAGCTTATTTTTTAAAAGTTATTTATTTTTAAAGGTATTTATTTGATCTGTCAGTTAAATACATCTTTTTGACATCTTTTTTTTTTTTTTTTTTTTTTATTTGGCTGCAGTGGGTGGCAAGTGGGATCTTCAATCCTCATTGTGGCCTGGGGCTCTTTAGTTGATCTTTAGCTATGGCATGTGAACCCTTTCGCTGCAGCATGTGGGGTTTAGTTCCCGGACCAGGGATCGAACCCAGGGCCCCTGCGTTGGGAGCACAGAGTCTTGGCCACTGGACTACCACGGAAGTCCCAAAAAGTCCAGTTTGAAAAACCCAGATAAGGGGGAGCGTCTGCTTACCAACCGAGCCAAGGCCTGTGGACCAAACCTTGTGGGAAGGGAGGAGAGGAGGGGATGAGTAAGGAGAGAGGAGGCGATGGACGAATGTGGAAGGATGGATGGGACCTCAGGGTGGTAGGTGGTGGGTAGTGAGAGATGTTTCCTACAGCCTGAAGCCCGCAGCTTGTGGATTGCAGTCACTCCAGGAAAGCCAGGTCATTGAGGGTCTGCTCTCCCACCCCAAGAGCATCCCCTCTGTCATTCCCAACCTTAGCTCCCACCCCACCCCCCATTCTGGGCCCAGGAAAGACAGGTGAGTCATGACACGCAGGTGCCCTGGGGGCCTGACACTTGTGCTCCAAACATCACTTCTATATCAAGTAAAATGACTCTTTCCTGACACCCTGGACATCCATGGCCACAGATGTTGGCTGTGGGTGCTGCCATTCGCCAGTTTGAACCATCTCTTCTTTCTAGCCAGGACAGTTTGGAATTCTTAAGTCAAGCCTATTTATCAAGACAGGCCCTGGCAGTAGTGCCCTGATGGCCTTGGGCTCAGAAGGCTATTCTTTAATGCCACAGTCTCACTAGAGAAAGAAGACAAGAAAAAGTGAGTGGAACCCAAAGTAGGAATGGGGCCTGCATTAAAAAAGGGGTGCAGAGGAAATTCTCTGTGGGCTGCTGGAATGTGGGTTCCCTATCTAGAAGGCTCTGGAGCTCAGTTGAGTAGTGGGTGATTTGTGCTTGACTTTTTTTTTTTTTTTTTTGGCCACACCACATGGCGGGATTGTAGTTCCTTGACCAGGGCTCAAACCTAGGTCACAGCAGTGACAGCAGCCAGTCCTAACCACTGGACCACCAGGAACTTCCCTGGGCTTGATTTTCTACCAGGAACTCAGCGCCTGTCATTTTGGTTCAATCCCACTGCCCTTGCCCATGAGTGTGCCCCATGCAGTCTCCTGTCTCTCTTTTGGTTCATGCTGTTCCTTCTGCCTGTGAGGTCCTTCTCTCCTTTTCCATGTCACTCACTTTGATCAAGACCTGGCTGAGGCATCATTTCCACCAGAAAGCCTTCATGAGCCTTCAGGATGGCCCTCAGTTCCCTCTCTTTGGTATCTAGGCTTCCTTATACCCATCACAACCACATCTGTGGGTTCTCAACCATGATGGGTGGCTTGAAATCACATGAGGCACCTTGCTAAACATACAAATACTGGATGCCTGGGTAAACTTGGAAAACTGTATTTCTTTTTCTTTCTTTTTTTTTTTAATGAGTTTGGCTGTGTTGGGTCTCAGCTGCAGCCCTTGGGCTCTTCGTTGCCATGCCCGGGCTTGTGGTGTTTGGCTTAGATGCCCTGTGGCATGTGGGACCTTAGATCCCTGACCAGGGATCGAACTTGCATCCCCTGCATTGGGGGATGCAATGACTGGACAACCAGGGAAACCCCGGGAAGCTGTATTTTTATTAGTCTTCGTGTGTGTTTTGGATGCCAGGCCAGGGTTGGGTGTTTCTTCTCTAGTCTTTGTCCCCTGGGCCTGGGCACAGGGCTGAGGTCATGCAGACTGCATGTCCCTGTGCCCAGACGGCCCCTGTGGTTGTTCAGTTGCTAAGTCGTGCCCGACTCTTTGTGACCCCATGGATTGTAGGCTACCAGGCTTCTCTGTCCTCTACTATCTCCCAGAGTTTGCTTAAATTCGTGTCCATTGAGTTGGTGATACTATCTAACCATCTCATCCTCTGTCCTCTTCTCCCGGCTGGAAAGGGCTGCAGAAGTACAAGACCCATGCCCTTTCATTCACGCTCCATTCATAGTTCCTGCCCCAGATGCTGTGCTGGGGATCCAAGAGCAAAACCCAACATAGTCTGCCTCGTACAGCTGACAATATGGTCAGAGAGACAGATGAACCAAATTACCTACACACATCTTATTGCAAAGTACAACATGAACTTTACAGAGGGAAAGCTGAGCTGCTCTGAGAACCCGTAACAGGGACTCTATCATCAGCTGGGAGGTCAGGGAAGGCAGGGTGGAGCCCTACGTGAAGGGTAGTAGGGAGCGGTCCCACTGCGTTCTTCCCAGTGGTCTTTTGGGAATTGACTGGGAGGCACTGGGGGGTCTAAGCCCCTCCAAATGCTAAGATGGTTTCCAGAAGGAGCTTCTCCCCACATTCACCCCATGACCTTCCTTTGATTCTGCCTGCCTGCTCTCTCTTCTCGCCATGAGCTCTGGAAAATGGTGTATTTGTAAGCAGGGGTTAGGCTGTATCTCCAAACAGGGGCTGTCTGCTAACATCTGCAATGATGTTGCTGAATTTCCAAAAGGTTCACCTCTCTTTGACCCAACATAATCATGTCATGTACTGGACACATGGCTTGGCTAGGGAAGGACAGGCTCCCCTCCAGAGTCCCTCCCCACTCATCAGCGGAACACCCTTGTGCAGCCAACAACACAGGCAACCTTCCGTGGTCGGCTTGCTGCCATCTCAAACAGGACATTCTTGCTTCTTGGCTCTCCCTTGTAGCTAGAAGATTCCCTTTATCCCAGAAGGAGATAATTACATCTTCTGTGACCATAACTCTATTTGGTCATTTAGACACAAATTTATATGTATTTTCTGGAGGACTGGGTGATTTTCTTATCTGAATTGAAAAGAGGCTTTCTTTAAGTATGGTCCAAGAGAGCTCTTTCATATGGTAATTCACACACACACTCTGGCGGATAAGCCCTAGACTTGGCAGAAGGTTCAAAGCAAAAATTGTGTTCAGATGAGGCCCATGGACGTTTTTGATCGATTTGCTTTTGCCACTGACGTTGGGATGATTCTGGCCTCTGAGTGGCAGTGGGCCTCAAACACCTGGTAAAGGGAAATCTTTTTAAACAAAGTCCGAACCATGTAGAGTGAGTAGAGGAGTCCTTGTTACATTTGAGAGCTGGAAAAAGAAGCATTTTCTGGTGGAAGCAACTCATGTCACAAGCTGGCTAAGCTGGAGTGGCCCTAGAGAGGCAGCTCATCTCTTCCTGTTACCAGTGGGGAAACTGAGGCTTGGAGAGAGAACACAGATTAGCTTAGGTCACCAACTGAGTGGCAGAGCCAGGCTGACTCCTCACAGGCACTTCCTTCTGCACCCGAACCCTGCTGATGGCCAGCAGTGGCCAGTGTGAGGATGGAATGAGCTATGTGGGTGACCGTGTGTATGGGAAGGTGAGAGGGGACACATGGGCTGGAAGACAGGGTGTCTCACCAGGTCTAGTGGGACCCCCTCCTGTTTCAGATATGGGAAGCCGCTTTTCCTACTTAGGAAGGCTTAAGCATAAGCATCACCTACAGGATGGGTTTCCCTAGTGGCTCAGATGGTCAAGAATCTACTTGCAATGCAGAAGACGCAGGAGACACATGCTCAATCCCTGGATTGGGGAGATCCCTTGAAGAAGGGAATGGCTCTCCAGTCTGGTATTTTTGCCTGGAGAATCCCATGGACAGAGGAGCCTGACTGGCTGCAAAGAGTCGGACACGACTGAGCGACTAACACTGCTTCTAGTACTACAGGAGAGGACGCTGGCCATCGAGCGGGAACTGGGAGGGAAGAGGAAGGGGGACGTGCGCCTTACACACACCAGAGAACGACGCGTGAGCCACGTGCCGTGTGGCTGTTTCACAAATGGCTGTAGTACTACTTGGAGCTGGAGGAGGATTGGCTGTCATCAGAGTGATATGCTCCCTCGGGCACCATATCTTCCCATGTCTGACCTGTGTGAAGACACTTCTGGTTGTGCAGATAACTTGAACTTCCTGAGCACCCACTAGTTGAGCAACCTCGTGAGTGCTCAGTAGAGATCCTGCGAAGAATGGGGGCAGAGGAAGGGTACATGCTTTCTCCTTCAATTCCCCTTAACGATAGCTTCGAAAGGTATGATTCTCTCTACCTACCAGATGAGGAAACAGAGAGGCTAAGTTTCCTGCCCATGTCACACAGCTCAGCAGCAGCAGAGCCCAACTCCCACGGTTCTGTTTCCATCAGCATGCCTCCCCTCAGCTTCCACTGAAAATGCCTTTCCAAGCCTCCAGGCCCTGCCGCCCCTCCCCAAAGGACAGGCAACAGACACGGTCACAGAACCTGAGTGCCTTTGAGCAGAGGCAGGGTGCCTCGTGCATAAGCTCTGATGTGGGGAGGCATATGTTGGTGGTTCAAGCATTTGAGCACTTCCAATGCTGGAAGTGGGAGTCTCTCTCCCCAAAACGCAAGGTCGGCAGACACTGGGGGACATACCTGGGTGTGTTAGTTTTTCACTCCAAGACCAGCTTGTTTGGAGCAGGCCCAAGCTCCACCGGTATGCCAGGACCCTGTTCTGATGGAGACTTAGAAAGTCAGCATACACATCTCCACTGAGGCTGCTCCTTCTTGGGTCTGAGAAATCCAGGGACCCTCCTCTTCCTTGCTCTTGTCTCCTGGTTCCTCTGCTTCTGGTGACAAGACAGGGACAGCTTGGAACGAAGGCCTTCATCATTTCTGTTGTGAAACTGTCCCAAGATTTTGGCAACTGTGAGTTTTTGTTTTTTTTTTTAATCAATATTCATTTCTCTAGTGAATTTCAACAAGATTAACTCTAAAAAAATAAAATTTAACATTTCCATTCCCTGTGAAGGGTGTTGGTGGCTATGGAAAGAGAAGTTCTAAAGATGAAATTGCCTACCTTGGAAGGGCGCATGCAGGAGTCCTGACTGAGGGTGAGGGTGAGGAGACCTACTCTGTGGTCCTGACTCCCTCCTGCTGTCTGTGTGTCTTGGGTAAGTTGCTTGACCTCTCTGGGTCTCCGTGCTTGCTAAGGACTCTTTCGGTGCAACTATGTTATTATTATAAATAGGGAAAGAATCCTCTCAATTGTGTAGTTCCTTTGTAGAGCTGACTTTCACACATTTGCCATGGACAATGGTACTTGAGTTATTTCCAACAGTGACTCTAGGTCTGTGGGTTTGGTAGGTCCATCAGGCTGTAGCCTGCGTGCTCAGTCACTTCAGCCATGTCTGACTCTTTGCGACCCATGGACTGTAGCCTGCCATGCTCCTTTGTCCATGGGGTTCTCCAGGCAAGAATATTGGAGTGGCTTGCCATTTCCTCTCCCAGGGGATCTTCCCAACTTACGGAATCAAACCTGCATCTCCTGCATCGCAAGTAATTCTTTACTCACTGAACCACCTAGAGCCATATGCATTTTACACTGTAAAAATACTTCCCATTTGCTTAAATTAAAATCCTGGACATAAAATATGGTGCATACATTTCATGGTCTAAAGATACTGAAGTCATACAGAGTCTGTTCTCTTATCATTGTGGAATTATGTTAGACATCAATATCGAAAGATTGTTTTTATGTCCCTGGCTATGTTCCAGTGTTTCCTAATTTATAGTCCATGGAAACGTGAATAGAATTTATATCCTACTGTGGTGTGAAAATTGTGTACATCTTAATTATGTTGAAAAAAAAAATCCTAGAGGTAAAATGGTATGTCCAAATTGCTCTGAATTGTAGCCTCAAAACTAGAGAACCAGACCATGTGATCCAAACTCCTCAGTTTATAGGTATGAGGGCCTAGCATCAAGGAAGGAAGAACCCCAGGACTCAGGGAGAATTTGAACAGAAGGGAAGCTAGAACCTGGATACCATCACACCCAGTCTAGGGCTTCACTTATGTCCTCTCTGTATGCATAAAATCGAGTAAAAGCCAACTGGAAGAGTAAAAGGATTATAAATATCAGACTGTAATCTTAAGAACAACCTTAATCCATGTAAATACTGGCCCAGAGATTTCTATTTATATTTTCAGTTTAACACACATCAAAACCCTGTCGTCTTCAGACACCGCTATGGACATTCTATTTGCATTTCCTGAAGCCACCCCAGTGAGCAACTCTGAAATAAATTAAAAAGAGTGGTCAAGCCTGAATGCACACCGAGGTTTCCATGTGCTCAGCTCAGCAGATTCAGGTATGACCCCTACAGAGCTTGGACTCTGGACTGGCACTAACATTCTCTACGCTCAATGACCATTTCACACAATGAATTCATCTGTGTAATTGTGCTTAGCTGTCCCCAGATTAACTCCATGTTTGCATGAAGATCAAAATGCTTACTTTAAAAAGTTTGGTTTTCTTCCATTTCTGTCTTATCTGGGGAGGTATTCATGCTTGGAATTTCTTGGGCTTTTCTTTTTCGAATCTCTTCTAGGGATTGAGACTGTGAGGGTGTGTGTGTGTGTGTGTGTGTGTGTGTGTGTGTGGTAGAGGTGCTTTACCTTTTATTGTTCTTTTTTAGAACAACTGGCAATCATTCTTCACTGTTTTGATGTCCTCTTGTCAAAGTCAAACCAGCACATTGGGAGCCTAAAGTGAGTGGCAGCATTCTTGATTGCCTCCACTCCCAGATCCTACATTAGTTAGGATTCTAGAATTCTGCTTTATTAAACATTTTTATCCTGGGTTACAGTGTACGTAAAGAGAACGCACCGGAAGTGTGCCTTTTGGGACACTTTTATATGTGTCTGTACTTCTGCTTTGCTTATACCTTTAGTTACTGCTTGGTGGCACTCAGTAGTGAAATATCCGTCCTGAGTTTTCCCAAAGGCTGCCACATTGCGTGGGGTGGAGGCTGAGGTTTGGAGTTGCTGGGAGGGTGGTGGTGTGATTGGAGTCAAGAGGATTCACTTACCACTGTTTGACCTCACTTGCACCCTAGGCACAAGTTCTGGGAGGGACCCTGGAAGGCACACTGTGCTTTCGCTCGCCATGGGGATCTACAAGGAGGAGGGAGACTTTCAAGGGGGTGGGGCGTTGCCACTTAATCATTACCACTGCTGACACCAATGGAAAGCCGGCAGTGGGGATCGTCTGCCTGGACACCTACGATGAGTAGAAAGGAGGCTGGATTCTTATTAAGTGTTAGGATGAGGTAGGGATGGGCAGAATATAAAACTGAGAAGGGGAGAGCAGAGTGTATTTCAGCTTCAGTGTTCAATTCATTTTTGCAGTCAAAGGGTCCAAATTGCCCTGGTTATTTCCAAACACTATCAGGAGAGGAACGGTTGTGTTTTCCAGCACCCCAGTGGGTGCCCAGCATACGAGGCAGCCTTGGGGACAAATATGTCCTTCCCTGAAATAGGAAGCCAACTATTTACTTACACAAATAACACTAGAAAAGGGCTTTATAAGCAGAATTGCAGCACCTGAGCTTTGGACGAAACCCTAGATTCGTCTCAAAAGGTTCCTTCCGGAGGAAGGAAAGTCCTAAGACTCTTAGGTGGAGCACTGGCTCAAACAACAATTTAAATCAAGTACAGCCTCCACGGTCTCCAGGTTGAACCTGCCCAGACAAACACCCTCGAGACCGCTTCCGAACAAAGATGACAATACTACCATTTCAACCCGAACGGGCATCACAACCTGGTTTCAGTATTCACTGTGTGAAATTAAAAAATCATATATATATCTATATAGTATAAAAAAGAAAATTCCCTTTTAAATCCTATGAATTTTCATCTTATTCACTTTCTCACCCCCTTCCTTCGTCACACTCCTATGACAAAACCACAACCCTGGTTAGATCTGACTCTCTGCTCACTTAGCTCCTGACCTCCATGTACCTGAAATGAGATTTGAAAAAAAGCACAGCAAAGCCAGGCTGGCAGCTCACACTTCAGATTCACGACCCCGAACTTCAGTGATGCCTTAGTGCTGCTAGGCAACCGTACGATACACCCCCAGCCAATGTAGGTTGCTATATATCCCACTCAACCCCACTGAGTGAATGGATTAAATAAATAAACTTTATTTAGGGTCCTGTTGATGCTACAGTTATGCTTGTCCGAGTTTAAAAGTGAATTTTATTTTAGAAACATTTTTTTTAAGGTGAGCACTGGCCTTGGCATATTACCAGGTCAAAGAGAAGTATAGTGAAAAACGCACTAAATCCAGAATCAGGGGACAAAGTTTCCATCATTTTGCCACTAGCTCTTGGTATTCATCTGGGCAAGCCACTTACCTCTTCTGACACTTGGTTTCTTTCTTTTTTTTAAATTGAGGTGTGGTTGATTCACAACTTTGTTATTAACATTGGTTTCAGATATGCAGCAAAGTGATTCAGTTATATATATATATATGTATATATTATTTTTTGGATTCTCTTCTGTTACAGGCTATTATAAGATATTGAATATTAAAAATAAAAAATAAAGTGAGCACTGTTCTTGTACCCAGAAGACTTACATTCCAGGCCACGCCCTTCCACTTCCTAGCTGGATGGCCCTAAGAGAGTCATGTTTCCTCCCTGGGACTCGGTCTCCTGTATGAGTGGGGCAGCTGGACCAGGACTCTTAAAGATGGAGAGTCTCTCTAGGTATTGGTTGTATGAGTGAGATGAGGTCCCTACTTTCTGCCGGAGTTCACAGATCCATGATTCTTCCAGCCAAGCAAGCCCATAGCTGGGTGTCAAGCAGGAGAGAGAGACTAGAGGTCTCTGACATTTAAAGGAACCAAGGAGAAACACCGGCAGGAGGACGTGTCTCATCTTTATTGGTCTCTGGTTTTGATTTCTGGTCCTGCAGCTGGGATGAGTTTCCAAAGTACGCAAACCTCTCACACTAAAAGCAAACAGTGACTTTGGAGATGATATTGGACTGGGGTTCAAGGACCCGGATTCTAACCCAACTCTGTCACTGATGTTTGGTCCCACCCTCTTCTTGGGCCTTGGTTTCTTCATCTGTATAATGAGTAAGTTTGTGTCCTACTCTTGTTGTTTAGCCGACAAGTCGTGTCTGACTCTTTGCGACCCCATGGACTGTAGCCCACCAGGCTCCTCTGTCCATGAGAATTTCCAGGCAAGAATCATGGAGTGAGTTGCCATTTTCTCCTCCAGGGGATCTTCTTCACCCAGGGAGGGGACCCACATCCCCTGCTTAGCAGGCAGATTCTTTACCACTGAGCCATTAGGAAAGAGCCTAAGTATTCTAAGGATTTTTTTAAAAAATTATTTATTTATTTATATTTATTTATTTGGCTGCACCAGGTCTTAATTGAGGCACGAAGGATTTTTGATTCTCGTGGCAAGCAGACTCTTAGTGGGATCTAGCTCCCAGATCAGGCATCAAACCTGTTTCCCCTGCATTGGGAGTGCAGAGTCTTAGCCACTGGACTACCCCGCCAGGGAAGTCCCCAAGTGTCGTAAGCTTTTATCTGGCCTCTGCTATTTCCCAGTACTGGTCGTATCCTTTTCCCCTTTTAAACTTGCCTGTCCTGTGTTAAATCAGAATTGGCACAGCATCAGCATGTTTATGGTTTTACAAGCCCTGAAACATGCTTTGCAATTAAATGATGAAGTCATTGGAGTATTGCATGGAAACACCAAGGTCTTGAACAAGGGTAGGACTTTGGAATTGTAAGAGGAATGGAAAGGCGTTCATGGTAGAAACACCTGTCCTTGATCTTGAAACCGGCTGGACCAGTGACCACAGACTGAGGGAGACCCACTGTTTTGGGAATACTGTCTGGCACATTCCCCTAGGATGTGGCATAGGGGGCAGTTTGGGTGCTACTTGGGCAAATCACTAAAAACAAATCAAAATCTCCAGGGAAAAGGTCATTTCAAATATCTTTCAGTCTTCCTGATTCTTTTAAGAGGCCAGTTGTGGGGCTCAGACATTTTAATAACTCTCAAACCTTTGCTATTCTGTCCCTCTATCCCCACTTTTTACTAAACAGAGCTCAGGCTTGGAATCTTTACCAGTCTAGAATTTGATAATATTGTCTTGCTTTACTGCATTTATTTTGTGGTTACTTTCCATGAGTGAAAGTTGGTATTTTTTTTCCATTTATCTTAAAAGACATATATTTAAGTTAAAAAAAAAAAGAGCTGATTTCTATAAAATTATTAAGGAATAGCATGTGTTCTACACAGATACTACAACATAGGGCCTGTGGTCCCTGGGGTTTGGTGGACAGCATTCCCCAGCCCAAACTGGCATCATTCAGATAGGGGAGGGTTTTCTGGATACCACGATAGTGCTTCTAATGCCATTTAGATCTACTGGATAACTCAGATTTTGGTCATTTTTTTTTTCCTTTTAAAATCAATGTTTATCTTTTCCTGATTAATTTGTGCAAAACCTGGAACTACACAAAAACATGTAGAATTAAAGGAGAAAATACTTTAAAAAATATATGGAATATAATGAAAAATAATTATCTCTCTATTCAGAAATAAACACTCTGAGTATGTTGGAAAGTTTTTATTCCTCAGAGCACCAACATAGCCGTTATTATAATGTACATGTTTTATTTTTGTAGCCAATTTTGCTGCCTTAACATATAACATAAATGCGACCCCACACCATTCAAGACTCTTTATAAACATCTTAAATGGCTGTAAGGTTTTTAACACAGAGAAGCCCCATAGTGGATTTCACCATTTCCCAGCTGCTGGAAATCTGGGTTATGTCCAATTTTGTCTATTAAAATGTGATGAATAGTTTTATGCATGTTTTGCCTGCATTTGGGTTTCTTAAAAAGTTTTTTTATTAGAGTATAGTCGATTTACAATGTGGTGTTACTTTCAAGCGTACAGCAAAGAGAATTGGATCAGTTATACATATACATACATCCACTGTTTTTTTAGATTCTTTCCCCATATGAGTCATTACAGAGTAGTAAGTAGAGTCCCCTGTGATATACGGTAGGTGTTGCTTGCATTTTGGGTGGTTTCTTAAAAATAATTCGAGAAGTGGCATTCCTAGGTGGGAAGATTTTTAAGGCTTTTGGGATACATATTGCCAAGCTTTTTCCAAAAGCGTGGGAACCTGAAGCTACTCTGATCTGAACTGATGTGATTAAACACACTCAGGTTTGTGCTTTTAAGGTGGCCTTGTTATTGGAAAGAGTGCAGACTGGGCCACTTCGGGCCAGTTACCGAAACTTACCACCTCCTGCTGATGCAGGTCTGAGTAGCCCCTCCCCCATCTGTAATTCAAAAGCAAGTTTTCTCCACAGCTAGGCTCTCAAGTGTTCATATTTTGGCTCAGAAAGTACACGTGTCATGAACTTCACCTTATGTGATTCTTCGTCATGTAAAGGGATCAACAACTGTTTTTTTCTTTTTTTTGGCTGTGCCAGGTCTTAGCTGTGACGTGGGATCCTCATTCTAGCACGTCGGATCTAGTTCCCTGACCAGAGATGAAGCGTGGGTCCCTACATTGGAGCGTGGACTCTTAGCCACTGGACCACCAGACAAATTCCAGGAACCGTCAATTTTTGTTTGAGGAATCTCCATACTGTTTTCCACAGTGGTTGCACCAATGTACACGCCCACAAACAGGGACCAAGGGTTCCCTTTTCTCCTATCCTTGCCAACACTTGTTATTTGTTTCTATTTGATGATAGCCCCTGCAAGAGGTGTGAAAAGGTATCTCATTGTGGTTCTGATTGCCCTGATGATTAGTGATGTTGAGCATCTTATCATGTGTTTATTGGCCTTTATATATCTTTCTTGGAAAAATGTCTATTCAGGTCCTCTACCCATTTTTAAACTGCGTGACAGTGAAAGTCGCTCAGTCATGTCCGACTCTTTGTGACCCCAGGGACTGTAGCCTGCCAGGCTCCTCTGTCCATGGAATTCTTCAGGCCAGAATACTGGAGTGGGTAGTCAGCCATTCCCTTCTCCAGGGGATCTTCCCAACCCAGGGATTGAACCCAGGTCTCCTGCATTGCAGGCAGATTCTTTACTGTCTGAGCCACCAGGGAAGCCCAATTCAGAGGACCTTTGAATTGGGATTGGGCTTCAGGTCTTTTTTTGGGGGGGGGGGCTTCAGGTCTATTCAGGTCCTCTGCCCATTTTTAAATCGGGTAGCTGGTTTTTATGATGTTGAATTATATGAGTTCTTTGTATATTTTGGATATTAACCCCTTGTTAAATATATCATTTGAAAGTATGTTCTCTCGAGTGGAAATATGTCCTCCCGTTCAGGAGGACATATTTTCATTTTGTCGATAGCTTCCTTTGCTACGTAAAAGCTTTTCAGTTTGGTGCAGCCCCATTTGTTTACTTTTGCTCTTTTTTCCATTGCTTGAGGAGACATATCTAAAAAAAAAAAAATACTGCCTTTGCTTTCTCCTAAAGGTTTCATGGTTTCAGGTCTTACATTTGTCATTAATCTGTTTTGAGCTTATTTTTGTGCATGGTGTGAGAAAGTAGTCCAGTGTGTTTATTTGCAGGTGACTGTCCAGATTTTACTGTATCGTTGGTCACCTCTGGGAGTTCATCTATCAACACCAGGTAACCCTTCTTGGGAGTCTCTGTGCCTGATTTGGGGAGGTGTGTTTGTGCCTCATACGTAAGACAGGGCACAGCAGCCTTCAAACCTAAGAATGAGATACATTTGGGATATGTTGGTCTTTAACCTTCTTTCGTAGGTCGAAGTTCTCATTATTTTCCTCCTCCGTGCCAACAGAATAAAATGCAAAACCACTCACCACCGTTAACAGAGCCCTATCCTTTTCACCTGGCTGTGTCCTAGCTTCCCTGTGCTCTGTTCTGGAACACTTTCCCACTAAAATGAGCTCTGTGTTCTAAGAAAACGCCCTGTCCCCAAATTCCTGTCTATCTTATCCCTTCCAAGCCTTGCCCAGGCAGTCACCTCTGCCTGCTCCGTGTCACTGTCCCACTTCACCCCCACGCTGCCTGACAATCTCTGCAATGTTGAGCTCAAGTCCCACCTCCTAGAAGCTTCTGGAAGCCAGCATCGGGCTTTGGCATTAAACAGCCTGTGTTCAAACTCCAGTTCTGTCCCAGACAGGGCAGCTGTAAATATGTTACTCAGTTTTTCTGAGCCTCAGTTTCCTGATCTGTTAAAAAAAAAAAAAATAATAAGAGAGGGGGATATGTACTTCACAGTTTTAAAGATTAAATGAGATGACATGAGTGAAACCACCTGGTACGGAGGGGACAGTCCAGAACTATTTCAACTATTGATGTTAATTTCCCTCCTGGACAAGTTGGATTTACTCTCCCTTTTCTGCAGTTCCAGAGCATTCTGTACCTCACTCCTGCCCTGATGGAGAGACTCCAGTGTTTGTGAGGTGGGATCGGAAGCTTATTTTACTCACCTTGGTATCTGCCCTGGGGCCTTTAGTATAATATTTGTGCTCAAAAAGTAAAATTAAATTGAACCAACTCTTTGGGTTTTGCTCTCTTTTTTTCTGTGACATTCATTCTAACAGCCTCTGAGTCTGAAGTCAGTGAAGCTGCCCGATTTTTGGGGGGTGCTCTGGCCTCACCAGTCTGCTCAAGGGACATCTCCACATAAAGGCCTCCTAAGCACCCCCCCTCCACTTCCTGTGCACACTCCCCCCTACAGTCTGGAGCAGCGGTTCTCAGCCAGGGCGCTTTTGCTCCCCAGGGGATGTTTGGCAGTGGCTGGAGGTGTTTTGGGTTGTCACACAAGAGTGGAGGGGGCTCCTCCTGGCACCAGTAGCGATCAGGGATGATGCAAAACATCCCATGTCCCCAGGACAGCCGCCAGACGAGGAATTATCCTGCCCCAAGGGTCGACAGCACCGAGGCTGGGAGACCAGAAGGAGAGGGCAGCTTGTGTAAGGCAGTGAGACCGCGGTGCCCCTCTGCTCACAGCCTTCTCAAAGCCCCCATCTTCCCAGGGTAAAATCCGCAGTCCTCACACCTCCCCTTTCTCTAACAGCTTTGTTGACATTATAATCTGCACAGAACCCATTCTTCTAACGTGTAAAATCCAGTGGCTTTTAGGAATCAGTCATGCTTCCATGGCCACCATGGATTTCATGTTTTATTGGTGTACTTATTTTTTAAAAACAGTCTATTCATTTAGTTTTGGCTGTGCTGGGTTTTCGTTGCTGAGAGGGCTTTTCTGTGGTTGCGGTGAGCAGGGCTCCTCTCCAGTCGTGGTGCGCGGGCTTCTCAGGGCAGTGGCTTCTCTTGTTGCGGAGCGCGGGCTCTAGGTGCACGGGCTTCCAAGGGGATGTTTGTGGCTTCTGGGCTCAGTAGTTGCGGCTCCCGAGCTCTACAGAACAGGCTCAGCAGTTGGCACACGGGCTTAGTTGCTCCCCGGCATGTGGGATCTTCCCAAATCAGGGATCGAACCCATGTCTCCTGCATTGGCAGGCAGGTTCTTTACCACTGAGCCACCAGGGAAGCCTTCACCATGGATTTTGGAATACTCTGATTATTCCTCCCAAGAAAACCCACCTACACCGCCTAAGCCATCAGTTCCCAGTCTTGCCTTCCCCCTAAGTCCTAGGCAAGCACTGGTCTACTTTCTGTCTCTACAGAGTTGCCTATTCTAGACATTTCATATAAGTGGAATCATACAATATGTGTGTGTGCTTCCTCTGTTACTGACTTCTTTGACTCAGCGTAAAGTTTTCAAGGTCCACTCATGCTGTAACGTGTATCAGTGTTTCATTCTTCTTTTCAAGGAATAACACTCTATAGTCATGATTTGCCACATCTTATTTATCCCTCCAATAGTCGATGGACATTTGGGTTGTTGCTACTTTTGGGCTATCATGAAGAGTGCTGCATGAACATTTGTATACAAGTTTTTTTTTTTTTTTTTGGCGAACATGTTTTCATTTCTCTTGGGTGTGCGTCTAAGTGGTTGGGTGATCTGAAAACTCTATGTGTAACCTTTTGAGGAGTTGCCTGGCCGCTTTCTCCTCCCTTTTCTCTAAGGATACACATCTGACCAACCACTGCAGGCTGCGGTTCTTCTGCCTGAATGTGCGTCTTCCTCTGTCTCCAGACTTCTCACCTGGATGGCCACAGTGCCTCCTAATAGGGACCCCCGGAGAAACAGGGACCCCAGAGCACTTCCTGCACCCTGTCTGGAGGCTGGCCCGGGCATCAGCCTTTCTGACGCTCCCCAGGTGGCGTCGATGGACGGCCTAGTGGGAGAACCACAGCGCCTCCTTCCCTCCAATCGGTCATCACCCTGCCACCTGAACGCGTTTTCTAAACTAAATCGGATCGTATCACCCACATGCTTCTCGAAACCCCTCTTTGGCTCCCCCACAATAAAATCTGAACACCCTGGGTTGTGCACAGGTTTCTGTGATCTCCATCTGCCCACCCCCCAGTCTTTCCTCCTTTCCCTTCCCGATTCAGGGCGCAGGCACACCCGGCCATGCTGAGGCACACACTCTTTCTTCCGTGTGCCCACTCGCCACACGTCTGTGCCCTTTCTCCAGAGCCTTTTTTCGTCTTTCCAGCCTCCTCTGGCAAGTCTTGCCTGACTGCTTCCCTGGGGACCTGGCTCAGGCTGAGTGAGTCTCCCTTTGGGCAGCCTTCCCTCCCCACGCTGTCATGCCTGTGTTCATTGGCCTCGCGTCCGTCAGGGCCAGGGCTTGTATGTCATCTATCTCTGCACCCTCCGCCTGCTGACACCCAGGTGCCGTTTGTCTGTCTGGGTTGGTGTGAAGGGTGAAGAGGTAAAAGCCTGTTGACCCACGGGGGCAGGGACCAGGGAGGAGACCCTACCATCTGCCCAGCGGTCCACTCCCGAGTCCCAACAGGAGCCCTGGGGCAGCCAGCAGGCTGCTCAGGGGCCTCCCTGCCTGGACCCGTGAGTCCCCATGCCTTCCACCCTGCATCTTCATCCAGCTGCATCTCCCGCCCCGAGGCATGGCCAGCAGGAAAGGGGGAGGGGTGCTGGGTGGGACAGTCCTTCTGCAGCTAAAGGCCAAGTACCCCAGCGCAGAGATAAATCAGATGCTTCTACTTTCAAAGGGCCCCAGTGGGGTGGAACGTCCCCTCTCCCGTCTTTGGCCATAAACCTCCAGGCTCAAGAAGTTAATTGTTCTCTGCTGGAGAAGCTATAAAGAGCAGGTCTCATCAACGGTCGGCAGAGAACACAGGCTGGACCGACCCCCCGTGCGCGGCCCCGGCTGCAGGCGCCCCACCTGTTCAACCTCCTGGGCCTCCCCTCCCGGGGTGGGCCGCACTGTCTTTGGGGGGACCTATTGGAGGCTGCAGGCCTTGACTGCTGTTGCTGGAGGCCCCTGGGTGTTTGCGCCCTATAAATCCTGGGCTCCTTTCTGCCGCTCCGTCTATGCGGATGCCGCTTCACTTGCCGTGACTAAGAGGAGCACTGGAAAGAGTGTCTGGCTCTGCTGTCAGCCACGTGACCGTGGACGACTCCCTTCCCCTTTCGGGTTCGTGGTTCCCTCTGAAGTTCGGGGATGGGGTGGGGTGGACCAGGTGACCCTGAAGGCAGCTGTCAACTCCAATGTCACAGTTCGTCCCACCTGAGTGCAAAGCTGAGTGAAGTCTTCCTCTTAGGGCCTGAGTTGTTAGGAAAACTATAGTTGGGAAGATCTGAGCCAAACACAGCAAAAAAAAATAGCAAACTTGAAAGTAACTCCTCTTTGTATTTTCATATGTTCTACATCTGGCCTCTGCACACACCAGGGGAGAACAGCACTGGAAGAAGCATCTCCCAGACCTGAGTTCCGCTCCTGCTCTGACAGGCAGTGCCCTCTGGGGCCAGTCACTTTCCCCTCCGTAGGCCTCAGTTTTCTGATTGGAAAATGGGGACACTCATATCTCTACCCGTCATTCAAGAGACACGTGCTGAGAGTCTCCTGTAGGCGTGGCCTAGCCCCAGGTTGGGGAGGAGATGGAAGGTGGGTGAGATGCGATGCAAACTCGCAAGGAACTCCAGGTCGAGCCTGGAGACAGCCACATAAACAATTGTGGTCCACGATACTGAGGGATGCAAGAATCGCAGTAAAAGAACGACAAGAGCTGGCATTCAGCTAGGGCTTCTCAGCGCTGGGCTCTCAGGGGCTTGCTTGTTGCATTCAGTCCTGGATCGACCCTACGAGCTGACACCACAAACATCCTCGTTTCACAGGTGCTTAGGAAAGGTGCCCTAGAGGAAAGGGTGTGTGTGTCTGTCGAGACCTGCGGTGTGTGTAGGAGCTTGTAATGTGCAGTCTGAAGGGTGAACCAAGGCCTGGGCCCACAAGCCCATACAGCTGGAGCCCATGTAGGGCTGGGTGGGTTGGGGGCTGGTGATGACAAGGAGGTGGGGGAGCAGCCACGAGGGCTCTTGTGAGCCGTGTGAAGGGGTGAGGAAGGCCCCAAGGAACCAGCTTGGTGGCCGGTGGTTCAGAGAATAGGTTGAGCAGGCTGAGAAAGGAGACTGGAGCCCCACAGACCTGCCAGTGACTGAGGCCCTCCTGGAGAATGTTGTCATAGTTTTCAGGAAGAGGTGAGGACCTGAGCTGAGGGCTGGAGGGCAGAGGGAACTGATGGCCTAAGCAGGTGACCATGCATCATGGGGGCAGAGGGTGGTCAAGGCCAGTGGGGTCATGCACCAGGTGGGCTCCTGGAAAGCTGGAGCCCAGGTTCCAGCACCAGGTTCATTGCCAGAATGACCACTGGCCCACCTGCCACCCCAGCTGTCAACATGTGGGGAAGGACCCAGAGGTGGAGAAGGACCAAGCCTTCCTGGCCTGGCAAGGATTCTGCAGAACAAAGATGCCAGGAGGCCAGACCTTACAGAAAAATAACTTTATGGACCTTTGTTAAACGGAAACAAAACAAAACAAAACATTTCTTCCTCTTACAGCTTATATTCATTTCCTCTTAAATACGAGGTGTTTAAAAGTCAATACTAAATGTTCAATAATGATTAGCTGCATCTGAGATTCCCAAGCGAAAGATGGAGTCAATTGCCCTGTCTAGTCAAGAAAGCAAGGGCAGAACCAGACTTGTCTGGTGGGTCATCTGGCTACTGAACTTCCTACTACAAAGTCCAAGAGTTAAAGAGGGTTGGGACAAGCATGGGGATAGAGGAGCAGCAGAATGAAGACCAGGGAGCACACACAGTCCTGCGGGAAGATAAGAGTGTGGTGACTGGGCAAGGAGGCATGGCAGACCTGGGGGGAAGGATGGCATGATCACTGTTTCTATTACTATACATTGGTGGTTCAGCACCCGGCTGCCTGCTTGGGAAGGCATGGAGTTATCTCTCTGCCTCACCCCACACGTCCCCCACAAAACCCTAACATCTATGGTAGAGTGCATATAAATCAACAAACACCTGGAAAACAATGTCCAATAGAGAACTGGATATGTTATGGGATACTGATGCTATGAACTATTATCAAATCGTTGAAGTCAGGTTTTAGAATATTTAGTGCTCATGGTATATTATTAGGTGAAATGGCAGGCTACAAGAAAGTATACAGGTTATAACCACAATTTTGTTGACTGTTTTCTCACAATATATCTGGAAGAGTGTTTATTTATTTATTTTTTTTGGCTGCAAGGCACGTGGGGTCTTAGCCCGTGGAGCAGGGATCGAGCCCGGTATTGGAGGGTGAAGTCTTAACCACTGGACCACCAGGGAAGTCCTGATAATAGAGCTAATCTCAAGACATTTTTTACTTACATATTTGCTGCTGCTGTTCAGTTACCCAGGCTTGTTTAACTCTTTGCAACCCCGTGGACTGCAGCACGCCAGGCCTCCCTGCCCCTCATCATCTCCCAGAGTCTGCCCAAGTTCATGTCCATTGAATCAGTGGTGCCATCCAGCCTTCTCATCCTCTGTCACCCCCTTCTCCTTCTGCCTTCAAGCATACTTACATAGACTTACTGTTTTGTTTTTTCTTAAACTTCCACAATGAAGATTCGTCACTTGTATAATATGAAAAATCAATAAATATTATTAGGAAATAAACCTAATATTAAAATGATTTAAACCCTTTGGTGAACGAGAGTGGAAGCAAGTTGGGAGAGCCTCCCTCTTGAAGGCTGGGTTGCGGTTGCCGGAGCAGCTCTACTTCTTCCTGATGTCCTGCGGCGGAATGACCACACATGGCTATAAACTTCTGGAACCTGACACCGCGTGTAGGCTGTGCTCTGCTGAGGGAACCTGCTGGCCCAGTCTAGGAACCTGCTCTTGTGTGACACCAGACAGTTGAGGGGTGACCATCTCTCCATTTCCAGGGGGGAAATTAAGTTCACGGTTAGCATTTTCTCAATTAAAAATGTTCTCCTATAAAATGTTCTTAAACATTTGACACCTGATGTTACCCTGATATATTACCATCCAGTTTTGAGACTGTACCAGATTTAGTCCTTTTTTTTTTTTTTTTTAGCTGCACTGGGTCTTCATTGCAAAGCGCAGGCCCTTCATGGCGGCGTGGGGCCTTCTCTAGTTGTGGTGTGTGGGCTTCGTTTGCTGTGGAGCACCAGCTCTAGGCGGGCTCGGTAGTTACGGTGTGCAGGCTTCTCTAGGTGGCGGCTCGTGGGCTTAGCTGCCAGGCAGCATGTGGGATCTTAGTCCTCCAACCAGGGACTGAATCTGCACTGGAAGATAGATTCTTAACCACCGGACCACCAGGGAAATCCCAGATTTATTCTTGATTTTATATCTAACTGTCTTAAGCTGATGGGCTTCCCTGGCAGCTCAGCTGGTAAAGAATCCGCCCGCAAGGCAGGAGACCCCAGTTTGATCCCTGGGTCTGGAAGATCCCCTGGAGAAGGGATAGTCTACTTACTCCAGTATTCTGGCCTGGAGAATCCCATGGACTATAAAGAGTCACAAAGAGTTGGACATGACTGAGCAACTTTCACTTTCACTTTTTCACTAAGTTGATACATCAACATTTCAGTATGCACTGGTTCTTGAAAGAATGAAGATTACAACAGCCTGGGTGTCTGTTTTTCACAAGTTCCTCTACGTGATTCTGAAACGTATCAGCTTGAGACCTCCTGTTGGTGTGTGTTTTAAAGTAGTGGGCCTCACAGTTTGCTATAATTAAAATCATTTGTGCGATTTTAAACCTCCCCATGGCAAAAGTACACCCCAGAAAATGGGGAAAAAATGGAAACAGTGGCAGATTTTATTTTCTTGGGCTCCAAAATTCCTCTGGATGGTGACCACAGCCATGAAATTAAAAGACGCTTTCCTTGGAAGAAAAGCTATGAAAAATCTAGACAGCATATTAAAAAGCAGAAACATAATTTTGCCAACAAAGGTCCATATAATCAAAGCTATGTTTTTTCCAGTAGTCATGTATGGATGTGAGAGGTGGACCATAAAGAAGACTGAATGCCAAAGAATTGAGGCTTTCAAACTGTGGTGCTGGCGAAGACTCCTGAGAGTCCCTTGGACTGCAAGGAGATCAAACCAGTCAATCCTAAAGGAAGTTAACCTTGAATATTTATTGGAAGGATAGATGCTGAAGCTGAGGCTCCAATACTTTGGCCACCTGATGTGAAGAGCCGAATCATTAGGAAAGACGCTGATGGTGGGAAAGATTGAGGGCAGGAGGAGAAGAGAGTGACAGAGAATGAGATGGTTGGATGGCATCATTGACTCGATGAACATGAGTTTGAGCAAACTCCGGGAGGCAGTGAAGGACAGGGAAGCCTGGCGTGCTGTAGTCCATGGGTTCACAAAAAGCTGGACACGGCTTAGTGACTGACACCAACAGATCACTAAACTCAGAATTGGTATTTTTTTAAGTCCCCCAGGTAATTCCAATGTGCAGTCCAGTTTGAGAACCACTGTTCTAATGAAAGCAACCTGAAATTCAGGTGCTGTGGCTCCGGAGCCTGAGAAACACAGCTTTGGTGAAAAGCCTGCGTCTGACTCATTTTGTGTCCTCTGTCTCCATCTCTTGGCCATTCTGCTACATTGCTATAGTTTGCAGTTTGAGTTTCCAAGACATGCTGCTGCTTTTAAGAATGTTTGTCAACTACTGAATATAACAAAAAAAGGAAGCAGTTTCACGGATACAGAGAACAAACTAGTGGCTATCAATCGGGGAAGTGATGGGGGAGGGTCAAAATAGGAGTAGGAGATTAAGAGGCACAAACTACTTTGTATAAGATAAATAAACCACAAGGATATACTGTATATAGCTCAGGGTTTATAGCCAATGTTTTATAACAACTATAAATGCAGTATAACCGTTAAAGACTGTGAGTCACTATGTTGTACACCTGAAACTTATTATATAAGTTTATTTATATATATAACATATGTATTTATTATATATATTTATGTTTATATATATTATCATATAATATATAATGTTATATATAAAAAATATCTCAACTTTTAAAAAAGAATATTTACTGAAAGAAATCAGAGAACCAAAAAAAGTTAAAACTTTTAAGTAACAGAAATAGCTGCAAAATATATTCTTATTTATAATAGGATGATTTAAGTGTTAGAAAAAGAAGTAATGTAATGCATCTAGGATCTTTTCTGCGCTTGGCAAATAAAAAGCAACCAATGGGGTAAAGAATCCACCTGCAATGCAGGAGATGTAGGAGATGCAGTTTTGATCCCTGAGTTGGAAATATCCCCTGGAGGAGGGCATGGCAACCCACTCCAGTATCCTTGCCTGGAGAATCCCATGGACAGAGGGGCCTGGGTGGGCTACAGTCCGTGGGGTCGAAAGAATTAGACACGACTGAGCATTATAAATTTTCATCAAAGCCTTGCTTTAACTGTACCTATACATTTTGATATATTTTCATTTTTGCTAAGTTTCAAATATTTTCTTATATGCTTTGAGACTTCCCCCTTTGACCTACGGATTAATTAGAAGTATATTATTTATTTTCAAGTACTTAAGAGATTTCCTGGTGATTGATTTCCGGCTTAATTCCATTATGGTCAGAGATCATAGATGGCATGATTTCGACTCTTTCAAATCTGTCCAGGTTTGTTTCATGATGCAGAATATGGTCGAGCTGTTCTGTTGGTTGCTGAGAAAGGAGTGAGTGCTGAAGTCGACAACGGTAATTGCTGACTCGTCGTTTCTCCTTTCAGTTCTACGGTCTTTGTTTCATGTGTTTTGAAGCTGTGTTGTTAGGTTCACAGCCATTTAGGATTGTTAGGCCTTGTCTGTGACGTGACACTCTTATCTTTATACAATTTCCCTGTTTATTCCTAATAAGTTTTCTTGCTCCAAAGTCTATCGTGTCTGATAGCATATAGCTACTCCAAATTCTTTTTTATTAGTACTAATATTTGCATGGTATAGTTTTCTTTTTTTCCTTTCAAACTTCACTAATTTTAAATGGATTTCTTATAAATAGCATATAGTTGGATCTTGGATGGGCTTCCCAGGTGGCAGTAGTGGTAAAGAACCCGCTTGCTGGTGCAGGAGACATAAGAGACGTGGGTTCGATTCCTGGGTCGGGAAGATCCCCTAGAGAAGGAAATGGCAACCTACTTCAGTATTCCTGCCTGGAAAACCATGGACAGAGGAGCCTGGCGGGCTACAGTCCACAGGATCGCACAGAGTCAGACACGACTGAATCACTAGCCTTAGCACAAATCTTGGGTATTTTTACATTCTGACAATCTCTTTTAATTAGTGTATTTAGACTGTTCAAACTTAATGTAATTGTTGATATGCTTGGATCTACTATTTTGGGTTTTCTATTTGTCCCCCATGTTTTTCATTCCTGCCTTCTTCTGTATTATTTGAATAATTTTTAATACTCCACCTTAATCATCTAGTGAGTTTTTGAATGTATCTTTTGTGTAATCTGTGTGTGTGCATGTGGTTTCTCTAGCGACTACAAAATACTTTTAACTTTTTATAGGTTGTTTGGAATTTACATTTTATTGTTCAAGTGAAATATAGAAATCTTAACTACCATATAGATCTCTTTACCCTTCCTCTTTAGATGGTAATTTTTACGTGAATAATTGGGCTTCCCAGATGGCACAGTGGTAAAGAATCTGCCTGCCAACACACGAGACGTAAGAGATGAGGGTTTGATCTGTGGGTTGGGAAGATCCCCTGGAATAGGAAATGGCAACCCACTCCAGTATTCTTGCCTGGAAAATTCCATGGACAGAAAAGCCTGGTGGGCTACAGTCCAAGCCGGTCACACATAGTCAGACCCAACTGAGCACACACACACATACATACCTATATTCACTGAAGATTCTATCAGACAATATTAGAAGTTTGTACATGTTATGAAAAGCTTAAGATGAGAAAAACAGTCTATTTACCCAAATATTTCCCACATCTATTGCTCTTCCTTCATTCCCAAAGTTTCAAATTTCCCTCTGGTGTCATAGTTTTATCCACAAAATGTTCCCATGTCAAGAGGTCAAGTGAGAAAAACGCAGAGAGCAAGGGAAAGCAATGGGCTTCACTCTCGTGCT
The DNA here is from genome assembly GCF_029407905.1 of Bubalus kerabau. NCBI lineage: Eukaryota > Metazoa > Chordata > Mammalia > Artiodactyla > Bovidae > Bubalus > Bubalus kerabau. Next base: position 50,365,288 of record NC_073627.1, on the reverse strand, counting down.
GTTGGGACCACACTTCCTCTGGTCAGAGAAGGGCTCCCCTCCCTGAAGCTTTAGGCACCTGCCTGGCTGTGGCAGCCACGGCTGCGTTGAGATTGCCAGGGGGCAGGGGCGGGAGGGGAGAGAAGCAACAAACAGGGCTGTGGCCCTCTCTCCCTGACCCACACAGTCCCTCGTGCCCCATCCTAGGGCCAGAAACAGAGAGCTTCGCTGGGAGCTCAGTCCGCGTGGTGTGCGGGTCCAGGATTCTGTCCATCTGGGGTCCAGGCCAGGAGACACCAGGGGGCGGTAACAGCAAACTTTCTGTCAGCTGGGTGGTGCTGAGTTCCCCTTTCCTTCCCTGGTGTTCCTGTCATGCTTTCCTTTTCTAGATAGCAGCTGTACACATTGAGTCCCGGCACTCTAGCTGTGTTCAGAGGGAGGGAGAGGGTGGACCAGCACTGGAGTAAGAATGAGAGATGGATTTTTATATCACAAACAGAGCCGTGGATTTATAAAGGCTGAAAAACGCGATGCACCCTTAGGGCACCCTATAGCGTATAGCGTATAGTGAAGTCGCTCAGTTGTGTCCGACTCTTTGCGACCCCGTGGACTGTAGCCTACCAGGCTTCTCCATCCATGGGATTCTCCAGACAAGGATACTGGAGTGGAGTGCCATTTCCCTCTCCAGGGGAACTTCCCGACCCAGGGATCAAACCCGGGTCTCCCGCATTGGAGGCAGACGCTTTAACCTCTGAGCCACCAGGGAAGCCGTAGGGCACCCTAACTGAGGATAAATTCTCTCCCTGCACACCCTTCCCCCTTACCCCCCGACCCTGCTCCGCTAGAGCGTGGTGTGGTGGCTAAAAGTCGAATTCCTTGGTTTGAATTTTTACGTCCATTTTTCCAGATGAACCTTAGAATCATTTTGCCATTAAAAGTATTTTTTTTTTAATCCTGATAGAAATTTAGCTAAATTTCTGGATTCAGAGAGAAATAGTCTTTTTATAATTTTGGTTCCTTCTATCTAGGAACATGGTAGATCTTTTCATTTTTTAAAAATGTCTTCTTCAATGACATTTTTAAAAATTTCAGTTAAAAAAATTTCTTCTACAAAATCCTTGTGTTACAATTTGGTTCGATTACTCCTGGTATTTTGTCAGTACTGCAATGAGATCTTTTAAACATAAAATCTTAATGGTTATAGCTGATATATAGAAGAGCTATTGATTTTGGCCTAATTTGTAACCAGCTACCTTACAAAACTTTTGGAATTTATTTTCTTGATTTTCTACAAATAATGATTCATGAATTCAGTCTCTCAGACTGGTGTTTTACAAATAATGCTAATTTGGAATCTCTCTTTGAAAAAATTTCTGAAAAATTCTGCTTTTGGTTTATTTAATCATCAGTCAGTCAGTCAGTTCAGTTGCTCAGTCGTGTCCGACTCTTTGCAACCCCATGAATCGCAGCACGCCAGGCCTCCCTGTCCATCACCAACTCCCGGAGTTCACTCAGACTCATGTCCATCCAGTCAGTGATGCCATCCAGCCATCTCATCCTCTGTTGTCCCCTTCTCCTCCTGCCCCCCATCTCTCCCAGCATCAGAGTCTTTTCCAATGAGTCAACTCTTCGCATGAGGTGGCCAAAGAACTGGAGTTTCAGCTTTAGCATCATTCCTTCCAAAGAAATCCCAGGGCGGATCTCCTTCAGAATGGACTGGTTGGATCTCCTTGCAGTCCAAGGGACTCTCAAGAGTCTTCTCCAACACCACAGTTCAAAAGTATCAATTCTTTGGCACTCAGCTTTCTTCACAGTCCAACTCTCACATCCATACATGATCACTGGAAAAACCATAGCCTTGACTAGACAGACCTTTGTTGGCAAAGTAATGTCTCTGCTTTTCAATATGCTATCTAGGTTGGTCATAACTTCTTCCAAGGAGTGTCTTTTAATTTCATGGCTGCAGTCACCATCTGCAACTGACCATCAAATCTTATACAATGTTAGGTAACAGTGGTGATGATAGACTTGTCTTGGTTGTGATTTTAGTAAAGTCACTCTTCAAGATAGAAATATTTCATGATGTTAATATCTTTTAAAATTCTTTTTTAAAGGAATTTTGATCAGAAAAGGGCACTGAGTTTTATCAAACACTCTTTCACTATCCATAAAATGACCATTTGCATTTTCTTACTTGACCTATTAATGCGGTAATATTTTAATAGAGCTGTTAAAAAAAAAACCTGTGTTCCTACAGTCAATCCTAGTAGGTCACAGAATAGATTGCAGAGCAATTAATTCTCAAGGGAAGGGCTTTTCCCCAACACAGGTGCTTTTCTTTGAATTATGTCCCCAGAGAGGCCATACCACCACCACCTTCCCCCTGGTTACTGTTACTGGAGGCAGCATGAGGGTCCTTGGGAGTGTTGGGCAGAAATGGCAAGTGAATGCTGGTTTGCTGAGAATTTGACACAACCCTAATATACTTTGGCCACCGAATGCGAAGAACTGACTTATTGGAAAAGACCCCAATGCTGGGAAAGGTTGAAGGCAGGAGGATAAGGGGACAATAGAGGATGAGATGGTTGGATGGCATCACTGACTCAATGGACATGAGTTTGAGTAAACTTTAGGGAGTTGGTGATGGACAGGGAGGCCCGGCATGCTGCAGTCCATGGGGTTGAAGAGAGTCGGATACGACTGAGCGACTGAACTGAACTGACTGAATATAACATCCTCACCCACTAGAGCTGAGCTTTAGTTTAGACCTGAGGACTCAAGGACAGTCCTAGAAGTAGATTAGAAGCTCCTTCCCCAGGATCCCACTCCAGAGATCTCACCCTAGTGAGGATGAGGAGACAGTAAGCCCAGGGAGGAAGTTAAAGAAAAGGGTAACGAGGGCAGCATCTGCTTTGTGCCGGCTCCAAGACAATGCTTTACATGTATTATGTGACCGACTCCTGAAACTCTATGAGGTAGTTATCCCCTTTTTACTGATTAGAGGTCTAGAAACTTGCCCAAGGACATAATTACTAAGAAGAGTTGTTATTTAAAAAACGGGTGTAATTCCGAAGTTTGTGTAAACTGGATCTGTAATTTCTGAAGACTGGCCCTAGGGATGGGTCACGAGGCAGAACTCACTTGCAGTCCTTGCCCTTGCCCATTAGGGATCTGTGGGGACCCACAGGGGGCTGTTTCTGGCTGGCCACAGACATCCTGGGGACAGTGCCCATCCCACCCTGCTGGATCCAGGTTCACTGCCTAGAAGTGCAGTCAGGGGATTCCAGCTGTTCAACCAGCATCACAGAAGCGCATGGTGTTGACAGTTTCTGCCTGGTGCTCAGAAAATTCAAGGAAAGCAAACATCTGATTTTATTGAGTACCAAAAGTTGTTTAAAGAACTTTCCATGTGTTAACAAATTTCACTGTTATAACATCCTTATGAGGCAGGCACCATCATCCCCATTTCACAGATGAGAAAATCAGGCATGAGAGGTGAAGTAACATTCGCAGATGGACAGCAAAGCCAGGATTTAAGCCCAGGCTCTCAACCACTGCACTCTGTTAATGACATGAAGGCCAAATGAACCAGAGTAACTAGAACTCACTTCAGCTGGTGGTGAGCTTCTGCTCCTGGTCTGGATTCACGCACAAATATCAGAATCAGGGGAGCTGTTGCCTGGTTTCCTCGATGAGGTTTCTGTCTGACCTCTCATCACCTTAGGGCACTGACTCTACCATTAACTAAATCTGCAAGAGGTTACAGTGCATTTTCCTCGGGCTCTAGGAGTGGGTTTATTATCAGTGAGTTTCACAGCAAAGGTTGGAAGGTAAGTGATGTTTCCTGATGCTCTTGATTCAATGAGTTTGCTCTACACTTCTGTGCCAAGCTGACTCCTCCTCCAAATTTCTTCTTTTAAATATCAGGAGAAACATCGGTATCATGTATCAAAAGAAAGTTCAGAATGTGGCATTCTGAATCAGAGCCAGACTTCCTACTGTTTCTGCAGCATATAAATCCTGGCCCTTTATTCTCTGGGTGGCTTCCTTCCAAGACGGCAGCTTTCCGGAGCCTTCAGCCTGGGTGTACAGCCACAAAGTCACAGGGCGAAGAGAAGCAGCATCCGACCCGGACAGAAGCCCTCAGTCCACACTTACGGATTTCTGGGAGTGCTTATTAGCCTTGGTTTCTTCCTGCATATGAACGTTAACATCTGTTTTCAGAAACCTGGAAACCTCAAAGGCAGTGAAAGGTTTAGAAAGAAAAAAAATTTTCTTCAAAGTAAGCAAATGGTAAGAGTGAATCAGCAAGGGAAACCGTTCAAAATCATTTCAGAGATATTTTATCAAGAAACCCACCAGTGAAAGCTCAAAGAACCAGGCATGAGTTATATATGGCATATTTTTACTTTTATGAAAATAGCAAGTAAACAAGCTGCTACTTAAGAATATAGTCCTTCAAGAAAAGGAAGTTCTAAGATTCAAGACAGGGTTGGTACAGGTTCAACTCAGTTCCATGGGCTCTGTAACAATTCTTGCCCAGAATCCTCCAAAGAAAATCAAGTCTAGAGAATGTTTCATATGGTGGTTTTTACTGTGCTGGTAGTCTCATGCTTTGGAAACTGGTATTCTAGCAACAAAAAGAAGTGAGACTTCAGCTATTTGAATACTCTGCTCCCTAGTCTCTGCCTAAACGTATTTTCTGAACAAAGCAACATAGATGGGAGAGGGTAACTTAAGGGTAAAGGAGAAGAAATGGACACATGGATGCTCTGAAATACGTATTTTAAGCTAAGTTAACTGCAGTTAAATGATATACTGCCAAATATCGTTAGTCACTCGGTAATGTCTGACTCTTTGCGACCCCAGGGACTCTGGCCCACCAGGCTCTTCCATCATTGGAATTCTCCAGGCAGTAACACTGGTGTGGGTAGCCATTCTTTCCTCCAGGGGATCTTCCCAACCCAGGGATCAAACCTGGTCTCCAGGATTGCAGGCGGACTCTACCGTCTGAGTCGTAATCTACTGCCAAAACTCACTCTATGTACCCTGATTCTTAATTATCCACATCAAGTGGAAGTATGGGATCTTTTACCATATATCTCTTAAATTCCTGACTGAAATCACTTACGATAAAGTTGGTGGTCAAGAGACATGCAAAATTTAAACATAAATAATGTTTCAGTGAGAAATGACTTTTATAACTGCTTGGGCATTATCAAAATATAATCTAAAAACCTCTCCTTGTTATCATGTAAATTAAACAAATAATCCTTTTTAAGGCACAAATCCAAAGGTGGCAAAATCACCAAAAATTCAGTGTAGGGGACCACATTCTCCTAAGGGGCGTTAGGAAATTCAAATAGAAGCTGATGTTATGGCCAGGCTGAAATGGACACAGGTCTTGGCCAGAGGGCCCTGAACGCTAGTTCATCTTTACAGGGCTGTGGAGGGGGCATGAAGGGGGCTTCCAGGGGTGCCACTCGGGGAGCTCAGTGCAACAGCTATTTATCAACCTGAAAGGAACCGACTCAGTATTTTAGCAACCGATGCAGCTGAACCAGCACGAACTGGCTGAAGAGCAGCTCTGCTTGCAGCTTTCTATAAATGCAACTTGACAAAAATGGTAGACTATGGGCACACTGCTTTTACATGAGTTTATTACAAAAGAAAAACAATTCCCAGAGACACAATATACAACATTCTAACTCCTAAATCCTTTTGCTTTTTCCTTTTTTTAATACTCTTCTGAGACCACTCTTCAGAACCCAAGCCTACTCAGTCCACAGGACAACCCAACTCCTTGGCTCCCAGATGCACAAGTCAGAGGTTCCAGCAGCCACAGCCAAAGCCAAGGCAGTGAAACCACTCTGCAACGTGGATGAGCCCTCTGAGAAAAGTTTCAACAGCTGCTAACCCGCTCTAAATAAACAGTTAAAGGACTGTTTCTGCCCCTAAGATGAAACCCCACACATCTGATGCTCAAGCTCAGGTCTTCCTGTTTTCACTTGACACCTGGAAAGTATGGTAGACTATTCACTGATGGGTTAATCCTAAGGCTGCTACTTGAGATCCAGATGAGTCAAAATAAATGGTCAGGGTATCTTCCAAGAAGGCCACGATGGCCCTTTTGGCTGGGTCGCCAGCCAGTGCCTGGACACTGTTTATGTGCCCCAGGGCCGTTCTGACCATCTGGTCTCTTTCCTGCGGGTGGTGGGGTGCTCCAGTGTCATCTCTCTCTGTTCCTGATTTTAAAAACTGTAGGATATAGGACTGGACCATGTCCCCATGCAGTTCGAGGGTTTTCCTGATGCAGGACAGGTCTGAGGGGCTGGCCAAGCTCAGGAGGTGAATCAGTGCCTGGCAGATTTGGGTCCGCAGGCTGGCACAGTACTTGAACTCCAGAAAGTCTGTGGTGTCTTCGCTCTTCTGCAAGGCGGTGACCAGGGCATCCCAGATCTGAGCGTACTGCTCGACAGATCCATAGTGCTCCCTCCTGCGGGGAACGGCCAGGGCAGCGGCTGATCTGATGCGCACTTTGAAGTTCTTGCATGACGTCACAACTGATGTCAGGGCGTCGTAGGCCTGGGAGGTCCACGGGGCTGTTTCTAGAAAGAATCCACAGTCATTAGAGCAAATGCAGGTTTAAAAGTAAGTGGGGGGAGAGAGAGGGGGGCTGAGGGAAGCACATACACTAGTGCTCAAGTTAGTCCATGTTTTCACCTAATTCTCACTTAAAAAGCGGGTCCTGCATTTTATTGCAAAGGAAAAGAAAATACTGTTTAGGCAGTGACTGGGGGACAGAGTACTCAGATTAACTGGAGGCTCAATTTCCTAATACTGAGAAGATGCCCAGATTTCTGTCTTGGCTCCCTTCCTGTTGGCCCCAGAAAGTCAGCCAGCTTTATTCCTCGTCAGAGCTACCACTACACGCTCCGTTTTGGGAGTTCTTATTCCTTAAGATAGGCAGCAGAGTGAAATGCAGCTTCCTTAACGCTCCCAGCCCTTCCCGACTCCTCTGCTTCCTCTGAAGACAGGAGGGAGATACCCAGTTCAAAGAGTGCCAATGCCAAAGGCCACTTCAGGCTGCTTCCTCAGTGGATGAAGCCACGAGGCTCCCGGCTGACTGGTCTGCCTGGACGCTTCTGGAAGTACAAGGAGCAGAACAGACCTCCCTAAGGCGATGTAGGTTCTGCTGGTTCAGAAGAACGTCACCTCTCCAGGAAGCTGGCAATTCAAGCAAGTGGGATCTGGAGGCTGTGATCCAGACCCCAGAGCAGCTATCAGCCACTGATGATGTACCGAGGTGCAGGGCCTGTCATCCTGAGGCAGATCCCTCCCTGCCTGCAGCATTCCACCCCGGGGCCAACATCTCCTGTAGGATTTCCAGTTAAACCCTCTTTCTCCCATGTCTGTTTCCCCTTTAACTTTTTTCCCTGTTTGCTAAAACAATGTATGCTCACTGCAGAAAATTTTGAAAAATAAAAGCAGAAAAGAATCCTATTTATCATCCCATTGAGAGACAATCACTGTCAATATTTAGGTTAATTTCCTTTCAGTCTTTTTTCTACCCATTTATTGAGATCATACTGTAGAAACAATTTCCATATTTCATTTTCATTTGCTTAACATCAGAACTATCTTCCTAGATTATCAAAAACTTTCTGTAAATGTAATTTTAAGTGGCAACACAATACCCCTTTAAATATACAGACCATGATTTACCTCACCTTTTCCTTAAACTAGGGTGTTCAGTAAAATACCATGAATAACAGTGTGGTTTTATTAATAATGGAGACTGGTGTGTATTGCCCAAAGAAGCCCTCCATCAGAGAGAAGAAGGAGACGTTCTTACCGAGGGGAAGAGCAGGATTTTTAAATACATTTCCCATCGCATAACAGGCATTCCATCGGACTTTCATGGCAGCCTCAATCAGAACAGTAGAAATCAGGGCCTGGATAGCCTCCTCAATGATTTCAGCAAATCTGGGTTTTTCTATATGAGAAGGTTGCAGAAAATGGAGCAAATTTCCAAGGGCTCGGACTGCATTGCTTTTTACCTGGAGTAAGATGTAAAAGCATTAGAAATCTGTTTTGCCAAAGATATGTGTCAGAAAGTATAATTTTAGTTTAGAAAAAAAAAATCAAAGCACCAAACAGGAGGCCCAAAACATCTTAAAGCAATGAGATAATGAAAATGTAGCTTGTAAAGGTGCAAGTTCTTAGAACTCTGCAAGGTCTCGTGGGGTCAACATTCTGAGTCATCAGAGAGGTGAGGTTCTACAGTTCCTTGCCCTGATTTTTTTAATGTCAGACCCATCTGACATTCAGATGGCCTTCAGAGAGGTCTATCTTCCTTGTTTTACAGAGATGGTGTGTAAGGCCCAGGGGCAAAAGGACATGGCTGATTTGCAGCAAGGCTTGGAAAACCTAGGTTTCATAATTCCAGTCCAACACTTTTCTGCCTAAAGTCTCAAACTTTGTAGCATACTAGAATCATCTGGGGAGCTTTTTTTAAGAAAACAAAAACCAATTCTGATTGAATTAACCTATGGAAGGGTTTCTCGGGTCTTCAGAACCACTAAGTCAAGCACTTGGTTTGGCCTGGTGCTATGCTAGGTGCTGTAATAAAAGGCATCTTGGAGTCCAATGAGGTATATGGAATGATTTTCAGGTCACAGATGAGGAAACTCACCTTCAGAGAAGTTAAATAATGCACCAAAGGTCACTCAGCTACTAAAGGGCAAGCCGGGATTTGAACTCGGCTGATGTCTGCTGACCCTAAAGTGCACGTCTACACTTTTAAAACTTAATAGCGTAACAGGGAATATTCAAAGCCAAGCTGCTCATCTTTCTGACTTGTCAATTCTACTAAGAGATTTTTGGAAAAAGCAAGCATGGAATAGTCTTACAAACGGCACTGATATTTTTCATGAGATAGGAAGGAAACTGTTGTATGGAGTGTACACTATACACCCTGAGCACACTCTCCATCTCCTTTGAACAGGGATAAATTTGGTGAGAGAGAACTGTAATACACCAAGTGTCTCACTGAGAAATATGAGGTTGTGCTGTCAGTCTACCTTGTCTTTATCCTTGGAAGCATCTATAGCTGACTGCAGCATCTTCAAGAGCAGGAGGCCTGAGAACTCTTCCTGGAAACTTGGGTCTGGTGTTTCCCTGTCCCACCCAAAGCAAGCAAAACATGTTAACTGTAAAACCCACCTAAACATACACATGTACAAATATACTCACTCAGTGTAATTACAGAAACAGCTCCACAAATCTGTTCAGATTACACTGAGAACTTATTTAGGGTTTACACCTTTTGATTTAGTAGGTCTACATCTAGGGATATAACCAAAAAGGGTATCTCACAATGGAGATTTCACGCACAAAAATGTTCAATGCATATAAAAGCCTACACTAACACGAACGTTCAGTTACAGGGAATGGCAAAATAATGAGTACATAGTGAAGACTGTGTAATAACAAATAACAACTTATAAACAGTCTACACAAGTCAGCAGAATGCTTATACATGTTACATGTCTACAGTGAAGGAACAAAAAGCAAGATACTTGTGTATGTGTAAGAGCAGTGGCCTCTGGAGAGGGAAGTTAGGGGATAAAGCTGTGAATATGTTACTTAAAAATATACAAATACAATATTTAAAAACAGGGCAACTATTACCAAGGTTTTGATTTTCTACTTTTATAGTTTTCACATTTTCTATAATGTGGATATATTACTTGTATCAGCATACAGTATTTTATATATATATATTAAAAACAGGTTACTAATAGTATATAAAACAAATATAAATACAGAATATAAAACAAAACAAAGCAGCAAGACTGACTACATAATGTAAGGGAATTACTGCTAATTCCTTTCTAGTAGGATCAAAGATGTCCTCTTAGGACCTTGGCCTTGGAAGTCAACCAGAGACAATGAGCTGAGTCACCTACATGTTGACAATCAGAGTGTCGGTCAGGTTGCCGAGGGACCAGGCTGCTTTGGCCCGGACATTAGGAGACTTGTCCTGAAGTGACGTCAATATTGCATTGGCTGTGTCTGCAACAAATATGACATCCTGTGAGGTAAACAAAACAGAACACTGTAGTTACCTTAAGAGTTCACACTGCTGCCTTCAAAGTTCTCAAATCTGTTTTCAGATAAAGCTATATAAGCCTTTACCACAAACTTGTATTTTTAAATCAAAGTTCATTTAATCAATTTACTGTTTTCTTATATGAAATTTAGACACTCATTAAAATTCTAGGGGAAGGTCTCCCACGATTCTGATACATGCCATACACACTCAAGGAGACTACAGATTTTGCTCTTGCAAACATCTTATAACCTGGCCTGTGACAATTATCTGTGAATCCTGCGCTTGGCTTGATGTCCACCTTGGGAAAAGATGTGAACAATGAAACACATTTGTAAGCACATCCTGTTCACTTACACACTTCTCAGTGAGATAAAGGTCACAAATAAGAGTGAAGGAGAAATTTGTCTCTTTGTATTAAAATTTTATTAACTTTCTAAATTATTACTATTGTATGGTAATGTCCCATTTCACTTCTTTTTTTCACTATATATTACTTTAAACATTCACTGGCCTAGGGTCCTGGGCAGAGTGCAAAATAGTTAAATGAACTATCAGTCAGTTCAGTCGCTCAGTCATGTCTGACTCTTTGTGACCCCATGAATCGCAGCACGCCAGGCCTCCCTGTCCATCACCAACTCCCGGAGTTCACTCAAACTCACGTCCATCGAGTCAGTGATGCCATCCAGCCATCTCATCCTCTGTCGTCCCCTTCTCCTCCTGCCCCCAATCCCTCCCAGCATCAGAGTCTTTTCCAATGAGTCAACTCTTAAAGACATTAGCATATTTTAGTAGCAATTAAGGAAACCAGATTACAAACCAATTTAATTGCCTTTACTGTCCACTTCAGGAGCTCTATATCATCACAAAGAGTAATAAAATGACTATAAAGAGGCACGGTGGAGCTATGTGGGCTCACTGACCTGTCTGAGACAAGGAAAAAGCACGTAGACCCCGAGGGCTCGCGAGGTAGCAGCTTTCACTAAACGGTTCTTGCTGTCGTTCAGCCCCAGCAGCATCGTGATGCACAGGATCTGCCTGTCGCTCTGCAATGAGAAAGGGAGGCCACGCAAAAGCGTGAGTGAAATAGTTGTGAGCCACTGCCTTCGACAAGTGACTGTGACACGTCTGTGTTGAATCCACAGTCAGGGAGGTGAGCACAACTGAGTCTTTGAGGCTAACTTGGCAGAGAACAAAGGTTCAACTCAGATCCAGTTAACATCAGAGGACCCACTCGAGACAGGGCTCACACAGCCTCGTGACTACATGTAACCTCTACCACTGTGGGAATCAGGTCATTTTGTTCTCCTACTTTAATCATGCTGCCTTCCTTATAAAAACTAATTTATATAAATAAGAAGGGATGCAAATGCCATTAAGGGCTAAAGGAAGCAGCAGTCTAAACACAACATGTATTGGGCACCAAAGTAGGCATTTTCACATGCTTCACATTATCACACATATCATTTCCATCTTACAGGTGATAAAACTAAATTTTATAGAAGTTAAGATAACCAAAGAGCTAGAAGGCAGAAGAGCTACTAGGATTTAAACCAACTAGGATTCAAATCCAAAGAGCTAGGATTTTCTAACTTATAGATTTGAAATCCTAAAATGTGACTTCAAAGCCTCTGCTACTCTCCCTCCCCTCCACCCCCAATCCTGCCTTCTAAGCACAGGGAGGAAAAACTCCCCTGAGACATTAAGATTTCAGTGCTGTTCTCCTCTGCCCTCACCCTATACTCAGGTAGAACATGCACCTTTTCCTCAGAGATGATGTTGAATACTGGTTCAAAAGAGTCAAAATCAAACTCAAGCTCTCATGCTTAGCATCACAAATTAAAGATGAGAAAACACCCCGAAGGTTACCGGCAGACTGCCGAAGGCTTCCGGCAAGATGGAAGACAGGGCGTCACAGGCGCTGGCCTGCAGCGTCGGGTGCTCTGCGTTCTGCAGGGCTCTGGGTAAAGGACCGTTGAGCATCGCGGTCCAGAACGCCAGCACCTGGAACAGGCAGAGCTGTAAGCGTGGCCCGGGAGACGGCAGTGGAGCCAGCGCGCCGCTCACACTACCGCTCACACTACCGCCAGCACCAGTGGCGGCGTGCTTTCCTTAAAGCAGTCGCTCGCTGTCAACGCTTTCACTAGTACCTCCTAGCAGCAATGAAAGGAACTTTAGAAAGCACCTGCTTAAACGCTTCCACAGTCTGGTACAGTGAGGCAGCAACAGTGACAGCAGTAATGGGGACAAGAAGAGGACAGCATCAGCTTATACTCTAGACAGCTTCCCAGCGCCAGGCGCTGCCCTGCGTGCTTCCCACGTATCAACGCACTGCATGTTTAAAAAACATTTATTTATTTATTTAGGCTGTATTGAGTCTTAGCTGAGGCACCTGGGATCTTCTTGCTCGTGGCATGTGACCTCTTAGTTGCGGCATGTGGGATCTAGTGCTCCCACATGACCAGGCATCAAACCCAGGCCCCCTGCACTGGGAGCATGCAGTCTTAGCCACTGGACCACCAGGGAAGTCCCCCCATGAACTCTTTAATTTCAGCCCAACTAAATGAAGAATATATCATTATCTCCATTTTCACACAAGGAAACTGAGGCACAAAGAGGTAACCTGCTAGTGGGCAGCAGGGCTGGACTTGAATCAGATCAACTGGCCCGCAGCCAGGCGCTCTTTCCACCTGCCCTCGGTGGGCGCAGGTTGGAGCTCCAGGGTGGCCCAGAGGCTGTGCGCTGGATCCAGAGGCAGAGCTGGGGCTGAGGCCTCCAGCCGCTGCTTCCAGTCTTGCAGCCTTGGGCGGTCGCTGAACCTAAGTTTTGGTTCCTCTTCAGTAAAAGCAGGGCAAAAACATCTACTTGGCAGAGTTTGTGTGATAATAAAATGTAAGACTGTGTGTAAAGTCTCCAGCACAGCGCCTAGTGCACAGTGGAGATTCTTCAACTGAACAATAAGCTCTGTTTTGAGCACTTGGAAGATGTTCTCACTTCAGTGCCCCTCAAGGGAGGTATCTGCAAGTGCCTTTAACAGTTTCCTTCTTATGCTTTTAAAAGCCCTGAAGAATCACGCCCCAGATGCAAATCTGTCTGGGCTTTTGGTGTCTCCATTTCCTCCCCATGGACCTAGTCCTGAATCTTACCATGTACCCATGTGCCAGTTCTTTCACCTCCACAATCCTATCACCCAGACCCCCAATCTGGGCCCTCTTGCCCCAAACCAGAAGATGACAGACAGGTGTGGCTGCTAGCCTTCAAGCTGGCCCCCAAGGATTCTCACCTCCTGATGTTTAGGAGGCCATCCCCTTCCACACTGACTTGGGCTGATCAGTGAGGAACTTCCAAAGCTAGGTCATAAAAATCCTATAGCTCTATCTTGCTCTCTTAATTAAACTGCTATAATGGTGGCCAGGGCATTCCTGTGGCTCGGTGGTAAAGAACCCACTGTGGGAGATGCAGGAAACGTGGGTTCAACCCCTGGGTCAGGAAGATACCCTGGAGTAGGAAATGGCAACCCACTCCAGTATTCTTGCCTGGGAAATCCCACAGACAGAGGAGCCTGGTGGGCTACAGTCTTTAGGGTCACAAAAAGTGAGACACGACTTAGCAACTGAGCACGGGTGGCCGGCTGCCTTGTGCAGAGAAGACTCCAGCAGCTCTCTGGGGAGGTCCTCAAGGGGAGCGAGCGAGTGAGATCTGCCGCCAGGCAGCGCTAAGCTGCAAGGTATGTGGCTGAGAGAGACACCGCAGAAGAGGTGCCACCCTCCTTGGTTTAATTCGGCTGACTGCAGCGCCTGCCAGCGTCTGGCTGTAGCCTCATGAGACCTCAGCCAGAACCATCAGGTCAGCTGCCCCCAGTTCCTGGCCCACAGAAACTATGTGAGAGAATAAATGTAGGATATGGCTTTAAGCTGCTAAGTGTTTAGGATAATATCAGTCAACAGTATATCAGTAATACAGAAAGTCTATCCCTTTTTGACATATGAAATAATACCGAAGTGTGAGTGGTTAAGAGTCTTGCCCAAAGTCACACGGAGCAAGAGAACAAGACCTGGATTAAACCCAGGTCTGTCTGATGGCGAAGCTCAACAACTCCCTGCGAATGGTGACACTTCAGTTTTAGTGACTGTCTAGGGAAGGACCAGGGCTACACATTCTTAATTCCCTACAAGGACGACAGAAACAGGGAAGAGCAAAGGAACGGGCAGGCTGAGGAGGGCAGAGGGAGAAAACCTCACTCATGTAGAGTTGACTTTGCTTTTGGCACATGTAGAAGGCTTCTCTGGTGGGCTCACGTGTTCCTCCTCCAGAGAATAACTGGCACAGTGTGGAGGGAACACAAAGAATCGATGATCACAAAATCTAATGGAAATAATGGGGAAAGGGGCTGGCAGTGAAGGGGTTAAGGAAATTAAGATTCATTGAACATCTATCTGGCAGTTTTCACACCTCATTCAATCTTCCAAAAGTCCAATGAGTCAAGGATTTTTATTCTGCTTTATAACAAGGAAATTATGTTCATAATATTCATTAAGTGGTTTAATCTCATGACTTTGTATTCCAAATCCTGGGCTCCTCCCAGCATTCTAGTCTGTCTCTTGGGCATAATGAGTAACAGAATTAGGTTTTGTGCAACAAAACTGGTTCCTCCATTGCTGGCTCTATGTTACACATTACCACATATTGAACTGCCAATAAAATGAAATGCAAATAAAACCTACTCATCCTAAATTATAAACCATAATTTCCGATACTGAAAGAAACCAAAAATACTTTCTGATACCGAAAGAAACCATCACTGAACCTCAAAATAAAACTGACTGAAGCACTAAGAAAAGAGAAAACCATGAATACACATTTACTTACCAAGGGGACTGGAACTCTCTGATCAGGTGCTACGGAAGAATCTGGTTTATACTGGTGTATTAAGCTGGTACCCAGTTCTTCCAGAAGCTGCCAAGATAAAATAAACAGATTATCAGAGATGAATATTAGAACCAAGGAGGTAAAAAGCAACTTCAATTTACAGATTACTTCAAATCAAGGGGAAAAATAATTTCCAATTGCTTTTCTTTCTTTCCTCAGCAACTCCCATCTCGGAGGCATTCTCAACAGGAGCAAAATCACCAAGTATATTTCATTAATTTATTACCAAATCAATTTTTTTGGTTTATATGTAGAGCTGAAAATAGAAGAACGTATCACTTCCCTCCCTGAAACGTCCTAAAGAAACTCAGAACTCATGGACATGTGGCAGAGGATAGAACCTAAAAGGAGGAAAAGAGAAAAGCACATGGCTTTTAATGAAAATTACCTTTGCTCCATGAAGCTGGATAGATGGATCTGCCTCCCCCAGGCACTTGCAAATCACCTCTCCAAGCTCCATCAAGTAGACCTGCGTCATTGAAAAGTAGCCCCTTGCCAGATGAGCCAACACCTGCAAAGAAAACGGGATTAACCCTGAGAACGGAATGCAGGATTGCAAGATCCAAAAGTGTTCCAGTATTTCAGAAATCACTCACACTCAACAAGGGGCTTAAACCTGATGTTGAATAACATGAAAAACAACCACAATCTTTATTTTATGACTAAAAATCAACTAAGCGCTATCATATAATTTTATGGTGCTTTATAATCTACAAAATGTGTTTAAGATTATAATTATTGTCTCAAGCTGGGAACAATTTTTCAAAGGTGGTATTAACTAATTAGTCTAGCTGAAGAAACTATGACTGAAAAAGTTTAAGAGGTTAAAGTCTTGTGCATTAGTCGCTCAGTTGTGTCCAACTCTTTGTGACCCCATGGACTGTAGCCCACCAGACTCCTCTGTCCATGGAATTCTCCAGGCAAGAATACTGGAGTGGTTGCCATTCCCTTCTCCAGGGGATCTTCCTGATCCAGAGATTGAACCCAGGTCTCCTGCACTGCAGGCAGATTCTTTACCAACTGAACCACCAAGAGAAACCCTAAGAGGTTAAAGGACATGTGTAATATCAATCAGATAATTAGCAGCAGACGCCAAGACCAAACCTGTGTCTTAGGTCATACCTGAATACAGAAAAAACCAACACTTTAATATTCAGTTCCCAGTTACAGCTAGCTGCACTGGGAGCCAACCCCATACACTAACACACCTGCAGAAAGCACAGCCCAGGAGCAACAGAAGGGCAGTCGCCACTCACAGAGGGGACACTCCTGGAGCACTGGGCTCTGGTGACCTGTGGGAACCATACTACCAGGTCTCAGAGTTCACCTTCTACACTTAGCCACTCTACCAAGAACAGGAGATGCAGCTGCTCTACCTGATACATACAAACAGAGGATTAGGCAAAATAAGTGCCGAATTAATAAGATTAAACAAACACTTTAATCTAGGGTGTCTACTAATAAAGCAGATCTAACAAAATATTTTGTTGTCTCTAAGCAGATATAACAAAATATTTATTCCTTCAAAGGAAGAGAACCACCCTAGATTAAAGTTTTTGTTTTTTCTGTATTCAGGTATGACCTAAGACACAGGTTTGCCAACAAAGGTCCATCTAGTCAAGGCTATGGTTCTTCCAGTAGTCATGTATGGATATGAGAGTTGGACTGTGAAGAAAGCTGAGTGCCAAAGAATTGATGCTTTTGAACTGTGGTGTTGGAGAAGACTCTTGAGAGTCCCTTGGACTGCAAGGAGATCCAACCAGTCCATTCTGAAGGAGATCAGCCCTGGGATTTCTTTGGAAGGATGATGCTAAAGCTGAAACTCCTGTACTTAGGCCACCTCATGCAAAGGGTTGACTCACTGGAAAAGACTCTGATGCTGGGAGGGATTGGGGGCAGGAGGAGAAGGGGACGACAGAGGATGAGATGGCTGGATGGCATCACAGACTCAATGGACGTGAGTTTGAGTGAACTCCAGGAGTTGGTGATGGACACGGAGGCCTGGCGTGCTGAGATTCATGGGGTCGCCGAGTCGGACACGACTGAGTGACTGAACTAAACTGAAGCAGATATAAGACCAAAGAGAAGTAAAGTAAACATTTATTTTAATTTTCAGATGCAGATATCAAAGATAAACTCTATAATTTCTTTCAGAATTATTATATAATCTATAACACCGATTGGCCATATAATACCTGAGATGACTAAAATGGCTGGCAACGGATGAATCTGACATTTTACAACCAAGCCCCTCCACCTATCCCCCCAAAACAAAACAACAAAGCATTCACACCTAAAACGTGAATTCACGCACAATTCCCACTAATACCAATGACACATGGCTTGGTTTTACATTATTTTCAGACTTACTCCTCATGAAGTAATCACGCTGTGAAGAAAGAATGTGTGTGTGTGTGTGCGCATGCGCATGCTAGGTCACTTCAGTTGTGTCTGACTCTTTGTGACCGGCTCCTCTGTCCAAGAGATTCTCCAGGTGAGAATACTAGAGTGGGTTGCCATGCCCTCCTCCAGGGACTCTTCCCAACCCAGGGATCAAACCTGTGACTCCTGCTTTGCAGGCAGATTCTTTACTGCTGAGCCACCAGGTAAGCCCCGTGAAGAAAGAACGATTACTTCCATTTCAGAGAAGAGGAAATGAAACCTCCTACCTGCAAGGCCTCCAACCGCATGGGGAATGGCTCATACACGCTTCCTCCTGCAGAACCAGCATCGCTACCTGAACAGGAATCCTCCCTGGGCAGAACAACAATGGAAATGCAAAGTCGAATGAGCCAGCAGGGCTCTGAAGACAACTTTGGTGAGCTAACAGCTCCTTCTTCTACATAGGGTCCTGAAGGGGCCTTCTTCCACCATTCAGGAGGACTGAGGTGAGGAGTGGCTGAGCTGCTGCCGCTGAGTCCGGAAGAACAGGGCTGTTGTAGAAGTAGCTGGACTTCAGGTAAAGGTGCATGAGTGGACACTATGGCTCCCAACAGTGTGAGACTTGACACACGAACATTAACGTCTGTCAAAGGGAACAGTAAGAACCTATCACCATGGGAACGGTGACCATAGAGATCATAATTATCTCTGCAGGCAATTAAGAATTCTGACTTTCTTGTTTAACCTGAATCTAATTAAACCTCTAGACAGTACTTCCAGTTTACAGGAAACACATGTGTAAGTTAAACAACATCATAAGGAAAATATCCCACAAATTGAGGGTGAGACATACTGTAACAACTGGTAGGACTTCCCGGGTGTTCCAGTGGTTAAGAATCCACCTTCCAATGTAGGGGACACGGGTTAGACCCCTGGTTGGGGAACTAAGGTCCCATGTGACTCAAGCAACTAGGGAGATGCCCCTGCACACCACAAAGAAGACCCAGTGCAGCCAAAAAAAAAGACAACTGGCTTAGACCCTTCCAAAATCAATCATGAAAGAAAAGAAAAAGAGTGGTGGGCCACTGTAGAGTCCAAAAGGCTAACGTGAGGGGACAGGACAAGATGGCACAGTAGGAAGATGCTAGGCTCTCTTCTCATAGAGAGGAAAATTACAGTCATGTAGAGCTACCATCTCAGAGAACAACCTGATGACCAGCAGAAAAAATTTTCCACAACTAAATTTTTTTTTTAAAGCCATATTGAGACAGGTAGGAGGGGCAGAGACATGGTCTGGGAGGGACCTACACCCCTTGAGTGTTACAAACCATAGGCAGGAGGGATTTCACAGCCTCAGAGGTCCTCCTGAGGAGTGAGGGTTCTGAACCCAATGTTGGGCTTCCCAGCCCAGGGGACCTGCACCAGGAAGATGATTCCCCCATAAACCAGTGGGGGTTACACCTGAAAGAGAGTCGGAGGGCTGTAGAGAATTGTAAATCCACTCCAAAAGGCTGTGCACAAAAACTCACTGGCTCCAGGTTATGGCACACAGACAGCAGTTTGAAAAGAAGCTCATCAAAGGAGGAGGTTCACTGACTACTAATAAAGCATGAGCCTGAGGGTTTCTGACAAGCTAGCGAGTGCCACTTAAAAAAAAAATTTTTTTTCCCCCCGTCTCTCTTGCTCTCTCTACTTAGCCAGGCACTGGCAGGTACCTGTTCTGACTCTCGCCATTTAATTTATTAGCATGCATCTGTGGATCCCACCCAACACATGCTTGTCTAATTCAGTTCCCAGTTACAGCCAGCTGCACTGGGAGCCAACCCCATACACTAACACACCTGCAGAAAGCGCGGCCCAGGAGCAACAGAAGGGCAGCTGCCACTCACACAGGGACACTCCTGGAGCACTGGGCTCTGGTGACCTGCGGGAACCATACTCCCGGGCCTCAGAGTTCACCTTCTACACTTAGCCACTCTACCAAGAACAGGAGATGCAGCTGCTCTACCTGATACATACAAACAAAAGAGGATTAGGCAAAATAAGACAGGTCTCAATAAGTTTAATAAGACTGAAATCATATCAAGCATCTTTTCAGACTAAAATCCTATGAGACAAGAAATCAACTACTAGAAAAACACAAACAAGTGGAGTCTAAACAACATGCCACTAAACAACTGAAAAAAATCAAAAAGCAAAACCTTGAGACAAATGAAAATGCAAACACAGTGTTTCAAAATCTACTGCGTAAAGCAAAGGCTGTTCTAAAAGAGAGATTCATAGCAATACAGGCCTACCTCAGAAAGTAAGAGAAATCTCAAACAAACCATTTAACCTCATACCTAAAGGAACTGAAAAAAGAAAAACAAACTCAAAGGGAAAATAAAGATCAGAGTAGAAATAAATAAAATGATACACACACACACAAAAACAATAGAAAAGATCAATGAAACCAAAAACTGGTTCTCAAAAAGATAAACAAAATTGAAAAATCTTTAGCCAGACTCATCAAGAAAAATAGAGGGTCCAAATCAATAAAAGTTCTGAATAAAAGGGCCCAAATTGCAAAGAGTCAGACTTGACTGAGCGACTGAACTGAACCGAAATCTGTAAAATCAGAAATGAAAGAGAAGATACAACCACCACAAAGGATTTACAAGAGATTACTATAAACAGTTCTATGCCAACAAATTGGACAACCAAGAAGAAATGGATAAATTTCTAAAAACATTCAATGACCAATTACTAGTAATGAAATCAAATCACTGATCAAAAAATTCCACCCAAAACAAAAGCCCAGGACCAGATGGCTTCAAGGGTGAGGTAAATTCTACCAAACATTTAAAGAAGACTTAATACCAATCCTTCTCAAACTATTCTAAAAAACTGAAGAGGAAGAAATACTTCCACATTCACTGTATCAGGCCAACATTACCCTGATAGCAAACTAGGTTTTATATTCTACTTCTTTCCAAAAAGAGGAGGATGTCTATATGTCTATCCATTTTCTACTTATATCTAAAGACTATGAATTATTATATACCAGAGCAGAAGTGAAGGAGTGAAGTCAAAATCGCTCAGTTGTGTCCAACTCTTTTGAGACCCCCATGGACTATATAGTCCATGGAATTCTCCAGGCCAGAATACTGGAATGGGTTGCCTTTCCCTTCTCCAGGGGATCTTCCCAACCCAGGGATTGAACCCAGGTCTCCCACATTGTGGGCGGATTCTTTACCAGCTGAGCCACGAGGGAAGCCCCACTAGAGCAGAACCCCTACAATTTGCTCAGTCTTAATTCTAAAGGGATACTCCAGTCACTGCACTGATGCATTGAAAAGGCACTGAACTTTACAGCTGATTCTCCAAGTTATTTCTTATCAAAAGTAGGGTTCTGGCGATAGCTGGTTCCCCTCAAAGTTTGAGGATAATAAACAGAATTATCTTAGTGTTATAAAAATGTTCTGAATATTTTAAACTAGTAATCTAGATTTTATTGATATAAAGAAGCAATCAAACTACCACCAACCTTTGTGGCGGATATAAGGTTTTATCTGGTTCCAGACTTTGGTCAGCAGGCTGAGTTTCAGACGGTTATAAGGTGAATTTGATACCAAGTTTGCAAGACACTACAAAACACAAAGAGTAGCTCATTAATGGGCCTGATTAAGCCGCAGCACAGAGACAAAATTTAAAGCATTTAATTAAAAAACAAAAGTCTTTATATTCATTTGAAAATCAGTCTTTTTTTTTCTTTTCCCTTTGTAAAGGGAAAAGGGCACTTAGTACAACTTAAAAGGAACTGTCTTAGTAAATCATTTATTTGGCCATACAAAGAGATCACATATACAAAGATCACATATAGCTGTGATCAGACAAGTAGGAAGAACAGACTTCCAATCAGGTTATCTTTAATAAAATTACTTATATTCTTAAGTCAATTTATTTGTGGGCAATATAAACATTACACAAAACTGAAGTAGAGAAAGTGCCTCTGCCAACTCACTGATATCTTGGCACATTTACCTTAATTATCTGAGTGAGGGTCTGTGAGGATGATTCCGCCACCAAAGCTAACAAAAGACATCTGTGCAACTCTTTAATGCTGGAAGCGATCATTACGGAAAAGGGAGTGAAAGCCCTTTTGTGGTCACTGGTATCTTCAGCAACGGAAAGAAACTGCTTTGAGCCTTCCAAGATGGCAGATAAAACTTGGAGGGCACAGGCACGTGTCTGAAATTTCAGAAGGATTCACTTCAGTGAGTTAAAAATCAGGAGTCAAATCCCCTTCTTCCTATATATACTTTTCATTTTCAAAGTATTTAGATAATTTTAATTAGACGAATAAAGGCAATGCGATTTCTATCAGGTCCTAAAAGTAGCTGTGGACTAAGGCACTTGCACCGTCATTCCCTACCCTCACTTAAAAAAAAAACAAAGAACTTTAAATCACATTGCTCTTAGGTTTTCTTACTATAGGGAATGAGTCTAAGCTATACCATAGTATAGAAACCTAAAATCACGAGCATGAAAATAACTTAAGGACGAGAAGCCTAGTTTAGTCAAGCATAAAGCCAACGGACAAGAGATAAGTCAACAGCCTGTGGGGTGGAAAAAGATAGACCCATCTACAATCTGTTTTACATCAAAGTTCCTGAGGACATTCTGCTTTACATTCTACCCTAAAGCATCCATGAGCGCTCAGTGTCAATTAAATAGGATATGTGGAACTCCATGCATACTCAGCTTGGCAGACACCATTACTGACCAACTTTCAAAAATATTCTTAGGTACAGAAAATAACACTAGCTCCAATAAAAACCTTTGATACTCAAAGAAATACTATTAAACATAACCTTATGGATGGAAGGAAAGTGCGCACACCTCTGTCAGCAGGCTGCTGGCATCTGTCAGGGATAGTGCCTTTGAATCGAGATTTTCTTTATAAGCTTAATTACTTTTAATTGGTACTCTGACAATTCTGCGGCATTAAAAATCAGACAGCAAAAAATAAACGGAAAGAAAGCCAAATTTAACCAAAATGGAATGTAGGTGATAAATGCAGGACTACTAATGAAACAGTACTGTACCATCTTTGGCCAGCTCACCCCAAAAGGCCAATTGAAAAGACTTAAAAAGCAAGGAATCAACATTATAACTTTAGGATCTAATCTAAATATTTACTCAGTAAGAAGCACATCGGAGTTTGGTGTGAAAAAGGTTTTCCAGAAAATCTTCAACTGTGTTATCTCCAAATTGCTGTTGTTGTTCAGGAGTTAAGTTGAAACATTTCATTTCTACATGCCTTTTATAGAGTAGAATCATAAACAAAAAAACCAAAGTTTTTGTGAGAACAAATTTATAGTACAGCAGAATGAGTCTTTGGAATTAAGCATAATCACTTGTTAGGAAGTTGACAATGTATGAGGACAGTGGTGTGTGTGTGTATGTGTGTGGTGTGTGTGCGTGGGGGGGCGGGGGTGGACAGAGAGCTCTCAAGCACAAGTCAGCTGATTCAAGAACTTAGATAAGGGGTTACCAAAACTTTTCTGTAAAGGGCCAGTAGTACAAATTTTATATTCTAGATTTTGCACACCACAGAGTCTTTGTTGCAACCACTCAACTCTGCTATGGCAGCACAGACACTGTATAAATAAATAAATGTTTCTGTTTTCAAATAAAATTTTTCTTTTTGACAGTGAAATCTAAATTTCATATAATTTTTGCATGTCACAAAATATTCTTTTTACTAAAAAAAATTAAAGCATTAAAAACCACTTAACTCATAGATCATACAAAATCTGGTAGTGAGCCAGATTCAGCCCATTGGCCATAGTCTGCCAACCCTCTGATGAGACGACTGGCTGGTCTTAACTGAAAAAGGAAGATGTTATGCTCAAGAAACTGCCATTTCTATAAAATGTAATTAAAATCTACAATTTCAAGAGCTTGCCAACCAAACAAAATTAAAAGCCAAGCTGTAAACAGAAACTAATATTCAAAATAAGAAGTTTTCAGCTCAATTAACTTTGCTTCCTAACTGGGAAAAAGCATTTGTAACTATCACAGATGAAAACAAAAGAATGTCAGTGAGGGGCTTCCCTGGTGGCTCAGTGGTAAAGCACCCACCTGCCAATGCAGGAGACACAGTCTGGTCCACATCCTGGCCCTGTATGACCCCACAGGCCTGTGCAGAGCAACTAAGCCTGTGCACCACATTGTCGAGCCTGCACCCTAGAGCCCATGCTCCGCAACAAGAGATGCCACCTGCGCACCGCAACTAGAGAAGAGCCCCCACTCAGCGCAGCTAGAGAACAGTCCACAAAGCAAAGAAGACCCAGTACAGCCAAAGTAAATAAATAAAATTATACATAAAAAATTTCTCAGTATGTCAGTGATGACTGTGCTTCCAGCTGAATCCACCACAGGTTTACACCAGAGCTGCCATGACCTGCAAGCCATCATCAGTGTGCACGTGCGGAGGAGGCATGACACTACCCTCCTGTCATGTTTCATCCTGGCTGAGGGAGACTTCAGTCTCTGCCCCCAACTCCATACTCAACAAGCACCCAAGAAAACGACCACTCAGCTCTTACACGTGGCTGCACCTTTAAATCTAGGTCTGATCAATCCAGAATGCTATTCCATTCCAGTGACATGAACTAGGTACTTTTCATTTTCACACATAACTTTCTAGCAGTCTTTCTAAAAAGCCTCTCTCACCGATAAAACACTTCTTAACATCATTAAACATTTCAAAAATAAAAAAGATATAAATATCATGAAAATTATGTCAACCTACTTTCTTCTGCATATTCTCAGCTATTTACTGCAGTTCTGTTCAGCTGGAGGGTCTTCAAAAATATAAATACATATATATATTTTTTCAATTTTTAAAGCAGTTTTCCTTCCAATTACTAGAATGTCCTCATTAGTTATTATTTGCCACCATCATTTTCCATTTTCCTCCCAGGTTCTCATTTGTTTATGATTCAGTCAGTCGGAAACATTTTTACCAGTTTAACTATTTAGTATAGAGAGTATCTGAAATTACCCTATAAAACATTTTTTGTGCTCATAATTGAGGCTAGTTTATTTTTCTTCACTCTATGAAAAATGTCGAAGGGTCATTTAGAAGTTTCCTTATATAGTAATTAGCTAATCAAGGAGATGATCAAAGGGAGTTCCAATGCATTATGAATTGCTAGCCTTCCTCCTTGCTTTTAAGGGAAAAATTCTAAAAACAGAAAAGAAATAATACTATTGACCTCATTAAAACTATTTACTTTGAGAAAGTAGGTTGGTTACCTGAGGACATGAGATACCATTCAGCATGACTTTTTAATGTTCATTATTGTAAGGGGAATCTAAACAGCAGACTACTTTCCTTATTTGGGTAAAAAGCTAACTTCCGGAGAAGAGTTAACATATCCAAGAAGAGGCAAATATCTGATCAGCCACAGCTACCTTGCTGTAGCTATCCACGACTGCCAAGTTATTTTTTCTTCTTTTTTAAAAACAAGTTTTTCTCATTAGACTATGTATTACTATTTATTACTATGATTTGAAAAATACGGAAAAGTAGGAAGAAAAAAAACGTTGGGATCATAAAATTCTCTATCCAATACTTTCATAAAACATCATCCACATTCCCCAGCCTTACATATCTTTCATAACCACTATATCATGATATTCCAGTGTGTATTTAAGCCATTTTGAATTTTTTTTCTATTGTAAACACCATGGCAACACTATCATAAAAGAAACAGACGCACAGCTGCTTCAGTGCAGTTCAGAGAGGACACTGAAGCAGCAACGCAGCGTGCTCATGCTCCAAGCCAGCCCTGGGGCAGGAGGCCGCAGCGTGGTCTCCTTCAACCTGACAGCCACGTAAGCCCTATCCTCCTATCCCCCTGCCCATCGAGTGCTTCTCAAGTCAGGACTTGGGTCAGTATTAGTAACAGCCTTGTTCTGATATGATCAGATGGGGCAGAGGGAACAACAAAGATTTGTGAAGTCGTCCTAGTTGTAACACTTAGAATTTAAATGCTCTTACCTTTGGAGAAGGATCTTTTAGCGTAAGAGTCATCAGGGACACAGACTGTGGGCTTCCAAGCTCTGGTGTATCAGGAACAAAGGCTGACCAGTAGCCATATAGAACTTTTTTTTCTATTGATTTTATAGTAGAAAGAAAACACGCTAATGCTCCTTGGCGAACTCTGGCTTGGTAAGACCTTTAACAACCAAAAGAAGGAAGAAAAAAGTCTTTTAATTGCTTTTAAAAACATGAGCATGAAACACTATTTTTTTACAGGCAACTCAAATGATACAGTGAGAAATTCAGCATTCCACTCCACATAAGTCTGAAAGATGCTAACATATTTTTTAAATTATTTCAAAATGTGGTCAAAACATGTTAAAGCAATTTGTTTACATAACAAGTTAATAGGGTTGATAGTTAAAAAAAAAAAAACTACTAGCTAGCAAATAAGAGGGCAACATTTTGATATTAGGAAATTAGTATACAATATGAGATACTCCAGAGTACCCATTCATCCAACAGACAGGTACTGAGAATACCTAAGTATGTGCCAGGCACTGCGCTGAGGCTGGAAGACAGAAACAAAGCTCCTGCCCTTGACAAGCTTATTATGGCAAAGAAAGACAGTTAAAGAGACTTTAGCACAGTAATCAGAGATGAGTCACATAAGGGAGTGACTGGAATAGGGAGTCAGAAAAGGTTTCTCAGAGCGTGACTGTTGAGCTCACATAGAAGATGAGTAGTGGTTAATAAGGCAAGAGGCAAAAAAAAGGAAAAGAAAGAATAAATCCAGGCAGAGGAACCACATGGACAAAGGCAGAGGAGAGAACAATGCAAACTGCAGAGTAATGCAAAATCCCACATAAATGAGAATCTTCAAGTTACAGCACGTGCAATAGACTTTAAAGTTATGAGCTTATACACTCAATTCAGAATATAAAGCATAAAAATATAACAAAATACTACTACCTCACTTTATTCTGCATGCCTCCTTCAGCATCAGAATAGTCTGACTCACTACTGCTGACCCTCTTCCAACTGGAAGAGCTGAAGGGTGAAGAGACTCGGTCTTTTCCTGCTGCTCCACTTGCAGCTAACAGCAAACTCTGAGCACCCGGGGGGGAGGGGCACTGAGTGTCCCCTCTGTGCAGGTTCAGTCTGCCTGCGCCAGCGACTGGGGCCACTTCTCTTTCACCACTGGACTCCTCCTCCTCCTCCTCCTCTCTTTGCTGGATTTTCTTCGCTTTTACTTTTGATTTTTTCTTTTTATTCTGATTTTAGGAGCAAATGAAAACATGCACATGATAGCTATTGGTAACTTCTCATTTGATAATTACTTAGTATGTCCCCAACATGTAGTATGGACAAAGAAGAGGAGAAGAGAAAAAAGCGGCACTCACTCAACACTCTCTGTGTCAGGCACTACGCTAAGTGCTGACGTACACCTTTCTGTACTGTAAGAAACAAGGTGTGAGATACATGGGACAGAGCAAAACGTGTCATCTGGGTTTAAACACTATTGCTGTGAGCCGGGGCAAATCATTTAGCTTCGCTGAGCTTGCCCGTCCTCATCTGTTTAAGTACGAGCTAATGCCACCTGCCTTGCACGGCTGTGAAAGCATTCAGGCTTTTCAACAGAGGTTCTGCAAGAGATTGAGGTCACAGAAAATGACCTAGGTGACTGTCTTCTCAGTTCTCCCAGATAGGATACACAGCTAGTACCACTCTAGATGCCTAGGAGAAACGTGACTCCATTACATACAATCTATGTTTTAGGGCACTGCTGCTGCTGCTAAGGCGCTTCAGTCGTGTCCGACTCTGTGCGACCCCATAGACGGCAGCCCACTGGGGCTTTGTAAATACAATGTAAACACCAATTTCTTCCTTTCTTCTACTTGCTTCTCTCAGACATCCAAAGGTCTTTGGAATCTGTGCCCTCCTCTGCATGCCCAAGGTCCCTAACCTCATCACCTCTACCTTGGATAATTACTGTGGCTCCAGACTTCTTACCCTTTTACTTGCTACCACCGAGATTTTTCTGAAATGCAAATCTGATCATATCACTCCCCTACGTTAAGATTCTTCATTTCTACCACCTAAAAGATAAAAACCCAACCTCCTTAGCACA
Organism: Bubalus kerabau; assembly: GCF_029407905.1. Lineage (NCBI taxonomy): Eukaryota > Metazoa > Chordata > Mammalia > Artiodactyla > Bovidae > Bubalus > Bubalus kerabau. Next base: position 50,337,718 of record NC_073627.1, on the reverse strand, counting down.
GGGTTGAAAGACCCTTATGATTTGGCCTCTGCTACATACCTGCCCCACCTTCCCTTCTACACACCTGACACTCTAGCCCACTGGTTAATAAATAGGCTGCATGCATTCACACTCCCCATGGTTGTTATCCATTGCTCTCTCAGGAAAAAACTCGCTCCTTCCTTCTCTGTACTCATTCCTGAGGCTCCGGTGAGCTACTGTGTCTTTTAAAAAAGCACTCCTTACTTGTCTATTGGTTGCCCTGAATGTGCCCCTAGAATATGCTGTAGATATTCTGATGAAAGAAATCATAAGACTGCAATATGGTTGTTTGTTTATCCACCTTCACCTTCTCCCTCAAATTCCTAAAACCAGAGTCAATGTTCCTGCCTAGCACAATGTCTGGGATATAATAGGTGCTCAGTAAATGATGAGTAAGTCAATGAGTGAAATAATTTCGAATTATAAGCATTTCTCAGGTAATATACTTTTAGGTGCAATACCTAGGCCGTGTATCTGTACGGTACTCCAACAGAAACATGAGGGAGATGGCAGCTGTCTGGAAAGACCGAGAAATCTGACAGTGGCAACAGAGGCCTATAATGTTTTGCAACCAGACTTTTAGAGAAAACGTCTGCTGAGCTGTGGTCCAGAGCATTTGAGGGGTGAGGATGACTGGCTATGGGTATAAAGTGAATGCCCATGTTTATAGCTGTTATACTGCCTGAACCACTTACAAGTATTAAGATGCTCTAACTGGTATTTTTAGCCATCTGATGAATTTAAACTTACTATGCTAAAAATCCTAAGCTGAAATAAAATTCAAGGTGAGCCTTGGCACAGCAGTGATGCAAATCATAGAAAACACACGGAGCAAGCAAGTAAAAACAGTCCATAGCTTAAATCTAAATAGACGCAAGTGTACCACAGCCGGGCGAGAAGTGCTAGACTCCGACTGCTGCGGCTGGATGGGCGGCCGTCCGTCGTACTGAGGAAGCGGAGTGGGGTACAACACAGTGGGCATCTCTATGTTTAGTCCAGGGAGTCCGTGGAACATGGATTTCTAATAAAGATTAAGGAGACACACACACACAATGAATCATAAAACAAGGTTATTCACCATATTCTGAATCACACAGATGAACAAACTGATGTTTAAAAGCTTTACAAAGAAAACTAAAATGGGATAGAAAATAGATTCCCTGAAGGATTAGGGCTTAAAGAGGAGTTTAATCTCATCTAGTCCAGAGAGATCTGGTTTGGCTAGGTTTAACTTAAAATTTTATTTACTTATTACTTTTGCTTCTTAATTTAAAAAATTTATCCAATAAGTTTTACCTAATTATTTTATCTGTGATTTTTTAAAACTCATCTCTCATATCCATATCCAAATCTAGCTGTCTATGTATTTGGAAGCAGGGGTGATGGCACAGGAAAAAAAAATCAAAATTTTAGTCATAATAAAGCAAAGTTATCATACGTGGCTTTGATCTAAGACCACCACAAAGTTCTTACTATTTCCCAGTTGAATTGAAGACAGCTGGATCCTCAGAGAGGCTGACCTGACTTTCCCACTGACTGGCAGGCTCAGAAGCCAAAGGATGACAGCCTAATGATACATGTCTTTTTTTTTTTTGGCAGCACCTCACGGCATGTGGAATCTTAGTTTCCCAGCCAGGAATGGAATTTGGGCCCCCTCCATTGGAAATGCGGAGTCTTAACTGCTCTACTGCCAGGGAAGTTCCCCTAATGATACACATCTTGACTGGCCTGCCTACTAGATGGGAGCTAAAGGCAAGGAGAATATCTGGTTCTTCTTCCAAGTCCAAACAGATTCAAGATAAACTAAAATAATCTCAGATCATACCTCATTAACTAGTCCTGATAAAATTTTAGAATTTTGATAAATCTACTAAAGCAAGATTTATTCTTTTCAGTTCTTAATTTTAAATATGTTTGAAAATGAACATTTTATTCTTCTCTCTTAAAATATGATATTCTAAAGCTAGCCTTGGAGTAAAGAGGTAAGGCAGTCCTTATGCCTGAGGTGTCAACAGGAAAGACACTAACCACAGTGAGGACTTGGGGTTTAAAGAGGCAATGCCTTACCTTCAACACAGCTAGAAGAGCTCCCAGTTCATCAGTCTGTGTCAGTTTCATCTTCCCACCATTTAGGAGAGACTGTATACCTTTTAAGGCATTTTGCAACAACTAGGGGGAGAAAAGAGAAAAAGTTAAAAAGTAAATGAAATTTGTTTGTCCAGGGATCAACTTTCTAGCACTTTGTAGGATGGAAAAGAAAAGACCTTTAGGCGATTAAAAAAAAAACAAACTTTAGATGTGGGACGGGGAGAGAAAAGCAAAGATGAGGATCCAGAGAACAGAGCTGATGATCAACTACCAATTATTTTCTAGAAGAATAGAGTGCTTTTATTGAGTACGAGTGGTCTTTTTGTACATGTTCCTAAGCCAGCATATACTAATGGTGAGCAAGAAAAAAAAAAAAGATGTTTAGTGGGAAGAATATGATAGGAATAAAAATGTGGCGGCAGAGATCAGAAACAGGAAATCTCTTTTATCATGTAGTAACCACAGGAGCTCTTTTATCTTATTTTTTTTTTACAGCAGCTTTTAAAAGCAAAGGAATGCATGCGAGAACAGGATTCTGGAGGGCAATTCTGATCAGCATTAACTTTTTGGCCAGTAATCTCATTTATAGGATTCTGTCCTTAAGAAAAACTCTTTACAGGGAGAGGATATGAACTGTAGCCTTGTTTAAAGTAGTAGATATGCTGAAAAAAACTTTCATTTCCATCAGTTATGACAATGATTATTTAAGAAGCTAAACCTCTGCTACATATGAAACTTAACAATAACAGCAAGCACTTTCCCAAGCATTTTAAATGCTTTTAGATCATATACACCTCATAAGACCTCTACAAGGTAGTTATAACCTCTGTCCCATTCCAGAGATGAAGAACACCTAGGCTCAAGATCTTGCCAAGGTCTCCCAGCCGTAGCAGTTGCAAAACATGAGGTACATCAAGAGGTACTAAAAAGATGTTCAAGATGTATTAACTTTAAAAAGGAGAGTTGCAAAACAGCACACTAAATATGGTCCCATTTAAAAATTTAAAATATGCTCATTTTTTAGAAATACAGAAAAAGAAAACCTGGGGGCATGGAGAACAAACTGCTCCCAGTAGTTTTATCTAGGCAGACTTTATATAAGAAATTTTCACCATCTTTGATCTATAATTTTTGAAAAGTGTTACTGAATTTAAATCACATTAATAAACTATCATCTTTGCATCAGATTTTTTTAAAAAGAAATAAAATACTGCAGATTTTGTTGAAATCCACCCCTTTCCCTTCCATCTAAAAGACAGTCACTAGTCTGAAACTGTACAGCTTTTAAAGTCAGGAGTGGAAAAGTAGTTTTAAGAACTCAGAATTGCAAAACAAAAAACAATGGCAAAACAAAACAAACAAAAACAATTTCTTGTGATTTAAATCTGAAAGATGATTTCAGTCTTTTTAGGTTATAATCATTCCCCTTATGCATGTATCTCTAGACAAAACTAATACAAGCAACCAAATTAAACTCTTAATAGCAGCTTTCATTCCACTGCTGCTTCTAGACACATCGGTAACCGTCATAAGATTAGAGGTAGTCTCACCCACCATGCAGAACGTGATGTCATCCATGTCAGATGATTTTGGAGACTGTAAAGTGGTCAAGAAAACTTGGAAGCAGATATTTTGGTAGGGCTCCTCCAAGTACGGCTGTCCGGGCACACTAAAACACATACAGAGAAAGCAACTCAAAATGCAGTTGCCTTTGAAATAGGGCTTGCAAAAGAATAACAGTACCATTGACTAATGGAATTGGGATATATCCTGAATCAAACTGTATCACAGAAGATTATGCACTTTGGTTAACTACTGCTGTGGATAGGCACAAGGCTGGAAGGAACAGGAAGAAGAAGGGTTTCCTCAGGGAAACGTTACAGAAGTTGGTAGGGAAACAAATATACAGAAAGAGAAATCTTTTTTATTCTGCTTTTCGGTTCTTAGAGGGAAATAATACAGATGTCCAGCTAGAATCACACCGTTGGACCTGCCTCCTCAACCACTGGACAATACGGCAATGTGGAAACAAGATATTACACATCCGTTCAAGCTTGGATTGCTCACTTTCTATTGCATAAATCCAGAACTGGACAGCTGGTATTGCTTCTATTTTCTTTAAATAAATTGGCCATGACAGATATATCTCACCAAAGCTTAAATTCGTATGAATATATCCTTCTAAAAGATTTAATACGGTTACAATTTATACCAACAGAAAAACAAAACCTCAACACACTGCACATATTATCACTTTCACCATATTTTAGAAATAAGGCCCTAGTCTATTTTTTCCTTTACTTCTTTATGAGCTTTCTTTACAAGCAATGTTAAAATTAAAAATAAACAACATAAGATGATCTTATTAGCAAAGAGCATGAGAAATACAACATAAGATTATTTTTCTAAGTTGGCTCTGGCTTCAGACAGATTGAACCACCTACAAAAGGCCCATGAGAGGCCCTATCTTATCACAGCTTGGGAAATGATTGAATCCACATACCTGAGACATAAGTTTGCCATACAATGCACTGCAGCTCTCCTAACTTCAGGGTCCGACTGAGCCAAGTCGCTCAACTTCATCAAAAGTCCACTCTTGCCAAGCAAGTCTGGAAGGTACTGAAACAAAATCACAGCCAATGTTGGCCGAAGGAAAGCTGCTAGGAAAATATTATTTTTTTAAACAGATTTCATTTTTTTTTTTTCCAACTAAAGGAAATTTAAGTACCGAAAGACTAGTTGCTAGGTAAATCCTTCAGATAGGCATACAAAAATATGCCAAAAAACATCAGTAAGGATCAGTACTCTCAGCCAAGCCTGCTGCTGAAGCTCTCTCGTCTTGGCTTGGCCGAATAGATGAAAGGTAATGATAATAACGATTGATATGTACCAAGTCCCAAGCACTTTACAAGTGAGACTTCACCCCCAGAGGAACTATTTTACACATGAGGAAACAAGGCTCAGAGTGACTGAGTAAGGGTTACTCAAGGTTACACATTTAAGTAATGGCAGGAGAGAAATCTGAACACATGCCTGCGGGTTTAGAGCCTGTGTTCTCAACCTTCAAAGGAAAGACAGAACACAGTTTACCTTTTGACACTTGGAGCCATTGCAGTAAACCAGGGCTGCCAGAGCTTGGAGAATCTGCATGTGTGTCCAGGAACTGCACTGCTGAATAGCAGAAATAGTATATGCCAACAGAAAATCCAGGTTCTGCTCGTCAACAATCACCTATCAAGAGGGAAAAATAAATATGATCTAACTTTTAAAAAATACTCCTTTTCAGACATGAATGCTCACCTGAATCAAGCTGTGTGTGAGAGAGCACGTGTGTGTCCATATTTTTTTTTTTTTTGTCAAAAAGATCAGCTTTAGAGACCTTGTAAGTCTGATCCAGAGAACCTTCTTCTTGCCCCGGTGTCTGCTCCCTTCTTTCCCTTTAATCCTTCCACTCCAAATAGAACCTGGCAAAGTCCTTGTAACTTTTTCTTGAACTAACCAGACAGTGGCAGTTGTAAATACACAGATGTTAAGTCTGATCCACTGAAAAGACATTTTTTAAATTTTATTTTTTTAATGTTTACAATGTTGTATTGGTTTCAACTATGTTTCTTTATACCTGGTAAATGCTTGACAAACACACTGTGACTAAATATGCCTGCTAAATAGCTATTATGTCTCTGCTATGATGTGGGGAATATAACAGGAAGAAATGGCATATGCCTGTCCTTAAGGAGTTTATGATTTTATTGGAGAAAGTACACTAATCCAAGTATCAATTCATGGACAACTAAAATAAACTGTCTTCAAATGCCAGAAACTTGTTCAGGGCTGTGGGTGCCATGTGTCATCAGGAACTTTCCTAACTGTGAGTGTTAAAAAGGTGATATAGCTAAGAATGTAGGCTTTCCAGGTGCTGCTGCTGCTGGTGCTGCTAAGTCACTTCAGTCCTGTCCGACTCTGTGCGACCCCATTGACGGCAGCCCACCAGGCTCCTCCGTCCCTGGGATTCTCCAGGCAAGAACAGGTGGTGCTAGTGGTAAAGAAACCAACTGCCAATGCAGGAGATACAAGAGACGCAGGTTCGATCCCTGGGTTGGGAGGATCCCCTGGAGAAGGAACTGGCAAGCTGCTCCAGAATTCTTGCCTCGAGAATCCCACGGACAGAGGAGCCTGGTAGGCTATAATCCATAGGGTCACAGTCCATAGAGTTGGACATGACTGAAGCGGCTTATTAGCACACATAGCTAAGGACAGCCAACGTTCAGACACCACCACATTAGTCTGAAAAATTCTGAACTCTAAAACCGTCTTATTTCATTTAGGAGGTCACAAGTAGCAGACACAGTTGGCCACCTGCAGCATTCATCTCCTCTTTCCTTGCTGGCAGAGGACTGATCTTATTTGGATGTCCACCTTTCCCACATGAGACCTGAAGGTAAATCCCAATTCTGCTAAGACAGTGGTTTTCCACCAGTGGCGATTCTGTCCCCCAGGGAACGCCTGGCGCTGTCTGTAGACACTTTTGACTGTCACAGCTGGAGGAATGCTACTGGCATCTGCTGCGTAGAGGCCAGGATGCTGCTAAACATCTTCCAATGCACACGACAACCCCTCATAACACAGATTTATCCAATCCAAAATATCAACAGTGCTGAAGATGAGAAACCCTGACAAAAGGGCTGAGCTGCATACTGTTAATCATTTAGGGAGCAGAAGTCCTCCAGGTGATTCTAATGAGCAGTCGAGGTTGAAATCCCTGGTTTAAGCCATTCACGGTAATTCCATTCCCTGATTAGACTGCTACAGAGGGGTCCTAATACCACCTAGGTCTCTCCAGCCTGGTATCAGGGAAAATCTGCTGGAGAGTCTGGGGGGTAAGCTTGCTCATTCTTAAATAAAAGAGAAAGAAAATAAATAGTCCTTTTGCTTGCGCTGGGTGTTATTTACTTATTTTCCATGGGATTCCTGGATTTTAGGCATCTTATGAGTGTGAGAGATGTTAGCTCAGGACAACCCATCCACTTAGCATGGCAGAATGGAAAGATGCCAGAAAGCTTCTTAATTATTAAATGCCCTTAAAGCCGCATTCTTTGGAGCATGTGATGTAAGATAATTAAAAAAAAAATTATTTAGCTATTCTGGGTTGTCTCTTCTGTTTCTTGCAACCAGAAGCACCTCAGATTACTTAGTTGGTAAGTTTTGTGCTAACTACATTCAAATACTCATGTAGTAGTTTACAGTAAGAGCCTCAATTTTTGAACTGTTCCTAAAAAAGATATCAGGGATCTTTTTATCTAGGGCCCCACCCCCGCTAAGCAACTTCTTAGGTTAGATGACAAAAATGGTAGCTTTGGGAGAGGGAAAAAAAATATTGATAGGAAAGAGGTTGGGGATATTTCAACTTATTCTTAGATATACGTTTAGTCAAATGTTAATACATCTTTCCTGAAAAATTCTAAGGTCTGGGGGCTTGAATGATATTGGCTTCCTGAAACAAACAGACAGGAATCCCTCTGATGGACAAATTGGCAGAATACTTTCTTTTTTTGGTCAGTTATATTTGTTTTGATATAATTCTTTGTAAGGCAATTGTTTCTCATATTTGCAAAGCTTTTGAAAAGACCAGCCTATCATTTCTAACACAGATGTAGTATCTCAAAGATAGTTACTTATTCTCAAAAGTCATGATCTGAACTCTAAAGTTACCTACAGGATTACCTGTAACGTGTTAAGTAAATGGTGGATAAGCTGAGACAGTTTGCTGACAAGATGATTCTGATTAAGAGGCACGAGTCGGCACGCTTGGACAAGAAGAGTACTGACATCCTACAAAAAACAAACAAACAAAAAGAATGAAAAGGTGCTACACCTATTAGTCAAGGGAAGACCCGCCCCCAACAGCCAAATGAGAAACTAAAAGTGAACATTCACACTCAAAATGAGTTAAGATGAAAGCATAAACACAGCATGTGCTAAAAAAGGAGGAAAAGAATCAATGATTTTTATATGGCCAAGGACTCCAGAGTCTCTACATATGTAGAGACAGTACAAATAAACAACCTAGGAAAGGATTCTAGAATATAATAGCACACACCAAAATTAAAAATACCAAAGGTAAGCAAACCGAATTTGCAATGCCACTGGGAAAATCAGAAATCACACTTGCATAAATTTAATGCAGTTAGAAAATCTTTTTTTTTTTTTAAAGGAAACTATCTGGAAATCACACCTTTCTTTCATCTCTTGATGTTTATTGAACTAAAAGGCTCTGAGCACCTGCTTTGTGCCAGGTCTTTGGGCTCCAAACGTGAACATATTCCTGAACCTCAAAGAGCTCACAATCTAGCGAGGGAGACAGAAATAGTGCTCACAAATAATTAAAGTGAATTGGGTGCTGAAAGAATTAACTGCAAATTCTATGGGGAAACAGTAATTAGGGAAGTCCTGTAGAGACAATTTTTAAACAGAACCTAGAATGATCTGAAGGATGAGTACAACTGCCAGTCAAGGTTGTAGACATCAAGGTCATGGACAATGCAAGCAAAGGGAATGGAGTGGGCAGGTCTGGAACAAACACCAGTACCTGCCTGAGGAACAGCAAGTTTCAAATGACTGCACACAACGCACAAAAGCAAGAGTGACAGAAGACTGGAAAGGCACAAATTATACAAATAAAGCAAAAGTCTCCGACTCCTCCCTTAATTCCACTCTGCTCCCTGGTGACACAAACTATTACTGCATTGTAAACTCTCCCATACATTGTTTTGAACTTTTTGCATCTATAAACGTATATTTATTTTCAAGCCCTCCGCACCCTATAGTGGTCTCATACTGTAACTTTGCTTTGGCCAGTTACCAATATGCACTGAAGATCTTCCCAGGTCAGAGTTTTACTTTTCTAATGAGAGTCCTTTCCCACTAAAGAAAAGACCACTCCCACAGGAGAGCAAATATTGGTGTGCAGAAGGGCTGCAGACAGTTAGAGGAGACTGGTGAACAGTCCAGGAGAGTCATCTTGCCTAAGGCATTCGCAATGCAAATAGACATGAAGGGATGGAACTGAGAAACATTTCCTAGATAGATTCTGAAGAATCCAAATTGGAAGGATCTGGAAGGAAGGGTGAAGAACCAGTGTCTGCACCTGTGTCCTATGTGACTGGGCGCACTCTATATGTTTGTATGTGTTGGGGCATGTGACAGATTGGGGATGGAGTGGGTGTACGGAGATAATGAACCAATTTTTGAGAACTGTCAAGTCTGAGATGCCTGTGAGCTCCAGAAGACAGCTTATGACTGGGTTTACAGAATTTAGTAAGTAAGTAGTATCCAAGGCCTGATACAAAAAGTACTTCTAAACAGGCAGAGAGGGTGGAACTAGCATGGAGGAACTTCTAGAAAATGGCCAAAACTCATAGTTTTCATTCTAGTTCTGCCTTTTGCCAGCAATATTAGAGTGGACCCTTGTAAGCGTCCTTATGTTTATCAGTAAAATAGACCTAATAATATCAAGGTGAAAGAGGAGAGTGAAAAAGTAGGCTTAAAACTCAACATTCAGAAAACGAAGATCATGGCATCTGGTCCCATCACTTCATGGGAAATAGATGGGGAAACAGTGTCAGACTTTATTTTTTTGGGCTCCAAAATCACTGCAGATGGTGACTGCAGCCGTGAAATTAAAAGACGCTTACTCCTTGGAAGCAAAGTTATGATGAACCTAGACAGCATATTAAAAAGCAGAGACATTACTTTGCCAAAAAAGGTCCGTCTAGTCAAGGCTATGGTTTTTCCAGTGGTCATGTATGGATGTGAGAGTTGGACTGTTAAGAAAAGAAAAGAAAGCTAAGCACCGAAGAATTGATGCTTTTGAACTGTGGTCTGACACGACTGAGCGACTGAATTGAATAACATCCAAGGTTCCAGTGAAGAACGTGGTAGTGGGGAATTTTATACACAGAGTTCTGGACGCGGGGAGCGGAGGGACGGGAAAGCGGCACCAGAGATGACACCTGCGATGTTATCAGAGCACAAGTCGGCAAGCTGGAATTTTAAAGAAGCGACTTTACCAGGCACCGCAGTGTCGTCCAGAAAGAGGAGGCTAGAGACTGCACCACGGTCGGAGGGAGCAAACAAGCCTGCGACTAAACACCGTGAAGCAAGGGTGGGAAAAGGCCACAGGCCGAGCTCCCTGAAGGGCGGGGCCCAGGCCAGCGGGCCTACCTCAGGGGCCACGCCGCAGCCCTCGCTGTAGGTCTCGGAGATGAGCTGGTCGAAGAGCAGGTGGATCTCCGTGCGGCCGGAACTGCTGTCATCCGGGCGAAGGGCGCAGAGCCTGGCCGACAAACAGCGAAACCCACGCCCCTGCTCGAAGGGTGGCTCCCCCGGCGTCTCTGACGGCGGCCCGCCTGGCAGGGAACCCGCGACTTGCGCCGCCGCCATCTTTCCTACATAGGACAACAGACAAACACTTCCGGGGCAGCCCCCCGCCTCCACGCGCCAGTTCCGGAAATGCCTGTTTCGGATCGGAACCTGAGGTGGGAGGGGTTCTGAGACTATAGGCTCCTTCTTTGAACTGCTACTACTAAGTCGCTTCAGTCGTGTTCGACTCTGTGCGACCCCAGAGACGGCAGCGCACCAGGCTTCCCCATCCCTGGGATTCTCCAGGCAAGAACACTGGAGTGGGTTGCTATTTCCTTCTCCAATGCGTGAAAGTGAAGTCGCTCAGTCGTGTCCAACTCTTAGCAACCCCATGGACTGCAGCCCACCAGGCTCCTCTGTCCATGGGATTTTCCAGGCAAGAGTACTGGAGTGGGCTGCCATTGCCTTCTCCTCTTCTTTGGACTAGTACCTTGTGAAAACGTATCAGAAATTCTCTGGGAGACTGTTTGGCGCCCGCCTCTCCTTGAACCCTGACTAAAAAGCGAGGACTGTTATTTGTGTCCCTACCCCCCGGAGGGTTTGTTATTGGGTGGGGCTGACATTCCCGTTCCTCTTTCCATGCTTACTCCTTGGAAGAAAAGTTATGACCAACCCAGGCAGCATATTGAAAAGCAGTGACATTACTTTGCCAACAAAAGGCCCGTCTTGTCAAGACTATGGTTTTTTCAGTGGTCATGTATGGATGTGAGAGTTGGACTGTGAAGAAAGCTGAGCGCTGAAGAATTGATGCTTTTGAACTGTGGCGTTGGAGAAGACTCTTGCGAGTCCCTTGGACTGCAAGGCGATCCAACCAGTCCATTCTAAAGGAGATCAGTCCTGGGTGTTCTTTGGAAGGAATGATGCTGAAGCTGAAACTCCAGTACTTTGGCCACCTCATGCAAAGAGTTGACTCATTGGAAAAGACTCTGATGCTGGGAGGGATTGGGGGCAGGAGGAAGAGGGGACGACAGAGGATGGGATGGCTGGATGGCATCACCAACTCGATGGACGTGAGTTTGAGTGAACTCCAGGAGATGGTGATGGACAGGGAGGCCTGGCGTGCTGCGATTCATGGGGTCTCAAAGAGTTGGACACGACTGAGACTGAGCGACTGAACTGAAGTGAACTGACATTCCCGTGGCGTTTCAGATTCGGCCTAGGATTGCAGAGGGGCCGCTGTGGATAGGAGTGGCGGAAACTGCTAGTTCGACATTCTTCTCTTCTTACATCGTGTTGGAGCCCCTAATTTTTTTTCTCCAGACACAAAACCACCCTGAATTAAGACTGTGTTTCCCAGTCTTCTTTGCAGCTGACCGTGAATCTTGTAGACCTTAAAGCAGCCTCACCACACAAAAGTAATTTGGAAGTTCAAACTGAACCATGTAAAATGTAACTTGCCTAAGGATGACCTGGTTGAAATTGGACGCCCCAAGATTTTCTGAAACGTTGAAAAGAAGAAAATAGCCATTTAAAAAGAGGCGAACAAAATAAACATTTTAAAGCGGTGAACAGTTTTCAAGTCACCGGACAGGTGAAGGCTTGAAATTTGTATTTGGGCAGACTGGGAAAACCAACTCGAGGGATTTGAGTTATGCAAATATAAAACAAATTATCACCCATGACTCAGAGAAACCCTCGAAGTCGGCTAAATATGCATGTTTTAATAAAACACCTATGTTTAGCAATGAAAACAGGGGCTATGTTTTAGAAGAGGTAGTTGTGGGACTTCCCTGGTGGCCCAGTGGCTAAGACTCCATACTCCTAGTGCTTGGAGCCTGGGTTCGACTCCATACTCCTAATGCTTGGACCCTGGGTTCGATTCCTCATCAGGGAACTAGATACCCACATGTTGAAACTAAAATTTCCACATGCCACAACTGCAGAAAATCCTACATTTCCCTAAGAAGACTGAAGATCCCAAGTGCTGTAACTAAGACCTGGCACAGCCAAAGGAATAAATATATATTTTTTAAAAGCTAGTTCTCTGAAGACTGGGTTTATTGGGGGAGAAATACTTATTTTACATTTGAATTTGGATTTTATTATGCTTGCCTATTACTGTTTATTCTTGGGGTGTGTGTATACTTATGTATGTGTGTGATAATATGTATCATACATACATATTATGTATGATATTCAAACATCTGCTCAGACATCAGGAGCTGAGAACTAGTCACTGATGTTTTAGTCTGAATTCTAAAGCAGAGCCTCAAGTGAGGTTGGTATGTGAGTGATTTACTCAGGCATGAACAGGAAAGGAGAATCTATATGTGCTACCAAGTTGATTATTGCAAGGGGTGAATGATTGCTGAATCTTTGGGATGTTATGAAAAGCTTTATGGAATGCTCTCAGAAACCCTGACCTGAGGAATGGAAGTGGGGAGCTTATGTCTGCCATCCTTTGGCCTCTATTGTCAAGTGTTTCCCCACTAAACATTAGTTCTGCAGAGCTTCTGGGTTGAGCATACATCTGTGTATGGCAGTTCCTGCAGGAGTCTGCCTTTGCATAGACAAGTCTTGAGGCAAAAGTGAGAGGTGTGAGCCAGTAGGGTCAGAAGTCTGACAATTTAGCTTGTGCTGAGCTAGTAGATGCAACAGATAAGCTGGTTGCAATCCCTGGGTTGGGACGATCCCCTGGAGAAGGGCATGGCAACCTGCTCTGGTGTTCTTTCCTGGAGAATCCCCATGGACAGAGGAGTCTGGCAGGCTACAGTCCATGCGGTTGCAAAGAGTCAGACATGACTGAGCGACTAAGCACAGCACATAGCAACAATCAGGATAAGATTGAAAGGCCGAGAATATTTGAAGCAGTGCATAAGAGATGTCCAACACACTGGGCTAGAAGGAGGTGAGGCCTGGGCATCACCATAGTGAAGGTGGAGTGAAAGAAACTGTGGAAGGAACCGAGGTTTGATGTGGCTCATGTTAGGTTGACACGTGGATGACCCACAATTCGTGTTATTCAAGACTGAACAACTCAAATATTGTAAACCATACCAGTCTGTTGATTTCTGATGGAACATATCCTTGTGGATGGCACTGTGCTTTCTCAAAGGAAATGAACATTCCTACTCCATGGTGATTACCAACTGAAGGAAACATATCAAACTCTCAGGGAGGGCTTTGAAACCCCCTGGAATTGGCTTGTATTTAGACAGTAACCTCCAAACTATGGTGCTCACAGCTTGACAAAAGCGCTCCCAAGAAAATCTCACACATCCTCACCTGTCCTCACCCTCAATATTTTTATTATCTTACAGTGACTGTGAGCCTTTAATGGGTGCTAAGTTCACAGACATTTCCTTTTATAAATTCTCCATAAAGTGATCTGGAGCCTTATTCTGGAATTTAGCCTTTTTTTTAAAGATTTTTTTTTTTTTTTGGATGCAGACCTTTTTTTTTTAAGCATTTAAAAAAATATTTCTTTTTAGTTTTGGCTGCACTGAGTCTTCACTGCTGCATCCATGCTCTCTAGTTGTGGTGAGCAGTGGCTACTCTGTCGTCGTGCACAGGCTTCTCATTGCAGTGGCTTCTCTTGTTGCAGAGCACAGACTGTAGAGTGCAGGCTCAGTAATTGTGGCACATGGGCTTACTTGCTCTGAGGCATGTGGAATCTTCCCGGACTGGGAATCGAACTCATGTTCCCTGTAGTGGCAGGCAGATTCTTTACAACTAGACCACCAGGGGAATCCTGATGTGGACCATTTTTTAAAGTCTTTATTGACTTTGTTACAATATTGCTTCTGTTTTATATATATACATTTTTTTTGACTCAGAGGCATGTTGGATCGTAGCTCCCCGACCAGGGATGGAATCTGCACCCTGCATTGGAAGGTAAAGTTTTAACCACTGAACTGCCAAGGAAGTCCATCACTTGTTTCACATTTTGGAACCCTGTTAAAACTTCATTTTTATCACCTCATTAGGATCTGGATCATTCTAATGGAAGTAGGCTTTATTTTATCCCCTTCCCCCATTTCTAATTCACATCCTTACTTCCTTCAGAACGTTGACCATAATGTGTAGTTATCTTCTTTATTTACTTGTTTATTACCTGTTTCTTCTTCTAGAATGTAAGCTGTATGAAAGCACAGATACCATCTGCCTGGTTCACTACTGTATCCTCATTGCTTGCATGGTACCTGGGATGTAACAGGCAACCCACAATACCTGTTGACAGAATGAATGCATACACTATTATTTATTCAGAGCCCCTATTTGCCATTTGTTGGTTAATGTGAAAATCAAATGTTCTGTATACTGTAAAGTCCTATAAACCTTAGGATTCAAATGAAGTGGATATTATTATTTCTCCCTTCTATAGCTAAAGAAACTTTAAGTGGTTTGAAAGAAAATTTAAATGGTTTGTCAGGGGCTACGAAGGTAGTAAATAAGTCAACATCAGACTACAAACAACCTGGGCCAGTTGAATCTTTTTTTTTCATATTTACTTTAATTTATTTATTGACGTGGCTGTGCTGGGTCAGTTGTAACACATGAGATCTTCTGTCTTTATTGTGGCGTGAGGGGTCTCATTCCCTGACCAGGACTGAACCCAGGCCCTCTGCATTGGGAGCACAGAGTCTTAGCCACTGGATAGCCAGGAATGTCCCAGGACCAGTTGAATCTTAACTCTGTGACTGTGAAAAACATGGATATGAAATTTTAAGTCGATTTTAACCTCCCACATTTTGTAATGGGGAAAACAGGAGGTGGGGGTGCTAGTTTTTAATATTGAGATACACTAGTAGAGGCCAGGAAGGAGAATTAGCCTTGGATTCTGTTCTAGAGTCTTAAAAAATTAGGACTAAGAGTCATCAGCTCATCAATTTGATAACAATAACAATCATTTAGTTAACATTTATTGGATGTTTCCCATGTGTCAGGCACTATTCAATGCACTTTACATGAACTCACTGCTTTTATCCTTGCAGCTCTATGACGAATGTACTGTTATATAGTGGAGGAAACTGAAGTACAGAAAGGTTAGGACATATGCTAAAGGTCACACAGTTGTATGGTGGGCCTAGGTTTGAAATTTCAAGTTGGATCTCCTAACCACTATGCCATAATGTATAGGACTTAAAGTTTGACGTGGAAATATACTTAAAGCCCTGACACTTGTCTGTTAGATGACTTTGAGCAAATTGATTTCTTCAGACTTCAGTGTCCTTATATGTAAAGTGGTAGTGATAATAAGCATAGTCACAAGGTTGTTGTAGGATAAATTAGATGATACTTGTGGGGTATATAACACAGTCCTTGTTGAATAGGAAGTGTTCAACAAATGTCATCTATTCCCCATTGCCTCATTTTCTTCCTTATCATCCCTCACCAAACAAATCAAGTACTGTGGGTACTTTTAATGATGATGATTTATTAAAAGAAACAATTATTTTCTCTTCCCAACCTCATCCTTTGTCCACTCCATCCATAGGTCCCTGTCTTCATCTGTCTTCCTGGGCAAGGACCTTCGAATAGTCACATCTTTGCAAATAGGAACTCTAGGAAGGAATGAACAATTGCTAGAGAAAGGGGACCCTTAGGGTAAGTCTTCATCCTGTGAAATGTATAAAATAATTATGCATGAGACCTGCTGTTTGGGGACCTGGATCCACAGAATACAATTGAGAGACAAGATTTTCCAGTTCTGGGACTCAATAAGAATCTGCCAGGAACCAACAAAGCCATAAATGCCCTAGGGATTGTGGGTGGATAAGGCAAATAATGCATTCTGAACACAAGCAGGTTATTTAAAAGTATGTGTTGATTCAGTTGTGTTTAACACAATTTGTAATCAAAACTGAATCCTGGTAGCTTTTTTATTTTTCATTGTTTTCAATCGATAGCTACTGACAGTAAAGGATTTATCATGTGAAGCCTCTGAAATATTTTTATAGGAAAGGGGCTCTTATTATTTACTATGGCAATGTCATCCAAGGCTTAAAATAAGCATACTCCTTGGTCATCAATTGTACACCTTAGAATTTATTCCAAATAAATTAATAACGGTGTGTACACTAATCAGTATTCACTACAGCCATATTAATGATATTAAAAATAAGAAATATGTTAAACGTGTCTTATGGAGCTTGCTAAGTATATGACCATACATGGTGGACACACACGTGAGCACACATGAAGGGCATTAGAGATGATGGGATAGAAACATCAGTGTTGATATTAAAAGTTGTTTACTAGCTATTTCTTCTTTTTTTAAAAACGGCTGTAGCGTACCACATGCGGGATCTTAATTCCCCAACCAGGGATCGAACCTGTGTCCTCTGCATTGGAACCATGGAATCTTAACCACTGGACTGCCAGGGAATTTTCTCGCTAGCTATCTCTAAGTGAAATAATCAAGAAATCAAAATAGGTACACGATTATCTTGTTTTCACATAGATATTATACACATGTGTGTTATGTGTTTAAAATATGCACCAAAGTGTTAAGCAAACATCATTTGGGGGTGGGTGATTTTTATCTTTTTTTTTTTTTCCTCTCAAATGAATAGTCTGATTTTTCTCTAGGATATATCAGGTAATGAAATTATTTTAAATGAAATTATTTGGAAACCACCATCCTGGGATAGGTGCTTCTTTTTCTTGGGAAGGATGGGTGAAGAGGGAGAGGTCATAACAGATAGGCTTCTGTCTCATCTACTTCTGGGAAGTTCCACTAGGGCCAAGTGTACCGCCTGCCTGGCTTCAACATGGAATGAGGAAGCAGGGAAGGACCTGACGTTTTTACCTTAGTTCGAAACACAGACGTGGCCACAGCCATTGCTGACACAGCTCTCTTCTGGCCCACAGTCCCAGTCACCATTGCAGAGTTCAACACAGGTGCCTGAATTAGAACAGACCAGCTGAAAACGGCGTGCTCCAGACACAGGTGTTAGGGAGGCCAGCCCATGATTAAGCAGCCATTTCCCCCTTCTTCCAGTTCAATACATAATATAATTTATGAACGATTAATCACAGAATAGTACTCATCAACGTCTTATGTATTTCAATGAAAAGCAAGGCATTCACACAATCTCAACAAAGCAAGGTCTACTTTAAAGAACAGAATAATTAGTTACTCCTGGCACATACCCAGAGAAAAAGTGAAAAAAAGTGAAGTCTCTCAGTTGTGTCTGACTCTTTGCGACCTCATGGCCTGTAGCCTACCAGGCTCCTCTGTCCATGGGATTTTCCAGGCAAGGGCACTGGAGTGGGTGGCCATTTCCTTCTCCAACCCAGAGAAAACCATGATTCAAAAAGATACATACACCCCAGTGTTCATTGCCACACTGTTTACAATAGCCAGGACATGGAAGCAACCTCAATGTCCATCAACAGAGGAATGAGTAAAGAAGCTATGGCACATATATACAGTGGAATATTACTCAGCAATAAAAAAGAATAAAATAATGCCATTTGCAGCAACATGGATGGACTGAGAGATTGTCATACTGAGTGAAGTAAGTCAGACACAGAAAGACAAATATCATATGAAATCGCTTATATGTGGAATCTTAAAAAAACAAGGGTACCAATGAACTCATTTACAAAACAGAAGTATAGTCATGGATGTAGAAAACAAACTTATGGTTACCAGAGGATAAAGGGGGAAGGGATAAATTGGGAGATTGGGATTCGCATATACACACGGCTGTGTATAAAATAGATAATAACTCTACTCAATACTCTGTAATGGCCTATATGGGAAAAGAATCTTAAAAAAAAGAGTGTATATATGTACATGCATAATTAATTCACTTTGTTGTACACTTGAAATTAATACAACATTGTAAATCAACTACACTCAAAAATTTTTTTGAAAAGGAGGATAATTGTATCTGTGGAGGGGAAGTGCAGAGAAGCCCACTTCAATGCCCTCTCTTCTCTCAGCAAGGAAAGGGGCAGAGAAGGGAAGACTTAGCTGAATGTCATCAAGTGTGCCTTGCAGTCACTCTGTGCAATGAGTCTGACTGGCCCCTTTTTACAGGCATGGCAGCTGGGGTGCACTGAGGTGACTTTCCCACTAGTCAGTACAGAAGCTGGATCCAACCCAGACTCTCGGGCCCCTAGGCCAACCTCCCTCTGCCATCCCAGAGGGTGAAACTGACCCTGCCATGAAGAGTCCATCTCCAGATTTCAAGGAGTCACTCCTGACCCAAGTGGAGGCTCTGCACACTCCCAGAGCCTCAAGGTTAGTCTTTGAGGACCAACGAAATAGGTCCAGGGAGCTGGTTAAGACCCTGCAAGGGTTTCTTACAAAATGCGTGCAGAGCTGTGGAGGAATGTGTGCCATGCTTGGGTGGGTGACTCAGCTGTGATCAGGAGATTCTCTACCTAATTCTGTCTCTGAACCTCTCTGGGCCTTTGTTTTCTCAAAGGTAAAATGAAGTCCTTGGATCCAGGAGGGCTGGATGAAGTTCACTCTCCAGTGTCAGCTCCAGTCAATGGAGGTGACTGTTCTCATGCTGTGTGGATAAGGCTGGATCGCCTTGTTCAGGCTCAAAGAGAAAGAGTGCTATAATTGATTAGCAATGTCTGATGATGTAAGATGGGAGCCTGGTGGGATGTCTACAATGTACTTGCTGACCTCAAAGAAAATCAGTACAGTCCCTCCATGCTTTTATTAGCTGTTGTTGATTTATGGTGAGAGAATGGGAGAATTCTTGTCTCCACTCACAGCAGTTTGGTCATTCATTAATACCTGTTGATTTCTTACTATGTAAAAAGCAGAGGTTAAGTTATACAGGAAGTATGGATATGTGGACTGGATTGGTCTGTTTAGTTGCTAAGTCATGTCCGACTCTTTGCAACCTCACGGACTGTAGCCTGCTAGGCTCCTCTGTCCATGGGGATTTCCCAGGCAGGAATACGGGAGTGGGTTGCCATTTCCTTCTCCAGGGATCTTCTCAACCCAGGGATCAAATACGAGTCTCCTGCATTGGCAGGCAGATTCTTTACCACTGAGCCACCTGCGAAGCCCTTGGAGATGTAAGATTAGGTTATTACTCTCCAGCAGCTTAGAGCCTCACAGTGGAGATAAAGTGTATGTTTAAAGTACTAAAAGCAAAGCAGTATGTGACACACGTCCTGAGAGACGTTTATCTAAAGGACTAAAGGGGCTCGCAAAAGACAGGACATCACTTCCAGCGAATCAGGAAAGGTAAGTCTTGAAGTATGGGAATCTTTTAAAGGCAGAATTGAGAGGGAGGGTGGAGAAGAGAAAAGAATTACTAGCAAAAATTCATAAGGGGAAAATGCAACAGGGCGGGACTAGGAAAAGGTGCATGACGCACCCAGGACACAACATTTAAGGAGGCCCTTGAACAACTCTGAGAGTGAGCGCCTCCTTCAATTGTGCACCCTAGGTGCCTCATCTTCCCACTATTCACCCTGAAATACAAGGAATACAGGAAGAGTAGCAAACGGAAGGCTGGATAAGTAATAAGGAATAGTTGGAAGTCAAGGCAGACAGGTTTGCAGCGCCTCCCTTCCCCACCATTCAGTCATGTCTGACTCTTTGCAACCCCATGGACTGTAGCCCGCCAGGCTCCTCTGTCCATGGGATTCTCCAGGCAAGAATACTGGAGTGGGTTGTCATTTCCTTCTTCAGGGGATCTTCTCAACCCAGGGATTGAACCCAGGTCTCCTGAATTGTAGGCAGATTCTTTACTGTCTGAGCTGCTAGAGAAGCCCACGGCAGGCAGGGGACGAAGTTACAGAGGGACCTAGGATTGAGATTTCACTTGGTAGGTCAAGAGAGAGATGTGATGGCAGTTTACTTACAAAGATTAACTGGTGTGAGAGCATAGCATGGACCAGGATTCACCAAGCAGGCAACTTTCAGAAGAAAGAGAGGGGCAGGGAGAGCTGTCAGGAAGCCACTGCACTGGGCCGAGCGTGGAGTAATCAGGGCTGAAAAGGCAGTGTGACAACGAGGGTCGGAAAGGAAGGAACATGTGTAAGAACCAGTTGCAAAGAATGACTGGTATTTGGCAACCAATGTAAGGGAAGGAGAACAAAGAAAAGAGGGGCAAGAGTTTCCAGTGACATTTAGGGAGAAGAAGATACAGTGAAGATAATCTAAGAGAGAAAAAAGCTGGAGAATTGATGGACTGGCGAGCAAAAAGATGCTGCAGAGCTTAAAGACTTTTAATCTTTAACTGGTTCCTCAAGACAGTTGTGAGGTTTGTTAAGAAGGTCTGGGAGATGGACTTCCCTTGTGGTCCAGCGGCCAAGACAGTATGATCCCATTGCGGGGAGCCTGGGTTCAATCCCTGGTCAGGGAACTAGATCTAACATGGAGCAGCTAAAGATGCTGCATGTTGCAATGAAGATGGAAGATCTCACGTGCGGCAGCTAAGACCTGGCACAGCCAAGTAAATAAGAAAACACGTGTGTGCTAAGTCACGTCAGTCATGTCTGACTGTTTGTGACCCTATGTAGCCCACCAGGCTCCTCTGTCCGTGGGATTCTCCAGGGACGAATACTGGAGTGGGTTGCCGTGCCCTCCTCCAGGGGATCTTCCCAACCCAGGGATCGAACCTGAGTCTCTTATGTTTCCTGCATTGACAGGCAGGTTCTTTACCACTAGCGCCACCTGGGAAGCCCAAATAAGTAAATTAAAAAAAAAAAAAATTTTTTTTTTATTTTTAAGAAAAAAAAAGGTGAAGAAGGAGAAGATCTGGGAGAGTGGTAGAGGCAGCAATAGAGACTACAGTCAGCCTTCAGGGGATTAAGGGATGAGTCATGGGGAAGAAAAGGCAGAGAATGAAGATTACTCCTTTGAGAATGTTGGCAGTAAAAGGGAAAGATGAATCATGTTTCACATCTTTAAGAAAATTCTTCTGTAAGCAATCCAACTTATTTGTAGCAAGAGATAAAGAAACTGGTGAAGAGAGAGAGAGGCTGGAGAAATGGACGGAGGCCAATGAGAGGGCAAAAGGCTTCCCTTTCGGAGAGTCCAGATGGAGGGATGACCAGAGGAAAGGAGGGGAAAAAGTAAAAGCAGAAGCACAGAGATCCTGCAGTCAAGGCGGGCCCCTGCAGTGACTGCTTGCCGGGAATACCTTTCCCTCTCTCTTTTCTTCCCCTCCTTCCCCTGCACCCACTGGCCCCCCATGGCTTACAATCTGGCTCCTTCGTTGCAAAAAGGATGGGGCTGCCTTCTGCATGGACTCACCAAAAAGTCTAAACGGTCTCACTGCAGCCTGAAGCTCCTGCATGACGGAGCAGAGGATGACTAGGGTCACAAGCAGGAGGAAGCCTGCCAACTTCATGCTGCTGTCGGAGGTCTTCGGATAGAAATGCAACAAGGCTCACAAGAGCAGAAATTTATCCTCTTCCACCCTCTGAGCTGGAATGAAAGGCTGAGGGTGGGACTAGGAGCTGCGGGAGTCTAAGCCCTGCCCAGAAGCTGACATTTCCTGAGAAATGTGACACACACACCATGTGTACCTTGGGTAATGCCACATTGTTACCTAAGTCTCTGAGCCAAGGGAACACCCTCCTCTGACCGACATGTAAGACTCCTAAGCCAGGAAAGCAATGAGTGGCTGAGAAAGGGGGTGAACTGGAGTAGGGGAACTTTCATTCACTCCTTCCTTTTTGAACACAAGTATCAGATGTCTTCTCTGGACCAGGCACGTGCTGGGCATGAGGAATAGGTCCTGACAGTGATTACAACGTAGGAGCAGGGGGCTAGCTGGGGAAGCTACAGCCTGCTCTTCCCCTTCACCCCACCTTGCTCTGGGCCCTGGCGCCTCTGGTATTGAGGGCAGGGAGGAGCGGTAAGCCAGCCACAGGGGTGCTCCTCGGCCACCTGCTGGTGGCAAGGAGGTGACTCTAGTCTCCTTTGGGTGGGCTCTGCTTCTCTCTTCTGCTGAGGACCTAAGTAAAGGTGGTATGGTATGGTAGCCTTTGCCTGGATGATCAGTGTCATTTTCCTGGCCTGGCATTCCACCTCATCCTGTCCACCTTCATTTCTGAGAACCCAGATTCCCGATACACGTGTTAAACTCTTCCAGAGACTCTCTCATCAGGAAGCACTGGGCTGAGGGAGGGCTACAGTAACCAACCAGCTAGGGAGTGAATTTCATTCCCCACTCCTCATCTGAAACACACACTCCCCTTGGGTTTTGGAGGAATGGGCCCTCTTCCCTCCCCAGTGTTATCGGGAATGGAGGGGAGGCATGTATGAATTTTGGTCATCAATACTGTGTCCTGTATGATCGCTATCGTAATGTAGAGATGAGGATGACTGGCCTGGTTGCTAATGGCAGGACCAGTTTATAGTCTCTTAGTATGGCCTTGGTGAGATGGCTGACTTCCCTTTAGAGAGTGCAGTACTCGACATTTCACCAGGGGCCCTGGTTCCTAATTCTGGGGCTACAGGAAGAGATCTGCCCTGTTATGCTCCATTTGTCACTTGAAATACACCTGTCAGAGGTCCTTTGGGCAAACCATTGACCTCATTCATTGCGAATACTCCTAGGTGGGTTAAGGGCTACATTTATAGGTTATTCATCAAACAATTTGGCAAATTACCTGAACTCAATCCTATCTATCCCAAAGATTGGTTGCTGTCTAATTTCTGTAATAGTTCAGAGCCAAAAACTTTTAGAGATGCTAAACAGTGAAAAGAATATCACTCTATATGCAATTTCAATTTTTAAAAAAGGCTAAAAAATTTTAAAAACTGCCCTAAACTCAAAAGTATTGTTGAAATTAAGTTCATTTCCTTTTAAATGTTCTCTTTTCTGATTTTATTTTGGGTTCTTTGCTTTGCTGGTGCTGAAAGTACATGCTTAGCTTGCCTTCTGGATTCCTTAGAGCCGAGCAGGGCCTTCAGAGCCTTGGTAATGAGGCCTTAGTCTTCCCTGGATTTGCCTTGGCATGCAGCTATTTGGTGCTGTGAGCTAAATAGACATTTAAGCCTTATAGGTCTATAAAGTCAAAATTTTTTTTTGCTTTGTCACACACAAAAAAATCAACAAAACCTTTATCTGAATAGAAGCCCACCACAGATGTGAGCGAAGAGCATAACAACTTCTACATGCCATTTAGTAAGCACTGGTTTTAATCCTGGCTTGGCTCCTTAAAGACCTCCTCGTATTTAATTCTAACAAGGCTGTGAGGTGGTTTGTTGGTTAGGAGTCCGATTGCTAAAACAGGAAATTAAGTATGAAAATGCAAAGGAGCCATTTCTGCTTCACTTTCACATCTATTTCATCATTTTTTTCTCTGCTGACCATCTTTCTCAGTTTGTCAAACCATATGGTAGGGGGAATATGACCTCCTCTGAGCCCTCGAGTTCAAGATGAGTCCAGAAAGTGCTAGATTTTTCCCAATCCCAAATCTAAAGTGCAAGGGGAGAGAATTTCCTTGCCCTGGTTTGAGTCAGGTGTCACCTCCATCCCCTCAAACTAACAACACAAACAAAGCTGCTGAAGGCTCTGTGTGTGTTTGTGTGTGTGAGTGAGTGTGTGTGTGTGTGTGTGTGTGTGTGTGTATTGGAGGGGGATTCAGGGAGACATTATAATTAGGAAGACACACAATATGGTTTCCAATACAGATAGGATTATTGCCATTTTACAGATGAGCAAACTAAGTCCCGGAGAGGTTTATTAACATCCCCCAAACAGCATTTCAATGCAGAACCAAGCTTAAACTCCAAAGACAGCGCTCTTCTCTAGAACTCATTACCATCAGGTTAAGTCCAAATTCTTAGAAAATTTCCTCTATGCGGCACAGATAAATGAGCTTTTGAGGATACAGAATTCTACTTCACCTAGCGGGCACTAATTGTCAAGCTTTCATTAGCAGAGCACAACAGCTCTGAGCTAGAGAAGATTCTGAGCACACAGTCAGATCAAAGGGAGGGTTCATCCACCTAAAACTGTAACTTTGATTTTAGGAGTTAAGGAACAACAGATGGCCCTTATTCCTGGCTCTTCACTCAGTCATTCCGAGGTTGTGAAAATAAGACCAATGCTTATACAGTACTGTAGGTAAGAAAGAGGACTCTAGAGTATGACTGATCCAATTTACATCTGGCTCCACTACTTGCGAGCTGTGTGACCTTGGGAAAATTGCCTTCCTTTTCTGGGTTTTGCTTCCTCATCTGATAAGCAGGCATAGGCAACAACTCCTCATAGGGTTGTTGGACAGACTGATGTATATGGATTTATATGTATACAGTCCTCAGAACTGGCAGCTACTATTATTAATTTCTGCGAAAGAGAATGTATGCCTTTCTATTTCCTATATTAGGGCACCTGCAGACAACTCAGGCCAAAGTGTATCAGTTCATTAAGGAAATACCACTAAAGAAAGAGGAATCAGGATCTTTCCATATTTTATTCTGCTGGAAATTATAGATTGAATCATGAAGAGACTCCAGGGCTTAAGCTGGTATTACTGTCAGCTCAGTGACTATCTCTGAGTTCATGATTCTGGTATGGAGGTCAGGAAGCTTAGCAGGTGACCAATTTCTGTCTAAAGAGTCATTAGCTAGAGGAGGGTCAGTTAAGTCACAAACAATCATCATTTTTACAAAAGATGCTCAAGAGCCTTGCCAGTGTCTGGAAGGATTTGTCCCCACCCAAAGAGTTCCCGCTCCCCGTAAGAGTTTTCGTAACATTATGATCAGCAACAACAGCGGCTTCTTATCAGCGATGACTGCTCCACATACCAGATCTGTTTTTCCCTGTGTTCTGCAATTATTAGCTTAAGAATAGTACCTACCCTACACTGTTGGAGTGAGAATTCAATTGAATAATTATATTCGGAACAGTGCCTGGAAGATAGCAAACACCCATTAAATGTTGCTGTTTTCAAGGATTCAAGAGAGTTTTATTTTAAAAAGGAATCTTGCTCGTAACTCAAGGAATCCAGGCTTAACTGTCAGAATCACCACCGTATGACCTCGGATGAAGTCATGCCCTCTCTATGGCTCACGATTCCTCATCTCTAAGAAGGTTGCTAGTTTAAACCTCCACAGGTATGAGAGCCTTTCTGTTTATTTTTTCATTTATTTTTTAAATTTTGGCCTCATGGTATGTGGGATCTTAGTACCTGATCAAGGATTGAACCTGGGTCCCCTGTACTGGAAGCATGGCATCTTAACCACTGGACCACCAGGGAAGTCCTCAGCAGCTTTTCCTTTTAAAGGATACTTCTCCTTTAAACGAAAGGAACTCCGTGTTATTGGTATTATTGGGCACTCATTATGTGCCCAGCAAAACAGCTTGGTGAATACAGATATGTGCAGCAGTAAAGGAGGCTTGTGGGAAGGGTGAGGAGTGCATTTGGAGGGCAAGTGTGTGAGCAGATGCAGAGGTGGCACTTGAGATGTCCCCCAGCACTTTTTCTTCCTATACCATGTGCCCCTTGATTTTCCCACTCCTTTTCCCTTCTTGCCTTTGTCCTGGGTCCCTGACTTCCTCCTCCTGATGGTAATAGGTAGTTGCTGCTGTAACAGGAGGGAAAGGGGCATGGAACGACTTTTGAAAGAATGACCCAGCCCAAGGACATAACAGTATGAAAAGGCAAAAAGATACGACACTGAAAGATGAACTCCCCAGGTCTGCAGATCAGTGGAGAAATAACTCCAGAAAGCATGAAGAGACAGAGCCAAAGCTAAAAAAAACGCCCAGTTGTGGATGTGACTGGTGATTGAAGTAAAGTCTGATGTTGTGAAGAACAATATTGCATAGGAACCTGGAATGTTAGGTCCATGAATCAAGGTAAATTGGGAGTGGTCAAACAGGAGATGGCAAGAGGGAACATTTACATTCTAGGAATCAATGAACTGAAATCGACTGGAATGGGTGAATTTAATTCAGATGACCATTACATCTACTGCTGTCGTCAAGAATCCCTTAGAAGAAACGGAGTAGCTCCCATAGTCAACAAAAGAGTCTAAAATGCACTACTTGGGTATAATCTCAAAAACAACAGAATGATCTCTGTTTGTTTCCAAGGCAAACCATTCAATATCACAGTGATCCAAGTCTCTGCCCCAAGCACTAATGCCAAAGAAGCTGAAGTTGAATGGTTCTAAGAAGACCTACAAGACCTTCTAGAAATAATACCAAAAAAAGATGTCCTTTTCACCATAGGGGACTGGAGTGCAAAAGTAGGAGTAAAAGGCATGTTTGGCCTTGGAGTACAAAATGAAGCAGGGCAAAGGCTAACAGAGTTTTGCCAAGAGAACATACTGGTCATAAGAAACACTCCCTTCTAACAACACAAGAGACAAGTCTACACATGGACATCACCAGATGGTCAATACCAAAATCAGATTGATTATATTCTTTGCAGCCAAAGATGGAGAAGCTCTATACAGTCAGCAAAAACAAGACCAGGAGCCGACTGTGGCTCAGATTATGAACTCCTTATTGCCAGATTCAGACTTAAATTGAAGAAAGTGGGGGAAAACCACTCAACCATTCAGGTATGACCTAAATCAAATCCCTTATGATTATACAGTGGAAGTGACAAATAGATTTAAGGGACTAGATCTGATAGACAGGGTGCCTGATAAACTATGGATGGAGGTTCGTGACATTGTACAGGAGACAGGGATAAAGGCCATCCTCAGGAAAAAGAAATGCAAAAAAGCAAAATGGCTGTCTGAGGAGGTCTTACATATATCTGTGAAGAGAAGAGAAAAGCAAAGGAGAAAAGGAAAGATATACCCATTTGAATGCAGAGTTCTAAAGAATAGCAAGAAAAGATAAGAAAGCCTTTCCCAGTGATCAGTGCAAAGAAATAGAGGAAAACAGTTGAGTGGAAAAGACTAGAGATCTCTTCAAGAAAACTAGATATACCAAGGGAACATTTCATGCAAAGATGGGCACAACAGAGGACAGAATTGGTATGGAACTAACAGAAGCAGAAAATATTAAGAAGAGGTGGCAAGAATACACAGAAGAGAAGAACTATACAAAAAAGATCTTCATGACTCAGAGAGCCACGATGGTGTGATCACTCACCTAGAGCCAGTCATCCTGGAATGCGAAGTCAAGTGGGCCTTAGGAAGCATCACTACGAACAAAGCTAGTGGAGGTGATGGAATTCCAGTTGTGCTATTTCAAATCCTGAAAGACAACGGTGTTAACGTGCTGCACTCAATATGCCAGCAAATTTTGAAAGCTCAGCAGTGGCCACAGGACTGGAAAAGGTCAGTTTTTATTCCAATCCCAAAAAAAGGCAGTGCCAAAGAATGTTCAAACTACTGCACAATTGCACACATCTCATAGGCTAGAAATTCTCAAAGCCAGGTTTCAACAGTACATAAACCAAGGACTTCCAGATGTTCAACCTGGTTTTAGAAAAGGCAGAGGAACCAGAGATCAAACTGCCAACATTCTTTGTATCATAGAAAAAGCAAGAGAGTTTCCAGAAAACATCAACTTCTGCTTTATTGACTACACCAAGGCCTTTGACTATGTGGATCACAACAATATGTGGAAAATTCTGAAAGAGATGGGAATACCAGCCCACCTTACCTGCCTTCTGAAAAATCTGTATGCAGGGCAAGAAGTGACACTTAGAACTGGACATGGAGCAAGAAACTGATTCCAAATTGGGAAAGGAGTAGGTCAAGGCTGTATACGGTCACCCTGCTTATTTAACTTATATGCAGACTTCTTCATGTGAAATGCCAGGCTGGATGAAGCACAAGTTGGAATCAAGATTGCTGGGAGAAATATCAATAACCTCAGATACGCAGATGACACCACCCTTAAGGCAGAAAGCGAAGAAGAACTAAAGAGCCTCTTGATGAAAGTGAAAGAGGAGAGTGAAAAAGTTAGCTTAAAACTCAACATTCAAAAACAAAGATCATGGCATCTGGTCCCATCACTTCATGGCAAATAGATGGGGAAACAGTGGAAACAGTGTCAGACTTTATTTTTTGGGGCTCCAAAATCACTGCAGATGGTGACTGCAGCCATGAAATTAAAAGATGCTTGCTCCTAGGAAGAAAAGTTATGACAAACCTAGACAGCATACTAAAAAGCAGAGACATTGCTTTGCTGGCAAAGGTCTGTCTAGTCAAAGCTATGGTTTTTCTGGTAGTCATGTATGGATGTGAGAATTGAACCATAAAGAAGGCTGAGCACAGAAGAATTGACGCTTTTGAACTGTAGTGTTGGAGAAGACTCTTGAGAATCCTTTGGACTTCAAAGAGATCAAATTGTCAATCCTAAAGGAAATAGTCCTGACTATTCATTGGTAGAACTGATGCTGAAGCTGAAACTCCAATATTTTGGCCACCTGATGCCAAGAACTGACTCATTGGAAAAGACCCTGATTCTGGGAAAGATTGAAGGCGGGAGGAGAAGGGATGACAGAGGCTGAGTTGGTTGGATGGCATCACTGACTCAATGGACATGAGTTTGGGCAAGCTTGGGGATTGGTGATGGACAGGAAAGCCTGGCGTGCTGCTGCCCATGGGGTTGCAAAAAGTCAGAAACGACTGAGTGACTGAACTGAACTGACTGAAGGGCACAACATACACCGATTAGAATCAAATGGGTCCAAGATGGCAGACAAGTGGACTTTGGTTAGACCTTGATCCTCAATCAGCAAGCTAAATGACACTCCCAGAGGCACCGTGACAGTTCCAAGGCACTGTCAAAAGGCCAAGGAGTGGGCAGTGGCCCAATTCCTTGGGTGGAAATCTCCACCCCTTCCCAAAAACAGCTGGGGTAATCTCCCACTCATTAGCATATGAAATTACCCAGCCTCTAAAAACTAACCTGCCACACTCACCCTCTGCAATGACCCACACTCTGTCTGTGGAGTGTGCTCCTCTCTAAATCTGAATAAAGCAACTACTTACTTATCACTTTGTCTCTCACTGAATTCATTCTGCAATGAGACATCAAGTACCTGAGCTTCTTTAGGTCCTGAAACAAGGAATGGGGCAGTGTTTTGGCTGGGTTTGAGTCCCAGTCACGTGGGTTCAAGTCCCAAGCAGGATTTTGGCCGGGTTCAAGTCCTGGCTGTTGGAACCAGCCCAACAATGAACCGACCTGAAGGAGCGGTGCCACAGAAGAATAAGGAAAAATAAGACTCAGAAATAAAAGTGGGGACCAGGGGGCTGAGGCCATTCGCAGGCAAAAGCCCAGATCCTAATCCTTGCATGCCTTTTATTGCTAACATCTACTTCCTTGTTAGTGCTCTAGAGATATCTGTTGTTTACAATCTCAGATCAGAGATAAAGATACACAATGCACAGTCCTCAATGTCATTTCTCAGCAGCTCCCTCAAGGCTTAATGGTTTTCTATCAGTCACATCAGTACTTCAACCAATTGTTTTCAAGATGTCTTTCCACGATGTACATTTTACTGCTCCCAGCCCTTTGACTGGAGGTGATGAGAAACTCGTTCTTATTTTTCAAAGAAGTCCTGTTAATTATAGTACAGGCCTGTGCATAGCATATTCCCTACACCGGTCACACGGGTTCACGTGCCAAACAGGATTTTGGCTGGGTTTGAGTCCCAGCACACCAGTTCAAGTCCCAGTCTGAGGTAAACAGTTTCACTGCCAGGACGCCCCAATCACCTTGCGAGTTTTAAGGGCAGGCCCTACAGCTCTGTGTTGATGGTGGGGAGGATGATCGAACCCCTGCATTCACATCATGCTGCTGAGCGGACTCTGCTTTGAGGACGATGCACATGGGCAGCAATGGGCTGTGAGTTATACTTATTCTCTCTGAGCTCTGCGTCATGGAACCTGGATCAGGACACAGGTAACTGCAAGTGTACTCCCTGATAGGCAGCTGACCTTTCTGGATTAATCAGATCTGGGTTTAGCGTTGAGTAATGTTGTTCTTTCAAATAAGTCCTCTGAGCCAAAAGAAATAATTTGTTCTGCCTAATTATCAATACTACTAAAGAATGGAGGCCACTTTGAGTGACAGAGGAAAAGGAGGTGGGAAGAAAGGGACCTGGTATATACCAGGCACTTCTATGTGCCAGATTTTATAAACAAACACACGTTGATACATATATGTATTTTATTTTATTTATTTATTTTGGGGGGAGGCTAATTACTTTACAATATTGTATTGGTTTTGCCATACATTGACATGAATCCCCCACAGGTATACATGCGTTCCAGTATTTTAAATATATATAATTGTGTGTATGTGCTCAGCCGATCAGTCATGTCTGACTCTTTGTAATCTCATTGACTGGGGCCTGCCAGGCTCCTCTGTCCATGGAATTTTCCAGGCAAGAATACTGGAGTGGGTTGCCATTTCCTATGCCTGGGGATCTTCCCAGTCCAGGGATCAAACCTGCATCTCTTGCATTGGCAGGCAGATTCCTTAACACCATGCCACCTGGGAAGCTCCAATATATATATAATTACATATACATATAATTTATATATACATACACACGTTATTTTCACTCCTTTTCAAGATCAAAAATACTCTCTCAAGGGTTATCTCCATTTCACACATGGGGAGATAATCACTCCTCCAGATTCACACAACTTCTTAATTACCCAAGTCTTTCTGACTTCAAATCCCAAGCTCTCTCCTCCACCTGACACTGTTTCTGCCTTTTCCTTACATATTGCCACTCACCAGATTCTAGACCCCGGAGAAGGCAATGGCACCCCACTCCAGTACTCTTGCCTGGAAAATCCCATGGACGGAGGAGCCTGGTGGGCTGCAGTCCATGGTGTCGCTGAGAGTCGGACATGACTGAGTGACTTCACTTTCGCTTTTCACTTTCATGCATTGGAGGAGGAAATGGCAACCCACTCCAGTGTTCTTGCCTGGAGAATCCCAGGCACGGGGGAGCCTGGTGGGCTGCCGTCTATGGGGTTACACAGAGTCGGAAAGGACTGAAGTGACTTAGCAGCAGCAGATTCTAGACCCAAATATTAATTCTACAGGGCTCAAGTTTTGACCTAAGAGTTGGCGCTGACACCCTCTCATTTCCCCCAACCTCCATGGAACTCTAGAATTCCTTCCTGAGTCACATAACCTGAACTGCTAACAAGGAGAAATTCCTTCGGTAAAGTAAGTTTCATGCCATGCTCAGGTGAAAGGAAAACCCCATCTGAGTGTAATAGCTGTTTTCCCTCCTCCTGCCTTGTACAGAATCCTCATGCCTCCTTCTACCACAGGTTCTCCATAACGTGGACCTAGTTTTTCCACCTGACCCCACTGTGCATTTTATTGGCCTAGGAGAGGGAGTATTTGTGAGCCCTGGGATTTCAGCTTGAGGTTGAGAAAGTGAAGCTCAGTGAAGGGGAGAAAAGGGTAAGGTAGACAAATATTTTGGAACTGGACCAGCTGGAAATAAGTACAGGTTTCTGGGCTACCAGTGACTTTCCATTGCACAAATCCAAATGTACCAGCCAGCAAGCAGCTGCTTCTCCAGGTAGCATCACGTAGGCTTTAGGCTCCAGGGACATTGCAATCCACTGTCAACTGAGATGGTGCTCTTCTCACAACCCAATGTTGGAGGTTCCCACTCCCTCCCCTCCCCGCATCATGCAGCATGTGGGATCTTAGTTCCCAGACCAGGGATGGACCAGCAATGCCTGCAGTGGAAGCACTCGAAGCATGGAGTCTTAACCCCTGGACTGCCAGGGAAGTCCCAGAGGTTCCCTCTTTATCTCTCAAAGTTTCAGGAGGACCCAGTACCCATACCCTCTCTGTTAGGGACTGTTTGGTTATCTTGGCCCTGAGACTACATAATTGCTTCAGGTCTTTCAAGCTCTGATGGCTTCCCTGATAGCTCAGTTGGTAAAGAATCCACCTGCAATGTAGGAGACCTTGGTTAGATTCCTGGGTTGGGTAGATTTCCTGGAGAAGGGATAGGCTACCCACTCCAGTATTCTTGGGCTTCCTTTGTGGCTCAGCTGGGAAAGAATCCACCTGCAATGTGGGAGACTGGTTTCGATCCCTGGGTTGGGAAGATCCCCTGGAGAAGGGAACAGCTATTCACTCCAGTATTCTGGCCTGGAGAATTCCATGGATTATATAGTCCTTGGGGTCGCAAAGAGTTGGATGCAACTGAGCGACTTTCACGTTTCAAGCTCTTGGTGGCCCAAATGGTAGCACCGATCCTGTAGCAAGTCAGTAACCAAGTGTTATGAAACCCTGCTGTGTCAATTCCTAAGGCCTCAAACACTATGAGTGCTTCCCGCTGTAGGAGCATGGTGAGTACAATAGCTTTCAAAGTGGTTGGCTGGAATTAAATTTCCAGATTGACAGGGGAGACTGACAGGCTGCAGTCCATAGGGTCGCAGAGAGTCGGACTCAAGTGAAGTAACTTAGCATGCACAGTCATTCTGCATTTTTGAATGTAGTATAGTGAGAATCCCCATGGACAGAGGAGCCTGGGGTTGCAAACAGTTGGACACAACTGAGCGACTAAGCAAGCACAGCACAGCACATAATATAAGAAAAAGAAGGAATCTTGGAGCCACTAAAATCTGCATTTAAATGCATGTTCTACCACATCCTGGCTGTATGACCCTGACAATCTCTCCATGCTTCTCCATCAAGAGTTAGAAGCTCAGCATACGCAACTCATGGGGTTGTTGTAAGGATAAGGAAATAACATCGGGGAGTATCTGACATGAATAATATACCAAATAAAATATTTTCCTTCTCCTCTAAATGTTTCCCTACCCTCAGTTGGATTTCAAACACCTAAAGGCAAGAGGCTATCCTTTGCGACCTCTCTGGAGCATGTGTTACCATGAAAAGAACCACGGGTTTGAGAGCTGCCCTGAGGATCTGGGCTTGGATGTCCAATATGGCGGCCATTAGCCACCCGTGGCAAGTGAGCACTTGAAATGTGGCTTGTGCAATCAAGGAGCAGGAGAGTTCTACCTTTATTTAGTCAGCTGTTAAGTCATTTAAGTTTACTTTTAGAAGCAGATATTCAGCTTAGTCATTGGAGACATTTAAGCATGTTTGGAACAAATTTGGTACTTGAATCTTCTTTTTCAACTGTACATTTTATGAAATCTAAACACAGGTCAAGAATTTTTGATGAAAATTTAAAGCCCAGAATGAGATACACTATAAATGGAAAATACACACTGGACTTCAAAGATTTAGTGTGAAAAAAAGAAGGCAAAATCCCTCACTAATTTTTTTTTGCACTGACAACATGTGAATGTTGAGATAAATGTTAATTTTACCTATTAAAAGAAAAAAAAAAAGAATTTAGTTGTCAGTCACTACTTTGGGCATCTTCCTCCAGACCAGGGGTCCAACAAGGCCCTCAGCTACTCTACCATCTCCAGAGATCTGCTTTCTATTTCGTGTGCCCTGCTCAGAGGGTCCCCGTGGGAAGTGCTATGTAGACGACACGATTGGCCTCATCAAGCTTCAGTGTGTGGTAGACCACAGGAACTTTGATTGGAGTCCCAAAGTGAGGTGAGGTGGGGCTTGGAGCCAATCCCAAGGAAGCAGGAGGCATGCACTTTGAGGAGAGGAAAGTGGGAGGGGACGGTGGCCGGGAGGTAAAGAAGTAAACACAGACAGACAATGGGAGCCGGGATTTCATCTGTGGGGTGGATGGCAGCTAGATTGAAATATGGAGTCATAGGACTTCTCTGGTGGTCCAGTGGTTAAGATTTTGCCTTCCAATGCAGGTGGTACATTGTGGATCCCTGGTCAGGGAACTAAGATCCAACATGCCTTGGGGCCATAAAACCAAAACATAAAACAGAAGCAATATTGTAACAAATTCAATAAAGACTTTAAAAAAGGGTCCACATCAAAAAATCTTTTTAAAAAAAAATCTCAAAAAAAAAAAGCAAATATGAAGTCAAGGCATAGTTGCGTGACCAGTAGAGAGATTCAGTAGCAAGGGAGACTTCTACCCAACGGAGGTAACAATTAGAGAAGTCTTTGATGCATAAGAAGGGGTGTTAGCCAGACTGTATGAGGAGGCAAGTTAAGCTTTAGTCGTGACTGACTCTTTGCGACATCGTGGACTATCTCCGCCAGGCTCCTCTGTCCATGGGATTCTCCAGGCAAGAATACTGGATTGGGTTGTCACTTCCTTC
Organism: Bubalus kerabau; assembly: GCF_029407905.1. Classification (NCBI taxonomy): domain Eukaryota; kingdom Metazoa; phylum Chordata; class Mammalia; order Artiodactyla; family Bovidae; genus Bubalus; species Bubalus kerabau. The sequence continues at coordinate 50,303,130 of NC_073627.1, read as the reverse complement.
TCCAGAGGATCTTCCTGATCCAGGGATCAGACGCCCATCTCCTGCTTGGCAGGCAGGTTCTTTACCACTGAGCCACCAGGAAAGCAGGAAAGCCCATAAAGCAGAGTAAATAAGTACAAATATACAGGGATAGAAAAGGAGGGAGTTTCTATTACAAGTTGCAAACTTGCCACTTTTTTCTTTCTAAAAGATATTGATTTACTTTTGGCTCCATCAGGCCTTAGTTGTGGCTCTTGGGTCTTTGTTGCAGCTGGTGGGCGTCTCTCTAGTTGAAGCATGTAAGCTCCAGAGTGACATGCGGGACCTTAGTTCTCTGACTAATTCCTGAAATGGGTTCAGGAATTGAACCCATATCCCTCATATTGGAAGGCAGATTCTTAACCACCAGATCACCAACAAAGACCCCAGGTCAGTAGGTGCCCAATAAGCTACTGGAGATCAGTGGAGAAATAACTCCAGAAAGCATGAAGAGACAGAGCCAAAGCTAAAAAAAACGCCCAGTTGTGGATGTGACTGGTGATCGAAGTCAAGTCTGATGTTGTGAAGAACAATATTGCATAGGAACCTGGAATGTTAGGTCCGTGAATCAAGGTAAATTGGGAGTGGTCAAACAGGAGATGGCAAGAGGGAACATTTACATTCTAGGAATCAATGAACTGAAATCGACTGGAATGGGTGAATTTAATTCAGATGACCATTACATCTACTGCTGTCATCAAGAATCCCTTAGAAGAAACGGAGTAGCTCCCATAGTCAACAAAAGAGTCTAAAATGCACTACTTGGGTATAATCTCAAAAACGACAGAATGATCTCTGTTTGTTTCCAAGGCAAACCATTCAATATCACAGTAATCCAAGCCTGTGCCCAAGCACTAATGCTGAAGAAGCTGAAGTTGAATGGTTCTAAGAAGACCTACAAGACCTTCTAGAAATAATACCAAAAAAAGATGTCCTTTTCATCATAGGGGACTGGAGTGCAAAAGTAGGAGTAACAGGCAAGTTTGGCCTTGGAGTACAAAATGAAGCAGGGCAAAGGCTAACAGAGTTTTGCCAAGAGAACGCACTGGTCATAGCAACCACAGCAACTCCCTTCCAACAACACAAGAGATGACTCTCCACATGGACATCACCAGATGGTCAAAACCAAAATCAGATTGATTATATTCTTTGCAGCCGAAGATGGAGAAGCTCTATACAGTCAGCAAAAACAAGACTGGGAGCTGACTGTGGAACAGATCATGAACTCCTTATGGTCAAATTCAGACTTAAATTGAAGAAGGTAGGGAAAACCACTAGACCATTCAGGTATGGCCTAAATCAAGTCCCTTATGCTTATACAGTGGAAGTGACAAATAGATTCAAGGTATTAGATCTGATAGACAGAGTGCCTGAAGAACTATAGATGGAGGTTTGTGACATTGTAGAGGAGGCAGTGATCAAAACCATCCCCAAGAAAAAGAAATGCAAAAAGGCAAAATGGTTGTCTGAGGAGGCCTTACAAATAGCTGAGAAAAGAAGAGAAATGAAAGGCAAAGGAGAAAAGGAAAGATATACTCATTTGAATGCAGAGTTCCAAAGAAAAGCAAGGAGAGATGAGAAAGCCTTCCTCAGTGATCAATGCAAAGAAATAGAGGAAAACAATAGAATGGGAAAGACTAGAGATCTCTTCAATAAAATTAGAGATACCAAGGGAACATTTCATGCAAAGATGGGCACAATAAAGGATAGAATTGGTATGGAACTAACAGAAGCAGAAAATATTAAGAAGAGGTGGCAAGAAAACACAGAAGAACTATACAAAAAAGATCTTCATGACTCAGAGAGCCACGATAGTGTGATCATTCACCTAGAGCCAATCATCCTGGAATGCGAAGTCAAGTGGGCCTTAGAAAGCATCACTATGAACAAAGCTAGTGGAGGTGATGGAATTCCAGTTGTGCTATTTCAAATCCTGAAAGATGATGCTGTGAAAGTGCTGCACTCAATATGCCAGCAAATTTGGAAAATTCAGCAGTGGCCACAGGGCTGGAAAAGGTCAGTTTTTCTTCCAATCCCAAAAAAAGGCAGTGCCAAAGAATGTTCAAACTACTGCACAATTGCACACATCTCATAGGCTAGAAATTCTCAAAGCCAGGTTTCAACAGTACATAAACCAAGAACTTCCAGATGTTCAAGCTGGATTTAGAAAAGGCAGAGGAACCAGAGATCAAATTGCCAACATTTGTTGGATCATAGAAAAAGCAAGAGAGTTTCCGGAAAACATCAACTTCTGCTTTATTGACTATGCCAAGGCCTTTGACTATGTGGATCACAACAATATGTGGAAAATTCTGAAAGAGATGGGAATACCAGCCCACCTTACCTGCCTTCTGAAAAATCTGTATGCAGGGCAAGAAGTGACACTTAGAACTGGACATGGAGCAAGAAACTGATTCCAAATTGGGAAAGGAGTAGGTCAAGGCTGTATACGGTCACCCTGCTTATTTAACTTATATGCAGACTTCTTCATGTGAAATGCCAGGCTGGATGAAGCACAAGTTGGAATCAAGATTGCTGGGAGAAATATCAATAACCTCAGATACGCAGATGACACCACCCTTAAGGCAGAAAGCGAAGAAGAACTAAAGAGCCTCTTGATGAAAGTGAAAGAGGAGAGTGAAAAAGTTAGCTTAAAACTCAACATTCAAAAACAAAGATCATGGCATCTGGTCCCATCACTTCATGGCAAATAGATGGGGAAACAGTGGAAACAGTGTCAGACTTTATTTTTCTGGGCTCCAAAATCACTGCAGATGGTGACTGCAGCCATGAAATTAAAAGATGCTTGCTCCTAGGAAGAAAAGTTATGACAAACCTAGACAGCATACTAAAAAGCAGAGACATTGCTTTGCTGGCAAAGGTCTGTCTAGTCAAAGCTATGGTTTTTCCGGTAGTCATGTATGGATGTGAGAATTGAACCATAAAGAAGGCTGAGCACAGAAGAATTGACGCTTTTGAACTGTAGTGTTGGAGAAGACTCTTGAGAATCCTTTGGACTTCAAAGAGATCAAATTGTCATACTAAAGGAAATCAGTCCTGACTATTCATTGGTAGAACTGATGCTGAAGCTGAAACTCCAATATTTTGGCCACCTGATACCAAGAACTGACTCATTGGAAAAGACCCTGATTCTGGGAAAGATTGAAGGTGGGAGGAGAAGGGATGACAGAGGCTGAGTTGGTTGGATGGCATCACTGACTCAATGGACATGAGTTTGGGCAAGCTTGGGGATTGGTGATGGACAGGGAAGCCTGGCGTGCTGCTGCCCATGGGGTTGCAAAAAGTCAGAAACGACTGAGTGACTGAACTGAACTGACTGAAGGACACAACATACCCCGATTAGAATCAAATGGGTCCAAGATGGCAGACAAGTGGACTTTGGTTAGACCTTGATCCTCAATCAGCAAGCTAAATGACACTCCCAGAGGCACCGTGACAGTTCCAAGGCACTGTCAAAAGGCCAAGGAGTGGGCAGTGGCCCAATTCCTTGGGTGGAAATCTCCACCCCTTTCCAAAAATAGCTGGGGTAATCTCCCACTCATTAGCATATGAAATTACCCAGCCTCTAAAAACTAACCTGCCACACTCACCCTCTGCGATGACCCACACTCTGTCTGTGGAGTGTACTCCTCTCTAAATCTGAATAAAGCAACTACTTACTTATCACTTTGTCTCTCACTGAATTCATTCTGCAATGAGACATCAAGTACCTGAGCTTCTTTAGGTCCTGAAACCAGGAATGGGGCAGTGTTTTGGCTGGGTTTGAGTCCCAGTCACGTGGGTTCAAGTCCCAAGCAGGATTTTGGCCGGGTTCAAGTCCTGGCTGTTGGAACCAGCCCAACAATGAACCGACCTGAAGGAGTGGTGCCACAGAAGAATAAGGAAAAATAAGACTCAGAAATAAAAGTGGGGACCAGGGGGCTGAGGCCATTCGCAGGCAAAAGCCCAGATCCTAATCCTTGCATGCCTTTTATTGCTAACATCTACTTCCTTGTTAGTGCTCTAGAGATATCTGTTGTTTACAATCTCAGATCAGAGATAAAGATACACAATGCACAGTCCTCAATGTCATTTCTCAGCAGCTCCCTCAAGGCTTAATGGTTTTCTATCAGTCACATCAGTACTTCAACCAATTGTTTTCAAGATGTCTTTCCACGATGTACATTTTACTGCTCCCAGCCCTTTGACTGGAGGTGATGAGAAACTCGTTCTTATTTTTCAAAGAAGTCCTGTTAATTATAGTACAGGCCTGTGCATAGCATATTCCCTACACCGGTCACACGGGTTCACGTGCCAAACAGGATTTTGGCTGGGTTTGAGTCCCAGCACACCAGTTCAAGTCCCAGTCTGAGGTAAACAGTTTCACTGCCAGGACGCCCCAATCACCTTGCGAGTTTTAAGGGCAGGCCCTACAGCTCTGTGTTGATGGTGGGGAGGATGATCGAACCCCTGCATTCACATCATGCTGCTGAGCGGACTCTGCTTTGAGGACGATGCACATGGGCAGCAATGGGCTGTGAGTTATACTTATTCTCTCTGAGCTCTGCGTCATGGAACCTGGATCAGGACACAGGTAACTGCAAGTGTACTCCCTGATAGGCAGCTGACCTTTCTGGATTAATCAGATCTGGGTTTAGCGTTGAGTAATGTTGTTCTTTCAAATAAGTCCTCTGAGCCAAAAGAAATAATTTGTTCTGCCTAATTATCAATACTACTAAAGAATGGAGGCCACTTTGAGTGACAGAGGAAAAGGAGGTGGGAAGAAAGGGACCTGGTATATACCAGGCACTTCTATGTGCCAGATTTTATAAACAAACACACGTTGATACATATATGTATTTTATTTTATTTATTTATTTTGGGGGGAGGCTAATTACTTTACAATATTGTATTGGTTTTGCCATACATTGACATGAATCCCCCACAGGTATACATGCGTTCCAGTATTTTAAATATATATAATTGTGTGTATGTGCTCAGCCGATCAGTCATGTCTGACTCTTTGTAATCTCATTGACTGGGGCCTGCCAGGCTCCTCTGTCCAGGAATTTTCCAGGCCAACCCATGGAGTGGGTTGCCATTTCCTATGCCTGGGGATCTTCCCAGTCCAGGGATCAAACCTGCATCTCTTGCATTGGCAGGCAGATTCCTTAACACCATGCCACCTGGGAAGCTCCAATATATATATAATTACATATACATATAATTTATATATACATACACACGTTATTTTCACTCCTTTTCAAGATCAAAAATACTCTCTCAAGGGTTATCTCCATTTCACACATGGGGAGATAATCACTCCTCCAGATTCACACAACTTCTTAATTACCCAAGTCTTTCTGACTTCAAATCCCAAGCTCTCTCCTCCACCTGACACTGTTTCTGCCTTTTCCTTACATATTGCCACTCACCAGATTCTAGACCCCGGAGAAGGCAATGGCACCCCACTCCAGTACTCTTGCCTGGAAAATCCCATGGACGGAGGAGCCTGGTGGGCTGCAGTCCATGGTGTCGCTGAGAGTCGGACATGACTGAGTGACTTCACTTTCGCTTTTCACTTTCATGCATTGGAGGAGGAAATGGCAACCCACTCCAGTGTTCTTGCCTGGAGAATCCCAGGCACGGGGGAGCCTGGTGGGCTGCCGTCTATGGGGTTACACAGAGTCGGAAAGGACTGAAGTGACTTAGCAGCAGCAGATTCTAGACCCAAATATTAATTCTACAGGGCTCAAGTTTTGACCTAAGAGTTGGCGCTGACACCCTCTCATTTCCCCCAACCTCCATGGAACTCTAGAATTCCTTCCTGAGTCACATAACCTGAACTGCTAACAAGGAGAAATTCCTTCGGTAAAGTAAGTTTCATGCCATGCTCAGGTGAAAGGAAAACCCCATCTGAGTGTAATAGCTGTTTTCCCTCCTCCTGCCTTGTACAGAATCCTCATGCCTCCTTTTACCACAGGTTCTCCATAATGTGGACCTAGTTTTTCCACCTGACCCCACTGTGCATTTTATTGGCCTAGGAGAGGGAGTATTTGTGAGCCCTGGGATTTCAGCTTGAGGTTGAGAAAGTGAAGCTCAGTGAAGGGGAGAAAAGGGTAAGGTAGACAAATATTTTGGAACTGGACCAGCTGGAAATAAGTACAGGTTTCTGGGCTACCAGTGACTTTCCATTGCACAAATCCAAATGTACCAGCCAGCAAGCAGCTGCTTCTCCAGGTAGCATCACGTAGGCTTTAGGCTCCAGGGACATTGCAATCCACTGTCAACTGAGATGGTGCTCTTCTCACAACCCAATGTTGGAGGTTCCCACTCCCTCCCCTCCCCGCATCATGCAGCATGTGGGATCTTAGTTCCCAGACCAGGGATGGACCAGCAATGCCTGCAGTGGAAGCACTCGAAGCATGGAGTCTTAACCCCTGGACTGCCAGGGAAGTCCCAGAGGTTCCCTCTTTATCTCTCAAAGTTTCAGGAGGACCCAGTACCCATACCCTCTCTGTTAGGGACTGTTTGGTTATCTTGGCCCTGAGACTACATAATTGCTTCAGGTCTTTCAAGCTCTGATGGCTTCCCTGATAGCTCAGTTGGTAAAGAATCCACCTGCAATGTAGGAGACCTTGGTTAGATTCCTGGGTTGGGTAGATTTCCTGGAGAAGGGATAGGCTACCCACTCCAGTATTCTTGGGCTTCCTTTGTGGCTCAGCTGGGAAAGAATCCACCTGCAATGTGGGAGACTGGTTTCGATCCCTGGGTTGGGAAGATCCCCTGGAGAAGGGAACAGCTATTCACTCCAGTATTCTGGCCTGGAGAATTCCATGGATTATATAGTCCTTGGGGTCGCAAAGAGTTGGATGCAACTGAGCGACTTTCACGTTTCAAGCTCTTGGTGGCCCAAATGGTAGCACCGATCCTGTAGCAAGTCAGTAACCAAGTGTTATGAAACCCTGCTGTGTCAATTCCTAAGGCCTCAAACACTATGAGTGCTTCCCGCTGTAGGAGCATGGTGAGTACAATAGCTTTCAAAGTGGTTGGCTGGAATTAAATTTCCAGATTGACAGGGGAGACTGACAGGCTGCAGTCCATAGGGTCGCAGAGAGTCGGACTCAAGTGAAGTAACTTAGCATGCACAGTCATTCTGCATTTTTGAATGTAGTATAGTGAGAATCCCCATGGACAGAGGAGCCTGGGGTTGCAAACAGTTGGACACAACTGAGCGACTAAGCAAGCACAGCACAGCACATAATATAAGAAAAAGAAGGAATCTTGGAGCCACTAAAATCTGCATTTAAATGCATGTTCTACCACATCCTGGCTGTATGACCCTGACAATCTCTCCATGCTTCTCCATCAAGAGTTAGAAGCTCAGCATACGCAACTCATGGGGTTGTTGTAAGGATAAGGAAATAACATCGGGGAGTATCTGACATGAATAATATACCAAATAAAATATTTTCCTTCTCCTCTAAATGTTTCCCTACCCTCAGTTGGATTTCAAACACCTAAAGGCAAGAGGCTATCCTTTGCGACCTCTCTGGAGCATGTGTTACCATGAAAAGAACCACGGGTTTGAGAGCTGCCCTGAGGATCTGGGCTTGGATGTCCAATATGGCGGCCATTAGCCACCCGTGGCAAGTGAGCACTTGAAATGTGGCTTGTGCAATCAAGGAGCAGGAGAGTTCTACCTTTATTTAGTCAGCTGTTAAGTCATTTAAGTTTACTTTTAGAAGCAGATATTCAGCTTAGTCATTGGAGACATTTAAGCATGTTTGGAACAAATTTGGTACTTGAATCTTCTTTTTCAACTGTACATTTTATGAAATCTAAACACAGGTCAAGAATTTTTGATGAAAATTTAAAGCCCAGAATGAGATACACTATAAATGGAAAATACACACTGGACTTCAAAGATTTAGTGTGAAAAAAAGAAGGCAAAATCCCTCACTAATTTTTTTTTGCACTGACAACATGTGAATGTTGAGATAAATGTTAATTTTACCTATTAAAAGAAAAAAAAAAAGAATTTAGTTGTCAGTCACTACTTTGGGCATCTTCCTCCAGACCAGGGGTCCAACAAGGCCCTCAGCTACTCTACCATCTCCAGAGATCTGCTTTCTATTTCGTGTGCCCTGCTCAGAGGGTCCCCGTGGGAAGTGCTATGTAGACGACACGATTGGCCTCATCAAGCTTCAGTGTGTGGTAGACCACAGGAACTTTGATTGGAGTCCCAAAGTGAGGTGAGGTGGGGCTTGGAGCCAATCCCAAGGAAGCAGGAGGCATGCACTTTGAGGAGAGGAAAGTGGGAGGGGACGGTGGCCGGGAGGTAAAGAAGTAAACACAGACAGACAATGGGAGCCGGGATTTCATCTGTGGGGTGGATGGCAGCTAGATTGAAATATGGAGTCATAGGACTTCTCTGGTGGTCCAGTGGTTAAGATTTTGCCTTCCAATGCAGGTGGTACATTGTGGATCCCTGGTCAGGGAACTAAGATCCAACATGCCTTGGGGCCATAAAACCAAAACATAAAACAGAAGCAATATTGTAACAAATTCAATAAAGACTTTAAAAAAGGGTCCACATCAAAAAATCTTTTTAAAAAAAAATCTCAAAAAAAAAAAGCAAATATGAAGTCAAGGCATAGTTGCGTGACCAGTAGAGAGATTCAGTAGCAAGGGAGACTTCTACCCAACGGAGGTAACAATTAGAGAAGTCTTTGATGCATAAGAAGGGGTGTTAGCCAGACTGTATGAGGAGGCAAGTTAAGCTTTAGTCGTGACTGACTCTTTGCGACATCGTGGACTATCTCCGCCAGGCTCCTCTGTCCATGGGATTCTCCAGGCAAGAATACTGGATTGGGTTGTCACTTCCTTCTCCAGAGGATCTTCCTGATCCAGGGATCAGACGCCCATCTCCTGCTTGGCAGGCAGGTTCTTTACCACTGAGCCACCAGGAAAGCAGGAAAGCCCATAAAGCAGAGTAAATAAGTACAAATATACAGGGATAGAAAAGGAGGGAGTTTCTATTACAAGTTGCAAACTTGCCACTTTTTTCTTTCTAAAAGATATTGATTTACTTTTGGCTCCATCAGGCCTTAGTTGTGGCTCTTGGGTCTTTGTTGCAGCTGGTGGGCGTCTCTCTAGTTGAAGCATGTAAGCTCCAGAGTGACATGCGGGACCTTAGTTCTCTGACTAATTCCTGAAATGGGTTCAGGAATTGAACCCATATCCCTCATATTGGAAGGCAGATTCTTAACCACCAGATCACCAACAAAGACCCCAGGTCAGTAGGTGCCCAATAAGCTACTGGAGATCAGTGGAGAAATAACTCCAGAAAGCATGAAGAGACAGAGCCAAAGCTAAAAAAAACGCCCAGTTGTGGATGTGACTGGTGATCGAAGTCAAGTCTGATGTTGTGAAGAACAATATTGCATAGGAACCTGGAATGTTAGGTCCGTGAATCAAGGTAAATTGGGAGTGGTCAAACAGGAGATGGCAAGAGGGAACATTTACATTCTAGGAATCAATGAACTGAAATCGACTGGAATGGGTGAATTTAATTCAGATGACCATTACATCTACTGCTGTCATCAAGAATCCCTTAGAAGAAACGGAGTAGCTCCCATAGTCAACAAAAGAGTCTAAAATGCACTACTTGGGTATAATCTCAAAAACGACAGAATGATCTCTGTTTGTTTCCAAGGCAAACCATTCAATATCACAGTAATCCAAGCCTGTGCCCAAGCACTAATGCTGAAGAAGCTGAAGTTGAATGGTTCTAAGAAGACCTACAAGACCTTCTAGAAATAATACCAAAAAAAGATGTCCTTTTCATCATAGGGGACTGGAGTGCAAAAGTAGGAGTAACAGGCAAGTTTGGCCTTGGAGTACAAAATGAAGCAGGGCAAAGGCTAACAGAGTTTTGCCAAGAGAACGCACTGGTCATAGCAACCACAGCAACTCCCTTCCAACAACACAAGAGATGACTCTCCACATGGACATCACCAGATGGTCAAAACCAAAATCAGATTGATTATATTCTTTGCAGCCGAAGATGGAGAAGCTCTATACAGTCAGCAAAAACAAGACTGGGAGCTGACTGTGGAACAGATCATGAACTCCTTATGGTCAAATTCAGACTTAAATTGAAGAAGGTAGGGAAAACCACTAGACCATTCAGGTATGGCCTAAATCAAGTCCCTTATGCTTATACAGTGGAAGTGACAAATAGATTCAAGGTATTAGATCTGATAGACAGAGTGCCTGAAGAACTATAGATGGAGGTTTGTGACATTGTAGAGGAGGCAGTGATCAAAACCATCCCCAAGAAAAAGAAATGCAAAAAGGCAAAATGGTTGTCTGAGGAGGCCTTACAAATAGCTGAGAAAAGAAGAGAAATGAAAGGCAAAGGAGAAAAGGAAAGATATACTCATTTGAATGCAGAGTTCCAAAGAAAAGCAAGGAGAGATGAGAAAGCCTTCCTCAGTGATCAATGCAAAGAAATAGAGGAAAACAATAGAATGGGAAAGACTAGAGATCTCTTCAATAAAATTAGAGATACCAAGGGAACATTTCATGCAAAGATGGGCACAATAAAGGATAGAATTGGTATGGAACTAACAGAAGCAGAAAATATTAAGAAGAGGTGGCAAGAAAACACAGAAGAACTATACAAAAAAGATCTTCATGACTCAGAGAGCCACGATAGTGTGATCATTCACCTAGAGCCAATCATCCTGGAATGCGAAGTCAAGTGGGCCTTAGAAAGCATCACTATGAACAAAGCTAGTGGAGGTGATGGAATTCCAGTTGTGCTATTTCAAATCCTGAAAGATGATGCTGTGAAAGTGCTGCACTCAATATGCCAGCAAATTTGGAAAATTCAGCAGTGGCCACAGGGCTGGAAAAGGTCAGTTTTTCTTCCAATCCCAAAAAAAGGCAGTGCCAAAGAATGTTCAAACTACTGCACAATTGCACACATCTCATAGGCTAGAAATTCTCAAAGCCAGGTTTCAACAGTACATAAACCAAGAACTTCCAGATGTTCAAGCTGGATTTAGAAAAGGCAGAGGAACCAGAGATCAAATTGCCAACATTTGTTGGATCATAGAAAAAGCAAGAGAGTTTCCGGAAAACATCAACTTCTGCTTTATTGACTATGCCAAGGCCTTTGACTATGTGGATCACAACAATATGTGGAAAATTCTGAAAGAGATGGGAATACCAGCCCACCTTACCTGCCTTCTGAAAAATCTGTATGCAGGGCAAGAAGTGACACTTAGAACTGGACATGGAGCAAGAAACTGATTCCAAATTGGGAAAGGAGTAGGTCAAGGCTGTATACGGTCACCCTGCTTATTTAACTTATATGCAGACTTCTTCATGTGAAATGCCAGGCTGGATGAAGCACAAGTTGGAATCAAGATTGCTGGGAGAAATATCAATAACCTCAGATACGCAGATGACACCACCCTTAAGGCAGAAAGCGAAGAAGAACTAAAGAGCCTCTTGATGAAAGTGAAAGAGGAGAGTGAAAAAGTTAGCTTAAAACTCAACATTCAAAAACAAAGATCATGGCATCTGGTCCCATCACTTCATGGCAAATAGATGGGGAAACAGTGGAAACAGTGTCAGACTTTATTTTTCTGGGCTCCAAAATCACTGCAGATGGTGACTGCAGCCATGAAATTAAAAGATGCTTGCTCCTAGGAAGAAAAGTTATGACAAACCTAGACAGCATACTAAAAAGCAGAGACATTGCTTTGCTGGCAAAGGTCTGTCTAGTCAAAGCTATGGTTTTTCCGGTAGTCATGTATGGATGTGAGAATTGAACCATAAAGAAGGCTGAGCACAGAAGAATTGACGCTTTTGAACTGTAGTGTTGGAGAAGACTCTTGAGAATCCTTTGGACTTCAAAGAGATCAAATTGTCATACTAAAGGAAATCAGTCCTGACTATTCATTGGTAGAACTGATGCTGAAGCTGAAACTCCAATATTTTGGCCACCTGATACCAAGAACTGACTCATTGGAAAAGACCCTGATTCTGGGAAAGATTGAAGGTGGGAGGAGAAGGGATGACAGAGGCTGAGTTGGTTGGATGGCATCACTGACTCAATGGACATGAGTTTGGGCAAGCTTGGGGATTGGTGATGGACAGGGAAGCCTGGCGTGCTGCTGCCCATGGGGTTGCAAAAAGTCAGAAACGACTGAGTGACTGAACTGAACTGACTGAAGGACACAACATACCCCGATTAGAATCAAATGGGTCCAAGATGGCAGACAAGTGGACTTTGGTTAGACCTTGATCCTCAATCAGCAAGCTAAATGACACTCCCAGAGGCACCGTGACAGTTCCAAGGCACTGTCAAAAGGCCAAGGAGTGGGCAGTGGCCCAATTCCTTGGGTGGAAATCTCCACCCCTTTCCAAAAATAGCTGGGGTAATCTCCCACTCATTAGCATATGAAATTACCCAGCCTCTAAAAACTAACCTGCCACACTCACCCTCTGCGATGACCCACACTCTGTCTGTGGAGTGTACTCCTCTCTAAATCTGAATAAAGCAACTACTTACTTATCACTTTGTCTCTCACTGAATTCATTCTGCAGTGAGACATCAAGTACCTGAGCTTCTTTAGGTCCTGAAACCAGGAATGGGGCAGTGTTTTGGCTGGGTTTGAGTCCCAGTCACGTGGGTTCAAGTCCCAAGCAGGATTTTGGCCGGGTTCAAGTCCTGGCTGTTGGAACCAGCCCAACAATGAACCGACCTGAAGGAGTGGTGCCACAGAAGAATAAGGAAAAATAAGACTCAGAAATAAAAGTGGGGACCAGGGGGCTGAGGCCATTCGCAGGCAAAAGCCCAGATCCTAATCCTTGCATGCCTTTTATTGCTAACATCTACTTCCTTGTTAGTGCTCTAGAGATATCTGTTGTTTACAATCTCAGATCAGAGATAAAGATACACAATGCACAGTCCTCAATGTCATTTCTCAGCAGCTCCCTCAAGGCTTAATGGTTTTCTATCAGTCACATCAGTACTTCAACCAATTGTTTTCAAGATGTCTTTCCACGATGTACATTTTACTGCTCCCAGCCCTTTGACTGGAGGTGATGAGAAACTCGTTCTTATTTTTCAAAGAAGTCCTGTTAATTATAGTACAGGCCTGTGCATAGCATATTCCCTACACCGGTCACACGGGTTCACGTGCCAAACAGGATTTTGGCTGGGTTTGAGTCCCAGCACACCAGTTCAAGTCCCAGTCTGAGGTAAACAGTTTCACTGCCAGGACGCCCCAATCACCTTGCGAGTTTTAAGGGCAGGCCCTACAGCTCTGTGTTGATGGTGGGGAGGATGATCGAACCCCTGCATTCACATCATGCTGCTGAGCGGACTCTGCTTTGAGGACGATGCACATGGGCAGCAATGGGCTGTGAGTTATACTTATTCTCTCTGAGCTCTGCGTCATGGAACCTGGATCAGGACACAGGTAACTGCAAGTGTACTCCCTGATAGGCAGCTGACCTTTCTGGATTAATCAGATCTGGGTTTAGCGTTGAGTAATGTTGTTCTTTCAAATAAGTCCTCTGAGCCAAAAGAAATAATTTGTTCTGCCTAATTATCAATACTACTAAAGAATGGAGGCCACTTTGAGTGACAGAGGAAAAGGAGGTGGGAAGAAAGGGACCTGGTATATACCAGGCACTTCTATGTGCCAGATTTTATAAACAAACACACGTTGATACATATATGTATTTTATTTTATTTATTTATTTTGGGGGGAGGCTAATTACTTTACAATATTGTATTGGTTTTGCCATACATTGACATGAATCCCCCACAGGTATACATGCGTTCCAGTATTTTAAATATATATAATTGTGTGTATGTGCTCAGCCGATCAGTCATGTCTGACTCTTTGTAATCTCATTGACTGGGGCCTGCCAGGCTCCTCTGTCCAGGAATTTTCCAGGCCAACCCATGGAGTGGGTTGCCATTTCCTATGCCTGGGGATCTTCCCAGTCCAGGGATCAAACCTGCATCTCTTGCATTGGCAGGCAGATTCCTTAACACCATGCCACCTGGGAAGCTCCAATATATATATAATTACATATACATATAATTTATATATACATACACACGTTATTTTCACTCCTTTTCAAGATCAAAAATACTCTCTCAAGGGTTATCTCCATTTCACACATGGGGAGATAATCACTCCTCCAGATTCACACAACTTCTTAATTACCCAAGTCTTTCTGACTTCAAATCCCAAGCTCTCTCCTCCACCTGACACTGTTTCTGCCTTTTCCTTACATATTGCCACTCACCAGATTCTAGACCCCGGAGAAGGCAATGGCACCCCACTCCAGTACTCTTGCCTGGAAAATCCCATGGACGGAGGAGCCTGGTGGGCTGCAGTCCATGGTGTCGCTGAGAGTCGGACATGACTGAGTGACTTCACTTTCGCTTTTCACTTTCATGCATTGGAGGAGGAAATGGCAACCCACTCCAGTGTTCTTGCCTGGAGAATCCCAGGCACGGGGGAGCCTGGTGGGCTGCCGTCTATGGGGTTACACAGAGTCGGAAAGGACTGAAGTGACTTAGCAGCAGCAGATTCTAGACCCAAATATTAATTCTACAGGGCTCAAGTTTTGACCTAAGAGTTGGCGCTGACACCCTCTCATTTCCCCCAACCTCCATGGAACTCTAGAATTCCTTCCTGAGTCACATAACCTGAACTGCTAACAAGGAGAAATTCCTTCGGTAAAGTAAGTTTCATGCCATGCTCAGGTGAAAGGAAAACCCCATCTGAGTGTAATAGCTGTTTTCCCTCCTCCTGCCTTGTACAGAATCCTCATGCCTCCTTTTACCACAGGTTCTCCATAATGTGGACCTAGTTTTTCCACCTGACCCCACTGTGCATTTTATTGGCCTAGGAGAGGGAGTATTTGTGAGCCCTGGGATTTCAGCTTGAGGTTGAGAAAGTGAAGCTCAGTGAAGGGGAGAAAAGGGTAAGGTAGACAAATATTTTGGAACTGGACCAGCTGGAAATAAGTACAGGTTTCTGGGCTACCAGTGACTTTCCATTGCACAAATCCAAATGTACCAGCCAGCAAGCAGCTGCTTCTCCAGGTAGCATCACGTAGGCTTTAGGCTCCAGGGACATTGCAATCCACTGTCAACTGAGATGGTGCTCTTCTCACAACCCAATGTTGGAGGTTCCCACTCCCTCCCCTCCCCGCATCATGCAGCATGTGGGATCTTAGTTCCCAGACCAGGGATGGACCAGCAATGCCTGCAGTGGAAGCACTCGAAGCATGGAGTCTTAACCCCTGGACTGCCAGGGAAGTCCCAGAGGTTCCCTCTTTATCTCTCAAAGTTTCAGGAGGACCCAGTACCCATACCCTCTCTGTTAGGGACTGTTTGGTTATCTTGGCCCTGAGACTACATAATTGCTTCAGGTCTTTCAAGCTCTGATGGCTTCCCTGATAGCTCAGTTGGTAAAGAATCCACCTGCAATGTAGGAGACCTTGGTTAGATTCCTGGGTTGGGTAGATTTCCTGGAGAAGGGATAGGCTACCCACTCCAGTATTCTTGGGCTTCCTTTGTGGCTCAGCTGGGAAAGAATCCACCTGCAATGTGGGAGACTGGTTTCGATCCCTGGGTTGGGAAGATCCCCTGGAGAAGGGAACAG
Source organism: Bubalus kerabau (assembly GCF_029407905.1). Classification (NCBI taxonomy): domain Eukaryota; kingdom Metazoa; phylum Chordata; class Mammalia; order Artiodactyla; family Bovidae; genus Bubalus; species Bubalus kerabau. The sequence continues at coordinate 50,287,402 of NC_073627.1, read as the reverse complement.
CTATTCACTCCAGTATTCTGGCCTGGAGAATTCCATGGATTATATAGTCCTTGGGGTCGCAAAGAGTTGGATGCAACTGAGCGACTTTCACGTTTCAAGCTCTTGGTGGCCCAAATGGTAGCACCGATCCTGTAGCAAGTCAGTAACCAAGTGTTATGAAACCCTGCTGTGTCAATTCCTAAGGCCTCAAACACTATGAGTGCTTCCCGCTGTAGGAGCATGGTGAGTACAATAGCTTTCAAAGTGGTTGGCTGGAATTAAATTTCCAGATTGACAGGGGAGACTGACAGGCTGCAGTCCATAGGGTCGCAGAGAGTCGGACTCAAGTGAAGTAACTTAGCATGCACAGTCATTCTGCATTTTTGAATGTAGTATAGTGAGAATCCCCATGGACAGAGGAGCCTGGGGTTGCAAACAGTTGGACACAACTGAGCGACTAAGCAAGCACAGCACAGCACATAATATAAGAAAAAGAAGGAATCTTGGAGCCACTAAAATCTGCATTTAAATGCATGTTCTACCACATCCTGGCTGTATGACCCTGACAATCTCTCCATGCTTCTCCATCAAGAGTTAGAAGCTCAGCATACGCAACTCATGGGGTTGTTGTAAGGATAAGGAAATAACATCGGGGAGTATCTGACATGAATAATATACCAAATAAAATATTTTCCTTCTCCTCTAAATGTTTCCCTACCCTCAGTTGGATTTCAAACACCTAAAGGCAAGAGGCTATCCTTTGCGACCTCTCTGGAGCATGTGTTACCATGAAAAGAACCACGGGTTTGAGAGCTGCCCTGAGGATCTGGGCTTGGATGTCCAATATGGCGGCCATTAGCCACCCGTGGCAAGTGAGCACTTGAAATGTGGCTTGTGCAATCAAGGAGCAGGAGAGTTCTACCTTTATTTAGTCAGCTGTTAAGTCATTTAAGTTTACTTTTAGAAGCAGATATTCAGCTTAGTCATTGGAGACATTTAAGCATGTTTGGAACAAATTTGGTACTTGAATCTTCTTTTTCAACTGTACATTTTATGAAATCTAAACACAGGTCAAGAATTTTTGATGAAAATTTAAAGCCCAGAATGAGATACACTATAAATGGAAAATACACACTGGACTTCAAAGATTTAGTGTGAAAAAAAGAAGGCAAAATCCCTCACTAATTTTTTTTTGCACTGACAACATGTGAATGTTGAGATAAATGTTAATTTTACCTATTAAAAGAAAAAAAAAAAGAATTTAGTTGTCAGTCACTACTTTGGGCATCTTCCTCCAGACCAGGGGTCCAACAAGGCCCTCAGCTACTCTACCATCTCCAGAGATCTGCTTTCTATTTCGTGTGCCCTGCTCAGAGGGTCCCCGTGGGAAGTGCTATGTAGACGACACGATTGGCCTCATCAAGCTTCAGTGTGTGGTAGACCACAGGAACTTTGATTGGAGTCCCAAAGTGAGGTGAGGTGGGGCTTGGAGCCAATCCCAAGGAAGCAGGAGGCATGCACTTTGAGGAGAGGAAAGTGGGAGGGGACGGTGGCCGGGAGGTAAAGAAGTAAACACAGACAGACAATGGGAGCCGGGATTTCATCTGTGGGGTGGATGGCAGCTAGATTGAAATATGGAGTCATAGGACTTCTCTGGTGGTCCAGTGGTTAAGATTTTGCCTTCCAATGCAGGTGGTACATTGTGGATCCCTGGTCAGGGAACTAAGATCCAACATGCCTTGGGGCCATAAAACCAAAACATAAAACAGAAGCAATATTGTAACAAATTCAATAAAGACTTTAAAAAAGGGTCCACATCAAAAAATCTTTTTAAAAAAAAATCTCAAAAAAAAAAAGCAAATATGAAGTCAAGGCATAGTTGCGTGACCAGTAGAGAGATTCAGTAGCAAGGGAGACTTCTACCCAACGGAGGTAACAATTAGAGAAGTCTTTGATGCATAAGAAGGGGTGTTAGCCAGACTGTATGAGGAGGCAAGTTAAGCTTTAGTCGTGACTGACTCTTTGCGACATCGTGGACTATCTCCGCCAGGCTCCTCTGTCCATGGGATTCTCCAGGCAAGAATACTGGATTGGGTTGTCACTTCCTTCTCCAGAGGATCTTCCTGATCCAGGGATCAGACGCCCATCTCCTGCTTGGCAGGCAGGTTCTTTACCACTGAGCCACCAGGAAAGCAGGAAAGCCCATAAAGCAGAGTAAATAAGTACAAATATACAGGGATAGAAAAGGAGGGAGTTTCTATTACAAGTTGCAAACTTGCCACTTTTTTCTTTCTAAAAGATATTGATTTACTTTTGGCTCCATCAGGCCTTAGTTGTGGCTCTTGGGTCTTTGTTGCAGCTGGTGGGCGTCTCTCTAGTTGAAGCATGTAAGCTCCAGAGTGACATGCGGGACCTTAGTTCTCTGACTAATTCCTGAAATGGGTTCAGGAATTGAACCCATATCCCTCATATTGGAAGGCAGATTCTTAACCACCAGATCACCAACAAAGACCCCAGGTCAGTAGGTGCCCAATAAGCTACTGGAGATCAGTGGAGAAATAACTCCAGAAAGCATGAAGAGACAGAGCCAAAGCTAAAAAAAACGCCCAGTTGTGGATGTGACTGGTGATCGAAGTCAAGTCTGATGTTGTGAAGAACAATATTGCATAGGAACCTGGAATGTTAGGTCCGTGAATCAAGGTAAATTGGGAGTGGTCAAACAGGAGATGGCAAGAGGGAACATTTACATTCTAGGAATCAATGAACTGAAATCGACTGGAATGGGTGAATTTAATTCAGATGACCATTACATCTACTGCTGTCATCAAGAATCCCTTAGAAGAAACGGAGTAGCTCCCATAGTCAACAAAAGAGTCTAAAATGCACTACTTGGGTATAATCTCAAAAACGACAGAATGATCTCTGTTTGTTTCCAAGGCAAACCATTCAATATCACAGTAATCCAAGCCTGTGCCCAAGCACTAATGCTGAAGAAGCTGAAGTTGAATGGTTCTAAGAAGACCTACAAGACCTTCTAGAAATAATACCAAAAAAAGATGTCCTTTTCATCATAGGGGACTGGAGTGCAAAAGTAGGAGTAACAGGCAAGTTTGGCCTTGGAGTACAAAATGAAGCAGGGCAAAGGCTAACAGAGTTTTGCCAAGAGAACGCACTGGTCATAGCAACCACAGCAACTCCCTTCCAACAACACAAGAGATGACTCTCCACATGGACATCACCAGATGGTCAAAACCAAAATCAGATTGATTATATTCTTTGCAGCCGAAGATGGAGAAGCTCTATACAGTCAGCAAAAACAAGACTGGGAGCTGACTGTGGAACAGATCATGAACTCCTTATGGTCAAATTCAGACTTAAATTGAAGAAGGTAGGGAAAACCACTAGACCATTCAGGTATGGCCTAAATCAAGTCCCTTATGCTTATACAGTGGAAGTGACAAATAGATTCAAGGTATTAGATCTGATAGACAGAGTGCCTGAAGAACTATAGATGGAGGTTTGTGACATTGTAGAGGAGGCAGTGATCAAAACCATCCCCAAGAAAAAGAAATGCAAAAAGGCAAAATGGTTGTCTGAGGAGGCCTTACAAATAGCTGAGAAAAGAAGAGAAATGAAAGGCAAAGGAGAAAAGGAAAGATATACTCATTTGAATGCAGAGTTCCAAAGAAAAGCAAGGAGAGATGAGAAAGCCTTCCTCAGTGATCAATGCAAAGAAATAGAGGAAAACAATAGAATGGGAAAGACTAGAGATCTCTTCAATAAAATTAGAGATACCAAGGGAACATTTCATGCAAAGATGGGCACAATAAAGGATAGAATTGGTATGGAACTAACAGAAGCAGAAAATATTAAGAAGAGGTGGCAAGAAAACACAGAAGAACTATACAAAAAAGATCTTCATGACTCAGAGAGCCACGATAGTGTGATCATTCACCTAGAGCCAATCATCCTGGAATGTGAAGTCAAGTGGGCCTTAGAAAGCATCACTATGAACAAAGCTAGTGGAGGTGATGGAATTCCAGTTGTGCTATTTCAAATCCTGAAAGATGATGCTGTGAAAGTGCTGCACTCAATATGCCAGCAAATTTGGAAAATTCAGCAGTGGCCACAGGGCTGGAAAAGGTCAGTTTTTCTTCCAATCCCAAAAAAAGGCAGTGCCAAAGAATGTTCAAACTACTGCACAATTGCACACATCTCATAGGCTAGAAATTCTCAAAGCCAGGTTTCAACAGTACATAAACCAAGAACTTCCAGATGTTCAAGCTGGATTTAGAAAAGGCAGAGGAACCAGAGATCAAATTGCCAACATTTGTTGGATCATAGAAAAAGCAAGAGAGTTTCCGGAAAACATCAACTTCTGCTTTATTGACTATGCCAAGGCCTTTGACTATGTGGATCACAACAATATGTGGAAAATTCTGAAAGAGATGGGAATACCAGCCCACCTTACCTGCCTTCTGAAAAATCTGTATGCAGGGCAAGAAGTGACACTTAGAACTGGACATGGAGCAAGAAACTGATTCCAAATTGGGAAAGGAGTAGGTCAAGGCTGTATACGGTCACCCTGCTTATTTAACTTATATGCAGACTTCTTCATGTGAAATGCCAGGCTGGATGAAGCACAAGTTGGAATCAAGATTGCTGGGAGAAATATCAATAACCTCAGATACGCAGATGACACCACCCTTAAGGCAGAAAGCGAAGAAGAACTAAAGAGCCTCTTGATGAAAGTGAAAGAGGAGAGTGAAAAAGTTAGCTTAAAACTCAACATTCAAAAACAAAGATCATGGCATCTGGTCCCATCACTTCATGGCAAATAGATGGGGAAACAGTGGAAACAGTGTCAGACTTTATTTTTCTGGGCTCCAAAATCACTGCAGATGGTGACTGCAGCCATGAAATTAAAAGATGCTTGCTCCTAGGAAGAAAAGTTATGACAAACCTAGACAGCATACTAAAAAGCAGAGACATTGCTTTGCTGGCAAAGGTCTGTCTAGTCAAAGCTATGGTTTTTCCGGTAGTCATGTATGGATGTGAGAATTGAACCATAAAGAAGGCTGAGCACAGAAGAATTGACGCTTTTGAACTGTAGTGTTGGAGAAGACTCTTGAGAATCCTTTGGACTTCAAAGAGATCAAATTGTCATACTAAAGGAAATCAGTCCTGACTATTCATTGGTAGAACTGATGCTGAAGCTGAAACTCCAATATTTTGGCCACCTGATACCAAGAACTGACTCATTGGAAAAGACCCTGATTCTGGGAAAGATTGAAGGTGGGAGGAGAAGGGATGACAGAGGCTGAGTTGGTTGGATGGCATCACTGACTCAATGGACATGAGTTTGGGCAAGCTTGGGGATTGGTGATGGACAGGGAAGCCTGGCGTGCTGCTGCCCATGGGGTTGCAAAAAGTCAGAAACGACTGAGTGACTGAACTGAACTGACTGAAGGACACAACATACCCCGATTAGAATCAAATGGGTCCAAGATGGCAGACAAGTGGACTTTGGTTAGACCTTGATCCTCAATCAGCAAGCTAAATGACACTCCCAGAGGCACCGTGACAGTTCCAAGGCACTGTCAAAAGGCCAAGGAGTGGGCAGTGGCCCAATTCCTTGGGTGGAAATCTCCACCCCTTTCCAAAAATAGCTGGGGTAATCTCCCACTCATTAGCATATGAAATTACCCAGCCTCTAAAAACTAACCTGCCACACTCACCCTCTGCGATGACCCACACTCTGTCTGTGGAGTGTACTCCTCTCTAAATCTGAATAAAGCAACTACTTACTTATCACTTTGTCTCTCACTGAATTCATTCTGCAATGAGACATCAAGTACCTGAGCTTCTTTAGGTCCTGAAACCAGGAATGGGGCAGTGTTTTGGCTGGGTTTGAGTCCCAGTCACGTGGGTTCAAGTCCCAAGCAGGATTTTGGCCGGGTTCAAGTCCTGGCTGTTGGAACCAGCCCAACAATGAACCGACCTGAAGGAGTGGTGCCACAGAAGAATAAGGAAAAATAAGACTCAGAAATAAAAGTGGGGACCAGGGGGCTGAGGCCATTCGCAGGCAAAAGCCCAGATCCTAATCCTTGCATGCCTTTTATTGCTAACATCTACTTCCTTGTTAGTGCTCTAGAGATATCTGTTGTTTACAATCTCAGATCAGAGATAAAGATACACAATGCACAGTCCTCAATGTCATTTCTCAGCAGCTCCCTCAAGGCTTAATGGTTTTCTATCAGTCACATCAGTACTTCAACCAATTGTTTTCAAGATGTCTTTCCATGATGTACATTTTACTGCTCCCAGCCCTTTGACTGGAGGTGATGAGAAACTCGTTCTTATTTTTCAAAGAAGTCCTGTTAATTATAGTACAGGCCTGTGCATAGCATATTCCCTACACTGGTCACACGGGTTCACGTGCCAAACAGGATTTTGGCTGGGTTTGAGTCCCAGCACACCGGTTCAAGTCCCAGTCTGAGGTAAACAGTTTCACTGCCAGGACGCCCCAATCACCTTGCGAGTTTTGAGGGCAGGCCCTACAGCTCTGTGTTGATGGTGGGGAGGATGATCGAACCCCTGCATTCACATCATGCTGCTGAGCGGACTCTGCTTTGAGGACGATGCACACGGGCAGCAATGGGCTGTGAGTTATACTCATTCTCTCTGAGCTCTGCGTCATGGAACCTGGATCAGGACACAGGTAACTGCAAGTGTACTCCCTGATAGGCAGCTGACCTTTCTGGATTAATCAGATCTGGGTTTAGCGTTGAGTAATGTTGTTCTTTCAAATAAGTCCTCTGAGCCAAAAGAAATAATTTGTTCTGCCTAATTATCAATACTACTAAAGAATGGAGGCCACTTTGAGTGACAGAGGAAAAGGAGGTGGGAAGAAAGGGAACTGGTATATACCAGGCACTTCTATGTGCCAGATTTTATAAACAAACACACGTTGATACATATATGTATTTTATTTTATTTATTTATTTTGGGGGGAGGCTAATTACTTTACAATATTGTATTGGTTTTGCCATACATTGACATGAATCCCCCACAGGTATACATGCGTTCCAGTATTTTAAATATATATAATTGTGTGTATGTGCTCAGCCGATCAGTCATGTCTGACTCTTTGTAATCTCATTGACTGGGGCCTGCCAGGCTCCTCTGTCCATGGAATTTTCCAGGCAAGAATACTGGAGTGGGTTGCCATTTCCTATGCCTGGGGATCTTCCCAGTCCAGGGATCAAACCTGCATCTCTTGCATTGGCAGGCAGATTCCTTAACACCATGCCACCTGGGAAGCTCCAATATATATATAATTACATATACATATAATTTATATATACATACACACGTTATTTTCACTCCTTTTCAAGATCAAAAATACTCTCTCAAGGGTTATCTCCATTTCACACATGGGGAGATAATCACTCCTCCAGATTCACACAACTTCTTAATTACCCAAGTCTTTCTGACTTCAAATCCCAAGCTCTCTCCTCCACCTGACACTGTTTCTGCCTTTTCCTTACATATTGCCACTCACCAGATTCTAGACCCCGGAGAAGGCAATGGCACCCCACTCCAGTACTCTTGCCTGGAAAATCCCATGGACGGAGGAGCCTGGTGGGCTGCAGTCCATGGTGTCGCTGAGAGTCGGACATGACTGAGTGACTTCACTTTCGCTTTTCACTTTCATGCATTGGAGGAGGAAATGGCAACCCACTCCAGTGTTCTTGCCTGGAGAATCCCAGGCACGGGGGAGCCTGGTGGGCTGCCGTCTATGGGGTTACACAGAGTCGGAAAGGACTGAAGTGACTTAGCAGCAGCAGATTCTAGACCCAAATATTAATTCTACAGGGCTCAAGTTTTGACCTAAGAGTTGGCGCTGACACCCTCTCATTTCCCCCAACCTCCATGGAACTCTAGAATTCCTTCCTGAGTCACATAACCTGAACTGCTAACAAGGAGAAATTCCTTCGGTAAAGTAAGTTTCATGCCATGCTCAGGTGAAAGGAAAACCCCATCTGAGTGTAATAGCTGTTTTCCCTCCTCCTGCCTTGTACAGAATCCTCATGCCTCCTTTTACCACAGGTTCTCCATAATGTGGACCTAGTTTTTCCACCTGACCCCACTGTGCATTTTATTGGCCTAGGAGAGGGAGTATTTGTGAGCCCTGGGATTTCAGCTTGAGGTTGAGAAAGTGAAGCTCAGTGAAGGGGAGAAAAGGGTAAGGTAGACAAATATTTTGGAACTGGACCAGCTGGAAATAAGTACAGGTTTCTGGGCTACCAGTGACTTTCCATTGCACAAATCCAAATGTACCAGCCAGCAAGCAGCTGCTTCTCCAGGTAGCATCACGTAGGCTTTAGGCTCCAGGGACATTGCAATCCACTGTCAACTGAGATGGTGCTCTTCTCACAACCCAATGTTGGAGGTTCCCACTCCCTCCCCTCCCCGCATCATGCAGCATGTGGGATCTTAGTTCCCAGACCAGGGATGGACCAGCAATGCCTGCAGTGGAAGCACTCGAAGCATGGAGTCTTAACCCCTGGACTGCCAGGGAAGTCCCAGAGGTTCCCTCTTTATCTCTCAAAGTTTCAGGAGGACCCAGTACCCATACCCTCTCTGTTAGGGACTGTTTGGTTATCTTGGCCCTGAGACTACATAATTGCTTCAGGTCTTTCAAGCTCTGATGGCTTCCCTGATAGCTCAGTTGGTAAAGAATCCACCTGCAATGTAGGAGACCTTGGTTAGATTCCTGGGTTGGGTAGATTTCCTGGAGAAGGGATAGGCTACCCACTCCAGTATTCTTGGGCTTCCTTTGTGGCTCAGCTGGGAAAGAATCCACCTGCAATGTGGGAGACTGGTTTCGATCCCTGGGTTGGGAAGATCCCCTGGAGAAGGGAACAGCTATTCACTCCAGTATTCTGGCCTGGAGAATTCCATGGATTATATAGTCCTTGGGGTCGCAAAGAGTTGGATGCAACTGAGCGACTTTCACGTTTCAAGCTCTTGGTGGCCCAAATGGTAGCACCGATCCTGTAGCAAGTCAGTAACCAAGTGTTATGAAACCCTGCTGTGTCAATTCCTAAGGCCTCAAACACTATGAGTGCTTCCCGCTGTAGGAGCATGGTGAGTACAATAGCTTTCAAAGTGGTTGGCTGGAATTAAATTTCCAGATTGACAGGGGAGACTGACAGGCTGCAGTCCATAGGGTCGCAGAGAGTCGGACTCAAGTGAAGTAACTTAGCATGCACAGTCATTCTGCATTTTTGAATGTAGTATAGTGAGAATCCCCATGGACAGAGGAGCCTGGGGTTGCAAACAGTTGGACACAACTGAGCGACTAAGCAAGCACAGCACAGCACATAATATAAGAAAAAGAAGGAATCTTGGAGCCACTAAAATCTGCATTTAAATGCATGTTCTACCACATCCTGGCTGTATGACCCTGACAATCTCTCCATGCTTCTCCATCAAGAGTTAGAAGCTCAGCATACGCAACTCATGGGGTTGTTGTAAGGATAAGGAAATAACATCGGGGAGTATCTGACATGAATAATATACCAAATAAAATATTTTCCTTCTCCTCTAAATGTTTCCCTACCCTCAGTTGGATTTCAAACACCTAAAGGCAAGAGGCTATCCTTTGCGACCTCTCTGGAGCATGTGTTACCATGAAAAGAACCACGGGTTTGAGAGCTGCCCTGAGGATCTGGGCTTGGATGTCCAATATGGCGGCCATTAGCCACCCGTGGCAAGTGAGCACTTGAAATGTGGCTTGTGCAATCAAGGAGCAGGAGAGTTCTACCTTTATTTAGTCAGCTGTTAAGTCATTTAAGTTTACTTTTAGAAGCAGATATTCAGCTTAGTCATTGGAGACATTTAAGCATGTTTGGAACAAATTTGGTACTTGAATCTTCTTTTTCAACTGTACATTTTATGAAATCTAAACACAGGTCAAGAATTTTTGATGAAAATTTAAAGCCCAGAATGAGATACACTATAAATGGAAAATACACACTGGACTTCAAAGATTTAGTGTGAAAAAAAGAAGGCAAAATCCCTCACTAATTTTTTTTTGCACTGACAACATGTGAATGTTGAGATAAATGTTAATTTTACCTATTAAAAGAAAAAAAAAAAGAATTTAGTTGTCAGTCACTACTTTGGGCATCTTCCTCCAGACCAGGGGTCCAACAAGGCCCTCAGCTACTCTACCATCTCCAGAGATCTGCTTTCTATTTCGTGTGCCCTGCTCAGAGGGTCCCCGTGGGAAGTGCTATGTAGACGACACGATTGGCCTCATCAAGCTTCAGTGTGTGGTAGACCACAGGAACTTTGATTGGAGTCCCAAAGTGAGGTGAGGTGGGGCTTGGAGCCAATCCCAAGGAAGCAGGAGGCATGCACTTTGAGGAGAGGAAAGTGGGAGGGGACGGTGGCCGGGAGGTAAAGAAGTAAACACAGACAGACAATGGGAGCCGGGATTTCATCTGTGGGGTGGATGGCAGCTAGATTGAAATATGGAGTCATAGGACTTCTCTGGTGGTCCAGTGGTTAAGATTTTGCCTTCCAATGCAGGTGGTACATTGTGGATCCCTGGTCAGGGAACTAAGATCCAACATGCCTTGGGGCCATAAAACCAAAACATAAAACAGAAGCAATATTGTAACAAATTCAATAAAGACTTTAAAAAAGGGTCCACATCAAAAAATCTTTTTAAAAAAAATCTCAAAAAAAAAAAGCAAATATGAAGTCAAGGCATAGTTGCGTGACCAGTAGAGAGATTCAGTAGCAAGGGAGACTTCTACCCAACGGAGGTAACAATTAGAGAAGTCTTTGATGCATAAGAAGGGGTGTTAGCCAGACTGTATGAGGAGGCAAGTTAAGCTTTAGTCGTGACTGACTCTTTGCGACATCGTGGACTATCTCCGCCAGGCTCCTCTGTCCATGGGATTCTCCAGGCAAGAATACTGGATTGGGTTGTCACTTCCTTCTCCAGAGGATCTTCCTGATCCAGGGATCAGACGCCCATCTCCTGCTTGGCAGGCAGGTTCTTTACCACTGAGCCACCAGGAAAGCAGGAAAGCCCATAAAGCAGAGTAAATAAGTACAAATATACAGGGATAGAAAAGGAGGGAGTTTCTATTACAAGTTGCAAACTTGCCACTTTTTTCTTTCTAAAAGATATTGATTTACTTTTGGCTCCATCAGGCCTTAGTTGTGGCTCTTGGGTCTTTGTTGCAGCTGGTGGGCGTCTCTCTAGTTGAAGCATGTAAGCTCCAGAGTGACATGCGGGACCTTAGTTCTCTGACTAATTCCTGAAATGGGTTCAGGAATTGAACCCATATCCCTCATATTGGAAGGCAGATTCTTAACCACCAGATCACCAACAAAGACCCCAGGTCAGTAGGTGCCCAATAAGCTACTGGAGATCAGTGGAGAAATAACTCCAGAAAGCATGAAGAGACAGAGCCAAAGCTAAAAAAAACGCCCAGTTGTGGATGTGACTGGTGATCGAAGTCAAGTCTGATGTTGTGAAGAACAATATTGCATAGGAACCTGGAATGTTAGGTCCGTGAATCAAGGTAAATTGGGAGTGGTCAAACAGGAGATGGCAAGAGGGAACATTTACATTCTAGGAATCAATGAACTGAAATCGACTGGAATGGGTGAATTTAATTCAGATGACCATTACATCTACTGCTGTCATCAAGAATCCCTTAGAAGAAACGGAGTAGCTCCCATAGTCAACAAAAGAGTCTAAAATGCACTACTTGGGTATAATCTCAAAAACGACAGAATGATCTCTGTTTGTTTCCAAGGCAAACCATTCAATATCACAGTAATCCAAGCCTGTGCCCAAGCACTAATGCTGAAGAAGCTGAAGTTGAATGGTTCTAAGAAGACCTACAAGACCTTCTAGAAATAATACCAAAAAAAGATGTCCTTTTCATCATAGGGGACTGGAGTGCAAAAGTAGGAGTAACAGGCAAGTTTGGCCTTGGAGTACAAAATGAAGCAGGGCAAAGGCTAACAGAGTTTTGCCAAGAGAACGCACTGGTCATAGCAACCACAGCAACTCCCTTCCAACAACACAAGAGATGACTCTCCACATGGACATCACCAGATGGTCAAAACCAAAATCAGATTGATTATATTCTTTGCAGCCGAAGATGGAGAAGCTCTATACAGTCAGCAAAAACAAGACTGGGAGCTGACTGTGGAACAGATCATGAACTCCTTATGGTCAAATTCAGACTTAAATTGAAGAAGGTAGGGAAAACCACTAGACCATTCAGGTATGGCCTAAATCAAGTCCCTTATGCTTATACAGTGGAAGTGACAAATAGATTCAAGGTATTAGATCTGATAGACAGAGTGCCTGAAGAACTATAGATGGAGGTTTGTGACATTGTAGAGGAGGCAGTGATCAAAACCATCCCCAAGAAAAAGAAATGCAAAAAGGCAAAATGGTTGTCTGAGGAGGCCTTACAAATAGCTGAGAAAAGAAGAGAAATGAAAGGCAAAGGAGAAAAGGAAAGATATACTCATTTGAATGCAGAGTTCCAAAGAAAAGCAAGGAGAGATGAGAAAGCCTTCCTCAGTGATCAATGCAAAGAAATAGAGGAAAACAATAGAATGGGAAAGACTAGAGATCTCTTCAATAAAATTAGAGATACCAAGGGAACATTTCATGCAAAGATGGGCACAATAAAGGATAGAATTGGTATGGAACTAACAGAAGCAGAAAATATTAAGAAGAGGTGGCAAGAAAACACAGAAGAACTATACAAAAAAGATCTTCATGACTCAGAGAGCCACGATAGTGTGATCATTCACCTAGAGCCAATCATCCTGGAATGCGAAGTCAAGTGGGCCTTAGAAAGCATCACTATGAACAAAGCTAGTGGAGGTGATGGAATTCCAGTTGTGCTATTTCAAATCCTGAAAGATGATGCTGTGAAAGTGCTGCACTCAATATGCCAGCAAATTTGGAAAATTCAGCAGTGGCCACAGGGCTGGAAAAGGTCAGTTTTTCTTCCAATCCCAAAAAAAGGCAGTGCCAAAGAATGTTCAAACTACTGCACAATTGCACACATCTCATAGGCTAGAAATTCTCAAAGCCAGGTTTCAACAGTACATAAACCAAGAACTTCCAGATGTTCAAGCTGGATTTAGAAAAGGCAGAGGAACCAGAGATCAAATTGCCAACATTTGTTGGATCATAGAAAAAGCAAGAGAGTTTCCGGAAAACATCAACTTCTGCTTTATTGACTATGCCAAGGCCTTTGACTATGTGGATCACAACAATATGTGGAAAATTCTGAAAGAGATGGGAATACCAGCCCACCTTACCTGCCTTCTGAAAAATCTGTATGCAGGGCAAGAAGTGACACTTAGAACTGGACATGGAGCAAGAAACTGATTCCAAATTGGGAAAGGAGTAGGTCAAGGCTGTATACGGTCACCCTGCTTATTTAACTTATATGCAGACTTCTTCATGTGAAATGCCAGGCTGGATGAAGCACAAGTTGGAATCAAGATTGCTGGGAGAAATATCAATAACCTCAGATACGCAGATGACACCACCCTTAAGGCAGAAAGCGAAGAAGAACTAAAGAGCCTCTTGATGAAAGTGAAAGAGGAGAGTGAAAAAGTTAGCTTAAAACTCAACATTCAAAAACAAAGATCATGGCATCTGGTCCCATCACTTCATGGCAAATAGATGGGGAAACAGTGGAAACAGTGTCAGACTTTATTTTTCTGGGCTCCAAAATCACTGCAGATGGTGACTGCAGCCATGAAATTAAAAGATGCTTGCTCCTAGGAAGAAAAGTTATGACAAACCTAGACAGCATACTAAAAAGCAGAGACATTGCTTTGCTGGCAAAGGTCTGTCTAGTCAAAGCTATGGTTTTTCCGGTAGTCATGTATGGATGTGAGAATTGAACCATAAAGAAGGCTGAGCACAGAAGAATTGACGCTTTTGAACTGTAGTGTTGGAGAAGACTCTTGAGAATCCTTTGGACTTCAAAGAGATCAAATTGTCATACTAAAGGAAATCAGTCCTGACTATTCATTGGTAGAACTGATGCTGAAGCTGAAACTCCAATATTTTGGCCACCTGATACCAAGAACTGACTCATTGGAAAAGACCCTGATTCTGGGAAAGATTGAAGGTGGGAGGAGAAGGGATGACAGAGGCTGAGTTGGTTGGATGGCATCACTGACTCAATGGACATGAGTTTGGGCAAGCTTGGGGATTGGTGATGGACAGGGAAGCCTGGCGTGCTGCTGCCCATGGGGTTGCAAAAAGTCAGAAACGACTGAGTGACTGAACTGAACTGACTGAAGGACACAACATACCCCGATTAGAATCAAATGGGTCCAAGATGGCAGACAAGTGGACTTTGGTTAGACCTTGATCCTCAATCAGCAAGCTAAATGACACTCCCAGAGGCACCGTGACAGTTCCAAGGCACTGTCAAAAGGCCAAGGAGTGGGCAGTGGCCCAATTCCTTGGGTGGAAATCTCCACCCCTTTCCAAAAATAGCTGGGGTAATCTCCCACTCATTAGCATATGAAATTACCCAGCCTCTAAAAACTAACCTGCCACACTCACCCTCTGCGATGACCCACACTCTGTCTGTGGAGTGTACTCCTCTCTAAATCTGAATAAAGCAACTACTTACTTATCACTTTGTCTCTCACTGAATTCATTCTGCAATGAGACATCAAGTACCTGAGCTTCTTTAGGTCCTGAAACCAGGAATGGGGCAGTGTTTTGGCTGGGTTTGAGTCCCAGTCACGTGGGTTCAAGTCCCAAGCAGGATTTTGGCCGGGTTCAAGTCCTGGCTGTTGGAACCAGCCCAACAATGAACCGACCTGAAGGAGTGGTGCCACAGAAGAATAAGGAAAAATAAGACTCAGAAATAAAAGTGGGGACCAGGGGGCTGAGGCCATTCGCAGGCAAAAGCCCAGATCCTAATCCTTGCATGCCTTTTATTGCTAACATCTACTTCCTTGTTAGTGCTCTAGAGATATCTGTTGTTTACAATCTCAGATCAGAGATAAAGATACACAATGCACAGTCCTCAATGTCATTTCTCAGCAGCTCCCTCAAGGCTTAATGGTTTTCTATCAGTCACATCAGTACTTCAACCAATTGTTTTCAAGATGTCTTTCCACGATGTACATTTTACTGCTCCCAGCCCTTTGACTGGAGGTGATGAGAAACTCGTTCTTATTTTTCAAAGAAGTCCTGTTAATTATAGTACAGGCCTGTGCATAGCATATTCCCTACACCGGTCACACGGGTTCACGTGCCAAACAGGATTTTGGCTGGGTTTGAGTCCCAGCACACCAGTTCAAGTCCCAGTCTGAGGTAAACAGTTTCACTGCCAGGACGCCCCAATCACCTTGCGAGTTTTAAGGGCAGGCCCTACAGCTCTGTGTTGATGGTGGGGAGGATGATCGAACCCCTGCATTCACATCATGCTGCTGAGCGGACTCTGCTTTGAGGACGATGCACATGGGCAGCAATGGGCTGTGAGTTATACTTATTCTCTCTGAGCTCTGCGTCATGGAACCTGGATCAGGACACAGGTAACTGCAAGTGTACTCCCTGATAGGCAGCTGACCTTTCTGGATTAATCAGATCTGGGTTTAGCGTTGAGTAATGTTGTTCTTTCAAATAAGTCCTCTGAGCCAAAAGAAATAATTTGTTCTGCCTAATTATCAATACTACTAAAGAATGGAGGCCACTTTGAGTGACAGAGGAAAAGGAGGTGGGAAGAAAGGGACCTGGTATATACCAGGCACTTCTATGTGCCAGATTTTATAAACAAACACACGTTGATACATATATGTATTTTATTTTATTTATTTATTTTGGGGGGAGGCTAATTACTTTACAATATTGTATTGGTTTTGCCATACATTGACATGAATCCCCCACAGGTATACATGCGTTCCAGTATTTTAAATATATATAATTGTGTGTATGTGCTCAGCCGATCAGTCATGTCTGACTCTTTGTAATCTCATTGACTGGGGCCTGCCAGGCTCCTCTGTCCAGGAATTTTCCAGGCCAACCCATGGAGTGGGTTGCCATTTCCTATGCCTGGGGATCTTCCCAGTCCAGGGATCAAACCTGCATCTCTTGCATTGGCAGGCAGATTCCTTAACACCATGCCACCTGGGAAGCTCCAATATATATATAATTACATATACATATAATTTATATATACATACACACGTTATTTTCACTCCTTTTCAAGATCAAAAATACTCTCTCAAGGGTTATCTCCATTTCACACATGGGGAGATAATCACTCCTCCAGATTCACACAACTTCTTAATTACCCAAGTCTTTCTGACTTCAAATCCCAAGCTCTCTCCTCCACCTGACACTGTTTCTGCCTTTTCCTTACATATTGCCACTCACCAGATTCTAGACCCCGGAGAAGGCAATGGCACCCCACTCCAGTACTCTTGCCTGGAAAATCCCATGGACGGAGGAGCCTGGTGGGCTGCAGTCCATGGTGTCGCTGAGAGTCGGACATGACTGAGTGACTTCACTTTCGCTTTTCACTTTCATGCATTGGAGGAGGAAATGGCAACCCACTCCAGTGTTCTTGCCTGGAGAATCCCAGGCACGGGGGAGCCTGGTGGGCTGCCGTCTATGGGGTTACACAGAGTCGGAAAGGACTGAAGTGACTTAGCAGCAGCAGATTCTAGACCCAAATATTAATTCTACAGGGCTCAAGTTTTGACCTAAGAGTTGGCGCTGACACCCTCTCATTTCCCCCAACCTCCATGGAACTCTAGAATTCCTTCCTGAGTCACATAACCTGAACTGCTAACAAGGAGAAATTCCTTCGGTAAAGTAAGTTTCATGCCATGCTCAGGTGAAAGGAAAACCCCATCTGAGTGTAATAGCTGTTTTCCCTCCTCCTGCCTTGTACAGAATCCTCATGCCTCCTTTTACCACAGGTTCTCCATAATGTGGACCTAGTTTTTCCACCTGACCCCACTGTGCATTTTATTGGCCTAGGAGAGGGAGTATTTGTGAGCCCTGGGATTTCAGCTTGAGGTTGAGAAAGTGAAGCTCAGTGAAGGGGAGAAAAGGGTAAGGTAGACAAATATTTTGGAACTGGACCAGCTGGAAATAAGTACAGGTTTCTGGGCTACCAGTGACTTTCCATTGCACAAATCCAAATGTACCAGCCAGCAAGCAGCTGCTTCTCCAGGTAGCATCACGTAGGCTTTAGGCTCCAGGGACATTGCAATCCACTGTCAACTGAGATGGTGCTCTTCTCACAACCCAATGTTGGAGGTTCCCACTCCCTCCCCTCCCCGCATCATGCAGCATGTGGGATCTTAGTTCCCAGACCAGGGATGGACCAGCAATGCCTGCAGTGGAAGCACTCGAAGCATGGAGTCTTAACCCCTGGACTGCCAGGGAAGTCCCAGAGGTTCCCTCTTTATCTCTCAAAGTTTCAGGAGGACCCAGTACCCATACCCTCTCTGTTAGGGACTGTTTGGTTATCTTGGCCCTGAGACTACATAATTGCTTCAGGTCTTTCAAGCTCTGATGGCTTCCCTGATAGCTCAGTTGGTAAAGAATCCACCTGCAATGTAGGAGACCTTGGTTAGATTCCTGGGTTGGGTAGATTTCCTGGAGAAGGGATAGGCTACCCACTCCAGTATTCTTGGGCTTCCTTTGTGGCTCAGCTGGGAAAGAATCCACCTGCAATGTGGGAGACTGGTTTCG